>NC_086248.1:45793316-48251650 GCF_021018805.1 Prinia subflava
TTATACTGAAAGGAGCGGTGGTGGTGGCTTTTTCTTCTAAACTGACTGTGGTGTAACCTCTGATGTATTCTGTGTTAGCAGTTAGCCAGTGTATTGCTTCCTTCTTCAGGTTTAACAGTGTTTGAAACAGGACAGAGGAAAATTGAAAAAAGGAAGAAATTCAAGGAGAATGATGCATCTAACATTGATGGTTTCCTGGGACCATGGGCAAAGTATATTGATGAAAAAGAAGTAGCCAAACCTTCAGAAGTAAGTACTGCTTTAACAAAACTGATACAAATTGTCACTGCATGGCAGTGGTTTCAACAGAGATCCAGCTGCACTAGGGCTTGTCCAAGCAGATCCATGCTATGCTTTGGGGTAATGGAAACATTTTGGGTGATATGTCCAAATCAGATGTTCCAGAAATTCTGCATTCAATTATGTGGAACACTTTTTGGAAATCTATGTGTAGAGTCTGATTAAAAGAAACAGTTTTGGGGGAAAAAAGTGAAAGTAAAACTTTTATGAAAAGAACTGGCAAATGAAAACACTGAATAACACACACACAAATACACACACCATGAACTATCCAAGCAACAGATATCCTTCTTGTCCAGTCAGTGCTTAGCTTTAGTCTATGAATGAAAAGGTAATAGTTCTTTTTGGTGTACATAGCTTTCCAATCCTTTATCGTTTTGATAGGGATATTCTCTTTTTTGATGCTTAGAAATATTTCTAATCTTGTTTAGCAAATAAATATGTTTTTATTAGTGAGTAAATAGTAACTACTACAGTTCTGGATTTTGTTACATGATTCTGAATGCTGATTTTTTTAAGAGGTCATGTTTTATTTTTTCCAGGAAGAGCAGAAGGAGTTGGATGAAATAACAGCTAAGAGGCAGAAGAGAGGAAAACTAGAAGATGATAAACCTGGAGAGGAGAAGACTATATTACATGGTAATGGCATCTTCCTGGCTGTTCTCATTTTCTAGCTTGCTGTGTTTTCTTGCCTGCTGTGTTAATTAGTAAGGATGGCAGACAGCCTCAGCACCTTGACGTTTCTGTATTGGAGATAACAGCACTCGCAGGCAAAAGTATAAAGGACAAGGAAAGAGATAAATAAACTTGGACTAATTCCACTTCATACTGTGAAGAGCAGTGTGCAAATGTCATTTTTCAGGGTACTGGTTTTATTTATTTATTTCTGATGTTACTAGATGCACATATCCCTTTCCTGTTTCACAGAGCACGCATATTGAAGTTATGAGTTTGGCTTAGTTTCAGCTTCAGAATGACTTTAGTTTTATGTGTCAGTATTTTCATCAGCAGGTTGGGCTCTGAGTTATGGTTTATGAACAGTTTAGAAAATCACTTGGACTTTATACTTCCTCAATTTTTCATGTAAATGTTCTTGCTGTCATACTATGAATAATTGTGTATCAATTAATTACCCTGCAGAAGCCTGCAGTATGTGGTACCTTCAAAGAAAATGGTTTGGTAATTAAGTAAAATTCAGTAACTTTTTGAAACTTACTTCAGCTGTCTACAGACAAAAGAACTGTGTGTTACACTGCTTAGTGCAGATAGTTTGGTAGGCAGGGTCTCTCTTTGTGTACCAGTTTCTACAGCCAGCCTCACACGCATGAGCTGTGAGCATCCTTTCTAAGGTGTGCTGAGGAAGAAATGGTGGCTGTGAGATAAGCGTTGCTGACATTGGAATACTGTTCTGTTTACGTGTAGTAGTTCATGGGGGTATTTATTGAACAGCACTGAGCACAACATACGTGAAATTTTTGCCACTGTGACTTCTATGGGCTAATTATTTTGTATCCAAGTTTTCACGCTCTCTACCTGAAATTTCACAGTGAAAGACCTTGTCATATAAACTGTGGTCTTCTCACATGCAAATATTCCAGAAATACTCCATTTTGAAGATCTGTTTAAGCATGGATACTGTGCAGGATTACAACCAAAACTGCCATAACAATATTCCAGAAACTGAGAAATTAATTCAATCAGTACACAGTTTATGGCCATAGCTACCCAACATACGTCTACTCTGAAATAATCCATTTTCATGCATAATGCATCCCTGTGTTTCTGATTGCCCAATTGCTTCTTAAATCTAGTTAAAGATCAGGTGTTGCCTGCTGCTGACCAATATTGGTTCATGCTGGACAAATTAATCTTTTTTTCCTTGATTTGTAATTCTGTTGACATGACTGACACAGCACAGAGCTGGCCAGAATGTGAGTTGCAAGCAGATGTCAGGGTTAGAGTTGCATGGGTTAATCCATGTAGCGTTAGTGTAAGCAAAGTCTTTTTGGTCAGGAAAACTCTCTTGCTGTTTTGAGGATGAGTAAAATGGATAGAAGAAAGGTTGTCTTAATATTTGAATTGTAAGATTCAAGGCAGACTTCACTGAAATGACTTAATTTAACTGATGTCAAATAATTCCACATCTGTATGAAGAAGCTGGTTTTTCTTGTACCCCCTCTCTCATCTCACCCTCTACAGCAGAGCAGTTGTGTTGAGAAAACCATAATTTTGTGAGTTGTTGAGACTTTCAAAGATTAAACTTCTTAAAATACGCATTCTCAGAGTTCTGTGTTTACTTTTTCAGTTAAAGAAATGTATGACTATCAGGGGAGATCTTATCTTCATGTCCCTCAAGATGTTGGAGTTAATCTCCGTTCTACAGTACCACCTGAGAAGTGCTATCTTCCAAAGAAACAAATCCATGTGTGGTCTGGGCATACAAAGGTAGGAATGTTTGTGAGCATACAGCATAACAACCCATTTAATTTTCTGTCTGCAGCTAGTACTTTCTATAAAACTGAAGAATCAGTAGAAGTAAAAGAGTATTTTCCTCTTTACTGTACTCTGCTTGTAATTGGTTCTGTTACATGCTCACACAAGGTGTTTGCCTGCTCAGTTGCAGTTGCCTAGCTGCAAATAGTTTTGTGTTAACATAGTGACTTCCTGACCTACCTTAAAGGGAAGAGTATTATTCAGTGACTTCTGGGGGATTTGAAGTGTTCTCTAAACTACAATGTGAAGAACAATAAGGCTAATTCTAGAGATTCCTAAGGATGTTTGGGGTTTGAGGGTTTTTTGTAGTAAGTGTACTTTTGGGCTATTTCATATTAAACTTAGGTAAAGTTACATAGGTTTTGTGATTATGGTGCATCTGCATTACAGCTCTCCCAAATATAGCTAATACCTTTGAGAGGAGTGTCTTTATAAAAGTTTTCTTTGATGCTACTTAACAGTTCCTTCTTGTGTCCAAAACAATATACACACTTCTAGTATTAGAAGTGTTTCACTGCTCAGGGTTGTATAGCATACACTCAATTTGCTGCTTCTTTTGCCACTAGTTTGAAGTAATGCTTGAGGGGGGGAGTATGCTGCACTGCAATGGACATCACCTTAACAGTATCTGGAAGATGAAAGCAAGGAGGACACAGGGAATGTTCTTAGCTTTTACCCCTTTTTTTTTTTTTTGGTTGAATCACATCTCTGAGCTCTTCTTAAATGATTGCTGCATCCACAAGCTTATAGGTGCAGTTTATCAGGGCTTTCCAAAGCTCTAGGCCTTCCTCTGCCTATTATCCTGTTACAACAGACTGATGTGTAAAATGGCTTTTTCCTTCCAACAAGATGAATAATGATATTGATGAGAGAGGCAAAAGAAAAATGAGCTGACGAATTTAGAAAAACTGGGGGATAGAAGTAGACAATAATAGGGAGGATCAAGTACCCAGCTCCAGTCAGGGGTGGGAGGAGGAACTGGATGGCATATGAATAGAGTAATCAACATGAAATGGAAAGGAGGGACATTAAAACCACGAGTACTTGGGAGTTCTTTGGACTCCTCAGAAAGGAGTACCTAGAATACAGACAGCTGTGCCCAGGAAATCTGAGCTCAGTGGGTAGAAGGCACTGGTAGTATATGTAAGAAATTGAGCTGCCCAAAACTTTTTTTTTTTTAATTCCATACCTGCCCCATCTGAAAAGACTTGTTAGGTTGTCCCCTAACCCCCAGTTTGTATTTATTTGGTGTTTACCACAGTAGTGGTGTGGATGTTGAAGGAGGTTATATACACAGCCATTGAAGTGAATAATTTATTTTTTCCAATAACATTTGTTCAAAATACATCACCGTTTCTCAAATGGAATGTGGGCAGATTGTTTCTTTTCTAGATACAGTATCTGTATATTTTATGAAGATAAGCTTTAGCTTTTTGCTTGGAAAAGAGGGCAGATGAACTGAGGAAACATCTAGATGATCCACTTACTGTTAACATCTATTCTTATTTACAGGGTGTCAGTGCAGTCAGATTGTTTCCTCTGTCTGGACATATACTGTTGTCTTGCTCTATGGATTGCAAAATTAAGGTGAGTTATTTTTCTATTTTCATGTACACCTTTTATACCATCATGGAATACAGACAGTGAATTTTAGGATACGTAAATATTTGGTACTTCTACCGAATACCTGTTGTCTGTGTTGCTTTTCTTTTTCTCACCTAATTTTTAAATTGTAAATTCATTGGAACAAAGATAGAAATAGTGCACAAGCCTGAGGCTGTTAGAACAGTGTTAGTTGTTTTTTAATAGCCTTTAGAAGGTCACAGGTTTCTCGCGTTATTGCCTTTGTTGTTATATTAATTAATATTCTGTGAAGCCTAGTTTTACAACTAACAACAGGTCTCCAATTAAGTCTTTTACTGAAGCAGTTGTGGTGTGAACTAATCTCACTTCAGTCCAGCATACATCAACAGAAAGCTGATGTTTCGGGGTTTTTTTTAAGTAGCAAAACCTTAAGTCAATTAAGTTGGAATACTTTTTTCTAAATTTGTCATGTTGATATGGGAGTTTTAGTTATTCCAAGGGGATTTTGCTAACACAAAGGTGACAGCGTTCCAGTGAGTTTCTGGATAGATTGTGATTAATCAGTACGTGGTATATGTTTGTAATTAATTTCTTAAAAGATGTTGTCATATATATATTTGCACTTAATTTCAGCATCATTCCTGTTTAACAATTGACATATTTCCTTCCCATCCTTTTTTTCCTAGCTATGGGAAGTATATGGTGATCGAAGATGTCTACGAACGTTTATTGGTAACAGTCTTTTTTTAAACTCATTTATGTCTAAAACAATTTCCTTGATGAGTATGATTTAGGTGAGTTTATTAATTTGTCATAGAGATGACTTGTGTGCATCCAAGGAATGGTTGTTCAGAATGATCTTGGTATTAAGAACTGAAAGAGATGCACATTTCATTAAGAACTTTGTCATTATCCCAAGCAATTAAATGTTGGTATGTAACACCTTACAGCCTTTAAAACAAAACATTAGTGTACTACAGGCATCAATACTTTATGCAAGACTCCTTTTCAAAGGCAAAATTTTGACATGAAATTGCCCTATCTTCATGCTGAAAACAGCAAGCCTCTGTATTTCACCAGTTGGGGGCATCTCACGGTCTCATGATCCCACCTTAAATAGGTCGTTCCATCTGTGCTGAGTTTTTAGTGCAAAAGCATGGGAAATCTTTTTGGTTTCAGGTGCAGCCTTTGTTCATGTAACAGGTGCTTTTTAAAGCAGATAGTTGAGAGAGAGAGAAATACAAACTTCTTAGCAGCCTTGAATGCAGAACAAAAGTAGCTGATTCTCCTATTGAAATAGGAACATTTCTAGAACATTGAGTGAATGTATGTTGAGTAACAAGAAAGAAGTCTTTTTTCACCTATTATTTCTGATGACAGCAGTGTGGCAAAGATGATGGCTCAAAAAAGGTTCTCTCTCAATAGACTACTCTTTCTGAACAGTGTGACTGTTTTTCTCAAAAGGTTCTCATTATCAACTAGATTTGCCTGCCATTTTGCTATATTTCAATTACTGTGTCAATGTTTAAAGTAAAAAGAACTGCAAGTCTGATGTGGTGGTCAGATAAAAGTATTGAGGCTGAGGGATAGCAAGGTTAACATCAGATGAAAGCATTCTTAGTTTTCTGATCTAATAGATCCAGTATTTTGTACCTCCTTTCTAATTATAAATGTTTCTCCATTAAATATGTCTCATGTAGTGTTTGTCTCTCCTCTTTTTCATTAGATGTTTCCATGTATTAGAGTGTTTTAAATTTCTTCTGAAGTTCTGCTTGTGTATCAATTTATACAAGTTTATACTTGTTTATCAAGTTGGTTCTGTTCTTAGAGGTGTTAGGGTGTTACAGGATTTTATTTTCATCATTCTTTACTTTTTCTTTCTCACTTCAATTATCCTTTACTAGTTCTAATTAAGAACTCCAATAAGTGATTTTCTTCTTCTCTTTGCACTGTCAGGGCATTTAACTTGAGTAATATGGGTTGGGATATTTTTTTAAAAACCCAACACATTAGTTCTAAGTATAAAGTATGAAAGTTTCCCATTGCATTTCTTTCTATTTTGTAGGACACAGTAAAGCTGTTCGAGACATCTGTTTTAACAATGCAGGCACTCAGTTCCTTAGTGCTGCATATGACCGCTATCTAAAACTCTGGGACACTGAAACAGGTAGGCTTGTGTTTGTAGGTGCTGTTATTTGGCTCTGGTTTTAATTAGTAGTGACTATAAAGATATTTTAACATTCAGGTTGTTTCCAATTTTCCTTCATATTGTTTTGTAGTTCACTGTTTAGGCTTTCATTGCAGGATAATTAGTCTTTTTTCACATATGTTTTGTTGTTATCTGTAATGGTGCAATTGACACAACCTGTATTTCATGTACCTTTTGAGAAGTTTGATAGTTATTTGTAATGCCAGATTTTTCAGCAAAAAGGTATCTTGCCAAATCATTTAATTGCATGTTTACATTTACAGGGAAAAAAACACTCTTTACACCTAAATATGCTGAGTTTAGAAAAGTTATCTCACTTGGTCTTTTGCTTAACCTGAAGAATACTCCAAATAAGAAAAGGTGGTGATAACTGAGTTGCTGGTACAGAGAGCTGAAGGGTAGGTCTGATGCTGTCATGCCTTGGAGATTCTCTAACATTCTGCTACAAATTGTTTGTTAAGTTAAAAAAAATACAGGATTTTGTCAGTATTCTTTTAAACCTGGGTCTCTTCCTAAGTCAGGAAGTTCCCATGTTTGAAAGAGCTGTTAGCTTTCTGAGTTAGCAGTGTCAGTAATCTTATACAGGTGAGAGCCAGAAAGGTGTAAGTCTAATTCTCCAGTCTTGAGTCTGAATTTGAGTCTAACTCAGTTATTTAGACAGAGCTTTTGGATTAACATGGCTCCTGTAAGTCACAGATAACAAGTAATCAGGGTATTTGTGACTGAAGCTAAGAGGGGAGGTCAGGGCTTTATTTTGCAATTGGATTACTGTTACCCTTTTCTAAGGTTAGTCTTGAGTTCTTGCCCAAGTTTGCATCTCTTGTTGAGAAGACCTCCAATCCTAGGGAGGTGATGTTTTGCAAAGACGGTGGTCAGCTCATGATATCCTGAACGTGTCTATGTTCTTGTTATGTCCTGCTGGCATACAGTGTACTGAGCAATTGTATTCTTTGGGAAGCTGTAGCAAACTTAGAGAACAGTTTCTGTGTGTGCAAATGTCAGAGAAGGTCTAATCAAAGAGCATGGTGAATTCCACCCTCTAATTCTCTCAAGGACTTCAAAAGAAGTGTTTTCTGCTCTTAGTAAAGTGCTTTTTTTCAGTATCTGCAAACAACCAATCATCCCGCAGCACTTCCAACTTGATGCACTATAAATGGATTTTCTGTTGCAGGGCAATGTATTTCCAGATTCACCAACAGGAAGGTTCCTTATTGCGTCAAGTTTAATCCTGATGAAGATAAACAAAATCTCTTTGTTGCAGGGATGTCAGATAAGAAAATTGTACAGGTATGTCTACTCAATATTTATTTCTCTAAAAATACTGGTATTTAGTGGAAAACAGGTTCTTATTCTGACTCTTTTAATTGCAGTGGGATATTCGAAGTGGTGAGATTGTGCAGGAATACGATAGACATTTGGGAGCTGTCAACACCATTGTGTTTGTGGATGAAAATAGAAGGTTTGTGAGTACATCTGATGACAAGAGTTTGAGAGTCTGGGAATGGTAAGTTTAAAATTTTGAATTTTACCTCAAAGTATATTGTGAGCAAACTGAGAAGAGTGTTCATTTTTTAAAGTACACATAGTACATAGGCCATTGGAGTGTACTGAGCTCTAGCTAGCTCAGGAAAAGCTTTAAAACTCTGTTCTGACTTAATGCCTGAGACACTTCATTGATTTCCTCTTCCCTAAAGAAAACATAAGATCTGAACCACACTGCACTCTTTTAGTGGTCTCTGCTCTCTCCCTTTTCCCCAAGAGTGTATTAGTCCTTAAATTAACTCTTAAAACAATGTCTGCTCTATTGCAATTGGTGTGTTGGTTTTGAATGCTTTGAACTTGGACGTCCATAGTATTATATGGTATTTGGCCCATGTTTGAAATAATTAGTTTAGTGTAGCTTTATTCTGGTTTTCTGTTAGTCTGGCTTTTTGGCAATAATTGATGTACTCATCAATATGAGTACAATAGATGACAGAAAAAGGAGAGTCTGTCCAAGAAAAAATAATACAAAATATTTGAAATGGCTTCCAGTTTTTAACATTTAACCTGTGGATAAAACAGATCACTCCTATCTGAAATGTTTTTCACAAAGTTCTAGGTACTAAAATCTTGAATTTAATACTTTTAAGATTTCTCTAGGATTTGAGAATTTCTTTTTGAAATAATCAGTCCCATATCTTGAGGTATTCATTTCCTTTTGTGGTTCACACATGCAAAGCTGTTGCATAATACAGACTTTAGTTCAACAGTTCTGTGACTAATCAGTTCCTTCCCAGCTGCTTGCCTTTTTTCATTTTTTTTTCTTCCCTGTAGCCTAGACAAGAGACTCCAATCTGTGGTATTGGAATGTCACCCAAGCAGCCAGCTAAATCCTCAGCTTATCTGTCATTGGCTGCTGTCATTGCCAGTAGCAGTGGGAATGACCAAAGTCTGGGAACCCAGGCTTAGGCTAGACATAAAATGCTGTCACCATATGCTACTCCAAGAAAGCCTCTGTTCAGTACTTCATAAGTAGATCCATGCATTTACTGATTTACTGAGCTCCTTAAAGAAAAATCTTTACAATACCATGTCTGCTAAGGAATGTCTCCTCTTTGCTGAGTGGGAGGATGATCTCTCTTGCACAAATCTGTTATTTCCTTGGATTGGATTGCCCTTGTTTTATGATCTTTGTGTGACGGCTCAAATAAATAGTGAAGTGGGTGGATTTTGTCAGTCTGTGGAGAAAAGCAGAAAAGGCAAAAAGGTTCTGGCATGGGAACATTGCAACCTGATTGTTCCAGCAGCAGCATTTTTTTCTTCTGAAGAAAAAAATGTAATAGTGTGTTGTACACTGAAGAAAGAGGTTCCTTGTTGAAATGATAGGGAACTCTAGGCAGTATTCTGTAATACAGTTGTTGAGAAATTCTTTGGTTTTATAAAGAGCAAATGTAATGCCATTCCTGGGCATGACTTGAAAACCTTTCCCCACAACCTCCCATGATGTATGTTAATTGGTCTGTAAGCATATTTCTATAATTTCAGATTTTTAAAATGCCTTAAAACTTAAGTTAATACATACATTATGTAAGATTTTGGATCTCAAAAACTTCCATGGCAAATTATTTCTCAAATCCTTTTTTTCTGTGTTGATAAGAAAAATTATTTGCTATTTAGCAGTGATTTGGTTACTGTACCTTTTGGCACTTTTCTTTGGTATGTTCTTCAGCACAATGTTTCTTCAGTATCCTACAGAAACAAAGTGGATGTAATTATGACCTGAGTATGGCCTTAAAAACCTCTGAATAAAAGTTGGTCTAATTGCTTAGTTTCAATTGTCTAGAGGAATTCTGGAGTGTGTTTTGTAAACACTTTGACTTGGCCAGAGCTGCTAATGGGATGGCATGTCTGACTTCATCACAGTGAGAAACTCCTGAGAACTTGAATCTCCTTTTCCCAAGAATTCATCCTGGGCACGGATTTCACTCTGCTGTACATAGAATTGCAGTTGGTTGCTTGCTGGAAGCTCAAACTTCAAGTATAGTACAGACCTCTTGTAGATTACATGGTTTATTTAGGAGTATTAATGGAAGTACTTGAAAATTTGCCCGCTTTTGCATTTCATGTGATTAAGATATTAAAGTTGGCAAGGGTATCATGTTCTGTGTTCTCTCTTCTAGAAATGCAATATGTCATTTTGTCTTTGCTTTGTGTGCATCTGATCCTGCTTGGATAAACAGTGAAATTATTTGGGCATTTACCTTTGGAAGCTGTTATTTCTTTTTACCCCCAAGTCATCCAGGAAAGCAAGAGCTGTGCAGTGATAATTTAGCTATTATGCTATAACAGGCTTGGGAGGCTTGTCATCTCTGTAAAGCTTTGCCCTTTAGTGGGCCTTTTTGCCCATGGCTCCTGCTAGAGATAGTGTAGTCTCCTCAGAGATGTCTTCATGATGTGTAGGTCCCAAAACTGGATTGAGTTGGACTGAAGGTTTGGGTTAGCTTGGTTTTTTCCTTCTTTTAAGAAGATTTTTCTACCTCTTGCCTGGGGACGAAGTTGTATCAGAAACCCAGAGCAGAACACTTCTAAATCTTGGCTAGCAGATATATCGCTTCTGGTGTTTAAAACTTTTTGGTCTTTGAAATGTTATGAAGTGGGGAAAGGACCTCAAAATATTTAAATTTTAAATATTTGTTACAAAAAAACCCAAATATATCACGTGAGTTTTCAGGTTGGGAAACCATGATAGCATCTGTATTGGTCATTTTTTTAAGAGAATAGGCTGACATTACTTATTTAGCAATTTGACTGAAAGCAAATGTGAAACACAAATGCATCTTTTCATTCTGCCTAATAGTTTAATGCAGCATATCCTGCTGCTCTCCTAAGTGTGCGTGGTAGGTATCAACATAAAGCAGAGCTGTTGAGAATAAATTCTAATAGGTGAGCCTGCCTTCACTTGTAAAAGGACAAGTAGGCAAAACAACCTGTGTTGCATTTAAATTTCTGACTGCAGTACAATTCAGTATTGGAGATGCATCTTCTGTGATGAGACTCTAATGGGGCTTCCAGTGGGGCTGGTTTTACCTGGCACTGAGGACTCCAGGAGGGTGTTGGTCTGCAGGAGTTG
The DNA here is from genome assembly GCF_021018805.1 of Prinia subflava. NCBI lineage: Eukaryota > Metazoa > Chordata > Aves > Passeriformes > Cisticolidae > Prinia > Prinia subflava. The sequence continues at coordinate 45,804,515 of NC_086248.1, forward strand.
GGTGGTGGGAGCGGATCAGGGCCTGGCCTTGCTGCAGCAATTCCTTGTGTCTTGTTGCAAATGGAGCTGGAAACTGTTTGGATAGGATGTGGCACAGGGGCTGCACTTCCTGTGCTGTTATGTTGATCAGCCTGAGAGATGAGGTGGATTTTCAGTTACTTCTTCACAGATCTGCTGCCCAACAGCAGTCTTAGGTCTGCCTCTTTGGAAGCTGGTTATCCCTGGCCTAAAGTGCATGCTTTTATCCCTGTAGTGTATTGAGTGGGTTGCCCTTCTCATTCTGAGGAAGAAATGATTTTAACTCAGAGGAGCATTTGTGTTGCTTCCTGACAACAGAGCAGCTTCTCACCCTGCTGCCCCTGTGTGTGTTGTTTAGCTCCAGATGACGGGAAATAGCTTCCTCCACAATGAAGCAGGATGGTAATTACCTTGCTAATGCCGCGTATTGCCATCCAGCAAGGCTCAGGCAGCCGGGACAAGGCAGCCACCCACGCTCTGTCCCAGCAGCTCTTCTGCTCTGTGAATAGACAGTGAAGTCATAAACATCCCCTTTGTATTAATTAATGTTGCTACAGAACATTTTGTGTGTGTTTTCTGTAGAATACATTAATCAAATCTATTTTTTGCTGGAGGTTTCTCTTGCATAATGAGAAAGCCATGTGCATGCCTTCCCTTTTTTCCAGTCTTCCACGGCAGGGTATGAGGAACACTGTGAATATGCACAAACTGTTAGTAATTCAATTTATATAGTCAAAACCAAATGGCAGTTCTGTGGAGTAAGGATTAGACTGTCCTTGTTTTTACCCTAGGCCTTTGTACAGGGCAGTGTATGTTAAGAACGTGCACTGGCACAGTCTTTATGCCATTGAGCTGGGGAGCTCAGCGTTCAGTTCAACTGTGAATATTTGGAATTGGTTGGCATCCCAGCTGGGGAGATCAAGAGGAAAAGAGCATGTCAGAGAAATGAGAGAGAGGGAATCCTGTTTTCTTTTTCTTTAAAAAGATGTTTCAAAAAGAAGGATTTTTAAAAAGGCAGAAATATTTGAGTTAAAACTCAAATCGAGATGTTCCAGTAAGATCCATGCGTATGTCAGTATGTTCTTACTATCTAAATAGGAACTTTGTAAGAGCTGCAGTTATACTGGAGGCAATAATGGAACTTTGTGTTATAGTTTTGCTCTTAACAATTAGAATTATGACTCTGATTTACACTCTGGCTCATTTGATTGGGGTAAATTCACTCTCTCAGAGGTTGTGCTGTAGATGGCTCCAAAACTGGAACTCTCAGGTGGACATTCATTATATTTTTGAATTTTTTCATATTCTTCCTTTGGATGCCACCATACATTCTCCATAGTGCAGCTGCCACATAAATCAGCTGACTCAAAGCAACTCTTTGGAACATCTCCATGTCTTCATAAAACACATACTTCTTCCTTTTGCAGGGACATTCCTGTAGACTTCAAGTATATAGCTGAGCCAAGTATGCATTCCATGCCAGCCGTGACTTTGTCTCCAAATGGTAGGTTAACACTTTGCTGCCTTCTTGGACCTAATGTACATAGGCACCTCTTACTGACTGAGTCTCTGTGATATTGCTGTGTTGCATCCTCCTTTCACCCCAGACTAACCTCCTCCCCAGTCACTCTGTGCACTTATTCCAAGATTGGGCTGGATCTTGTTTTGATTTAAAATTCTAAAGAACAAGTATATCAAAATTAGGGTTTATATCACAGTAACTGTACCAGTTTAAAATTACGCCTTTGTCTAGACAAGGCAAAAGGACTCTCCATAGAGCTACCATGTGCTCTTTGCTGTATTTAAAATATTAAGAGAAACAGTAGAGGGAACTGGCAATGGTGGCAAAGTGTTAAGCAAGTTCAGCTTGTGGTGCGACTGTTAAAGTGGTGCCTTCAGTCCTTGTGGTGCCACTGTTAAAGCAGAAGCTTGTGTTGTACATGATCTGTTATGAATGTAGTCCAAATAATTATTGCATAAGAGAAATCCCAAATTATCTCAGTATTTCTTTATGTTAATGTTTCTTTATGTTAATGCTGGTGTTTGTTCTTTAACTAGAGTCATGCTGAAGAAGGATAATTGTTCAGTGCCTCAAGTAATCAGTGAAAGTCCTTCTAACAGGACAAGATTCCTGTTACCTGTTTTGGCCGAATTTAAATAGCTTTAGTGTCACCATTATTACAGTGTTACCAGATTTGCTGCTAACAGTCCCATTATGCTAAGCAGAGGCTGATCAACTTGTTGCACAGCCAATATTGTGTTGTCACTGCAGAAAACACTTCAAAGGCAGTGACAATATGCAGGGTTCAGGACAGAAGTGTCTGTTCTGGGTGTTCTTGTAGCACATCATCTTCACTGGATTCTCAGGCAGGAGTTAATGCATTGCCAAGATGCGAAATGAGATGAAGTTATGATTAGAAATGCCTTAATTTTTATTTCACTAAAATATCAATTGCATTCCATTAAAGCAGAGTACTATATATATATATTTGCAAACTCCTCAGTCTAACTTAGACCTATTTTCTCATAAAGAAAAGAGGAGGTGACTGTCTTAGAGTACCCACAAAACGGGTGATCAAGTAGAGTGCAGCTAGATGGATATTTTTTCCCCTCACTGAGTTAGGTGATTATGTGCACCAGCAAGATTACACAGTATCTTAAAAACTTAACAGTACATCAGTGGGTTGATGCAGCACATAGATGGAACAGCCAGAGCTTTAGTAGAGTCCTGAGAGCATTTTGTAGGAAAAGGCATCCCAAATCCTGTCAAAAATAAGGTTTCAACTCTTGGCAGTTGTACCAGGCAGAATCAATATCAACTGTTACCTAAAACCCTGCTACATAATGAAAATTTGGATTAAGATGTTGCAACAAAAAATGTCAAAATCTATAAAAACATCCCAATTAGGTCTGTTTCTTCAGACACAGCACGCTGACACCACCTTTCTTTATTGCATTTGTAGGGAAATGGTTGGCTTGCCAGTCAATGGATAACCAAATCTTGATTTTTGGAGCTCAGAACAGATTCAGATTAAACAAAAAGAAAATTTTCAAAGGTCACATGGTAGCTGGCTACGCTTGTCAAGTGGATTTTTCACCTGATATGAGGTAAGTTTTTGTGGGAATGAACTTCATCCTAAAACTTGCAAGTACAGACACTAAATTTCCTCTTGAATGCCCTGCAACATTAATGAGTGCACAGTCATCCTGTTAGCTCAGCATCAGGCAGAGCTCCCTTGCCAAGCAGCAGAACAGAAAGTTTACTCTTAGCATCTGATAGGACCAAGAGAGACTTCCACATCTGACTCCCATCCTTTTGCACATGGTGTGCAGTGCAGGGTCTGTTCCCACAACGTGCACTTGTCTAGGGTATCTGGGATTTGAACTCACCCAGGTTCCCCAGTTCATACATCTGGTATGGGTATTCTCATTTACTGTTCAGAGAACCATCTCTTTCTTTCTGTTGGCTCAGTAATATGCCCATACATTTAGTACTGTGTGCAGATAAGGTACGAGTTACTGTAAAAACTGGGGAATAACCTCAGCAAACCTGGAGGAAAAGGCGTCTATAATTTTAGAGGACCTTGTGGCACTTTTTCTTGGGTTCCAGTAGCACAGTGCTGGCTATAATCACACTGCTTAGCACATTTACCTTGCCAGTTGATGAATCACCTTCTGCAGGACTTGTGTGCTCTTAGAGCACAGCATGAATGCTAATTCCTGGGTAGGTGTGTTTGCAGGCTGTGTCAGATGGAAAGCTCCCTGGGGGAATCTCTTTTCTGTTGCTCAGTTGCTACTTGTAATAGCATACAAGCAGTCTGCACACATGACACCACTTTCATTTTATTCCTGTTAATACAGCTATGTGATATCTGGAGATGCAGATGGGAAACTAAACATCTGGGACTGGAAGACAACAAAACTCTACAGCAGGTTAAAAGCACATGACAAAGTCTGTATCGGTGCCGTGTGGCATCCACACGAAACGTCCAAGGTCATTACGTGTGGCTGGGATGGTCTGATTAAACTGTGGGACTAAAGAGGACGCTACAGAGAACGAAAGATGCAAGTCCTGGGTACATCTGAGATTAGGGCGCATTCTGCTGTAAGGACATTTGTAATACTGCAGTTCTCAGCTCACTGTGTATACACACTAAACACCAGGAGATTCAGAAGACTCTAGTGAAAGGATATAGTTCTAAATATGGCATCTAGGAATGAGAAGCTAAGCTGAGGTCATCTGAAGCATGCAGAATCATGTGCCAGTTTTGTCTTGCCTCTGCTTGTGCAAAACACTCTTGTAAAATAAAATAATTTTAAGAAAAAATATTTTTGTGGTTCTGGCTGTCAGATAGTTTAAAAAGAAAACCAGCCATTGTGCAACTTTTTCCTAAGAAGAAATCTTTGGTACCTGCTGCAATAGAACTGGAAAAAATAAGCACAAATCCACTTGCTGAGATTTGTTAGTTCACCATAGAAATGAAGAATTAATTGGAAGCTAGCAGTTGTCAAGTGAACTCTATCAACTGAAGATGCCATTCATAGTCTTAGTTTCTGTCTGTAGAATCATGAGGATCACTCACTTTCACCTTTGCAAGCAGTCTTCATTTTCAGGGTTTGCCTCATAATGGTTGTGTGTTGTGTTTTTTTGTCTTCCCATATTCTATTCTGTTCCAATAAGCATGACATGGTAAAAAAAAAAGTGAATGTCTCATTCTGTTTGGAATAGTTTGTATTATAAGTCCCATGAAGGTTTTGACAATTTAATGTATATACATGTCACACTTTTTCTCTTTAAAGAACTTATTTTTAATAAATCTTTTTAGAAAAACTCTATTTATCTTTATTCAATTTTTCTGTCTTGCAGTGTCCATATAAAATATTTCCTACCATTTGGTATTTTAATGTGCAGTTGTATCAGATAAACTTCTCTTTCAGTGTTCATTTAAAACTAAGGCAAGTTGGCAGCAGGAGAAAAAAAACCCTTCTGACTCCCTGTCTGCTCTCTTTTTTGGGCACATAAAGATACATGCTAGTAGCAAATTTTATCCCATTGATCAGTCTTTAATGACAGTTTTGAATTGTACTGTATTGTTTACTGTAAATCCAGGCACTGCTCAACCATTATAAAGGATAGCAAAGGAATAATTGTTTTAATTGACAGCAGGACAGAAGCTGAGACAAAGAATCCCAAATGGTCTAGAGGAAGGAAATGGTTGGTTGTTTTGTGGAGTTTGGGTTGTTTGACTGGTTGGAAGAAGTTCTGGTCTTTCAAAGAGCTACACAAGTTAGGCCCTTGTGAGTGAACAGGAAGCTTAAGCATTTTTAGGCCAACTCTGTAGTGCTGAGCTCAAGAGGCATTCCACTGTCAGTCCATGCTGTTGTGTAACTGCACTGAGTTTACACGTTCCTGGTTACTTTCCCATCCCAGCAGCCTTGTGTGCCTGAAAAACTCCACACAAGTTTTCACAGGCACCATCCTGGGGGAAAGTGGGTATTGCCCAGCCTTGTTTACTGAGATAAAAACAGTGGAGCCTGGAAAGAAAGAGCTGGTCCAGCATGTCCTGAGGACTGATCCTCTGTAGGGAGAGAAGAGGCTGTTCCTGCTTCTCTTCAGCATGTGGGTGGGAAAGAGCTGCTGCTGTCTTGCAAAGGATGAATTTCTGATGTGCTTTTCAAAGGGATGGTTTGATTCCTGAGCTGGGAGTTGAGCTCTGGTGTGTGTTGCTGTGTGCCAGGTGCTGCTTCAAGAGAAAGTGGGCTGGGGTAATTTGGAATGGATTTTCTCCTTCAAATACATTTCCCAAATGGGTATGTGGCAGTGTGCCCTGACTGTTAACAGTTTATATGTAAAGGGAAATAGGGAGGAAGAGAGGAATGGAGCAGACAGAAAATCTTCCCACAGGAACACATACTGGCTTTCACATCAGAAACACCTTTCCCAAAGGCTTAAAGCCATTTAAATCATAATACACAAAATGCTGGGCTCTGTTGTTGGTACTGTGTTTTTTATGTGTCACCTATCAGGCTAAACTTTAGATATATACTTGTAAAATAGTATATGCAAAATATAAAAATAAGTGTATACACTCTTACAGTCATACACTGGGGGTTGTCTGTGGAGGCAAAAAAAAAAAGAGAAATATTTCAATCAATTCTGCCACAGTTGATGAATTGGGATTAAATGTTTGCAGCAAGCCCAGAATCAAAATTGCCCTAGAAACTTTCAGATAAAATCCTTTGTCCCTCACAGTTGGTCATCACGTTAATCTTTTGTGGAATTTCTCACATCTGCATTGAAGCCTGCAGGGGGAATTTTCATGAGGATAATTCCCTCTTGTTGCAAACTGCAAAGCTCACGTTGTCAACTAGTTTGCTGTGCAAGGATAGAAGGATAGAAGAGTGAGGTGCGAGTCCAGACTTGTTTTTCCAGCAGCCACCTGGGAGGAGATTTCTTTCTGGCCTAATCAACTCAAATCACGTCCTCTTCCCAATTTCATGTTTGACCAGAAATTGGTCTATTACAGGTGTTGATCAGAGCAAGTCTAGGGCGAGACCTCTACGCTGAACTTGGCCTGTGAGCAGACAGATCCAGGGAAAAGGCAGCATTGGGAGAAAAGGGAAGAGTGCATTTCGAAATCTCCGGTTCATTTTCCTCCGACGGTTAATTTTCCTCGGATGTTGTGGGAGTGCAGCATAGGGATTCAAGTTGGAAGGACATCTCTGGAGGGCTGGAGGCAAGTGTCTTGCACTGCCAGGAAGGAACACAGGCAAGCTGGGCTGCAGGGCTGCCATCACAGCATCGTTATTTTGTTCCCCTTGATTGTGCATCTGTAACTTTCAGAAATGACATGCCAATATGTTGCTGCTTTTATTAATTCTGGTTGCTTTTATAGCAGAAGTTTTACAGGTCAGTCAATTATCTCCATCGTTCTTGAAGTTCTGTATAGGTAAATTGATAGTTCCTTTGACCTTTTGCCAGCTTTTTCTTGGACTTCTTTCATATGCAAGAGGGTGAAATAGCCCACATATCCTCGTGTATCTTGCTGGTAAGGAGGCTGGCTGTCTTGAAGCAGATGGTCTTGGCATCTGTCTTGCTCAGAGTTTATAATTGTCCCCAGTAAGATGGGGCTGCTCAGTCTTTGCCCTCATTACGAAGAACAAACATTAAAATTACTGTACGTCCAGAAAAGTCCAAGATTGTCTTGTAGAAATCCGATTTTTAGCAGCAGGCAGATGTTCAGTACGCTGTTTAACGCTGTGGTCTTTAACAGCTGATTTAAACAGGGAGCCTTGCAGCTCCAGCAGCCCAGTAACACGATGTACTTTCCTTCTTTCTACCAGCTGGTTATTACAAAACCCTGCTCCTGTTCACTAGGAAGACTCCATATGACAAGCAGCCTGCACGAGGGGGAAAACACGGAGAGTGAAGGAGGGACAGGTTTTTTGCTTGGAAGACTTTAGAAATAATATAACCTAGACACCAGAAAAAATCAGTTGCCAGGGAGGGTGTTCCTCTGGAGACTACTTAAGGGACTTGTTACTGTAGGTTGACTTCACTCACTAGCATACACTCAAAATTTCAAGCCTCATATTTTGCAGTAAAATATGTATTTTCTGTTAGGCTTGCTGATAAGCAAAACAGACACCACAGCTCTCTTGCAGCACTCAGAGAAAACTGCTTGTGGCAGGGTTATGTTTATGGAAGCTGCTTGCAGAATTTAAAGCTTTCAGAAGCAAGCTGCAATAACTTTTAGTGGTCCATGGACCTGTAAATTCACCAGACACACTGGGAATTTGTCCTCAGACCTGTTTGTTATCTTGTATGACAGAATATTTAAAATGCGTTAAAAGCACTGAGCCTCCTTTTACCCTGCCTGCATCATGCCACTGGGGGACTGCTCAAATGAAACATTGCTGCATTGGTCAGTAGAGTAAGAGGTTCTCATTAGGCCTTGGGGTTTTTTTTTGGTTAATCTGGAATATGTCAAGGCTAACTGAGCCTGCTTCTCTGGTTTGGGAAAGGAAGACAGCAACACAGATTCTCTGGGGAGTCATTTCAGTAATAGGAACTTTATGGAGCTTCAAGACCACTGACAGTTACCCAGACATGGTTCTGGGAGCTGCAAATCTTTCCCATTCTCGCAGCATAATTGCCCCACAGTTGGTGTCTTGTGCCTATTCCCCAGCTAAACTCTTTAATTGTGTAATAAGGCTTTCTTTTTTTGGTGGAGTTTAAACTCTTGCAAAATGATACTAAGAGGAAAAAAAAAAAAGAAAAATGCCCTGTTCGAGAAGAGCTGTAACAATTTCACCTCCCACCTTAGCTTGTTTCAGGCTGATTTCCCCGAGCACCCCCAGGCCTTTGCCCAGGGCTGTTGTTCATATTTCACTTTGGCATCCCCATATAGTCATGCTCTTTCAGCTCCTCCTCATGTACTCTCTCAAACAATAATCCCTTCCAGTATTCCTTGGAGATAAAAAGGGAACTCGGACTCTGAAGTCATTTGTCGGGCCAGACATCTACAGGAAAAAGAAGGAAGGCCCATTCCCTGGAGTTTCCAAAACCTTGCTGAGTTTTCTCAGAAGATCTTCCCTGCAGCAAGTTCCTTTCTCTTCCTTTCTCTGCCCCAATGCTGAAGCTTTGGGAGTATCTTGGGGCAGCAGGACGAGTGGGTTTTGTTTGCTTTTTGTCATTATTCCTCCAATATTAAATGAGTGGAATAACATTATGGAATATTTCTTCCTGGATCCTGATTTCCTCTGTTTCTTGGAGCAAGTTTTCTTTCATAAAGAAGAAGTTGGAAGTCATTTCAGGGCCTCTCCTGCCTGGTAAGTAAGTTTGGGAGGTCAGCATGGAGTTGTCTGGTGAAGTCCCTGTGTCTAGGCTGCTCCTGGCTGGCATCAATGGAGAGACACCAGTGGAGAGACACAGGTCCTCCCAGGGCACAGCTGCTGCTGCTGCCTCAGGTCTGACACAGTCAGGCACCTGTCCCCGCCTCCCTGCAAGGGCAGTGGCACCCTGGGTGGTGGCTCCACCCTAGATATCTGCAGGTGGATGCAAGGGTGGGATTCACATTGTTTGTGACTGATTCAGACATGGAATTTCAAATATAGAGGGGGGAAATACCAGTTGACACACTGAAACATTTTCATTTACTTGCAGCAGTTTTGTACTGTGTATACCACTGCAGTTTCCTTCAGAAAACTGCTTAAACTCAAAGATCTATGTTGGTAATCCACCAAAAAGAGCAGGGACCTGGCACTGATATTCACATTTGAGTCATCTCTTCTAGGCAGTGCAAAGCAGGCTCCTGTTTTCCCTGTGCAAGGTGCTGCTGTTGGGATAAGGAATGTAACACGGGCTGTCTCTGCAAAGATCTCCTTCTGAACCAGGTAAAACTCTTTACATGAGGTCAAAGTGCACCGTGAACAGGGACTTCTATTTAAGGACAGAGATCCATTCATTACTGCAGGTGGTTCCCTTCAAAAGCCAAGCTTGCTCTGCAGATGCTGCCTCTGAGAGCCAGGGGAGGGGGGCAGGTATAAATGTGTCTCTGAATGTAGGTCAGCTCTGAACTTCCACTGCCACTAAACCAGGTCTCTACTGACTGCAATTAAATGTCACATTGTGTTAACAAGCAGGAAAAAATCAAGAGTGATTTCCTACTGAATAACCCTGAGTATCCTTTCAAGGACAAGGGAGCAGCTAATGAAGCTCATGAAATCAAAGTTTTGCAATGGTCCAGATGGTCTCAGCTGTTGAATCATTCACCAGAGAGAATGAGTGCCATTTCTTCAGGTGTGTTACTGGGTGATGTGTCTTCTTGGCATCTGCCAAGAAAGGCCAGACATATGTTCCCTTTATGCTTTCTTTGTTCTTTCACAGTTGAGAGGCGCTCGAAGAACAACCCTTCACAAGTCACAATGGGATCAGAGCCTGGGACCAGAAGTACACGCAATAAATGACAGGTTTTGGAGTGCAGAAGGAGGTCAGACCTCTGTTTAGGCAAATTTCAGAACCTCCAAGGAAGCCAATGTGATATTCAGAAAGGTCCCAGTTTTCCTGAAGGAGTGTATTAGTGTTCTAACAAATTCCCCTCTGTGCTGCCACGGGCTCACCATGGAAAACTCACATGGTATCAGCTGGGATAGTTTGAGGGGATCCACATCTGTTGCTTCTCTTCACCTTCACCAGGTTATAGACAGCACCTGTAAGTTCTGATTCACAAATGTATGTGATTTATGAATCACTGTGAGCCTGTCTGAAATGGCCTCACCCCCACAAAAGGATTTGTGCAAGTAGAATTGCCCCTACCCCTGGGTCATCTCTGCGAGGATCCACTTTAGACCAGCCTGAAACATCTCCTGGTGGAGTTTCCAACTGATGCAATAATGGCTCCACATCAGGAACAAGACCTGTCATTATGTCTTTGTTAGGTGGGGTTGGCTGTGGTCACCACAAATGGCCTGAGGGTTGGGCAGGAAGGAGGCTCCTGGGCTGGAAGCCATGGGCTGGCTGCTCTGGGGAGCTGATGCACATGCCTGCAGGGAGTGTGGGGAGATGCCCAGTGCACCTGGGGACAGCAGGCCAGGAGACTGGGGGGAGAGCACAGCTGGGCAATACCTGTAATGGTGATGCTGAACAGATCTGGGGCTGATTCTGACTTCCTTCATGACCATGCAGTTCCCAGTCTCCAGGCTGTGGCTACAAGGGCAGAATGCCCTGTCCACACTGGTTTTAATGGTGTTCTCTGTACCTAGCCCTTGAAGAAGGGGGAAGCTGTGGTGATTTCTGTGCAGGTGTGATCTGGGAGGAGTTGCGGAGTGCAACACTGGCATGTGGTTACTGCATGGAGATGATGTCTGAGCAGGTCAGGGCAGTTGTGCCTGTGTATGGCAGTGGGTAGACACAGACCTCACACAACATCCCTCAGCACCAGCCTGTCCACTGCAGCAGGCAGCCAGCACTGGCCTGTGTCCCTGGGCACGTACCCAGCAGCTCGGTCATTAGGAGACAGGAACTGAATTCATTTAAAGGTCTGTCCTTTAGGTAAAAGAGATCAATAAAAGAGAAGGGGTAAGGGCATAGAAGCAAGACCTCAGAAAGGAAGGCTGTAACTCTGCTCTAAGAGATGTGAAGTAGAAAAGCACAGGGAGTGCATTAAATGAGCACTGTTCATTTTCGCCTATAATATCACATAACTGCCTCCAGAATGATAAATGGCTTTTATCTACCCTGTATTAGAGATAAGATTTTCTTTAAAATTACCATAGTTATTGGAATCTCTTTTGCCAAAGATGTATTTGCTGTAGCCTGAAGTGTTCCTGACACTACCTGGCAGTCCCAAGCAAGAGATTAGCTGAGGGTTTATTAAACTCCCTTACTAACCAAAGAACCAGGATGGACCTCTCCTCCACTTCTGTAATTTGCATATCTCCATTTTTACTTCAGGGAAATAAATGATGGAAGATGTGCATCCATTTTGAATTTTAACATCTGAGAGAGGTCATATTTTTTAACTTCTATCTATTGGTTCCTTGAACAAATGATAATAAGCTACTAGGCTACTTACTCTAAGACAAGTTAGAAGGAAAAACCTGTACAGTGCTAGAGCCCATATTCTGATACTTTATTAATAAATCAGGACTTGCAGCTGGACTTCTGCCACCCCGTTATTTGAGAAATGGGAGTTGAGCCTTTCTGCAGTGCAGGGAGTGTGGCCATTCCAACACACCAGATATTAGTTAGGAAACCCTGGCAGCCTCTTGCATATGATGAATCTCCTCATGGCTCTGCATCATTAAACAGCCTCAGTACTTCACGTATGAGAGTTGTAGTAAGGCTGGCTGTCACAAAGAAGACATTTCTTACTCATTTTTCAGAGGTTGTGGATCTCTTGGATTGTGCATGACCTGGTTCAGGGATGACAATAGGTAGCTCAGCCCTGAGGAAAGTGCTTTGCCCAGGACCTTGGATGTGGGGAATTCAACACATCTGCATCAGGTCATCTTGATTTTGATGCAGAGCTGAGGACATGGTGGGCACCCAAATGCCCTGCTCTGGGTGTCTGCAAAGCCCTGGTCCGGGTGGGATGTGCATGAGCAGAAATAGGAGCTACTTTTATAGAATCATAGAATATCTCAAGTTAGGAGGAACCCAGTAAGGATCATCAAGACCAACTCACTGCTCCTCACAGGACCTAAAATAAACCAAGTTACTAAGAGAGTCATGCAGAGATTCCCTGAACTCTGACGGGCTTGGTGCCATGACCACTTCCCTGGGAAACTTCTTCCAGTGACTGACCACCTTCTGGGTAAAGAATGTTTTCCTCATTTCTCATCTGAACTTCCCCTGACACAGTTTCATTCCATTTTTTCATGTCCTGTCACTGGTCACTGGAGAGAGGAGATCAGCATCTCCCCCTTGAGGAAGCTGTAGACTTGTAGAAGTCAGAAACCAAAGGCAGTTAAAAAGTCCACATACCAAAGACATGAAAGTGGTGACATCTTGTATTTTAATGCAAAGTTTAATGTCAAAATTCATCTAAAAATAAGAAAAAAAATCCAACCTGCTACATATTTTTAGCTCCCTCCATTCCTTAGCTCTTTGGGGAGTGTCAAAGGCTCCCAGGGGCACTGCAGACAATCCACATCCCAGCCTGCAGAGCCAGCACAGCTGCATCCAGGGCACCTGCTTGGGCCACCCCTCTGCCAGGACCAGTGCAGACCCAGGGTCTGGCCTCCTTATGCCAGGGAGAGGCAAGGTGGTGAGGAGGTGGCAGGCATCCAGGCACAGCACTGGAGAAGGCACCAGGAAATAAACTAAACCCCAAAATTAACAAAAAAAGACCAGGTCGCACTTCTGTCTCTTACATAGATCTCACTAGATCAAAAACCACCTGCTGCAGCCACTGCATGAGTAATTTCAATCAAGATGAACTAGGGCAGATGAACTAGGGAAGCCCTGTCTTCTGTGGCTGAAGGCTCTTGTGGTGAGGAAGGTGAGTGCTGGCAGCAGCTTATTCAGCAGCTGTCTGTCCCACCGTCTCCTGTGTCAGAAGCACTGAAGTCATCTTCTGCAGCTAGACTAGCTTAAAAAACCTAAGTCAGGGCACTCAGAAACTGCTCAAAGAAATAGGTAAGAATTTGGTTTGGTGGTGATTTCTGTCTCTGCCAAATTCAGCTGAAATTTGCCAGTGGGTTCAAGAACATACTGTTCTCACCTAAAATTTATTCCATAGGAAAAAAGGCCAAAGTAAAAAAGGTGCAAATCAAAGATGATCACTTTACAGAGAAGTAACACTTGGCACTTTCTTAAAAAGACACTTCATCACAAGCACTCTCCTGCCCAGGGCTGGCCCAGCTTAGCCAGCAGAGCTTCTCAGGGCAGCCCCAGAGGGATGCCCTCCTTGCAGGCACACTTGAGCATGGGGCAGCCTGGAAAAGCTGTGCTCTCAGCTCCCCCAGATAAACTTCTACAGAAACTTCTGTCCTCTAGGACAACGTACCCATTGGCAAATATATTGCTGTACAAATCTGCACCATGTATCTTCTCCTAGTGCCAGTCCTTTTGACAACACATAAATATAAAAGCCAGTTCATTTTGTTAGCAGTCACTGCGTGCATATTTAGCAACTTTAGCCAGTGACGCCAAAATCCCCTTCGATAACGCTGCGGGGCCAGATGGTTCACAATCACACATCATAAATTCCTTTCTGCTATTTCCATCTTGTATTTACCCAGCTCAGTGTGTAACAGCTACTGGCATTGAAGGCTTCCTTTTTCAGAAACATCTGTGGTTTTGATAAGTCTTTGTAGGTATGGAAAAGCTTGAAGTCCTTCAGCTCCAGTTCTCGGAGCAGACTATACCAGTAGCGCACCACAGTGCTGTCGTTGCCACTGACCTCAAACCCAGGCCAGTGGATGTGCACCTCAAAGACCAGCTGTCCTATCTGCTCAACAACATCTTCCAGGATCAGGTTTTCCAAAATTTTCCACTCGGCGCTCTCCACGTCTGCCTTGAGGACATCGATCTGCAACAAAAGCACCATTACTATCTGAAAACCAGAAACTTTGCCGTTGTAATAACATCTGAGGCCAGGGTTGACCACTTTTCAATACACAGAGTTATTCATCTTGTATTAAATAAATCAAAAGGTCTCAGAGGACAAACACAGGCAGTACACAGTGTTTCACGCTTGACTGTTCACAGCCCTTTTCTTCCTGCCTTGAACTCAGGGTTGAAAAGCTGTGTATTCCAAGCTCCTCCTATAACCAAAGCATATTACTGGTTCCTTCACAATTCTTGGGTGGCATCACAGCTATGAAAACAAGAAACAGAACCAAATGAGAGACCCAAACCCACTCACAGTGATTACCTGCACCGTAGCTGAGTAGGGTGCTCATGAGCCATATGCTACATGCATCACACGAGTGCAAGAGAAGACCAAAGCAAAAAATGAACACTGTGAGCAGCTCAGGAGATCAGCTGCCCTTGGCCAAGCTGCTGGCTGAAGCTTTTGCAAGCATCACTACAGATGCTGAGAGAGGAGGAGCAAGAGAAGGGATAATCATGCAAAAAGTGTTCAGGATTTTAAGGGCAGCTTCTCCAAAGAAAAAGGCATAGCAGAAAAGAAGACATGAAGGTGTTTGAAGGGAATAACAGATCTAACAGAAAAGTGCCATGTTCTAGTTTTAGAACATTGTTTAATTTTGTAGTGAGATATTCAGCAATCCAACTTCTCACAGCCCAACAAAATTGTGGATTGACTTTGTTTGGAGATTAGCTAGGGGAGGTGATGGATTGGATATTTTAACATAAAAAGAGCATTTCATCACCATGTCACACCTGGTAGGAGACAATGACCACTGTGCAGCAGTGGTCACAAGCTGCAGAGCTCAGCTTGTTTTCCAGAGCCCAGCAGGGGAAAGTCCTATACCATGAGAGTAGTGCTTGCATGTACCAGTTCCACCCGAGCTGATGCTTCTGCCCACCTGCTCACACTCAAAATGGCTTTGAAATGAAAAACCGAAGACTTAATTTAGCCAAGAATTCCTAAAAAAACCAAACCAAAACAAAACAAAGAAACCCCGATGTTGCCATGAGCTTTTTTCCTGGTTGCTGAGCGTTCATGTTGAAGGAGAAACGTGCAGTTTCTCGTGCTCGTGAATATAAACACTGGCCATGTTTTGCTAACTGTCTTTCATTGTTTACATATTTCTAGGTGGAAGGAGAAAGGTGATTGACAGTTGGCTTGACATGGCCAGTGTTTATATTCATGAGCGCAAGAAACTGCACGTTTCTCCTTCAACATGAACGCTCAGCAAACCAGGAAAAAACCTCATGGCAACACCCCCCCAAAATCAAACCAAGAAAAAAAAAACCAGCAACAAAAAAACACAAACAAAAAAACCTCACCACAAACCAAAAAAACACAAAAACCACAAAAACCACTTAAAAACCAAAACCCCAAAACAAACAACAACAACAAACCTCCCAGATTCTCTCTGGCAGTCTACCTAAACCATATTTTGCGGTATCACAAAAGGCACCTGTGCAGTATAGGAGAGAAATGTGGGCAGCTAATGGAAAAGCACTTCCAAGGCAAGGGTTCTCCTAAGCTGCCCCATCCCAGGGCACCTGGCTGGTGCCATGCCATGCCCCACCTGTGGGGTTCACAGACCCCTCTGTCCCGGGCACAGGGCAGGGGTTGTGCGGTGAGCACATCTCCAGTACAACCAGAGCTGTGCTTTGCATGGGCCACGGCCAAGAAACCACAGGGCTGTGGCAAGGGGTGGCCACATCTACCTTCCCTTGTTCCACGGATGGCTGGAGATGCCAGGGGCTGAGGTGCCGGGGTGCCGAGCTCAGCGCCCTCCCCAGGGCTGTGCCCCAGCACTGTGGATGGGCATGGCATGGCAGGAATCTGTAGGTGCTGGACACTTGCCCATTCTGGTCTCCATCTGTAAAACAAGGGTGGCAATCACAGAACGCCCTCTGCAGAGTGCAGGGGTTGAGCGAGTGAAGGGCTGTGAGACTTGGGTGGAACAAGCTGTAGAACAGCTGGAAACAAAACACTGCATTTTCAGAGCAGGACTTGAATGAGTCCATGGTCACAGAGCGGATCATAATAAGCCAAGCCACTGCTTGTCTGCTCATTAAGGAGGCATTGTGCCTCCTTCACACTGTAGGAGGCAGGGGGCCAGTGGAAAATGACCGATATATTGTGGAATTAAAGCCCATATTGTGGTATGTCTGCATGGGGAGCAGAAAGGAAGGTTGCACAGACAACCTTAGCTCTGGTATTTCCTAACTTGCCTCTCTAACAAAGAGCCTGTGAGCCAGTCCATCCGCAGTGAAACATTGAACACAGTGCTCCTTTGGGTTCAAGGGGAGGCTGAATGTAAATGATGCAGCTCATGACATTTCAGCTGAGAACTACATGGGTGAGCTCACTTGTTTTCCTTCATACATTTAAATTGGTTATTTATTTTGCAAATACCAACTCATATCTCTACCTGTAATGCAGTTTTGCAGGCAGTTGGTTCCACGTGGGTGCAATTGCCACAGGACCACACTGCCACACTTAAGAAACCACAGATTTTTATCTCTGGGAGACTTATGTAACTTTGAAAGCAGACAAATTATTCAAACTCTTTTTTTTTTTTTCCTGGGGGAGGGGGTGGATGGATATGGGAAGAAATTCTTCTAAACGTTTGGTTTTGTTTTCCCATGATCTTACTCTGTGGCATCAGTAGGACATCTTTTTCCCATGGTAATGTTTCCAGTCCTTCAGGTTTGTTTGTTTTTCTCTTGTGACACTAACTGCTGCTCTGGCTGCTCAGCGGGCACTCTGCATGCTCTGTGCTGTATTTGCAAACTGATCTGAAAAGTGGCTGCTAACCAGTGTTTCAGCAGGAGAAAATGAGGTACCACAATAACAGCTTGAACACATAATGAAATGACCAGGAAAGAAACGTGAGGCCGGTGGAGATGTCCTGCATACACAAACCAGAGGCTCTTTGGTGCTCTTAGTGCCCTGCACTGCTCAGAAACCTGGAGGGAGGAAGGTACCTGTTTCAACCCACCAACTTTTGTGACTGTCTTCCAGGCAAGGTGTCCCTCTCTGCCCAGAGTCTCCATTGCATGCCCTGGATACTGTAAAATGAATGGCAGAACAGCTCTGTTTTGGAGTATCTGGGCAAATTACAAGCATCCTGCTAACACCAAATGTAAGTTTTGTGATGATTAGACAGCTCAGGAGATATTTGCCATTGGTGATAAGCAGCGCACTTCTGATAAGAAATGCACTACCACCTTCCAGTTGCCTTGATCCAAAGTGCCAGTGAAAGGATTAGTGGGCAAATCTATAAATTCAGAGCTCTAATTCACCCAGGAGCACAGCTGGAGTCTGCTGCTGTGAATAAATCCTGGAGGGCAAAGATCTACAGTGCCTGAAGGTAAAGTATGGCAGTGAGTTTCAAGCACTCACAAAAGGCTGGTTCCTCTTATCTTCCACAAATCCTCTTATCCTCCATGAACTAACTAGGTTATCACAGAAAAGTAAAAAATGTGGATTTTTGAATGTTTTCTCAGTTTAGCTCCCTTGAAAAAGCACTGCAGCGTTGTACCACTTACACTTGGAGAAAAAATAAAAGGGGGGGGGGCATGCTGATGCACAACCAAGCATATAAAACAGCTGAAAAAATGTGTTTTACTTAGTGAAGGTCAACACATACTGTATGAAGGCTCATTTCTTCTTTTTAGGGTAATGACTTGTTACAAGCGTGCATCATTTCCTAAAGCAGAGATCTTTGCTCTGTTTGCCTTGATCGCTTTTGAAATACCAGGGTTAACGGGGGTTTCAGGCTCTGTGCTGCCCCGTGGGCATCATTTAAAGCTCCCCATGGAGAAGAGTCAATTGAGAGTGAGTAGCTGGAGGAAGCAATTTAGCTGTATTACTTCCAGCATGAGCTCAGCATGTGGAAGTGGAAGCCAGGAAAGGCAAAACCAGCAAATGCAGTTCAGGTACAGAGGATCCCTCCAGTTCCTCTGGAGTCTGCAGTGTAAGCTTGGGAGGGAGAGGAGAGCTGGCTACAGATTTCAGGCACAGGGACAGGGCTCAGAACCACCCAGCTTCCTGAACTGCAGGGCTGCTCTCACAGTTTGAGAGAAAAATATTCCTCTGCTCTGGCTCCCTGTGATGATACCAGGTTACCATTTTGACATCAGCTGTACAGCAAGGAAAGGTCTGCTGGCTTGTGCATCAGTTTTTCCCCTCTCTACCTAAGTACAATTCTCTATTCTCAGAAAACAAAACTCTGGGAAAAGTTGTTTAATTTACATTTTGATAGAACATCTTTGCAGGTAACAACAGGTTTCTGAGTGTGTTTTGTTTAACTTCCCTCTTATCCTTTTCCCATGTGCAGAATTTCAGTATGATACTTTCCTCATTTTCTTTCCTCTCAAAATGCATCCACAGCCCGTCCTCACCAGCAGGAGATGGTTTGCATGTGAAGTCCCTTTCACTCCCTTTTATTCTGAGTGAAGGCTGTAATTGATGGCAGCCAGGATGCCACATAGCCTCATAGCAAATGACGCTCCCAGGAGCTTGTGGCTGTCTCTTCCCATGCTCCCTGTGAGCAGTGGGAGGCAGAAATTTCCTGCCTCTCTCTGAGCCATCTGCTGGGGAGACCAGGACTGCTGGGGGCCTGGCCAGGGCAACCCAGATACTGAAATCAGGAGAGAAGTCAATCACCACTGATCAGTGATACAGCTCCAGCCAGCAGCACTTCTCTTTCAAATTACTTCCCCTCCTCCCTGCTCACATTTACACCTCTCTGTGGTGGTCTCTACAGCCAGTTTCAAATTGGCTCTGGAACAAATGTGTTATTTGAGATTATTCACTCCCAGTGTGACAGATCGGGCACATCTTCAAGAATCTGCTTAAGGCATCAAAGTCACAAAGCTGATTTGTGCAGTTGGGTGCTTACAAGGTCTTTGGTCTTTTTTTACAGTAAAGGGCAACTGTCCAGTTGAAGTTACTCATACAACATACACATCACTGAAACAGAAAACCTGCAGTGAGTGCAGGCAAGCTTTGTTCCTCTGCTCCCACTACTGATTCTCCACAGCCTTGCAAGTGACAGTCTATTCTCCCAGTTCTGGTGTTGTGCTTCATGAACCCATTACACAGCAGGAGCAGGATATTAAGTAATACTATGTTTACCACTTAAATCAGAGAAAATGTTTCAAAATCATATTTAGAAAAAGTTATTTAACTTTCCCACAGCATCCTATCAGTACAGCAACAGCTTGCCAGATGCAGTAATGGCCCCAGACAAATGCCCCCATCCAGGAAGCCCATGCAGCACATGCAGGAGGCATCAACCTCAGCATGCTCAGGAGCACTACGAGCACTTTGCCAATGCACTCCCATGGGGGACTGTTCCTAGGACAGATCCATGCTAGCACCCCAGGTGTCTCCTTCCCACAGCCTCAGAGCCCAGGCCTGGGGGCCGTCTGGCACTTTAATTCCACAGCTCTTCCTGTAGTCTCTGATGCCAAGACATTTCCAATATACTCTCTCCATCTGGAAGCAATTTCTCTCTGGGGACCCATTACAGAAAAAAAGATACATAGACCCCCTCCAGCCCAGTTAACTGGATCAGTTAAGCAATGCCTCTTATTCCAGTGGACAGGCAGAGAAGAAGAGGCCTTTTAGCTGGCAGAAGGCTCCTTTCAATGACACTTTACCACTGGACAACTTGCCAATCATCCTTTGGTCATACAATAATACAGGTTCCCAAGCCTGAATTGATTTTCAGACAGGTTGGATGGGTTTAGCTAGCTTTACACTGTAATGATCTTAAAGCCAGACATCTTGTTAAGCCTCCTACCTAGCAAGACCAAGGTTCCTGTACAGTGACCCAGAGAATAGGTTCTACAAACCCTCTGCATGGAGCAGAAACACACTGCACATGGACATGGCTGAGGGAGAGGACCTTCCCCTCACAAGAAAAACTGAGCATCAAAGATCTTTGTTCCCCTTTTCATTAAACTGAGACTAGTCTCCAGAGCAGGCAACAGGAACCTCACGACTAGCTGAAGACCCAGTATGATGCTTCCTCAGAGGAAATTGTGAAAAGTCACCTTGAGGACATAAGTCCTCAAACAGCAATCTCCTCATCTGCTCGCAGTGGCAGCAGCTCACAAGTGTGTGCCTCTGCTCAGAAACAACTGTGCCTCAGCTCCCATTTGCACCCTGTTACCTTTCCCAGTTCACATGGCTCTCCTGTTGTACACTAAAAGACGAAAACAACCCGGACCTCTCATGTGGTCCTTTAATCCAATGTCTAGATTGCCCAAGTAGGAAAAATCCCACAAGGGAGCTGCAGGAACCCTGACTTTAAATTGTTTAACAGCCTGATCAGCTGCAAAAGCTCTGCTTGCAATGCCCATGCTGCAAACAGACATTTCAAGCAGTGCATGTGCTCCTCCCGCAGCCGAGCTGGCAGCACAGCCTCTCTGAGCTGCTTTGCAGAACGTGCATTCAGCCAAGCTAATCCTGCAGGAGATGTCCTGCTGCCTACTGCCCCCACAAAGGGGGAACACCCTTTCCTCCCTGCTCTTTTGATCTTCTCTGCCAGACGCTGCTGGATGCCTGTGGGAACGGATATTTACTCACAAGAATAAATGGTGTATGTGAGACCCTCGAGCCTCTTCATTAGAGGGGAACAAACATTTGCAGTCTGTTTGTGCTGCCCCAGCACCAAGCCTGGATGGTGGGACACAGCTCCAGGATTGCACAAAGCTACATTATCCTGGTCTTGCCAAAAGTGAAAGCCAGCAGCAATAGGACAAGCACATTGCAGCAGGATGAGAGGGCTGTCAGCAGAGGAGGTTTGCAATAGAAGGCAAATGGTGAAGCAACAATTGATTCCAAAACCCTGAGGAGCAAGACCTGCAAGTGTGTGCATGCAGTGCAAGGGGCAGAGGGCTACTGTAAAATAGTCATTCAGAGTAAATAGCGTTTTGGCTGCAAGACTTTCTATGGTTTATTAACACAGTACCCATGGGGCCCTTCAAAATCTAAGTAATTGAAGAAAGGAATCAGAGTCCCATCTTCAAAAAATATCCACCACATCTTGAAGAACATCTCCTGCAGGATGAGAATCAGCAGCCCTGGTATACCCAAGTAGCTCCAGTTAAATCTGGCGGAGGACTTGGTCCCCATCTGCACTTGCCAGAGCAATAAAGTCCTTTGAGACTACACCCCTCCATGGGGATCTATTTGTTTAATTCCATTTCTGGGCCAAGGTGCCAACCTGCCACCCTTCTGCTTCACTTTTTGCCCACCCTGCTATTTGCTTGCAACCATGACAGGAAGAAAGCTGCAGGTACATTCCTGAAAACATGAATAAAAACCATCCCCAAATGCTTGCTCAGGTTTCATTTGACACAGGCATTCAGGAGGGGCAGGAAGAGCTGCTAAGCCTTTGACCTCTGGATATCAAATTTTTGAGAATGGAACCTTAAACTGCTGTCAGATCAAAAAGACAGACTAGAAAGGATCCAGACACTAAGGTGAAAGTATTTAAACAAGATATGACCAATTCCAATGGCAAGAACTTGTAAACCATGACAGGAGGAGGGACAAATGTAGGGAGGAAAAAAATGTATATTTTTTTAGAAAGGTCCTAGAGTTTCTGGATAGGGCACTTATCTGAAGAGCTTGTTAATGTCAACACTAGAAATTGTGAGAAAGATGGGTAGTAGAGAAAAACCAGGATGCTCATAGAAAGGGGTTGCTCTCAATGCTCATTAAACCTGTGCCATGTCATGGACCACCAGCTGATCAGATACTCAGTACCTCGGCCAAATTAAAACCGTAAGATTCACATGACTGTGTTTAAGCCAGGGTTAGTGGCTTCAGGAGGAGCTGGGGAGTGTGCACACAGGTCTGAGCTCAGCAGGTATCCTGCACCTGGTACCACCTTGTGAAGCAGAGCAGACTCCCCAGGCTGCTGCAGAGCTCCAGGTTTGGCAGGAGGAGGGAACCAGGGCTGACTGGTTTCCTACAGCAGCGGCACAGCAATGCTGGCTCCACAGTGCCTGCAGCAAGTGCCGTGCTCCTCTGAATGTAACTCAGACACTGAAAGAGTCAAATAGGAAGGTGGAATTGAGCACAGCTTGTAAGGCCCTCTAGCAAAGTTGGGGGAAAGCAGATATTTTATTACCTGATTTTTTTTCTGAAGGGTCTTAATAACACAACAAAGGCAACAAAAAAAAGGAAACTGAAACCCTAGAAAGAATTGTCCTTCCCTTCTAATTTTTAGCAGACAATAATATGCTTTGAAAGTGTCTTTATTTCTTTTTTTGAAAGATGACCTGAATAAGTTCTGCTTCAACAGCGCAATACTTCAACACTTTCATTACAATTCAGGCATTGCACTAGGCCTTTTCCTAAGGGAAGAAAGGGCTATGGATTGCACCATATTCAGCCAATGGTATCATTAAAAAGATCTTTCCTCCATGCCTGACAATTGCATGCTAAACAGCACCTTCAGGTCGCTCTCTAGAAATACCAATATTCTCAACAATGTCTTGGGAAGTGCTCCTGGTGGAGAGAATTTAAATGAGGCGAAAGGAGATGTAAGGGACCAAGAGAAAACTCTGTAAAGGAAAGTGCATGAGGCACTTTGTGCACACAACACTGAGAGCAAGAGGTGATGAGCAGTAAATGACTATTCAAAGATCTTTGCCTCCAGAAACATGAGGTTGTCAAGCTCATTTTTAGTCGTAGCCAAATTCTTCAATCTACTTACAATTAAAATACTTTAGGCAGCAGCAGCCCCAGCAAAGCAAATATAGAATTATCACCACCTTGATTTCATTATCCCTAAAATGAAAAAATACATACACGCAGCAAAGAAATACTGTGTGCCATGAGCTTATAGATTACTCATGGACAACGATTACAAGGCTACAGAAGGCAGCATTTCCAGCTACAGCTGGAAACATCTGCATCAGCTCGACTGCCTCTTCTCAGCAAGGGGAATAAGATTTGCCAGCCCTCTGAGAGACCCCCAAACAAAAGGTTCCCATGTGGCACCAGCTAGTGCTCAAACTGCAGTGATATCTGTCCCTGAATGAGACAAACACAGTCTAGCTTGAGCCCATAAGGACCTCAACAGCTATCTCAAATGCAGAAGTTTAAGTTAATGGAGGTGAGGTTTGTGCTCCTCCATCCTGTGGCAGGTCATTTATTTACACTACGAGCTCTAAGTGCCGTGGTATTGTCTGGTGCACAAGGGTGCAGTACTAAAATGGGACTTCACTTCTCAGAGTTACTCCTCCTGCAAATAGGTCATGACCAGCCACTGACACTTTGAAAAAAAATCAGTGTTCTGGGACAAAACTCCTTCTGCTGTGCCATTCAGAAACTGATATAACAAGGAGGCAGTTTGATGAGTCACTAAAAAGCAAACAAGATGATAAGCAGTAACAGTGCAGACATTTCCAGGGAAGGACAGTCAGGACATTTCCAGGAAGAAGGCAGTCACAGCCTGAGCCTTAGCAGAGACACACCATTGGGACTTCTGAATAGTACTGATTGCTGATGGTCCAGCTGCAGCAGGGGCAGCACACCACAAATAAGATGTTACAGGAAATACAGGATCTCTCATGTTGGAGAAATCTTAGAAAGGCCAGTATGATAACCCTACAAAAGCAAAGGCTGCTTTTCACTGCTATATGTGAATGGTAAATAACAGCTGCAGAAAAAGGGCCACTTAAGCTTAAAGACCCTTGATTGCACAAGAAACATTGGATGTGAAAATAATGAGGCTAAAAATCAGATGAAGAGTGGAATTTTTCCTTTTAGAACTGAGATTTTGGAAAAGCCCCAAAAAGCATAAAAAGCAAAGACAAAATTAAGCCCTTTCAGGAATTCAGAATTCCAAACATTTACTTCAGTATTTGTGATGCAACGATTCAAAAGACCTGGTCTCATTTGTTCTCTCTGACACTAAGGCACATGTAGCAGAGCAGATCTGAACTTGTGTCCCTCACACAAGGTGATGGGGGCTGTTCCCTGGCTGCAGCCACACCAGAGACAAGGACTCATGTCCCTGCAAGAGCTCCTGGGCTTCTGTGCCCCTGGTTTCTCATCTTGAGCTCAGGATTCCACATCAGGATGAGTCTGCAGGTGCTCTCCAGCTGGTACTGGGGTCCTGCTGTGTGTTAGGGTGAGCTGAGTGTGCAAACACTGGTGGCACCTACACACCAACCTAGGGCACAGCAGCCCCTCAGTGAATGCAGCTGACACCAAGCAACCCCCAGGCTCCCTGGGCAATACCTGAGTCTAGCCTTGCAAGGGATAACCAAAGTTAAATGATTTTGTCTAGGCAGGGTCAAGAATTCAAAACCCTGTTCTGGCCCCTACAGCCCTAAGGTATGCATGGTAAAGAGTAATTACACGGATTTCATTGCTGCAAAACTTGAACAGGACATTTTCCAACCTGAAGAGCTTATTTTTGGTTTTGTTATTAAAATCATCATGCACAACTAAGCTGTTACACATTTTCTCTGGACTTCTATATCCATTTGTGTACTACCAACAGACCTGATTTTAATGGTTAATCTTTTCTTTAATACTTGTCCTTTCACATCAGCCTTCACAAAACTGAAAGTGCAGCATGAAATAAATTCTGTAGTATCCACTTGAGGAGAAGAGCAAGTGATAAATTACTTGCCTAGGAGGAGATGATGTTATTAATCAATATGACTTCAGGGTATAGTGTTTTGAAGTTGTGTTGAGTATTAAATAAAAGGTGAAGGAGGTTTTTCCTTTAGAAATCCTAAATCCAAGCCTATTCAATAAAACAAAGCAAAATTACCCAAGCTGTTACAGAAAAAGAAATCTTAATGAAGAGAGAGTGTAAATTAAAGACTTCAAATTGAAATCAGGATGTAAAGACTGATTTACATTTATTTTCATAACAAACAATAACACAGTTTGGTCTGTTACACTATTTGTTTAAGATAACTTGAACAGCAGGAGTTGAATGCAGCTCTGCTGTCCCCTGAAAGATACAGCTATTAGCACTTCCTGATTAAATTAAGGTTTTACTCTGCATTCTCAGATTTTCCTTTCCAGATTAATTCATTTTACAAGGAACAATTTCATCCACTGATGAGCCATACTGCCAAGGAATGCAAACTCATAGCACTTACTGAGGCCATGACAGGAGACTTGTCCTGCAGAGCTCCAGAGGGAGGAAAACTACTGCTGAAACAAGAATTTGCATGTGTGACCACACATGCCCATTTGGGACAGAATGAACTCTTGCTTTTTTCTACTGCTCAGGGCCTTTCTGTCGAAGGTTTTAAATTGTGCTTCTCAGCACAGTCTTTGGAATACAGAATGCACTTAGTAGCTTGGTTTGAATTTCTGGTTAAGGGTTAGCAGTGCACAGAAGTAGGACAAGAGCCAACAGGCATGAGTGGAAATCAGGGGTGTTCAGACTGGATATAAGGAGAAACATTTCCACAAAGATAACAGTCCAGCAGGACAACAGCTGACACAGAGAAGTTGGCACTCTCTGTTCTGGAGAAAACTCAGTGTTTTTCAGGACCACAGTGGATAAAGCCTTGAACAACCTGGTCTGACTTCACAGCTGGCCTTGCTTTACACAGAGGACTGAACCATAAGCCATTCAAGATCCCTTCTGACTTGAATTATCCTACAACTCTCTAGGAAGGAAGCTCTCCCTGCATGTCACTAATCCATGAGAAAGACCAGCACTGTAGCATCCTCACTCCCACAGGTAGTTAAAGAATAGGACAGTGAAAGTTTTCATAAAGTCGGACTCCACTGCCATAAGAATCATGGCCCCTCAGTGGCTTTCTCCCTTTTCTCTCCACTGTTCATCGAGAGTGCACTACAGAGTGTGCATGTTCAGCAGAAAAGTTGAGGGCAGGGGGAAGGAGAAGGGAAGATGAGCAAGATCAATTTTTACATCTTTATTCTTTCCTGTGGCTGATAAAATATTGCTCTTCTCCGAAGATACACCAGTAAACTTTCAGTTTAGATCCGTATATCAGGAAATAAGGCTCCCATGACATCCTCTGGAGATTATTCCAGGGCTTAAGAGATTTCACACTTTAAAAGTTCCCAAAAATACTCTGACTACATGTTTCCTTTGTCATCCATATCCTAGTATAGTACTAGATAAGTCCTCTGCCTCCAGGCTATTTACACTTCTCAGAGAACTGAGGACTGTTTTGCCACATAAACAGTTAGAGAGATCAAGTTCTTCTAATCTTTTCTCATGTCCATTCTGATGCCAAAAGTGTTTGTATTTCTTGCCAAAATATCAAGATGGGTTCCCCTGGTGGATGAGGTCCCAGTATTGCCTGCAGACAAGCAGGTGTGCTCTCATCTGAGTTAGGGTGCAAATTAAGCCCATGTTCTTTGATTCACACAAATCCCCCAAACTGGAAGTTTTCTTTTTGAGACTACAACAGCAAGAACTCCAGGAGATCTTGTCTGTGCAGTCCTCATCAGACTGATTTTCTAACATCAGTGGAAATAGTTTCAGTGACTTGTAGGGTCTTGGATCAAGTCCCAAATCTTAAAGAATAAAAGCATGGATAAAATGAGGCATTAACTTCAAATGCAGCTGCCTGAAATTCCTGCCTTGAAGTGGGAATGGAACAACATCGAGGGTAGGCGGAAGGGTTTTTTAAATTAAAAATGGACGAAGAGCATGATTTAATTTTCTAATTGAAAAAAAGTGCTTTGGAAAATATTCTGTGAAACTGTTTTGAATTAACTTATTTATTCAGTCAAGGGAACATTCCACTCACATTCACCAGAAGAATGATGTCTCTACACAATATACAACCTCTCAGGCTGCCTTTCTCCTAAGTTAAAGAAAACCTAAACAAAAAAATATGAGGACTGTTGGGAAAGATGAAAGTTCTACAAGGAAGTTTCACAGAGATGTAGGTTTAGCAGAAGGCTCTCTGAATGTGGAACCTGAAAGCAGAATAGAGATAGAAGCAAGTTTTGATATAGAAGAATAAAGGATGTCTAAAGTTAGAATTGCTGAGCCAGTTGTTACTGGACAACTAAGAAGGCAAAGGTTATGTTGAGTTGGAAAGAGGTTTTATGGCTAGAGCTAAGGATATGTTAACCACAAACAAAGAAGATGTTTTTACCAAGCAGAAATAAATCTTAGAAAAGCAAAAGATACCATAGGCAAACAATAAACATGTTTTTACCAAGTAGAAACAAAGTCTAAGAATTTTCCACTGCAAGAAAACAGAAAAACAACCTTAAGCTTAAACTGTAACATAATATGGTAATGATAGTAGTTATGATAGGCTACAGGTAAGTGTAAAGGTGTCGTGTATAATGCTGATTGATTGTTATGTATTAAGAAGCTCAGCAAAGAAAACCATAGAATGCATTGTAACCAGGACTAACTTGGCTTCAGGCTTGTCTGTGAGCTGTAGCTGGCAGCTTTAGACATGGCTCTGTTACCCACGACCCCACGAATGCTGAAACTTGGTCTATGCAATAAGCAGCATTCTGAGAGCTGCCTGATGTCCCAAACATCCTTTGTCAACATATCACTTACAGAGGGCAGTCAGCCCATTCGGGTACTTCCCAAGTCTAAAACACCAGAAAGTCTCAGAGCCTGTGACACCTTTATCCCCACGGGGAGAAAGTCAGCTCACAACTTCACAAAGCTGTAGCTTTGCACAGGGGAGCTCCTCAAATGCTACCAGAGCAAGAGGCTTTATACACTGTTCATAAGGCACCAAAACACTTAACCAAATCCCATTTCATAGGTACAGAGCTAGAGAAAAGCCTGGTTACATGTGTTATGTGTGCATTATGTTCCTTGGCTGCCACCCAGCCCTTTGTTTTCAGAAAGTGACACGCTCAGAATTCACCCCTACATCATTCTCATTTACAGGAGGTGTTACAACCACTCTGTTCTACCTTGATAACCTGACACTGACCTCAGCAGGTCTGGTATATCGCAAGACTTATACACTTTTTCTGGATTGGGTCATTACTTTTTTGACTAATTTTTCTAAAATCAAAACAATGCAAGGCACACATTGAAGAAAAAACATCTCTCTGTCTCCCCAGATGTTTCACTAATGCACAGCCTAGCACAGTTACAGCATGACTAGGAAGAAGAAGGAAAAGGCTCCTTTTCTCTACTCTTATTTTCAAAATGTTCCAAACAGTAGAGCTGAACCAAAAGAAAACATTTTTAAAAAGTAAAAAGTAAACCAAAAAGGACATCTTGCATTTTTAAATAACAAACCAAACATTGCACTGCTTGCTTTGTAAATCTTACAGAAGAGATCCTCCTTAGCCCAGGCTGCCTATTTCTTAAAAAACAAAGCCAAGCAGAACTAGCTGCAGGCAATGAAGTATATTAGCATTTGAATTCATGTTTGTATATCCTCTGAAGCAAAAACTCTTTTAAAAGCAACGTAAGAACTTCCTGAATGTATTATGGCAACATTTATTTGAGATTTGAAGATTCCTGATGTCTTTATAGTTCCTTAAAAACAAACTGGGAAATGTTAAAAAACCAGACTGCTGCCAATTTCAAAACAGGATGTTTTTGTTTTTGAGAACTGTAATTAGGAACAGTGACCTTGAAAATGTAAACAAACCATCTATTACCTCTTCTCTTCTAATTACTGTTGCAAATATTGTTTTCTCTTTATAAACTTGTCTGTGTGAGTAGTTTAGTTTTCATACTCAGGCAAATATCAGA
The DNA here is from genome assembly GCF_021018805.1 of Prinia subflava. Taxonomy (NCBI): domain Eukaryota; kingdom Metazoa; phylum Chordata; class Aves; order Passeriformes; family Cisticolidae; genus Prinia; species Prinia subflava. The sequence continues at coordinate 45,833,348 of NC_086248.1, forward strand.
ATTTCCACAGGACTAAATGTGCTAGCATCCAATGTCATCAGATCGTTCAAGGGAAAAGGAAGTGAGGAGGAGAAAAGAAAGTATTTGGTATATGGCAAGGGATTTAAAATCATTGTGGCTGTTATCAGCACACAGAGAATGCAAGATAGAAAAGGCATCCCTACAAGAAATGCATTAGAAGTACTGCTGAAGAAAAACCTTGGGAAAAGAAAAACTTGGGAAGTGCATGGTCTCCTCAGGCAGCAAGAAGGCACGTCTGGAGCTTTCCCAACACCTAACCCTGCAGTGAGAAACCTGACACCCAAGTCCTTCCTTACCTTCTGATGTCCAAATTCATTCAGCACTGTGCCCAGCTTCTTTGTGTTGCTGTGGAGTTTATGAGCTGCGATGGCCGGGTTGGGGTCCCTCCAGTCGATGGAGAGGCGATGGTGCCAGAGGTGCCGACCCTCCTGGATGTGTGCTGACTTGAGGCTGGGGTCGAAGCGATGCACCTCACACCCACTGTTGGCCATGCTCAGCTCAAACTGGTTGTCATCGTTGCCTAGCCTATGCAAAAAAAAGAAAAAAAGATAAGAAAGTGTAACTATTAATGCAGCAAAAAAGAACTATTAGTGAGTAGGATGTTCTGAGGATGAACTAACTTGAAGAAAATTCAAGTCCAATGCAATATTAGAACTAATGGCTCCTCTCTAGGTAAGAACTAAACACTTTTAGCCAGGTTGATAACTTTCCCAAAGAGCTTTTCCTTAATTCAGAAGTCAAACAAATTTGTACAAAAGTAAATTAAATATTGGAATCTTTGTGCTGTCATTATTCATATTCATATTTTATGTTTATTTACTTTTTCCTTGACAACTTTACAATACTTTCCTTAGTCCCTGCTGCCCAAACCTCCAATAACCAAACCATAAGCAGAAGAGAAAATACATTTAAAATTTATGCAATACTATTTTGTAGACATCTGGCATATTTCACACCACATCTGTTGCCTGTTACAAACATGACCCACAGTGACCACCAGTACACACGACAAGGCACAAGAACCAAATGCCCTTCTCTGTGGACAGGAAGACACAGCTTTTTAAAAGCATATTTAAAAATAAGCACTTACAGCAGTAGCAGAGTTGTTATATAAACCTGAGAGAAAGATCGCTGCTAATTTGGTGAAGACCCCAAAGAAGAAGAAAAATTAATAGCCCCATTGAGCAGCAATATTGTCTCAGTCCCTGCCTCTGCAAGAAGATGTCTTTCGAAAGTCTGTGCCATATTCCCACCTCCTACAGCCCAGTGGTTCATTCAGGATACACTAAAACTAAAAAAATCTGGTAGTTACCATTGCAATCACACATCTGAACCACAGGCCTTCCCTACTCTGTAAAATGGGATGTTCTCTTCATTCCTACTCCTCCAAGCTTATTCCAAATGTCATTCAAATCACGCACTAAACATTAAACTTAAACAAAATTAAGCTGTTTGATATCCACGCATGTAGTGCTTAGAAGAGAATTAAGATTTTTTTAAAAAATCAGTTGTACTGTGAATTGTACAACTGAGATGATTCACTCTGTACCAGCAGCACAGCATTTATCTGATGTGCACAGACCACGACAGGGCAGTACTGTCAGGTGAACTAACAGAGCACCCACTACACCACACCACAGTTAACCTAAGCAGTGATGTAGGTCTGAAACAATTTTGGCTACTTGCATGAACATGTGAAACCCAACACATTTTAAATCATATCATACACTATGGTACAAGGTTGGGCCAGGACTAAATGTTCCACATAGATGACATACAGGTAAGATACAGTGAATTCAACTCATGAAATGAGGAAGAGCATTTGTTTTGGAAGTCACCAATACAGTATGTCACTCACTGTAATACTGGCTAAGCACACTGTAACAATACCCTAGGATGTTGTCTTCTCCTCACCCATCTTCCCATTCCCTGGGAAAACAGGAGGAGATGGAGTGTACAAAAATAGCCCAGCATGCTTTTAAGAATAACCCTAATTTGCAGGATTCCAACCCATACAGCTGTGTGGGAGGAAAAAAAAAGAGTTTTCTTTTAATACATTCAACACACATTAGGAAAAAACTTCAGAAGTTAACCAAGTGAATCGACATGTTTGTTTGCATGTGGCTTTCTACATCAGGGACAGTGATGGACAAAGACCAGTGTAATCCCTTAGGAATGAGATGCTGGCTATAAATGAACAGCATGGGAATTGTTGAGGACAGTTACAGAATTAGTGATGAGCCCACCAGCGGCTGATGGCCACATGTGTCCGTGACACACTTCTAACCAGACCAGCTGGTGCAACCCAGAGGGCCAGATGCTTTTGGTGCAGACAGACCTCAGGCTGCCTCCAAACAGATTGCCGCTCATGTGGACTGCAAAGGGAGCTTCACAGCAGTGGGAAACAGGGAAAAAAATACAGATGGGGGTAAAGACGGGCACGATGTATCTTCTGACACTCTAGTTAGCAGCTCAAATTTACGCCTGAAGAGAGATCCCGCCAACAACAAATATATAGGAGAGAAAACAAGGTCTTCTCCAAGGGAACCGGTTTGAAAAATGCCTGGCCCACATGTGACCATGCAAAGGGATAATGCAGCATGAAAAAGATAAAAAATTAGGTCTCCTAAAAAAGATTTAGTTATTTAAAGAAAGATGTGTTACTTTAAAAAGGATCATGATTTTAAAAGGAAGGTGTGGAGGTCATAGAAGACTAGCGAGGCCTTTCCTCGCCATCAGGAGAGAGCAGCTGCTGCCTCCATCAACAGCAACATCAAACATGCCGAAGAGAGTGACCTATTTTCCCTAAGGGAGAGGCAGCTCGGTGCGGGCGCTCCCCGCGGTGCCCTGCGGCGGGGCAGGGGTGAGCGCTGCCGGCAGCAGGCACAGCCCGCCCCGGCTGCCAAAGAAAGCAGCGAGGGAAGGGCTGGCCCCGCTCCCGCCGGCAGCGGGGCAGCCACGCTGGCCCGGGACACAGCGGGCACAGCGGGCAGCCGTGTCCCTTGGCTGTTCCCCGCGCCCGGGGTTCGCGCAGGGTCACGCTGCACAGAGCCCTGCGCTCAGAATAGACACTGAGCTGCAGCTCATCGCACCGGCCCCTGCACCACCCGGAGCGCCGTGAGCCCCGAGTGGCACAAAGGCTGCTTTGTCTGCTCCGGCACAGCTCTAGTGGACACCTGTAGCTGACCCAGCCTGAAAACGGCAGGTAGTCCAGCTCCCACAGCCACCACAGGACAGAGCTATAAACACATGCAAGTTAAGATCCAGCTTTCCCTTTCTCTGTTCTCTCTCCTCCCCTTCTCTTTCAAAGGAAGATAACTGAGCTCAGCAGCTCAGGAAAAAACGAAGACCCCCTGCCTGCATCCTAAAGCTCCTGCATACACTTTAGGATGCACCTGAAACGGCATTTATACTCTATTGCAGCAAGACTCTTTAAACCTCTGCTGGAAAGTTTCTGAAATCCTATTCATTTATGTTATCCCAGCTTGAGTGCCTGCCTGTGGTGTTTGTAACTGACTTAGTTTAATCTAGGCAGATTTAGCACTAATAACCAGAGCTCACTAATGCATATTGCAATTATGTATCACACTGGGAAATCCTGTCCCCCAAGCAAAAACATTGCTGCCTCCCAGTAGTGGAAGCAACTAATACTAATCTGAAAAGATCCCCAGATGCTCCAGAGGCTGCTCGCTCCCATTCACAAATAACCTCTTCTGTAGCCTTCAAGGAGGCAAAGCCTAAGCAGCACGTTTTATTCCAGTTTTAATGATATATGGATTTAATTCAGGATTCCCAGTAACACTCCCACTGAACTTTCACATTTGTCCTCCATCCATCCTCTCTACAGAGAACGCTCTTCATTGGAAGCAGCTGCTCCCTGTTTGCTCTTTATGAAACATATGAGACAACAAAAATGTTTAAAGGGGATTTTTGCCTTAGAACAAAATTACTTTTCTGTCTGCCATAAACGAAAGGAAGTGAGTGTGAAGGGAAGAATTATGCAGTAATGAGCTCCAAAGGCTGCAGAAGTAAACTGGTGGAGCCAGTTTAAGCCTGCTTTGCTGTAAGCTCAAGTATTTCCCTTTTATTTTTTAGCTGTTTCATGTGATGCATCCTGGTTGGTTACTTACTGCATGTGTGTATCTGATGATTGATGGGAGAGCTGACATCAATTTCAATCTCTGCTAAGCCCTAGTGCTCTATCACTGCAGAAAATCTAGCACTCATGCTCCCTGGACCATACACAGAACAGCACCACATATAAAGCACTGGTATCCACACACTAGCTCAATTTTATTTGAAAACCATTAGCAAAATGTCTCAGTGCTGGTCAGCTTCCTGCCTAATCTGCACTTCCTAGCACATATTAAATGAACTCAGCATTGTGCCTGCTGGACAATTCAACAAAAATACCATTCTCAACCCACACTTGATCCTTAACAACAGGGAAAAAGGTCATCAACACAGGAACTCAGGTCTAATACTAATGATCATGCAACTTGAAGGTTAGGTCTAGGTTAATTCCACTGAGCTTTGAGTACTTTGCCAAGACATCTAAAATCAGCAGCCACCTTATCCCAGACTGCCACTATAGTAAAAGGAAAGCTATACCTACCTCCAGAATGTTATTTAGCTTAGCTGATTTTCCACCTGAATGTGTTTGCCTCTCCCTACTGACTACTAGAAGGGCCCTCAGGCAATAACTCAGTACTACAGTCAGACAGTAAAGTCTGGAACCAAGCATAGGGTAACACAGCATCTCTCCTAACTCCTACAGGAACATGAAAAGCTGAGAGGGAAAAAAAATCACATAAGCCTCTATCTTGCATTAATGCCAGGTAAGTATAATTTGAAATATATTGCAAAGAACACTCAGAAAATAAAAAGCAACACGTCAAGAGAAACCTTCTCTCTATATATGTGATTTTTCTCTAAGGGGCAGGTTCTTGTTCTGCCACAGAGCAGTGCTGCTGAACAAAACCTGAGAGCACCTCCCTCTCAGAGGATCTGAGTCTTTACAGCTTAAAAATCCCAACTGAAATATAAACCCACCCCAATTAACCAAAACCACTCCCTTTGACTAGAGGGTACCCTGCCTCCTCCCCACTCTCACTGCAGGTGTTACCTGCCGTGTACTAATGGCTGAGAAATTCTATCCCGGCACGGTTCCCTGAGATCCACCCTTTGTAAACCCACAGCAGCAAAATCACAGGAAAAAACTGCAGTGGTTCAAGGAAGATGAAGCCTCTCAATACACCTCTAACCTAAAGCTGCCTCCCTGGACAGCAAGTACAATTTTATTAGGCAGCTCTATGTGGTGATCAGTGTGAAATGAGCTCCAGACCCCAGCAACAGTTCTCGTGATGCACCTGTGTGCTGATGGCCTGATGCACTCTGAGGACTGACCTCCCTCATCCTCCCAGGGAACAGAATGTGTTATTAGCAGGGAAACGGGCGGCATGAGTGGCTTTGCTACCTGTGAAAGCACTTGTTCTGTGAAGAGTGAAAAATCTCACTCTCAAGTGCTGTAAACATCATAAACATGGCAAACATTTCAAAGTAAAGCCACAGCTGTCTCTACCATCATCACCTGGGCACATGTCACCCCTGAGTGCTGAGCGAACACACTCACATATGGAAATACACAGTTTCATCCCAGAGGTAGTTAATGAAGTTTGGTAAGAAATGCTGCTGAAATCCCTGGCAGTTATGCAAGTCATCTCTTCTCAAGGAAGATGCTGTAGGCTTCTCAGCTTACCGCTTTGATTTCCATCTTCCTCTGCATGAACTAGTAATCACAACTCACCATCAAGCAATTTGTTTTCAAAACAATATTAGAAACGCAAAGGAAAATAAAGACCCTCATGGAGAAAGGTTTTTCCCTAAAAATAAAGTTTACAGAAGCACATCAACACGTGATAAACACACCTGAACAAAGTTTATATTTTACAAGATAACCTTGCTGCAGCCTGTGCTGTACTTATAGGGCTTTTTGAAGCTATTTGCCATGAAACAATTTCCTTTCTTTTGAAGAGAGCACTTACCCAAGTGAATAGAGACGGCATTGCTTGCTTCTGATTCGATGGATGAGGCTAAACCTCTCATCAAGACAGATTGACCAGGGCTTTTTTGTGGTTTCAGAGTACCCTTTCGAGCTGTTCAGGTTCATGTGTTCACATGAAATCTGTTGAAATCAAAGGATATTTCATTTTAAGACAGGACTTTCAATTTGTTTTTAATTGGCCTTCTGGAGGAGAACCAGAAAAAAGAGAAGTGTTCATTGGTTTAATTTAAGTTTATTGTCAATCTGATACACGGCTACAAAGATTTGATGATTTTTTTTTCCTTGTTTGTCTGTTCCGCTTGATGAAATTTAAGGCTTACATAATTCCCCAGAGAGGAATGCAGTTTGAAAAGCAAATAATGAAGCATTAGTACTATACCCAAGTTCATTTTTTTTTCCATGAGGAAAAGATGTTTCAGCATTCACATGTTTATTTTTTTTCTTTTCAAACCTTGGAGTGAATTCTACATTCTGAATAATGTTTAAATCAAGACTGTAATTACAAAGTTGCAGTGTCTCTGCAATCTGCCCCTTATCCATTGGTCCTGGAGTGTCCTGGATCTCAGCTCCAGAAGGGATTTAAGCATTATCCCAACACATGCCCTCTCCAACAATAAAGGGATTTAAGCAAGTGTGTAACTAAACAGAAGAATCATAGCATGTGTGTCTATGCTGAGTTGGCTTGGACATCTAGAGTCTAGAGCCAGGATAAAATCCCTGCAAAAGAAGAGACAGAGACCCTGCAGGAAGGAACACCCTAAGTCAAAGCCCTTGCACAGATCAAGAAAGCAAAGACTGAAAATGCACTGGTTTCATCAGAAACCTGGACGTGTCAAAAATCACTGAGGGGTGAAGTCAGCTTTGCCAGCAGCTGAGCAGCAGCCTGGAACAGCCAAACCCACAGTGACTGAGCCAGCAAAGCCACGGCCCTGTGAGTGACACCCTACAGAGGAGCCCCTGCCTGCAGCACCACCTCTGCCTGTCCATCCAGCAGCTCAGGCCAGCCTTTCACCCCCAGGCCACCAAATTCCACTCCACCTTCTTCCTCCTAATCCACTCTGGAAAAGACAGGCGCAGAGCTGGAGAGTGCTGCAGCCTTTCCAGAACACAGAAGCCAGAGCACAGCAGTCGATGCAGAGCTGGTGCCATTCCTATGGCTCTCACCGTAGCAGTGGTAAGGAGGCAAGGGGAAGCAGAAGGAAGCACCAAAGCTCCTGTGGCTATTTCTGCCCAGGAAAGGATGCGCTGCTCTGCACCAGCATCAGCATCCACAGCTTGTCCTTGAAGGGCTTCTCAAACCATGCAGCCCAGCCATCCAAGTCAGGGGTTGCAGGGCACAGGTCGTTACCTTATGCAGATAAGAAAGCAAAGACTGAGAAGAGCTGCAGGAACCCAGCTGAGCCATCATGATGAAAAGTTGTTCTCTGGGCACAGTACCAGCCCTAGCTGCAGGAATGGGAGCTGGCACTGTCAGAAAGGCAACAATTAAAATGGTGGAAAGGACAAAACGAGGTTAAATATCAGTCCAGAACAGATTGTTCTCATCTTGCTCCTTTCCTTCCTCTACAGCAGACTGCAGAGGCTCAGTTCTCAATCTTAGCCAAACTAAAAAGCACAGCTCTGGTCCCACCTGGAACCACAGAAATGAAATAATTTTACACAGAGGTGTGAGTAAAATCTGAAACCCAGCCTTTAATGTGGCAGGCACTCTCCACCATGTACCTTATAATAAGTAAATAAAACTCTCATTCCTTAAGAAGTGTATGCTCTGAAAGATCATTGCCTGGAGCCTTACATGCAAAGAGCTGCACACTGCATCACCACCTCCCTGCTCCTGCTTGGCTCACAATTCCCATGGAAAATTCATAAAAGCAAATACAGCATCTCTTCATGCTGTTCCCAGGATTCACTAAGTTTAAGCATGATTTGCACTGCACCCCACTACCCATTTCCCCTCAGTCACATAACAATCAAGAAATAAATGGCACTGCAACAATAAGCACTAATTTAAGACACAGAAGAATAATGTACTCTCTACAGAAAACTAAGATTCTGCAAAGCTGCCACTTAATTGACTCATGGCATTATGGGCAATTAGAACAGTTAGAGTTTGAAGCAATTTTAACAGCTCTTGCTGCTGAATAGCTCTTGCTATCAAAAAACAACAACTTTTTAAAAAATCAAACCCTGAACTTGCCTTTAGCACCATCATCAGTCTGTTGCATGATTTACTGATGCACTGAGCCCACATCTTCTTGTGGGCTCCTGCTCACTCCTGTGGTACAAAAACAACAGCACAAGAAAGATGCTTTTCCTGCTCATGAAATACCAGCACTGAAAATGCTTTTTCTGGCCACACCTTGACTCTGCTGGCATGGCAGCTTCCTGCTCCAGCACTTTGAGCAGTTCTATGCTAATGGCATGGGGCTGAACTTAGCACAGTAATCAGTAGACACTTGCTCAGCAAACAAGGAAAATGGCATCCCAGGCTTATCTACATGAGCAGGATGCCATTTTCAGAAGTGCTCATACTAGTCATGGTGTTATGCCGTCAGTTACTCATCTTGTAACTTCTGCTAGCTCAGGAACAGGGATTCCTCTCATTTTTCACTTATGTTTTCACTTATGTTTATTCCCCCAACCAGGGTCAGTTACTCTTGGGAATGAAACTTCTTGCTGAGTGTGCCAAAAGCAATAAACTTTCTGTTAATTGATGTCCTTGTAGGCTTTGACCCAACTGGTGGGGTTTAGCAGCATCTGCCACTATTTATTAAGTCACTGAGATGAAGGATGTTTTCAAACTTAATATGACTGCCACAGTCTAAACTTCTGTACAATAAAACAAGCAGTTCTACACACATCTATTGCTGTCCCCACATGCATCATCTTGCCTCCTGCCCTCTCAGTGTCGGCATGAGTGGCAGCAGAGATGTCATTTTATTAACAATTTAGCCAGGGGTACCCACAAGCTGGAGAATACATGAAAACCCTACTACACACTCCTTTTTAGAGGTGTTTGAAGTTAATCTCAGCCTAGAAAGCTCTGCATTAACAAAGAATTTCATACGTGAATGACATTTCAGGGATGTTGGCACCTGGGGCTTTTTGCTGTTCTTCCACGTAAGTAATGATGCTGTCAGCTCTGTATTCAAGGGTCACTTGCTGAGAGACCTGGGTACCAAAAGCAGCTGCCCTGTTGGAATTGTGAGCATCCAGCACCTTTTCCATTTTTTTACTACAGGAAATGCACAGGCAGATGCTGTTGTGCGTAAGAGATGCCTCTGTTAAGACATGATGGCCCAAATTCCATGTATGCTGAATGCTGGAAGTATCCATCAACACAATCTGGATTTGGAAATGCCATATTTTAAAAAGCACATAAACCCACTAATTTCCACAGCCATTGTTTTTGTCCTGAAAAATATCAAGATTCCATTGGTATCATTGAAACAACTTGTCCAGGTTAGGGTCTGATGCCTTGTTCTCATTTTACTGGGAGCCTCAAATGCCTCCTTTTGAAGTAAAATGAGCCTGGTTATCATATTATTATTGAGATGTAGAGTGGTTGAATATACTCTCTTGATACAGAGCACTCTGTATTTTTCCATGTGAGAGGAAGAAAGGGGAGAGAGAGAGAGAAACACCACATCTAGAATTTCAGTCATATCATACTCCTGTCAAGACACAAACCCATTTGGAAATAAATAACATGGAAATAATGCATTCTTTCTAGCCTGTATTTTGACCTTTATATTCATGTTGGCCACCACTGCTAGGTTAAGCAACTTTAGAAATAAATCAGTTTCAAGAAAAGTTTGGTGTGAGGTTAATTCCTTAGATAGGAGGCAGCAATCTGTGCCAGGCAAAGTATTTTCTAAATGGAGACTGAAACGAAAAACCTACCTGAGAAGTGCTAATGTACTTTAGAAACCTTGAGGCCTCATAGCTGAGGGAAGGGGTTGAACTTGCCCATGGCTGTAGTTCAATGTGCCATCTTACAGTCTGTAAAGCAAAGCAAAACAAAAAACACCTTAAAGGCAGTGCAAACATAAATTAAAAGGGCTAATAAACTAAGGACATTTAATTTCAAACTAAAAGAGTTGCCTGGGGGCTTGTCTACACATGAAAGACATTTCAGAATAAAGTAAATAAAACTACAATGAAAAAACATCTAACTATGATTTATAATGATCAGCTTTGAAAGCAGATATAGGTAATTCAGAAAGAACGTGCTCCTCATCCAGGATACATGTGTTGACCCAGTTATTCCAGAACACCCAAGTAAGCTGTGAGAAATGCATGAAGAAAACTAAGATCCAAATAACCCAGTCCTGCAGCAAAACATCTGAAAAATGCAATATCAGTTTAATTCCATATAAATCAGGTATCTCTGCTTGAATGTCCATGGAAACAAGAACTTGGATTGCAAACACTAACCATCAAAAGAAACCCCTGCAAGCAGCCTGTTTTCTTTTTTAAGATCTAGATTTTATTGAAAAACAAGCTTCTTGTGGGCTTTGAGAAAAGTCCTCTTCCTCTCCCTTGCTTGCCTGACAGATATACTAGAATTCTTTGTTTCCCTGAAAAAATATAAGTGTGGCTGCCTGCAGTCCAACCACTCCTCATTTTCATAGCCCCAAGGAAGTAGCTCCCTCAGCTCTGAACCTCGGGGATCCTGTCAGCTTTTCCAGAAACACTTCCCACATAGGCAGAGGGGACAGAAAAGGTCTTTCAGACACGTGCTTGCAGAGCAACAGGGCTCTGTGCTCCCATCTGCACCACCTTCTCCAAATTCTGCCCGCTGTCACGCCGGGAAGGTTAGACTTGTCATCTCTTGCCCTCACCAAGATAAAAATACAAGCACGGTGTTAAGTTGTACTAAATCAAGATTGACTCCTCATGGCTTTTCATCTTCAGGCACCATAACTCACTTCTACACTTGGGCAGGTAGTATCAAGCTTCCCTTTAATCTTCCTCAATTAACTGAGCTTCCATAATGGACAGGATGGGATTTCTCCCTCAAAGGCTCATGCATTCAATAAAACACAACCAGAAACCCACTCAGGATTCCCACAGGACTGTATTTCAGACAAAGCCCTGGAAAAAGTGTAGGAGATAGTGATTAGCTGGAGAGGATGGAGGCAGACAAGGGAGGTGAGGCACTGAGCCCCAGACAAGACTGGTCTGTGGCACCAGGAGAGGAGCCAGCACAGTGACAGCAGGGATCCTCTGATGCCAGAGAGGAATGCAGGAAAGAGAAGGTAAAATTAGAAAAGAAAGATTATTAAAGAGGACCACCAGACCAGATGGTGTTTGCCTTGAGCTGGTATCATGAATTGATATTTTTACAGCCTAAGTAAATATAGTCTTCAGTGAATGCGAGCCAGGAGGTCTGCATGAGGTTTATTGTTCCTTTAGGGGTTATTTTTGAGATTTGTTATGGGTTTGGGACTGGGGTTTTTTTGGTGTTTGTTTTTGGGTTTTTTTTGTTGTTTTTTTTTTTTTACTGTAAAGATAATAGGATGAAGAAAAGGATATTGCAATTTATTTTCTCCCCCAGAAGCAGACAAAAGTAGCATTTGTCACCCTGAAACTTCCTGCCTGCAGCAAACTTGGACTCCCATAGTTTGCACAGCATGAGCCTGGAAGCCAGCTAGCAAGCGAGCTCTGCAGCATCATGTCCCCCTGACCTCTGCTTGCAGCAGGCAATCTGCAAACAGCGAGCAGCAGGAGGATAGGTGCACACCAGGGAGGGAAATGCGTGTAATCTTTCAGAATGAGTCACAGTTCACACGGCTGAATAGCGTTCGCAATGACAGGAATGCTGCTGTTTCAACAGGCTTGAAAGCTGAAATGAAAATGAAGACTGACAATCGTTTTCAGAGAAAAAAAAGAAAAAAAAAGAAAAAAACAAACAACAAAAAACAACCAAACAAAAAAACACCAAACCAAACAAAAAAAACCCCCAAAACCCACCAATCACCCAGATACCTACACATCTATGGCCAGTTATTCTGAAATCTATTTGTGTGAGAAGTAGCTCATTAAGTAGAGGAATTGCAGGGTGGCCATTGTGGACAATTCAGCAAGAATTCCTTCTGCACAGAGTTGACAGGGAAGAAAAAAAATCTCTATAATGAACCACATGAATGAGGTTCTTTTTCAGCAGAGTGCAATGTCCAAGAGCCACTGCAGCTTACGCTTAGGTTCTTAAAATCTTAAAGACGATGAGCTGCCTTCCCACTGACTCCAAACATGAAAACGAATAAAGACCCCAGTGACTTACTAATGCAGCTTCACTAAAAAAAGTAGGGGAGGGAAAGGGAAAAAACAGAAGCAGAACAAGCTTTTGTATAGCTCTTTAAATTTAGGGGCACTACCTAAATGCTACTTTTGTGACAGAGATCAGACCCGAGGCTCCTGTTTGAGGACAATGCTTTTGAATAGCTTCTCAAAGTTCACACTTGGTCTCTGGCTCCTTAGAAAGCAACAGCCTATTTCCATTCACTAATGAACACACAAGAGAGTCCTGTTCCTAACACCTCCTAAACACCCCTACAGGGTGCCTCAAAAACTGCCTTACAATGAGATTCACAGACAATGGATGGGGTGAAGGTCCAACACATCTCTGGGCTGTGTGCACCCTCCCAGAGGGTAACTCACAAATGTCGGTGATGTGTTTTGGGTACGTTCAGGAATACAAAAATATCCTCCTGAAGGAGCTGTTCATTGGTACATTGGTAGTTTGGTAAACAGCCTTTGTTTATAGTTTCCCAGGTAATTTTCAGCCTGGTTCATAGTGTTTCCATGTAAGCCTCCTCAAATACACTCTACAGGTGCTTTGTGAAAATCAGGTTTATCCCTGATAAAAAACAAACCTTATTTGAGGAGTTTTCCCCTCTCTTGACTTTGCAATTTTATTTACTCAGAGTGAATCTGACTGTAGCATCATGATTTGGATTTTCTCATCTGGGTGGTGCAAATCTCTAGAATGTCTGAGAGCAGGTCCCTGTGGCTGCTGAACAAACAGGCTGAGGAGCAGCTCCTTTCACAGAGGGCTTTTCAGCAAGAGGAGCAGAGCAGCTATTACAGCCCAGATTATACAGCTTGGGATATGAAACTCAGACAGACCTTCCCAAGGCTGCCCAGGAGGAGCCCGAAAATGGGTTCAGACAATCTGCATTTTTGCCTATCACCATGGGTGTGCTCTCTCCCTAGGGCAAGGACTCATCCAACCAGACACCACGACTGTGTTTCCCAAACATCAACATATCCATATTCCACAATATAAAGAGTGACAGTACCTGGAAAGTTACGATGCCACTTAAAAAAAAAAAATCATACTCAATGTCTTAAAGTATCCCTCTGTATGGAACTTCACTTATAGACACATGAACTGAAATTAGCATTGTAAGAAAAATCAATCTTCAGCAAGACTTTATCATAAGCACTGGTCAGACACTGACTTCAGCTACTCCTGAAGGGTAATGCATATCCAGAAACTGTTATTCAGAATGCTGTCCAAATTTTCACAACATTAGATAACCACAGAAAATAGAAAATCTTAAAGCAATGCCACTGCTTTCTTAGGAAAACTAGGAAGAATTTGAAGGTCTTTTTCTTCCAGGTACTTCACACTTGAGGATAAGGACTGATGTTTCCTTCAGACCAATCTGACAGTTATCTGCAAATGCTTCTCTCTGGAGACCACTTTTTCCTAGATTTTTTTTTCCCTCATAGCCATCTATGCTAGTCATTTGATCCCTTAATAACCTGTAGTACATATGTGATACACTTTTAAAGGACTGTCACTTAAAGTTCGTCCTAAAAATCTGAAACCAAAATATAAAATTTAAATCAAAATGTGCAACGAACTCACTAACCAGCAGGTCTAAACTTGTAGGTCTGCCAAATGTTTGGCTTTTCCAGCCCAAACCTACACATAAATCATTAAATTCTTTCCAGACCAATCCTAGTTTTAGTACACTAATTCAAAAAGCCCAACCCCTTCCTTTCCTTCTGCTTGCATTTAAAAGAGAATTAGTAAGTTTTTCATATTTCCATCTTTTTTAATTCAGTAGCTGTTTCCTCTCCCTTTTAATCTCCTTCCTTTTTAGCAGCCAATTAAAATAGAGAAACAAATTAGCCATTTTTGTAAACAAAAATTTGGGAATCCCATTGCCCCGGGAAGCAGTCTGTTGCTTTCAAAGAAGAAACAAAAGACTTGTCAATATATACACAGATGTCTTAAGCAAACCCTCCAATTAAATCATGCAACAATTTATTTTTTTACATCTGAGGCAGGACCAAATGTGGGTGGAAATCACTTGTGGCAATAAATTCCATCAAAAACCATAAATATTTGCTAGCCATAGAAACAAATACATGCACATCTTCATCTCCAGTTATCTGTCTATACCCTGTATACGGCCACACTCAGCAGAACAGAACCTGCTCATGGGTGAAATTTAGCCAGGGTTTTATCAGTCTGAAAGGCAATGCATGGAATTCAGATTCAGATTTAAAAAACTTCAGACATTTACATGGCAAATTTATTAGGTTGAGTTCCTGAGGGCTTGCCCTTGTGAGAACAGATTATCCCCAAATACAATTTACAGAGCTTGGGCATCATTTTATTTGTGGTCCCTCTCAAGCACCTGTGGCCTTAAGTATATTAATTTGTTGTGGTCTTACTGTTTGGGGTTTTCCCTCAATTCAGAAGTACTCTGAACAGTGAAAGCCACGTGCTGCAGCCCACACAAGCCCTGGCTGTGCAGGACACGCCAACGCCTCACAAGGGACACACCACCAGCGCGAAGCCTGCTAAGGGGAGTGGGAGGGCTGCTGAGGGTGGAGGCAGCCAAACCTGGCACACTGCTCCTCTTGCTGACAGCACAGAGAAGCTCCAGCAGCACAGGATCCCTCGTGAATGCCCACGTTTCATTTCAGAGGAAATTAGCTGGTGACTCCCAGGGAGAGCCAGGAGGGAAGAAACACTGGTGCATGCAGACAGCCATCAAGGAAGATCCTGCAGTGGGCTGGGGAGCTAAGTTATTTGACAGGACAGATGAGGCAGACAGGATCTTTAAGGGAATGATTCATCTCACTAGACAGTAGACATATAAAATATGTAAGGTGAGTCAAGCAGTGGAAAAGTGCACGTCTCTCAAAAACTGGCAAAGGAAGCCTGAAGGATGGGCTCAGGAACACTTACACCACAGACCCTCAACATCACAGCAGAGAAACCCCAGACCAGACATTCACACACCCCAAGCTGCAGAAAAACACGCATTTTAGAGGGCTGAGCCTACTCTTTAGCTTTGAGCCTAAAGCAACATTTAGCTGCATTTTATTCTTCAGCAGGGTTGAGTAATTCCAAATGTTTTATGTTTGGAGCAGCAGTATGTGGCAGAAGAAAAACAAACTCCACCTCAAAGCGGAGGTAACAGTAGGAAAGAACAAGCATCCTTCAGCCTGGGCACAGAACTCCTTGAGAAAGGTCAATTCATACAGTCCCCTTTAGCTACATGTAACCAGCACCATGAGGGCTCACAAGACACGCTCTTGTAAAAACCTGCTACCTTACATTGTTAATTTAGGAGTACCAGGGACACACACAGTCTCAGTAAGCTGTAATTTAAAACACAGGCTTACAAAGTGACTGACTCATATTTAAAGCTTTCAGTGAATTAATTTCCGACACAACTGGCTTTATAGATATTCCATTCCTCCATGTCTGAACTGTTTCTTTCCTTTCTTTTCTCTTTCATATTACTTTTATTTTCTTTTTCTCTTTGCAGTTTAGCTTTCTTAAACATATGAGGTTTTCTCTTAAGAAACCGTAGTGCAAAACTTGCTGATACACTCCTCCTCCTCATGTGTGTGCTTGTATTGAGAGAAAAGCAGTGGGTTCCCTCTGAGGCATAAAGTACTGAGGAAATCACAGGGAAAAGCAGCTGACACCTAGTCCTGCAGCCACCTAAACTGAGAATTTCCACTCCAACAGTGAAACTTCCACACATTGCACAAAGTCTATGATGAACTGAAAAAAAAAATACAGGAAATCTTTCTGTTTCTCCATGTTTCTACTTTTCTGAGTTTATCTAAGGCAGAGACATCTCTGCCCCACTGCACACATGCACACAGCCCTCTCCACAGCCATTCAATGCTGGATTTCTCTGTCCTCTGTATGCTCAACACTGGTGCAGTGCAATGAGCAGGCCACAAAGGGAGTCCCTCCCACAGGCAAACTCCAGAGCTAAGAAATCCGCAGCATGTTACAGAATCACAGAACTGTCTGGGTTGGAAAGGACCTTTAAATATCACCCAGCACAACCCACTTCCATGGGACACACATTCCACTAGGTCAGGTTGCCTAAAATAAACAGTGTTGCCCCCAGTACAGACCCTTGATGGACACCACTCGTTACTGGTTTGTCCTTTAGACATTGAGCCACTGACCATAACCAACTCCTTACCCATCTGTCAGTCCATCCATCAAATCAATGTCTTTCCAATTCACAGGTACCCATGTTGTCTGTGCTTGAACAACTCCCTGTTCTCAGCATGTTTTAATGTGCCTTCCAGGAGGATCCACTCCATGCTCTTATTCTGAGATTTGATGTTGGAACAACAGGCTGAGGAACAATAGCTTTGTGCCAAGATGAGCAAGCAGCAGGTTGCATCACACATACAGTCCAGCTTTTCCACACAGGAAGGCTGTTCAGGAAAGTAAATCCTGCCTGTGGAAACCAGTCCCGTGATAAGAGTGCTTTCTGCTTTAATGAGTGTGTGACTTAAATTTAAATGGGTTTCCAACATGATCTGTATATGGAGAATTCTGTGTCTGGATGTGTATGTTTTATTTTATGGAAGAGGGAATGTCTAGGATGCACTTAAGCCTCCCCCAGCTCCTCACTCTCAGTGCATCATCTTTTCCAAGTCTCTGCAGTGCAGCACACATTTGTCTGCCTGGGAGCAGGATGTGAGTGCTGCAAGAGTCAACTTAGGAAGCTCCAAACATCACCCAGAGGGCTCCACTTAAAAGCAGTTTATCAGCACTTGCTTCACAAGGCTGCAGTTTGCACCAGTAAATAAAACTCTTAGACCTACCAGGGAAAAGGAGAAACAAAAGTTTTACACTGAAATTAAGAAAATTATTTTCTGACTTCAATTCCCATTAGAAAAGCTTTGAGTCACTGCATGGTAATTGAAACCAAGAGTCTTTACTCTTGTAGAGCAAGTCAGTCTGAACATGAATACATAACAAATCTGAAAAGGCAGCAATCACCAAGCATTTCACCTCTGCTTTCCTTTTGTTAATACTGATGGTTATTTTCTGCTCCTTTTGCTTCTCATTTCCTGTCTGATGGTGTGAAATCGAGCCACAGTTACGAGTACTAATTACTGCTCTGGGGGAAACTGCTGCCCTTACCTGCAGGAGAGCTGCACTAGCCACCTCCATGCAAAATACCAACAACTTCGATGCCCTGGGAGGTTCTGTGTTTCACACACAAAGCCCACACTCAAGCTCTCTCCAACTCTACTTTCAGGTTTGTGTCTTTTCCCTTAAATAAGTGTCTCATAAGAAAAGCATGCATGGAAAAAAAGGATGCCAGCCATTGACTTCAAGTGACAGAATTTACACCACTTTAAGAATCAAGAAAGGGATTTGGTGAAATAAAGAGCAGCTTCCAAAATTGACCTGAGGAAGCCAGATCTGTAGAGAAATTTAGGTGACGAACGCTCCAATGAATTCAAGTAGTAACCCTGAATACCCCAGGAAAGGGTATTGGGAACTCACTTGCCAGGTTTCCATTAGCCACTGTGGACACCCCTGTAAATTCACCATCGCCCTGAGAGCAGGTTTGGGACTTACAGGAAGCAGGATTTCAGAAGACTTGCCAAAATTTTAATCTGTAGGTACTTAGAAATTCAGAAAGCATTGCATGTAATTCATAATTTACACAGCATAACTACCACTCCTCACTACCTCTGAGGAACAAATCCACTGCAGCCAAAGGATCTGGGGGCTGCAGGGGTAGGAAAGGGCAGTGCTGCACTGGAGAACCTCTCCTCAGACATTCAAAGATCACCAAAGACTAACAGCTCTGGCATTGCGAATCCCAGCAACATATGGGAGAAATACACATTTATTAAAAGAGAGATTGATTTTACTCTAAGAGACATACAGCTTTGAAAACAGCCAAGTGAGATTTCCTTGCTATGGTTCTAAAATAAAATAAATAAATCGGGCAGCAGCATTCCAGCACTATCCAGAGGCTGACAGCATGATAATATATCTAATGGAGATAAAACCAGGAGCCAGAACAGAATGAAATTTATGGAAGTAAATTCTCAAAACTGCTTAAGCAGCTCTATCAGCTGAATTCCTTCCAGTGCCCGTATGCCTTTGCCAACACTTAAGGATAACAGCAAGAAACAGATACAGCAACTACTGGTCACTGCTTGTCAAATTCAGTTTCTGCTAAGCAAAGGCAAGACCATGGTTTCAGCCTGTATTCATAACTGCTTTAGTTGAAGTGCTCTGGCTGAGAGATATGGAGATGTCATAATCCATACAATAAGGGGGAAAAGGCTATTTTCCTCTAGGTTGACTTCACTGCAATATTTAAACCATAGAATACAACAAACAGAATTCATCACTAAATACTCAGCTAGCCAGATAAGCTGAGTTTATTTTGTGCAAGTTCCAGCACTCTAACTGTGATGTACATATAGGGATGCCTCTGGCAGCCTATCCACTGACTTCAGAGCCTCTGCCTGAGGCTAAGAACTGGGGAAAAAGAAGGTGCTATAGAGTAAAACTAATGTTTTCACACAAATAAGAGCATTTCACACTTGTGCAGCCTTCTCTCTCATCCAAGTGGAATGCAAATGTCTAAACAGAAAGGGTCCACCACACCTTCTAGACTGAAGGGAGATATGAAGCATCAGAAAACCCCTTCCTCTTCACCTTCCCCTCCTGGGAAAGTACCAGGACAACCCTCCATGCCCAGGGAGCAGGAGAGGGCAGTATTTGTCTCTACCTGTCTATAGTCTCATAAAGCAAGTAAACATCACCTCTTATCCACTGGTAAATCAAAAGGCTGAGTAAGTTCTGCAGGTATTTGGATTTCAGAGTGTAAAGCCCTAAGGTAAGATACACAGTGTTTACAACAGGGGTACTGTTCCTTCAACCCACCATCAGTTCACTTGGTCAAACTGGGTTTTAGTGGACAGCCAGGGAAGACGCAAAAAACCAAACTTCACTTTCTTCTTCTTTAACTCCTTATTTCACAAAAGCAGTTGAGAATTTCACAGAATGAAATGAATCTAGCTTTAAACATACTCCCTCTCTTTTTTTTTAATATGGTTATGGATTAGTGCCCTTAGTCTAGAGCTAAGTAAAAGTCTTCCAAATAAAATAAAACAGTGTGTTGGGCAAGTAGTTCCCTCTGTCTAGAAAGGGAACAACTGCTGGCTTACAAATTGTTAGGATTTTAAGTACAAAATGATACATTTATTTCCCAATCTACAGAGAAGAAAATCAAACTCATTTCAAAGCACACAAATTCGAAATATTTTTTGTTCAAGACAAGTACAGAACCAAGCATCATAATCTCATGGAGGATGGGCTTGGGCAAATATGTACCACCCTCTTTAATCAAGGATATTTTCCAATGTTTTATCACTAATTCTGAGCATTAAACAGATAGAGTACTGAAAAACTAAATGGTTTGACCCTGAACCCATGATGCACCCAGAATTGCCACGGATTTCATAATGAATAATAATTGAAAGATCAAACCATTAATCAAGACATCTAACAAAGAAGAAACACATCAGTTCAGCAGCAACCAATTGACACATAATTGCTTCTTGTTTAATTTTCTCAAAAGAGGGAAGGAAAAGGAACACAATGTTGTTGCTTCACCCTATTCAGGATGAAACAAAGTCCACTTCTTTGAAAGTTTCAGTGCTGCAGAAAAACCATGAGGAAATCCCAGAAAGAGGGCATCAATATTAAAAATTGATAATATTTAAAAATTAAAAATCAATATTAAAAATAGACAGCTCCTACCCTACGGTGTTTATCTATTGAATAAATCTCACTCTTCCACTACTGCCATCCACTCTGAAGGGAACAGGAAAATTTGGAACTGATTCCTATCACTTTTAGGCCTCTAAGTGGCAGATATTTTCTAACATTAGGGGGATATTAGAAATAGACATATCAATAGGCATTACCATCTCTTTCCCCTAGCATTTCAAACAGTGTCTCTTTGTAAAATATGAAAGCAGATTCTAAAAAAAAAATGGGTTTGAAGCTCCCAGTTGATTATTTGACTTAGTTAGCTGCTAGGAGAGGAATGAGGAAGAGGGCTGGGGATGGATGAGGCCAAGAGGAGGAGGATAAAGCAGCAACAGCAACTCTGATGTAAATGTCTGCTGGTTTTAACATCATTTTCAAATGCACACCTTTCCCAACCAGGCCCAGTCCCTGCATGTCACTGATATTTGCTTCTCTGCCATTATTTTTTCTTGGCTAATTTTCCCCAGCAGACCAATGTGTCACACACACACACATACACACCTCAGAAAGTGATCCTACCTCATCAAAACTAATAGCAAGAATGTATTTTCAGCAATATCCCTAAGACAGACAAGTTGCCTATAAGGGTATTGTAGGTGTTTCCCTGCTAAGCTTGCAAGGCCCACAGATTTGTCTTCCACATGCCAAGAAGGACAGAGGTTTCAATTCCTTCAGTTTGCAGAAGCCACAAGGTCAGGCCTGGAAAGAACTCAGAATTCTGTCTCTCCCAGAAGAGCTCACAGCACTGCAACTGAAGCTGCACATGAAATCTGTCAGAAAGTGGAATCCAAAGTAAACTTCAATGGGTCACTTGTTAAACCTGTTGTTGGCTAACTCTTTCTTACCCAAGCAGATAAACCCAGAGGTTCTACATATAAAATCTGGAGCAATTGGCTTGACCTGAAGTCCCAAGAGACTTCAAAAGCCAATGTTCCGCTACAAAATCCTCCTGGTCCTACAGTGCCAGAGACAAGAGAAGCCCCCTTTGCTGATGGGGAGAGGTGGCAGCAGGAATGATGTTTCTCACAAGTACCCCAGATTTGCGATTTACAAAGCCAGAATAGGTCTGTTCTGACTTTCAAAGAACTCTGCAAAGCCATTTAGTTCCAGTCTGCAAAGCAAATGGAGAAGACTTTGGTGAGAAGCAAGATTTCTGTCTTCTAACAGCTGCTGGAAGTCCTACATTTATCATTACACAAAGATACAAGAAAAGGTTTATTTATTTGATTTATACATGTGTCAGAGTGGACATAAATTACAGCACCAGTTTTTAAATGTTGCAAAAAATCAGTAAGACAGCAAAATAATCTCGAAGGGGTACCCCCAGAATCACATCCAGGGCTTGTGCTTTTCAAGGGATCAGCAATAACCACAGGATACCCATCCACCCATTCTCTGACAGTGCCGTTCTTGAGCATTTGCAGCCAGAGCCTTTCCTGGGGGCACCTGAGCTTGATGGCACATTCAAAAGCAAGACTTCTGAAGGTGGAAGAGAAGATCAGATGGAGAAACAATCTGTCATTGAAAATCCAAGCCCTTCCACTTATAATAAACAGCTGGGAACATTTCTGCCATCTCCTGTTGAAGTTGACCCCGCTGTTGCCACGAGAGCAAGTTCAGAACTATGGCTTTTGTCTGTTACCCTAGGCATCAGTCCCTTTGTGCACATGGTTTCTATTACCCTGAGGGATTGGCTAACTCAAAATAGGGCAGCCTGTCAGCCTGTCTCTTCTGTAGGCAAAAACACTAAAACCCCCAGCATTAGGGTGAGTGTATGCACACAGATTGCATGATAGATATGCTATATACCAGAACTGAAAGAAAAATTGAATCACACCCCTTTTTCCCTCTTTTCGTTGTTCCACTGAACTGCAGGTCATTTGATCTTAGACTTACAAACATGGAAGGGCTCTGAACAACATTTCATCATGCACAAAAGTATCTTGGTGCATATCTTCTAGCTACAAAAACTCAAGTTGATTAAATGACTCACATCCACTGCAGGCAGCTCTGGAGCACTGAACAGCCATCCAAGACAAACTCAGCTCAAAGTTAATATTAGAACAAGCGATACGAGTGGGCTGTGCTGCAGATGCCATCAAAGATTAGTGGTGGTTCACACAAACTTTCTCACTTGCATGTCAAATCTTTTATCTAATTTGTGCCGTGAGTTGCAGCCATCACTGCCAGGCTGCAGGCCAGCCTGATCTACCACGACCAAACCAGGCTGCTTGAGCAAAGCCCGGAGGTTCCTCCCTAATGCTACTTAAATCTCCAAATTCTATGTTTGTTTTGTAAGAAGTGATGATGCACTTGTCATGCTGTCTACACGAGTCTGCAAGGCAGCTGTGAGAGGGTTTTGTTCTTCACTGCAGGATTTCAGTACTGCACCCCTTGTCAAGGGGCGCTGGAGTTTTGCTCTGGGCTCACACCAAAGATCCTCCAGCTGCACCTCAGTCTGAACTGTGGCCAGAGCTCAGTGAAAGTGGCATAGAGAGCTATCTGGCCTGCCGGCACCTACCATGCAGCCCCTGAGCAGACATGTCTCTGTTAGCTGCCTGGCTGAGTAAATGTTGATGTGAACAGACTGAACTAACTGGCATGAAAACCTTACTAGCAATGACGTTAAACACTTGTCTTGTCAGAAGGCAGATAAAGGTTGGAGATGTAATGTAAAAACCCTAGAGACATCCAGCAGAATTTGTACCTGTGCAAATCCCCCTCTGGACTCTTCTCTCTACACAGAGGAAAATTTTAGAAAAGAATGTAGAAAGATTGGCCACCTTGAGACCTGCTTGAGCAAGGAAAGCTGTGTGTCCTCAAAACTGTCCTCACTTCCTATTTCAAAACATGAAACATGACAAAAGATCATTTTTGGCACTAACTGTACCACTGCTACGGGGCAGTTCAGGTCACTTGGCCCCCAGAGCAGACCCATGAAACAGTTAGAGCTGAAGACAGCAAACAGGAACGCTTTTTGTTCTGATCTGCTACATCAGTCATAAAGGATTAACATTTTGTACAAGACCTGTGAACTGTCTCTCTGGGTTCAAGGAAACATTGGCACAACTGTAATGGCCACCACAGAGCAAGGCATCTGCAGAATAAATTATCACCTCAATTCTTGGGTCCCTTAGAAGGCCTAAACACCCATATTCATTTTTTCCTGTGCCACAGCTACCTAGAAAAACTTCTCTTGCCTTTATATGCCAAAAGAAAGCCTTAAGCAGGTATTTGAAAGATTTTGAAAGAAATCTATGCTATTGGATATAAAGTCTCATAACATTGTAATGACTTTCAGAAGAATATTATTCCCCATCTGCTTCTCAAAAATTCATGAAGGAAGAACTATTTCAGGTAATAAAAAGTGTGTAAGAATCAAGGTTATTCTTAGTAATCATCTACCTCACAAGCTTGCAAGTGACATCATTTTCAGAAAAAACATTACCATTTCCTTTTTATGGTATACTCTAAATACATTTCATCTGCAGTTAAAATACAATAAAAGCCCAGTATTGCCATTGTTTGACTACTTGAAGAAGGATTCCTGTGTTTGGGTACTTTCTGGTACCTCAGCTGCCCCTGTTTACAGGCAGAGCTGGCTGATGCTCCCCAGATTTGGTTATCAGCTGATGAAAACTGCTTTCAATAAAAGTTTATTCTTTTCTTCCAAAGACAATAACCTCACTCAGTCTGCGCTATTAGCCTGAATATTTGAGCAAAAACAGACCAAGGCTGTTCCCCAGGTACTAACAGACTGAAGCCACAAGCTCCTATCTTGTGCTAATCTTAGCAGATAAGCAACTTTGGGTTGGTTTATATTTGCTAAGAGACCTCCAAGTGCTGGAGGGAAAAATGTTGTCAACTAGTGTCCCTTCCTCTGGGGTCCACTAAGTCATCCCACAGAACAATTATGGTGGGGTCTGGTCTCTCTAGTGAGGTATTAAGCCAGGCCAAAGATTGCTTATTATAGTCTTAAAAGACCCCATTACCTCTTTTTATTCCATTGATGTTAGATCATTGTTCAGGCTAAATTCCAATTTGGCTAATCACAGTGTATCTGCCAGATTGCTTCTCTAATTGCAGAGCAGGTAAATGTAGCCAGAGGGACCTCAGGAGGTTGCCCTGCAGCACAATGAAAAACATTCCTAGACCTTCCCTGTGTGGATACCCACAGTTCACATTTTTCTAAGGAGTCTTTCCATTCCTTACCAACTGCAGAGTTAAAAGATTTTCCTAATATCTTGCCTGAAAATGAAGCCAGTTACTTCTTGTCCTACTTCCAGTGGACCTAGGGAACAATCGGTCATTTCGTCCTTCAAAAAATTTTTTTTTTTTAGTTTGAAGAGTCTTGGCACTTTCCCTCAAAACCTACTTTATTCAAAACAAGTACCAGTACTTCAGGCTTTCCCTGCATGCTTGCCTTCCTGCTCCTCTTAACACCTTTTTCCTCTGAATAACTCATTTCAGTTTGTCTACCTATTATTGAACAAGGTGCCCAGAAGTAGCACACTCCAAGGAACAACCAAGATCCAGCTCTTCAGCTTTGCACTCCTCTGCAGCAGCATCCCACTTGCCACCTACATCCATCAAAGCCAGGATGTTATTCACTCCTCAGCACAGCACTTAGGGAACAGCACTGCACACTGTAAAGCTCATCATGCTGGGACACAGGTGGAGAGGCTGGAATAATCTTTGAAGATCCAAGGGCCTCTTTAACCCATGCAGCTCCTTTGGTTTGGCTCAGCCAGGGCAAATCCACTCCTGCAAATGCAGCCTGATGGGACTCCCTGATGGCACAGCTCCCAAAGCCCTGTCGTGTCCAACTCTGGTGTAATGTTAGATCATTGCTCCAAGCACACAGAATTAATAAACTTATAAAAGTTAAATCCCAATCCACAACAGACAAGCCATTACACCATGGGATGTGGAAAGACAGATGGATAAATTTAACTTCAGAAAGACAGATGGATCAATTTAACTTCAGAATAACCAAGTTTTCTCTGAGAATTCTGGCTCTTCCTCATGAAGAGTCAGTGTAACTTCCTATAAAATCAGTACCCAAAACCTACTATACTTTCAAAGATGTGAAGCCACTTAAAAACACTATGCATGCAATTAGGCATTGAAAACATCTGATACATTTTTTAAACCAAATTTCTAGAAGAATTAAAAAGGACTCTTGGCATAACCCCTACATATCAGTGACACAAATGTAACGGCACTGTCATTCTAAAGTTAAAACCCACATGTAAATTTAAGTAAAATTGTAGAGATGGTGTAATGCTAAATCAAATGAGGTTATTATGAGCCTGCTGTATTACTAAGTGCCAAACATGTTATTCCACATAATTTCAAAGATATCACTCAAAAATAATTTGCAGACAATTAAAAGGTGAGACTGTTATCAGTCATCACTGCAGAGAAGCAGTAACCTCTTGGAAATAGTTCCTACTTAAAGAAAACCACAACCTTCAACCCAACAA
This sequence comes from Prinia subflava, assembly GCF_021018805.1. Lineage (NCBI taxonomy): Eukaryota > Metazoa > Chordata > Aves > Passeriformes > Cisticolidae > Prinia > Prinia subflava. The sequence continues at coordinate 45,859,014 of NC_086248.1, forward strand.
GAAACAGCAATTAGTCTGCATTTATAATGAATCAAAAGATAAATGTATGCAAGTGAAAGTAACACCTAAAAAATACAATCTCAAAAGAGTTTTTGGTTTTAGGCAATAATACATCATGCTTAAAAAAATGTTATAATCCCAAGCAAAGTACACATGGGCCCAGCAGAAACATCTTATTCCTTGCTTTTAATCACTGAAGGTAAATATTTTTATATTCCCAGATGTGACATGAAAGAGCATCCAAAATAACATCAGGCTAAGTTTGGCAGCATACCACACTCCCCACCTCCATGGAAATAAATCTGCCCAGAAGGCAAGGAATTCCAGTTTTTCTCAACCACACTCTTGAAGAGGGCTCCTCCCAAATTCAGTGCACAAGAGCCAATATAACCTTGTTATTGCAATTATTGTGACAGGAGCTGGCTGTTACTTCAAATTCCAGATGCAATATATTTTTTTTCTTTTGCCATGGCATCCTGGAATAACCATTTTAAACCCACCTCACATGTCTGCAGTGCTCTGTGGGTGCACATCCTGCTAATACCTACTGCAGGAGCAGGTACACCCGGCAGAATCTGTGTGTTTCCATGTCTGCATATGTTACCAGGCCAGTGCTTAACAAAACCAGAGCTTAGAATCACAGTTTAAAAACATAATTTTATTAGCAACAATGCAGCCTTAAGTAGGGTTATGAAATTCCACCAAATATAAGTGGGATTATGAATTTCCATTTGCATTACTCTTTCAGCACAATAAAAGTCTCTGATTTTTCAGATGACCATCATATGCTGTCAATGCCAAATCTTGTATTTTACTTATCACCAAGAGCAGCAGCATTTGCTCTTTGGTAGGCTCGACTGGGAACCAAACTGCTGGGAGCAGCACAGCTCCCTAAATCACCACAACACGAGGTTCCAGCAGCTCCCAGAGATGTCACATAGCTGAATTACTTTATTCCCTGCTGCTTTCAGTTAACATTTTTATGTATGCATATTAAGGCACAGACACTTGGAACTTTGGTGATCAAACCCTCCCATCAGCTGCTCAGCCATGGTCTCCGCTGACGGAGCCTCACCAGTGGTCAGGAAAAGCACAGGCAGTTTCCTGCAGCCTTAGGGACCATTTATGGACAAGTCTCCATCTTTCCTATCCTGTGTCTTTTTTTTTTCCCTTTTGGTGGTGTTGGTGTTGGTTGATGACTGCAGTTTTGCTTGGGTAATAAATAACATTGCCCTGCTTCAGGAAACTTTAAAGTGATTCAAAGCAGACACAAAATAATTTCCTTGTGTGCTTTTGACTTTTTTTTTTAATAGAGCCACAAAGTAGGATATTCAACTTCATCTATGGAAACACTCTGTTCATCAGTCTTCTGCATTAATTTAGTGATGTAAGTGTGAGCAGAGTTATAACCTAGAGGCACTAGGAAAACAGAGCAAAATCTGGCCTCACTGACTTTTCCTTGCTGCCATTCCTGCTGGCTCACACATGCCAACATAGTCCAACACCATCCCCATAAACAGCAGGAGAGAAAAAACTCCCGTACCTGAAAGCCTCTGCAGACTTTAAGAATGGACTGACAATAATTTATGGACAGACAGAAGAGGCTGAAAACAGATAAAAGCCACAGCAAAAAGCAATCCCAACCTGATGTAGCACAGATCTGTGCAAGGAGCCTGTCCCCCTCCTGCAGGCAGCATTTACACTCAGCAGTACTGCACACTGGCAGACATTGCACCCTGATACCTTCCACCAGAGCCGCTGGTAGAAGCCATGGACCACCAATTTAAGCAGTCTTTTTTGGTAAATGCCCCCATCTTGTCATACAATAATCTGATGTGAAATACCATGTTTCCCGATTAAAAAAAAAAAAAAGTTACAAATCACCCATTCATTTTTTTTAGCTATTGTGATTCTTCTCATGAAAAAATGGCAGACCTCAGACCACTTTCACTTTATTTTACCATTACTTTTCCCCCCTATATTTTTATATAACAGCCCTATTTCAAAGTTCAGTCTGGCTATCCCCAAAACCCTGTCTTCAAGTAGATTTTTCTTAGCCTAAAGCAACAAGTTCAAGTCAAATAGCTGAACACATAAGGCAACTGATGGTCTCAAACCTAAACTGGCAACAACTCCACCCTCTATTATACATACTAGTATTTTTCCCTTGACTTAACTAGAGGGATTCAAATGAGACCTCAGCAGCAACATGCCCAACACCACAAACCACAGCAGTGATGTTTGTTTTACACATTTCACCTGGAGGTGCACCAAAACACACTTAGGCTTTCCAGAGCCTCAAGCTCTCCAACACCCCAAGGTGTTGCCAGTTCTCAGGTAAAATGAGCAGCCTCTACTCCCCACTAGGATTTCCTCAAAAATCATTAACTAAATTAGGATGTGTTTCAATTTTGTTTCTTGTTTTTTGACGCCATTCTTAGCTTATTTTCAAGAAACTCTCTGAATCCACAGGATTACAGGCTTTTTTCTCCATTAATGCTGAAATTCTTCCATAGTTAGAATCACTTAAAAGCTGTGCTTTAGGATAATGCCAAGTAACAGAGCATCAACAACAAAAGTCACTAAAATTGACACTGCAAGACCTCGGTACCTCAATGTGGTATCAATACCACAGCACAAAAGAACACCAGTAGTTATTATTCTGAACAAACATGTGGCAATGTTGTCCTCATCACTGCCAGTGGTGAAGGAAGCATGGTGAAGAATTATCTAATTTCTTATAAACCTTTCAGGAAAACAGAGGCAGAAAGTAGCAGTTTATTTTTTACATCAGTTTCCCACAGAAGATGAGCAGAACCTAGAAGTCAATCTATGCATGAGTTCATTGTCCATCTTCTCGTGAAATAAAAAGTTCATTACTGGGGTGGAACAGACAAAGAAAACAAAGCAGATTGCAGTTGAGACCACATGCATGACCTGTGAGAGATCACAGGACATCTGGTCAGATGGTGGTTTGGATGTTAGCAAGTAGTCTTTTCATCAAGGCAGCAAGGACAAGCTTTAGCCATTTCACAGAAAACTGGTTTTATTCTTGCTGGGGCAAGGATCAGAAATAGTTATTTACTTTGACCACAAAGGTGGTCTCATCTCTAGCAAAATTCCATATGTTCCTCATGATCATTCCAGCTTCTTTAAGAACCTGCACATTTCTGCACGGACCATCGCTACTACCCTGACAGCAGGACTCCAAAGTACATGACAAATTACTCCTTCACTGCCCTCAAGGCTGGCTCTTCTCCCCCGGAAAGACTGCAAAGAAAACTCCACAGAATAATTATCTGAATCTCTAAGTAGCTCCTGAGAGCGTGGCATCTGCCAAAACCAGGGATGACACGGAGATCATTGAAAAAGGCAACATCCCGCCACTGGCCACACACGCGGCTGACTGGGGGATGAAGGCAGCACTGGCACTCCTCACTCTTGCTGAACTCCAGATCCTAATGACAGTTCTCACTCCCCCAAAAGGCTTTACAGTCATTGCCACGCAGGAACCTAGTTACAGGTTTACCAGCTCATTCACTAACTCACTAATTCTCACGCAGACCAGGTCTTAGAACCACTTCTTGATGGCTTTCTGCGAATGCAATGGCGCTCGATGCCAAGAACGCCAAGGGCGTTTGCCCAAGTTTGATCCTGTTGGGGATGCGTCAGCCTGCGGAGCCCACCCTGACTCGGGTGTCACCACTGTCACCTTCTCAGACCGAGCTTTCACCTTGTCCAGCCCCGCTGCAGAACTCACTCTCGCTTCTCCGAAGCTGAGCAGCACTGCTCAAGGAGAAGCTTGACCATTTCCCCAGAAGTCGACATCGCACAACACCACCTCGCTTCACCGCCGCCCTCCCGGCCGCCTCTTCTCAGGGACCAGCCCCATCTCCGCCCCGGGTGCCCGCTCACCCTCAGCCCCTCGCAGGGAGCCGGGGTCGCCTGTCGCCGCTCCCCCCAGCCCGCCCTACCTTCCTGCGGCGGCTGCCCGGGGGCTGCGGGGCGCAGCAGGCGGGCGCGGCGCTGCCCCGCCGCCCGCTCCGCACGTAGGTGACCCTGCGGCGGCCGCCCCCCGCCACCGCCACCGCGCCCGGGCGCTGCTCCGCGCCGCGGGACGGGGCGGGAGCCCGCGCCGCCGCCGGGTTCCGGGGCTTCTCCTCCGGACACCAGGATCGCCTCATGCCCAGCTGCAGGCAGAGGAAGAGCGCGGCGGAGAGCAGGCAGAGGCGGAAAGCGGCGCCCCGCCAGAGCGGCCGCTCCTTGGGCATGGCGGCGGGGGCTGCCCTGCCCGGCGCTGCCGACCCCCCGCCCCGCCGCAGGGCTCATGCCGCCGGCGGGCCGGGCCCCGCGGCCGCGGCCGCCGAAACTTGGGAGTCCCCGCCCCGAGCGGGGCCGGCCGGGGAGGGGCCGGGATGCCCCTGTCCCGGCCCGGCGGGGGCTGCGGGACGCAGCGGTGCTCGCCCGCGGGCGGCCCGAGGGATGCCCCGCTCCTCGGCGAGGCAGTGCCCGGTACGAGCGGAGGGCCGCGCCCGCTGTGCAGCCACAGGTGCGTGTCAGCGGCCCCGAGAGGGGACACAACCCCCCGCCCTAGCTATTGTATCAGCCCGTCTACAGCATGGAAGTAAGTGTGCTAACTTGTTAAGGCACGTATTAATTCAGATTATACAGTGTAATGTCACGAGGTAGTGAAATTTTACTGGAGACTTAGGGACTGTTTATGTTGAAGTCAAACAAAAGGACAGCCCAGTCCTGGAAGTAAGGACTTCGCTTCTTGTAAGGTTGGAGGTGCCTGTGAAGGATAAAGGATTTTGGACAGCCAAGATAACACCAGAATCCTAGCTCCTCTGACACATCTTTGAAAGCCCCTCTTCCCCCTTAAGTATCATCTGGCAGTTCAGATAACTAACTCTAGCAAGGCTGACTCCAGGGACATCTGGATAATAGACAAGCAGCAAGAATGCTGCAAAAGTAGACCTGCTTTGGAAAGTTTTGCTATGATTAGAAACCAGTGGTGTAGCTGTTAGTGACCAGTTAAATCATGCTGGTTCTGAACTTTTGAAGGGTGTGAGAAGCCTGCATGAGACATCAATTGTGGTGCCCTAATTTGGCTGCGACACCTCGTGCTTATGAGTAACTCTTTGCCTGCTAGCCTGTCTCCTGGATAGTCACACCACCCTGCTGATCTTCACAACACATCCTTGGTTTCATGTGTGAAGGAATGGATTTGCATGAGCAAATCCAGTGCAGGGGACAGGTGTCCTGCTCATCTCAGTGGGAGAGCAGGAGGCCCTGCATTTGTTTTGCAATGAGGACACACTATGAAGAACTGTGAAGTGCTCAGAAGGGCTTTGGTCACAACACTAACCCATGGCTAAGGCAGGAGTGGTGGTTGGTGAGATTTTCTGAAGCAGGAGCACAGGTGGGGAACAGGGTTAATGACAGGAGGCAAGCTCTGCAGGAATGGGGACCGGGCAATGGCAACCAATTTGCAGCTCAGTGAGTAATAAATATATTCCCAGATGGGATGTGCAGGACTTGGATACATGACTACTCCCCGTTTCTCTGCCAGGTAGGGAAGAGGGGCTGTGATTCTTGTCTCCTGTGCTTCCAGTGTCCCTGCCTTGTCTGCTGGCAAGGGAGAGGCTTGCTGCACTGAGCTCCTTCTGGTGTCCTCTCCTCGGCAGCAGGCTGCACTACTCCTCTCTGACCTCTCCTGTCTCTTCACAGCCTGGAGCAGAACCAGAGCTGGCTGCTGCTGCAGGTCAGAGATGAGCACTGGCAGAAGTGGAGCGTGCCAGCAGCCAAGCAACCTGACCTGCTGGCAGCAAGACGGAGGAGCTGCATGAAGAAAGATAAGGGACATGACCTGTCTGGAGAAGTGGGATTTCAGTGTGGCTCCAAGCACAGATGCACTGGCAGGTGAGGTGCATGATTCCTGCCATTTAAACATTGCTGTTCTCTATTTTTTAGGCAAACTGTCCTTCTGAATGAGGTTAAAGCAATTCCATGGTTGTTTTAAAACATGGTAAATGTAGGCCCCTCTCAGAAGGGTGTGTCAGTCCTATCTGCCTTTCCTGCAAAAGGAGAGTGGCTCCTTTGTCATAAACTGAGTCAAAACAGGGCCTGGCACAAATGAAAACTAACTAACAAAAACCCCTATCTGGAGCAGTTTCCTAACAGACCTGGACACATTTGTTGATATCATCCTATCTTTTGATCAGCTTACAGCCAAATTGGGACTGCCTCAGGTGTTTGTGACTGGGAAGCAAGTTGCCTCTGAAAGTGGATCTTTCTGACAACCCCACACCTTTCATGTTTCCACTCCACTTAGGTGGCTCACAAATGGATCAGACAAGTCTTGGTGCTCGTGTAAAGAAGGAACACATTTATGAGGGTAAAGGGAGAGTGTAACTGCACCAATCATGACTGACATCAGCTTAAGAGACATGTACCTGGCTCCACTCATGAGCATCATCTGGAGTTCACCAGCAGAAGGTCACTTGGGCTGTCACAGGGCTGCCTATGCATCACTTTGCTCCTCTGTGAAATGGTAACATTCATATGGAGAATAAAAGTAAAGTTGCTGCTCAGGAAAGAGAGATTTGAGACATACCTCAAGTACATTAAATGCAGGGGTATTATTTCACAAAATTCTTAGCACAAATGTTTTAAGCTATCAACACCTGGTCAATAAACAATGGTATGTGAAGATTCTATTAAAATATAAGTTTGTGTGTGTATGGTTATAGAGGAAATCTTGAAGGCAGGTTGACTCCAGAAATATAAAGTGCAGAAATACATTTTAAAACTCTCTCTTGAAGTTCAATCCTTGAGAAATCAAAGCTTTCCTAATAGCTTGAACAATGCATACTCAGATAAAAGAGGTCTACCTGAGCAGAATAGAAACCACAAGGTCTTTCTTGGCTTTAGCATCAGAGTTTCATTTGTTGTTCTTCTCTCATTGTGTAGTTTCAGCAAAAAGCTCAAATACTTGAATTCAGCCATTCTTCTTGTCATCACTGAGTTGTAACTGTAAGTGCTGTACAAAATATTCTCTTCCTTACAAAGCTGATAAGCCCCAGTTTGTGGGCATGCTAGGAGTGGTCCTGATAAAATACAGTTCACTAATTTAACTTAGTATTTTCATTTTCCTTTTGTGTTTTAACAAACAATTAAATTTCTTGTGCTTCCTCCCCATCACCCTGCCCTGCAATTTCTTATGAATGTAATTCTGCCTGTTGAAAACACAATAGAGGGTTTCTAAAGACAGAGAATAAGAGAACAATGGTAGAGAATGATCTTAGGAAATCTCAGGGACAATGAGAAATCTTATCAGTGTTAGCATGAGAATCAGTGAGAATTAAGATAGTCCCTTAAACAGTTCCACTTTTCTCATTTTAACAAGTGTATTACAAATCAATTCCTCCCCCAGGAACTGGCTTCAAAGATATGTGTGTGAGCAAAGCCTGTTGAGAGGAAGAACAATTAAAATGTTAGCATAATGCATGAAACTCCAGTCCAGCTGGAGGCTGGGCCTTTTAGAGGTGACTGCTGGGAAATACAGCTTCTGCAAAGTTTCACATCTTTTGCAAAACATGCTCTCTCTTTGAGTCAGGCAGCAAATAACCTCCCCTCCTTGCTGTCCTAAAGCAAGATGGATGGTCTTAGAGGAACATTCATCAAGCTGGATCCAGCTGAGCACAAACTGCTGCCATGAAATGCAAGGAGTAACTGGAACAGCAACTCTGAAGGTGAGCATGCAATTTCTGCTGAGAACAGTGAGCTTCATGCCCTGATAACCAAAACCAGACATTGGTCTTACGGTATCTACATTTTATGTAGGTACCACAGAGCTACAGTTCTCTCTGTTTCCAGGAAAAGTCTTTAAACTGTTAAAATTCCTCTCTCAGTTACAGATTTGTCTGTAGTAAGAGTGCTAAACCTCTAGAAGGAAAAAGTTTAACATGAATGAAATTTCACTGCTTCAGTGCTATCTTTGCTGCTTACAAATCACCTCTTACCTGGGATATTGTTGGTAGTGAAATCTCTCCTTTGCAGCAGTTGTTTAATATTTCTCTCTCTTATGGCCATTTTCAGTTCAAACACTTTGCCTACTTCATTCGTCTTCTGCCTCCACCCACAGTCAGGGCTTCTGTTTATCTTCTGGTTAGTTAAAATGTCAGCCCAAATCCCTGTGCAAAATTAAATTCCAGGCAAGAAAAACTTGGGATTCCCTAGGATTCTCCAAAGGCTATTAATACGAGTCAAACATTCCTCCTATGAAATGAGTAAATGAATGAAAACACTCTTTTTGACTCTGTGCTCTGGACTCAATATGAGCCACTTGCCAAAACCTACAGGACAGAGCAAAGGAAGAGGTTTTTTCTCTCTCCTTCTTCCTACACTCCTGACTAATCCTTCAAAAATCGGAGTGATGTTGTTCCGTGCTCTTGAAAACAGACAAGTTCTGTGTAGAAACTTTCACAAGCACGGTGTGTGCTTCCCACAGCAATGTGCGTGTTCCTCAGATCCTGAGTCTGCAGCAGAGTTTTGGTCCAGGCCCGGTTTATTGCCTTGCATGTTTATGTGCAAAAGCTCTGCCACAGCCCTGAGGAACATGGAATTAAAAGTCTGTAGCTCCCTGGGTGACTTCTCAGTGATGGTTTTTGTGCAAGCCTGGTTTCAGTTTTGTTCCTTGAAACTGCAGCTCGAACTCCTGGAAGTATTTCCTCTGTGGAGCCTGCACACAGCTTTGCCAGGTAGGTACAGCCCTTACTCCTTTCCATGCCTTAAATCCCACTGAAAACTATGGAAGAATCTCTTTGTGTTATCCTGTAAATGTTAGCAACAGAGAAGTAAATTGGCTGTATTGGTCTATTACCCACTCACTGCTGCTGAGAAATATGTGTCTGAACAGCTGTCAAGGCAAAAGCTCAGCTGTGTGAATCATTAAAACTGCTTCTCAGCTCACCACTGATAAGTTTGAAGACAACAGCTAAAAAATATATGTTCGTGCAGCCTCCCATTAGCTCTCCTCAAGCTTGTGGGCCATTTAGGCAGCTTAGTACAAGATTGATCTTGCTGTTCAGCAATACAGCACGAGGCACAGGCAGAAGCTGTCTTTCCCTCCAGCTACAGAGGGAGTCGAACAGCACAGCCTTGCCGCATGCTCCAAATTTGACAAAAGAGATGGTTGCTAATTACTGGCCTGGAGAGAGGATTATAGCTCAAGGTTTACCTGTGAGTCACACCCTTGTGCTTGCACTCATACCTACCTGTACCTGTGCACACACATTCGCTGCAGGGAGGAGAAGAATGAGACGGCCCTTTGGGAGAAGATGCTCTGCAGCTCTCTGCTTCTCCTGGGCCTCGACTTTATTTATTTAACCCTAATCCTTGGGGTATCTACACAATACAACTGTTGCCTCCAGAAGCTGTGTTTCAGTCTTGGAGAGGAATAACAGTACTTTTGCAGTCTGCCTTTTACTAAGTTGTCCAATCATTCTGAACAAGCAAAATTCTGCCTGCTTTTTAAAATAAGGGCTGGAAATTTTATTGAAGAGATATTAGTATAAAAATTGAAAATGTATCACCATTGTAAAAAAAAGACATTCCAGTTTACAGGAATTAAGTAGTGATGGCTTATATGCAGTTCACATACAGTTGCACAAAGATTCCTGTGATATCAGTTCATCATCTGTATTTCCCCTGTATCTATACTGTCATCTCAGGCAGATGTCCAGCTTTGCTTAGAAATTACCCTGCATTTCTGTTAGAAATCCTATTTTCTATATGTTTTCAAGATTACCTCAGTGTTATTCTGGCTTCAGCTCTCTGCCTTTTTTTGGATGCAATAAAATTGACTTACATTTTTACACATCTAAGCTCAAGGATGAATATCTGTCATTAAAAAGTGTAATTTGGCATAGGGATAAATCTATAATTGTCAGAATTTGACAAAACACCACAGCTGGAGTAGTAATGATGGTTTTAAGAAATTATATAAGCCTTTTTATTACACATTTTTAATGGGCTTACATAGAACAGTACAAATGCCAAAGTATTTATGCAGGGAATGGCAACAGCACTGGAACAATTGAGCAGATGTCACTGAGAGAGACCCTCCTTCATCTGCAAGCATGCAGGGAAAAGGGGTCTCCAAGAGGGGATGAGGTGGAAGCCAAAACACTGGGGCTGACAGGGAGAGGAATAGTGGCAAAATGTTTCAGGTAGAAGATCCACAAACAAATTAAGGCTCGTAATGTATTATGCACTTTTTCTCGGTCTGTCTTTCAATGTTGTTCGATACACTGGCATGTGTCTGTACAATTTATGCACCATTAAAGGAAAAACGAAACAATAAAAGCTGGGAGTGGCTGGCAGCATCCTTGAGACCTGATGGGTGAAAAGCAGGTTTCCTAGGATAGGAGGCTTTCCAAAATATAGTGGACCAGTAGGCAGGCCAATTTTATAATATGCATCTACCTTTAATAAAGGTCTCATCCATGTGTCTGGAAAGCATCTCATTTTGGGGGGGCATTTTTAAATTCATTCTTTATCTCTAACAAAAAGGTTGTTTTTTTTGAACCATTATCTGGTGAGCCAGTCGTCTCCTCCATTTGGTTGCATTTTGAAATCTTAGATATAATCCTAACAAGGAGGAGAGAAATGATCTGCCCTCAGCAGAAAAGATACCACAGCTCCCCTGCAGCTGAGCAGCCTGTCTAGGAGCAGACGGTGAGGATAAAACTCAGTGTTCTTCCTGCAGGCTCTTTTCCACGCAGTTTGCCCTCAATGTCATGTGGAGCAGCATCAGTGATGATGCAGAAACACCAGTTTTGATCCGAAGTGGAATAACCTCCTCGGCCAGGAGTTTGTATGTAGGTTAGGTGCTACCACAGGGCTCATCCTTTTGGCCTGTGCCTCCTGCAGCATGTCTGCCTCCACCCATGGATGTGGGCAGCCAGGGCCAGTAGGATGTTTCGAAGATGCTCTGGGAAGGACAGAGTGGGTTTGTGACAATGCAGGAGCCTCTACCGGCATCGCTCCCAGCAAGGAACACTCAGCTGGGCTAATGCCTGTGGCTGTGCCCCAGCTCCTGGCTTGCTCACAGCCTCCTTGTTAGGAGGAGATCCCTTTGCCAGAATGTATTGAATTTCCTCAGGAACAAGGTCATTTCTCTGTACTCTATCAGGAGATAAAGCACATGCTTCTGAAAGCATAAAGGCTTTTTTGCAGGGTTTGCTCTGTGCCTGCTACTGTCCTGCTGGCAAGGCTGGAGGCAGAGCCAGCAGCTACAGAGGAAAGCCTGCTCTGCCATCTCCCCACTGTCCAGTCAGCACTGAGGAGGAGTGTCTCACAGGACACTTACCTCTCCTGCAAGGCAAACATTAAGATGTGGCTTCTCCTGAACCATAGCTGGGTCAATGCCAGAAGCCAGGCAAGCAAAGGAACCTCCTAGCTGGAGCTCCGGGCACCAGCACTTGCAGGGGGACACCTCAACTCTGGGACATGCAGAACAGCAGCTAGAACAGGCAAAATTTCCCCTTAACTTTTCACTTCTCCCTCAGGCTTAACGTGAAGGGAAGAAGATGATCACTGCTGTATAGTGGCAGGAGCCTTTAGGAATCCAGGGCTTTTCACTCAATCTTTGTGCTGAAGTGCTCAGTCTTACACTGCAAAGACAAACAGCAACAAGATTGCTCTCAGCAACCCAGACAAGAACATTTTAGTGCATAATTCTGGATGAGATGCAAAAGGACGAAAAAGAGGGAAAACATCTGTTCGCATAGAGTTTATAGCCATTCACTTAAGAGGCCCATTAAATGCCAGAAAAAGCTATCTATCCTTCTGTTTGAGGCAATTATCCTGCTGCAAATCCCTGTGTCAATTCGTCCTGTGATTATTCCTGGAGTGCTGACACTGTGCAGATACACTCACCACACAGAAAAAAGGTGCCCACCCAGGCTTACAGAGGGATTTTCAGAAACAGGGTAGCCAGTGCTTTTCAGGGTCTTTACCTCTGTAGAGAAGTGGGTTGTTTCTTGAAGTTTTCCCTGGAGTTCAGCTGCCTCAGTTCCTTTATTTCAAAAATATTCTTTGAGCTTTTTCATTGGAAGCACACCTAAAAGTGGGATTGCTCTTCTTGAAGTCACAGCAATATGGGATGTGAGAAGCCCAAATCCAGTTCTTCAAATGCTCAAAGGAGACCAGCTGTCCCGCCGACCAAGAAGTCATTTGACTCACCAGGCTGCAAGGTCTCTGCAGAGGAGAGGCTTCATCTCCTTGAAGGCAAACCATACACTTGTTTGGCAAGGAGGAAAGCACGTGGGAGTGCATTGGTTCATCCTTTCCTCCCTCTCCTCTGGTCTGCTCAGGCCTTTTCATGAGAGACTGGTGGCAAAGCGTCTCTTGATCATACTGGGAAGTCTTGGAAAGCTGAGGTGGGGGTGGTATTGACTGTACCAGGAACTCCTGCTGCCTTACCAAGATGGGAGATGATAGCAGGAATAATCAGTCATCCTCTGACAGCCTTGGAATGTTCTGTTATCTGAAATGTAACTCAAGTGGAACCATCCTGATGGGAATTTCAAAAATTCCAGTAATAACTAACCCAGATTGCAGCCAGGATGAAAATACATCAATGGCTTAAGAAAACCATCCCTCAGCCCTAAAAACAGTGGTCCTAACATAGACCCTTTGAGCTCCTCTGGACTGCAGTGGGCTGCATCAGTATTTCCCTCTGTGTGAGATGCTTCTCAGAGTGCCCAAACTCTTAAGTTCATGAAATTCAGAGTAGTGTCACCTGGCAACAGAACCTGGACTGATATCGCACTACTTGAGGCTAAACACTCCACCTCACCCCTGTTATGAAATGCCAGAAAGGCATTAGACATGAGTGTTTCACTGTTTCTCAAGGGAAAGGTTTTGATACATATACCTTTGTACTTATACATTACATATCCATGTCTGTGTGTGTATTACCTTTGTACATTTGCATACACATATCTGGGGGTGTGTATTGATTGGACACCCTATAGCAATTACAGTATGTATGTTATTATCTTGAATCCATAACTGTTATTACTGTTTGTAGTTGATCGTTGCTTAGTCTAACATTTATGTGCTCCTAGATCCTTTAGACCGTAGATCCTAAACAACTGACCATGTGTGAGTCTAAGATTGGATCCGGCTATGTGTGGACACCTCTCTGAGATGCAGTCCAGCAAGCAAGGGAGTTCACTCTGAATCTCATGACCCACCAGAGAGCCTCCCTTAACCTTTCCTTCCTTAACCCCTTTTGACACCCCTGGCCTCCATATAAATCACTCTAAACTGATTCTAATTTGCTATCCTTTTAATGTATTATCCATGCAGTATTAGAGTAAGCCTTGCCATCTAGCTTTGCCTGACTTTTGCAAACTTCTATTAAAATTTGTTTTCACCAATATATTTGATGGTGATTCTTTAAGCAACCTAAACCATTCATTTGTGTGAGAGAAGCTCTCTCCATGGCTCTAGTGTGTTCCCTGAGGGAGGGGTTGTTTTTAGAACTTCATTTTAGCCGAAATGCTGACTGAAGGCTCACACACAGGTTCTGAAACACCAACAGCTGGTTCAGTTGCTTAATTCTCTGATGATGCAGAAAATAAACCAATCTCCCCTCCTCCGTTTGGCTCCTGAATTGAAGGAAAGGCTAATGTAAGGCTTAGATATCAGCTGGTTGACTGGGACTTTGGAGAAGTTGAATCAAAAGACGGGAGATGTGACAACAGTGGGAGCACAGCATATGATGCACACGGTATGTGCCTCTTACTCTGTGAGAAATATATTGTCCTTCTGGTGGGTAGTGACACAACAGGAACAGAGGAAAGGGATGTAAGGCAGGGCTCCCTAGTGCTGGCTGCTGTCATGGTGTAAGTCTCACAGGATGAAAGCAAAACATAGGAAAAATATTCCCTTGAAACTGCTTTTACTTTTGAAAATATAATTTGTATGAAGTTCTTCACTTTCAGAAAAGTTTCTTCCCCCTTTCTTTTCTCCCCAGCACCTCCCTTTCTTAATAAGCCTAGGTTTTGACTCATGTCTACTTCTCCTTCTCCAAAATACACAATTTTTACTTCTTCATTGAGAAAAATAAACATGAGGGGAAAATTCACAGAAAGAAACCAGGCCATTCCAGATCTTGAAGCAGTAGTAATTTCTAATACCTGAGCACCCAGAATGGTGTCTGGGCTCCCCAGAAGCCTTGTCAGGAGCCAGGGGACACCTGAAACAGGGTGCAGCCCCAAAGGGACTGCCCCACAGATGTCAAGCCCAGGAACTTGAGAGCCTGGGGGATCCCAAGAACCCACAACACAAGGAACTGAGGACACTTGGCTATCCAAGACAATGGTTTCCTCTCCAGCCTTTTGGTGGGGGAAGAACTCTGGGACATGCTGCTGTAGCAGCAGCTTTATCTAGGACTATTATTATAAGGTTTTTAAAATTATTTTTCTGTTAACATCTGCTTCTGGTATGCTGCTACCTTCACATTTTATTACACTTTTTTAAAGTGCTGTCCATAAATAACTGATCCACGAGCCCATTTTAGAGCTCTGTTGAAGTACCAAAGTCCCCCAAGCCTTGTAGGTGCGTGAGAGCCCGACAGACACCAAGATTTCCACCGAATTAAGCATCACTGCATTTGCTCTTTGAGATGCAGTGTGCAGGTTTTTTCAGCAACTGCTTGATCCAACATCTCCCTCTGGTGGAAAGCAGGGAACAGAGCAGGATAGCCTAGAGCAGCGGACAATGTAACAATAGTCACTTGATTGAGGCGAAAACAATAAAAATCTCGATCCAGGCCATGATGTTATCTCTAATTGCTACATTTAGTCCTAATGAATTTGCAGTTTATCTCAAATAGTCCTTGACTGGAAGAGAATAGCAATGAATGGTGAATGCAAATTTTCCCGTATTTTCCCGAAATTTGTTTTAAACAGAAGCAAAAGCCAATATCAAGACAATATGACTTTATGGCATTGTTTCTGTGAAGAAAATCAACAAAATTTCTTGTTGCAGAAAACCATTATTTTGTGCTCAAGCTCTAAAACCCATCACACATCCCATCTGCTCTCTGGAATCGCAAGGATTGAGAAAAATGTCTCAAAATATGATCGTTCTCTTTCTATACCACAATTACACCTTTGAAGTTCCGTGTGTGTGTGACAGATTGGTTGCCATCTGCCGGGGTGCCTCTTCAATGTAGATCAGAAAGTGTGGATAAGAAGGAAATACTCAAGCACAGTTTGGATAACTTATGTCCAGACACGCATTGGCTTAAGGAACAGCACAGGGATAAAATGCTTTGCCCAGGTGACAGCTAAGTCTTTCTTTTGGAACACCTTTCATCAGCACGGTTTAATGAACCATCCACTGTTAATCCTCTCCCATGTGTGAGTGTTTCTCTGACACTTGTGGTTTCAGATGAAAATGACAGCACAAATGGTGCGGCAGCACAGACAGATGTAAGATCAAAATGGAGTTTTCAAAATTCCTCAGCTGCCAGCTCAGCCTCAGCCAGAGCTGGAGAGGTAACAGAGTCCATGGCTTTGTTTCAGCTCCTGGCACCAGTCTTGGGTGAGGAGCAGAAACTCACTCAGGGATGGCTGATGAGATATTGCTGGAGACCAACACCTGGGGCTGGGCAGCTGAAGCATGACAAGACTCATCTCAACAAACTTCAGCTGCCTGAAAGCAGTCAGTGTCAGTGAGCTGGCCTGAAGGCACTGAAACAGTGTGACTCCCCTTTGTGGGCAGGTGTACAGTTGGCACAGGGCAGCATCACTATATATCTAGGACATATTTTAGATTATTTAAATTTTCCATGCCTAGAGAAGCATGACAGAAGGATGTTCAGTTATTCCCAAAATATTAGGGCATCTTCTTGGCAAATTGAAGGCTTTTGGAACAAAAAGATGAGGTTTCTGAATAGAATACTCAATCTTTGTGTGGTATGAATTTAATCAGGAAGAAAACATCTGTGTGAAGGAGTAAGATTTAAAAAAGAATTTCAAGCTAGAAACTGGGGAAGTGAGGAGGAAGAGAGGAGCAGAGAATCATCATGACATTTGTTTAAAGGTGTCATTTTGACCTCTTTATAACCACAAGTCTGAAATATCAGACAGATTCCAGAAGGAAGATAATTACTGGGTCATCGTAATAGCATGAAAAAAATTACATGGGAAAGAATCAAAATAGATCCCCTCCAAATTAGGGAAAGGACATGAACTCTGTCAAATTAAAAGAAATGGAAAGACTAAAAAAATATTTTGGGGAAACTTGTTACTAGACAAAATGCCTCCTCTGTCCTAGCAGGAGCAGGGAGCCTGCCGGAGGGTTCTGCAGGTGACCAGGGTGTGCAGTCAGCAGATGATCTGTGTGGCAAAGGAGTCTGAGAGGAAACATGGCCTAACACAACAGCTAAACAGATTATTTGTGTCTGTGTTCAGTGCAGAAAAGCTTAGTGAAATTCCCATGGCAGAACCATTTGTTAAAGGGATAATGCAGGGAAGCTGCCTCAGATTGAAGGGTCATTAGATGCGGCTTTAGAACAAAAAAATGCAAGAGATAGTAACAAATTCATGAAAAGCAGATGTTACTCGCCTGTGGCTTTTTAAGGAATGTTAATGGAAATTGTTGCACTATAAGAGCTGGTGTATAAGATTTTACTTAAAACAGCTGAAGAAAAAAGAGCATGGCAAGTGATACTATTTTCTTTTAAGTGCTGTAAGGGATCTAGAGAAATGCAAGCCATTAAATCTGAGACCTCTGGCAACAAAAGCCATAGTAACAGAATAGTTGCAAGGAGAGACACAGACTAAGAGGGGAGAATTGGCAGAGCTTTGCAGTGAGAACCTATGAAGCTGTTTTCCACCACCCTCTGACAGCTTCAGAGGAAACTGTGAAGCTGCAGATGAGAGCAATCTGCTCACTATGATCTGCTCAGCTTCTGGAAAGCCTTTAACATCTGTCACCAAGGACCCATTAAGAAGCTAATCTGGCATGGGGTAAGAGGGTAGATCCTCTCATGAGTCAGCAACTGCGTACAGAATAGAGAGACAAGGTAAGGATAAATCATCCATCCTTCACAGTGGAAAGAAGCCACCAACTGAATCTTAGAGGGATTACGGTAGAGCCAGTGTTTATCCACAGACCCATCAGACAGGTGAATGACTGATCTGC
Source organism: Prinia subflava (assembly GCF_021018805.1). Taxonomy (NCBI): domain Eukaryota; kingdom Metazoa; phylum Chordata; class Aves; order Passeriformes; family Cisticolidae; genus Prinia; species Prinia subflava. The sequence goes on from NC_086248.1 coordinate 45,876,243, forward strand.
TTGTTGTTCCACTTTGTCCAAGGCAGTAAAATGCAAACTGCATCAAGGTGTCACAAAAACAATCTCATGAATTTGCACAAAGTAATGACATGTGAAAATCAGTATAGCTAACAGCAGAGAAAAACACCTGGCTGAGCTGGCAGGAAGACTGTCTCACTATTCAGCTTCAGCCATGGCCTTTGAAACAGCTAGTACTACTCAGAAACAGCTAGTACTACTCAGGACAGGTATCTGATTGCCACTTAAATGCTTATTAATGACTATAAAACATTTTAATATATTATGAAGGGAAGAGAAGTCATAGAGTTATGGAATGGTTTGGGTTGAAAGGAACATTAAAGATCATCTAGTTCCACCCCCTGGCATGGGCAGGCACACCTTCTGTTAGACCAGGTTGCTTAAAGCCCCATTTAACCTGGCCTTGGATACTTCCAGGTATAAGGCACCCACATCTCTACACAACCTGTGCCAGGGCCTCATCACCCTCACAATGAAGCATTTCTATCTAATCTAAATCCACCCTCTTTCATTTTAAAGCCATTCTTCCTTGTCCTGTCACTACATGCCCTTGCAAAAAGTCTCTCCAACTCTCTTGTAATCCTTCTTGAGGTACTGGAAGGTGCTGTATCGTGTCCCAGAGCTGTCTCCTCTCCAGGCTGAATGACCCTAGCTCTCTCAGCCTACATATATAGGAGAGGTTCTCCAGCCCTTTGGTCCTCTTCATTATCTCCTCTGGACTCAGTCCAGTAGGTGCATACTCTTCTTATGTTGGGGTCCCCCAGAGCTGGATACAGCACTCCAGGTGGGGTCTCACAAGAGCGGAGCAGAGGGGCAGAATCACCTTCCTCAACCTGCTGGTCACTGTGCTTCAGTGTAGACGAGGATACAGTTGGCTTCCTGGGCTGTGAGCACATGTTGCTGGGTCATGCTGAGCTTCTCCTCAACCAACACCCCCAGGTCTTTCTCCACCCACGGAGAACACAACCTTATTGGTGTTTGGGATTGCCCCAACCCAGATGCAGAACCTTGCACTTGGCCTTGTTGAACATGACAAGGTTTGCACAGTCCCACCTCTCAAGCCTGCCAGGGTTCCTCTGGATGGCATCCCTTCCCTCCAGTGTGTCCGCTGCACCACACAGCCTGGTGTCACTGGAAAACCTGGTGAGGGTGCACTCAGTCCCACTGTCCATGTTACTGACAAAGATTTTAAACAGCACCAGCCCCAATACTGACCCCTGAGAAGTATCTTCACTTGTGACACCAGTCTCTCTGTGTTGGCAAGAACAGGGTCCAGCTTAGCACCTTTCCTTCCTGCTCTACCACTTGAAGAAGGAACCTTTGGGATTGCTTATGCTTTACTGTGCTGTCTTCTCCTACAGATATGTCCCCATGAGGATCAGGGCTTGTGGAAGTGAGGCACTTACACATTATGTAAACCAAGATATTTCAAGGTGGGAAAGAAGAGTCTGAGAGAGAGTATGGTGGAGCTGTATAAACTCAAATGGGCTATGGAGTCACTATCTCATAACATACAAGAAAGGGGCATCAGATGATGTTTTCAGGTTCAAGACAAAGGTGAAGGCCACAAGCTCTGCTCCTGGACAAAGAAGTTTCTCCCTTTACAGAATCTGTTTTTACAGGATATTGGGGAGTACAGAAGCACCATAAATGGTTTTAGAAGCAAATCAACAACTGTGTAGAAGACAAATCATCTGAAACACTAAGCTACCCATCAGATGAGGAAGACCCTAGGCAAGAAGTGGCTGTCCCCCCTGCTGGCCATGAGCGGAGCTAGGACACCTGACAGATAAGCTTTGCAGCCAAATCTATTCTGACACTGTATCAAACAGACAATTTTTAGAAGCAGATTAGAAGAAACCCATCACCCTGCAGAGAAGTATGCACAAGCACAGCTTTGCTTTCTTATGGGGCTATGATCACCCTATTAGCATTAGTAGTGTTCCTTGCTCCAGGAAAAGTTACACTGTTTGCTGTTTTTAAGCTTAAAATAAAGATTAAGGGAAAAGAGCTCATTATTATGTTCTTTTTCTATGTATTTTTATGTTCTGTTAGTTGAGGACAAAGCTGCTGTTTGACAAGCCCTATGCCAACACTGCTGCCAAAAGCTGTAGCTCTGCCCTCTCATACCACTGAAAAGGACAAATGGGGGGGATGGAGGGGGGAATGCAAAATTAGCCTTCAGAACTGAGAAAAAGAGGACAAGGCTGCTGAAGGCAGGGCTGGCTTAGGCTGGTCCCAGGCGCTTATTGACCTATAATTTAATTTGGTGATGTTTCTTCTGACAGCTGTCCCTTGCAAATGATAACTGTCCTCATACCCCCTGAGAACAGCAGGAGTTGGCAGCCACGGCTGAATGTGGCCTTTCTTGGCCCTGTCAGACCATCCCAAATGAAAGAAAATCCCTCGCTTATGAAAGGAAACACTACAGAAGTGACCTTTGCTCCATTATTAGAAATTTATTTATCAGTTAATTTTAATCACGAAAATTATTGAAGAAATTTGAATAGTTTTGCAATTCTATGGACAAAAAAGCTAGACAAAAATGGATGATAACACTCTCAAATGAGCCATTTAAGATTTAATGAGGCATTTAATCACTAAGTCAGACGTACTTTGATGCTAAGATCCAATTTTGGGGAGTGATTATCTTCAGACACATCAAAGGGCTTGAATTGCTGAGGGAAGTGTAAAGCCCAACAGAGCCTCTGCCATGGAGTGAGAGAATCCGGGCTCTGGTGACTCAGCTTTCTTACAGCAGAGGAGCAAGCTTGCTCATGTCCAGTTACAGACAAATTTCTCTTTAGAGTGTTTATCTAGTCTTAAATGGCTCTTCTACGAAACCAACACTGGTGTTAGAACCCTTGTTGGTTTGCCTCCAATTTATTCATATCAGCTGTTGCAAGGAAGGCAGACAGTGTTCTTGTGAAGTAGAAAAGGGATGTTGCATTCCTGAGCCCACTCTGAAAAATCCTCTTTAGTAGAACAAAGGCCATATCAATGCTGCTGTGCAGGGGAGGAGGGGAGGGGCTGGGGGGAAATCATTGGTATCTGAGAGCAAAATCTGAGGACCTTGAAGGAGAAAATCAGATTTGCAAACTAGTGTGAGAAAAGATGCACAGAACTTAGCTCACATGGGGCAATATTAGCAGAAACTTTAAGTTCCCTGAGGTGCAATGTGAGCAAATGTAGTGATGGCTATCACAGACCTGCTCTCAAAATAACACTTGCCTGGTCACTGTGGGTGACAGTGACTTAACTCTGCTTTCTGTCAGAGCTGACCTGGAACATTGTAATGCAGTCCTGTATGTGGTTTTCTTCTCCTTCTAAATCATATAGACGATGAAATTTGTTAGCAAGGTGGCAGGAAACAATAGCAATTCTAGATCAGATTTAGTACAAGAGGAGGTAACTTGTTTTTACTGAATCTGAGCCTACTGCATTTGACACCCTTTAGATGCAAATGTAGAAATGCTGAATTGGTGTTATTTGTGTTATAGTGCAGCAATCTGATCCCTGTTATATAAAGAGTATTTATGTGTCTTGTCTTTTTCCCATGAGGCTAGGACAAATGCCCAGGGCAGATGGAGGAGGTGATCAGCTGGACTAATACTTGGATCAACACATCATGCCTTTCTTTCCAAGGTGGTAGAAGACATCACTGAGTATCTGCACTGGAACAAGTTGTTGACTTAGTTCCCTTCTATACAGCAATGGACTAAAACTCTAAGCTGCTAATAGGAGATGCAGGACTAACTGTAAATGGAAAAGGAGCCTCTGGGATTCAAAGCTTGGCCCTCGATGAGGAGCCTTGCAGAGCAGAAATGCACTCTCCTACCAGGTGAGCAGCCTCGTTGGCTGTGCCCCTGTGCACTGAAAAGCCACCTGCCCCATGCCCATAGTTGTGGACCACTGGAAGCTTAACTCCTCCTTGGCTCAAAACCTCTCTCTGCACTCTCACACAGTGCCTGGATGGCCTCAGGCCCACCTTCACCTCGATATCCTGAGCTCCCTGCAGTGAGGGCTCAAGGGAGCAGCACCTGTCAAAGATGTCTCTAGTGGTGCCAGCATCAGGGGTGAGACTCCAGCTCCCCTCTTCCCTGGTTCCCCCCAGGGTCACCCTGTGTATCCCTGGGTAGATGTAAGTTAAGCCATCTCCATCTCGGATGAACTGTTTCACCCAAGGAGCGTGAACCTTGAGCACTTGTCCCCTGACAGGGAAGAGCTGCTTGTCCCCCGCCAGCTGGTGGGCTCCCATGCCTGCACAATTGACAACGATGTCATATTCACCGTGCAGCTCCCACAAGTCTGCCACTTTCCTGGTGTACATCTGGGTGCCAGTTGCTTTCAACCTGCAAAAAGACTCCAGATGTGAGGCAGAAAAGAAACCCCAACCCCTAAACTTTCACATAATTATTATGAACATTAAGTAAATGAGATAGATTGCCTTTGCCCATACATACATCGAAACCAAACAACAGATGGGACAAAAAGCAAACAAAATGCCATGGAGGTGTTGTTTGTGATTTGTCTGATTTCACCAAAGGTATTTAGCCCGATCAGACTGGAAAAAACACAGCAAGTTGAGCAGTTTAGAGAAGGGTGTGGCATCAGACCTAGGCAGTCAGGTCCTCTCTGTCTTGATTCATTTGTGTAACAGTACCAAGCTTTAACAGCCCAAGCAAGCTGCGAAACAAGAGATTTATTTACCAACTTGCTTGTGCTAGGGGCAGAGCTCTCATACTGCACCCCTTTTAATGTGCCTGTTTTATGCTCTCACATTCCTTCCCAACTCACCCCCTGAGCTATGCAGCCACCTAGTGCCATGTGCCAAGCCCTAAGATCTGCACTAAGGCTGAGCAGATGTGGCACGGGACCCCTGGGTGCCCATAACCTTCTGGAGCAGCAGCCAGGAGTCCCCCAAGATGGCTCAGAGCAGTATACACACATGTCTGCTCTTCAGTGAAAGTCACTTCTTCTTGAGATCCATTTTTGAGCTCAATTTCAAGCCAACTCCTCCCCTGAACTTGCCTGAATTTTGAAGCCCTTCCCTGTGGAAAATCACTGGTATGAGATGGAGTCACTGCACGCTGTCAGCTGGATCCTGATGCTGGGGGTTTTTCCTGGGCGTTTTAGAACAAGCAAGTCAGGAGACAGGTCTGTGATGCCCTAAGTGGAAAATCCCATCCTCTGCAACATCCTAGCAGCTGGCAAAGTCATCAACCGCACTATAAAGCTTTCCCACAGAGCAGTGAGTGAGCCAAGAATCCAGGGCACAGTTGATTCTCTGGGGCATGATGTAGCAGGACACTGAAGCTGTCTGGGAAGGACAGGGGCGATTTCATGCAGCAGCTGTGGCTGGGCAACTTGCAGGGAGCACTCCTAAGAGTTGTAACTGGGACTCTGTCACCATGCCATAAAAAATACACCAGTGAAAAAACCTGCTGAAAACTCCCGAATTTGGGCAAGTAAGCAGGAAAAAATTCCTGAAGTCTATTTTTGGCCAAGTAAGGTGGGCACAAAAACAATTTTCCTTGTGGATTTCCAGGAGAGCGGTCTATAAATACTACTAGGTCCCAAGGGGTTTGAGAATTAGTTAATGTTTAACATTCTCTCACTTCTCATCACCAAGGAGAAGAGGAAAAAAAAGAGCTTGAACATCTCATTAGACTACATCCTTTGAGAAACAAGAAGACTACAGCAGGAACAAGGAGGGAGCAGAAATCACATGGCAGATACTAAATGGGTTGTACAACTTAGCTGTCCTGCAGCAGAAATTTGCTTCAGTTGGGCAATGAAACATGACAGATCATGTGTACTGAGTAGATGGCACAGCTCTCACATGGCACTGGTGCCACAGGAGAACTCCCAGCCCGCCTGGCTGCTACAACAAGAAATGCTTTTTCACATTTTGCAGTGTGATTAAAGGCATCCAAGTAAGCAGCTGAGCTGGCAATTTGTACCTTGGTGTCAGTACACATCTCTTTACTTAACCCCAAATCAGCTTGCAGCCTGTCTCTTTCTCTCAAGAGGACACAGCCATTTGCTCACTTTAGAGGTACTTGGATTAAATACTTATTCCGGTATGTTCCAGAGTGTCAAAGCCCTTTTAGATCTGCATCCTGTCTCTCCTATGATTCTCCAAAATTAAGGTATTGGGGGGAAACTTAAAAATTTGGAAATTGGCAGATTTTCTAACTTTGATGTCAATCCGGGCATGAACTCTGAAGCCACAACTTCCTCAGAGTGAGTACATCACTCATCTTATGCAGGCAAACATTTTCAAAAAATTTGTTACAAGATGATACTGTTTAACATTTTGGGGTTTTTTTTTCACCTAAATGGATTAAGAAATTATTGCAATTGTTGAACAAATTTGGGCTTAATTAGTCCACCTACATCATAAGTGCAGTCTTCCCAAGAAGACACCTTCCTAGATGTGCTTATTCTCTCAGGGGCTGGATGTACCTTCAAAAAACAAAGAGATATTTTTTGGGAAGTTTGTCAAATGTGGAGCAGCCAAATGTTTTCTTAGGACATGGCAGGTTCATGATGTACCTTCAAGGTCTGGCTGGCCAAGCAGGGCCCCTGTGGCTATGCTGGCCCTCTGCCCAGGGCGGCTCACACTCCAAGCCCCAAGGTACAGACACCCTGGGAGAAAGTGGACATTGCATAAATGGGGCCTTTCACATTTTAGAAAAGTTGGGTATTTATTTCCTGTGCTTCTCCCCAAGCAAGGGCTTTTTGCACTTTCTGCAATGAGAAACAACCTTTTTCCAGTTTTGTGCAAATCTAAGGCTCTCAAGGAGACCCTGTCTTGCCTCCAGTCCCTCTGTGAGCGTTTCACTCTGCATGCCCAGCCTGCAGCAAAACCTACCTTTTCTGCAGCCACAGCAGGTAGGGTGGGCAGTCACATTTCAGGGTCGTAAAGGCCTGACCAAATTGGTGCCGTGGGAACTTTAGGAGTTCTGCTTCGGACATTGCTCGAAATCCCAGCACAATATCTGACCAGAAAAGTAACTCTTCCTTGGGAGTGCTCTTAAACACCTGCCAACTAAAAAGACAGAGAAAAACCTGGGAAACTTCACTGGTGTTGCTCTGCCATGTTATGTGTCATGACAATCTTAGCACAAACCCAGGAGCTCAGGAGCCCCTTTCCCCCCATCAGTGCAGCTCTGCAAGGTTAACAGCAATGAGAAACATTGCTGCCTGCTCCTGCAATACCTGCCCGGGCAAACAGGCAGAGGGTCAGCACAGCTGAGCTTGAGGGTGCCACACCCAGGTAAATACACTGCAGAGAGCCCTTCCAGTGATGGTGTATGTACAGAGTGCCCTCATACTGTGTCCCCACCACAACTGCAGACAACGGGAACCCTGGCTGGTGGGGCCACTTGCACACCTGTTCACCACTCCTGGGGTATCCATAAGGCTACAGAGTGCTCTGTTTCAATTCTCCCAAGAGGTGAATTTCTGAGTACATAATAGGCAGCATAAAACACTCCCCAGCTGAATCCCTGCACCTAGTTGCTGAAGCTGGAGGATCCTGCAGTCCCATCCCTATGGAGATGACCCCTGCTGCAAACAACTAGTGGGTGACAGTGTGGAAAACATTGGTTATTAAAAGATATTTGGTGCTGGTCAGACGTGAGTGGGATTTCTCTGTACTTCTGTTCCTGAATTTACTAAAAATACATTGTATGTGAGCAGCTACAATGCAGCTTCTTGGGAATATGGACATAAAAGCTATTCCTTGAAGGGAATACCCGTGAATTCTGGCAAAGCAAACCTGATTGCCTGCTCCAGAACACAGCAGAAATGCACCAAAGGCTGCCCCGGGGGCTGTTCTTACCCAGAGACCAGGTGAATGCCAGCCTCTGATGCCTTGGCTGAGTTGCTGATGGCAAAAAGGTAAGTGAAGGTCTCTTTGAACCACTGCTTCTGCCTGTGGATTGGTGTGTCTGCAAGTGAACAAAACCAAACGTGCAGAGAGAACAATGCAAAGAAGAGAAGCATACAAATGAGTGTCAAGGATATGGGACAGACAGGGAACACAGGTCAAGGCTGTTTCTTCCTGAGCCTCTATGCACTGCTGCACACCTGGACATGTGAGGTGCCATGGGCAGTGCTGCCCTGAATTAAACGAACCTGGGTAGGTGTAAGGGATGAGTATCCCAGCTGCCACATCACTCGTTGTGCTGGGGCTGAACTGGTCCGAAAGGACTGTCACAGAGCAGCTGGGACAAGTCTCTGTGATGCACAGTGCTGTGGACAGGCCGATGACTCCTGCGCCCACCACTGCAACCTTGGGTGAGGCCATCTCCAGGATGCAGAGGAGAGAGGTTGCTACCTGCCTTTGGAAACAACATATAACATGTCACTATCATCCAGGGCGAGTATCAGGCTATGAAATACCCCCACGAGATGTAACATAATTCCTCCTCAACAACTAATTGAAGGTTAACTGCTGCACACAACCAGGACTGTGGTGAGGACTAAAAAAACCCCAGCCTTTAATTCAACAAAAAAGTTTTGAAAAGTCTTTCAGCAGCCACTACTCCATCCTCAGCACAAGAGAGTGATCTGCACGTGCACCACTAGTGTTTGGGCTGGTTTGGGGAAGGTTTTCTCAATGAAACCCAAGGGAGTGCGGTGCCCATCAAGTTTTCTATCCTATCAGGTGCAAAAGGCACAGAGCTCTGGAGAAATTGGCTTTTTTTAAGCTTTTGAAGCAAAAAGGTTGCTTGAATATTGGGATCTCCAGCAGTGAGGGCTGACACTGCCTGGCAGCAGAAGCAAATCACATGGAGGTCTCCAATCCATTGTTGGTCCTTGGACCTGCCAGCATGATCCACTACCTTGGACAGATTTGTGGGCATCCAAGGCTGCCATCCTCTCTCAGCAGCACATGGCAGTCCCCAGGTGCCAGCCAGTCTTCTCCAAGGGCCTGTATTTTTCCTCTCTCTGCTTTACTTTATAACTTGCTTTATGTCCTGGAGCAGCTCCACTCCACTCCTCATCTGCTGATTGCTACTCCAGCAAGTGCTGTGTCTATTTTTCCCTGTCCTGGGCAAGTTTGGGAGCTGGCACCTGTCCTGGGGAGTGGCACACACCTCTTGGTTGACAGTCACCTGGTTGCTATCCCAGTGAGGTGCCAGCCTGTGTTCCTGTCCATGGCCAGCTCAGGTCTCCCACTGGCAAAGGCACCAAGCAGAACTGAATCATGCAGCTCCCTGCACCCTGCAAGCTCCCTGAAGCCAAGACTAAATGGGCTCAGAAGAGAGAGACTGGGCAACCTCAGAGGCAATAAATCCTTTAGCAGCTTTGAACCAGGTGAGTAGGGGTGCTCCTGCTGGGTCAGGCACCCCTTCAACAGGTTACGGCCAAAATCTGACCAGGGATGTAGGGGGAGGATCTCTTCTGCCTATGACTAATTTTTTCCTGGAATAGCTACAATATTCACTCTCAGAGAGGATGCTGAGCAAGATAGACCTTCAGTTTTGTGACCTGATGGTTCTGGTTTCTCCTATGGGGCTTGCTTATCAGTGACTGCAGAAATCCAGCCTTGCTAATTGCTTTCTGAGAACTTTTACTGGAAACCAGTGCCTGCACTTAAAATGCCAGGCTGATTTACCATCTTCCTGTGGCTTTTGCCATCTTTGATGTAAATTTAGGCCAGGCAGATAATGTGGAATTATGATAGGTCAGGTTTATTTATGAGATCCTTGCTCATAACTCTTCACACAGCTTCTCACTTACCCCTGAGGTTTTGCTACTTAAAATTTGATGTCTCTGCTGTGTAAGAAGGGAAGGAGCAGCAGGCACTGTTGCCTGTCATTTCATTCCTTCTGCATCACAGCCAAGGGTTGTTACAACCCGCCTTCTTCCTCTCAGGGCAACGCTTAAGTTTCTTTCTGTTAATTATCACATCTTCTTTCACAAGCTGACTACAGAAGTGACTGCACAGCAGAGAAAGAGGACATGATACAGGGAGGGGGAAATGGACCCTGCACCCTGCTGGCCTGCATGGCTGACACCTGGAAACCCAGTCTGGAAACATGCTGGGGGAAGGGGAAAGGGAAAGTAAGGAAGAATATTAATAACAAGAAACTGGGGGGCTGGGTAATAATTCTGTAATTACTTAAGAAACTGGTTCTGAGAAAGGCGTCTAAACACATCTTTATGAACAAACCTTCTCACTCAGACCTGGCAGCTGTGGAAATGGTGTGTGGATCTCAAAGTGCCCAGTGAGCCTCCCAGCAGTCCATGGACAAGCACAGTCCTGCTTTTTCAGCTGCCCTGGAACATATGCAACGGGGACATTATCCACCTGCCAGAGATGTGCTTTCAGTTGTCCCTCACAACTCTCTTTGCTGAAGCCCTGGACCATGGTGGAGATTGAATTTCCTGACTGACCTCCCTGTCCCCAAGGAAGAAAGGGGAGCTGTGGCTTGGTGGAGATTCAGGTTTCACAAGCCTACCCAGTTCAGATGGGATTTTTGCAGATGAGCCAGTTTGGTATCAACTGATCCCTATGCTGCAAAATCCAGCGAGGGCAGGAAGGGGCTGCTGACTGTGCTGGAGCCTGTGGGAGCAGCTCAGAAGGCCATGACAGGCACCTGTTCAATGTACCATTTTTCCTGCACCTACTGCTGCAGTCCAGGAGCACAACAACCCTTCATGCCAAAAAACTAACTGGGTGCAAAGCAGAGGCTACACACAGATTGTATGAGTGAGTGCAGCTCGGGCTTTGCAGAGCCACTGACCCTGCTTTGAGTGCAAGGCCCACCCACGGCTCTGCCCTGGCAGCGCAGCCTGCATCGTGCTGGGTGGGGGGCAGAGGAGGAGAAACTATTTTTATCTGATGGGGCAGCCCAGCTTAGTCCCAGCAGGGGTGACACTTCTCACCCCCTCAGACAGGCCTGAGCGTTTTGCAAAAATCAGCATTTCAGAGGCAGATCAGCTGCAGTAACTGCTGGGAGGGAGGTGACTAGTGTCAGGTACTGTTGAGCTCTCTGTTCCGTCATAGTGAATGAAGAACAGGACAGAAGCCAGGGTCACCTGGAGCTGTAATTCCCCAGCAATGAGGACACCAGTTGCCTGATGTGGATTTCATGTTCCTGCCACCCTGCTGCTTCTCCCAGGTTTTTTCTCAGTTTTAAAAATACTGAGATATTTTGTGACATGACTTCACCTCCCAGCTCCCACAGCTGAGGAGACAATGTCAGCCTCATGTGACACAAGGGGGTCTGTATCCTTTCTTGCCTCTAATAGCTGTATGTCACCACTAAGTGCTACTAACTTTCGGCTCCAACATCACTGTGGTAGTGGGTAACATGGCCAATATGGATAAATGAGCTGTTCCCCAGCACACACACACACACAGAGGAACGTGCACATCCACTGCCAGCTGCAGCTGCAGCCCATGGTCACAGCAGGCTGGACGCTCTCAGCTTGTGTCGCAACCCGGCTGGCCTACCAAAATAAGCATATTTACACACCCAAATAAACAGTGGAAAAAGCCCAGCTGAACTGTTGACCAGAAAAGTCAGAACAGGATGTAACTAAAGAAAACCAAAACCTGTTATATTTTAAGGCCTTGGTTTGCTGATTTTTTTTTTTTTTTAACTGACTCTCATCGTAAGTAAGTGCTAAAGCACTGTTTTGAATCGTGTGAAGCCTGTGGTACTGGGGAGCAAAGGCTCAAGCCTTTCTGAGGTGCTGGAGAGGCTCCTCATCCACCAGGGCAGCTGTACTCACTGTCTCTGTCAGTGCATGCCATGGAACAATTTTTCCCTTCATTTTTTTTGTTGCTCACTTTTGTTTTATGCCTTCCCCAGTTTACAAGCACCCTTGGTGTTAGTTCGCTTCACATGACCCGAGAGAGGGGTTTTTCTGGGCAAAAACTGATCCAGCCTTGGGTGTTTGCTACGGAGGAGCTCCTGATTTTGGCCTTTTGATTCCGGTCAGGTCCCCTTTCTGCTCTTTGGGCTGCCCTGTGAGATGTACACTAAGGAAGTGCTGCAGAAGAAAGGCGAGGATGATCTTTCTTCACCCAACAAAGGACTCCAGAGGCTCCTCGGGATCCCCTCAGCCTATCTGCACATGCAGCACCGCTGCCAGAAAGCAGGATTCACAGAAAGCCACTGTCACAGGGGACCCCGGGGCTACCAGGAGGCCTCAGCTCCTCCTTCAGGTGGATTGTCTGCAAGCATGGGACACACCTTCGAAGGGTTGGTAGGTACACCCTCCATCAGCCACCTGCAAGAGCCGCCTTCACCAAGAGCACCTACACGCCGAGCGATGCTCTTGCTTTCCTCCCAAAAAGGGGAGGAAAGCAATACTCACTCCTCGCAGGATCGCCGTTCCAGGCGGAGAAGAAGGGGAACGGGGAGCAGCTGCCATCCTGGGCCTTCCCCCCAGCTAAGCCCTGCGGTTCCCCCGTCCCGCCCCGGTGTGTGGGCTGAGCCCTCCCTGCCGCGGCTCCGGGAGACGGGATCGGCCCGAGGGAATTCCCCACGCAGCCACTGCGGGCGCTTCCCCGGCCCCCAGCAGCAAAAGGGCCCCGGCATCCAACATTTACTTCTTCACCTAGAAGTGCGGTCCGGAAACAACCCAAGCGGGGAGAGCAGGCGATACCTGGTGAGGAGGAGGCCTCCGGTCCCGCCTGGGCGCTCCCGGGCCCGGCTCCGCGCCCCGCTGTTGGAGGAGCTGTCTGTGCCCAGGCCCGGGCTCAGGCCGCCTCCGGCGCTGGCAGCGCTCCCGGAGCGCCCGGCGGCCTCTGCCGGGGCCGGGCCCTCCGCCGCCTGCCAGGACTTTGCCTCCTGATATTCTCCCCGGGGGGGCCCAACGGGACCCGCTGTGCTGCGGGGAATGCATTGTCCTTTTCCCTCCCTCACAGGCAGTCATGTTCCGAGTGTTTCTGGAGCTGCCTGAGGATTGCCACAGCGCTTTAGCAATCGCGCCAGCGGCCGGGAGGGGAACTCCAGCCACCACAGGTCGGTGAGGAGCGAGCGGGTTCCTGCCAGACCGCAAATCCCTAGTGAGGGCAGCCAGGCAGGGCTGTTTTCAGCAGAAAAACATGAGTTTGTCAAAAACAAACGTCTCTGCAGGAGCTCTAGGATGATATTGCATGCCGCATGCCCGGTTTATTGCCTCCGGGGCATTAGCCGTTGGCAGGATATTTTTGCTAATATTTGACAGCCGGAGCGCTCGTCCCTGAACACTCTGTGTGTCCTGTGTTTGCCGACCGCTCCCCTCCTGCCCTGTCGAGCAGCGTTCGCCATGGATCTTCCAAGCAGGTGCCTTTCTCTGTGGCCATTTGAATTCCGACCAGCAGCCATCCAAAGAGTATCTGTATGAACAGCAACAGCGTGCACCACACACGTTGGAGTGTTCTTGCCTCCCAATCTAGCTATGCTCTTAAAACTAAAGCCATGATACATTACACATCACTGATCTTTAAGATACATTTTTTAAAGGATTTTCCCTTCAACACTGACAGGAACAAGGCGTAATTCTCCCAAATTATAGTATGGTTTGATTTTTCTGAGTGTTCTGAAAATAGGGGATTAAGACAGGGAAGGCACCATAGGAACAGAGGTTTGCTTGTTTAGAAATTAAAAATTTGATGGGCTTGCTGTATTGGAAAATGAACACTATTTTAAGTCATTGCAGGGTATCTGCAATAGGTTTGGAGAGGATCCTTTCACATATGGAAATCTACAAATATAAACAGAGGTTGCAGTTCCAGCTATGACAAAAACTGCCTGCTACTTCTCCTCCTGAGATTCTATTGCTTATTGCTTAGAACTTTGCCAAATTTGAATGATTTGGATCAAAATGTTCTGTGACAGATGTTTGTGCAAGTCTGAATGTTTCAGGAAATTCCCAGTGTGTTTTTTCCTGAGAATAAGATGCAGGAAATTCTAGCTGGTTTGGGATACCAAGTCTAATAATAATGTAATTGAAAAGAACCTTCTATGGGCTAAAGGTGAACAAAGGCATTGTATTTGGTAAAGTACAAGTCATGATTTGTGTGTTTGGGAAGAGACTGCCAGCCTTCCGGCACAGAACAAACACAGCTCTGATTGTACTTGGAGTTCTTCCTGAACCATGACTGGCAGTGGCATCCCAGCACACCACCAACCCAGCTCGAGCAGTGCTTAAAAAGTGTTTTTTCCTTTTACCTTAGCATTCCCTTTGCTTTGTGTGCTGTCCTGAACAGAGCCATAAGAACGGGCAGAAATGACCTCTCTGAACACAGCAGTGCTGACCTATTTCAGATCTTGTGAATGGCATGCACCATTTATCTGCCACTTCTTTAACCAGTTCAAGTCAAGCATCAGTGTCCATGGCAAGTCACTATTTCAGCAAGGAGTTTCAGATGTGCCTCATTTTGCTGTTGTCCCGTGTTATTTACTTACTTCTGGGGTAATTCTTGAGGAAGAAACCAGCAGCAATGACATTCCTACTGAAAAGCTTTGTGAAAATATTTACTGAGAGATAGCCCATTTATCCCTGGTTGTTTCTCTGTGTTTCTGATTACCTCAGTCAAAACCACTTTTTAATCTCATCACTGGCAGTGAGAATGTGGAGACAATCTTTAAAAGAATCACCCCTTGACGCTGTTTTGTTCTTATTCCTATGCAAGTCTGTTCATTTCCATGTGGAAGATTATAAGGCAGTGTTAATAACTAAATGCCTGTGAGCATTCCATAGCTGGATCCTATTTCTCTGCAATAAATACCTAAGCAGTATCCATGGCTTTTACACTAGCCAGGAATGCAGAGACAGAAGAGTGGCTTTGTCACTAAATGAGATATTCCCCATTACTTCTAATTATTCATTTATCTAGGTTAGTAATTTTTTTGAAAGAGTTGTTTTTTGTCCAGAAACTAGAATCTGCAATCACTGTTTATATGCCAGTCATACTAAAAAGGATATTTCCCCATTTGAAGTAGGCTTGATTTTTCTCAGTTTGATTGAGCTCAGTGCTCCTGAAATCAGTCTATCAGGCTTGATTCAAATTTCTCAGCTTTTGCAACAACTATTTGGACCATTTACTCCAGTTACTTTCAGAGAGGAACATAGATCACCCCACAAGGACACATCAAGCCTTCAAAATGCAAATGATGAAGCAAAGCGATGGGTGTAACTTCATCAGAAAACACAAGATTAATAAAATATGCATGAAAAGTTGACTCATTTGCAGTAATTAGAGATTCAAGGGAAGTGAAGAATAAATAGGGTCCTAAGGAGCTCCAAGGGGACAAATAACAATAGAGCTATAGATTGTTACAATTCTTATTTTCCTTGCTCTGTCAGCCCACTCCAGTTCCCGCATGAGAAAGCTATAGTTAGTCTTCACAGGCACTGAACACCACGTGCTTACAAGGACCTTGTTCTGTCATTCCTGTGGTCACCTCCTCTCTTTTCTGGTAACTCATATCCATCCCTCAGTATCTGCAGCTATTTTTGTCACTACTGAATGTGTCTGAGGGACTACTGCTCCAGTCAGCTTATACAAAGGCAAGAAAGAATCACATTTTCCCTGCAACTGAAATGCAAAACATGTCACATTTTTAATGCACATTTTGTCATCGTCACTACCTAACACATTACCCAAATCTTGGTTTACATCTGCAAAGACAAACAGGGAAAAGACACACACGTGATATTTGCCATCCTAAACCGTAGGATCTCCCTGGAATGCCAAAACACCAGCCAGGCCTCTTTAAGGGAGTGTGAACCAAATGAAGAGTTTGTGATAGAAGTTCATTAAATTAGGTAAAGGTGCAAAGATTAAAAAATGTGTGTCTGGCTTTATTCTTGCTCATAATTGTACATAATAAATACACATTTTTAAAAACCCATTAAAATATATTGTATTAAATCCACAAATTCTGGGCAAACAAACTCTTTCATACGTGCACATACTTCCCCCATGTAACCAAAATACATAATCCATGTAGTACAGAACCTTATACAAAATTATTAGGCTACCAGAACATAGATATGCTTTAGTCTTTCTTCCTGTGAGAGGTAACTAATTGTCAGCATTGACTAGAATTTTCCCTGATAGAATAAACTCAATAGTTTTTGTCAACGCTCTATTTTCTTTTTAGTCCTAGTTTTTAATTTCTCCCCTAGGAATCTGTTCTAGGATTCAGACAAACATGTTTCAGATGTTTGTAAAGGGTGCAGGATGAATCCAGAACCTCCTTTTTGCAGTCACAAATGCCTTTCTGGACAGGAGTCCATGGCACAAGTGAGCTCACATTTTCTTAAGCGTTTCCAAAAGGCACTCACAGCCCTTGCACACTGCTGAGCCCGATGGCACAGAGGCTTCCTAAGTGACTGCACCTAAGGTGTTGGTAAAAAACCCCTGTGAAAGACACAGGAGAATGCCAATAAGTCCTTCACTCCATCGCAGAGCTGGGATGTCAGGCCATTTTGTCTTTCCACAGAACCACTACGCAAAAGCCTTCAGCTTCCAAGGAGGCTTCACCCCTTGTTCAGACATTCAGGGTATCACCCAAAGCATATGATAACTGCACATGATTTGCATAGCTTTTTTTTTCTATATAGTTGTTTAAATTATAGAATTTTGCACAGAGAAATTTAGGGAAGCTGTCATAGTAGAAAATACACTTTTTTGTATAGCTTAAAAATACAATTTTGAAATATCAAACACATGTACTTATTATTTTTCCTTAGTTATCATTAAACTAGTAGTAGTTGGTCTTATTCTTACATTTAACCCAAAATTAAAAAAAAATTAACAAATTGCAAAACTGTCTAATAGAACTGCATATCAAATTTCAGACAAAAACATTTGCCAGCATGTAATAGTGACCAGCAATTAAGACAGATAAGGATTCTAATTCATTATCTCATAAAACCGTTGTTAACTCCAGAGACATTGATGAGTACAAAGAATTTGCACTGAGATAAGGATGACAAATACAAACATAAAAGGACTTGTGAACTGAAGTAAGAAACTATGAAAATTAATTCTTTTTATGAGCATTGAAATGAAAATATCCCCCATAGGAACAGAAGCATTTGTTCTCAAACTCAGCGCTCTCCTGCAGGAGGATTTAAAAAATCTATGAATATTTAAGAGAAAGAAATCAACTCACTCTGATTTTGCTACATTTATAATGCATGACTAGTGTTAAATGTATTTTTGCCCATATGAAAAAAACCCAAGCTAATAGAAATACTAGAGACATAGAGATACATGCTATTTCCTTTTTTTTTTTTTTTTAAGTAATATCCTTCCTCAGGTTAAAGACTAGGATAGCCCAAGGCAATCTCTAAGCTATTGATGCATAAAATCACAAAAGGTGTACCTGTAAATCAACAAACGTTTTATTTCCAAGGAAAAAAAAGTAACATCATTAGTTCAGAGAAATTCAGGGGTCATTTGAATCAAAGACCAAATACCATCTGACTTCAGTGACAGGAGGAAATGGCTTTTGGGGTTAAGCCATCAAGCTACATATCTAGAATTATAATTAAATTTTAGTTGTAAACAGTATCAGTATAATTGTGTTTTTAACTTTTTTCTTGTTCTTTTCTTTACCTTATATGTACTGCTTACAGATGACCAGGCCTGAATCCCTCAAGCCAAAGGAACACGGAATATACATTGGCTGTTCTTGGCAGGGTAAGACCCAAATCAGTTACTCAGCACATAAGGAAGTAGAAAAATTAATTGTAAATATTCTTTAGTACCTTGTTAGAAATAGACTGTACTGTTCCTAAAAGTTGTGAGTAGTGAGTTCGAAGACAGATGTACTATTTTTTAATAGGGAGGGAGTATCAGAAAGAACCCCAAAATAAGGAAAGAATTTGGAGCTCTGTGTGTGGTGAGGGTGGTTGTAAGGCAAGACAGTACCAGTTTAATTCCCTGTTAGGTGTATTGCATGATGGTGGTTTTTCAGCATGATTAAACCCTTACTTAAGGCAGGGCAGGCAAAGTTTGGCAGTAGATCTTGCAGATAAAGAGAGCTGCTCTGCTCTGGGAAGTGGAGGGGGACCTGAAAGCAGTGGAAGAATACTGGGTCTGCTCTTCAGCAAAATAAAAAAACCACAGCATGTAAGTAATCTGATCTTCAGTCATCAAAGTAGGTATTCAAGTCATTCTCAGAATAATGATGGGATTACTCACAGTGGGAAGGTTAAGTGCTTTTGCTGAACTCACATATCTGGACAGAAGCCACAGTATTCTATGCAGGTCTTTCTGGAGATTTTCTCTGCAAACACTGGAACACCAACAGAATTGTATGGAGCATAAAGACTCCTTTCTGCTTTCTATGTAATTACCTCAGAGAAACTCCCTAAACTTAAATTTACTGATTTTTGCTTGCTTCAAAGCATGTTAATCCTCATATAGGATATTATTTTCTCCTAATACCAGGACCAAATTCTAGGACAGTGTAGTGAAGAATAAAATTTTTTATAAGGGGATATAAACCATTATTCTGGTTTCAGAAGTCATTGAAACTAATAAAACTGTGCAGATATAATTGAAAAATGTGGCTATGAATTTCTACAGCATATAGAATAGCTACAGTAATATAGATATCCTTTGAGGTGGGTACATGGCAAAAACCAAGGAAGACTTGTTTTGATGAGACCATGCCATGAGAGTTGGGGCCTAAGAAGGGAAAACACTGATTTCAAACCAGGAAGGACTGAATTCACAGAACCCAGGCAAGAGAGGGCTGTCTGAACTTCAAGATGCAGAAGTTCCTGTACTGCTCCCCTCAAACCAAGGGTGGTCAAGCAGAGGAGATGCAGATCCTCAGACAAGGAGGAAACCCTCAGGTCTAGAGATAGACTAAAAAAGGGGAGGTGGGAGAAATCTATAAAAGAAGCAGCCAGAAGGATGCATTCCTATCTATCAGTTTTGTATGGTCCAGAGTCATAAGGCAGAACCACTGCACCAACAGTAAGTGTTGATGCATGCATGAGGTGCAGCAGCAGTGGGATGTCTTGACACTTTGACTAAAACTACTACTAGTAACTCTTCACAGATCATTGTGTCCTCCAGCTACTGTCTTTTAAATTATATTTTTCTAACTTGGGTTTTGTGTGATATAATAAGGAAGAAATGACTTACAGACAGCTGATCAATGAGAAAAATGAGTGGAAACCGTTTCTACCAAAAATTAATAACTAAATCACTTCTGTGCAGAAAGCCTGAAGAAAAGCCATATGCCATTCATTATTTTCCACTGAGGACTATGAAGACTTTGCTGGAGGCATTTGGCAAAGTTGCTGGTCTAGCTCTTAGAAGTTATGAAAAATCTGATGCTAGATCTGAGCTGAAATAAGTGAGAAAGGGAGCACTGGAATAATGGTCTGGAATGAATATGACTTTAAATGGGATCAGGCAGTTCAGTTTTACCTAAACTAAAATGGCAGTAGATCCAGTGAACATGTTTCTTTTTCTAAACCCCTAATAAAAATACATTTGCCATTCAACAGAATGAATATACAAACTATTTGCACATTTTGCAAACTTAGTATTATTTTTTCAGTCAGAAGCTGTGCCATAGAATACTTTCCTTTGTTAGCAATGGCACCATTTCTAGTAGAAAACTTGAAAGAAAATAAGAAGAATAAATTAGTTCAAAATTACTGATATGACCTGATGCAATGTTAAGGCTTCTATCTTGAATAAAACAGTTTACTGTGTTCTGAAGTCTCACGCCTGTAACTGGCAGCTACAACAGGATGAGACAAGGCAGGACACTTTGTTGTATGTTTACAAATCTGACTGCAGAAAATGTGAAGCAAAAAATTGGCTATTTTTTTTTTTTTTTTTACATACATGTAATCAAGTAGGTTCCAACATTTAGAGTAATCATTCCAACTGGTCACAGCAAGTCAGACAGGTGTTTTAAAGTCTGGGTAAGTTTGACAAGGGGTCTAGAAAGCCCATCAAATTTTCTGCAGTAACTCACTTTGAAAAGGTTTCATACAATTGCTCTACTGAAAAGGGAAGACAGAATACAAAGTAAAAGGCACAGTTGTTATAGAACAGTCACATTTCTTGAATACAGAGCTCTTATAAATTAGATAGTGATTAAAACTGGGAACAGCCATTTTGCTGCTGTTTTATTTGTCAGTATTGACCCTTTCTTGACCAAACATCTCTATCTTTTCTAATGCTGCACCGCTTTGTGCTGGAGGAGCCTTTTCGGAACAGCTTTTCTTGTTTCTTCCCATTTCTGTAGCTTCCTCCAAAGTATTAGTCAGTGGTTTTCCCAGTGTTTCTGGAAGCATTATGGTTAATAGTCCACTCAGAAGAGCCATGATTCCAACAAGCAACTGAAAAAAATAAACAGTAGTTGTAGAGGTAGATAAGTCTTTCAAGCTATCTGTAATTTTGATCTTGCTCTAGAGTAAATTTAAAAAAAAGCACGAGGAACTGTAAAGCAAAAATCATAAGTCTTAAATGTTGCCTGTATAAAAGATCTACCTTTTTTGTTGCATAAATGAAAAGATTACGCAGCAGAATTAATGAATGAGCAAGTGAAGTGTTTTGTTCACAAGGGATCAATACAGTGCAAGCAGGAATAATTCTGTTTGAGTAAACATCACTCATTACCTTCATTTGGTATTTCCAGTATCAGGCGTGTATTTAAGAACTCATTCTAGGATTGCATACATTTATTTTTGCAGGCGTATTCACAGAGCTACAATTTCCCTGCCACCTGTAATCTCAATTCACACTCCAGCTCCTGTGTACCTGTACCTGTGTGCTTGTTTCTCCTCTACACAGCCAAATTGGAATTTCTCAATATGGCTCATTGGCCCAGAGCCACAAAAGTGCACATCTGTGCTCAGGAGAGCTCTTCAGCAGATGATGAGCTAGCTCTCAGCAGGAATACTTTGCTAAACTCAGTTTCAAAGAACTGCTAGGAGTGCAGACATCTACTGATGTTTGCACTGGGATCACATTTTGGATTTGTCCATGGTGTACACAATTCACAACAACAGCATGAGTGATGCAAGGATCAGGATAATGTGGGGTAGGTAGAGAAACACTCACTTGTTCCAGGAATATCTACTCTTTCCCTTCACATTCCCTTCACATAGCCATTTCTATGTCTTGTTCAATGACACAAATTCCCACTTTGCTCCTCTGAGTATAGAACACCATTAAACCCCTGAGAGTCCTCCAGCACCAGGTTATAAATGTCCCAATTCTCTCCTGATAGAAAAGCTTTCACACAGAACATCATGCCTGGTCTCAGTGTTTTTCCATTCTGTGACTGTGAACTTTGATGATGTATTATCCTTATCTTGCCCTGTGCTGATTCTGAAGTCTGTCCTTTGTTTAATGCTTTCTTTCCAAGGGTGAGAGAGAACATTTGGAATCACTGTGACTACGTCTCTCACGCAGAGCTTGAGACAAGAACTGCCCAGCTATCATCTGCAGCTGAGCCAGATTTTAAGTCAGAAAGGTGCTTTAAAATCAGAATTCCCTACTTTAACCTTGAACAGTGCTATTTGCCTGCCCATACACCATGCTGGTTTTGCTTATCTTCCCTTCCAAAAAAAAAAAAAAAAGAGGACAGTTTGTCCCATGTATTCTTTTGAGAAGCAAAAGGCACACTGTTGCATATCCTCCTTTTTGCATTTGCAGTAAATATAGAGGTAGACAAAAAAAAAATCAAAATACTGTTAAATACTACAAACTACAGTGAAAATAAAAGTCACAGTCTTACCATGAAAGTTCCAAAAAAAAAAAGAAAATCCTAGCAGTAATAAGACTAGAGGAAATGGCACAAACTGAGTGAGATCCTTTTAGACATACATGTGCAGGAATGATATTTAAAAATCTATTCCAAAATATTAAAATCTCATCTCTGAGTGTCAAATTGCTTCTCTACTATTCAGATATGATTTTCTGTTCTGGAAAGACAGGATGAATTGACACATGGCAGGTATTCCACAATACCCTCTTTAGTCTGTCATAAGTTTATAACTGAGGCTATTGGGGTCTGTAAAGGATATTGAATCTTATGGACACTTATCTATACATTGGGAGTGTATGAGAACTGGGTCACTAGTGATACTCAAAAGAACAAGCTTAAAGTAACACTGTGTGCTTTGAATATGTGTCTTTTCTGTTTTCGTTATTCTTTTTAGACACTTGGCATTCTTCTCATGTTTTCCCTCCTCATGAACCTACCTCTCATTCCCCTGAGAACTCTCACTATTCTCTAAGTGTACACACCACCACTTTTCCTGCCTTTTCATCTCAGCTCCCATAACTCTATTTCATCTCATGTTAGTTTCTTTTTCTTTTCCTGTATGTGAAAGCTGCTGCATGCTGAGTAATTCAGTACATTTCCCTTCTCCCTGACCCTCAAAGCATTTTCCAGTATTTCCTACAACAGAGAATGAAACAATTAAGTCACAGTGTATTAATTCAAGGACTTCTCAAATGTCATCTACCTTGTGGCTGTAGCCACACTTATCTATGAAGTGACTCACATGTAGTAAAAGCAACTCTTTTCATCTTGGCACACTTCATAAGGCATCTGACATAATTTAGCCCTTTGCGTGTTCAGTACCAATGTGTGCATTTTGTATGTATGTATTTACTATTTTAAATACATAATTCAGTATCAGAAAATGTTCCTTTGATATGGTCCAATGCTTATATGTACAAATAAAATGTATTTGTGTTATTGTACATGATATTTAAGTATATTTAAGTATGTTGAAGTTAATTGGACAGGCATATCTGCTTCAATGCATTGTGTTTTTAGGGTGTTAATTTGAAATCTGACTTCCTGCTTAGTCAAACTCTTAGAGTGTTCCCAATACTTCAGTACAACCAGCAGCCATAGAATAGATACCATAGAAACCTTCAGAAAATATTTACCATCATTTTTCTTATGTCCTCTTCCTTTTCTGGAACAACATTTATAATTCTAAGACTAGGACTCGATATACATACTCCAGAACAAAAGATAATTTGACTAAATATCCCTACAAAATAATACCTTTACTTCTGAGAACAAATTATTATTATAGTCTGCTATTTATATTTATATCTATATTTATATTTATATCTATATTTATGTCTATATTTACATCTGATGGCTCTGAACCAATCTAGAAAGTGATCCCTTTGACAAAATTCCTAGTTCAACAAAAAAGGTTGTATTTCAACATGAAAAACCGATAGTATTTGACAGAGTGTTTGTATTCATTTATTAACATCAGTGTGGGCTTTAAAAAATTCTAAGTGATGTTTTTTCTGAGAGAAAAATCAAGCCTGTTTAAGGGCTATTGCAACATAATTCTTAACATCTGAGCAACAGAAATAGGTTATATAAGGAGCAGTTGTTTTACTGCACATTTTCTATAAAGTTGTCACATGAAAAACATACTTGGCAAGTTATTCAAGATTTATAGGCACTCAAATAAGATGCTTGCAGGACTCACAGGTGGCATAACAGCATGAGGCAGAGTGCCAAACAAATAGGAGTAGTAACTGTTCAGCAGTGTGTGGTGTTTGCAATAGATCAGGGTGATATGTATCAGTTTACTTACAAATGTAATCCATTTGATTTCACTTCCATTCCAAAACACTTGCTTGACCTGAGACTTGGCACGCTATGCTCCAACTCAAGACAAGCCTATTTAATAAACTGACAAATGCTCTATAACAGGAGCTAATAATGGAAACGTTCACTGTGAACTACTACTCAGCTCCACAAAAACTCTGGATAATTTTTGTACTCTGAGATAACTGTACCTGACATAATTCCTGTGTTTATGCTGCCATTTGCACTGTGCTCCAAAATGTTTGAGCACTCCCCCATCTGTGGTTTAACTGCAGCACTTCTGCACAGATAAATCTTATTTCATCCAGTAAAGGCAAAATGCTGACAAGAAGGAAAAAGAAATGTTCTCCCATGACCACTCTGCTGTGCAAATGTTTCTTTGTCTTTTCTGGGATCCTATCTTGGTTTGTGTGGAGACATTGTTACGAAAGAAAACATTTTGAAGAAATAGATTGTTTTGTGTCTCCTTCATCCTCTTAGGTTTCACTGAAAACGACGAAAAGTAATTAATTTAAATAATGAAATGAGTTCACAAGAATTCTGTGAAACAATCTCTAGCTTCTGTAATTAAAGATTTTTATAGTTGCCAAATCAAAGGGACACAATGCCCTTGTTTAGGAAACTCCAATATGGTGGATAAAATTTGACTAAGAATCCAGGTTAAAGACACATTCCATTCCACTTTCACTTTCTGACATGTATAATCTACATATAACAGCATGCCCTAGTCACAGTGAATTCTAAGGGGGTTTTGAAAAAATTCAATCTATTTTAAATCAATAATAAACATTTCTTTACTTAAAGCTTTAATACAAACTTTGTAATTCCACCTGGTTTACATATATAGGCATAATTTATCCTTCAGGAGAAAAAAAATTGATTGAATTGCTGCAGGATTTCTAAGAAGCAAATGCTCCATAACAGAAATGCAATGAAGAAACGTGATTCATGTGTGAGCAGGAAACACATAAAATATTTTGTCCAAAATGGATCTACAACATAATGCCCAAAGTACACAAGGGAATGGTCCCACCTCTCTTTTCTGGGGCAACTGGTGTTAAAAGACAAAACCTAATGGTAACCTGACCTGGAGTTACCTAAAAAGTAAGATGTGGTTCAGCAATACAAGGCTCAGTTGCTTGTAAAAGTCACCATGAAGCTCATCAATATACCATTTCCTTCTCTTTTTCTATCTCATGAATAGTTTCCTTCAGTTCCCATGAAGAACACAGAACAGGAGCTTTGGGACAGGTGTGGAGACCAAATGTAATAAGAACTAAACCTTCTTGATATTTTGGGAGGCTATTCTTAAGATGCAGCATCCCAAAGAAGCCATGGAAAATGGAAACATGAAAAATGTTAAGGCATAATGTAAGAAAATGCAGCCACCTGTGGTGAATTCAAGAATGGAAGAACTATGCCTTTGAAAAAAACCGTGAAACTAAATCAGGAGCGTGGTCAAAAACTGCTGGACCTGCAAAAAGCTCTGGACTATGATACTTCCTAAATGTTAGATGGTAGATGCAGAATATTTTTATCAATTTTATGCTAGGATTCAGAGCAGAAATATTTTTCCGTCTTCCATCATACAAACTCTTCAGAATATTTCAGTGATTCAAAATCTCCCTTTTGCTTTCACAGCATATTTTTAACAATATGAGCCTACTAGTCTTTGGGACTTGAAAATTTCGAACAAGAATTTACTCAATTTTTTTTTTAAATAAATGTGCAGCTTTTGGTTCCTCTGTCATGTGAAAAACGTACTTGGCAAGTGACTAAAGAGAAAACAAGTGACATATACACCTTTTCAAAAAACATTCACCATTGAAATAAATACCTACAAGAGGCATGAAAATCCAAACACTTCTCAGATAGACACAGAAAGGAGCAACCACACTTCCCACACGGCACATCATGCTTCCACTTCCAACAGCAAGTGATCTAGACAGGAAAGAATTTGATTAAGAATTCTGGCAGTTAAAGGAAACAATTCGAAATGCACAGACACTTAAGACATCACTAGGATTTGTGTCTTTAAGCAATTATACTAGGAAGCTGTTGCTATGCCAATGTAAATTTATATTGTAGTGAAATTCATCTGCTTCTCTAATTAAGATTAAAAATATAATTATCATTCAGTACAGATCACAGAATGACCAGGACTTATAAGAAAGGCAAAAAAAATGTTTCAGAAAGTATTGAGTATTCTTCTAGTTTCCCAATGGAACCTATCAATGCACATGGAATGCAAAATAAATAAAAAACTATGGTACAGCCAAACTCCAGACATCTCAGAGGCAGATGAGGAATTCATGCCATCCCAAATCTTTCAGATCACCACCACTGATGCCAAGAGGTGCTGGATCTGGGGTAGAATAACAAAGGGAATCAAATAACATCAAATTAATGAGAAATACGTAACTGGTGAAAGTTCTTACCTTACAATTGTTGGGTACAGTTCTGCTGTGTAGAGATATATAAGGCCAAATGCCACACCTATGGAAAATTTTCCAGCCATATTTGCTAAGATAATTAATATATTGAAATCCTATTGAAAGAAAGCACAAATAAATATATCGCCAGAAAATAACACCCTTCCAAACATAATTTACATTCTTCAAAAGTTGTGACCCTTTTTAAAACAACAAGCAATACTCATTGCTTGCTTTTTAAAGCTTGCTCAGTAAGTTACTAGTTTCCATATCACTTTTTTACCAGTCCTGGTTCACTGAAGGCCTGGGAGCATTTTATGTGTGACTCCAACAATGACAGTGAAACTTGTACTGAAAATACAGAAATCTATCTTAGACTGGCAGCTGCAACTTAAAACCAGCCTTTAACTAACTATTGTATGATTTAGAAAGAGCAGCTGCATCTACTGACTTAAGAGCCTTTAAAATCAATTTCTGCTATAGGAACACTTCCAACCATACGTGACTAACCTGAGGTATGAACATAATTAAAACACAGATCAGTGCACTTAAAATAAGGAACGGAATGAGTGTGTTCCTCCTTCCCAGTTTGTCCATCGCAATGCAAGCAATGATATAGCAAGGCAACTCCACAGCACCTGTCAGTATGAAATGATCTCAGTTTAAGTCATGATTACACATATTCATCTTATAACTGTAACTTCCTCTTTATGAGGAATTTATCTGACCTAGGGGGTAGTAAACAAGTAAAATCTAAAGATAATCAGCGTGCTGGGCTAGTTAATTCGGTTACAGAAAGTGTGACAGAAGGCAGAGAACAGCCTAAAATACAGAAGTGGGAGTGGAGAAGAACAAGGGAAACAGGTTTCACAGCACAGAGCAGCTCCAGTTCTCTTTGGGGTGGAAAATTACAGAAAAGAGCAAGGCCACAGTTCTGTTTCTATGACACTGACACTTCTGTCTGAAAGCTCTACATTTGCAGCTCTTCTCCTTCAGGTATTTTCACATTAACAGCTCAAGTGTGCCCACAGGGAATATTGCTAGTGTCTCACCGACACACCTCTCTGGATTTGCCAGCTTCCACCTGGACAGGGAACGGTAGCCACAGGTGCCTCCCCCAGCATGAGATCAAAATCTTCCCAAAGTAAAAGGCAAGAAAGGTCTGTCCACATCCAGTTTTCTGAGTAAGCCCCACTAATACAGAGTGCAGTTCCAGCTTTCTCCCTTCTCCATAAAAAAAGAGGGCTTAAAATATCCCACTCTTAATATAGATCATCCCTTCCTAATGTTTCTTTCCAGAGAAAAAATTCTGCCACTCTAAAGGATCTGGCATTTGGCTAGACCTGTTTGCACTGTGTAAATATGATTTTCCCCTAGACAAATAATATTGAGCCGAAGCCAGTTTGGACATGTTTTAGGACAATTTGCTCAGGAAGAATGTCCAATGTAAAATCAAGGAGGAACAGCCCTGAACAGTCTGGATTCCTTTGTTAAGTACATATAGGATGTCAGTTCACCTATAATATCAGGAAAAAGTCTTTTGAGGTTGTGTTGGGAAAAAGCAGGTTGTAATTATTCGGTGTCTGTTAGTCTGCTAAAATATTTTTAGAAGAGGTGGGTACAGTGTACTCCACAATAGCAGTTTAGTTATCTGTGCAATAGCAGCACCCACTCTTCAACACATCAGTCTAACAATACACTGTAATACACGACACAACAAACTGGAATAATGAGAGCCCCAGTCCTTCTGTGAGCCTGTGTACACCATCAGTCACATTCACTTCACTGAGAGTACTCAGCTGCAAAAAGCAAAGCACATGATTTAATTCTTCACTGGCTCAGAGCTGCATGTCTGATCTAGAGTATTCTGAAGTCAGTGGAATATTTCCACTGATGTTAACAAACTTTGGATCAGGCCTTGAATGCACTGAGCTGTCTTTATAAACAACTTACATGCCAGAAAAAGATTACAGCCAGAATTACAAAATTAAAAGAGTATTACAACT
Organism: Prinia subflava; assembly: GCF_021018805.1. Classification (NCBI taxonomy): domain Eukaryota; kingdom Metazoa; phylum Chordata; class Aves; order Passeriformes; family Cisticolidae; genus Prinia; species Prinia subflava. The sequence goes on from NC_086248.1 coordinate 45,904,299, forward strand.
TAATTAAAAATACACTTTTGAAAAAACTAAAATTACTTCCTTCTGACAATTATGACTATGTTTTCTACACAGAAAAACTCAACATATCATGACTGTAAGTGATAAAAGGAATATTTTTATTCATCCCATTTTCCTAGTTTGTGCCTTTAACAGAGCTATGTGATTTTTGTGTTGCTTGTCTGCTTCCCCTGGTGTTTGTGTGGACCTCCTCTAAGCTTCCAGGGTAAAGAGAAGACAAGCCAGAATATGGTTTTACAATCAGAAAGACAGACAGAGAAGAATTCAGTGCCCCAACAAATTCTAATTGTTTTTTCTCAGATACAGTGAATTTTGGAGTGAATGATACTCCTCCTTGTTAGTCAACTTATAGTTAGCAAGAAACCTTTTGAACAAGGTTCACAGTTGAATGAACAAAGTAAAAAATTGCTTGTCAAATCTATAGACATTTTTAAATGTTATGTTCAAGTTCTGTCATTAACAGAAGGTACAAAAATATTTACCTATGAGAAAGAGATTTAAATATTCATTGCCTCCTAGACTGACAGAACTGAGGGAGAAGACGTAGTACCCCAAGCTCCCAGTGAACCAGATCAGCCAGACTGTGATGGTCCTTCTTGCAATTTGCCAGTTACAAAACAGGTCCAAGATGTTGTGCTTCTTTGTTGAGGATGTATCACCATCATCTGTTCTGCCACTGGCTAGATCATCTTGTTGGACTGAGCACAGTTCAGAAACCTTGCAGGGAGTGCTGACTTTATTCCATCTTGCCATTGTATCAATCACTTTTTGGGCATCTTCATATCTTTCCTCTGACAGGAGCCAAAAAGGTGTTTCTGGGAGCATCCAGCAGCACAAGACAAAGGGAAGAGTTGCTATGGAGAGAAATATCTGATAGACCCACCAGGTCCGAACCAAAAATCCCACGAGTGCCACGATCATAATTCCCATAGCAAAAAAAGCATGGACATGCATAGAAGCCCAGGTTCGTGCTTTAATGCCAACAAATTCAGTCACATAAACGAAAGCCACAACCAGATAGCCACTTGAAACCTGGGAGGGCGGGAGAACAGAAAAAAAAAAACAACAGAGTGAGGTTTGTTCCTACTCCCCTTGTGCACCAGCAGTAAAAACAAACATCTATCAGTGTTCCACATCTGTGTACCCCTAATTGTCACTGCGCTGGCCTGTCTCACACTGACAGAGAAAAAGGCAACCATGAAAATGAATCAGCTGGAGAAAAAATTCACTCAAACCTTCAGACTGCCTGGACACTATTTAAAAATATGAAGTGAATTTGGATGCGTCTCTGTAGTGGGGGACAGCCAGCAAGAGACACCTGCAAAGAAACTTAATTTGCTGATGTCATTAAGGCCTTCTCTTCCAAAAATTGGGTCCCTTAATGACATCACAAACTGGATGCTTGGGAAAGAGAGGTCCCCTGAAGTAATTGTCACTTCTGAAAATCTTGATCTCAGTTTTTAAGCAGACTATTAATAACCTGCATGTCAGAAAACTGCACATTTATGAAGAATTACCTTCCACACCCTTGTAAAATATCTCATTAAATCAAAGTTTTTACAATACTGGAAGATAATCTTATATATATACATAATTACAGGTTCTCATATGGTATCAAGTGAATGCAATTATTGGCATATTCTACATAATAGTATTTCTTTATTGGATATATATATATTTCAATTTCTCAAATATCTCACCAATAAATTCCTGGTATCTTAAACCATTTCAAAATACAGCTAGAGAATATAAACTAGTAAATATTTCAGTATATTGTTTTGATTAACCAATTTTCCTGTTAACAATATTCCAGTTAATATTCTCTGATTCTGAACAGACTGATAGCAAAGCTGCACTGATCTCAGTGGCACAGGGCTAGAGTTTAGGAGTGGCCAGATACAACCTACAGCATTGGCCTGGTCAGAGCTTTTGCTTTTCTAAACTACCACAGGGTCTGGCATCAACAGCCAAGGGAGTCAGCACAGGGACTCCTGCAGATCTCACTGTTCAAGGCTGACATAATGCAGTTTTTACTGCTAGGAAATTCAGGCAAAGGGAGCTCCAGGTACAAGGTCCTGTCTTGACTACTGCACTGTCAGCAGAAACAAAATTAATTATGAGACTATTTTCAAATATCTAACCCATGTCAAATAAGTTAGATTTTTTTTGTGATGGCATTCTAATTTCTTTATGCATTATGTAGTGAAAAGCTCAAGAATGTACTTTGGGCTGTAAAATAGTTATTTAAAATTGATTGCTATCTATAAATATTGAATATGTGTCAGATATTGGATATATACCACACACACAAAATTGTGTGTGTGGTCTGCATAAACACATATACTGAAATACCCTTAAGTACAGAATAAAACATCTAGATGTTAAATATGCCTGCCTATGTATTTAGTATTCCAGATACAGCTTAAAAGACCAAAGAGATGCATGGAAGAGAAGTGCATCTCTCCTCCATCACTCAAAATAGCAGAGATAAAAACAATACTTATTATAAATTTGCTAGTTTAAGAAAAGATATATTCCATTTCTAACAGTAAGGAGAAATGCAACAGCAGCTGCAATGCAGAATCCAGTTTGCTGCTCACACTTGGTATTTAATTACCAGTCCAGCAGAGGTTGGGATGGAGGAAGTACCAAACACTGCTTCATACAGACGCTTTCTATTAATTCAAAGAGGAAAACTGCTGTGGTCCAAGAACATTCAGACTCTCCCTGCTCTGCTGAAATAAGTGCAACAGATGGGGCTTTAGAATAATGAAGTAGGGGAGGAAATAATAACAAAAGGGAGTTTTCCTGAGAAGGGGTAAGAAACGATGTGGAAATGGGCCAGGGTGAACATCCTTTCTTACCATAGCAAGGAGAAAGCGCACGATCACAAAACTGTAGTAGTCAAATGTGAAGGCCACTGCGATGCCAAATACAAACTGACCAGCACTTGTGAACCATATAACACGCTGTCTTCCCAGTCTGCAAATCACAGCAGTAATAAAACCATGAATAACCACAAACATTCTATTAAAATACACTTGCAACTTCAGAGAGCCTAGATGGAAGTTAATAACTCACCACAGAAACTCTGGTTTAGTTACCTGTATTAATTTGTCAGTAATTCCAGCTTCCAAGAAAAAGGATAAATGGAACTTCCATTCCACAGTTCTTGTCTGGAAGCAATGTGCAGTGAGCATTACATATGTTCACCTGCAGTTTTAAGTTCTACATAGCTGATTGGTAAATTTACTCTTATTTATGAGGACATAAATCAGTTTTTCAGATCTTTTATATTAAGTAGCATCATGTTAATAATTTCTGACAAAAGTTAGCTGTGATAACACATGTCATCTTTTGCCAAAGTAACAACCAATTTTGATGGTAATGAAAGGTTTCTGTAATCTGTCTTTGTCCGGTTCTTTAAAATTGAACTCTCTAACAAATGACAATCACATAGTTCCCCACAATTTTCTGATTTCTGACAGCACATATGCATGCTTAAAGAAACACAGAAAACCAGGAAGAAAGTAAACCAATGGCTAAAAAAATCATGTCATGTACTAGCTTCAGCAGTAGATGCACAAGACTATTGGGAATTCACAACATTCCATCAACAACGGCCCTGTAACACAAACTGCATGGAATTATTTTTCTTCCCTGATAATAATTCCTTGGTCTCTTATTATCTCCTTCATTGCAAACAGCTTTTCACAAATGGGGATATTACTTTTAGACAGAGAGTTTGAGGACTTTTGGACTGGTTTTTTTTCTGTGAGTATTTAGTACTCCAATAAAATTCCTCCTGTTTTTCTCCAGCCTTGACCTGGAGTCATGAGTTGGTCTTTGATCCCTGCCAGAAAAGATCCCAAAATGTCTTAGCTATCAGAGCCCTTCTGTTGGGAAATCTGTTAATTGGTAATGGGAGGGACACACAAACTTATTTCCCATGAGCCAGGATGTGTCAGAAAATAATAACTTGCAGCTGTAAATTCTGCAGCTGTAAATCTGCAATTCACAATGTGTGTATTATCTTAACTGGTTGTCTATGGGTTGAATAAATGGAAATGAGAACAATAGAATCCTAACCTTATAAATCATGTCCAAGTATTAATTAATAAAGTTATGAATTATTTAAAGGGACTCAAAACAGATGTTGGCATTATATGCTGGGTTTGTATATATGCAGGCTGTGTAAAACTGTATTAAATACGGCCTGGGATTGGGAGGCAGATTGATTCCATGTGTTCTAAAAGCCAAATTAAAAAAAAAACCAAAAAAAAAAGTTCAACACTGCTTTTGCATTCCCATGTTGTGACTGTCACATGGTAGTGTTGTGCTAATGAAGGAAAATCAGAAAACAACATGCCTGATCTCCTTGTTCTGCTTACACTGTTAGATGTGGGATGAAATGTCACTCTCCACCCAACAGAACTCTCAGTCAACAAGCTCCTATATAGAAAGAAATAAATAACTCTAAACCGGCCTTCAAAGCAAATCACAGGCACAGAAAGTACCCAAGACAAAGCTAAGTTCAACATAGCTTGGATATTTGATTCTCACATGGACAGATGGGCATGGCTGGGTGCTCTTCTCAGGCAGGAATGTCTGTCTGAGAGAGAAAACCAACTGAGGCAGGAGGCCACAGACGTACACCCTGAGGCTTCCTGCTGCTTCTGAGTCCAGCTCTGATGCTGGATTCAGTGCATGATCTGAGGTAACACCCAGGGAGGAAGCGTGGGACAGGAATGGGCCTTGGAACCGTGAGCAAGAGACTGCTTCGGGTCAAGTCCCTCCAGGACTGATGCCCCTCCTGCTCAAACAGAGCTTTGTAGATGCTGGTAAAGAAGTGAAGCTACAGCACAGCTCACCTATGCCCATTTTTCCTCTTATGTTCACAAGCTTTCAAGAGACTGAATTTTAAGCTAATTTTTCAGGGAAAACCTACAATTGGACAGCAAGGAAAAATAGTATATGAGTGTTTGTTTTAAGAATGTGGGGCTTGATTAGACCCTTGAATCCTTTGCATCAGCTCCGCTGAGCTGTACTCATGACAGAGGTTAGGAAGGTGATTTTCAAATACATGATATTTAACCTTCTAGTAGGCCTTCAGCTGTTCATCATATTACAAAATAAAAATCTGCATTTCCATGGGAAGACTCTTCTCATGAAAAATGAGGTGAAAATCTACTCCCAGGTTTTACCATTGCTATTACAACAAGCTATTGCTATTCCTGTCAAAAGAAGTAAACAAACAAAGAAATAAAAGTCTAAAGGCAAATCCTAGCTGCACAGGGCAATTTCAGGGATCGAGGCCTAGAACAGTAGATGACAAAGTATGAAAACATTTTGAAAGTAAATGACTTGAGAATACATTTTAAAATTAGTAGTTGTTATAGAAAAAAGAAACCAAGTTAAACAGATCTGTGACTAAAGCAATATCCAAACCTTCTGAATGTTGCATATGTAGTTATGAATACACAATGAATGGAAACAACAAAACCAGCTAGATAGATACACGTGGCGTTACTGTAGTCCGAAGCTACAATTTTCAGAGGATGGTACTTTACCTGTCAGCAATGTCACCAAAAATCACGGCTCCAATCAGGACTCCAAGCATGAACGTAGGCTGGATTAATTTTGCAAGCCATTCTCGGTCACAGACCAGATCCCACTGCGTAACAACAGTGCTCTTCCACTTTGTATCATCGTAGAGAAATCCATCAGAACAGGGAAATACAGACTTGTTGCCTTTGTATTCGTATGCCAGATCCAAACTGACTTCTCGTTTGGACCTGCTGCATTGATCAAGTTCCCAAATTTCTCCATTTTCCAGCTGGACTACAATGTAATTTTCTGTTGATGTCCATAGTGTCCAGATGTCCTCTATACTTGATGCAGAGGAGTTGTGGAAAAGAACACTACTCACATTTCCAGGGAACCCACATACAAAGTTAGGAGTAACAGCCATGAACACAGATGCTAAGTAATGGATACCACATGACATAGCTTGAAAGACAGATGCAAAATAAACACATGCTTGAAATCTGTAAAGGGAAAGAAAACATTTTACTGAGGAGAAGTCCTCTATACATGAAAAAAGCATTCTGTTGGGGTAGATCAGTAAATGGAGATATCATTAACTTGTCTAGTGTTTTGTTGTGTGGTGCTGCTTCAATATTAGCTAAGCTCTGCAAGAGACCAAAGATGAGAAAAAGATCCACAGTAATCTATTGCTAAGGAATGAGTGCTGCTTGTAGTTATGCATTTAGTCATACAGAGAAAACCATTTAAAAGGAAACAATTCTGACCTTAAACACTTAATTTGAAGCAACCTTCCATCCTCCAATTCTCTGTAGCGCATCCCCTTAAAATTAAGGCCTTAGATTACTTGAATGACTAGAAAAACCAAAATGTTGCAACCTCAGGTTCATATGTGCATCAAATAAAACAAATCAAACACATTACGCCCCTCGTTCCATCTAATTGTATCTCTATAGCTGTATTCCATCTATTTTCCATCTCTCTTTATTGCAGCCAAAAGACAAAGAGAGAATACATGTAGACACACGTAGAAGATAGAATCTGAACAATGTGAAATGTTTTCTCCCAAAACAGAGCTCTGAACTGGGTTGGGTTTTGGCTTAAACATGATGTGCAATTATCCATTAAAGATTGTATCATAAAGCAAACCTAGTAAAAGAATGTTTCATGCATAGCCTGAATTTTGGCATTTTAACAGCTTTTAAAACTTGCTTGAGATGCACGTAAACCTTAGTATAAAAATTGCACATGTATTCAGAATTTCAAAAGACTTGCAATGAACTTTAGTGCCACTGTATGCAAATTCTGGACAGTTTCTGATAATTCAAGCATAAAGAGTAATTTTCTCAATTAAATGTTTAAATTATGCATATAATTAGTACAACATCTGTTCAGAAAAAAAACAGAATAGCTTTTGTTCTCCTCTCTTTTTTATTTCCTGAAGGCAAATCAATTGCAATCAATTGAAGAAGTATTCGATGAGCTTCTATACATACATTCTTACTGCAGGACGCAGCAGGTCTTGTCAGTATGAAACAAAAAGCAGATTTTTTTTACATGATCAGAGGCTACCTCTGCTGAAGTTGTAGGAAATAATGTCTAGAACCAATTACCTTGAAATGACTTTTGGAAAATTCAGAGCAATTCCAATCCCTGTAACAAATGCAGCCTCTAGATACTCCTCTCCAAAATGTATCTAATCTAGCCTTGAATTCTCATAATACAGATCTCAACAGTACATAGCCTAGGACTTTTAAATCTACTATCAAAATTTCTAAATTATTTTGGAACTATCTATAAGCAAAGTATTGAAGCAGAATTTACTGGCTACATGGTCTTAATACCCAATTAACCTTTCCAATAAAACAGTTCTCCTGTAAAACGCACCTCCATTCACCATCCTCTGCCTTTTATCTTGATTTTTATTTCTTTCCTTGGTAAATGTAAACCCAGTGGCCTATGCTGTCCTTCCAATGGCATTTGACATTGCTGTTGTTCTGCTGCAGTGCTTTTTATCCCCCTTTCTCTTGACTAACAGCTCTATTGACTTTTCTACAGCAGGCTGAGGAGTGAGTTGAATTGCTAAAACCAACGGGGCAGCTCACTTCCCTCTGGAGGATATTGCAAGGCAATCCTCAATTGCTGCTCTTTCCTGAACAAAACCAAGAGATATGGTCAGGAGAAACTGAACATAACCACAGCAACCCTTGCAGTCTATCAATTCTCTCTCAAGAGAACAGCTTCTTGGGGATTCAGCAGCTAGCCACAGATCAAAGCAGGGCTGCAACTGCTCTGAAAGGCATTTGGGCTATCTTGGACCATAAATAGCAAAGGTTATTTTGAAATGTATCCTTTGGGACCCTATTGATGCAGACAAATATGGTCAATGATGTTTTTTAGTTCCTCTTCTCTAGTTTCATTTTAAACTGTTCCCATCAAAAGACACATACTCATTTTAAAAATAGCAGAGCACAACCAAATTCAGCAACCTGGGCTACTGTTGCAGTATGCTGAACGCTAGAAAGAGATGATAGTAAATTAAACCCCTACAAGCTGTCGCATCTTCTACTAGCTAGTAAAAAGTGGCACACTTGGAACCAGGGTCCCCAGTATTTGCAATATCTGTAATCATGCATTAGAAAACTGCAGTGTCAAATAATCCACTTGGTATTTCTGAGAGAGAGGGAGAATGCAATAATTTCAAACTCCCAAACTCCCATACACACTTCTTGAGTTCCTAATTAGTTCTTGCAATACAAGAAATATCAGGAACATCATTTTTGTTCATCACAGTGAGTATGAAAAAAATATTATTGCCTTTTTTTTTTTTTTTTTTTTTTTTGTCGGAGAGGCTTGAAGGGAAATAACTTTTAAGGATAGAGTCTGAGAAGATGGCATGAAACAATGCACTACACAAATTTTTACAAATTCAAAGCCCAACAGTATCACCAGGGCTATGAGCAGAGCTAGTTAATCTTTGCTCTCACTACTCACTGGAGAGTTTTATCTTATCTCTTCCTGAACATTTCTTGTGATCATACTTCAGTGACCATTTTGACAGACTGCTCCACTGTCAAATCTTTCTGTTGGAAAGTTTCTCATTAAATCTAATTTCTATGTCCCCTTTTCAAATATAAGACTATTATTAGCTTATAAAAAACCCTGATGCAACCTTGAATAAATCTTCTTTCTCTTTTATCACTTCATTGCACAGAATTCTCAGTTCTTCTCCTGTTACTGCCTACAACCATATAAACGACAGTCTGTTACCCTTTCTTTTTCTTTGTGTCCCTTCTTTCTTTCCACCTCGGTAAAAAGCAATAAAGGATTAATTTTCAAGAAATATTTCTCATAAAATATTTCACCCTGTCTTCCAAGAGTTTAACTTACGATTAGATATAACTTATTCTTGTAAAAACATCTTTCCATTTTCAATGTTATGAAAATCTTATTCAACAAAGAAATCCCCTCTATAGCATCATTATTTTTCTTTCCTAATTTGCAGCACCAGTGCTAAGCAAACACAAGAAATCAGAAAACCAGATATACATTAATAGACATCATTTATGCTGAATATGACTTCATTTAAGAATGGAAAAATGGGTTTTTTCAGCAAAATGGCCATGTTGTTCAGAATTTTGCAGGAGGGATTGCAGTGCAGCTTTTAACCTCTACCTGCTCAATAAAAGAGCCAAGGAGCAGACAGGGGTGCTGGAATAGGGAGGGAATAAGGCCTGATGTAAAGTTAGAAAAGCATTTGGAAGCACCAGGGTCTGAAGGCATTTTGCACCACACTAACAGGCTGCTTCCCTAACTGCAAAAACTATTTACTGCTCTCTCCAGTAAAATTCCAGACTGGGCTGGCTAAGCCTCTCTCTGTGTATACTCTGCATGTGCATATTTTTGTATATACAAAACACACAGAAACTATCCTGAAAGCCCTGTTTTGCTGTGAAGGCAAAATCCCCTCCTGACTATAGCAGTGTTTTAACAGCGCTCCCACTAAGCTGAGATTGCAAAGCCCAACCTTATGAGCTTCTGGCAATCTCCAGTGGGTAGGAAGAGCTTTTCTTCTGGAAAGATCAGTGGTATAAATGTCACGAAATTCCTTAACCTGCCTAGTAACCAAAGAGGAATGAATTGGACCATTAGGGACAACATAGGGAAAGAATGAAAAGTGTGTAGGGAGTCGATATGTAAGGATGTAGGAAGATAAGTATGTAGGGATGGGAGGAGATGGGAGAATACTACAGGCTCATGGAATTTTGCTTTCCAGAGCAGCTGGAGATTGAAAAGGGACAAAGAAGGAGGTCCAGCCTCAGGGTAGACAGAGGGTTGCTGGAACAGAGACTGGGGTGGCAAAGAGTGCTGCGCCAGGAGGAGCACAGAGCTGCTGCCTCCCGTGTTGCCACCTGTGATGCCTCTCTTTGAACTCCTTGGCACACGAGCTGTATCTCAGACCCCGCGCTGTGGCCGTGTGGATGCCCTGCCCCAGTCTCAGAGCCTGGGAGCGGTCCTTGGAGCCGTGGTGCTGCCATGGCCAAGCAGCCTCTGGCCTTTGCGGGACCTGGAGCAGCCCCGGACACCGCGCTGGGCCTGGGGGTCACAGCACAACATACACGGGGCACCCACTTCACTGACCCTGAGGCACAGGGTAAAGTCTAGGCTGGCCTTGCTCCCCACTGTAAATTATTAACTTTTTTCCCAAATTCTTAGTTTAAGAGCACCAAACTGATAAGGAAGTCCTTTATTACTGAGCTTAAATCTATCTGTTGTAGACAAATATATACTATAATGCCTTTATTAACCACACCAAACTCAATTTTAAAAGTTATATTTCCCTGAATAAAGAAATATTGTTGTTCATGCGTCAAAATGATAAGAAAATATCATTGCAGGAGCAAAAAGTACTAGTGAAATTCACAAAAAGAAAGCAAATTCTGTGATTTATTTTCCTGGGCTGATCTCAAAAAGGAGCTGATTTCGGCGTTAGGATTTTAGATACTAGTCATCCTCACATATACACAACAGATTATGTAACATATATTGTTGCAGTCATTTTCAAGAACCTATTTTACAGATATGTTTTCCTTTTTAAAAACCTCACTTTTTGCCATTTAAAAAAAAGTTCTGTGAACATGATGACTGTCCTAAAAGGTATGATAATTTCTCTCAGTGTTTTTCCATGTCTTCAGTGACTTGCCATGGGAGATAATTATTTGGCAAGTACATTTTGTCACTCTTGCCAGGAGTGTCAAATATAGAAGTCAAGAAGACTTTATAGGTTACTGCTCCAGTATAAAGACACTTAATGAATGCCAGAAGTCAAATGAGCCTAAAATTGTCTTCACAAAAGCTTGAGCAAGACACAACATGAAAGTGTTCCAGTCCCTCTTAAAATATTTGTGATATTTCTCCACAGTCATTTTTCTTCAATTTGCAGCTCATAGTAAAAAAAGATTTTTGCATTTTTTACTTCCTCTGCAAAAGTTTTAAGATCAGGAAGAAAAGCAACTGGTAATACCATGCCAGTACCTGAATATAAGAAATACTGTTCCATAAAGACAACAAACTAGATCTCAGACCACTGTTGCTCTGGCTGTAGTCTCATGACACAATATCTCTGTGGCACTGTCACTGCAAGATATTTTCTCCCTTCTCTTTTGCCACTGTTTATTCCCCCCTTGAGACACAGTGCACTCTAGCCTCAGCTGTGGTGGTATTTCTTTTGTGGACCATCTGTGAACTTTGTTTGGCAAACTGACCTGACTTGAATAAAAAAATCAAAATAAAAATTAAATTCAAAAAGAGAAATACAAAACCAACAAGCTAGACTAGTTGCTTAGTCTAATTTATATTGCATCCATGCAAATTATCCACACTAGTCTATTTGAAAAGGTGTGTCTGGCATGCAAAAAATACTTGAAGTGCATATTGCCACATATATGTTAGAGAATAAATCCCCAGCCTCAGAGTACTTTTAGCATTGTCAGGTATTACAGTGTACAGCAAGGAAAAAACTTGTTGGACAGAAATTGTATATTAAATAAAATATGATTCTGATTTCCTTGTCTGTCCATTAAAAAGAGGAGAAATTATGAGATACTCATCAAAATCTAGTGTAAACATTTAAAATCATTTTGGTGTAGAATAGAATAACAAAACTGTTCTGTGATTAGCAAAATATTTGTACTATTCCACAGGCTTTACAAGAACTGTTTTTACTGCTTGTCTTCTCAATGATCTTATTTGTAAATTGCTCAAGTCAGAAAACACAGTATGTTTTTGTTGTGCAGTGTACACTCAACAGGATGGATTCAGTGGAAAGATATTTCCAGATATTCACTATTTCTGAAAGAATTTGTGTTCAGTAACCACTTTAACCTCTATATTCCATCCTGGGTTGGTTTGGTTTAGGTTTTTTTTTTTTTTTTTCGTATGAGAAAAGCCATTCAGCATTCTTTCCACTCTAAACCAAAAAGCTATGATACACTTCCACATTTATCTTTTGAGAGGAAAGGAACTGAATGTGACTCAACAGTATTTTTGCCATGGTGCAGAGATACAGATTTGGAAGCAGCCTTAAATATACAGCATTCACAGCCTTATTTGATTTACGGTGTCAAGAATAAACTTCCTTCCCTCCTAAGGGCAGTTTGAACTATGCTGAGAATCTCAGCCCACATGGTTATTTCCAGAATTTGTTTTCAGAGGCAGAAGATGCTGTGTTGTATGTCCAGTTTAAACCTACCAACAGCACAGGTGAAACAGGAGTAAAGAAAACTGTGGAGATCAGGAAGACCCCAGGAATTACATATTATCATCACTGATGACAATGAGTGCATCAATGTGCAGTCACCAAACATCAGATACCAAATCATTCTTCCATTTAGAACTGATTCTAAACTCTATCTGAACTGATAGAGTTCACTTCTATCCCATTAAACTTATATACATTTGCCTTTGATTAAGACAAGTCCAGCATTTGTTAACCAGAGTCAAGATGAAAAATTCATTGGCTGCTCACTACCCTGCATTTGGTATGACAGCTTAGATGAAGTTACATCAGCATAGAAACAAAGAAACAGTGCTACTGAATTAAGGGCCATACTTAAATATATATATATATATATATATATATATATATATATATATAAAACTTAATAGAACAGTTCTACAGTTCTTCATTTCTGACTATTTAAATCAGGCACATAAGGTTCCTGTCATTACCTGTGACAAAACAATAAATATTGCTGGGTTCCAACAGTTTGGTAGCACAGCTTTCACCTGTGGACAGCCACACACAGCTGAAAGGGAGCTGCTGCCAAAGGTGCCCTGGTGTTTCTTGGTGCCCCTCTGCCAAGGGTGGCAGCCCCCAGGGGAGAGCCAGGCAGGAAGATGGTGTGATCATGGCTCAGCCACTCCAGCCCAATGCCCAACCTTCTCATTCAATGGCAGTGAAACTGGGAAGGACATGGAGGCTCTGGATTTGCACTCAAGCAACCAAAGTACACATAAACATTCCACTCGACTTCCCTGGGAAAGAAACCTCTGATTAAGGGGGAACACATCCCTGGGATGCAACAGCAACTCCAACACTGGAGTCAGTATTTTTTTTATTCTTGTTACCCTCATGCCCTTTCTGCTATAAATGTGTTAAGGACATACACCAGGTAATTTAATTAAGAAATGCAATTTGTAAGCGGTTCAGCTTTGTTTTGGAGTTACTTGGACTATTGTTACACACAGCAGAGTGGTTACACTTGAACAGTAGTAACACTTCAGGCTCTGTATTTAGAAGTTTCTATTCCAGGAATGGCATTTCTATAAACATCTACCATTTAGAAAATTAGCATGTACTCTGCATGATATATTACTAGCATTACTTGTCACAGGGAAAACTCAATTCCAGTTTCTCTGGTAACGTTGTTTTCTTTTGGTCAGCCTCTGCTTTGTGGACAAATCCAAATTAGGTATTTCATTTCCCTCCACACTGTACTGTTTCCATCAGCTTACATAAGCAAATCATTTCACACCATAATCTGTAAAGTTTCTAATAGATTTAATGTTTTAATTGAGATTCCATCTAACTATAGATGTAGACAGCATTTCATGTATAAACAATTATATTTCATTCTTCCTTTTCCATTTAGGAAATCAGATGTTTTCTGCTGGTTACATAGCTGATACAATGGACTTCATTCAAACTAGCTTATATTTATTTTATCTTTTTTTTTCTGTCTATAACCCTGAAATAAAACTAACTGGTTGACATATTAATTACATTCTTATTCCTTTGTTGTTCTATTTACATATTTCTTCTGCCAAACTTTGAATCTGTTGCAGCTGATGGTACAAACACATGAATCGAACATCTACCTCAGAGTGGTGAAAACTGCCTATTCTGAAGCAATGAGCAATCTATTTTTTAAAGATTAATTCACAAAGTAATTAAACCTTACAGTTCTCATAGTTATTTTATGCCTTTTAAGAACTCTTTTGTTGTTGTTGTTTCCTGTTTATAGCCACACCTAAGACTTGGATACATTCAGCTCATTTTCAGTAAAAATTCTATGTAAATTCTCTTCATGCCATGCCACACATTGTTAAGCATACTCCCGAAGGTTTTAAATGTCTATATTTGAAATTTAATTCCTTCCTGCCTGGAAAATGATTGTAAGATTACCCATTCTTACAGGTTTTCGAAAGTTCTCATTGAAAAATGTAAAACAAATGAGAAGTCTGTGTAATTAATTTAAGAACACTGGACATCACTTTCCTAGGGAATGTTTGTAGCTGTTCCTGTACATATGAGTAACCTCTGAGTTTTCAGTTAGAAATAATACAGAATATTAGCTCCATGGATCAAATCATTTCTGTAAATACTTGAGAGAAATGTCATGGAATTTTGGGTTGCTCCATTCTGTCAATCTTCCTTAATATAAGCAGTGATTTTATCCATAGCATTACTTTTGCAGCCTTGAATATGGTTAAGGTAATTTAGTCCATTTTTATGGGCTACATAAAGCAGTTTTAACTAGCTAATGTGTCCTTCTACGCTCCCTGGCTCCATTTGCAACTCTTACTATGTTCTTGGTTAATTCTGACATTCACCATAGTGACTCATCATCAAAAGTAAACAGAAAAGCTGAAGTAGGTACTTTTGCTTTATTAGCTTTTTTTGAATATTTCATTAAGGAAAATACCACTTAACAAGATGTCACATTAAGGAATTAGGTGTCAGATAACTCTGTCTTCTAAAATTTGGGACAAAGTCAACATGTAAATCACGGCATCCCTTCAGAAAAGGCAACTCAGTGTCAGCCACAGATTCTTTTCTGTTGAAGAGATTTCTGACAGTCACAATCCCACCTGTATGGAATCCTACATTTTCAATTCTACAGCTCTACAGCTTGAAGAAAGGGATTCAATTTAATGCAGAGTCTGGCATGGTCAAAGTATTTTCTTCTGTTAAACATGGTTTAGCTTCTGGAATTGTTTAAGTACACTTGTATTTAGTGGCTATGCGCTACATGACAAATAAAAGAGCCTGAACAGGATAACTCTTCTCTCTCTCTGTAACAGAGTAGCTTGAATCTTTAACAAAGTCTTCTACAGGTTTTGTTAAAACCCAGTTAGGACAAGGAAGAGGAGTAAAACTTATCTCCTTTGTTCCTCTCTCTTCAGGAGTCTTCACTGATGACCCACCTGTCATTCAAGAGCTCTTGGGAGGGCTCAGGTTAGTAGCTCTGACAGCACATCTTCTCCAAGGCAAGGCAAGTTCTCTCTAAACCCACAGAAAAGAGGGCTACTGATAGCAAGAGGACTTTAAGCTTCTTTTGCAGGTTTGTGGCCCATCTTTCTTCCAAACTGTTCCTCTTCACTGCAAATGCATAACCCATTCTTTACTTCCACAATACTGTCAAGTTCTTTCCTTGAGTCTTTCTCTTATGGTATCTCATACAAGGAAATGATCTGGAATAATCCTATATTCTAACTGCACATTAATATTTACAAGCATTTCAGAGGTCCCATTCTCCACAAAAATAAAGAAGCTGAATTCTGCTTCGACCTGCCAGGATTCTTCTACATAAATCTACTTTTGTACTAACTGCCCCCTCTATTCTCAATGAATGAGACAGAACTGAGGTTGGCTACACTGATACACTGAGGATGACAGTTCTTCAAGGAGCATAAAATACAGGTGTAAATGAGGTGAGGTTCCAGTTTCTCTGAACCCGGAACTAACACGAAGCACCTTTATGGTATTCCCTGCTCTGCTGACATACACCAGTTCTAAAGACACAGGAAAAAAGATCAAACAACAATTTGTTCAGGGATATGATATGTAAATATAAATTATTTAAATGAAATGGGATGTCATCAGTAGAATTTCACGATCCTTACAGTTCACTTAGAGGCAATATAATGTATACAGTATGCAATCCATATACATCTATACTATTTCTCTAGATCCCCCTTCCACTTGGAGAGGAGCCACAGACAAACCAGGATTTACCTTGTCCTAAACCACATAGTGACAACAAGACAGATGGGTCATGCCCTTAATGGTCCAATTCCTCCTCTGGACAAGGTGTCTTAACAGATGTCTGAAGTTCACACTACAGGCCTGTAAAGATCCTGAGATGAGCTCACCAGTGCTTTGACTTGGACAGCTGATTCCCCACACAGCTGGAACAGACTTTTATAGATGTACCAGGTAGGAACTTAGATGCTTCCATATCTCTTTCCCAACTTAGAGAGGAGAACGAAGTCCCAATACAGCTGGAAAAGTTCAGGCCATCATGGATTCAACACATTTAAATGGCACTGAACTCCATCCAAAGTGTGGTGCTGATTGCTCTTTATAGAGCAGCAAATTATTCCCAGTTCTTTGAAGCACCTTCTCAGCACTTCTTTTCTACTTCTTGCTGCCTTATTGGCCTTTTCCCATCTATTCTTCAGGGCTTTCCATCTATTCTTCCTGTATTCTTGCTTCAGCACCACTGCTGCAGCTGTCTCTCTGATGCAGTTACCTAATGGTAATGCCTCCAGATAACAGGAAGAGGAAACCTAACTTCATCTCTTGATGAAAACATTTTCTCGAGGAAAGGCTTCAGTCTATGATCCAATGGATGGTGCTTCTAGATGCCTCAAATCATATTTTCACCACATGTCATTTTCGAAGAACCTCTGGTCTGCATGAGGTGAGCACTATAGTTTGCCATCAGTGTACCATATTAAGGTATATGTTAGTTCTCTAAGCAGTTTCAGTATTTTCTGAAGACAGCTAAGATTTATCTCCAAGTGTATGGACAATTTGACAGATAAACCATCATTATTAGGACTTGTAAATCTCTGTCTTCTACAGTTTGTTGTTACACTTTTTCCAGTCTTGCAATTGTAACCAAGATGTAGCTACCTCAGCTGATATCATCTTCGGCTTCCTATTTTTTCCATATTTTTGAAAAATTGAGGATCTCATGTGCTTGTTCAGCTGCTATAGTTTTGTGCCTTAAGCTACCTTAAATAAAATGTCAGCAGTGTATGTATCTCAGTACCATCCTTCTTCTGTATAGCAAAATGATGGCACAGAAATTGTGACAGAATGTGCTAAAGGCCCCTGGGACCTTCAAAAAATTCCCTAAATTAAAAGGTGTTTTCCACCTGCATGATTTTACTTCCTAAAATAAATTGACCAACCTTTCCATGAGTAAGGATATAATAATATTTGATAAAATTTTCCTTCTAGCTTTGCTTTATCTTAGTACTGCTGAAAATCATTACTATTATGAGAAAATTACTGACACAGCTTTTATAGGAATGGTATCCCTGTCCTAGGCATTGTATTACAGGGAACACACTGTCCAGTGCCTTAGATATTTCATTTTCATTCACACCATAATATTTCAGGATGAAACACTTGATTATCAGCTCCTTGACATGTGTGAATACTGCCTTATGCTGCCATGACTGTGTCCATGCTACAACTTGGTTTAGAAGCCACCTTGGGGGGTTGGCAACGTTTCAGAGGTGAATCTCAACCGTCTGGTTTACAAATCATAATTGATTTAGCAGCTTTAAGTTTCAGTGGTGCTCGCACTGCAGGTTCTAGCCTTAGAGGAGTGTAATGGATAGTACAGGTGCAATTTCATCCTGCTTTTCTATTATTGTAATCTACTTTTTAATCTACTTCTCTTACTATTATCTACCTTTTCAAGCCAGAAACAGGCAGGCACCTCCAGGGTGAGGATGCTAGCATGTTTTGTGGCAGAACAGTTTTGTCTATGCAGATCTTGCTTTAGACTGCCCCCAGTAAGACCTGAATCCCAGCAAATGCTGCTAGAACCAGACCAGGCTGCTGGTGCATTGCCACCATTATCCCGGAGCACTTGCCAGTATCCAGCTTTGGTTCTGAGTCTTGAGAATATTTCCACTTTTGCCTAGTCAGGCATAGATAATAAGGCCTTTGTTTCAGCTGCTAGAGTTTGCTCTCTGAAAACACATGGGCTGTCTCGGTTCTCCAAAGCTATTATGATGCCTTTCAACCAACAGGATTAAGTACTATTTGCAAAATATCTCCCACTATGCACACACACACACAAAAAAAAAAAAAAAGGGGGGGGGGGGCGCAAAAAGGAATGATGCCAAGTCCCCCTGTTTCATCCTATGAACATCTGAAATGAGCACAGGCTGACTCAGATGTTATAATATAGCATAGTTGTAAGAACACTTATCAAACGTTTCTGTCAAACACCACCTCTGACTAGGAGCCAAAGGAGGACTTAGATTTGAGATTCTTCTGTCTGGCACATTCCAGTAAATACAAACAGCTGTCCACCGGTATATTTTGAAAACTGAATGACAGATATGTTGCAATAAACTTATCCACTGTACAAGATAGCATATGGGGAAAAAAGAATTTTTTAAAACAATCTCCAAACCGCGGCACTTTGTTCATCTTCAGGAAACTACTCAAAGTTTAAACAGAAATTCACATTATACTGTTTAAAAATATTAATTTTGTGTAGAATGTCCTAAATACTGAAAGTATTAGTATTTGAGAAAAATCTAGTAATGTTTCCCTTTTTTAAGTTAAAACTTGTCTGTTCAAATGCTAAATATGAATACAACGGCCTGCTTCTCCATACTAACTTGGAAAAGGAAAACCAATTTCTTTTCATATCTAACAAGCATACTTCTCCACGGGAAAAAAATATTTCTGTTGGGAAAGAACCCTTCAAGGTATCTGTAAAAGTTTGAAAATCATTACTTGAAAGTGTTCTTTTTTTCTTTTTGTGAAAAGAAGTGGTGAGCACGATCTCTGAGATATTTGGGACTCCTTGTTATTTGATACAAACCAAGAATTTCTGGGAGTAACATGTACACAGCACAATTTGCTGATGTAATCTGATCACGAGAGCTGTGAGCTGTGAAACAAGAGAGAGGATAAGGGCAACAGCATGAAAAGAGGAGCCTGGAAAAGTTCCGAGATGCGAAAAGAAGACAGACTGTTTGATGTAGAGCTTTAGAAGCAAACCAAGAGCTCTGCAAAGTAGGGAGAAGAGAACAGGGTTAGCAGTGGTCGTTCAAATATTGCTACCATGGCACTGACCAGCAGTCAGTAGAAGTCCACCACAAAGAATTTCTACAAAACTCAAGCAAGTTTTTGAGCTAAGCAGACTCTCTCATATATTTATAAACACTAGAAAAGTTCCAGGGTAATAAAGAGAAGATGTTGAAACTTCTCTACATTAGTATAATGTCTACTAAACCCCATGTTTGGCTGCAGCAGATGACTCTTCTATCCAAACAGGCAGCCTGTCCTGCTTCCCTCCTGCTCACAATTGCCATTGCTAATCTTTGGTTTGCTTGCTTCTAAAGTCCAAACTGTAGCAACTCCACTGACCGGGCAAAAAGTTCATAGAAGACAACAGTGCAAAGATGTCAAAACCTGAATAAATAGATAAACATCTCAGTAAAGATAAATGGAAGTAATTTTTAATTTATTAGATAGTCTAGCTGCTAGTAAAGTGTATTATTCGTAAAATCAACATTTGAAAATCTAGGTAACATACTCAGCTTTGTAAAAGACAGAGTATTTCAGAAGAAAAGGCAACCTTTTAAAAGATTGTGGAAATACTTCCTTACAAAATCTGAAAGTAGTGTCGGTGACACCCAATCTTCCTGTCTCTCCCTGACAATTTTCACCACCTGCTTTTAGCTAAAGTATAAGCCAGGATTTGAAAACTGTTAATCACAAGGAAAACGCTGTGTACCATGTAAGCTGCGTCTCAGAGCTACCAGGCGTTCCAGCTGGGAAATCAAATCCTTACACTCATCCACACTTACCATAAGGGGTACTTCCCCAGATCTCTCTCTGCACAGTTATTCCTGATGAGATCATGTCTCCCCTCAGCACACTGCCATGGTGCAGATCAGAGCCACAGAACACAAAGCCTGTTTCTCACCAGCAACCACATATGTACATTTTGTGTCCTGCTGGTAGATTGAAGTCACTGAAGTTATTAAAAGCCCTTTGGTTTATGTGGGAATCAGAGGTGCAGGCAGTGTGAGCTGTCTCCTAAAGCTCACCTACCCACTATGCCCACGCTCTGCTACCAACCTTATGCCCACTGGTCATGTCTCCCCCTTCCCAGCATGGGGCCTGCCAGGAACAGCCAATGTCTGACTGCACCTGAATTTACCTGATGGGCCCCTGAGAGGGTTTGTGGAGCTGGAGTGGGTGGGCAGAGAGGGGCTGAGGCAGGGGGCTGAGAGGGAGAGCCCATAGGTGCAGTCTGGCAGGATCTGCTGCATGGGAGAAGGGTACAGTTCACTGCAGGTACTTTGGGAGTTTAAGGCTTGGCAGCCCTCTAGTGATGAGGTCATCTGAGTCAGACAGCGCTATTTGTCTGTCATCCAGTCTCTGCAAGAGTGACCAGTGATCTCATGCTCCACAGACAGACTCAAGAACAATGTTTAAAACAACCTTCTTGAATTTATAGGCCACAGATGCTAGCCATGCCCAAATTCAGAGGCATAAAGTCTTCCTTTGATGGCATAGGCTACAGGAGCCATTACATTTTTATGGCTGTTCATGCATTTCTCAAGACCCTATCAAGAACAATGGCATCACTGAGACTTGTGAGAGAGACCCCAAAGGGAAACCAAAATATTGTCAGCATCCATGTGAATGTCAATTCTGTAAAATTCACAGCCTTAATCGGTGTGAAAGGTTTATATATTATCTGTATATTAATAGCTTCTATATAACTATATATTATATATTACGTATATATAAAATGCAAACATACTATCTCTGTATTTATATATGTATGAACAGCTGCTCATTCTCTACTGCATCTGTCAGATTTTAAGAAAATCAAAACAGTCTCAAAATACTAACAGTCATGCTTGGATTGCTCAGAATCTGACTGTGTCAGATCTACAGAATCTATATATAGTGCACAGGTTATATGGGCCTTGAGGGAATTGCTTGAACTGAAGAAATGAACCACTGATTATCTCTCAGTGCCAGGGTGCTGCAAACTGAACAGAACTAACTCAATGGTTGCAGTTATGAACAACTTTTCATATGAAACAGGATCATTTATCTAGCACTATCAAGGGAATAAAAGGAGTTTTTACAATATTTTTAAATAGCTCAACCCACCATAAGCTGCTATTATCCTTACTGTTATACCACTAGTGTGGCCTTTGAAATCTCAAATAGCTGTAAATCTAACACGACTATGCAAATTCTGGTAGCCTTCATCTCATCTCAAAGCTCCTAAACTCAAAGCTCCTATTGAGCTGCATGTCAAATAATTTGGTCCCTAGATGTCAGATTATTACTATAGAATTGGTCTCCTTTTAATTGCAAGGAGTAGTTTTGAAAACTTTATCTAAAGTATTGATAAATGTTCTCAAGTAGGAAAACTACTCCAGTAATTAAAAATAACTACTTTTGTGTTATTTCAGTATTCAGTGTCAAATGCCTGCTTTCCCCAAAGAGCACACAGAACTGAAGAACAACAGCAGAAGCAAAATCAACTGATTGCTAGGATTTCTCTCCTAGTTCACACAGAACAAGGCATTTTTATTGCTGACCCAGAATTGACAACAAATGACATTTTGTTCAGATACACATGCCTGTAAGTCACAACTTAGTCAAATATCTAATTTAAGCATAGGTGCCACTTAAACAAGAAAACGTCTTTCCATCCTAACCATCTGAAGAGGCTATTGATACCCACCACTACTGCTTGCACATGATATTAAGAGCCTCTCCTGCTGCAGTTCAGGCACTTCAACCATTACAAGGAGCTCCCAGGCTTTGTCCAAAATGCTGCTCCTGCCTGCCCCTGAGAGAAGATCAACATTGTGGATTAGGCTGGCTCACTGGTCACCGAGCTAGGAAGCACAACACTGCAATTCAACAGCTGAAACTTGTAGCCAGACTGTGACACATGGGTCTGTTCCAGCCATCTGCTCCGAGGAGCGTGTGCCTGCAAACCCCATGATGATCAGCACATCATGGAAGTGCAGCAGAGAACTCACTGTGAGGTTGTGCACCCATTAGCCTTAATATTCATATCCTCTAAAACTTAATTTCCTTGCCTGACATTTCTTCTCCATTACCTGCTATAAGCAGTCTCAGACACCAGCCCTGCATCCAGAGCTACAGAAGCATAAACACACACGCCAGGTCTGTGTATCCATCCAACAAAGCCAGGCCTCTGTACACACACACACCCCACAGCCACAAAGCACATCAAAGGGAACTCGCCACCATGCACACATCATTTACCACACAGGTAAACCCTTGCTGATAAGGATACAGGCACATACTCCTTATCCACGCAACAAAGGCAACAAACCCAGCCTCAATAAAACCCACATGATCTCTTGCACTCAACAACCCTCAGCCCCTAAGTACAAACAGCCTGCATGTCACACAGTGCCCCCCTGCACCCTGCTTGTGCCCTGCTGTCACCCTGAAGTGCACAGGCTGTTCCAGGCCCTGGGGCTCTGTGTGGCTGTGTGTCTGTGTGTCTGTGTGTCTGTGTGTGTGTCAGAAGTGTGTGAGTCGGGGTGTCCGGGAGCGCAGGGCCGTGGCCGGGCGGCAGCTCGCACGTGGTGCCGGCAGCGCAGCGGGGCCATGCGGCGCGGCTGCTGCGTGGGTGCCGTGCGAGCGCGGCGCGCACAGGGATGGATGTGCGGCACGGTGCGAGCGAGAAAAGCGCACAAGGGAATGTCCAGCGCTGCAAACCCAGGCAGCAGCGCCTGTCTGCTCCGTGTGAGCTCACACAGCGCGGTGCGGGGTGCGTAAGCGCCCGTGTCACTTTCTGTGTGCGTGTGACAGTCCCCGCGCGTGTGTCGGTGCGGCGGCCCGAGCGTGTCTGGGGCAGCGCCCCGCAGCCCGCGCGATGCCGGGATCCCACACACGGGCGCACGGTGCCGTCCCCCCCGGGGCAGCTGTGACACCCGGGCCAGCGCGGGCAGCCATCGGTCCCCGCACGGGGATGTCCGGGTGTGACAGCGGCGTGCGCGGGGCACCCCCAGTACCTGCCGAAATGTCCCAGCGAGTCGAAGAGCCGCTCGGAGCTGAGAGCCATGGCGGGGCGGCCGCAAGGCGGGAGACTCGGCGTCGCTGTCCCGGCGGTGCGGGGAAGCGGCACGGCACTGTCCCGTCCTGTCCTCCCCTGTCCCGTCCCGTCCGTCCCCCGCCCGCCCCCGGCGCCCCGCCCGCCGCGCGGGGAATGGGCGGGCGGGAATAACGGCCGCGCCCAACGGCCCGGGACCCGTGGGAACGGGCACCGGGAACGGGCACCGGGAGCAGCACCGGGAACGGGCACCGGGAGCCGGCACCGGGAACGGGCACCGGGAACCGGCACCCGGCCCCGACAGCTCCCTGCGCGGTCCTGCGCGCCCCCGGCTGGCTCCGCGCCAGTCCCGGCGCCCGTGTTGCCGCTGTGGAACTTTGGCTCCCGGGAGAGCTGTTCACCCTCCCGCACTGACCGAGCGCCTCAGCCCGCTCATGTTTTTCACGTTAAAATGAAATTAAAGGAGGCGGTTATGTGCTTAAATCCTCCTGTTACAATCCAGTAATCCAATACATTTAGGCTCTAGTGTATTTAACGTGGACGTTTTGAATTAAAGGAGGGTAAACCCATTTTTTTCCACAGAGCAATATCTGAATCATTTTTAGTAACCTTAGTAATCCGCACTGCTATTTGGATACACCTTCCTCCTCTGCCCCCAAAGTTTTACAATGTAAAACAGAGTTATCATTTAATAAAAGTAAAATATGTAACATGTCCTGTATCTGCTTGACTGTCATTAGTTCTCAATTTTGTAATGAATCCTCAATTACATTTGGACTTACTTTTCTGCCTTGCCGGTAGAAGGCCAAGATAATCAATTTGAGATTGAGGATTAGCAAAGCGAGTTGCAACAGAAGACCTTTGTAATTAACTTAGCAGAAGGTTTTGTTGGAACAGACGCGCTTTAGCAGCCCAGTCACTCTGGGCTCTGAGAATTAGGCAAGGTACAGGGGAAATAATCCCAAACTGCAGGTACAGCTCTCGTATTTAAGGCTTTTCTTCCCTAGAGAACTTCATTTCCCTTCTCAGACAGATACAAGTTGCAAGTTTTCCCTGTTCAGAGCAAGGAGGTGGACCAGATGCCCTCCAAAGTTTCCTTCCAACCTAAGTTATTTTATGATTCTGTGATGAAAGACACATTTTCCAGCAGAATGCATCATCTCTTTCTGGGCTGCTCTATTGAAAAACACTGAAGACCAAAACCATAACAAAACAAATCGGAAAAAGAAAAAAAAACCAAACAAGTAAATTCAACCTTATTACTTGTGTACTTCATTTTTTAGGAAGCACAGCAAAAGCTGAGAAGAAAACCCCTGTTAAATCCCTGGAAGTCAACCTTCTTCCTAAAAAACCTGACCCAAACCCTTCTGCTACCACACTCAGGCTCTGCTGCTTCTCGGGGAAATGTGCCTTTAAGAGGCTCTGGCACCAAGCAAGTACCACAACTGCTCCTCTGCACAGAGCAGATGTTGGGGCTTCAGGGTGACAATCTGTTCCAGCATAGACCTGGAAAAAGCAGATGTTTGTCAGGCTCTTTGGCTCTGAGTGACTCCTGACTACACCAGCAAAATGAGCAAATAGTAAGTTACACAACCAGGAACCTGAATAATGAGTTCAGCAGAGGACTGCTCCTTGCAGCTGGTGAGTTTTCAGACCACTCACCTCATCCACCAGTTCTGAAGGCTTTGCTGCTTCTGACCCATATGTCCCTGTGCATCAGCAAAGGACATTTTTAACACTGAATCTAGACTTTGTTGCAGTTACTTTCTTAGGATACGTAAGCCAGAAAGCCTAAGGATAGATCTGGGTTTTTTTGGTAAGAATTTTTGAATTGCTTTAGTTTTACCTTATAAATACCAGCATTAAATTTAATCATCCAGGGGTTTTGGGGGTTTTTCCTCAGAATGTTTTTCAGGTTTAAAATGCTACGTCCTTGAATGCAGCACGGGTACTTTAACAAAGCATTTCTTTCTTCTAAGAGCCACACTAGCCAAATAATCATTTGCATAAACAAACACCAGTGAATAGTAAACGTTCTGGTTAAATATTGTGTTGCTGGTCATGTGCCTCATTTTAGTGTATTGCTTTCAACAAGTAAATAAATCAGTTTTCAGTAGCATTATGAGGAGTAGGTAGTATCTAATTTAGGCATAAAAGTTGAGCACGAGAGAAAACCTAATTCCTTTCTGTGCCATTTTTAAAGCCTAAAACAATCCATAGTTTTTTGTCTTTGGAATCTCTTGTAGGCATTATTGTACACATTTCTATGCTTGTCTCTTTGATATCATGATTTTACTGCCCGTGGCAGAGTAAAGGAAAGAAATTTGCACACACTCCTATTAAAGTTAATAACAAACTCCCACATGTCTACATTTCTAAGGGTTATTAGTAATGTCTTTAATGTCTGCTCTCTTAAAGTTGTGGTGGTCAGAGATTTGCCTTTTTTCTTTCTAGCCTGTGAAGATGCACACCATGGTTTAAGCTTGCCTTTTCTCCTGTCCTGTTATGCCAATCCTATATGAAGTAGTAACTGCATTTAGCCTGCATCATTGCTCACTGAGATGTTTTTCATCATAGTGAAAAAATATTCATAGCACCGGTCACATAAAATACACGGCTCTCTTCCCAAAGGATTGTGCTCCGTGATAAACTCTTGTGCAACAGAAAATACAGGGAACATCAGAGAAGGCGTGATAGATTTCTGTAATTAAAATGTGTCAAGGTGAGGCCATCCACATTTAAATTCTACTTACTGAAGAATTATAGGGATTTTATTAGAGATTTATTCAGAAGAAACTGAAGCAAGGTTGGGATCCCTTTCTTATGATGTCTTTAGGTGGGAACATCAAGGGTGTTCACAACAAACACTCTTCAGGGTATTCCAGAAGTTGAAAATGTTGGTCTTTTACTCCTGCAAGGGGAATGTGCAATGGTTCACCACAAGAAAACTTGAATTAACCTCATTTCTGGCACTCACAAGCAGGCTGTTGTTCAACAGAGACATTTGATACTGCACAATCCTTGAGGAAAGAGTGAACTTAACAGTTTGTAACAGGAGAAGAAATGGTTTACAAAATAATCTCCTTCAGTCTGACATTCCCACTAGGAAAAATCCAGCACTTACTGGTATGGGCTATTTGTGGTCTCCTCTTTTTTAAGTCAAATAACAGTGTCACCAATATATGAGAGGTGTTTGAGGAGCGTGCCTGTGACGTGGTTCTAATACATCCATGTATGTACACAGAATTTCACGTTGCAGCTGAACCCAAAACACCAAAGTGGTGTGGATGGCAGATAACTGGCAGTGTTGCCAACATCGTGCCATGGACACAGATAATGAGTTATTAAATCGAGCCAATTCCTGACCCATCTGTTTCCCCACTCCCATAGGCAAGGTTTATAGACCAGAGATGAGGAACAGTGCAGGAACTTCAAGAAACACAGCTGATCTACCTACTGCCTACTCCCCCCCAGGCCTTCAGGTAGAGTCCAGCCTTGGGTGTTCTCTTGACATCTGCTTTTACCAAACCAGTGAAAAAAAACCCGCACTGAAATCAACCACAACACATCTTCAATGTAACCTCTCACTTCCTGTTTTGAAGTGTGAAATTTCTGTTCCCTTGCAGGAAAAAACCTGCAGGACTCATGGTGAATGTATTTATCAATGAAAATTCAGCTTCTAGAGAGTAAACCCAAAACAAGTTTTACTTGCATAAATGTGTGTCAGCCATTGACTTGCTGGTGTCAAAGAACACTTGCAGAAAGCTTGTCTTTACGGAAGGTTAGGCAGTGATGCAGATGTTATTTTTATCAGCTATAAAGTAAACCAAGGCATTATATGCCATTTACTTTGGCAGTTTCAAAGTTTTGCAATTACATTGCAGTAGCTTGTTATTAATTTTACATTTAACAGACTTACAAACATGGTCAGCAGTGTTGCAAAGAGTGATAAAGCAGATCAGCACATGTACCCAGCTAAACAAAATCTTTTGAGATCCCTCTAAACTACAAGGAAGGAAATCTGCAATTCCCTGATTTCTCAGGAGTCCAAACACTCTCTCGTCAGTCTGAAAGAACCAGAGCCATAGCAAGGTTGATGGGAGAGCAGTTTGTTGGCAGCTGCTCCAAAAATGCTCAATGCACCTTGTTTTCCTCCCAGCTGCTGCTCAAAGCAGGCCAGGCAGGCACGAGGCAGTGGCAGCAGCCCAAAGGCATTCACTATGGCTTTGGCTATATTTTTTCTTCCACTGTCTCCTGGACAGAACTCTGGAATAATCATGACAGGCTCCTCTAGAGAACTCACTCAGGATTTGTGTTCAGTGCAGTAAAGGCCCAGATAGGATTTTGAAAGCCTAGAGAATGCCTCCCAGCTGTACTGTGGGCATCCACAAGGATATATCTAACCATGATACTTCAGTGTGGGCCACTTCAGCTTCACATTTTCAAGACTCTTCCTCCACAGTGTGCTTTTGTATTGTATTTAGGTTTTGCAGCCATATAGATGTTGAATGTATATGAATGTATATTTCATCATGGAAACTTTCTTTACTGGTCTAATATGAATAAATATCTCTCTTGAACAATCTTAAAATCATACAGAAATTCAGAAGAGCAAGTTGACTGTTCAGGAAAACAATGAAATCTTTACAGGTCATTACTCCATCTCAAGTCTCTGGGGTAACAGAAGCCCGTTAGACTACAAGAAAGATGGTAATGAGAATTTATCTGAATATTGTTTCAGTTTTGGAATACATCTACAGGCTGTACACATAGGGTTTGCCTTTTAGGAAAAGTAGAAGCTAAACTCCATGATAACTTCACAACAGAGCTCTTCAGGATTGTCATATGAAAGACAGAGAAATCTGATAGGCATCATAAAAATACATTTTAGCAAAAGTTTAAAGAGAAATTCTGAAGAGAGTCCTGTAATTAAACAAAATGCAGCACACTCAAAATCACATCTTTGATTTTTATTTAATTATTATGAAAGAGGGCAGATCTAGATTAGATATAAGGAAGAAACTCTTCCCTTTGAGGGTGGTGAGGCACTGGAACAGGTTGACCTGGGAAGGTGAGGATGCAGTCCCTGGAAGTGTTCAAGGCCAGGTTGGATTGGGCTTGGAGCAACCTGGTTTAGTGGAAGGTGTCCCTGCCCATGGCAGGGGGGTTGGAACTGGAGATCTTTCATCTTCCTTCCAACCCAAACCATTCTATGATCCCATCATTATTCCCTTGGCAGTTTTCCTCCCTTCCTGTATTACCAGTGATCCCACATTCACCAGGACATGGTCCCAGAAAGCAAACCAGCAGACACAGGCTCAGTGGCAAATATTCTCTCAGTTCTGTGTGCTCTAAGGTTTTCACCACAACTTCCTGGACACTAATGTGACCAGCAAAGAGACCATGTGGCCTTGTGATCTCCCTCGAGACCTCCTAAAACAGCAGCATTGATTCAACAGCAGTGTTAGCAGGGTTACCAAATTATTCCTGCCAGTCTGTATTTAGTTGGGGGACTGAGGAGGCCTCTTTAGAATACATATCATTTAGAATATCCTGCATTTTATACTGGTCATGTTTTGATCTGTAGTACCTTTCTTACCAAAAATTATAGAAAATGCCTCAAAGAGGGTGAAGGGAGGTCACAGTTCAATTTTGTAATCTTGTTCAAAGGAAAATAAAGAAGTGACTAGAATTTATGCTGCATTAAAACCTGAATAAGGAAAAAAGACAATAATCAAATGGCCCTATACACTAGCAGAGACAGAGATAATATAAACTAGAAGCTGAAGGTTTAAGATCCATAAAAATGAGAAACAAGGTCCACGGCTGTAGCAGAAATTGTAAATAATTACCGAAACCATCAACCAAACGAACTGATGGATTCTCCACTCCTTGAAATTTTCTAAGCATCATCAAATTAGATGGTTTTGTCTTCTATGGATAGATATATAGAATATAGAGATATTTTTGTATACAGAAATATTTATCAAATGAGTTGTGTAATAAACCAAGTTGAAAGTCTGTATCTTTCATTATGCAAATGATCAGACATGCAGGAAGTACCTTCTAACTTACAAATATATTCAGAGAGAAAATTGATGAGGTGAAATTTTTGTTGCAGTTCATTAGCAAAACCACGCTGGCAATTACTGAATTCCTTTCACTGCTGCCATGTTGATGTTTGGAGCTCTTTCTGAAAACTGGGCTTTCTTTAGGACCTCAAAGAAAAACATTGTGGCTCCTTAACAGTGCTTAATAGCGCAGGAAAACCAGCAGCACATCATGTTAGCTTAAGCTCTTTAGCACGATTAACCAAGGACACAGATCTGACAGAGTTAGATTAAGTGAGTGACTGAGGATGATACCAGTACCAGGTGTCTGCTCCATGCCCCCTGCTTGATGCCTCAGCAAATATATGGTCTGTGAAACAGCCTGGCTGAGGTTCAGGTTTCATATTATTTGGCCCTCTCTGTGTTGGCAGAAAGATGGGCTGGACCTGAGTGCCAGCAGTATCTTAAACCCCTGCATTTGGACTCCCAGAGCCTGTCTGTTGGTGGTCTCAGCAAGGAGGAAGTGGCAGCACAGATTTCAGAGCAGGAAGGATGCCAAGAACAAGCACCTCAGGGATCTGAAATGCATACTGTGTGTACTGCACACTGCAAAATAACACCCTGGCTAATAAAGCACACCATGCGCCAACGGGAGCTACTCATTTCTAATGTAATAAGACTTTAACATATGGTAAAGAGCAATGAAGAGTAACTGAAAATTTTCAGAAGAAGTTACTTCCTTAGTGCAGAAAAGTACCAAAAATGAGAGATGCATTTTGTGTGTGTTTCACAAAAAGCAGATGGAGGCTACATGTGGATATGCAGCCAGATATTGTCAGATAGTCTCACCAAAAATTCTAGTTTGAAGGCAAAAATTTTATATAACTTTGTCAACAGATTCAAAAACTATTTCCACACACAGTCATAGGCACTCAATTATTCTGCATACCATTTAGGGATACAAAATGCCATGGGTGAATTTGCAGTCACTGGGCTGCTTGCAGTTAGGCTACGAAGAGTTAAAGAAAGAGGAGGCTGACTTTCCAAAGACACATGCAAGCATTCCTCACTGAGAAAGCCCAATCTCAGGCTGATGTTGACTACACAAACACTTTAAAGATCTGAATATTGCTGCCAGGCTGAGCCAGGTGAAATCCACAAATGGCTAGAGAGCAAATCCTAGCTCTAATTTTGCAACATTGTCGAAGCACAGCCCCATAGGAAACCTCATACCAAGTGCTGTGGCCACGTCCATTGTTTCTTAAGAGGTATGGAGAGGCCACTCTCATCAAGCAATACTCCAGATGTTTTTTTCCATGCAAAAGTAGAACAAGGAAAACAGAAGTGGGTGAAGGTAACACCAAAGCCAAAGAGCAAGAATGGATAACACAACAGCAAGAACCTTACAGGAGAAGCCCCACCAAGAGATGCTCTTGTCTGTCTTGAAGGCACACCAGCACTCCAGACAATAGAGACAAGAAAAATTACATAGTTTTTAAATTCATTTGAGCAAAATTCACTGGCAATTTTGCAATTATGCACTTAACTGCAACTGATTTCCTGTACAAGGTAATTCATATCTGGGTAGAGAATCCCACAACAGATGTCATTTCACACTCTGTAGCACACACACCCTGCACCAAAAAAACTTTGCATTTCCTGTGCCTCTCCTCACTTAAAGGAGCTATCAACAACCACTGCTAGCTTAACCTGATACCAGCTGAAGCTGTCCCTCCTTTTCACTTCAGAAATTGGCATGTGTGTCAGTTCCAGATTTGCAGGGTCCTGTGTCCTTTAGACAAATATGAAAGTACAAATGAACTTTGGTGACATGCTAGAGAAGCCAATATCCTACCCAAGGCATTTCAGCTGCTTTGCTTTCATTTTGATACACTCAGCTCTTCAATCTCGCAGTGAAAATTGCCTGGACTACACAAGGGTTTTTTCCAGTTGCTTTGCTCCCAGTTGACCCAGTTTATTCCTTTACTGGATTTCTGATGCCTGCTATATGCTGTAAGACCACAGTGAGGCAGGTATGCTCAGCAAGTTCTTGCCAAGCCTTTGGGATTAACAGTTTGTTTAGTATTCCTCCTACACCCTGTCATGCTGGCCTGTGTGAGATTTCAAGCAGAACGCAGTGATTATTCAGGATGCTGCTCCTGTTACTTTTGAATTTGTTTGGCTGCCTCGAGAGGGACTGAACCAAGACTGCACAGGCTTGAGGACTTCCAGTCCTCTCAAGACAATTATTTTAAGGTACTAAATAAAGTTTCTGTTCAAAACAAATCACACAGGATACACAGCTGGGTTTTCCAAAAGACGTTATTAAAATGCACTTGATTTTAATATCAAATCAAACCACTCCGTGTTTTGACAACTCAAAACTCAGCAACCCAGGAAATTAAAGGAGTGATTTTGTGTGCTTACTATACATCACCTGCTTTTCTGAGATTCCCCACTATACAAACAGAAATCATCCCAGGACAGTTACTCCTGACATAAACTTGGGTAGATGGAAAAATTGGGTCCACCATCCTACAACACTACAATTCAGATGGAAAAAATAGGCCAGAGTTGTGAAATGAAAGAAATAAAATAGTGAGGCTCTTCATTTTCTTCCATTTGTTTATGAAATATTAAGCTATGATTGATTTGAAGCACATATGAAGAAGATAGAGGGGACCAAAAAAAAGAAAATTTGTGGCTTTGGATGCATTACCAAAGTGCTTGTTCCATCAAGCTGGGTCTTTTCCCTGGTAAAGAAAAATGAGCTCAAATACTTTTTTTTTTCATTAGAATTTGCCAATTCAGTGATGTTGAAATATTTTGTGGAAAGGCTATGATTCTGGCAAAGTTTCAGAGGAGCCCACACTTGTCCTAAGCAGTCCCTCAGCACCATTCCCTGGCTGCCTAACAAGGACTCATCTACTAGCAACAAAAGTTGCTCTATTTTCCCCTTCTCAGGAGCCCACAGTCCCACAATTTCCAGGAGACTTGCTGCTTTCTCCAGTGCCAAGGTTCCAAGTCCCTTCCGTAGAAAATCTGACACACTGGAGTTCTGCAGCTAGATGGAACAAGACCAAAATATTAAAATGCCTTGTGCCAGTGTCAGAGGAGGCTCCCAGCACAACCTCCTAACTCAGCGGTTGCTCCATTGGCAACAGGCACAGAAGTGAGCAACAGGCATTGCTTGTGCAGGGATGTGGGCTGTGATTGCTGTGGCACACTGCAAATGATTGAAGAGAGGAAAACAGCAGTGATGGATGGACAGAGACGCTCACCCTGAACAGTGTTTCCTTGAAACCTGAAGGTGTTTCTCTCAGCTTTACTGTGGCTTTTTGCCAATGGGGAGGGAAGATGATGGTGGCCAAAGAGAATTTATAATGTCCTCAGTAAGAAAAAGCATAAAACCACTAAAGATGGGGTGGCTCTTGATCCCTCTGATTTCCTTTTAACTGGCAATCAGAAGCAAAGTCAAGATTTAGTGGAGCATGATGGTGTCTATCCAACAAGCCCATGATCCATCTTCTGGGTGCTGCTGTTAGTAGGAATTCCTTTAAGGAATATTCGACACAGCAGGTCCAAGAAGCTTGGAAAGAAGAGACACATCTCCTATGCACCCTTACTGACAAGAGACACAAAGGTATGTGCAGACTGTTTCTATCCCACTGTCTCGGCAGAGACTGTATCCATGCTTAGCTGGAAGCTGCAGCAACACAAAACTTGGCCCAGCTTCAAAAGCCATCCAGGATGGGAATCCATTCAGCCCGTGGGAATGAATGGCCATGAGGGGAGTAAAGCCGTGTACATCGTACCATACCCTCCCGGGTGGCTGCCACCTTGACACGCTCTGCATGTGAACCAAAGGCAAACTTTTATTAGAAGAACAAATCACACAAGTATCTTGAGGAAGCAAGGGAAAAGCTGCTGTTACTGAAGGAGATCTTCCATGAAATCCTTGGGTGTTCTCCTCTCAGTTTCCAGTTGCCTTCTGATACCCCTTCACTCTGTTTTCTCCCATCATCTCCCTTTCTCCTCTGCTCCATCTCCCTCAGACCTTGAGGGAGCTGATGAGCACTGGCCAAAGGCAGGCTGGGACTTGTGAGCAGCTCTCAGGGGAAGCTATGCCAGGGGGGTGTGGGTGATCCCCTGCCCGCTGCTGGTGGTTCAGCTCCATGGTCTCTACTCTGAGCTCAACAGAAGTGTGCCCACGCCACAGGTTCAGCTCAGGGCCACTGCCTGTGCACCACTGCCTCTCTGCAGTGCATGGGACTCCATAGCTATGGGGACCCTTGAGCCAAGATCCTGTTCCTAGCAGAGTTCCCTCTATGCTCACCCATGCCTTCACCTGCCAAGGGCTGTGCAGAGACCCCATGTCTCTGCTGAGGAGCACAAAACAAGCCATGGCTGTGCTCTCCTCCACTATTTAGGCAAGGACAGCAGCAAAGCTGGGGGCTGTGGAGCACCCTCACCAGGAGGTGACCCTCACCTCCTCCCTGTCTCCTGGGTCATCACAGCTTGCAACACCCCTGGATGATCTCAATAACCTATCAACCCATGTGAATCAGAGCAGCAAGTAGCATGGTCCAACCTTCACACACTCCTGCTCTGGGTTCGTGTGTCACTTTGCTGCAAAGGGCATAGAAGAAACAGGACCTTTTCTGCACTTGACACTGGCTTTGGCAGCCTGGAAGGTGTCCAGCTGGCTGGAGCCCCTCACAGCCCAGGGGCTTGAGCCCACATCCTGTTTGGGACTGGGTCTCTCCTGGGGCTTGGTGGTTCATGGGCTCAGCTCTCCGTTCTCATTTCCAGGCAGTGAAGCCACAACTGCTTCAGCCCATCATATGTCATGCAAACCCAGGGAGCATCAACCTTTCCTGCACACGGGACCAACACAGGTACAGCCACAGCAAGGGTAAATGAGAAATTCCCTGCCAGGCTTCAGCTGCTCCAACGCAGCCAAGGAGGCTGTGAGCCACCTTGCCTGTCCTTGGAGCAGGGCTCTCTGCATCCTCTCACACCGGTACCTGCCAAAAGCACCATTACCTGCTAAAATTTTCTGCCGTGATCCTTCCAGCCGCCAGTAGATGGTGATACTCCATCTCCATCCGAGATGCATGTGTGCACTGCGGAGTCACGGAGGCAGCACGACAGCCTGCTTGAGAAGAGATTTAAAAATAAAAATAAATGCGAAAAACAGGCTACAGAGAACCTCCTGCTTGTGCAGATGCCGATTTTTGCAGTCCATCTAATATCCCAAACCTCACTCGGGAATCCTGGCTAGATTTACAGAGCTGAAAAAACTGCAACTTCAGCTGCATCACTTGCTTCCTAGTGTGATCCTTTGTATGTACATGAACGGGCACATGAGAGGAGCACTGAAGGCAGAGCTCTTTATCGAATCTGCATGCTCTGGGCACCAGTGAGATGAAGTAAATATATTTATCTCTGAGAATGCAAATAATATGCTCCTCCTCTCTGACAAAGGAAAATCCTGGAAGTGTTTGGCAATCACTTTCTCTCAAAAAGCTCCCATTATTTAACAGCATTCTCTTCCCACTGCAGACGAAAAATAGTGTAAATCACTGGTCTGCACAGTCCTCTGTGGAAAATCTGCTCTCATGCTTCCAGCTCTCACAAATTGCCTTCAGGGCCACACTTGTACAAGAATTGACCAGATCGTAAAGAAAAAATAGAACAGATCTGGCTAAATGCTGCTTGAAATTGAAATGGCAATATTTTTCTCATTCCTGATTTATTGATACATCATTTAACTTGGGGCAAGACTGATATGATTGTGAGGGATGTGGTCCTAAGCACAGGCAAAGGGTGGCAGGGTAAGAAAGCCCTGCCTAACACTAAGCCATGTGGCTGGCCTGACCTCAAAGGCATGCTGGGAATAACTGACAAAATATGGACCACAGCAGATCTTTCCCTTTTATTGCTCCAATTATAGGCCTGAGATTCCTTTCTCAGAAACGATGTGGGTTATATAGGTGATCATTTTGCCTGTCCTAAAACCATTGCTAGCACACTCTCACACATTTAGCTGGGAGCCATTTTTTGGCTGTTTCCATCTCCATTGCCTAACGAAATTACTTAGCAGTCTTGTCAGCTCATCCTTGTTCAGCCTGGATCCACTCCATAGGTGTTCCAGGTTGTGGCTTCTGTGCCACCAGCCTGTGAAGAATTCCACAGCTTGGGAATTGTCCGGCTCATGGCCTATGAAGGGCAACAGCAGACACCAAACCTCTGGACATCTCACCATACAGAGGGCAGGGTGCAACTCAAACTGAAGAGGCTGGGCTTGGTTCAGTAGTTTGCATGAGGCATTAAGATTCTATGAGATCACAGAATGGACCATTGTTGGAAGGGACCACAGAGGGTCCAAACCTCCCTGCTCAAGCAGGGTCATCCCAGAGCACAAGGCACAGGATTGTGTCCAGGCAGTGCTTGAACATCTCCCATGAGGCAGACTCCACAGCCTCTCTGGGCAATCTGTTCCAGTGCTCAGTCACCAACACAGTAAAGAAGTTCTGACTCATGTTCAGATGGAACTTCCAGTTCCTGCCCATTGCCTCTTGTCCTGTTGCTTGGCACCACCCAGCAGAGCCTGGCTCCATCCTCTTGGCATCCCCCTGCAGATACTGATGGACATTGATAAGGTCCCCTCTCAGTTATTTCTTCTCAAGGCTGAACAGGCCCAGCTCCCTCAGCCTTTCACTGTAAGAGAGATGTTCCAAACCCCTAATCATCATTGTTACTTTCCACTGGACCTGCTCCAGGAGCTCCAGGTCTCTCTTGTCCTGAGGAGCCCAGAGCTGGACACAGCACTGCTGATGTGGTGTCACCAGGGCTGAGCAGAGGGGCAGGGTCACCTCCTTAACCTGCTGGCAATGCGGACACACTGCTGGCTGATGGACAGCTTGTTGTCCACCAGGATCCCCAGGTCCTTCTCCTCAGAGCTGCTTTCCAGCAGGTTGGCCCCCAGCCTATACTGATGCACGGGGTTGTTTCTCCCCAGGTCGAGGACCCTGCATTTGTCTTTGTTGAATTTCACACAGTTCTCTGCCCATCTCTCCCACCTGTTGAGGTCCTGCTGAAGGGCTGCACAGCACCCTGGGGTATTGGCCATTCCAGGTTTGGTACTCAGAGAACTTGCTGAGGAGGCATCTCCCCTCCATCCAAGTAATTGATGGATAAGGTAAACAATACTGGGCCCAGTATAGACCCCTGGGAGCACCACCAGCTTCCAGCCAGACCCTGTGCCACTGATTACGACCCTCTGGGATCTGCTGTTCAGCCAGTTCTCAATCCACCTCACTGTCCATTCATCCAGGCCACACTTCCTGAGTTTGCCTACGAGAATGTTGTAGGTAAACATTCTACAAACATTCTCAGTGTCAGAGTACTTGCTGAAGCTGAAGCAGACCATATCCACTGCTTTCCCCTCCTCCATCCAGGTAGTTGTCACATCACAAAAGGCATTCAGGTTGTTCAAGCAGGATTTCCCTTTAGTGAACCAATGCTGACTACTCCTGATCACCGCCATGTCATCTGTATGGATAGAGATGACTTCCAGAATGAGACTCTCCATCACCTTTCCAGGGATCGAGGTGAGGGTGACTGGAATGTAGTCCCCTGGGTACTTGCTCTTGCCCCTTTTGAAGACCAGAATATTTGCTTTCTCCCAGTCCTCTGACACCACTCTTGATTGCCACAACCTTTCAGAGATGATAATGAATGGCCTCACTGTGGTGTCCACCAGCTTTCTCAGCACTCATGGATGCATCCCCTCAGGGCCCATGGACTTGTGGATGTCAAGTTTTCCTAGGCACTCTCTAAACCAATCCTCCTTGACCAATGGAAAGTCTTCCTTCCAATAGTCCTTCACCTTGGTCTCCTGGGTCAGAGATTCCCGAGGGATGGTCTTCCCAGTGAAGACTGATGCAAAGAAAGCATTCAGCAGCTTCAGCTCTCCTCAAGTCCATGGCTGTAATTTTACTTGCTACCCTGCTTCCTCCTCACCCGATTCCAAACCCCAAAGTATGAGCCAACAACATTCTTGGCAACTACTGATACGAGGCCATAATGTTATTATGAAATTAGGGACCTGAAGTCAGTTCTCCCTTTTACACTAGCACGACATGTAGCCCAGCAAAATGGGCAGGCATCTCAGAAGAAAGTGGCCTGAGTAAAATCCCCCCCTCGGCTGGGTTCCAACTTCCCTGCGGCACAGTTGGCAGAATGTTTTTCCCCTCAAAGCACAATTTTCAAACAACTAATTTGGACTCAAAATAGCTCTCCCTGTCAGGTTTGAGAAGACAGAAACACAAATTAGAGAGGAACTGTTCAGATTTAGCAAGAGGCTGTAAGCATTTCACCCAATGAACAGAATAAACATCAGCCAATAATTTTGGAATCCCATAAAAGAGGCAAAAGCCACCCAGGCAGACCTCAGAGAAAGAACTCCAAAATACATGTACAGAAATAGGATATAAAACAATGAAGAGCAGTCAGTTCCCAAAGGCTCCTGCCCAGAGCAGTAAGGATAAGTTGTGCTGGCCAGGCCCAGGAAGGAGCGAAAAGAGCAGCTGGGGCTCTGACTGTACCTGAGAAGGAGCAATACCTGTCACCAGCCCCAGCCTGTGCATTTCTCACCTTCTGTGAAATGAGGCCTTTATCTGAGCCCCTTCTGCATGTGTGGGGAATGGCTGACTGCAGCAGCTGGCAAATGGCTCTGGAGAGAGTAGTAAAAGGCATCATTAAAATTTAAAATAAAAAAAAAAAAAAAGAAAAAGAGTGAGAGTGAGAGCAACAGATACATTTGACAGCAAAATCACATCAGAGGCAGGTTATGGGGAAATGCCTGTGGTGAAATTGCAGCTTTGGGCTAAAGAGGCACCTGCTGTGCCCACAGTTAATTAATTGCCATGGCATCAGACACTTCCAGAAACACCTCACTGTGGCTATGTGGCATACAGTGGTGTTATGAGATGTGCCTTGCCTGTGAAAAACCACCACTCAGAGCATCCCTCCAAGCAGCTTGCTGGGGAACAAAAGCCCTTTAAGCCATCTGGTGGGATAAACACTCCCTGTTAGCTTGGATCCTGTAGTTCTGGGACAAGTGGAGGTTCAACAGCCTGTGCCAAGGAGTCTTCAAACCTTCATGATCTTAAACTGGTAGTCCTGAGTCAGCCACAGGAGCTGCTCATAGAAGATCTTCGTAAGAAGATCCATGTAAATTTCCACATGGCTTTCATATTTTCTACACCCCTTCTTTACAAGATTTTGTGATGGATGGTAGAGCTGGCCCAGCCAGGAGCTGCAGTAGCATCTCCTCCCAGATCTGTACAAGGCTGTGAAGGAGAAATGTGAGTCCCCAGACCAGGCACTCAGACCAGCAGCATCCACTTCCCTGGAGGCACAGAGAGGTTGCACCTGCCAGCCAGCAACTCCTGCCTTCCCTTCATGCTGCCTCCCAGCCTGCCAGCAGTGGTGGCTCTGTCCACCCTTCCTCCCATTCCCCACGTCAGGTTCCCTCCCCCTCTGTCCCACTGAGAGAGCTGCAGGGTCTCCATTGCCCCTGCCTCCATCCTTGTTTATCCTGCTCTACATCCAAGAGCAGATCCAACAAGCCTCCAACAATGTCCTCACTGTCCCTGCCCAGCTGGGACCAGCAGTTTGCAAGGGCGGGGGGGCCAGCACTGCTCAAAAATGCTCTGCCCCAGTGCAACACCAGAAGCAGCATCAGGCCTATGGTACCTTTGTCTTTCTCACAGCACTGAAGTTTTTCATTGCTTCCATTCCCCTCAGCTCTCTTACCAGCCACCCCTCTTGTCCCTTAATTTCAGTCGTGAGTCTCCTGGCCCCATTTGTAAAATATCCCTAGGAAGCTGTCTGCCACAAGAACAGCTCCCATTCTGAGCCCACGCCACATTCCAGGGATGCAGACAGCCCTAACTCCGCGGCACTTCAGCATCAGATTTACTATTAATTATTGGTGTCATTATTACCCAGCACCCACGAGCCCTGGCCGCCTAGCAAAACCCTGCACTGAATATTAAAATGCTAATTTCCCTGCGAGATGAGAATTTGCTGGTGTCTCTCTGCTCATTTGTTTGCAAATGCCGTTTTCCTGTCGAGGCTGTATTCCCAGCAGGCATGGCAAGGAAACGCTTGCATAAACAGCCCCTGTTTAAGAAACCTTGTATCTCACACACCCCTGCGTTCCAGCCCTGACCAGGATTACTGTGACACTCAAGAAAAATGCTTCATTTTGTCTGATGCCTTTGAAAGGTTTTATGGTGCTCTCGCAGTGCCTCCGTGCATTAGGATATATTGCGGGAGGTGCAGTTTCCCTCTGCAGGGCAGGGTTTGGCTGGCTGTACGGGGTTCTATTGAGGCACGGCTCATTTCTGTGAGGCTCCGAAGGGCTCGCTGCTGTGTGCCCGCCGCAGCCGGCCCGGGCTGTGCTGCAGGGCGGTGGCAGCGGCTCTCGACAGCGCCCGCCCGGCTCCGGGGAGCCGTGGCACCGCTGCCAGAGCGCTCAGGGGCTCACTCCCTCTCTGCTGGCACAGCACAGAAGCCCCTCTATTTTTAATGCCAGGATTAGCCGGCTATGGTTAAAACACTAAGGACAGCTTGGTGGTGAGGGGCCTCAGGAAAAGCAGGGTAAAAGGCTGCGGCTCTGCAAGGGAAGCAAGGAATGCTGTTACTCCTTCCCCCCTGGGCTGAGTTTCCTCGGAAAGCTGCCCATCTCCTGAGCATCACCTTGCATTCTCAGCGATGAAGTATGTCCTGAAAACATCTGACTTCCCTTCTCCTCAGCTGTGTGTTCTCCAGCAGTGAATGCAGCATGGGAATTCACGCTACATTTGAAGGTAACTAAGCCAGCGTTCAGTTATATGGCAGAGGGAGCAAAATAATTTGGCACCAACAAAATGCAAGCACAGCAGTTTGGCCTAAAACAAACAAAGGATCCCCACCTGCAGGTGTTTTTTTGTGAGAGCCTGCCATTATTATCCCTCTGCCATTGAGCAAGACTGGCAGTATTATCTCAAGTTGTGCAATGCCCTGAATATTTAGATCTATTTCAACAGCTCTGTATTGTGGGGGGTACAGACACATGGCCAGAATGTAGCTTAGAGAGAAGGACATTTTTTATTGCTTTGCAGTGAAAGTCACACACATGCATAGCACAGGCCATGTCATTAAACTTCTTTTTATAAAAATGGTATCTATCCCATTTATAAATACCTGCCTTATATTTAGGGCCATGTGTCTGTCTTCAGGCTTCAGGTGCTGATACAAAGTGATTGCAGTGGGGCTTGCTGCTCCCACACAGGATTTCTACATAACCAATAATAATCCCCTCCCCAGATTAAGGATGCAATCATCTTTGCAAGTGTTTAAAAGTTTATTACAAAAAAGGCACAGCTAACACACCTGAGAGAGACAAGAGAGTGAAACATAGTGGGAAAATTTGTGGGTAAAAAAATCAAAGCTAAGATGTAGCAAAAATCCTTGCAGGTATTGGCTCCTCTAACTCTCAAGGCTGGAAGAAGTCGCTGTCACAGGAGCCAGAGCTGATACTTGAGGATGCTGATATTTGAGGATGCCTGTCTTCTTGCACCAGAACTGCTCCCAGCTTCATTTCTGAACTGCCCATAGCATTAATTCAGGAATGGTTCAAAATGTACAGAAAGGTCTGAGCAGACATACTGCCTGGTTCTGCACAGATGGATATGCTGGAATGCCACAATTTCCCAGAAAAAAGCCCTGCCCAAAATCCCTGTCTCACACAACTGCCACTGCTCCCAACCAGGGTCTAACACCACTGCAGCCTGCCCAGCCACAAAACTCAGCCTAATCTAGTCCTACTGGATACAAGAAGAAAATTAGTAGGGAAATAAAAAAAGAGCCATGCCCATGATGGGCAATGCAGAGCAGTGTATTCCAGCCTAGGTATTCACAGAGGGAAAGAACGGCAGAGGGAAGGCAGACTGAGCCATCAGCACAAAGAGCACTCCCCTGGGCAGGTCCTTGCTCTCCTGCAGAAGCGCATCGTGTGCTGCCTGGGGCTGCCGGTGGGATTCACTCTCTGCAGCCAAGGAGCAGTGAGCTGGGAGCAGAGGAGTGAAGCTGGTGGAGAGCACAGAGCAGAGGATCAGCTGCAGCAGCCCTTGGCATGTGGGCCAGTCTGCTGCTCCTGCTGGTGGTGCTAATGGTGCTTGACCCAGCAGGCTGGGCTCTCACCGTGCCTCTGCTCTGCACATTAACTCAGCCTTCAGCATTATCTGACAGCTCAGACACGAAGAAGGCAAAATACACGTGGAGTAATCTGGAAAACGGGTTCCCTGTGCAAACAGCAAGAGTCAGGCAAAACAGTACTTATCTCCACGGCAGAGATGGGGGAAGGAAGGCACTTGCTGTAAACCACAGTGTTGCTTTTCCTGCACTGGGAGCATGTACAGATCCTCTCTGCCTGGTTGCCTGGGCCCCAGACCACAAGAGCATTCTGGTGTGTAAATAGATTCAGGCACTGCTTCTTAGAGGCACAGAACTCCCAGCTGGCCACTCTGAGCTCACCAACATCTGCCCCACAGTGTCACTGAAGTGCCCAGCTGCCTGCTCCCCCCTTGCCCACACAGACCTCACTGCTGTGCCTGCCCCAGAGGGGCACCTCAGCAGCTCCTCCTCGGCCTGCAGAGATCACCCTCAGCTGCCGTGCTGGTCCCAGCGGGGGCAGGTCCTGCTGCCTTTTGTGGTCTTGCCCCACTGACCCCTCAGCTGATGCTCCACTGTGGCTTCACCCTCCCGCAGCCTCATCTCATCCTCCTGCAGCCCCAGAGGAAAGGCACGGGGGATGCCTGCTTTGGTGAGAAAGTGCCACAACCCTGAATCCAGCACAGCTCAAGGCTACAAAACTGCAGAGAACAGGTTGGGTCTGGGTGGTGGTCACTGCAGGCCCTGGTAGTGGTGGGCAGAAGCTGGACACAGAGACAAGATGCTGGAATCAGGATGTGAATGCCAGGCAGTGGCAGATGAGGAATTTCAGGGCTTCTCTTTGAAGGTCATACACCTCTGCAATCTGTCCAGAGCAGCGGGGCTATGGAATTGTATTGGACAGGAATGCAGTCTTCAGTCTCACCAGCTGGAAGCAACAGAGTGATGAACCTGTCAGAAATGCTGTCTCTGGCCAGAGCAATACTACCTAACCACAATAGCTTTCCTTTTGCAGCACTCTCCTGGGCTCCATCCATCCCACGGGATTTGCCAGCAGATGGCAGGCAACCCCTGGCAGAGGTCCTCTGCAGCCAGCCAGGGAAGTCTTGGCCAGCTGTGCTTGGCTACTGAACT
This sequence comes from Prinia subflava, assembly GCF_021018805.1. NCBI lineage: Eukaryota > Metazoa > Chordata > Aves > Passeriformes > Cisticolidae > Prinia > Prinia subflava. Next base: position 45,946,882 of record NC_086248.1, read on the forward strand.
CCTCGGTCCCACCTGAACAGCAGTAAGGTCTAACCCCAGCTCTCTGGCCCCTTTCCCAGTTCTATATTTAAGGAAGAAGAGGCCCATTATCAAACACTCCATGCCAACACCAAGGAGTAAACACATACTGCACCATAGACTTCAGATTTGGGGCCCTGTTCCTGCTTACCCTGGACATTGCCCAGGACAAGGGCCAACACAAACCACTTTCACAAACCCCATCATAACAGCATGGAGGTGTCTCTGCTGGCAGAGTCTCTTGCCAAGTAGAAAATGGCAACAGCTAGAGACAGGCATTTCTTTTTCAAGCCTCAAGAAGCTGCTTGCTAAATCAAAGCCAGGATGCAACAGTTTCGCTCTGAATCCTCCCAGTGAAACGGGTGACAAGCCTGCTCTGAAAGGTTCTAGGAAAGGAGCTGGCTCAGAACTATGTTCAAATTTTTTGTGGTTTATGTGTTGGAGAGTATTTAGTCAAAGCCCTGTAGAGAAATGTGAATTTCACGTTTGATTGCAAGTGTCTTAAGAAGCAAAAGCCCACCAAAAATCCCTTAACTAATACACAGCACCCTCTTCCTCAAGAGCCACCCCTCTGCTGGCAGACCTGCAAGCTCCGGCTCTCTCAGGCTCATCAGGCTGGTGCTGGTGGGACGGAGCTGGCTCTGTGGCCATCCCTTGCAGGATCCCTGGCCCATCTTGCAGCCCAGTGGAGCAGCCCCAGCTCTGTGGGTTGCTGGGCTGGGCAGCAGGACCTCATGGCTTTTCTCCTTCCTCCAGCCTGCACCACACAGTCTGACCAGCTACCAAAGGCTGTCATACGTTGCCTGTACCTCATTCATACTCTGGCACCCGGGATGTGCAAGGCCTGGGCTCATGCTGAGGTGCTTCTCCCTGCAGCTCTCCATTTGCAGGTGCACATGCACCAGCTCACAGGAGCTCAGCAGCTCTCAGTGGACACAGCACACCGGTGGATTTTTGCCTTCCTATTGGCATCACCAGGAGCCAGTTGGAGTGTGAGGGGGCTGCTGAGCACAGCATCCACTGGCCTGGCTGCCTGTGCCCTGTTCTCACACACACAGTTTGCAAGCTGGTGTGCAAACTTTGCAGGGGCGGAACTGGATGATCTTTAAGGGTCCTTTGAAAACAAACCATTCTATGATTCCAGAGGTCTGTGGTGACATTAGCACTACTGAGGTCCAACAGTAGTGACTGCTACAAGTTCATGCTGCCCAGCTACAAAGCAAAGAGAATAAGCACACTGGTGTTCCAAGAATCCAGTGGAGGAGTCAAAAAGACAATAAGAGGGTCCTGACCCCTCACTGGAGAGCCTTGTGTAAAAAACAAGCAGTGAGAAACTCCTATAGAATGGCACTTACAGTTCATAATACCATAGTTCACATATAAAATCTTAGATTCCTTTAGGTTGAAAGAGACCTTTAAGATCAGCAAGTCCAACTGTAAAGAGAACACAGCCAAGTCCACCAAGCTGAGGCAAAGTCAGCTGAGCCTGTTCTCACCAGGCTTGGCTGGGTCTGGCACACACCCACATATACCCACACGCACGTGGCTGTTAAAGCATGTTCTGGTGACACAGAAATGTGGGGTGATTCAAGAGAAAATAATGAAGCCACTCCCACCTGCCCATGACTCATGCGGGCTCAAACCCAAGCTAGATACAAAACCCCAGCCAGGTACAAATCAACAGTTCATAAATGAAATATAAAAGAGCAGCCCCTGAGGCCTGGCATCCTGTCCCACCTCTCTCCCCCTACCAGGATGTCAGTCTCTCTAATGGATTCTGTCAGGGTTTGTTCAGATCCTCCCTAAATGACCCTGTCCTCATTCCCTGCCAGCATCTGGAAGGGAACCAAAAATGCACATTTTCAAGGGTTTTCCAGAAAAGGGTCTAGCCCTCACCCTCTTCTCCCCAAGTGGGAAAGTCATTTAAGTTAGTGTAGTCTTGAGCTGGGAATCTTCCTCCAAAGCAGCTGCTACCTGTGACTTTGGAGGGAGGCAGCTCAAGCCACAGATAGGAGAGCAGGATGCTGATGCCAGGGGATGCTCAGGGCCCCACTCTGCAGAGCACGAGGGGCAGCCAGTACCCTCCTTGATGTCTGAGGCAGTGATCATCTTGCAGCCCTGCAACAAGATGCTGGAGACCCCCTTCTTGCTTCAGATCCTCTGCTGCCTCTCCTCTCTCAAGAGGCTGAGGCTGCTTGCCCAGCAGACGATTTAAGGCGGCAGCAGCTTCCTGCTTGCGGAGGGCTTGCATGAACCCAGATGGGCCTAGTCCGGATGGGCCATCTGGAGCCCACACAAGCACCGTATTTGCAGACTTCCTTTTGCCTGCCGTGGCCAAGGAATGCAAGTTTCCATCAGCCCGTACTGTTTAACTTGCAGGTCGATGAGATGCATTTCCCCAGCAAGACTTGTGTTCCCCAAGTAGAGGATCCAGCTTCATGGCAGATAATGCCTGCCATACTGTTGAACTGCCTAACTCTCTCCCATGCAGGACTATTCTCTTCTTCACAGCTTCCTCGGTAGTCTCCAATGAGGGACACAATGCTTTCATCCATAATGGTATATCATACGTAAGAAGATTTGAACACTATAATCCCAAGAGGGCTCAGGCTGTGCTCTGAAATACGTGCTGTCATGTTAGATACCCTGACAGACAAATATCCAAGCTGTCAGACAGCTCTCCAGGACAGCAGACAGCCCTCTCCTGGCAGCAGATACCCTCCCTGGCAGTAAAGTGAAACAAACCACCCAAGGGCCCTCTGAACACACCTCTTTCTTTTCTAAATGCGTCTGCCATTAACCATAGAATGGTCTCTGCAGGTATAGATTGCCAGGTGTCTGAAGAAGAGAGGCTTTGTGTAGGACTGGGCAAAGCTGAGCCATAATATGAAAAAGGGTATTTTTGCCAAAGCTTAGAGCAGCCCTAGGAGATGAGAACAGAGCAGGGGAAAAAGATTGGAAGGGATCAAACCTTCAAGTCCACCTGAATCCAGTGAAGTGCCAGTTACTGTGAGACTCTCCTGTGGGACAGCACAGCAAAACAAGATCTGTAGCTGGGGCACTGCGGAGAAGAAGAACACGCTTCTCAAAACTTCCCAAAGTCCTACCTTCACCCATGTGTGGGACTCATAATACTGTCCAAGAAACCTCAGGGCCAAAAAAATGTTGGAAGATGGGTACCTGCAGCCCCACTCCACGTAGGCACGCAACGGAGCTGGGCAGCCCAGTGCGTCACCCTTCCAGTCAGGGGTGAGCTGGTCTTCACGTGGTGCCTCTCCTCTGCCTCTGCCCCCCGAGGCCCTGGGGAGCGGCGCGCGTGGGGGGAAGCGATGCACAACACGCCCATCGCTGCGCTGGCTGGCACCTCGCTGCTGGCACCAGCCTCCTTCACGCTTCCAGCTGCCCGTGCCCCAGTTTGCAAGGCTGGGATTTGCCATGGGGCTTCAGGAGGCCCAGAGCTTCTGTGGAGCACCACGGTGCTTGTAAAGTGTCCATGAGAGTGGATCCCAGTGCCAGAAACCCTCTGTCCCACAGAGGAGTGGCACACCAGCAGCACTACCCTCTTCCAGGACACCCCAGGCACTGCTGGCACCTTCCCAGGATGCCACTGCTGCAACGTGTGTGGACAGCTTGCAGAAGGTGGGGGCCCAGGCTCCTGGGGGCTGCACAATCTTCCTCCCATCTCCACAAGTGGGCCCTGCTCTGGAGCCACTCCATGGTGGCACATCACATCCACTGCCCCTTGCATCCACCACTGCCGCTGCCAGCCAAGAAGGGAACTCTGCACCCACCCCAGAGCATCCCAGCACGAACCCAGCAGCTCACACCCATCAACAGCAGCACACCTCCACATCAGGCCTGTGCAGGGGCTGAGAGACCTGCCCGTGGCACACAGCACGCTTCCTCAAAGAAGGGATGGTTCTAGCTGGGAGGAGGTGGGCCTGGGCCAGGGAACTGTGGTCCCAGCCAGCAGCTGCAGGGAGCTGGGCCGGCACCCAAGGAAGTGATCGCATTACACGGTGGGGATGTCTGGACCTGGACATCCCAGGCTGTGCTACGTGGTGTAAACCTGAACCCTGCTCTGTGCATGCTCAGCGCTGTTATATTTAGGATGCATAGCTATGCTGGCTACACAGGGTATCCTGTTTTCTCAGGGCATTTTTGGGAAACCAGCTAGTCCTTAGCTCCACATTTGGATATGTGCATGAGAGCAGCAAGGCATAGGAAACTTTATTAGGGTTTTTGGTTTACAAAGTGATAGCAACTTTCAATGTCAACACAGTTTTATTAATCATGGTGCCCTACACACTTAGGACATATCCCAATAATTTAAACATGCATGCTCTTGGAATTCACCTGTCAGGTAAGATCCTGAAATACCAAAGCAAAAGTGCGTTTTGTTTTCTAATTCCAATGTAGCTTATCTAGCAACCATCCTTAATCACACAGAAGCAGGAGTAATTCCCTCTCTCTTCCTGTGTCCCCTCCAAGAGCATGCCATATCGCATGTACTGGAATTTCAGCTCACACAAGGACAAGGCTGAATGCTGCTGTGGTGCTGCTTTGAGATTATTTCCAAGGTAATGTACAGGCTATCCAGAGTCAAGGCCAGAGCACTGCTGGTCTCCACACAGCCACACATGAAACATCCCAAAGGAGCTAGGTGGAATAGAGATGGATTACCACATCTCTGATGCACGAGAAGCAGCAGTGATAACGCAGTCCTGGAATAGTACAACCACCATGTATTAATAAAAGCATGACGCACTGCGACTGATTTATGAGCTTGGCACTTTAGGCGGGAAGAGAATATTCCTGGTTCTGACAGCCGGCAGGCCTCCTCCAGCACACACGATCCATTGACAAGGATTTTATAAGATTTACATTAGCAAGTCTCAGTTGAGCACATCTCCACAGACAATATATGTAAATGTTATTGTGTGAGATTGAATTCTTCCAGTTGTAAGTGTACAGCCACTTCAAATATTATACATGTCATAATCTCAGATGACCCAAATGCACTTCAAACACCTCTAATATCACTCTGGTTGATAAGAGAAGCTGCTTCCTTCCTGCTTTCCAGAACCAACTGTTTCAAAGTCACAGGGGACTTCCAGCTTTCATCTAGCAGCAGCATGATGTAGAAGCAACTCTTGATAATCCCCATTGGGACATACCACCAGGGTGTGTTAGCACATGTCCCCATTGTTTCTTAAATGAGTAGGGATTTATTTCTATGCTTGTGGAATACTGCAAGCAACAAGAAAACTTTCAGATGTTTAAGAAAAGTTCCATTATTACCAGGGGAAATATTCTGAAACCACAAACTATGCAGATTTTCATGCATTTATGGGTGGGCAAGGCCAAAGTCTATAAACTTCTCAACATGATCAAGTCAGTCTGCTTGCTATGTGCAGAGAATTTCGCAAGGGTGACTAACTCACATCAGCTTTGGTGGGTATACTTTCTACAGTTGTAGAATTGTAGAAACTTTGTACAGTTGTAGATGCTGCACTTATAAATACTTCTCTTTCAAATGCAAGCGTTTCCCGAGAATTGGAGTTACTACACAATGTCACAGTATGATCTGCCTCCTTGAATCTCCTCTGCTGCAGTGGAAGGATTGACACCAGCAAAGGAGAAGCCTGATCTCCTTTCATTCCTCTTTCTTAGCAAGTTAATGTTCTGAGTTTTACTGCCAAAACCAAACTACTGGAAACTGTCCTTTCTTCTGTACCACTGCAAAAACAAGTCATACAATTAAAAAGATTGAAAATCAAAAATCATAATTACACTTTCACAAATTACTCATTCCACATCATACTAGATAATGGCAAGATGCTTTAGAACAATAGATGTTTTAGAACTGCACAGCCAAGCAGCAGTTATATGATCTGATAATTTATAATCATCTCATAACACTGTCTGTCAAACTGGGGGGCCACAGGAGCCTTTTGCATAACACTTTAAGCCTTTAATTTTGCAGTTCTCTGGCTCACCTTTCAGCCAAGGAAATGTGTTTTCTGAAAAAGCTGATTGCTTTTCCACAGACCTGAGGTTACAGGTTAAAGTTCAGTGTCCATTCATGTAAATTGTCTGCAAGACTCTAAATTGACAATTGTGCCCCTGACCAAGTCATGCACGCAGAGCTGAGGTTATCTTTTCAGAGAAGAGCTGTGCCACATTGCCCAGACAAGGGTAGAAAACATTTTTAGCAGAGTATTATTAAAAAATACATACTTGAAAGTATTTAGAACTTCATTATGATCTGGAGAACTTCAGATACCTAAACTTGATAGCATTGAAACTTTTACAAAAGCAAAAGGCTGCACACATCCATTCCTTCTTTTCCCTCCACAACATTTCAGGGAATTCCTATTTATGGATACAGGGAAGAATCTTACCAGTGTAGGCTTACATGCAGGCATAGAAAGGATGTCTGAGCCATACATCACTTGGCATATTTGGTTCTTAACTAAAACTTTGTCTGCTGCTGATAGGTATGAAGAATTCCTTTCTTCAGTGCTTCATGTATCAGGTTTTCGGTGTCTTGTGGGATGGAGATGTCATAAAATGTATTATTGTTGGCTATCACATCACATCACGTCACATCCAAGATTCAATAGCAAATAACTACTTTTAAAGTAATATTTTTTTAAAAAAATCAGATTTTCCTTCACTAATTTACTGACTACACTTACTGACAGTGCCAGCAAACCAAAAATCCATTCTGGGAATGGACTGGGGCACAGGTATTCTTTCTGTAATGATTGCATATGCCAATTTTATCCAAACCACTTCTTACCGAACAACATCATAAAACATTTTAGCTACGGGAATGTACTGCTGAATACTTCATTCAGCCACATGTTCTGTGCATGCAATGCACATGTAGAAGTTAAATACTCTCAGGCTGCCTGTCCTCCTCATAATGCTTCAAAGAACACACATAATAATAATAGAAACGCCTTGTTACAGACCTGACAATACACATAGCAGTATGCCAATACACCAAGCTGGAAAAATTGATCCTATTTCAAGGCAAGTACATTATATACATCAAATCAGGTAGGCTGGTATTACTTTCAGACTTACAATAATAATAATAGTGATAATAACAATAATAATTTTTTCAACACCCACTGTGGATTAACTTGGAAATCTATTACATAACAGGTGTGGTACTCCCCCAGCAATTTCAGCAGCTCAGCTGTGACTGTACACACATCTTTCATAACCTTGTTAGTGATTTTAATCTACTTCAACAACTGTTGTTCTAATAAATATATCTTGCAAATGAAAAAAATCATTGTTGTAATTATGCAATAATAATTTTCTAAATTACTATATTTACTATTTCCAAATTACTATAAAACCATTAAAATAAGCCAAAGCTTTTGTTTTTTCTGTGATCATAAACAAGGATATGAAGCTCACTGGAAAGTAAAAAAGCAGAACCTACCTGTTAAAAAAACATTTATGGTACACCATCATTAACCTTCGCTGGTTATTGGAACAATGCTTGCTCAGATTCTGTGATTAGCCAGATGAAATTGGTATTTTGCACTAACATGATGCTTCTTGTGTTGAAATAGCACATGGAAAGTGACAGCGCTACTATTGTGCATTGTCCAGCAGTACAACATCATGATATTAAAGTGATTATTATTCATATTCCAGAGTGCTGCAAGTCCCAGTCATGAAGCTACTGTACCAGAACAAAATGACTGTTCTTGTCACAGGGAGCTTGTGAGGTGATAGATGGATGCAGACAGACTGGAAGGCAAAATGAACACTGGAACAGTTTTCATTAACACAGTAGATATGACACCTCGCACACCAGCAGCATAAAATACTAAACTTCTGTATACATCGAAGGGGTTTTAATGAGGGATGCAGAAGATACCTAGGAGGGAATTTTCCAAAAATTTATGTAACAGCTCTTCAGGAACAAAGGGCAATTTGAAACAGCCTTAAAATGCTTATTTAGAAGTCTAAAAGTGCAGGGCGCAGAGGCTGACCTGGTGGGACAATCAGACCAAGAGATAACTTAGATAATGTCTTGATTTGAGTAAGAGGGATGGCGTAACAGCAGGCTTTGGCAGTCATGAGCAAGTGAAGAGTGAAGCTTTACAACTAATGCAACAGAGATGGCAGAGCCAGGGCAGTAACACAAAGCAAGAAGCAACAAGTCAAAGCGAAAGACTAATAAACAACCCCCTCTGCAACTTTCTCAGTGGCTGTGAAATCAAAGTTGTTTAGCTGTCAAGGACAAAAAAGGGACACCATAATTCAGATCAGTATGATCAGGCTGGATTAGACTGTAAACTGCATGACCAGGTAGGAGAAACAGGAAGAGAGATGCTGTGGAAGAATGGCGATTGAGACAGAGCTGGCATAAGAGGTTTTAGAAACATCAACGTCAAAGCTGTTTACCAAGTACAATCGTATCAACAAAAGGACAACAGAAGCAGAAACCATGAGGATTACATAGCTGGGAATATTCAGTTGCCTTGAGGCTGAAGGAACAGCTCTGTCTTGAGATGTCAGAGATGCAGACTAAGCTTTTTATCAAAACGTCACTCCTATTCCCACCCTTGTGTAAAAGGTACATCAAAAAACAAAGCCTCTCTCTCAAGGTCATGGGCAGTGCAAGTAAATCCCAACCATTCTTACCTACACAACTGTTATAGAGAAGACAAGCAGGATTTTTGGAAGAAGTTATCCATCCATCCGTCCATCCAAAGTTAGATGAAACAGAAACACACAGACTAGCAAAGCACACAAAATCCCACTTTGCAAACCCACCAGTATGCTCCAGCTCATACTTTCTATGTTGCCACCTGAAGTATTTGAAATGCTCCAAGGTCCAGCAAGGAGGAGAAAGCAGGAAGGTATTTATTTCCAGAACAGAGTCTACCAGCTTTCTTTTTCAGAAGATGCATCTACAGGATTATCATGCAAGTAATAATGAATCTCAGCAAGTGCCATTGGTGCGGCACAAGTGGAGAGCAACACCTGAGAGAACACTCCACCGATCCTGCTTTCCATAAGGCTTCATTCTATTTTGATAGACACACAGCTGTGAATATTCTCGTGGGCATTTTAGAAGCTGTAATTTCAACTCTGAGGTTTTGCAAGCTTTGTTTTGTGTGGTGTATGATATCATAAACATCCTGAATATAGTTACAACTGCAATTTTGTGGGCTGTATTTTCCCTACTGGTAGCCCAAAGCTGATGTTTACAAAAACTTTTCTGCATGCTTATTTGATTTGAACTTTTTATTATTATTACAAATGTATATTATTTTATTAAAAAAATTCACACTGAAGCAAAGTCAATTCCATTTCATTACAACCAAGAATATAAAATAAATGCAATGAACTCATAGCTTAGTTTTAACAGTCATTTCAAGAGTGACATCAGGACAACTTAAAAGCAGTAAACTCTCAACTCCAGAATGAGAAACGAGTATTTTGCTTTGTGGTTTTGGTAGCCCATTGGCACGGGCACCGCTGAATGCGGCCACCACAGATCTAGCGCGGCAAAGTTTTGTGGCAGCACCAGGCGCATACACAGTAATTTCCAGTGGAAACCACAAAAATGAAAGATGTGTGCATGAAATTATTAGGAAAAAAAAAAATAACTGAGTAGAGACAGGCACACTTCCACAAATAGTAAACATGGGAATATACAACTAGGACAACTTGAAAAGTTACTACCTTACATATATAAAAAGTTCTTTAAATTGCTGTTTAAAAGGACATGTTCTGTCCAGATTTTGTGTAATACTTTTTAGTGTCTACACAAGACAAATTTTTAAAAAAATTAAATAGCATTAATTTACTACTAAATATTTAGGAGATAACAGTGCATTAAGGACTTTTTTCATATAGTAATACACATCGCTCCTGTCTGGCGACATTTTTAGAAGATTACGTATGGCCTTATGTACAATACATTTATTTAATCCTAAAACAATTCTTTGCTTAATGGTGTTAAAGTACCATTCCTGAAGATTATGAAGGGGAACTAAGCTTATTATGTTTATATAAAATATCATACATATTTGAACACTTCTAGCTTCCCGCCACCCCTCCCGCTACAAATGCGCTTCCCTCCCCCTTCCCAGATACAGTGTCACAGATACAGTGCAGGAGTCGCAGCTTTCCCTATATTTTTCCTTCATTGTGCAGTTTGTGCTACATAAACTTCACCAACCCAGACCAGGCTGCTCATTCCATGAATTCCTCACGTTGGTTTCCTCCGGGCCATGATGTGAAAAGCTGTACTCAGCAGCCTGCTCTCCCACCAGGATGGAGAAGACAGCTCTGTGCCTCTCGGTACAGGTGTGAAACACTTTGGTGAGGCCCTACAGGTTATGGGCACAGACAGAGCTGAGTAATAAAGAAACTGCACTGGCAAAACAACCCCATAAAAATGACACGGTCCTGGTTTCCCACAAAAAACTGCACAATTCACTTCTGAAAGGGGGAGTTTTTACCTCATGGGACAACCCCTAGGCAGCAAGGCTTCTTCCACTATGACTGCCACCCACCCTGGCAGCACGCATCAAGCTCCCAAGAAAAGGCAAATTATTTCACCCCAGGAAGAAACTATAAGAGTGTGCAGTGCCTACATTTTGCAGCCAGCGCTGTTGCTTTTATTTGCTCTCTTCCCGGGTGTGAGTTTGAAGAAACAGAGGAGATCAGCTTGGCTTCACCTGTGCACATAAAAGCTAGAGAGAGGAGTGGCATGTAGTCATCTATCAACCCAACCAAGGCAAGAAATGCAAGTGCAGCTTAGAGAGGTTGTGGCAGTCACTCTAGAAGCTGGAAGTTCAGTCAGTTAAAGCACCTTACATTGCTGTGAAGTTTTACACTCTACATACAGATTAATCTACACCATGATTTTGCCTTATTGGCACAAGAGCCCACCTTAATTAACCAATGGTTCCCTGCCACCTCCTGATCTCATATGAATTTTGATGATCAGCTGCAGGTCCCAGCAGGGAAAAGAAATGCAAGATAACTGTAGTAGAAAAGACAAAATAATTTTGAGAGAACAGAAGGAGGAAAACAACAGGAGGGGACAAAAATCACACTGCCATAAGTTAATTTCCAGAAATGTGACATTCAAACCACAGAAGTATAAAAGAAGTGTTACTTAATGGCATTGGCCAAATATCCCTTTGATCAAAAGTACCTCATCCTAACATCAGTAAGGGGGGAAAGAGTAAGAACATCACCCCAGAGTCACCGAAACAAAAGAACAATTAAAACCTGTTCTTTCAAACAGAGTACTACAGTATGTATAAAATGTAGCATTTCAAGGGTTATACATTGAAAGTATCCTTTAGGAGATTATGTTTCCCCAGAATTTTTTTTTTTCCTTTCAATTGCTTCATTTAGTTTTTCTCCACCTTCTTATCCATTTGATGACAAAAGCAGGTTTTAGCTGCTTTTCCAGAGCAGCTGGGTGTTGTCAAAATCACATGATGGTAGGGATGGCCAAAGCAAACCAACTGCTCACAAAAAGTAGGAAAACAGCATGAGCTTGAGGAGGAAGGGGGCACTAAAGATGACTGGGAGATCAAATCCAGTAGAGCTATGTATGTGACTAGCTGTGACGAAAAGCATTCTCCTCAGAGCAAACAGATCTACTCATCTTGCTACATCTGATCACAACTGCAGTGTGAATGTACAGGTACACCGTTTGTGTGGGCACAGGGCAGAAGAGAACACTGCAGTATAAAAACTTGTTACCACTCTCCTTTTACACCTGAACTACTCTCACTTCACCTCTTCTCTGGATGCCAGCTGTAGAAGCTCACTGATGTTACACTGCCAGTAGCTTTCTAAATGCATTCCTCTAGGTTTTCTGCCACTGGAGTCAGCCTTTTTTCTGAAGGCCGAAGAAAAAATGAAGCTGTCCCAAATTACATGTTGTGTCTCTCTGAATAACTGTGGTTCCAGAAGTTGGACAATAATCCTCTGATTATGCTTCTGAACTCTTGCTTAATTACTGGGGATTTTCGGCCAACTACCCATCCACTTACAGTCCCTTAGGCACAATCAAAACATGTTTGCTCTAGGGAAAAAGAAATATTTCAGTGCAATCAAGGGCATCTGGTGTAACTAATCTGGTTAATCACAGCAATGTGAGGGACACAGAATATGCATTATAAACAAGAAAAAGGAACAATTTTCAACATGCTTTTCAAACGGCACAATAATTTCTCTTAATTATAAATTCTAACATAAAATGATTAAATGCATTTGTTTTTGCAAGTCTTAGTATTTCTGTCACCTTTAAATTTTGAGAACTGACTCAGGAATGTGAAAAAAAGCTAAATTTATAGAACTCTCACACACATTAATAAGCTACTTAGCAGAAAAACAGAAAAAGCCCATCATCCACATTCCTACCGAGACTTGAGGGCAGTAAATACATTTTCCTGACTATTTTGGTGTCCAGCCTGGGAAGACATTCCATTCTTCTGTTCCAACACATCCTCAAAGCATCTCCTTTTTATGTGACTGTCCTGGTTTCATTTAAAGTAATGTTTAATTTAAAACTAGTCAGAGCATGATCACTGCGATTTCAAGAATTCAATGTGAATGAGTTAAGAAATATCAGCAATCTTCTGTTTGGTATTCAGTCCAGTAGCATGAAGCATATCTGTCACTGCAGAGACTTGGGTGGGTTTTTTTCTTTTTTCATTTTATCAATTTTTAAAATTTTTTATTTTTAATATTTTGCCTGAAAACTAGACTAATAAAAACAGAATAGTAAAATACTCTGGAACAGTAAAATTTCGCTGTTCTTGACATCCATGAGCAAAACAGTAATATCCTGTGAAAATAACATAGTGCTTTAAAAAGGTGCAATATACCTGTATAGCTAAACTGGTTTGCCTAGTATAAAACTAACTATATACAAGCTTGAAAGCCTGGGAGTTCAAGATTTTAAAACTTTAAAATCCCATCAAAGAGATTGAAAAGACAGATTTATGGCAATCACTACAGCATAAGGAAGGTGCACCAGGAATCCTTCAAAATTCCAAAGGTTAAAGAAGTTAAGTGCTGGGTTCAGATCAGAAGGGTTCATTAGAGTAACCACAATGGAGCACATGCAAGGGCAGGGAAGAAGGAAAACTTCACAAGAATCTCCTTTATGGCAATAAAGGGATGGGGATGGGACAGGGGTGGGGAAAGTCTTCAGTGAGTGAAGTTTTCCTTTTGTCATCATGAATTTTAATTCTGCATCACAGTTTGTATTTTTGGTCTTCTCATCGTTATGAACTTCATATTGCTGGAGTCTTCTGGCTTCTAGTCCATTCCTTTCTGAGTGCAGCCTGTCAGGCCCCTCAGTACCTGTGAGACTGATGAGATTGGTGATACTGAGAGCTCTGCTGAGATGACGTGGAATAGCCCATTGTACTCTGGGACTGAGAAGATCCCTGAATGTTGCTTTGGTAACTCAGGCGCGAGCTGGAGTGCTGCAGGAAAAAAGAGAGGGATCAAAGGAATGAAACCCAGCCTGTCAGGATCATGCAGCTCGGGAGATTTTTCAATCTCTCTGGTGCTCACTAAAACATGATTGTTGGGGAAGCTGACTGAACAGTACTACTGTTCAGGATCCCATAAAACAAATCATCATTCTGATCTGCAATCAGCTTTAACACAGCACACAAAATACACAAGAACCCTTGGAGACACCTAAAAGTACAGCAGGTAGACACGCATTTTCTAAAAAAACATACACAAGAGACAAAAGAGCAGACTCCCTTTCAAAATTCATCTGTTTCTTAAACTTATATCTATCATGGCTATTAAAGCAAATACTATTACTGCTAAGGCTACAAACACCCTTGTCAAGATAGGCAATACTAAATGTTATAGAGGTATATTTTATTCTTTTCTGAGAAAAAGACAACCATGACTTAAGAGCTACTCCATTTACCTAAATGAAACATTGTCCATTAAGATAAAATAATATAATTCTATGTGAGTCTTTCAATCTCCTACTGCAAACAAGGACAACTACTTAAAGATGGGCATGTGTATGTACATAAGCTAACATTTATTTTCCTGAAGGTTTTTTTCCCCTCCCCAGTTTGGGGCAGTCAGCTCAGTGGACTCCAACCTCAGCAAGACAAAATTGTGGATCTTGCAACCTCCACCCTGCTGATTTTTTCCTTTCATTATCATAACCATTCCCCATCCAGAATCAATCATGAGCTGCCCAATAATGCAAGTTGCAAAATCACTTGGCATGAGAAGTACTGTTCAATGGACAGGAGACTGCCCAGCAAGGTAAACCCCACCACAATCCACACGGTTAGTCTGGTTGTGTAACACAGTGTCTGAAACCTGACATTTTTCTCAAAATTCTGGAAAGTTTTTCAACTTTTCAGAATGGAAAAGAAAAAGAATTGTGATAAATTCTATGACCTGAAACCTGAAATTTTTCTCAATATTCTGGATTTTTTCAACTTCTAATGGCAAATAATTGTGATAAATTCTATGACTTGATAGGAGCTCTTTCTGGATGAAAAGCATCAGCTCACCATGCTAAGCAAAATACCCAAGGTCACATAAGGAAGGCTCAGTAAAACTCAGCAAAGAGTTTGCACTGTCATTTGTGGAAGCAACATATATTGAGGCTGGTGAATGACAAAATAAACTTCAACAGAGACTTCAGGCCACAAGCTGTAAGAAACTCAAAGTAAAGGGAATCTTCTATCTACTTCTCAATTAGATAAAATGAAGTAAAATTAATGCCCTGAGGCTATAAGAACGTGTTCACTTGCCCATGCTTATTTTTGTTCCACATATAAGAATTTGTTTTTAACAGAGTCAGATTTGGGCAAATTGCAGACATTCCTTTCTGGAACAGAAGATAGTCAGCTAGAAGTTAAAGCCAAACACAAGTGTAAAATGGATAATCAGATCATACAATTTAGTGAATGATACAGATCACATGAAACATACAGATCACAATTTTGATGCTGGTAAAATTTAGAAGGAAAGCATCATGGAGTGCAAAAAAACCCAGAAAAACCTGAATATTTAGACTGCTAGCAACTTGTAAGGGGGAAGTTTGCCAACAATTCAGAGAGCTGGATAAGAATTCTATAATGGATATCATCAAATGCAGCACACCAGTCCTCAAAGTGTAGACCAGACCAGACCAGCCATAAATACTGTATAGTCAGACAGATGTACTGATCTGTCCAGGCCTCAAGCCTGTCTGGAACTTTTCAAAAAAGAAACCTAGTTGTTTTTCCTCTTAATTTGCCCTCAATGCCTTCATGACCATTTGTAACTAAAAGAATCAAACAAAAATGGGAGAAATATGTCTGGTGCTGAGTAACCAACTGTCTGTGGAGA
Organism: Prinia subflava; assembly: GCF_021018805.1. NCBI lineage: Eukaryota > Metazoa > Chordata > Aves > Passeriformes > Cisticolidae > Prinia > Prinia subflava. Next base: position 45,962,296 of record NC_086248.1, read on the forward strand.
AGGTCTGGAGGGCTAAGTCAAGACAACTCTAGAGCTGGTGCCTTAAAACCTACTTATTTTAACTTTAAAGCAGCCTGAAAAGACCATTCTCCGAGGTGGGATCCTCTTGGAGGCCAGGAGCAGACATAATCTGTAGCATAATTTAAAATTTACCCATAATATCTATTTTTTAATCCTTCTTTCAACTAATTAGTGCTCCAGCAAGTATAAACTCAGAAGTACTTAAGATCCTGGTAAGTTCAATGCTTTCTATATTTAATGTCAGTCACTTTTCCGGTGGAAAATATAATTCTAGTAAGCAAAGACAAGTATGTAAAATCAAAAATTATTCAGTGATAGTGCTTTTCCTTATGAATGCCACTATACTGGAAAGCATGAAATCTGCTCTCCTTTGGTCACATTAGAAACAATGCATGTCTTTGTGCCCTACTCTGGCATGAATCAAATGGAGGAATCAAATCATAATTCCTGTGCTTACATGCATTTTTTTTCTTTAACATTAGAAGTTGACTTAGAAAGATACCAGAATAAACTACAGAACCACTTCATACATGTGACAATAGGAGGAATGAAATGAGAGACTGGTTCTAACTTTGCTTCTCCTTCTCAGGATTGTCTCACACGGGATTTAATATTACCAAGACTCGAGTATCCTGAACTTGATGCAATGCAGCATTTACATCCACTGGCTTCAGCAAGATTACTCTAAAATATAAAGTTTATCAAATATTTAAATGCCTTCCTGGAGTGGACTAGTCCTCAACACTTTACAGGGTGCAGTAGATAGAACTCAGCGGGTATTCTATTGAAAACTATTAATCACAGACCAAAACTTCAGCATGCCTTAGGTTACATCAAAAACTCATTAAAACGCGATCTGTTCTTGCAGTTGGGAAAGGGGAAAATGACATTTTGGCCCTCGGCCCTATAATAGCACCAGAAGCAGCCGAATTTCCAGAGGTACCTGATACTCTGAAGGCATGACAGGCCCGCCTGAGTTAGCGCCTGAAGGCCCAATGCGTGGTTTCTTGTTGGGAGGCACCTGGTTGAGGCCGGAGTCCTGGCTGTGCTGCAGCCCCGCGCCCGCCGCCGCCCCTGCCGCGCCGCCGCCCGCCGCCGTCCCGTTGGTCTGGCTGCTGCTCTGCTGCTGCGGCTGCGGCGGCGGCGGCGCCGCCTGCGCCTGCTGCTGAGGTGCTGTCTGCTGCTGATGCTGGTTCTGCTGCTGCTGATTCTGCGGGAAGAAGAGACACAGCACGGTCACTTGCTCTGAGCTAGCTCTGTGAGCTTCATGGAGCTGCCAGCCCCGGCGTCACCGAGGGGGAGGCAGACCCGCCTGCCCGAAACACAGCAGGGCTGAATGCTGGGAGAAGGTCACCCTCAGAGACGCTCAGCCCCTGCACACCTTGTGGGTGTCCCACTTGGGGTCGTCTTGCCTTTTGAATGAAACAAGCTGGATTTAAACTGGAAACACACTGCAGTGCCTCCTACAGCTACCCAGGTGCTCAGAGGATAAAAGGAACCCTTTACAAAGCAGTAATCACCTAATGAAGTAAATCAAAGCATCCAAAATTTCACTAGTGCTCAGTGGCAGACATGGGGAACCACAGCAAGTTGTTTCAAGTGCTTCAATGGCCTTGTTCACACAGAATCAAAACCACTTCTCAAACTCTCACTTTTCACCTGAAGAAGGCTGACAGCATTACTGCCAGAAAGGTAAGCAAATTGAGACAAAGGAATTACGCCATGTCTTCCTGGTTGCAAGGAAATTCTACAGCAAAACCAGAAGCAGGTTTCAGTACTACATTTTGGGTTCCTGTGCTTTTAAGCATCTTGCAAAGAGTGCTGTACTGGGAATGGGGCCCAGCATGGTGCCCAACATATAGGGTCAGAAAATCTTATTGAAATAGCAGAAAAGTAAAAATAGACCAGAAATGTTGAAGACAAAAGAGGAGGAAACAGCTGAAAGAAGACTCTGGCAAGGGAAGGAGATAGCAAAGCAAGAGAAGCCAGCTAATTGGGATGACAGTGGTTCCTAGCAGGAAAATAAAGAGAGAAAAGTGTCACAGAAGGGAAAAATGGTTAAGAAATAGAACACAAGAACAAAAGACATTGAGAGCTCTTCTGGCTTCAGAGGGCAACAGACTAAAAGGAGTACTTGAGGAAGTGGAGGGAAGAAAATGAACGGAGTGCAACTCTGTCCTCCATGGTTACAGTTCTGGGAAAGGCAATATGCTCATCTGCCTTCAAACACCAGGGAAGGCTCCTCCATCCCAGCACTAAACCACCTAAGAGAATTGCAAAGAAATGCAGTTTCACTCCAAATGTGAGATATGTCACTTGCTCATCATGGAAAAAACCTTCAGCTGACATGGACTGAATTAAAAAGCCTTACTATCTTTCCCCTAATATACTGTAGGGAACATTCCAGGATTTTTTTTTTCCTAGAATATCTGCTTATATCATGACTAAAGCTTTAGTATGGCAACCTTTTAATTAAATCCTTATTTCATTAGTTTCTCAGACATTATGACAGCCAGTTGCCACTAGCAGGAAACTCTTGATGCCCCCTTCACCAAGAGACTTTTAGTCACCTCAGATAAATGACATAAAAGATTTGCATCTATGCCATTCATCACAATGGCCTCCCAAGATACATTCCAACAAAATTTGCAGTGATGTATTCATTTAAGACTACAAAGAAGACTTGCGTCTTCAAGGACTTAAGAGGTGGCTTGCAATTCCATTTCACTTTTAGCAAAACCCATAATGTATCCTCCTGAATGTAGTCCTCAACTGGGAGATTTGAACTTCAATAATTTAAAGTTAATCAAACTAGCTTTGAAAAAAACCTATTAAGCAGCAATTTATTTTTCATAATGGTTTGTGCTTCACTTACACAAACAAAAAAACAATAACTAAGGAACTATTTGTCTTAGAATTCTGAAATTTGTGTTTTCATAAGAGTGTTTGGATGCAAGTAAAGTAGTTACTATTGTGTGAGCTGAAAAACTTCAATTTTTAATGTGCAAACAAACATTGAAGGGACTCTCAAAATTAAAGGCAAGAGCTTGTTGTAGGTCCCAGGTTTTGTGCTTCAGATTTTAGCACAAAATTTAATTGACTAGCCTGAGTTTGCTCTTGTGTGGAACCACCACTGCTACTGCCTGGGTAGAGATGGAGACCTGCTCTCTCAGTCTGCAGCTGGGGCCTGGCTGCACCACCTTACTGCACAAACACGGCTTTTGCCAGCAAAAAAATTGTCCTCAGGTCAGTCTGGTTCATGGCAGTTCCTAAATGATTAAACTCATCAAAGGTCTACACTTAACAACCCATTGCCATATGTCACCTCTCAGGCACAAATTACCAAAATGAAATTTCAGTCCTACTGAGAAACAAACCTAGCAGAAACTTGCCTAACAGAATTTAAATGAGAAAAAAAAATCACTTTGTTTTACAAACCCCCATTTTAGTCTTGCTAACTAATAATTAACCATTTTGAAGAATGGATGCTTATGCTAAATGTTATTTAATTAAGATGTATGTTCCAAATAAACAGAGACAACTTCTCCAAGTTTCCAAATGATTATACAGATATTTATGGTTTTAAAAACAAACCAGTAAGAAACTAGTCTAAAAAAATAAAACCTTTCATTTACAATAACATCATAAAGTAACAAAACATGGCACAGATTTAACTTTCAGAATAGCCTTTACCTCCACATCTTCTACACTGTGGGAACACATTCAATGAGTTACGTGACTTGGGTTACTAAATAGTCTGAGAAAAAGTTTAATTTGGAGTGTGCATAAATACCTGACTGCCCTCAACAATCTTGAAGACCATTTATACATTGGCTGTTTTAAATATAAACGTGCAATTTTCATCATCCCTGCAACATTGCCAGGGAAAAGACAGATATTTACTTTCAAGTACACTAATTTAAATGTAAAAAAAGCCAGAGTAAATTTAATTCATAAGGTCTCCTCTTGTTTTGTGAAGCTGTGAGAGTTGAAGCAAAACCAGTAACTAAATTAAAGTGGAATCAGTATCATGAATTTAATTTTACTTTTGCTCTGGGGTCTGTTTCCTCCTTTGGAAAAAACTATCTGGACACAAAAATCATGGATGCTACCACTTGTACTCAGTAAAGAAGAATCTGCAAAATCAGTTCTGAAAACAAAATTTGCTTTCTAAAATTTAGTTTAAAACTCAGCTAGTTTGTCATGTTACACAGAAAATTGAAACCAGAAGATTCATGTAGTGAAATGGTTTCTCTGGAAGACAACAGCCCTTCTCACATAGTCCTCAGATAACTGCAGTTCAAGACTGTTCTCTTCACATTTTGTTAGCCATACATCACTATTGGTGCCTCACTGTACCCTGTTCAATGGAAATAACATGCAGCTTCCTACACTGTAGCACCATTATCTGGCCTTCACAGCACTACAGGACAATTGCTGTGGTCACACAGCACAGCTGAGCTACACGCACCAAGCAGATCAGATTATGTTGCAAACACACCAAGATTTATTATGCACACAAACAAGTTCTCACTCATGTCTATGGGGCTATGGAAAAGAGAATATTCAGACCAGATTGTTGCTACCAGAACAATTCAGAATCCTTATTATTCCTTTGTCTGAGGGGCTTTAAAACATGATCAGGAAACTGTGTGCAGATGGATGAAATGTTCTGATGTAGTGCCAGAAGCAGGCTGCCATTATTTATTTGAGACCCCGACAGCCATCTACATTCAAATGGCTGGATGGATGCCAGTCATACAATGAAAATGCCATTCTTTTCATGTGCTCACAATGGATTTTCATCATGCGATGCTGGAGGAGGCAGCAAGGTCGTCTCGGAACGACAGCAGCTGAGAGCGGGCTGCTGCTGACAGAACAGCCCATGCAGCTCCTTCCCCACAGGTCGGGGCAAACTGTGTTGGTGATATCACCTGAGACACCCCAAGGCATCTGATACTTTTCAACTGTCTGAGAAACGGATTTAAGGGAGCTTTGCCTTGGAAATACATTTTTGGTTAACTCTTCATGTTTCATTAGTTTTCATTTGGCACCATGATGGTTTCTTATTGCATACTTCAAAGCAAAAAAGCCCCAGCCAAACAAGGAGTTTATTATACCTTATCCCCTTTCTCTTCAGGTTCATCTTCATTGAGGAATTCTCTTTTTGGATATGGAATCTGACAGCCAGCAAACACACTGAAACACAGTAAATAGTAAACACTCCATAAATATGTACAGATGACATATATTACTTAACACTATGTTAAAAACAAGTGCATATAATGCAACTTCATTTCTTGTATTTGGCAAATCCTGTTTCCACAAGTGAGTGGCAGTGTGAGCACCCAAGATAGGTGCTGACTGTAATGTCAGATCTCTTTGCTGTTGGCACAAGGCTGTAATTTAGAAATCATGGCAGGGTTGAACATGCCCAAATGCCAGAACGACCACTTGTTGATCCAGATGGTAAAATGAACAAACACAGTGTCAGAGGTTCCACAACACCCAGTTGGAACATGCATGGCTCATTGAATAAGGAGCCTGATCCAAAGAATGTTAGTGTCTTATGAGCCTGCCTTGGCTTACAACAGGCTTCTAAATATTTGCCAATCACAACTGCAGAGTTATTTTCACTAAGCTTCTCAGGTCTTGTTTAGGAAAAAAAAAGATCACTTTTAAATTCATCTGATCAATGGAATAAATTCCTTAATGTTTATGGCAAAGACCTTATCATAATGTTATCCTGTAATCCATGGGGAGCTACAGTTCTCCACAGGATAGCATCAGATAAACACTAAGCAGAAAATTACTGGTAGCTCTTGACCAGTATCAGTTTCTTAGACTTCTGTGCCAACATTCAGAATACAATCAACATGACGTGGTTTTTAAAAGGGTGTGAACAGTTCTTAATCTTCTTGCTATGTAGTGTTTTATTTTTCAAACAGAAAAAGAAATTTTAAAAACCCAGCTAGTCTCAACTAGACTCCTTCTGCATTCCAGAGACTGTTCTCTCTTTTGGTATTGCCTGCTAGATGAGGAAACAGTGAAAGCAAAGGTAGAAGTCTATCTGCATCAAGTTCATACAGATCATAATGCTATGCACCACCATGCTTCCTAAAACGGGGAAGAGAAACTGAGAACGTCTGCCAGCTGGAATTGAATATGTCATTTGAACTTTTCATGAGAACAAAATATAGAGAGATATCAATTCTGTACTCTCAAGCCTTCTGAACAAGGGATTTGTGGGATTTTAGGCAGCCATTTATCTCTTCACTTTTCTCACACTGCTACCCTGTGAAAGAGAGCATGGGAATGGGCTGTAGGTCAGAGAACTGTCCCACTCCTAGGGAGAGGCACAATCAGCCAGGCAATAGAGAACAGGGCTCTGTGAGGCTGTGTAAGGCAGAACAGAAGAGGGCAGAGATCGAGTCTCTAAATGCTGCAGTAATGTTGTTGCTCTGGCTTTAGCAGTATGTTCAGAATTACAACACTGTACTGTGGTACCAGGTTACTTTTCACAACCACTCAATTCTGACACCAGTAGATACAGACACTTGTGTACTACACTTATAGTTTCTACTGAGCATGGCTTAGCTGCTACTTCTTGTGGACACAGGTAGGTATCTGTGAATTTTTCAGCTGTCATGTCATTTCATGGACTAGCATGTAGCAAAAAGAAGTCATCCCAGATGTGCACAGAAGAAGGAATACATACTCTGATGTAGGCAGAGGATCCTCTTGAAAGTAGGGGTCCTGCAAAGCCTGCTCTGAGGTAATTCTCTTCGTAGGGTCCATAGTAAGAAGCTTCTGAAGCTGCAAAGCATAACAAAAATAGCAAAAAGCTTATCAAACTATCATTTTTCAAACTGTGACTTGTATGTCTTGGATTGTGGATTGGTAAATTATTTCTGGCTTGTCCAGACAAGCCTAAGTTAGCATTGCTTGTTCAGTGAAGTTCCCAAGAACTACAATGCAAATCCATCAAAGTACTGTGGTTGTGAAGTACTTCTTATGTGACAAACAGTTAAATGTATCGGGCAGTATTAATTGCTCAGGCTGAACCACTGCACTAAAGCAGTGCTAAATTCAGCTATTATAGGTTCATAAAAAAATAATTTCCAAATAATAGCTTGTTGTTGTTGTGGTACATGTATAGTTTTCATACTGTTCTGCACTGCTGACACAAAAAGAAAAATGTGTCAGAATGGACTGAACACGACCAGGATTCTCCATATCCCTTTAGGGATGGAAACAATAAATCTTCATTTCTTGCACTGGCAACATTCCAGAATCAGAGCCCTCTGCCACTCATGCAGCCCCCAAACCCACTCTAATTGGTACTGAAATGAGAAGAAGCAGACCCTCCTAGGAGGAAAACAAGCACAAATTTATCAGCTAGAATGCTGTGACTGCAGCAGGCTATAAAAGAGGATTACAATATATTAGTAGTATAAAACAGGAATTATAGGAATTGTAGGCATATCACACCATTTTAAACAGTTACTTATTTAACACATTCTGATAAACTCACAGTAGGAAATTTGGGTGCTCAAATTACATTATACAGTATCCTGCTCTCACACAATACACCCTTAAGTCAAGCCAGTAGAGAAAATAAATTTCCTTCTGTAAAGGACACCTCAGCTCAAACTCTCTTTCAGGTCTCCAGCAAAAACTGCCTGGATATTCAACAAAAGAATGTGACTTTGGCATGGCTATTTGGGGCTTTTATTCCAATAAATTAATAACCTGACATACAATTTTATGTTCTGCATATATGCTACAGCAAACAGCCTCAGTAAAAGCACTCACCCTCCTCAATAAAGGAAATACAAAGAATCATCTTTGTCAGTAGTTGTAGTTAACCCTACTTGATAGATAAGATCTCAAAACTCTCTGCACTTTTGCCATGTCCTTCCCAGCTCTTCTTATTCACATACTTTATGGGCCTCAGACAGACCTCACAGCAAAACAGTGAGATTTAGGCTGTTTCTCCACCCATCAGTTCATTTGCAAATAGCTCCTAAATGGATTTCTGCTGCTTGCCTAGAGATACACCTCAAGATATTCCTGCATTGTATACATGGAGGTTTGAAAGGGCACTTATTTACTGTATTTTTGTGTGGTGAGATAACTCTTAACCCTACATTTTCTGTGCAGCTTAACCAACTGAACTTCTAATGATATGTTGGCTCTTTACATAGTGACCTCACACAATACAATATAGACAATAATTTGGTACTCAGTATCTTTACTTCAAACCACCTTTCCCTACATGATTTTTTTTCTGTCAGCTAGAGCAGCTTCTGACACCATTACAGGTTATGCAAATTTCCCAGTTCCTCCACAGTGATTTGCAGGGACAAAATGCATATTCTGTGCAAGGCCACTCCTGATCTTTGGTATCAGATGTCACTGTTGACAGAAGAGCACAGGGCATCAGCCTCTGCCCCCTGGACTCCTGCTTCAGACCTGGTTGCTGCAGCCCTACCTGAGTGAAAGCTCCTCCAGTTTTCTGCCATAAAACATGGTCATTACAAACTGTCTCTAAACATGACCTGTATTCTTTGTCACTCATAGGTAAGGCTAATGTACTGCAGCAGAAGACCTAAAGATATCTTGGCCCTGTTAATGATCTGGTCATTCCCATAGCATTCCTGCTTCACTCCTGAGGATACAATCAGCTAGCCCATTCCAAGTAATACCACACACAATATCCCTCCCAGCAAGATAACCTGCCTTTCAGTGATGCTACTGTGAACTAACTTCTTTGAGAAAGTCTGATTATCCGTAACTTCTGGGGAAATGAATTAAAAACATGTCTGGAGACAATTTGTTTTCAGGGCAGCAGTTGTTAAGACAACATAGGAAGCTAATGAAACTAGATTTCATCAAAATCTTATACTTCCCAGCAGGTCTCAAGCTCTCAGGCTCCACTGGCCTGACATGACAGCTTTGAATACTACGCTTGTAACTTTTCCAGGACAGCTAGAACAGATGCCTCTTCCTGAATGGAAAACATTCTGCCCTTCATGTAGACATTATCATTCAATGTCAATCAGCAGAATGGCATAATATCATTCTCTTTGTCAAGAGTCACTTGCTATCTTGCACTGATGTACTTGATGCCATCTGTTCCCCATGCACCACACTTCCTGTACTCATTAGCACAGTCTCAATCAGTGACTGCTACAAAGCAGATGTCTTCAGAGGTCACCCTGCAAGATGGAGGTCATCTCATAAAAATAACTACCTTGGATATGAACAAGGAGTTTTAGGGAGTCTGCTTCACAATACATATACCTCCAATCTATGGCAATTAGATAGCAGGAAGGTAGTCCATACTCCTGGGCATTCTTATTCAGAACTTTGGGAGACTGACCCATTTGACATCAGCCTCTGTCTCTGTAGCTGATCATTAAACCACCCTTACTCACTCCTTGAATTGTGAGAAAAATCTAACAAACTACCTTACTTAAAGAACTAAGTCTTCCTCATGATGTCCAGAAAGAAGGGCAAAGTACGATTAGTTTTGTTGTTCTTCAGAGATCTGGTTAATATTTCCCCCGAGAAAAGCAGCCAACCCACCCAAGACGACTCTCAACTCAGTGTTCAGCCTTAGAGAATTAGCAATATAAGCTGACAGCAAGCAGGTTTTCTGGTGGATTCCACTTTTAGTGGGAAAAGATGGAAGTTCCTGTACTAACTAATGATGTCTCTTGCAATTGTTGTCTTTTCAGTTAGACTTACCCTCCAGGTGATTCCAGTATGTGCACAGTAAGTTGAGTTTAAGAAATTTTCATTCATTTTTCTTCAAGCCTCACTCTTCTCATGGAGATTCTTCCCTTCCACCCACTTGGGACCAACCTATTCTGTTTCCACAGCTATTTGTGTCATCATCCAGCAGCAATTAATGAGTCAAAGAGCAAACCTTTGCCAGGATGTAGAGAGATGACTGCTGTGTTGAATTTGTAACTGAAGACAGACCACTGAAAGTCAAGCTGCACTAAGAGCCTCATTACAGAGCTCCCTGTACACAGCATTAGCAAAGTCACTTTGAACTTCATTCCTAAATTTAGACAGCACTAAGTCATCACAGAGACATCCAGAAATGATGCTGTATTAGACAGAGCAACACTGTGTTGGCCTACAATGGATGACTCAACTAGGCAACCAGCAAATATATGTTTAGGGATTTTGTTTGGAATCATTCCCAGAACAGTGGTGGACTACTGTCAGAGGGAAGAAAAAGAAAACCAAATTACTACAGGAAATAAATTTCTCCTTTCCTCTCCCCTTTCTTCACAAAACTCTTTAGCTTTTGGCGGCTCTTTAGCTCTCTGAAGCCACACAGAATCAAGACACATATTATACTCACTCTCTTATTTGCACAGCAGACCTAAAGGCAAGGCTGTGTATACACGTGTCTTGCAGATCTTAATTAGAGAAGACTCTCAGATCTTCAGCACCAGCAGTTTAAGCAAATTGTGTATGAAGAAAACACATTTCAAAAATGGTCAGTCAGTGACAAATAGCTTTAACATTGGTGTGCATTAGAATAGAATAGGTGAACAGACACAGATATTACCCTTAGAAATGCAATTTCATTCCTGTCATCACAGCAATTTTCAAGTTGCACCTACCAAAAGAAAAACTTTGCTGTCAGGCTTGACTTTGTGTTTCTCCATGTATTTTATGAGGCTACTATTGGCATATCTGAAAAATACAGTTAAAGAAAGACATGTCTGAAATAATAGTACATTAAAAACATGGAACTCTATCAAGTGACCACAGAAACATCTCCCAACCCTCAGTAAGTAGACTGTAAGAAAAACTGCCATTGGAAGACACATAAGATATTTATCTAGCAGCTGCACACATAAAGTGTGCTTTTCACCAATAGCAGTGCTATCAACTGTGTAAAGATTATCTCCACGAAACATGCAACTTTTATAGTATATGGATAAACTGTTGATAAGGACAATGACAGAGTCACAACTTGAAATTTATGTTCTATTTTTCTAAAGCAACTCTGCCACAGAAAACATTCAGCAGTTCATCACAGCTCAAGATTTAAGCTATTTTTTCTGGTTAGAACTTGGCAGAACAGTTAGATTACCATTCTATCTCCCCAACCTCCAGAAAACCGTAGAGTCCTTGGGGCTCCCAAGCTCAAAATTGCCCTAAATACCTATTATCTGTGCCTTGCCTTTAACTTACAGCTCCAAAGGTTATTTGTAGCCATTTTCAAAAGAAAGAAGCTTCATGCACAGATAAGCTTCATATTTTGTGTAAAGCCAGTATAATGAATCCATGTCAGAGCTGGAAACAGAATCTAAAGCTCCCAAATCCATGTCCTCTGCTTTACTTTAAGGAGTCCATGTGACTCCTTACCAGCTCTGATCTATTATCAACACTTGAATAATTTGGCCAAAGCACCAGGAAACAGTAAAAGCAGAAAATTCACAGATCCCAGACAGGCTTTGAATCACAATCCGTTGAACAAGTTACTTTCAACAGAAATTTCTGTCCAACACATTGCTGCCTCCACATATCCACTTGTCAAAAATACCAGTGCTTCCCTATTCTTTCTCACACAAAATGAACAACATTATCTTGTATATGTAATAGAAATGGGTAAAGGAAGCTCCTTTGTATGTGCCTGCCATACACTAAATTATACTTATAGCAACCCCTTCTAGAGAAATGAGGAGGCCTCTCAGGTGATGTTCTTAACAAGCAGCTGAGGAAGAGAACACCATTCATGTAAACCAGCTACTTCAAACAGGATAGCTGCCACAGTGCTAGAGCCCAAATACTTCAAAATCCTCCCCCCAAAAAAACAGAGCATAGGAGCTGATTTCTCCCCTCACCACACTCAATGAACTGTTGTTACATTATAATTACTTACGTTGTTCTTCTAAAATCTTTCTGAAGAGTTGGATATTCTGGCATCTTCCTTATGTCTTCCCAGTCTTTATCTTCAGCAGTGTGGAAAAAAAAAAAAAGCATTTACAATTCTGAACGTGTAGGTTAAGTAATACTCAGGAAGAAATAACTACAGGACTTGTTTGACTTCCTGTTTGTTGGCCAGCGCTATTGTCCTTTAATTGTCAGCATTTCCAAATCCATCAAACTGACAGTTTCTTTGTACCTATACAAACAACTAGTAATTTCCTTTAGAAAAACAACCAACAAACAACTCACTAGCGTTATGCCTGCTGCTTTAATGAAAATAAATTACCTGCAGGGAATCCCATTACACTGAAAATGCGGTCTAGCTGATCGTGATGAAAAGGATTACTTGTTTTGATGTCCTCCTGGCGACAGTGAAATATAGGTTCTGAAGTCAACAGTTCAGCAAATATGCAGCCAATTGCCCAAATATCTACATAAGAAGGGGGATAATTAATAAAAATTTACTGTACTCAATTGCTCTGGGTTTTGTTTCTGCACAATTTCTCAACATGTATAGCCACAGTAAGACAAAATGCTTCATTTAAAAACAAGGCATTAATATAATACATTAAAAAGAGTAAAAACTGGAGATGTTTTCTTTAAAATAAAATGAGTGTCTTGAAAGGCAAGTTGTACAGTGGCATTCCAGCACTTAACATATTCACAGTTATGTCAGAAAACTACACAGTATTTGCTTACAACATAGCTTAAAGGGCATTCAGTTGACCAAAGATTATCCCTCACAAAAATACATCGAAATAATACTTCTACCACATATTTCAGAACAATTCCAACCAGATAATTGATAACCAAAGAAATACTAAGCAGAAGACTAATGGCTCATATGTTTAACCAAATGGTACAAGCTAGTTAAAATGAGGAAAAAAAATCCTAATTTTAATCAAGTGTAGAAGAGTGACTATCAAACTTCGAAAAAATTAAAATCCTACTTGACAATGGACTCCCACAGCAACAATACTTTTACTGTCTCATCTATATCTCATGTACATAAAGAAAACAACAGCATGATATCTGAGAGTTGGACCTGATATTCTAGAGATCTTTTCTACCTTAATGATTCTATGTACTGAAAGAAAAAACCCCCAACTTTTATTTAATAAAATTCTGACTAATATGCTTTTAAAGACTGAACATACTGTGGGCCAAAACATTAATTTACAAGAGAATAGTTTCTCAGATTACATGTATGCATTCTAGTTATTGCTCATTACCATCCAAGTGTTCCGTATGACCCAAATGGTTTACTATGCATCTTGAAATGGAAGTGTGAATTTGCCAGTGAGAAGCAGCTTGTTACCAGCTCCCCCGCCCCCCCCCAACCCATAAAAACAAAAACAAAAAACAACAGACAAAACTAAAAAGGTTTTAAGGATTTGCTACACTGATAAACATGTGTCTGTGATACTGGGACACAACTTTGGAAAAGGTGTTGAGATCAGATTAATAATATGCATAGTCTGCTGAATACAAGTGTGGAGACTTGTGTAGTAATTGAAGTTAAATTAGATGACCCTAGGAAACCTTTTCTATTTTTTCCTAATTTAACAGAATAAATACAAAAAGCAATTTAATGTAAAACTCTAAGAGATACATAATTCTTTAACTAAACTTTAGTTTGCTGGATTCAGACTAAAGAAAACACCAAGAAAAGTCTCTTGCTTGTTGCAATTAATCTGAGACTCCAAACCTCACTTGCTGTCAATGATGGTGTTTGCCCATGCTGCCTATGAGACACAGGGTGTCCCTTAAGAAAAAGCACTGCTCTCCATATGTAGCAAATACAGAAATGAGCCATCACACGCTATTTGCCCAAACTGGTCACTGGTCGGTTCCATTTCCATCATGTTACAGGTGTGCAGCTTGAGGTGTCCCAATATACAACCCTTTCTTCAAACCTCCCTTACAGGAAAATCTGATAACATTTCATTCAGACTTAACAGTTTTGACAGGGTATAACTTGCTCTGTGCATTAAATCACATTCTCGAGGTTTTATCTTCCTTTGATTTTCCTATTGGCTTATCTGCATGAAAACAAGTTCTTTAGCTGTTGAGATTTTATCTGCTCAAGCAACTAATGCAGCATATTAATCACAATCGCTGCCTGGGTAGTAGGCATAAATTATCTACTCTGGAATGGAAATTACTTATTAATTGAAGAAAGGAATCCTCATGTAACAGTATCTATTCACTAATTTTCATAACAGATAGCAAGTCCTTTTGGAGATGGCTTATCTAGAGGCCAAAAGAATTGCAGCTCTCTTAGTTTTCATGGCTTTCCACAGTGCTCACTGTCCATCACATTGAGAGGGAGAGTCTGGGCCACTGCTCATTATTCCATTCATTACTGCTCTATCCAGACTGACCTTTTCCTTTTAATGAAGGAAAAAAGGTAAAATCTAGTATTCTCCCTGATAGAAAAGCTGAACTGGGAAATCTCCCTCATGTGACACAGCAAATTTCAAAACCTTTTTTTTCCCATCACTTGCACTGTGTGAGAGAAGAGCCACTACACAGTGTACAGAAAGTGCATTTTAAACCCTTTGAGAATTCAGAAAGACAAACATTGTACCAACTGGATGTTACATCTGTATAAACACTGGAAACTCCCAAGATGGTGTTATAATTTTCTGTGAGGTAGCATTATTGGGCAAGTCAAGCATGAGACTACTTAAACTTTGATCTCTAGCAGTTCATATGCTGGAGTTCAACCCTTTATGTTTCTTGCCAGATATTCTTCATCTCCAAAGAACTAATATAAAGTAACCCAAAAGACTTCGTACAGAAAACCTGAAGCTTCAATTTATGTAAGAAAAGATTAAATTGATGGGAAAGGCCTTGAAGCCATGCAGCTCAAGCAGGTCAGGGTCTTCTCTTCATGAACCTTTTATGTAACCTGATCTTGAACACATCCTTGGCATATATTGACACCATTCACAGTTAATGATTTTCTGCCAAGATCAGCTAGTCCTTTTGTCCGTTTCTTCTAAAAAACATTCATAACTTGCAATAATAATGTACCACATATGGCACTTTTTCTAGCAGGAATGCTTAATTAAATTTTGCTAAGTTTAAACACTTCATAGATACAAGCATTCTTAATAAGTATTTATCTCCTACACTATTCATAGTAGTCAACCAAATATAAATTTTAGGTCTAACTATGGGAAAAAAGTCCTTGTCTAGTGCCATTTAAGGTTTTCTATTTATAAGACTTAAAAATTAATGATTATTACATCTATTTCAAATATACTCCAAGTAACAAGTACTATTCCTCAGTAGTGGGCACTGACAGAGCAGAGCTTAAAACACACAGGTAGTATTTTTCAAATACAGTGTATTATTATTCTAATGCACATCATCTGCCTTTAGCACTAAAGGAGCTTCTTATAATGTTATATAAAAATTTCATTATACATAAAACTTTTTTAAAAGCAAGCAATCAAAAGAAGTGGCAAAAATTACCCAACAATTAATTCTCTCCTCTCCCTTCTACTAATGATCAAGATAGTGAGTGGCCTCACCTCTCCTGAGCCAAAGCTAAAACTACTGAAGGTATTCATTTGTTATGTCCCAGACTCACTGAAAACTGGGACACAAAGGTCCTACAGAGTTGCACTGGGTACTACATGTTTTCCCATCTGATGTCTTGGAAGGATTCTAATTAGTTTACTGGAGTAACCCAGCCATTTCTGTAAAGATGGTTCTGTTTCCTACAGTCTTTTCTCCTGTCATTAGGTTTCAGGACTGATCCGTGGTGAAAGGTTTTTACTGTCTGTTGGGCTGTGTTGTTTTGTTGATGTTCTCCTCTACCCTCACAACTTACCGATTCCTCACTTTTCCCAAGTTTACACTGGACCCCAGTGTAAGCCAGTTTTGCTCCCTGGCTCTGGAAAGAGGGGTGGGAGTGACTCAATCATGCAGCTTCCTCAGATTCTATTCAAACCTGTTCTCCACTGAAATATCCTTCCACTATGACGATACTTCTCAAGTACTACGTAGTTTTATGAAAAGAAAAGAGCCCCAGCCTTTTATGGATGGACACTTGTGATTGGTAAACAGACTTTCCACACAAATGCCTGTGTGCACAGATTATTAAAATATTTGTATGGCTGCCTATGTCCTAGTTTTAAAACATGGGACTCTAATAGCTTTATAGGTCAGCTGAGAAAATCCTGCTTGTCCTGTTCTACTTTCGCACTGTAGCCAAGAAGCAAGAACAAAGGGATGCTGTTTTGATGATAGGGCTGATTAAGCAGACAAATGCTCATGTATTCTTTCATCTCTGTGTCACAATAATCTCATTTCTGTATTTGTTCCAGTATCTTGCAAACATTCGTTAAGAATAGTATGACCACTTAAGACAATAAGACAATTTATTAAGCAACAGCCTTGACTTATAAAATGAAACATCTTTTCCCGTGCATATTAACCAAAACTTTTCACTGAACACAGGACAGAATCCAAGACTAAATACATCTTAATTCTTAACTATATGCAAGAAAAGAAATAAAGAAACGATCTCTTAGAATTCCTTAAAAAATTCTCTTGAAGAAAGCAAGTAAAGACTTGGAAAACATTTATTTAGGTGCAATCAATCAGAGGAATTCATCGTTAATGAGGTTTAGCATAACAGCACCAGTACTCAGCCAAAGCGCTTTTTCCCAGTTGTTTTGAGCACAAAGTCTGCACTCTTGGACACATGTGAATGCTGGTAAAGCAGTGAAGAGTCAAAGGACAGAGAGCAGAATACAGCTTCCCTGTACCTGCCAAGGGCTAATGCAACAACCAGGGTACCCAAGAACTAGGTAGCAAGGCCTTCGCCCAAACAAGGCTTTTCAGGCCACCTGCAAGAGCTACAGCATTTACTTAAGATCCCCCAAAACTTTCCAGTCAAGGCAAGGACATCAAACACACTAATGCACTGGAAACCTAAAATGGGGCTGTACAGCAAATGTTTCTAATTTTTTCAAATAGCCAACAATTCGTCTAATGAAAAGATATAACCCCTATGAAAAGAATATTTCATCTCATGCTGAGCACAACAGCACATTCTAGACTTACCTGGAATCTTTATACACAGAAGTCTAAGAGCACAGAGATAGTATAGAAAAAGAGTATTGATTTTTATGCTGGTTTTAGCATTAGAAATTAGATTTAAGAAAATAATATATCCTTAAACAGGGATTTCTTTGGTCTGGTAAGGTGAACAGAACATGCCTGTTACATATGCTCTGTTATCATACACATACACAATGGAAAGACCTTCCCATTCATACATCAAGGTCCCAATTTTTATGTGCTTCATTTAAACTTTAGTCATCAAAACAGAAGGTTTAGGAAGTGGTTACTAGCTTTTTAAATTTGACACCTTCTATGAAGAACTAAAAATGTAGTCAAACATCTACATATGACAGGCTTTTCAAGGGGAAGCAAAAAATGGTGTCAGTGGGTTAAGGGTCAGAAATTTGCTTTCACTCTTTGATATCAGGCAATCTTGACCAATTTTAACAAACAGCATCTCAACAGACCTTGACTGAAGAATAACTTACACTTGTAAAGCCCCAAAGATGACTGTGCTGCAGACAGAAACACCTCCCACTATTCTGAGGGATGTTCACAGCCAGCCAACCATGTATCTAAGAACAATGTTTTATTTCAAAAGTACATCATCTTCTGTGCCATGATGTAATGTCAAGATAATTCAAAACTTTTAACTGCAAAACCATACTAACTTGAATTAATAATGAAATCCATCATCCTTACATTTCTTTGTACCTCTATGCCTTCATCCTAGCATTATAAACTAAGCTGCCTTCTTCTCATGTTTGCACTAATGATTTAATTCATTTCAATAAATACAACCCTAAACATTTTAAAGCATCTTAACTGAAATTCTGAGTTCACTTAAATCAATTGTCATTTTCTGCAGTGCTTTAATGGGCCAGGCTTTCATCATTCTCTCTTAACAGAGGTATTCAAGGTTGTCAAAATATTTTATTTTCCCACTTAAATTTCTACTCCTCAGTGTATCATTAAATGAAGATCCTGGATTATATGATTTCAGACTTCTGCTATGCATTAGACACATTATCTACCTTGCAACATTAGACTAAAATTAGTGTGCTAAGCTTGACAACAGAGGTACAATAGATTTAATACAGGGAGTGGCAACAAATCCAGAGGCCCTAAGTAGTCCTTTCATGCAGCAAAAATATGATTTCAAATAGCAAAATCCTGCAAAAGAACTTAATCCTTAGTTTACAGAACTTCACATCCAAGAATTTGGAAATTCCAGGTTTATGGTTCTATATGAAACCTTCAATTTAAAATGTGCAGATGCCTGAAGACAGGAATCATCAACACTGAAATCTTACCAACAATTGTAACTCCAGAGCACAAGAACTTTACTTTTGCCAGCATTAGCACCTCGAGAACTAAACCTTCACCAACATGATATTGCTTTTGCAAGGATTTTCAGTGGCTATCTTCTCAAAGACTCCTCTCCCCCTCTCTCTCCCCCAAATCCTATACACCACATTTTCATCAACAATTCTTTAACTCCTCACTTGTATCTCTAAGACTACTGTACAAACCAGATTATCTACTACATTAGCTAGCAGTAGAGCAGCTAACTTCCTTGGGAGCATAGAGTGATGGTTGCATGAATGCAGAATAGAGTGACAGTCTTGTCTTCTTTCTCCTCTTCTCTCAGTTCCTCCAGAACCTGGGGTGTTCCAGCATCAGGTGGTGTCATTTCAGGGCAAGGAATTAGGTCAGTGGGACAAGTGCTTTGTTCTGGCATAGAAAGGCTGTTACAGTCTTGCTTTTTCCCTAATCCTAAATCTTTAGATGGTTGGAGATGGCAGAGGAACATTATGACAACTCCAGCACCTCCAAGATTTAGTAAAGAACCTATTGCTACTTTTGTTTCAGCAATAGCCATGCTTATACCTCTGAAGGTTGAAGAGGTACCCTGGCAAGCTGTCAAGCTCTTCATGGAAACAAGGGTAAAAAGAAAAATGGCCTTTCAGTGAAAACTCTTCAAAAGTCTGTGGAATGAATGGGCAACAAAAGGCAGCTTTGTAGCTTCAGGGCTACTTTCCACTACCAAATACCAAAATGCAGCAAGTAAAGGAAGTATGAAAACTAATTGCAAAGGTGACGAATCTCTCTTACTCTGCAAAGTATTAGGCAGGACTAATACAGAAATTGTTACTATTTCCTCCTATAATGATGACAGAATTAAGAACAGGCAAGATTAGCCACTGTTTGGTGAAATGGTATTTACAAAGCTTTTCAGGAAATATGCACAGCTCTGCATTTCATAAAATCATATGAAAAAAATTACTGACAATAGTGAATAAGAAAGTGGCACATCTTCTTTGAAAGTGAAATACACTTTTTTCCTAATTAAATGTGAAATATTTTAGTAAAACAGCTTTTTTGTACACCGCGGATGTCTTTGCAGGTTAACTCCATGTTAACTAAATAGGAACAGTGAGTTTGTTATCTGTTGTGTGCTCTCACTTGGCTTATGTCTTTAACTATTACAACGTTTTAATAGATCCAATATGTCAGCACCTTCAGAGCTAACAGAAGGTGAGCAAAAGCCCTGCTATGTGGTAGATTGAGTTATAACAAGGAACATCTGTGAAGAATACTTGCTTGGACTGTTACAATTCACAAGCCATGACAGTCTTTTCTAGAAGTTATCAAAGCTTTTGATACCTACTTTATTTCAGTCAACAGAGAGGAAGAAACCTCCCAGACAGTACCACTGAAGAAGCTTCTTTGTCCTTCCAAACAGAGTGTTTTACTTTACAATATCTTAACATGTCTGTTACTAAGGTTTTCAGCCTTACAGCTATTTCTAGTAAGGTACTGACAATAACTCCAACATAATTATAAGCAACTCCATTACATAATACATGAAATAAACTTGTGTGAAGAGTAATTGTGCTGTCAATCACAGTTATTGACAAGAAGTAAACTTGTGAAGCAATCACACCTGTCCTGAAAACCAGTCATTCTACTCAATCAGTGCTGTAATGTTGAAAGTTTCAGTTGATATTGCTGAAGTAATTATGCCTGAAGATCAAACTGATGGATCGGCTAAAATAACTCCTCTGCACCAGAAGTATGCATCTTGTTAAGATAGGCACTTGGTTTTCAGCCAAAATCAACTTTTAGGAGCCAACTTTTCAGATTTGGTAGCAAAAAGTGCACATTATAAGTGACTCATTACTGCACAGTATAGTGAGGGCAACATGTTTATGGAACCAACTTTCACAAGAAAAAACTCCTGTCTTACTTCCCCAAGTAATCTTTCTTTTAAAAAATCTGTATCTTTTTTGAAACTGAGTGCATGGCATATGTTGCTCAGGAAGATTAGAGAATCAATGTGCTGCTGCAAAACTCATCTGTCTGGTGACGGGCAAAGTCAGTGAGGTACCAGGGAAGAAAAAGCTTGTCCATATGAGGCCCCGTGGTTATTAACAGTTTGGAAGAACACAAAGCTGAGCCTTGGAAGGAAAAACAGTTAGAAGGAAAAAAGACATGGAACTAAAACTATGACCAGTATGGAGGATTTTTGGCCCACAAATCATTGATGACTCTTGATGGACATGGGGCTAAGTGTAGACAGATTTTTGAAGGCCCCTCTTGCTCAAAAGTGGGTTTTTATCACAGAGCTACTGCTATAAAGGATATTCTGCCTTTTGAGTATTTTTAGATTATTTTTCCTGCTTTAAAATAAGCCATATACAGTTAAGTCATAGTAATCATCATGAAGCAGCAAATCTGCCAAAATACTAAACAAAATGGCAAAAGTATCCAGTACTTCCCTTCAAAAATGTTATAAGGAGGAGTCATGAGAATACAAAAAGTATTGGATGACCACATGTGGAAGTTTACAGGTTAATTTACCAAGCAATCCAAATCAGGAGATTGTAGCTGTGTTGAAGATTTAGTGGTTAATTTTCCTTTTCTTTCCTTTTTTGTTTTTAATGTCCAGAATGTGTAAATTTGTCAAGATAATTTCAGATGCTAAGTGACATCCAAGGTTCTCAGACAAATAATCCTTTCATTTAGTTAACAAAAACAATTTACAGCATACTTGTACTGGAGTTCCCTATTATCCTTAATTGACTTTATCTTCAGGGCAATACCAATAAGCAGTGTCTTCATTTTATGGAAAATGAAACAACACTTGGGATGGAATAAATTAAATGTGGCCAACTACATACAACCCTTGGCACTGAATCAGTATTAAAGCCAAGTCTTTTGAGACCCATCTTACTGTCCTAAGAAATGAAACTTAGTCTGCCCCACATTACAGTACCTCCACTGGTTTTAGACCAGCAGAGACAGATCACACCCTCAGCACTGTTCTCATTTTTCTGACTATTAAACTACTACACACCTCTCAGACTCTTCAGAGCTGACAGTGGCCACCAGCTAATTTCCAGACTTAACATATTTGAGAAGCAAGAGTAATAGAGGTATTAGAAGAAGGCAGGGACTAGATGCCAAAACAGTTAAAGTGTGCAACGGTCCTGCAGACAATATTCCTTCAGTTGCTGTCAGCATCCCAAGCTTCCCAAAATACTAATACAGCTTTAAAATGTTCTAATTAGGTGATCCAGTAATCCTTTATATAACTTTCTATTTCTTAGATTATTGTAGTAGAAAATGCTTTTTAGTTTTTAATAAAAGAAGAAGCTTGTATAGTATTTTACACATATTTTACTATTTTAGAGAACAAGAAGAAAAAACAACAGTAAATCATCCAGTACCTGCAATAACTAAATAAAAGAGCAACAATTAATCCTTGGTATTAAAATATTTTGCCTCTCAGAAAAAGCATAAGAACACCTTTGATAATCAAAATTAAGAAAGTTTATCACATGCCAAAACAAGTTTACCACAAAATATCATCTGCATCCAACCACTCCTCATGTTGTATAACATTTCCCAGGGCATGAACAAGACTCCCTTCTTGGTGCTGCCTGAGTTTTTATTTCAGTGCACATAAATGAATATTTTCCAAACCTCACTACTGTAGTTTATTTTTCTAGCATTTTCACAACCCCTTCCTCAAATCACAACCTTTCACAAACAAGAATGTGGACTCTTATGTAGCAATAAAATGCTGACTGAATATGGATTTTTTTCTTCTTAATTATTTCTCACAGATGCTTAAAAGCAGTCCCCCTGCTCCTGTGATTCCACAGACGACAGGTGGGAACATCCCTGTACGAAGAGTTTTCAATCTTCTGGCTGATCCCACCTGGTTTACTGGATTTTCCAGATAGGTCTTATTTTTTTTCCTCCCAGCCCTCCCAGAACATGAGACCAAAAGAGCTTCAGGCATCAGTCCAAGATTTCCAGAGGCCCCACAGCCTGGCCAGCATGCCAGCAATCTGTGCACGCACAGTAGGGACATCTGATGCACTCGGAATGTGTGGGACTCACTGCATAGGAAATATGGAACACATATGCACATATTTCCATCCTAAATCCTACATAATACACCCCACATATTTCCCTCTCTTTTATTCCTGCATGAGGTCAAATGGAGTTGTTGAAACTCTGACAGATCCCAGCATTCATTATAAATTCATTCCCTCTGATACACTGAATATTTTCCTGTAACATTTGCTTTCAAAGACATTTTGATATCTGCTTATACCTTTCACACATTTCCAGCTTCCATAACTGCGTGGTAGTCTAGAAATAGAATGAAGTGACAGTGCACTACCCAGGCTTTGAATTAGTTTCTCTACACCTAAGTCTCATTTGGGCTGGTAAATGCACAGCCATTTCTGACATTTCTGCTGACCTACAATTTAGACAAGTTCAAAAAAGTACCTAAGAAATGGAGATTTCTCAGGTTTCCAGATTTATTTTTCCAGTATAAACAAGCCCATCCTTTTTTGGTTCAGGACAGGTTTTTAGCCTTGCTTAATGGGTGGCTGAATGATCACTTTAAAGAATTCTTTTGTCAACAAAATTCAAACCATCTAAAATACTATAAGTCATCTGATGCCATTTATCAAACATGCTATTGCTTTAATTAAGGCAAGTGGTAAAGAGAGGTTAGATAACATGCTTGTTTGATAGCACTGATAACTATACAAGCTGCAGCTTGATAAAAACTAGTCATAATTATGTTATTACCTTGATATGCTACAAGATGCCCCAGAAGGAATCATATTGGAGACTGCCACACGCTTTCTTGAAAACCTATGATGAAAGAGTTCTTACTATTTGCTTTACCTACTAAAACATTCTTTTCTAATCTGATGTTCCCAGAGTGAAAAAAATCACTCTGATTAATGTCTCCTTTCAAACTTAAAGTTTTTTCCTTCATTTTACCACAGTAATTTCCTTTAGTTTCCCTAAAATTAAACTGCAGAAGTCTTTGCCTATACATGAAAGGAACACTGTACCTTGCCACTTACTTCAACCTCATTTCTTAAGTGTTTTGAGCATAAAGGCATTTTCTGTTGTGCTGGACTTTCTAGTTGTTCAGTAATTTTATTAAAGTTTCCATGATTGCAAGCAATTTACATTTTTGCAGCTATTTGGTTTCACCTGAAACTTGTTCAAGTTACTTTCATTTGCAGCTTCTATGTCTTTGCTAAAGTATTAAGACCTGATGAACACAGAGGAATATATTCTATTTTTGATTTTTGATGCTGAAAATGCAGAAAACCTTCACAAGCTATAGTGAATTTAGTACAAATTCATATTGTGGTAATGGAATAGAGGATGAACTTTGGCTTCTACAACACCATTTTCCCAATTTGCATCCATCTGATAAGTTAGTTACTTGCAACTATGGTAGCAGATATTACATGTGAAACTTTTATTAGCAAGTAGGGCTTACATTACAAACATTCAAAATTCAGGAAATGAAGTATTACTCTCCATGAAAACATGGGGTTTTTATTATCCTATTAACACGCAGAAAGCAAAAGCTATTTCTGTTTTTCAACAACAGTATTTTCCTGATTCCTATATCTCTTTAAAACATGATGTTATATATATGATCAACAACAATCTGTTCTGCAAGGAAATAAATTAAAAGTAGACTATTTAATTAGTATGAAGAGACAAACTAAATAAAGGAAAAATATCACTGAAAAATCACCCCTAAATAATGGAATATGCTTATATATTGTTTTGTATAAGATATAGCACTTTCTAAACAGATTGTATTTACTCCAATTTTCCCTCAAAGTTAAATCCACAAAATGTAACTTAGATCAAGTCCAGAAATCAAGACCAAAATCCTGAACAAGTCAAAAGTCAAATTCTAATTGCAGTCTTTGATCTTGTATGAGAATTATTTACATGTAAGAAAGCACACGTAAAGGCTTTGTTACAAGAATAAATCCAAATTGGACGCTATAGTAGACAGTGTCCAGGATATTTTGAATACACTGCTAATCATTAAATTATATGTGAAACAAAGATAAGGAAGAGAGTATTACATATTGAATACAAAAAACATTTAAAATAAAGTAAAATCAAGACAAAGTCAATAAAAACCTAAGCAAACATCTGAATCATGTAGCAACTGTTGGACAATGTTAGGACATTGCAGAAGAGAACTGATGACAATGATTTCCTAGTGAATTCAAACAAAATATTTCTCACTAGGACAAAACTGAATGAGAAAACTCTGCTTTTAGCCTTATCTTATTTGTATTTACTAATCAATAAAAGTTATGTATTATCCAAAAGACATGGGAAAATAGCTATGGAAAACAAGTAGATATACTAAATCATCTTTTTTTCATAATTTGCTATATCTAACCAACTGTCTTCTAAATTAATGCTTCCAATTCGAGAGCAATTAAATGAAAATCTTATTTAATTTCTGAATTATTACTAAAAGCAATACACTAAAATTCCTGAGAATTATGTAATATTAAGAGATATTAAAATTTTATTTCTTGCACACACGTTTAAGAGAAAGTTTTAAGAGTTTTTCCTTTGCCAAAAACATTAGCATTAGAGTTAAACCCTCACTAGCATGCTTAACTCATTAAAATGATCCTTTTTAAAGTGCACATAGTGCTAGAAGCAAAACACAAGTCTGAACTCAATAAACTGCATGAACATCATCACTACTGTCATTTTGTTACTCACTTCTTCCCTTTGCCTTAAAGCTGCACATAGATCACCTGCATGTACCTTTTTTCTTTTCTCTTCTCTTCAATCACACTCTCCTCTAATCCTTCAGTCAGTCTACAAATCTCAACTTGCAACTTTCCTTCTTTTCATTCCCGTATTTTTTATTTTGCTGCCCAAACTGTTTTGAGTGCCCTCAGCACTCACATGGCATGCCAGGTACCACTATGTAACCATTCACACCCCTCCTGGGTGACTCATTGGTGTGATACAAGAAATAAAGCCTCAGAAATCATAAACTACTAGCAAAACCAGATCTCTCCAACACACCATCATCCTCTGAAGTTTTATAGGAACTTTTTGCCTGTGTTTTAGTATAGCCTAGAGATCCCTCAGGGCATGAACCAAGTTATTTATGACATAATTAAACAAACAACAGCATTACACTAATTCATCCTTCAAAGAGATACCCTAAGATAGTGGTATGTATCACTCACCCAAATCTCCAAACAATATGCCATCTATCAAAACCAGGTAGCTGTCAGTTGAGGCAACTCCCCCACACCACACACACAGGTCTCTCAGTAATCTGGTCCATTCACATCAGTGTTTTCCACTATGAATATAGGGCAATTCAAGTATCTAATTTATAGGTGTTTGAGACTGTGGTTGAGATTGGCTCTAAATGCCAATCCTGTTGGTGTTTTCTTTAAAACACTTCAGCAGACACAGACTGCAGCAGCCCAGTCTGCACAGCAGCAGATGTGATGCAGGCCCTAAGTGTCTGCTCCTGTCACCATGGGATTGTGCCAGAACCATGCAGGGGACAGGGGCATTACAAGGCTCCATCCCCCGCTCCCACTGGTGCAGATCCCCTGGGATGCCTCTGCCTCAGCTGAGGCAGAGCCCCAGGGAGAGGGTGCTGCCATGAAGGAGTCAGTCTGCAGGGTGACACTGGCCTCACACAGGGAGATACACTCTGGTGGGGCACTGGGACACCAGCAAAAGGACCTGTGGGAGGAGGTGAACAGACCACGGAGCATCATGGTGAACAAACAGAAAACAAACAGGGTCACTTTAGGGATGCTGAAAAGATTTCTGGTGGATTTGGGGGTAAACCATATGCATCATCCCTCAAGTCTGCTGCTGAAGGAGAAGAACTGGCTAGGGATATGATAATCAATGGCAGCCTTGGCTGTAACAACCATGAAACAGTGGAATAACAATGACAGAAGCAGAGGTACCAGCCTGGTTAGAAGCTGGAGAACCGGCTCCAGGAGAGGATACTGAGGGACAGGGGCTTGTTCAGACTGAAGAGGAATCTATGAGCAGCCCCTCCCAGTACCTACACAGAGGTGACCATGATGATGGAGCAGACATGACGGTCCCTGTTTCCTTTGCAGTTCAACATAAAATCCAACCATGCAGCCAGGATAGCTCCCACGCACCTCAATGCTTTAATTCTCCAAACAGCTGGGCACCAAGGCTGATTGTCCTTCGGGAACTTACTAGGGTGGAAAGAGCCTGGCTACCAGCATTTCCTGAACATGGACCTTCGTAAGTCATCAGGAGCAAATGACTTGCCAATTATGCACACAGCACAGGAGTCCAGCCCTCTGCTTATCAAGCCACACATTTCATAGAAGCATCTGGACATGTAACACCCTACAACAATGCCGTAGCTATTTCCCTTTCAAAGGTTTACAACACTGCAAGATTTTTAAGCCAATATTAAGAAAACATACGAACCAATTCAAAGGATATTTTTGTTTTAAAAACAAAACAAACTAGATATTTAAAATGTCTAGGTTATGTTGAAAAATAAAAAGTTTTAATCTTGATTAATCTATTATGGATGGAATCATCTGCTACTACTTCAGTGACAAAACCCGCAAACTAGCTGGTCAGCCGACCATCATATCTATTATAAGGCTACTATCCTACAGAACTTGCAGGCAGATGTCTTTGGTACAGGACAACTCACCAATGGCCTTTGTGTAATGCCTGGCCCCAAGTAACAGCTCTGGAGCTCTGTACCAGAATGTCACCACAACCGGATCCAAGTCTGCCAGTGGCTTCAAAGGCGAGTTAAACAATCTTGCAAAACCCATATCGGCTGGGGAATGGGGAGAAAAAATGAGGAGAGTATTTAAATTTTAATACAAAGAAATCAAAATTCAATAGTATTGTCAAAAACAATTACAGCAACAGCTCAAAAACATTAAAAATGACAAATCAAAGTTTCTAACAAAACAAAAACTACTTACAACAATACTGGACCAAATTTTCTACGGCTAAACTCCACTTATTTCATTCCTAAGATTATGAAGGATAACATCTGACATGTTTTCATCATGGTATTGTAAAACTTTACATAACACAGATGCCTGTTCATTTTTTAAAACTGGTTAACTGAAGTCAACAGTAGTAGGTCTCTAATGTACATTTTCTCTTTTATTTTTATGCATGCTTACAAAACTCTGAGTGCTTGTGACTGCTAGGTATTTGCCCAAAGTGCAAAACTAAAATGACTGCAGTGTAGATTGTTTTGCACTACTTTTCAAGGTATGCCTCCTACATGATTTGGAGGAATGAGCTCCAGATTCAGTCAGCATGCACTGTTATGGAGGTATATTTTAAAACTAAGCGTTCATTCTATAGAACTCAAAAATTCTCCTTAGAATGAGTCTGGTAGGTAACAGTAAGAAATGCTAGATGGCAAATTACAAAATTTGGTGTACTGTCAAACCCACACATTTTAAACCCAATTCAAATCTGAAACTTTTCTTTTACACAAACTTGAGTATGGCCACATGATTAACTTAAAAAAAGTAATATCCACATCGCTGAGAAGGTAATTAGATTTTGGATAAAGCCCATCACAGCTCTCCATGTGTTACTCACCTTGACGCCAAATAACTTTTGCGTAACAAACCTTTGGATCTCTACAAGCATGTGCAGTAATATTATTTATATAAAAATAAAATAAAAACCAAACACAATTTATAAGTAACAATGCTAATATATGCTAACTAATCACAGTAGAAGTCAAAAGAACCCTAGTCATCGCCACTGTTCTTTGTACTTATTACTTTTTTGTTTCATACAGGTGCTTTTATGTCTCATCCAATACCCTTGACAAGTTTAGAAATGCCTAATAATATATTTGGATTTTTTTAAGTCTGTAAACTCTGTGAATGAGATTTAAAATTGAACTAGAGGTTGTAGATACATATACTCAAAGAATACTGAAGATCTATTTCTATCTTACACAGGAGATGCATTTTTTTATTATATTAATCTCTTAGCTGCACTATTAAATTTTCCCAAAAAGTTTACCTATTTTGACTCTTCCTCTTTCAGGACCTTCACCCATTACCAGAATGTTTGCTGGTTTCTGGAAAACAAAAGCAGATTTTTTAGCTGATCAGCCTTAGGTGATTATTTTGAGGATAATAAAATTACATACATTTATTTTATAATGAAAACACTTATAGAAATATCCTTAGAAGTCTAATATTACCATACCTTTATCTTGCTGACATTTAGCTTTTATCTCTAGTTACTAATTTCACAACTAGAAAATAGAAATATACTTTGACATTTCACAGTAAGAAATGCCATCTTTAACTAAATGAACATTTCTATTGCTACTAGAATGATTATATTCACTGGAGAGATTTTCTTCTAGAGGAAAGTTTTATATTAAGCTAACTTTTATGCTACACATCAATAATCTCGCAAGAACCACCTCTGCTGGTATAATTTATTTAAAGTCATGCCAAATCTTGGTATGCACATATATACTCAAGAGTCACTTTTGTTTTCATCCTATATGTAGTTACATTTTTAGAGCTGTGCTTGTTTTTAGTGTACAAATTATAAAAATCACATGGGCAAAAGCACTTTTTTCCCACGAAGTTGATTTCATGCTATGAGAATTCTCTTGAAACAGGAGTATTCACATACAGCTACATCCCAAGAGCTTTTGACAGTGCAGACAGCAGCTTTAAACATAGAACAAAACCTTTAGAGGCATTTTTTGCAATCTATTTGTTTGCAACCAGCTGTTGTGAACACCACATAAAATCTGCACATGACATCACTGCAATTGTTCTGCAATTAGGATCTAGGTTCCCTCAGACATCAACAGTCACTCCTTGGAAGCTCTTGCCCTATTGTGTTAACAGCTGTAAAAAAGTAAACAAGATTGAAAACATTAAGTGATTTGAATGAAGAGATGCATAACAAAGCTTCAAAGCAGAATTTTTGTAATGCTCATCCAAACAGTAATTATATTTAAATCCTTAATGCATGTAGAAGGATCTGCTCAAGCAAGATTTGTTCAAGAATCTGAAAGAGATGTCCAGAAAACCAACGTCAGAATTGCACTTAAATTCTCAGTTCCTTGCCACTATTTACCTGAAATGAGACACTCAGACTAGGGTTACTAATTTGGCTCAAAATCACACATCTTTAGCTTTCTTGAAAAAAGCAAACAAACAAACAAAAAAAGCACCCTAGTTCACCTATTCTTTCTCCTTCCCCCTGGAAGCTGTTCTTCCCACCCCACACCCAGTACTAACATTGTTTCTTCCCTGGCTCCAACCACTGTCTCTCTTTCCAGATGCCTCTTTTATTCTTCCCTTTTTAATCTGTAATTCTCAACACCATCACTGACTTTTAATTCCCCAGCATATACTGGAACCATTCAAGAGGCAATATGCATTCTCTTCTTGGAAAACACAAGCGATTTCAATTGACCTTGAGCAAACACTCACCAGCAAATCTAGGAAAGACAATGATGCTTGCTTTTAACTAATATTTAATGATAACAAAATCAATACCTCGAGGTAATTGTCGAACTCTGGTTGTACATTTATGTATTACCCTGAACTGAATATTCCAGAGATCAGAATAATCACTTTCTGCATATTCAGTAACCAGGCAGCAAGAGATGCATGCAAGTTTACATTTTACCTCTGTTAGAAATCATACGGATACAAGAGAGCAAACCTCCAGTTTTCTTGATGAAATTCTTCCTAAACTTTTGCCTAGCAACTTTGATTCAGAGTCAAGTATGGTAAGTTTGCTGGACTGATGCACCAAAGCCAATTGTATGAGGTTCCACAAGGCAAAGTGTTGGGTCCTGCCCTTGGGTCAAATAATCCCATGCAGTACTGCAGGCTGGGGAAAAGTGGCTGGAAAGCTGCAGCTGCAGGTATTGGAATAGGCTGCCCAAGAAATTGGTAGAATCACCACTCTTGGAAGTGTTCCAAATTGAGGATTTGGCACTTAATGGCATGATTTAGTTCTACACATGGTGGTGTGAGTTTAATGGTTGGACTTCATCTTAGAGGGATTTTCCAATCTTAATGATTTTATGAATCAAAAACACTTCAACAGACCTTAACATGCAGGATTGAATTTTAAGCAGTATAAAAATGCAATTGTTTATCAAGTGAAGCAAGCTGCTAAATATGTTGTTACTGCAGTGATTTATAGGTCAAGTTGTTTCTAATTAAAAAATTAGGTTGCAAGAAATAAATATCGTAACTTCAGAAGATTTACTAAGATAAAAATTAAAATCTAAGCAGAAAGGATTTTCAAAACATCTCACAAAAGCCATAGTTTACATCTGACAATACAATACAATATTCTACAAGCAGCAATTTCTTCACAGAAAAAAGCTCCCAACTATTTTATCTGCTGACAATCTACAATATTCACAGAATATTTCAGGCTGGAAAGGACCTCTGGAGATCAAGTCTCAAAGCAGGGTTAATTATAACAGATTGCTCAGGCCTCAGCCAAGTTGGGTTTTAAACTTCTCCACAGATGGAGACTTCACAGCCTCTCTCAAACTTCCAGTGTTTGACCACTCTCACAGTAGAAAAAGTTTATCGATATATTTACACCTATTCCTCCTGTTCTACCACTGGATAGCACTGCAAGGAGTCTGGCTCAGCTTTCTTTACTCACGTGGGCTCTTATCAATGCGTATGTGTGTGATATACGCATGTGTGTATGTATATCACACATATACACACTGATAATACCCTACTTGAGCCTTCTCTTCTTGAGATTGAACAGCCCCACCACCCTCAGCCTCAGAAAGACTCCCCAAAGCCCTAGGAGACTTAGTGGTCCCATGAATACAGGAGATACACTAGGTTAGAATCTATGGAAGCAAGAGACTTGTTGATTTATGTATTTTTAAAGCCAGAATGTTTTGAAGATATATTGTTCTGATTAAAATTTAAATCTGTTCTAATATGTAATCCACTGAGGATTGGAACCCTGCTTAAGCAGTCAGCAGAGAAACAAACTGATTTATAAACTCAGCAGATGTCATGTTCATTAGCTCTTGTGAACCCTGCTTGAGAGAGTCAGGGGCAGGGGAAACAGGGAAGGAATAAAATGGGAAAAAATTTCAAGTCTTGGTTCCAACCTGCTCCTTAAGTAACAAGAAGCCTACATCTCAACTTCTTATTTCCCACATGAGCAAATTAACCAGTTGATTGTCTACTAATCAGCACTTTCTGAGTTCCTCTTGCTAATCAGAGCTGTTCTGGCTAGGAAAGGCTTTTCAATGTACATACACGAAACCTGATGGGACCCACCTTCTTGAGATGTAATATATGATATCCAGTTCCTGTGCTCATGAATTTTTATTTAATAAAAAATAAACAGCTTCAGAGGAGCTTAAAATACAGGTCAAATATTTTGTGGTTGTTTTATATAATAATGGCTTGAATACTGTAAAACTCTCCTCAAAGTCTTCACAATGCACATACTATGGTGAAATACAACCTTCATAGAGCAGCAGTGTTGGGCTAAACAAGAGGCACCAAGGCAGAGCAGCAGAACTTCAGGTGTTCAGCTATGGAGGAAAGATCTTGGTTTACTTCAGAGGGAGTAATTTGGCATCAGAGATCCTCAAGAAACTATGCTATGAAGGTTTCCATTATGAGGTAAGAGAAAAGACTACTAAAGGACAATTCAAACAACCTCTGCTTTTTGGAGAAGGTAGAACGTGTTAGTTCTACCTTAGTTCTTACTAATCTCTGAAAATTCAGCATTTAAGTATCAAAACATTTTACTCCAAGATAGTCACTTAGTCAACACTTCATGTATGTTCAGGCCATATATAAGTCATAAGCACCAGCCTAGTTCCTGACACAAATCCTACTGCTAGCCATTTGATGAAGAAAACAGGATTTTAGCTGGAAGGAACCATCAAGAACCAAGCAGCAGCTAAAAGACCAAAAGCTGGCACATAAACCATGTCTCTATCCAAGAGAACAGAATTTCAATAAAGAGAAGCCAAGCTTAAAATCATTAACAAGCTCCTCTGGAGTAAAGGGTGAGACAACCCAACAAGGAGTACACTTTTCAACCAGCTGCATCCTAATTAATACTCTATTTTTCTCATACTCTCCCCCTTGTTTGTTAGAACACAAACACCAGCTGGGAAGCGAAGTGATGCTGCTGCATCTCCCCCTATCTAGTTGCTATAGGAACAACAGAAACAGTAAGCATTAGGAGTCTCACATTTAACATAAGCTATAAAAATGAACAGGCAAATCCCTGCTGAGAAATTCAGTTGATGTTTGACTGTCTAAAAACATTTGCAAAAAGAGCAAGGCCAACAGCAACAAAAAACGAAGCAAAAATCTGAAACATTTGCAAAAAGGGATGAAGATGACGATGATTCTTTATGAGTCTTTACAATAGGTTCTTTACAAGTAATAAGCATGGATAATAACATTTCCTTTTCTACATTGGTGGGGGAGAAGGAATAAAGCAATTTAAAAAATCTTGGTGGGAGAGAAATGAAAATGTTGGACTAACAAGTCTGTTTTCAGAAATACTAGAAGTGTCACAACTGGGACTGATACAGACATCCATCTGAAGATACACTTCTAATTTTAATATTTAGACAGTACAACAGAAGAAAGGTTGAAAGAAAAGAAACTATTTATGGTATTAAAAGAGTGTAACAGTTCAAAACAGGAACAACAACCTAACAATAGATGGCAATACTTCAGTTTTAATGGTTGTTGTTATCTCCTTAAGTACAGCGGTGACACAATTCATAAGAGATTTGGTGCAGAATTACAGTCCTGTGAGAAAAAGTCCATAGGGATATGCCACTTTCCATACACCATTCTTTATTGTTTATATCTAAACAAATGTGTTTCCCTTTTGGAATGTGTCACTGGTCAAAGAACAATCTCAAATTAGGAGGCTTCTATTGTAAAAGAGATTGCAAGCCTTACAGATAAAAGCTCTCCCCACAGTTACTGACACTGCCGTGTGATGTCTTTTCAAGTCTCCATTATTTAAAAAACAATTGTAAACAGCACAGTGTTGATACATAAAGATACTTCCATTTCACAAGCAAAAGGAGAGCAAAAGTGTTATTGTCTTTTAGCATGCTGCTCCCCAAATGACAAAGGTCCTGAGTGTTCCACTCTGCAGGCACTACTCCAAAGACCACTGAGCCTCTCAGTTTCTTGAACTTAAGAGGGAGATTATGATTGTTCACTGAAATTTGCAAAGATTTTGTTACTCTCATCTGTAAGGAAATGTAGGCACTTCCCTGCCTTAAACCAACACTGCTCAAATCCAGACTTTGTGCTCAGATCAATAAACTGGCACACAGGCACTAACACTCTTGTTAATAATTGAGCTAATTAAACTTAATTTAAAAAATTAAAGTTTCTTAAAAGATTTTATTATGCAAACCTCCAAATCATTACCACTTCCATTTAAAATGCTTCCGTATATTGAAAAGCATGTAGGAAAATTGTTATCCTCACTTCTCTTTTTTTAGAAAACTGTATGGTTAACATTTTTCTGATACAGAAGCACTAGACAGAAGTATATCATATAGAGTAAAATATCTTCACATCTGCTTCTCTTTAGCCTTACACATTGCAAACTCCTATGAGAGTCACTACTCTGATTACATAGAGTAACCAACTTTCAGCTTGGTTTTTATCAGTTGTTATCCTTAATGTTACAAAAACTCAACCATATTTCATTACATTTTTGGCCTAGATTTGTAATCCATACCATTTTCTTCCACTATTTCTCTAGTCTGTTGATATGATTGACCTTGCAATGTAATATCATTAACAAATCCCATCAAGATATTTATAATTTCATTTGAATCAATAATGTAATAATACAGATACTCTCAAATTATCAAACGGCCAAACAAAGCTGATTACTACAGCACACAATCTAAAGAGTCAGCAAAAGCACGAGGCACACAAAATGCTTTGAAATGATAGATCTGAACTCAAAACTTATTTAAACCTGAAAAGGAGGAAAAAAATAAGAGGTAAACACATTAAGTAAATAAAAGACTACACAGGAAACAGTACCATAGAATGCTTTCATCCCATCAAGCAGAGTGCTTATGCCTCTGGGATAACAGATTTTAAAAGGAAAAAAAAAGTTATTGCACAGAAGTAATTGAGGTCAGAGTAGAAAGGAGTGGGAGTAGATGAGAGAAACTCTGCAGACCCCAAGATCAGTGAAGAAGGAGGGGCAGAAGGTGCTTCAGTCTAGAGCCAGAATTCTCCTGCAGCCTGTGGTGCAGACCATGGTGAAGCAGGATGTCCCCCTGAGGCCCATGATCCACAGTGGAGCAGAGATCTACCCATCACCTGTGGAGAAGCCCATGCTGGAGCAGGCAGATGCCCAAAAGACAATTGTGACACAGGACTTGTGATCCTATGGGGGACCCATGCTGGAGCAGCCTGTTCCCAAAGTGTTGCACTTCATGAAAAGAAAAAAAAAACAAAAAAACCATGCTGGAGCAGTCTGTGAAGAACTGAAACCCATGGGAAAGACTCGTCTAAGAAGTTCACTGAGCAGTGTCTCCCGTGGGAGGGACACGGTGGGGGAGCAGGGGAAGGACTTCCTTCCATGGGGAGGAAACTGTGGCAGAACCAACATGGGATTAACTCGCTGC
The DNA here is from genome assembly GCF_021018805.1 of Prinia subflava. Classification (NCBI taxonomy): domain Eukaryota; kingdom Metazoa; phylum Chordata; class Aves; order Passeriformes; family Cisticolidae; genus Prinia; species Prinia subflava. The sequence goes on from NC_086248.1 coordinate 45,997,427, forward strand.
TAATCCCATTCCCTATCTCCCTGTGCCACTGAGTGTGGGGAAGAGGTAGAGAATCGGGAATAAAGTTAATGCCAGGCAGGAAGGAGGGATGGGGGGGAAACATGGTTTTAGGATTTGTTTTAATTCTCATAATCCAGCTCTGCTTTTGATTGGGAATTTTTCAACTAATTTCCTTAAATTAGGTCTGTTTTGCCTATGTTGGCAACTGGTGAGTGATCTCTCTCTCTGTCCTTCTCTCAACCCTTCAGCCTTTTTTTTTTTTTTTTCCTATTTTCTCTCCCCTGTCCAGTTGAGGGGGCTTTGGTGGGCACCAGGCATCCCACCTAGGTCAAACCACCATAAAATGGTACACAAAATTTTACAGGTAAGTGTCACCAAACTGTACCTTTAAAAAGTTCCCAAAATTCATTTCATTACCATTACAGGAATATTAGTGACAACAGAAACATTTAAAAATGTTTATTTTTATCTTCTAACTTTTTATCTCCACTCTTGGTCCTTGTAATTTTAAAATTAGATGTGTACAGAACTGATAAAAAAATGGAAGCATGTGCCACTCAGAGAAAAAAAACATTCCTGTGGGATTCTGAGATATAGAAATTGCATATTCAGTCACAAACCATGCTGTCAGATTATGGTACTGACTTACGTATTTCATAGCAGCTGAACTGATATGGTCGAAATAGCCACTCCAGCTATCACAAATTCTAACAGCAACTACATTTGCAGAATTTACTGAGACTGATAGTAAAACATATTACTAACTAAGAGTAGGAACAAACTGTACAGAAGATACCTGAAGTATTTCTTTGAAATGCGTTAGGTAAAGATTTTGGTTAAACACATTCCTTGCTTGTATTCATTATGTGTTGAAAGGGGAAATGTGTTGTTTTCATACAGAAGCTAGTTAGCAAAGAAATCTTTTCATGCTTATATACTCTTATAAAACTTGGTACAAAAAGAAAAGGAAAGCAGAAAAAACTGAACTTTGGCCACAATGCAACCATAGACCCGCATATATTAAAAAAAAAAAAAGTCCATGAATTAAGCCTAAGGTGATCTAGTCTTCAACAAAAGAAAAAATGTCTCTACACAAGCTTCATTACAGACTGATTTAAACAGCCCTAGAATCTGGATACTCATCTGAAGGATCAGTCAAAATCATACCATGCTTTGAGCTGGATAGGACCGCTGGAGGTCATCTGGACGTCTTGCACCTCAAAACAGAGCCAAATTTGAAGCTGCATCAGACTGCTCAATATCAAGACCAAGGGAGCTGCAAGTCTCCAACACCGGAGGTTACCAAACCCTTCTGGTAGGCAATACCTGGCACTGTCTGACAATAAAATTGTTTCCCATCACCTAATGAAAATGTCTCTTATTAAAACGTGGATCTGTACCCTTCCTCCTTCTGCATTCCTCTTAAGAAGGCTTCACCTTTACCACAACCCCCACAGCTCAAGTCCCCTCGAACCACTCATGCAGTGGAGTTGCAGTGGTGGCACAGCTGACGCTCACAGAGCCATCTCTGTCACCCTGCTGTAACCAACCCTATGGCACCTTTGGCTGAACAGCTCCAGGGCCACATGTTTAACACCAGAAAAAACGCTTTTGAGATGACAGTGTCAGCCTGGATGTCCAGTCTCTAGAACACACTCACTACAAAAGTATTTTACACCAAAGGCAAGCACAGACCTCTCCACTACCACCTTCATTTTAACTAAATGACATGTAATCACACATAGACGTACATTCTAATTAAGTTGCTGTTCCTTCAGTTACTCTCATATGTAACCACCATTAACACAATGAAATCAGTGGTCAGGTAGAATATTCGTGTCTCTGTTTGACTTGATTTTTCATAGGTCAGATGTTCTCTTGAGATGTAATTAAGCATATATCTCAACTGACATAAACTGTTTAAATTCACTCCCCTCACTTCTATCTAGGCCTTCCCCAGAAATGGCCAAAACATCCACATTCCTTATAAAAATACTCTGCTTTGAAATCCATTTGGAACAATGGTTTCTTCGGAAATTTCTAGAAAAAATATTTGATTTGTAAACTCAAGGTGCTTTGATCATTGTTGAAACAGGAAAAGACAATTCACCAACACTATTCCCTGGTGAATAGTCCTCTATTAACCAATGGATAATATAGTTGCACTTATGTCATTGGAATATTGTCTGTAAACACAAGTGGAATATGAAATAAGAGTAATCACAAGAAGAGAATTTAATTCTGGACTGCATAAAAGTTCAGAAATGAAAAAGTCTTCCTTTCACACACCATTTCAGGTTTCTTATGGATGGTAGAGCACTAAACTAGTGCAAGACAAAAATGAAGACTCCAGACAGTTTTGGATGATGGGCATTGCTTTGATGAAAACAATCTTCACAATGTGCCAGTGCACCAATAGTTTCACCCCAATCAATGGCAATGCAATTTAAGTGAAAAAGAAAGGATGAAAAAAGTCACATTAGGAGAATGCCAAAACATTTGACACAAATTAAATTTTATGTTGCTATGCAACATTATCCAAAGCATTCTGCTGTTACTAACGCTGCAATAGCATACTTGAACTTAAAATGTTACATGCAACCTTGAGAAGGACAAAGAAGGGGGAAGTCAGAAACAAAGACAAAAATATGATCATAAATTTGCAATAAAAAATAAAAGATCATAAAGCAAATGTTCAAATAATAAACTGAATTCACATTGTCCCTGGGATTTCCAACACATTGCAGTACATACTCCAGCAAAATTCCCATGAAGCTACCCAGCAACCGTCTAGGGTCTTGTCTTTAGAGCTTGCCTGGGCTCTTAGGGAGCACCAAGCATAGCACAGGACAAGACAGATTGTCCAACCTCTGCTACCCCATTTCTGAGCAGTGAGAAGCCTGAGAACAGAAGAAAGACACCTCAGAAATACTTTGAAAGAATGTTCTGCTTTGAATGTTTTACACAACAAACAAACAAACAAAAACATACACAAAACCCCAAACAAACAAACACACACACACACAAAAAAACCAAAAACCAAAAAACAAACAAACAAAAAAAACCAACCAAAAAACACACCACCCCAAACACAAAAAACCCCCACTAACCAAGAACTGAGGGAATAAATTTTGTGCTACAAAAGCACAGTCAAACTGTTCCTCTGTTGGGCCTTTAAAATACATCCTAAATGCCCCAAAATACTGTGGTCGAGCCAAGTCTTTACATCTCTGCCATCAAGTTCTCATTACACATTCTTCACATGTAATCCTTACTCAGAATAATAACCCAAAGGCAAATAAACTGAGAAGATATGTGCATGCATGAAGCATTACAAACACTGCTATTTTCTTCACCTTTTAAAAGGCAAAAGCCAGGAGACAGTAAGTCTGACAGAACACTAACACAAGAAAGCCTATGCCTGTACTAAGCTTTGGACTAGAATTTAAGAAAAGGGGGAAATGACAGGATGCAATTCTCACCTTAAGTTTCTTGCATTACTTTGTTTCTGTTACAGCAGCATGAAAATGAGATACCATAACTGGTAATTCTTTCAGTTGCAGCATTAAATTCCACCACGGCCAAAACCTGGTATTTGTTATATACAATATTCTGACAACTCCTCTTGATTTAGTAGGGTTATTAAGACAGGAAGATGAAACCTCCATCCAATCAAACAATAAATGCCTGAAAGTGAGACTGGTGACACCATCATAAAACATTTTCCTAATTGCCTTTCACAAAGTATCTTTGGCAGTAAACCTTCAACACCTCCATTCCCCCAAGAGTCTGGTAGAATCAAATAATTAACAAAGCTTTTCTGACTGCAATAAATAATATAGTACCAAATGAATAGATATAAATGTAACCCATTTCCATTACAAACAAGCTTCTGCTTGGATAGCTTAGACTGACTGAATTAGGTTGAAATATTAAAAGCCCTCCAATGGAAATTTCAAAGGAGGAAAAGAATAGGGCAGCTTGATTACCTGAAGCAGTTACTTCCACGTTGAGTGGGTCTTAACGAGTCTCTTTTTGTCTGCATATGGACATGGGAATATAGCTGAAGGGACTCAGAACTATGGAACACATTTTTTTGTTATTGGAGTATAAACTTGGCAAGATTTAGAAAAGCAATAAAATCATTAAATTTTACAGGACTTTTTGCACACTGCCACAAACAATCAAAGGTTTATGTTCAATAATATTGAATATATTTTTATTAGCTTTTGTCAGTTTATTACATATGTAATTTTATAGCATCAAGCTATGTTTTTTAATCCATTTTCACATATGCGGTTTTTCTATGCTCATTATCTCAAGGATAAAAAAGTGAAATCCCATCTCTTCTCCCCTCCTTCCTTTATGTTGAGTCTAAAGACTAAAACTAACCATTACTCACATGAGCAATTGAAATGTCTGCAATACTATTACGTTAACCTTCTTTTCTGTGTGGAAACTAGATTAGTGATTTATAATGTAACTCAAATCCTTCTATATAGATCTTCTTGGAGCATCTTCCTAAAGCAAGCTCCCAAGTCTAGGTTAAGCCCTTTTGTCTCGTGGTTTGTCCAGATCAGTTTTCAGGTTTCAAGGAGAAATTTTATCACCCTAATAGAAACCTTATGCCTACAGCAATACTGACTGGGATTTAACAGTCCTCTGGACCCTAAGGTCTCAAACTCACCATCCTGTTACCATATTTAGACAATTTGCTCATGTATCACTTCAGGCAGCACAACCCCAAGTGTCTTGCAGTGCAAAAAAAGCAACTACAGACCCCAATGCAAGCAGACAAAGTACCACTGTTCAGCTGACACATGCATTACAAACAAAGCTAAATAAAACATAACCTTTGAAACCCATCCTAACAGAAACTTTTTTCCTAGTTTATCACCATCACCCTGTTAACTTCAGGACTCAGATTAAATCTCTCTTTATCTCTAAGTCCGTTCTCTTCTCAGCTTCCTGACTTCCAGGGGATCCTCAGGCTCACGAAGACTCTGAATTTTAAGAAGACAAGCATCAATGGCCAGCTTCTTCAGCAAAAGTTGCATTTCAGACCCAGTCTTGTAACATAAAGTTAGAGAAGCCTTGTGCTCCTAGTTTTCTCTTGGAGGTTTTCCAAAGGTGTCTCCACCTGAATAAGCAGCTATGAAGTTTCAAGTAACCAGTAAATGCAGCCAGGCAGGCATGCAACAACTGTATGTACATGATACTCATCTCCACTGTTATTCAGAGGAGCACTTGTTTCACAACATTAAGCAGTTTACAGGAGAGCAGAATCCCCACACCAGCTCAAGAGCTGTCCTGCCTCTGCAGCCCATATCTCCATTACTGAACTCCTTAGAGCAGGGTCCCAGGGTAGCTGCAGTGCTCACCCCTGAGCCAACAACCTGCTTGTGTGCTCAAGGTACTCTGTCATGGCTGGGGCTGCAAAAATTCCCTTGGATGAAAAGGCACTGATGAGATTTTATGAGGCAGTAAACCTCACAGAAGACATAGCAAAACATTTTTGGATATACTGCTATAGCAGTATTCAGTTTTAGACTTCAATATTACAAAGTTAGTAAAGTACCAACAAGACAGGATGATTCTCTGAAATCTTTTCAGGCTCTTTACTTGTAGAAGAAAAAGTCAGAAAGAGGTAACAAAGGCTATGTTTGCAGATAGATTCATAAGTTATAATATTTCTACTTGCTTTCTGAAGCCTGAGACGTATTCATTACCTGCCATCACTCCCACACACAAATGAGATGAAGAGATACTAAGTAGCACATCAGTACGTGTTTACATTCATGATGTCTTGGTAACGTTCCTCAATACAAATGCACTCTGTAAAATTCAGAATAATACAGCATTCCTTTTTTTCTCATTTCATCAGTAAATGCTAGGGAAAGGAGCTTAATGTTCAGCTGGGATTCAAATTTTTATGGTGTTCCTTTTGTAGTATAAGCTCCAATCATTATAAATCCAGTGTAATAATAAAGGCCTAGATGGTCTAGATATGCCTGAAGAATTGAAGATCTAACCCTGCACTAATTCAGAATTATCAGCATCTCAAAACAATTTGAAAGCATCTCATCACAACAATTATCCACGTAAATTAAAGGTCATATGTGTTTTAGAAGGTTTTCCACCAATTAAAATAATTTTTTAACAGGCCAGGCAGGAACAAGCATGAACCCTTTCAATACAGAATGTACTTTCCAAAATTACCACAAACAACTGAAAGGCATAGATCTGGAATACTGCTATTCCAAATATAAGTGAACACTGCCTACACAACAACCCAATTCAAGTATTTCATTGTTTGTTTATGCAGCCTTTCTTGCACAAAGGGCACGATATCTAAAGAACCAAAAAAGAGCTCCGGCTTTGGAAAGCTCGAGTCCGGGAAAGGCCAGTACAGCAACAAAACACGAGAGCAAACAGAGAGCAGTGCGCGTTGTGTAAGGGAGACACAGCAACTGCACCAGCACAGCTCAGGGCTTTGGCTTCAGAGAGGCAGAGAACTTGGAGAACAGTAACCAGAGAGGTTCTTGCAAGCAAAAACTGACACATAAGACATTGAAACTGGGAGGAGCAAGGGACAGAGACCAAGGAAGGCTTCTTCCAGCCACAGGCTGGTAAAGGCTGTGAAAGGTATATAAGCAACAGGGGAAAGAAAGGCTCTGAATACACAGACTGAAAAACTGAAACTGGTTGAAGGAAAACTATTTAATATCAAGATTTAATATGCCAATTAAAAAATTATGGACACCACTAATTATCTTTTAAGACTCTTGAGCACTTATCCCAGTTATTTAGCTACTGTATGTATAGTCCAAGATTGCTAAGTTTTCTTGCCTTTGAAAAGAAAAATATATTCCTTTCTCAGACACCACATTATTTACACAGCTTGATAAATATTTATATTTTTTAAAGCATATTGAAAATCAGTTTCACTTTAAAGAATGATATTTGTAATTTGTGTTTTAGTATCAACAGTCACAGCCCAAGACAAGCTGGAAGCAAAGGCTTTAAGTAGTTATGTACCCTGCCACCTAGGGCTGACTACTTTTGCCTAACTGTTAATCTAGTTTCCAGGTTTTCACGCAGAGAAACATCACTTACTTATTCAGAAGAGCCTTTCCACAGAATAACTGCAGCCATTCATTTCAAATCAGCACCTCATAAATTTCAAAATAAAGATTCTGCAAATGCTGAGGAAAGTATGCTGGACATGAGCAAGGCAGGTTCCTAACTCCACAACACCATCACTTCAGAGCTGGTAACACTGCTCCCTCCTTTCAGTCTATGAATCTCTTACTAACCACAAGATCATGTTTGAGGGCCAAAAATTCACAAATTTCCTGTTGTTGAACATAAAAAACTCTGGCCACAAAGGGCTCACACTGCACTTCCGTGCTAGTGGGAAGTACCAGGACCCCTCACACATTTGCCTGAATAACCAAAAGCAGTAGGTTTTCAATGGCATACTTCTCCACAGCATAAATTAGTGAGATCTCGTTTAAAAATGGTTCATTAACATATCCATTAAAAAGTTACGTTACATTCTGAGTATTTGCTATGGGCGTTTTCACGTGCAGAGTAACACGTTTGGAGTAGCCTCAGATATCCATGCAGCTGGATGAACAAATTAGGCTACATGAAAGCAGGAGTTGTCAGCACCTCCACCAACACACAGGTAACTGCCATGGGCAAGCTTTTATCATGGGGTATCTTGCAGTAAGCACTAAGCAACCTGCTCCTCTTCATGAAGGCATGAACATATTTTATATTTACCACACAATACCACCGGTAAAAGTGCTCACAGGCAAAAAGAGCAGCTAAAGGGCTTTGAGTTCATATTCCCCATCTCAGCCACAATAACATCTCCTTCAAGAAAACATGTCTCAGAGCAAATGGTTCCTCAGGTTAGAGGCTACACTGATAACTGAAATGAAAAGTGAGGTGCAGCAGATCAGTGATGAAATCTCTTTAGATTAATAATAAGCTTATCCACTCGACCCAATATCTTACTGGGTTTATGAAATCAACACAAGATTGAGGTGATGACACTGTCAGATGCATGAGTATTCCATTTATGCTTTCATAATTCGTATGGAAGCTTTTCAGCCCTTAAATTTAAAATAACCTAAGTCGATAAAGAAGAGTGTTTTTATTGAACATACTTGATATACAGTGACTTGAAGTGTTAATGGAAATTACTTGAGTTTATTAAAAGCTGTACAGTATCTAAAGCAAAATGCTAATCTTCTGTCCTAAAAACATCTTGATTTGTGAGTGTAAACTCAAAATGTGTTTTAGGAAGCAGTGACAGCAACAAGGCCAGAATAAGTTACACAAGAAGTAAGCTGTATCTTTATTTTCTTTTCTTCAGAAGTGTGTAAGAGCTTATTTGGGGGAAAGAAAGCACATTAAATATACTTCTGTAATGTAACATACTGCTACAACACAACATTTCAGATTCTTAATATTTGTTTCTGTAGTATATTGCCAGCATCTTCATTTTTTATTTTACTACTTAATAAAAATGCATCAGAAGAAAATTATATTAAGAGATGCTTTCATGAACAAACACATGAGGTATTAGTATTACTTGTTCTTATTAATGCAAACCAAGAAGCATTTCTTGGCAGGATATTAACCAGTGATGCTTAAATATTTTAGATAAGCAAGCTGAAGACAAGATGTGAGAGTTTGTTAACTACTTTTGAATATTAGGCTCTTTCCAAATGACACAACACAAAACAAAAATCATTCAGTCACCTCAAAAAATTTAACCTAACACATTAAACATTTAAACAAAACATTAGTTAATATTTAAATAAAGCCTTGTTAGTGTCTCTGGAGTTATCTGCAGCAGTTTTACAATAGTTCTATAGTGAACATCAAGACCCCTCTTACACACTGAAGTTGCTGTGTTGTATCTAATACCGTGTGCAATGGCTGATTAGTTATTGACTTGGAAGGCCTGTGGACAGTTTACAGCATCAACTACTCAAAGTTTTTTCAATCCATTTTCAAACAACGCTGATTCGAGACTGAAGTCTGTGATTGAAGACTTTCAATTTTCATGCAAGCTAGTTAATTATGATAATGGATCAGCCTGACACCACCAAAAACCCCGTAGTCATTAATGCATATATTTCTGATAATGCAAATAACACAAACACTTTGAAAGTTCAATTTCTTTTTATTATTTTTAAAGTGTACTGACAAAAAAGTTATTTGCTGTTTAAAAAAAGGTCTGCCAAACCAAAAATGGACAAACCCCCTTTTTATTTCGTAAACTATTTTCCCAATGATCTCCAAATGCTTTAGAAGAATTACATAAAAACTAAGCCATATCAGAACTATAGATTGCTGCAATTTAAACATACATGACCATATTCACACATAAAGCTACTAATGGAAGCTAAAAGCTAGAAGAGATAGGGAAAGAAGATTTAGTACACATAATTTTGAGTGGGGAAACACAGAAAAGCTTTTGGGAAAGAAAAGCCTAGAAAAGTCAATCTCAACATGTTTTCTGAGGCAGAACCACTACAGTAAGGAGTGTTTACTGAATTCAGAATCTAGAGACTGTGTTTTAATGAGTCCATAAAGTTTTTGTATGAGCACGGTACTTTTAAGGAGAACCTAAAACAAAGGAGAGTCACTCCACCTGGAATGTGTGAGCTTTTCCTACCCAAGTTATGAAACACAGCATTCTACCCGGACCAGCCACAGAACTCAAAGTTACGAAGGCCAAAGGGAGGAGCAATAATTAAGATTGTGAAGATGAGATAGAGGAGTATTTCAGGAAAGTCAAAGCTGAGTCAAGGTTATATGAGTAATGTTAGAGAAGTGGCAAAAGGCAGATCAACAGATATGGAACGTGGGCAGAGGAGAAGGAAGTTGGAAGCAAATGAAAGATTTTTGTCAAGAAAAAAACCCAGAAGAATAGTTGTGAAGAAGGTTCTACATGCCGAAAACAAAATCTGAAGTAGTTCAGAACTAATTATAATATTTTTCCATTCAACAATTATGCCCTTTTAAAAAATGAAAAACAACCTGCATAGACACGCAATGGCTGTGCGATACTGCCAATTCCAAAGAAACATTTTGTGATTCATGTCAAAAACATGAGCACATTACAGAATGGCAGGTCAGGGTGCCCTAATTCTTTTAATTTTTTTTTTAATTAAACAACTGCAAACACATACCACACTTCCAAAGTAAGACACAACTGTCCTTGCTATAGCAAATTTGCCTCATCTTACTTGATAAAATATCTATGTTTTTAGTGCTCAAGTCTTAGGATTTACCTCACTGTTGATGTTGCCAATAAGTCTTTAGACATTCTCACAAAAATCAAGGGCTTAAAATGCAAACAAACTCCCTGTGGAAATTTTTATTTTCTTTTTTCAAACTGCATAAACAGGCTAGACACTCAAGTCCTGTTACTCAAAACTAGATTATTACTTTTGAAAAGTTTACAGTGTAACAAAACGCCTTTGAGAAAATCCCTGGCTTTCAGAACACAGCATCAGAGCACTTTATACTTCCTGTTACTCTGTCCCATGTTTTGTAGAGTCTATGTTCACCAGATGAAATTCTTCTCTATAGTTGCAACATTAATTTTGAGAATAGTCACAAACTTAGGACCAGGAATAAAGTCTAGGGAAGCTTTATTGGAGGCAATAATAGTTTTGATAAAGATTTAATAGCTGCAATGTTCCTACTATTAAAAATCCCAAAGCTTTCAACACATTTAACAACTTGAAATTTAATGTTAATAAGATGAAAAGAGATACTCACACCTTCAATTCTGAACAAAATTTTTCATAAGACTGAAGTGCTTCTAGCATGCTGAAGCCTAAACTAGACACACACTGCAGGAAGACTGAACCCAAAAGGCTGCATTGTTCTACAAACTCAACAGTCAGAAAAACCCAATACTATACTGTCATTATTATACTGACATTTTAGTCACTTGCATTTTAATGAAATTCCTCTCAGAAACAATGTAAAGCACTTGGCAATTAATGAAATAGCTGTCTCATTTTAATGATAGTAAATAGGACAATTTTATCACATCCTGTTAAGGAGTGAGATATGAAAGGACTATGCATTTTCTGCAGAACAAAAACACGCAGGTGAGCAGATACTACACAGCACTTAATGCAGAGTAAATCCACATCCAAGACTACCTTGCTGTAACTTGTTCATGTAGTCATACCCTCTGCATTACTTAAAGGTTTTCGACTAAATTAAAATTACCAAAATATTAAAAAACGGTTCCACATCATGTGCACCAAGAACAACAGCTGTATAGTTCAAAATGTTGCTGCCTCTAACAGTCCATGCTGTGTTGGCTGGAAATAATAACCCAGGTAGCAGATGACTGGAGTGGATGGGCCCTCTGCTGTAGCACTCTGGTCCACTTTTAGCACCTCAAAGGCAGCACTGGGACCACGGGCTGACACAGTGGAGAAGCACCCTCACATCAGTCTGTGGTACCCAGCATCGCCCCCAGTGCCACAAGCAGCTGAGCAGAGACACCACTGCCTCACACTGACAGCTGTACTGAGCACAGAACACTTTCAGAACAGCCACATAGGTACTTTTCAGACCACTCAGAAGAGCCACAGAAAACATTTAACGCAGTTTAGTTAATCTATCTCAACACTTTATGCAGACCTTCTTGAGTGCCCCCATGTACACCACTTGTGAGAGTAAGAAGGAGGATTAGCATCCAGTATTTTTCCAATGAAGCAAAAAGAAGTCCTGAAGTGAGCAGAATTATGGGGAACAGCACTTAAGTAAGCCACAAGTTATAAAGGAATATAAAATGGAATATAAAGGAATAGGAATACATATTCCTATAGAGAGGAGAAAAAATAAGAACCAAAACTTCACATTGCAGAAGGAAAAAAAAAATCTTGAAATTAGATAAACAAGAAAAAGCTTGATCTAACATTTTTTCAAACTTATCAAACCACTCGCAATATACACTCTTATGGTATATAGAAAAGATTATTTTTAGGTCCCCTAAAAGGTTAACTACTACTGCAAGCTCTTCCCATCACACTATAGAAGCTGGCACCAAAGAAGAAGAGCAGCTCCCCACCAGAGCAAGGAGACACACACAGAAATAAGCTTCAAGTCAATCCTGCATCCTAGAAAAGAGCAGACAGCCAACAACAGCAGAGACATTTGCTGACAGCAAAATTACTAAGAAGCTACTGAAAATGTATTATATTATCCAGCTATAACTAAAATTTCAAGAACACACCTTACGCAAAACCTAAATGGGTCTGCAATTCTATTTGGTTTAGTTATCAAGAATTCAAATTACTTTTTACTTGATAAAGAGCTTCAGGGCTGAGACTGAGATTCACTCTCTGAATGTCAAGAAACAAACCAAACTTTAAACATCTTATTTATGAAATTGTATCAGCAGAGCTGGCAAATAGCTAATCATACTCATAATTAAACAGCCACAAAAACAGTTTTCATTGCATTAGAAGCCAGTATCAATTCATTAAAATGTGACCTACTGGAGTTTGCATTTATTTCATAATTCTAACATTCATCATCCACAACTGTTACATCAAAAGTAACTACATGAAAGGCAAATCAAAGTAAGAATGTACAAGTGCATTTCATGGATTAGAGAAGAATGCAGAACAAAAGGCACTCCTGAAAAACCTTCTCTTTAGCAACAACTACAGTGTAAGATAAAATGGCTTGAGTAGCTGAAATCCCCTATTCCAACAGGATTTTCAGGAATGCACAATACTGGCTATGGAATTTTATTTTTCATGAGTTACATTTGAGAACACCAGCTACACAGAACATTATCATGTTAAATTTTGGGATTTGGTCTCAATATCTAAACCAGCAAAACAAGCAGATATAAAGTTCTAGTACAACCTAACTTCGTTTTTATGATTTTTTTTTGGTTAGGTAAAATACCTCAACTAAAAAAATCCAAAAAACATCCTCAACACACCAGAATTGGTTAAGTAGAAATAACCTATTAGAAAAATAACCTCAACCTATATTCAAAGATTATTATATCAGTAGGAGCCAAAACATCACAGATGGAGGGCTAGTTGGGAGTGGGACGAAGGGGTTGCAGGAAAATGTAAATAATTCCAATATAACATTTTTTAGATCCCACTAGCTAACTGAAATAGCATAAAAGGGTTTCCACAGTTTTCAACTACTATACATAGCAGCACAGAAAGTTTACTGAACTGCTTGGAAGTGCTTCTATAAGCTACTCAGAGGAAACCAGAAGGTGAATTGTGCTCTAACACCCCTGAGGTGCTGAATAAAGTGGAATGGTGTCTGTCAGAACAACGGTCATATTCACATGGGCTTTAGCTTCCAAAGGGCAGGAAAACAATAGAGAATAGCAGTTTAAAAAATCCTGTTAGTACTGAGGTTTGCTATTCAGAAAATTGTGTGTGTTTGACTACTTGCACTATGACAAGCCTTTTTTGTCTTGAAATCTTTGCTGCTTTGCTGTTAGAATAGGTGACAGAATATTATAAATATTTTACCAGTGGTCCAGATATCCTGAAGGAACTGTTCCTGTATTAATTAAAATGTCTTGAAATTTTAATTCCAAGATGGTTTTATCGGAAATTCAGAATCCTTCCTAAAGATGAATCTGAAGGCCTAATGCCCAGTTTCTGAGAGGGTGACTTCACACAGTAGGGTCACTTCACAGATTATGCAAAGTATTTCCTTTGTTTTAACTGACATAACCGAGGTATTCGGTCTTAAGAGCTACTACAAGGCCAGTGACTTCTGAAGCATTAGCCACAAAACAGAAAGCGTGGAGGTTGGAGAAGACAGAGGCCCTGAGATAAGCCATCTGGGAAACACCAGCTGAGCAGTCATTTTCTGCAGCAGAGCCAGTTTCTTTGACAAAGTTCACACATAGTAAAATGAGAAATAAACTAACATCCTTTGCTAGCCACTGCAGCTTCCTGGATCACTAATCAAAGATGCTTAATTTAAATGCAAGGCAACCTGCAATGTTACTGCAACTGCTTAGTAGAGCAGCAATAACTACAGCATGTTTGCAAATGAAGAGAATGCACATGAGAAAGCACAAGATGGCAAGTAATATGAAGGGAAAAAATGCTTTTTTCCATTTTTTTTTTCTTCATTATATGTTGTTACATTAGTTGTATTCACTGATTGTAACATACTTTTCTTAAGCGTCACTAATTTCTATTACTATAAAACTACACGATGCCAATCTCTGCAGCTTTACTCAAAAGAGATAATGAGTCCAAACAGAAATAATCCCAATAATGCACTTGCAGTCAATCCCATTATCCCAAGGGTACTTTCTCCAACAGAAAAAGGAAAAAAAAAAAAAGGTAGTAATACTTTTACAACAGAAAAACTTCTAAAAGCAGCTTCTAAAATTTCTATTTTTATTTAGAAGGCAAAACTCAGTTTGTTCACTCCAAATAGTCTGCTGCACCAGTAATCTTAAATACATCACGTATTTACTAGAAACATCCTTATGGCAGATGGTACCTAAACTGGAGCTACTAGAAAAGATGACATTTTCAATCTGTTTATTCTATATCAGGAAAAAAAGCCCACAAATAAATTCTACAATTATTTTAATACTTTCACTTCCTTGTCGCCCTTTTTCTATCTCAGGAAAAGAGATAAGTTCACAGGCCATATGTCATCTGTTGACTTTAGCAGCAAAATGCAGCCAAAAGAACATTAAATCAGTCCCTTTGTTTCTTCTGACTCAACTGAATTTATATCCAGTCAGGGTTTTATGAACATAAGCTTGTTTCAGAACCTGAGGTAACGCATTTCTCTTCAACTATAATTTTTTTTATTAGTAAAAAATTAATCTGCAAACATCTTAATATTCTTGCCACAAACCAAAAGGTATGCATTAGTCAGTCACGAAAAAAATTGCTGTTTCCATGTACACAGTACAGGTAACAGTCTGCACGTCTTCAC
The DNA here is from genome assembly GCF_021018805.1 of Prinia subflava. Taxonomy (NCBI): domain Eukaryota; kingdom Metazoa; phylum Chordata; class Aves; order Passeriformes; family Cisticolidae; genus Prinia; species Prinia subflava. The sequence goes on from NC_086248.1 coordinate 46,012,430, forward strand.
ATACCTTTTTAAATCATGCGAAGATTAGTTTTTACCGAAGGACAAAAGCAAAGTTCTGAGGAATGAGAAACACACCATTTTTAAGAGGTGCCTTCAATGTATGCTAATACTTAAAAAAAAAGATAACAGTATATGCTGATAAAACTCAGTTTGCTAAACAGCATGTAAAATTCCTGGTTCATTTATCTATCTAGAAGCATGTACACACACGTGTATAGGCACGTATACATACTACCTATATACTGCTTTTCCTCACCAGTAAATAAGAAAATTATCTTCTCTCTAATCAGACATAAAAGAGGAAAAATGTGTTGACCTTTCAGTTAGTAAATTCAAGTCACTTTCTAAAGTCATCAATGGAGTCTTGTTTCTTGAAATGTATGGAGTTAGCTTGCCTTTCCTTTCTTTTGGGAAATCTGCAAGCTGAGTATGATCATTCATATGGTTCTCTGATGCTGTGGAAAGTGTCCTCCACTCCAAAGAGATCATGCAGATGGAAAAATAAATGATTAGGAGGCCCAAACCCATACACAGCTCGGGAAGAATGCGAGTCAGTGGTGCATGTCTGTACATATTCCTGCACCCTTCCCATGCGAGCATACACACGATGACACAGAATGGTGGGGATTACAATTACAGTGGGTTTTAAAAATTTAAACAAACTGGTAGACAGGTTGACTGGATATTTATTTATAGGAGTCATGTGCATGCTCAAATGAGTGCAACAGGGCCAAGAAGCTTTTCAAGACAGTACAAAATTACTGGCAGAAGGCAGGACCCAACAGTTTCACATTCCTACACAGCAGCTGCGTGTCAAGAGAGGGATGCATGAACCTGTATCTAAATTTACTTTTGATATCAGCACATAAAAATCCCATTTTAGAATTGCTATTAAAAGGGGAGTTTCCCACACTCATCTATTTACTTTTTTTTTTTCAAACCCATGGTTTGCTTGCACAGCAAAATGCAAGTGGGAAATTTAAAAGCCACTTCAGTTCTGCTGCTTTTTAGGTAACTTTTCTAATCATTTACTGGAAAATCTTGGGAGGGTACAGGGAGGAAGTGGGAGAAGTAGTTAAGTGATACAAACTAGTAATAATAACAGCATTTATTTATCAAAGGCTTTGAAATGAAAGCATAAAAGCAGAAGCAAAAAGTGAGAATCCATGTAACATAATTTTAAGTTTTCTGGTGCCTTCATACAATATGCACTTATTTTTATTTTTAGAAGAGCATCAAATGACAAAAATAAGTCACCTACATAAGCCATATCATACTATACCAACTTCACAGCACATTAACCAGTGAGTTACAAAATAGACCCATAAATAGGTAACAGATTGGGAAACATAAGCAAAGACAAGTTAAGTGAGTTGTGTAACGTGGGAGCAAAGTTTTAGAGTAGAGTCCAGGTATAGGTCCATGGTAAGAGACTCCATATTTACATATTGGCTTGAAAAGGAATACTATGACAAAATGACCAGGGGTTTTCCCTAAACTAAAAGTCAACCAGTCCACTAAAAGCCTGAAAACTGTTAGAGCTTTATTGAATTTAATGTAACTGAATTACTGAAAATTTACTAAAATGTTGCTATTCTATAGAAACATTGTGATGGGTCATTTAAAATACTTATTCTGAATAAACACAAATATTTTTCAAAAACCCCAAAAATTATCAGAGTTAAAGGATGGAAACCTATTTAGTTCAATCATTTCTGAATAGGCTGCGCTTTTATGGAGACAGAAGTTGCAGATTCCCACAGGAAGTTATCTGTCTGACCCCTTCAGTTTGGCTTTCCCATTCTGCTTTACTTCTGACAGAAGAAAACCCAGGTTCCAGATGGCTGCAGTTTCCAGAAAACCCTGAGAGACAACAATACTGCACTGTCCACTCCACACAGTTCCACAAGAGATGTGGAGCGGGACCACTGGAAAAGACAGCTTGCCCTGAGTGCAGTCATGGCCAGCTGGAGCCAGACACCACACTGGCAGCTCTTGGCTCTGCTCCAAATTTACTCTTGGAAAGGTACTGGGCTTTCTGTTACTGCACTAGCTGGGTATTCAGGGGACTTGTTAATATGCCTGAATCCAAGAGCTCACACGCCTGATCATCCTAAAGGCTGCGTACAGGTATTTATTATACAGACAGATATGTGGGGTCAAAATTATGTCAACCTCAATTGTCTATGTCTTTCCACCAAAAATGTCCAGTTCCCCATAAATTCTGAATGTAGGAGAAGCACACAGACCCTCCATAATCCACTCCATAAAGAAACGGAAACTGCTTACCTTAAGCACACAATGAAAATCGCTTCACATGACATAGTGAAACAAACTACAGAACACAGATATTATTTTCTCCTTCTTTAAGAGACAAGGAGATGGTAATAAAAGAAGCTGGATATAGGAAATCAGTAGCAAAGTCTTCACCACAGCTAGATTCCTCTTCCCTCTTCTTAGTGAATTAGTGAAATTAGACTGAAAAGGTTGATTTGGAGGAAACAGATTACACTGAGAAAACCCCATGTTGACATAGATGTGCCCAGATTAATGTTTATATAATAAAAACACTAAAGCAACTTGCCTCACTTGACAGTTACTTTATATGACCATCACAAGCAAGTTTTCTATTTCAGAATCCTTAGAGCAACCATTTAACATCCTGGGGAGAGGAAGAAGCAATCTGCATTTCTCTGGTGAGTTTGATTTCCAATATTCATTTTTCAACCAGTTGTTTTAATATTAAGCAGTATTCTAAAGAAATGCCCAAGGACATAAGTGGAATCTTAAATTGATTTCTCCATATGGATTCTGTCCATTTCAAACATCCCAAAGATAACACCTCCCTTCAGGAAAATACATTCTGTTACAACTAGAAATAGCTTTTATCAGGTTCTAAAGGATATGGTCTCTACCTGCTTTTGACCTTAATCTACAGAGGAATTATTAGCACAAGAAAGTGCCCAAATCTTTTCAGCTGCTAACATGAACAGACATTGTGAACAATGTATGGAAGATCTCCATTTTTTGACATCTCAGTGAACTAAGACCTTTGCTGAACATTCCTGTAAAATCTAAATATTTCCCTTCCAGGAGAGGAGAGGAGGGGACAAAGACCTCAGAACACTCTGAAATAGTGTGCTTCAAGTGCTGCATCGTCTAACTTGCTCTTAAGGTATGGAGAACTGGTTAGACCCAATTCAAGCAGACAGCCCACAGTGTATACAGAGTATTTTAAAAAGCCAAAAGCTTAGTACTCAAAGGCTTTTTCTCCAATGTCTATCTCTATTAACCTCTTGTTCATGAAATGCTCCAGCAGCTAGCAAAGCCAGTAAATCCTCCCCCCTCTCGTGCACAGCTTTCAGGAATGCTGCTATGTTGAAAAGGCAAAACTATCATTTCCCAATGACACACAGTTCAACAGCAAAATTCCACTCAAAATGGGCTCACAGGAGAGCAAACGTATGGATTTTCACAGACTTAGGTTAAGTCTAAGGTGTATAATTTGACACAATGCTATTCAAAGAAATCAGTAACCCAATGCTCCTGTCTCATAATCTATATTGTTTGAATCTTGCCATAAATGCTGATTTTTTTTAACTGAGAGAAATTAATAGCTTAGTTAAAAACAAACAAACAAACAACAACAAAAAAATCAACCAAACGAAAAATACCCTAAAAAGTAATTTAGCCCCTCAGGATACAAAAGCCTGACTCAAAATAACCTAAATACTACAAAAAATTGAAAGATTCGCAACACTAAAATAGTTTCCAATTCTTAGAAGCATGAGTGCAAGTCTATTTGGTGTTTACCTTAATCTGAGCATTTTCCCAAAGCTGGACTTGTGTTGGTGGTCTTAAGCTGCTCTAAGTCTTGCATTACAAAGTTATACTGATTTAATCTTTTAAGAACACTTGCACTCCCTCCTAAGAATCAAAACAGTGCATTTTAACAATAAAATAACCAGATCTAATGACAGGTGGAACAGCCTCTGTTGAGCTTTCTGCCACCTCCTGCCTCCTGCTGCCTCTGCCTCTCTGGGCCTAACCCTGCAGAAAACAAACTCTGCAGGTGAAAAGCTTCCTGTGACACTTTCTGTGGGTTTAACTCCCTGAATGAGCTGACCGTGAGCCAGGTGAGTGTCCCCTGCCAGGCCATTGGTGTCACGGCCTGGCTGCGGTGACGGGGAGAATGAGGCTGTCTGCTTGTGGTAACAGCCACCCACCAGCCCAGCCCAAGGAAAGGACATGGAATTCAAGTGGGCAAGTTCACATTGTCCACCACTTTTATTATCCTGTCACGCACTAGCTGGCTACTGCTGATCTCAAAAATTATTTCACTAAAAATATCTTAGTGATTCTAAGGTTTTTAAGTAACGAATTTGGTATTCCAGCTTCTTTACAGACCTCTTTGATTTAAGACAGTAGTAAATTAAGATTTAAACAATGTTCTTCAAACACCTCTAAGCAAATACTTAACCTCCCAGGTTTCTGTTTATTCACAACAACATTTGTTAAATAAATTACAGAGGTCATTTCCATGGCTCAGGATAATTTGACTAATATTATGACAAATATTCTTGGAGAATCTAATTTTATTTTTTTAACCAATGAAATAAGCATAACATGACTTTTATGGCTGTCACCATCTTTGGTCTACATCCAAATACAGATTAAAAATAGTAAGAACAGAGTTATATTAAACCAGCAAAGTACAAGGTGTTTTGATAAAACATAATATGATAAAATATTTGGTTTACAGAAAGTAGAAAAATATTTTTTCCAGCAGTAGTAAATTCAAACAGCTAAGAGAAAACCACCAGAAAAACTGTTCCCCATCTTAAGAAGACATGGAGGAGCTGGTATTTATGTATTATGCAAGAAACTGCGGAATCATTCTTAGTAGCAAAAATTCACAAGCATGAGCACACAAATAAAAATTACAGATAAATAAAATTTTTTGGTTAATCCAGGTTTTAAATTGGTTACTAGTGATATTAACCTCTAACTTCAAGTGCAGACACAAGGACACTTGTGAATAACATCAGTTTTTCAACTGAAAAAAACTGAATAACATCAGTTTTTTTCTTACTATGCTCAAGATGTAACTACTTGGCATCACTGAATTCTTCAGAAATTCAGAAAAAAATTTTAAAAGGCAAAGGATTCTGATTATACCTTTAAATCACTAGTGTATCAAAGCAATTTTTGAAATGGTTTCCTTTGTCTTACTGAGGCATCCAAGAATCCATCAGTTTACAATTATTTGCAGACCAAGAACACACTAAGACTTCACAATTCTTCTCCCTTCTCAATTATGCCAACATCATTCAAGCACTATCATTAATGAACCAAAAAATATAGTTGTCTTTTTCACAATAGCAACCATCTTCTTCCAACATTCCAAAAGAAAAGAGAAAGACATTAGACAATAGCTTTGCTGCAATTCATCAGCAACACATAAGAACTGTAAAGTAGCAGCACTACTCATGCAAAACACCTGGTGCTGCATGCTGAAAATAACAACACCAGCAAGAAAATTCTCAAGGGTATTTGTTGTTATTCTCTTAGATACCATCTTGTATTTCCTATCAAAATATCAAGTTCATGTATGGCATTTAAGTGTATATAGAATTAACAGCTCCATGAACAGCTATGTCTCCCTTACACAGAGCTGGATATAGACTTTTCAGGTGTTACTGCTCAAGCTGTAGCTAATTACAGCTGAGCTCTCTGCCAAAGCAGCAGCTGACTCTTTAGGAAAGTAGTAATTGTAATGTGAAAATCAGAGTTGTACATGCTTCCTGTTTTTTGGTCATGGCTACTATTCCAAAGGCAAACCACACCTCCTACCCCTCCCCAAATATCCTAACATCTGGAATTTAACAGAAAAACCAACAATAAACAATCAAGGAACAAAGTGGAAAAAAAAAATTATCCATAATGACAACTGAAATCTGCCCTGGCCACTGTTATTAAGTATTACAACAAAAATTAAATAAAATTCAGTTCAGAAAATGTTTGTGACTTGTATTCCAGGCTTGCCTTACCTTATACTTATCTATTAAAAAAAAGTCTCTACAACCAAAAATTAATCAAAGTCCCTATATACTATTAAAAACTCAAGAACAATCTACGTCTCAAACTTAATTAGTGATTGTATGTTTCTGGACAGGCAGCCCTATTTTGACATACTGGGCAACTACAAAAAATAACCAAATAAAAGCAGTGACTATACACAGATTACCATACCTAAGAGTGTTGTTTGGCATATTGACCATCACATTGTTTCGTGTCAAACATTCTAGCTGAATGCAAGTGGCAGCACACCCGCATTAGTATTCTTTTCATAAACCATGGTAGTACTTCACCTAATTATGAGAAGCAATGGAAAACTTTAAGGGGAAAAGGGGAACTAAGACAAGGCAACTGACTGCCCTTGTAATCTGCAATCAACTTCAAGAGCTACTTCAGGTCATGAGAAATTTCAAGATGATAACTCTTTTATAGTTCTCTTCCCACGGTCAGAAAAAATACCACATGGAAAAGAAATACTTCATGAAAAAATTACTCTTTCACTGGCTTTTATGCAAACTTGCACGTAAGCCAAACAATGTAAAAGGGTATCAATCACTTTCCTATTTAGATGCCTTTTCAAAGTCATGCAAAAAGTTGTAAGAATGTTGAACCAACATATATCAGCTGTCTCACATACTGTTTTCGGATATTGATATCTGCAATCCCTTTACCGGATCTGGCATCATTGTCCGAGCTCAGATGACTCAGATAAAAACAATGTGAAAGCAGAGTTTGTTTTCGTGTTTAAAGTCGCAACTGGTCCCCTGCAACAATAACAGGAAGAGCTGTAGGGATCGATACGCAAGATTACTAAAGGGGCTTTTCTTGTCCTACCTAACAACACACACGTGGAACTTTCTCAGCCAGGTATCACATGCCACACTCACCAGATCTCTGTGAAGCACCCAGTTTGCATGGAGGTAATGGATTCCATCGAGGATCTGGTAGAGGAGGGATTTAACCATAGATCTTGGCAACTGCATGGGCTTTTTATTTGCTTTTGAGGCACGGTGAAACTTGATAATATGCTAGAAATAAAACAAGTAGAAACATGAAGAAAGTTAGGTGATAGGTGAGAAGGTTGGGTGTTCTGGGATACTTTAACTACTAACACTAAATAATGGAATGAAATACAAAGTTTGTTGAACACTGGAATTAAAGTAATAGTGATCCATTTACAATTCTCTTAAAACGTTTTTATTCTCTGAGTTGCTTCAAAGAACAGCTGTGAAGTTTTTGTGACTATCTAAATACTGGCTACTTACCTCCAGTAAAGGGTCTTAGACATTCTCCTTTCTCCCTCTTCCCCATATGGCATCCTCTTACCCTTGGCAGCTAGAGCAGAACCTTTCAAACTAGGAGTATCTACCAGCAGGAGGACCACACTCTATGCTTTCACAGAGACTTTCCCTTCTCCTCTTCAAAAACATCCAGGCTAGCATACTTGCAACTACTACTCCCCTCAAATCAGAATCCCAGTAGACAGATTAAATAAATATTTGAGTAAATATTTGAAGTGAGGGAAGGTGTAACTCCAAAATCCCTACACCACAATATTTGGGTGAGATCGTGTTCAAATATCTAAAAATGGCTGTCTTCTTGCTTCCATGTTATGGCTGCATACTCCATTGATGATGACAACCTGGTGGCTCTTGGGTTACACAAGTCAGTCTGCCCACTAGAGGACAAACAGCACTTGAAAACATAGAATGTAGTAAAGGACCCCAGTATTAGTTGAAGGAACAAAAAAAAACATTGAAAGATTGCTGAGAGATCATGAAATAGTCATAAACTAATTAATTCTCAGATCAATGTGGAGATGATGGGTTAGGTTTGGTTTTGCTACACTGTACAAGAAATAAACTGGAGTCGGGCCATTCTACCTTTTCAGTCCTCAGATAACGTGGGGCTATGCAAGGCACAAATCCAATCATGGTCATTCAGCAAATGACCAAATATGTTCATTCAGATGGAAAAAAAAATCTCCTTTTTGAAGGTAATTCAATGAAACACCTCAAATAACAAAATAGTTTTCAATTATGTCTTCTGAAAAGTGGAAATGATAAAGGCAGTTTGCATTTTTAGTGAAAACAATACAAAATGCTAGAGAAGGACTATTAATTACCCAAATTTTTAAATAGGATTTGTCTAGCTCAAGATCTTCTTCCTTCCCAGGTTAAAGGCTGTGCTTCAATTAGACCACTGCTCCCTCCTCCACCATCCCCACTCCCCACCCAGTTTGTCATTACTGCTCTCAATGAAAATGGTAATGAGTTAATGTTTACTCAATGTTTACCTCTGGCTGTCACCAGAGTGGTAAAGGTGTACTTTAGCCACTGTCAAACTGTACTTAGCAAAAGTGTAAACAATACTGTTTAAAGAGAAACAAGAAAGGCAAAAAATGCCAAATAAATCAAAATAGCCTTCTTACTCCCTATCAACAATGTTCCCACAGAGCCTTCCACTACTAAATGTACAACATTTATGGCTTTGTACTAATAAGCAGTAGAAATTTACAGGATAGTCAGTTTTTAATATACTCATGAGGATCAATAAACAAGACAAACTCTTAGTACCTGATCCTTTAGCTGTGCAATCGCTCTGGAAACTGTGATGAAATGTTTTAAGGGATTATTTTCTTAGAAAATTTTTTTCTTGTGATGCCACAAGAAGATTCTGTCTCATAACTTCAACTAGGAGTCCCTAGTACTACACAATGCTCACTGGACAGTGACCCTCATGTGTAATTACAATATGATTTATAAGGCAGTAATGATAGCATAAATTCACAAATCAGTGTATTTATTACTACAGGAGATGAAAAAATACAGAGGAACCAACAGGCAAAGATCATACACACAGACCCAAAAATCCAGTCCTGCCCTTTTTCAAGATGGATAGAATCACTATAAGGGATTTCTACACCCATCTAAAAACCACCTACTACCCACAGAAAAATTAGTCCTTAGGCACAGAGAAAATGAAGGAGTCTCAGGAGACAGAATGGGACACAATTAACCACCGATATGTTGAGGAGGAACAACACACGTGGCTCTGCCTCTGGCTCTGCCTTGAGTTGCTCTGGTACCGCTGGAGGTTGGGAGTGAGAGAACCAGGTTGATGCCATCGGATTTCTGTCCCTGCCCTCCCATGTGGCTCCCAGTTAGAAAGGCTAAGGAAACAAGCTCCTGTCTTGAAAGGGTTATTGAATCATAGAAGCAAATTAAAACAGATAGTTTTGCTCGAAGTGAGCAATATCACCACTAGGTAAAATCCAATTTCCTGCAAAAGCAAATAAAACCTGTTGCTGTCAGCTTACTCTATGGAAGTTTATATCCAAAAGATCACAACCATCACAGCTTAGAGAACTGAACAAAAGCTAAAAATACACTGCAGGGACAAGCAGTATAGGAAACTGCTAGATTTTGCTAGATACACTAGAATGAATTCACAGTGTTTGTGGCCAAGCCCTACACTGAAAAGTTTTCTAAAAAAAGTAGCTCATCCAATTTTTTGTAAGTAACTAACCATATGAAGAAAGAACAACACACCTAACACTAAACGGGAATTTTAATGGCAGCGTCCATTCTGTTCTAAGAAACAGAAAAGCAAACAGATGCTGTTGCTGAACATCATCTTTTCCACTGGAGGCAGCAAGCCTAATCTTTTATTACTTTATATTTTCAGAAATATATCTATATGGCCCTACCACTGTTGTGGGAAATTATACCATAAATTAAATAAGCAAAAAAAAAAAAAAAAAAAAAAAAAAAAAAAAAAAAAAAAAAAAAAAAAGATAAGAGCATCATATCAGAAAACAACGGGACAGAAGTTTTCATGATCTGGCAGATCAGGTGTACAGTAAGCTTCAAAGCACAGGATGCCACAGCAGTACAACAATGCTAAAAGAACTTTTTAATTTGAACAATTATGCTGACTTCAGCTATGGCAGGGAGATGTGCTCCTTCCATGTCAAAATGTTACATATTTAAGAGTCTAAATCCAAGACGGCAGGTGTAGAAACGGGTACAGGTATCAATACAAACTAGGATGCTCTTCATACATAACGGCACCATGCAAGTGGAGGAGGCACTCTCTACTACCTTCACTGCCTGAAGAGTCCCAAAGAGCAGCTTCAAGAACAGCACACAACAGCCAGCACCTTAGACCTAATAAAGGCATGGAATAATTTACAGGAATTACAGCCTGCATTTCCCATTGTCCAGAAAACTGACCTACCACTAGGCTTCAAAACTACACCTCTCTCATTCAATAAATCTTTTGCTGAATAGCACAAAATTAAGATTGTCCTGTGAGTTGAGAGTATAGATCTGAACTGTGACAGGTAAGAGGCACATTCTGTCTCTCTCTCCAGGAAGCAAGAGTTGCGCTGGGCCACTGCAGTTTCTTAACCTTTAGGTATACTCAAGTGTTTTGCTGAATCTTACCCCAACATATAATCATTAAGGACAAAACATCAGGACTTCCACAATCCAGGCAAGCCAAAGGAATGTTTGTAACAAGACAATATGCAGAGGGTCAAAAAGCTTTCCCATGTATTCCCCATGTCTTTTTTCACTGCAACTCATTAAAGATAACCTATATATCTTGATAGATCACCTGGCCAAAAAAGCTGGAAAACACCCAGATTCATTCAGCAAAATTAATGAGGTAAGTTCTTATCAGTCCAAACTATTCTAGTTGCGTGCTACAGAACAGAGACCCATCCACAATGTTATGCAGACATAAATCCATTTTAATTAGTTCATTAGAACACTGCAGGTGCAAGCTCTCTTCTGATATATTTTAAATCTTTCAAAATGAAAGAAGAACATATAAGAGGTAAACATAACTCCATGGAATATTGAAATCTATTCAGCAAAAGTAACCATTTTCCCTTTCTGTGCATCCACATATTTCCAATTGCTAAATCTTAGAAACATGCTGCCACTGACTGGATCCCAAAAATGGTGTGAGCCAATCACTATTAAATATGAATATAATGTAAAATTTTTCTATTGCTTGTACATATTTTGTTTTTAATTTACACAAGACAACAATTTTGTAGAAGTGATTTTAACTCTTTATTCTATATTAAATTAATACTTCACTGACCAACATGAAAGTACACATTCATTTACAGTCTAGGAAAACAAGGAAGCTATAATTTTACTGTTTGCAATATCTGGAACTATTGGTTTTACTTACTAACTTGTTTACTTGCAATTTTCAAGTCCAAAAAATGTAATAAAATTTCAAGGAAAACTGGATGAACCATATTATTTAAATAACATCATTTTAGCTCTTTCAAAGGCAAGACCATATAATTGATAAAAAATGACGAGGAGAAACAGAGCTAGACATTTGGAAATAAAGTTATGAAACAATATTCAATCTAGGAGTTTGCCTTCCTTTTTCTGTATTACCTAGAGCATTGAAATTGGTTTGAAAGCTGATGGGTGAAGAACTATGTGCATTTTCTAAATTCTCCACCACAAACAAGGCAAATATAATGCATAATAACACAGAGCAAATTCAAATCCCTAGGATTTTCTCGGCAGTTAACTGAGCATTCAATAAGATCCTAATTTTAGTTTGCTTCCAAGTCTGTGTTTGTGGCATCCCATTCCCAATTGCAAGGACAGCTGTTCAGTATAACAGAGGTTAAAACAAACAAACAAGTTAGATCTAGAAACTTTTCACAAACAAACAAACAAGTTAGATCTAGAAACTTTTCGCAAAAGTAGAAAGCCAGCTAACGGAGGGATTTTATGTATGTCTGACTCAATGAAGTTATAGGGAGCTCCTAGCTCAATATAGATGAGACAACCCATAGCCACAAGCCACTAGAAAACCTGACTGCTTGAGTTCTACTGCTTAAGGCAATGGTTGTTGAAAATGACACGCATCTCCATCAAACTGCAAAGCAATCATGCCAACACACACGCCTCTCCCTGCTGAAGCAAACTGCTTGCGCTCCCACACTTCAGCAAAAACGCTGCATTCCATCCAGCCCCTAATCCAGCCTTTGAGAACAGAGCAGAATTATGCCTATGTGCCAATAAAAAGTAAAGTTACATTTTAATACTGAGGAGAGGGAAGCTTGGATACATGTTAAATCTGTACTAAGGCCAAGAGGATTCATATTATACTGCTTTCAGTCTCATTTTAAATACAAAAGTACCTCAAATTTACTTTAAATGTAAAGCATTCAAAAAGGGTATGAAAGAACAAACCAAAAATCTTAGGGTGGTATAAAAACTAACTATGCATTGCTTCTATGATTTTCAAAAAGAGAAACCAAAAACCTAATGAACCCAAGTAACATTTGTTTCTTGTTCCAAAAATAAATTGTTTCATATGCCTACACTTACAACTCATTTCAGACATCAGAGTTTTAGAAATTAAGAAAATTTTGTCAATTTACTTTTCACAAGTAAAATAAAACCAAAACACAAGTGGGTAGAAGTACCTCTAGAGCAACCACTTTAGTTTGCAATTTTGGAAACATTACAGTAATGAACCTAAACTGTCCTTCTAAAGTGGAGGGGAAAAAAGTGTGCATGTTCCCTCTAAATGGTGCCAGTGCATGGCCATCAAGTATCTTCTTTAAAATGTCATTAACTAAACTGCCAAATGAAAATACCTATTTCAAGTGACAAAATGGGAACATTTTTAGTAAGAGGGAAAGGAACTTTAATGCACCAACTTTTGCTAATGCCAGCTTGCTCTAAACATCTAAGCTTTGAAGCACAGAACAGGCATAAACAGATCCCATGTAATTTTCCTAGGTTTTGCCTGCATCTTTCTAGGTCTTACAATATCTTTCAAAATAAAAATAATAAATATTGCAAAATAACTCTATGCAATGTTAATAAAAATCATCAGAATTCAGCTACCCCTTCAGTACACATAAAAGTGAAATACACAGTACTCACACCACTCTGTTCACATTAGTTTTTCATACATTTACGCTTCTGAACTTTGCCCTTTTTTTTGAGGCCTGCTCCTGTTTTCTCCCATTCTCATGCTTTGTGGTACAGAAAATGAGTCCACGTGAACTACCCGCAAATTCATACAAGTCTGGCAGAAAAAGCAAGTTCTGAGAATATGACAAACAGCTATGGGCAAGGAATGGCACTGCCCTCTGAAGAAATTCAGCCATCACATTGATGGTCAAAAAACCCCATTCATTTCACTTGGAAACAATCAATCACAACATAAAGACCTATGCCAGCCCATTCCTCTCTGTCTCGACAAGTCTTATATTCCTCTTCCAGCCTATATTGGTAAATATTTATATAAGAGAGAAGATGCGTGAAAAATCACCTGGCAGAATCACCTGAATTGTACCAAAAGTATTGACATGACTTAGAAAATCAAAAGATAAAAAAAATAAGACTGTTACACTGACAAAAGTATTTTTATGTATATAAAGATATTTGTCATCAACTAGCATCTGAATTATATTTATGATTAAGAGCTAAACTGAAGCCTGTCGAAGAAAGAATTATAACTGATTATACCATATTTAAGGAATGTGTTAAAACTCAGCTGTTAGACAAAGTTCATGTGATTAAACAAATGTGCAGGTTTATTGCACACACCAATATGCAATGCTCTCCCAATTTAATCTACCATAAAAGATTATTCAAAATGTTGTTAGCCAAAATTAAGTATATATATTTATAGACTAGGAGCATCAAGTAGTGCTATAAAATTCACATACGGGAAGAATATTTTCTCCTTTCCATTATTTGATGATTATTTTTAGGTACATGTAACTATGCTAATAATCTCTACCCTACATTTTTTAAAAGCAGAATATACACATAACAAGTAATTCCTATAAAACAAAGCCAATCTGTCCCTATATTTTTATTATTATCAACAATAATTCCAAGATGAATTTTACTCCATGTTTCTCAGTAGTATTTGCTGCTAAGCATTTAGCTGTTAGAGATCACTGGAATCTAATAAGAGAAAAACATTCAACCAAACCTAAAAAATTCATAGATCATGGTTCAACTGGGCTGGGATAGTGAATGCATCATCACACATTCAATATTATCAAATCATAGTTTATTGTTTATGTACTTATTTATTAAGAAGCAGTAGGGTTTTTTATTGCTATAAAACACATTTAACACATTTTACTATCATAAAAATGTCCCCTCTTTTCAGAATGAGATCAAACCCATTCAGAAGTTTCTTATTTAAGTAACAACACATATTTCCAGAAAAGGGGATTAAAAATTTGATGTTATACACACATACAAATGAGTCTGAGAATTAACTCTGTATTATAACTGGGAAAGGTATATAGATAATATATCAATACAAAAAGGTTTTTTATAAAATTTTAATAAAAATGTTACTTAGAATCAAAAATCCTGCTTAAAGTATAGAGACTATGAAATTGAAGTCATCAAATGTGTGTTTATCTGTGGTACTAAAAATGTGTGCTTTAGAAAATACTTTCAATATTAGAAACCTGTTGTAAAAGGGAACAAAAGAAAACTTCTAAATATTGTAACCTCTACAGTGGCTAAAAGTCACTAGATTAGCAAAAAAAATTCACATCCAGGACAGATCTCATTTGTATCAAACTTTAAAAAAAGTTCATTTTAGTATTCATCATGCATTTAAAGCATTTGTTATAAATTTGAATAATGTCTTTAACTGCACTAGGTTTACACCTAGTGGTGTAAAGTTCTGGACAGCATTATACTGTCTAGAAGTATAAGACTAGGGTGATAATGAACATCCATGAAAGTTTAATAAAAAAAGAAGTTACTCTTTTGCTGATAAGGAATTCTAATAAGCAGGAATTCTAGCATTTAAAGCAATTTTTTGACCTTTAAAAACAAAATGTTAACATCCCTACAGTCTGAGAACTTTACCAGTTCTCTTTGGCAAAGACAAATAGCCAAGAAAAATCATAACATTGTGTATTACACTAAGAATTCTGGTAATCAAAGGAAACTAGTTATAAATCAATTTATCAAAAGAATTCCTATATTCTTAGATATTCTCCATGTTAATCTCATGGTTTTGCACTGTTTTGTATAATGTAACTTGAGAGATAAAAAAAGAAAGTATCTTTGATAGACTTAATTATTAAAACCGATGACTATCTTTGTAGTCAAGGACCGCATAACCTGTGTTCACCAACTCTCGCCTAAAGCAGTTCCAATTACCATAGCTTCTACATTCCTTGGTAATGGTAACAGCAGAAGTCACAGAAAATTATTAAGTATGCACTATCTCTATCTAAACATAAAATTTCAGATCTGAGCAGTTTCATTCTTGGGAATTAAACTAGAAGTAAAAAAAAAAAGTTCTTGCTCACTATAGAAGAACTTTTTAATAAGTTTAATTAGCACCTACCCTTTAGAACAGAACATTTTCTTTCAGTATTAGAAAACTAACAGAATAAGATAGCATCTAATATAGTTTATTCATCTCTTGCCAAATGTTTTCAGTACAGAAGCTGAAAAATATAATGATTTTAATTAATCTAATGATTGAATGTGATGAGCATTTATTCTTCTCACTGAAGCCAACAGGAGTTACTAAAGCCGGGCAGCTTTGAACAGAAAGAGTTTCCATACTTATTGATTTTGGCAAGAAACTCTAAGCTACCTACATTTGAAAACATTAGTCTCTGGATATCTACACCTCTCTAGTGCCAGCATACCTTCAATTCTAAAACTCAAACCTTACTAACTGATATATTAATGATAAATAGACTTATTTTGTCTTTATGTACTGCTGGGGAAGCACATGGTGCTAAGCAATTAAAAAAAAAAAAGTGCTAAACCCCTACTAAAATTTCTACCCCAAAGAGTTGAAAGGGCACAAGCTGTAAAGCACAGGAAATGCAAAACACAACACGACACAGACAGAATGACAAGTGGTTGGTATTACTGAAATGCGTTACAAAATAAGTGGATTTTCAGGAGCTTTTTGAAGGAGGATAGTGAAGGATCTTTACGTACGTTAATTGGGAGGCTGTTCCATGTGTAGGAGGCAGCGTGGAAAAAGACACAAAGTTGGGAGTGAGCAAAACAGACAAAAGGGGAGTTAAGAGCGATGCTTGGGAAGTGCTGACAGTAAAGGAAATGAGGACCAAGGTTAAGCCAGAACCAAGAGTGCCTTGAACATGGCCAACTTTATGCAAGGGAGGAAAAAATTCCTGGCAAAGGCTTAAGAAGCAAGGAAACATGGGCAATTATACAGGAAAGGAGAAATGATTTGTGTAGCATGTCCCATAGAAAAAAATAAAAACAAAAGAGAATTAGGAAGTGGGAGACCAGTTCATATCAAGTACCTCACTGTAACAAACATTTCAGTCTTAAAGAATAGAAAATAATTAACTTCACTGAGATTATATCCAATACCCAGCCATATGGGAGGAGTGGCAAGAACATCAAACTGCAGTGATTCTTCTAAAGCTGTCAAATCATGTGAAAAAATCACTATGTAGTGTAAAAACCACACACCCAAAGTAAAATCAAATGGAAAAGGTTAGGAAAAAAGGTGTTTAAAACACATGGCAATAAATGTAGCAGTAAAATGTGTTTGTTATGACTGTTCCATAAAATGAATAAAATCATGTAACACACAAATAAATTCTGTCATTCAGAGATTTAGCTGATGAACTTCTCTTCATCATCACTGCCACCAGTTATGTGAAATACACAAACTCTTAGTGTCCACTGAATTGTGATGAAGAAAACTTGTAAAATACAAACCTGCTAGCCTAGAAAAGAAATAAAATATGTTTCAAGATTTGAAGGGGAACAAATTACCATGATTTTATGTGTTCTGAGACAGAAATGTCTCTTTGAATGGTCTAAGTTCACTTTCCGTCCAATTAAAATTTTCTGTCATTTACAAGCTCAAGAGCCAAGTATGAAGAAATTGAGCAATTTGTCACTAACATATGTAAGAGCAAGTGATATTACTGAAGCCTTCAAAAGTAATACTGGAATTTATATTACCACTTCCTCTCCTTGTCAGTATTTTCAAAGGAATCATAAACATATTGGTTACACTTGGTGTTTGATATGTTTCAGGTTTAAACAAAAATCCAGGTTCAAGTAACTCATCAACAGATGTGGAGCTTGGATATTTTCATCTGAGTTCAAGTCACAATGTCACTGATGTCCACATCTACAACAGACTAAACCAAATTGTATCATATTTTGCTAGAAACTTAAGAACAGACATCTAAGTCTCTACTCCTCTTTCATGTAATGAGAGACCATCAGGATGTCCAATTAGCTTACTTGTTATTTTATTTCCACTCCTACTGCCACAAATTCACTGTTTAAAATATAGGTGATTGAATGTTAGTCACTTGCAGTCACTCTCAAGTGAGAGGACTAATCAGACCAGTCCCTCTCCTTTCTTTCTTGCGTGTGTATATGCAAAATATCAGGAAAAAAGTATTAAATACATTTCCAAACACAATTTAGAAGATATCAATTTAGGAATGCTTTCTTTAACTCCAAATAAAGCTTGCAGAAAAATCCTTTTCTTCAAAATCCAATCTGACTCAAAAAAAATTTCTACATAGTCTTTGGCAGGCTTTAAAGTGTAAAAGTAACAGGATTATCAGTTAGACTCTTAATTACAGAGCAAG
Source organism: Prinia subflava (assembly GCF_021018805.1). Taxonomy (NCBI): domain Eukaryota; kingdom Metazoa; phylum Chordata; class Aves; order Passeriformes; family Cisticolidae; genus Prinia; species Prinia subflava. The sequence continues at coordinate 46,030,158 of NC_086248.1, forward strand.
AAATTAATGCATCTCTGCCTATTTGAAGGTACATCACACACACATCAGTTTGAACAAGGTCTTATTGCACAATCTCAAATACTCAGGGAAATCTGTACTTACCCACAAATCATGCTCAGCATAATCAAACAGCAGCCAAACCTTTCTGTCACTGTGAGAAAGGAAAACCTTCTGCAATGCAATCACATTTGGGTGCTTCAACTCTCGTAAAAGCTGCAGAGAAACAGAGAACCTCTTGTTAATTCCATGCTTGTTAAGAAAAGCAAACACAGCAACAAAACCAACGAAAAGGTCAAATAGCAACCAAGTAATCCTAAAACAGGCCCCTGAAGAAAAGACCACTGATTCAGCACATATTATCTTCCAAACATCAAAATCAGGATAAACACAGCCTCTGTGGCATGGGTTGCTGTTCTAACAGCATAGCTGCCCATTACTACTTACCTTTCTCTGTCCTGCACTCAGCACAGAGCTGCCCATCCCGCCTATTCATCTTGTTTGCCACCAGTATTGCCACCATACCTTTCTTAAAAAAAGTTATTGCACACAAGTATAACTGTTTGCTTATCAAAGGTGAACATCAGGATTTTAGGATGCCAGAATGAAGCTTCTGCAGTTGGTCCCATTCTTTGTCTGGACAACACAGTTCTTGATCACTACATAATTATTTTATTACCAATAATTTTCTTTTGCTTTGGATCCCTACCTCACCTCAAAGTTCATAGGCTGTTGTTCTCAGAAAACAGGGTATTTTCAAAGAAAATTTTACCAAAATGGGGTTCCTACTGGTTGTTTCAACTACTATTCTGTAATCCAGAAGTAATCCCAGATTTATTTATTGCTTGCCAGAAAGAAAACTAGGTCTCATCACTAATTAGACAACATATTAAAGCAGGCACTGCTGCTGAAGTCATCCTTCTGCCAGATTAATCCAGTCTCAGGAGGAGCTGGCAAGTGGTACTCACAAAAACATAATTTCCATGGAATCACTTTTTCCCCCGCCTCTACTGTAGTCACCAGAATGATTGATCATTTCTGTCTCATCTGGAAATTGCTTGCATTTGCAGCACAGGTATATACATTACCAAGAATCAATTTATAAAGGCAAAATTGTAAATGGCATAGGTTCCAAGGCAAATTTGGGAGAAATGAATCTTCCCTTTTTCACCCTACAGAAAAAGACTCAAGATGTTCATTTTAGGGGAAATAAAATACTGATTTTAAATTATATTATCTTTTGCCTATACAGATATTGTCAAGACAAGAAATCTAAAGAATATCATAGCTGCTTAAACATATTCCAGTTTTCCAGCAAATGAAGTAATTTAGGTGCTTTTTTTAACATGCAGAAAGTGTTATTTTTCTTTCTTTCCCTGTGCCTGAGCCTCCTTTTCTGCATGCCGAACAACCCCAGCTCCCTCAGCAGCTCCTCGTGAGACTCGTTCTTTGTTACATTCTGGCTGTCAAGGCTGCATGCCACAGCAGCCAATGCTTCAGCAGCATGAGAGCAACCACGGAAATGCTGGCTCTAGGAGTCCAACACACCACATCAAGAACGAGAGCTCTACTCTAGCTATGCTGGACTTGCAGTGGTACTCCACACCAACTAGAGGAGGTCAAAAATGATCATGAAAGGTACAAGGGATGAGCGTGAGCCACTAAGTGTTAGTGAGATTTATGTTAAAAACCATCTCATCTAGAAACACACTATTGCAGGAGAGAGGATGACCACAAGGACTGAAGAGATGTAACTCATAGGCACATAAAGAGTAGGGATAAGGGAAGTCATTCTAAAAGCACTGGAAAGATGTGATCAGAAAGGAATATTGGGCAGAACCAAATACACAGCTGTGGAAATCAAAACACAGCAAATTTGAGACAAGTGTTTCAAAGACCGGTATCGATCTAAGGCTGAGACAAACAGAAACGAGGGACTGCGGAAAGTGTATTTTCATTACAGCAGACAGGTGGAAGCCAACAATGTGAAAATTAGGGTGACATAGCAAAGCTACTTGCATCATGATTGAATCTACTACCTACCCTACCAACTTTTATGCTTGACTAGAATTTTGTCAGTATTTACCTCCTACACATGCCACATACATCTAACAGGTAAGTGATGCACCTTTATGTGATATGATTGTTATGACCATGCATCACCATAAAAACCTTTCACAAATGTGCATTTTAGCCCTACCTAGAACCACATGGACAATTTCAGGCAAGTGGTAAATCACTGTCTACAGTTTTCCTGCAGCAGATTGCTGTATAAACTTTAAACAAACAGAACAGATAAATGAAACATAATAGCAATATTATTTTCTTAGGTTTTCTGCAGAAGTAAATCACTTTGAAGACTTGGTCGGTTTAAGCCTGAAGATACAAGGAAGAAATTAAAATATTGTCCCAGTAATTGAAAGATTCCAGTGTTCTTGACATCATCTTGTATTACAAGATAACAAGCTGAACATAAAAAGAATCTGTAACTATTATAATTTATTAGTAAATGAACTACACAGGACTATATTTGAATAGTACTTTAACCTAATGGTCCTCTAAACTTTAGGTTCCACCATACCCAACTTGAGGCAAAATACTAATAAAAACCTGTGCCTTAGTTATGATACATTTCTTTCTTGTAGCAGCACACAGAGCAGTTTAGATAGAAGGATACTGAGAAGGAATTCATAGTGAATTGTCAATATCTGTGTAACTCTGACTATCCTGTAAAATGGCTTTCATCTAAACAGATTATGAAGATTATTATTAAAATTATTAACCAGCGAATTGTACAACTATCTTTGTTTATCACTGTTCTGAGCTGACGCCACAACCTAAAGTTTAAAATAATGCTTTTGGATTGCCCAAATAGCATGGAAAGGCTTCTAGGATTCCTAGATGGATATCTGCTATATGCAGAATTGCTAGTAATTTCTTCAACTGTCTGATGAATAAGAAGCTCTCTATGATGCACACTGTGAGAATTTCCCTCACAAGTGAATGTCTCTTATAGCAGAGGAAGGGGAAGGTCATGATGTGAAAGTCTCTGATGCCTGAAAAAAAGTTAAGTTGGCAACAGCATTGGTATAGAAGCTTGAAGCCTTGGAAATGTAAAATGTCAGCAGTCATGCTGAGGTAGCCTTTGCATAGAAAATCCCAGTAACAAGTAAAGGTTGTCTAGCCAGAGAAGAAGCACAAGACATTGTACAAGACTAAGCAAGTACAAGCAGGATATCATAAAACAAAGAAAAAAATAAAAGTCTGTAATGTTTTACCTCAAGTATTAATAATAGTTATGATACTGATCATGGAATGAACAGACACTCACATAATAGAAATGCCTCCCACTTAAGATAAGTAGAAACTAGTACAAGTCATATATAAGCAAAACTCAGGTGGTATCAGACGATTAGCAAACATCACATACATTCAAAAAAGAGACACAAAGGAGACAAGGCATTTGGAGACTTGTGAATCCAAAGCACGCAAAAAACCAAATTTGAAACAATGAACATTAAAAAATGTGTGAAAAGCAAACTATCCCAACTTTCTTCTCTGATAATTTATTTTCTACACAAGCAGAAGATCTGTGTTCAAATTTCAACCTTATAATAGTTTTAAGTACTTCATCAACACAGATGGGAAAGACGACAACTGGAATACATTCAAGGTGTGCAAAAAAATACCCTAAAAGGGCAGCTGACAGTGGGACACATTTCAAGGTAAAGTAGATCTGTATATTAACTATTTGAGGAGTTACCAAAGAACAAGTATTGTGTTTATTAATAAAACACATCTCAGTATCAACATGATGAGTGTGAATGAAATCATATGAATAAATAAAGGCAGCACTCCCAAGGAAGAAAAGGAATGTGATAATGCATCATCTTTTATGCTACTTTATTCTGTGACCGAGTAAACAAAAAGCAACAGAAAAAAGATTAAATTAACAGCACAAAATCTGAATTCATACACTTAAAAACTAACCAAGAATTTCTACTATAGACTAAAAAATCAGCAGGTACAGATGACAAATGATAGAACTGGATTGCCATAAAACAATGAAGAAAATTAAGACGGTAAATCCAATATTAGATATCCTAGTTGAGGTCCTTACAGGAGAGAATGGGATGTATTGACAGCAATACATAAAAGGCTTTTGTGATATATTTTTAACTACTATATGTGATTTCCTTTGCTCAAACACCTCCCCCTCCACACCCACACAAAAGATGAACTCTCCCAGAAAGAGGCAAAGGGTGACCAAAGGAGCAAAACAATCTGTCTCTCAACAGGGAGTTCTTAATTACTATAACTGATCAAATACTGAAAGAAATAAGATGGATACCCACTAAAATACAAAGATATGAGCATCAATGATGAAAGAAATCATTACACTAGATGAGAATCATGGCTGAAGAACAGAAAGACAGCTAATAAGAGACAAAATTACACTGTAAATTAGCATCTCATGAACAGGAAGGTTCAGAAATCTTCTCAATAGCAGGAAAAATAGGATATTTCATTTGCTTCTTTATCAACATTGGAAAACAAATTCAGTTGATGAATTTGATATAAGTCACCACTAGATTCCCTAGGCAGATGCCTATGCAGTAAGTGCTCTTGTTGAAGCCTTCATGAAAAATGGGTTTAGTGAGGTTTTACTGATCATCTCCAGCAGGTGGAAAAGATTGACAGCAAGCTCCTACAGCAATTGGGTTTAAACGCTTGAACAGAGCCTGCAAATCATCTATCACCAAATAATGCAAGTTCCTTTTACAAGAAGTAGACTAGCAACTAGGAAGTCTCTTGCTCTTTTGAGATATGTAAAATTCTGCCTTTTTTCTCCCAAAGAGATAGACAACTTTGTGAATGGGAGAAGAGTTGCAGTGTTACCAATATAAACAACATGATCAATTATGAGGGCACTTAGCACATTTAAAAACAAGTCAAACAGTACATTCCTCAAGGAAATAAATCTTGCCCAGAAATACTTATATGCCACAGGATGAATAAGGCTTTCTAGCTACTACTTACAAAAGCAAGGTGAGGACAGACACTTTCATCTTGCTGTGAAGGAAACCTAAGAAAAATTAGAGAAAACAGGAAGACAAACCAGTGCTCTCACCACTGACACTAGTAAATCTTGCCGCAAACATGTATTTCTGTATCACTGATGACAAAACCTATAACCACCTTCAAAAGTTTATTCAGGGGGCAATCTCATCTCAGAGGTGTACCTACCTTTCACATAGTTTACTTCAGTCTTTTGATCTATGTACTCCAACTGATCTGGAACAGCACTGGAAGCTTCTTTGATGGAAATGCACGCTGTACTGCATTTAACCATTTTCAAGGTTAGAACAAAAACGTTTAACAGGAGGAAATGTGGATCACTAGAAATCACAGGAAAGGCCAAAGCACGAGGCTGATTGCTCATAAAAGCAATTGCAAATTACAGGATTTTAAAGGCGCCTCTTCTGTGATGAATCTATTCAAAGCCTCTAGGGTCACTGAAGTTATTTTTTAATTGAAGCTGGGTTTTTCAAAGGAACATAAAGATCATAATTTTATTTCTTCAGAAGGTCTTTTAAAATTCCAACTAGTTTAGATACTATTAATCAATACTAGATCCTCTCCTCCGTGTTATTAATATTATCCTTTCCATAGACCCTCTGCTGCCTATTATCACATTGAGCTCATGCTTTTCCCTCAGGAAGGTATACATGGGCTTCTCAAAAAAAAAAAAAAAAAAAAAAAAAAAAAAAAAAAAAAAAAGCACAGCTATTTATTTTATTTAACATGTAAGAACAATCCTTTGCTAACTGTGCTACAGATCTTGTTATCAAGATAGGAGAAGTTATCACAAAAAAAGAAAGGAATTCAAATTCAAACCAGGTACCACATTATAAAACTACTCAAAATGCAGCTTTTTTTTTTAGTGGTCCAGTTGATTCTGAAGTTAGGGATTTTCCAGTTTGGATTTCCATTTCTACTTGGAGAAATTACAATTACAGAGTTACTGCATAACTGAAGTACCCAAAGGCTTTATAGTAACACCTTCAAACTGAGCAGGTATGGAGGGTTTGTTTCCGGCTTTAAGTTGTCCATGGCTGACCCTTATATAAGAGGTCTCAGAAAGATGCAGCCAACATAAAACATACATGGAGAAATACAGATACACACACACACAAAAAAAATAAACCATCCAAAGAATCTAAAAAGAAAGGTAAAAGCTTAAGCGTTAGCTCAAGCTCCGCTTTAGAAAGGACATTCTTTGTGCTCTGGTGTGGTAAGGCCTGTCCTTGGACTGCCTTTGGCATGCAAAACCAAGTAGGGGAGCTAGAATAAAATGCCAAAAATTAACAACTGCCATTCTTACACAAACTCCTAGGAGTGCTGCCTGAGTTTACAAGGCACACTCCAAATTAAAATTAACAAGCTAAAATATTTCAAAACAGACTAAGTAGAGTCCATGCAGACTCTTCTTCCCTCTAATTCTTCCTAAACATGCATCCGATTTTGCCCAAGCAGCCCTTCATCTCAAAAGATCCCTCCAAGTATGCTCTACACATTCTTCAACCTTCTTTCTTCACACTTGCATCTCTTCAAAGCACACAGGCTCCAAACTGTGATGGCTCCAAAGTATCAGAAGAGAAAGATCAACTATGTTTAAAAAAAAACAAAAAGGAAGATGACGAACAGAATCTAACTAATAAATTGCCAAATGTCAGAACAGGAAGAAGGCAAAAATGTGCTCCACCCTCCTCCTATGAGAAGGATTAAGAAAGTATTTATTCTATAAATATTTTCATTTCGGGAGCTGAAAATGGTCTGGCATTGCTAAATAACATTATTATTCTGAAACAAAAGCTTGGCAAAAGACTTCTTGTAAGTATTACATTTTAACTAAACTAAAGAAATAGAAACTAGGATAACTGCATTTTTAATTCTTAACGTCTCCAGCAAAAAAAAAAAAAAAAAAAAATCTTTGGTATTTGTCTCGAAGCACATGAGCAGAAACGCAAGTATAAGAATTCTTTCCATTTCTTACTTACCAGTATCATATACCAGAGCACAAACTTCATAATAATAGACACAAAAGGACTACTGTAAAATTACTTCCAAAGCAAGAAATTTCTTAATTTTTAATATAACTGTATAAGGAAATGCTGACATTAAGATCACACAATTTGCTTTACTCCAGTGCACATATTAAGTATATAATTTATTTTCATATCTTCTCTACAAAATAAATCTAAATTATTATTGAATTTGGGCATCTTCCTAAAGGAAACCTCATTTGCCTTGGGAAAATTGAATTCTACGCTCTCTCTTCTTTTAAAGACAGCTGTGTATTTAATTTTGGTCAGTCTGGCAGAGATTTAGCAATAAAACCATTTTCCTCCCAACTGAAAGTATAGATAAGTTAAAGCTCTCTCTCTCTCTCTCCAGAGATTTTTCTCCTTATTTGGCCTACAATAAAAGAACATCCAACCACTCAGAAAACACCAACAACTAAACTGAAAACATCTATAGAAAGTAATAGTGAATGTTTGTCCTTTCTGAAGATTTTAAGATATCCTGAATTTGCTTCTAGGCTGACTAGAAATTTCTTCTGTTATTGAAAGGATAAAGAAATTTCCCATCAAACTGACAAAGACTCTTAAACCTAGAGCTATATTAAAATGTTACAAAGGGGCAGAGGGAATACAACACATCACAAATAGCATCACACCATTCCCCAAACATACACATTCAGTCTGGAGTTTTAAACTGCAACTAGTTTTCTCTTACAGGTCTTATTCTAACATTTCCACACTTTTCTGAAATCCTGGCAACCATTTATCACCTTGCTCTAGCTCTGTATCTCACAGTGAATAAACAGTGATGGCAACTGAGGTGTACTAAAACTCGGCCCAAAAGCATGTTTTTCCAACCTCAATAAATTACGGCACCATAGTGATGCATCTCTCAAAAGGCAGTAAGTTACTAACCTATATAAAATATTGGTCAGCAATTGCAATACTATCCTGCAAAGATATTTTTACAGTCCATTTTCCCTCTTTAGTCCTAAAGTTTACTTATCTCCCCTACTTAACTGACTTTTTGATTAATGCTTTTATTATTAAAGTAATTTTTCATTTTTGTGATTATTTGCCATTTTCCACATTTTATACAGTACAACACAATCACCAGCATCCCAGCTTGGTAAAGTTCTTGGTTGGGCTCAGGGAAAAATGCAATTCAGTGTCTTTGCTTCTTATCCCGAAGTTCTCTATCCTATGGTATGAAAACTTCCCACATTTGCTAGAACCAGAGTGCATCAAGTGTGACAATGCTGAGCTGATCCAACACCTATACCCAAGATCCAAAGTCTGTGCCAAAAGCACCTGTAAAATTCAATGTGTGAGGGGTTCTCTCAGATGATGCATAACAGATTTGGCTCCATAATAAACTGGTTGTGAGACTGTCAGCATCTCCTCAATCTGACAGCTCAACAACCAAAGCACTCTCACCAAGGGGCAAACCTGGCTTCAGTCCTCTCCACTGCTCTGACCTGCTGAACACAAGGGGCACAGTGACTGGACAGACACAGCTCCAGCACTTCAGGACAATATTCCAGGTAAGAAGAGGTGACTCCCTGCAGCCTGAAGGAAGGGATCACTGCCCTTTCCCAGGAAAGGGCCAAAAATGCAGCTTCTCAAGTGTGCATGCTGCAAGTTACAAATCCCACTTCAGAATCTAAATCGACTCCTTTGTAAAAGCTTTGTAAAAGGACCTGGTGTATTATTCAAGGTCAAGTGTGCTGCTACTGAATCCTCTCACATCCAAGTTCTCAATTTGCAGGCAATTATTTCTCCAATACAGAAATATACAGGAATATAAATCAACAGTTATAATGAGACAACAGTCTAACAATAATTTATCATTTCCATTAGCATTTTAAGAAGGCACTCTTCTGATAATACAAAGTACTAACACAACACTCCTTTGTAATTCAAAAACTGTTGGGAAAAAATAACTAACTTAGCTTGACTTTGTATCCTGGGGCTGTATGCTAGATCAGGTATCAGCTATCCTGTGTCATGGTTTAGCAATGGTGTTCTCCAATTTAGTGTTCCCACTTCAAACCATGTGTCACTTGTTCACTCCTCCCTCTTCCCCAACCCCTCTGGAGGGCTGGAGAGAACTGAAGGCACAAAAGGCAAAGATCAGACTTGAGACAAGAACAATTTACTGGAAACAGCAATAAGATAAGAAAAAGAACAATATTAATAGCTATTAAAAAGCAACAATATTAATAACAAAAGTGTGTGCAACAGAGGTGAATGATTCATATGCAAATGCTCACCATCACATGGGATCTGACAACACAGACTCAAAAGGGACCCCTTCCCTCATTCCTGGACAATGGCATGAGGTGGTCCTTCAGCAAAAATTAACCCTGTCATGGCCAGAATCAGAATACCTGTCTCTCTAAAGCCAGCATAAAGTCTATGCTCTGAGAAACTTAAAAGAAGTTATATTAATTGCATATGCCCCAATCTGGACCAAACAAGAAGGTTGATCCAGCAACAAAACAGCACCTTCCAGCCAGGATACGATTCTGTTATATACCATTTTCATGATGCTGAACCACAGAAACTGCAGATTTTTCATGGAAGAGTAACAGTCTTGTAAACCCCACTAAGTTTTCTGTGACACTACAATGTGACAACATATATATATTTAAAGATTAAAAGAAAATACTACTTTTGTATATTTAATGCAGGAAAACCCCAACCAACCAACAAAACACAACCCTAATGGTTATGCTTCATATGTACTCATTCTACTTACTCGAGACTGGGGTGCAGGCGTTTAGATATATAATTTATAGTTACAGTCTTCTTTAAATAGAAAATGAAATCAAATCAGAGGTATGAATTCAAAACATATTAAGCATATTAAACCTCTGTTCCTCATGGGAATCAATTTAAAACCGCTTTAGTTCTGAATGACAACATCCATTAAATTTTGATGTACTTCAACTCATGTGCTTTAATGTCTTAGATGTCTTACCTCTACTTAAACAAGCTAACACCCAAGCCTGTAGTTGCAAGTGTAAATTGAGTCTAATGCCATGTTGCCAATGAGAAACGCTCCTGCAGACAGCAGGAGATACTGTATTATTTTGGGGTTTTAACTTCCTTTTATTAATTTGGGTTTGTTTAAAATAGCTAAAGTCGTGCACATAGATCAGGTTTCTCATCTATTGTTTCCAGTTAAGATTACTTTAGAAATATTATTCTTTCAGAGTTTTTACCTAATTATTTCTATAATTAGTCTTTAGACAGTTACAACAAATTCAGCATTTCACTCTGGAAGCACAACACTAGAACGCTCTTAGTGTTCATTAACACGATTACCCATTAAATTTGTTCTGCTTTTGCTCATAGGTTTCCATTTTTTACCCAAATTTTCTGCAATCTTCAGTCACACATTAGACAAATCTAATGTGTGAAGCAAGCTAAAACAAGATGTTCACTGGCAGTCTCCCAAGTCATTAAACACCTACCACAAGATTCTACTCATACTCTCAGGATCTGACTGCAACTGGATAAAAAAGTAAGTTTGTAATCTAAAGCCTGCTATTTCCTCATTCTTCTATTAAATATGAAAAATTCTTTAATGAAACAATGAATGCAGCAAAATCACATTTCCCTCAATACGGATCAACACAGCACAGGAAGGCTCAAAACATGGCTTCATGCAATTTACAAAATTTAGTAAGCAAAGAGATAAAAATATAAACAATATGGTAAATATGCTCTTACAGCAACCCATAAGGACTCAGAACAACATCAGTTTTGTAAGACAGCTTTGGAAACAACAGTAGGTTGTTATTAGATGAAGAAATTAGTAACTGGCTAATATTTACCAATATACAAGGTTAAGCATGTGGCACTACTCATTTATCTTCCAATGAATATACTCCTTTTCTAAAGTACCTTTGACTGCAAGCAAATGGGTAGTGAACTGACTTTTTGACAAGTCAGAAAAAGCCACGTGGCCCTGAAAACAACATACCACAAACACTCACAACTAGACCTTCTTCCTGAGAACTGATTGCAAACACTGGCCCAGATGTTATGCAGAAAGGAGTCATTGGAAGTCTCTCAAGACTGCAACAGAACTCTTCCAGTACCTCATTAAGCATGCAATAAGCAGCAGCAAATAACATTTTTCTAATCCCAGCAAAAAAGACAGCATTCATTTATGTCCTTCTGAAACAACAACTTTGGACTGCCCGAAGAAAAAGAACTATATCTTTGAACTACCTACAGAAGGTAGGTAAATTTCTTACACAATGATACCATGACCCACTAAGAATATAGCAAGCTTCCTGCACGCTTATTGATTCTAATTTTCTAGTCTGGGCACTAGTACCCTGATTATTCACATAATACCTGATTATTCACATAAACCATGCAGCCATTTGTAAGAACACCGCTGCAATAAAAATATATAATATATGTGTCCCTAGTCAAAGAAGGAACAGCTGCTATACTTGATGCAGACTCATTTCAAGTCTGCTTACTATCTTGCCACAATGTAGCTGAGGCAAACACCAAGGAAAAGAACAGGTTGAGCAGTGCACAGATTTTATGATATGAACAGTCAGCTTCCAGCAACCCACCAGATCAGGGATTTAAGAACCAGAGACTGCTATCTTCCTTCAGTTGCCTTAGCTCTTCTGTTCTGATAAACACTGAATAACAATTCTTTCATTAACTTTCCCATCTAAGTCTGATTTCAGGTCTCCTACAGCTTCCTTCCCTTCCAACCTACAGATTCCCAGTCTACTTTGTCTCTGTTCAAACTGAAGTAGGTTTGTATCACCAACTATTAATTCCTCTTGTCTCTACCTTTACTAGTGCCACTGCCTCCCTTGCAAAGTAGAAAGAGACTAGGATAGCACAAAGACATTCATCTTCTGAACCTACCAGGAACTTATTCAGTTGACCAAGTCTGATTTGCTGTCAGGTCTGGAGTTAAGGAGCTCACTAAAATTATCACTCTAGTGACTTTGAATTTGCCGGTTTTGACTGCTCCTAATCTTGGAGCTCTTTACAGAAGAAGAGTGGCAAAGATTCTCTTCCAACCCTCAACTTGCACTGAAGTACTGATCATTCAAGAAGCCACTGCTCTCTATAAATAGGTGGATAGTTTTCCTCCCATTTCCACTACATTAAAATTCAAAGATGACAGACATAAACATAATTTTATTACACAAGCTGCACAGTATTATGAGATCTTTTGCATTTCTGCACAGGTTAGCAAAGTAACAAAATCAGGCTAAGCAATATTTTATCATCAAACTGCCACCTGGTGCTTCATTTTCCCTTGGGGAAAAAAAACCCTATTTGACCATACTCTGTGGAAAGAGCTTTAGAGCTAAATGATGCAGGTCAGAGACAGCTCTGGCACTAAAACAAAGGAGGAAGTGTCCCTCATTTTTCCCCTGCTCAATTCAGTCCCTGAGGAGAAGGCTGACTTCTTATGGGGCAATGAACATGAAAGTCACTCCAGAAACAGAGGTATGAAGAAGGTGAGAGAAAAGCTAGTCTGGAGAACCATCCTACCAGGGAGAAGGAAATCAGCATGGCAGCCACAGGAGGAGAGGAACACATGTGCATCTTGCCAGCTGCTCTGCTCAGCAATACTGAGCAGGAGAAACAGCAGAGCTGGAATGAGAAGTGGGGATAACTGCAAGACCTTGGAGAAAGATGCTAAATCATGTGAAAAGGATTCATGGACTACAATGGTGTATCAGTGATGAGGAATGCAACTGGCTGTGGAAACAGAAGGGAAGAGGGTGAGGAGAAAAAAAAGCAGGGGACACTAACAACACTAAAGACAAAAAAAAAAAGGTGTTGGTGAGGGGAGGAGTGGGATATGGAAGTGTAAAAAGGAAAAACTATGTACGAAGAACAGAGGGAAAGAGTAGGGGAGGGTAAAGCAAAGGGCAAATACAAAAAATGTCAAGGGAGGAGAGACGCACAGAAATGTGTCCAACACAGCAAATGCTCCTCCTAACCTTGGCACAAAGTCCAGAGGTCCACCAACCCTCAGGCAAAACTGTCCTCTTGTGCTCCTCTTTTAAGCATTAGATCCCATGACAGTGAGGTTACTTAAGATGGCAGCCCGTGTTGTCAACAGAAGGTCAGAAAGAAGAAAAAATGAGGCATAAGGGAAACGAATTGGTGCTGGGAAAAGACGGGGCATAAGGAAAAAACTTTTATTTCCAAGGACAGAAAATGTAAAAATATATAGTCTTTGTCAATTTCTTTTGCTCTTTGAGCACGACCTTGAGGAATAAAATCAGTCAGAATGATTTGTATGGAAAGAGGTGGCAGAAGAAGAGGAAGGCTCAAAGTTTATGTCAAGGCTGATGAGAAGAACCTGGGACTGGCAATATGTGATACAATTAAACTGCAAAGACTGAGAAAACGCTTATAAAAGCAGGTGAAAAATCTGCAGAAGGTGATTAAGATTTTATTATAAGTAGTTTATAATACAAAAGAAGCAGCAAAAGCAGTAAATATTGCTGCTGACAGACCCCATGATAAAATAGAGAAATGCAATAAGAATCAAAAACTATATCAACAGAAGAAAAGCAAGCAGGACTGAAGTCACAAATGAGAATTTGTGAATACTTACACAGCAGATATTATAAGGAGGTCTAAGCAACAGAATATAAAGGCTACTATAGGAAGAAGAAACTGTACAATAAAGAAAAGGTTTGGAATAGAAATTAGAGATAACATTTGAAAAGCCAGGAGTCAGAGTCGGAGGAAGGATGACAAGCAAAAGATTACAAGTTACATGCAAGGATTCTGATAAAAAGGATTAAAAACCCCTAGAATTAATAATTTTTTCCTACTCAGACTGCAAACAGTTTACAATGGTTATTGAAATAACTGAATGTAGTAAGACATTTTGTCCCAATCAACATGTCACTACTATACAATAGAATAACTCAGCCAAATAACCTAAGAAGAGCAACATGCACTTTGTTTCCACTCATTATGACATTTTCCACAATTAGATAAAAATCAAAACAGCACGTCCTTTATCAGAGGGAAAAAAAAAAAAAGAAAAAAAAAAGACAAAGTCAAGGATTCTTCCTTTATCCTATTATTGCCAAGACAAGAAACATGTTTTTGCAATGCCCTACCTAAAAAACAGAATATTTGCCTGTATATTTGGCAAGAAGCATGGAAAAGTTCAGGCAATGGGCCAGATCTTTTGTCTAAAATGCATAATGTTATTGCTTAGCTTTGCTAAGGACTCACAAACAGTGCCCTGGGAATCAGGTCCCAATGTCCTCTCTTCTTATTTAGTACCGAACATCAGATTTTTATCCCAAGGGTATAAAAGTAGATTTACACACACAACTCCTCTTAAACCTCTTATAAAAGAGAGGACTATATCTTATGCTGTAAGGACTGCAATTATCTCCCAGACTGACAAAGCCATATCCATAAAGAAAACAAACACTGGAATCTATACATGAAGTTCCTTTAGCACAACTTTTCACAAAAACAAGGCACACTGCTGATGAGTGCTGCCGTGAGAGAGCTCAGGCACTCCTTGTTCCACACTGTTGCCTTCAGCTCTTCTCTCTTTCTTGCCACTGTTACCACCTGCTTGTCTCAGCACACTTAAGTTGTGACCCCATTTAAGCAGCCCATGATGGGTTTCATGTCTATATGGCTTCCTTTCCCCCAGATTTTAATAGCACAGTCCCTACCTGAGTTGCTGTGCTTGGATTTTACCACCAAAAAAATTCCAAACAAACAAAATCTAACAAAACACTTATATCACTTAGAAAAGCCCTTCCATCTCTTACTCCAGTGCAGGCATCCTTTTACCCCACTGCCTTCACATTTTTAAGTATTTTAAACGAACAAAATAAATTAATGTGATCTGACACAGATGTGATGGAGCAATGGGACTCAGTGGATCATGAAAGAGATACTACAAATATCAAAGAGAAAAGACTGGATGAGATAAAGAAAAAATTATAAATGGAAGTCTTAAAAGGCACACAGATGAGTATTATTTTATAAACTGCAAATATTTTTTAAAAGCCTCATTCAGGAAAATCCATGCAAGGAAGACTCCTTCCTTTAAATTTTCATCACTATTCACAGCATATACAACATATATGCATATATGCAACAACAAAGCAATTAGTTTAAATACTGCCAATGCTCTCACTGGTGATAACTGGTTGCTTCTTGTAGGAACATCTGTTCCATCTTTCTTAAGAAATGAAGTACAGACCCTGTTACCTAGACAACAGAATCCTTCTGAGCATCATGCACTGTAAAAGGGCAATATCAGCCTAAGTCACACTGCACAGTCGCTCTTCCCACCGCTCCCTTATCGCTGCTAATGCAGCCAAATGCTGGGATTTTTTAGCATTAAGCCCACAGTTATTAGATCACATACACTCGAGCCCATTTTCACATGCACTAAAAGCAACAGCTGTGTCACTGTCCTTTGGCCAAGCAACAGTCACTTTGAGGCTCTGTATTCAGCCAGTTTCCACCACCGTGATTGCCAGGCTGTCAAGCTGAAAATGCTGCAGCTTACAAGTCCTCTGAGAGCAAGTCTTATCAAATCTAGAATCGTCAGCTCAGTCCCCTTATCAAGAGTGAAAGCAGTGAAACAGTCACTTTCACTGCTATCACTCTTGGTTACTGGAGCTACTCTAGCACTAAAGGGACTCATCCTTTACTGGCACTCACTAGTGTCCTCTAGCCAAATTCAGGAGAGAAGCAGCAGACTGACCTTGGAAGATGCCTTTGGTTGCCTTAAAATCACCACAATTCTATAAACATTGATTAAAACGTTAACAACAACAATGAAGTGCACCAGATGACCAAATTCCTTTGCATGCTTTAGCAAGATTAATGGATTTTTTCCCCATGTGCATGTGATGGAAGACCAACAAACAACAGAAAGTGAAACTGTAGAATTATTAAGGTTGAGAGGGGTTTTTCACAAGAGCATGTAGTGACAGGGCAAGGGTCAATAGCTTCATTCTGGAAAAGGGTGGGTCTAGATTAGACATTAGGAAGATATCCATTGTGAGGGCAGTGAGGCACTGGCACAGGTTGCCCAGAGAAGCTGTGGATGCCCCATCCCTGGCAGTGTTCAAGGCCAGGCTCGATGGGGTTTGAAGCAACTTGATCTAGTGGAAGGTGTCCCCACCCATGGCAGGGGGATTGGAACTAGATGATTAAAGTCCCTCCCAATCAAAAGCATCCTATAATTTTATGAAAATAACTCCAGTGAGAAAGCACCACAGATCTGTTTTCCAGGCTCATCTCTGTTGGAAAAAAAAAAAAAAAAAAGAGCTCTAAAAGTACCAAAGATAAAAAATAAAAATGATGTGGATTTGAGATGCCCAGAAGAAGCAAAAACTAATTCATTCATCTGGCCTTAGACTGAAAATCCGAACAATGGAGATAGCTGAAAATGATTAAAACATAAAATCACAGTAGAATTCCTTATTTTGACTGCAAGGCTTTGAGCAAAGTTCAGTGAACTTTAAATGTGAAACAGTACAAAAGACAATTTAGCAACAGTAAAGTATTTTTTAGGCCACAAGTATAATAAATATTTAGAGACAGAATGCAAAGCTGCATGGATCATCCATCTTCAGAAAAATTAAACAGACTAGGTGAAACCTAGGCAAGCAGAAAATCACTAATACATAACAAATACAACATGTCAAAAAAGAAGAAACAATTATTAGTCTGAAGTGCAAAGATACTAAGGCAAATGAGGATACTGAACAAACCTTGGAGTTTGGTAAGAGATCATTAATCACAGTAATAAGAAGCTTTTTTAGGGTAGGAGCTTACAGAAATCAAACAAAAATGGATCCAAGATAGAACTAGCAGACACAAAACCACTATATTGCCTGTACACATTAAAGACATCTGGAGCTAAAGGAAAGCAAGGGAAATCGTACAAAAGGCAACTAAGGTAAAAATGAGACTAAAGTAATCTAATAAGCAAGTGAAAATATGGAAAGACAATAACAGTTGAGAAATAAACTTTGCAGGGACCATGGGATGGGGCAAATTCATTAGCACAGAAAGAAAAGGCAGGGACTCAATGTCTTCAAGAACTGGCAGTAGATCTCCCATTTCATAACTGCCTCCTATCAAAATCATTCTACTGATAGATTTTTTCAATATTCCACATATTCAACAAACTAGTAACGTTTTCCAGAAGCACAGCCTTTCTGGACTACATTAATGTCAGTATGCTCAGGTAGTGGCAAATGAAAAAGCTCAAGATCAAGCATACTTGTGGCATGTTCACACACCCACAGCTTACTACATCCACTACATGCAGGCCACAGGCAGGTTCCAAGAAGTGTCCTGACACTGCAGGGACAGAGGAAGCATGAGCATGATGCTCTTTCTACAAGCCAGAAGCATTTTGCCAATTACATGGCCAAATGGAGCAGAGAGCAAGACTATGATGTTCACACCTTTCTTATCAAAATGCAAACAAAGCATCACACTGTAAGATGCATCACAGAATTAAAAAGACCAGGCTATCTACTTTGTGTTGAACTCTTACCTACCGTGTCAAAACAGGAAAGCCTCCCTCTGTCTTAAAACCCCCACACATTAATGTCTCAAATCATCATAAAGACAAAAATCTCAGTAGGGTACAGTAGAAGCTCTATTTAAATAGAGCTACTGGTCAGTTTACCACAGAAAAAGACACAGAGGTTCACAAGAAAACAAACACCACACTGAAAGTGTTCAAATAATGGAACTCAATTAAGTGAATAAAGTTTTAGTAGAAGGTGACATTTTGCCTTCAATAACAAAGCTGACTACAATTTGGACACAAAAACTTGCAAAGTAAAACATGACTGCAGACTAAAAACGCTATCCACTTAGCCATACACAGAGCTGAAGACAATGCCAGATAATTTACTGAAAAAAGCAACATTTGATCAAATTGCTAGGATTTTTTCTCTTCTAGTGATGATCCATTTGCAATCCAGCCATCTTTGTTCTGTATTAGATTTATCCCATTTAAGCACTACTAATGGTATTTCATTTCTGCCTCACACGGGAACCAGGAAGTCTCAGGCAGTTTACAGATCTGGGACACCAGAGAGACCAGTACAGAGGACACTGTGTTAGGATACATTACAGAATCATCTGATAAGGATGGGGAATAGGGTGAAGTCTTCTCTACAACCCAGAGAAGTCTCTGATCCACAAGCCATCATTCTTATAAGACGACATTTACCTCCTTGACATCCACTGGAATTAACTCAGTTAATTTTGGGAGGCTATCAGAACAGCTTCTTGATACACATACTGGAAGGGCCAATAAAGGTAGCACACAGTTGTTCTCAAACAACTGAAGACCTGGTTGGAGATTTGACAAGGTTGCTTTGGCTGTCCCAACCATCAGCTTAATACACCTGAAGATACTCAGCACAGACAAGAGAAGGCTCCAGGGAGATCATCTGTGGCTTTCCAGTACTTAAAAGGGGCTTATTAAAAGGAAAGGGACTTTTTACATGGGAAGAAAGTGATAGGACAAGGCAGAAAAAATTTAAATTAAAAAAAATAGTTAAGATTTTTTAGAAGTCAGGAAGAAGTTCTTTACTCAGAAGATGGTGAGGAACTAGAAGAGAGGCTGTGGCTCCCCCATCTCTCACAGTGCTCATGGTCAGGTTGGATGGGGCCATGAACAAACTGACCTAGTGGTGGCATCCCTGGCTCATGGCAGGGAGGATGGAACTAGGTGATCTCTAAGGCCCCCTCCAACCCAAGTCTTTCTGTTATCCTACGATTCTAAGATCTTGAGTAAAGATGGCATGTAGCAGGGCACAGACCCGGAGCTTCAGGACAACATACTTCAACTTCCTGAAGAAACTGGTAGGTAGCCAAGGGAAGCAGCTCTGAACAACAAAGCTGCTCAGGAAAACTGGCAGGTCTATTAAGAAATATAAGTAGGAGACCTGTTTGGCTAAGCAGATTGCCAGAGCTCAAATGCAAGTGTATAGAGAGGAGCAAACAGGGACAGGCTACATGGGAGGAGTTTACAGACATTGCCCAGGCATGTAGGGATGGTGTCAGGAGATCTGAAGCTCACCTTGATTTGACATAAGGGATGTTGAGTGCAACAAGAGCTTCTCCAACTACACTGGTTACAAAAGGCTGAATGGGAAAATGTGAGTCCGTTTCTAAATGAAGTGGACAATTCAATAACAGGAGTTCCAACCTAAAAATAATCCATCATCTGAAAACTCATGCCATCACTTCCCAGTCTGAAGTATAAAAATAGTCACATGTAATGTTAAATTAGAGAGATTCTAGTTATGCAAAGTCAATATATTAATTCAAAGAATTTTACAACTCCACACAGAATAAACTGAAAACACGTACAAACTAATTTTACTTAACTACGGGGAAAGCACAAATGGAGAAACATAAGGAAAATAAGCAACGTGAAAGATAGCATAAGAAACAGAAAACTGAAAGTTTATGACAAATTCAGAAAATACATAATTTACAAAATGTTCCAACTGAAGCTTTAAAACGTTAAGTATATATGTTCACTTGTGCATGCACACAGTCTTGCAGGGAGTATTTAGTTTTGGCAATAAGTATTTAAAAACCTCTTCTTTGCATTATCAGCAACTCTGTTTTCCTTTATCTGAGTGATAAAGTAGGTATTTGCTTTCAGTGTGTTGCTGCCTAAAGCTTAATCTGAAGCAGTTTGGCCTTGGTTTTTTGTTCATTTCTGCTGAAGGCACCATCAGTTGGTTTTGCATTTGGTGTGTTCTGAGAATATTCAGAATCTGAACAAAACAGCAAATTCAAAGTGAAAATGAGCCTAAATAGCACTGAATAATCATTTTCCCTAGTCAGCTGCACTGGGAATTTGGATTATATCTTAACTGATGTCAAGTACCAAATTCAGAGATATTTCCTCAGCTCATACCATGTTAGAATGGGGTAAAAGCTTTCTTTTTCTTCTTTTTAATGTACTTGTCATAGATATTGCTCCCTTGCTCTGAGCAAAAACGCAGCTTCAATAAAAGTAACCTCTGCATGAAAAGAGGTTACCAATTTTGCATTTAGAAATCTAAAAGCAGTATTTCCCTTTTCCTTTCTCCTCTGCGTACTCTTTTTTACTGTTAAATTGCTGAAGGAGATAGCTGTAGTTAAGACAATGAAGCCAACTAGCTGCGTCAGATGATGCTCTACTTTTGTCCAATTTCTTGATATAAAATTGTACTTCAAGCTGTGAAACTTTATTTTCATAAACACTACAGTGTATTTATGGGCTGATAAAAACATCAACTTAATTGATTAAACGAAAATAGTTTTATTCTACATATCTACTACTTGTGTACTTTTTTATTTAATGAAGTTTATTGTTCTGTCAATGCAATAAAATAAAAAAGACAAAAAAGGTCCACGGAACCCTTTTGAAGAATAACTAAAGCAGGAATTTAAGTACTCCCTTATACAAAAAGCATTTAAATAACATAGATTATACAAGATTAAACCATGTAATGCAGAGAGCTTATTCTTCCTATGGCACGCAAAACATGAGTTGTCATGTAGCTGAACCAAAAAAACTTTTTCCAGCTTATTCATACTCCTAAAATCACAATGCATAGACACTTCTAGCCAACACATGCCTTAGCTCTCTAATAAAAATCCCTTCCAAAAAAAGGTTTTTTCACTTATTCCACTACCTCCAGCTATTGAAACGAGGGAGTGGAGTTTCAAAGTTTCCACAAACAATCTTTTCTAATTAGGCAGTAGAGAATTTATGGGGAAATTTTACATTGCCAAATATTCTACTCATTTATCCTGTCTTGGCATGGGAAAAGAAGTCCTGACATTCAAAATGAATCTCCTACAGCAAATGTACTCAGGTACACAGACTTTTTAAAAGCCTTTTTACTCAATCTTGCCTCCAACAAAGCCAGAGACCAAAGTCTACGTAAGTTTGCACAGCAGCAAGCACTGCAAGTTGCCGTGATGGTCACAGACAAAGAAAAGGTCGATACAGCCAAAGCACAGAACTTACACCCATTATAAAATTTTATGCAACTTCACTTGATGAGAGTCAATGGCATTACAAATCTTCTAAGTGTTTTATTAATACTGAAAAGTTATCATTATTCAAAGCAAATCATTTATTATTAAAATCATTATTCCTGTACAGCTGACCTTTTTCACATTACTAAGAGATGCAGAGACAGGTTAAAGACGTTTAAGGCCAGCCTGGTCCACAGTCTCAAATTAAGTAACTTCATGTTTAGCTCATCTGACTAAATGGTTTCCAGCCAGGAGGTGAGAGCAGCTTGTAAATGATGTGCAGCACTTGACAGGTAAAAGTGAGAGTTTTACTAGCTCTACCAACAAGGCACAACACGTCCCCTTGCGTCCCTGTGCCATGCTGCCAATGGCACCAGAAGAAACACACGGCAAAGGCACAAAGGGCTTCAAGATGGAGATGGTTAAGTCTGGCTGACTTCCTTGGCTCAGCTTCAGCATCACAACATCACAGCGTACCCAAGCCCAAGAAGAGGGGGACACAACCCCAGAAGAACTGCCCACACGGAAAGGAAGGCCATGGACAGCAGAGAGACAGAAAAGAACGTAAATACAGAGAGAAAATGCTGCCTTCAAGAGAGCTGACAAACACAAAAAGGTTACAAAAATGTAAAGGCTTCTAAAAACTTACCCACCCTCAGAAACCAAAATATTTGTATGCTGAAGTACTTTGGAACATATACTGCATGAGTAGGCAAAAGACCTGAGAATGATTTGTGCATGCTGAATTGTTCAACTGAGCTTTCAGTAACTCATTTAACATTATAGTCTGAATTTATTTTAGCCTGTACCCATAAATGCAAGTTTGAACAACAAAGGCCAACTAATTCTTCCACTAGTGTGCCACAGCATACTGGCACCATTTCAAGGCCTCCCAGAAGGAGCAGCCTTCCCTAACAGCCAGCACACAGAGGCACAGGATGTGGCAACTAAAATGATTACAGGACCCAGACCCGACATTCACACCGGGCAAAACAGCACCAATGTAGGACATTCCTTAAAAAACACTAGGCTAGCAATGCTGGTTTGTGGCTCTGCTTCCCCCATTTAAATCATCTGCAACAGTCTGGTCTTTTTTTTTCCCCAACAGGAAAAAAAAAAGAATGAGCTATAAAACCACCCTGGTATAGAAACATTCGATTAAGTTTAAAATTAAGGTCATTATTTGCAGAGAAGGCAGCTAGAGTTTTATCCTTGGAAGAAGGGAAGTTCTCATTGGCAAGAGTGCAAAAAAAAAAAGCTAGAAAGGACCAGAAGCTGACCAAAGAACATCCAAGTCTTGACTCAAGTCGCTGGTTCATGTGAAACCTTTAGTAGAGTCATTTTTCTCTGTAGAATCTGTTAGCTGCTCTGTGAGAATATTATGAAAGATACCATTAAAAACCTTACTAAAGTCAAGATAAACAGAATCTACAGCATTCACCCCATTCACCAAGCCAGACATCTCATTATACAAGATGAACTGGTTGATTAAGGATTATTTTCCCTTTGAAAATCCACGCTGACTACTTCCAATCACCATCTTGTCCTGTATGTGTTTGGAAATGGTTTCCATAAGGATTTTCTTCATCACCCTCCCAGAAACTAAGGTGCAGCTGACCAACTTGTAGTACCTCTGATCCTCCTTGGAAAGAGGGGTGATACTTGTTTTCTTCCATTCACCGTTATCTTTCTAAGATAACTGGGAGTAGTCACATAATAAAATCCA
Organism: Prinia subflava; assembly: GCF_021018805.1. NCBI lineage: Eukaryota > Metazoa > Chordata > Aves > Passeriformes > Cisticolidae > Prinia > Prinia subflava. The sequence goes on from NC_086248.1 coordinate 46,053,045, forward strand.
AGCACCTCCCAGCACTTATGGGTGCAACTCACCAGGAGCCACAACTTATGTATGTCCAGTTTGAGTGCTCCCTAACCTGGGCCTCCTCCACCAAGGTAAGGCTTCCTTCTTCAACTTTCTCTCTGGTCTCAAGAGTATGAGACTCCTGAAGGTTAGACTTACTGTTAAACACTGAGGCAAAAAAAATATTGAGTTCCTTGGCCTTTTCCATACCATTTATTCCCATTCAGCTGCAGACTCATGTTTTCTTTAGTTTGTTTTTTTGTTGTTGTTTTTTTTTTTATATGCATGTACTTGTAGAATCCTTTCTTGTTGCCCATCTGGTCCCTTGCCAGACCCAACTCCATGTCAGCTTTGGCTTTTCTAACCCCTATTCTTGGAAGATCAAACAGCAACTCTATACTTCTCTTGTTCTGTCTATCCCTGCTTCCAGTTCATATATAATTCCATTTCATGTCCAGGTTCAATAAGGAGCTCCTTGCTCATTCACATAGGCCTTCTGTTGCCTTGGTTGCTTTCCTACTAGCTGGGATGGAACTTTCTTGAGTTTGGACAGGGTGATCCTTGAATACAAACAGGTTTTCCTGGATCCCTCTTCTCTCTAGGGCTGTATCTCACTTCATACTTCCAAGTATATCACTTCATACTTCCAAGCAGATACCTGAAGAGGTTTAAGTCTGCTCTCCTAAAGTCCAGGGTTGTGATCCTGCTTTTTGACATGCTCCATTCACTTGGGATCTTGAACCTCATCATCTCTGCTAAACAAGCCAATTACAATTGCACTGAAGTCCTTCCATGCTCGGGGCAGGATATCTATCCATATATTTAAAATTTGCATTATTGGTGAATGGCACTGACTAAGAAAAGGTTGATTACTTTTCCTTTTTTCTTGATTAATTTTTCCCCAAATCCACAATTAAAAGTTTATAGTCTCTTTACTGTGAAAAACAAAGTCCTTGAATTAACTCAGATGTACTCTCCAGGAAGTGAAGCCTTTGGGACAAGAAATCTCAGATAAAGCTGTATTACCCTGGTGCTTTTTGATAAAGAAATAACTAATTCCATTACTGCTACCTGTTGGCAGATTTTTTTAAGTCACAGCTATTGGTTTTTAACAGACGATGGACAAGATGATGGCCAGGAAAAAAACAGCCTTAACGAATAATACTTCTCTGGTCTGTGTCTTGTGTCTCCACTTCTTGTTCTAAAGAACCTACTCAGATAAGGTAAGGAAAAAATGTAAAACTCAAAACCAGCAGAATTCAAGTCTTCCTTTCAACCAACCTCAAGTTCCAAAATAAGCTAATGCAAGCCTTGAGCTGAAAGAAATGTCACATTCATTAACTAAATAATTATCTAAAAATAGAAATACTCTATTTCATTACTCTCATTCACATTTTACAGCTCTGCTCTTCAAAAAATGCTGTTGCTTAAGCCAAGTAATAATCTGCCTCATAACAAGAACACAGAAATAGTTAACATTTCAGTTATCTTCAGAACACACTTGAGTTACAAGGAACTAATTAAGTTTTTACACACACACACACACACAGTTCTTTGAAGTATAGAGTCCTTTCTAATACTTTCATACTCAATACAACAGAATTGGCTGAAATAAGGATTCTTTAAGCAGGGATCACCCTATAGCCAAAATAAAACATCACTTGCCACAGGAACCACTGCCTACATGATGTTTTTACCGATATAAACTTTCTTCCAGATAAAGCTCCTATGAATTAATAGCGGTAAGAGAAACTTTATGCATTTTGAATCCTAAGCAAAGACAGACCAACAAGATTTGTAATGTCAGAAAAGAAGAGCTGTCTGCCTTTTCCTTTAGGGAAAGCTGGCCAGCCGATCTTATTAGAAGTATCTATGCAGTAAGACACACAAAGTGGTCTTGGACTGTAAAACTGAATGCCTTTCAGTTCAGCAATATATTTCTTAAGTACAGTGTCAAATATCTAACGTTTACAGAACTATTAAAATACTCTGAGCATACACACACAGAACCAGGTACACTGGTGCCCCTGTCATTTTCTCATCTTCCAAAGTGGGATTTGGGTTTGTTTTGCTGCTGGAGGAAAGGGGAAGGGTTAAATGCCAAAAGAACTACTCATGACATTTTTAAATGGCCTCTGTCCAGGCTGATAATCTTGATTTAATCAGTAAACATTACCATCTTTGTCACTTATCTAAGCCTTCAAATATAAGATAAGCTATTGATGCATTATTTAGAAGTCTGTTTCTTTTTATGGAAAATGCACTTGATTTTGACTTGTTTCCATATGACAAAAATTTGTAATTTTTTTCAACTACTTCACCTTTACCTTTTTCACATTTCTAATATTTAACCTGAAATTTCACTGAGGCAAATGCTGATGTGCTGCATTAGCTCAGGTTACAGAGTTTTACAAAAAGGTTTGAAGAAGAATGAAATTTAACTCACAGAAGAATTACCAGAAGAACCACTGAAAGTAGTCAAGTAACTTACACAGTAGATACCAAAATTCACAAGCTTTATTGATCTTTGTACAGAGTTTTACTAATTAAAAAAAAAAAAGTGATGTATCATAGGAGTTAAAACATAATTTGACACTCTCCCCCTTCCTTACATTGTTGTGTCCAGGTAGACAGAACCAGCTCCATATCGCAGTGCTACCATGCCCATGGGAAAGTCTCCCTCCGACTAATCCACATGTCTCCCCAACAGTACAATTTAAAACACAGGACAAGAATCCAAGAAACAAAATTCCCTCAATATTGTCAAAAATGACTTTGTAGTACCAAGAATATAACCTAGTACTGATGTTAAAAGAGGATTTCCTATTTCCTCCAAAGGCAGAAATATTAGCAAAAAAAGGTCACTGGGTAAATCCTGTGTAAAGCGACTGACAGCAACGTGGCCACCTCTCAAACCCACTAGTGACCTTGACCTTATAGTGAAAAGCCCTTTAAAAGGACAGCAGCGTAATCTGCTAAGTCTCCTCACACAGAGTCACCATGGACACTACACTAAACACAACCCAGTGGCTTGTTCAGTTCATGGACACTGTGAGTTTCTAATGCCTCACATTGCATTGCACATCTGAATGCTGTATTTCCATGTAACACTACCAGATTATAAAAAGCTTTAGGCACAATCCTAAGATACATTTCAACAGCTGACTGCATAGACAGCATTAAGACAAGGTAAATATTTAATCAAGCAAGTGCACTTCTTTTGCAATGCAAGAAATACTTGCATTACAAAATTTTACTCAGTATCCAGCATTTTGTCAGTAATGCACAATTTCAGACACAAAAAAAAACATTTAAAGATCAAATTCTACCTTAATTTACAAACACTTAATTTTTACCAAATTTGAAGTAATTATAGGTGTGTAATAAAAGACACATATAATAAAAATATAATTAAAGCTGGTTTTCGTTTTGCTATGAAACTTCTCTGTACTTGGCAAAACACATTAAAATGAGAACAAACTGTTCTCAGATACTAAAGAACAAGTTACCATTATTCTAAAATAAAATGCATTATTAGTAAGTTGACTTCAGATGGTAGTTATCTTTCAGAACCTTTTTATTTCAAGTAATTTTCAAAACTTTCCTTTTTAAAGTAAGTCTTCATTTCAAAGTTCATAATTATTTCCCTCTCAACACAGAAAAGAAGATGAAACAAAATTATATCAGAAAGAGGCATTGCTATTATCTGAAAAGAACTAAAAGAAAATTATGATTTTAAAAGCTTTTTTTAAAAGGCTCAGATCTGAATAAACTTCCATGCTTGCATACTTTAAGAACAACATTTGGATAATCTTTATGTTACTTATTGGTAGGAAAATAAAATACCTGTTGAGTAATAATGTCAGTAAAATTACTTTTGTTTATGTACACTTACTGCAATCTCTCTACAGGCCGACATGGATATCCCTGTACCTTCAATTTGCTTCAGTGCATACTCCTTTTCATCTTTTCTGTGCACACATGAAAAAAAAAAGAGAGAAAGAAAAATATATTTAACTCTGACTTACATTATACCAATCAATATAAGTATAATGGTGAAACACTGGTCTGGATGAAGATGCTGAAAAGCCAATCTGCTTTTATGCATAAATTACACTTTGATACAAAAAGCAAGGGGTTTTTTTAACAAAGATCTTACAGTTCCCAAACAAAAACTTCTTAATAAAAAAAACTTAGTTAACCTATATCCATTTCTGTCTGCAAACAGACATAATATCTGCAGATAACTGCAAACACAGAGTTTTGGAGGACACTTTCTCTGAAATTCCAGGATACTGTCTACTACTGCGAAAACACTGCAGTCACATTCCATGCCTAGAAAACTCTCCTAGAAAATATCTCCTAGAAATATCTGGGAAGGGCAAGCTTTTTTCATTATTTAATGAACCACTCTCAATCCACTTTTATTTCTGAAATACTGCTATTTTAAACTAATTATATAATAAGCACTGGCTACTGACAGATCCCTACACAGCATATGAAACTCTGTGCTCTGATGTACAAAGCCAGAATATGAGAAAATGTTCAGCCCAAACACTGTACTATCCTTTTAAATAAGCACAGGTTGAAGTGATTTAGAGGGACCACCAAGAGAACAGGTAGAATCTTGACGCTTTCGTGATATAAAAGAACCAGCCTACAACACAGTTTTGCAGGATTCAGCTCTCAATGACAGGTGCTGGTAGGCATCAATGCCCACAGGGTTGAGGCCCCTGTGCAGACTCACCAGTCACAATTCAGCAACCCCCAAGCCCTTATCCAAATTCCCCATGACATTTCTGGTAGACCTTTTCAGTTAGCCCTTCTTCCAGCCCCAAACCATTTTGTTTTGCCACACAGAAATTGGAAGCACTTTCTTCAGCCTCTCTGGCTTTGCACTTCAAGCCTGTGTCCTGCCAGCTTCAGCCTGTTTCCCATCTTCTGCCAGACTCTCTCCCTCCAAAATTTGTGGGATGAGAAGTGACTGAGTGGAAAAATGTGGGGACAAGATGACAACTTGAAATAGCCGCCTATACATATTTTAAGTAACACAGGCAAGCATTATTGTCAGTAATTTTCAGCAGCAGCTAAACCCTCAGTTCATGCCTACAGTTAACACTGAGCTACAATTTTTGAAACAAGTTTTTAACAAGAAAAATTGCAGATATTTTTTAACTACACATGAAAACGTGTAACTTCACAGGTAATAAGATCACACCTTATCTCACAGGAATTGCTTCTGATTTCATTAATTAGTCCAAATTTTAAACAGTAATTAATAAATGCCCATCCCCTTTTATGCAAGGTCTTGCTATCTATGCAGAGGACTTCCATACACCGCAAGTATTGACTCCATTAACTCAAGTCGCTTACAGAGACTGTGAAGACAAAATTATATTGTCTGCAGAACCAAAATCAACTCTGGACATACAACATTGATCAATGCATTTAAACTATGGTCATGTTTAAACTATGCAGCACAAACAATCCCGTGCACAACTATCAGCTGGAATCACAAAGCAATGCAGTCCCTACTGCACTACATCACATCCTTCTTTTGGCACATCTACTGAAGCAGGCCCAGGTCCACACTGATATGGCCACCCTTGAACTAGTTGTACATGCGAAGCATTGCATCCAGTTACTCAGACCTTCACAGAGTGAAGGTCACGGCAGAGACCAGGCATGACACTTGGCACACACAGCCTTCGGCAGCACCGCTGAAGGTCATGGCGAGCTGTCAGCACTTGACAGACAGCCACTCCATGCAGCACTTCAGGATACAAATGAGAAAGTCTGAAAAACATTTAAAAAACCCCCAACCAATCCAACAACCGAAGGTATTGCAGCATGTGGAAAAAGTAGGCAGTCTTACTGAGCTACAACCCAGATAGTTCTAAAACACTGGGTTTTGTAAAAAAAAATTGCAAAAATAGGGATAATTAAATGCTTATCTATAATAAATGGGTGGCATGGGTAAAGAACTCCAAAGAGGTTGTACTCTCAACCTGACAAATTTTTTTGTATTTTTTTTTTTTTACCAACAGCTTTGGAATCATAAACACAGCCTCCTCTAAATACTAATTACTTGCTTTGGCAGAAACACAAATCTATATGAATACTTCTCCAAAGTTAACTGTCCCTATTATGAAAACACAAGAGCTACTTAAAGCACTTTCAAAAGATGTCCACCAAGTGATATTTTAGCCAATAATATTTGTCATTCAAGATAATTTGAAAAAGAAAGAAACATATTTGAAACTCCAAGAGCAAGTGCAATCTGATGAAACACACAATTCTAGTTATTCAGTGAAGCAGCCAAAGAAAAGAACACATGGGTACTTTATTAGCTATTTCCCCACTTGTAAGACCTCAATAAATAATACCAAATGGTGTGTGTGATAGGTAAGCACACTGTTCAACTCCCTAAAGACCAATGCTCTCACTAAACACTTGACACAGGGGGAAGTACTTATGTCTCATTTCAGAAAAACTCCAGTGAACTCTGAACACATTTCAAGAAATTCTACAGAATTACACAGCAGGAAAGTTTCTATAAATCCTTTCCTGACAGATTCTATATAAGTACATTTTTTACTGGAGCAAAGCAAGCATGATCAAATCAACACCAAATCCAAATAACCACAAACCACACAGCTCCAGTAGGAGGCAAAATGCACCCATACCAAGGATAGCCAAGCAGAAAGCAAAGTCTTTGCCCACAACCATTTTTATCTGATCCACAGAAACACTGTCTCATGAACAGGTCAACTAACTTGAAGGTCTTAACCTCCAGCTGTAAGCGAGTTTGTCTGAGGGCAGGAAGCAAGTGGCGCAGATCAAGGTTTAATCGAGCAAGTTGTATCAAACGGCCACCTCAGGCTAATGGTGGCAATGTGTTCACTAATCTGAGCAAAACACATAGCAAAGCAGAACTCGAAGGGAAACCATACTTTATGAAGCTGTGAGTTAACAATTTTTATTAATGCTTCTCAAAACTGATGCAGAAGAATTTGCCTGATAAAACAATCACCACATCACACCATTACAAGGCTTCTCTATGCTTCAAGCTCCCTTGTCCAAAACTAGGGGTTAAAGGTTAAAATCAGCATTGCTTCTGGTTTCAGAAGTATTACATTCATGCTATTCTAAGAGGGACTAACTTTTTACCAAAATGACACTGCCAATATGAGATACTGCCCTCCTGAAAACTTCCCAACTGGTATTTCAGACTGCCATAGGCAGCACCCAAACACGAAGGTCCTCAGGCATGCTAGAAAGTATTGAGAACATTCCTCCACTATAAAAACTTGGTCTTCAAGTTGTTCTCCCTCACCAATAAATATCCCATGCTGCAATCCTTAAAGTTAATGGCAATATTCTAATTTGTACTGTGCAATGGAGAACTCTGTCCTCTTGCCCCAAAAATTGTACTCATTGGTTGCTATCCAGCTGCAATATTCAATCCAGAAAATGAAAATATGATTACTACTTCTGGGTAACACTTTCAGTTTCCATTTTCCAAATGCTTTGGAAAGAACAAAGTACCAAATTCACTTTAAAAATAAGTATCGTTTAGAAGATTTATAATAATTACAACATTTCAAAGGAGCTGAAGTGTCTTAACGATAGCAATTGTACTTCAGAGACCCCCCATCATATGAGAAAGTACTTTACAAACAAGTTAATGGAAAACTAGAAACAACTTGCCCAAGACCATAAGAAAAATTGGAGGATTTGAAAATAGTGCATGGTTCAAACAATTGTTTTATCCCTACTATGCAAATTTGAAGACTTTCAGTGATGGTCTCTCTTGAATTCACAGATAATTTAACATACATCCCAACTTCAGAATTAATTATCCACATGAAGGAACTGGCTTGAAAGACTGCAATCACTCTGAAGCTAGAACTGTGACTATCACATCAGTTAACACAGATATTATCATTACAGCATACTAATAATAGCTGCCTTAAATTAAGTGCACAATACCATAAATAAATAATAATTAAAGTGCACATTTTCTTAAGCAAAAAAAAAAAAAGTGCACCATAAAGCCATTTCAAGTCTTAGCTGGGAAAAAGGCAATTCACCCCTGCAACAACAGTAATGGAATTTAAGTATTTGTGACTTTGTAGGAGAAAGCCTGGGAACACTATGGAATTCCAGTGTCCTTCACAGTACTGCCTGGAACAGAACGTCCATACAGGTATTTGGTTACATTCTGATCACTTTGTTTAATTGCTGCCAGACAGCATCAAGTTAATCACTCAGCGGGCGATCACAGAGTTGCAAATCTTTCCCTCTCTGAGAAAAGGCAAAGCCACGACACTGAAGTACAACTAGGAGCTAACTGAAAACCTCATCTGGAACACGGCAGCTAAGCCACTGAATGGATCATGCTCAGCACTGGTTAGCCTAGGCAAGCTGCTCATGGATTTAATCCTGTACTTAGCACATGGTCATAGCCATTTACAAAGGTAACAGTACCAGAAAAGAAGTCTATGACTGACTGGAAAATGGGATATAATCCTTTCCAAAAAGTAGTGAGTTCTTGTGCTTTGGTGTTTTTACGGATATAGAAACAGTCAGTAAGCCAAAAGGATTACTAGATCAGAAAATCTACACATGGTGTTTCTAGGGTGCCATACTCTTTACCGGACTAGGAAAGTAATTTTCTTTTACTGCTATCCTCCAAATGTATCAAGCCTTATCCAGCCAGCAGCTCAGCCAGCTCATTTTTATCCACATGACAACCAGTCACAAATGACAGAGGCTGTGAATCTACAGATTGATCCTTATTTATTTCTAGCCAGCAGTATACATGTTGTATTTCAATGCACTTGCATTAGTTCATTTTGAGACCTACATAAGAAACTCTAAATGTAAAACAGTAAGTATGGTTAGCAGAAATTTCAAAAGAAATCCCTGACCACATCAGCCCTTTAAAAGGTTTGTCTTTCCTCACCTTCACAGGCAGCAGCTAAAACTGTTCCAACAACCCAGACCCAGACAAGTTCACTACAACTGGCTGGTTTTGGACTTGAAAAGAATGGATGAAACTACCACCATCAATGAGGAGTTTACCTCATGCTGCTACTGTGAAAAGTTTCAGTAATGTCTGTGGACTGCACAGCTGGCCTCTGTGCTGACGCATCCCCCAGAGATTTGGTGGGAACTTCCTTGATATTGCAAACAGAACATCACATGTGTCAGTCACAGGAAAGGACTTCTCATATAGAAAGAGCAGACATGTATGTCACCTGGACCTGGGCCTCCCTCTTAGTGGCAGTGTTACAAAATGTGGAATATGTAAAATTTTCTCAAGAATGGATGTTCTTTAATGTTTGATCTTTGTATACTTTCAAGTCTAATCAACAAGAAGAGAGATCTAGTCTGTGAAAGATCTAGTCAGACAGCAGCCCACAAGCTCTAAGTGATGTCCAGGGGTTAAAAAGACAAATCACTGGTTGGTGGAATTGTCTTGTTAAGCCTTAGGGCCTGACAGGTTTCAGTGATCTCACACCTAGAGGGAGGTTAACAGAGTTGGGGAGAAGGATTTACCACTGACAGCAGACACAAAGAATGCAGAATTTATGGGCCACAAGGACATTGGGCAGAATCCCCACGATAAAGAAGAAACTAATAAACCTTACCCAGCAACTGTGCTGAATCAGCTCTGACTGGGTAAAAGGTGACTCTGCAGGGGGAGATCCCGACCACCGACTCACAGATCATTGACCCAAAAATCCATCAGCCCAAAAGAAGAGAAACACCACGGGACTGGTCAGCATGAGAAGTGAGAGAATCATTAACCAATACAAGACAGAACACTAATTAATATAAGGATAATGTAACATGTAGCCAATGAACACCAATTCCTTTGTTTGCTGACATGTATAAATAGCAAAAGGTTTTGATAGTTGCTGTACTTGATTTGTGGAATTCCACTGGGCACCCAGGCTTGCAGAACTCTGAAATAAAATAATCAATGCCTCTCTCGAGTGTGTAGTTATCAGGTTGTTGCCCACTGGGTAAGAAATCCAATTTTTGTGGACAAGAGCAGGGTGGTAAACCAACCTCCCCATCAGGCAGTAACTAGTCAATCTTTAAAAGCTGAGCTTGTATCTTATCTGAAACATCTACAAGTAAACTTGAGGAGTGGGGACAACGCAAAAAACTTACATCAAACAGAACAGTCTCTACTATACAGTATTAAAAAGAACTAGAGCAAAAATAAAATGTCTGAGGCTGATCCAGGCAAACAAAAGGAAACCACTTTTTGGAATGGAGACAAGATGCTACAGTAAATATTGCATTTCTGCCTCTTTTTTTTCTTTCTCAAGTCCTTACAATCTCAGTTTTTAAAAAGGGCCTTAAATGCCTCTGAGTTCATTGGTGCCACTGCCTGATGATACCTATTGAACTCCACTAGGTCTCACTCCAAACACCAGATAGCTCAATATATACACAAAATAACACAAGGAGGCAGCACTTTTCACTATCTTCTTCCACCTCCATGACTTAAAGTCTACCCATGAAACCCTTTAGAACAACCTAAGGACACATCCAAAAGGCAGAAGTTTGTGTGTCCTTTTGGATGTTACTCTTCCCAAAATGCAACAATACCAAATTCCTGAATGCTCTATGGTTTACTACTCCATTTTGCAATAATTTCACAGACTTGCCAATGTCAGGCGGCATAAATGGCTAACTTGGAAATCATAACGCAATCTATGACTTTTTAAATAATTAATTTTTTTCTTAGTTGGTTGGTTAAAAAAAAACCTTTTAAGAAAATAGAATATTCTTTTTATTGAAATTAGCATTCTAAGCTTAAGTCTACTATAAATTGGCAGAGACATTCAAATACAGAGCTACTGATTACCACAATTAGGCTTTTTTAAAAGATATCTGACTTTCATCACATACATTGTGAGAAATAGGCAGAAGAACCATTACACACAGCTTTGCCTGCTGGAAAATCAGCCATGTTCCTGTCAGACTAAAAGAATTCATATTAAAAGTACCAACTGCATCATATTATTAATAGACACTGTATTATCACAGCACCCCATGAGAAATTGAAACAGATTTTGCTTTATAATCTGTAGAACAGCCTGAAATGTATCTCTAAATCACACCAGGGATACAGCTATCCTTCCCCTTGTTTACTCCTCTGTAAACTAGTTTATGAACTCAGGGAAATGTGCATGTTAAAGAACAAGGCAAGTTCTTAAAGTGATGTTAAGCTACTTGTCATTAAACACAATGCCCTTGACATTGCCTGCTTCCACAGAGCCTCACCGAAGATGCTGAACACCTATAAATCCCTCAGAAACTTCACCTAACGTAAATTATGTGTTCTTCATGCATGAGGGGATAGCTGATTAAAAGGAAAAAAAGTCTATCTGAGCACTGAGAAGGTTTTCTGTCATTAAAAAAAAGAAGCCTTTTCCCAGCTGTGATTTCACTAAACTGGGAGTTGGGAGTAGAGGTCTCTCAATATCAATATCAATGTGAGGAGACTAAAAGTATTCCAGCACCATTACACATAACTTAACCATATGCTCTTCTCTTTATTCCAGTAGTTTCTAATTCAGAAATCTAAAAGAAAATCTTTGTAGCATAGATACCTTCTAACTGTTATCAAGAATTTTGGATTATTTCACATCACAGACAGTAAGACCTGCATAATACCAGGTATTGGTATTCTGGAATACCAATACTGGAAATCTTACTAACCCTAATCTATTAAAATTTAGCCTTTACACTGTATTAATAAAACTTTGTATTTGGAAGGAAAGAGAGCACAACTTCAGTCACTGCCACCCTCACTCCAAATTTATTGATGAAAATTCAAAGACTTTGAACAGCTACAGGGTTGCTGCCATTGCTAAAATTAGACTGATTCCTAAGTATCTGAAGCAACTGAGAACTGTGAATTTCATACAAGTACACTCATAGCAGATTGGGGTAAGAGACTTGACAGCCTGTTCGTAAGGGTAAAAACTAAAGTGTTCACATTAAACCCTGAAGGCTGTAAAATTATTCTGCTGCTCCAGGTAGCTTCTTTCAGTATTTGCTATATTTAGGCAGAGGAGAGAGCCGCACCTGATTTTATTTCTTTACAGACAGGCTTGATTATAGATAATGATTAGATTTAGGAAATACCTCCCTGCCGGAAAGGATACCACAAGTGAGGATTTGCTACTTTAAAACAAGGAGCAGCAGCAGCAAGGAGAAAACTACCGCTGAAATAAAGAAACAATTTTTTATTTGTCAGTGAGTTACATACCAAGGTCATAGAAACAGGATCCTAAGACTACATCAAAAAAAGAATCTGCCATTTGCTTATAAAATCACTTCAGAAGAATGCTTGCAACTCACTATAAGTGTGAAGAAATGAGCTGTCTGGTTTTGGAATTTTTTAAGTCCTAAAGCCGTACTGTAACTACACAGTCCAGCTTAATGTGCATCACAGCTCTTTCTATGTAGTGCTAAATCTGGCTAAATATTGCAGCTTTGACAGGTGGGACATTACTATCAAATCACCAAATAGTAGGAAGCCTGCACTTCTTTGGGATCTTTTTTAGCAAGAACATGTTTGAAATACCAGGTGCAGATTTTTTTCTAAATCCCTATAATGCATTAGGTTCGCCTAGAGCAGAACAAGCAGAACTATTGACTCAATGTAAAACCTAACAGAAGGGCAATGGCCTAAAAGCTGCAGAAACTCAGTTTTCCTTTTCTGACTCATGACATAATCAAGTGCTTCCTCTAAAGCACATGAAAACCCAAAATTTACCAGAGATTTATTACAGATTTTCTGTTCTTTTCCTTCAGACTTTTTAACTCAAACCACCTACAGTGAAATTATCAATTCTCAAAGCCAGACCTACATGAAAGCTTGCTTAACATAACATGGCTGTAATTCTTAGGTGGTAAATTAGCCTTTAGGTACTAAAGCTGCACCCAGATCATTAATAAGAAGCAAGACCCAAATTCCATACAGGCAGAGTAGGGCAGTGAGACAGGGCACATTTCTTACAGTTGAAAAGTTGCAAAGTTGAAACAACACCCTCACAATAAAGTAGAAGAACTGGAAACTCCATAAAGTCACCAAAAGGTCTAATTTAATTAAGTGTGCAATGTAAAAAATCATAATTTTTGATGATTTTTTTAAAATGGAGCATCTCCACTTTTTTTCCTCACTTCAGTGTCAGGGGACGAAAATTTCTTGAAGATAGGTTCTTAATTCCAGCCACTAAGACAACCTTGCTACTTCACAAAAACAAACACGGTCTTTAGTCAGCTATCATATCTGTTCCTGGGGAAAGGGAGGGGCATTCTGCTTCCTTTGAATTTTAGAACTTCATGTCCCATAGTCAGAACACAGGCTACTGTCACAATCTGAGGTTTAAGAACATCACTTGATGAAGTTCCATGCTGTTTTTCCCCCATCAATGAAGTGACACTAAAAGTAGAATAAATGGTGTTCTACTCATGACAAGTCTTTTGGTTGTTCTGAAGGTCAAGTTAAATTTGGCAATTTGTCCACCTTTGTTTCTCATTTGAAGCATGAAAGAACTGGGCAAAGGGACAACTGGTTATCCAGCACAATGACTGGTTTTAATCAAAAGATATGAACATAAGCTAACTTTGAAATCTACAGAGCCCTTGAGAACAAGACAACTGATACAGAAACTCTGTTTCAGCAACAGACACATTCAAAGACATGAGCTGACACCCACTCTCAGCCGCACTGACAATAATTAACACAAGCAACAAACACAGCATTTTTGAATGCGCAAGGTGCTAAATCTTAGCGTGAATCCATGGTAATTCATTACTAACACAGGTGAGAATCTTCTCTGAACACTTCTGAATCTGCAGAATTCATTACCTATAAGTATCTCTCTCAAAACAACCAACTTCAGAGCCAGACACGCTGCTAAAAATGTCATGCATGAGTGGCCCTGGTATCTCCTCAGGCTCTCAGGCCCCACAACACTACCTATGAGGTGGGAAACTTAAGGACAATCACAGCCAGAGCCGAATCCCAGCATTACCTGTGTGAATGCTTCCAAGTGCTCTACCAAAGACAGCAAAACAAAGGAGGGACAAAAGAGTCAGAAAACCTGGCCACACGAAAAGGATTGATTCTTCTCAACTAATGCATGAGGAAAGCAGATACATTGCTCCAAAATAGTGAAGCATACCTCCAGGTGCAGTTTCCATTCCAGCACATTTAGCTTCTGCCTCTAAGTCAATTGCCTATAACTCTTATTTTCACTTGACTGCAAAAAGAAATCAATAGCATTTTCTACTTAAGTCAGCACAGAGTGAACAAAACATAATCATACTGCACACAAGGCCCATTTTATGGGAACACATGTTTAAAGTCACACTGTCCCAGACTGTCCCCATTTTATATCTATATCTTTTATTTAGCTCTGATACTTAACTGAGCAATCTGACACTCCCAGCATACACAGGAAGCTGTGGCCATTGTTCTGCCTATTGGAAATCCTATCTTCAGTGTGGCTTCATCTAAAGACAAACAACTGTAGAATATTAGGATCATGAATTTTGTAGAAAACAAATGACAACTGAGGGAGAAACAAGCACTTCTACAGTGGCCTCATTGAAAATACTGTTTTAAGGATTGCTAAGCCTAGAAAAGACAGAAGCTAACACGAACATGAATAATGCCCTTCAGGGATCCCCTTTTTCAGTATTCTCAGTTTCTTCAATCTTTCTCACAACCAGAAAAGTCAGTTCTGCTTTCCAATAAAGTAAAAATAAATAAATAATAAAAGATTAAAAACCCTAATCTCAACATACTAACCAAAGAATCCAACCCACACTTACAGCCACCCATTTTGTAAAGGTCAGTTGACAATATCTCCACAACATTTCTTCCCTCCAGTCTTATTAGATACACTAGTATTTCATAAAGTCTCTCAAGCTCCCACCAGTAAATGAAAGGATTGTACTCCCACAGAAAAGTCTAAAAAAAAGTCAATAAAAAATTCAGATATGGTGGTCAAGTTTCAGTTGAGTTAAAGACTTCCCCTGGAGTTTGTAAACAACAAATTTTGGTTTAAAATATTTTTGCACTTTTTTCTTCTTGAAAATCTGTTGAGATAGTGAATTTCACCAGAGGTATAATGTTTTCTAATGTCATCACAACTAGCATTGTTATCTGTCAGTCATCTAACTTATAGTCAAGCAAACCATATCAACTAAGCTACCAGAGTTGGGAGGTCTTTTATAAACCTATATTATTTAGAAAACATGAAACTCAAGTCAAGTCAAAACAATAAACTTATTGTATTTGCTACACAAGTAAAAACTGCCCTTCATTTCCTGAAGTCACATATTGAGTTAGCCAATTTATTCTAAATGCAGTTGTCCTGGACCAGTTTCAGTATTCCTTCAAGCAAATGCACTGTTATTGAAACAAATAAATCTTTTTTAAATTCTAACACTTTGTTTCAGTTAAAAAAAAACCCAAACAATCAGTTAAAAAAAAAGCCTGCAGTGTATGTTAGTTCTCAAATGCCAGGAAAGGAGCTCAAAGAATGACATCTTTGGAAGCAGAATGTAAGAGCTGCCTGTCACTGCTGCTACAATCCCTTCCCATCACATCCACAGACCCTAACTCCTCCTGGACCGAACATAAAGCAGCAGCCACCACACACAAGCAGAGTCACTTCACAACACAGAACTCAGTTACTACAAACAGAGGACAAAGGCACCTTCTGATCCAAATGTATGTAAATCATGAGCTTGTTTTGGGCTGCAGAAGAGGCAAAGAGCATTTCAGTAGGTATTTTCAAAACATAGGTGAAAATTCAATGTTACTGGTAAACATCTAGTGCAATTTCACTAGGATATTCCACAGAAATTCTGGTTACTTGTACAAACACATCTGCAGCATTATGAACCAGCAATTTCTCGGGCTTTGGGGTTTTTGCTGATTTTTTGGTTTCTTTTTAAATCATACGTGATGTCAAAATACTCATGTTGAAAATAAATTTATGAAAAACATCTCTACATGTCTACCCACAAAGTAACATAGTAGATTGGATGACCCAGAAACACAACATATTAAATTGCTATGACAAGCAGTTTGCAAGAGAAGTAGTTAGCTTCTGACCTAGTCCATTGTCTATCTTGCTTTGCACCCTATTACCAGATGAGGGGCAGAAAAGAAACTGTTCTTCCCCTTCAACCTCTTACTTCCTTTTCCTGAAGCTCTACTGGAAAATTCTTAACTCCCTCACTCAGTAACAGGAACCTTCTAACCTTCTTGCCCTCTTCATTTCTTAAAAAAAAAAAAAAAAAAAAAGAAACCAACAAAAAAAACCACACAACTAAACTTTGAAAGTTTCTCCTTTGCATCTTATGGGCTAATTTATGTACAATTCTTTCTTTGCAAGCTTGGGAAAAACTCATCTGTTTCTCTCAAACACAACCCCTTCTACATCTTACTGACTCCCTTTCTTCCTCAAGCTCCTACTGCCACCACATCACCTTTGTGCTTGCCACAGTAGCAGACAGAACTCAGCTATTTGCTTTCTGAAAGGTGATGATGCACTTCACAGCTCATTTCTGCACTTCGTTTCAGGGAGAGTAACAGAAGAAATGACAAAACAGTCATGGGAGAAACCATATGCAAGAGTCTGTGGGAAGCACTAAAAATTACTCATCACCACTTGCACTATCCTCTTGGGCAGGAAGCAAAGCCACCGTATAGTTGCAACAGCAGCTCTCATTAAGGCACAGATATGAATTACTAAATATCCCTTCCTAGATGAGCACTTTTCTATTAGAATACATCGCAGGCAACTAGTTAGACAGGTTTGGTTTAGTTCTGCTGCTCTTTCTCACACATATTGAGAGCATTCAGTGGTTAAGAGGTATTTTCAGATTTGCAGGTAAGTCTAGTATTTAGGTTTTCTTTGCTCTTGAGAGATTTTACAAGGCATAAACACCTTCAGCCATTCTACCTACCCCAAGATAAGAAGTTTCATTAGGAAAAGAAAAAAATATGAAAGTGGAAAGTGAATCACAGGTTTTCAGATACCATAACTAATAAGAGATTTTCCTGCAGAGAGAAGTAATTGTTTAGGATTTAATGCATTGTGTTCTGACTTCGGTCAATAATTCTGTGATTCAGCCTGTTACAGGTTTATATTAGTAAAGAGCAACTACAGCACAACACTCAAATTACTTACGTTCAAGGCAATGTCAAACAGAGGAAGTAAGAAAATGTAAAGGTATAAATTATTACAGACTCTCAAATGTCTTACAAGTAAGAACTCGCATTGGTAAATAATATTCCAGTTTCACATTCAAGAGAGTATAATTCTTGCCACATCAGTGAGCTGCCTCTCTTTTAAGATTAAATGCAACTGCAGTACACACGTACTCACTCCCCTGTCATTTTGCCACCAACGTTGTTCATTTGCAGCATTTAGCTAACTTAAGTGCAAGTTTCCTCTCCTAACAAACTCCTGCTATATAACTTAAAGTTTTACAAAGTAAGAATATGAGGAGAACAGTAGACAAATTAATTGCTATACAAATACTGATTTAAGAGATCAAGCAGACTACCTTTACCTCTTCCACACTTTAAGTTCTCTACCACCACAGTGACCTGAGCCACCACCTTGACCAGAGCTGAATGATGTAACAATATTAGCAGAAATACCAAATAAATCAAGTTGCCCCAGGAGAAATTCTGTTTTTCCAATGGAGCCATGCTTCATAGCAGATAATTTTTTTTCTCTCTCTTAATCAATATTTTTCCACTTCTGCTTCAAACAAAAAATATTTATCAAATAAAAAAACTAAAACAAATGAAAGTTTACATGGCCACAAGCACAAGCAGCATTCCTGTATTAAGATTATATACTTGCCTCGGCTATATACTTCATCTTTCTTTCTCTCCCCATGTCCTACCTTTCATAGAACCATAGAATGGTTTGGGCTGGAAGGAATTTTAAATATCATCTAGTTCCACCCTTCTGCCATGTGCAGGGAAACCCTTCATTAGACCAGGCTGCTCAGAACACCATCCAACCTGGCCTTGAACACTGCCAGGAAGGGGGCACTCAACTCTTATGTCGATTTGGATGCTGTGAGTGAAGAAGCTTACATTAATGATTCTGCACACCAGTATCAGTCCAAGGAGGAAAACAGACTCTCCTCTTCACTTAGAAGCTTACAGTACTGAAAAATAGCAGAAAGAAGAGGAAAAGAATATTTCATTTATCTTCCCCTTCCTGTGCCTGTATTCCACAGTGATCTTTCTGGATTTGCATCACTGTTTTGAGAACCTCAGTTCTCAAAAGGGAATTCCATATTTGGCAACTAAGGTGAAACCCGTTTTATACCAACCCTCTTTTTAAAAGTCACAGGTACAGTAACAATCAAGTAATCTGGCAAGTTACAAAAGCATACTACTACAGTAGCATATAAATCTACACACTTGGTTCAGCTGATGCACTCTAAGTACGGGGCAGTGCCAAACCTTTTAGACTTGCCAAAGGACAGCCTGGCAGGAGGGTCTGCCAGGGCAGCGCCAGCCACTGAGCTGGCAGTGAGCCTGGGAGCTGCCCAGGCACAAATCCTGGCCCTTCTACTGCCATCATCTTGAAAGTTGATCACTTCGTATTTCTGTCATTCCTTCAGTAACAAGATTAAAAAGCACATACTTGCTTTTGGAAAGGTGTCCTGAAACCTACAGATTAAACTAAAATTAGAAGGGTTTTTTGCTTTCCAAGTAACTATATAGGTAATGTTTATAATAACCATTGCTGCCCAAACACAGATAGCGAGTTGAATAAAAAATAAAATAGCCCTAGACTGAGAAAAAGCAGCCACCTCAATTGCTCATTTACAGGTAAGCAGAAGAAGCAATAAATAGAAAGGGTTTATTCACATGAAGATACAGCTTTTGCAAGTGTTGCATCTGCTGTTGCTGCTACAGAATGAAGAACAGACTGGCCTATTTTCTACTTGATTCCAGTATCCCACTATTCCTTGCGCTCCTGACTAACCAGCAGTGGTATCTTTTCAGCTTGCTGACTCATGCAAACATCCACCTGCAGGTAGACTGACATCCTGGTGAAGGAACAGAAATACTCTGTAGTTGCCTGGACTCAAAGATTGATCATTTTGAAAAAGTAAAGGAAAATAACTCAGGCATACACAACAAATGGAATTTCCAAACCTTACTCATCCTAAAACTCACCTCTCATATAAGGAGGAGATACAAGAAGTGAAACAACTAAGCACAACATTGTAGCTTAAAATGTGACCAAAGAAGTGGCAAGGAACATAATGAGGAGAGGTAAGGTGTGAAACAAAACTACATTTTCCTAACCATGACTGGAAAAGTTGCAGTCTTTGCTGTACCAGACAGATGTGAATGTATCCAAAAAAACACTCAGCAAAAGTCAACATGATGCTTTGAAGAAGTACACAAACAAACAAACAAACCAAAACCCCTGTAACAGATTTTCCAGCTACATAAAGAGCTAAAAATCTAACACTGACGACTGAATTGCAATCATAAGGCTTATATCACAATTTCCCCCATCAAAGTCACTGGTCCGGTTTTAGTGTACATGAAATAAAGAATTGGACACTTATATAAATACCTATTTTCTACACTTTCTGGACTACAGAGATATTAATGAAAGTTCTGTAAACCCAGGCGCCTAATTTAGCTGAATGTATAACACAAGCAGGTACTTCCAGACTTCAGACCGCACAAACACTACTGAACTAAATAGAAGCTGCAGCTGCTCAAAATCTTTAAAAACGTAATGATGCCATGCATTCAAAACACCAACATTGTTCAAATCTGTCTACTTAAAAAAAGAAAAAATCTTTTAACTTTCATAGAAACCAGTCAGCTCACTAGAAACATGCCCAAATGATCTTCTACTTTAGGCTGAAAAAGCCAAACTAAGCTGTTACTTTGTCAAAAAAAATGCTTTCATGCACAAGCCATTCACGAAGATCTAAGTAACACAACCACTTGTTTTACAAGCATTTTATCGAACAGCTTGCCAAGCTCCATATAAACACATTTTACTATTTCATAAAATTCATATGCCAACTTTTTGAAACATGAAGTGACAAGTTCTCAGTGGAATTTCTGTAGAGCTACAAAGTTCTTATTGCCCTCAGCCTCCTGAGACTGTAAATTGACTATGAAGCAAGAAGCCAGAATCTCTCTTTTATACAGGAATGCCTTGCAAATTGGAAAAACTGAAACAGTCTCTGCAATCAGCTGAAGAATTCCTTTACGGGAGGCTCAAAAGCCCCCAGTGATCAGCACACAATAAATATACACCACTGCTAGATTTCTTTTGCTAATTTCTTTCATTAGGGATTCCTTGAACTAATGCTAAATGTCCTCCAACCTGCAGATATACTTTAGCTAGGTGTTTACATAAGGAAATCATCTCATATTAATGGTTTTAGCTGTTTTCTATATTTTTTTCCTAAATTGTTCATATCTTACTTTCACCCAGGGATCTCAAGTTACACAAAAGCAATTAAAAACGAACTCACCAATGTCATAAAATAAAGACCAAGAAAAAAGAGAAAAAATAAGCCACTTTCCAAGCTTCATTAAGTAAAGCCTCTGAGTATATAGTACAGTTGAATTTCTGTCATGTTATATTATATGTCAGTCTATCTGACAGCACTGAAACTTTGCACTTCCTTTTACCAGTTAGTTTTCTTACTGCTCAAGGTCTTCCTTTGATTATCCTCAGCTCTGACACATTAGCTATCTTTTTATCATATTTACTTTTGCTTTACTACTTGTTTGCATTTGTCATACTGCTATTACTGTAGGGATTTTGAAGACATGTCCTTTATAGTGTTTTGTAGCAGCAATGTAATTCCTGTGATGGCTTTTCATTGCAGATGATGGAAATAAAAAAAAGTCTGGTTTTAACTTACATCAAATTTCTTTCTTTCCTTCATAAAACAATAAACCCAAAGCTTTGCCTTTTTTTATGCTGTAACAAGCAGCAATTTTAGGCTTACTATATCAAAGAACAGCAACAAACACTTAACTAGCATTTTTGGTGGTTTTACTACTGCTTACTTTCATATAACCCATGTCTTACATATATATATGTATGTCTTACATATATTTATATATATATATATAAATAAAAATTAATACTTTGGATAAAAAGCAACCATGAACACTTAACTCAAAAATACTGGAAGAGCTCAGTGGCAGCTGTAATACCTGGAAAAGCTTTGATATTTCAGGTCAGCTGTGCTCTAGTATTCCTAAGGTTATAGAGCGAGCTTGTCAGAATCAGAGTTCATTTCCAAGTATTTAATCCTTCACTGGAATTAGTGTCTACTTTTCAGTTATTAATCACTTTTATACTACAACCTCCTAATTCAGAGTTTAAATTCTCAGGACACACATGAATGCCATTTACTCCTACAGAAGAATCCCTAGACTTCTCTACTAATCTAAAGCAGCAGCATTCCCTTAACCACTTCCAAAATGTTATTTAAAGGTTGTCATTTTCCCATTCAGTCTCTTCTGTTTCAGTTGGCTATAATGGAAGGCTATACCCTTTAGAATTCTGATAGAAAGGAATCACCTCTAATTCGCAGGTATATTTTATCCAACCTTACAGTATGCTTAGAACATTCTGCAAACACAGCCTGTGTTTGTACACCAGGCACACATCACAGTGAAAAAGTGTTCAATGGCTCTT
This sequence comes from Prinia subflava, assembly GCF_021018805.1. Classification (NCBI taxonomy): domain Eukaryota; kingdom Metazoa; phylum Chordata; class Aves; order Passeriformes; family Cisticolidae; genus Prinia; species Prinia subflava. Next base: position 46,074,827 of record NC_086248.1, read on the forward strand.
CTGAAAGCAAAGGATTCTGTTTGGAACCCATACCTGCATGAGAGCCTTGCTCAGGCAAGGACTGCTCCCCTTCAACAACTGCACGCCAGCCAAGCAATCCCAAGTTGCAACCCCAACACCCCATTGCTCTCTTAACCACAGTACCATGAAAATGGCATCCATGGAATACCTATCCCACGGTGCCAGCTGTCTTTTCCCCAGAGAAAAGACAAAACCTTGCTTAGCCAACATACAGGGACTTAATGCCTAAAGGACCACTCTGCATCAAGCCAGCAGCCAGGTGTTTGGGGACAGGCACTTGCATCCCAGTCTCTCATGGGAAACTGATGGACACACACGTGTGTGTAGGTCCTGGACAGAAGCTGCCAGCTCTGGCTGCGAGAAGCATCCCAGACAGGCCATCAAGCCAAGCGTGCCTGGCACTGGGACCAGCGGGGTACCTGCAGCTGGGTACACACCAGGGACCAACACAAGCCCCGGGAGCTTCCCGGGCCGCTCCGGAGAGAGCAGCCGGGGAGAGGCCGTCGGGAGCCAGGTGCTCCTCGCTTCACAATCCCCTACGAGTAATCGGAACGTCAAAGTACGAACGAGGTCACACAAAAGACGAAAGTGACGACCTGAAACACGGCGTGCAAAGCAAAGGCGACGCCAGAGCACAGCCTGCTGACACCGCACCGCCAGGGATGGGGGGGACAGCGGGGCAGAGCGGGTCGAGCTTTAGGCTGGACATTAGATAGGACTACTTACATAAAGGGTGATTAGACATTGGAATGGGCTGCCCAGGGAGCTGGTGGAGTCACCGTCCCTGGAGGTGTTTAAGGAAAGACTGGATGTGGCACTTAGTGCCATGGTCTAGCTGAACATAGTGATGTTCGGTCATAGGGTGGACTCGATGATCTCAGAGGTTTTTTCCAGCCTAATTGATTCCGTGACTCCGAGCAGCACCGATCCGCGGGGCCGGGTCACCGGGGCCCGCTCCCGGCGCGGGGCGGGGGATACCCGGGCGGGCTCCGCGCTCCGGCCCCCGCGCTGCCAGAAACTTTCCGAGGAGGGAGGGAGGGAAGGAGGGGGAGGAAGGAGGGGAGGGCGCTGGTGCGGGGGGGCGGGTTGGAAGGGGGTTCCCGGCGCGGCCCTTACCCGTCCTTGCGGCGGGCCTTGTAGACGTGCCCGTAGGTGCCTCTGCCCACCTTGCATCCCTCGTACTCGAACAGGTCCTCCACCCGCTCGCGCTCGGCCGCCAGCTTTGACTTGAACTCGTAGTCCATGTCTCGCCCATGGGCGGGGAGGGACGGGCGGACAGGGGGACGCGGGGGCCGGATCAGCACCCACAACTGGCGGAGCCCCCTCCCGGCGCCGCCATGTCCGGGGCTCGGCGGGGGCGGCGGGCGAGGGGGACGGGGGGGGCGGTTTGTTTTTGTTTTGGTTTGGGGCTTTTCGGCGGGGGGGAGGGGGCGCGCTCCGCCGCCGCCACCCGCTTCAACTGGGCTCCTCGCGGCGCGGCGCGCGGGGTGCCGGGAGTCGTAGTGCGGCTGCGGGAGCCGGCCCCGCCGCCGCAGGCGGGACTCCGTAGCGGCAGAACTACAACTCCCGGCATGCCCCGGGTCGCTCCGGCCGGGCGGCGTCGGCGCACTGCCCTCCCCGGAGACACCGGAGGGTTTCAGCGGCCGCTGGGAACTTGCTGACTCTTCACATTGCGCGCAGAGGCGGCAGCGGCGAGCTCGGCCGGACGCGGCGCCTCTGGCTGGCAGGGAGCGAGGCAGGGAGGAATAGAGGAATGGACGGCAGACACACACCCCATGCTGAGGGGCGCCGGACAGTGCAGCGACTTGTTTATCTCGCTAGCTGCCATTCACGGTACGGCCCCGCCTCCCTGCGGGACGCTGCCCTGTGATTGGTCAGTGCTGCCCCGCCGTGCAGCGGGCGGGGCGGGGCCAGGCCGGGGCAGGCTGGTGTCAGAGCTGTGGCGCTGCGGGTCCATGTTGGGAACGGGAATTGTTGGAGGTTTCCTGCAGTCAGATGCTGCTAAATAAACCGATCACTTACAGAAATACAGGGACGCATACTGTGTCTGCGCTCAGATACTGCCCAGGCGTATTGCTGCGACTTTATGAGCCGTTGCCCTAAAACGGCTGTGTGCCTTGAGACCCGAGCAGAGAGATTTTTAGACAAACGTGGTGCTGCTTTGGGGTTCAGATTTTATCAGAGTACTTTGAAATCACAAAAGCATTCAGGCCTCGTAATGTTTTGGTTTCTCAATTTTTTTTTTTTTTTTTTTTTTTTTTTTTTTTTTTTTTTTTTTTTTTTTTTTTTGTGAAAAGGGTCACTGCAAACTTACTTGCGTTATGGAAGTGCCATGCAGAGGTAACAATATATGAAGAGTCACACGGAATCACGGAATCAAGTAGGCTGGAAAAGGCTTCTGCGATTGAACCCAGTCTGTGACCAAACACCACCATGTCACACCATGTCAACTATAGACCATGGCACTAAGTGCCATTCTTTACCTAAATATCTCCAGAGATGGTGACTCCACCACCCCTCCGAGCAGTCCATTCCGATGTCTTATGCCCCTGTCTGTAAAGAAATTCTTCCTAATGTCCAACACAAACCTCCCGTGGTGCAGCTTGAGAGGATCTCCTCTCATCCTTGAGAGGAGGATTGCTGTCTGGGAGGAGAGGCTGACCTGCCCCTACAGCTTCCTTTCAGGGAGTTGTAGGGAATGTAAGATCAACCTTGACGTGACCTTGTACAACCTGCAGGTTACATCCCACTCTAGAAGCAAGGGACAATCCCCACCTTGTGTATTCTACCTTCGATTACTCCTGCCAGCAGCAAGTGAATGAAGCAGAATTAAATTAGAGGAGAGGAAAGAAAAAATGGCATCTCTCTATATACAGAAACAATCTCAGTTCATCACTGCTCTGCCAGCATTACTTACCACAATGGAAAGTTTTTTTCCACATGCTGGATGGGAGGGGTGGAGGAGCTGATGAGAAGCTGTCATTGCTGACAAAGCACAGGGATGTGTCAACTGCACGATAAGGTACAGTGCTATATATGATTACTAGTGCATAGCTAAGTCATGAGGTCATAGCCAGAAGTTTGTTTCTCGGGAAAGGCAGGAGTGTAACCATTTTGAGGTGATTAGTTCTTCCAGAAGGCAATAGATGATTCAGAATCTCCCTTGGGACAGGTAGCTAGCAACTGAAATTCCCAGAAAACTTCATCACTCCTTTACCAAAGTAATATTTTCCAGAGAACTGCAAGTGCTTTGCTTTGCAGTTGCAGATGTGGATCTTTCTGAGCAAGGCTTGATCATGAGCTGGCAATTTTCTTGAACATGAGGAAGAACACCATCGATCTTTCAGTGTCAGCATTAAAGACGTTTACTAAAATTAGAGCTAACCATTTAAATTTTGCAAAGTGTTCACATCTTTGGTCACCTAGTAATCAAAATCAACACTAAGAAAGGGGCAAAGACATAAAAAAACTTATCTATAGAAGATTAATTTACTGGCAGATTTATTCTTCCAGTTTTAACGTCAATAAGAATACAAACTACCTTGCTGTTAGTAATAATAAACTCTTCAAGTAGTTCCCACTGTCCTCTTTGACCAAGAAAAATAGCCATTATTGCCCATTTTCACCACTGATGCATTTGTTTTTGTCCTTTCAATTTTACAATGTACTGACAAGACTGTCTTTTATTATAATTCATTTTAAGTCCACAGTGCTGGTGAGAAAGGGCTAAGAGCACCCCCATTATGGTATCATGGTACTTGGAAGGCAAGGCAGCATAATTTCCCCTCCACCCTCTACTGTACACAGCTCCCTAGTGTTACAAGCAGCCATTTTATCCTTTCTTCTGTAAATTAATTGTGCTTTGCCAGTAAATTTTTTGGCCCTCGCTGCTGCTACTGGGAGGCTGTCCGACAGAAACCTCTCTAACAGCTGGAAGCCTTTTGAAAATGTCAAACCTACATTTCCTTGTGACCAGTTCCACGTTCATCTTTGCTTTCCATGCAAATGCTGTCCTGAAGTAGCCTTTCCCGCTCTCCTGTGTGCACCCCTGCCAAAAATATTTATAGACAGCAGTCTCATCCCCACACAGCCTTGATTTTGCTGGACTAATCAAGCCATGCTCTTCTCATTCCCCTCGTGAGCCCTGCCAGTGAAAGCCGGACTGGTACAAAGCTGGTTGTGAAAAACACTGAACGTGATCTGTGCCCTGATTCCTTCTCTCATGACACAGCCCTACTTCTACTTTCTGAACCCGTATGTTGGCCACACAAAAGCCATTAAAAGCATAGAACCAATTAAACAGCTTCAAGCACAGGCCAGCTCGGAGACTGGGGAGAATGAGGCTACTGTCTCATTTGTGCAAAAGTTGTATTGATTCATGGTTAAAAGATGGAAACGAGCACATTTGTTTCTTCTTGAGACTGGAGTATACGGCAGGATTCTGTTTCAAGTTCATAAAGGTGGAAAAAACTGTTTGTATGGGCACAGGCTGTCAGACCTGCTGGAAAAAATCTGCCTGGCATCTCCTGTCCAGGTGGTTCCCAGAGGAGAAGCAGCAGCAGGCAGCCATTTACAGAGCAGCCACAGCAAATTGTTTGAGAGAAAGAGACAGAAAAATACTATGACATTTCAATTGCTCTTCCAAGTTAGTAGAACAGTTGTGATACCAGTAACACATATTTAAAAGCATTCATGTTTTCTTCTGAAGTGTTTTACCAGTTGTATTATTCATTTCTGGTCAGAAGAGAAATTACTATAACATTTTTAATTGAGCTGATGAATAAAGTTTGAGTAGCCCTAGCAAAGAAAACAGGAAATTCTGGGCTTGCGGATTGCAGCCAGGACTTTTTTCAGCCTGCCAGCCTAAATGAAGATGCCATGTTGTCACTCATTAGAATCACTATTTCTTCCAAATCTCAAGTCACTGTGGTTAAGTTTCACTGGAGGTGAAAGATATATCAAGCAAGACTGAAAGCTGAGAATTTGAGTATCTTCAGCAGATCTCTAAACAATTCCCCAACACAGATAAGACATGAATTTTTAATGTAAAAAAGAAAAATTTGGTTTTTAACACATTGATGTCAAGAAAGTGATACATGTAGAACATTGTTCTTCTTTGTAGATTCACTTGCACTTAAAATACACTCTTATTTTCTTTCCATCTAATATAATTCCATAGGCAATTTCTTAAAATTCTTCATTTGTTAGTGAGACCAAAAAAAAGATAGGTGGTGGGATTTTTATTTTTCTGGGCCACATTTGGAAGTAGCAGCACTTTTTCTTAACTCGCTCTCTTTCTAAGCCTTTACTTGTTAATCTAATGGGAAATTTTTGATTCTTAGAGATCAAGATAGCATTTTTTTCCAGTAGATCTTGAGTGGGATATTAATAAACATATGCACTTAGTGTTGACTTCTGTCTGTCACACTTAAAGCCATTGGTGCTTCACTTCAGTGTGAAAGGATGGCTCTCAGAATTCCAAGGGATGCAAGCAGAGAAACCTTAGGATGAATAGAGGTCTCATATGTACTGTATTATCATCTCTACATAAGCAGAGAAAAACTAACAGACCTATTCCAGAATGTGTAGAGATATACTTGGGATTTTTAAACATGTTAGTGTGAGTGTGAAGAGCCTAATGAAAGTGAGGTAGCATACCAGAGGATTTCTAATAGGGATAGATTAGGAAGTCCCCAATTGGCTGTAAGGTCATACATTATGATTCCCAGTAAAACGCTGAATTTTGGAATCTTTTATGTCAATTAACTTCTAAACTCCTGTAGTAAAAGCATTAACCTTATTATATTGGTTTAAAAAACAAAGTACATCACTAAGGGACTCTATCATCATTTTACAGTAAATCTAGAGAGCATGCTAGGAAGAAGAGAGTGCTGATTTCTGCACTCATGATATAATTATTTGACTAGCTCTGTTTTGTTGGGGTTTTTACATTCATTTTTATAGTACTACAATCCAAATAGTACTAAACCAGAAACCTTGTGCTGCTTTTCTTGAGCATAATCCAAGAACCCGATCCCAGAATAGTCTGTACTGCTTTACTCCATGTTAAGAGAACGCTTGCAAAAGCTATTCCCTACCTTCTCTTTACAGACCAGCAAGTATGAACACTTACTTGACAAAATCAAGATAATTCAGAATTCAGCAACTAAAGAACAGTAGGAGACAGCAAAGTAAAATAGTTTTTTTATGTGAAATAATAATGTTTAAAGTGAATTAATTAAAATGAAATAATTCTGCACTGCTCAGTGTACTAGATTTCATCATTATGCCTCTATACCTCAACCTTATTGTTCAAGCAGTGTAACCACATGTATATCTTTCTTAGGATATCCACTTACTCCCTGTGAATTGTCAAACAAGATCCACAAGCTTATTTCATTTGGGGAGCAGCATGCAGTATTGTGGGCTGGCTTCAGTTTGACAGAAAAAAAAAAAAAAAGCCTGAAGATACTATTAATTAATGCCTTTGTGTTCACATTTGAGAATCAGTATGACAGCTGGTTTAGAAGGCAATTTAGAGAAAGCCTTGAAGCAGAAATTTAGAGAAAGCCTTGAATTCCAAAAATGCAGAAGTTGTCCATAATTATGGAGAAAGCATAAAATCTAATTCCGAATATAGCAGCCTAAAATTTCATCCTTTGGATCTGCACAGTCAGTGTAACTGAGTTTCCTTGTCTTCATTGGCATACATGGTTTCAGTCTTCCTGCATTGTTGGCATTCTTGTTCTAGCACCATCATATTCCCTCCACTGTATTTCCTTGCCAGTTGTTAAAGTTTTTTGGAAGTTAAGTAATTCTAAACTTTGCATTAGAATCCACTGACAAAGACAGTACCATGTAATAAAAAAGGAAAGGTTTTTTTATTTACGTAAAGTTTCTTTACTTACTCTTGAAGCATATAAAGGAGAATACAGCTGAACTGCTCTGATAGCTTTCTGCTGTTAAATTCATTCCCACAGAAGAAATAGAATTGCGCTAAAAAGATAACTCGAACCACATCGAGTTCTGCTTTTAGGTTTTCAACTTTTTCCTTGGATATAGTAAGTTTTATACCACTATATTGGCAGAATCCATCCTAAATACAAGCTACAGCTATAGAACAGTATTTGATGACAGGTCTGTACAATGTATATAATTTATATAGAGAGAATATATATTATTCTTTAGTGTTGCTCCTAGCCAATCAGATTGTGATGCGCTATTACAAATGTTTTCAACAGCAAATGTTCATAATGGCATTAAATCATCTTAGGGTAGGAGATGTAGGACAAGGAATAACAAATACCAGTTGTATCAAGTGAGATGCATATATGGGAAAACCTTTGAGTGATAAAGACAATCACATAATTGTCTGAAAATACTCTGTAATCATTAGACTAAAATTAAAATCATTATATATTAAAAAAAAAAAAAAAGATCAGACAAACCTTTGTCAGAAATTTTGTACGTAAGGTACTATTAACATGATGAGAAATTAGATTTCTTGTTTTTCTTTCTGGGCCTATTTTCCCATGTCTCTGTTATTCTATATGGCATAAGAAGAACCCTCAGTTCATGGATTAACCAGTTAAAAGACAAAAGACAAAAATAAACAGAGCTTTCATAACAGACAGGTTATCCCACAAAGATTCATACCTAACACTGAGCTATTCACAGTTCATAAATGAACTGGGAAGAGGCACAAATGATGATGTGAAAAAGGTTTGAAGAACATACTCAGTAATTCAAATCTAAAGCTGATTGAAAAGTACTGCAAGAGCCTTCCATGACAGTGTGTGAGTAGTGGTAGTTGAAAAGCAGTATTCCAAAGCACAAAGCAGCATAATGCACAAAGGGTAAAAACATACAGACATGACGAATTCTAAAAACTAATGTCAACCAAGAAAAGCTTTGCAGTCACTGTGAGTAGTTCTCTGAACAAAGGTTCAGTGCTCAGAAGTGTTTAATAACATGAGAAAGATGAACCTTTTTAGGAAAAGGATAAGAAAACGTAATGTAAACCACATTTATAGTGCAGTGCACTACTTGCATGTTGCTTTCAGTTCTAGTTACCCCATCTCAAAGTCCATATAGTAAGGATACAGTAATGTTCAGGACTGAATAACCAAAACCCAGAAAATCGAAATGGCAAAATACAAATACATTAATAGCGTTTAAATACAAAATACTGGCACTGTCTTAGCAAGTCTGCAGTACTCAGATTACTGGAAGATGGGAAGGCATACAGAAGGGATTATTGCTATCTCTTTGCCCTTTTCAGATACTTTTTTAATGGTGTTCTCGTTGGGCCTCTGGTCTTGCCTGCTACAACCTTTCTTATGATCCTGTGAGGAGACGCTAAATACATTTGGATTTGCTAGCTGGGAGGATAAATGATTTGAAAGATGGGAGGTAATAAATGGTAAAAAATAAATTGAGACAAAAAGGCATATTTGATTCATATTGTGTCATTTACAGCTATTGTATACTATGGTCCAGAGGAAACTTCCAGCACAGGAATTCACTGAAACACAGTTTGTTAGAATGTGAGGAGCTATGTTAACAAAAGAAACCAGTGATCCAAGAGCTAAATCCCTCCTGCCTGTGAATGATTTTGTGTAACTATGGTGGAATTAGATTTAGAAAAACCTAAGATTTCCTATGCTGGAGCCTCAATATGTTGCTGAAGTTCTGGTTTTCTTATTTCTACCCTAATTTTATTATTTCCTAACTCCATCTGTGCCTCAGTGGCAAAATCCTAAATTATCTAGATTCCAGAACTGTATTTACAGCCAAATAGGAAATGACAGCATTGGCTGCTGGCTCACAATGCTGAAGAAGTTGAGCAACTCTGAGTTTTAAAAGAAAGCCAGATGGTCTAATAAGAGCAGAAACCAGAAGTTCTATTGTCCTGCATGGTTCTATTTCTTTGGGGAATAGGTTTTCTACCTGTAATGCAAGGTAGAATATTTTCCAATCTTTAGGAAAAGTTTAATATAAAGTATTACTAAAATGATCACTTAGCTTTACTAGCTCTGTCCATCAACCAGTAAAAAAATTGCACTCAGTCAAATTTCAGTCAGCCTAAAAAAAGAACTGACCAAAATCTTTTTATACTTCAGGCTACAATATTGCCAATACAACTCAGGAAAAAAAAAATTATCCTGAGTCATATTCCTATTGTTAATGCCATATATAGAAAAAGCTTAAGCTCTGACTGCTGAAGAAAAAATATTTTTAAGCCCTTGCTACTAGATCTCAAAAATTTTATTGTCAAAACCCTACAGTGCTTTTGGCTGGATGAAGTATCAAGGAGAAGGTGACTGTGAAGAAGAAGATGGCCTCACAGAAGATGCAGAAACAAGACTAGAAGTATGGGGATGATGCACTCAATCACTCTTACTACCGAATATGAATGCCCTTGCTGCTAACTTCTTACCACTTACTTGTGTCTTGCCTTCGCTCCAATTTTACACATTCAATAAAATTAGAACAATCAAAAGTGTTAAATCAATGCACCTAAGCTGAAGTACATTTAACTTCCACATTAATGTTTCCTAGAAGGCTAAAGTGCCCTTAGTGTCCCGTAGCCTCTGGTAGTATATTGTGTCTGGTTAGGAGGGGGTTAATTTTCCTCACAGCAGCCTGTGTGGTGTTGTGTTTTAGATTTGAGACCAAAGCAGTGTTGATAACACACACGTGTTTAAGCTACTGCTGAGCAGTGCTCGCACAGCATCAAGGCCGCCTCTGTTTCTCACTCTGCCCCCACAGCACGTAGGCTGACACGAGCTGACCAGAGAGGTCCTGCACACTGTGTAACATCATGCCCACTTATGGAACTGGGGGGAGGTTTTGCAAAGTTGCCATTGCTTGCAGACTGCCTGGACATCAGTCTGCTCGTAGGAGGTGGTGAGTGCCTTTCCATCATTTGCTTCTTTTTCTTCGTCCTTTTTTCTTTCATTGCCTTATGAACCTGTCTTTATCTTGATCCGTGCCTTTTTCTTGCTTTTGCCCTTTCAATTGTCTTGCCCATCCCACCTCAGAGAGAAACTGGGTGGGTATTTAGTGGCTGGCCAGGGTCAAGCCACCACCCACAGAAAAGCTCTAAGGAAAGACTGAGAAGGAAATAGGATGCATCTTACTGGACTAATTATTTTGCCATGGCTCTCTTCCTCAATGCTGTAGGTGGAAACAACCAAGTCCTTATTGTTAGGGACTGGGTGGAAGAAGTTACAGTTCATTTTCTCTTTCCCATCTGCTGGTGCCAGCAAGAAGGCAGTATGGATCTCAAAGGGATTAACAAACTGGTAATAGTACCTGTTGTGTAAACCAACTAAACAAAATGTGCTGCTTCTTCCAACCTTTAATGCAGGCATAGGCAACCTATAGCTCATATGTGGCTTCTGCAAGAGCTACACCATATGACAGACAGATAGCAGGCAGGGCAGCTGTGGAAGTTCTTGCACCTTCTGTACGTCCATCTGTCAGAAAAAGCAAGCAAACTGAGGCCAGTAAACCCAAAATTACCCTGCCACGTTGGGCCCAGCTGCACTCTCCAGCAGAATCCTTACCAACAGCCTATAATGTCATTCTAAAGTTCACATTCACTCTCCTTAGTGTGATGGGATGTCACATGAACTTAAGCTTTCATCTCTTATCTTCCTTAATGTGAAACTGTTTTGTTTGATTCTGCACAGCCCCAGTCTGATACCATGACCCCCAAAGCAAAATTTTCCCCTGACAGTTTTTCTACTCGTGGGTAAACCTATGGTAACACAAGCTCCTCCAGTAACCCTGAGACTTCTGAGGAACTGCAGAAATTTGGATTCTACACATGCGTGAGCTTTTCAGTTCTGCTGGAAAGAAAAAAAAAAAAAAACATAGAAAGGGGGGGTTTTGTTTGTCATCTCAGAGTAAGGAGACTCAAATTTTAGGAAGTGCATTTAATACACTCTTCAAATAGAGCTTCAGTAGTAAGTTAATGGTGACATGAAACAGACTCAGAGTCTGTTTCAAACCACTTTGTTAGCATTGGAAAAAATGCATTGCATATGTTTCAGTTCTTCTGGCTATAAAGTAGGAGCAATCATTTTTAGACATCCTTAATAGGGCTGTGTCAAATCTAGTTGGTAACTGTGGGCACTCTGGGTACTGACCGTTCCTTTATTAGTAGTACTTTACTATTGCAAAATGATAGCTGCAAACGAAGCTTTCTTCATATAACCCATTGAGTCCATCACTTGCAGTGGAGTCTCTGGCATAAAACAAAACACTGGGAGCTGTAACTTTGGCATGCTTGTTATAGAAGTAAGCATGCTTAAAATAGAAATATTTGTGCTATCAATGGTAACAGAAACAATGACAGTAGACTGGCATCAGATTACCAAGCTGTTCTCAGTAGTGAAATCCCTACTATTGTATGAAGTGGACTCGATGCTTAATGATAAGAAGATAAACTAAGAAAAAGAAAACTTGTTGAAATGGTGACTGTCATGCTGGTTATGCTAAGAATCTATTTTGGTGCTAAGTTCACTTCAGTCTGCCTTATTTTGATGTGTTGCTTTTGACTCTAGTCACTCCCAAGTAGAGATCAAGTTCTGCTCTTAAGTAATGAAAAGCCCTGGCTTCTTTGGATCTGTGCCCCATTCCTCATGCTTTCCCCATGTCCACACCTCAGGTTCACTGCCCATCATCAATCTTCTCTTCCCTCGGTGCCCACAGCTCCCTCCTCCTGCCTCCCAGCTACCAGCTGGGTGAGAACCAAGGTGATGTGGCTGCTTTTGAGCTAAGCATGTGCTGGCTGCCAGCAAACTCAACATAATAAATAACCTTTGAGCTCAGGCAGCAGCCTTTCAGTCACAGTAGTAATTTGAAGGAAGTAGTCTTTCCTTTACCGAGCTGTTATGTTGCTTAAAACTTGGAGGAATTTCATAGCCAGAAGTTTTCTGTTTCTGAGCCAAAAGTAACTGAAATGAATTAACGGATTCAAAAGTTATTAGAGAGGGTCTGACAAGATGGGTAGGCAAACAGCATAACACCTAAGCCCTGTTTCCTTTGACAATGTAATAGATACAGTTCCCAGAAGTTTATAAATAAGGTTTAACAATCAAAGGTATGGGCAATATGCAAAATATTGATCTCAGGATTTTCCATACCATTTACAATATTAAAGGGAAATCTCCAAAGCCATTTAACAGAAAAAGCACAGTGGTTTTGTTTTATTTGGATTCATACAGAAATGGGTAGACTTTGGGAACACATTTCAGAAGCCAGAACGTGTCCTTGTTAAATGTCTGCTCCAGCAGTTAGGCATCATTTTCCAAACAAATATAATTGTAGTTTATTGTCAGAATTATATTTAATCCTAGACAGGATTATATATAAATTAAAAAGGAAAAAAAAAAGTATTCATAGGTCCATGCTATAGAATTCTCCTGAAAGAAAGATTTTCACTTTCTTTAGGACTTCCTGCATACAAAAGATCTATTTGAACATCTACATATGAGAGTCATAGGCAGTGGATGTATGGCTGTACTTTCTGCTTTTATTAAGTGTGTTATTTTTTTACATTTTGAGCATCCTGGGCTGTACCTGACCTGAATTCAGATGCAAAAAGAACTGATTTTTGGCATAGTGCAGGTAACATGATACCTGTTCTAAAGCCTGATAAAATTGCATGCTTTCTTTTCTGTATAATCTCTTTTCCTTGCTGTCATTTGAATATTGATACCACATGTCATGCTTATTCCATCCAAAACATACTAACAGTGAGGGGGAAAAAGAAAAAAAAACCAGATGCAAATTCACCTTGACATGACCTTGATGGAAGGAAGACAAAGATGTGCTGAACTCAGTGGCATTCCTAATGAATTTATTTATGACTGGCAATAATTTGGATTGCATTGAAAATATGTCAGGTCTCTGAAATAGTAGAAAAATCCATCTAGTGTCAAAAATATGCTTCAGAAGAACTTAATGTATGAAAGCATTCTGGTGGTCATACAAATTCTGGACAAACTGAAAATAGAGGAGTAAATTTGGTAAATTACTGTTGAGGAAATAATATACAGTAACTGTAGCTCCCATTGGTCAGGCAGCAGAGCACATAGTACACTTTCACAGTGAAAGGGGCTAATAGAGAAGTTCTGTACATATATATGAGAAACAATATGGGAAATTAAGATAAAATATGGAAGAAAGCCTCAGACTATGGGGAATTTGATTTCCCAGCTCAACCTGATTATGTGTAAAATGCTAAGTGCTGTGCCCTGACCACTGCAGAGCTTTCAGCAGGCAAGTCACATAAAATCCCCTTCAGGACCTCTTTCCTACACACAGAAGCTATATGGACTTATTTCATGGACTATTAACCAAACAACTTCAATTTCTGTGTGTGGTTTCTCTTACATCAACTTAGAACTATTTTTATCTGTTTGCTTTATGGCTATACATTTATACCATAAGCACAAATTACGTTTGCAAATATTGGCTCCATGCAGAGTCATTACTTCTCCCCAACCCTTATCACTGACCATTTGCAAAAGGCCATTTACCGCCACAGTTCTGCCAAACTGACCCCAAACAGGTCCCTGGTGCCAGTGAGCCTGGCAAGCAACCTGCAGTGAAGTATCCAAGGGGATGAGCAAAAAGCACCTACACAACAGGTGTGGGGGCAGTAAGCTGCTGCTGGATGCTGACAAGCAGCGAGGTGCTGGATCTTCATCAGTTCCAGATGTGTTGGGAAGGGAACATCCATCTGCTGCACTGCTGACAGCTAGACCAGTGTAAACAGATCTAAACCATGCTAAAGCCTTGACTGCACACAGCCTTGTGTAATGTACTTGCTATATTGATTGGCAAATCAATAGTGCTAAGCAGGTAACCCCTCTGTGCAAGCTCATTTTTAGCATTCTAAAGGGGTTTTTTTTTCACTGATGGGATATTCCTATAAATTTCTCTCTAGTACAATAAGTAATTTTATCATAATCTACAGCATGAAGTAGTGTTGCATCCTAACCTAATATATAAACATAAAAGATGAGTATCTTTATCTATCATCTCCTAAGGCCATTTTAATTTAGTATTATCTAATTGCGCTGTGTGAAAAAGGCATATTGTATGTGTGGCTCTACGCAGATATTTACTATATGTAATCTGATAGATAGAAAAGTTATACTATATTAACATTAGAATAATGTAGTGAATGTAGTTTTGTAATTAAGAATAAGTTATAGTACAATAGAAGCTGTGTATGTGTGTTATATTTTTTTTCTCAAGAAGAAAAATTCCTCAGCACAGAGATAACATTCACAAAGGCCCCTAAACCTTCTAGTGAAGAAGAATTTATAGCCTCTTATCCACAGAACCTAACTTTCTCAAAGATGTATGCTCTCATGCGTTCTTTTAATTAACAGAAAGCTTTTGTGACAAGAAACAGCTGAAAATTACTTGTTTTACGTAAGATATAAATAGTCATAAACTAAAAGCTTAAAAAAGAAGACTTCTCTTTGTTCTGGGCCCTTGTCCTTCGCAGCCTTTGTCTGGGAGGGAGGGGGGACAATAAGCCCAGGCTACCTTCTTTGCTTTTATTGTCTCATTATTTGTCCTGTCTCTGAAAACTTTTTAAACTTTTATTATTGTATTAATATTTTTGTAACCAATTTTTATTCTTTATTAAATATTCATAAATTTCAAAAAGCGAGTGATTGGCGTTTATCACACGCTGCAATGTAAAATTGTGCAATTTTAAATTAGTTTTAAGATGCCTTTATTAGCCAAATAAAACAAAAGGAAAACCGAAAACACTACTGAGGAGGGCCAAATGAAGCTGCAGGATAGCTGGGAGGGTCGGGCTGTAAGTTATTATGTTGTTCCCATGCTGTGTGACATGGAATGTGCCACACTGAGGGGTGCTGATAGCCCCCAGCTGTAGCCAGGTCTCCTGAATGCCCTTTGGTGGCAATTTGAAAGGATACAACTTGAAACCAAGTAAAACAGCAGAATAAATTGATAATTTCTGATATTAAATTCTTTCAATCACAACATTATATTTATTACACTATATATTTCAAAATTATACCCCTTATTTAAAAATATCTTCCTTAAGGAACCTAGCCAGAAGCCATTGTTACATGCAAATATATATAGAATGCATAAATACATAAGACATAAAATTATTATCTTTTTCTAATCATAAGAGTGCATTAACACGGGTAAGGCTGCTTACCTGCTTTGACGCTTCTATCAGTACATTTACTTTGTGGGTGTAACTTCTAGGTGCAGTTTAGCACCGTGCCTTCTGCATGTTTACATGCCGCTGTAAATGTCTGCTCTTCCTTTGCCCTTCCCCTGAATCACACAGTCCTCAGAACTTGCTCTCCTGTGGAGTTGTGAAGCTGTGGACAAGCACAGTAGATCTGGAGAACCAAAACCTGCAGGCAATAATGCTTATTTGAGCATTTGCCAGTGCCCACGGCCACATGGGGGGCAAGCAACCCCATACTGTGCCTGTCAGGCACCCAAATCTCCAATAGAGTTAGGAACTGAATGACAGCCTTCCCAAAGGCAGCATCAGAGTTAGAGAGCTCAGAAGTGGCTTAATACTTGATAGAAGCTCCACCTAGGCAATCCACAATGTCTTAGGAATGCAAATATTTTGCAGCACTCTGATCCTGGCAGGAGGTTTCCTTGTAATCTTATAACAAATCCAAATCCAATAATTTGATCCTGTGGGACAATTTCTGCATTAAAATAGCAAACTCAGATATCTTTCTTAGTCAGAGGATTTGAAGCTGAAGCAATTCTGAAAGCTCCACTGTAATTTATATATATGTATGTATAAATGTATATATAAAAAAACAAAGAAATAGCCTGCTAATATAAAAAATAACATATGAAGGCAAGAAGTTTAGTTTCTTGATTTAAATAATTTAGATACAGCATTTAAAAATTTTAGATGAGACTTAGGAGCACACATGAAGACCTGAATCCACCTACCATTTCTAGCCAAGATTCCATTTGGAATAAAAACACTTGAACAGACAAGTACAAAAAGAAGTGGCAGGAACTGATCATCCTGATAATGAATTGTATAAAGGTATCCCAGAGTGGGGGCAAGTTCTGGGACAGCACATTGATAGCCACAATAATTATGTAATCTGGCTGGAGTTAATGGGATTATGGCTACCCTTCCCTGTTTTTCCTTTAGAATAACCTTGTATAACAGAGAGAGTTTGATGGAAGATGTGTGTTTCCCAGCTCACGAATCAGAAACCTGTGAGAAGAGCCCTGAAGACAAACTACCCCTAAAGCAAAAAAAACCCAGCACTTCCTACTGAAAGTCAAGACACAGGGCAAACTTGAAGTACCCCCTGTCTCAGAAAAGATTTGACAAAGCATAACTCCAAACTGCTCAGCAGCTCAAAACAACAGGACCATGTGGTACTTAGGGTGGGAAGGCTGAAGCAGGTCCCATTATCCTTGCACTCTCTTGTCTAGTAGAGGCCACCTTGCACCATCACCCTTGTTGATAAAAAATAAGGGAGTGGTATGTCCATTATTTTTTTTCCAAAACACACCATGTCAACTCCTGGCCCACAGCGTTTCACACATGTTACTCACTGCCCTGAGTTCAAGCAAATAAACATGTGGCTGTGCTGTAGCTGCAGACCCTGCCTTCACATTATCTCAGTGAGATGCCTGTCTGCTACTGCATTTTTGCAGAAAATGCAGGAATGCCAAGAACCTGGTCCAAGGTGTGTCCTGGACAGACACAAATACCTTGTAGTCATTTGCATAAAGTCTCACATACTGTGAGATCATCAGTACAGGAGGGAGCACAAGCCCCAAAAGAGCTAAACAAACCCAATGCTCAGAAGCCAAATTTGTAGCTTGAAAGCAGTTGCATTGGAGGTAGGATTTGACAGGAAGATGCTCTATCATTTCACTGACGGACTTAAGGTTTCTCTGAGGTCCAGTTGTGGCTCTGAGAAATTTAGCACACAATACAGAGAATAGGGAGTTTGTTGTCTCTATCATTATTTGAACCAGTGTAGCTCCTGAGCTCTGTGTGGTATGTATTCAGAATGTTTCCCACCTTTGTATAGTCTCCCTATTATCACCTGGAATTATGTGGCAAAATTAGCCATTCTACTCTCATACTAAGAATGCTACTTTTGTATTATGTTTATTACATGATCTTATACGTTGTTAATAATCACACATACTCTTGCTTTCTTTTTAATACTAACGTTTTCCATTAAATGCTCTCATGTCACTTAAAAAAATCAGGACTCGTATTATCTTGAGATTGCCTCATGTATTATGGCACTGTGAGAAACTGGGTGTTGGAAATAAAATGTTAAGCCACCCAAAGCCACTGCAGTTAATCATATTTAACACCTGACTAAACTGGGCTCACCCAGAGCTTTTGGTAGAGTCCTGCTCAAGTAATTCTGTACTATTATGTGAGAGCCCATGAATAACTGCAGTTTCTATTAAAGTTGGATGTAATTCTAAGAAGCCAAAGCTGTTTGTATCTTGTTTCTCTGGTGCAACAAGGGCTCTCAAAAGGGCTTATCATTTATTTTTCTATGACCTCAGATTGACTACTGATCCTAAATCTATTTGCTTTTAGTTGGTGTATCATCATGACAAGAATATGAGAGAACACTGCTGAGAGTATGCTCTGCTGGCCATAATGATGCCATAGAGATGAGTGGCTTTTTATTTACTCTCTTGAACCTATAATGAATACATCCTCTATAGCAATCAAAGTGTTAACGTTTGTCATCTCTCTCCATATTTCTACCACAAAACTGATGTGAAAATTCAGCTTTTTGCTGCCTGAATAACGTAATCCCCCTAAATAGCTCACACTTGAAATGGATCAAAACCCCCAGCTCTGAAGAGCAAGTAGAGTGCAGAGTGTTAAGGCAGAGCAGGCTTCAGTGGGGAGAGACAAGGGATTTTTTTGAAACGGGGTGGGATTAGAGACAGATTTACAAAGAGACAAGTACATCAAGGAAAGGGGGTAGGAGCTCAAGGATGTCCTACTGCATATTATTTTAAAAGGTATGATTTTTCCTTTGTGGGAATGCTTGAACTTGACTCTTTTTTTCACATGAAAGGAACAGCCTTTTCTTCTGTCTCTTAGCATAAGAAAGGAACAGGCTTTTAGTGATAGGTGGATTGTTTTCAGCTTGCAGACAAGGGAAAAATTCTGATTTCCTCTCAATATATATTTTACCTATAGAAAAATGGCCCTGTCGTACTCCTTTTTAATCCCTCCCCATAATTTTCTTAGATTCTCAAGCTTTTTTCACTCCATGAGGATATGCCCTTGGGTCATCCTGGTGCATATACTTGGGAACCTGCAACTGTGTGTACTTGGGCCTTTGTCACTGCTGGGGACATTGCAATGGTCATAACCACTGCTTTCTGTACTGAGTTTGACACTGACTACACTGTTCCAGTCCTGCTTTAAGATCCACTGCATCAATTTCCCCTTTCACAGGACTCACAGGCAATCCCCTGCAATTTAGCTTCCCTGCAGCAATGCCTTTACCCAGAGCAAGCTGTTTGGAAAGGGACAGAAATTCCTGCAGGGAAAAAAATTTCGGGAATTTCCAAATTCCTTCTCCTTCCTGTAACCAAGAAGATCTAACAACCTCTCTTTTGATGGAAGGTCCTAGAAAACTACAGTCTCCATAATTGCTGAAGGATGGATGCAGATTAAGGGGAAAAACGGGTTAAACAAGAGATAATACATTTCCAGAGCCTCTTTATTCCACAAAGAATGCTGACCATGAGTATACACAGTAAAAGGAGAAATATCCTGGGGAGATCACAGGAAAAATCCTGTTGCAGAAAAACAACATGCTTCAATAAAAACAGAAAGGCAAATAGGTGCATCTGTTATCAATCAGCTCTTTAGACAAGTCGAGGAGTCGTGGAGGAGGAAAAAAAAAAAAAAAAAAAAAAAAAAAAAAAAAAAAGCGCTTTCCCTCAGGCTCAAATTCCTCCTTGGAATTTCTCAAATGTCCCTGGCTGCAGAGCTGTAATTCCCTGAGAACAGCAGCTATTGCCACCTTCCTTACCAGCCTGGTTACCCAGCCAGAGAAACCAGCAAAACTCTGAGTACCTGTGCAGAAACCATACTGGCTCACTGGGAAAAGGCAGGTTTAGTCCATTAATCTATCAGCTGTTGAGAAATTCTTGATCACATGCATACTCAGTCATGGCTTTTTATTTGCTTGCTTTCCATAAGGATATTTAAATTGCAAAATTGTCTTCCTGTGAAGTTGTTCTACCGTACCAATTCAGCTTTTCTCCCTGAGCATGGAAAACTGCAGAGTGCATTACCGGTGTGCTTGAGTGTCCGTATGCTAATGTTAGCAGGAACCAAAGCCCAGCAGTTTCTTTAGCATAAGAATAGGTTTGTAATGATAATGCTGACTGAAAGAAGACGTTTCTGTAAAAACACTTTCATTTAAAGCTTGACCACACGTCCTTGTACAACACGAGCTTGACCACACGTCCTTGTAACACACCCTCGTCCTCAGTTCTGACTCCCAGCCCCCTCCTCAATCCGGGCTGCCCTCAACAGCCATGCACTTCATCTCTAACTCCAGGCAGCCCCCTCTGCCTTGTCCTTTACTTGTCACACAATCACACAGAATCAATTAGATTGGAAAAGGCCTGTGAGATCATCCAGTCCAGCCTTGTCCTCCCTGGCTGAGTGCAGTCAGGGTGGTTCCTGCCGCTCGTTCTCTGGCACTGCGCTCCTGGCAGCGGCACCGTGCTCCCGGGCAGCTCGGAAAAAGAGCAGGGCCTGAAATGATGAATTTCTAAGTGCAGGAAGAGAGGGGGAGGGAATTCAGAGAGAATGCTCTGGCCGAGTAGTGAGTGCATACACATTAGTATTTTGGTTTGGAAGGTCTTTTGTTCTGCGGATCCCTTCCTAGAGGTGTGCACTGAGATTGTGTAGTGGCAGCAAGATGAGTATTCCCCAGAAGTACCCTGCATCGGTGCTGCATGTTCTCTTTGCTTCCAAAGTGTGCTCTGTGCTCCTGGATCTTTCCAAACCTTCCTCTAGCCTGTGGACTCTGACCTCAAACCAAGGAGAATTCAGTAATGAATGTAGTTAATTTGAAACCGATTATTGTTTCCAAGGTCAATAATGGGAAAACTGACTATCAGCAAATAACCCTCCTGAGAACACAGTTCTGAAGGGATCCTGTGTTTCCCTTAACCATAGAAACTGGCCAGATGTTTGCCTGCTCCATTTACCAATCTACTGCCATGCTTTTCCTATTTCTTAAAGCAGGCCTCACAAAACCTGAACTAAAAGTATGCAGCAGTCACAAAGGCATGCCTATTTCACTCAGACCAGGCTTAATTGGGTGTGGTGATTCTGTATACTATGAAAATCAATCACATTCGTCTTGCATTTGCTAAAACAAAAGTTGAATCTCTTCTTCTCGGTTTCTGCACTTGGGAAGAAAAGGCCAACTTTCACTATCCACCCTTCTATAAAAAACAGTCAAATAAAAATGTTTCCTGTGAGTATTGTATATCTTCCTTGATCAGCCAAGGTTTACATCATGGACAAATATACCCATTTGTGTTCAGAGGATGCAGACTCAGGATGCGCCCAACC
This sequence comes from Prinia subflava, assembly GCF_021018805.1. Lineage (NCBI taxonomy): Eukaryota > Metazoa > Chordata > Aves > Passeriformes > Cisticolidae > Prinia > Prinia subflava. The sequence goes on from NC_086248.1 coordinate 46,095,507, forward strand.
TATTTCCCTACCACAACCTCATCATCCCCCGCCTCAGACTCCTCTGTTCCTCAGGCACCACCCTGATTCATAATCTCAAGAAAGTAGGAGATGCTTGATGATCTTGCAGACCTGCACAACAACTGTGTTCACTGTGGATTTTCCAGCCCAATTGATTGCCTGCTGTCTGGTAAGCTGGCTTTGCTTGCTAACTTCTAGAGCATGAATGCTATTTGCTTATCTGTCATCAGAGTAGCTCTCACCTTGGTGTTTCTTTGATGAAGGCCAGGCCAGCACCTCTTCAGCATGCAATTTCATTTATGTGGCTTTCTTCACTCTGAATTTCTTCATCCAATTCTAGTCACACAAGACCTGCAAAACAGTTTCACCTCCTGGTGCAGTGGTTTTTAGGGCCAGAAGCATTATTCTGTAGTGTTATTTTTTCCTGCTCCTCAAAAATAAATTGTTCTTTTCCTGTCATGACTCATCATTTTAGAAGGATTTGCTTAAGTTCCATGTATATGAAAGGTATGCAGATGAGAAATGCAAGGTATGTTACTTTTTATAGATCTTGTGCTGATGACAGAAAGTTGCAAAGGATGTATTTTTGTTAAATAGAAAAAGAAAATAGAAACTGTGCAACAGAGGAATGTGTGAAACTAATCTTAATGCCTCGAATGGAAAAACTCTGCACAGAGGAGTGCAGTGCAAGTTAGCACAGGGTGACATCACCATTTGGTGTGGCTCCACCCTGTACAATCACACTTGGCAAAGCTGGGATGTGTCAGGCTGAGCAGCCCTGCATGAGTGTACTCTGGTGTTGCAGTGTCAGCTGTTGCAGGCTGACAGCAGAGTCTTTCATGAAGCCACATCTATAAACCCTGGGGCTGTCACTTACCCACTCTGCTTTGACTCCGAGTCAGAGGCAGACATTAGAACTGCAGACATCTTAAGTTAGATTATGCAAATTCCAGTGCTGATGCTGTAAAGATGGAAGACAAATGGTCTCAGGTCCATGTTCAGCAGGGATCTTTCTTACCATTCTTTAAAAATATTCTAGGAAACTTTTTAATGCTTTCTCTCCAGTAAAGATGCATCAGTCTTTCAATCCCTGAAACAGCAAGGCATGATTTTTATGCAGCCACTTTTTCATGCAGTCTATGTGCAAAATTCTTAGCAGTGTAAAATAAATCATATCAATAAAATAAATTATTCCATAGACTATGATTTATTATAACCCTATAGTTTATAGGGTTCCTGAAAATGAGTAATAAACGTGTTGCTATTCCTGCACAGATGGTTCATTTCTCTGCTCACTCTTCCCAGACTGGGCATATAGTTTCACTGACACACTTCCACTTACTCTTCCAGTAGAACAAGTAGAACCTTTGGTGTACCTACAAAATTTAATGAATCCTTGTCTAAAATATGTTGAGTGATTCATGCCCTAAACCTACCTGTTCTGCTACACTGACCACCAAGGGAAGCCCTGGGTGACTCATCTTAGTTATCAACATCTGCATTGCATATGTAAAAGTTAAATGAGATTCATTTTTCTGGTGGTATCTGCAATTGCTTCAGACATTTCCTAACAAAACAGTCATCTTTCAAAGAGCTCAAATACATGGGGTTTTTTTGAAAGCCAAGAAAGCATTTGAAAGTCATTTGACCAAAGGAAAGCACTGACCAGCCTTTCCACAAATCTTTTTGCCACAGAGTGATTAATGTCTTAAAACTATCCACAAATTAAATGCACACAAACACAGGGGAGAAGAATACACCTGTTTCTCTGTTGAGAAACATGCAGAAATCTAGATCCAATAAACTGAGGCAGAGAAAACAGACAGAACCTGGGCAGAACTAACTGGTGTTTTATATAAATAATATTTTCTAGTTTCCCATGTAAAACCCAATATGGAAAGTTTAGTATCCTAACTAGACTAGAAAATTAAGCTGAGAAACAGAAAAAATTCATCACTTTAGTGTTCCTGTCAAATGAACAGTGTTAGCATACTGAATTACATTATTTTCCTGACATAAACAAACATGGATACAAAGAAAGATAAATAAATTATTAGAACAACTGTCTTGCCATTTCCCTTATAAAACTAGAGATTGAAGAGTATGTCTGAATTACTGTTTTGTTTTAGATCACAGAAGTCTGAAGTATATATATTTGCATATATGATGTTTACAATTTTTGAAGTTACTAACCTCTTGTACCCCAACAGTGTCAGGTAACTATGAGTTAAGAAAATTGGTGCAATATCCTACCATTGTTTATGTAGACCACAGTTTGGATATAGACTATCTAAATCAGCACAGTTCTTCAGATGAAAAGCCTTGAAGCCCTTGTTGACACATGAACTGAAGAGACCAAAGAGATGGTAGAGAGAAGAAGAAAAGAATGTTTTTTAATACATACAATCAGGTTATGTTTTGACACTGTCCCACATGACATCTGTGTCTCTCAACTGGAGAGACATGGATTTGACAGATGCCCACTGGGTGGATAAGGATTTGGCTGAATGGCCACACTCAGGGTTGCAGTCAATGGCTCAATGTCCAAGGGGACACCAGTGACCAGTGGTGCCCTCAGAGCTCGGTGTTGGGACCAGCACTGCTTAACATCTGTGTCGTGACACGGACTGGGGATCAAGGGCACCCTCACTGAGTTTGCCAGTGACACCAGGCTGAGTGGTGTGGTGGACACACTGGAGGGGAGGGATGTCATCCAGAGAGACCCTGGCAGGCTTCAGAGGTGGGACTGTGTAAACCTCATGAAGTTCAACAAGGCCAAGTGCAAGGTCCTGCACCTGGATTGGGGTGATCCCAAATACAGACTGGATGGAGAATGGATTGAGAGTAGCCCTGAGGAGAAGGACGTGGGTTGTTGGTGGATGAGAAGCTCAGTGTGACCCAGCAATGTGTGCTCAGAGCCCAGAGAGCCAACTCTGTCCTGGGCTGCGTCCAAAGCAGCGTGGTCAGTAGTTTAAGGGAGGTGATTCTGCCCTTCTGCTCTGCTCTCCTGAGACCCACCTGGAGCACTGCATGCAGCTCTAGGGCCCCCAACATGAGAGGGATATGCACCTTCAGGAGTCAGTCCAGAGGAGGCTGGAGCACCTCTCATACAAAGAAAGGCTAGGAGAGCTGGGGTTGTTCAGCCTGGAGAAGAGAAGGTTCCAAGAACACCTTACAGCACATTCCAGTACCTAAAGGGGGCTGCAAGAAAGCTGGAGAGGGACTTTCGACAAGGGCCTGTAGTGACAGGACACGGGGGAATGGCTTCAAACTGAAAGAGAATGGGTTTAGATTAGATATTAGGAAGAAATTATTGTGAGGATGGTTAGGTGTGGGTACTGACAGTGGTCAGATTTTAGGCTTCAGGCACTGCTGAAGTCTGTGTGAAAGACAAGCTAGCAACTTTCTCATTCTGGCTTGAGAAAATCCTAAAGAAGAATCCGAACAATCCCTAGGAAGTGAAAAACCATTAGCAAGTAGTGTTCTTCTAACTTGTTTACTGGCAAAGATGTTTCCAAAGAGGTGTAAGCTCTGAATGACCCATCATATTCATTGTACTGAAGTACTGTATAGAAAGAAGATTTAAGAGAATAAAGATTGCTCTCGTGCTGTAAGCTGAGAGTCATGTCATTATTTCCATGCCATCCGTAAGATATTGTCGTGGTTGGGGGGGGAGGTGAATTTTTCCAGGGGGATGTGGGCAGTCCAATCAGTGATCAGCTTTTCTGCTAGCACCTGGATTGGTCACTCGGAGGTTTGGACACGCCTCTGAGGACACAAAGAGTTAAAAGCAGGAGTCTGGGGGGCTCGGCCTCTTTTTCAGATCCCGGTTTCAGCAGAGGGACGTGTCAAGCCTCCTTCCCCTGCCCGGCCACGAGGCTGGGTGGGGGAGGGGAAACACGTGGTCGGCTCAGGTAAGCCGGAGCCCCCGGGGGGGGGAGAAGAGAAGGGACAGGACTGGAACTGAGCTGCCCCGTCCAGGATGGAGGGGTGGAAAACTGTGGAAGTGCCTTCTGTGTGTGCTCACCCCCCTCCTCCCCCCCAAACTCCGGGAGAAGTTGCCCAGCCATGTGGGGGTTTGCGGATCCTGGGAGTGCCTGAGCCTGCACCCTGCTGAGAAGAAACTGTTGACCCTTGCTTGGCAGAAAGAAACTTTTCTTAGACATTGATTCTCATGACTGGTGGTTTTCGGAGAGAGGGAAGCGGCCTGGGACCGAGATGATAAAGCATGATTGGAAGGAATTCGATGGAAGAATGAGAGGAGTAGCCTTCTGAGCTGGAATTCTCTTGCATAATGTCAGCCATGGACTGAACTTGAGTCTCTTTTGAACATAAACTGCATTTTTGGGTGGATACAGCTGCCCCTTGCTTTTGCTACAGTGACTGGCACTTGAAGTGAGTAGCGAGCAGAGAAGAGAGGGGGAGGGTGAGGTGGCGCCCTCTGCCCTCAGGGCAGACCTGCTCCTGGAACCCCGGCCCCTGGGTAAAAAGGGGAGAGCTTGGCATGCACGTATCCTTAAAAGAGCCCTGTATGCAGTTTTCAGCCTGTGGACAGCGGTGAAAGCGCTAGACATAGGAAAAAGAGAGTGTCACCTTAGCAGACTTCTCCGGGCGGTGCTATAGGTGACATGGAAACACATAAGGGGTGGACCCGTGTTTTCTGAGGAACAGTTTGTGGTGCGAGAGAGACTCCTCTCTCCCTTGCTGAATTGAAGATTAGTTTGTTTTTGAGTGGTGATTGCTTGATCTAAAACCCAAAGGTTGGTCTGTGAAAAGTGATGGGTGGGGAGGTAGAAACTGGGAGAAGAAATGTTCTAAGAAGTTTTTATTTCTGTCTCTGTGTGTGTTTAAGAGTATCTTTGTCCCTGTTCTTATGTAATGAATAAAGTTTGGGTGGGTTTTTTTTTTGTTTTCAAGATTTAAGCCTGCTCTGCTCTGTTCCTGATCACATCCCACAGGAGTTGTTAGAGAAAAAACATATATTCATGGGTGCACTAACATCTGGCCAGTGCTAACCCATGACAGATATAATGACAGGCACTGGAACAGATTGTCCAAAGAAGTTGTGGATGCCCCATGCAACATTCAAAGGTTGGACGGGGCTTTGAATAACCAGGTCTGGTGGCATGTCCCTGCTACTGGCAGAGGGTTGGAACTAGATCATCTTTAAGATCCCTTCCAACCCAAACAATGCTATGATTCTATCAGTCTGTGTTATATGTTCCAAATATCAAATTTTTAAAAATTTAAATTATTATAGTTAAACAGACAGTATTGACTTAAGGTGTGTCTTTTCATAACCAGGCAGCATATATTCCATAATTGCACACAGAGACCGAAATCACTGGTGAGAGATACTCTGTTGAAAAAAAAATGAAAAAAAGGCTCCTGCACCTGCAGTTAGCAGTAAATATAAAAGTTCAGTGTACATCTTCCACCACAGTTGGCATAGCTGGTGCACAAATTCAAAGCTGCAATCAAAGACAGTTGTGCAATTTAGTCCTTAGCTAGTATTTTGAAAACACAGAAGTAAGGGCAGTATTAAACTACTGAAGAAATATTTATCAAAAGGAAAAACATCAAGTAGCTTCTAGTTTAATCAAGGACTACTAATCATAGCAAGAAAAAAGACTGCAGTTATGAAAAACTGATATTTTTGGACAGCACCTTGTTGGGTTTTATGATGAACTCCATTTATGCACAACTCTGTGTAATAGCTTTGTCTGCCAGTGTCCAAAACAGCCAGATCACTTTTTATATTATTCAGATATATGGTCTCTGCCACAATTTATCTTAGAGAAATTTTCAGAAATCAGTCACAACCTTTGTTTAAAGGTTTTATTTTTGAAATGCTGACAGCAGCTTAGCTCTGGCATTGTCTACAGAGAACACTACTACAGAGATACTTAAATGATGCTGTCACACAGACTAGAACAAATTATTTCAATTGTAAATCAGCTAATTATATATTAAAGCTGGTACCTACTCCTCTTTGATATAAGAAAGCTTTTTTTCTGGCTCTGGATGAAATATAGAAGTGTGCCCAAAGCCATATAAAGAGCCATTTTGTTTTTATCCTATCAGTATCACTCAGCATCTCCATTTAATATTTGTACTTCTGGTAACGTGATAGCCTCAAGTTTTCTTTTCACTTCATTTTTAGAGTTTTGAAATTTTCAATGTACACATTGACAAATACCCCAGAGGTCAAATCTCGATTTATTAATGTCTGAAATCTCATTATTTTTGAATAAATATCATTAGTTTAAGACCTAACTGGTAATTTTTTATGCTTAGGCTTATTAAAATTGATGATAATATAACCAATGTAAATCCCTTCTTTGTATAAATGAGCAATTAGGAACAATGTAAGCAATTACAAGCTATATAAATATATTTTCATTAATTTTCTGATAAATATATGAAATTTTCCCTGTGGAAGGCTGATTATAAATCACTAACAATCAATCTCTGCAGAAGCAACCAGCATAAAGAGGAGACAGGCTGGCTTTCCTCAATCAAGTCTAAAAAAAAGAAATGAACTTGCTTTACCTCAAAGACAGACTAAGTGAAAACAAAAGGAACATAACTTTAAACTGAGCTTTGGATATACCTAGTTTCTCTTGAGACTTCTTCTCCCCAAGAGCCCTTTCAGCTTCATCCATAGGCCTTGTATATGGGATCATTAAAAAAGAGATGCATCTTTGTTAGCTCTGTGTAAACAAAACTCCTCCACGTGGCTTATATCCCATCCTTCCCAGGCTGGTTCCTTCAGACTAAGTTTTCTATACAGCCGAGGTTGAGTATTTGAAAAGTTGGAACTTTATCTCCTCCTTAAAATATAAAAATCTTTCAGGGGTTGGGGGATTTTTTTAACAGATTATTTGTTTTCCCTTTGCCTACTGCACTTTTCTCAGTTTAGCTGCTTATCAGAAGATAAAGAAAAAGTCTCAGATATGAACTGTTAACAATCTACATCAAGGAAACAGAAACTTTTGATAAAGATCTCTTATATGTTCATTCAGTATTAAGTTACAGTATGTGCCAATGCAATTAATTAATGTAACTAATATTTCTTATTCTTTGTGATGTTCCTACTGGTCTCTCACCACGGGAAGATGGAGGGAAGAAGGTAGAGCACACGGCAACCTGAATTCCTATTGTAAAAATATGCAGAAAAAAAATTTGATTTGACAAGAAAAGTCAAAGATGAGGAGAAAGAACACAGTTCATTTTCCTCTTTGGAACCTCTTCTCCGAAGGTCAGTTCTGATTCTTCTGTACCCTGGTAGCAGAAGACAGTAGATAATACTGTAAATTACCATTCCTTCCTTCCAGAGGAGCTGGGAGGAGTCTGCCTCTCTCATTCTGTCATACCTGTTAATACTTACATTAATTGCTTCTTAGATTTGTGTACTTCTGTTGATCTCAAATTTAGTTTCAAAGTTAAATGTGTAAATGTTTGCAGGAACAAGGCCTGAGTTTGTGTACTGACTTCCTTTAGACTGGACTAAAGTGACTGATACGACCAGGGGCTTTTGGAGACTGGGGAAGGGGGAGAAAGTATGAGCTTTGCTCATATGTGTGTATTGTCTTCTTCAGTAAAGCAATCTGCTCAGGGAGCCTTTTAAGTGAGCCTTTGCATTTTCAGGAACACAACTAGAAGACATCTCAAGCAACAGTTTCCATGTTTCCATTCCTTTTTAATTACCCAAATGTAAGGGCTGACACAAGTTTTTAGAACACTGAAAAATGGATACCAGTAAGAAAAAACAGGATTACCCAATTCTCTTTCTTCAGTCCCTCTTTGAAGATTAGGTGTAACTGGTTTGGATTTTGTCTGAATAATATCATATCTTTAGTAGATTTGGTACAAATAAAAATTGAAGGTAACTACAACTGAGGTAAAGGTATTTCTAAGCAAACTTCATAGATAGAGATGAAACATTTATGTTGTATTTGTGAATTAAATTCATTACTGCATTCAGTATATCACACTCATTAATCAAATGTGTATGAAATCCTATATAGGCATGATAGTAATTGCATTGCCATTGACCAATGACAGAAGGGGGTTTGACAGATCTACAACAATTTGGTAAGGTAAAAATTGATATGGCAGAAGATCCAAAAGCGAACAATATTCTCAATTTCACAAAGACAAGCTTTAAGAAACTTGAAAATTTATTTGGGAAGTCAAGGACTGAGGAATTCAAATACTGAGGATAATATAATTATTTGAAGTGAAAAGGATAAAAGTATGTGGACTTTGTCGCAAGAAAGCAGAAAAAGTTATACTGAAGAGAGCTAGTTGAATAAATAACCACAAGCAAACCCCAAAACATTTAAAAAATGGCACATAGGCTTAAGCACAAAGGAAATGTTATCTGAGGGATGAAGAAAAGGAAGGACAAAGTGAGAATTGCCAGAAGTCAGGTTGAATAAGACTTTCAAAAAGATATGAAAAGCAAACCACAAAAAAGACTCTTCATCCCCATAAACAAAAGACAATAGAGAAGAGGACTATAGTGCTATGGAATAAAAAGTGCAGATAAATGGAAGATAATCTTGGCAAAATATAGATTGCACTTTGCTATTGATCTGAAGTGAATACTTTACCTGAGATTTTAATGAGTACATTGACTGATCATGGGAGCAAAGTCAGTTTAGACAATGGCAGAAGTGTGGGACAAGGCATCATTCAGAACAAGGACAGAACAGAACTCAAGAAAATTAATGCAAGACTCTGCATCTTTTCCACCCCATTTCTGAAAGGAACTGATGTGTGAGCTCATGGGTCCAGCTCAGGTGGCTGGAGAGGAGCAAATTTCACACTCATCACTAAAGTGATGGTTACTTTCACCAGTGATGTTTTTATGGCCCATCACCATAACATCCAGGCCTGCAGAACACACATAAACTAGCAGCAAGTGTAACTTAGGTCAAAACTGAAATTCCTAGCTTTTTCATTTAATTAATCTTGTCCAAATGTAATTGATTACTCCATTAGTCAAATATTTGCAACTGGATGTACAAACTAAACCTTAAGAAGTTTCAGTAATTTAATGTTTTTAATAAGAAATACACTGTCCAAGTATTAAAGTTGTGCTACCTCAGAGTCCTGCAAGAGTTACTTAATTGTCAGCACTTCCTCTTTTTTTTTTTTTTCCGCAGCAAGGATCTTTTATCATGAGATAAATCATATGGCAGCACTACACGTACAATTCTCAGTCAAATCTGAACTAACTGCAGAGGAAATCACAATGGCACCCTGAAAAATTATGTCACAGGACAATTCTTCATATTTACCTTCCTCATTTAATTTAGAGGGATATTTCCTGGTTGTAGACAATAAATCCATTTGTTCAGTAGGGAATAACAGCATTAGGTGCTGAAATCACTATTTTGAGCTAAAAATAGCTCCCATTACTGAAAGATCATTTCTGCTTTTTTGCTATGTCAGTTTACAATTTCTACCATGTAGCAGAACAGCCCAGATTTGCTGAGAAATTCTGTTCTGAGACCTTTGACTCTCTGAACTGTGAAGTTGGCTGCAGTTGCTGTCCTTTCTGTAAGCAGAAACCCGAGAAGCGGGGTAAGTAAATCAAAATGGAAATGGAGGAGCAGGGCCAGGTTGGCAACAGTAGAGATGAGTGCTTTTGTTTCTAAAAGAAGTGAAAAAATGCCTTGAAAGTCATGCCTTCTCTATGCCTACACTGGCTCTGCAGCAACTTGCTTTCCCGTTTCTTTTGTAACAATTGAGGAAGACACACAGACAGTGCTCCTCCTCACAGCACACTAACATTTGCTTTTCATGGTGACACAGCAGAGATGCATAGAATTATTGTTAATATAACTTTTACATAAATATTAACAAGGAATGTTCTCCTTCCCAAAGAGTGAGCACGATCCATTACTGCCCAGTGGGTGGAGGGCTGGTAAAGGCAGCTTTAATTCTGTACTTGAATCTCAATTTTTCTTGGCAATGCCTCTCGTGTAAGTTGGCTGCTCTAAATGGCTTTGCTGTCACAGCCCCCTATGGATAATTCCAGCTGCTCAAAATAGCTGTTCAGAGTGAGGAAACCTCTACACAAGAAGTATTCCCCAGGGAGAAATTTCAAGAACTCTACAGGCCCTCTGTGCTACTGGGAAAGTGTAGAGAGACTGGCTAAGAAAACAGAATTCATCGTTGTCCTTTCCATACAAAATTCTTCATACTTTCTCATCTTTCTTTCTGGACTTGATTATTTGTTGACACCAAGCTTACCACATTCAAGAATATGGGTAAGAGCAAGTTAGCCTCACACTAACTCTGTGAGCTCTGTGCTCTGCAGCTGGTTATAGCAATGAAAATGGGGAGCAACTTCAGCACCATACAGGCTTTCATTCTGTTTCTGACTGCCCCAAAGCTCTGTTCTGGTATGCAGAAACTCTGAACCACTCTGACTGTGGGGCTCGGTAACACACCTCACATTAAAAAAAAAAAAAGAGGTTACAACAATAGTCACAACAGGTTTTTTGTAACATAGAATTTCCTCCTGCACACAGGGGAATGTACCTGGCCAGTTGCAGCCTGTTGTGCCAGCAGATTACTACAAAGGAAGAAGATCATAAACAAATTTTGGCCCTGTGTCTCACAATCATATGATGATATCTGAGCCTTCCTGACTTCCCAAGCCATTCTTCTTCCAGATTCAAATGCCTGATTAATATTATTAAAACAATTTCAAAACTGGTCTAGTTAAATTAGTGTAACCCCTTTGAATGGACATTTTCAAACCTGCTGGTCCTTCAGCTCCTGTCCTGCCCTTTATCTCTGGGTAATCTCAGTTGTAAACATGAATTCAGCAAACATCTTTCCAACACTGACTCACAGAACCTCCCTCTAACCCAAAACAATCTCCTTCTGTCCTTCCTGAAACCCAGCCTGTCTCTCAGACAATACTTTGTTCATGTCTAGTTGTCAGTCAAGTTCAAAAAAGAGCTTTCACTGTTTCCCTCCTCCACCTGTTTTTGTGTATCTGTCAGCAATCCAGACCCCTGTGAAGGAAGGCCTGCAGCCTTCAGCATTAATGCAAATTTCTTTTTAGGTGATCTGTCTTAAGATATACAACATCCCCCTGCTATTTTTCTAACGCATCAGAAAAAATACTATTTCATCCTAGTGTTGAGATCATTTCCCTCCTCATGTCAGCTGGTGATACTGAGCTGTATTGTCCCTTGTTAAACTTTCAAACAAATACTTCATGTGGTCTCATGGCTTACCCATCCCACTGAGAAGCTTCCCAGAAATAAAAAAGAATGTACTTAATTTTTTTTTAATCTTGTTCTCCTCTAAAATGTCTCAGAAGCATTCTTACAGGTAATTGGTGTGCCTTAAAACCAAGGGACAACAGCCACAGCTGGTGGGTTAGAGCCATTCTGAGTGTAGTGAACGCTGTCTGGTAGCAGGTGCCAAATCCTGAACTGGAAAAGTCAGAAAAAGAACAAATCGAGGGGGCAGACAAGAGAACAGTCAAGACTCCAGGAAATGATGAAGTTTGTGAGCACGTGGTCCAAGACACGCTGTGAGACCACACAACAGTCAAGATCAGGAAGTCAGAAACTCCATATGAGACAGGATCCATGACAAGAAAAAGACATATCTGGCTAGAGCAATGTCATACAGATCACTTGGAAACAGCAAGTAGGATCTCACCTACACACCTGACTGAAAACTAGAGAAAACATTAAATCAACAGAAGACAGGACTAGCAACTAGTACTACACATCTAGAAAAGATGGGTGGACTGATAGTAAATGTGGAATATGGCTGGACTAAGTCCACAAACTCTCAGATGTAGTTCTATTAGCACTTTAAATAGATTTAATCCACTGTGACTACTGAAACTAGTGGTCCTGCACACCCCATCCATAATTTGATGTGCATGCTCAAGCACAGCTTCTGACTTATACCAATACAAACATCTATATAGCTGGGACATGAACTGGCTTGGGAAACTGATGCAAATTAAAGCTGATCACAATTAAAAACGATTAACCATCGTTAAAACTAAGTAGTCAGCATTAAACCTGATGCAGTCCACTGCACAGCCGTGCAAGTGCTTATATTGGCAGCATGGAAGGAGGAAGGAGGCAGCATGGAGGTACAGACAAACGACTGAGAGTGGAAAACCTTTTCTTTTTAGAGTTGTTACAATTCACACAAAGTTAATAAAAACCAGTGAAGCCCCAGCACTGGAGAACATGGTTCTCTGCCAGCTATTAAGGCTGTGCCATGGGAGCATGCAGCGGCAACCAGGCACCTAGGGAATGATTCATGTCCAGCTGCCTTGGCAGTGACTCACTGGCTCAGTGACTTCACTCCTCCGCTGGTGGACAGAGCCCACTGCCTATTATGTCGTCCGATACTATCTCCCTGTCTCCTAGTAGGGACTCATTCATGTGCCCCAGCCATCTGCTGCTGCCTGTCCCATGTAGTGCCAGCACCGTGGGCTCAGCGGGGAAGACGGGATTTTCTGTTCTTCGTTTGGTCGGTTGCGAGCCTTTCCTCAGATTACGGAGCATTGCAACACTGAGTTTATAGTCTGTTATAGTGTCGCTAAAAATGCTTCAGGCGACCATTGATCTATGCGGTTTTCAACAATTTCTTCTAAATATTAGGAGGAAAAGAGTCGCAGGTTATCAAGTAATGACCCGCGCACACAGATCCGCGGTCCCTCCCGTGTGCGTCCACAGACACACATGCCCTGCCTGGTCACTCGCTCCTTGAGCCACACACCCGCTGCTGATGACTCCCCATTTCTCGGTCACACACGCCGGGCTCCTGGAAGGGAACGGGAATTCCGCCTGAGCGCTCGGCTGGGCTCCTCTTTACGAGCGAGGGAAGCGCCTTGCGGCGGGCGCAGAGGGAAGGAGCGCCGAGTGCGGGCGCAGCTGCCACCACGGCCCGGAAGAGCCGGAATTCTCGGGCTCGCCCCTCGCTACGCGCCGAATAGTTTCGGGGGATGCTCTCCCGCCGCCTCTAGGCCGTGCTCAGCCCTGCTTCTCCGGGCACGGCTCCCTGCCGACCACAGCCCATGCTTCCCATCCATGTTCGGGGCGGCGCGGTCCCAGCCCGGCGCGGCCGCCACTCCGCGGCCCCGAGCGCTGCCGCGGCCCCGAGCGCTGCCCCGGCCCTGCCGCCGCCCGCGCTCCATCTCCCGCTCCCTGCGGGCGGGCTGCAGCGGGAGGGGCCAGAGGAACCGGCATATGCCTCGACGGGCATCGCCGCCGCCCTATGGGAAGCGGGGAAGGGCGGGCCGGAGCGGCGGCCGCCCAATGTGCAGGGCGAGCCGGCGTGATGCGGATACCTGCGGGGCTATAAAGGCGGCTGCGTGCGCACTCGCCCCTCGCTTACACAGTATGGCCGGCGACATTAGCTAGCGCTCGCTCAACGCTCTTCTCTGTAACAGGGGAACACACGGACTACAAGGAACCGAACCGCATCGCCCGCCTGCACCCCCGCTCGGACTGTAACCCGCTCACACACGCTCACGCCGCATCCGCCGCCGCGCACTCCGGGTGGTTTTCACCCGTTTAAAAAAAATCCTTCCTTCTTCTACTTATTCCTCTGGTTTTGTTTATTTTTTTTTTAATTAATATTACGCAAATCCCCCAGAAAGTGAAACCCGCCCGGGACGGACTGGGACCCGGCGTCGGCAGCAGCGCGGCCCGTGCAGCAGCAGCGAACGGTGACGGCCGGGGGCGGCAGTTTGGTTGTCGTTTAATTTCTGTGGTTGTTGGTTGCCGAGTTGTCTCACCATGAAGGAGAGCGGTGCACACTTCTTCGAAGGGACCGAGAAGCTGTTGGAGGTGTGGTTCGCCCGGCAGCAGCCCGCGCAGCAGGAGCCGCACCAGAGCAAGGGGTCCGGCGACCTCCGCACCATACCCAGGTCCGCGAACGGCCGGGGCGGGAGGGGGTCGGAGCGGGGAGAGGCGACGGCGGGGCCGGCGCGGTCCTTGGGGGGCGGGAGGGTCCCTGAATGGCCCGGGTGTGGCAGCGCTTTGGTGGGGGGGAGGCAGGGTCCGGGGTGGCCGTCCGTGGGGGGGCACTGCCGACCGCCGTCCCGCTCCCCCGGTGACAGCTCCGGTACCTCCCCGCTGGGGGTGACCTTCCCCCGCCCTCCAGAGACCCTCGGGCAGGGAGGCTCCCCTCGTCCCGGCGGGCGGGAGGTGGCGGTGCCGGGCACGGAAGCCATTCCGCGCCGCCACCTCGTGCAGCCCCGCGCGGTCCCCGCTGGCAACATGTGGCGGAGCGGGGCCGGGCGTGGAGCGCCGCGGGGGGAGCGGCCGCCGTGTCGCAGTGCTGCTGGCGGCCGGGGCACGGCAGCGGCGCCCACCCCGCTGCGGCGGCTCGTCCCGCTCCTACGGCCAGTTTCGGGATGAGAAGGCTCGGGAAATCCCTGCCCGCGCCGTACTGCGGGGAGTGGGGGTTCGGGAATCTCCCTGCCCATTAATGCAGGCTGGAAAGGGAGATCCCTGTGGCTGTCGCGGCGAGGGTTGATGGTTCCCTCTCACATGGCCGGTGTGGCGGCACTACGTAGCCGGACGGGCCCATAGAGCGCCTCTCTCCGAGGGAAGCAGGCGGAACGCGGGGACCCCTCCCGTGTCTCCCAGCGGTGCGGTGGGCACCGGAGCGAGGGAGGCACCGGGGAAGGCGATGCCCCCTCCTCCCCCAGAAGTGTGGCTGGAGCCGCTGCTCACACGTGAGTGTCCTGGCCGCGCTCCCGGGCCGCGCCGGCGCTCCCGTGGCTCTCCCCCATTGAGGAGCCGAGGCCAATGGGAGCGGGCCGCCGCGGAGGGCCGGGCCGCGCCCGTCGCCCAATGGGCATGTGGGGAATGCGCTGGCGCCGCGCTCGGCGCCGCCCGGGGCGGGGGCGGGAAGGCCCGGGGCCCGCTCCGCTCCCGGCGCACGTGTTCGGCACCGGCGCTGCCGCTCCCCGCCCGCCCAGGAATGCCCGCGCCGCCTTTGTTAGCGCGGGGCCCGTGGCCACCTGCCGGCTCGCCGGGCGCCTCGGGAGCCTGCTGGGCGAGGCGGGCAGCACTGCGCTTTGCAGCGGAACAGTGTAGAAACACCAGAGCTAGGCGATCTCGGAGGCCCCTTCCAACCCAGACCGTTCTAGGAGTCTGTGGAAAACTTAGACTTCTGACTGTGAGGGTCCCCAAAAAATTGTGTTCTGGAAGTGTCAGAAAATGGTAGCTGCAAGCTTGAAGTCCAAAGAAAAATCTGCAGAACTATGGATGAGCTTGCAGTGACAACAAAAATGGTATGTAGGTGGGATCGGCTGACATAGTCGGAAAATGTAGGCTTGTCCTAAGCAAACAGGGCAAATCTGAAGGTTATACTCATGTGAGTAGTTCACCTTCAGTATGGTCGGCTGTCCAGGTAGCTGCTGGAGGATCTGGTTCTCAGTGTATCCAGATCTGCTTATGACCACTGTTACCCAATGGTCTCTGGTCAGGGAGTTTGAGCAAGAGAGCTTATCATGGTGTATTTAATGTTTGGAATATGTTAATGATCTCCATTCGTAGATACATCCTATTTGTCCTTTCCTTTGTTCTGGTATTTCTCAGCAAATGTCCTGTGTGGATATATCGGTAGAATTAGCTATTCACAGATCTGTGAGCAGAGAACTGCCTTTTTAAAAGTAATGAATAGCCCATGTGTGTATATTCTGAATGCTCATGGTTAGTGGGAGCTTCATTTCTGCTGTACCAGAAGCACTACAGAATACATTTTTACCTCTGACCTGTTAGTGTAATGGGGTAATTTGCTTCTGTAACTTTGACTTGTGAAGCTGTTTAGACCTTTCTGAATAATGTACTTAACATGGAAACCATCAAGGGTGGTTTTATAGCCCTTTGAGGCTTAGTGGTGTAGCAGATACGGGGTAACAGCTTGTATAGTTAATGTCTAGGCAATCCTGGAAGGAAAATCCTAGCTGAAATACTTGCAGATGATGTGAGCTACTTAGCTGCTGGAGGAGTCCTGTAGTGTTTGACTTAAAATGTGAAATATTCTAAAAGTACCCGTTTGACTTTGTGTTAACGTGCAGATGTAGTTTAGAGATGGTATTCTGCAAATGCTTTCCTCACTGACACATTCATGCTCTCTGGTGTTCCATTTGTCAGCTCAGACTCGTGTTTGCAAAACTGCAAACTTAACTTTTGAACTGCTCCCAGAGCATTTAATGTAATTGCAGTGTGGGTAATGGGACAGTTCCTTTGTGTGGTTTAGATATGGCTGTAAAGTTTTAATAGAGTGGATAGAAACTGTGAACTGTTGAACGTGGGGTATTTAACACAGTGTCGGAGCTGTGAGCAGGCTTTGAAGACTTTTGTGTTAATTGGCTCTTAATACAACATGTTAATCGAAGTTGCTTACTTTCTTTGGTAGGAAGCTGTGGCATGTCTGAAAGTGCTATTAACCTGAGTCTGCTTGTAATTATCAGTGATACTGTGTTTCTAGCATGAAATGACCTTCTACAAACATTCTCTTTTGGGAAACTGTCAGAATTAAATTACCTGTTACAGCTGATAGCTGCAAATGAAAGTCCCGAATACAATGTGTCCTGCTATGCTAATTCTGCAAAGGTGATTGAATAAGCTAGTTTATGTTGTCTGAAATCAAAGCTGAAACTGTAGAACAATAGCTAAATTAGAATCAAGTTGCAAACCAGTTGAGTTTGCCTTTTGTATTGTAATACCTGCTTAGTAGTGAAATGTGAACCATTCATGTACTGAATGACTAAGCTGGTGTTCAAAGCTAAAAATTTCCATATTGTATGTGCTTGTTAGGGATTAGATATTTTAAAGGCTTTGCTGGATATCATCAGCAAAAAAGTTCTTGAGCTGATGCAATTGAGACTTTTTTTCCACGATTTTCCCTCCTGTGGGCAAACCTGCTTTCTGGATAAAAGTTTGGATTATGTGTAATGTATTTCAGAAAAGAGCTGTCATTTTAATACATTCAATAAAGGTCCTAGCTAAAAGGTATGGAACTTGAGCTTTACTTTGTTGTTAAGTTTTGGGGTGGTTTTGCTCACTTGTTAATGCATTATGCAGAAAGGTCTCGTGGTTGAAATAGTTACTGGCAAGCATCTAAATATGCCTACTGTGCTTATATGAAGCAGTGGAATGAAGTTAATGTTTTTGTGGTCTCAAAATAATTTGCTTTAATTTTATTGCTTGCTCTCACCGTGCTTTGTAAAGCATGCTTTTTTTCTGAAAAAGTAGCCTTAAACTATGTATAGAAAACAGAGGGTGTGCTGAAAACATGATGAACTTGCTGCAAGTCCTGGATTTCCATGGTGACTGTAGTGCATTCGCTATCCTGACAGTAAAATAAGCTATTTTTTCCTTTGGGTGATGTGTACTATGTATTTTCCATCTCAAGGGCTATCAAGATCTTGAATGTATAGAAGTTTGAAACCATAAATAAATGTTGCCAGTGTTTAAAGCCTGTATCTCAAGCATTCAACCCTGAGGAATACTCTGAAATTGAGCATGTTTATGGACTTTTAACCGGCTTCCTATTTGTCTGTATTCTATGGAGACACAAGCTGGAGAAAACTGCAGCAGTGAGCAGTATGGGGTGACAGTGATGTGACGTTCTGATCCTGTGCTACAAGAAAGCTCCCAAGCACGGATAGCCAAGGATTTGAGAGGAGTCCTGTAAATCCTTGCTGTGTACTGCACCCTGTAGCCGGAACCAGCTCACTGCTGCAGTGCTGCCGCACCTCTGGCCCTTCCCCCAGTCCTGGGCACTGTTACCTGCCTCTTTCCTCAAACCCTGAAGGTACAGGGAAGCTGGGACCTGAGCCCTGCTCTGCTCCTACTCCTGCAGAGCTTGGGAACAAAATGAAGGGACTCTGGGAAGAGGGCAGGGCTGTGCTAAGATAAGGGCTTCTGTCCACGTGTACTTATGGAGCTTTTTTTATGGGTAATGCAAGGTTATCTGGAGTACTTTATGCAAAAGTGCAGTCTTCCCCTTGTCAGAATGGATATTAATCAACTAGATTTTAGATCAGGTTCAAAACTACAGGTAAAACGTTTCCTTGTAACTCAAAATTGTGATTAAAAATGGTTCACACAATGGAAACAATACATTTTATTATCACTACTGCTGATTCAGATACTGCTTGCAGGAAGTGAAGACTTACATTGAAGACTTTCTGACATTTTCCTACCTTACCGCTAAAAGTGCTGAAGCATTTGCATAGTCACTTTCTGTCTGGGCCCTTAGTGAAACTGGAGAAAATAAATAAGAAGCTGTTGGTATATTCCTCAAAGGGCTTTCCTAATGGCTGCTTGCTCAGCCTGGAGAACAGGAAGACTTGGGGCTTTTGGTAGAGATCTACTACCGTACAGTATGTTCCTTCTGGAGAAAATGATGCTCAAATTTGCCCTGAATCTTGTTTGTAATTCCTGCTGTGTAAAGGATGGATGCCCTGTTCCATGTAACTGGAATTATGGTGTAAGGCCTGCAACAGGAGAAATATGCAGCCTTCAGAGCCCCAGCTGTGGCCATCGTTGTGCTATTGCTGAAATATCTTGGTTTCATTTGGGAGTGATGCTCTAAGTAGTTGGGTTGGGACTCTCTAGGTAAGGAGGATTTTGTGAGCACTACTGCATGGAATCACTTTCAATGTGGATGCAATTTTCTTCCCCCCCCCCCCCCCCCCCCCCCGTGCCTGTCTCTCAAGATTAAATGCATGTTCCTGGAGGGCTTCTTAGGTTTAAGATAAAGGAGATGTGGGCAGTGTCTCTGTATATCTGTGCTCAGAGCATATAGAGGGTGTGACACTTTGGTGCACCCCACAGATATTGCCTACGTGAACTTAGCGAGTTGCAAGCGCCTTGAGCCTAAACCTAGGCTGTGTTAGTGGTTCAAGGTAACCTATCTTAAACAGCAGTTTATAAATTAAGTTATATTTCTAATAGGAAGTAATTAATGTGCAGCTGTCTGCAGAGAAATACACAAGCTGCTGAGAAGTACATTAAAACGCTTGTGACTTTTGTGTGATCTGTACTGTTCCTGCCTGTTTTGGGATGCTTGAAATGTTCCAGCTCTGCTGACAGGGATGTTTAGCCAGCTTCCGTGTGTCTTGGCTTCATCTCCTCTGTGTAGGCAGGTCACACACAGTCTTGGGCTGTCTGGATCATGGTATTGGTAGGAATTTGCCTATTTAACTGTAGCCTGCTAATGAGGTAACTGATACCTGTGTGGCTCCTAAAAACACTTAGTAGGTAACAGGTGAGGGGATAACAGGTTTTTCTGCAGTTGAGTGCTTGACATTAGAACAAGGTCTTACACAGTCAAGATTAAAAAGCTTGTTACTTATGGTACTATAGAACTGTCAGCTGTTCTACTCTAATGAAAACCTATGCAAGAGTATGTATATGGCTTAAGCTGTCTTCAGGAGTTCCATATGATTTATTTCCTAAGAATTCCTTCCCTACTGCAGTACAGCTTTTCTTCACTGTGCTGTGGGGCTGCCCTAGCAAGGTCCTGTCACTGGGGTGGTGTGCCTGAGGAGACTGTTGGTTGCTGATAGGAATGAATTCTTGATGTAGTTCTTAATCTCTTCAAATTGCTCTTAGCACATTACCAGTATAAACAGCAGTATTGTGCCTGGTATGCTTGGCCCTTGTTAAAGAATGTGTTTTACCCCTGAAGGTGAAGGCTCAGAAGAGGCCAATAATTTGGTTCAAAAGCATGGGTTTATCTGTTGAGGAAAACTTCCTTCTGAAATAAAAGAGCAAGTATGGTGCTTTGGAACTTCGTTGGGAGGAACTGTTGACTGTTCATGAAGCATACTTCCTACAGTTAAGCTACTTCTCAGTTGCAATAGCTTTTCCCTACTCACATACCTGGTTGGCAGTTTGAATAGAAGTTATTTGTACTCTGGTAACAAGTGTTGATAAGGCACTAAATATTGCAATACAGGTAGAGAAGTACATTGTTAAACTTGATTTTTTTTTTCCTTTGGGATGTTCTGCTAATCAGGTGTAGAACAAATAACTTTTTGCCAATCAAGCAAGGACAGTTCTTCACACCTGAGTAGATGTATTCCATTTTCATTTGCGATTCTCTGAGAAGGTGCAGTCACTTAACATGCATCGTGCTTGCCTGTTCAAGAAACTAATTTGACTCTGGATAAGTAGCAGTTATTTGAAAATTCAGAAAGGGAATCTTACAACTTTGGAATGAAGTGCTCAGTAAGCCCACATAAGTGAGGAGTCGGTCTCAAGTCGGTGTCTGCAGGTCTGCTGCAGAAATTGCTTCCATTGCCAATGACTCTCATGGATCATACTCTACTGTGCTTGAGTATAAGAAAGCAGTTTCCAAACTAGCATTGTCCTGATGTTTGGCTAGGGGAAATAATTTAGGAAATAGTAATACCTTGCACATTGATCATTGAAGGGGGAATTTTGAGGAGCACAAGTCCATGATGGCACTTCACTGAGAATCAATCTTACTTGGGTACCCTTTTTCAGATGCAGGCTTTGCTTCTAAGTTCAAACTTAACTCAGTTATGAAATTAGTATTGTTCTCAAATACTTAAATTACTAGTGGATTTTTACTTATTATTGAAAATCTGCAATACATACAGTGATACCCATTGAAATACTACTTTTAAGGTTGATTTTGTTTCTTCATTCAAGTGTGGGTAGATATTGCTTGTCTCAACTAGTGACAATTATATGGATTAAAAAAAAAGGAAGAAATGCAAGAGTTAGACTTGTACTGAACTTAATCTCCTTGGTACAGAGTAGTCCCAGATGTTCTTCCTTAGCTGTGCTTTAAACAATAGAATGTGCCAAATACGAAGGTCATCTTGTTTAAATAGATTATGTTGGATCAAATCCAGCTTTTCTTAGTTTTCTGTACTTCACTTTAAAATGCAGAGGGATACAGGCCAGGGTCCCTGCAGAACTTCTCCCAAGTGTGGCCAAGTCTCATCCTGGGTGCTGCAAGCCTTTGTTTATCTATATATGCTTCTAGAGCAAGCCTGACATCTTGTCTGATTCTAAAGTTGTAGGGTTTTTTCTTAATGCTGCTCTAGACAGATCAAATTATGACCTTGCCCTTTATTTCTGTAAAAGCTAAACACAACATTTAGTGTATGCTTAGTTATGGTTTCTGTAGTATGATAGTGAGGACTTCGGCAAAGCTGTGATATGCAGAGGTCTTGTGCAACTGCAGAATTCAGCCATGGTACCTAAAACCAACTGTAGGACCAGCAAGGAAAAAGGGGCTTTCTTTGCATTGTGGGCTTTGCACTCAACACAGGGTAGGGCTTTGCTGGTGCTATACTGACCCCTCACTGAACTACAAACTTGTTACATCTTCCTCTGCTAATGTATGTCTGAAACATGGGCAGGACATTTCCCTGAAATGCGTGCACAGAGCTGCACTACGGTGACACTTAAAGAAAAAGTGTCACTAGCCCACATAAGGCTGAGGTTTTGACTGTCTGACCGGGTAAGAGGCTTGTGAGGGCTGAGACGTATGTTCTTGCAAAGCCTAAGATAGTTACATGCCCATTAATACTTGGACAAGTACAAAATCAGATTTGTAGTAATGTACAAATGGGGTTAGTACAGCTCAGCATCCGGGAACTCTTCCTCACCTTTCCCAAATGCAGTGTCAGACTCTGGGTGCTTATTTAATGGCAGATAAAATGTCACTAGGAGTGCTGGAATGGTTTGAACAATCAAATACATTACCTAGTTCAATTTACACAAGGAGTGGCTGGCAAACTTATGCTGGTGTGCTGTAGCCAGAGAAAATGAAATCCTTTAGTACTCTTACTAGCAAAATAGTATGATTTTTCTAGGACCATTTAGAAGATAGTTTATATTATATCTATTTCACTCTTTGCATTTACCAGTCTTTCTAAGGTCAGCAGCCACTTGCATTTTCATGTACACTTGAGTTTTAGGAACAGAGCTAAATCCAGTCAACAACATAATCATAGAGCTGAGTAAATATGTGGGATTTGAGCTGAGCATTCAAAATAACCTTTTTAATTTGATCTGGAGATTTGAGTGTCTGTGCTATCATGATCAAAACATTTCATCAATGGTCACTAGCTGAGGTAAACCTCAGTTTGATTTTAAACCTCGCTTTTGATTCTGTTCTGTCACTGAATTTCTAAATTAATCAGATATGCACTTGATTATGAGGGTTTTTTAAATGGATAGGATTTTCTTAACATATGTTCTGGTTGAATCATATATATAAATATTACTATTCTGGTGTAATATGTACTTTAAATGGGAAAATCCTTGAGTATTAGTAAAGGTACAGAATTCAGTTTCAAAAGGCATTCTCCTGAATTAATTAATTGAGGGAGAAGTTAAGGCATTTGATTGCTGACTGTTTAGAAAGGCTAAAGAATATGTGGTTGTTTTAATTATACATACAACAGAATCTAAAACTTCAACTTCACGAACTGACCGGTTTTCTGAGAGGAAAGACTGGTGGCTGCAGGAGAAAGTGTGTTGATGGAATTAACAGCGAGTGCTCTGTCCTGGAGTACAGCCATGAGGCTTTTGCAGTGTCAGTGAAGGGTGAGAGGTCTGCCTGCTGAAGAAGGATTAGACTGACAGTTTTATATGGGAAGGCTGAGCTTGCTTGGTGATGAAAAATTGGCAATATTTTCATGCTCCTAGTTCCTGCAGTTATTCCAGCTCTACTGATAGGCAGCTTAGTTTTATGCTGGGTTAGTAAATCTCTTGGATCGTGACATCTCTGAGGACAAGAGCCAGCACAAACCTGCAGGTGGAATAGGCAGTGGGAAGGGAGAAGTAGGACAGCTGGCAGTCTTGTAATTTTGTGACGTCAGGAAGCTGTATCTGTTCCTGTCTTATTTATAGCAAAATTGACTCTATTCAATTCTACTGCTCTGGTGTAGACACAAGACTGAAGTGACAACCAAAGTAGTTTTTCTGCAAGTCTGTCGTTTCTCTTGAGTACTTGAAAGTCTTTTGGCTTAATTTAAGCCCTTAGTTTTGTTTGTTTGTTTTTTATGGTTTTTATTTTTTCAGACTCCTTGTAGAATGATTAATATTAGTAAAAGATTGAAATATTTAATTTCTAGCACCATAGTGAATTCTAGCACCATAGCTACAATTTGCACTTTATGAAGGAGTTCTGTGATGCTGGTTGATCAAAGAGTAATTCAGACCATTGAAATCAATTAATTTTTAGCTTTTCAGTTAAATTATGAACTTGGCTCGAAACTGATCAGTTAAAACATCTTAATGACAATTTACTGGTTTATTACTGTAGTAGTTGCCAGTGACTGCTGTGGTTGAAGTGCACAGACGTTCAACCTAAAGCATACTTAAAGTTACCAACATGCAGGATGCAGGATTTAAGGTTACCCTGACTCACCTGGTTAGAAGCTTGAGGTTGCTGTTTGGCAGTTGTCTGCATGCAGCAAATCATGGTAACAGATTTTGAGGGCTACTGAGCCATCAAGAGCAAAGAATGCAGTATTGTGTTGTGAGAGACAGTCCCTGTATGAAAGCTCTTCTCATTTTGTGCTCTCGGATCCAGTAACTCAAAATTCTAGTCTTGTTTGGGCTGTTTAGCTCCAGCGAACTTTGCTTAGTTTAACCTGTTGTTTGTGCTCTTCTATAATTTCTTTGCAGGATTGAGTGGGACAAACTTCTGGAGAATGTGCATTGTTTGATCATAAGTGTGACAAAAACTGACAAGCAGGAAGCTTATGTACTCAGGTAAGGCTCTCGCTCGTTCTTTTAGTCCCTAAGAGGGGAAAAAAGTGAAAGCTGTCATTATGTGATTCACTTGGCTGAGAATCCAATCTTGGGTTAATGGCAAGTGGATGGCTACAACTTGCAGGGATCTCCTGCTCAGAAGTGCAAATCTCTTCGTGGTTGTGTTTCTTTTTTCCTTTAACCAGAAGGATGGACAGAGCTGTGGTGGCTTTGCACTTCAGTACTGAATTTTGTCTATGGCTAAATAAGTGTCCCCAATACAGAATTTCAGTATTAATTACTTCAGCAAACTAGGCTATAGGTATCCCTTATAGATCAGCAAAAAAACCTTATTGTAGATCAGCTTTATCTGCACATAATACAATCAAGTGGAACAACTCTTGCAGCTGACCTAAGGGTGTCTGTAAAACTGTAGCTTTCCTGGAACCCCGGGAATTTTGTTGTGCTGCAGTTAGTTGAAAGGACACTACTTTTGCCATGTGTTTTTCATCTCGCAAAGTACTTACTTGCTTTTTGTACATGAACTTTACAGACACATGTGACATTCTCTAGTTTACTTCAGATTATCAGTACTGAAGTTTTTGTACTCTTTAAAGACTGCCTTTAGGGCAAGGTTATATAAGAACAAGCTAGTCATAGAAACTATGTTCAAGTCTTGTTTCTTCAAGCTTCATATATTTAAAACAAAATTCTGGAAAGAGTAACTAATTGCACTGCATCGTGCATGAAATTTAACCTTGATTTTGAATTTATGAACAGCATTGCAAGTTGAGTTACTTAAGCTAATTTTTACTCCCATTGTTCAGTTACGTGATGAAAAGATACTTGTTAAGAATGTTTAAATGTTCTGGATGTAGTACCAATGCCTACCTCGCTCCAGTTCAGCTGGGCTGTAGTTAAGTATCTGACTTAGTTTATGTATAACTAGTTTCTGTATCTTATAAATAAGACATATCATATAGCTGTGCCTGTGTACCCACTTCACAGCATGTTTGTATTCCTCAGATAGTTTAAGGGTGTCTAATGTGTGTGCCTTTTTCTGTAGTGTGACAGCTCTGTAATATCATGCTTGGAGCAGGTATTTGTTTTGGGAAATCATAACAGCTCTCAAATATTAGCTGCATTCTACTGATTTGATCTATTTGCTAAGTATGTTTGTGCCATATGCTGAGTGTTCACTTAGAGTAAGGCATTTGGTTGGGATTAGGAGCAAGACCTAACAATTCCCTCCTGGACTGTTTTATGTAGGGCACTTAATATGTTCTTAACACCTCTCTTACAGTGAGAGTAGCATGTTTGTCTCCAAGAGACGTTTCATTTTGAAGACGTGTGGTACCACCCTCTTACTGCAAGCACTGGTTCCCCTGTTGGAGCTTGCTAGGGAGTACAGTGGGTTTGACTCAATTCAGGTAAGGTGTCAAAAATCTTCCTTGGAATGTACAAAAAGCTTTTTGCTACTGTTTCAAATACACTATTTTTATTAAATATTCTGAAACGTGGACAGGTATGTATGCTTCCCATAATGGGAAGACTGTAATGTAAGATTGCTCTGCTTTAGCAGTTGCCCTTTTATCTGTCTCTTAGTGGTTGCTAACTAACAAATGTTATTGTGCTGAGTTACTTAAGGATAACTGTGCCCATGCTGCCTAGTGCAAAACAAGTTTGCAAGTAAACTGTCTCTTGAAGCTTAGAAATTAAGGCAGGAATAACCATGTGCCTCTGAAATGGGAATACAGGTAGCAGTGTTTTGACAATGAAAACAGGTCCAGGTTCATGATAAATGCTTGCATTTGTCTAAATTCTTAGATTCAAGGTGGATGGATATACTCAATACCTAAGATGCACCTTTATTTTTTCAGAGCTTCTTTTATTCACGTAAGAATTTCATGAAGCCTTCCCACCAGGAGTACCCACATAGGAATTTCCAGGAAGAAGTAGAGTTTCTTAATGAGATTTTCCCAAGTAAGTTGATGAAACTTCAGCAAAGTTGGGTGAAGGATTGATGTCACATGAGAAGTGATGAGCAGTACAGTAGGTACAGGCTGCCAAGCCAAGAGTTCAGCAGTCCTTGCATAAAAGTTAAAAGCTATAAATACTTACTCTGTGAATTTCTGATACTAGCTTGCCAAGATCAAAATCTGAATTATACTAAGCTTGACATTTAGCACCTTGTCTTAACTGGGGTCATCTTCAGACTTCCAATCACTGCAGAATTCTGAAAGCCCTGTTAAAAAGTTAGGATAGTAATTTAAAGTAATTAATACACTGAAGAAAAATGTGGGCTTTTCTCAGAGAAGTTACTGTGCTAAAAACTGAATTTAAACCTTTAATATGGTGTAAGACTTACAAGAAGAACCTGAAATTTTAAAGTGACAGGTTTTTGAAGGAACATGGAAGCTGTAGTACTCATCTGAGTTATTTGAAAATAAATGGTAATCATAAATGCATTTAATAGAGGCTTTAAGAGTACCAGGGTTTCTCTATGTGCATAGCCAAACTGTAATATCAATTTCCTGATAGCAGCCTCTCAGCTGGGGTGTCAAGACCCAATTCTTGCATTTCTCATAATTTACTTTGCATTCCTGAAGTTAAATGCCTGGTTATTGATACGGCCACAGACTGCATCAATGAACCTTGTGAAGTTCTGTGCAAAGGCCCCTGTCTTTAAATTAGAAATTAATATAATATTTTACATAAATGTTCAGGCGTGGTACATTAACTGGAGGCTTTTTGTCTTGTCTAGATGGAGCAGCTTATTGCATGGGGCGTATGAACTCTGATTGCTGGTATGTATGTGAAGAGTTTGGAGTCTTTACAGTAGAACTTGGTGCTGTCAATATGTGTTACATACTTGATTTGTGCTTTCTGTAGGTACCTGTACACCCTGGATTTCCCAGAGAGTCGGATATCCAATCAGCCTGATCAGACACTGGAAATTCTGATGAGTGAGCTTGACCCAGTGGTTATGGACCAGTTCTACATGAAAGATGGTGTTACTGCAAATGATGTCACTCGTGTATGTGTGCTTGAAAACCAGACATTTTGGGGAATGGTGGAAACTGGGCAACAGAGTGCTTCATTCACTTAACTTCTAATACAGGGTTTATTTTGTGGTAGGAGAGATGTTGTACAAAGTAGCAGGTTAATACTTTGGGAGTATTAACCTGCTACTTTGAGTATAACTTGGGAATGTTTTGGGGAATATAACTTCATGTTTTCAATGCCCTTCCTTTAGTAAAAGCAGCAATATGCAGTGCTTTGGGTGATTGGAAGCTTTTACTCTGAAGAATGCAGGGGTAGGAATAAAACCACAATTTGAGTAACTTTCAAGGATGTAGATTATGACAAGTAACACTTAGATAGTCTGGGGATAAGGAATGCAAAGGTTAAGTCAGTATCATATCAGGGTTAAATCAGGGAGCCATTTGGATTAGGCAAAGGGCGGATTTGGGGTCTTAAGCATAACTTGATAGGTTTGCCTCCTTTTCCCAGATGGGGAAGCCATGTGACATGAGCAAGTTTTCCTGATAAGTACACTGACTTCATCTTGTTTTCCATCTTAAGCTTTGATTCTCATACTGTATTTGCTATTGAGATTTGGCTGTAGCTCAGTTACTGTGTGGTAAATCAAAACACTTGGGATTGCACTTCTTCCTAGGGTATAAAATAGTATATCCTTACTATGGAGTAAGTGTAAACAGCCTTCACTTTGTGGATGGTGGTTGAAGAGAAGCTGTTTTCTACTTCAGCAGGGAAAGCAAATATGTTTTGGAGTTCTGAGCTGTTTCCTTGTCTTGGATGGATGCAGCTGGGCTCTGTAAGAGGCAGTGTGATAGCTTGCCTGCAGCTTGTCACTGCCATTGATGCAGTGACAGGATGCAAACCAAGGTCATCTTCAGTGGTACATGTAATCAGACTGACCTGTTACCGGGAGGGTTCTGGTGTGCTTTTTGCTAAATAGGTCTTCATTCTGCCTTTGGATTAAATCTCAACATGTGTAAGGATGCATGATAAACAGATTTGTTGAATTTTGTTTCAGATGAGTGGAATTCGTGACCTGATACCAGGTTCTGTTATTGATGCTACAATGTTCAATCCTTGTGGGTATTCAATGAATGGGATGAAATCGGATGTAAGTTTTACACTCACTAATAATTAACACTGGTAAATAAAATAAATATTTGGAGGTAATAATACCTTATTTTTTTTCAGGGAACTTACTGGACTATTCACATCACTCCAGAACCAGAGTTTTCTTATGTTAGTTTTGAAACAAACATAAGTCAGACCTCTTACGATGACCTGATTAGAAAAGTTGTAGAGGTTTTCAAGCCAGGAAAATTTGTGACAACTCTCTTTGTTAATCAGGTGAGTTTTCTTTAATCAGTTTATCAGCTGATAAAATACATATAGATACAAATGAAGCAAGGCTAGAGGTTTTTACTGGGGATTAATAGTTTCCAGTTTGTGTCTATATTTGAGTGGTAGTTTCTTTGGAAAGTAAAAATACACTTCAGTCTTGCTTTGGCATGTACTAAATCTGATCTTCAGAAAACTTCAGAATCGGTAAGATGTGGCATCCCAGTCCCAGAATTCTAGTGACTTCCTGTATAGTTCTGTATAGGTGTAATTTCTTGCTTTGGCATTTTTCTTTGCCTGCAACTGTCAGTTGCAGAACATTTGCTGTTAATGGTGTTGCTCTCAGCTAGTCATACAACCACAAAATGGTTTGGGTTGGAAGGAACCTTAAAGATCATCTGGTTCCAGCCCCCTGCCATGGGCAGGGGCACCTTCCACTAGACTGGGTTGCTCACAGCCCCATCCAACCTGGCCTTGGAGTACTGCCAGGGATGGGGCATCCACAACTTCTCTGGACAGCTTGTTCCAGTGCCTCACCATCCTCACAATCAAGATTTTTTTCCTAATATCTCATCTAAACCCACCCTCTTTCAGTTTAAATCTGTTACTACTTGTTCTACCACTACATGCTCTGGCAAAAAGTCCCTCTCCAGCTCTCTTGTAGCCCCACTTAGGTACTGGAAGGTGCTCTAAGGTCTCCCCAGAGCTTTCTCCTCTCTAGGCTGAAAAACCAAATTCTCTCAGCCTGTGTCCATAGGAGAGGTGCTCCACCCCCCATAATTGTTCACAGAACAGCAGTGCCATATGTAGGGAGCAGAATCACTTCTTGGGAGTGAAGGTTTCTGCACCATTGTCAGGAAGAGTTTTAAAACATGTTGGTAAGAACTGTATATGAAATGCAGTGTGCTAATCCATCTCTGAATGACAATTTTAAAAGTAACTTTCCCGTTTTGTTTTCTAGAGCTCTAAATGTCGTACAGTGTTTTCCTCTGCCCAGAAGATTGAGGGGTTTAAACGTCTTGATCACCAGATTGCCCAATTCAGTGATTATAATTTTGTTTTTACCAGTTTTACAAAAAATCGCCAGCAACAGCACAGTTGATTAAGAATGAAGAAAAAGCGCAAAAAGAAATCCCATATAGAAGGTGGTGGTTGCTTTCTAGTTAATGATTCAGGGGGCCATGCTTTCCACTCCCACCACCTTGTAGTTGTGGAAAGCCCTAGGTGTAATCATAGTATAACCATTTTGAATTGTATGCATTATTATATCAAGGAGTTAGATATCTTGCATGAATGCTCTCTTCTGTGTTTAGGTACTCTATGCCACTCTTGCTGTGAAATTGAAGTGCATGTAGAAAAATCTTACTGTATGAAACTTTACAACACTTGTAAAAATGATTCAGGTAGAATTACACACAGTATAGTTTTTCTCCAAGTATCACCAAAAATTCCCCACAGACAAGGCTTTCGTCCTCATTAGACTTCAGCCTCAACCTACTCACTGGGGACAGTTCTCTGTTAAATTGTCACTCTTTTTTTTTTTTTAATCTATGTTGTGATTTCAGTCTAAAACAGTTTTTGATGAACTTCTGTGATTTCTAATGAAACTTATTCCTAATTAACACTTTCATGTTTGGAGAAAGTTCCTAAAACAGTTACAAATTGTTTTGCTACTACAGGTGGTGGTTGATTTATTTTTAAATCAGACTGACTTCTCATGCTCTAATAAAGCTTCTAGGAATTTGCTCAGCTCTCCTGCAGAGCTGGGCTGATGCATTGGTCTTTCACTTTTAGTAACTTTGGTATCAGTACTAGTGCAGGCTGGATTTTGTCTTGCCTTAATGGTCATTTGTCTGTCCACATCCCCAAGCTGTCACACCGCTACGCAATGGCAGAATTTGATGAAGGTCCAAGACTTGGCAGGGGAAGAGCTGAGGCAGACTTCAAGTGCTTTGTGGTAATTGTGTGACGGCTTTGCAGAGTGCAGGTTCATATCGGCGTTTTCTGTCCTGATCACCAGTCACAGCGGGAGGCTGGTGCTCCTGAGCACTGGCAGCTAGGGCTGGCGGAGGAGTGGAATTTGCCAGTCTGGGTGTGTTGATTGGTTTGGATTATTCTCAGTAAAACCTGTGACCTGCCACTTCGGACTGTAAAGAGTGCTTCTAAACTGGTCCAGTGTCACTTCATTTTGTTGTTCCAAGCAAAGCTAATGCCTCTGTCTTGTGACAGTCCTGTGACATTGTTGTGCATGTGACTTATGTTGTACTTGAGTGTTGTGACTTCATCTGTTTTTTCCTCCTAATTGCTAAGGTGGTTCCTCTTACTGTGACTTGGGGGCATTAAGTGAAGATACAGAACAAGAACTGTCTGGGACACCTGGACAGAAGTGAAGTAGAATGCTGTTCACGGAACATAAGTGTGTAATTCAAAGTCACTTTGATGAATATTGACTAAAATGCAGGCTTTGAAAAGCTGGCACACTTTCAGTGCAAACACTGGGATTTTGACAGCTGTGAGACCAGCATATTAACAACAAAATTGAGATTATTTTTCCCCTCTTGTCCGTGCAATGTTTTGACTCTTTCTGGTTTGATGCAATGGTTCTTTTGTTCCTTCCGTATTTATAAATGAAGCACTTTTTCAGTGTTTCTAAACTAAAAGTCTGCTTGGTTAGAAATCAAGTGGTTGGAACATTTTGATTTTTTTTTTTTTAAGCATATTATTGATGTTCTTTACCAATGTTATCAAATAGATGCTGTAAATGGCACTAATGCTTTTTGGTGTTGATATTGAGGACCAATATTTCAATGGGGTTTTTTTGTTCTTGCATTGTCTCAATTGTTCTGACATTTTTTGGCTTGAGGTCCTTTAAGTAGACTGAAGATCCCTTTTTGAGTAATACTGAAAGAATGCATCTTACAAAAAGAAACATAAGCCTCGTCTATGAAAATGAAAGCTGTTGAATGGGTTATTGAACTATCTGGGTGATCAGGATGGGGGGAGTATGGTGTTTATAATTTCTGTGGTGTTAGACTTTGATCATTTGAAAATATCTGTACCACAAATTAACGCTTCAATAAAAGTTCGCTTAAATTGTTTGTAGTGATGATCCAGCAATTCTGTCCTTCACTCTCTTCATGCTTTTTGGTACCAAAAGGTTTAATTCTGAAATTGATTTATGTCTGTACTGTCTTAATTTGCACTGCTCCTGTAGGGGATGCATTTCAACGCATTGGCTGTTTAAAATGAGGCAGCATGTGAAATGAAGCCAAGTGAAAATGTTACACTACTCTTGAAGCTAAAACTTTTCTCTAAATGAATACAAACATTTGTTGTCTACATTTAACCCATATCTTTTTCTTGAGCTTTAAATATTCTAAATAGCCCTCTGAATTAAGACAACTGCTTCTAAGTAACAAACTGGCATACATTTATGCACTTAAGCTTAGACTGGCTTTGTGAGTTCAAGGTGAGATTTATCTCTTAAGGTAAAGTAGGCAAGTACCTAATCTAGACCAGAAGCTAATGGCTAGGAATGTCACTAAGCAGATGCAACCAGCTCAATTGAAAATTCCTTAAGTTCAGGTGGTGAGTCTACAGGAAGAGCAGCTGCAGTTTTACCATTCCTGCAGAGCTCCAGCAGTGCTGATATCCTCCAAAGTCACTTAAGTATTGTTGTTAGTATTGGAGGTCTATAGCCTTTAAGTTGTTTAGTTCTGAAGACAAGTTTCATTAGTCACCCAGAACCTTAACTGTGATGTAACATATCAATGGTGCTCTGGATAGTAAATAGTAACTTGTAGTTATTCCAAGTACTTAAGACTTTTTAAAATGCCCAACAAACTCTTCCAATTTGCAGCATCAAGAGAGATCCAGTTTTAACAATCTCAGCCATGACAAATTAGCAGTAATCTACCTCTGAAAGGTACTGATGGACCTGATGAAAGAACTTGTCAAGCCACTGTTATTATTTAACAGCTGTCCTGGTTAACTGGAAAGGTCCCAGTTGGCTGGCAGGCAGCAAATGTGATGCCCATCTACAAAAAGGGCCACAAGGAAGATCTGGCAGCCTGACCTTGTTGTGCCAGGGAAGGTCGTGGAGCACATGACACTGAGCACTGTCACTCAGCACATACAGGACAGTCGGGCCCAGCCAGCATGTGTTTGTCAAAGGCAGGTCCTGACTGACCAACCTGATGTCCATCTATGGCAAGCTGACTCACTCTGGCTGAGGGAAAGGTGGATGGTGTCCACCTGGACTTCAGTAAATCCTTAGATGCTGTGTCACAACATGCTAGAGAAACTGGGTGCCCTGTTTGCTGGGTAAGAACACTGGCTGGGCCATCAGACCCAGACAAGGGGTGAGTGGTGCCACATCCAGCTGGTTACCTGTGGTGGTCCCCAGGGCTCACTGTTGTGGTTGCAGAGCTGAGGGTATTTCATCCAGTGGCAGGGGGGATCTTTAAGATTCCTTCCAATCCAAACCATTCTCTGATTCTATATTTGTATGGAGGTGGAGGGGATGGGCAGACTGAAGGTAGCATGATTAGGGCAGGAAAGAGAATAAGGCAGTTCTGTGCCTAAGCATTCTGACATCCTTTCAACATGGGGCAGAAGGAGAGATGCTGACACCAGTGCTGGTACCAAGCCACTTGAATAGGCATTAAAAACCAGTGGTTTTCAGTCCTAGACTTGGACTGTAGTGTGTTGATGCCAAAGAGATGACACTGCTCTGGTACATATCTGGGTGGGATGACTACACCCAGGTACTGCCTGTCAGTCTGGCTGCTGCTTTGGTGGTGCAGGAAAATGTGTTGGCAGAAGTGTTGAAGCTTGGCAACTGGGGTGGTGTAAACTCAGGTTTCCCTAGTGATAATCATGAAAATAATGTCACCAGTATCTAGATGTACAAGGCTTGGAAATAATGCTGAGGATATGCTTTCAAGGTGTGGAGTTCTCCCAAGCCATTTCAAGTTAACTGTTCTGTTTTCTTCTATTGCTTGTTATACACTGTACTTATGATACTGGAGCTGCTGTTATATTTAAAAAAAATGAAGCAGGCCCTAGAGAGTCTTGCTTCTGCAGCTGTTTGAAAGCTGTATCTATATAAATTTTACATTCTCTGTAACATACTTAGTTCTGCCTTTGGCAACAATTAATTTTAAGTATATTTGTTCCAGTGAAATATGTACAGTCACTTTTAGGAGCAAGGCCAGACACGTGAACACCATAAGCTCAGCATTTTTCATTCCTGGATTAGCCAGAACATGAACACACATTTTTGTGTAATGTAACTCCTAATGTGGGTGATTTACCTAATTCCTAACTCTAAATTATGTTGTTTATAGCCTTCCTGTTATTTCCCCCACATCTTATTCTAGATTATATTGATGCTCTGAGTCCATCACTCTAAATTTTTCTTAAATACTAAGATTTCAAAATGGCATGTAAGGCATCTGCCCATTTAAAGATGTAGAATCACAGAACTCTTCGGGTTGGAAGGGACCTTAAAGATATAAATCGTCTGATTCCAACCTCCCTGCCATGGGCTGGACACCTTCCACTAGACTGACTTGCTCAAAACTCCTTTCAGCCCAGCCTTGAACACCTACAGGGATGGGACAGTCTCAGCTTCTCTGGGCAACTTGTTCCAGTGTCTTGCCAGCCTCACAGTAAATAATTTCTTCCCAATACCTAATCTACACTTTTGCTTGTTCAGTTTAAAGCCATTGCCCCTTGTCCTGTCACTACAATCTCTTGTAAGTAGTCTCCTCCCATCTTTCTGGCAGGCTCCCTTCAGGTACTGGAAGGCTGCAGTTAGGTCATTGAAACCCTTCTCTTTTCCAGGCAGAAAATCCAAATTTTCTCAGCCTTGTCTCATAGGAGAGGTGACACATCACTAATCAACTTGGTGTCCATCCTCTGGACCCACTCCCTCAGGTCCCTGTCCTTCCTGTGCTGGGACCCCAGAGCTGGATGCAGCCCTGCAGGTGGGGGCTCAGCAGAGCAGAGGGGCAGAATCCCCTCCCTGGCTCTGCTGCCGACGGGGCTCTGGATGCAGCCCAGGACACGTTTGGCTGTCTGGGCTGGGAGTGCCCATGGCTGGGTCATGTCCAGCCACTCATTCATCAGCACCCCCAAGTCCTTTTGGGAGGACTGCTCTGATCTGTTCATCCCCCAGCATGGATTGATATGAGAGTTGCCATGACACAGGCGTAGCACCTTGCACTTGGTCTTGTTAAACCTCGTAAGATTCCCACAGACCCATTTCTCAAGCTTGTCCAGCTCCCTCTGGATGACATCCCATCCTTCAGGTGTGTCAACCACACCACTCAGTTCTGTGTCACCTGCAGTTTTGCAGAGAGACCTCTCCATCCCTTCATCCATGTCACTAAAGGAGATATTAAATAACACTGGTTCCAATATTGAGACCCCAGTATTGCCCTCTGCATTAGAAAGGTGTAAAGTTCTGGCTTGAGGTTGCAAGGTAGCCATAGAAATGGAACTTTTGACTCATATTTCCACTAGAAATGGCCTTCTGGCTCCACAATCTAATTTCCATCTTCAATTTCATTGCCTTATTTTATAGGCAAAAGTAAGTATTTGGTATGTGTTTTACACTATTAAAATTGCTGCACCAACAAAACCATAGAGAGACAAGGAAAAACGAGCATAGGATTGAACAGAGTTCCAAGCTGCAGTTATAGGAGTAATTTTCAGCTTCTCTCTGTGTGGACAGGAGTTACAGAATGTTCCAAATCCATTGTTCTTGCTCAGAAACTTGGAGCAATTTCATCTGCTCTTCATCATCTGCTTCTTCCAGAAGAGATACTGGCCTCTGCCTGCCAGAGATTATTTATTGAAACACACCCTATGACAGCTCCATCAACACACCAGCCACTGTATCTTTACAGCCATGTCCAGTCCCTAAATTTGGACTTGTTTCTTTCAAAGAGGAATTTGCTAAGTACCTGTCAGCTTCACTAGATTCAT
This sequence comes from Prinia subflava, assembly GCF_021018805.1. Lineage (NCBI taxonomy): Eukaryota > Metazoa > Chordata > Aves > Passeriformes > Cisticolidae > Prinia > Prinia subflava. The sequence continues at coordinate 46,130,651 of NC_086248.1, forward strand.
CTGTAACAGCACTGACCTTAGAAGTTAGGAAATATTTAGCCAAATACAAGGTCAGATTTCAAATACAAAGTTGGAATCCAAGCTATAAAAAGGTAGTTTAAACTAGACTGTACTTAACTAAAAGATTATTTCTTAGCTGCTGTGATATTTTGCAGTCAGAACCCCTAACAGCCTAGGCAGCAGTAACACATGTATTCCATGCTATTTCAGGATTAATCTTTAACCAGAGGGCCTAAGCCTTTGAGGGCTGTTCTCTAATGGTAGCCCTCCCCAAATTCTCGTTGTTCAAGATGCTTCTCTCCTGTTTTAATTTCATGGTGCTGTTCTAAAGCCAAGCTAGTACTGTTGCATTATGTGAGAGGAGAGGGAAGAATGTGTGTTTATTCTATTATTAAAGCATCCTCAATACTTTTACAATATCCTGGAAGGCATGCATCATCAGGTCTACTCATTGTATGTTCACTTGATTAGCCTTGGAGACTCGGGCTCTTTCTAGGCTGCATTTTTCCTAAAACCCCATTATCAGCTACATTATTGGTATGATACTCTATCCAAACCATCTGTCTCACAGCCCAAATTTGCCAGTTTTAAGGGTTCTTACAGACATGTATTTTTCAGATAATGCAGAAGTTGGTTTTTTATCTTATTTTATGATCTAATATTTAATTGTTTCTAATTCTCAAATCTTAAAATCTTATTTAGAGAGAAAATCTGATATAAAACCAGAAGTGTTGATGAAGTTCCTGATTTAAATAAGAGCTTGATTTATTTATTCCCCTAAACTGTTGTGAAATGAGGGGGAGGGAGGGGCAGGGGCTTACAGGAGGAGGACAGAAAAATAAGAAAATTACTCATTCCCCTTACAGAAGGCATTTTTTCCCTAATGTGCTGCAGCAAAAGCTGGCATATATAACAACAAGATAAAGCTGCGGAGGCATCAGGGTTTGATTGCTGAAGCTACAGTACCTACAACTGAAGGATATTGAGCACAAAGCTGATGGGGCTAGGAAAAGCATAGAGCAAACAAACAGCCACTGTGGTAGTTGTCTGTGGTCTTGATTAATATTGGTTTTATCAGTGTTTCATTGGTTCGGCTGTGCTGGCACTGGTTTTAGGCAGGTAATCAGCTGTACATTCATAGGATTTAATATTTAGTTTTAAGCATGATAAAAAGTTTAGTTGTAGTTGTACTGCATGGTTAAGTGCCATGATGTGAAAAAGCTGAACAGTTTATATTTGTGTCTTTTAGTTCCGCCATTTAGTGTGCTGCTACATAGGAGAAAGATACATGTTGTGATTACCTGCTCTCTTAACATTGTAATCTCTTAAATACTTGTTCCTGGAACATTTAAACTATGCAGACCACCCAGAAGGGCTCAGCAGACGAGAAGTTTCAAGCCAGTAAATTCCTGTTCAACTGCTCGTGTTACTATGTCAAGCAGATGGTAGGAAATGAATCAGCTACTGGAAAAAGCTATCCGGATTGATTTTTCACAGAGAGAATAGTCCAGAGACACACAGAAGTCACATCTAAACCAGCTTTAATAAAGCTGTCTTGACTCCTTTTTAGAGAATGGTAATCCTAGCTATTCTTACTGAATTTGGGTAATTGCCATCTTATTGAGCCACTGCTCAATTTCTTGTAGTACTCAAGGCAAATTAATAGACAAAAAATAGATGATTACAGAAACAGATGTTCAGTCCATACTGAATATCTCTAATTATTCTGTTTTTTTCAGTTTATGTGACGGTGACTCAAGAAATTTTTACAGCCTCTGTATTGCATGTGTAATACACATTTTAGATACAAAGTAAATACACACTGATATATATTTATATCTACAAATACGGAAAACTATAAATGACATCTGAAAAATAAGCAGTTCTAGACTGCCATTTTTGTAGTAGTTCCTTAAGTTTTATTATTTTGGAATCCTTTATTTTCAAGATTGTTTAGGACTCTATAGGCACTTTGAATTATTTTGATCACTCTATCTGCAAATCTAACCAAATTGCACTCTAGCAGTGGAGCCTGAGCTCTGAGACAGTGTGATGGGAAGTTTCTGTTGCTCTAGGAACCATACATCCCATACAATTTCTTAATGGACCTCTAACCATCCACAGAAAGATGTATTTTAATGCGTTCTGGGGTGAAATGGGAAGATTTTAAGTCAGGCCATTTTGCAGATGCTGGATCACTCCTTCTACTGCCTCAGGGACCCTGTTGGAATCAGAGGAATGGTTGCTTGTTATGCCGAGCAGAATAGAAATGTCACGTGTGTAAAAAAAAAAAAGAAAAAAGCCATGCAAGATTTTACTGTACTCATAAGTAGCCTGGAATACACTTAAATCTACTGTAATCTGCAACCACACAGGAAGATGGATGACTGTCTCTTTAAATGCTTTAAGGACCAAGTGGGAAGGAGACATGGAGACATGACCTGCAGGTCTTCATCTTGAGACTTGGGCTGCTAGTGAGTCATGAGGACTGCATGCTGGAATGGAAGTGCTTGCTCTTTTCGCAATCCTGGGAAGCAGTTATACAGTATGGAAATAATGGTATTTACTTCATTTCACAGAGGCACCAGTGGCAAACTAGAATATTAGAAAAGGTGGTAACGTGGAGAGGCTGAGTGCAATTGTCGTTCAGTGGTGGTTACCCTAAATCCACAATATTATGAGGATTCTTTTGATGAGACAATCTTAAGGCTATATAAGAATAAATACATATATATTCTAAATCAGGCCAAGAGATTTTAACTACTCGCTCTCTTCTGAGTAATCAAAATGGCACTGATTAAGACACCAGTGTAAGGACTGAATAGTGTATAAGTTGAATATTTTTTGAATTTTTTGCTGTCTCCAGTGGTGAAAAACCTCATCATAGTATCTCTTGTTTCATGCTGGATCAGGATTAGTTTTACAGATCCTAAAATTCTTGAGCACACTCCCTAAAAAAAAAAAAAAAAAAAAAAAAAAAAAAGTGGTTTGGCAGCAAAGCCAAGTAAATGAATCATTTACTGGTCACTTTGTGTATCTGCTGGTATGGGGGGAAGAACAGATTGGAATAGCATAGAAGAAGGAAAGAGAGAAAATTATTTATTGCTTCTAGTCACAAATCCAGGGCTGTTGCCTGTTAATTTTGATCTTATTAGAGAAACTGAAGGAAAAGAGAGATGTTGGCAGTGACCACTGCTCCTGTCAGCAGTGCCAGATCTGGCCATTCTGTAATTCTTGCCAAGCACACAATCCCTTGCCCAGACTGGTCCAAAGCTGGTCTTTCCAGCAGTGTCTTTCCATCTGGATTGCTCCCAAAATGAAGATGACAGAAGGGTATTTGTAATGCTTGTGATGCTTTGCCTTGCCTTTTCTGGTTTCCAGAGCAGTTCTGGCTGGGTAAGCTTAGAGGAACTGAAATGGTGCCAGTTACACATTATTATATATTTTAACACACTGAAAATAAGGGAGAACAAGTCTAAGGTGTTACTCTGTAGCTTCTACAAGGGGAAAAACTCTTCTGCTTCCAAGGGACTGGGGATGCTTTCATGCACAGTGGAAGTGTGCAATATTATATAACCATTACTTACATACAGAGAGTTTGGGGTTTTACCATAATACCTTCTGAAAAATTATCCTCTTCAAAAATAAAGTATTTTTTGTAATTGGTACCTAGTAGTTTTTTCAAAAGAACATATGTATCTAAATGACAACATGAACTTCTGTTTGTCTTCTTTGCAGGGGGATGCTGAGCCCATGATAGATATCAATGGTTGACCTTATGGCTAAGATGTTCAAGTCTGCCATTTGGATGTCATGTTCAATCCTTTAAGGAGGAATAAAGCAAAAATATTGGATTAAAATACAGATGTGACAGTATAAACTTATGGGCATCTTCTCTCATCTGCTATAATTTTGATGCTCAATTACAGCATGAGGATCCTGGCAGATTAAGCAGTACTTAATAGCAATCTCCTTTAAAAAAAGTCATGTAGCACATGTTCAGATGAATGTACTTTAGCGTCAATCACCATTAAATCAATAACATTTTATTCAGTATAAGTTATGCAGAATGCAAGAACTGCAATAAAAGTTATGAAATTAGTTACAAAAGAAGGTGTTAGAAGGTGATGCACTGGGGACGTACAAATACATCACATGCTTGTAAGAGCAGAAGTAGGAACAGAAAGTCCTGAATTAATTATGTGTAGAGGGTATTTATGTGTTGTCACTGACTGTAAAAAATGATCCTTAGTGTAAACAGCTTGCCTTCAGAATCTCCAAGAGGGCAAATAAAGAGAGCTAAAAAAGTCAATGCCATCAGAATTCAATATTTTCCATTTTCATTATAGACTTTTATAAAGTGCCTCAAGTCTATCCACCATTTGGAAATAGATATGAGAAAGTATAAATTATTTTCCTGTAAGAGCAGATCTCTATGGAAAAAAAAAATTGCATCACCAGTAAGTGCTGCTAAGGCATTTTCAGTCATCTAATAACTCCCTCCAGAGCTTCCTAGTCCAGTTTGGAATTAGAGCTGAAAATTGTATCTCCCTCTCGATTGGTTGCTGGGAAAAAAACCAGTTCTGTTTCTCTGCAAATGTAAGTGATAAAGAATAGTAAGGTCTTCAAGCCTTAAAGGTAATAGATCTGTGACTTTTTTTAAAAAAATTGCCTACCTGCTTTTCCAGAGAAAAAACCAAAACAACAAATTAAAACTATTATTTTTAAAAAATAATCTGTCCTGACATAGGTTAGAAGTCAAAAGTGTACATTCATACATACTGAAAATATTGTGAGCTTATTGCAAGCTAAATGAGACAATTGTCAGCAGTGAGTTTATTTTCTTACATAGAAGTGAAAATTTCATTCACAGCAGCAATAAAAGTATAGATATACTCCTCCACACTTATTTCTAACTAGCTCACAGAGACAGTCATTTCTTTGCTCTATTCGTGCTTTGAGCCAGCTGGACTCAAGACCAGCTTCTTTCCAGAAATCATGTGGCCACATTAGCACAGTTCTGAGCCCGAGCTAATGGCTCCTGCTTCCCAGCCAGCCTTAGTAACTCAGGTTCTGCAGCACACAAATCACAGCTACAGCTCTGCTGGCTGGCTCAGGGCACAGGCAGGGTGCCTGTCTGCACCCATCCGTGTGGATGTACCCTCAGATGACCCTAGGCACTGTGTGCTGTAACAAAAGCTGGTTTTAGGGATTGGTTCTCCAATTAATTGCATTTTAATTGCATAATACAAACTATACTAGAAATGGAGTAATGAAATCTTACAGCATATGGTAACGTGAGTTTTTGTCAGCATCACAACAGTGTGGTGCCTGACCTGGTCTATGAACTAACTTTAAAAAGCCAAACAACAAACAGATTCATATAAATATAAAATATTTTAAGAGATCCAGCTGTCATGGGAAAGACTATCATGTTGCATTTCTGTCCTTGTTTTCCAAACACACTGTCTACCAAACAAAAAGGTGAGTCAGGAAGGAAGGACTACTGAAAGAATGTGGTCAGCTGTGACAGTGTCTTTCTTTCCTCTTTTTGCTAGGTGTTTCTGAATGGTATTCCTTAGTCTGTGTAAAGGGTAAGTATGCTTTGGTATAGATTCAGGTCCTTCTTCACCATTCATTAGTTTTCCTTCCTCAAGACATGCTATCAGTGGGTCAGTGCACTGCCTTTGCACACAACTCCTCAAGATTAGTTTTCCAGTAGCTTTAAAGTCTTGAAAGTCACTCATAATACTATTCACAGTCTTCCTACACAGAATTCCTAAAGAGCACAAGGACAGTCTTTTCCAAGTACTGATCCCTTCATGAGTAAAGGCAGTAATTGTAGGCATACCAAATGTCATGATATGTTAAGTGACAATGGAGACTTCACAGGGATTTCTACCTCTTGGGTTTTTACCTGCTGTCATTTTTCTGCTGTATTGTATTCCTGTGCTTCTTGCACAAAAGACAGTGGAGTTATATATCTGGAATTAAAAACAAAGCTGCTAAACACAGCTTATTGCTCATAAAAGGTTTCACCTTTTGGGTCTAGCTCACTCACTACGCTGTCTGCAGCAGTGGCCACCAAGTGAAGAACACAAGTACATATGGTGTGCTCCCAGCTGTCAGCTCAGTTATGTCCTTGGCCTGATATGATTTGTCCATGTTATCATTCCCAGTGGATCCCTCCTTCAAGTACTTGTCCAATCTCCCATTGAGTTCATATAAATTTTTGCCTTTATAAATTTTGGAAGGGAATGTAACAAGTTTACCAGCTTTTGGTTTGTCATTCTGAACCCAATCTGAGAGCCTAGGACAGCCATACAGTGAGGCAGATCAAAGGTCCACCTAGCCAGTACCCTTGTCACCTAAATCAGCCCATAGTGAATGCCTGGGAAAAGCAGCATAACAGGCAGGACTAGCATGCAAAGGTATTTCCTCATTCTTCAGCAATCTTTATCTCAGGAGTTCCTGAGACAGAGAATGGTTGCAATTCACCTGCCCTTTTACTATCCAGTCATGTGTTACATCTCAGAGTAGGTTTTCATTTTTAGAACCCCAAAACTACAGTACCATCATCTAACTTACATGCCTCCCTTTCCATTTTTGATTTTTAAGGTGTTTTTCTCTACAAGGAATTTAGAAATATGTTTCATACTTCAAATTTCCATGACAATACACTAATAGTCACCCTTCATTTTGAAAACAGACCATTTTCTTCTAACCTGTATCCACAACTTACCCCTTGGCAGTTTAGTTTCTTTTAAGAGCCACAGCCCACTGTAGTCTGTTATGCAAACAGATCTTTCTTTTGATGCAAGTGCACCAACTGCTACTACAACAAGATCACTATTTCAGAATGGCTCTTCTGTAAAAACAGTTTGAAGCAGACCATGCATGATGGTGGTCAAAAACCAAGTCCAGGCCAAGAAGCCTAAAATTTATGGCACCAAAAATTTTAGTCTCATGACTCTGATCAAGATGACATTTACCTACAACACTCAAGAGTACACAGAGAGTATTTTCTCTTTTGTTTTCTGTTTTTACATTGCATAATTTTCCTTATCAGGAAATATTTGCAACCATCTAGATACTACAGTCCTAACAAGACGTATTTGTTATTTGGAACTCATTTTAATTCTGATTTGTCTCAACATCCTTTGGTAGTGCAAAGGGCTCTTTCCATCTTCTCTACATAGTTTATACCTGGTGTTTATTCTCCTTCCCTCCAGCGTCTCATATGCACAGTATCATGCTATCCCAATTTAAACTAGCTTTTCTTAGTCTCCTATTTTGGGAGGTTTTGGTATTGATGAAGCAATAGATTTTTAGTAATTACAGAGATACACATATACAGATAACTGAGTCAGTGAGTCCTTCTGTTGGTTGTACAACTTACAACCTGTTGGTCTTATTTATTGAGCTACTCTACTCTATCCTGCCTCACTTTTGGCACCTCTGTCCTTCTTCAGAGACACAGAACGCCTTTATGATTTTACCCACAAAATATTAACTAAAACAGCTCATTTTTTACTGAAAAAGCTACATTCTTACACCTTGTAGTAATATCACAGTAAGAAAAAACAATGTATATAGTATTGACCCTCAGGCTTCAGCAATATGATTTTTATACTGTGTTAGAAGCATTTTCTGCAGGTCAGTGGGCATAACTACACAGGTGCTAAACTATCAGGAATTCCAAATTGCTGCCAAGTTACACCTCAATAAAAACCTACTGAATCAGGACACTGATGTTTCTGATGCAGACTGATTAATAACTAATTTTTATTTCCTGCACTGAAAACCACTCTGGCAGTTCCTGAGGTGTGTAAAAATTGCTTTTAGCAGCACTTCACTAACAAGCAAAACGTGTTCATGAAGATGGAAACCAAAACACAATGCAATAAAAATATTTCACTTCAATAAAAAGTAAGCCATGGGAACACGGATCAAAATAAGTAAAAAAATATGAAAGAGAAATGACTTTCTCATTTTACATAATTGTATGCAAAATAACCCCAAGGGTCATTCATATCAGTTTGTTTAAAATACTTTTTAAACAAATACTCTGCTGTGAGGAAAAGCTGAGAGATCTGAGGCTATTCAGCCTGGAAAAGAGAGTTCCAGAGGTACCTTTGAGCAGCATTCCAGTACATAAAGGGAGAGAGCTGAAAAGGGACTTTTTACAAGAGTGTGAAGTGATAAGACAACGGGGAATGGCTTTAAACTGAAAGAAGGCAAGTTTAGGTTAGATATTAGGAAGAAGTTCTTTATTGTGAGGGTGGTTAGGCACTGGAGGGGGTTGCCCAGAGAAGTTGTGGATGCACAATCCCTGGAGTGTTCAAGGCCAGGCTGGTTGGGGCTCTGAGCAAGTCAGTTCAGTGCAACATGTCCCTGCCCACGGCAAGGGGGTTGGACCCAGGTAATCTTTAAGACCTTTAAGATTTAAGACCCTTCTAACCCAAGCCATTCTCTGATTCAGTGAAATACAGACAGGCTAGCTGGGATTATATAAGAGGTTGGCACTGAATAATAATTATTCCTGGTAAATTTTGACATCAAAGGCTTTCAGCTGCTTTCAACCCAACAGGAGTAAGAATTTTCATCCTGGTGTCTCAAATAATTGATGCCAGATTATCTGAGGTCCTGTAAAAGATCCCAAACTTTGACATTTTGTAAATCAGTAAGTCAGCTCTATAGATAGACATTCCCCTCTGATCTAGCCGGATAACAAGTAATTTAATTTACTCCCTATCTGTTACCACCTGCTTCAGGAGATTGTCACCTGCCAAGTTTTTCTGAGAGGGATCCCTGTTTCAGAACTCCATGAAGGACACTGCAGCAGCTCTCAACTTTGCCACAGCACTCTCCTCCTGATCTATCACTCATAGCCATGAAGATGCATCCCTTCCACATGAAGATACAGCACCAAGTTTCTTCAGGGTGTTCCCAAGGAAGGAGCATTTGAAGCTCTGAGGTGACTGCGTGCAGAAGGCAGCATCCATTACTTTTAACAGTGTTGGGGGTTAGATTTGGTTTTTTTTTCTTCTCACAGAATTTTTTCCCATAAATTTCCAAGAAGCCTTAATGACTACTTAGTCAGAACAAAAAGGGGTACTTGAGGGATATGGCAGCACGAGGCTACACCTATTGTTTTTGAGTCCCTGGGAGTGTCCCTCAGAGGGGAGAGATGATGAGCTTTGGGGAAAGGCAAAAAGACAGATCTGGGGAAGGGGGAAGCACTCTTGCTCTCAGCGCCGAGGAGGACGGTCAGGCTGCCCTCTGCCTCTGCCTCGTCCTGGGAAAATCTATCGTCATCTGCTGTGTACCCGGGAATCCTGAACTCGCTTTCTCCAGCCCTCCCCCCACCGCCGCTGCTTCTTCAGAGCTTTAAAGTTCCCCTGCTACTCTGTAGCCCTGCACTGCCCAGCCCTGCCGGGACACCCCTGCTGCTCCAGCTGCCAGCGCAGAGCTCCTCATCTCATCCACGGGTCTGGGACTTTCCTCCCTTCCAGTTCGGCCTCTCGGAGCCCTGCAGGGGCACCGAGATCAAACTGCTCTGGGCTTTTGTAAAAGAAAGCCCTCAAGGTTCTTGGTTCTGTTTATTATTGATGCTGTAGTTGTTGTTTGTTTGTCGTTTTGTCATATATACTAGTAAAGAACTGTTATTCCTACCCCCATACCTCTACCTGAAAGCTCCTTTAAATTTTTTTAATCGGAATAATTTGGAGGGAGGGGATTTGAATTCTCCATCTCTAGGGAGGTCCTGCCCCTTCCTAGCAGATATCTGTCTTTCAAACCAAGACAAACAGCCAAGGTCTTTTTCTCTAAGGAAGACAAGACAAAATGTGCATCTTGGAGGACTTTTCCAGGAGCCCCATAGAATAAAGCCCTGGAGGGAAGAGGGAGCCCAGGAAACGTGTAGGAATTCATGCAAAAATGCCAGGAGACCTCTGTGGGTGAACAAGGAGCACCTCCAAACTCAAACACAAAAAGGAAGCATAGAGAAGGTGGAATCAAGGACAGATAGTCTGTGAGGAACACAGAACTGCTCAGGTATGCAGGGATGAGGTCCCAAAAGTTAAAGCCCAGCTGGAACTGAAGCCAGTGAAGGAAACAGGCATGTGGGGGGTTTGTGGTTTAGAGGTTTTTTTGGCTTGCAAATTCCTAACCAAAGAGCCTCAGCAATGTAGCTGCAGAGAAATGGAAATCATCTTCTGTAATATTATAAGCAAATTACCTTTGTCCTGGGGCTGATTTACCATTTACAACCCCAGCTACAGCCAGAAACACACACCAGTCTCTTACAAGCTTTCTCCTGCATCTCTCTGCACCTTACAATGCTGTATTATGGCATTTAAGTGTTTCACATGGTAGCATTTTACTGAAAGTCTCTTCTGACATCCACAGGCAATCGCCTTTGGCCACATCATTGCTTTTAGTTACATTTCCAACTGAAAATAAATGTAGGAACTACAATGCCCTTCTTCCAAGGCTGTCAATTCAGCAAATAGCACTGATACAAAGATTGAGTATAAGTTGTGTGTGTATATTTGCACATATATGATCTATTATAAATTTTTGAATGCTAAATCCTACGTTTTTCACTATATAATACAAAAGGCTTTCAACCAGAGACACTCACAATCTAAACAGACAGAAAAACCACAAGAGCTTAAACAAAGGCTCTTATCTTACTCTGTGCTTTTAGAAAACATTTAACCTTTTACTTAGACTAGTGCCAGGGCCTCGCAAAGAAAGTAATGTGTTCAGGAGGGAATGGAGAAAGGGCATATCCCTTCTGCAAAAGGATTGAGAACGAATTTCAAACATGAAAATAAAAATCAAAATAAAATGGAAAAATGAGACAAAGTAGTCAGCCAGAATTTGTTCATTATGTGTTTCATTGAACTTGATCTGATTTCCTGTAATGTACCTTAACTGCAACAATATTTATTTGCTAAATAGATAGTCCAAGCCTCTAATCTATGAGCTTCCACAGCTAAAATTTGCAAACTGCATGGCCCAAAATACATATGAATGTGCTTAAATTGGAGGTGAGCCCATGGAAACCAGTGTGTGGTATGTAGATCTATGTATGTAGATCTCAAATACGAGCATTTATTTTAAATTGACCATTTACTTCTCACTGACTCAGAATTATGTAAGTGCCACCAAGGAACTGGCCTCTGGCAGCATGCACACATAAATCTTTTCAAGCACTGACAGGACTGTTAGCTGAGGCCTCAGAAACCCAAAGTCTAGGTCCTCAAGACGTGTATTTCCATATTTATCTCATCAAGCCATTCAATCTCGCTGACAGACTCCGAGGACAATCTCTTTTAAGAGATAAGTCATCAAAATACTCCTGCCAGGATAGGAAAGACCAAGGTAAACCGCTATTGCCCACGGCAAATTTAGCCTGACAACGCGGTAATCTCTTCTAAAATACTTTTGGCACTAACGCACCAAAAATTTCCCATCACCCAACTGCACACCCTGAATCACGATAACTGGGAGACTGAGGTGACCCCGGATCCTGCATGACACTCAGGCTGATTTAAAAGCAAATAAATGTACTTGCTCCTTCACAGCAGTTCATGCCAGCCTGTGATTTATACAGGCTGATCTGGCACACATTTACATTCCTGTAAGGGCTTTCTGTAGTTTTTAACTGTATCACTTCACCTCCCCACAGCTATAAAAAGAGGGTGATAGTATTCATGTAACATTACAGAGGCACTGTCAGTTATGACAATTAATTAAAAGAAAATAAATATTCAGAATAGAGAGTTGATTCTGCTTTATTGAGGTAGAGCTTTTTTTTAAAACAACGAAAATTTTATCTAAAGTGAGGAAGACCTGGTGCAAAAACTAAAGCTAAATACAGTGATTAAAAAGTTATTTTAAAATATCTGATAATTAACACTTGAAGTATACCAAACATCTGTTCCACAGCTTTTATTCCCTGCAGTCAAAATTCAAACCTTTGCAATTTGCCAGGTGAAAAAGTAACATGACCCAGCATATTTTTCTGTATTTAGAACAAATCCAGATTTATAGGCTTTTTTTACCACAGCAGTATGCAATATTCCAAAACAAGCTCTAAGAAAAAGTAATTAAAAACATGAAGATTAACAGAAAATCAGACAAAACCTAAAGCCGAAGAAAAACCATGCTAAACTTATTTGATATTATTAAGATCTGTAATTTTTCTGGGAAAAGCAGAAGTGCATTAGATCACACCTATCTGGACACAGTTAAACACTTGACATGGTACAATGCTGACATAAATAAATAAATGCTGACATTTCTATCTTATGGAAATAAAGGAGAGCCTGGAAGAAAATTTTCAGCGATTTTCCTTGCAAAATTTTTATTTAGTATTTTAATTAATGACTTCAACACAATAAGTAGGGAGACACCTTTGATAGAAAATAAAAGTATAGCATATGGAAAAAACACCAGGAAAATTACAAAACCAGTGTAAGACTTGGAATAATGTAGAGCAATATTGTAGCAAAATGTGGAATATGAAAAATTTTCTCAAGAAAGGATGTTCTTTAATGTTTGATCTTCGTATACATGCAACCTAATCAACAAGAAGAAAGATCTAGTCTGTGAAACAGACAGCAGCCCACAAGCTCTAAGTGATGTCCAGGGGTTAAAAAGACAAATCACTGGTTGGTAGAATTGTCTTGTTAAGCTTTAGGGCCTGACAGGTTTCAGTGATCTCACACCTAGAGGGAGGTTAACAGAGTTGGGGAGAAGGATTTACCACTGACAGCAGACACAAAAAATGCAGAATTTATGGGCCACAAGGACATTGGGCAGAATCCCCAAGATAAGGAAGACATTAAGCAAGACACAACAGGAGATCCCGACCACCGACTCACAGATCATTGACCCAAAAATCCATCAGCCCAAAAGAAGAGAAACACCACGGGACTGCTCAGCATGAGAAGTGAGAGAATCATTAACCAATACAAGATAGAACACTAATTAATACAAGGATTATGTAACATGTAGCCAGTGAACACTAATTCCTGTTTGCTGAAATGTACAAATAGTAAAAAAAGAATTATAATTGTTGTGCTTGATTTGTGGAATTCCACTGGGCACCCAGGCTTGCAGAACTCTGAAATAAAATGATCAATGTCTCTCTCGCATGTGTAATTATTGGCTTATGTTGTAATTATTGTTGCACACTGGGAAACAAAACCGATTTTTGTGGACAACCACATCCTGCACTTATAAATTAAGTCATTATCTCAGAACCCCTGGTCAGAAGGATGTATTTGATGGGATGTATTTGAACCTGTCAAGTTGACTAGAAAGCATCATGCAAAGGACACGAGTGGTAGAAACTAACTGCATATTTTATTAGCTAATAAAGGCTTTCTAAACTAATGGTCTGTACCAGAAGCAGCAGGACGTTATTTGTGTTCATCATAAGATGTATCTGGTAGCCCTTTTTTTGGAAGAAAAAAAAAAAGGAAAAAAAAAAAAGAAAAGAAAAAAAGAAAAGAAAAAAAGAAAAAAAAAAGGTGGGGGAAGGATGGCACTTTAGGGATTCCCATTTTCCAGTCCCACCTCTGAGACACGAGGAGGCCTGGCAGGGCGCTCGGGAGTGCCACACCGCGGCTCGTGTTTCTGCTGCGCAGCGCTGAGCGGGGCGCGGCGGGCTCGGCGCGGCGCTCAGGGAGCAGCGGCGGCGCCGCGGGGCGGGGCCGCTCCGCTCTAAGATGGCGGCGCGGGCCCCACGTGGTGCGCGCTGAGGCGGGCGCGGGGCGGGCGCTGGCGACATGGCGGCGGCGGGCAGCGAGGGCGGGAGGAGCGACGGAGCGGAGGAGGACGAGGTGGAGGTTGGTGGGTGACGACACCGGGGCGCTCCCCAGCTCCGGGGGAAGGGTCCGGCCCCCCGCGGGGCGTGGCCCGGCCCCGCTCCGCCCGGCCGGCGGGGCAGGCAGGGAGAGGGGCCGGTCACGGACGGAGCGCGTTTCCCTGGGGCCGGCGCGTTTGTCAATCCTCACAGCGGTCCCGTCCCCAGAGCTGTGTGGTTCTGGCTCGGGCTTCCCGGGAAACGGCGTGGTCAGAGAGGGAACTTCCAGTTTCTGTTGCTTCCTATCGCCATAAAATCACGGAATCAGAGAAGGGTTTGGTTTGCAAGGGCCTTTAAAAATCGTCTGGGCAGGGACAGCTTCCACCAGACCAGCTTGCTTAAAGCCTCATCCAGCCTGGTCTTGAACACTTCCAGTAATGGAGCATTCACAGATTCTCTAGGCAACCTGTTCTGGTGCCTCACCCCCACTCAGTAAAAAAAAAAAATGTTTTCATTAACGAAAATTTCAATATCTAAACGCACACTCGATTTCAATCTGTTACCTCTTATCCTGTCACTACAGGCCCTTGTAAAGTCCCTCTCCAGGTCTCTTGTAGGCCCTCTTTAGGCACTGGAAGGTGCTGTAGGGTGTTCCCAGAGCCATGCTGATGCTCGTTTTTCAAGGGTGAAAAAAGTGCTCCCCCATTGCTTGCTAGGGAGAAAAAGCTGGGAAATTCGGGTGTCTTATGGAGTAGTGAGTCACTACATTTCCCTGGGTATTACCAGAATTCTGTCTCTTGACAAAATGCAGCATAAACTCCAGTTTGGGGGTCTGTTTATCCTGAAAAGTTGTGTCTTTGTATTCTGTTCTTATTGGTGTAGATTGCTTTCAGAGGAACACTTTTTTCTTTTTTTTTGTTTTTTTTTTCTTTTCCCCTGACTTCTATGTTACAGCTGTACTTTATCAATTTTTCTTGTAGGAGCAACTGGTCATGGTCGAGCTATCAGGAATTATTGATTCAGACTTCTTAGAAAAATGTGAAAACAAGTGCAAGATTTTGGTGAGTGATTACAGCACAGTAGGAAAGGGGTAAGTTATTATGGATGTGAACAAGGGACTGCTTCCAAATTTCTTGTTGTTGATAACATTAGATCAAATATTCAATAGAGAATTATGTGTGGTGTACTTGGCTGCATGTTGTGGGCTCTCTTTCAGAAACAGCATAAAGTCTTTGAATATATTATTGCATAAATATAAGGAAACTTTTTCAGAAGTATATATAAGCTTGGACCAGTACCTGCTCTGATTTCAAGTTCTAAGTTGGTTTTTTTTTGTTTTTAATTATGTATTTCACACATTAAAGAAATTGCTAATTATCACACTTCTTCAAATAACTGGAATACAGCAGACAGGTAAAGCAAAATATTTAAGATTTGCGCTTTATTTAAAATGGGTTTTTTTGCAGTTGTGTCTTGGCAAGTTCAAGTCTTGTAAAGGATAACTGGGTATCAAGCAGTTTTGGATGTTGTTTGCTTCACTGTAAGGTTTTTGTAGGAATCTGGTTTCCCTGTCCTGTTCCTTTTGAGTTTTTAAATCACTTTATCTGTATAGGACAGATTTTATTTGCCCTTCAAAACCTGTGTAGACTATGAGAGCTGTATAGACACAAGTACTACTAATTAACAAATACTTTCTGAAAGCAGACCTTTATTATAGGCTGAAAAGATGGAGGAGAACATCTGACTGTGCCACTGATCACAACATATATCAGTGGTAAAGGGAATTCTGAATGTCTCAGAAGTAGAAATACAATCAAAATTCATAAAATATTAATCTTTGGATGGATATTCTTTTATAAGCAGGTTTCCTTCCTTGATTGGATCTAATTATTTTGAAATTTGTTACATGTATCATTCATACTGATGGCTGAAGGGCTACAGATGCTTCAGTACTGCTGGTGGGATTCTTTTAAATTCTTTGTGCTTTGAGGTGCCCTTGTAATGTTACCAGTAAAAGGTCAAAGTATCCATACTGTGTCCTACTTGTATCCACGTCTACTTGCGTTCACTCCACAGGGTAAGCATTCCTTTTCCTAAGGTAGGGCTGCTGTTAACACCTTACTTAAAGAGTTTGCTCAGTGTTGCTCTGTTTAGCAAGTTTTCTGGGAATATGGTCACATAAGGGCAAGACAGTCTCGAAGTTTGCATGGTCCACAAATGAATGCAAATCAGCCAAAGAAATAAAATTTGGAATGTAAAACCCCCATAATGCTTTTGCTTAGTACTGATGTGTTGTTATTTTTATCTATTTCTTGTAGAAGAGAGAAACCCCCCCAAAACGTTCTATATGTTAGTTTAGTGTTATTGGTGTTCTCAATTAATGCAGAAGAAAGATAATTCCAGAGCTTAAATCTTGTTGATCTTGCACTTTTGAAACAGAAATATCTAAGAGGAAAATTGCACAAATTCATATTAACCTGTGTGATATTCTGTATTTTATGCAATTTACCACATAATCCCTTATCTTCAAAGCTTTTAGCATGTGCTTGTCCTCTTGTCCTGAATAGTTCTGATATTCACAAAGTACTATTCAAAGTCATTTTTCCTTAATTAGTGTGTTCTGTTCAGACACTGATTTTTTATCAAAATACAGTATATAGGTATATCTTGTATAAGAAAAATGGGATGCTGGCTCATGTATTTGGAAAACCTGTGCTCTAGAGGAAGGGAACGAGCTGATAGAAATGCTTCCTTACTCTTCAACTCCTTGCTTAAAAAAAATAAAATAGCAACAATTTCCAATTCCTTCACAGTATAGACACAGAGTAATCACTGAAGTTTCTGTGACCCTGCAGTGGCACTTCTGGTGTTGATGTAATGCCTTATGCTGGACTTCTTCACCCTGTGTGTTTTCCAATTTGAAAGTTATTCCAATTTCTAGAAATTGCATTAGTTGAAGCTTAGAAAATTACATCATCTTTATGCAAACACTTACATTTTTGTTGATTTGAAATGGAGGTCACATTAATTTCCTAGAGGACTTAACAGCACTTTAATTTATATAGACCATTGGCTGCAGTTTGATCTAAAATTATTGTCACATACTAGAGCATTTTCTATACAGTTCTATACTAGGTTTTATTATGATTACTGAAAGAGTATTATCGGGGGGGGGGTGTGTATTTAATTAATTTGGTATTTGTATTTAGTTAATTTTGTATTTAAAGGAACGTATATGATGAGGAATTGATACAATCTGGATTCTGCTGTGTCTGTCTTTGCTGGTCTTACAATGAGAAATTCACCTGGGCTAATACCAACCTGACATTATGCAATTTTATCCTTTTTTACATAGGGAATAGAGACAGAGAGGCCCATTTTACAAGTGGACAGATATGTGTTTGCAGGAGAATATGAAGGTAGGAAAACTTATGTGAATACATTCTCTCCCTTTTCTTGTGACCCAAAGAACTTTCTTAACATCAGGTGGTTTTATTGCAATTGGTCCAGTGAGATGCTGAAGTTGTGGGTGGTTGTATAACACCATGTAGAGCAGCAGCAGCCTGAGTTCACTGCTAAATTAACCATGCATCCTTTCCAGGACAGTATGTCTGGAAGCTGACTCTGGGGTGCACCAGCTAGTATTACTGCAGACAAAAATGTGGGATATAAAATGCCTTAAAGTGCTGTTGTCTCCTGTGTAAGCAGGACTGACAGGTTGTGCAATCTGTAGTTCTCTCATTTGCCCTATGGTGACAACACTGGTGTGGAAGAAAATGGTCTGGGATCTTCCCTTGTAGTGCCTTCCAATGACTGTGATACTCCTGCCTATTCCCAAGTTACCAGTGCTGTGCCTCTGTGAGGGGCTGGAAGTCGCAACATTCCTACAGCTGGGCCAGTGGGCACATTATCTGCAGCTGATATAAACTAGTTTCTAAAATTTTGTCACTTTGTTTTTCATAGATACCTTGGGAACCTGTGTGGTTTTTGAAGAAAACACAGAGCAAGGTAATTGTTGTGATTTGATGTTCCTTTTGTTTTAGTAGCTGAGAAGGTTAAAAATATTTCTCTTGTTTCAGTTGCTAGTGGAATTCACTGTAATGATTGGGGTTTGGGTATTGTTTTTTCTCCTCTCTTCTTAGTAGATGCAGAAGGCAACCAAAAAGTTCAGCTGAAATACAAGTGCCACACAGTGAAGAAGTTGAACATGACACGGACCCTTCTGACAGAAAAGAAGGAAGGTGAAGAGAATGTTGGTGAGTGATTCTGCTTTTATGCATCTGGACATGAGTGGGTTATGCTTGGGAGCATCTGCCTTTATTGAGTGTTTGATTCAAGAGCATGCAGGAAGTTAAAGGAACTTTCTTCTTTAGGCACCAATATTTAAATTAAAAAATAAATACATTTCTGACCAGTGCTGCCAGAAATGGCTAGTAAGAGATCTCTACAAAAAAGTGTAAGAGCAGGCCAAATATATGCTAATGCTCCCTGGTGCATTCTTCTGTCATCTAGAAGTTTTAAAATCAAAAGTTCTGTCTAGTAGTTCTTTGTTGATTTTTTTTTCCTACTTCCATCATTTTTTCTAATGACTTTCTGAGTCTCTGTAATTGTAGAAAAAAACCCTGAATTGTACTTACTGAATTTACAGTTGAATGGAAATGAATTAAAATTACTTGCAAAGACATACCTAGGAGACCATTTATATGATTTTCATTCTGTAGGCAGAGTTCGGGTTTCATATGTTTGCTTTATTTATTTTTTGTACAAAAGTCAGTACTTTTACATGGTCAAATACTGAGTATCCTACTATATATAGCAGTATTCATTAGAACAGTCCAACTGCTTTTAGCTGGTTTTTTTCCCTCAAGTCAGTGTTACTGCTTCATATTTTAAGAATATATAGCCATTTTACCTTAAATATGAGCAGTCAGCTGGACACTGGCCATAGGAGGTATAAATGAAATGTCATCTAGAATCCAGCCAAACATCAGCCTTCCTATCAACACCATATACCACTTCTGTCAATAGAATTAATTGTGTAATATGAAACTGAAACTGTTATTGTGATAGTATAAGTAATATTAAATTGAGACTAGAGAGTATTTTGCTTAATACATAGGCCTTTTTTATTCTGGAGCAGCAGTACTGATGATAAATACTGAAAACCACTTCGCTTCTGTATCGTGACTGGAATTTAACTTGTGCATACAAAATAACTACAACATCTTGTGAAGTGACAACATGTACTGAGTGAAAATCAAAATGGGAGTGGAATCCCATTTCTCTTTGGGGTTGGTTTCAACCTATTGTTCCAACTTTTTGTTACACTTGAGTTAAAGAGAGCGCAAGAACTTGTGTCCTGTTTCTATTGTGATTACCTATTGCCAGAAGGTCTAATATTTAGGTGAACAAATATTCCATTCCATTCCAGAAATGTTTTCTCTGCATTTTGACTTATCTTTAAGTTATTTTAAGAGCCTAAAGGTGGCATCAGACACCTAAATACAACAGGAACTGCCATACAGGATCAGAGGAAAGATATTTTTAGTCCTCCATTATATTTTCTGACTATGAAAATTAGTAAATGGGTATGTGAAATGTAATAGGAGGGGGACATGCACATCTTCCTATTCTCAGTGGCTCTTTTACTTAGATCTTGATCAGGCTCAGCCTTAATAACAGTGAACTTAAACTAAGAAAAAACTGCTCTTAACTCCTTTTGTCACTAATAGAATTATCCTTCTTTACATCAGGTGGAGTAGAGTGGTTGCAGATCAAGGACAGAGATTTTTCCTACAGCAGGCCTAATATGATTTGCAGTTTTCTGCCTGAAAAGGATGATTCTGAGGAGTCAGCTCAGGCCCAAGATAAATTGACTGAAGAGTCAGAGGGAGAGGTGAGTGGCAAAGGAAATTCTAACATGAACTGTGACCTGGAAAAGCAGCACACCTTGGAAACAGATGTCCCTATTCCTCTGCCTGGCAGCTCTGCTTCTGGGGCAGAGGAATCTCCTTCTGGAAATGCTGCCTTAGAGGATGTACCTCCATGATACTAACTCTGATCTTTTCAGGATTTCTTCACAGAATTAATGGGCCAACTTTTATAGGCCATGGCATGGTTTCCACCTTATCTGAAAAAATGAATAGTGGAAAAGCAGACATTATGTTCCTGTACATTGCTTTTGTTGTTTGAATTATAGTGGCAAGGGCTTAAGTGTTTTTTAAAATTATTGACTGGAAATGTATGTATCCCTACCTCAAAACTGAACAAGTGGAAATGGTTACATAGTTAAAAGAAAGTCCTACCTTAGAAAAGTGTTGATGTATTGTACAGTCTGAAACATTTTGTAAAAAGAAAGAAACACCGTTGTTTAAAATAAAGTCCTGAATTTTTCAAGTATAGTTTCACCTTGTGTGTCATATTCTAGAGCTGCATACTGTATCTGTGCTTGTACTGCAGTTATTGACAGAAAACAAATAAGTGTGGTGTTTATTGACTGAATACTCATCAAATTGCTTAGTTTAGATTCTCTCTAGTGTCCTTTCTCTCCTTGGAGTTTAGAAATCTTTCATTTCATTGGGAAGGGACTTTATGAAAGTCTCACATCTAGCTTCCTATGTAAAATAGGGTCAACACTGAAATTCAGGACAAGTTGGTCAGGGCTTTGGTCCACTCAAGTCTTGAAAACCACTGCAAACTTGTCAGCAAATGAAATCCAGGTCCTAAAGAGGCATCTGTCACGCTGCCTCTTCAATTTCCTTTATAATATAACGCGTGTTATACAAAAGGAAGTGCGTTTACCCTGTTTTTCTTCTTCCTCAGTCACTTCTTGGCTCTAGTCTTCCTCTCTGGCATTTTTCTGAAGGCTTTTATACTTAAGATCCTGTACCTATGTATCAGTGGTTCCCAGACTAGTCCATGTGACCATATTGTCATGCTTAGCCTAGTCTGTAGGTTGATACTGCTACATCATTTATACTGCACTCGGGATAATGTTTTCAAAAGCACAATTTTAAAACATAAAACATTTTCTCCCTGACCCTTCTTCTTTCCTCTCTTTCTCTGCCTCCCTCAAAAGTGTAACTGCAACAGTGCTGTGAGAATGGGAACACCTAATTAATTCCAGCATAATTATGTAATACTTTAATTAGTAATGATCAGATGAGAAGCTCACCCACAGCGTTGTTCACAGCACAGCATCAGTTAAGAGAAGTCATTAAAATGGCAACCAGTTTCAAACCATCCATCCCATTATTCTCTTTTTTTTTTTTTTTTATTCCTGTGTAAAAGCAACTTGAATCCTAGGGGAAAGAGAGGCAGGGAGAGGAAGAGAAGGGAACATGTTCTGTGTGCCTCCAGCCTGGGTGTGGATCTTTCACATGGTAGTGTTGCATTTGAGGTTTCAGGGAGACCGCACAGCTATCCCTGTGGATTTAACTGCAACCATGGAGGTTTAGAAACATCATCATCCACGCTTGATTTGTGTGGTGCTGATAGACAGAGGACAATTATAACTGGAGTAATGATCCTGGGAATACACAGGCTCTTGAGTGCCAGAGGGAGGGTTTGCAGTGCACTTGGTGGCAGCTGAGCCTCCTGCAGAGAGGGCTCTTGCTGGGGTTGCGTCAGCCACTGAGAACAGAGAGGTGCTTCAAGAGTTTGTTCTGACACAATGCAAACACAGCAACTCTCTCATGTTTTGTTACTTAGTCTGGCACTATGTACGTGAGGTTTTTTCCCTATGTACACAGAGTATTCCAACAACATTGGTTTCTGGCCTTCTCAGCCTTTTCTTTCAGTGCTACACTGAAGTTGTTTCTTCGTTCTAGTTCATCTGGTAATCAGTATCATTTTTTGAAAACATTTTTTGTATATCGCACATGATGAGTACATTCATAATAATGGAGCTTTTTAATATTTTAAATGTTATTTCTAATGGACGAGCTTTTGTTTCTATTATTATTAACCCTAACTTTTGCAACCATACAACTCCGGGTGAGGAACCTTTTCCCGATATCCAACCTAACCCTCCCCTGACACAATTTCAGGCCATCCCCTCGGGTCCTGTCACTGGTCACTAAAGATGTCAGTGCCTGCCCCTCCTCTTCCGCTCAGCAGGGAGCCGCAGACTGCAGTGAGCTCTCCCTCAGTCCCCTCCGCTGCAGGCCGAAGGGCGCAGGCGCCCTCAGCCGCGCCCGTTCGCATCCCCGCTCCAGCCCCTTCGCCGCGCGGGACGAGAGCAGCGCCCGCGCCCCGCCCCGCCCCGCCCCGCCCCGCGCGCCCGGCGGATGTGACGCGCGCCGAGGCTCCCGCACATCCCGCACGTGAGGGCGGCCATGGATGCGCTGGACCGGGTGGTGTGAGTGTGCCGGGGGACCCCGGGGCGGGCTGCACTGGGGGAGCCAGCGGAGAGAAAAGCCTCGTGGAAAGCGTGCGGGAAAGAGGAAACTGAGCGCTGCCGTCTTTTTAGCCGTGGCCAAACAGCCCTTGCTCAGCTGGTGTTTTAAAATAACCGCGATGAGCAGCTGGTGTTGAATTTTTGTGTTTCCGTACACCTGAGAGAATTAATTTCTGAAGTTTCAGTGATGCCCAGCGACAGCATGGGGAGCAATTGCCCTAAACTAAAACACAGCAAGTCCCACCTCAACATGAGGAGGAACTTCTTTACGTGAACAGGCTGCCCAGGGAGATCCTGGAGTGTCCCACTCTGGAGACAGTCCAAACCCACCAGGGTGTGTTCCTGTGCCACCTGCTCCAGGTGCCCCTGCCTTGGCAGCGGGGTTGGACTCAGTGATCTCCAGAGGTCCATTCCACTCCTGACGATGCTGTCACACCTCTGTGTGTATGGCGGGGGATATTGTTTATTTTAAAGAAAAAAAACACAAGTAATGCTTTGCTGAGAAGATAATGCAGTGGAGGACTGTAATTCTTAAGCCATGTAGTCACTGACAGGTATAAGGTCTGTGCCCCTGCAGTGGCTGGGGTGTTTCAGCTGGGTGGTGCTGCTCGCTGGTTCCTGACAACAGATAGATGTGCTGTACCTGTGCTTTTTTCTGAGGGGCTGTTGGCGGTCTTTATATTCTTCCCATAAGCAAGTTTCTGGCTTGTTTATGGAGCTGGTGTGAGGGGAATCCTTCAGCCTGGCAGTAGGATGGGAATTCTAGTATAGACTGTTCTCTAAGTTAGCAGAAACTAAAGAACACAAGACTCTAAAATCACCTTTGCTAATTTGAGGGGACAGAGAGGAAGAGGAATGGCAGTAAAAACTCGTTCACCTGAGACAGGGCTTTTGGCATTGATTGTAATTCTGAAGGTTGGGATTAGTTTGAGTCATTGAAACAAGTTACTTGGACACAGTTTGTTCCAATTCTTGTTTGGCTTCACTGTTTTCTGTAGTGTCAAGTCTTGTTACATATGTTAAGCTTTTAACTTTTAATTTGTTGTTACAGAAAGCCTAAAACTAAGAGAGCAAAAAGATTTCTTGAGAAGAGAGAACCCAAGCTAAATGAAAATACAAAAAATGCTATGCTCATAAGAGGAGGAAATGCAAATTTAACCGTGACTGAAGTGCTTAAAGACATTGTAAGTTGTTGGACATAGCATGCAGCCTTCCTCTCTCTTTCTTACAATTTGCTGTCTCTGCTGCACTATCAGCATTTTCATACTCTCCCTGTATCCCAAATCTCAGAATGACCAGTACTCCAAAGGTGTCACGACCTGCTTCTTAATGGAGATTGTTTTCTTCCAGCTTCTCCTTTGCTAGAAGTTTTGAGCTTGCTCTCTTATTTCTTCACACTTGTCTAGTATATAAGGTGAAGTGTTGCAAAGTCTGTTTGAAAACAAGAGGATTAAGAGGATTAGGTACAGAACTGGAACTCTGTCACACAGCTAAGTCATATCCCACAATCCTGTAAGCTGACTGTATGTATTGATAGGGAGCTTTCAGCCTCTCCTAAAACTAAGTTACCAATCTTGTCTTCTAACTCCATAGTTCAAAATATTATAGCTGTTCCTACACTTGTTTTTCTCTTCACTTTGTTGTTTTCCTATTCTTTATGCTGCTTATAATCAGGTTATTGTTCTCTCCCTGTTTTTCCTTATGCCCTTTAGGAGCAGAGGGATTGCATTACATATCTTTGATTTCAGCTGTTCCTCAGTTAATTTTTTATTTCTTAATTTCTACAAATAATTTCTTGTGCAATTAATTTGGAAACAAGATTACCACCAGGTGGAAGGGTATTACTGTGAGCAGGCCTTTTGAGGCACCTTCCTCTAGCCTGCTCTGCATAGTTACTGTTTCTGTAACAGTAACTGCAAACTGTTGGGTTGTAAAAACAGCAGTGCTGTGCATGTTCTGGAGATGACGAGTTAAACTTTGTGTTTTGCAGTACGCTGTGAAGAAGCCTTTTGCTGTGCTGTATAAAAGGTAAGTGATCTCACTTTGACATCTTTGAGTCTTCTGACAGGCAGACAGCTTTTGGTAGCTTCAGGGCATGGATAGAGATGCAGGCTGGCGTGGGGGCTTGAACAATCACTAGGGTGCAGAATGTGGCTGATCATCATTTTCAACAGACTGGAAACAAGCTACATGTGATCAGCGTTGGTGCTGAGCCCTGCTCTGTGACAGGTGGTACGGAGCAGGATTCAGCTCTAAGGCTTGTTTGAAATGGGAACCCAGTGGGAATGTAGTGCAGAAACAACTGTAATAGTTAAATTTAAGGAATGAACAGGCAAAGGCAGGTATTCATAGTGTCACTGGCAGTAGCAGTGGTGGTGGTGTTCTGCAGGTCAGGCCCCAGGAGACAGGAAATACTGAGGAGAGTACTTAGAGTGGCAATGATGGCACTAAGGCATTCCTGGCAGTAGTAATACGGCTTGTGATTTGAACTCAAACTGAGCCTTTGCTGCTGGAGTTTCTGATAGAATGTAAAACTTTTTATTGTCAGAGAATTAATAAGAAGTGGCTATCTGGGCCTGTTCTTTTTTTTGTTCTTTTAAGTTGTTTTTTTCTCCTTCTCTCAGGAAAAATATTACTAGGCCTTTTGAGGACCAAACATCATTGGTAAGTATAAACAGTGTTTTCTCTTACAATTTTGAGCAGGCTATCCTTCTGTGCCAAAAGATGAACCATCAGGAAATAAGATTAGCCTGTCTGAATAGAGCTTTGGCTGGAACTAAGGGGTACAAAGAGAGAATATCGCTTTTGGAAGAAGCAGGCCACTCAGGAGGACCACAAAGATGTTGTGAGGGTATGCAGGGAGAAAGTTAGAAGGGCCCAAGCCCAACTAGAACTTCATGTGGTTACTGTCATAAAACACAATAAAAATGTTTTTACAATTACATCGCCAACAAATTGAGGGCTAAAGAATCTCCATCCTTTACTGGATGCAGAGCGAAACACAGGGACAAAGGATGAGGTGCAGAGATACTAAATGCCTTCTTCGCCTCAGTGTGCAATAGCGGCACCAGTTGCTCTCTGGGTACCTTGAGCTGGGAGACAGGGACAGGGAGCAGAATGAAGCCCCCATAATGCAGGAAGAAGCCTGCTACACTACTTTGACACACGTGTCTATGGGGCTCCATGGGATCCATTAAGGGTGCTTAGGGAGCTGGTGGGAAAGCTCACCAAGCTCCTTTCCATCATTTAGCAGCAGTCCTGGCTGACTGGCTAGAGGCAGTTTTTTAAAAGGGCAATTTTGCAGTGTATCTGTTGTTGCAGTATATGCAGGGCACATTCGAAGCATCTGAATTTTTTTACATGTTTTTAATAAAATATATAGCTATTAGAGAGTATAGATATGAACACAGTGATTAACAGAGCTGTATGAGCATGTGTTTCAAGGGGAGTCCCCTCTGGTCTGTTCTTGGCCTGTCTTGGGTCAGCATTTCTCAGGGATCTGGTGGCAAAACTCGGTGCTGAGCTCTGTGATTTGTACGTTCCATTAACCCGGCCTCGCCGAGTGTCTCTCTGACCTCCCAGAGGGGCAGAGCTGCAGTGTCCTCTCTTAGCTGTGCTGTTGCAGGGGTGGGAGGTCAGGTATATACTTGTGGGTAGCACTGGATAAGCTGAGTGTGTGTACATCGTGGAGCCGCTGTTGAGACACAAGATGAGGAGCTGCCTTGGGAGGCAGAAATGCATAAAAAGACTTTGGAACTGGACATCTTTAGAAGGAACTGCTGTAGTGTTAGCTCTGGACATCATACTATAATAGGTTCTCTAATCCATTCTTCCTGCAGAAAATATCTCTGTGATAGTCACCACTGGCCTGGTTTTAGGTAGCATTGTAGTCTTAAATATTAAATTGACATGAAGTTGCTCTGTAAGTAGGACTCTTGTGCCAAGTGCAGCTGTTGCTAGACTTGCTGTTGAGGGAATTAACTGGTTGTTCAGAAGCTGTCAGGCAATGCCAATGTGCTGCTTAAAGCTTAATTGGGAAACTACAGTGAGATGTTACAACAGCACCAGCTTGCCAATGCTTACTCGTCAGGCAAGGAGAAGTGGTTGAAAGTATCTTGTGTAAAACCAAATAATCAGGAATTACAAGAAAGGGTATTAAAATGGCAGGAAAAAATTACCTGACTTGTATTGTAAGATGCAATGGTAAATAAAAAAAGAAATTATTTGAATCTTGAATCTGCCTGTCAGTTTTAGCATAAGTGCTGAAAAATCCTCATGACATGCTCAAAACTCTTCTGGTAAATGCAGTTGCTCTTCTCATTAAGCAGCTCGTAAACTCATGTATTTGTGACACATACCTTTGCAGAATATTTTAAACCCTGTGAACTGCAACTCAAAAGTTTGATTCTTTTCTTCAATTGCAGGAGTTTTTTTCCAAGAAATCTGATTGTTCTCTGTTTCTCTTCGGCTCTCATAACAAGAAGCGACCTAACAACCTGATAATAGGTAATAAGTCTCACTTGGGTTTTTATTGGGATGATAAGTGTAGTTTTCAGTGCATATTTAAATAGCTGGATTTTCGTTTTTACTCTCACAGGTCGCATGTTTGACTACCACGTGCTAGACATGATTGAGCTGGGCGTTGAGAAGTTTGTAGCCCTAAAAGATATCAAGGTAAGGAGTGGCTAATTCAGTATTTCAGCGACACCTTCTGGTGTACTCTTTTGTTGCAATTTTTTCTGTGCCCTGAAATGAATTAAGTTATTTTTAAAAAGTGTTTCATGCAGTAGATGAGGATTGGTAACTTGTGTACTACAGAATGTTAATTTTATGCTCTGCTTTTTAATTTAGTTTGGTTGGTCTATTCTGTCCCTATTGATCACAGGTCACAGCAGTTTTTCTTTCAGTGTTGAATGGCTGGCCACCCATTAAATCAATGATATGTTCCCTAACTGTCTGAATTTTTGTTGTTTTAAAATTCTTATTCCACAGAACAGTAAGTGTCCTGAAGGGACAAAACCTATGTTGATATTTGCTGGCGAAGTGTTTGATGTGAATGAAGAATACAGAAGACTGAAGAGCCTTCTTATTGGTCAGTATTTTGATTATTTGGGAGGTAGGATTGCATGGATCTGTAGTAATATGATCTGTTGGGAAAAGCTGTTTTGCTTATGTTCAGCACAAAAGAAAAACAAGAATGAACACTTGTAGGTTTCATGTCTCATAAAATTAAAGTTAACTAATTGTGATTACTTGTAAAGGGAGGATAAAAGAATGTCCTAAAAGATTCTGAAGATGAAACTTCACGTTCACCAGAGTTTATTACTTTGATTGTGGGAAAACTATCATTTTCCAAAATGTCTTGGCCTTATAATTGTACTGGGTCGTCACTTTTCTAACCAAATAATTTCTTGAAGTACTAAATTGAAATCAGTGGATTAAGTTCAGAAAGTGGGATATTTTTGCTTACAGAAAAATCAGATCAGGCTAATTCAGCTTGTGTTTTTGTAATGAAAGCATTTTTGTTGGAAATTCCACCAATTCTAACAAGCTCTGTCCTTGCTTAGAATACTTGGAGAGAACAGGTGCAGTAAAAATCAGTTGTAGATAAGTTGTGCCCTAACTTTAAAGCAGTCTTAGAGCTTAGGAAACAAACTGGCATGAAGTTTTTTAGTATCTCGGAGCTGGAGGCTTTGGAAGATAAAGCACACTGTAGCTTTATAGAAGCTCTATGTAGAGGTAGAAGTTATAGGATATTTACACTTTATTATAGTTATAGGATATTACACTCTTTACACTTAAAACATGCTTCTTGCTTGGCAAAACCAGATTTAGTAAGTAGGGCAGAGTTATTTCTCTTTTTAATAGCTTTGCTGAAAGTAGATCACTTTTTTTCCTCTTCTTTTTTCCTTTTTTTTTTTTTTTTTTTCTTTTATGAAGTTCTGGTAAGATACTGAACCTGGCTCAATAAGAACAGTCTTGTTCTTTCAGTTCCATTCTTGGGTTTCTAGGCAAATGGGTAAATGATTGCTCTTCAGAAACAGATCCTAAAAGTGAGGATTTTTTCCTTATTATTATTCCTTAAAGGAAAGTGTTTCATCTGGAATGAGACTGAAAGGGAGCAGGAGAGGAGTAAATTTTCATCCTCTCAGTACAACTGATTGGTTCTTGGGGAGGGATGAAAGGGTGGTAACTGAGCTTAGACATCTTTGAAGATGATGGAACACAAAGATAAGTGAGTTTTACTGCTGCGTGTTTGTGTCACTGTACATGAGAATTTCCACAGGAAGCAGGTGCGTTTTCTGAAGTGTATCTTGTTCAGGCATCTGCACAGTGATGGGCATCCAGATGTGCTCAAACACCCCATGATCAAACAGCTGAAATGGGAGACGTGCACAGTAAGACATTTGCCAAATAACTGAGTAGTCCTTCCTATTTCTCCTGATGTTCGCCTGCCCTTCCTCCTCTCCTATTAGCCATTAAGGACTTGGCTGTCAAATGTACTCCACACCCAATCTTTCTTCTGGAACATATGCCAAGTACTCCAGGTCTTAATTGTTCTGCTGAGTTCTGTGAAATACCCAGATGCAAAACAATAGACAAAGGTTAAGAAGAGTAAAGGCTTGAAGGTATCACTAGCAAATTAAAATTTTGGGGGTATTAATTAATCTGACCTACTTCAATTAACTTCAGTTTAACTGCCCTTAACCAATAAGGAAGAAGTGATTTGTTCCATTTCTGCAAAAGATGGTACCCTTAAGCTGCTACTCTTGCTAGGAAAGATAAAAGAACGTCTTTATAACAACAGCCATAAATATTGCTGTGCCAGTATTGTTGGGATCCCAGAGGGAATATCAGATAGCTGACAGCTTCTTGTTGCCAAGGCAGTGTGATGCCAGTGATGCTGAGGAACAGCCAAGCTTTCATTGGCTTTTGTGATATCAGAAGGGCCCATGCATGTTTGGACAATCATCTTACAGCAGCTTCTTGGTAAAATTAAGCACAAGGGTGAATTATTGTCTTTGTGGTAACCAAATGCTATAGTGAAACTGTGAAGTGGAAGAAGCTGTTTAGGAGAAATAAATGACAGAATATTTTCTTGGAGACCTGGAAGACAAAGACATCCACTTTTTCTCTCTTGGTATTCATTACTTGCCAACGTGGTAGTGTAGTTCATTTAAATGATGTAAGTCTTGGAATGCATTTAACGAAATTCTAATAATTTTTTGTGCCTGTACCTATAAGATGTTTCAACTGTTACAATGCTGCCTGCTTGTTGTTGGTTCTGTTTTTGCACATCTATTTTATCCTAAAAATGGCTAGGCCACTATAGAACTTGCTTATACACTTCCTAAAATGTTGGTTTGCAGATCTCCACAATTTTAGATTGGCTGTCGTCTTGGTCTTCAAACATCCTTTCCTCACACAGACTCTGTTTGAGCGTTTGAAAAGATTTGAGGACTTTTTCTGGCCAGGAAAGGGGATGGCTGGGAAATGTTTGAGCTGCACTCATGCAAAGCTACATAGAATACAGTGTTACCAGCTTTTGGGTATGAATTGATACAGAAAGAGTTACATTCCAACATCAATTAGGAATTTAATGTGGAAATGGAAAGGTCCTGAAAAGCTCTCCATAGGAAAGAGTAAGTTAGACTTTCTGGAAACATGTTTGAGGACAAGGGGCAAGGAGGACTAGGAATGGAAAGAAAGGAGAAAACGAGTCTCTAGTCCAACCAAAGCAAGAGCTGTAAATTAAGAGTATGTTAAAAAAACTTCAACTCTCTGAGTGTACTGAAGTGTAAGGTTTCTGCAGCTGTTCAGTGTTGCCAGGAAACAAATTCCTGACCACCTGCATTTATTGGAAGAGATCAGCCTGTGGGTAAAAAGATGTATGATGCCACAGGAAAATATGAAAGGGAGGTGTTGCAAATAAAACCACTGTGAATGTAAGCTTATGTACCTGCAGAGAACTAATTGAAGGGAAAAAATGTGCCACAAACAAAATGTTTTATTTGCAACATTTCCTCTAACTACAAGTTAGACTTGAAATAAGAGAGTATTTAATTGACCAAGAAAGTTTCCTGGGTTGACTCCATCTGGTATTTGCCAGCCAAAACTGTGTTTTGGATGTCACTCCAGTGCTGATACTCTTGCAAAAGGTGGTGAAGGAAAAGACAAGTAGCCAAGGGATTTGAAAACAGGACAGAGTAGAAAAGAGTGATGTGTTTTGCATCTGTTAGCAGTTCTCCTGTGTTTCAGCATTGCCCTGTCCTGTCATGTTTATTAGCACACCTTGTTCCCTTGGTCAAGGTCAAATTCTTTCTCCACCCTCTGCATATGTTGGACAGATTTCTGTGCTCATTGCACTGTATATTTTCATAGCCTGATTACACAGTGTATTTTCACAGCCTGATATAAGAACCTTAGTAGAGGTGGCTCATTTTGCATTTAACCTGTATTTCAGTGTTCTCTTTGCAAACTGGGCAAGTGTTTGAAGTGTCTTATTTTCCCACATGTGTTGTTTATTAATAGAGAAAACATTAGACATAATGACAAATATTGTTTTACCTAGAGAAGTGCTGTGTTGTGAGGGAGATATGAAAGAAATGATAGATCTAAACTTTTTCCCAAAGTCAGAGAGAGAAAATGTAGGTAAGACTAGAAAAGATGCAGTTTTGATCTGCTGTGTACTGGTTTTGATCCCTCTTTCTAGTGTTCCAAATCTGGCTGTGGTTATGATTTACGTATTAGGTTTGAGTGATGTCTTCAAACAGATAGCTGAGGAAATGGCTTCTCTGTACTGATCTGTGTTTGTCTGAGCATTTGACTGGCCTAAACACCAAATAAGATCATTTTTCCCCCTGATTTTAGAAATGAATATTTGAAAGAATAGACAGTGCAATTATTCGCATTAGTTCGATAATACTAAGTTACAGCTCTGAAAATGTATTTGCTCTTTTCCATACACTTACTTATAGGAAGTATATATATAGGTAGCATGTATATTGCTACCAAATTATCTCTGGGAAGTCACTGTGTTCCTGTCAGGATATCCACACATGTTTGGATTCACCAGTGCACACTAATATGTGTAATGTTACATTTCTGTCCTGTGTATTGGCCACACTGCAGTTTTAAGTAATGGCTATTTCATGAGATCCCTATTTCAAAATGGGCCGACATCACAGCACCAGTTTGTTACAGGCATATGTTGGTTTTATTTTCAGCCATGAAACCTGGCATTTATTCCTTTTAAATACTCTCCCAGATTTCTTCAGAGGTCCCACTGTGCCCAGTATTCGTCTGGCTGGTTTAGAGTATGTTCTGCATTTCACAGCTGTAGATGGGAAGATTTACATGAGAAGCTACAAGTGAGTATGTGTTTTATCTGTTTGTCTGGGCTTTGGTACACTTGTCAACTTTAACCTGTAGTTGTGAAATTGAGCTGGCTTGAGCTGCATTTAGAACATGCAGTATAGAGAGGTGCTCCAGTGAAGTTTGTACAGCAGAAGGAAAACACTTGAGCCCTAGGTCTGCTGCCTCCTTCCTTGTCTCTCCTCCTGGCTCAGAGGATTGCTTTTCCATATGGCTCAGTTAAGAAGGTGATGTGAATTAGCTTAGTGAATTCTGGGTGCTGTCTTAGACTTGATGGACTTAGTCTGTTCTCAGGCTGATTTCTGTGATTCTCCTCACTTAGATGTTTGCCAGGGAACAACAGGGGATAAGGCTGCAGATAGAGATGCACAAGGAAAACCAGGAAAAGGCAGGACAATGCAACTTTCTTGTTGCATTGGTGTTCACCCTCACAGTCACTCCCTGCCTTAGGAGGCTGTGAACATGCATAGCTTGTGTTCCATGTGATTTTGATTTCTCTGAATACAAAATCATTTCAGTTGGCCTCACTCTTAAAAACAAAGAACCAAAACACTTTCTTGGATAACTGCTCAGGTTATTTTGCTGTAAATTATAGTGAATATTTTTCATGTCCAGTAATACCCAGGGTGCCATTTTGAATTTGAAAAGTGATATGGCTTTCAGGGTATTGGGGCTGAGTTTTAAGTGATACTGCTTATACTGGTCTCATTTAAAAAAAAAATTACATTAGCCAGGTCATATTTTGGATGTGTTCAAATTGTAATGGGACTGATTTATTATAAATTGTTGTTGGTGGATGCTTTTCCCAATGATAGAGTTAGTGGTAGCAGTTGATTTAATAGTATCTTGAACTGCAGGATTGAACCTGTTCTTAAGAAAGATGGATAAATCTCTAACACAGGGGACAATCTTGATTTTGGTTGGTTTTTTCCTCCTAGAGTGCTTCTGAAGAAATCCGGCTGTAAAATACCCCGAATAGAACTGGAAGAGATGGGACCTTCATTGGATCTGGTTATGAGGAGGACACATTTAGCCTCAGATGACCTTTATAAGCTGTCTTTGAAACAGCCAAAAGGCCTGAAGGTATGTACCTTGGAAAGGGCATTGCTTTCAGATCTCTCTGAGGGAGAGCAAAGGCTGAAGTGTTACTTGTTGTGTATTTGACCAGAGCTAACTTTTATCGAGGCCAACTGACATTCCTGGGGCCACAGCACTTCTGTGGTGCTCAGCTGGCATCCAGACTCCTCCGGAAGCTCACAGAACACACAGCACCAATCTTAGTCTCTAAACTCCTACCAATGTATGAGGCCTTGCACTTGGGCACTTGATTCTCACCAGAGCTCTTGGGCCTGTGCTCAGAAATGCTAACATTGTTCTTCCCTTGCAGCCTAAGAAGAAGAAGAATATCTCCCACGATGCGCTGGGTACAACTTACGGTCGAGTCCACATGCAGAGGCAGGATCTCAGTAAACTGCGGACACGGAAGATGAAAGGCTTAAGAAAGAGGCAAGCAGAGAAGTCAGCTGAAGATGGTGGGGCTGCTCCCAAAAAGGCAAAGTCAGCTTGACTGTCTGGGACAGCTTTGAAAACTCATTGTAGTTTCAAATTTAAAATATGTGTTGTAATATAAGTTGTCAGACATATAAGATTTAGCTGCTGTTAGCTTTAGTTTTGTAACAAAATATCTTTCTAATGGTTTGTCATTTTAAAGGGAACATTGGGGTATTGAGCTTTAACATGGAGCTTGGTTATTTAAAATAAAAAATACGATATAACTTTCTTAGTTGTCCAAAGCTGAGTGTTTGTTTCTTGGTATTAGCAATATATGGGAGTCAAATAGTCAAATTTGACTAAATGAGTCAAATGACTCATTTCCTGGACAGTTTCACAGAGTGGATTGGAAGGGACTTTGAAGATCATCTGGTTCCAACCCCCTTGCCATGAGGAGGGATGAAACCTTCTACTAGACCAGGCTGCTCAAGGCCTCATCCAACCTGGTCTTGAACATTTCCAGGAATGGGTCATCCCCAGCTTCTCTGGTAACCTGTTCCAGTGTCTCACCACCCACACATGGAATAATTTCTTCCTAATATCCCCCATGCTTTGTGCTTTTAGCATAAAGGCATTTAAATTGTGTCTCCAATGAGGCAACTTGCTGGTGGGAGAGGCTTAAATTCCTCTGTGCTGCCCTTCAGGTGCTTTCCTGTTGACCTGCACTCCCTCTCCAGGCTTTGGGCATCTTTTGCTGGCATCAAATCGGTCAGAGTGGGATGGATTGAGGTTCCTTTCCCCCAAAACTTTGGTTGTATTGCTGTTTTCTTGGGAACCCTTGATCAGTCAGTTCTTACACATTCTGTGCAGGACCAGAGGAGTGAATGTGCATAATATGCAGAACTTCTCTGTTAATTTATTGTTTATGTATTTCAGATTTTTCACAACTGCAAGACTCAATAAAGTTTAAACCATTTTCTAAAGTGTCAGCTCAATACATGTGTGATGGCCAGGCTTTGCTTCTGACTATTGCACCAGGCCCTGCTTTGCACTGGCAGAAGTGGGAGTGCTTGTAGTGTTTTACTGTGTTCATCACCATGGTAGCAAAGTACCTGATATTTACTTTAGGCATAAATGAAACCTTTACAGGTTGAATTTCAATCTTTGCTGCTTGATTTGTGCCCAGAATGGAAGTATGTGAAGCAACGACTAAAGGTCCATTTTTTAAAGATATTTTTTCTTATCCTGTTTTCCTCCCAAGTTTGTGCTCATGAGTTAGTGCACACTCAGCTATAAGGGGATGAGAGTTAAGAGTTCAGTGAGACTTTGGTGTGGTGTTCTGTTTTGGAACACATTGAAAAACCTAGGTTTTTTAATTCTGCTTGTCTCTTTGGAAGATGTTTCTCTGCCCTTTAAGCGTAATTGTTATAGAAATATACACACGGTATCAACACAAAGGTCAAACACAGCAAACTTGGTCATCCTATTGATGTTTTTAATACTTTTCTTGCTAGTTTTCTAATCAGCTGAAGTGTCACATCAGAAATAGGTGGTTTGTTATTTTCAATTGTCTTCTGCATCCTGAATGGAAGTTCTTGGGCAGCTTTGCTTTTCCTATGGGACGGCTGAGCTGTAGCTGTGGCTGTGCAAATGCCACCCATGGTATCCTTGCAGTGCTCATTTGATAAAATTTGTAATGTGAAAAAGAAAGTGCTTTAAAAGTTTGGGTTCATTTTGGGGGCACAAACATATTATCATCAATGTATTTGTGTGGCTCTCTGCAAACCCTTTTCTCCAATCTATAACCATGTGTTTGAGAAATTGATGATTCCATAAACTTCTTCAGATTTGTATTTCCCATAGTATCTTTCTGAAGTACAAATCATTAGGCTTTTGTCTGAAAGCTGTAGAAGAATCATACTAGCAGGCAATGCTGTCTTTTACAAGATCTGACTTGTAAAAGTAATAGCAAAATACTATAAATTCATAAAAGCATGTCGGTGGTTTAAAAGATGAATTTTCCAGATTTTCCTAATTTGGAAGCTAATTTTGGTGCTCAGTTTGGATTTAAAACTTAACTTCTTCGCAGTAATGTGAAACATCTAAAATCCTGTTACCTCTTCATGTAAAAAGTGAAACAATTGTTCAGTAGGAGCCCTCAGAGAAAAGCTGTTGCATCCTTGTGTGGGGTTTTTTTAATGCTGCTGTGTTGTAGTTTAAATTTTGGGGGGCTCCCGGGGAGGATCCCCCGGGAGACCCCCGGGGTCCTCGGGTCATGGGGTTCCCGTGCTGGCAGGCAAAGAGACTTCAGACGCCGGTGGGGTGCTGATGAGGTGAGGGTTTGTTCAGAGTCCCACTCCAGGCTGGGAGCATGGTCCTGTGGGAGTGGGGAAAGGGAAGGGGAGCGTCCGGAGGCCTCCAGGGGAAGAGGGGCAAAGAGAGCGAGACCCCTTGCCTTAGCACTCTTATCACAGATGTTCAAAGGGGCGCGGTAACATTCTCCAGCCAATGGGGTTACAGATACAGGATACTGCAGGGAGGGTACAGACTTGGGATAAACCATACATTTTCCAGGGGTGAACAAGAACAAACCATTTCCATAAAATGCAATCCCACACTGCTGCTGGTTGCTCCTTGTATGAAGCGAAGTTTTGGACAGGTTAGGGCTACTACACCTTCCAATACCTGGATGTGGTTACTTTAAGCTTCAGGAGGTGAGAAGTCCTTGAGCATGGGAAGTCAGTCAGTGGGGAGAGCCCAGGTGCAGTTATTTGCCCTTTGCAGGTGGAATTTGAAGTGCCTGATGCCCCTCACCTGTGGCTGTTTGTGTGAATACCCTTTTATGTACAGCTTTTTGTAGAGGTAAAATACAGCTACGTGGTGGACAAAATGTATTAGATATGTGAGGTAAGGAGAAATTCTTCTAGATATAGTATAAGGATATTTGGGTTATGTTTTTTCATGCCAATCGCTTTCAGGTTATGTTGTTAGCAAGGAGCAAAACTTACTGTATTTCTGATAAATACTTTGTGTTACTCAAAGTAGTGACATTTTGGTGCAAATTCTTGAGTGTGAAGCAGAAATGCTCTCTTGTTTTTCACAGCAGAAATAAACTGCTCTGATCTCTGTATGATGAGATAGGACGAAGCCAAGTTAAGAAATGAGATCACCTTGGGCTCTTGGGAGAAATTTCAGCCTTGCTGTGAAGCCCTGATAAAGCCACAAGGCTGGTGGCCGGTGTGATTTCAGGGGTACAGCAGGTACAACCACACATCTGCTCCGTAGGCAATGGCTGCATTCTGAGAATCTGATTTAACCCAAGGTGAATGGGTGAATGAAAGGAGGGCTAAAGGTAACCTTTCTGGTGGAGTGCTCTTATTTCCCAGTCTCTCAAAGTGTAGGGAAATTTGTCTGTAGCTGTGTGCATGAGGAACACAATGTGCAGTAGTCAAAGGGCAGCTGATGAAAGGGGCTTGCTCTTCCTCAATTGCTCCTTGCTTCCAGAGTTCACCAGGCTCTGAAAACACATAAACATGGCCCCAGGGGTTGCCTGGCATTGGCAAGGCATAACTGGCACATTCATCCCTTTCCTCTGACTTTCATCTTCCCACCTGCCAACACACAGGAGTTAGCTTTATTTATGGGTTGATCCTAGTAATAACTGGAGAAAATACCTGTGGGCAAACTGTGGCTCCTGAGGCTGTGCCAGTGCAGGCAAACAGAGGTGTATTTGCAAATAGGCAGTCAAGTCCACACTCTCTTTGCTGTAGCTGGCAGGGTGGCAAGGGCGAGGAGGGTGCAATTTGTGCCTTCTGTAGACCCTTGGTCTCTGTTCTGATGTTGCCCAGCTGTGCTGCTGGTGGCTTTACTGCTACAGTTAACCAGGTTCCTGTCACTATAGACAACTGATGATACACATATCATATACAGCCTACCTGCAGTTTAAATCCTCTTGACTCTTTTTAGGTGTGGTGGAATTATAAAAAGGAGGAAGAGAGGTACTGAGTGCTGAAACCTGCTAGGTTCTTGGGATTCCCACATTTTTGGGTATCTGTCCTGGGTGCATATAACCACAGCCTGAGCTCTGTGCTAGTATAGTGTGACAGACTGAGAGCAATGAGTGGTGTGTGTTTGAAAAGAGCATATGAGCTCTCTTCTCCTTCTTGGATTTGGTAGGTTTGAGCTTATCTTTACAGTTCCTTAGCAACATTATTTGTTTTCAGTAAGTGCTTTCTGGGTTTGATTGTGAGGGTTTCCCTCTGCCACTTGCTTGGTTGCAGCTGGGGAGGGTTAGAAAAGAGCATGAAAAGGACATGGCAGACACATCAGGTATCACACTGACTGCTGCATCCTTCAGCCAGGGGAAAAAAGGCTTATTCTAGATGCTATCAAATATGAGGGAGCAGGGTAAGGAGACTAGAGCAGAACTCTGTAAGAGACATTTTCATTATTAAAGAGAAGAAAGTGGAAAATGTTAGTTGTGCATAATATATATAACACAAACATACATAATGCATGTTAACATGTGTATTACACATGGTGCAGAGAGTTCTCCCTTGTCCCCAGTGCAATTTATCTCCTCCCTTTGAACTTTGCTAAAGTGCCTCTAGCAGTACTGACACATCCCAGATGCAATCCAAAAACAGAGCTGAGAAATAGGTCAGTTGCATCAGAAGTCAAGTTTCCTAAAAAAGCATAAGGAAAAGAGACATGAGGCTTCTGAATGTGAAATCTCTGTAGGATTGCCTTTCTAAATGGATGAATGTTCCAAGTTAGCAATACGACTAACACCATATAGGAAGAACAGCTTTGCTGTCACACAGAACATGGTGAAAATTTTGTAGGTAATCTGGGATTTGTTCTAAATAACGTTGGCATCATCTACTTAGAGCAATCAGTGAACACATGTTCTCAGTGAAGCATGTTCTCTGATCGAGAAATTTCTAAGGCATCTCTTCTTCATTTCTTGTTTTGTTTGACTTCCATTGATATTCTGTTTACTTGATCTTCCCCCTCACCCCTCTTCTCTAAGATATGCAATATAAAGTAATTCAGGGGAAGTAGACATAAGGTTTTTAGTAGAATTTAACAGGGAGTATGCATGATTAATGACAAAATCTCATTTTCTTCCAACTTTCTCTCTTGATAATCCCATAATTCCTTCTGTGATGCAACACAATTTGGATTTCTCACTCCATCCATGATCCTGAGGTATGCCAATATGGGCCCTCTCTTCTGTTTTGATTGTTGCAATTTGTTCCTTTTGACTCCTTTCACCCTCACAGCCTCCAAAACAAACATGATAGAGCTGCAGTGCCCTTTTTCCACTGTTTGCCCAGACCATCTCTTTGTGCTGGCACGAAGTCGAGTTTCTTGTCTTGCATTTTTTATGCACAATGAACTGTATTTTTCACATATACAGTGCTGCAATACAAAGTGAACTTCTGAAGGTGAACTTCAGAATCTAAGTTCTCTCCCTGTTTCCCAACATTTAGATGTACTCCCTGGAGAAGGCAGTGCTCAGCAGGCATGCAGTGAAAGGCCTGTCGCTTAAGGCAGAGCTCTGTGATAAATTCTAAGGCTGCTTTAGGTACTGGGTTATTTCTCCTCCTTTTCAGTCTCCAAAATGAAACCACTGATGTCTGCTGCTGGCCTCTAGGCAGGAGAATTACTGGTGCTGCTGTATGCCCTGGAATTATTGCTGCAGCAGCAACTATCTGTGTTAGTTGTAGACAGGCATGCTGGGGCCCAAGATCGCATGTTGCCAAAGGAGACTTTAAAACCCTTTTCCCTCTCCACTTGTTTGTCAGATAAAGGCATGTTCCTTGAGCTAGGTCAGGCTGCCTGCTCTCTTAATCCAAAGAGGTCCGTGAGTAGTTGCATCTTTTCAGCTTTGATTGCAATTTGCTAATGTTTCTCTCCAGTGGCAACTGAGCTCCTTGCCCTAGAAGTTGCTCTCTTCTCTGGAGGAAGGTGAGGAAGGGACTGCAGAAGTGAGGAGGAGGAATATTCAGGCAAAATGTCTCCTCTCTTTCCTGGTGTGTCATGTTCGTGTGTGTGACAGAAACTAGTCTCCCAATGAAACAAGGAAATGTGAAATACTGAGCAGTATAAATTCACCCCAAATATCTCTAAGTAAAGTCCTGGTGAGCCTCTCACCTGGCTGGTGGGAGTCACTGCCAAAGATGGGAAGTCACAGCTGCTGTATCAGGGAGCCTGTCTTGGGACAGATTGCTGCAAAGAGTGTGATGTAGAACTTGCACTCACTTCCCATTGCTGCCATTTAATTTTTTTTTCAGTTGAAAATAGATTATTATGAAGAATTAATGAGGCTGTCCAAAGGCCACATGCAACATGGCAATAAACAGTAATGAGCTTTTAATTCAAAAGAGGCAGTAGACTTCAGCTCCTGTTGGCTTATTTTGCACACAGAAATAATTCCTTGCTCAGCAGCGTTATTTAAAAGAAATGTTAGACAGGGTTTATATATTATGTTGTGAGAAGTTTGTAGATTGTTTACTTCTTTTTTTTGTGTCTTCTTTTCTTCCCTGAACATACTTGAAATACCTAAGGGCTTCTAGGATACTGTAGGGAAAACAGTGGTACGACTCAAATGTGTTCTGTAGTTGGTGAGTGAGGGGTTTCTCTCTGTGTTTCAGATGCTCACCTCTTCAGGGCTGTGCAGAAAGGCTCACTTGAAGAAAGATTCAGAGACCTGGTAACTGCTGGGCACTTCTCTCTTTCCTTCCAGAGAGAGAGGGATACCCACCCTTCCTGTCATTAGCTTTCTCCAGTTTCTGAGGCAGTAGGTCAAACATAATAATATTTCTTTTAAAAACCAAACAAACCCATAAACCAAGCACTTTATAGATAACACCACTTGGGGAGTGCAGCAGCAGTGCTGACATAAGGAGTTAGGAAGGTGCAGCTGTTTGTGGGACTGGCAATCAGGTCAGGGAATTGAATTCACTTGAAATGGCAGGCAGGGGAGAGGGAGGGGGCTGTGCTTTGCTTTGAAGCCTGGATCAGCTCCCTGGTCTGGCTCACAGCACAACTGAGTGTGCATTGCTGCACTGGGGAGGCAGCAAAAGGCTGGGGTGGGAGATGTAAGGGAACTTCTGCCACCTGAGTTGCTGCTTCTAGCAGTAACTGTAAGACAGTGCCCAAGTTTGAGAATTACTACAATTCTAAGTTTGCTCTTAAGGAAAGGAATGGAGTTTGAGACGTGTATTTGTCAGTAAGCTTCATAACATCTTTCCCTGGGATGGTCTCTTTTAACACCATTGTACAGATGTGATAGCAAAGGTTAACCAAACAGGTTTGCTTTGGGAGCAAAGATAAAATGTGGAAGTCATGAATTCCTCGTTGGTGTGGTCTCTGTTGGTGGTTTCCACGTACCTTCCTGGGGCTGAAGGCCTTGCTGTCTGTGCTGTGGTGGAGCTGGCACACCTGTCAGTGTTATTTGGTCAGGAAAAAGTTGACTTAAGTGGAACCATGGATGATTTTTCATTTTCTTTGCAAAGAAAGCCTCTCAGAAATGCTGATCTGTTTCAACAAAGACCAACACCAGTTATAAGAAAGATGCTAGGTCACCTCTGTGCCATTTTTAGCAAAACATGAAGAAATCCATCCAGATTGGTTTTAAGGCAGCCTTTAAAATAATATTCAGGAAAACTTCTCCTGCTGATCAGGAGTAACCTCCTGACAAAACTCCCTATGTGGCTTCTGGTTTAACTGGAAGGATTTTTTCCACTATGAAGATTCCTTAACATACATCTTTTCTCTCTGATGCTATGGAGCCATGTCATGAACAAGACTTTTTGAGCTGCATTAAGTGATTTTGTTTAATGAACTTGAATAAAAGATTAGATTGAGCTTGTTCTAGTCTGAGCATGATTAGAAATGCTTCATGTACGTTTTGCTTGGAAAGCTAGTGCTACGTCTTAGCATGAGCCTCAAATTTTGGAAGCAGATTTAGTTATTTTTTCCAGCTATGAAAAATATTTTAAATTAAATTTAAATTTGTTAGATCTATGTTACTGTTTTCAGGATGAAATAGCTGTTTAGATTCTTAGTTACTTTTCTTTCAGTTCCTGGAAGGAAATCCCTTCTGTGGCCTATGTGGTTAAGTGACTGATAGGTTTAAGCATGTGTAGACAAAGCTGTCCATGTTAAGAAAAAAGTATAGTTAAAGGAATATTACGCAAAAGTGAAAGGTAAAATTCTTTTTCAGCATGTGAGCTGCATAGGACACAATAAACCTACCCTAAAGATGATCTCATGCATGACATTCTGTCAAAGGTAATTCTTGTTCCTTTAGGAACTCATGCTTGTGGTGGGAGATTTATACCATATGACTGGTATGCCTGGAGAAAAAGATGTATTAAATCCTAGCAGAGAAGAAGGAAAAAGCTGGTCAAAACTTGTGGTTTATGAAAACGGTGCCAATATTTGGTCAGAGCCAGCTTTACTACGGTTGTAATAAATTCTGGGAGCTGAGTTTACAGGAAGTTTTGCTGTTCTAATAAAAGGTAGAACAGGATGAACTTTTCAACCTAGTAGGTAAAGAGCTAGTTTCCATGGCCCCAACTCTGTCAGCAAAACAAATGAGTGTTAAGAAATAACAACCAAATTATTAAGACAAGGCAATAGCAGAATTATTTTCAACAATAAAAGCAAGATGACTGAAATCAGAAACTATCTGGTCTTCTATATCCCCTCTAGGACACTGAACAAGACACTTGACTTGGAGACTTGCTCAGAGACTGAACATGGCTTTTCTGAATGATGGTAGCTTCTACTTATAAAACAAACAAGCTTTAAGACCTTGTCCTTCAAGCTCTTCTGTTTACTTGCCATCTGCATTGCAGAAGAGTGTTGAACAGTCTATCCTGCAGAACTCTGCTCCTTGTTTTCCCTGCACTGAGGGAAACCCCTAATGAGAACAGGCATCCTTCTTTGTTTGGGAACGCTACTCCTCCTTTGTGTTTTGTGCATGCCAAGAAGTACTTGTGTGATTAAGGTGGTTTATTGTTTTACATTGATAGTTTGGGTGTGGGATACATCCAGTTTCCATGGGCCAGAAAATCTCAGTGAGCTCACTGCTGCTCTCACTTCCTGCTGAGGGAGAGATCTCAACGGGACCACTAAGGTCTAGCAGTTGTGTGAATAAAGATATCTCCAAGATGAATGTTGTCAAATGACAGGAACCTTCCTTTTCCAAACAAACACACTGGTGTTTCAGAGTTAGTCTATGAGAAAAATAAGCTCTTAGAAAAACAGAATTTCTCAGAATCACAATACTTGCAAATTTTGTGTTGTTCCTAGTCAGAATAAAAAGGCCAAACTTCCCACTATACCAAAACTCTGGGGAAAGAAGAACATTGATTTGTCACCATTGAAACATTCTTACTTTTATATTCGGTATAACATTGCCAATAATGCAAATATCAATCTTACTCTTTCATAAACTGAAGAAAAACAAATTCTTTTTATTTTTTAGTAAAGAATTTAGTAAAGTTTAGTAAAAGTTTAGTAAAAGCACTATGCTTCACTTTGACATTTTTATTTCTACACATTTTGAATTTCTACCCATGTCACGAGACAAAAAACAACTACCCTCAATTAGCAACAAGAGTTCTTTTCATCTGAGGGGACAAGATTTAGACACTTCCTTTCCCAAAGGTAAGACTTCTCTCTTACGTGCTGGATGGGTTGTCCGTGTGATTTCCTCAAATATGAGAAAATTCACTGCGGTGTCTGTGGTAGTATGGAACTGCATTTGTGCTTCACCCTGGAAGTTTAAAATGATCATTAAGTCTCCACTAAGTTCCTGGTACTTTGGGAAGGAGTATGAGAACAGGGAGAAACTCTATGGAGCCTTACTTCAATACTTCTCCTGTTATTTCCTAGTATAGAGAAATCCACAGTTTGAAAAGTTCCTGAGCTGGAAGTAAACTTTTTATGGTTTTTTGTTAGTGCATCTTTCTTTTATGACTCTTCCTATTGTTTAGTTAACTATGAAATTTTGGCATCTTAAATACTATGCATTAGTTAGTTTAATAATTTAGTTTTTTGAGTGGCATGGGAATTATTTGGTTAAACTTGAGGTCTGATCATATTCTCAGATCTCCCTTAGGTCTTTTATTTGAGTGTTATCAGATAAACATTTCCCTTCACCTGTTTCATACCTATCATGACTTTATAGGCCTCAGTTTCCTTACTGATTTCTTTCCCAAGCCAACATGTCTTGGTAAATTTAAATGTTTTTCACACAAACTGTAAAACAGTATTGCTTATTTGTCCTCTTTGTACTCTTTCTAGTTCTGTTATGTTCTTTCTGAGAAGAGAATTGTGTATGATATCAAAGGTGTTTTAAAATTACTAATTCTGAGTTGTGCAACTTTTTTTTTTTATTTTCTCTTCTTAGATTATTTTTCACATGGAGGCTGAATATTTATGTACAGCATTGTCTTGGCAATGCCAATACCAGCAGGTGAAAGAGCTGCAGAAACAGGAGGACCTTTCCAAGAAAGCTGCACCTGGAGCATTTTCTCTGTTCCAGACTTGTAAGTGCCTTGCTTAGGGACATGGCTTAGTGGTGGGCAGCACAGTAAAATTGTTACAGTTGCACCAGTGATCTCAAAGGTCTTTTCCAACCTCAATGATCTTATGATTCTGTGTTAGATGTGGTTTAGGGAGGTAGTGTGAAATTATTCCATGACCTGTAGTTTGATAACCTGTTGCAATGAAGTTAGATTGATGTTGTAAAAATGACTGGCACTTGCAAAGATATCCATAAGACTATTAGGAAGGAGCATTTTAATGCCACACAAATTAAATGCAGTGTTGTTACATACAAAGATGAAAAAAAACCTGACATCAATCAAAAAAACCAGGGGGGAGTGAGACTTTGCAATTGTAGTAGAAAGGGAAAAAGTCATTCTGATACTCATAGTCAAAAAGGAAATAAAATTATAAGAATTACTATGGGAAAATAAGAGTGAGTACAAGGAAAATGAAAAAGAGCATAAATATTTGCTGCTGTATAAATCCAAAGTGAGCTCAGACTCTGCCTGCTGTGAGCAATTCAGCTCTCCCTGTCCTCCACCATGAAAAGGGCTATAATGGAACTAGTTCAGAGAAAGCCAAAGCTGAACTTAAGATATGAAATGGCTTCTAGAGGAAGAATAAATAGGTCTTCTGCTTGGAAAGGCTATAACTGAAAATAAATATTGCAAAAATACAGGAATTAATGTGGAGAACACAGAATCATCTAGGCTGGAAAATACCTTGAAGTGCATTGAGTCTGACCATTTATTAACCCAGTACTGCCACATCCAACACTAAACCATACCCCACGTGCCACATTCACTTATCTTTTAAATACCTCCAGGGATGGTGATTCAGCCATTCCCTGGTAAGCCTGTTCCAATGCTGGACAACCCTTCTTGTGAAAAAATTCTTCATAATA
This sequence comes from Prinia subflava, assembly GCF_021018805.1. Lineage (NCBI taxonomy): Eukaryota > Metazoa > Chordata > Aves > Passeriformes > Cisticolidae > Prinia > Prinia subflava. The sequence continues at coordinate 46,175,210 of NC_086248.1, forward strand.
CCCAATCTGAACCTCCCCTGCCACAACCTGAGGCCATTTTTCTTGCCCCTGTTGTTATTTTATGGGAAAAGGAAGTTTACTTGGGGCTATGCAATGAAGAAAATAGGTGGTACATAAAAGGATGCAATTTTTAAACGCAGGCACTTAAGTTATGGGACTTCTGCTAAAAAATATGAGTGATAGAAAGAACTCAGTTTATCATAATTCCACTAAGGCTGTGGAATAGTAAGGGGAAGTTACTAGTTTACATCTTTACAAACCCGCTATGCAGTGGAATGGTCTGTGCCTGCATGAAGAGTTAGGGGAAAAGGAGGCAGGCTTGGTAGAACAGAAAACTTAAGGAAGGATAGGAAAGAAGATGCAAAGTGTGAGGGGTTCTGGGTTCAAAGAATGAGGAGAAATGTTTTGACTCTGAGAGTTGGGGAGGAGGTGGCTTGTGAAAGGAGTGTGGAGAGAGAAGGGCTTGGGACATACAAGGTCACAGCTATGAAAAAGCAGATGAGAGAAGAGAGACTGTGCTGTGCTGCACAGGATTTTGCTTGAGAATGGGAAGGGATTACTGTGGTGCCTCCCTGCTGCCTCTAAGCAGCTCTTATCTGGAAACAAATTTGCAGAGACTTGGCCTTCCTCTCCCAGCAGCAAGGCTTTTGTCACTCCTACATTCTCTTTTTGTCACTCAAAAATATAAAAATTCAAGTGTGTTTTCCAGATGAAAACGAATCTATTTTACCATCTCTTTTAAAATCAATACTTCAGCATCACGGTTCCCCCAAACTCATCTCCTCCTCTACAGTTTTGCCCCTCTTTTTGCAGCGTGAGCTGGAGAAGTATGCACATACTTCTGTCCCGCGGGCAGGCTCAGCTGACAGTGGCAGCGTCTCCTTTGCTCAAATCCATTTCCAAATTTAGTCAGGCAGATGTAGCAATAAATTGCGGACAAAGCCCATTCCCGGCTTGGCCAGCAGATGGCAATTCCTGCTTTGTAAGATATCCTTAGGCGGCCTTTAAGGCGTGCAGAAAGAGGAGTTTGCAGTAGCTGAGTTTCCGTAACACTGCTTTGAGCATAAAAGCACCTCTGGAAATTGTGTTCAGGTTTCCTGTCGGCTGCCACCAAATCAGATACCAGAGCTGCTCGGTGTGTGAAATCAGGGTTGTCATACCCGAAGGATAAAAGAACTTTACACTGCTCTGTTCACTCAGCAGTTAACTCTGCTTCGCTGTTCTAAGAAGCAGCACAGGAACTTTTGGTCCCGTTTTAATGGTATTGCAGAATCTACATTGCTTTGGGGATGTTTTCTGTCAAATCAAATGTTCCTGGCATGCAGTGACATGGAAAGCTGAAATTAGAGCTAATACAAGTGGGTGTTTCCTGCTGTTACAAATCTATGGGAAATGACTTCTTTCATTAAAAAAAAAAAAAAAAAAAAAAGAGAGAGCAGAGTGTGTAGGTGCAGATAATCTACGTATGAAATTACAGACTGCTGGAGGAGGTTATCAGAGAAGACTGCTGCAGAGAAATCAATGTAAACTTGAGTTAGTAACACTAACAAACTTTTTTTTGTAAAACAACAAACTCTTTGCTGTAAAAGAGAACAGTTTCAGGAATGATGTAAAAAGCCAGCAAGACAGAACAATGATTACTGGACAAATACATTGATAGTTTCCTTTTCCTTGCCTGAACTCCTGTTTCATTTTCCCACTGAAATGGCTCTGTAGGGCTAACTTCAGTGGGTTATTTAGGGAATGTTGTAAGTTTTTCATCTTGGGATTGGTGACTTCCAGTGTAGGGAGGAGGAAGGGTTAGGAAGAGGCTCCAAGATGACATTACAGAAATGACTGGGCCAGAAGGGGGTACAGAAGTTCTCAGTAAGCGTGGGGAGAAAAAAATCCTTAAATAATTTCTGGTGATTTTTTTGTCTGGAGAAGCATAAATAGGATATGAAGCAAGCTTTATCTAGCTTTATGTGGCTCAAAGCTTAGTTGTCCTGATGTGGGACTGAGAGCTGAAGGAAGAGAAAAAGGAAAATTATTCAAAGAGGTACTAGGGGTCCTGCCAAGAAGCCAGGTTACTTTTAAACACTCAATATTTGAAACCGATCGAAATACTGTGTTTTACTTTCCAGTTGTACTGATACCATCAAAATATCATGAGAGAATTCATTCCTAGACTGAGAGTGTGAGTAACAGTTTTTAACTCAAGGTCCTTTCCCAAGCTACTGTACACAGAGCAGAAGTGTGCAAAGTCTGCCCTTGTGTTTCTGCCATTAGTGGCCCGTGCTCTGTGAGTTACAAGACTTCTCACTGTCAGAAAACAAAGTGCTTCCTTGAGGGAGGGAGAGTCTGGACCACCAGAAACAAGCCAGCTGAAGCAGAAGTCTGGAGGGGCTATCTGGCCTCAGGCTCCAAAGGAAGGCCAGGATTTGCTGTTGGTGAATGGTTTAGGCAGACTACAGGGACTGTGTTCAAACATTTGTTTCAAAACAAACAAACCTGTAACTCTTACATGTTAATGGGTAAGAAATTCTTGCTCTAAGCCTGTGCTCATTGCTTTGACATCAAACTTTTTTCTGAAAACTGTTGTTAGGAAAGCATGTTATTGGGAAAGAGCGGGAGGAATTCATCCAGGTAGTTAGGAGGGTTGGTTTTGGGGTAGGAGAGAGAAGAGACTCATGGCTGTGAAAATGGAGTTAAACATGGGTCTGCACCTGGCAGTTTGCTTGAGAAATCCAGAGTTAGGAACACTGTGTCTCTCTGCATCAGCAAAGCTTCGAAATGTGGGAGATTGAGCTTGATGACAACTAGACTAAGCTGATGTCTATCCAGAGAACAGACATCAAGCCTCATGTGGCAACTGGTGCTTCCAGTTAATATCTCCCCATATATTCCTCTACAAAAGGAGAGTGACATCTCATCTTTACAAGGAGCTCACAGCTTGACTAGAAAACATCAGAAGTCTAGCTCTCTCACACTGATCCTGCACATCAGGAAAAGCAAAATGGGAAATGTTCCACTGAAATCCCTTTGGAGGTTACCCTAGAGTACCAGTCCTACTGTGAAAGTTGAAGTCAAACACAAGGTTGGGGTTTTTTGTAAGTGTCTGTAATTCCAGGCTATGCTTGGATTCACTGCAGAACTAAAACCCTGCTTTTTCCAACTGGTGGCCTTGCAAAGTCATACTGAAACCAAAATCTACTGTGTACTTTGGCAGAGGTATTACCAGCCATAAAGATCTAGCAACTGCAACCTGTGTAACAATCTTGCTAATTGCATTTAAATTGGAGTGCATCAACCCTTCTAACACTGAATAAAACCTTTATTTTTCTCCATGAAAAAAGGAGACAGGAGGCTGGATGTATACAGCTGAGCAGGGTTTTGACAAGTGTTTCTGCAACGAGACTCAACACCAAGTTAAACTAATTCCCATTTGCTATGTGGGTGCAAGTTATTAGGTTGCATAAAGTAAAAGATGGTCTAAAGTTAAAGTTCTGCAGTAACCTCACAATAATTCATGTGCAAACACAACTTAAAGGTCTTTTTTTACTCCATAATCATTCATATGTAAACAGTCTTATGTGAGAATAATTACTTTTCTTCTTGTTCAACTTTTTCCACATGTCCTTGGGATACTAAGCTAACTCATGAAAAAAAGGTTCTCTTGTCTATGTGGATATATATATATATATATATATATATATATATAAGAAAAGCTTGGTAGTACTTTAACTTCCTGCTTTTCTACTGACTGGTGGCAGCACATCAAATATCCTGCAGAAATACAGTTAGAAAAATGTCTTAAGATCAAAGGAATTACAAAGTTACGATGTCTGGAAACAAAGTGGGTTGTTAAAGGTCAGCAAACATTCTTTCTGTAAAATGAAGGGTCCCAGGTTATTTTTAAGATCACCTCCTTACGTCAGGGGTGACTTTCTTAGTGGGAATATTAGCCATGTTTTGATAAGAGGGAAACCTGGGATGACTTAATGATTAATAGTGTTATTCGCCATAGCAAATTTACACCAGATAGAATAATTGTACATAATTTAGTACACAGTTTTCATGCCCAGCCAGTAGCATTATAGGTCTTATTAATTGTAAAAACCTGTTAGCACACAGCAGTATCCTTCAGTAAATTGCAGCAAAGTGAATTCTGGAATGACAATAGCACTGCCTGTGCACGGTTATAAATCAGATTTTTAAGCGTCAGGGAATTATTCATGTGGTTTAAGTGGCTTGGGTTTATATTGTCTTATTGCTTATTTGGCCCAATTTGAACATGCAAGCTTTCCCTCAAAGGGTGGTACTCTGTGTACGATATTATTCAAACAGTTGGCAACTTCTTAAAGGTTTAGATGTTACTTGAAGAACTTAGAGGAGTTGAAGGCTTTAAAATAATTAGGTGGAGTGTCATTTCATTTTAAATATTGCTATCCCAGGGAGTTTAAATAAGGTGGCCTTGATTTCACCCTGATGAGAGAAGGAGGGAAGTGTTTTCTTTAAAGTGCTTCTAACTAAAATGTATGACATACACTTTAATGCTTAGACCTATTATATACTGAATAATTCTGCCTGAAAACAGATACTGCATCTGTTATGTCACAGTGCTATGATCAGAAGCTTCTGTAATGCAAAATCTTTACACAGTCTTTACTTTAAATACTTGGGAAGATCGTTATGATGATAAAGAAAATTGATCATTAATTTTATCTGTATTTTTATCTGTATGCATTTTAGGGACTGCATCTAGGATTCCCAGAGAGAAATCTTAGCCTATGTGAGTTATGAAAAATGCTGTTTCAGAGGGAGGACAAAGAGCACTTGGGAGATGCTGAAGCTGAAGGATTCACATCTGGCTTTCAAGTAAAGGCTGCACTAAGAAGGACCAGCTGTAAGGTAACCTCATACTCCTCATGGCTGAGCCTGGCCAGGGGTAGGACACTGTCTTACTCAGCCTAAGTAATAGGGAGGGCAATTTAGGATTCCTTAATGAAATTGATTTGTGTGAATATTTGCTGTACTAGAAGTCCTTTTGTACTAATTTCTTTTATTTTTGTATGTAAAGTAACAGTTATCCCATTAATCTGGTAGGTATTTTATCAGAATATAACTAGAAGGTGCAGGGCCTATGAATGTGCTTACTTTTGAACAAGTGGTATATTTTTACTTAGCCACAAAGTAAATACATATTTAGAGAAAGGCCTCTGATACAGGATTTATTTGACTTTTAAGAAATCCCTGTCAACAGAAGGATTAATTTAATTCTGCTTTTGAAAGAGATGAGATATTCAATGGTGCTAACAAGAATTGTTATGTTTATTTCACAAAATATAGTCAAACTAATGTTGCATTTTCACACAACTTTGTTGAAGTCTATTTTACCCATATTACCATACAAGGGATGAATTGTGTGTTAAATAACCCATCAATTGGAGAAAAATGAGCCAGAGAGAGTATGTTTTTGGTTTTTTTTACTGACTTGCAAAAGATTGTTTTTTTCTTGTGGGATACCCAACTTCAAATTCAGGATTTTAGATGATAGCTTGAAAGTAGATGTACACTGAGGACAATAATTCAGAATTAAAAAAAGAAAAATGAAAAAAGTTAATGTTTGTTAATCTTTCACAATATAAAGAAATTCTTCTTAAGCAGAAAACCAGAATGGAATTAAGTCCTTCTGTACCAGCTGCAAGGTAGATGCATGAAATTATTTACCATATATTTAATGTCTAATATAGTTTAAATACTTCCATGTAAATATGTACAGCCCAAAACTATTCTTTCTTGTATTTAGTACCTCTATAACAGTCTTAAAATGACAGATTTTTTAATGTTGTATTTCTCAACATAAATCTGCTCAATTTGCAAAAGCAAGTAGACTTTCTACATGGAAGACTTTGTTAACAGTTTTCATATGCCTTAATATTTGAATTGACTCACTTAGATACACAGTTTTGCTTACCTAGTAAGTAAAATGCTGACAGTGTTGTAAATCATACCTTGAAATGGGGCCACTACCACCTGCTAGCCCTTGCTATAGCCTTTAATACAGAAACACTTCCAAAGGACAAATGGACAACAGTGATCAACAAGGTTAATTTAACTTCCATAAAAATTAGAATTCTTAAGACTCAAGGGAGCAAGCTTAGCATCACTTCTATTCCTGGTGGTTTTTCACTCCAGGTAATACTGTCAGAGGTAGGGTTTTTTTCTTTTTCAGCTTTTCGCAGCCTGAAAATTTAACTGAGCGGCTGCTGAGCAACCAGCTAAAATCTGCTTCCAGACAACAATCTGATTTGGTTGATTTGGTAGAACATTTGCATCTCTGATGCTCCAAACTTTTGTTGAACATGAAATTGAGTTCTTGAGATTGCAAAGGTGGTCTGGAAGATATTAAATCTACATAAACAAAGGAAGGAACTCTGAGATGCTTGGATCCTGTGATAATGCATGCAATATGAAATACTTGACCTGTGTAGTGGTATCAAACCAAGCCTGAAGACAGCCTAAAACAATGGCTTGAAGCTGTTCCTGCTCATTTGAAAGAGACGTTAACTTTGAAGCTGAATGAGAATGTTGCCAGCTCTGTTAGTTATTTCACTGCCAAGGGAGAGGTGAATGATCATGCTAGGACAATGTATTCTTCATGCTTCCTCATTTAGCAATAGGATCAAAACGAATTCCGTGTTTGAGGTCAGAATAAAAATTATCTTAAGATGTTCTTCAACTTAATAGATGCGGGTGGGATTATTTTCTCCAAATTTTGGGTGTCTAGAGTTCTCACTCATACATCTAAGCTAGTCATCTGGGCTCCTTCAGTGTCACTTATGTCATCATAAATGCTAATGTTTAAAGTAATCTGTGCCCCTGTTCCCACCTACCAACACTACATAGATGATGTCCCTGATCAGAGGTTCACAGTGGAGACAGTGCAAGGTAGGCTAGAGAAATCCTACACTAAAAGTCTGCCATCAAAAATCTAGCTTTGTGCAGCTGGGGATTGCCAGGGGCAGAGGGCTTTGACAGGTACTGACTGCCACTTTCTTTCCCTTGCCCATCTTTTATAGTAGCAGTTATGTGTCAGCCATACTCCAGACAATGGCTGGTCAAGTCCCATCCACTCTTCACTGAAAGATAAACTAAATCTGAGTTTAACTTGTAAAGAAGCCAGCACTGAGCCATAAGGTGAATCTAAAAAAGGGAAATGTTAAGTCTGGAATTGGTGTTTTAAATAAATGCAGAAATTGGAACTGGATGTGTTGCCTTACCTTAGCTTGACTAGTTAGACATTTACTCTACTTTCTTGCCCTCTCTCATACTGGTTGGAATTAGGAGAGAATCTATATCTCGACAACTAATAGCAGTCTAGAAAACTTCTACTGCATGTATTATCAAATTTAGGTTAGACACTTTCAACACTCCCCACAGTTAACAAGTAAAATCTGTGGTTTTTACCTTTGAAATGTGTGACTCATCTGCTCAGCAGTCAGATGCAGCCCTAGTAGTTCATACCACTCAGCTGGAGCCAAGTCTGAAACATCAGTAGAACATCCTGTCTGGCTGAGAAATGCATAAACACTGCCTACTGAATAGGGTTTAATCTAATGCTGATCTTCACGCGATTGGCGATACCGTGTGTTTTTGTGTTTTAATGGTTATCCTGTTTATCTCATCTTTCTGACCTAAGTCCAAATCCTTCTGCTGAATAGGTGTCTTAGCTGAAAATTAAAGAACAGAAAGGCTTAGTCATTAGTGTCGTGCATTAGTCTAACTGGCCACAAGATTTTATATTAGCCTCATGTCCTCTCTGTATAGTTCCTCTCTTTCTTGGATTTGCTTCTACTGTACAACTTGTTTAAAATTTGTGGTAAAGTTAGGAATTTTACTGAAGACCTATTTTTGCTGGATGATGTAGGCATATCCTTTTCAATGATTACAGTACAAATTCTCATCAGATCAACAGAAGAAGGAAGAATTAAATTCTCTGAACATGTATTCTTCAGGCTTGGCATCCTGTGCAGTTTACATTTGTGGAATACTACATGACTTTGAAAAGATTTTAAAATAGAATGATTTACAGAAAAGCTGTCTTGTGTGTCACTAACAGCATGCTACAACAATATAGGTTTTTGTTTTGGTTTGGTTTTTTCAAGTCATAGGCAATTTAAATATTCTTTCTTAGTCAAAGAAAATGCTGCATGTGAGAGCTACTGAACTCTTGGTCTATTTTCAATAGCTTGTGAGAAAGTGAGTCAATGTTTAATGGGGAGCTGGCTAGAATTTCAGATAGGGTTGCAGAAGATGCCATTTCCCAGCCCCTGGGGCTTTTGAAAGTCCACAAATGATAGGGCAAATTCCTCCTTTGGCATTGGCCTTTTATGTATTGATCCAAAAATAGGCACAGCCTAAGTACCACCACAGCAGATGTCTGTCGTGTATTGTGTCTTTTGCGTGCACAATTGCTGCTTGTTATCAGCTGTAGGGTATTAATAAAACATGTAAAATAAGCACATTACCATAAACAGGAAGGAATCTTAGACAAACCCAAGGCTTTCCTCAGAACACATTTCTCAGCTTATCCATACTCTCTTGTTTTTTTCCACTTCTCTCTCTGTTTTCCTGTTGGTTTTATGATTTTTTCTTTTTGTTTATAACAACAATTTAGCTGAAACATATGCAGTTATCTATATAAGAGGGATATCCTCTACATCTCTGTAACCTCTTCATTTTCACTGTTTTATGGTGATTATCTCATGTCCATCTTCCTTCTTTTTTCCTTTTCAACTGTTTTTCTTGTGGACATTCAGAGTTCAAATAGCAGAGCCACAAAGGCGGCTTTCCTTTCACATACTTTTCCAGAGTTAGTATTTTTTTTTTTCAAATAATACTTTTAAAATTCCTTGATAGCAATAATTCAAACACCAGTTTTTGTGAATCTCTGGGGTTACAAAAAAACAGAAATCAAAAACTTCAGAAATCAAACTGCAGTCAAACCTACTCATATTCTGTTTGCAAAGTACATTCTCTATGGAAATTATCTGACTATGAGGAGTGAGATTTTATTGTTCCTGTTCTTGGGAACTACTAGGGAAATAGCTGAGATCTCAAGAGACCTTTCTCAAAAGGGAAGAGGCTTAGCTCTTGAGAGGAGCAGGGTGTACCAAAGAGATACAAAGTTTCTCTAGATTAAGGCCTACTTAAGGCCTGTAAAGTAAGACCTCATGAGCCTAATTTTTTTTTTGAAACATAAATACTATATTTTTTTTAGTTTAGTTGATTAGCAGTAGGACCACAACATATACAGAATAGTGAAGAAATTCAGAATAGTTATAGACATCACAGTGTAAAAACTGTACTAGAGAATCTGATTTTTTGACTATGCATTCCCAAATGTGAGTCAAAAGGGAAAATAATTTGTTCATACCAATCAGGGTATAAGAAACATTTAGTGACTGGAAAACAGAATCTTAAAAAAAAAATGCACAGAAGTGGAAGCTGCAGACAATATGTTCACAATGGGTTTTCTTAAAGACACATCCTTTATCTTAAAAAGCTGGGGAGTCATTGCAGTGTTTATAGGAAACAGGGAAATGAAACACCAGTACATAAATATTACCTTGGAAAATATGTAGAGAGAGTCTTGAGCTTAACTGAACACTGTCCAAAACTGAAAAAGTATGTGGCACTTCCCTCAGGCAATTCCCTGATTTGACTTTCCATCGTACAGTTCACAAGCTTCCATTCAGGACTCCCATCTGAGGAGTCTCTCTGAGTGTTAGAAACATACCTGAGAGTTTGTGGAACCATGACCCCTTTCATCAGCCGCATTAAGATCCAGTCTTGGATTTTGCCCTTGTTTATTTCCATGCAACTGAAAGTTTAATTAAGTTAATCGTTGCTGACATATGTAATGAAGATTGAATCTGAAAGCAAAAAAGGTTTGTTTGTTCTGTCATAACTGTTCAAAAATGTCCTGTGGAAGAAGCTTTAATTATTGTAAGAAAGCTCAACAGATTTAGCAAACAGCTTCTGGACAAAGACTTCGTGGAGAATGTGAACTGTTAACTTTTGCACATTCAATTGCTTATGAAATATTTTGAGCATAGTTAAGCTTATCATAGGCTTGGGGTTTTAATAGACATCTAGACTTGTTCCTTGGGGAGAACAGATGTGTTTTTCAGTGGCTGGCCAACTATTCTCTCTTTGCTTTGATAATACTTAGGTATTTCATAAAACTATATATTGTGTTTTGTTGCTGGGGTTTTTTTTTGTTGTGGGTTTTTTTTTTTTTTTTTTTTTTCCCTGAATTCTACTGCTGTATGTTTATGTGTAATGTTTTTATGTTTAACTTAGAAGGGCACGGGTAACAAGACAGTGAGTGTGCAGCAAGATTAGTGCATCTATAAAATGCACTTCATTATAATAATAAAAAATGTATTTAACATTGTTACATGGTTTTCTTTCTTTAGCTACTGTTACTTTTCATGTGGAGAGCAATGTGCGCTGAATCAGAAGACATGTGCCTAAGAATCTGTGCTTTGTGTTGGACTAAACTTTGTTTTTCTGTGTGATCACTGGTAGGTAGGACGGAGAAGATGATTCGGGGTCAAAAAAGGAGGAAGAGGCTTTGGCAGGCAGGCAGGGGAGTTGGATGGCACAGCGGGCAGGGCAGTAGCAGCCCAGGCTCTGAGGGAAGAAATTGGGATGTTGTATGAACGCAAGAGGATGCTTTGAGCCCTCCAGATCTCACAGGGAAGTACGAAGCATCCAGATTTAATCTGCTGACTTTCTTTCAAGAAGCTCTCTTCCTCATCCAGCCCAAACTGCTAAAGACATAAGTAGCTGCCAAACAGCGGAACAGATGTGCGTCTGTAAGCTTGGAAGCAGGATCGTGGATAAAAACTTGCCATTTAACACTCCTGACCTGCGCTTTCCCTATCCTCTCACTTCCCTGGTTGTGGGGAGAAAAGGTCAAGAGTTGATGCCTCCGTGCAAATGGAAGACATGTCAAGAAGTGTGCAGGAGCAAGTACTTTCTCTTCCTTTTTGTTGACAAGCAGGAAAGACAAGTGGGCAGAAGCGGTTCCCGCTCGGTGTCCCCCGGCCCAGCGTGTCCCAGGGGGAGGCGGACAGCTGTCCCGGAGGACAGCGGATGCCCCGAGGCCCCTGGAGCTGGCAGCCCCGCTCTCGGGGGGAGGGTGGGCACTGGAGCTCCAGAGAGCCCCGGGCAGCGCCGAGAGCCGGCTATCACCGCCAGCGTGGGTGCGGAGATGTGCGTGTGTGTGGCGGGGTGCGCGTCTTGGGGCGGCTTCTCTTTATTTCGTTGTTGTTTGCCAGCAGCCGGGGCGGAAGTTTCACTCTTCCCCCTGGCCCGGCTCGGGCGGGACACCCTGGGCGCAGCTGCCCTGCCTCGTGGGGAGCGGGCAGGGCCCGGGAGCGGGGCCAGGGGCTTGTTTACCCCTCTGCCGGCCGAGGGCAGTGCGCGGTACCTGCGTGCCGCCTCGGGGCGCTCGCCCGCCTCCCGCCCCTTCCCGGCGGCCATTCACCTCTCGCCGCCCGCCAGCCTCGCCCTCCGCTGCCGCGCTCCCCTCCGCGGCGGCCGCGGCTCCGAGCGCTGGCTGCCGCCGCCGCCGCCACGGTGCCGCCCCGCTCTGCCCCCTCGGCCCGAGAGCCGGAGCGGCGGGCGGGGTGGCAGAGAGAGGAGCGTGGCTTCCCTGCCTTTGCCCGGCCCCCTCCCTCCTCCCCTCCCGCGGCCAATCGGCGCGGAGGGAAGCGCTCATGCCGCTGACGCCCCCGAGGGAGCCCCCCTTTTAAAATAAAGCGGCGGCGGCGCGGCGGGAAGCGGGGGGCGTGCGCCGGCCTCGCTCAGTCTCGCGCACCGGCGGGTGAGCGGGCGGACAGCAGACAGACAGGGCGCCGCATGATGCCCGCAGCCAGGGGCTGAAGCGGGTGAGGGACGAGAGGTCGCGAGCAGAAGGAGAAGAAGGCGGGAGAGGAGCCTGCAGCGTGTGGCGCCCGCTCCGAGGATGGCGCCGGTGAGCGAGCAGCTGGAGCCGCAGGGCGCGGGGGGAGAGCCCGCCGCCGCGACCCCCACGCCCGGCCCGCCGGCGGCCGAGGAGCCGCGGCGGGAGAACGGCGGCGAGCGCTGCCCCGGGAGCGGCGAGAGCGGGGCCCAGCCCCGGGCGGAGGAGGACGCCCCCGGGAGCCCGGGGTGCCCTGGGAGCGCTGAGGCGTGGGAGCCCCCCGAGGGCGGCTGGGGCTGGGTGGTGATGCTGGCCGCCATGTGGTGCAACGGCGCCGTCTTCGGCATTCAGAACTCATGCGGGGTCCTCTTCGTCTCCATGCTCCGGCTCTTCGGCAGCAGCGAGGACAAGCAGCTGGTCTTTAAAACAGGTGAGGGGCGCCGGGGGAAGGGGTTGGGGTGGTTTCCAGCCCGCTCCGCCTCCGGCCTTCCCCGCCCGCAGCCCGGGCGCAGGAGGTGTCCCGGCCGGGGGCTCTCGCTGCCGCTGGAGCCGCTCCGGCCGCCCGTGTCCGAGCCCGGGGCCGCGGGAGACAGACCCCTCCGGAGGGCCGGGCCGGAGCCTGCGGGGCGTTCGGGAATACCCCGAGGGGAAGGGCAGCTCCCCTCGCCTTTCTGCGAGGGTGGGCGCCCGCAGCCCTGCTCCCCGGCAGCCACCTCCCGGGGGATCGGGGACAAGCTCCGGGAGAGGAGCAGGTGTGCTCTCGCTTCTTCCACAGCTGGATCTTTAGGCGTCCGCTGTCGTGCATTATGGCTTACAATGCACACTTCTGGTCACTGAAACCTTTATTCCCCTGCCCGCGTTAGCCTAAAGGTTAGTCTAAATGATTAATTAATAGTGGGGTATAGTGACACTTAAAATATGTCAAGAATGGGCTTGGCAGTTGCCAAACCGAGCATTTTGATGTGCAGATACACTGCTGCAACCAGTGTCACAAAACTCGCCGGGGAAGTTAATGATATTTACTAAACTTTAAAGACATTAACAGTACTCTCACACGTTACTGATCTAAAGCACTTTAGACACATAAGATTCAATTCATTAAAAGGTAAGCATACATTCTGTTTTATTTTATGTGAGTTTTGTGTGGAAAGCGTCTTGTGCTCTGATTTTGTAAGGTGAGGAAATGCAGTTTTTGGTTCTTGGAATAACAACAATTGAAATTAAGAAACAGAATTAAAATTATATTTGGTAATAGTAAATAATGAAGGTGACTTATGGAAAGGATAGCTTCGTGTTAAATTATTAAAATGAAATACTGAAAAACAAACACTGTCTTTTACGTTTTTGTTCCTTTCTTTAAAAAAAAATCTAGCCTTGCAGAGTTGTAAGCCTGCTAGAAAACTTCTTCAGTACCGAGTGGGTGTTACAGACCTTTTGAAATTTATGTCTTCCTTAATACTTTCATAAGTGGGCCCAAAGTTGAGATGTTAAGACAAAGAAGTTAATTTTCCTCCTGCAGCTTATTAGCTATTTTTATCTGAAGTAGAAAACCAGGGTAGGTGTTTAGACTGAAGTAGGAAAGCTGAAGAGCTGTGGTGGAGCATTAAGTGATGTTCTCTCCAGCACTTGAATAGTTTGCAGTGCTATACAAGGTGTATTCCCCAGCGTTCTTGAGCTAGGAAGATGGGAAGCTACATCTGCATGTCATCTTGAGTGCCTGTTCCTCAGAAGGGAAATACACGCTCAGAAGTAGGTGCCTAGGCTCCTTAGCCCGAACAGGAGAAGAATGAGATTCAGAGAATGTGTTGTAAACATTTGCATACTGACCCGTGAGCCTCTGGCCAGTCAGAAATGCAGAAGCAAATGGGTGGCTGATTCTCTGCCTGTTCATTGTACAGAAGTGTAAAAATTGCTTTTTCTGAGTATCTGGTAGAGTAGTGACCATCTCTTAAATACTGTTGTATTGCACTTAAAAATTTAAAAAGTCTTTAAGTAGTAGTACAGTAGTGAAAATAATCAACAAGAGAAAGACTGAAATTATCTCCTATCTTCCAGAAGGGTAATTGCACCACTGGTGTCTAAGTGAGCCAAGATTGTGGATGTGCTCTATTCATGTTTTTGAAAACTTGCCCAATTGCAGAAGAGAGTGGGGGGAAAAAATGGAACCTGGCTGTAGAGCCTAGTTGTTTTGATTCCTGCTTAGAAGAACAGGAAGAGTTCTGAGTCCTGGATGCAGCCAGCACCTCCTGTATTGCTTTTCAAGTGATTTGAGGAAAAAAAATAAAGCTACAGCTGCACTTTGTTTTGCTTTATCAGAAGCATTCTGGTTTGGGTAATGTGGAAGGTGCTAATTTTGCTTTTTTTTTTTTTTTTTAAATTCAAATGGGTTCAAACTGGGGGAAATACTGGAAGATAGCTGCCTTGACTAGCTGACTTGTGTGCATGTGAAGGAGGACTGCAGATACAAGAAGTCTCCTGTAAACCGAAGTGCAGCAGATAAAAACCATTCCTTTCCTTTGAATGCCTGAAAGTACCTTGATAAGCTGGGATACTGGAAGGGAAAAGTCACTATGATTTTAGTGTTAGAGAAAATTCTAGCCTGATCATTCTCATGGCATTGATTCAAATACTTAATCTGCTAAGTCTCTTGAGTTTCGACTGATTGCAACTCAAACCTGGCAGTGGTAACTGAGTTAGTCAAGTTTAAGGGATTGGAAAACTGGAATTTGTAACAAAAGTTTTCTTGCTGTGGGGCTTTGCTTTAGAAAGCAAAGTTTAATAGTCTAATCCTTCTGGAAAAAAAAGGTAATATCTGAAATGCTGATGGTTTTTTTGAGAGGTATGAGTATTCTGGGTAGTTTCTTTAAGGATCCCAGGTGTCTGGAATTTTGCAGTTGATCCACAGTACCAAATAATTCAGATCTGTTTGTGGTCTGTTAGTGCTTTTATGTTTGGTGGATTTTTTGTTTTTTCACTACAGTTTAGCTGTTGCCAAGAGCACATGTGTTACCAGAAGTTTTTGGGTGCCTGGTCTTTTGAGACCACTCAGTAGTTGTCTCTTGCCTGGTGTTTTTCCTCAAAAGAGGAATTTAATAGGTTATAATAAAAGCTGCTTTTGGTATCTCTTAATAACATCTTGTAATATCTTAAAAGCCCATGCAAGGCAAAATGTGAGGGCACTAAATATCATAGCCTATGTTATTTTTGTTAGTGTTAGTAGTTGGGCAGGTGTTTATCAGAGTGAAAGGCAAAAAGGTAGGAGGCAGAATGGAGGAAGATGTAGTCAAGTAGTGACTCTGTCTAGCAGATGAGGAGTGGAAGGTACAGAAAGTATGGGCAAAGCAGCAAGGCTGTTTACAGCATGCAGCATCAGCACTCGATAAATAAGATAAAGAACTATAACTAACATTGTTGCTGGATTTAGGAGTATTAATGGAAAAACTTGTGGGTCATAGAGGGTTTGAAAATTCCTTTAAGGGACACGTTTTTATGAAAAAAATTTAATATGACTAGTAAACAGTATTTTGGTCCTTATATTAGCAAAAACCTCATTTCTTTGCTTATGTGGTGCACTATATAAGCAATTCCATTGTTTCCTTATGTAGCCATTTTTTGTTCAAAAACTAATTGATTCACAACTCTAGAAGAGGAAAAACCCCTAGTATACGTATAAAACTTCTAGAAAGGTGTGCCTGAAGTCTCAGGAAACTACTCTGTTCATTGTTTATAGTTAATTGTGTTTGAGGAACAAGTTGGGTGAAAAAAAAAACAATGGCAGTGGAATACAGGAGGCTCATGGTCCTTGGAAATATGGCAGACCTAGCTGGCCTCTAGTGTTCAAATGCAATTGTAGTCTGATCACCCTGGAAGGGAAAGGATTTGGTCCAGACCAGTCCAGGGTCTGGCAGGAAGAGCACTTGGCTCCTTTCCCTATTGGAGTTATCACATGGGGATGAGGAGCACCGAGCCAGTCCCACTGTTATCTCACTGATTTGTGGGCCCCATCTAGTCCCATGTTTTGCTCTCTTGATAGGTGCCTCTGTAATATAGGTGTTTAAGTGTGTATGTATCCATACTTGTTTTCAAAAGCCAAATAAATACTACGATACTAGTGGCAACAGAGATAAAAATAGTAGGTTTCATTAAAAAAAATCAGATAAAATTATTAGTTCCACTACTTTAATTGCTCCTTGTTCTATGATTTGCAATGCTGGTTCTGTAACTCTACTGGATTATTCTCTCGTGTACAGGTAGTAAGTATACCTGTGTGTACAGGTATCACCTGCACAGGTCTGCATCCACGTGCTTGCTTTGTTAGCCAGAGTTCCTAGAAGACACCATCTCGCCTTGCCTGGACTGGTTATCTTGTGCTTGCATGTCTCTGGGTTTGCCTGTCTAAGGTGCAGACTTTGGTGATGTATCTGGATATCAGGATGATTGATTGGCTGGCTCAACACTGTTGGCACCATCAGGGCTCTGGGACCTGGATTGCTGAAAGTTTGATATGGCAGGGAGGAGAATTCTGATTTTGCTTTCACATTCAGGCTAATTCAGATACTGAAAAGATAATGTTGAATGACTACGAAGATCTACAGTGGATAATTTCACAGGACAGTTTGAAGTTTTTCTGTACTCTTTTCTTGAATCTTTTGATATCTTCCTGAGTTTTCCTCCAGAGATAAAGACCATCAGCAATTTTGATATAATTCAAGTCCTTGTTGTGTAACATTTCTTCAGAATCACACTTATGTTTCTAAATCTATGGGCTGCTGTATCCAGTAAATTGGGAACCTTGGCAGGCTGGATCTGTGTCACGTGGCTTATGAGAGAGCAACTAATTTATCTTTTTAAGAAGTAGTAAGTCAAATTTGGAATGCAGAAGTTATCAGAGTACACAAGTATAATTTGTGTGAGGTACGAGGAAGTGTACTATTGTATAACACCTTGGTCTATAAGGATTACATTGCAGTGGAGGATGTAGGTCCACAAAAAGCTGGATTCCAGTTTTGAACAAAGAAATTAACAAGGAAACAATGGAATAGCTTATATAATGCACATGATTCAGTGCTGCTGTAGTCTGCTTTCCTTCTCATGTTTGTGTGGCTATTGAAACCAGAGTGGGGAATCAACGAGTTCTAAACTGAAAACTAACCTGATATATAAGTAGTGATTCCTTTTGTTCAGCTGCAGCAATTTTTGTGCCCCTTTGACCTGGCTTTGTGATTATAAATACCTATGTAAATGAAGATTCTGGAGTACCTGATGTGATGACTGGGTGAAACTAGAAAGTTGAAGGCAATTTCTCTAGTATGTTGTCTTTTTTTTTAGAACAAAATTATTAATACCACTACTGTTCATGCATACACACATGCAGTGTCTTTATGCCTCTGGAACATTTCTCATGTAGTCTTGTTAACTATTCTGCAGAGTGATTACTTAAGTTGTCCTTTTGTGGGTTTGTTTTTCTTTTTTCTTATATTGGATTTCACATTGGTTAGGTTCTTCCAGTTGTTCCAGCTGCAGGTTAACTTGCAACAAACAGCTTCATTAGGGAGAATAATCTTCCTAATATGTCTGAAAGCTAGTTACCAGTTAATATTTGTGGGTTTCTTTAGAGGCGGGGTTTCTTTAGAATTTCATAGTGATGAAACATCCCTATAGAATTCTAAAGATGATTGGCAGTTGTCACTACTCTGTCTTAAATCCACATGCCTCAAGTTATGAGCTCTGGTGGGCTGCCTGTCAGACAAAATTACATCCTCTAAAATCTCCTTCATACAAATCCACTGAAATACTAAGTTTTACTGTACTCTATTTATGGTAGTTTTGCTGCACATGAAATACCTTTCATACTCCCAATGTTATTTCTTTGTCAATGCCTCTGTTGCTCTCTGTTATGTAGAGAAGAAAGGCATTGTGTCATGTTACAAAATGAGGCTTTGCTGTTTGCTGGCATGAATGATGTACTATGATGACATTGTGGTGTCAATTTTGCATTATTTACATAACATAATGCTTTTCTTGCTGCTTATTATCAGTACCTGCAGTCAGTGAAGCTTAGTTGACTTTGAAGTTTTCCAGTGTGCATTACTCCTTGCTCTTCAGCTTTGTTTTGTTTAGTTGGTCCCTGTGGTCTGTTCAATGCCATCCTACTCATCCATTTTTTGGCTACCATTCTTTGAGGTTTCTCAGATCCCTTCCTCATTTTTGAGTTGCCTGAAATAACTGCTGTGTAAAGGGGAAGTTAGCAAAATGTGCATGTTTATTAATAAACTTTTTTCTTAGACTTAGCAAGATTTACCTGTGCTTAGTGTTTGCCTATCCATAAATGTGATTTCATGTTTCAACACAGTCTGCTTGCCTCTGGACACTTCCAGTTTTGTAATGATGCTCAGTCTCTTTCTCATGATTTCTGTTGCCTCCTAAAAAAATGTTATTGAAGGCTATCTTGAAGTTTAAATGTTATTGATCTCTCTTTCCATTATTGAGTTACAAGTCTTGTATGAAGCAATGTAGTAGAGTGTTCTTAAACTATGATAGCACAGAATGTCTATATGTTCATTTTACTCTTTTAGCCAGTTTGAGTTAATTAGAGATAATAACAAACTGTAGCCTCTACTTGGAGCAATGTCTACTACAGCAGGCATCTAAGGACCTTGCCCAGTTGGGTTTTGATCATCTGCAAGGATGGACACTCCACAGCCCCCAAAGTGCCAGTGTTTGACTACTTTGAGCAAAGAAGATCTTTCTTACCTTTAAATAGAATTTTCTTTATTTCAATTTGTGTTCATTACTTCTTCTCAGAAAACCACTGCAAAGAGTTTGGCTCAGTCTCTTCACATCCTCTCATGGGGTACTTGTGCATGCTAAGATTTCCCCCTGCAGCCTTTCCTGCTTGAACCTAACCAACACCACATCTCTGTGCCTCTCATCATGTGTCAGATGCTCCAGTTCCCTTAACTTTGCAACCCTTTGCTGGATTCACAGTAGGAATCAGACTGCCTGCTCCTCCTTGGCATTGTTGGTGTTTCAGGCTTTGATGCTTGAAGGTCTCAGAGAAGGTAAAGCCAATCTGTTGTCACATCCAGTGTCGTGCATTGTGCTGACCCCCTCCCATATTTCCCTCACCTGGTAAAATAAATACTGCACTAACACACATCTCCTCGGGAATCTGAGTGCCTGCTGCCTGCCACGCTCTTTTAATAGAATTACACACATCAAATATCATGCTATGAAATGAGAAAAATATTTGGAAAATTCTAACTTATATTGCTGTGTATTGGTAAGGATTTTCAATAAACATTCGTCTATAATGCTCAGCAGTTACCCAATTTGAAATTGCTTCTGCACTGTGAACTCCAGGGAAGGAGATGCACTGATTATTTGCATCCAAGCTAATATAACGCTGGTAATAGAACTGCTTAGTTTTAAAATAGTCCTTGTGTGAAGGAATGATATAGGCTCTTTGTTATATCTTCCACAGACATTTAATTCTTTCATTTTGTGAACAAACCATGCAACCGTAGACCATTGCAGTTCCTCTCAGTAAATAGATACAGAAAGGATAATTCTGAGAAAACATTCCCTTGTGATGTTACACTATTTGTTTTTGTTTCAGAAATCTAATTTATTGCAATAACAGCAGCTCTGTTTTAGATATTGCCTTTTAATTTTCGTGGGAACTGGATAGGAATGACTGGTTCTAATAGCTAAGTTAATAGCAGCCCTTTAGTAAGGACGGGACCAATTTAAAAATGATCAGTGCTAGTTTGTTCCCACACACAGGAAGGGATTACTGGGATCTTGAGCCCAGCCTCTGTTATCAGCAGCATGTCCATAATCCCATGGAACATGGTGTCACTTAGATGGTAGGGACACAGACTGGAAGTTGTAAAGCAATTTTCTTGCTCCCTTTTTGCTGAGTAAGCAGAAGCACTGCGATCTTTGGCTGTTTATCTTCTGCAGTGTGCCTTTTTCAGCACAGCTGTACTTTATGTATATCTTTTAAGTACACAATAGTTTTTTTCTTCTTTTGCATTTTTAAGAACATAGATTGGAGGAATAACAAGTAATTCAAAATGTGTTAACAATTAATTTAATTCTCTTAGTCTCTAACTGCAGTCCTCTTGGAAATGATTTGTAAAGTGCATTAAAGATTGTCTTCTGGCTCCTAAAGTGGATTTTAGCCATTTTTTCCAGAACCTTCAGTAAAAGTTCTGCAAATAGAAAACGCATTGAGGAAATAAAACAAGTCTTCCAACTTCATTGTAAAGAAGTATGTTGATATTGGTACCACATAATTTTAGCTGTATTTTATCAGTGCTGTAACTGAGCAAGGATAAAACATGATGATATAATGTTCTAAATAAACTATGATCTTTAAGCTTTTGCAGTCTAGGAGCAATCCTTTCTTTTGGACCAAAACTAGCTTTCTTAGGGGCAAGTTCATTATATGAAACCGGGAACAGTGTTCTTGTGTACCAGGTAGAAAAGTTTGTTTTGAAGAAAGAAAAGCACAAAAATCCCCTCTTTACTTAACTACAACATCAAAAGAGATTGTTCTAATTAGACATGTCCTAGTTTTGCACTTCCTATATTGTCTTGAAAGCTTAATTGAAAGCTTAAGATTCAAATAATTCAAGAGGAAAAGAGAAGGTTAGTATTCACTACCAAATGATCCCAAGTGAGTGTTGAGATGGGCTGGATCTTTGGAGACTTTTGTCTGTGCTGTCTCTGGTATCAGCACTCTAAACCTGTCTGCTGTCCTTGGGCCAACTTCTGTGACTTTGCTTTGTTTGCTTGCTGTACCCAGGCATGCACTAGCCATGTGTCTCTTAAGGAGCTGCTTAGTCTGCTCTGGATTAGGGTCTGGATGGCAGCTAAGCCACATACAGAGTGAGCAGTGGAGCAACAGGAATATAGGTGTAAAACAGAGGGGTTTGGTGGTCCAAGCAGGCCTTTAGCTCTTGTCCAAAGAGTCGGAAGCACTAAGTGTGCTTGGGGTACACAGCCAGGGCTTTCTGGGACAGTAACTTGATCCTGTGTCGTAACTGAACATGCTGGGACAATCTCAGTGGGTCCCACAGGTCAGACTGAGTCTGTTTGTTGTCAGTGTGCTCCAGCGTGGTGCATACTGTAGTAGTCTCAAAGTGGTTGGAACTGGCTGAGGACACCTGCTTCTCTACAATGCTGCTTGTTTTTATGAGAGAAAGGAAGGTGTGGTAGTGGTGCTTTACCGAAACCTGCTGTTAAACTCAAAGCACATGAGATTGAAATTGAGAGCCTGAACTGTGGTGCATGTTTTGGACATGACAGTGGGATGTGTCATGGTTCAGAGTAACAGCCTTATCAGAAGGTTGATTTAGTATGACTAGATAATATTTTTTCAAATCTTGAGTATACTATTTCTATGATAACTTTTGGATTCTCCTTCTATTTATCTGTGAAAATATTGCCTGTGGTCTCTTGAGCTCATTGGATTGACATATCCTGTGTGTGACAAAACTGAAGGTATGTACTTTAAAGAAAGCCTTTATGATTTTGGCACACAAAAGGGAATTTGAAGTTGCCCTTTGTTCTTTTATAACTTCAACTAATTTCTTACCTTTGAAATATTTATGTAGCTTAGGCTCTTCAAAACCCAGCATTGCATTCCAGACTTGAAAGAAATTAGAACTCTCAACTTATAATTTCTGCCACAGCTGGGTACTGGCAGTGATCTAGAAAATTAAATCAACACTAGGAAGTTTTCTGGAAGCTTAAATGTGCAAGCCTGGGATGTATTTTCTAATCCTATTAGAGTAACTCCATTTTTTACAAATTGAAGCATGAACCATTATCAGCTTTTTACACCTCTGTACATATCAAAGTATTTTGTTCATAGTGCAGCAGATTAATGAGTATTTAGTTTCATGCAGTGAAAGCACTGACCCTTGAAGCTGGAGGGGTAGAACTGGGACAGAATTGGGTAAATTAGTGGGAAGGCTGGAGTAGAACTGCACAAAAATAATATGGACAATGTTAATCTTTGTATGCAGTCAGAAGTTTAGCTCAGGTGTTATGGCTCAGAGAGGCTGAGAAGGCTCAGCTCTATTGTTATTACTTTTTTTTGCTTTTTCTGATATTAGGCAAAGAAAATGGTATGTTGCATGCAATTTATGCAACCTCATACTGCGGTATTGATCTTTTGTATATGTGGTTTAAGGCATTTAACTTAATGTGTGTTGTGCTCAGTGTCTGCATTGATGTCCATGGCAACAACTGTACACTGCATTAATAATTCTTTTATCTGAAAATTTCAATATTTCAGCAATTGGTCAAAATATTTTAAAAGATTTTGTAAATAATTTAGCTGTATTTATTAAGGATAATTGTATTGGGAAAATACAGGTTGAGAAAGGTGGATATCGTACAAACTACTCTGCTCTTGTTCTTTGAGAGACTGTCTCTGAGCAATTGAGATTTCTTTTCTGTTTTATGTGGTATTCCACTTACCAGTATTCCAGGAGCGTATTTTCCTGATTAGAGTAGGTCAGAGAGGTGCTATAAGCAGCAGACTTAAAACCCAGGTGAAAAGCTTTATCATGTCTTTAAAACTAGAACTGCATCTGGAGCTATGTGGTTGTTCTGGAGTTTCAAACAAAAAAGGATATGGATTCTTAGTGGGACAGCATTCCTCTAGGTTTCAAGTTAAGGATCAGAATGAAAAAGATAGAAACTTAAAACCTGTAGCAAATTTTCATATTGAAACTATGTTGTCTTCTGAAGGTGATAAATATTAGCATTTCTCACAGCTTGCTGTTTATAAGCAGTGTAAATTCTCTGGAAACCGAGTACTAATTCTTCGGGATAAGATCTCAGCCTGAGAGACTGCTGGTCAGTATATTGTCCAGAAGATGGGGATGGTATAAACAGTATTCTTAAAATGAAAAGACTTTCATTATTTTTATCAAGACATTGCTTTAACAAAAGAGGGCTAGGGCTCTGCTTTTTCTTGATCTTTTACAGAGATCTATAGAGTGCTCCATGAACTGTTCTGGAATTCCTCTTCAACACACTTATTTGGTGTTTTGAAAGAGAATAATTTCTGTGACTATGATACCACAACTTGGTTCCAATGGCTTAAAACCTATTTACTGCTTTTCTTTTGTGTGTTAATCTGAAATGTGGAATAGGGGAGGCTCAGTGGACTCTGAAAGATACTTAGGAGTGGTCATACTTTGAAATGGCTAACAGGAAGGTGACAAGGTGACCCCAACATTCACCATGTGCCTGAGAGCATTGACCAAATGCTTCTTAAGCTGTGTCAGGCTTGGTGCTGTGACTTCCCTGGGAAGCTGTTCCAGGCCCCAACCACCCTCCAGGTGAAGAACCTTTTCCTGATGTCCAACTGGTCACCAGAGAGAAGAGACCAGTGTCTGTCCCTCCTCTTCCCCCCTCGAGGGAGTTGCATCTCCCCTTAGTCTCCTCCTGGATAAACAAGATAATCTCAGTTCCTTCTCCTATGGAGTTTCCCCTCTAGAATCTCCACCATCTTTGTGGCCCTCCTTTGGATGCTCTCTTAACATTTATACCCTTTCTTATATTGCTGCACCCCAGGACTCGAGGTGAGGCTGTCCCAGTGCACAGCAGAATGGGACAGTCCCATCCCTTCTCTCGCCTGGCTTGCAGTGCTGTGCCTAATGCAACCCAGGATATGATTTGCCTTTCAGTTTATAAGCTCTGCTTTTTGTGAACTTTCAATTTCATGACAGAATAATCACAGTGGCCATGAACTAACTTTTTCTTTCAGGTTCTCCATGTCATTATTCCCAGAACTACCACCTATCTTTTGTGCAAAACTCATGGCTTGGGAGTGGTGAATTCATTTTAAGTGTGAAATTATATAATGAATGAAGTCCTTTCTTCTTGAATAAGTGCCTGAAGTGGCCAACCTTTTAGTGAAGTGTTGAGTGTAGCTTTGTGTGAAACAGACATCAGTTTAGTTGTGGGAGTACATGAATGTTTAGTGGGAGACTAAGAGGTAGTTAAAGAACGACTTACGGTGTTTACACAAAGATAGCTGAAATGAGTGGAGTTCAGGGCTAGAGTAAATGCAGAGGAAGGAAAAAAGAGCCTCCACTTATTGGGCTGGTGAAGAGGCGATCAAAGGTATCTGGTTATTTTAAAAGTGGGACATCTTGTTAAGCCACCCTCCATTGAGAATGCTGCATCCACACACATTTGCTCACAGAAGTGCTTCTCTTCCAAACTGGCTTGTAGTGCTTCTGATTACAGCTATGCTTTGTTGGCATTGTTTGCTTTGGCAGTTACTTTCTGTCTTTAGCTACATCTCCATTTTTAATGAATTAATTTCATAATTGTAAAGTATTTTCCTGTGTGAAATAGGTTTATCTTAGATGGGCATAGCGTCTGTGAAATTCTGTAAGTAATGAATTTCAGTTGAGTGTAAGACAAGGGTATCACAGATGTTTGGTGGTACAAGACAGTATCATAGGCTTTTAGAGCCTGTCTGTTCATATGCTTGTCTCCAATTTAAGGAGAGTTTCAAGTACTGTAGTCACATTTTTGCCTTCAGTAGTTATATCTGGCTTGTGTTAAAATAATAAATGGGTAAACTATATAAAGTTGTTCCCCTCCCTTACCTTTTTTCCTGTTTTTATCTGGGTCACTATGGGAGTCCTGAAGCAAATGTGATGGTTGGAGGGGTTTTTTAATGTTCTGGAAGGTATGATCTATGCTGAGCTGAGACTCAGTCTTCCTAAATGGCACTGGTGCCAGTCATTCAGTGATGCTTGGCATCACACTGTACCAGTAATGTGTGCTGTGCTTTCATTGGTGTTTTTTTCTTTAGCTTTGCTCTGCTTGTTTATTTTGCTGCACTGCTACCTTGGGTGACATTTTCAGGCAGTGATGCAAAATATGCAAGAGTGGTGTTACACCTGGAGAAACTGGCAAGGTGTGGAATTCAGCTGGCAGATTATGTGGATGGAGGTCTGTTGAGTACATTTAGTGGTTTGTGGAGTTACTCAGCCGGGGAGATGCCAGCTTTTAACTTTAGGGTGGGCTGAAATTCTGCTGCTAACCCAAGATGTGCTGACCAGATCTCCACTGCCTCTAGTGAAACTCTAGTCTAGAGTTTCACTCCTCACTCGGGTGCTTCCACATGGAAGTCGAATCCAACTCCAGTGTCCTGTAGCACACCAAAAAGTACTGTCATACCTGTGTGAGTGTGTGGTACATCTGTGTGGTCTTTGCTCTAACAGTGTCTGCAAGGACATGCACACCAGTCCACGCTGCTTAGGGGTCACATTTACAAACGTGGTCAGTTGGGTATTTAGTGGGTTTTTGCCAAAGTTATCTTTCTTTTGAAGGTTTATCAGAGCCTGATAGGATCGATACAGAAAGCAATGCCCTGTGGAACTCTTTGATGCTCTGATCTTGTAAGCAGTCAGTAATTTAGCTATATTTACTTATGAGCTTTCCATATGATGTTGTATGATGTTCAGCTTCTAATTGCTCTAGAATTTACTTCATGGCCCTTAGGAAAACAGGCTGATGCTGATTTTGTGGCCAACATTTTTGAATGATCCTGGGAAGGTAAATTCATCTTGTATTGGGAATGCTTAAATTCATTTATATAATTCCCAACAGACTGTGATTATAGGTGCTGGATCAATTTCAGCTGTTTCCAAATATGAGGTAGTTATTGGCAGCTTTTCCAGGTATGATTGAGGCCAGTGGTTTCTTGATGAGGAAAGTCAAGCTAGAAAGAAGAATAAAAATATTGGTGTGAAAACATCCAGAAAGTTTAAGTAGTTTACCAACCACCCCTGGTAGAATTGTAAAGCTTGTTCTTGGAGGCAAGATAGAGCTGTTTGGTGTTTGCTCCCCACCCCCACTGCCCTTTAATATTTTTGTTTCCAGTTTTGGTCTTGGCAGGTTGTAGAGCTGCTGGCATACATAGATGCCAGCCAGTGTCAGCCAGTTATGTCCTATCTCTGGGAGAGGGAGTTCGTGCTGAGTCCCACATTTGGTAGAAGCTGGAAACTGCCAATTGCTTCCTCTCTGAAGCAGTGCATTGCTTCTCTGAAATTTGTCATGGCAGGACCTAATGCTTTGCCAAAGTATCTGTGAGATACCAGTTGGTACCTGCCATTCACATTTTTTTTTCAAGTGTTGTCTGGGCTAATAGGCTATTTGAGGCTTTTGTTCATGTGTTAATTACATCTCCGGAGGATAACCAAATATTTGTGAATGAAATTTGGAATTTTTTAAGGAGGAAGCTGTCTAATAGGTAAATCTTCTAACTAATACTTAGATGGATATGTCCAAATACAAGAGGAATCATTCTGGTAATATTTTTTCTTATTCTAAGGAAACCACTTAAGACGACCTTACAGCAGTTAAAACTTGAAAGTATTTAGCTAAAACAAAAAAAATTGCAGTTACTTTTAGTTTATGTTGATGTTAGAGGCTAAATAAAACAATAATTGAATCTGAAAGCCTAGACATTGTTTGCTGATCTCTTTATGTAAAAAAAGACTGATTATGATGCCATTGGCACTCACTTGTATATAAGCTCAATATATTCTATAGATGAAAAGGTTTTTATTTTGTTTTTGCAATTTATTGAACTTGAATATTCTGCCTTATTTTATGTTGGGGTGGGTGTGTTGTTTTTTCTTTTTTTTAAGTTGGTTTGTTTTTGTTGTGTTCTGTAATTCTTTTAGTTTCTCTGGAAATAGACCAGTTGCTATGAAAATAGTTTGGAATAGCATGCTGCCTGGTTTTGGCTTAAACAGGTGTAGGCAACCAGTGGCACTGTTGGGTATCTGCATGGAAATGAAGAGGCATTTCCTTTTTTTCTTAACTGTTATTGCCTGTATATGGGCAGTATCTGGAAAGGTCAGTGCTGCTCTGTTAGAAAATGGCTTGAAGAATACTTTCATTTTTTTCCTTTCTGAAATGGTTCCCTTTTCCCCTTAAGAATGTTATCTAGACAATTATCTCAAGCAAATTGTCAAGTCTGAGTTCCTGTGTGTATTGGCTCTTGATACTTTACTGATGAAAATTGCCAAGATGAAGCACTGGTTTCTACAGTTTCTGTTTGCAGCTGTCTGCTTTTCTGAGCTCTCAAACTAGAGTTAATGCAGGAAAATGGAAATACTTTTCTGTTTCTGTTATTAATGGTTTTACTACTCTCATTACATTTACTTATACATTCCTTAAATTAAATTAGGTAAGATGTTCTCCACTTTCGACTGGAAAGAGGGAAATGTAGAAGCAACACTTAATCCAATTAATGTATTTTCCTGCTCTGATTCATTGTGATGACTTTGAGCATCTGGTGGTAACTGAGCATGAGTTGCTTAAAGTCACAGAAACCCAATTCCTATTATTTCTGCTCATTGAAGAGAATAAATGAATTACCAGACACTAATCTTGGGATAATTGCTTGCTGAGCAGGAGATCTTAGCTCTTAAAGAAATTAATTTTGTAAGTTTATGGAGCTGTCAGACCTAGTGAACTATCAAAAAAAGGTTAACCACAAATGAACAGCAGCTGAGCTTTCAGTCTGTTGTTCCTAACTATTGCAGTTGAACTTTGCAATATAGAAATACATGCAGTGAAGATAAATATTATTTCTTCCCCTTTGTTGTAGTTTAGTCCCAGTCAAAACAGGGACACCCTTATGGGTTTTACTATTATTTATTGACTGACGTTTAAGCTGCAGACTGAAGTTTGTCAGTGTTTCTGGCAGTACAGCAGTAAGAGGTATGTCCAATAAGATCCAGTATGTAGTGCTGTTTGAATGACCAGACCATTTTGGATTTGAGGTAACTGTTATTTAGGGTTGGTCCTCTGATTTTGATGTAGATGAAGGCATGTACTTTTTAGCTCTAGACAGTCTACCCTGGGACATAACATCAGTTTTCCTTACTCTCCTTCATTTGACATGACTTTGGCAGCTTAGTGCCCAAAATGCTTTCTGAGTTCTTCATAACTGCGTGGCCCTGTGATTTATGTCTTTAGGGTATTGTATTTGAAAGTCATGTTGCTTGTCACTGGTGGTCTTGCTCCTTCTCCTTAGAGAGCAGAGTGAGGGAGATGTTAGGAGCCATCATTCCTGCTTGGTGGTATTGACCTCACTGGAGTCTTCTACTAGGTCTGGGAGCAGACTTCCTCCCCCACTCATATCTGGAAATGTTCAGAGCCCAAAAATAATTAGATAAGCAAGCAAGCCTGAAATACACCTAAAATTTTTCCCTTTAGAGTAAAATGTCCATTAACTCATTTTCAACACCGTGTTTGGTTGTTTTTGTTTGTGGTTTTATTTTTGTTTGTTTGTTTGTTTGTTTGGGGTTTTCTTTTTGTTTGTTTTTTTTTTTAAGATAACTAAGAGGTACTTTAGGGTTTCTGAATCTTTCTGTCCTGATGGGTATTATCTATCTCTGTAGATTGTTGCTATGGGCAGTCAGTGCATTTTTTTGAGGCTATAAAAATCTGTATTTGTCTGTCAAATTCCTGTTCTGTATCTGGTCTTTACAAATAACAGTATATAGTAATTCAGATTTTTTTTCACTGCTTATCATAATGTTTAATACATGACATGTTTGATCAAAACTCCACAGGGATTCTGGCAGAGTGATAACAGTATCCTGGGTTTAACTTGGATTAAGTACTCTGATTGGAAGTAATTGTTCCATGCAATATGTTTCTGCCTGTCAATGAGAACTGCACTTCTGTCCTGTAGACAGTCTCTTTATTGTGGAATCTCTGCTTGAAACTTCCTCAACTTAAAAAAAAGTAAGCTTTATTTATTCTCCTTCCATTTATTTTAACTACTGTCAAAATATCAGGATATAGCAGACTTGTCATATAAGGATGTTATTATTAATATTCTTTAGGGACAAACTGTGATCCCTGTAAGTTGTGTTTGACTTGTATTCAGAGTGGGCACGGAGGCTTCAGAGCCCCTCCTCCAGTCCAGGTATCACCCATGGGTTGGTAACACTGCAAGTGTAAAAGCTGTGTACTGTCACAGGTACTTGCTGCAAATATGTGTTTTATTTTCAACACTCAAGAAGGAAACAGCATTTCCTTTTGCACTCAGGGTCTTCTGTTTCTGGATGCAGACACACTCTTCTAGGAACTTACAAAAGCAGAATCAAACCCAGCCTACAGTTTGCAGATTTCTTTCTGCCACAGCATAGCCCCAGTGCTTTTATTCCCAAATTTTAATAAAAACTACACACAGTGGAAATATGCCTACTATGGGAAAAAAGTTAATGTTGTATGTATTTGTCATTGCAGAATTGAATTTTGACAGTGAAAATATTAGAGTAATTAGAATTACATTTATCCAAAAAACTGTTTGAATAGATTGGTACAAAATGTAGAAGTATTTTATTTCAAACTTATGGGTCTTCACAAAGACAGTTGTGCAAACAAGAAAATGGTTTACTATTGGTATTTTTTGGTGGTCAGGGGTATCACACTGTGCACAGCATATCAAAAGCAGAATAAATTGAAAGGAATGTTATTATTTCCCCCACTGTTTTCTTTGAGTTTCCTGGACTACTGCTAGTAGAGACTTCCTCGATTTGGTGTTTCCCAGTGCCTCTTTTTTTTTTCTAATTTAGAGTTAATCAGAATTACTTTATACCTTTCTTGAGCACTTGAACGTTGATTTTAAACCCAGATGGTTCAAATTCTGAATTTTATGAAGAAGTTGGCATATGCAAAAGAATCGGTACACACATTGTACAGGGACAGACCCATTAAGATTGGAGTAGACCTCTGAGACTGAGCCCAATGATGAACACAGCACTGTTAAGTTCGTTGTTAAGCTGTGTCCCCAAATGCCTAATCCTCACGTTTTTTGAACACTTACAGGGATGGTGATTCCACCACTCTCCTGGAAGCCTCTTTTCAATGCCTCACCACCCTTTTGGGGAAGAAGTGTTTCCTAACATGCAGTACACAATATCCTTTCCTAATACAACTTGAGGACATTTCCTCTTGTTCTATGACTTCCTACTTGGGAGAAGGGACCAACCCTGCCTTGATACAACTTCCAGTCTCTAACTTTCAAATGCAAGCCAAAAACATGGCAAAATAAGAAGCAGTGGTGGCTTTTATTTTGCACACAACTTATTGCATACATCCCTGGCTGTATTTATCCTGTGATTTACTGCTTTTTAAAAATGGGGTTTGTGTTGCTGTGACTAATGAGTGGTCACATTGTGTCTGTGTGCTCACTGACATGACTGCGCTTGAGAAAAGAAACTGACCGGGTGTTAAACCTGGTTATAAAGGTTTTTGAATAATTGCATTCAACTTTTGTCTTTTAAAGTGATGTCTTCAGTGGTATGAGAAGTCTCCCAAGGAGAATCGAGAGCTGCTGACAGAAATATGTAATAGATTTTGTAATTTTCTGGCAGCAATTTCCTTATTAAAATTAATATTTTATTTACCGTTATAAACTTGTGCTACTTGGAAACAAACCTCTAGGGTAAACTAAGGAATGTTTAATTTATCAAAAAATGTGGTTACTTGTTATTTCTATTATATCTTCTTCCTTGTGTTTGGTAGCTATGGAGAAAAGAAACTCATTGCATAAAAATATTCCGAGACCTTGATTCATAATGCTGTGCTTTGTATGGATCCTCCTGTTGATTTGCAAGGAAGATTTATGACCCTTCCTTTCAAGTGCACTGGCAGTGGATTTTAGAGGAAATAGCCCTGCTTATGAAAACTCTCCTAGCTGTGGTGTCTGTATTAATGATAGGCTGGGTAGGATCTCTGGAACCCCTGTTCAGAGCAAGTTCAGTCAGATCAGATTACTCAGGACCTTTGTCTGGTTGGGTTTGGACAGAGATCCCATATTCCTTCTTCTGCCTCTTGTGTTATAGCTGTGCACCTTGGGGTAGTGTAGATACATTTTCACTGCATTTAGGTAACTGTAGATGTCAATAAGTTCTGCACTCCTTGTTCCTCCCAAAACTTTTCATAAAGCTGAAAACCCCCAAATCTGCCTGTCTTCCCCCCAATATTAGGTGCTCCAGCCCTCAGGTACCTTGGTGGCCTTCTCCTGCTCTCAGTCCAGTGTATCAATGTCTGTCTCTTGCTCTGAGATGCAGAAAACTGAGCAGCTCCAGACAGAGCCTCATGAAAATAGAATGCCCCTGTCCCTCAGCCTGCTGGTAATGCTCCTGCTAATGCAACCTGGAGTGCAGTCAGCTTTTGATTGCTGAAGGGCACACTGCTGGCTCACATTCAGCTTGTGTCCATGAAGTCTCACGTGTCCTCTTCTGTGAATCTGCTGTCTAAGCAATTGACCTGCAGTCTGTACTGGCTCCTGTTCGTTCATCCCAGGTGCAAATCTCTACATTTCCCTCTGAACTCCTTCTGTCTGCTGTTGTCCCTTTGTCAGCACGTTGAGGTCCCTGCACACAGCAGCCCTGACCTTCAGCATATCAGTCACTCCTTCCAATGTGATACAAGTTGGTATATGTGAAGTGTTTTTTAATATGTGTTATCTCTAATAAAACCAGCTGTATGTCTTTAATGCTTAGTAAGAGATTTTCATACTGGAAATTGATCTGAGACAGTGTTCTGTATCCAGTACCTGATGTTTACAAATTACTAGTGATTGGTGCTTACAAGGCTTAAAAAGCAATTTGTCCTGTTATAGACCTTCTTCCCCATGATCAGTCTGTGATTTTTGAACTTGGAGAGGCTGAAGTCCAACTGACATCAACTGCACTTAATACCCGTGGACTTCAGAATGCTCAGTTATAGAGGATGCACAGTTAAAATCTATTTTCTTAATATAATCCAGGCTTTCCTTGTGTTCTAAATGTGCTTTCTGATAATTTTGGGAGTCCCATCCCATTTTTGTTTGATGAGAAATTAAAAAGTAAATTTCTCTATCAGATCATGCATATATAGTCCCTCTCTAAAAACAAACAAACAAACAACAAAACAAAAAACCAAAAACAAACAAAACAAAACAAAAACCAACCAAACAAACAAACAAAAAACCAAACAACACAAAAAACCAAAACACACAAAGCCAACTGAACAAAACCCCACCTTTCAGCTGCCCTGACTTGAGTTGTCTTTTAAGATGTGGAATTTTGTCTCTTCACCCCTTCTCTGCTTTCCAGGTGATTAGTTAATGTTGCCAAGCAGCAGGGGACTCAAAATGGATTCCTTCTGGATGTTGCTGGAATCGCTCTCTGTATGCTAATTTGACCTCTCTTGTTTCTTTAACCTACTTTATTCATACCTCCGAGGGCTTTCCTCTTATCAAATAGAAACTTTGTTTCTCTAAGAATCTTTTGTGATGGATGAGCCCTTTGTTGAAAGCTGCTAGAAGTTCCATCCTTAAACATACTTTGAATGGCATGTTACTTTAGCATATCCAGATAATTCTCCATAAGTGATTATATCTAAACACTGTTTTTCTTAAGTCCTTTTATTCAAAAGGAGTTTAATCGCATGATTCATGATTGCTTGATGAAGGATAAGTATTTAAAGCTGCTTTTAGATGTGCAAAAGTTCATGATATTCAGCAGCTTTGAAGAGGTCTTGTATCAGAGGTGGGGACCTCATTGTGGTGAACAACTACTTCTGTTTTGTTTTACTGCTTTCTGGAATAAAAATTAGATAAAGGAGAAGAGTGTTCCTTTAGAAAGAAATAAACCTTGTAAAAGAATAAGGAAACTCTCACATCTAAGTTTTATTCTAGTTTCTTAGCAAAATGCAGAAAACATACTTAAAAATATAAATTCTAATTATGTACTGAAGAGCCTTTGTTCTTCTTGAGGGGTAGTTTTGAAAACAGTTCCTACTTTTATCATTGCCATATGGAAATGTTGGGGTATTTTTCCCCAAAAAACAACAAAAAAAAGGTGTTTTTTTTCTATCTTCATATTTTGAAAAAAATAATATATGTCTTTTATCTGGCTGTATTAAGGCTATGAAAAGCGTAGTGGTCTTGAAGCTTCTACCAACTTGCACCTAGCAAATATTTAGTTCTGATTGTCAGGAAACCCACTCTTTATGTTCAGCAGTGTATGGCATCATCTGTTTGCCTTGGCAAAAGATAGTAGATACTTGCTGACTGGGGGTGAGGGGCAAGGGGGAAAGACTGATAGAGACTTTCATGCCTTGCTCCTTGCAGGCCTTTGAAAAGCACAAGTGATCCAGTTTGACACTAGCCATCTTCAATATGGGCAACTTGAGTGAATTTGTCCTCTAAGGCACTATCCCTAGTTGCATTTACAAAAGCAAGAGAAACACGTAAAATTAACACTGTTGCTTTGGGACTTGTTATTTTCAAGTTGCTTTAATTTCTCATGAAGTCTGTAATATTCTTAAAAGTAGTAAACTGGTTGTAGAACTATCAGAATTGTTTAGTAACTATATTAAAAGTTTTTTGGTGTTGGTGTGGGTTTTTTTAATGGATTCACTTCAGAGCTCCTGAAAGTAAAAGCATTGCCTCAAGCTAAGCATGATGTTGGCAAGAGTTGTGCAAACTTCTTTGTGTAGTTTTTGCCAAAGAACCTCGTTCTTGACCTGAAATATCCCTCCTGTTTCCAGCTGTGAGCCTCATGAATGAACAGTATGAATTTTGACAAGCCGATCATTATTCATGCAGAATAATTCATTAGATCAAATTTTTGTTCCTAATTAGTTTCCCTTTGTTTTTTAACAAGATTTACTTTGTTGTTTTCACTGCCTTCTTATTAGCTCTTACTTTCTGCTCATGTCATTGGGTTGAGTAAGTAATTCTAAGAAATGACTGAAGGATGCAAGTGACGTGACGTTTCATCGTCTAGTTTAAATGTCAGATACCACAAGAACGCATTAAAATGCAACTTAATTTTATTGGTACATGGAAGTATCTGAATTGTGATGTTCATAAACCAGGAATACCCAGGGAGAGAATTAATTAAATTGGAGCTTTAAAAGAAGATTGAATTTTGAGTGGTTTGGCATTTAAATTGCTGCATCAGGTTTTATTTCACCATAAGCTAGTGTTATATCCTATTTAGAAAATCAGGAATTTCTCCTGCAATGAAATCCAGGAAAATGAAATTTCCTCAGTCAAAAGTGGGAAATGTTGAGTCAGACATAAAATAGTCTGCACTAAAGCTAGTGTGTGCAATTCCTTAATGCCTGAATGATAGGGTGGTTGAAGTTATGGACTGTTTCCCTTGTTAATACAGTATATGGCTTTTCCCCCTCTTACCTGTCCCATTCACCTTCTGTTTGAACGATGAATAACTCTGAAGCAAAGTTCACTGTGAGCCGTTGGAAGACGGGGAGGCAATTTTTAAAATTAGAAGAAACCAACCCAAAAACACACACAAAACCTAACCAGCCCTTGCCCCTGTGCATGCACGCAGTCCTACCCACGTACTCAGTACCTGCTCTTGGGCAACGAGACCACGGATGGGTGTGTCAAAGTGGTCTTGCTAGAAATCCTCCCAATGCAATGAGTGATGGGAGATTCCTGCTGTCAAAATCCTCATGTCTGCTGGGTTTTTCTTAGGTCAGTAGTTATGTGTGGAATTTGGACTTTTGTACCCTATAGGAGATCATAGTGGACAGGATCTTTTAGTCCAGTTCCACGTCTGAGTCATTACTTAGATTAGATTTTACTCAGTCTCTTGTCTCCCTTATGGCTACCTTATATCTTCAATGCCATTGTTGATCTTCCCAGCATTATCTCCCAATGCCCTATAGTTTGTCCCCTGCTGTAGTGTAAATGCAGTCCTTGTTTTACTGACTTAGGTATTTTGAGGAGCAGATATGTAGATGTACTGTGTTTTTTGATCTGCTTATCTAGATGTGATCAACATGTGCTGTCGTTTTCTCCTGCTACCCCTTCTGGTGTTTCCACACCCAGGCATTCCCATTCACTGTGTAATCACATCAGTCTTAATGTTTCCATGTCTCTGCATTTGTACAAAAAAGAAAAGAACACATGCCTCTATTTCACAATAGCAATTTCTCATCTGTTACTACCCCTTAAGCTATTGAATATGCTTTTCAGACCTATTGCCTGAATTGTTATTTAAATTACTCCCTTTTTTGTTTGGGTAGCTACTTCACCTACACATTCTTGTGTGGGGCTTCAGTTTGTTAGAATCTTTTTGTTCCTATCCTGTCATCCCAGAAATCTGCCTAGTTTTCCTTCTTCCCCTTTTCTTGCTTTTTCTACCTTGCTGGTGCCAAAGAAAACACAAGACTTCAGTGCCACACTAGCTTTAGTGTTGGAGCATTGTCAGCCTAATGCTCTGCTTGGTTTTTGTATTGTAGCTCCTGTCTTGTTCATACCTGCAGAGTTACCCATCCTCAGATCCTATAGACCTGCTCAACACTTGGCAATTCCTCAGTTTCAGGCTCCAGATTCTCTTCCTTTCGTGGGCTGAGTGTGTATTCCCTGGATAGTAAGCTTCTACTGTTCCCCTTAAAGAAGGTGTCTAAAGAGCAGCCACCTTCTTCTGTAAAGAACGCGTGGAGTGGTCTGAGCTGCCAGGGCTCCTCACATTACTATTGATTTCATCCTTCTTTGGCACCCAGTGGTTTTTACTAAATAAAGCACAAGCCACAGGGCTTTCTGTGCTCCTGTCTGCGTGCTGAATTGAAACCAATCGGGCCTTTTGATTCTTTGTGTTCTTTGGGCTGGCTGGGGGATGCTGGGTGTCAACAGCTTTTCTTCGAAACACTTTAGCTAAACAAACATGCCTGCTATAGTTTCGTTTTTAATAATTTCAGAACAACTAAAAAATAGGCACTGTTCTTTTGCAGTCTACATTCCCTATAGTTAATTACTTGTGCAGTCTGTTGGACTGATACTTTTGTCTGCAGTCTTACTTGAAAATTCTCCAACATTACTCATGAGCAGGCATGCTAATAATTCATGTTGTTTGATTACTTTTACCTAGTGCTAGTTTACATTGTTTTGCCGTCTATCAAGGTCAGGTTATGTGCAACAAATTTCCATATTTCTGTTAAGGGATCAGGCATGGAAGTCTGAGGGTGGTGAGCTTTTTTTTTTTCCCCCCCATGAAGACGTTTGGACTTGGTAGAAATTTAGGACAGCTGCTGAGCTCCCTAAGTTGAATTCCACTTTCTTCAAGGAAAGTGTTTTGTCCTAGCAGCTGTTCTGCTGTGCTGCTCTTCAGGAGTAAGTGCAGAGCTTCCCAGAGATTTTCTTAATGATGGAATAATGGTCTTTTTATCAGCATAAAAGCTACTTGTGAATTTACCTGACCGGGGGGGACATCTCCAGGGACATTTTAATGCCAGTGCAATGCTGCCTTAACCCTGATACAATTTGATGCTCCTGATGCCATCTCAGTGAACTCTGTAACAGCTGGGAGTAAATGCTACCGTGGCTCCTCAGGAGGACAAACTTTGTTGCCATGTGGACACCGTACATGAAAACTCCTTTGCTAAGATAGTGGAATTAAATTGGACTTTCAGAATTGGAAATGTCTTTTTTAGCCAGCTCTACCGAGCTTTGCTATGTCACCAGTTTTTCATTGACTGGTGCAAGAAAGAACTAACTGTTCTTGTGTGACAAGTGCAACTTGCTGAAAATACAAGCTTGGACCAGAAGGGGAGGACTAGTGTATTTTAAGTAGAGCTATAAGGTTTTTTTTTTTCCTTTGATTCTAAGTGTTGGGAAAATCTCAGGCAAGATCTGACATCTTGAGAGCAGTGAAGCTGCTGCAGCTTTGTATTCCTGGTCCAGCCAATACTGAGACTGAAAATATTTCCAGTAGGTGCCCTCACACAGAGTATGTGTGCACACCACATGGACACATGTGTGCACAGCTGGCCACACACATTAACTGACAGGCATTTAAATAGCAACGTCCCCATGAACACAGCACTGCTGGTGCCATCCTACTCCCCTCTCTAGCTGAACAGAATGGAATTCTTGTAGTGTGACTATGTGTGTATCTGTATTTGTAATACATGGATACGTGTTTGCAATGTGGATCCCTGCAGGTGCTGGTTTCAGACACTCGGATATGAACACAGATGTGCTGACCAGGAGAAATTTAAATGGAATTTAGTAAGCAGACAGAACAGGCTGTGCTGATCCAGGGGCAGGGCATGGTGAGACAACCATATCGGCCAGCAAACTGCTTACATGTGGGCAGGGATTTTTACCCTCTCATAATTCTTACTTTTGTACAATTGTTTCTCCCCAAAACCCCCTAAATATCTCCCTGGTTCCTCCCTTAAGTGTCTCCTAAGTGAATTGTGTGATCCTTAAATGCTTTTCCCCCAGTGTGTCCCATGACCCAGGTCAGCACTCTCTCTGTTCTGAAAGTGCCCTGGCACAGACTCATCCCGGTGGGTGTCACACCTGGACATGGGGGCTCCGGCTCTCCTGGGACAGAGCAGGGAGGACAGGCCAGGGGGTCCCCTCTTCTGGGCCTGTGGTTTGGGTTCCTGCCCACCTTCACCCCAGCGCTCCTTGGGGCATGGAGAGACGGGCTGGAGCTGTCAGGGATGGAAGCTGGTGTGGGCCTGGGGGAAGCCAGGGCAGGATGCTCTTTGGGCTCCCTGTCCTGCCACTGTCTCTCTGTGCCCTTGTGTGTGCCTGCAGCCAATCTTCAATTGTATAGCCCAGCACTGAGCAGCAGGAGCTCAACAGGAGACTCAACATCCTGAGGTCACTCGTGGTGCTGGCAGCAGCCCTTGGCCAAGCTCAGTAGAGTTGTTCTCCATGAGCACCAGAAATCAAAAGCTTTGTTCAGGATCTTGCATGTAATACACTTAACAGCCCTTTTTCTTGTTCTGTTGCTTTTTTCTGCCCTTTTCTTTTCTCTGTTGCTGTAATTTAGTGGTCTGTGAAAACAGCCCTACATCTTGACCTTTTTAGATCATTCTAAGAGTGAGACTCTTATATTCTAGGGGACAAAAATCCCTGTATATTTAATATGGATGTCTTGTATGAAATGTGGATGTACGTATTATACACACATTATTAATGTTAATCTAACTCTTCACACATTATCTAGTGACAGTTACTGTTGTAGAAACACTTTTGTCAGGCTTAATGTAATTTTTACTATTTCTCTTCCCCTAAAATCAGAAATAGGGACTAATACTTCACTTACTTAAATGGAGTTAAAGTGCAGAGGTGGAAATTTGTTGGTGTAATTCCTTAATTGATGAAGTTCTGGAAACAGCACTGAAGTAAACATGGCTGTAGAAATGGTGGTGGTAGCTGAGCCACTTAGTGTTTAGGTAGTGAGCTGACAAAATAGAACATATGCAAAATGCAGCGATTCTAAGAAATCAGAGTGGAATATTTTTGGATGAGGGTTCAGCCTTCAGCAAAAATAGTGCTTGTCTTTTGTAATAACTATTACAAAATTACACTATTCTGTAATGTACTAGTATGCATTATAATTGGAAAAAAATCTGTACTGTTTATATACCAGTTCTTGCTTTTGACAGAACAAAAATGGCTTTGTCATTGCAGGAAAGTATTTCATATTTGCCCACTTTAAGCAAGACTACTAGTTTCTAGGAAGAGTGGTGTTTTTAGGCTTCTTTTCAACAAATAAAAAGTTTTTCTAGTGAACAGTTTAGGAGTAGGGCATTGAAACTCCTAAGATCTTCCAACTCCCATCAGATATTTGAAGGAGACAACTGATTCCTTGACTAAATTTTATAGTTTCTCTTAAAAAAACCCCAAACCTAAATCCAGCTTCCATTAAGGAAGTAATAATCAATGTTTTAATCCAGGAATTAAAAAAAAAAAAATCTGGACACTGTGTGCCTGTTTGTTTACTCACGGCAGGTACAAAGAGTCTTTTTAAAACAGGCATCCAGAAGCTTGAAGAGCTAAAGGCATTGGTGAAAAAAGGGGAGGAAAAGAACCAGCAGTATGATTGGCTCAGTTTTGTGCTGTTTTACCTACTTATTTTATAAATAAGAGCTTTGGACTTCTGATATTTTTCCAGAATTCAGCAAAATAATCAGTAAAAACATTGGTTTTATACTAAGGTAGTGTGCTTTTTATCAAGCAAAACTATTTTTTTCTTTAAAACAATCTTCAAAAGGTTGTAACCCTAACCAAAATTGTGGTTAGGACTGGTGTGTGTTGTGGTGTCTTTTGTTTTTTTAACCACAGATTTGGTAAAGAATTGCTTTTAGGTGAATGCACAGTCAAAGAATAAGTAATGTAGTATTATTGGAATAGAAAAATGTGTTTCTAAACTAAATAAATTTATTTGTTATGATTGTTCATACACACTTTTTATTTTCTATATGGGATATTTCTATAGGCTTTATTACTCCCTTATCTCTCATGGGATTTTATCTATAGAAAAACGTAAATACTTAACGAAGTATTTACTTTGTAAGGATACTCAGTATTTTGAGAGCTGATTTGATGTCTTAAGCATAACCATATAATTTTTGAAAAGTAATAGTATAAATGAGAGAACATGTAATGCTAAAGAGGATTTACATATGTGAAAAATGTTGTAGAATAAAATTCGTGCCTTGTGTCAAGGAAAGAGTTTTAGCTCAAAAGAAATATTGTAATTTAGAAATATTAGAGACAATGCTCAAGTAGCTCAATTACTTGCCCATTTATTTATATTTTAATTGCGATGTTTTGCTATGGAAATACCTGGTGCTGTGTGTGAAGTAAGGAAATTGCATGACAATGGCTATGAAAAACTGAGTTGAAATTGGGTTTTGGATAAACTCAGTGACATGGATAAACCTGTGGACCCCTGGAGAGAGGGAACCCAGGCTGCAGCAGGTTTGCTGTGACCTCATGGGGGACCCTGTGGAGCAGCCTGTCCCTGGAGGTCTGCACCCCACAGAAGAGTTCTGCACAGCAGCTCAGGAAGAACTGCTGCCTATGGGAAGAGCTTGTACTGGAGAAGTTAGCAGAGGACTGTCCCCTGTGGAAGGGACCCCATGCTGGAGCAGGGGAGGAGTGTGAGGAATAAGGAGCAGCAGAGAGAACGTGTGATGAACCCTCTGCAACCCCCATTCTCTGTACCCTGTGCCACTGAAGGGAGGAGGTAGAGAATTTGGGAGTGAAATTGAGCCCAGGAAGAAGGGGAATGTGTATTTTAGGATTAAGTTTTATTTCTCATTACTCTAATCTGATTTGATTACTAACAAATTAAACTAATTTCCCTAAGTTTAGCCTGCTTTGCCTGTGACAGTAACTGATGACTGATCTCCCTGTCTTTGATCTCAGGCTCTCTATGAGCCTTTAGTTATTTTCTCTCCCTTATCCTGAGCTGAGGAGGGGAGTCCTGCAGTGGCTTGGTAGGTAAGTCTTGGCTGGTGTCTAACCAAGATTAAATCATCACAAATTCAATTTCTCATCTCTAGGTTATTAACTTGAAATAAGTGTGGTGCTCCTTTAAAATAGTTTTTAGGGAGTGTTTGCTTTCATGTTTCTCAGTAGTGCTTCCTAAGGAAAAAAACAAACCCCCAAATATTTTTATGAGAGAACCATAGCATAGTTTGGGTTGGAAGGGAGCTTACACATCATGTAGTTCCAATTCCCCTAATGCCATGGCTGGATGCCCAGGGAACCCCATGTACATTTTAGGGGGTCAGTTCTTTAAGCCAGAAATCATTATTTTGGATACCAGGAAAACATTGACAGCTCTGGGATTGTGGGGTGCAACTACTGCTGCAGCTCCTCCTGCTGCCTCCTGGGAAGCAAGTTTGAGAACCACTGTTCTGAGAAACCATTTCGAGTTTGTGTCTTGTTTTTAACTAGGGGAAAGTGGCATGTTTACTAACACAAATAACTTACAGCCCCAGGGCACACTGGCGTTACAAGAGTAGGTCTCTCTATGATAGGACCTCAATCCATGGCATCTTTCTCAGCAGCAGGTATTCAAACTCCTTTCCTTTCTCCTCCACTTTCCTTGGAAAGAAAAACAAACATTAAAGGTTGATAAGAAGTGACTTTCCCAAGTTCCTGCCCTTTGGTTTGACTTTAGGATCTTGTAGAAAATAGGGTTTGGACAGTATGTTCTATTTTAGGTGTCTTGATCCAACAGCTTATCAGGAAGCATTTTGTTTAAAAAATTTTTGTACTTTACTACCTGTAAATATCATCCAGATTATAACTGCAACCTGTGGTATTTGCAGTGTTGAGACTCCACTCAAAATCGTTTGTTGTTCATAATAACTTAAAATATGCAGATGTGAACTCCAAATCTGCTGAGTACCTCAACGAGCTGTATTGTATGTATCCTGTATCAGGCTGACCTGATACAGCAAGTCACATCCAGCTGCTCAGCTAAGATAAAAATACTCTGTGTGTGTGCTGTGTAGCAATTTGTTCAAGTTTTCTAGATGAATAGCAACCTGGCCATTTGGATTGCTGGAAGTCAGACAGATAAGTGCCTCAGTAGCTGGGCATTAAGTTAATGAGAAATAGGTTTTTTTCTCCCAGTGAGTCATCTTGGCATACTTGAAAATTTTATATGGGGATGAGAGAGAAGAGCAAGGCCAAGAGTTGCAGTGGCTGGCTCACTCGGTTGCAAGGGTTAGAGTGCATATGAGTGTAACTGATATAAAGGGCACATGCTGACATAAAGATTTATTCCATCACACGTGCTGTCTGCTCTTATCAAGCTTTCCATGCAAATGATTTCCTCTCAATATTGATCTTCTGAAAGGGAGGATACTTTAATTCATTTTTTTGTTGTCAATAAGCTTAAAATGCCCCTATTGTTTGACTTAAGTTTTCTGTACTTGAAGGGAAGAGAGTAGGAGATACAGGTAAAAGAAAATTAAATGTATGGAAGTCCTGTTTTTTTCTTCAGCCTGTGAAAACAACATCTAACTTTTAGCGTTGCTTAAAAAATAATCCAGTTTTGGGCTTTTATATCCACTTGGTGTTGTATTTGGGAGATAGGACTGATAAAATTATGTGGAAAAACAAGAAAGCATTCCTTATGAAGGATACCTACGGAACTTGCTAATTGTCACCTCACTGTACCTGAAGGTTCCTTGCTTTAAGGTCAAATGTAGCTTTCCAGGTAACTATAGCACAAAATAGTGTTACAGTGCCAAAGACAACAATTTGCTGTATAGTTCAGTGTTTGTACTCGTATTATTAAATGCAGGCACGTGGCTCTCAACATTTGTCTGGTTTTTGATTTGTGAAGTCCTGTTGCAAAATAGGCACTGTTGTTTCTGTGCAAATACAGATTCCCCTCTGAAGCAGATGCAAGTTAAACAATCAGTTCTTACCTCGAAAAATACTTTCTGCAGCATCTAAATAATTTGCCCTAAAATGACTTGTCAGTCTGCTTTATTTGACCTGCTTAACAAAGTTTGGTTAGGTTACCTTTTCCTCTGTGGTGACTAGTCTGTCAGAATGCCTGCTGGGTGATGACTGCTTCGGGGTGGAAAGTGGGAAAGAGTGGTTTGTAACATGGGAATGTCTTTTAGATAACAGTTTGAGCCTTGAGGGTAGGGACTGAAAACATAAAGTTTGATTATTTTGTAGGCATGTACAGAACATAAGGGGGATATATTGATGTAATCAGGGAAGAAAAACTGTTGGAATCTGTTGAACTGAAGTTACTGGCATCCTGATAGGTTCAGAAGGATCTTTTAATGTTAAAAGTTAGGGTTAGTTTTTGAGTTGCTTGGTGACAGTCTATGCTCCTGAACTTTAAACAGTGTACCAAATGTACGTATAAAGTAAGATTTATTTATCGTGCTGCTTTTATCTTCATTGTCTCAGGACCTTTTCACAGTAGAAGCAAAATGAATGAATGCCTGAGTCAGCTAAAAGGCAACCTTGATTTGCAGGTCTTGCCCCAGTGCAAATGAGGTGAGGGAAAGCGAGAAGACTGATAGCTCCATTAAGAGTTTAGGAATTTGAATCTTGAGGCCTAATCTATGCTATAACTCTAAAACATGAGACGATTGT
Organism: Prinia subflava; assembly: GCF_021018805.1. Classification (NCBI taxonomy): domain Eukaryota; kingdom Metazoa; phylum Chordata; class Aves; order Passeriformes; family Cisticolidae; genus Prinia; species Prinia subflava. The sequence continues at coordinate 46,218,145 of NC_086248.1, forward strand.
ATAATGTTTGGTTGCAGATATGTTTGGAATGTATGCAGCTGTTGGTTGGGAGAGCAGTGAGGATTAAATCTTTCTGGAAAATCAGTGTGTCATCTTTGAAGTTAATAGCTAGTACTTCCTTAGGCAGAAAATTACTGATCCTAAATCAAAACAGAACATGATTCTTGGCCTTCAACTCTTTATAATTAAGAAAAAAAAACGAATAAACAAATCAGTGCTAATTTGAGGGGAGGAAAGGAAAGATAAAAACATGCCTGGAAATCACTCTGGAGCTCAACTTTTTAGGCTATTAGTTAAAAATGTGATTACACTGTGCTTTGAAAAGAGTCTCAGTCAGCAGAAAACATTCTTGTATGACTCCTAAACAGAAAAACAAGTGGTTACAGCCATTTCTTATTGATTTGTTCCTTGTTTATTCTTCCTACCAGAGCATTTCCAGACTTTATTAAGTGTCAAAGGTCAAGCTCAGTTTGGTATGAAACCCAAATGCACGTGTTTTTCTGTTAATGATTTACTTCAGCCTTTCTTTAAAGGTTCCTGAAGGCTTAGCACTTAAAATCTCTAGCAGCAATATTTTGCAGTCTAACACTGCACTTTTGAGCTTCTGTTTTAGCTTCTACTAACTTAAGCAATTGTTTATTTTCCTCTAGCTTTTTAAAATACGTAGAAGAGTTGCAGTCTCTCTAGTAGTAAGAGTTGTTGGCCTATAAGTATAGCTTTAACTGTTTCAGGTTTATATTTTCTCCCCTGTTTGAAGAAAATTTTGTGATAGCTTCTCATGGTATTTGTTTTGCATTCACCATTGCTATCTGTTTTGTTAAAGGGGAAACCAACAAGCGAATAAAAGGGCTACAACACTCTGCCTAAACTTGTGTTAATACAGCAAGTGTAAATCAGATGGTAGTTAAATTATTGGCTAGTTGCAGTGGTGTGGCATGTTTTGTCAGTATATGAATACTCTTTTTTTTTTTCACTGTTCTGCTTTCCTGCTGCTTATGCACACAAGGAGTTATCTCAGTAGAAATTCTGATCTTGTGTTGTCATTACTTATGAAGGCAGAGGGTGAAATTAGTTGAATTCTGGTAAATGGCAGGCTTGGGGAGGCTTACTGTATTAGGGATACAAGTGACTCTCTTCTGGCACTTGATGTTGTATCTGTCACACATCGTGTGAGAGAATATGGTGAAAAAAGCCTTGAAATAAATAAGTCTATGTTTTGACTTGACAGAATGTTTGGTTTTGCTTTTTACAGGTACCAGCTTGCTTTGCTTCTACAACAATGTTACAACCCATTGGCAAGTTTATGCTTCTTTCTGCCTTCTTCCATTTCATTCAGCATGGCATACATGAACTTGAAGTAGGGTTTTGGACACTTGAGAGGCAATACACTGAAGAGATGCTACACATAAGCACAGGAAAGCCTACAGCTGCTGGCAAAATCTGGGAGTTCAATCTTTCATTCAGAATAAACTAATTCAAACTGCCTGATAATGACCTCAAGTTTGCTGAAAGCAGAGGTTGTGCTTTCATGCTTTGTGATGTGGAAAACAAGGTGTCTGTTCAAATGTCTCTTTACAGGGATTCAGTGACTTATATTTAGTTATTGGATTCGGGTGCATCATAACAAGCAGTATTTTTCAGTAATAAAGTTATTCAATGAAAGGTTTTTACCTCATAGACAATAAAAAGAGTGTTGGGGGGAAATCCCCCAATGCCTTGTATTCCTGTTGGATACTTCTACTAGTTCCTGGTTCATAAATCTTCATGCGTTGACCACGCGTGAATCTCTGAGTGTGTTATGGAAATCTGATTAGATCACTACAGATAATTCTGATTTCCAAGGCATGTTCAAGATAGCCTTGGTGTCCAAAAGAGATGGTAAATGATAAATGATGCACTAAATGATCTTTGCCCTAAGTATTGCAGAATTTTCATTTAAATTAAAATTCAGTTTTTAAAATAGTATTGCTTTAAGGGAGAGCCTAGCTCAGACATCTGCAAACTAAACACAGGAAAGTAAGCAAACTGAAAGCTGTAGTCATGTAACCTGAGTTCAGAGTATAGGATACTTCCTGTGGCAGCATTATGTCATAAACTTATTTTTAGTCCTCAAACACGTACTTTCTCTAATGGGATCAGCAGTTCTCTTTTGGCTAGAAGAAGCAGTGCACTTTTTTGACAGTAGTATTCTAAATGTGTCCATATATACATTTTAACATTTGCTTTCCTTTTACACTGACATACTCTTTTGGGATCTATGGGTTATTCAGTAATAGGAGGGGCAGTGTGGAAACCAGTTCTCTCCCTTTTGCACCCACAACTAATGAAATTCCTCACAATTAATGAGAAGTTACTGAGCAGGTTCTGAAACAATTTTCACAGGCAGGTGTAAGCAAAGCATGTGGCACAAAGTATTAGATGTTGTTTTTGGGCGGTGATAGGTTAGATAAAAATGGGATGGCAATTTCCAGGAGGCTGACCTACAGAGGCTCTCAGAGGATATGAGATATTGGAATATTTGTTGGGTGAAATAGTTGTGTTGATCTGTTAGGTAACTAACATCTGCTGAGCAATTCCCTCTTTTGGAAATTGCTGGCTTTCTCTGGAGGGAAAAAAAAAAGTGGCTAAAAGAGGATGTATCTGGAGTGCCTCAGGCAAAGGATAACCCAGTGACTCTGGGCACAGGCAACAAGAATAAACAATACTCATGAAAAAATTGCATCAGTAGGAGAGAGATACAGTAGTTCTAAGAAATTAATTTTACAGCTCTAGTTTTAATAATAGGTCTCATAAGATCTACTTGTTAGGATCTATTTGGTTTAGAATTTAAGTATACCCTCAGCTCCTTCCCATTCTAAGGGGGAAAAGTGGTTTTAATCTCATGGCTCAGTTTAATTTTTTTTATCTGCAGTTCATATTGCCAACCAATTTTTTTTTTTAATTCTGAAAAGCTGCTGATGTTTAATATGATCTTCAGAATCCAGTTTTTCAAGCAGCAGGGGTTTAGAACAGCACTCTTCCGTAAATTATATAGAATAATTTGAGTTGGAGGAGGTTCTCTGGTTATCTGGTCTGACACTCTTCACTAAAAGCCAGCTAAAAGGAGCTAGCTTTATGTCTGTAATAATCACCTGTTAGATACCTAGAGGCACTGCTTAGATTTATTTTGAGCTGTTTGTCTTCTGCATGTTGAACAAATTCAAACTCTGTAGTGTATCCTCAGACAGGAGTGTGTTGGTGGCTGACCACTAGACTTGCTGTGTTCTTCTGTTATTGCTGAGTGATTAATATGGCAGATTAAATTCAGTTGATGTACAAGCCTCATGAGGAGAAATGTAATCCAAATAAGTGGTAAAAAAAGGTGTCTACACCTTCAGACAGAGTCAGCATTTGTAGGAAAATAAGGTCACAGATAGTTTTCTAAACATTTTTACTCTGAAGCAGCTGCAATACATAAAGAACAAAATGAGGAGTATAATTAGAACACAGAGACTGGGAAATAAATTGTTAGCACAGAAACTTACTAAATGGTGCATGCAGTTGTGGCTACCTGGTCTCAGAAACAGTGGGATGTACTCAGACTCAACATAAAGGGGCAAAGTACATCTTCTGTACAAAGACAGACTGGATCAAAAAGTTGCTTCATTTTGGAGAAGAAATTAGTACGAACGGATCTGATAAAATCATGGGTTTCAAGAGGAACCACAGCAGGGATGATTAATTCATGTTTCTTATAGTGGAAGAATTAAATATGAGTAAGTTCAGAGCCAGGGGGAGTAATTTTTAATGTGATGCTGGTGTCTGAACATGTTCTGTAACTGATTACAACAAAAGCAGAGAAGCCAAAGTAGTATTGATGGAACAAAATGTTCTTGTTGAATGGTTAGATGCAACATTCTCTCAGGCAGTTTCTAAGCTGCTTTAGTGCTGGATGTTGGGAGGATGCAGCCAGGGAAAAAACAGGATGCTAGCCCTTTTTGCAGAGTTCTTTGTCTAAGTACTTTGTAGTGGTCAGAAACAGGCTACTGGGCTAAAACAATCTTTGATCTACATGGCATTGCAATTATTTTGTTATTTTAAAAATTAAATGGCATTTCAACAACCACTTTTGTTTCTTCCAGAACAGGATCTCTCAAATTTCCAAACTATTATCATGACAAATCTTTTTATGGAAGCCAATCTTCTGCTTTGCTGAAGAGAATATCTGTGTGTGTAACTGGCCATAATAGAAGTACAGGTCCTTTACCCATTCCATAACTAAATTATGGAGTTTTTTGCTGTAAGAAATTGTGGATACTTAAAATACACCAGTGTTCCAGGGAAGCTTGGCAGTTCATGGAGAAGAAATTGGCAGAATGTTGAAAAATACAATGGAAAAAGAACTAATGTCCAAATTTATGTATAAAGAAGAACAAATAATAGGCTTACAAAGTCTCTCTGCTGTTAATGGTTTGAAGGTTCCTTATTCTTGCATAAAGTGTAACTAATAACTTAGTGAAAGCTAAATATTATTTAAGCTTATTGAGCTTTTAGAAGTTACTAAGTGCCTTTTTTTCTTGCCTCGTATTGCTTGTCTTGTAGACAGTAGCATTTTGTTCTCTTTCTCAACCAGAACAATCTCAAGGGAAAATATTAAAAAGAAAAATCTTGAAACTTGTTAAAGAGTGAAGGGTGTTACTACTGTCTTGAGCCAAACATTTGAAAGACACTTGAGGTTAAAACTGCTAAGTTCCTTATTGTAATACTTAGAAAAATTTGATTTTAAAGAAGAATGTTTTGGATGAGTAGCCTTTATTTAAATTTGTCCATGATAAAGCATTCCAGTGGAACATGATAATAATGTTTACTTTTTTGTTGTTCTGCAAATTCTAGTGCTTGACTCTATAAAAGGAACTAAAATACTTAATAGCTTGGTTTATAATTTGGCGATAAATATGTGTTGTGTAACCTGACAATAGGAAAAATTCTGAGAGTGCTTAGATATTAGATACTATACTTATAGTAAAGACACTATTTAAAATAATAAATTTTTAATTTTTAGAATTGTGGTAGAACAGCAGTATATTTTTGGAGTATGTGATAGTTGCATTGCTGTAGACTTTTGAACAGAGGAAATCATTAAAGAAATATCAGAATAATGTTCAGATTTTCAGTGAACTGATCAGGAAAGAACACATAGCTGTGATTTTCATGTTTGAATAATTCTAGATAATAAAGTTTTGAGTTTTTGTAATCCATGATGTGTTTCAGTGGCACAGAACAAACAAACAAGACTTCAGCACTGCTGCTTGCTCTCTTGTCTGATACTTTTATCTTAAGGATGACTACTTTTCCATCTTCTAGGGAAGCCTGGGAATTGTTAAATCTACCAAAAAATTAGACATTTTGAAGAGCTAATTCTTAACTTCCAGTACCTTAAGGAATGTTTAAGTCCTTAAAGTAGGAATAGGTTTTCTTCTGTAGCAATCAAAATGTATTGTGTATGAATATGAATGCAGTTACATGTAGCAATTAGGTGCTGTATTAGTATCTGAATTAGCAGCTCTTGAATATGGCCAGCTTGTGCCAGGAAAGCAGCCAGTAGCCTGGAGGTGAAATACTTTAATTAATATGTAATAACTGCTTTAGAGAGCTCTCAGTATCCTGGCAAGCTGTATTTGCAATTTTTCGTATTACTCAGGACACTTGTAATATCTGTTTGAAAAAATATGGAAGACAATTCAATGCACATTTTTCATACTGCATGAAGAAGTGTAAGAGTGCTTGAAAACTTACTTAAAGTGAGAGTCAAAAATTAATTGGATCTATTGAATATATTTTAAAGCCACAAATTTCTTCGTGGAATGAAGATCACAGCAAGAATTATTTGCCTTAGGGCATGTAAAGATTTACTCGTGTACTGTTCTGTTTATTTTTGGTGCTAGATTTCTTCACAAAGGAAGAGGACAGTATATTTCCTCCATCTATGCATAAATATGAAGTTTAACTTCAAGAATATTCTTTTCAATAAATAATAAAGCTGTTCATACATGACATGCCAACCGTGTCTCTAAATTACATTTCTGTAAGCTAATGAGAGCAAGTTACTAACCTGAAGCACTAATTTAAAGGGCTCTGGTTTCCATTAGGTAGACAAGTGCTACAGCATGGGCTCCCACTTCTGCAGGGGGACTTACTCCCACATGACCATTCCATTCTGAAATGCTGCAGATAAGGCATTATCACTTATCTCAACTGTCTGTTGTGTTGAAAACCAGTGGAAACATTGTCTTTTAGGCTCTGCCTTGTTATTATTGTAATAAGAGGGAATCAAGTGATGAAAAAGGCACCTGGAAGAGACAAAAGAGACAAAGAGACAAAATCAACATGTTGTTAGTTTAATTTGAGCTGAATGTCTTCACTTCAGCCTTTCATACTCCAATTATTTTATTAGCTGTATAGGCCATTAAAGAACACTGTAAACCTTGACTCCACTAAGAAGAATGGTAATAAAATCACAGCCTGTAGCTCTGAAGTAATTTCATCTGTTACTTTATGCCAGCTACTTAAGCTCAGTTTCAGATGCCCACTTTCTTTGCCTATTTTGCCTCCATGAATAGGGTCCATGTGAGATTGGATTCTCAAAACCAGTCATCTCTGGTGGGCTTGTCTCTTGTCTGTTGTCTTTGTATCTTTTTGTACCTGGGCAGGAAGGGTGACAGAAGTTTCAGCCATTCCTTGGTACTTTCATACCACATGAAACTTGTGATGGCTATTTCTCAAGACTTGGCTGCTTCTCAAGACTTAGCTGCCTCTTGGCCTTGCAGGAGGGGGACTCTGATTCTTAGTGCTGCAGAGGTGCTGAGGACTGTTCATGGTGGTGTAGCCACCATTTATTTGGGAGGGTGACAGGCTGAAATGGACATTCTGTCCCCTGGTGTTTGTAGTTTCCTTTGCACTGCAGGCTTACTCTGGGAAAGATAAGTAAAAGATTGAGGAGTCTTGTAAAAGTTGGACTTCTTAGAAGCTTTGGAACTGGCTGGTCTCCAGACTGTATGAGAGCATCTCCTCCCTCAGACTCCTGCTTTGAAGCTGTGCTTTATATAATGTCTTTTCCCATCTGCAGCCATCTGGGCTGTAATAGGGAACAGATCTCAGAGGAGTTGTTTCCTGCCACACCCAAGGTGCTCTTAAGCATTCCTCAACGGCAGAGAAAGACCAGACCTTTCATAAATTTGGTCTTTGCTGCTCAGGCACTGTCACAGGGTCTTGGTTCTTCCTGGTCTCCTGTGCTGTCCCTTCATGCCAGCTTGAGTTTTTGCTGCAGAGGTGCAAGGCTGGCAGGGCTGTTGTATATGGGGTAGTTCTGCACAGGAAATGGCCATAAAAGTACCTCCCTCTTTCGATGGTGCCTTGAAACTCTTATTTTATCACATGATCAAAAAATCCCAGTAACACACATCCCTCCCTCCCCTGCCCAAACAGTTAGGCTGTGGTTTGTTGAGAGCTTTGTTTGCCCTAAAATAAAGGTTTTGTTTCTTGTATTCGTTTCTGGTTTTCTCTAGCCATCTATTCTCTTGTCTTTCATTTACATTGTAAGCTCTTGGAAAAAACAAGTGTTTGCTTGTTGGTTTATTTTTCTGTCTTTAGTGCCTTGCACAATGAGGTCTTAGTCAATGTGCAGGTCTCATTGGCACTTCAAGAACACATCTCGTAAGCCTTGGTAGTGGCAGACCTACTTGAAAATATTCTTTGTTTAGTCTTGTTATGCACTTTTCCAGATAATTTTATTTGCCTTCATCACTGAATCACAATTGTTTATCTAAATATGTCTTTAGAAAAGATATTCTGAACTAAATTCCAGTTACACAAATTTAAAACTCTTTCTGGTTGAAAGAATTGTCCTGTCTTCTGTACAATTTGAAATGAAGCTAAAATATATTTTCCTATTCATTTTGAATTAGCAGCTTTTTCCACTTCCTGTTTAGACTATTTTTTCCCCCGTAAAGGTAGGAATATTTCCAATATATATGTTGCTATATATATACAACATATTAGCTGTAACTATTAGCTGTGCTAAAAAAACCCGACTTGTGGCTGAAACTATAGTGGACTCACCTGAATCAAATATTAATGATCTAATAAACCAATCACACTTTTTCATAATGTCTGTAAAGCTGGAGGAATATCAAAATTAGTGAAATTTTCCCATTATATATGGAAGTGTTTTTACTAACTCAAATTTGTTTAGTATAAAGTAAAATCACATTCCTAGTGTGTGTTTTACAGTATAAAAGCCTATTGTTGATTACTCATTATTGATGTTCAGTATGATCTACATTTAGTAATGAAGTTAAAAGGTTATTAATTTTTTTTCAGCAAATGTGCCTGTTTAAAGTCATTGAGGTCTAGCATTAAGTCAAGAGAAATGAACTAACTGATGTCAGAATGGGTATGGATCCCCAAAGGTATCTTTAATGACCTAGGCATCAGTATGAATATTAGGTTAATTACTAGAGAAATGCCTGTGTGTTTATTAAAAAAAAAAGTAGAAGTAATAGCTACAAAAAAGTTAATTGCATTCTTTGAGCTGTAAAATCTAAATTAGTTGATTATGTAAATTTTTAGACTTTTTTACCGTGTTAGGTAAATACCTTTTAAGATGTAATCAAATGTTTTTAAAATAGTTACCCAGTTGCTACCCAACTTTGGTTCAGCAACTTAAAATCCTAGGTGAAAACAAATATTAACTGAAAGGTGAAATCACTCGGTCTAAAATATTGTCTTTTTTTTTTTTTTTTTTTTTTTTTTCTATTTTGCAGCATGGGTGAGCTCTCTTTCTATGGGAATGGTCTTCTTCTGTTCCCCAATAGTCAGCATCTTCACAGACCTGTTTGGCTGTCGAAAAGTGGCTGTTATTGGAGCTGCAGTAGGGCTTGTTGGACTCCTTTCGAGTTCTTTTGTAAGGTAAAGAACTTAAATTCATAACTTTCAAAGTATTTTATCATTTTATTAGTGTTGTAATATTGATCTAATCAACAGAAGAGGTAAACAGTGCTACTTTATATTATCTGTAGAAAACTTGTTTTGTTTGGGTTTGGTTTTGTTTTTCAAACTATGGCTTATGAACTTTTAATGTAAAAAGTATTTTTAAAAATATAATGTTTATAAATAAAAATAAGAGTCTTTATTTATCAGGAGCCACTATGTATAAATATATCAACAGCAGGACTAGTGCTATAACATCAACAGCATTGTCCAGGATAAACTTTATATATTTGTTCGATGTATATTGTGTTTTAACAAGTACATAAACATTGTTGTCTTCCCTTCCTGCCCTGTCCCCTTAATTTTCTTTTAAAACAGTTAATGGTGATAAAACACAGTAGGGCCTCCAGGAAGCTGATAAAATTCTAGTGAAATTGCATGTTTTCTTCTGTTCTTTCTGGTCTAATTGCCAAACATGGAGATACAGAAAACCTTGGTATATTGACTATACTTAAGTCTTATTTGTTTTGTTTTGTTTTTTCTTCTAGTTTACAATTAATATGTATGTTTCTTTTCATTTTTTCATTTGTATGTAACTTTTGCAGAGTAAATATTAAGAAATTCAAGACTGATTTGTTGGATGTACCCTGTAGAAGACGAGGAAACAGGAAGTTTACTTAGTTTAGTCATCTCCAGAAATTGGTTAGTGAAGATAGAGTGTAAAAAAGTAGCAGGAAAATAATCCAGTTACCTCCAGTTCTCAGACTACTTTTTTCCCCACCCTTAGCAGAATAAGCATAGGAACAATCCAGCTACATTCAGAAGAGCTTTCCACTTGGGTGCAAATGTATTTATACAGGCATAAAGCTTGAGGAAATGTCTTTTCTGTGCTTGTACTCTGAACCAGAGGGATATGAGCTGCTGTGATCTGAATGGTTGATCCTGGTGCAAATATTTGACTTCATTCATTTTATTAAACAAACAAACAACCCCTCCACTTCTTGATCTGTTTTAAGAGGCTACTTACTAATTGTGAAGTAAAAACTAAAAGCTGTGTCTTGGAAAAGTCTTTCTTCCTCCTTGCTTCCTAGTAGTATGTTGAGTGATGAGTATTGAACCACCCTTGTCATTAGATAAAGATCATTCTTGGATTTGTCTCATACTCAGTGGAACAAGGGCACAGAAGAGACATGCCAAGAGCAAGTTGCCTTGTAAAAGCTTTCAAAATATTTCAGCTTAACTAAACTTTGAAGAGTACTTTGGGAGGTGAATTCATGTAAGAGTACATGCCAGGCTGATGTGCACACTTGGTGTTTCATTATGTTATTCACATTAAAATGATTTATGTCTGTGATGTTATCAGCTCATTGAAGGAGTATAGTTCAGATAGAGAAATCAGTGTTCTAGAAGTAAAATATTGTAAAGCAGACAAATGTTGCTATGATCTACTGCTTTTGCATTGCACTAATTTCTTATTGTAAATTTTGTATCTTAGGAAATTGAGGTGTAAATGTTTATAATGCAGGACAGTATTTTAATATGCTGCAGACTCTTTGAGTTAATATGTTGTGCTGCAGACTCTCAGTGAATTTACATATGGAAGCAAAAGTTCACCATCTTCACAGTATGATGTTGCTCCTCTCATTTTGTAACTTCTGGTTTTATTTTTCTTGGTTATTTTCCATTAAAAAAGGTAGTAAGTCTTTCCTGCTTATGTTGTTTCTGCTGCCTTATGTTGTGTATCATCAGTTTCAGAAACTGATAGTTTAATATAGAAAGTGACAGTATTATGTTACACAAATAATTATTTTTCACTATAATACACAATACCAGAGTTCCTGGAGTCAGACCTTTGTTAGTCAAATACTGTTTTCTAAGAAGTTCTTTAGTTGCATAGGAAACTTGTGGAATCTATTTTGATAAAGAGGGATGCTGGTAGGTTGCATCCTGTGATGAAAAGCACTATATAATGAATTTATGCTCCTTAAAAAAGGTTAAAAAGGTTAACTGTTTTCCAGAAGTGCTTTAAAAGCAGGTGTTAATGGATAAAACGAGAGGTGAGGGTTCATTGTAAACATAGCATTAAAAAAAATTATATAAACGCTCAAGTGCCACCTCAGAAAACTCATATAAAAATTTCTTGCACCCTGTCTCCATCTAAATGTTAAAAAATGTTTTCTTTCACTAACTAATACTGCAGTACTAATTTAATTTATTATACTGATGTTGTTACTTCATACTTTTAACATTTCTTGCACAAGCACTTTTTATTGATGTCACATGTTTGTGATCAATTACAATGGCTCTTCATTTCAGTTGTAGAGTTAATGGTAATAATGGTGAACTTTATGATGAAGATCCACCTTACTATGAGATGTTTCATTCCTTATTAATATTTTTCAAAGTTATTTTTTAGCATATTCAATATGTGTATCAAAACACTGAATTTAAAATATTTATTCAAAAGGAGATTATTTGTCCTAAAAAAAATACATGAAGAGTTCATTATTAATAAATTACATTACAAAATTTTGTCAGTATTTAAATATTTTTTTATTTTTCAGTGTTAATGATATTTGCCACATTTGTTACCTTATTTTCATAACAAACTGTTTACTTGATTTTTCTGGGTTCATGAGGAGAGTTCAGTATTACATTTGAACTGCTAGCACAGTGAGGAAATGTTTAAATCAAAAGTAAAATTTTCTTTGGAAAAAAGAAAAAAACAAACAAATAGCTAGCAATGGTTGAACTTACATTTGGCTAATTTGCCCTGACAGTGATTTTTAAAACTTTTTTTAGTCACACTATCTAATGTAGTTATAATTGAATGTAATTTTTCTCCTTTAAACTGTTCAGTGAGTTCTATGAAATTTATCAGTGGAAGGAGATAGAATAGTAACTGAATGAAGCTGATATAGTGCTGTTCAGCTATAAGTATATGCAAACTCTTATTTACAGTAGTCAGTTATGCTGATTGATTCATTGATAGATTGTGAAACTGTTTTGTTGTCACTTCCAGGTGAACGAGCATCCACTGCCTTACCAAACACTAATGATTTGCTCTTTTCTTTTGGCACAGCACCATTGAGCCCCTGTACTTCACCTACGGAATCCTCTTTGCCTGTGGCTGCTCGTTTGCCTACCAGCCCTCCCTGGTCATTCTGGGGCACTATTTCAAGAAGCGCCTTGGGCTGGTCAATGGCATTGTCACCGCAGGCAGCAGCCTGTTCACAGTGTCACTGCCCTTCCTGCTGAGGGTCCTGATCGACTCCGTCGACCTCTACAACACCTTGAGGGTCCTCTGCATCCTTATGTTTGTCCTGTTCCTGGCTGGATTCACATACAAACCTCTTGTTCCCAACACCAAAGACACGGAGGCAGGAAAGAAGGGAAAATTCAAATTACCTCCTGCGAAAAAGATTTGCAATTTCTCCGTTTTCAAAGTTCTCAGTTACCGAATCTGGGCTTTTGGGATCCCAGCTGCACTTTTCGGATACTTTGTGCCTTACGTTCACTTGGTAAGTGCATACTTCTTGAAACTTGTAACGTATTTGAAACTATGCACACTTGCCTGCCTTTGTGTTATTGATTTAGAAAGCGATTGGTGATAGGAAGCCACATTTAAACTGCAAGTTGTGTTGGGGAGAAACACAAAATTAATTTGGATGTTGTCTTATTAAAAGAGCGCTTTAATCAGAAGTATTAGTTAAGCCACTTAAAATCTTTGTTCTCAATGCAAGGTTTAAAATAACCATGAAAAGAGAGATTTGAAAAATATTCTATATTATTTCAAAGAGAATTATTTATTTTGGTACTCAGCTGCATGTGTTGCCAATGCCACTCATATGTTTTAGAGGATGTGTGAAAGGAGTAAATAATGGGAGACATGTTAGAAGTGCAATTTTTGTTCCTTTGTATTGAGGTATGTTCAAGTGTCAATTTTTAGGATCTATTGTATGCATCATTTTTTCAGGTTTATTAAAAGCAAAACACCTGGATTTTTCTGTCTCTCAAACGTCAGCCTTTTAGTTTATTATTAGAACATTAATATAACTGCTCCTCTTACCCTGTCCCTCCCAGCTGCCAGGTGAGCTGTGTTTTACTGCTGTCTATAGCAGCTGACAGAGCTTTGGCTTCTGGTGATGGGGAAGATGCCAATTAGCCATTTCCTCTACAGGTACTAGAGTAGTTTCCCTAACAGGTTTTTTTTCTGTAGTACACTCCTAAAGTAAGAAATTTAGGTGCAACAGGGAGATGCATGCATTTGTGCAGGCTGGCTGACACACACTGCACTGCTTGGATGGTGAATTATTCTTGGACAGCTTGCTGGTGGTGCTCTCCAAACTGAAGTGGTGTAAACCAAAAGGCTTAAAAGGGAAAAGTGGGGAAAAACCCACAATCTCCAATGAGATGCTGCCTTGAGACCATCACATATCCTCATATTAGGAGTATTTGATAGAGCATGGGCTAGTAGAACTCAGTAGTATGAAAACAGAAGGGTCATTTTAATATTCATTATTCACCAGTGATAGAACACTGAGATTAATGATAATATCTTTAGTTCTGTCAAAAAATCTCCAATGCCTTAAAAGCCATTTTTTATGCAGTATAAGTGGTTGTCACTGCCTTCTGGTAATTGATTAGATTACTTACTCTGCATCAGATATTTATTATTAAAATTACCTTATGGTGGGGGCTAGTGTGTTTTTGAGCAGCTGCAAACTGACTTTTATTAATGGTTAGTTCTTGTAACTTAGTTTCTAATCATGTAGATCTTATTGTATAACACCTCAAATTAGCCTGTTTTGAGGGACTGTACAATCCAGATGACATCCTAAGCTATTTCCCCATAAACTTTGTAGAGATGCTTTAAAATAAAACTAACTTCAGAGGAGTAGGAGCCAAGTGTTCTAGAGTAAGCTATTGGATAGGTCATAAATGGTTCTTAACCCTTGCAGTGAACTGAAGAATCGGGCTACACAAGCAGGAGCAAAGAACTTCTAAAATATATTTATTGAACAAAAAGCTTGTGGTTTTTTTTAAGATGCTTGTATTATTGCTTTCTCTTTATACATCAGACTAAAGCAGCTAGTTGGCTTGTAGAGAGCAAAGCCCCTTATACTACACTACACTATACTATATAATATTATAATAATATTATTTTTGTTTTTATAGGGTGCTCTCACTCCTGTGCTTTCCCCCCATCAGATTGGCAAAAATTCTGCCCATGTAATAAATCTCTAGTATAGAAAACAAATTTGATTTAGGCTGTTTCTAGTGTAGTGTTTGATAACACTGTAAAACATTCCAGTGTACTGTTAGAATCTAATTTTTTAAAGATTACCTCAAAATTATGTGAAGAGACTCTTTTTGCTCAGAGTTTCAGAGAAACCATGATGCTGAAGTGTTTTTAACATAAAATCTTTGATGGTAGACATACACATGCTTTGTATGCCACCTTTGAGAGGGGAAGCTTCAGCTCTTGGTAAAACTTAGACTGAAGAGTTCTCATCAAAACCCTTCCCTGAAACCCACAAGTTTTCATTTTAATTTACTTGTATCTAAATAATCAATTTTACTTAAAGTTGTTGTGGATCCGTATTTGAAAAAGTGAATAAATCAATTTTACTTAAAGTTGTTGTGGGTCTGTATTTGAGAAAGTGAATAAATTGGTGTTTATGAAGGTACAGCATGGATTGTGCCCTTCAACACAGATACTTCATCTCAAGTACACAGCTCTGGATGTTTTTTATCCTAGCTTTGTCTGCTTTTGATAAAAAAACCACACTTAGTGTTCTTCCAGAAGTACATGGAAGTATGTACTTACAAATAAGTCAAAGGCTATAAGCAAAAAATAAAGTTTTTCACTGGTACATCTACCAAACCACAGACTACTTTTGTCAGCTTTTGATAATGAAAGCTACTATTGCTTCATTGTTTATTGTATTTTTAAAACTGTAGTAAGGGTCATATCCCTTTTTCCCCTGAAAAAGGGATATGACCCTTAGATGAGTGATAGCTTTTGTTTTGTTAAAATTTTTGACTTTTTCCCTGTGTTAGAGGTGGCTGACAGCAGCCAGACTGCTAGGCAGGGATGCTGGTTACAAGTGCCCTAAGAAAAAAAACCACTTATACAATGAATGTCATGCCCTCTGATCTGGTACCTGTATGCAGCAAATCCCATTTTTCCCACCTGCAAAGACAGCTTCTGCCAGTATGGCTGCTTTTGCCACTGTGATGAAGCACAGATGGCACAGATGCTGCAGGTTGAGTCCTTGTGTGTCACCACTCAGCCCGTGGTGTCTGGGGCTGCAGGCTGGCTGTGCTGGAGTCACTGTCTGCAGTCACTGTCGGCCAGCTTGGCACTGCTCAGGAGCTCCTGAGGTCCCAGCCAGGCTCTCTGTGCTTCTGTGCCATCCCCAGTCTCTGTTCTTGCCTCTTGCATTTGCTGAAGCCTGTTGGAAAGGAGGATATGTGCTGTGACCCCTGTGGTAAAAAAAGAAGTAAACATTTTTGGGCTTTGAAATAGCAGAACTAGCCAATTCTTTGGAATTTAACTCTTTGCACCATATTTGTTATGTGGAGTAAAAGCTGTCAAAACCAAAGAAACAACCTGCTCGTTAAGTAGGCTCTAATTAAAATTAAGTGCTCTAACAAATTGATTATATGGCATGCTAGATAGGAACTGGTAACTCTTGCCAGCTCCTTGACATGACTCCTGAGTGGTAGGTATCAGGCATCAGATTCCTTTTGGCTCTTGCAGGGAAGAACCAAAAGGGAGAGCTTTTCTTATCCCAGTTTAATTGGTGTCAAATTCCATTAATAGGTGTTCCATTACATGTAACTTGGGAATTGGGTTGAGATAAAGACTATAAATAAGTTTTGACTTAAATTTATTATATATTTTCAGCATTAATTGAAAGTGTTGAAGAACAAACTGAGAAGTCATAATATTACTAAATCAAATGGTGGCTATTCTCTCAATTTTAAAACCAGTCCAAACTAGTGATTGAGATTTTTTTTTTGATGCCTCTCTAAAATAGGCAGACAGACAAGTAAAATACTTGCTTAGTCTATTTTGGTTTAAATTGTGAATTTATAACAGAAATCTGTAGAATTAGTGGAAGTGCTCTTTCCAAGTGTTTTTAGTAAGGACTACCTCACAAAGAAATGAAGTATATTTGAAAGAAAGTATACGTAGTCTCTGTGCCATTTGTCCTGTGCTTGTTTTGACAGTAAATAGAGAACTTCTGTTTTTCAGTCTGATGTTAACTAACTAACGGCTTAGTGTTGTTCTCTTACCCTTAAAAAAATACTTACTCCATCAGGATCATGCATCCTTAATTCTTAGGAGCTTGTTATGTCGTTTCTGTTAAAATTTGATACAAGATCACATGCTTGGTAGCGTAAGAGATGTGGTTGCTTTTTGTGCTTTATTTAGCAGGGTGAAAAGAAATACTGCTTAAAATGGGTGTTGTCACTGCCTGGTCTTCTCTAAGCAGTGACTAAAGTCGTTACCAGGTTTCAGTATGAATTTAAGAATATTAATTATGACACAGAAAGGGGCCCAGTATTGTGCTATTTTGAGGTAGCAATATTCAGCCACTATGAGGAATACTGCTAGCACTGACTGATAATATCATCTTAATACTTTCAGTGCAGTGTTTCAGTCCTGTAGTAATTTCTCTTGGGGTGTTTACAAGTATGGTTTGATTTAGCAGTTATTTTTATTAAATACCTCTTGCTAATGATAGATCCTGCCTTATTTATAGTATTTGACACCTTGCAGGATGAAAAACTTGAAATTTAACAACCAAGTGGTTGAAAAAAAAGTGCACATATTTATGTGTTCTACCTTTAAAAAAGCAACTGTATGGTAGATAATGCAATCAAAATGTCTCTTGATAAAGTTTACCTTTGTAAGTTTAAATATTTGTTGTAAAGAAAATAGTCCTAAAGAATGACTAGATATATTTGAATATTAGGCTTATGGGTAAAATATGGCTGCAGGCTTGTATACAAAGCTACCCATTAATTGATATGCACTGTGAAAGTTACCATGACAATGACTGTCTTCTTAAAACTTCAGAGTAGCTCAGGGAAAAAAATTCAGTATTTCTCACCTTGCACTGCAGCCTATTTCTTAATGTACTGTGTAAATCTGGCTTTTCCTTTTGATGCTTGTCCATGCTAATATTCCACAATGGGTACATATTTACATATGTAGAGATTTTTGGGTAGCAGTATGTGGAGCTATGTGGAGCAGAGGTGTTCTCTGTCTGTTTGCTTCATGTTTAAGAGATGAAAAAATGGTTTGTGTCCGACCATTTTTTCCAACCACTTTCTTAGGAGAATCTGTCTTGGTAGGCAAATAAGTACTGGATTTAATATCCTCCATAGATAGAAGCTGAAGATTCAGTGCTTCATTGCTTCTCTGAAATATGCACGTGCCAGGAAGAGGCTCATTTAAACCCCCAGAGAACAGGGAAGTGAGATTGCAGACCTAATGCTTGGGGCAAAAACGCATAGATACTTCTGCTGAGAAGCAAAGCATCACCTTGGACTCTGCTCTAACGTTCTTGGAAAAGAAAATGCATCTCAGAATGAAAAGTAAAGATGCTTCCAAGCAACTTTATTCACGGGAGAGTCATGAAGCTGGTTAGAGTTGCTGTAGAGTACATGTTGGTCAAAAGAACTTCTTCATGCATATAAACAAACTCATTTTCTTGGCTACATCACAAAATCAGACAACTTGGATAAATATTAGTCTGTCCTCTGGGTGGCTGTGTCTGTCTCCAAATCTTGTGTTTGTCACTTCGAAGTTGCTGAGTCCAGTGCTATGCCCACATAGTTTGTCCTTGCAAAAAAAGATAGTGCTGTCTGCTGGTCTATGCTTTCTATCTTTTGCTGGAACATCCATTTTGTTCCTGCTCTTTAGATAAGAAAAGTAGTCTTTTTCACTTTAGAAACATCATAAATTAGCAGGAGGGCTTGCTGATATGGATTAGAGCTGATGCAGACTTTTTTTGCCAGATTTGATTCCTCCCCCTGCCTTCTGATCTGTAGTGTAAGTTCTGTGACTTTTGTGTGATTTAACTGTTCTACAACTACTTTATCACCTTGGAGTACCTTTTTAAATTGAGCCTTGAGGATGACTTGGCCTTCAGCTCTGTATTTATGAGCCACCTATTTTGGCTTGTCCCTACCCATTTCTCACTCTCTATCAGTAATGTACCTTGTTTTTGTTAATAAGAGATCGGATTCTGCTGTGCAAATTCAGCATGTTTGAACCTTTGTCCCCTACAATATGTGCCAATAAAAACTGTTCTCTTGTGCAATCAGCTTGGAGAAATGAAGAGCCAAATTCTTGTGAGATCCTCTGTAGTTACAGCTTTCATAGGAACTTGTCTGAAATTCTTGTAATTTGAAAGCCGTGTACTCTGGAAGCTTCTGAAACTTATTCAGGACAAAACATTCTATTTATCCTTCCCATTGAGAAAAATTGACATTTTCCACTTGTAAACTGCACCCTGCCCAGGCAAAAGCTTTGAGTCATTAAGAAGAATTAAACAGGAAAAACATAAAGGGGGTATAGAAACCACCCAAGGCATCCTTCAGGCAGATCTGAGCTGCTGTATTGGGATAAGCTATGATAGTCAGGAGGAATCTCACTGCAGTGTTTGATGTTCTGCCCAACAAGACCCTAATCATCATCTATAACATTTCTTACAAATGTTTCTGTAACTCTTCAAGCCTCCCCTGAGGGGAGAACACACTGATGTTCTGTTCCCTGAATGTTGTTAATGTGGCATCTCTAAATTGCATCTCCTCATTTGAGAAATGAGTGTTTTAGCTTCTTCCCTTGTCCACAGACAGTGGCAGTGGTTTTGTGTTCTCTGCAGTGGGAGACTTGCCCAAGGAGCCAGAGTAGAAAGGATTTACCTTGCACTATGTGAAGCTGTTTGAGTTTTGCATTGTGTGTGAAGTCCTAATCCTACACCTCTCTCCTCCCTTTAATTCTTATGCCCCTGGACTCCACAGTGGAGCCAAATGGAACCACAGAGATGTTTTCCTCTATGTCTAAGGGCAGAGTATTGTGAAGAGTCTGATGTATGCTCTAAGGACTCCAGTAACCAAAAAATCTCTAAACTTTAATACAGAAAGTCTGCATATCCACAGTAAAGTGCATACACATAACACAACTTGTAAGGGAATAACACTTCAGTTCTTCTAAGGTAAGTACTGTCTGTTTTGTGAACCACCTGTATTATGTCATAAATTTGCTGCTTTTAGAATGTTGTGTAAAATAATGCTGAATATCCAGTGGGTGTCTGGATATTTTTTTTATTCAAACTGGAAAAAAACAGCTTCCATCACTCCGTTCACTTGCTTTTATGGGCTGCTGTTCAAGAAACCTCTTCATTTCTTCAGCTTTCCTACATCAGTCATTTGTCTGAAGTCTATCACGTCTTTTATTTCCCAGAATCTGCTGTTAGACTTCTAATGGTAGGAAATTATCTTTTAAATTATGTCTAGTACTTAACCATAACTGTGTGTCAAACAGATTTCTCTATACTGTAGGTATTCTAAAAAAGCTAGAACTAGGTATAGCTGTCAGTTTTAGCATTATTACCTTTCTCATCCACTTAACCTATAGTATTTCTTTCTCCAATGGAAGACTAACAAGACACTGGTTTCGTAAAGATCTGATGTAATTATTAAGCAGATATCTCTGAGACCCAAAATCTTCAGTGGCTCCCCATGCTTTACTTGCTTTTCTAATCTTTGCATTTATCTCCCTTCAGATCTCAACATGTGCTGCAGTTTGACTGCCCAGGTTAGTGAAATTTTCCCCCTTTATCCCACTTCTATTTTCCCATTTCTCTCATTATCCTGTGCACCCATTTCTTTTCCAGTATTCTTTAATGTTGACCTGGAAGTATTTATTCTTGGTTAGATTGTCCACTTTGGACTTTTTGGGTGGTGGTTGGGAGAGAAATAAGTTATTTTCTACTTGTAGTTGCTATTGAAAGCATATTTTAGATATGTTTTTCAAATAAGAACTGAAGACAAATAAATAAGTACAGAAAGAATAGAAACAAAAAAGACTAAAACAAAGGTTTCCTGGGGTTTTTTTAGAAGTAAAAGTAAATGAAATTAAAAACATTAGGTAGCAGGTATGCTCAGATACAAACTATGTGGTGACCCTGAAAGGTAAGAGCAAAGGAGTCTTCCTCAGATCTGTGCAATACTGGCAGGTTGAAAGGTCTGAGTTGCATTGTGATTTCCTTTGTATCTGTCTATAACAGCATGCTACCCCATGTACTCTGGCACAGTACAAAGTATTCTGATAGCAGATGGAGTGTATAGTTCAATCTCAGAGTAAATTGCAAGGTGTTTTATCCTTTTTTTTTTTTTTTTTTAGTTTTAATGCTATTTTAATGGTAAACTCAAAATCCTGTCTTAGGATGCTCGAAACATCTTGACTTGAACTGAACTCTTCATGTGCTCAGAAGCTTGAGATCACAGCTAGTTTTGCCCTACTCTTCTCATACAAAGTAACAAACACTCATTGCCAAATTCCTTCACTCATATACAGATCACCTTTTGTGAACAGTTCCCGCTCCAGGAAGAGCTGTATGAAAACCTCTTGGCTTTTTAAGTCCTGTTCAGACTTGTGAATATCTCACCTTGTGTTTTGAATCTTCCATTGAGGAGATCTCAGGACCTACCTCTTTCCATTGGATTGTAGTGATTGTCAAGCTCAGAGCTATTTTTCAGGTTCTTTTCTGATGATTGAATTAAAGTTTTCATTACTACTGAGCAGAATATTTCCTAGAAAAGGGAGAAGTGGTTTTGGATTGCTCCAGGCAGGGGAAAAAAAATGGGAACATAAATGTCTGTATCCTGAGTAAGGACTGTATTTCTGTGCAAGGAGGAGAGACTATCTTTGTCATCTTTTCCTTAGGATTTAAATGAAAATTTGACTACTTGATTCGATTTCTCAAGGCTCTAACCCAGTAGATGCTTGGTAGTGTATTTAGGACTGTCTTGAAGAAATGAGATATTGAGAGTTTTCTTGTCTTCCCAGTAGAATGAGTCGGGTGCTTCACAGAGGTTTGTGAATGCTGAGGGGATTATGACCACGTCCCCAAGTAAATATCTAATACTGAAATGCTATGGATGCCCTGGGAATTCTGTGGTGGTTGAATAGAGGTTTGAGAATGTTTGGATTTTAAATGCCTAGGTCGTATGGTTTAAGGAGTCTGGTTTTGAGAGATGTGATATAAATAGCACAGATGCTGTTGTTGACCAAGGATATCAACCTCTCTTGGGACACAACAGTAGCATTGTACAGCATTTGTACAGGATATCCTAATCCATTGCTTTGATATTCCATAATTTCTTAATCATAGTATATTACAGAATGTGCTTGGTTTTAATTAAAATAGTTGTAAACTGACAACATTTTATTACATTAGTAAATGCAAAAAGGATTTGAAAGGATGACTTAAGTTTTTACAAGTACAATATAAGTGGTGATGTTAGAAAATTGCTTCCTTCAGTCATAGGCTTCCTTTTAATCAAATGTACAGTAGAGTTTTACCAAGCTACACCTAAATTAAGAGTTTTTAAGTTGTAACAATTAGTAAGTATGTATCTCTGACTATTCTAAGACATCCAACAAATCACTTTGGGAGTCATAGAAAATAAGACCAGGTATACTGGTACTTTATCCAATTTACTTGGGATTTTTTGAGTACTAACTTACTTTGGTGTAAGACTTTTAAAAATAATTCTTTAAAAAAATCTTTATCCTTAAGTCATGCTTATCAAATTTGTTTGTTGTGAGGTATTTCTTTTGGATTCTGTACACATGGTCCATGTAATAATGAGCAATGAACAAAACAGGAGGACTTACTGTTACAGAGCAGTATGTAAAGGTCATGCCATGTCCTTAATTGATGTATTTTATAATTCTTGTATCAGACATGACATTAGACAAAAAAAATCTCTTTATATCTAGTTGGAAGCTTTCTTTAAGATTATGGTATACCTATAAGAGTAGTGGAAGCAAAAAAAACTGGCTCATAAGAATTATGTTTGAGAGAATTCCTAAATACTGGCCAAAGTCAAGACTTGTTACATTTGCCCTTCCCTCTGTAGGTAAGGTTTGCTACCTACCATGTAACAGAGAGAAGTCAGAGAAATTAGGGTCATTTGTTTTCCTTTTTCCCCTACAAATCTGTGTTGGTCCTTAGTTTGTGATGTTACCTGTTAGGTGTTTAAAAATAGTTCTGCTGTTATTCTGGAAATTAAAATTAATGTGATTGACCTGTAAGTCTCTAGGATGTCCTGACAGTAGCTGCTTTTGGACATAGTTGAGATTTGAGGGTAAAGTAGGCCCTGGAAACACTGCTTTAGGCCAAAAGAAACAGATAGAACTGGGACTGTAAAATACAGATTGCAGTCACAAATAGGAATAATTTAAAAAAATGTTTTAAAATAATTTTATCCAACAGTTTAGCTCTTATCCCTTGTGTATATAACACTTTTGTTCTTGAGGATCCCTGACTGTATTCTGCATCCTTGTGCTCAGTCAGTGTGAGCTTTGAAAGATGTGTGTGTGCCTTATCTCTCTTGCTGCTGCTGCCCAAGCCACTGGTTTCCTTCACATGCTCTTAAGGATAACACTAACAGCTCTGACACTTTAAAAAGTTGTTCTTGTTGTCATTATTATTGGCATATGGCTTCAGAACTAGCTATTAAAAAAAAAAACAAAAAAACAAAAAACCCAAAAAACCCCACCAAAAAAACCCCAAAAAACAAAAAAAACCAAACCAACCCAAAATGAAAAGAAACACCTCAAAATTATTTTTACAGTGTAAATGTCAGCCTTGAGTATTTTTGAATTTTTAATACTTAGGGGTTTTATATTAAATAGGCTTAACAGTTAACCAGTTAACTGTTGTGTTCAGTTTTACTTAAGAAATTCAGATTATGCTTGTTCTGATCCTTCATGATGCATGAATTATTCTGTTTAATCTGCTTTGTTCAGTGGAGTAAGAAAAAATTGTCTTATTGGCATGTAGTCAATCACTTTGTTTATTTAGTTTTTTCCTTGTTCTTTACAGAGTTTAAATTGACAAAAGATAAAAAGAGGTATTACCACTGTTGGGACAAATGTGTAAATGCATTTAACAAAACTGTTAAATAATATAATAATAATATTAATATTAAGCCCTAGCATAATCGTTTGCATTTCTAATTTACATTGAATTAAATGAAGAAAACTTATACATTTGCAAGAATAGACAAGTAAAAAGTTAATATACCCAATATGCATATTTGTCATATGAAGACACTTAGCTATAGTAATATTTCATAGAAATTATCTCAGGATATTGGCACTCCCTTAAAAATTGATCCAGCTTAGGTATTAGTAGTGCTATTTCTGTCTCTTAACATGAAGATCATCTTTTCCATAGAAGTGCAGGAGTTGCTGTCTCATTTTGCTGGTTTTTTACTCACCGGTAAAAGTATTTTTGGTGGAGTCTGGACTAGAAATGTATTTGCCTTAAATGATCTTCCTGGTGCTCAGTATTATAAAGCTCGCTGGCAACCAAGTTTCTTTTTCTGTTTCTCACCCTCCTCACCCCCCATTTTTGTGGTGAGTCTATATAAAATAAATAGTGAATAATATGGAATAAATTGTAGAATCAACAGTGACTTATCCAGAGTTACTTTATGCTCTGCTTTTTAGCACTTTCTGAGACTTCCAATAATCCAGGACATTTCACTGCAAAGAAAGATCATCAGTCCTGGCTCCAGTGTTGATCTGGCTGATGGGGTGGCCAGGGTGCCACCTGCACTTGGTGGGGCTACTTCTCTCTGATCTGGAGATAAATTGCATAGAAAGAGAGAAAGTTATGCACAGTCTGTTCTTGTAGACCTTCCTGGAAATAGGCTGGGGCAGTTTCAGGTCTCTTTGGTCCTGATTCCACCCTTCAATCCCCACTGGCTCCTTGATCTCATTCCTGTGCTTGCACTGTTCTGTTATGCTTATCTCCAGGTGCCAGAACAAGGACATTTGTCCTGGAAAAGTGCTGCCCTACCTTTGTACAGCCCTCTTCTCCAGCCACACACACTGTTCTTTTTCACAGTATGTTATTGCCAACAATCCTGGGTTGGCTCCACAGCTATCTGGCTATCAGTGTCTGAGACATGCATATGAGCTCCCTTATCTTCTAGGCTTCTACACCCCTCAGCTCTTTCAGAAAACTTAATTTGGAGCAGTTAATAATATTTTTAGTATCTGAATGGTACCAGCAGTACTCTCTAAGCATTTCCTTTTATCCTTATGCTTGTTTTCAGTGAGTGTGTCAGACATCAGGACTTGCATCTGTAATTGAAGAAAATGGTGGTTTTAACGTGCTCAGAGTTTCCTAGGTTATATGTTGCTGTTGGCCATCCCTTTTGGTCAGAGAGAATATTTCATTTAGCCTACTAAAGCTTAGCTTGAATGGAAATCCCCAGAATGGAATATACCTGTGAAGAAAGCAGTTGATAGAGTTACTTCTTACTAGTTCATAGCCACTTCTTTCAGATTCAGGTTCTTTGTGTTTGGAAAAGGAGCTACAGCTTTGCTCAGATTGATGTCTTTGATTCACTGTGTGAATGTAGCTGAAATGTGTGTGCAGTGAAGGGAAGGTCTTAGCAAAACCTGAGTCTTGGCTGGTTGGAGAGAGGTCATCAAAAACTGTATCAGAAAGCCTTCCAGCCACTGCTGAGTAGCTGATATTTCTTCTAGTCTCATTCCAACAGTAATGAGAATTTGGACAACAAGATCTGTGTGTATCACCCTGATAGTAGAGAACACAGGTAAAGGAGAATGCTGATGCCAGGGATGCATTCAGTTCTGGTCTCCACTGTCTATATATCTGTATTCGGAAAACTGGATTGTACAAGGATAAATTGTATTTTTAAATAATGAAAAAGCTGTGCTACCCTGAACTGTAATTTTGCCTGACCTAACTGGGTCTTTTTTACATTTGGAAAAATCAGACCTGCAATTCAGCATGCACACAGCCCAGAGTGAAGAAGCAGCTACATTACTGAGGACAGGCACAACACACATTAACACGCTTTGGCCTTTTTGTGGCTGGGTCCCCATTTGGCTGCTGTAGACAATGCCTGGAGAGTTGTATAATTCTGCACAGTTCTGCACTGAGGAGAGCGTTAGTGCCTGAAATGTTCACGGGCAATTGCTCATTGTACGATTTTTGAGTAGTTCTAACAGCTAAAAAGAAATCTGAATCTTGCTTGAGCTACTTCACAAGTATATTTAACTTAGAGATGCACTTACAGTACTGAAATGATCCTGAATCACTGTATGCTCAGACACTGTGTTTTCAGACAGGCAATGCTGCTGCTGCTTACAGCTTACTTAGCAACTGTGTCAGTGAAGGTTGAATATGCTGCTCAGGATCTGAGCATCAGCTCTGAGAGATCAGGCCAGGTTGCTCAGGGCCTTGTGCACGTGGTCCTGAAACACCTCCAAGGAAGGAGACTGAACAAGCTCTCTGGACGGCCTATGCCACTGCCTTCCTGAGGAAAAAAAATCTCCTTATATCTAGTTGGAAGCTTTCTTTAAGGTTATGGTGCGCTTAAGAGTGGTGGAAGCAAAAACAACAACAACAAAACCCCCACAAAACAAAAAACCCCAAAACCACCAAAACCAAAACAAACCAGAAACAAACCAACAACTAATTTAGATATTTTAAATTTAGGATGAGTAGTGGTTATTTTCTTGCTTAAGGAGTTAATTGAATCAGTATTTTCCCTCCTTGGTCAGAGTGGCAGCATTTCATCTCTGGTGCTGCTTTGAGAAACCCAGTTACTCAGTTGCAGGTGCAGGGTTAATAGTTATCTAGACACAGAGCTTTATCTTGCCTCTTGAAAAGCCTCCAGGGAGTGGATGGATCAGGCCTGCAAATCAAACAATCTAGAGGCTGCAGAAACCTGGAAGTGGAACAGGTGACAAAAATTGCAAAGAACACCTTGGCTTCTCTCACCAGCTGGGCCAGCAGGTGTTGACAGGCACATAAAGGTAGGGGTGGGAAAACTATCAGCTTTCCCTTTTCTCACTTTTGGCAGAAAGGGAATAAGTAGAACAGCTTATCTTTTATGTTTAAATGTCATTTCAGATGAAAAATTGCATTAGATTCTGTTCCCAAATGTGTCTTACAAAGCAAAGTTAAAAAACAGAGCAAGCACCTGTCTTCAATTTAAGTTAGAAGTTTTTCTTTAAAACTGGAATGAAACCCCCTTGGTTTTTTCCTTTCTTACAGAATCAGTTATATTGGACAAATTCATATTAGATTTAATAGGCTTTCTGTGACATGTAAAAAAACCCCAACAGATTTTATACTTAAGAAAATGGCTTTCACTCAGCAAGTCCTTTTCTCTTGTTGGAAAAAAGGGTTCTGGTTGTATAGTAACATTCTGGCCAGGAAAGAATTAAGGCTATTTTGCTCTAGAAGTATTTACTAAAATGGAACTTTTTCATTTTATAGCTAAGAAATTAAGCCTTCTCTGGTGCAAAGTGATGTCAGCCTGTGGTTACCTTGTCCCTCAAATGTTCTTACTACTTCTTTACTTAAAATCAGTTTCTTCTGTTTGCTCTTTCACATCTCTGAACTTTTACTTCTTTTTACATGTTTTACTTCTCTTGTTCAGAACTACTTATGAACATGGAGATTGCAGGACTTTAGAAATGATTTTTTTATCTTCTAGTGCCCACTTTGGCGTATTTGGTATTGCCAAGCACATTCCAAAAAGCAATAGTGCAAAAAATCTCGTGGGTAATTTTCTGGTCTTTGGGGATGATTAAAAAAAAGACAAACCAAAACCCCCCAAACTACAGCAAAAACCACAAACAAAAAACACTGTGGAAGTACAGAGAATGTAAAAAAAATCCAAATCCATCAAGCCAGTCTGGTGATATATATATTTTGTATATGTATGATATATATGTATTTTTTTTAACCATGACTTGAAAATGTGGAATTACTGACACTGGTAGTTCATCCTCTTGTGGTCGATGGTCTGCTGTCAACCATCCATCAGTTGCTTTAATTCTTCAGGCTGAAGTGGCTGGTGAATCATCCTTCCAGTCTGCCCTGTTCATTGCTGCTGTAGCTGCTCCCTCTGGTGGGAGTGCTTGCTGTTGTGCTGGGCACTGCAGCTGCTTCTGCCCCTCGTCCTCCTTGGCCCTGGACACCATGGATGTTGGCATGAGACGTTCTGGAGGGCCTCTCCTGCTTGCACTGCCTTGGCTCCAGCTCTCTGCTTCTTGCTGCTGCCCTGAGCTATGCTGCAAACTTGGTAGCCCATGAGGCTTCTGTGTTACTTTGAATCTGTCACTAGTAAATTAAGAGTGGTTGGAGAGAAGGCTTCCAAGTTATTATTTTTCTTTTTTTAAATTATGAGAGCCTTCTTGTTTTCATGAATCAAGTTCATTAATTGTGGTTAAAGCAACAATACATTTCAGATTGTTTTTCTTGTGTCGCACTAAATACTGCATTTTAAAAATCTGTAAAAGCAGAGTAAGTCAGACGACCATTTGTAGCTGAGTTTACAAGTCTGAGATTGACAGATGACTTCTATTTGACTCAGGTTTTCCAAGTCTATCTTTTTAATTCTAAAGCAAATTTATTTTCTCCTTTTAAACAGATGAATCATGTAAAAGACAGATTTGGTGACAGCGTGCCAGAAGAAGTGCTTCTGCTGTGTTTGGGCATTACTTCAGGAGTTGGCAGATTGATTTTTGGCAGAGTTGCAGATTATATTCCTGGTGCAAAAAAAATTTATTTACAGGTATGTCTTTATTGTTTCTATATTCCTTCTGAACTGTGGATTCCGAAGGATTTGGTTTCGGTTGTTATCAATAAATAAGCAGAATTAACTGATTGGAGATTCAAATCTGAGAAGTTTCAAAATTCTTGGAAACTCAGTGCATGGGTTTTGATACTAGGAGCCTTTGGTGCAAAGTTTATGAATCTCTGATTTTTGTTTTTAGTGCTAAGAAAATATCTATTTCCTGCTGGCTGTTTTCAGCTGGGAATGAAAGAAATTACTGTTCATTAGCATGTGAATGAGAACCTTTGGGGATTCTGTAGATTCTGCTTTCTCTGTTTCATCCCAGATTATGATTTCATAATGGTTTTTCCCAAATAGGGCAAAAAATTAGGCCATGTTTCTGTATTAAGAATTTTGTATATTTTGATCTCTGACAGGCACTAATTTGGTGTCAAATCTGTTCTGTGCATGGTGTGCAGGGGTATGGCCATGGCAATACGAGATGTGATTATTTGAGGAGATTTTGCAGAAGGAGTCCCAGCTTCCAGAAATGCTGGAACTTGGAGATGAAGGAGGATATACACTTCTTTGCCTCCATGTTTATAAAGGATTTTTTTTTTGGAGAAACTGGCAGTGTTTGTGTGGGATTTTGGGAAAGCTTTAGTTCACTTTCATACCGTCAGCAACGAGGTGTTTGCCATTTGGTCTCTTAAAATGAATAGCAAGGGAGGCATCTAGTGGGGATTGTCTGCACTGCGTCATGGAAATCAAAAATTCTTAGGAAAGAACTACCGTTCTGCCGGAGTATTTGTTGTCATGGATAAATTTAGATTCCTTGATGTTTTATTGCACTTAGGTGGAGCACTGGCTTCCACGTGGTGCACCGGCAAAACTGTTACCACTTTTATTTTCTTTTTAATTCTGCTTTATTTTGCTGAAAGACAGTTTTATTCCTTTAATCTAAAACAAATAAATAATCTAAGATTATATTTAGAAAATCTTTGTGCGTATGCATGACTACAGCAGTACATCAGGATACCTTTTTTTAATAGAAAAATTTAATGTTTTCACTTCTTGAATACAAGCACCCTGAAATAACCGCTCATAATACTGATATTTTTACTTACAACAGTGAAGAGTCTAATTACAGTATTCCAGATATCTTAAACTTAATATTTCTGTGACTTATTTCTCAAAAAAATATTAGTGTATGAGAAATGACCTTACACAATCACTGTAAGATAGTGGATTAGAATTGCATTTTCAAAGCTTGTGAAATGGGTAGTGGAATTTCTTTGCCTGTCATGAGTTATATGTTTGTTTTATCTTAGGATGTAACTTCTGACAGTGGTAATCCATGGAGACTGATTATTTTAAAGTAAATACGGGCTGGCAATCTAATTCACTGCAAATGCAAGGAGGTTCTTCTGGTCCCTTACAATTTGCAATTTCGATGCAATGCATTTTTATTTTTTTTTTCCTTGTCCATATTTAGGTGGCCTCATTCTTTTTTATTGGGCTGATGTCTATGATGATTCCACTGTGCAATGTCTTTGGAGCTCTCGTTGCTGTCTGTCTCTTCATGGGCCTGTTTGATGGGTGCTTCATTTGCATTATGGCTCCTATTGCCTTTGAGCTCGTTGGGGCTCAGGATGTCTCCCAGGCCATCGGATTTCTGCTTGGGCTCATGTCAGTGCCTATGACAGTCGGTCCACCCATTGCAGGTGAGTGCAGGCAGAGTTTGTAGCTGTAAATGTGTTTCTATGTTTGCATGACTTTTTGGCCATGTTTCCCATTGCTTCATCATGTGCAGACCTTTGACATCGGAAGTTTTCTCTTTGTGTGCTTGAGAAGATACAGGAAACTTACCTGCTGCTCATGGGTTATTAATTTACTGCACTCTCCAAAGTTTGCTCAGTCTTTTTCATTCTTATGCAGGTGTAAAACATTCCTCAAAAGGAAAGATAGATAGGTTTCCAGTTGGATTTAGGACCTGACATTTTCCATTTTGAACAAGTACAGAGGGCCTCCAAATTAAAATCTGAAAATTAGCTGATGTTAAAACCATTGTGAGGATAAAGGCTCCAGTCACTTAAATTGCTCCTCATAAGCAGGAATGGTGGCTTTATTCATCCTTTGGTGGGAGACTGACAAAGTACAGGTTTTGAAGATGAAAACTTGGACATTCTTGGGAGGTAGAAATAGCTAAAGCTGTATTCTTCACCACTGATGATTTTCAGTGGTAATTTACGCCGCGGTTTGGTGTGTGCTACTGAAAGGTACTTCATAAGATGCAGCATTATAAAGGACAAAATTTTAATGCTAGAACAGCACAGACTAGGTACTTCCTGATCTGCTTCCTACTGTCACAGCTATTAATACTTAAATAGAATTTGACTAATGGGAGGAATTTGGAGAGAGCAATTAGAGTGAATTATTGGAAAACACACTTTTTAATAAGAGGCCATGAGGAATGAAATATGTGAACTATATCTAGAATTAGAAGAATGGGCATATTGCTCAAAGGCAACTGTGACCAAAAGGAGGGAGAATTTCTCTAAGTCATGGCAAGATACAGGTGCTGGAGAAGTTCAAAAGAGCATCTTTCAAATAGGAAAGATGGTGCATGTTTTTAGTGGATGGTAATTCAGTAATTTTTAATTGCTCAAGTGATGACATACTGAGTTCATTACTGCTCCAAGTCAACTCTGGAATACTTTTCTGCCTCCATGTAAGCCTCTGTTTGGCCATCAGGTTCGAGTGGTTATAATCTGTGTTAGCTCTCGGGTTTCTGAACCCAAAGCCATGACCTGTTTTTGTAGGTTCCTGAGGCCCCTTTATTTCTGAGTGGTAACTTTCTGCCTTTCCAGGTTTGCTGCGGGATAAGCTTGGCACCTACGATGTGGCATTTTACCTGGCTGGAGTCCCTCCCCTCATTGGAGGAGCTATTTTGTGTTTCATCCCCTGGGTCCATGAACGGCAGAAGTTGAAAGCGAGAGCAAAACCTGTTGATGGAGAAACTACTGAGAAAATGCTGGAAAATGAAAGCACTTTGGTGTCGGACACGACAGAAAAGCCAGTTAAAGAACTGGATTCTGGCTTTTGATGCCTTTTTCTTTTCCCTGCACCATCCTGACCTCCTCTTACTGAAGCTTAGATTTCTACTTTTTGGCTGAAGATATTATATGATACTGAAGTGTTGAACTATTGCTCAAATTGCAGAACTGCTACAAGAATCTTTTATACCATTGAACGTTTTTGACAAGTCTTTGATTTCAAGCCACATTTTCAAGATATTTGAAGTTTTGTAGCTTTAGTGTGTATGTGCGTAGTGATTCTGTGTGTGAAGAGAATATTTTTCTAATCCATCAGAACTGATTTCTGGAAATGTGAAAGTTGTTTTTCCATCACTGACCCAGGATTCTTCAATGTTGTCTATGATCCATCCTCTGCAGGCAGACCCCTGGGTGTTTATACTGGAATAATGTAGTAGCTCTTACGACTGATCTGTTTTTTTTGAAGTTTATCGTGCTGTTTACAGTCTTTTATAATTCTCTATCATGAACACAAATATGCATCCTTTTGCTGAAATGATTGTTTCATTGGAAAGCTAAATTATTATACAACTGTTGAAACACTCACTTGTGTTTGCATTCACCCTTCACAGTAGCCCAAAGAACATTAAGGATGGCATTTTTGATGGGCTCAGGTTTTGAATATGTGCAAACCAAGCTCCAAGTGCAAACACATTCAGAAGTTAAGCTGCTGAATAATAGATTATTATTATTATTATTATTATTATTATTATTTGGTGAAGGCAATACCCTTAAGATGTATGTGTATAAAATTTTTTTTCAGCCAAACCTCAGAGTAGTGGATAGTTTTGAAACTATACTGACTAATTATTTGGAGCAGTATTGTGAATTAGACTAAATTTCAAGTTATTCTGTTGTACTTGTTAGGATTTCTCTTTTTTTGTTTGTAAAACCAAGACAGCTTTAAAGGATACATTCTAAGTGCAATACCAAGTATTTTTAATGTGGAAATATACACAAGGTATTAAAACAACATTCAGCAATTAAAGATTTTTGCACTAAGTGAACATGCAGGTTTATTACAAGTCTTTATAGCTGTGCTCAATTTCCTGTAGGGTATATGGCTCCATATTTTTTTCAAATATAAAGAAATGTCTTTGCATGTCCTTTTTCTTGCTTAACATCCTAAACAAATGGCCCCACTGCTTATGTATTCTTAGGTATTATGCACTGTCTGTCAAGCCTAGTAACTTCTTTTTCTGAAAAATGTTTAAAAGCATAAAACTTTGAGATGAAAACACTGCTTTTCAGTTTATCATAAAACACTTCTAAGCACATTGCTTATCTGTGGATATGGTTCAGCAATCACTGGAATAGTTAATCATTTTTTATTTCAGGTCCATTTAATACTAATAATTTTCTTACCTCATTTAAAACTGTCATAGCAAAGAGTAAACTAAATGTTATCTGGACAAAATGTTTATTTAAGTGCTTTTTTAATTAGTAATTGTTCTTTACATAAACCATGGAGGCATACTGTTGGTTTGTTTTGTTTTTGTTTTTTTTTTAATGATAACCTTTATTATCTTTTCTATTTTCATTCTTCTTTTTCCAGTGTTGTAGTAAATTGCTCATTTAAAAAACCCATATAAGACAGCAATACTATTGCATTTAATGTTTACATCTAGCAACTGACAGAAGTTCTTTAAATATAATCATGCAAAGCATTCTAATTATAGTAGACCAAAGCTCAGGCTTTTTTTTTTTTTTTTTAATGGCAGAATTTCAATCCCTACTGTGCATGACTGAAAGAATTGGGTATTAAAATGTTAGAGAGACCTATGTGGAGGGACTTGGAGGTGGCAGGGAAAAAAGCCAGTCTGGAAAACTGAGGTCACTTCAGGTTCATGGGACTTGTGCTTTGGCCCATTGTAAGTACTTCTAAAAATGTCATTAAAATATGCATAGTAGTGTTAATTAAAATTACTGCCTTCATTACAAAAGTGATGCTGACAGCCAATCTGTCTGGAGTGTTGCTGTAGGACGTGATAGTATTATTTTCCACTCAGGCAATGCAGGTGTTGTTGGCTAAGTGTGGTAAAAGACTCTTGTTTCCTGTTGCTCTGTTATGAAAAAACTAGTGTTCATCATTGATCTTGCTTTTCATGTGTTTTTAGCCCTGAGTTTTATACCAAAAACAAAGCTGCTGCTTTTTTTATCACTGGTGCAATTTGAAATGGTTGTGGCTAGGTATCTTGGTGTAATTATGGTATCTTTCCAACTTGCTGCTCTGCATCTCTAAATAATCTGGGATAGTATATACAATAATTGTTATAAAGATTTATAAATGACATGGAAATGGTATATCAATAATATAGATGAATTATTGCCATGCTGCTTAAAAAAATAAAAATCCAAACTCTCATATTTGCAAAAAAATTATAAAAATCCCTAAACCAACAAACCAAAAAACTGCAAAAACCATGACCTCCATGAGGAGGGTACAATGACTAATTTAGGGGTGATTTCTATGGTAAAACCAGCTAGTGAGTGGGATGTTGGATGAGAGGGAAGCAGAGTTTAGGGGGAAGGAAGCTCTGCTGGTGTGATGGTGTTGGAATAACAAACCCGTTTCTGATGCAGTACTTGTTTTGCAACTATGCTAAAATTGGAAAGGCTTTTCAGAGAAGATGAAGTAAATTACTGCTTAAGAAGTCTATTTGCATTTTTTCTGTTAGCTTATGTCTGTGGGGGAAATGCCCAGTAGCAAATGCTCTTTTCTGGACAAAAGCATGAGGAGTTTGTTTCCTAAAGTGCTAGGTAAGATGAAAAACAAGCTCAGATTGTTTGTGCTGAGGGTGACCCACCACTGAGATGTATTGAGGTACTACACTCTGTATCCCTGAGTTTTTAAAAATGAGGTTAGATGACTCTATTAAAAAAAATCCCCAAACAAAACATGAAAAACCCTACACAAATAGCAACTATTTAGTAAATTTATTTAAAAAAACATTTAATATTGTAGAAGTGGAGAAAAGGACTGAATATTCAATTTTATTTTAACTGAATGAAAGCAAATAAGATTTTGTAACAATTTGTTTTTAGGTGTGAAACCTGTTCATGGGAAAGCTGCTGAAATCCTGTTTTGATGACCCAAATCATGCCAACCTTAATCTTGTTGGGGGTAGATTCTAAAATTAAAATAGTAGCTTAATTCAAAAAGAACAGTAAATCACTCTGATGTATCCCTCTCTTGAGAACAGTTCATAGAGTACTTTCCATAGACATTCTGTTTGTAGGATACAAGAACAGTAATCATCTTTTCATTGAATGTTCTCAGGGCTGATCTTCAGAAGAAAATGAGTAGAAAGAGGTTCACTTAAAATGGCCGTGTGGAATTTCCAGTCCTACGTGATGCTGTCATTTAATACATCAGATCTTGATTGCTATTAAGAGTGTGTGTGTGTCTATAAATACAATGTATTTTGACCAGGGCATGGGCAAACATTCTGCACCTTGCTAGAGGAGGAGTAGGTCTGAAATGTGAGAGTTGGCTGAGGAAAATTGATCTCTTTCTCCATGTGCCTCCCTGTTGACAAGCACAGCTCCAGTAGAGCTCCAGCCAGCCAGTGAGTTTCTAGTCATGTAAACTTTGGCATATGTGCAGTGTGCCTTCTAGTCTCTCTCTCTATCTTTGGTCAACAGCTGTAATGTTTTGGAAGTGCATATGGTAAGATTAGAGTGATTTTATACTAAAATGTTTGCTAATATTGACAACACTGACATGTTTAAGTATCTTTATAGACATCATATTTTGTATGTTGTTTTTGATATTTTGAAGGGTACACATTTTGCTAGCCTTAACTCCAGTCTTTCAAGTTCTGCTTTGTTAGAACGGTAAGAAATGAATGTTTAATGTTGTTCTTCGTGGTGCTAAAGTAACTGTGATCAGTCTCAAATTATTCAGAAT
Source organism: Prinia subflava (assembly GCF_021018805.1). Lineage (NCBI taxonomy): Eukaryota > Metazoa > Chordata > Aves > Passeriformes > Cisticolidae > Prinia > Prinia subflava. The sequence goes on from NC_086248.1 coordinate 46,252,981, forward strand.
AAAGATGGTAGTTCTTAAGTGCCCCATTTGTTACTGCATGCATAATTTTTAGTCTTATTCTTGTGTAAAACTTGTTATTTTGCAATGTAGTTCTGTTGTATTCTGATAATAATTGAATCAAGTGTGCAGACTTTCGTATAAAAGTCTTTACAGCTTTTATTGCCACTGTGGTCTGACTGAAATGTCCTCATTACATTTGCTCCTACATTAATATGTGGTGCAACCCATTTCGTTCTGATTGCACTGACAACCCATTTTAAGACTAATTATTTAAAAACCTAAGCTACTGAGATGCTTGATTCTGAAAAAAATTATCTTCTCTATTTTCCATTCTGGGGCTTAATATCAAACTTGCAGGAGCAGTTACAGTCACAAAAGGAAAATTGAGGGAGGGAGGGCAGGAAACTGGTAAAATAAGCTTGAGTGGTGTTTTGAAAGAATTCTGATTTTCCTTCATGAACTGCCAGTGTAATTCAGTGGGGCCTTTGATCATTTACTGGCCTGATACCAATTTCCCTTTGACTTACCTGGGTGGTATGAAGCATGAAATGTTTCCTCATTGACAGCTTCAGTAAGTCCCAGGAATTAATTCACCTTTCCTTTGTGGTAGGGCCAAATATTTATTTTCTTTAATAAATGTATTGGATGATATGGGTGAAATATTCCCTTTTTACCTGGCGTTATTCTCTACGCTACTTGTAGTTCAAATTAGAATTTGAAAAAGATGCCCAAAACCTTTTTATAAGTGCCTGGTTGCTGTTGCCATTTATACGCACTCAATGTACAAAGCTTCTTTGTAAGTGTGTAAAACAACAGTGAGGAGAAGCCTGGGAAAGGCATTTCAAATACTGCTGTACCTTTTACAACTTGCTTTTATAACAAGGCAAAATACTAACCTCTAGAAACATGGTTTGACTCGTGTGTGACTACTATTATTTTATAGTTGAAATGATTTTATCTGGAATTGTCTCCACCGCTGGACGTATGAACAGAAGCTCAGCAGTGTTCTGCAGATAGCTCATGGTTCAAACTCTGCACTCTTGCCAAGGTAGGAACGTGGGATCGATCAGACTGAAATATTATCTGGCACTGCTACTTGTAGCAAGCAGGTACTTTTTTTTTAATGCTTCAGTGGCCCAGGCTACCCTGAACAGGAAGGTACTTGCAACACGCTTGCCAGTGCCAGGAGACAGGGCATGGGCTGCTCACCGTCCATGCACTGTTATATCCCAGCATCTGCTTGTTAGGAACAACTCGCAAAACAAAGCGGTGCAGTTTGGAGTTACCTTTTGAGTTGTTTGTGATGCTTAAACTTCCCAAGCGCGGTGAAACTCAGAGCCTTTTTTACAGCGAGCAGCGCCTCAGTGCCAGACGGGGAGCACGCCCTGAGACCTGTCGCAGTCTGTGAGCTGCTCTACGAGAGTGGCAGAAATTTTAGGCAGTAGTTTTAATACTTCAAACTTTTAATACCAGGCATGTGTAAATACCTGTCTTTAGCAGACCCGGCAGCTCGCTCTCTCCCTCGAGCAGCTTTATCAGCGTGACATAACGCAGTCATTGTGAAAGACGAAGACCTTTTATGATCGGTTGTTTGAAAGGTCGAGTGCAGTTCGAGTGATAATACAGATTAAAAAGAAATAAACTAATAAATGCAGGTTTATAAGGGCATTTCCTCGGGCACTGTGGCACAGGCCTGCAGCGGTGTGGAGTGCCAGCTGCCCCGGGAATGTCGCTCCCCAGCGCCGAGCCCCGCTCCCAGGAGGAGTCCCCGGCGGGGCAGGAAGCGCCGGTGTCGCCCCCCGGCCCCGAGCCCGCCGCTCCTCCCGCCGCTGCCGGCGCCGTGCGCGGGGCGGGGCCGGCGGGGCCGCGCTCCCCGGGCCCGGAGCGGCGCTCGGAGCCGGCGGCGGGAGCCATGGCCGAGGCCGAGCGGGAGCTGCGCGTCCGCTTCATCGAACCGGAGGAGGCCGAGGCGGAGGCGGGGGCGGCCGGCGGCGGATGGCGCTGCGGGAGAGGCGCGGACGGGGCCGCGCTGCGCTGGTGCATCACCGGGGCGCTCTGCGCCTCCTTCCTGGGGCTGGTGAGTGAACGAGTGAGCGAGGGCGGCCCCGGCGCTGCGGGGACCCTTCCCCGGGACGGGCGAGGTGACCCCGCACTCTGCCCTGCAGGGGCTGAGCATCGCGGTGCTGGGTCCCACCTTCCCCAACCTGGCCGCCAATGTCGGCAAGAACGTCAGCGACATGTACTACATCTTCGTGGGCCGCTCCCTGGGCTTCCTAGGCGGGTCGGTGGTCGGCGGGGTGCTCTTCGACTGCATGAACGCCGCTCTGCTGCTCGGTGAGTGCTGCCCCGCCGGACGCTGTCCGGGGCTACTTGGGCTTCTCCGCAGGGAGATGTGTCGCCTTTACGGGGCGGTGCCGAGCCCCGGGCACGGGCGGGTCGCGGGCTGTGGTGTGTTCCCCCAGATCCCCGCGGCTGTGCTGCTCGCTGTCGCCGAGTTCCGCCCTGCCTGGCTGCTGCCCCCGCGTGTGCCGGGCCCCGCTGCTCCGCGATGGCGCTGCCGAGAGCCCGGGCCCGCCGGGCACATCCGCAGCCGGAACTGGGATTGGACTGACAAAACCTGCCTGGATTGGCCAAACGCTGCCTTTGGTGGGCACTGAAAAGCACAACTGGGTTTTTCTTGGTTTGCATCGAGTAATGTGCACAGCGTCGGTGCTCTTGGAACGTAACAGGCTCCTGTAGCGACACTACAAGGCGTGGAACAGGCAGCTGTGTTTGGGCTGCCGTGTGTGCGGCAGGAACCTCCAGCAGTCACGCTGAGGCGCATTTCCGTGGGGGAGCTTCCCCTTCCCTTACTCAACACTCATCAGCCACGATCATCTTCGTGTGCTGGATGGAAGCCTGTGGCTTTTGACTGGAGGGCCGTAGACAAATTTCAACTTATTTAGAGCGGAGAACATTAATTGCTGTCTGTAATGGTGGAAACATTTAAACTGTGTGAACCACAGCTGCTGATTTTACAGTTTTCTGGACTTGTGGAAACTTGTTCCTGTAGGAGCACAGGACCGGCTTTGTCCAGGCGGAGCGAGGCTGCTCAGCCACCAGCGTGCCAGGAGCCACACTTAACATCCAGAAAGGAGCGGCTCCTTTTTAGGCTTGTGCTAATGTCTCATTCCCTCAGAGATTCTCGGAACACAATAGTGGAAGCCCTGTCTTTTTTACTTTCAAGTGCCTTTGTGCTCTAAATTGGGGATTAAAATGTATACCAGCGCTTGCTCTTCTCCTTAGTTGAGGGAACTGTGGCTCCCTTAAGGACAGTGCTATAATCTTATGGTCAGTTCAGATAAGATCCCTTTTCCTGTTGCTGGTGATTGCAGTTTGGAGTGGGTTTTCTTTAACCTCCTTGTGCAGCTGACAAAGTCAGATTTTGCTTTCTGTGATGGAATCAGTGTACACACCTATAGAAATGCGTGTTAACTTTAAATAGTTTGTTTTTTTTCTGAGGATAGCTGTCTGTCAACAATGCTTGGGAAATGATGGATCTCCTGATCCTTTTCAGTTTGGTAGTGCTTATGGCAAGACCACAATTTGAACTACTGAACTTCTCTTTTTTATCATCTGAGGGCCGCTTGTAAAAGATTTTGGCTCCCGTCTTTCAGCTGCTGGAACTCTATAGAGAAAAACTGTATACAGAGGAAAAATTGGAAGCATCATCTGTGTTTGTCAAGGAAATTTTAAAGTGCTAATCGTGAGGCATGGAGCTGAAGTGGTGAGGCTGTTGAGAACTGAGCCCATGCTGAGAAGTTATTTGTCAGGTCTGAGTGGGGCACCTGGGGAGCTGTACTTAATATTCCCCATCTCTAGTGTTTTCTTCATGCAGCTCAGCATGCACACCTTCAAAAGTGTTTTGAGGCATGTATTGTAAGTATCTTGCTAGGACTTTAAGAATCTGGACATAGTTGCTGGGGTTTTTTTGGAATGAACCTAAATTTTTAATTACATTAGCCTCCACTGATGTTTTAAGTATCTGCTGCATCTATGATCATGTATTGATTTGAAAAACAATAGAGACAGCTGAACTGGTACAAGCTTTCTAAGAACCTAATATTGTTTGTTCAAGATATTAATTGCAGGTGGTTTTATTATGGAGGCAATTATAAGCATAGAATTGAACTGCTGAACTTCCTCCCAAATGGTAATGAAAGCAACTTCCATCTGCTAAAAATATTTTTTGAAATGGCATGTTGTAAGTGTAGCCAGTAATGGCAAACCTAATACAGTTAATGAATTGCTGCTCAATTTACTTATGAGAATTTTTGTAGTTCTGTCTAAAACTCCAGAAACCCCTTGGAACATGTCCCTCATGTAGGAACAGAATATAAATAAAAGTCAGCATCATGGAGATCACTTGGTGGACAAGGTACAATTACTTTATAGGATTTTTAAGAGCTTAGTTATTTGGGTTCTTTTAAAAATGGAGCCAAATGAAATGTGCTGTTCTCAGAGGACAGGCTCGACATTGTTCAAACCTGTGTTTTACTGGTTTCACGGTGAAGTCACATTTCTAAATCAGAAGACTTAGTGTCCTAGCAGGAGCTGCTGCTCTCTTTGCTTTAGCCAAAGAAATTTGTCATGCAGGGTTTATATCCAGATGAAATTCCTCTTTTCTTTTCCAAATGAAAAATGATCTGTTGAACTTCCTACCTGCTACTGCTAACCATGGATTGAGATATTTACATTGCATCACTTACTGGGATTATCTGTAACTTTAATAATAATGAATCTATTTGTATTTCTTGGTCTGTGTTATTTGAATGGAAACTGTAGTATGTGAGTTTCTTGTTTTGTTTTTTAACCTTTTCAGCCCTCTCCATGCTTGGAACAACGGCTGGTCTCTATGTGATACCCTGGTGTAAGGAATCTCTGCTATTAACAGTCTTGATGTCAGTCATTGGAGGTTCCATGGGAATTCTGGACACGGGTAAGGGACCCTGTGGTCTGACAGTTCTTGCACCAAAACAGTTGGAAACTTCAAGCACACCAAAACAGTTGCTGGGTTTTCTTGTGATACGTCTTGAATTATAAGAGGGGAGTTGTTTTACCTGGCTGTGATTCTTGGATTTATCTGGTCCTGAGGCTTCCAGTGTTTGTGTGTGTGTGACAGGCCTTCCTTTAGGGGTTGGGGTATCTCTTGCTTCCTGGAGAAGATCAATTTGCATTTCAGTGGGCCATTACAGGCATAAAGGAAGTGCCCTGTGGTCTTTAGGCAATGCTTTCTTTAAATTACTCATTTACTGGAAGCTGGTCAGGATATGGTTCTTTAGCATTAGCTGGGCCTAAGCTAGTCCTGAGCGAAGCCTTGGTGTTTGAGAGTCTTACAGCTGCTGTTTGCAGAGTTGCTCACCTGCAGCTGGCTCAGCAGCAGCTGGGGGGTCACAGCACCATGGAGCCCATTTTCCTGAATTAAGGGATATTTGCCACCTTTGGCCAGCCATGCTTAGGTGGCTGGGAATACAAATTTGTTCTGTCCCCCAGATTCTGTAAGTCTGTGGCATGTGCATACTGCAAATGGCCTGGGCAAAACCCCCCCAAACTCAGCACTTTTGCTGGAAAGCTGTTCAAACCCAGCTTCTTAGCAGAGGCTTGTTATTGGAGGAAAAAGATCTCAGGAGTTTTTTCCAACCTAAATGATTCTATGATCCTGAGATGTGTTGGTGAAGTTGCAGAGCACGTCCAGGCGTGCTCAGAAAGATCAGTTGTACCGGAGGTATGAAAAATGAACTCCCACAGAAATGTGTGCCCTGGGCACAGCTTAGACACAGTGGGTTAGGGAGGGCTGGCTTAGCAGGCAGTTTGCATCAGGAGGCAAGGCCACAGCAAAGGGTTTGGGCTTTTTGGCACAGCTGGGAAAGGCTGGCATACTTGCACGTGGAGATAAGGAAATGCCCAGAAGTACATCAGTTAGCAGAGTGTTCTGGCACTGCTGTAGCATATGGTGGTGAAGTGACAGCAGGCAGCCACTCCTGGCACCTCTCCAGCCATGTCCCAGCAGCGTGTGCTGACTCTGCTGCCCCACTGCAGGAGCCTGGGGATGCTTGCTAACCAGCATGGTGCTACTGGAGCTGGTTGATCACCTTCAGGGCTGGGTTATACCTGACAAAGAGCTGACTCATGGGTTAGCTCAGCCATCCAAACAGCTCTGGAAGCATCCCAGCCAGGGCCTGGCCACGGTGGCTCAGCTGGTTTGCCACACAGAGGAATGATGGCTGCACGTGTGAGCTGCCTGCCTTCATTCTGTGGGGTTTGAGGGGGCTCTGCTAAGATGCAAAAAGAGCACGGCACAGGATCCAGTAGTGAAGAGAAGGTTTTGCATGGCACAGGTCGTGTTAAATAAACTGAGTGCAGAGCTGTATTTGCTGCCTCTGGTAAGATTGTTGTACGTGGCATTTGGTTTAAAAATTCTTTGTATGGGAAAATCTTGTCAGCCAATAAATAAAAATACCTTCAGTGGGTGTACTACTTGGATCAGACCTCAGAGACAGGGAGACTTCCCATGCTGAGCAGGAGTAGCAGAAGAAACTCACAACAAGTAAAGCAAAGCTGAATTGATTTGGTAGAGTGCTGCGTGACAAGGGCTGCTGTACTGCAGCACAGGAATTTGATTACTGTTTTGTTTTTCTGCATTCTTCTGAGGGACTACTTCAAAACACCTCTCTGAGATCTCATTTCCTACCATTATTGTTGATCTGACGGTGTTGTAGTTTAGTGTTTGCAGTGCTAATGATGTAAACCCTTCTGTTTCTGGAAAGTCATTTGAACACAGTGGGGCAGGCCCAGCCCATCAGAAGCAAGTGAATTGTTATTTTTCCTGGGTATTGTTTAATGACATCTCTGATTCTTAGCATTGGGCATTGTTGCTTTTGATACTTAGAGAAATGAGAAGCAGTTAAATTTCCCTTTTCAAAAAGGCTGAAAAATGCTGCAAATTGTCAAGTAGGGTAAGTAGAACCATAGGGTCCCTAGGTTGGAAAATGTCATTGGGTCCCCAGCACTGCTGAGTACAGCCCTAAACCATGTCCCTAACGTAACACCCACGTGTCTTTTAAATACCTCCAGGGATGGTGACTTAACCTCTTCCTTGGGCAGCCTGTTCCAATGCTTGACAACCTGTTTGCATGAAAAAATTTTTCCTAATACCCCATCTAAACCTTCCCTGGCACAGTTATGTCTGTCCATTGCTGCTGGATTAAGCCACTGTGTGATTCTTGGTTTTGCCTGCTGTGAATATCCTCCTAAAGCTCAAGTAATCACATGGATTTAAGGCAGAATTTCAGTTAATTGCTGGTTTTGCACATTGTATTTGCTAAATCGGGTGTTATTGTACATTGAATTAGTAATATAGGTTATGGTTTGTTTGGGTTTTTTTTCCTTTTCTTTTAAACAATATCTGATCTTAGACTAAAATGAATCTTTCTCTCTCTGATCTGCAGGTGCCAATGTACTGACACTGAATACCTGGGGATCAGAGTCTGGGCCACACTTGCAGGCTTTGCACTTCAGTTTTGCTGCTGGTGCATTTCTGGCTCCGATCCTGGCTAAAATGGCCTTAGGGGGTTCTCAATCTGAAGAACTTGCAGGGGCTGAAAAGACAAACCAGTCTGTCCTGAAGTCTGTGCCAACAGCATCAGCTGCATTAACTACACCAGCACCGAAAGACCATCACGATGGAGATTTTCTGTGGTCCTATATTATCATAGGGACCTATATTCTCTTCACTTCCATCTTCCTTTTTGCTTTGTATTCAAAGAGCAGCTCAGCTAGAGACAAATCAAAAGCTACTGCGCAGAGGGGCAGGCTTGCCAAATACCACTGGCCTCTAGTCGGCCTCCTGTTCGTATTCTTCTTGTTCTACGTGGGAGCAGAGGTCACTTACGGCTCTTACGTATTTACTTATGCAATGGTCTTCGCCGAGATGACGGAAGGTGAAGCAGCCGCGTTGAATTCTGTCTTCTGGGGCGCATTTGCCTTGTGCAGAGGAGCGGCGATATTCGGTGCCGCCTTCCTGTCCCCTGCCACCATGATCGTGATGAGCCTCGTGTGCTCTGCTGCCTCCTCGTCAGCCCTGGCCTTCCTGGCGCACTACCGAGCCCTGCTGTGGGTGGGAGCCGCCGTGTACGGAGCGTCCATGGCCACCGTCTTCCCCAGCGGCATTTCCTGGATAGAGCAGTACACGGTGGTGGAAGGGAAGACGGCTTCTCTGTTCGTGGTGGGCGGGGCGCTGGGCGAGATGTGCATTCCTGCCGTGGTGGGCTATCTCCAGGGCAGGTTCCACCACATCCCTGTCGTCACTTACGCCGCCTTTGCCACCTCCATTATGACGGTCCTGCTCTTCCCCGTGATGTACAAACTGGCCAACGCTCCCCAGGAGAGCGACGTGAAGGAAGTGAGTGACAGCGAGACCCGGAAAGCTTTGTTGACAAACTCGAGGCTTGCTGAGGACGAGGAGGACGAGGAGGATGTGAGAGAGTGGAACGACGCAGACTTTGAGGTAATAGAAATGAATGACAAGCCCAAAGACTCTCTGACACACACCTCCTGTAGGATATCAGGGGACTCTCCAGCTGAAGTCTCTCTCCAGCCCCATCTGGACGATGTACTGGGCAATCCTCCAGTGATTGCTGGTGGCTCCCCTGGGAGACAGGATGGGAATGTTGACTGGGAGAAGAGTGAATAGAGTCAAAGCTGACTTTTTTTTTAATGGAAATGCAATCGAATTGTTGCTGTTGTCAAGTGGTTCAGGAATCCTGTCACGGTGGTGCAGAGCTCAGTGTGTTCATTTGCCCAGCCCTTTCTCCTCTTTAGTTTTCAGCCTGCAGGGATGTGTCTTGGAGTAGGAAGGACCTCAGTGATGTGAATGGGTCAACATGATAAATGTTTGGCTGTGCCAAAACTGTTAAAACATAAGAGACCTTTTCTAAATGTGAGACATGCATCCAAGGAGGAGATGCTGTAATAACAGGGAAAGAAGGGGACTGCTTAGACTAAGTTTTTTGAGGTGGGTGAAAGGTGCAGGTCTGAGGTGCTTTGTCCAAATGGTTTTGTGAGAGGGGAGAGAGATTTGTTATTGGTAATGCTGAACTTTCTTACCTTGTGAAGGAGGAATGTTTCTACTGCATTTGAAAGTTGTGTGTGATCAGTTAAAATTTCTGGTGATGCCCAGCAGCTGTAAATTGAAAACCTTTTGGCAAACTAGGAATTTTTGATTCTAAGGCAAAGACAAGAAAAAACGAAATTATTTCTTGGGAGTGAAACCATGTCTTTGGGTCATTTAAAAGCACTTCATGAAAAAGTGCACAAAATGGTCATTGTCTATCTGCTCAAATGCGTAACTCCAACCAATGAAACGGTGCCAACAAATATAAATAATCTAAAGTATTTGTGATTTTAATTATGGCACTACCACTGAAGTAAAAAAATGTACGCACAAGATGATAAAATTGTTGTAATCTTTGAATGGTTTGGGTTGGAAGGGACCTTTAAAGATCATCCAGTTCCAGCCTGCTGCCATGGCAGGGACACCTTCCACTGGAACAGGTTGCTCAGAACTCCATCCAGACTGACCTTGAAAGCTTCCAGGGATGGGGTACCCACAACTTCTCAGGGCAACCTGTTTGAGTGCCTCACCACCCTCACAGGAAACATTTTTTTTCCTGATATCTAATCTAAACCTACTCTCTTTCAGTTTGAAGCCATTCCCCCTTGTCCCATCACTACATGCTCTTGTAAAAAGTCCCACTCTGTCTTTCTTGCTGGCTCTCTTCAGGTAAAAGAGATTACTTAATATATGGTATTTTCAAGCCAGTTGTTTAAATTAAGGTTATAGCAACTTCTCTGGCTTCCTGTGCCAAGACTTTAACAGGGTAATGTGTTACAATGAAGATTTGAGAATGAGAAGGAATTATCAATGAGACAATCCTTTCCAGTATGACTACTTGCCCCAGGCTAGTTGGATTGGTGACATTTGGGTTTTATTTCTTTGGGGGATGACATGGAGATGGACTCTCCCTAGTGGTAAAGCCGTGGTTTGTATGTGTGGGTTCATTGCTGCTAAGCAGGAAGGTGGTGTGAATACTCCTGTGTGAGTAATTTCAGGTGCTGCCATACCAGGGAGCCCTTCCAGTAAGAGAAAAAAAAAGAGAAAAAAAAAGAAAAAAAAAAGAAAAGAAAAAAAAAAAAGTAGCAGCAAATGGCAAAATCTGTCTCTGAACAGTAATCTTGCCATTTGTCAGCTTGGAACTCCAAATCAGTTAAGTTTTTTTTAAGTCTGTGTGATCAGAATGTACTCTTTTTGGGGGTTTTTAACTTTGCACTTTTATTAGTATATTTCTTGCTACAGTGTTTCATTTAGTAACAAAAGGGCTCTAAGTGTAACGTAGCACAGAATCTTAGATGTTCCCTGGATTTACAGGTCTGCTTTTGTTCTCTCTCTTGTCCTCCAAGTGTGCAACCTAGGCTTGCATGGCTCTTTCCTTTCTTCTGAGAAGTTAATGAGAAGCCAGAACCAACCTGTAGTGGAAGTTCTTCTGTTAAAACCTTGCCATGTTGCAGGGCCTCCCTCTCCCTCTGCTGCTGGCACTTAAATGTCACCGTGTTTTTGATGGATTCCTTCTGCGGCATCTTTTTCCAGTGCAACGCATCAATGTGCACTTTGAAATGAAGCCTTGTTTCACTCGTGGACAAGGGTTCTGTTTGCTTAAGGCAGTGATAAAGGCTCGTAAACACCAGGCGCAGTCCTGGCCCGGGCACAGTGTCAGCAGTGAGTCCTGTGTGCTTAGCTGCTGTGAGGTGGAAGCACAGAGCGTGGCAGGCACAGAGAGTGGGTGGAATGAGGGCAGCTGGAGCCTGCAATTCACCTTTTCTCCTCTTCCCATCGCTCCTCCTGCACGCTGCTCCCTGTGTGTGGAAAGTAGGGGGTGTCAGCTGAGGGTGAGGACAAATCCCAGTGGTGGAGGGGGAGGGAGAAGGTGCAGGACATCCAGTGAAAGATATGGAAATGGTTCTGTGGCAGCTCCCTGCTGGAGCTGCGATCCCTCGGCTTCCTCTGTGTTGATGTCACTATAAAAAAGTTTCCCAGTACCCGAGATCGTGTTGCCAGAAGAAAATGATTCAAAGAAAGATACTGGGCAACCAGGAAGATTCTAAACTCCTCCAGTTCATATGCTAATTTTTGATGAAATTCCAGATCGGAATGTCCTACACATAAGACTGTTCTCAGGGATAGTTTACATGGATAGTTTACTTTCTCTCGTTTGCATAATTAAGTATTAAAAAACCCCAGAAAATTAAATCAAAGCTGCATTGGGAAATATGCTGCAATCTTTCAGAAGCTTAGCTACTGCATATACACGCACACTATTTGTGTTTCTGACCAGTGTCTTCCCAGCAAATGTAAAAATATTGCACAAAACAAAGTTGGGCTTTTTTTAACTGCCTGTATTAACTCCTGGTAACTTCAATTCATCCCCATTTCCTCCTTAAAAAGCAGAAGGTCTGTGTACTAGGAATGCAGGAACAAGCTGGAATGCCAAGGTAAGAGCAGCCTTTTCTCACAAATAAAGGATCCAAAAAGCAGTGGCTGTAAGACAGTGAAAGCTGAAGAATTATCTATGTAGAATAACTTTCCACTGATGTGTGAAGACCTGCCTAAATTTAAAGTCATCTTAGTGAGGACTCAGAGCCTTCAGTGTCTTAGTTCTGGTCTTAAGCTTGAACTAGGACAGATGGACAGAAAGTGTTCTCCTTACCCCCTAACCAGCCTGCTTTTAATAGCAGGGGCCGGGCCGCCCTTGACTTAAAATTAAATGTTTGAAGCAATTTAAGCTTAAAACAAGATCTAGGACATTTCCAAGGATGAGTTCAGCTCATACCAGTTCTAGGCATCCTCAGTGGTCAAGGCTTAGCTCCTGCTCTTGGATTTTGGTGTTCCTCAAGGCTTGTTTTCAGACAATGAATGTTAGTTGTCACATGTTTAAATTTCCTTTCAAAGTAAATTGCTTCCTGGCATGTACGGCTGAAGTGAAGATCTATTTACAGGACAGATCTGTTTTAAGTTACAGGTCCTCCAGAAAACTCAAGTACTTTGATATTAGGGGTTGAAATTACTTGAAGTAACTGTGTAACATCACTATTGCCCTGCTTATGCTAGCAAAACCATCCCTCTGTTGAGGACAAGAACTTATAATCCACGGTACCTGAATTTGGTAGGAATCCTATTTTTGTCCACAAACCCAGGAACAGTTTGAAGGTGATTGCTCTGCTCCAGTGTGAAAGGTAACCTCTTGCAGCTAAGTGTCATTTAATACTTTATTTATCCTGAGGCACTGCCAAGTGCCGGACTGTACTGCAAGCACTCACTCCTGGCATTTGCACTTTTTTCTGTACATGACCAGTGCTTGAGTGCAAGACCAGGCAAAGTTTCATGCCTTGATGTTTTGGGGTTTTTTTTAAGTTACTTTGCATATAAGTGCATCACAATCTGTGGATGTTCTATTATATATGTAACAGTTTCTATTCTGCTTGGTGGTGTGGGTTTTACGTTGTACTGAGTAATGTGACATTTAATAGATTGACTTGTGTCTTGACTGTAATAAATTCTTATCTGGAGAAGGCACTCAGGTTCCTTAATGTAAATAAAGTTTTGTTCTATTTTTCAAACCTCCTCTCTCCTTTTAAATTTAAAACTCTGTCCTTTTTCGGCTAATGGAAAACAGGATATGTTTCTCTTCTGGTTTGGGGAAAGCTTCCAAGAACTGCTGCTGATGTTTTAGATCCCAAATTTTAAGCTGGATTCTTAACTTTGAATTGAGCCGTCTTGTTTGTACATTATTGTGTGTGCCAGAGAAAGGAAACAAATTGAGGGTAAATATTAAAAAAAACCCATGTCATTTTTTACCATATCATTTTATTCAACTTTAATATGGTTTCCATTATTAACTTCTAAAACAAAATGATTTCCAGTTTAGAAAACAATGCACTGACCACATAATTCCTTTTCCATTTTATACAGTTATACAAATATTCTAAATACACATTTTGTCAAGATGGTGGCAAATAAGATTTAACTGTACAGTACGTAAGGAAAGAAAATATTTTAAGCATATTTAGAAGCAATAGAAATGTCTATACAAAACAAGCAAAAATGGAATAAAATTTTATATTTAAAGTATTGCAACAGTCCCACAGGTTTGTAACAAAAATGTCTTTGCACAGTTCCTCACAATGCCCCATTAATAGCTAAAGCAAGACAGCAATTTTTAGAAAATAATGTTTCAAAATGCTACACATGGTACTACTGCTTGCACAGTCTGATCAAAATAACAATCTACTTGGAATCAAGCAAAACTTAGGAGGAGATATACCAACCAACTTTAAAATTATCTGTATAAAAGTCATTGCACATTATTTTACTCAGTTGTTTGAAAAGTAAAAAAGTGTATTTACAAAATATTTCGCAGACAAAATTATAAAGTGAATGGATAATATATAAGTAACACGTCTTGATACTGACAGTTCAAGAACACACACAAATGGTTTTATCGTTTCAAGAGGTTTTCAGTGCTCCTTCCTCCAGGAAGTAAACTTGACTTCTACTTTGAAATGGATTTACAAGATGTTACACAGAGCTATTTCAACATCAGCATTATAAAACAGTATGTTAGAAACATGAAAGGAAGAAGAAATTTTTACATCTTAAAAAGTGAGCTATTCATAGATCAACAAATGGGTTGGGTTTTTTTATAGATTTAGTTATAGTAAGTGTTCATTATTCTTCAGATAATAAACCCAACAGTTAAAATGGAAATCCTGGACTAGGTGAGAATTGAAAAAGCACCATGCACAATAGTCTTAGTGTGGTAAACACTGAAGAAAAAAAAAATAGCACCTGGAATCCTGTAACACAGATCATTTAAAACTGGTCAAGCAGCTGGCGGAGATAGGGTGCCTTTGACAGTTCTCTGCTCACTCTGGAGAGCTTGAAAAGCACTGGGCAGTTGAGGGAGACACACTGGATCTGCCGATCGAAGCAGCCTGTGCAGTTCTTGCATATCTGGATTACGCAAGAAAAAGCAAAACCATTATTTTAAAAGACACAAGCGAGGCATAAACCACTAGGGACTACTAAATCCTCTAGCCCGTGTCAGCAGAGCAGGCACAGCCCTTCTGCACAGAGCTTCTCCCCAACATGGAGGGACCCACAGCAGCTCCCTGCTCTGCTTCAGCCTCTTGGGCTGCTGCCAGCCAGCTCATTTGGCCACTGGTGGGTGGTTGGCAGCATCACCCACTGCACTGGGCAGAGAGCAACAGCAGGACTCCACTGCTTCTGTTTCAATCCTGCTAATTAAGTTCTACTTGCATGTGGTGGCACTTGAAAAAGCAAGGTAAATAAGTTGACTGGGTTTAAGCAGGGCAGTGTGTTTTATTTGTGATAAACTTACTCTCTGTAAAAGTATCATAGTGAAAAAAGACAGAATGCATCCTACAGTTACTCTCTGCAGAGAAAAGGGACTTTAAATAAATTACTCACTTCAAGATAAGCTTTAATTAGAGTTTTGCCTAGTCAATCAATCTCAACACAGAAATACGCAGGCCACAAAAGTTGCACTGCTCTCCTTGTTCAAAGAACTACTTGTTAATGCTGCGTGAAAGTACTTTTAATGTGAGATTTCTTATGGAATAAAATAGCAGCAGACAGTTTTTCCAAAGGTAGATAGATACCTTTAGGAAACTGAAGGCTCCTGCTTTATTATTTTATTTTTAACTTTTGCAGCATTTATCACCTCCAACAGTTTTTCCAAAACCTTTGAAATTTACTTCCAATCACACCTGTGTTTTGCAACATTAAAGTGTTACCCAGCTTATCCTATCATTTGCATAGCCTGATCAACAATCCCAAACTGTATCCCTTTGCTTTCAAAACTAGTTCTTTTCCTTCTTTCCATGTTCCGTGCTGATGCCTGCATCAGCACCACGTCCCCTACAGACAGACACGAGCTGGAGAGGGGCAGCCCTACCTGGCCAGTCCCACAGGTGGCACCTCAGGGGATACCAATCCTCTGGCCTGCAACTGTGACCAGAAGGATTTTAACAGCTGTTTCCAGGTCTGTAACCTCAGAACTACATCTGTTCTAGTTCTTCTGAAAGAGGCTGTGGCTGGTTTAAATGCAAGGGACCAAAATAAATGGCACTTGAGACATGTCCCAAGTTCAGTTTGTTTTGAGGGGAGAAGTCTATGGTTTTAACCTAGAGCATGTAGTTTTTGACTGCAGTTTAAAATAATTTACAGCTCAGTGTTATATCAGTTTCTGCTGGCTCCAGCATGTTTATAATCTCAAAGGGCTAAACATTTAAGCTGTAAAGGATATATATGTCTTCATATTAAAATAAGACAGATGCTCTTACAGAGACATCGAACACTGACTGGAACAGGATCCCGGGTCTTGCTGAGCTGTTTTGTGTTGCAGGGACGAGAGAATGCTCTAATCAAACTCACTGATCCTTCTGTGGGGCTGGACCAGTCTGCCAGGTTCTGCTTTAATCCAGAACAAGAGCAATGCAAAGGGTTCAAAGTACTATAGGAAAACTGCAGAACATGCAGTTCCTCGTTTCTGCCATTCATAATGCAGATATGGGCAAATATTACAAAATACAGCAAGAGGTTCACACCTGAGTAATGAAATATTTATGAAGTAAATTACAGTGTGTTTTTAGCAACCCCATGAGAACCTATCAAATTAATGCATCGATTTAGGAGCATTTATATCCCTGACATTCAGACAAGTCTTCAAAACGGTTCACATGCTAGTGCTAAAAATAAATTTTAACTAAAACATTTATTAATTATAAAATATGACAGTATGAAAATTAGGTGAGGGTATGCATATGTTTCCACAAGGGGAGGCATTGTGCTTTGCTGTAATATATTCATGAGCACAGTCAGCTACCCTCTTAATTGACTTCTAGCTCAAGGGGAAAAAGCAGTTTGGCAAATTCCTATTGAGAAGAAAGGTAACAAGAAAATCCCTAAGCTAAACCACATGCATGTTATACATATAAATAAATAAATTTTCTGGCCCAAACATTTTTGTTTCTAGAACATCATCTGTTATTTTAATGCAAGTAAGAGTGAATCTTTTATGCTCTCACAGCTCTCTGTCCTACAAACCACATAAGGTACTCATAAAAATCAGAGGAAAATGACAAAAGCATCTTCTGAGCCCCTCCTCTGCCTCAGCTTTCCACAAAGCCTAGGAGAGTAACAGCTGCTGTGCTGCCTTCGACAGCAATGGGAAAAGCAAACAAGCCGCAGCACATTGAACACCCCCACCACACTTCCCATTTCTGTTGGGAGTATTCAGTAACACATTGCTTTGAAATTTCAGCCCCTGTCTTCTGCTGACAGACATCTGACAATGCTTTAATTGTACCTGGACCAGCTGTTCTTGTTTGCGCTCCAACTCTCGGATTTCTTGGTTGAGAATCACTGCCACATGCTGTGGCTGGCTTCTGCATTTATTACAGATCCCATACTGGGTCAGTTCATCACACACGGGACAGTGTAAGGTCGTGAAATACTGGGAGATGGTGCCCTTGCGTCCTTCCAGCTCAGTGTGGGCAGCTGAGGCAGCCTTCTGAATCTGTTAAGAAAAATAATTAAGAGGTAATGAACTTCCAAGAGAGCAGCTTGCCTTATTCCTAGATTACATACTTTTTTTTTCCAAAGAAGTAACAAAGTGCAAGCTGGCCTGCAGGGCATGGGTTCATACACACATTATGAACACAGATCACAGCACTCCAAAGAGTGCAGCACTGGCCCTGAAGTGATACACTGAACAGAGCCCTCCCCCACACACATTTCACAGGGAATCTGTAGATTCCTGAAAAATCTTTGGTCACATGCTCACTCCTGATCTCACCTCAAACTCTGCCTCCTGCAGCTGCTCCTTTTTTAGGTGCTGATCTGATTTGCATCTACACATGCCCTGGCTGCAGCCCCGTGGCTGCCTTCTGGATGCTGCCCGCCCTTGAGTGTCTGTGCCGGGCAGTGCTGGGCACAGCTCTGCCATGGTGCTTTGGTCCATGGCACTAGCTCATGCCCTGATTTCCTTGGACAAGGCTCCACCACTGGCTCATCACCCTGGCAAGTTCGTGCTCTGCATTTACTCCTGCTGCTGCATGACTTTGCTTTGTGCTATCCTCCACTCTCCTGCTGCTCTGCTCCCTGTGACTTCCTCGCTGCTCCTTGGCCTTGCAGAAAGCCAGGGCTCTTTTTACCTTTTTGGAACAGCTTGTTGGAGATACTTAAGGTGTCTGCCATGGTGCCATTGGAAAGGTAAAGAAAGAAGAAGAACTCAAGTCAATCAAGGCCGTACTGGGAAATACAGCTATACTATTATATTGCAGTGGGAACACCATGTGTTACTATGCTGCTGAAATCTGTTCTAAGCAGAGTAACCAAACTACACAGATACATTGTCTTTCACCATTCCTTTTGTCAGGGGAATCACAAACTAAAATCCAACTATCTAATGCTTCTTTTCCTGCATCTTCTCTAACTTTCAGGGAAGTCACGTTTGGATATTATTGGTTTTTAAATTTCTGGTTATACAAATTTTTAAAGTGTTCCTGCTGTGGGTTACGCTACCTTTTCTACACAGAAGAAAGATCTTCAGAACATTTTTGAAAAACAGGAGTTCCAACATTTACTATAGAGAGATTTAAACGGTGGTACAGCCAAACAGATGCACATACACATACTGCTAAAAATCTAAAAATACAGAGATATGGCAAAATATTCTCTTAAACTATAGAAGGGATCAGGAAACAGAAGATGACTGTGATCAACCCTGGCTGAAAAAATTGATTTACTACCTGAAAAAACCCCCACAAAGAAGATATGAATCAGGACTGCATATCTGAGCACCAAACACTGCTTCACAAAGCAACCTTTGCTGTTGCCTCCTATCAACCTCACTCCATGAGAAGTCCCAACAAGGCCAAAGCGCACACAGACGCACTGCACTTGCTAACTCTTGTTTGAAAACACTCACCCGGGGCAGCTCGTGGTACCAGCTGAAGACGTCTATGCCAATGAGCGAGAACACCCTGGCCAGGGGGGGCAGGATCTGCTTGGTGATGTAGTAGGTGGCATTGAGCCTCAGGCTGGGGTCCTGCAGCACTTCCAGGGGCCGCCGGACGAGCTGGATCAGGGGCAGGCCGGGCATGCCGTACACAATGACGTAGGGCACGCGCTCCCCGACGCGCGGCTCAGAGCGACGGTCGTAGGCAAGCATTCTCCTGTCAAAACACAGCCTTGAGAATGCATCCACAGGCAAGTTCACAGTTACTTCATTTGCCTGTAAGCTTCTCCATCTCATTAGAATACTTGCTCTCCATTTTTAATTTGTCTCATGATCGGACCTAAATTTTAGAACTTGGGACGCAAGCCCTAAAGACACGATCTGTTTCAGGTCACTTGGATTTGCATGCAGACTGTTTTCTAGCTACTACCTCCTTAAAGAAATATTTTAATAAGGAACAACTAAGGTACTAAAAAGAGCTCAAGTACAATTTGCCTTCTGTCAAATTCTGGTCCTTTGCTTTCTGAGGCTGCTTGCTCAGTAGAATGAGATCTGCTTCAAAGGACAACTCAATTTGAAGTAGGTATCAGTTTTGGCCTTGGATGTTATTTTATTAAAAAAGCATAGCTTAATTGGAAGACCTTTTGTATTAAGCAAGGTGACAAAATGTTCCAGTTTACATTATCTATTTTTCTATTACTGATCAAGGATATCAACAGGATGAAACATTAACTTTAAGTAAGGTACTTTATTAAAAATGAAGAACTATGCCTGGTTATGTATTTCACAGCAATAAGAGATATGACTGTCACAATTTGTAACATATAACCATGAATGATAAGTAATCTTGGAGAATCCAGCTCTTATACAGACCCCAAACTGTAAGTAACAGAAGTGAACACACTGTTAGAGTGTTCTGACAAGACTTTCCTCTTGAACATGTGACTCTTTCCAGGACTACAAAATGACTTCCTAGGACCATCCCCTTCCATGCACAGAAGTCAGGGACAACTGCTTCAACAGTATTTGAAGGAGACATCTGATTGCTAGCTGTAACTTCACAGTACAAAGGTCAAGAGAAAAAGTATCCACAATCTGCTACCCATAATGTGTCAGTACAAAGATAAAGAAAAAAGCCACAAACCCTGTGAGGCCCTACCCATAACCTGCCAGCACAAAGGTCAAGATAAGAAGTATCTATGATTAGCACTTCTTGATCTCATTACCTGGTGATTTCCAGAGCAGGCACACAGGCTCCAGGTTTGTATGCTGAGCTCCCTCTGTACTCCTTTGCAAAGATGAAGTCCTGCATGCTGGCTTTTCCTTCCAGTAACTTCATGCATTGATTCTGAACATACTGCTTGATCTGACTTATGTCCCGTGTTTCAAATAGCAGCTTGATAGAACACTCAAGTATCTTTACAACCAAAGGAGAAAGGTGAGAAAAACATGTATGTTTGAATAAAAAAAGAATTGATTGTAATTAATTCAGTAAATTACATGGAAATACAAATACACTGCTTAGAAAAAGTACCAGTGGTGAACTAGGATACTGATAGGATAACAGGTTTCAGTATTTTCTACTCAAAGACATTCATAAGCACATTACTTGACAACTTTTTCCTCAGTTTGCCACATCTTTCATGACATCATCCATACTCCAGCACTAAGATTTTTTTCAACAATTATGTAAGTTTCCAAAGTATGAGAGATGATGTTTTTCCCTGTCATCTAAACTGTTTTGCCATGACTTTAGTAAACCCTTCCATGTGGTTACCTTTTTTACTGGCATAAATTTAGTTTAATTTGGCTAAGAATAAGATTTCCTAATTTCTTTTTAACCTCTCAATACACAGCTTAAAATAAACAGGCAAGAAAGCATACTTTAAAGGAATTCTTAGCTGAACTAGATTTATGTAAGTAAGCTATCTGGAAGACAGATCAGTGCTGTCTCACTCATTTGGCAGTAATACTTCCAGTTAAAGTGAACTGGATCAAGAATGGTCACTCTAGGGCATGTAGTCTTTGAGAGATCTTACATGGGCCAAGGGCTTTTATGGGGTTTGTAGGGGATGCAATATAAGCTGTAAAATACAAGTCCTTGTAACCCTGTAAAAGAGCTTCAACTTATCTTTCAAAAGGCTCACACAAGAAAAACAGATGAAGATTAAGACAACTTAAAGGACTAGAAACTCTGAGGAAGGACAAATATAAAATGAAACAACAGAAGATTATAATTTCATTCAGGAAGAAATCTATGAATACTTTACCTTGGAAACAGCAGGACAGGAGTCCCTTCGGACTGTCTCTATGCCTTTTGCATCAAATACTGGGTCCTTCTGGTCCAGTGTTTCATACATGTAACCCACATACCTCTTTTTAGTTTGCAGGACACACGGCAAGTAGACCTGGAATGTTTAGAAAGAAGACAGCCCAGTCTGGAATGTGTTGAGAATATAAGGTGACTTTGAACACAGAAAGTTTCCTAAGGAATACTGTGCTTTGTTGGTTTGTTTGTTGGGGTTTTTCTGTTTGTTTGCTTTTTTTAAAAAATAATTTCAACTGATAAAATAGATCAAAGGACTCTTAAGACGGCTAAGGAAGTTGGGCTTCTGGAGTGTTCCATTGTTAAATCACTTTACATTTCATTTAGCTGAAGCTCAGATGGAAAGTGACACAGTATAACTTGTTGCAAGTACCTTTACTTTTCTGGATTGCACCTGTTACCATTTCTAATGTAACCCTATTATCATTCTTTCTTATAAAGACAACTTCATTTTAAACACCAGAGAAGAAAATGTTCCCAGCAAAAGTAGAGGCTTAGAACTTCCTGTTCTCAAACTTTATCTAATAAGGGTAATGCCAAAAATCTGCTAGTATCTCCATTTGGAGAAAGTATGCTTTTTAAATGCCTGTGCTTGGAGAACAGTTTTTTCAGGAACGGATTTTCAGGGTCATGGTTTCTCTTGCTTGTTGTCCCAACCTCTTATTTCAGTCTTGATTGTGTAAGTATTCCTTGACTATTTTCAAATGAAAGAATGGAGAAAAAATTCTTCTTTGCAGTGTTACTAGGACAACACCACATCTTCCTGACTCTCATGGAAAAGGAGCAATGAGTTAGGTTGCCTCAGACTTACAAATTTTGACTGACCTTGTTGAATGAGGTGTGTACTTTGAAAATATCCAGACCACCTGAACTAATGCTAATTGACCTGAACACCTTGCTAATGACTTCACAGTGACAAACTTCCAGCAAACTCAGTAACATATTGCCTTACTCTTCCATTTGCTGTAGTTAATATTTTTTCCAGAAGCCTACTGAATGGATTTTTATGATTTTTCATTTTACAGGTACATGTATCACAGGGATACATGCTGAAGTGTGCTAAGGCTGGCTGACAAATAAATATCAGGCTTGTAATGAATGCACTGGAATTAGGGATGGTGAACACTTCCTCTGCTAAGTTGCACACATGAATCAATTCTAGGTATACAATAACAAACTCAGGGAAATATTTCCAAAGACTGATGAGACAGGAATTCAAAGTGCCTGATGCTGCCAGCACAAGCAGCCACCGATGTGAAATTAGGAATATTTCTTTTTATTGTTCACACTGTAGTGCTCCTCTCAAAAGGTCCCTGAGGCATTAAGGAGCTTGCAATATACCCACAGAAACTGCACAGCAAATGACTTGTTTATCTTTATGTACATTAAGATTCAGAAAAATCTTTTATCTTAAACTTTTTTTTGGGGGGGGGGTTTCTTTTCTTTGGTTTTTGTTTTGTTGTTGTTTTGATAACACATGACACATTCTAAGCAAAGTATTTTCCTTTTACCTTTTCAAACTTCAGTTTAACAGGTTTGGGATTTGTTGCTGTTACAGCTTCAGCAATTTCTTGACCAATCTTAAAAGACTGCTCCTTTGTGGCTCCTTTCAAGAGGACAAACATGCTACAAGAAATCAGACATAGGAAATGAGTGCAAATCTATTCAACATGGTTCCTGAAAATTATAAGCTACATTTTCCTGGTAGCAGGGCAGGGATGTTATTATGAGTTGCACTTCCTTTCCTCAGCTAGAAAAGCCAAAAATCGGAGGAACTTCATTGTTCAGCATGAGATGAGGAGTGCCAAAGGGCTGATGAATGCTGTGACTATCTGATGAGGCAGGGAATGCTCCTAGGCACTGTAAAACTGGAGTTCCCAGGAAAGAATTGTAAAGAGCTCTGATACGCCATTTTTTCCCCACTGTGGGCAGCAGCAGGATTTTACTTCCTTTCTCCAACATTTTTTTTAATGAAACCACTATGAATTCAGTATCTTTGAAATGTCAAGTCTTTTATCAGATCTGGCTGAAATCAGTCACTGGATTCATAAGTTACTAAGAAAGGAGAGCCAGACAAGCTTTGTTTCCCAACGGCTGAAAAATTATCCAAGTGTGGAACAGAGATGGATATGCCTAGAGCATGGCTGTTATTTAGATGAAAGACTGACTGAGAAAATGTATGTCAGGCAGCCTAATAATATCTTTGTATGCTCTGGTGGCTGCTTTTGAATTGTATCCACTTCTGAAGCTTAAAACAGTGCCTCCCTCGAAGAGCAATGCCTACGGTGTTATATATACTCTGTTTCCCAAAATAAAAATGGCATCAGAAACAGGCACAGAAACTTGTTAAATTAGACTTATATTAATTCACAACTGAAGAAATACTTGCCCCGCTCTTTCTGTTCCACATAATTTTCAAAAGAAAGGAAACCTATAAAGTGCTTAAAGAAGCCAGAGTAAACTTGGTATTATTCACTTTGCATATTCTGCAAGGCAATAAGCAACATCCAAAGCAGATCTACATACCCTTTTCAGCATCATAAATTCACCTTGTTGAGACAAAAGCAAAATCTATCTATGAAGAAATATTATGATTTTAAAGCATTTTAAGAAGCAGACCATGAATTACCTGTCTGTATCACCATACACAACGTGAGCACCCCATTTTTTTGTATCATTCACCAGTTTAATGGCACGCTCCAATGTTTCTCTGGCTTTGTGGACAATGCTGTCTCCAATCTGCAAAATTAGATTGAAAATCTTTATTCTACTGCTAAATCAAATACTAACTCTTGGTAAACAGAGTCTAACCATGCTTGATCTTGTTATGAAAATCACTGTATTGAGATGATGTATTTCATTTCATGGTTTAAATGCATATGGTAAATAAAAAGGTTGCTTAACTTACCTCAAAATAACAAGAACAAAAAGAAAAATGATCAGAAAATTATTAATTATTAAAATAAAGAAAAATTTCTTTTAAACTTCTTTAGAAGTATTAAAAATCTACGGAGCAAGACAAGACTGCTCAAGATTGTTCTCTCTAGCTTTTGGATCCTGCTGATTCCTATGAAAACTTAGAAAAAGCTACAGTGTTTTGTTTTATTTCCATTATTAGAATTGTAATCTAATCTACCTTTGGAAACAGTTCTACAGAAATGCCAACTCCAAATGCTCCTTTATGGGAAGAAAAAGAAGAGGACAACCTTTGTATTCTTCTAGAAGATCACAAATAAATCCTAAGTTGCTGATTTTCAGTATAACAAATAAAAACAGCTTTTCTGACGGTATTTCATTTGTTTCAAATAATATTATGTTATCTGACTAGTATCTTTCCAACATTTTTATACATTTTTACCTGCAACCCTTACCTCAGTGCATGGCATTCTTCCAGAAAAATTAGCAGCAGTATAGCCAAAAGTAAAATTAGCGATATATTTAAGACCCAACTGACGAGCTTCAAGCATTCGAGTCACAGCCTTGTCGTGCTTATAAGCCTTCATTGACTGCTTCACCATTATCCTGGTCTTCAAGATTTCTTCTAGCATCCTTGGCAGCACACCTTTTCTTACTGAAGGCTGCCGTAAAGGGAACAAAGGAAAACATGGTGTTAGAAAGCCCAACATAAACAGTGAAGAGTAAAATCAACCCCCAGAACTGTTAACCACTGATAGCAAGACAAATTAACTAGCAAGATGCCCTGACCACCAACAGTTTGGTTTTTTCCCACAAATATTACAAGGAACCTAGAATACAGGCAAAACTCTTAAGGACAGAACAAATAGCTTTTTGTTCCTTGTATTCATCAGCTCTGCTGATGCAATGTTTAGATAACCTTATTAACTAAAATGGGACTTCAGTATCTAGCTGTTAATTCTCAAAGTATTAAATGCTGAAGGAACATTATCTTTTAAAAATTTTGCAAACATTCTTTACTTAAAGCTTTTGTTTTACCTTAAATACAGGTATGCTGGTGATTGCCTAACTATTTTTAACAGCTCCAGGCTACGTACATTACACATCAGCCAGCAGGACCCGTTACAAAATGAGAACAATAGAAAGCAAGTCAGGGAGTTTCATTTCCCAAATCATTACCCTTTTTCTAAGGAAGCATACTGCTACACAGGCAGGAGAAAAATGAATTGTTACACACAGATGATTACTGTTTGATCCCCAAACTGCACAAGTAAAATACAGTTTAATTATAGATGAAAAAAGCCTTCAGTAAAAAGGAAGGCATAAAGACATTTTACTTCCTGAAATGCCAGAAGTTCAGCACTTTGACAAATATCAAAAACATTGTGAAATGAGAAAATGAGCCTCCCCTTTCTGTCTGCTCTTAATGCAGCAAAATATAAACTACAATACCAATTTGATCTTAAGTCAGCTAACAGACAGTGAAAATGCTGTCATAGAGCACTAATATCATTACCTTGACAAATGCTACTCCACTGGGTGACACTGTGATATCGTGTCTAATCTGGTAGAGTAAGTCAGGAGGTACTCTCAGAGATGTACAGCCAAATTTGAATGCATCATACCTAATAAAGAGAAAATTTAAACATGAAGACAATTCATTCATTTACAGACTAATCAAGCAAAAACATCAGCTTACATTAAAATGCTAATAATGCCAGCAAGGACAGAATAATCGCAGGTATAAACAAACATAATTTCAAATTTCTTAGCTACACACAGAAGGTTCTAGGAACAAAGTAGCAATAAATAGCTAAATTCCAATGTATGCATAATTTATCAGTTCTGCTCTGTGTTATGAATTATTATGAAATACTGAGTTAGTGGAGGCATGTACTCAATACTGTAATCCCCTATGGAAACCATGCATGTTTACCAAGTACCACACTGCACTTACTTTCTTCCTACAAATTCAGAATTTCAAATCAGAAACTTGAAAACCTGAAGGTGACACCTAGCAATTATTGCAGGCCTATTTCCATTCTTCAAACTGCTCTTTTATAGAAGTAATTATAATGAGCAGTGAGATCTTTTTCCAATTAACAGAATAACTGTTAAGCTCACTAAAAGGTGCTACAAAGAATAACTCAATTGTACCTTTTAATTTTTAGTAATTAGAACCAGAGTGAACTAAAAGTGATACAGGAACAATCATAATTCATTAAGGAATAACCCTAGTCTAGGTTTGAAGAGAGATGGTGGATTTATAATAATTTTAACTTATTCTGAAGCAATATTAAAACCCAGCATCACCAAATAATCAAAGAGGTGTACAAACACACATGCACACAGCTGTTTCCAGGGGTTTTTAAGAGAACAGAGTCTAATTCTATATTGAATTAGAAATAAATATTGATGTGTATATGTATGTACACAAGTGCACACATCCACATGGTAGATTTTTATCATCTGTATTGTCTAACAGAAAATGGTGGTTTCATACGTGCCCATCGTTTCCAATGGCAACCAGGGGTTCTCAGTACCTTAGAAAGACACTAAATTATCTACAAAATCTAAGATTGTGAGGAAAGAGTAACAACTTACTTTCCTAAGTTTTCAACGTGTCCCAGGCAGGTAGAAAAACAGTAGTTGTATGCTATGACAATGGAAGGATATAAGGACTGGAAATCCAAGACAAGAACAGCATTGCTGTAGAAGCGGGATTCTGGCTCCATTATCAAGGGAACACATTGTGGGGCTTTCATCTGCGCTCGCTGCTGGACACTGGGAGTCACAGCAATGTAGTTCATTGGCTTGGCAATGCGCAGCATCACAGACTCCACACGGTACTGCAGAACAGATTGCATATAACCATTATCAACTCAAAAGTGCAGAACAAACGTGTATTAATGACAGCAAACACACAGTTACATTTCCTGAATTTAAAGTACAGATAACTACTTTTTCAAAATAAACAGCCATGCTCTTAATGGGTATTTTAATTGTAATTTTTATCACTAGATCATCTTCAGGTCCCTTCCAACCCTAACCGTTCTATGATTCTGTACTTTGTATTACATACAGTGGAACCTTTCCATGTGTTTCCTCTTTGTTTAGCCCTAATCACTGAAAATCGAGTGCTTTTCACATATGGAAAAAAACTCCCATCCAACAGGCTTCAACAATGTATGTGGACAGCCATACTACTGTCAGTGAATGAGCATTTGCTAAACTGTAGTACTGTCAGACTTGCAGATCACCAAAGAAAACAAAGTATAATGTGCAGCAAATGCACTGGCTATCATGCTTTCTCCCTGATACCACAAGTAGAGGAAGCATAGAACAAACACCCTGTTCAAGACACCACAAAATGTCATATGTGTAACTGGCAACAAAAGAAAAAAAACCCAGCCCTATTTATTTGTGTATTACTCAATGCTTTATTAAAGGCTTTACAAGCACAAATGGGCAGATGGGCAGGTATGTGGTGTGTACATTCACAATAAAAACCAAAATAGATGAAAACTACATACATGGCTGGCAAGGGACTAAAAATCCCAAAATATCAAAGAACAATTCTACATAATCATAAAATCCTGTGCTTTGTAAGCAACTAAATCACTATTAAAGACCGTCTGCTTGACACACTATGTATTCAATCATTGTACTGAATGGGTTAGATATAATTTCTTCAACCTTGAAGTTATAAATGAACTTCCAGAACCAACTGGAACTAGCTTCAACAAGACCCTGCACCTTAAAAAGAGGTTGGGGCTTGATGTGTAGTTAGGGAGCAACATGAACTGCCACTGCTGCCTTGCACTAATTGCACACTAATTTGTGTACAGTGATGAGCTCGGATGTGTGACAAGGTGGTCAGGGTCTGGTTCTGGCAAAAGGTGGATTTTGGGTTTTTTCCCCTAGTTTTCATAGCATCATGGAATTTAGCTTGGACAAGACCTGTAATATCGCAAAATCCAACTGTTAACACAGTGCTGCCAAGCACCACATCTACACATCTCCAGGGATGGTGACCCTAGACAGCCTGTTCCAATGCCTGACCATCCTCTTGGAGAAAAATTTTTTTAATATCCAATCTAAACCAGCCATGGAACAAATTGAGGCCATTTCCTCTTGTCCTATTGCTTCTTACTCGGGAAACTGACCTTCACCTCCCTACAGCCTCCTTTCAGGGAGTTATAGAGACCAATAAGGTCACCACTGAAACTCCTTTTTTCAGGCTAAACAACCCCAGCTCCCTCAGCTGCTGTTTAGAGCATTTGTGCTCCAGACCCTTCGCCAGCTTCATTGCCCTTCTCTGGACTCCCTTCTTGTACTGAAGGGGCCCAGAACTGAACACAGGATTTGAAGTGTGGCCTCATCAGTGCTGAGTAAAGAGGGGCAGCCTGATGCTGCTGGCCACACTATTTCTGACAGAGGCCAGGATGCCCTTCTTGGCCACCTGGGCACATGCTGCCTCATGTTCAGCTACTGTTGGCCAGCACCCTCAGGTCTTTTTCTTCTGGCCAGTTTTCCAGCCATTCTTGCTGTAGCTTGTAGCCCTGCATGGGGTTGTTGGGAGCCAAGAGGAGAACCTTCACACAATTTGCCTCAGCCCATCAACCCAGCCTGTCCAGATCCCTCTCTAGAGGCGTATTACCCTCCAGCAGATCAACACTCCCTCCCAACTTGGAGTTGTCTGCAAACTGACTAAAGGAACGCTCAATCCCATTGTCCAGATCATCAATAAAGATACAAAACAGGACTGGCCTCCTGTTTGTTGCCCATGCAATGATTGGTGCAGATGCACCTCAGTTGGGCTATTGATCCTACCACTGTTTTATAGGCATGGGGAGAAGCCCTAATCCCTATGTGACCATTCTCAGGTGCATCTGTGGTTCCTAACACATCAATAATCCTTTTGTCTTTGCTCCCATGTGGATCCCCAGCCCCTACGTCTGTTAAGACAGCAGATGAGAGGACTTTGCTAGGACACTGTTTCTCAACCACTGGTGTGATGAACCTAAGACATGGTCCCAGGTTTATCTCTAGTGAGCCTGGTCTTACTCCTTTTCCCCGTTCAAATTGAGTTTAAAGCTCTCTCAATGCACCCTGCTGACTCCTGTGCAAAACCCAGCAAGTTTTTCAAACATCTGACTAATTATCTGTATGCCTATGACCATCGTTTGTTAGATTTTGTTTAGTCTACTAAGAAATGTTCAAAATGGCTTAATACAATAAAACAATTTTAAAAGTTCCTATAAAACTCAATGAGAGATACAAACATGGAAAAATAAAATATCTGAAATCTGTTCTTATTACTATTCCATTTTAACATCTTTTTTAGCTAAGGAGTATCTTCATAAAGGGTAGTGATTCTTCTGTGTGAAAAAAAATTATTTGAGGTGACTGGGAATTGTTGCAGGTGCCATTTCTGTGATCTAAAAAGTTTCAATGGAAACAGAACATACGTGCACAGAAGGGAAGAGAAATGAACAGTCAGGATAGGAAATGCAGCATGCTTCTGTTGTTCACTCCCACTCACAGACATCTGAGAAAATGACAGGCAGAACAGCCTTTGTGGGCTGCAATCCTGACAGTTTAAGCATATCTCTGTTGGCAGTATGCCGGTCCCACACTCCCTGTCCCTAACTGTGCATTTCTCTTCCCTTGCTCCAGAAGTGGTATTTTCTAATAACATGGTAAACCAAATCGGGGAGCTAAACTGGCAAACACCTACTGAGCACTGCCATGGTTCTGCTGATGGTGCCTGCCAGCCCACTCCCCTTTTCCCCCAAATACATGGTCATTACCAGAAAGACCAACAAGAACCTGCTCTGGGTCAAGAGATGACAAGGCAACTGCAATCCAAGAAAAAATGGTGGCAAAAGTTTTTTAACAAGATCAAATTGCTGAGGAAATTGCAGCTTCAGACACTCCCTTATCTGACTGGCTTATGATAACAGAAGAGCTGTAATACATGACAGACTAGCCGAGTCTCATTTCAGGTGCTGTTCAGGTCTCACATGCAGCCATGAAAACAGTTCATTTAGCCTATCACTCACAATCTGGGCAAGGAAAGCTTTCGGTATTACTGGAGACTGCTGGGCTCCCAAACAAAGGGCACATCTTGCTCTGTTCTTCTCCCTTTTCCCTCTGATGCTGATGTCAAAATAATAGAACCACAAACATCTTGCATGACATGTATTTAATGAAGCCAGAGCCCCTCGTCTTATTGTAAAATCTCACCCAGAGGTCTGCAGCACCAGAAATGTTACTTAGAACATATTCAAGGCTGTTTCGTCTGCCCTGAAAGAAACTAATGCCATATTTCTAAAACATGACTAATTATATTTTTTCATGTTTTAGAAAGCATTCATTTTTAGTCTCATCTAAGTGTGAACAATACCAACTCAAAGGGAACGCTTAGTGCTCATGAAGGCAGTAGAAGAAATTCACTGGTGTGATTATATTTGGAGAACTTTATTTTTAACAGCTATTCTTAAACTCTGAGACTAGGCAATTCAAAAGCAACAATAATAGATTGAACAGTACTCTTTATGTTTCAATTTCATGTTAGTGGCCTTCTGTGACCCCATGAAAATACACATATGGACTGAGAAGATACTGAAGAATATGAAGATTTTGTAAAAACTATTTTGGTTTTTTGAAGTACAAGGAGAACAAAGTCTTACCTGGGATCCTCTTGTTAATACATGTAAGAACTGAATGCCAAAAAGTCTTGCCATTTCACTTGTTCTGTCAATCAAATCCAGTTTGTCTAACAAGAGGAGATTCCCACGAACCCGGCTAACATAATGATCAACCATTTTCCATCTGTGAGAGTGAACACCTCATTATAAACAATCAG
The DNA here is from genome assembly GCF_021018805.1 of Prinia subflava. NCBI lineage: Eukaryota > Metazoa > Chordata > Aves > Passeriformes > Cisticolidae > Prinia > Prinia subflava. The sequence goes on from NC_086248.1 coordinate 46,283,228, forward strand.
AAGAGTGCTGCTCTGTCTACTAAGACAAATGTACTTTTATGGTAACTTGCAACAAACCAGCAAATAAAATTTTCCTCTAGAACATTTTTACACAATTCTTTCAAAACTGTGGCATATATAGACATACACTTACTGGTTTTCTAAAGATATACACAGAATGTGTTACAGCACGCTACTGTTAAGGCATTTTGCAATGCCATTCTGTATCCTGTTCTCCTTACTGCCCCAAAGGATTACCAAAACAGACACACCTCCTCACCAGCACAGTTTCACAAATTGTTTGTATCACACAATACCAAATTGCTTTGAGAATAGTGAAGCTAAATGTGATACATGTCATATGAAGGTATTTTTAAGCAGCTATAGCTATTGTCTTAACATCTTGTGTGCTGTTTTGCAATACTTTCAAGCCTAACTTGCTTGACATGCACTTGAAGTGAAACAGAAGCCTGGCAGTTCATTAAAAGCTCTTCTGATGAATACTATACACAAAATAAAATAAAGACATTACAGAACTTCAAAATAGTACATCTATTCAGGTACATTGAAAATATAATTGAAAATATTTATTGTAATATTGAAGGTATAACTATACAACAGAACATCCAAGTAAGTAAGCTCATGTTGCTGCATATACATGTTGCTGCCCTAGTACCTGAGCTAAATTGATTATTTCTTCCTAATGGTGACTTTACCTTACACTTATCCAATGTTAAGAATCTGGCCTTAAAAACAGCAAACAAAATGGATTAATAGATCATTACCTGTAGACATCTGCTTTATTGTCAAACCAATCAGACAGAACTCGGAACGTAAATAAAGGAAAACGATGATGAAGAACATGAAAGCCCACATTTTCAAAAGTGTAATTAGTTAGATTCACCTAGAAAAACACAGTGGACATGTCAAGATGGGTGACGGCTTTCATAATGGAAGAATCTCTACTTTTCAAAAACTGCAATAACTAGATTTATTAACTTTTTATTAGTATTTTGTTAAAAAAGTTAGTATTTATTCTTAGAAATCCCTAAGTATTGATAAGTCATGAATAAGCATCCATTACCAATTGAATATAATGTGCAGAATTAAGACGTTCATAAAGATGAGGTGTGAACTTGGTCAGAGCAAGATTTATAAAGACTGGGTTATTTGAATGTTAAACAGAAAGTTAAAAATGGAACCAAAAAAAAGTTTAAAAAAAGGTAAATCTGACTGTTTAAGATAAATATGTTCAAGTACATAATGTAGTAAAAGCACCATACTAGACAAATTCCTAAAACTTTGAGAAGTTGCTCAACAAGTAAGCTGCTCTCAAAACTCACAAATCAGTGAAAAGGAGTATCATTAGAAACACTACTGAAAAATAAGGGCTTCAGTACTTTACAGTTTAGAGATATGCAAAACTCATTCTCACAAATTGGCAAACTACACTATATGAAAAGGTGTATAAAGAAAAAAAAATCTAGAAATTACACAAGTTATAAAAAACTTTCAATAAAGTCTGAAATAATTAAAAAAACATTAACAATTCAAAAAATTTACCTCATGTCTCATCATTCTCCAAATATTCAAGACAATTCGCCCAACAATATTTATTTCACTCATTGTATCCGCTCCGTATTCATCCAGCTCAGTCGCAAATCTGTTCTCTTTATTTTCATCTAAAGACATTAAAGGAGACTATATTTAGAAATATACAAACCAGATCAAGCCACCCCCTTCCAATGTATGCTATCTAGAAAAAAAAGAATTTATAGAGATTACTGCTGATTTCACAAAATTATTTATTTACCAGTCATCCACACAATCTCCAAATAAAACTTGCCCAGGTTTTTCTGCCCTTGCCCTTTGCAGGCAACTCTCACTTTGGTTTCACTGAAATAGTGTCCAAGGCAATATATTCTCCACAGTGAATATATTGGTTATACAATGCTGAATGTTACTTGAGAATCAGCTGCACATCCAGTAGTGCACAACATTAAAAAAAAAAAAAAGTGATTTCCCTAATGAGTTTGTAACTCAAGGCTTTACTTGCAATGATCTTACACAGTCTGAACCAGATCATGGGAGAGAAAATTCAGTCTCTTTTGTATAGTAAAAGCAAACCCACTGCAGTGGGAGTAGGAAGACATGAGTTCTGGACAGCACAGGGAGAAGGAAATAGGAGGGAACCACTGCAGATGCAGCAGTCTAAATCTTTCTGTGAGACAGCAGTGACTAAAATAGATAAATACATCCTCTTTTGCCATGCTTTGGAATAGTACAGTACAAGAGGAGAGTCTTTTTGGTATACATTTCTTTATCCTTTTTTCAGTCATATAAGTCTACTGTTTTGGTGTTCTTTTTAGAGTTTACATAGATTTTTTTTTTTATGTACCACACAGACTAAAATCCATTATGAAAACACACTGATCCTCAGTCTTATTTATTATTACTTTAATGGAAGAGAAATCATTTCAAGGCAATTTCCCCATAATTTTAAATCCATACTCATTTTTCAACTGCTGGTCGCTTCGTATTCTGCCACCACTCATTTATCAGGTACAGCACAGCCTGTACAGTACCCTGCTAATAAAAAGCAGAACATTTTGGACAAAGAGTGTAGAAGTGTGGATACACACTGCTTTGCAATAATGATCAGAACTGAACAATTAGATCCTCAGACAGTCGTGAAGAACATTTACCCTTGATGACAAAAGTAAAAATTGCCAGAAATTCTGCAGAACTGCTATGCAACATAATGCAGATAATTTTGTATGTTGATCTTCAAATGTGTGCAATATCAATTAAAATACAGTTAAGAAAACCTATTTGTCATTTACTGACCTTACCAATGAACCACAGATGCTTGACAAAATTGAGCAGACCTTTTGTACACTTCATCAAAATGTATACTATCTTTTTAACCTCCCTATTGTTTCAGATTTTTAAAGAGGAAAACCAGCAGTTTCTCTTTCCATGATTAGATGGAAAAAATGCCCCACCAAGTACCAACATCTTTTCTTCTGCTTTTCTTCATTTCCACATGCTGTATCACCTGTGGAAGTGAGGAACTTCTATTTCTTCCCCCTCCATAATTTTTTTATTGGAAGCAGAAACTACTGGTTAGTTCTTCTTCCTGCAGCATCATCCCTGTTTTCTTTTGACCTGTTTAGGAGATTTACTATATTAAGTTTGCTTCATGTCTTGCTGGTAAAAAACAGGAAGCAAAGTAATACTGTGATCACAAGAGAGACCCACCACCTGATGAACTCTGCCTCTGATGAGCAACATGATATTACAAAAACCTGCATTGCTTTACAACTGGTGTGGGAAATGTATCACCAGAACCATGCAAGCCTCTTTGGGAACTATGCTGCTAAGAAGCAGATCAGGACATTCCTCCTATCTTTCAAGTGCATGAGAAGTCTCCTCTCATCCTCTCTTACCCACTCCCTAACTTTGAGCTGTGATGCAAAGGAGGAAACAGGAGGCCACAGTGCACACACAAAGAATGCCACCATGCATAGGTATGGCACACACTTCTCTTGTGATGTGTCCCATGACTTATGAATAGTTCACTTTTAAATGGCAGAGGCAGCACTAGACTCAGCCAATAAACCAACACCAGAGAAGTCCAGCTTTCTTTTTGTTAAGAGGAAAGGACAAGTCTCTATCTTTTATAAGAGGAAAGAGAGGCATTCTTCTTGAAGGAGCACTTCCTTTTCTCAAAATATAGAATGTGAAGAAGGGAGGAAAATACAAAGCATAGGGGTTGGAAAAGCAAGAGGAAGACAGATGGTGTCAAAACCATGGACAAGGAGGCCACAAAGCAACAGAGAACATAACAACTTGCACATATATGATCATGCATGGAAGCCCACATTTACGGCATGACATTTCTGGGAAAAGCTCATCAGTTTGAACATTTTCTCATCTTTCCGCTGCAATTCTGTCAAAAAAAAAATCACTTACCTAAAAATAACACTGATTCTTAAGAAACATTTTAATGTGTTATGTTTTCCACTTCTGAGAGCACATCTACCAGCTGGCACAGGAACACCTGCTCTACAAACACCAGTGCTGTGTAGATTGTGCCTATGCTCTGCATGCCCACTTGAACTTCAGGTACAAAAATGTTAAGGGCTACAATCCTGATTTCCTTCACTAAGAACTGAACCCATGTTGTGTGGGACTTCATAGCTGTAGGGCAGGAAATCTGACTGTGAAATTCATGGGAACACTACCATTAGGAACCTCTTCTTTGAGGACCCATTCATGTGTATCCCAAAATCAGTAACTTGAGGAAGAGCTTATGTCAGGAAGATGTGTACTATTTACAGCTTTGCTGATTGAATTGTTTGGGTCTGCATCCAGTACAGTGCAGACAGCTGTCCTGCAAGACACGAACTGCGACTCAGCCTTTGAGAACAACAGCAGAGGCACATGTCCCAAACTGCAGAGATTCTTCAGCCATACTTCTACAGTAGAGCAGTAAATCTTTGTGATCTTTTAAGAAACCTGTGACTACAACACTTACTGTTCCTCTTACCACAGACACTGCAAACCTTCAGATATAATGGGTCAAAAATTTTTCTGAACATCCTTCAGTACCTCTGAAGACTGTACCCAGAGGCATTATTTTGCAACTAGTGTATCATCTCAATTTGAGCCATCAGGGAAAATGAACAAGTTTAATGCAATCCATTGTAATTCCTGAAGAAAAAATTTGAGAGCTTTGTGCTGAAGAAAGAAACTTATGAGCATTGATGACCTATTCATATTTAAACTATCATGTGATCCTGTCTTCATATATAAAGTCTCTAAAAATTCACCGAAGTTCAATTGACAACAACTTTTAGCTGAAGATATAAATTTTTTCCTTGTGTTTTCTTGTCTCTAGGAAAACTCTGTTACTTAGTTCTTTTCCAAACATGTCACAAGTATTGAAAGCATCAAGAGTATACAAATATTCAAACCTCAAGGAAGGAGTGTGTGAACACAGTGCTTCAAAAACATCATATTCTCTTGGCCAGGCACAAAGGACAATGACATAAAAGAGGATTCCTGTGCTGGGTATGCTCAAGGATTCAAGTAGCCCAGTATCATGTTCTGTCACGTACTCAAAGGCAGATGTTTCAAAATAAGGGAAGCAGTTATTGATTCTCTCCCTACAACTCTTCCAGCTTCTAACCAACTGCAGCTTCCTGGGCCAGACATGATTTTCACATGTATCATAGATCCCAATGGATTTTTCTTGCAAGAATTTAACTCCTTTTAAAGCAATGTACACTTTAAGCATTTGTACTATCCTGTGACAAGGAACTCAAGAGTTCAGCAATGCTGAGATTAAAAATCAACTTCTATTCTGCAGCTGCCACTTGCTAGCTTCACTTGATTTCTGGTTCTTCCATTACAAAAGACCATGAAAACCCAATCTCTATTTCCCTTTATATCCCTCAATTATTCCATAGGCTTCTACCTTTCCTACACCATTTTGTCTCTTCTGGAATCCCAAATTACTAAATTACTAGACACATTTGGATTACCCTTCTCACCTTTACCAGTTCCCCTATATCCACTTTGATGGGGTAAGGTTATAAGGAGGCTACAACCTCAGTATCTGAGGTACAGGCACACTACAGATTTTTTTAGACTTTTTGTTTACATTCACTGCTTTATATTTTCCTTGCTCTATAATTCCTAACATTTGCTTTTGCAACCATTACAAAGCAACAGGCTCAAGTTTTCAATAGAACAGTCACAGTAATGGACTTCTTATTTCTTAGCAATTTAATTTCTGTACAGATCTTTGCCAAGCGCCCTGGCAAAACCAGCTTTTTAAACTGTCTTGATTTTTAAAATCTCCCTCATCCACATCACCTCGATGACTACAAAGTGCTACAACGAATTTCTGAGACAGTTTTTCATTTTACAAAGTCATCCTGACTCTTGCCAGGTGTGACAGCACATTTATTTAGCTGTTCATGAACTCCATTCTTTAGAATGATGGCTTCTATTAATTGGCTAAGTATAGACACTAGGCTTACCATTCTCATCCTTGCCAGTCTAAACAGACTTTATTCTAAATGCTGGAGGAAAACATCAGCACTTGGGCCCAATAAAATGTTCCCAAAATACAAGAATGGTCATTGAAAGTGAGGATTTTATTACAAAGCTGCTGTCCAGGACAACTGCTGCTCAGGAGCAGTTTTATGTTCTTGTATTTCAGCCAAAGAAACTACAAATGATGATTATGGTAGGTACTCTGAATGACTGGAGCCAAGGAAAGCAAAAGAAGGTTTGGTAGCAGAAGCACCTCCAAGAACTGAAAACTTAACACACAACTACAGAATGTAACTCCAGGTTCATGAATACAGGACACACAGAGAAGTGGAATATGCCAGGAATTTAAAAATTCAGAAAACATCAGAATCTCACTGGTATTTCTAATTTTTTGGGTGTGTGTGTGATTATACAATTAATGTGTGTGTGATTATACTATTGCAAACACAGGATCAAGAACAAAAAAAAAAGTCTACCTGAAGAAATATTCTGCATTTATTTCTTAAATTTGTTCATAGATTTCAACTTGCTTCTACTACAACCGAACTGAAGCCCTAAACAAATAACTTACCTGGCACACGAGAAATCATCTGGCATAAATCAACCTTCAGTGCCGCAGCCCTCTGTAAGAGATAACCCCAGGAATGCATCTGGACTTCATAGCCTAGCAAAATGTCTGGGTCATATCTAGAGAGGTAGGGGGAAAAGAAAAAAATGAGCTTCGTATAATTTACAAAAATATTTTCCATGAACAAAGTAAAAACAGGATTGCATTCAAATTATGTTGACTTTTAAAAAGATGCAGTCACAACTGGTTTCTATGAAAGCAGCATCTGGACTAGGAGACAATATCTAAAACAGGTAATCTCTTAGGATTTTTAATAACATTCAATGGCAAAAAATATTTAGAAAGAATATTTTCACTGGGATTTCTTTTACATAGTTCTATTATTTGGATCTTTACAAATAAAGGACAAAACTGAGGTCTCATCAGGCTTTATTGATGGCATCAGAATGTATCAAGCATAAACTGAAAGTTAGCTACTGGCATGAGACAGATGTGCAGTGAAATATAGCCATTCCTATGGAACAGAATTTGCCAGTAGGTTAACTGAATGTTTACAGAATATTGTGTCACACCTACTGCATTGTAACTTCGAGCAATCAGAGGGAACTTTGGGTCCTGAATGATGACCCTTTACTGGGAGTTATGATTTGTAGCTGAGTGAGTGCTGTCTAAACTGAAACATGGAGAAAAGCAACCCTATCTACCAGTTCTCTTTAAATACCTCTCTATTTAGGGTAACCTTCTTTCTAGAAGACACACAAGAAAAAAACATGCTGTATCTCTTTCCAGCTGGAAAATCTGACTGGCTCAAGTATGACAAAAACAGAAGTCAGAATTGACTTCTGACACAATCACTTCCAACCAGGCTCAGAGTAGAGCTCACTAAACAGGACAAACAATGTGGCTTTAAAGAGGAGCCAGTATCACCCAACTTTTGAGTAGGTACTATTAAAACCAGAAGCCATGATCTGATGACTTGCTCAATAACCTTGTTGGTCTGGGCAGAAAGAGACTGGACAAAATAACGTGAGATACCTGTTATTTTTACAGCAAAAAAAGAAAGGAAGCTTCAGTGGGATGAATAGCTGCTTCTTGGTTAGACTAAATGATCTTTAGTGTATTTTCCAACCTTGATGATTCTCTGATTGTTTCAATGCAGCTAAAGGGTTTTGAGTTCCAGCAGGCAGCATTCAATACAACTGAATGACATCAGGCCAGCTGTCAGAAGGCAGAGGATGGGTTACAAGCTGAGGATTCTGTACCACAGTCTATGCCCAACCCTACAACAGGATGCAGGCTGGTAGACCTTAGTTTATGGAGGGAGTAGGCAGGGACCTTGGATTATGAACAGGAACTCTGTACTCCTTGCATCCATAAACACATCAAAAAATACAAACATTTCCCGACTGTTGAATACAGAACACCCTTTCCCTGAATACTGAGTTAGTTGTCTCACAGACATTACAAAGGAAACTTCAGACTTTATCAGGAAAGTGTCCTCCTTGCTTATGTGTCCTAGCCAAAGGCAATGACAACTCACTCTGAAGATACTAATTACTCTAAGAATAGCTCCAAAAATTAGTTTCTCCACACTTCTGCCATGGACACTAACTTTCTGTGAAAAATAATTGAATGTTGTTACTCAGCATGGGCTCTCTCTTTATTACAATTTGGGCTTTTGCACCTGCCAGAAGTTGCAAATATCCCCTTTATCACCTACTTCTACTCGTGAGGGAATGGTTTTGATATAATTATTGCCTAAAGCAGGGGATTTTAAAGTAAATTTTTGAATTCTAGCATTCTACAGAAAGTAAAAGAACTAGCATATTGAATTTGGGGGACATTTTGCCATCTGCTGTTCCTGTTAAAAGAATAATTATTTGATTTTGGAGGTGGAAACAAACATCAGGAGTGGAAGCAGTAAATTTACTAAATATGGAAACCTATTCTACCAATGGTACAACCACAAAGCTAGTTGGAACAATTTATGGACAAATGACTCAAGCTAGCCTGCAGTTCATTCCAGCAGTGGAATCAGCGTCAAAAAGAGTTATGACTGCTTGCTGCTCTGCACTACATACAATGATTGCAAAATGATGCTCCAAAATTATTAATACCTCCATTTCAGCTTTGAAATAAAAAAGAATTATGCCATGTTTTACACTGACATAGAATAAACATTATAAAAATTAACATATTTTCAAATTAATTCTTGTAACTAAACTATCCTGGTCCTAGCACATTGCAAAACAGTACTGATTAATTAAAATGCGGGAAGCAGTCATTCATTATCATATTTGAAAACTGGCGTCACATAATTAAAAATGGAAAAACCTTAGAGATTTTACACAGGACAAGGCATTATGCAGATGGGTTCCACCATAGATGCAAATGTGAATAAGAAACTCATGAAGAATTGCTTAAGTGGTACACAAAACAATATTCATTATGCCAGAAATTTGCTTTCTCTTATAAGCCTGTTCTGAACAGAAACAAGAACGGTTTGGAAGCAGCAAGTTGGTGAAGTTTGTCCTTCGCCAACTGGTGAAGGACAGTTTCTTTGGCTTTTAACTTGCTCAAGCAGGGCACTTTTTTGCTTTCTCACTTCCGACTTAAAAAAAATTTAATGGGCTATTATACTACTAATGCAACTGAATATATTTCATCATTTCTGGAAGTAATCTTCCCATTGTCTTTTAACCTAATGAACAAAATGACCTCTATAAACCATCTGAATATAATCTCAAGAACTGTTTCTCTAGTATTCTTCAAGTGGGAAGGTGTTTTTATAGGACAAGACATAAAAGACCTTTAGTTTATGATGTTTTCAGATAACATGCTTTTTCTTATTAAAATTGTATCTAACTTAAGTGTCACATATTTTAACACAATTTTATGTAAATCCACATGTAGATTGGAAAGCTTATAAATCAAAAGATGTTTAGAAAAGCAGTGTGCTAGCTTTTAACTCAGTCTTGCTTGTCCAGGCCATTAGAGATCACCTGTAATTGCACACTACTGAGTTATAGGTTATCACTTTACAGCCCATTACTTTGCTTTTCCATCCCAACTAGAGACCACCCATGTATTAAGGGGAATGTCTAACTTCAGGTAATTTTGGTATCTCAGTTTAGATGAGTTTAGAAAACTGGTCTCTATTGTCATTAAACAAAAAAAGCCTCTTTGGGTGAACTGGTTTTTTTGTATTTTAGCCACCTCTTGTAGATCCTGTTCTGTTTAACTTTTCTGGTGATGAGGATAGCTAACTAGACACTGACAATGAAGTATAGATGTTTAAGTTTCAGTCAGATGACTTATACAAAGCTATCTAAATGGAAAATCAAGGTAGAGTTGCTAGTAAATGGTGAGATTAAATCTTACTATAAATTCCCTGTAATCACAGACCTTTTATGTCAGTTGGTCCACATTTAAACTTGGATCCAAGTGGTATCCTTCTAAAAGCATGAAAACTAATAAATATACTACTGGCAACTAAGTTGCTCAGATACTGCAGTAAGTTATGCATATATATGTATATATATGTATTCTGGATGTATATCTGTATGCATTCACAAGGTGTCTCTGAATTATCTCAGAAGAAAAAAAGAAGTAACATTAAACTGAAGAACTCTTTTCTACTAAGTAACATTTAGAACCCTGGAATCCTGCACTACATATGGGTAAGACCTAGCTTATGCAACAAGTTTAAGAGACCTATCAAATTTCTTGCACCTAGTAAAAGACACTGTTCTTGTTTCTGTATTGCTTGCTGATGAACTACATCTCAATTTACGCAGTAGAAATGTCCTCTCCTGGCCCACTCTCGTGTACCAGCAGTACCAACAAACCAGTGTGACACCTTCTGAGACCTCCTGTGGTATTCTATTTGCTATTAGAGAAGAAGAGATGTCTGGAGCTAAAAAGTAGATTATTCCACATGGGAAAATGAAGAGGCAAACCCAAAGTTTAGTTGATGTGAGCTTAGCTGAAGTGTGACTTCTCACACTTTCTCCTTTTCATGCAGTACCACAAAGACAACAGGCTGTCAGCTAAGAGGACATGTTTTATATGTTTCATCCTCCGGCTCACAGGTTTTACAGTATACTATGAAACTGGTCTTCATTATCAGTTCAAGCTATTTTATTAGAAGAAATTGTAATGACACCTGCAAGAAACTAGTAAATTGTAATACTGCTATTTGAAAGCTGCTGGCTAGGACTAAGACGACAGGAATAAGAGGTGTGCTTGCCAACATATGCTCTTTTGTTAAAAGGATGGGCCCTGATACTGCTTTGCATGCTGTTGCCAGACTTTCTGCAAAGATGAAAAGCAGCATTTATGCTGGCAGGATTTAAACACAACAGCATTAACATTCAACTCATCCATGCTGCAGAGAGAAGAAATGTGATTATTTTCCTTTCCAGCTAAGTTGTATATGCTGCTATGACATCTCTTCCTCTTTCTCATTTGACAATTTTGTGAATCAACACTAAAGCTCCCTGTTATACTTTCCCTTCTATTATGTGTCTGCTTTTCCTGACTGCTATTTTTCTTCCAGCTATGATTAAGAGAAAAGGGTGGGGGGAGGGAGAAATGATGCCAGACCAATGATACAGACAAAAGCAGTAACTGTGCATAGCAACAGAATGCTGGTGACTCAAACACAACTGAAATCTCCAAAAACATTTTTCCAGTTTGTCTTAGACAATAAAAACCCATGAAGTTGATACAGGACATTAAATACAGATTTCTACAGGAAAATGTCACTGACGAAGATGATACTGGCCTGGAAAAAGAAGGTCAGATTAGTACATCTCTATTTTAAGAAGAAAACGTTGCTAGAAAATTTACAGAAGAAGAAATATAACGCACTTCATCCAAACAAAAAAATTCATTAGCATTATACTTTACATGAAAAACATTATAAAATATTTAAGTATTAAGCATTAACAGTCAATTAATACACAAATGTTATCCCCAAAATGTTTATGTAAAATCTTCCATTATACTCTGTTCATGTAATTTTATCAAAAACTGCTTCAGTGGAGACAAGGAGCTGTGAGTGTCTGGTAAGTCTCAAGCAGCAATGAATTTACTACTCTTTTTTTTCAAGCCTGCCCTGTTTGCACATTCTCTGTGTGTCAGAGAGATGGGGACTTTGCATTCCCACATGAATTCCCCTCATTTTGCTCCTCTCACATCTGCAGGAACAGCCCTTTTCTGCTACCTGGTAGCATCTGCAATTCAAGAGAAATGGAACAATTTGCCTTAAAAGTAAAGGAGAGGCCCAGACATTTCTCTTTCATGGGAATCCACTGCTCCATCAGGCTTGCACATCTATAGTTTTCCTATGTTTTAAATCCCCAGGCAAACATTCTTGCAGCATTCCCTTCTACCTCCTCCTCCTCCTCCATCAGCTTTCCTGTGTTCGGGAAGTATGTAAATGTGTTTACTCTTTTTTCCTGCCTTTAGGTTCAGAGAGATGATTCTCTTACTCTCTCAAGGAGAAAGATTCTTCCATTTTTTTCTCCTCTCTCAGTGCATCTGACACCTTATGGTCAACAGAGGATCTATCCAAGAAAGCACTTCAGGCAGTACAACAGAATGCTTTAGGACAGCAATACATGTCCAGACTTCATTTCAAGAATAAAAAAAACCCCAAAAAATTCCCTCTGACAGCTCCAGAGAGCCTACAACTTGGATCTCTCTGCTTCTAGGACATCCCCAGTGGCTGCACAGGATTAGAAGCATGTTGTCTCTCAGCTGCTTTATGCCAGTTTTGGGCTGAAGCCCTTTTTTTTTTGGTTTACAGCCAGAGGACAGCTTACCAAAGAAGGGAATTTTGGACCTATGCAGGTGCAGCTCCCTCTCAAAGCCTAAGACAGTTGTCAGGGCACCAAAACCTAATCTAATTATGCTTTTCTTTTTTACAAATCTGTGCTGTTTGTTATTCTATCCCTCCTCCAAATTTTGGAGGCTCTTCCTTTCTGTCTGTTTCCTGACTCTCAACCCTCAACCTCAGTATTCCAATACCTTTTAAAATTAAAGTTGTCTCTGCATAGACTTCGGTATTCACACTTTTAACTACTTCCACTTCACAGGTTAGTCACTCTCAGTAACAATCTCCTAGAAACAACCTCCTAGAATAAGAGTTTATTCTCTTATTCTCCTCAATATGTGGAGAATTCTGTGAATTTTCAGTATAGATGAAATCACAGGTCATAATTCCAGAGAAACAACCAGATCTTCTTCTGGTCTACTAGAACACAAGATGACTTATTTCTGTTTCCCAAGGACTCTGAGATAATCGGAGATAACATCTACTAATTCAAGGAAGAACATTTAACCTGGTATTTGTTTCACAGGTGCCAAGCTATTAACTGTACTGTGGTCATTCAGATCTAGCACAGCATAAACAAGCTGGTTTAGGCTGTGATGGTAAACAGTGATGGTATTAACCAAATCAAACTTCAGTTTGTCAATTCCAGAGAACTTTCTGGAGCAATATTCATCTTCAGTGAACAGAGAATAACTTTAGCTCTGCTACAAAAAATTTGGGAAACACTCTCCAGTGACAAAAACCTAGTCAAAGACACTGATGAGCTATGAGTATTGCAGAAGTTACAAATTTTCCAGAAACAACCTTTCCTTCATCTGTATGCTGGAAACAGTGACCAAGAATTCCCTGCTGGGCTTTTTCAGAATTTACATGTTTACATGTAACAAGAAGTTAAAGAATCAACCACTATTTTCAATAGCCAGAATAGAAAGAAAACAAAAAGCCTAAACAAAGAAGTAGAAGGCTGGAACCTGAAACAAGTAAGTATGTTCCACAATTTCACATATAGAGAATAAGAGGAAGAATTAGGCCAACTACTAAGAGAATGACAAGAAATAAAACCAAGAATTCTTAAACTGGATTGCGTAAGATAATTCCTCCTGCAGCTGAGATCCTCTCTGTTCAGTGCTCCAACAAGTTGATGAAGTCTGTTCCTGATACTGACAATCAAGAGTGAACAGACAGTCTGTCATTCATTATGGCAGGAATCTGGAATTTCAGTCTTCCACCCTTCCCTCCAACAGCCCAAGAGGCCAAGAACACGAACCAGAAGCAGGCTGCAGTCATGCTGGGCATGCTGTTCAGTCACACGAGCCTATCATTGTCCAGCCTAAAGCATGTATCAGAATATAAGATACTGATACAATTCACAGCTTGGAAATTAGGGTGACTTTGAGTGTTGCTCCATGAAATTCAAGCAGTAATGCTTCTTGAATATGGCCTGATAGTTTTCTTTCTCTAATCTATCAGACCTACTATTAAGTGCATCTATCAGAACAGCCAAAGTACCTAGCTTGTGCTGGAAAAAAAATAACACTAAAAAGTTCAACAGAAAATTGTTTAAAAATAATTACTGATTTTCATTAAAGCTGCTTGCTTGTTCATTCCTCATTGAGGAAGTTTTTGCAGTCCACTGCTTCAGAATTACATAATGTTACCATACTTCCTCTTTCAGTTAAAGCTACTCTGGGCCTAGACACTCGCTTTGTACTTAAGAAATACAAAACATTTACTCCAACAAATTTCTCGGGGTTTTTTGCCCAGGCTACAGAAAATAAAGGGGGGAAAAAGAGCAGCAAACTGTAGATAAGGTCCAAATTTCAAAAACCATCTTTTTTGAGAGTCCATCAGAAGTCTGATGGCCGAAGTGTTATTTTAGAGTTGGGAAGGAAGTAGACTAAAATGATGACAGTAGTCTGTCTCTCCATTAACAGATCAAACCTTTTATCTTCCAGGAATACAAGTCAACTAATTCAGTCTTTGTGGGTGAAGTTGCTGCATCAAAAAGATATGCTAGCACATACTAGAGAAGATCTCATAAGCAGAGATTTCTCAGCCAGCAACCTGGTACATTCTATCTTGAAGTACACCAAAACTGCATGGGTTTTTTTTCTGTAATGCCTTCAGTATGTACAGATATAGAAGACTTCTGTTCTTCAGTGATAAACATTTATTTTAACTGCTGAGTTCTCTCTACTATATTCTTTCTGTCCTATCACTTCTTAAACTTCCGCACAACTGGTGGAGAATTCTTCATTTATTGGCAGTTTGTCATTCTGAGTAATTTTCTTAAGTTTGAGGAGCACTAGATTTCCATGAAAGAAAAATAATATTATAGTCCTTACCTGAATTTTGTCTTCTCTGAACAGGGATCTGCTGCTCTGTCAGGACCCACCCTGTGCTGGTTGCATTCAGCAACTCTTTTTGTATTCTGGCTTCATGGGGTTGGTCAAAGTCTTTCTCATCAGAGGTTTTCTGGTTGGAGAGAGAAAGAATTGCAAATGTACTCTGCCTAGTTTGTTTTTTTTCTTGTGCCTCTATTCCAGCAGGGTGACTCAGAGTTTAAATCTGTTTATTTTCCTTGAAATTTTACAGCTTTGCACCTGTCAGTAGGGTCTGGAGAGACGTCTGTGGTTCCACCTACGCACCAGACAAGAGGACTCCTGAACAGGCTTCTCAGCTTTGGTGGAGATGGGGAAAACCAGCAGTTTTCCAAGTTTGACGGAGCAGGGGATTTCCATTCAGAGAAGACAAAAATAGTGAAGAAAACTGATTTTTTCAATGAACCCATATTTTAAACTGCAGCAGTTTCAGTACCGTGCAGGTTTTTTTCTGACTTGTCTCAGAGTTCCTAGAAAACTCTTCCTGTCTGAGGGATATTCTATCGTTTTCAGCACTCTTAATATCTACTATTCTGAGAGTTTCAGAGAGAGATGTGTAATGAATTCCAGGGCTAACAGGAAAGTTGGATGTTAAAAAAAAGTACTTATATGGCTGGTAAGTTTCAAGACTGTAACTCAGCTGCTTAAGAGGATCTGAATGTTCTTGCTGTCAGAGAAAAGGAAAAGCAAAAAGTATTTTTATTTGAAAGACCACCATGCTTGTCCACTCTAGAAATAAGGAAACAACAACAAAATAAATCAGTATTTGAAAGACTGGCAAGGGTTGAAGGAACTAAATCTGCTGTTCCAAGCCTGAAAAATAAAAGCAGAACGTACAGATATGCTACCTTTTTACAATATTCACTACTTCCTGGAAAAGAGTTCTTTCATCAGTAGCGTAACTGACTTCTAGTCCTGTAACTCCAGATCTTGTAAGCAAGGGGGCTTGGTCTCTCTTCCCTAGAAAATAAAAGTAAAAAAAGCTGTTACAATTTAGAAGGAATTTCATTATTTCACACAACAATAGTGCTTTAAAATAAAACATACAACTGGAAAAAGTATAGAACACGACTTATTTTTATCTTTAATAATTATCACAATTATTTCCATGGACTTATTTTGTTCCTCTTGGGTGAAGTAATTTTTTCTTTTCATTTTGTAGAATTCTGCTATAGTGGTTATCTTGCACAGGTTCACAGATATAAAGCTGGTTGAAGAGAAATTTCACTATTTTACATGCACAAGAGTCCAGCTACTAGAAAATTACTTTTAATAAGAAATATTAAATGACTATATGACAGCCCACACACTGTCTTTATGCAAAATATAATTTTAATTGCTCTTAGAGTAGTGCTTTGCAAAATGCCTTACAGAATGAAAATGCTATGTAACAGTATAGCTCTTTTTTTCGGCACACTCCTAAGTTACTGACAGAAATGGAAAAACATGAGCAACTGCTCACTTAGTGCACATTAAGAGTGTCTGCATCGATAATGTCTGAGTAATATCTACATTTGTATGCACGCAGGAACTCAGCATAGCCTTACATATTAAAAAAAACCTCTTTAAATGAGTAATGCACAACGCATAGTCTCTTTTCTCAATACAACAGATAGTATGATCTCTGCTACAATGACAGATTTTAGGAACTGGAGTGTTTAAAAGGTATTCTATTTTGACACATTCTTAAGATCTTAAGAATTAAGAAAAGTGTGCTTTCGGAAATAAATGTTAAAACGAGTACTGTGTCTTACAAAGCAATAATAACACAAAGGGGCAAAAAATGTATCTCAATGTCAAGTCACTCCACAGGGAAGTCAAAAAGTTCTAACCAAGAAAGTCTTGACAGCACGCATCAATTAAAGCAACAAATGTCACAATAACATTTAAACACATCATTTTATTTCACTAACAAAACCAGATCAGAACCTTTGTTTTTTCTAAGTATCATTGGACCTTTTACAGAAAACTTTTTCTTGATAAATTATCAGTGGCACACACCTAGGGAGCCATAGTGGCTATACTGTAGAAAAATCTCACTTAGTAAGGTAATGAAAATAAAATTTTAAAGATAGTAACAAGCATATAATACCAGAATAAAATTCACTAAGAATAATAAGAACTTAGCTTAACATGATATATCTACAATACTTTGAAAAATAAACTGGTAAAAGAAGAAGCTGTTGCCTTATTGCTAAATTTATTTTTGGTAGGTTTTTGTCCACACTTAAAATTTTAGACAGTATTTTGTGGTTGATACACATTCACAATGCCAAAGAAACCCTGAAAGAAAGAGGACTACTTCGGGGTTGTTTTTTTGTTTGAGGTTTTTTTTGGTTTTTTTTTTTTTTTTTACTAGCCTAAACCAGTGGTACTCAACCTTTAACAGCTGGAGAGCCACTTCTTAATAAAATGGAGTTGTAGAGCACCATAAAATCAAGTATCAACAGTGTGATTTTTTTTCCATCATGACACTTCAATGTGTGATGATGCTGCCTTAATGCCACCACACATTGATACATCACGACATGACACATCAGCATCCTCTCTCCCAGCAGCATTCTGTCTTCAATCCCTTCTGGCTGCTAGGAAGGAGTGGGGTGGAGGGGTGGAAGGGGCAAAAGGGCAAGTTTTTCCCCCATTCTGCCCCACAGCTGCTGGGTGGGAGGTGATCTCTACTCTTACCTGTGGGGGGATCCCAGCAGCTCCTTTTCTTTCCCCCTATGGGAGGGGGAACTTCAGCGACTCCCACACTGCTGGTCCATTTGCTCAGGGCTCCCCGCGCTGCCTGACAGAGTGGAGCGCCGATCTGATGCCTACATTGCGAGAGCCGCCTGTAGGGCCATGAAGAGCCACATCCGGCTCTAGAGCCACAGGTTGAGTATCACTGGTCTAAACAAAGCCAAAAAGGTACAATAGAATAAGGGCCCCTGTTTAGATCCTAAAAGGATCAGATAAAACCACAAAAATAACCCTTAAGTAAAATATAAAACATACTGTCTTGCTTTTAACATTTTCTACTTGTAGCTATCCAGCAACTTGAGTAGGAAACTAAAGGCAAGTTTTCCTCTTTACACTTTTAGAACACTGCAGGAGCTTGTCCACAAGGACATAAACATGGATATTTTGCACACGCAAATGTTATTTGTGGTTTACAGCCCATGCAATAGTTCTTTGGAAGATATAAGCAGGAAAACTCCATATTTAATATGGCCATTCAACAAGACAAAATTAAATGAGATACACAGTAATATAGATACTCTATTACATTTTGCTTGCTACTGTTTGATTACTATAAAATAGCATTTTTGTAAAATACATTAAGAAAAAAAGAAATAGGAACCTTGGCTTGAGAGTGTCCCGCCTCTATCAATCACTATAGCACCAGTGATTTCTTTTTTATCGGTATTTGGCAGCGCTGAGTCTGATGAGATGCAATAGAATAAAGCACAGATCGGATCAAACTCTGGGTCTGGTTCCAAATCTCGTCTTGTTCGAGCATGTAACTCCATACTGATGAGGGTAAGGTGTTGGACCTAGCAACAAATAAAGACATATGTTAGTTTGTTCTGCAGGTTGCTTAAGAAAAAAGATTAAGAAAAGACTATCAGAGCAAATGAGGACAATGCAGACATTTATATGGTGGTATTACATTGTAACTACAAGGTTCCACCTGAAAAATTACCAGCAGTGATCAAGTATGCATCTTTAGATCTCACTTTTTTGCAAGTAGCACCATCTTAGGAAAACTAAGATTAATCATTAAACAGTTTTATACTCAGTTATGGAAATTCAGTATGTTTCTGAGTACTATAGTCTTCTACCAAAAGCAGAAAATAAGTCAAAAACCAGATCATGTTCAACTTCAACAATTGTAAATTCCTGTACTGTTTTCAAACAGCTTTGTATATTGAGCTGAATCACATTTCTGAACCGATCAAAACCAAAGAATCACTCTTGGTCTTCTCCCTTCCCTCCCTCACCCAAGACAAGCATGAATCCTAAATCTTACAGGAAGGTAGGGAGAATACCTAACTTTGCTTTCAGTTGCATTAATGAATTTCCACATCATATTGACAGAACTTTTTGCAGAATGGTTTACATTAAGAAAATCTTAATCCCTATATACTGTCAAGTTTTGACTGCAGTAAAGACAGTATTATTTAATACTGTTTCAACACTATGTTGCTGCTCTGTTGTCTTGCATAACATTGCTCATAATGTGAATTAATTTAGACAGATTATGAGGGAAAAATTAGAAGTACTTCTGTGTATGTAGGATGCCCTGGTAGCAGCCTGATTTCCTCTAGATTTGCATGCTAAATCACTACAAACATCACTGAGTGAAATTTTACTGTTAAAGCTCCATCTCCATTCCTCCCCAAGATCACTGGTTTCTAGTGGTTTCTCCTATGTCCTTTAACCAGTGCTATCTCCCTACCTACTCTATAAATTGGCCAACAGCTAATTCCAGGTGTGGAGACTGTCTAGGAGCACATATAAACAGACAGCTTGCCCTGTCAGCAGCCAAACACAGCAGTATTTACATCACTTCCCTTTCTCCAGCACTTTGATTCCTCTCCCCACACCAAACACTCACCTACATTAAATATATCAGGACCTTTGAGACAGGCACTCTTTTGTTAAATGTGGTAGAAACTGCCCAAAAGGTTCAGAAGGTAACAAGTAGGAATACCAGGAGGGCCTTACTGATTGCTGTCAGATGCCTTATTTCTTAAGGAAACAATCCATGAAAATTATGGTCAACTAGTTTGTCAAGTAATGGTTTTATGCAAAATTTACTATTTCTTCCTTCTAATTTTCCCCTTATTTTTATTTTTAAAGGGAGGTTTACCATCTTGTTATAGGTTGACACAGTTCAGTTTTTAGTTAAAGTGGAAACAGTTCTCTGTCAGGACTTTAAATTGTATTGAGACAGGCACCTATCAGAGTTCATTTTTAAATACTGACATATTGTTAGACCATTGAGGAAGCCAGATGAAACTTTGAAGAATAACCATATAAAATTCTGAGTGAGGGCAAGTCACCCTTTCCTTCTGGCCACTTGAACAAGTAACATCGGCTGGGCCCTGCCGCTCCCCCATTAGGCGGCAGAGGCGGCCAGAGGCACATTTCTGACTGGACTTCTCCGGATGTAAACCATGGAAACTGGACTAATATATCCCTTAAAATCATGGGAAGATATGCATTTAGAGAGATGTTCAAATTTGTGTGTAAATTTTGAACAAAAGTGTATGCGATAAACTAAGTGATACTGATCCTATCAGATGCTTGAACAGAGAGAAAGGTAAGTCCCTTGTGCTAGTGAAGAAATGAGAAGATATCTCTGCTCTTTGAGAAGAAGAATCCTTTGGTCCTTTGAGTTGTGCATCTCTAAAACATGACACCCTAATATGCAAAAGTCTAGACCCGTGACCCATAAGCAGCTTGGGAAACTGCTAATGGGAGAGGTCACAGAAGCAAGGTTTTTTACCGGGCAGCTGGGGTTTTTTTAGCAGTTAAAACCCACCAGAGAACTGTTTGAAGTTATCAGTAGAGAAATTCCATGGGACATCAAGAGAGACTCCTCTCCCAAAGTGATGAAAGATTATGTTTAAATAGTGAAATTGACTGAAAATCATAGTTTTGTCTCTCTATGTTGTTTGTGAAAAAGTGAACAGTTTGAGGGGAAGGGAAAAGGGTTTTGAAGACTTCAAATTTTTAATTTCAAATTTTTTTCGTTTTTTCCCTCCTTTAGTGTGTATTAATAAAACTATCTCTGTAATCTTTAAGTTAAGCCTATTTTGCCTTTTTCCCTCCCAAAGTCTATCTCACAGAAAGAAGAGTAAGCACAAAAACCATCACAAATTTAGTGCATTGACCGAAAAAAGTCCAAATTAGCCAACATGAAACTGCTACATAAATTAGTGTTTCCACCCAGTTCAGAACACATCTTCTCAACCAGAATACTGCAAAGTCTAGTTCAATACTGTTAGAGGCACTGCACATCAAGCTGAAACTGGTAGATCAGCTACTCATAAGCCACAGACATGACACACTGATTATTTTTTAAGTCATGTAGGGACCCAGGAGAAAAAGATTTTTTATTTCTGCCAGTATGAAATTGGCCTGAGAGATTATAATTTTATAATCTGACATGTAACAGTTAAGTTACCTCATGTAAAGATTTTGCTTCCTGCAGGTTTTCCACACTGACTTTAAAACCATAAGTATTATTTAAAGATGGTCCTTCAATCTGGGAAGTCTCTTTCTTTGGAGCACCGAGGGCAGCAAATTGATTCTAATCAGGGCAGGGAAAGAAAAAAGCACAGGATAGTAAGAAAACACAGGTTGTTAAACTGATATGTAATACTAAACAATATGCAATATTAAATACAAATTTATCAACGAAAATGCAAATGCTACATTGCAAATTACTAAAAACAAGCAAACAGTTGTATCTTTCTGCCTGTTTGGAATAATTTTAATTCATAGCAAAGAAAGAGGCAGTTCGAAATATTTAAAAAACCTCCCAACCAAAAAAACCCCAGAACCCTACAAAAAAAAAAAAAAAAAACCCCAGTCCCACACATACTGGCTTTCTTGGAAGTCTGAGGATATGGAAACCAGCAATTTTCTATTCTCTCTTGAGCAATGATTTGTCAAAAAGCTGTTTCAGTCATCACTTTTTAAGGCAATGAATTAAAGGTACATTAAGCACCTCCTTGAAACGGTGAATACCAGCATACTGAGACGAAAAAACTACTGTCTCACTTCAGTAATACACCTAGCCCGCCATTTTGTTCCAACATGGAGAGCAGAAACACTCTTGTTTAAGTAAAAAAAGTCCAATCTCTTTCTCCTCTGTTGGCACACCACAAACTGCCCTCCTTGTTTTCAGAAAATGCTTAGAACAGTGTCTGAAAACTAATACACACTGAGACACATAAACATACACAGGCCTGGATATACATATATAAAAAAGGGAAATCACACCAGAACTTAAAAAGGATGTTGTAACTCAAAGAGCAAGACATCTTTACATGGTGTCTCTTTAGTGTTTTGTTAGTATCTCACTATTCTAGAGCAGCATCCTCAATTTCCAATTTACACACGCATCCCCCAAATTAAACTCATAAATTTCTTCCTAACTTTGAGTGTGCTCTGATTCTACAACAATTGTAGCCTACCATTTAAAATGTATTTTCAAGATCTTAACAGCAAAAGACAAAAACAACAAAGAAGAAAGAATGGAAATGTGTATATGCTGCATAATGTAAATACATCTGTACAGAAGATGTTAATTTACCTTCATTTGTGTGGTTAGAAGTACTCTTCGAAGACCATCAGTACTACTTCCCCTCTTGTGGCTCAGTTTCTGAGCTTTTGGTACTGTAAACATATGAGTGAAGACTACTTAGCCTCAAAAGTATTGTCTAGGCATTAAACAACACGCAAGAAACAACAGAAGCATTTCATTAACATTACAAACAAATATTACATATATAAGCAAATACAGCTTTATCTTTTGTCAAATCCAAAGCACAACTACTACAATTTGGTATTTATGGACATTTAGGAACGTAAGTTAGAAAGCCTCACATCATTATCATCTTAAACATTGCAACGTTATTCACACTCTACATTGAGACTGTTTTTGGAAAAATACAAGCAATATAGTCAACAAGATTTAAAAAATCCCCCAAATAAGCAATACTTCTAAATTAAGCTTTTAACCAGCACTTCAGAGTTCAGATACTAGAGACTATTAGGAAGCAAATGGATGTTCTGCTTCTAGATGTTTTCAGTAATTCAATAGTTACTTTGACAATAATGCACAGGACTTTCCTTTCAAAAACTAGTTTTAAATATATTTTTGCAGAGATGTAATTTTTTTCTTCTTACGTCAAAAGAAATATATTCAGATTTGTGTGTGTGCATGTGTGTATTACTAGAAACACTTAATGGATTTACCTGCAGATAAAGGAGTAAAACCAAGAACTTCAGGTCTTCCATCTTGGTTTTTTCTGTGCACAATGGGTGTACTATGTAGACAAATGGATTCAGAATTTCCAGGATCTTCATTAACTGAAAATGGGGATGTGTTAACGGATGTCCTAATGTCCTCTTGGGTGCATGGAGAATTTTTTGCATTTCCAACATCATTTCCTTCCACAGAAGACAAAATAATATCCTGATTTTTCCACTCTGTGTCTTCTAAACTGGACTGTTTAGGATCTGGAGATGCCACCTGTTGCCAAGGAGGAAGCACTGGAGAATCTGGTGAACTGTAACTGACATAATAATCTTCCTCCTCCTCCTCCTCCTTATTATGTTCTAGAGCAGAAGTGGCGTGTGCCTTGCCTTCACATGAAGTTTTATTAGAGTCTGTGTCATTTTTAGTATTTACAGAAGTTCCCATAGTACTTATAGACTTATCACAGGTTTCATTGGTTTGCATTTTTGTATTTTCTGCCACAGAAGCAGGAGAATTCTTTATAGGCACAATAGGTCTTTCATCTTCCAGGCTAGACAAATTCAAGTCCTTAGCTACTTTTATTACCTCTATAGATTTCTCTTCAGACAATACTGCAGAGCTGAAACTCTCATCTGCCTTTGCCAGCTCAGCAGAATGACTCTTAGGCAATTTCTTGAAATGTTCGTACTCTTCTTTGGCATGAAGCCATATCTGAACTTGCTGTTGGCTTGGAGCACACTTGCATGGCATTATGACTATTTTTTTGTCTTCACTAGTTTTATGGCTATTACTTTCACTTTTATTAACAGTAGAGTGACCATAATGAGGAGATCCTGGTCTAGGACTTTCTGTCATTGCTGAAAATGCAGTCTTCCAAAGTCGTAGACCCTCTAAAGAGAAGTCCCCCTCAAACTCAAGGAGGTCATTTGGAAGTCTGGTTTCCACTGTGAGAAGCCGCCCTCCAATCTCCCTGTGAAGAAAAGTAGTTTGAATTACTGTTTTACTCTAAACCACGCGCTGCAGGCAGTCCTCCAGATGACAGAAAAGCAGAGTACTACTAACTAGTTTTCTCACTATGCAATTCTCATGGGCAGTATTTTTATTTTACAAACCATGAAGGCACATTCCCACTTACTACAACAATATGCAATAAAAAACTCCAAAGTATCACGAAAGAAAATGGGTATTTGGACTGGAAGCACAGTAATTTTCAACTTCAAATGGATGTATATCAGATGGGATCTTTCATGTATCCATGCTACATAACAGCATAAAATTATTTACAGGAATAAATTAAATTTAATATAATCACAATCACACATAGACAGAAATGCATTTAACACAGTACCTTGGCTTTTCTGGAGCATCTGAAGGATTGCTGCAAAATGGTTCCTGATAAACTGTTTCTGCGAGATCATGATCCACCAAAGTTGCCATGATTTCTTCACGACTGGGTGGGGACATGAGAGGCTTAAGAATGTGAGCAGTACGAGGTGTAAAGCTTCCATTCTTTGATTGTGAAGGAGAACTGGTTGATCTTGGTGAACTATCTGGAGTTGGAGTTAATGGTTCATTGTTTCTTGAAACATGTAATTCTAAATCCTCAGAAGCTGCATCTATAAGTTCACCATCAGGTGATGACAATAAGGATGTAAAAGAGGTATTAACTGAATCAAGTGGTTGACAGGGTTCAAAAGTGGTTTCTTTTCTAATGTGGCTTTGAATCCAGTCTGAGCAGGTTGGCTGAGAAAGATTAAGAAATCTTTCTTTATTTACTGTATTTCTATTCAGTTTGAATTTTTCATTTAAACAGACTTCAGTCTCTTGGGTACAAGAGGTATCAATAAAACTAGATCTAGAAGTTGAAGAATGAACGGTTTTCCTCCATTGACTATGGCAGTGGTTCTCACTATTATCTAGTGAGGTCTTCTCAAAAAGCTCAGGGCTCAGGGAACCAGACCGTATCCATTTATTTGTGCTTAAAGAATGTTGCTTTTCTTCCTCAGATTTTTGGTCATTATGACACAGAAAGTCACTTTCTGTTGTTTGTCCAGAACCAAGATCCTGAACTGCATCACTCAAGAATTTCTGAGGCAAATTTTGATCTGCTGGGACAAACTGGCTTGCAGAATAAAAACTGCAAAATCCACTTTGTCCAATAGTATTAATATCAAAGTTGTAATTGTGGTCTGGAGATAAGCTGTCTTCAAGTGAGTAACAGCTTTCAAAACCAGGGTCTGAAAAAAAAATGGGGCTGTCATCAGATACAGAATGATCAATGCGGCTAGTAATTGGCTGACTTGAAGACTCCATTTTTGGAAATTTTGCTGTTTTTTCTTTAGGCTTTGTGCTCCTGGGAGCACGAGATTTTCTTGATGATGTGACTGACCGTGACCTTTTGATGGCTTTGTTCTGTTCAAGAGGGCACGGCATGCCCTTGCTCAGCTGTGGTTTGTCCGGCAATGGTTCCTGTGCAATACTGGCATTTTGAGCTTTCTGCTGTCTCTTCTGGAGCAACTCTTTCAAAACAGCCAGACCAGACTGTCCTTCACCAAATGCTGATGGGGCTACTATATTCCTGTTTTTATACTGGGAGATGGGCTTTGGTTGCACGGTTGTTTCTGACAGAGGCCTTTGTTTTGTGGTTTCTGGTTTAAAATGTGACATATCCAAAATAAATCCTCTCTGGTTTTGATCACAATTCAACTGTTTCACTGGACTCTTCAAAGACGTTACAAAACAGTTTTTAGGCAATTGAAGTGCCCCTGGGTTTTCCTCAGATGGCTTAAGAATAGAAGAACAAGAATCAGAATGCTTGGATGCCTCTGGTAAACAAAAAATCTGTTGATTATTGTCTTTACAATGCAAATAGTTAGTGGTATGTAATTGATCCATCTTTGCTGTGTCCAGAGAGTCACGAGTTTCATTTAATTTCCCAACTGGTGGCAAATACCTGATTTGCAAATTTTTTATCTCTTCTGCTTTTGGAGAAGTCTTATCTTTTGAGATATGAGCATTCTGTGTTATGTGAGTTAAGTGATTAGATGGATCAAATATGTTTTGAATGACAGTAGAATCCTTCATTCTAAATATAGCACTCTGGGTCCTGGACCTTTGAGAGCTCATTTTTGGTACTTCCCTTCCAGATGCCACAGAAGTAGATGCGAAAGATGAATGAGGGTCTTCCCGTGGAGCAGGCAAACACTGTGCATCTGCAGGCTTATCAATTTCCATCAGTGAGTGAAAGCAGCCCGATGAATTACCTTGTGCATCAGCTGAAGGAAGCTGTGCTGGCAGCAGATATCCAGCTGAATACCCAGGAAGAGGACTGTCTTTGAGACTGTGATGTGGCTGAGAGCAGACAGAGTTGTAAGAAATCTCATGAGGATCTTGATGTTTCATCACAAACTTGACTTCTGCAGTAGAGCGACCATTTCCTTTTTCATCTTTAAATACAACGCGTTTTCTTGAGGATGTTTTTTCACCCATTTTTTGTTTTGTTCTAGGTTTCTTTTTTCCATCATCTAGTGTTTTACCAGCCTGATTAATCTTTTTCTTTTTCTTGGTAGATACGGTGGGGCTAGGAAATTTCTTTTTACATTTCTTAACCTGAGTTTTTGCTCGACTGGTTTTTCCTACACTAGTATTAACAGTCTTGCTGTTGTAGATATTGGGCCCCCTACTAAATAAAGCTTCTCTCTCCAGGTTGGTCAAAATTTCTTCTGCTTTTGGATCAGTGGGAGACCAGCAGCGAGGTGGAGATGTGTTTATTGGGCTTGTGCTTCTCTCAGAAAGAAAACCTAACTTAGACATAACATCACTATAGTTATAGTCACAGTCTTCAGCTTCTGCACTGTAGGAGGGCGAAGGAGGAGAAAGAATTGTGTGAGTCCTTTTCCTGAAAGATAAAGTTCTTTTAATATTTGTACTACCTGTTTTTTGTGGTTTTCCAGCTTTTTTCTTGGTTGACTTGTGTTTTGCTTTCCTTTTGTGACTTTTCTTTGGCGTTAGTGGATAAATGGGATATTTGGTTGCAGGAGAATCAGGAACTTTTGGCCAAAAGTCCTTTAAAGGTGCAAGCTTTCTATATAAATTCATTTTTTCCTCTGTGAGTACTACTCTTTCCTCACTAGAATCTATTTTCCCCAATTTAACAAGCATATTTTTTCTCCCTCTAAATCTATTGATGATAATATATTTAATAATAACAGGTGGCAATTTTTTAGAAAGTTTTCTACGCTTTCGAGACTTCTGAGACCCATCCAAACTTTCAACACCTTCTATCGGTTGAGGTAGATTAATTTTTGAGTTGTGTGCGACAAAGTTTGACTCACTGTCTTCAGTCTCATAATTTACCTTCCGTTTCGTTCGGAGAGTGTATTTATTCCCACACAGTCCAAATGACTGCTCAGTTTCAAGAGATCCATCTGCAAACTGGCAGTCAGTGTAATTAGCAGTACTTGTAGGCATTTTGTTTTCAAAAGCCTCAAGAGGAGCTTGAACTAAGTCACTAGGTAAAGCACTATCCTTATCAGGAATGTGACTACAAGCATTACCTTGTGTATAGCAGCTTTCCTTCACTGATGCAACATCATTTACACTTGCAGGCTCCTGACGATTGATAAAACTATGCTTCTTTTTATTCAGTTTCAACCTGGACTGTTTGTTGCCCTGCTGTAATTTATAAGTCACGGGAGCTAACTTCTGTGGTCGACTGAGACAATTAGAAAGAACAACACTAGGAAAGAACATATAATGTGCTGCTTGTTGACTGAGGCTTGGCTTTTCCGTCTTGTGCTCTTGAAATTCTTCATACCTAATTTTAAGCTTATTAAGGCCACCTTCATCAGTGTTATTTTCAAGTGAATGTACTACAGTTCGACTGCCTCCTGAACAAGATACCAATTCACAATTTTCTGTAGCTGTTGCTGGAAAAAAACTATTTATAGTTGCACTGCTGGATTTTTCATTTACTTCAGAGGACATTTTACTTTTGGAGTGGCTCATATCAGGAAAGTTATATAAATTTTTATTCAACATGTTGTCACCAATATGGCGGCCAACATGCATAAAAGAGACATCCTTTTCAGCCTTTCTAATGCTAATGTACTTCCTACTAGGTATTGGTCTGTTCACTGATGAAATATCATCTTCATAGTCAAAAATATTATTTCCACATGAAGGAACTGGGAGAGTATCTTTCTTGTTACTCTCTTTGTGAGAGTTTTCTGCATGGGTACTATTGCTGAACGGAGTTGGGTACTTTGCTGAGTAAGTGCTTTCTTTTGTAAGAGAATGGACTGAAAGTTCAGGTCTTGTTTCTGTGTTTGGTTGTGAGAGGTCTTCTACAAAATCTTCATTATTCAAAACATGGTTAGAAAGGGCACTTGTGTGTTTACACTGAAAAGTAATTTTAGCAGAAGATGGGGGTTCTAGTGTAGCAGCATCTTTGTGAAAGATAGAGGTCTTTACAGACATTTTGCTTGTTGCAATGACAGAGGAATGAGTTCGAGAACTTTCATTATTCAAAGGATTGTCTGAAATGGAAGAAAAGCAATTTTATTCTAGTTTTCCAGCTAAAAAATAACCTAAAGCATTAAAAATTTTAGTAGTATTTTTCTGAAAGTCTTCCCATCCAAATAAGAAACAAAATTCTTGCAAATCACATTATATTTATAATCATGACAACTAGAGACCCTGACTACATGAGCTGCTTTATCAAAATCACATCGTCAGTACATCAGTCTCAGTTATTCCTCAATGGCAGACCTGCATACAAATGTCAAAGATTTTATGCTGACCTTCTGAAAGAAGGCTTCACAATCACATTCAGATGACTATATAAAAACAGACTGATTTCTAAAAAAGATTGTACCCTGCTTTGTCCCTGAGAAGTATGTATATTCATTGGCTCTGAAAAACAAAAAAACTTAATTGGATGACCTTCCCTGAACAGAAAAGTCACTGTGCAGAAAGCTAAGTAGTATATTTCAAAACATGGGAAGGGCTTTGTATGAACTGTGCTGGGCGCTAAATACACGTTTCCTGTACTTCTATAACCCATTCAGGTGTTCATGCAAAAGGTTTGTACCCATTAGTTAGATCCTGGATTCATATCCACGTAATAATGTTCCCACATAATCTGAGACCAGCAGGTGCTGTGTAACTTGTCCTGTGCAGACTCATCACATGGTATATGATTTTCATCTCTTTCAAGTGATACTTTCACCACATTTATTGTGGGATAAGTATGGACTGGGACATGGTAACAAATTAACAAGTAATAATGCTCATAGCTTATAGCTGAAGAAGTCATTTGACAGAGGTCATGCTACTGCAAAGAGGCAGCTACCACAGAGCATCTGGCACACAGAAATTTGTTCATGTGTCCATTTCTTTAGCTGTTGAAAGGGGATAGGAGTTATGAAACATGCTAGATCACCTGGAATCATGTGCTGCACACTGATGTACTAAACTGGGGATCTCGCTTTTACCACAAGTCCCAACCAATTTGGGGATTATCTTAGATTCATGCTGCCTTCATCTAAGCAATTTATTTGCTGCTGGCTCAGAAAAATAAAAGGAAGTCCCAATCTGTTTCTAGTAACATTTTCTAATGCACACACAGAGTCCCTGAGCTGTGAAACACAGCTGGGTGATGCTGCCTATTACTTTTTGAGGGTAGGAGTCCACAGAACAAATGAGGATGATTAACTGAAAACTCAGAAAATGGGAGTTTGGTGGTGTGAACAAACACCTGGAAAATATCTGGCTATTCAGACATAAAAACTGCAAAAATACTTGTCAGTCAGTCAGATCAAGTGGACCCAGATTCATGTGTGGATAGGCATTTTCTAATTTAGACAACCTGGACTGAGATCTGGTTTGAATTTACTGTATCTCCTATTATAAGAAATCAATGTAAAAGTTCACAGTAATAAACTTTCTAAGCTGATGGTCTGCATGTGACATTTCACATACTTAAAATATGCTTTAATTTAAACAATTACTGAAGAAACAGTCTCATTAGCCAGCAGCATCTCTTATTACAACAAATTAGAAAGTATGGCAAATAAGGAAATTACAATTGTGTATCTGACAAAAGCAATACATATTAGTAGTACATGAAATCATGTATTAATCCTACCATCACACCTATAAAAGCAAAAGAAAAAGCAAACTATGTTTTAAGCACTGAACACAAAGGAATAGCTGTTGTTATCTAAAATCTATCTCATAAGATCATACACTTCACTTTCTCAACTGAACATTATAATGTGACATCCAGATTTTCTAATGAAACAGGTAATATTACTTATATATCTGCCTAACCTCAAAGTGTGCATTCTGTTGACTAATGTTATTTGATCAAAAGACAGCACGTTATAAAGATGGAGAAAAATCTCTACAGATGAATTTTTTTTGTTTACAGATTTTGAAAGGCAGTTCCTTCTGTAGCAGCTTTGCTGCTGCATAGTTTTAACTCACGCAATCCCAAATGTGAACGTGCAATCTGTGGAATGAAGCACAGACCCAAACAAAGGCTCACTATATTTTAGCATGTGTGGTAAATACTTGCAATGAATCACCTAAATCTACATAGTAATACATTTATTATTTACAATAATCCTAGGAGGATAAATGATACTACAGAATCATTACTTTTAATACTATATTTGTTTTTTTCCATAAAACTCATTAAACTATGTCCTTTTTTTGGATCATTGATACAATAATAAATACAGATTCTGGTAATTCATAGAGGGCATTGAGATAAAAATACAGTTGTTTTTTTAAGAAAGATGTTAAGGGCCTGCTTTCTGCCATCTGTTGAGAACTTTTCCTTCCAACTGAAACAAGGACTGAAAATGGTCAGCACTTTTGAGAACTAGCAATTTGATGTGAAAATGAACTATGACTCAACTTCCAAAGCTGATTTTCTATTTACTTACCACCATTTTCATCTGCAGTTCCATCTAACTGAGGTATTGAGAGATTAGTTAGGTGCATACTGTTACCACTCCACTCCATTTCTTCCTCTGAAGATGAATCCTCTTCTGTTGAACTTCGATGCATATTTTTGCCAGCTGACCTGGAGGAAAGTGAAGGAACTAACTGATGCATAATACTTCTACCACAAAACACCACAAGCTAGAGAGAACATGAAACTCAACGGAGTGTGGTGGTATGTGGTTGTGTAATTTGGGGGAGAAAAAGGAAACAAACAAAAATTTTGTCACATTTCTCACTGAGAAAGTCAAAGTTTTATTCAACATTACTATTTGAAGAGGCAACAGTAGTAGCCAACCATTTTAAACAGCAGGATTCACAGGCTTAAGAAGACACAGAGAAGGCATTTTGATAGCTAATTTTAGTTCAGTTTGACTGTGATTTAATTTCATTGCTTCATAGTGCTTGAAATTTGAAGACTAAACCAACTACGCAAAATTACTTCAGTTTAGCTGTTAGTAAACAGATGTTAACTTTTTTATATCTTTCTTTTTTTTTTTTTTTTGGTTAAGTAATCTTTACTGTATTATAACAATTATCTCTCTCGGCAGGCTTAACTAAATCACAACCAAAAACTATGTTTCATTCCACAACTCATTGAATATTCTGAAGTAGTTGTTGTTAATGCTTAAGCTGCCTTTACGAAGCTCACTGTTCTACACTGCCATGTTTACAGTCATAAATTCACTGGGAAAAAAAAAAGCAAATCTAAAAAGAAAAGCTTCTATGAATTTTTTGTGTTTTTAAGGTGGTATGATTTATATGGGCATGGGGGGAGGAAGAATATCATAGAAAACCACAGAAAACAAATTCTCCTGTATAACTCTACAACCACTTAGGAATTCGATTTCTTCTTTAAAATAAAGTGTGAGATGGACATAATTCTTAACAGAAATAAGTTACTCTGTGGCTACACTTCAGAAATGCAGATACATATTAAGGAACTGAAGTCTGGGGTTTTTAAATGTTTGTTAAAGTTTGTGTAATACCTTAAAAGATATAAATACAAATGTTTTGAAGTTACAGGAAGGAAAATCCACAATAACCTAAGTAGAGTTTATTTTTGCAGAACTCTTTTATGACTGGAGTTAGACCACCATGAATTATATGTATGGTACCACCCCAGACATCTGAATGTCATCACGGAGCTAATTTAGATCAGGACAGATTTGTTAGTTCAGAAACAATAGGCTCAAATGTAACCACTTAATTTCCACTCAGGTCTGGAAGCATGATTTGGAGAATCAAGTGACAAGCACAGCTAAGTACTCCATGATCTAAGTGAGCTTAGTTGTCTGTCTTCTATGTTTCCAAAACATGGAAAAGCACAGCACAACGCAATCAGCTAGATATACAAATTAATATCAAACTGGGGATGTTTCTTCCAATCTGAATTATGCTGTAATCCCAAGTAAATCTTTGTCAACTTTAGTAAACCAAAACAGACTGGAGATGACTTATGCAGGTAACTTGAACTTCTCATTCAAGTCCATCAGTTTGGATTCCAGGAAAATTTATGTAACACACATGATACTACCATACGTGAACTAGTCCAGGTCTTGGTGGGCTTTTTTCTCCAGTTCAATACAAATCAAACCCAAGCCATTTCATTCACTCAAAAGAGTGTCATTACTCCTCATTAGCTCAACAGATTTTTCTGAGATAACGTAAGACTGGTAAATACTCACTAACAGAAAAGCCATAGTATGGATATGCAAGGATGCATTAGGAAGCTACAAAGATGGAATGAGCCTGAGCAGAGTAAAGTCAGATCTATCAACAGACTCAAATTGGTTTTCACGCATGAGCAGAATCTTGTAGAAGGCAAAACACACATGGCTTTTGTGTCTGAAATCAGTCCAAATTCTGGAGAGACCTCAGTGAAACAGAACTACTAATTCCCTCTGAACACAGGTCACTCCCTGTAGAAGCACATGGTATGTACATTTTCCCTAGTGTCTTCTGTCTGGGATTAAGGTGTAGGCCTATGTGATCAAGATATTTGTGAGACAGCTCATCATGTCTCTTAAGTTTTTAAATAGGATTCTTTACTGCATGAAAGCAGTTAATTGCTTCAGGATCGTACCTGATTCCTGAAGTTATACAGTCAAGCCCATACAGAGCTGTGCCGGAACTAAGGAATTCTGCAAGATACAGGTTTTCACAGTAACTACCACTAAACTGAAGTTTGATGTTAAGTGTTTTGGATAGAAATTTCAACTTTTCAGACTACTGTGAGGGGAAAAAAACCACAGAAAATCCAATGTCAGATAGGAAAGTTAGCTTTAGAGATCAATTATCTCTAGAACTAGCAGTCAAATAAACTAACTTCTGGTTCTGTTAGAACTTTAATGAGCCTTTGGGAAATAGAAGCATTTCTATACCTCTCTGGTTCTCTGAAACATACTATGATTACAATTTCTGATGTAGGAAAAAACCCCAAATATAAAAATGTTATGTCTGTGAAGTTCCTCATACTTCAAAAAGAATTATAAATATCAGAAAGTGTGTCAAAAGCAGGGTCAAGAGAAACTGGATATAGCTGCTTTCAATGCCTGTCAGAGCAGACTGTACAAAAGGTCATTACAACCTGAAAAGGCGTTCCAAGAATCTTGGCCTTAAATATATTGAAGTTTCTGACCTTTAGCAGCCAAGCAGAGTGAGCAACATTCATGTTTTGATTTAAGCTTTGAACATGAAAACAAATGGATGTTTCTTCCTCAGGTCACTTGGTTAGTCTTCACATGAATACTTCTTAAATATTTATTTTAGTAAAAGATGTACAAGATACACCTTAACATTTGTATCATATCCAAGGCATGACCTTACAAGCAAGTTACTACTAAAGGTCTTCTTGTATTTGGACTTGTAAAACAAAAAGCCTACTTAATTTTTCCTCAAAGAGCAAGCTAGAAGCTTATGTTTGGCCAAACCTAAACACTTAATCTTTATTTCCAGGTAATGCTAATGATTCACATCACCATCCAAATAACTTGCATTCCATCCCAAGATCTGCACAGATTTTTCCATGTTATCAACAGAGACCTCTTTACATCTCATTAGGCCCCCAGCATACTTGAAAACAAGGTGGGAGGAAGGAAAGACATGGCAGAAAAAGAACATATTAAGAAAAGAAAACACATACCTCCTTTTTTGCCCAGGCTCTTCCATGCTACTGTCCCACCTCTGGGACATTAGCAAGCTAAGTTCCATTTCTTCTTTCTCACACTGTGGCTCATTTTCTTCATCATCACTGTTCTGAGAATTTTGCCAGCTTCCAAGAGAACGATGGTGAGAGAGTGTTTTTTGATGTCCCATCTGATATCCATCATTCTCCAATCCAGCCAACAGATCAATCATGGCCTCATCAGCACTACTGCCCACTGCAGAAAAAGCCCATACAAGTAGAATCGATATTTTGTTCTACTTGTAAATGACTAGTTACAGTCTACCAGTAGAAAACAAAATCAATCAAACCAAACAAAAAAAGCCCCTCAACACTTTAAAATCTGTCTAAGACAAGGCATGCTACAGAAACAAAGCTCTTTTCATATCTTATTTTTTCAAATGTTATGGTTTATCTTTTCTAGCTCTATATCTAAAACTTTGACAACTTTCTTTATTTCTGCCCTACTCTTCTGATCATACTAGATTTAGTGGACGTTCTTCTCTCTCTCCACTCTCCTATTACCTCCTCACATTCAGTAAAGCTTCACTCTCCCCTTTAATTTCAGCTTGAATGCCAGCTTCAGAAGCATCACTGCCTTCTCTTGCTCAATAGCTGCACTAGAGCTTTGTTAGGCACTTTTTTCTGTATCACTTGAGGACTTTCAATCACTGCATCTTGTGAAAAGGGATGCTGATTTTGACAAACTATTCCTCCTTTTCAACTTTGGCTCCCTTTTTATGTCACTGTAATCTGTTCTATTCCAAGGTTTCTCTAAACGCTGAAAGTTTACCTGATTTCACTCCTCTCTTAAATTTTATTTGACCTAAGCTTACAGTAATTATGCTTCCCTTCTCATTTTTTCTTTTCCTAAAAATCCTTCCAAGTCACAATTTTTCCTCACTCACTTCCTACTTACCTATCATCTGGCCTAATAACCAATTTATGACCTCCAGTCTACCAGGCATCTTTGTTTTACTTCTCTCTCCTTCTCTGGCTGAAGAACTACAATCTCTACTTTCTTTCCTCGGGAAGCATCATATGATTTACAACGATCTTGAGAATGATATAAAATAGATCTCAACATTGGTGAGAAAGGCATTTTTCATATTTTGCAAAGGCTTCACAAGATACCATGCAACTCTTTACAATAGAAACCATCTCCTTTTCCAGAGTTTTTGAATTAACTTGCTTTCAATTATACTTTCTGTTCTTGACTCCTTTGCCCTTTATGAGGCTCATTATTAAACTCCAACATCTATTTCACGTTAATATGAACCTTGGGGTGTAAATTCATAGTGAATAGCAGAAGTCATGTGGTTCACAGTCCCTCTGGCACTACAATTCTACTAGTGGAATAGCGAACTGGTGCAGGCTATGAGGGAGCATAAGACACCCAAATATGCAGCATGTTACTCATAGTTACACAAGACACCAGGAATCAGCATGACAAGAAAGGAGGAGAGAAAAATAGAAGAAAAAATAGAAAAAAAAAGTAATATAATCTCAATTTGATTACCTAGACAAGGGAAAAAAGCAGACCATTTCAACACTTCAATTTGGTTGAGCAATTCAAATGTACAGTCATAAGGCATACCCTACATATTATTTTAGCCACTTCTGCTCATGTTTACCCGCTCCCATGGAATTTCTTACAGTTCTTTCAATAAAACCAAATCCTTGCCTATAAAACTTCTATAATCAAAATCTTGCCTATTCTCTGCAAAATAAAACATTTTAAAACAGCACTACATTCTTAATCTAACTTCATCTACTTCATCTACTCCTCCTTTCTTAGCAAGAAAATATTTCAACACTGTATATTGTATTACCCACAGACAAATACTGTTGCCTGAGCACACAGTCATACCCTACAGGTATCAAAAGAAACGGAGGCTACTACAGGTTTTAAATACTCTTCCCTGCCCCACACTATGTGGTTCATATTAACATTATATATTATGTTTACCAAAGAACATACATGGAGATATATCATGAACTATGTGCTTTTCATCTCCTTTAGGGTATTTGAACTATTTCTACCTCATGTAGTTTTTCATACAAGTTCCTTTATTGGTTATTTTAGGGTTGTTTCTGCCTCATGCCACTCACAATTTTACTGTCATGATTTTTTCTCCTACTCTTAAATATTTTACTTCTTGTTTCTTTGCCTTCAACCATTCTTTGTATCTAAAAATTTTGGGAAATGCACTGCTGCAACTTGCATCATTATCAACCTACTATTGCCCACTATCTCCAGACAGCTGAGCTTCTAAAGACAGATCATATGCATGTTTTCTACCTTAACTGTATGAAAGATGCAGTCAGTAACTGCAAGAGTATCATGGACAGACAGTCAAAACCATCCTCATTCTGACAGTTTTTAGCCTGATAGCCGTAGGAGCATAAGGAAGAGCAATACAAGAGACTGCACTGAGTTGACCTGGCAAGAGGACAGGGCTTACTGAACCAGTCAAACACTGCAGCCTCTACAAATATAGTCCTGGTGACATTTCTTAGGAAACATAGGGTATGTTTTGGTGGTGGTAGGGCATGTGTATGTGTATGTGAAGTCTCAACCTGTTTGAAAAATTCCTTGAGATAAACTACGTACTGTCTTTCATGATGGGTAGCCTAAGGGAACACAAAGACTGTGGAACAATAAAATAGTCTAGAAGAAAAGACATTCCAGTCATACTCACTAAAAACTGTAGTCTGATTCAGTCTTTGAGACAAAGGCTGAAAGCTCTGACTATTCTCCACAATGTTTAAAATTGCTTCTTCATTAATAAGTGCTTCCTCTTCTTTATCAGTAGGCATCATATTGGAACCTTTAACAGAAAAAAAAAAAAAAAAAAAAAAAGAGAAAGGATAAAACTTCCAGGTCAGAGACATCAATACATTATGAAAATAAGCCCCTTGAGAATGGATTTTACTATCCAAGTATATTTCCGTTGTTTGCTGTAGCAATTTTAGAAAGACTTACTCTAACAATAATAAAAATAAACCCCAAACTACTCTTTGGGTTTTTATAACTAAATCACAACTTGCCCAGCTTACTTCTGTTAATAGTATAAACAGCCAAACCATGACATAGATTTATACCTAACCAATTAGGATATTAAAAAACTCACCTTTGCTCATCTGTTTATCGTCATGCACTTCTACTGTATTAGCTGGTGTACACGGAAAGGCTTCAGGAGAAAGTACCTCAGAATGTAGTGTTAGCTCAGCAGAGAACTCCTCTGATCCATTACTGTAGTCCAATGATCCTGACAATGTTCTAGTTAATTGAAAAGCAAGTTTTAAATGCATATTTAAGGTTTGCATAGAATACTATATTTTATGACAAATGGCTAAACACTTACACAGAGAAGTCATTTTGCTTGAGAATTTCTTTAAGTCTCTTCTGAAAAAATTTTTCACTCTCTGTTGCTGGCACAAATCCACGGTCTTTAAAATTTGAAAAATATTTGTTATTCAGTTTTACTTTGACCTCTCAACACAGAGAGCAGCTAAAATCACTGATTTTATTACAAAAAGGCTCAAAGTTGAAGTGCCTGCTAATTCTCAGTGCCAAATCTGAGGGCTGACTTACCAAGTGTATTAAAAAAACTTCAAAATACTTCACATACTCCCACTGTTCTCACTTGCAACCAACAAAGTGAGTACCAACAGCATTTACAAACCATGATGCAATTGCAACAAGGTAAACATCCAAGAAAAATCAGATAACAATATTGAGAAATCTGGCTTACGCAGCCTGAACAATATTATATGGAAACACAGGAAAAAAGTCAATCAAAGTAGTCTGCCTTAGCCAAGAACCTGCCTCTTTCTTTATTGCAATCCTCCCTCTTACTTGCCAAATATTATTCATGTTTTAAAAGAAGTATGGCCTAAGTTCTACAGAGAATAGCCTGTTCATTATGCAATTACATTGCAGAGCACAGTCTTCCCTGTGTAATGAATTTTACATAAAAATACGGGAATTTGTCCATCTTATTGGAATTTTAATCTAATATCACCTTAGCTATAATTCTGTAGAAATTAAATGGGAATTATGTCCTTGTGAATAAACTACAATAGAAAGCCTCAAGATGAAGAGATTTAGTTTTGTTGGTATTTAAATGTTTTCCATCACAAAGCATGCAATCTTAACTGCCATTATCATTCATTCTAGAATGTTTTGCATTACATCATTTTGCATTCAAAATCAGAAAACACACACTGGACCATCAGTAAGCCTGGAAGTGAAAAAAACAACACATCTAAAAATGCCTCAAACTTGATACACCAATTTAAATTCTGTCCTCCTGCTTGCTTCTCATTCAAAGTTTTGGATTAGCAGCTGCACATTTTTTTATTATTATTTTTTTTTACCTTGTGAGTCAGGTGGTTTAATCTGAGAAGATTCACATTTCTGTCTCCGTCGCAGCTTTTCATCCTCCCATATTGCTTGCAAACCGGGGTTCCTGCCAATCTGGGCTGAAATATGCAATTATATATGAAGGGAAATCTGCCAAAATGACAAAGCATTCTTTCCCCAAACTAGATTCTGACACTCTTCCTCATCTCTTTGTCATTCTAGCCTGTTATTTTTTAATTGCCATTCCTGCCTTACTCTAGGATTTGGTATTATTTAAAAGTTAAGGCGTAACTTCATTTGTTTTCTAGATCTCCTATTTGTAATCTAGATCTGTGGCTTTTTCTTGTCTTCCCACCAAGCAGTGTATATATGTATATATAGGTGTATGTACATATGCATACATGCACACATATGATGTTGGTATCTACATTAATATTCTTTCCCAAGTCTGAAACCTTCTGTTATGCATTAATGAAAATCTCTTTATATTGCTCTGATAAGACACTATTTCAACAACCTCTTTTCTCTCAGTTAATTTTTTTTAAACTTTATAAATGTAGAGATCAACAATTCACAAACATTGAAATATGGATTGTGATTTAAGATAAGCTTTAAAAGAAGAGTGAACTATGACAACATGGTTTCTGTTCTAAAACCATTTTACATGGAAAGTTATTAACACTTCACCTTCAATATCCAGTTGATTCAAAATGTCAGCAGCTACTGCATCCACCTCCAATTCACAGGTACTTTGTGGCTCAACACCTTTCAACATTAAAGAGCTGTGACAACATAAATACCACGGGTTAATTTTATCAATATGCTGAGTTTGAAGCATGCATCATCATTGTTTTTGAATTGGACTAATATCTGAAATTATGCAGAAGGAACAGGAGTGACTAACTGAATGAAGAATTATCAGTTCCCATCCTCATCTGCAAGTCCTTAAACTAATGATCATATTCATATCTATTTAGATAAGAAATCTGTACCTTCAGCTTAAAGGGTTTAGCTTTTTTTTTGTGAGGAGAAGAGAAAGAGCTAGTAGATAACTGCAAGTACTAAAGCAATTACAATAATGTTCTCCTCCTCAAATACATGACAAAATGTTCTGTAGATCTCAGCCCATAGGACTAGGTGTGTAGGTAGGATCATGCACCCAGAAAACACAGTGACAAGAATTTTTCTCTCTCATTCATAGTTCAGAACAACACCAAATGTTAAGAGCACCTTAACATTTACAACTAGTTTTTCTGGAGTTTTTTCTTTATTTAGCATGGTGAATAAGAGAATATCAACAACCCAAACACATGCTGAACTATGGGTAACTGGCTAGACGAAGACTTAAAATACTAGAAACAGATTCAAGATTGTTGTACAATTATCGGATCACCCTCCTGCTGTGCCTTTTCAGATTTGCAAATGTCAGTGACCTTTCATCTGTTGCTGTCAGTGAACAAATTTTAAGGAGTCCATGGAGGAAGTTAACAGACAGAAACCATCTCTCAGGTTTACTGTAAAAGTCTGTTTTCCCTTTAAAATCTTCTAGGGCAACACTGATAACCCACTTCAAGCTCTTCAACTTTCTAGTAGGGCCTGTAGCAATAGGACACGAGGCAATTGTTTTAAACTGAAAGAGGGTAAATTTAAACCAAACGTAAGGAAGATTTTTTTTTATGATGAGGGTATGAAATACTGGAACAGGCTCTCAAAAGAGATGGGAGAAGTCCCATCTCTGGGAAACATTCAATGCCAGGTTACAGGATTCTAAGAAACCTGGTCTAGTTGAAGGTATTCTTGTTCATTGTAGGAGGGCTGGACCAGATGACATTTAAAGGTCTCTTTGAACCCAAACTACTTCATGATTCTCCGCACACTTTTAAAGACAATCCATTGCCATCATGACCCTCCATTCCCAGTCATGCCATCAGCTGAGAGACAAGGCCACAATATGCTCAAGATGTGTACTTTTCATGTCACACACTTTGGGTATTCATTCATCAAAGGATTCAAACAGAGATTTGCCTGCACAGTGGGCAACAGGAACTGCAGGCAAGTTGAAACTTGCATTTTGGTCCCACAGTAAGAAACAACTGCAAGATCATTGGGAAACAAGACTGAGGGAAGAAGCTGCAAGAATTGTTAGCTCCCTTTACAAAATCAGAAAGAACACTTCTGGGAACAAGCAAAAAGGGACCATGATACAGAATGGTCAGTGATATCAGAAATGCAGTAAAGACCTGCCTTGACTCATCTGGAGGATACAAAATCAAAGTTCTGAGCTTCCCACTTTCACTAATTTCCTCCTTTAAAATACAATTTAAAAACCCCAAAACCTAATGGGGGTTAGGGAGAAAGAAGGAAAGTTTTTGAAAAGTTTAAGAAAAAACGTGTTTTACTGACCTATTTCTGAAGAGTTTGTTTGATGACTAAAACCATTAACTTCAGCATTTGCTTTTCCTCTGACTAAAGACAGCTTTCTATTGTTTTCCCTTCATTTAGCTAGGACATTTTGTAAAAAAAAAAAACACCACCATGTCTTGGTTTCCCACATCCCCATCAAGAGTATGGCCAGTGATTTGAGAACTGATCAAGACCAAAGACAATATTGGCCAAGAGCTTCCCGAGCAATCACATTTCTTGCTTACAAGAGGCTCTGATATGAATTTATCATATAAAAATAACACTAAGTTCAACATTGCTGAATTTAAAACAAACTGGTAGATGTTAATGTACTTGAGTATTTTTCCATAGTAATATTAATTTGAAGAATGTTCTTTGTCTGCAACACATTCAAACAATTTGAGCAACTTGAAGGAAAAGAGTTCGCTCATTTTGCCCAAGCTCGAAATTACAGATATGAGGAGCCTTTCTATCCAAAACTACAGTATTTCAATTTACATGGCATATTATTAAAATTAAAAGCACTGAGCTAATAACAGACCTTTTCTAAAACAAATCTAGGATTTATCAGTATGGTTGTCATTAACACTTTCATCATGAAGGCAGGGCTGACAGTCAAAACTGCACACTCTAAAGACTTATGTGAAAACTAATAAAGACACCTGACACAGTAAATTCTTTGTTAGACTTGAAAAAATGCCTTCCCAATACAATTGGTTCATTAGCCTGGCATTTAACATCCTTGCCAAGGTGAGCTGCTAGACACTTGCACTCGTTCAACTCATGGCAGTAGCACTACAAGCTTCTGCAACATTCAGGTAAACCACAAAGGCCAAGAAATCATTTGTTCCCACTTCAGGAAAACCCTTGAAGGGCATATGAAAGCAGAGCAGCGTTAACTGGCCCTTCTAATGCTTCAATTTATGTTGATTAAAACAAAAACATGAGGTGGCAAGGGAGTACAAACTTTAGAGTACAAAAGAGTACAAACTGTCCTGAAGTAGTTATTAAACATGGTGACATGCTGCTTTGGGAAACGTTTCATCTGACTATTGGCAATAACTTGGTGAGCTGTTTAGTTTGGTGCTTTCGCTCATCTGAAACAAATGTGTGCAACATATCGGGAAAATACACAAAGTAACCACAGTTCCTGTTCTCCCTGATCAGGACACATTTCCTCAGTAACTACAATGCCGTTTTTAGCAGGTGAGAAGACAGCATAAAGAAGTCAGAACATCTGACTATTCTCCCAGTTGTAGTTAATTGAAAATATGAACTATTTCATTAGCAGTTGTAATGCCTTGAAAGATATTCAGAAATGGCCTGTTTGACAAGATTGCTTTATACAACAGACTAATCACCTGCCTCACATTACATGCATCTGTTTTGCATAGAAAAGTAGTGGTTTAGGTAATGCCAAAACCATGATTTGAGAATATCTGTATTAGAACAAGGTTAGAAAAGATGAATCAGCAAGTCCCAGGCAAAGCTTTTCACAGCATCTATGTTTCATTTTGTAGGAAGGAATGTAGAGATAATTGTTCACAAGATAAAACTTGTAATACAGATGTATGAAAGACAGGGTTAAGTGATACAGTGTAGAAGCAACCCAGCTGCAGGAGAACAGAAATTTACTCTCCAAACAAGCAAGATAAATCAGGGTTGCACAACACTGAGTTGCTATGGCTAGGCTACTTGGGATACTCACACCAGTTAATGCCTTTTATACCTACACAATAGGTGAAAACTGCAATACAAATCCATTTTACTTTTGTATAAAAAGCTCCAAATACATTATTTTGAGAACAGAGAACATGGTCCTTATTTTTGAAGGAAGTAATAGTTTGTTCACACTATCCACTGAGATAAAAACTATAGTTTAGGATGAAACCTGTGCTCAAAGAACTACCAACCTTTGGTTTCTCAGACATTGAGGCAATGAATTAAGGCTACAGTCAACACTTTTTAAAAAAAGTGCTCAACAAGATCATTATCTTCATTCACCAATATTAATGACAGCCTAAGGAAACAAGTTCCGTAATGACCACATCTGAGGTATTTGTAATGTTAAACTGAGCACAAGAGACAAAAACAAACTCCATGGTGAATCTGAAAGGTGTTTCTCAACTATGCTAAGGACTCTAAAATTTGACATAATAATTTTCCATATTCTGTTTATGACAGAAAACATGTCCTCGTTTTCAGGATGTTCAAGTGACTTAAGTAATGTGCACATTATATTAAATAATCAAATAGCTAAATAAAAACATGCACAGGCTGACAAGTGAGAAAAGCAATTATGACAGTCACAAACCTAGCAAAAATCTGCAATATTACATATCTGCTAGACTGTGCAGAAGTGTGATTTGTCAAATCTCTCCACTTCCATATAAACTAGTGTCTAACAGCAAATCTAGGATTTAAAAAAAGAAAGTGTTTCTCAAAAGCATTCTACCAATCATTCTGTTTTTAACACATCATGTCCAAGTGGTAGACTTGACTGGCAGATACTCTAAGTCTGATGTTTACCAGAAAATTTTCTCAATGGAACTCATAGAAGTGTTCCATCAGTTATTATCAGCTGAGTGGGATTACAAAATCTCCTGTCCAGAACTCCTGTTGTCAAAAATTGTTGGATAGCACTACCAGGTTCAGGTGACTGCTGCCCATTTTAGGGTAAGCTTCCTAGGTTTCAGTGCAATAACACTGGCAAGTATTATACCTAAAAGCCTTAGAACATCAGGGATTCCTGGGCACTAGAGATTATGGACATTCGTCTACTTGATAGAATCATTCTAGAATTACATGAAAGGAAGTATCTCTGGCTTAATACAGGGCACTTATCATGGCAGTGAGTCAATAATTCGGAGATTTGCCAGGAGCAAGACAGGACATGGCTGGGTTGAATGCTGTTCTTGTTAAGTGGCCAAGTAGCAAGGTGCTCTCTACCATGAAAGAGGGAGTTCAGTTACCAAGAAACTTGGACATAGTTCTCAAATGTGTTTTGAAATAAGGAACCATCACTAGCATTTACTCATGCAAAATGCTGCTCATGTTACACATGTGACTTTTAAATTTTGCATATTACCTTCCAGGTATCCAGAATTGTATGTCAGCCAAGTGAGATACTGTGTTCCAAAGTGAAGCAATGCCCAATCACTGGCACTGCTTGGTTAAACGAGAGAACTTGTTAACTGCCACTTACAGCAAGGACTTGGCAGATATATGTTGGACTATCTCTAAAATGTATTCTTAATGTACACAAAGGATAATGAGTCCAAACAGACATCCCAGTCACTAAGAATACAAGACAGGCCTAGAAATGTTGTGGTCTTGAACAACATTTGACTGTCTTTTCTCTTCTTGCTTTTTCTTGACAGAACAAGTAACAACTTAAGCATACAGTTGAATGGTAGGGAAAGATTTATGCGATTTTCATATCTGATCTAAAGGACAAGCAAAGAAATTTAGAACTTCATGATACTTAGAAGAAACTCCAAATGCCACTGAAAACAGCAGTTTAAGTGGTAAAATTACAGTAAGTAAAAAAATTTTACTAAACAATTCACAAAAGAGTTAAATATCTCAACCTGAACTGGATAGACCTTGAAGAGGACTGGATAATAAAGTGAGGGGACTGTGCAGGTATT
Organism: Prinia subflava; assembly: GCF_021018805.1. Taxonomy (NCBI): domain Eukaryota; kingdom Metazoa; phylum Chordata; class Aves; order Passeriformes; family Cisticolidae; genus Prinia; species Prinia subflava. The sequence continues at coordinate 46,327,637 of NC_086248.1, forward strand.
GCACATGAAACTAGAAATAAATACAGCTGTTGATATGTAAGTATGTTGGGAATACAGAACATACTTTGTTAAGAAAACAGAAATAAAGGAAGAAAGGCAGCTTTACATCTACTGAGTAACTTGTAGACATCAAAAATAGAAACAGTTGATTCACAATCATTTCAGGAAACAATTAAAAGGGTTTCCTTGGAGAGATATCTCATACTGTCTGGGTCAGATTTACCCTCAGTAAAGTTGATCATGAAAATTACAGATCCATTAAGCCAACCTAGAAGTGAATTTTCAGAATTTGAAAGGAAATGAAACAGGAAGTCAATATGAAAGTGGCACTGCAGTATGGGTTTGATTACAAGAACACTGTTTTAACTTGATGACTCCCATAAATAATTCAGGAGAAATTTTAATGGGCAAATAATTTTGTGTAGATATAGAACAGAGGAAAATCAAGACTGGAAAAGTTTAGGTTTGTTGCTTTGCTATGGCATGTATGTCTCACAGCACAGGGGAGACAGTCATGCTAGAACATCCTTAATAAAAAAATTGATTTTCTAGACAAAAGAACATTTAACACAGTATCAATTGTAAACATTTTCAGTTGCAGGAATCATAAATGAGTTCCTAATTTATTACAGCATTTTAAGAGCTAACTAAATGTGAAATTCCTCTAGGTTATGTAAAAAGGACAGAGCATCGAGACAAAATGCATAGAAGTGAATATAGACCAGTTTCTGTGACTAAGCTTACTTCACATCTCATTAATAGAGCAGTGTAGTAATGAAATATGCTGATAAGGCAAGCCAGTAGACATGCTGAATACATAACTAGATCGTAGTATCAGAAAACAAAAGCAGGATAACTCAGAAGCAGAATAATAAAAACAGGACGACATTTAAAAATGGGATGAAAGATCCTATAGGAACTTATAATGGAATGCAAACAGAAGATTCTCAATTGGAAAAAATAAAGAAAAGAAACAGCTTGTACTAATAAATCCTAAAATGCTCATGAGCCAAATTGGCATGATAAATGAAACTGTAAAGTGTATTAGGAACTACCATTATCATTGCATATGGTGTACAGAGAATTTGTGTGGTATATTATGTAGTTTCCAGGGTTTACACTCAAGAAACAAATTCCTGCTGGCAGAAGTACACCAAACAAATACCAGGGGAATGGACAGTTTTGATATTTTCCCCTTTAGTATTAACATCCGACTTCTGGAACATGTGTGAGTGCTGGAGGACTGGCATGAGTGAGGTGCTGCACCCCTGGCTGTATACATGGAAGCGTGGAAGGAGGAGGAAAGAAGACCTGTGGTTACAGCCATGATGATGCATCCTTGGCTCCTGCTCTGCTGAGCTCATCCCTCTCTGCTTTTGACAGCCAGGAAGATCTACTTTGCTTTCTTTTTATCTGCCTTCCCTACATCTATGTAAAGTAACATCAGATAATCCCGGTCTAATTTATGATCCAATCTTTAATGTTTAAGTAAGCTGGCTTGTGGAACCAAGCCAGATAAAAGCTGAAATGGACTGTGAGCCAAAAAAGAAGAAACTGCAGCCAAAAAGAAGAAACAGCCCAAGAAAACTGCACATAAACTGACCAGAAGTAAAATTGCAATACAACCATTAGATGAATGTTGTTGCAAAATCCCCCTGAAGTAGTAATAGAATCAGAAAACCAGATGTAATCAACACAAGCTCATATTTTTGCATGCTAGAAAAACCTGAAGTATGGTTTAATGCATACAATTTCTACTGGGGAAGCAAATTCTGCAGTAGCAGGAAGTGTGGCATACTGAGCCCAATAAGCTCTTCAGAGAAGACTGACAGGACACCCAAAGACTGAGAAGATCACTAATGACAGAAAGGCCTGCCAAAGGTTAGCAAATAGGTTAAAAGAACGAACTTGCTGTAGATAAACTATACAAATCAAAGTAGCTTCAGATACTGTGAGTTTCTCTCCCCTTCCCAACTCTGCCCACAGAACTCCCAAAATTCCAGAAATATTCCATTTTCTTCTATGTCCTGGGGTGACTTTATGCTTGTATCCCCAGCTGTCTGGGTTGCAGAAGTCCTCTAAGATCATCAAATCCAACTATTAATCTAGCAGTGCTAAACCATGTCCCCCAAGCACAACATCCACTTATTTTCTGAACACTTCCAGGAGATTCTAGCACTTCCTGGGCAGTCTATTGCAAAACTGACCACCCCTTCAGTGAAGAAACTAATATGCAATCTAAACCTTCCCTGACACTTTTTACTGTTTATTATTTTATTTATTGTAAATTAATGTAGATTATTTTATTTACTGTTTATTAAGTTTATTCTTATTATTTATTACTCCCCTTTTTTCAGGCCATTTTATTTTGTCCTCCCACTTGTTACCTGGGAGAAAAGACTGACCCTCACCTGGCTAAAACCTCCTTTCAGGGAGTTATAGAGAGCAATAAGGTCACCCCTGAGCCTCCTTTTCTCCTTTTCTCTTCTTCTGAGATCCCTCAGCTGCTCCTCACAGGACTTGTGTTCCAGACCCATCCCCAGCTCCACTGCCCTTCTCTGGACGTGCTCCAGCCTCTCAAAGTCCTTCTTGTACTGAGGGGCACAGAACCAAATACAGGATTCAAGGTGTGACCTCACCAGTGAGGTCATGTTAGTTAAGGATGGTTACAAAAACAATCTGTGAACTTATGTGTAAATATTCTCTATAACTATTAAGCTTGCTTAATTCTTCACCAAAGTCATCATTCCAAAACCCAGGAAGTTGAATTTTGCCCATTATTTCCCAGTTGGATTTTTATAACCATAAACCACAAAGCATCAGGTGACCAAGACTATACAGAGAAACTAAATAATGATAATTTGTGTCACATAATCACTTTTTTTTTAAACATGTAAAACATATAAGAGTCCCTGACCTTGGTATTTCATCTTCTTCCCATTCAATGAAAGATACGTTGCTTGAATTTTCTGGCAAATGAGTTCTATGATGTTTACTTACACCTGATGTATCACCTAGGGAAAAATGTAGAATGAGAAATTAATTAATTAATGTGGCAATATTTTTTTACAAATATCATTATATAACTGCATTTATTATTTAATATTACCAGTCCACCTGCTCCTAAGGAATAAAAAGCACTGTAGGATATCACCTTCACCCTTTAACTATGCTATCTTATACATGATCTCATTTTCCTTCTAACACACAGACACATATAAAAAGAAAAATATACTTCCAATACACCGACATTATTCCAACTACATTTTTTGGATTCTAGTCATATCTTAGCCTAAATTCAATCTTCTCCTATTTCTGAAAATTTCAAAATAAATCAAAGTCTGATACAAACTTCAGAATTTCCTGGGTCCACAGCTTAAATCCTAATGGAAATTAGAAGCCAAAGAAATTCTACTTCATACTTTCAGTTTTTCTTATTTGTGAGCTGGAAGGGAATATACAATACGTTCCAGATACAATGGTAGCAGCAGTAAGTGGAAACCTGCATTGAAGGCAGACATTGTCTGAGCTACAAATACAGAAAACACTCTAAGTTTGCTCAGAAGTCTCTGTGTAAGGAAGTGTGCTCCAAAGTCACACTGCTGAAGTGGTCTCTGAAGAATTCCTACCTCCCTTGAGGTCTCCACCTGAATACTCAGTCTTCAGAGAAAAGAAAGACAATATACACAGGATATGGCACAAGAAAGAAAATGGCCCAGGAATAGAGCTGGAGGGAGGTAGAATGAATGGAGACTTTGAAAATTACTCAGTCTCCCACTTCTACCTGAAAGACCAGCTTGAACCTTGAATTTTCTCAGCTATACTGGTGTCACACACTAGCAGTTTTCTAGTATTAAATTTATTACCTTTCAGCCATAGCAAACACTTCTGTATTGACTCAATTGTCAGAGGTCTCCAGTAATTAAATATTTATTAGAACCTGTATGTTTGTTTTATAAATTTCATAATAGTCTTGCCATTGTGTACTCCACTACTCGGAATATTAGGTTTAGGGATACGTCATGTAGCAAAAAGCCCTAAGTTACTACAGAAGCAACTGGCAGGTACCATGCCAAAAGAACCTTAGAAGGTACAAACAGAAACAACCAGGCTTAATTCCATATGCTCCAGACCAAGTTCACTGCACCCAAACTAGGTTTCTGCAAACCCTGCTCCTACATCAGTCTCTGAAGTGTACTGACACTGCACAAAGATGCCCCACTCAAGTGGGGTGAAAAGACACTCCTGTGCTTGTGCAGAGCCAGCTCATGCTCCAGTCACACCTGTGCTGTTACTGTCTATGCACTTCAGGGCCTAAACAGGTGATTCTGGAAAGACAACACAAACTATCCGATCCCATTTGCACAAATCCAGCTCAAACCTTCCACACCTTACTGTCTGTGCGGTTCAAAAGTGATGGCTTGTCCTGGGCAGCTAGTCCAGGAAGAAACACAGCCACGTTTTTACTGCGTGGCACTTCACCTAATACTCCGTATTAAAATGTAAGCTGACTATGCATGGGAACATCTCTTGTTGTTTTTCATCTGCAACTTGATTATGTTAAGTTGATGAATACTTGTATATTTTAAAGGAAAATGCATCTCACAGCAGCTATGCAAGATCATAGGTCAACGGGTAAAATATATACTATTATTTTCAAAAATTATATGCACTTCAAATATCACACCACAAAAGCTTCAGTGCATTATTCCCTTTCTTATTCCATATTATTGCTGTTTTCATATACTTCTAAAAATCAAGGCTCAAATTCCTGTATCAGTTTGTTTCTTCAGTAAAGTTAATCATAGGGATAGGAATTTAAGGACACTCAATATTCCCCTCCTCTTGATATAATCAAGACCTTTAAAGACAGTAGCAATGACACATCAAGGTCTTTCAGAGTCTTACTATGGAAGCAGATTCAGCTACTGAAAATAAGTTTTGCTATAGTTACAGTTCTATGTGGTGCATGAATGAATAGGCAGCCTTCTTCATAGCCCATAAAGACAAGGACTTGAGAAAATGAACTGCTGCACCTTCTGGATACAGGCTGATGAAGGCAGAATATTCCTGCTACTAGAAATCTGAATGCCAACCTGTCTCAGCCTTCAAAAGGACCAGCTTATCTCAGTGAGAAAAATACCACTATGAACAGGCTCTTGAGGTTGCTTGCTTACATTGACAAACATATTAATTGCCAGACTCATTTTTATATCATCATCTGCAAGGGAAGTAAGGTAAGTGTTTGCTGCACATCTTTTGGCCAAGGCTTTTACTGCTGTCTAAGAAAGGATGTTTGGCCTGGCCTGTGTGACACAGCTATTCCTGAAAGGAATGCACGCTCCCATAACACAGAGGCTGAGGAACAGGCAGGTAAAGTGTGCCAGGTGTCAGCAGAGGCTGTGCCTTCTTCACCACTCCTACAGCCTGAGCTCAGAGAGGGCTGCTGCACAAGGACAGGCTTTTGACAGCAGTGCCTCTGTAAGGCTGCACCAGGGACAAACCATTTGTCGCTCGGCTGCTGTGCCAGGAGCAATTGACAGTGATCCTGTGCCTGGGGACTCCAACAGACTGAGGCAGGCTACTGATGCATGTGGAATGTGGAGCCATGCAAAGCAGAATGAATCTTCCTACGAGCACTGCAGCCAGCGTCTGATCAGGCCAGACAAGGCACTGTCATTTTTTTCCTTTTATTTTATTGGATTCTTCCCTATAAGAACAGTTAAAATTAAAAATGCTCCTCTTTCATCCCCTTTTGCCATTCAAAACTTAGGCTTCTCATCCTTAAATAAATGATGAAGAATACAAACAGCTTATACTTTTCATCTATCATCTGAAAGAGAGAAACAAAAGACCTATGGAAGAAGAACGGAAGTAACTACTTGATTTCACATTGCATGGTTTCAGAAGGCTGATTTGAATATTTGGAAGACTAAAGGTACCTGACTATACTTCCTCAGGACTGAAAATCCTGAAGATTCTCTGTTCACGGCAGAGCTTTTGCCTTCCTACAGTTCTGACACCAGCAAAAAGTGTGGCCTATTGTTGAGTATGAAGAGTATTTTCCTTTAAACAAGAATTAGTTATAAAACTCCATGGGCTAATCTACTGCCATCTCAACATACATGCATAAAAATAATGAGGAAATTCAGCATGATTATTGCTCGGCATTTTTACAGAAAGGTATTTCACCATTCCTTTCAACTTCTGCTTTAGCTGTAGGAACAATTATGATTTAAGTAAACAATACTTATTTTATGAAACATTATGTACTAAAGGCATACTTTCCCTACTGTTACCTCTCCTTTATAATGAAGAATTTAGAAGAATTAGGGATGTTCTCACCAAACTTAATTTTTATGTCAGTGTGTACATCCTAAATGCCAAATTAATTTTTTAAATACCTCCTTTGCTCACAAACTAATAATTCAAATTTTACCTTAGAGCAAATGACTTTAGCACAAACACAAGCATTTTAATGAAGAACATTGATTGTTATCAGAGGAAAATCATTAGTCATAATATTGTAAAGATACTGCTGCAACAACAAAAAAAGAATTTGAACTGATGTAAGACTCAAAATCATTAAAAAATAAAGCAACAGTATTATTATGCTATCTTTCATGTCAATTCTTCAACTAAATATCAACAATTTTTCATCTTCTAGAAAAGAGGTGTGGTCATCCTGTGAAATAGTCCCAGCTGCACTGCTGACAGAACGTGTTTCTTGATATACAGCATCTCATTTCAGGAAGCAGGCTCCTTCCTCCTCAGTCCCCACACAGAGGCATAAAAAGGAAAAAAGCTACATATGGACTTTGTTTTGACACAGAAAGCAAACTTCAGGGAAACAACACAATACTCATTCAGCCAAAATAAAGCAAAAGCCTGACAGCTAGTGACATCTTGTTCAAAATGGTAGTTTTTAGCCTTCAAAACAATTATTTGGTCTTAAGAAATAAACACCTTACTTTTTCTCCTTGCCTTTCTGAATTTGACAGCAGCCAGGTTTATTAAATTCATTCCATATAAATTGTAGTCTATGAAGAGTTGGAGGAGGTAGGGAATATGAGCTTCATGAGGCTGGTAAGATTTGTTCATTATGGCTCCACCTTGCAGAAGCTCACAAACTCTAAAAGACAAATAAAGACATAAAGAAAAAATTATTCCAGTACAACAATATTGATATTTGACTTTATCAAAATATAGAACACCTGGAGATTTTAAATTTTGCCTTAGTTGTATTTTTAACTTAAGAATTGTGTTTTCACTATAACAGATGAACAAAGATGGTCTCTGCTAATAATAATACAATATTTGGGTGTTAGTTGCAAAGGAGATTTGAATTCTTCAGCTTAAGAAACACACAGCTCTCTGAAAAAAATCCCCATCCTACAATATTCTTTTCCTGCAAGTGATCCAAAAGCCACTATAGGCCATGGAAATCTTTCTACAGAACAGCTGTGGCAGCTGTATGCCTACACACCAGTAAGAAGTTTGAAAGTCTCTCTGGTTCTCGTTGACATACAAATGATACATATAACATCCTTCATGGTTTTCAAGCTACATATTGTATACTCAGAAGCAGTATTTTAAAAGTCTGCAGAAGGACAAATCCTCTCTTTTAAACAGCTACACATTAAAAATAACTGCAAATATTTGAATAACTAGTACAATAAGTTTATCTCAAATTAACAGTATACAACTATACAACAAAGAAAAGCACTAAGCATTTCTAAATGCAACAAACTGGGATGAAAAATAAAGTTTTATACAGAAAAAAAAGAAAGGAGTAACTTAAGTGAAGTGTCAGTCCTTATTTGGATAGGAGCAAGTCAAATGTGAGAAGCTCCAACTTTTGAAACAACTGTCCTGTCATACATTAATACAGAAATTGTAAACTACACAAAATTTCACTTGCCTAGAAAAAAAATCAGACAATCCTGTCTTATGATCATGTACTGGACCTTTTTAAAAAAAGTTAAATACGTAATAGTACACACTCAAGGGATTTCAGTTTATTCTTGGGAAATAATTCCTCCTTATTTCTTCCTGAATTTGCTACAGCTACTTTGAGAGAAAGATTGAAATGAACAGCACTTTCATACAACAGAACACTACTCTATTGCAAAATAGAGAACCTGTCTAATAACAAAAGCTATTCAGTTTTCCATGTAAATAATAAATTTAGTAATTTTTACTGGAATTAAAACCTACAAAAATTTGACAGCTACATTGTTTTCCTTAAGAGCTACAGGAAAAGTAAGCTGATGCAAATTTGTTTAAGTGTTCACTAATTACAATAAACACAGAACAACTAAAGACAAGTATGTTTTGGCATTGCTCTCCTAACACTCTACTGCTTTAAAAGATTATTGGTAAATTTTGAAGTGTTTTGAAAACAATGAGACAATACTTTTGGAGCTTTTATTTTGTTAACTTATTGGCAAATCTTGTTTCAAACCTGACTTTTTTATTCAAGATATAAGGAAATCAGACAGAACTTCGTATTTTCACATCCTTACCTTTTTACCATTGCAGGATTGTAAAGATAAATCTTCATAAACTGTCTCTCCTTTTCATGGTAACCATAAAAAGGCCTGGAGGGAAAGAATAAAAGCAAGAAGCTAGCCAGTTATGCTGTGGCATTTATTCAATGGCATTTGAATATAAGGAGTATTAAATAAGCATGTCTATCCACCCAAGTAAAGATGAAGATGTATTTCATTTAGGTCTTCCCCTTCTTAGCCTCTTATGCAAACAAAGTATCTTGAAACACTCTTATGCTGCTTTAAGGCAATGAGCAGCTGACTTTCATTAATGACTGCTCTGAAATTCTAAGGCAAGACAGGTGAAAAGACACAGGTTCTCCTAACTTCTACCAGTTCTCACTTATTCGAGTAAAGATTGTCATCAACAGTTTACTCTGCACAGCTTTCATTACTGAGATGTATAATTTACATAGTTCTCACAAAAAGAACAACATCAAGAAATCTGGTAGGTGACCTTCTTTGTTACTGGAAAAACATCGGAACGTTCTGATTGAAAAAAACTGAAGCTATTGCAGCCATTTTACTCACAAGACCTAAAAGCCACCAAAACTGGCTGGGAACAGAAATATTATCTTCCTACACTTAACAATTAGAAAGAATGTATTTCAGAAATTCACGAAAAAAGCAAATAAAACATAGTGTTGCACTACACTGAAAATTAGCATTTACATTGTTTTGAAGATGAAAAAAATGATGAAAATGATGAAAAACTGAATGCATGTACTTCGATTACCTGTGATCTACTAGGATATTTTCCCATTATTCATTATGATATGACTTATTTTTCAGCTCTTGGTTATGCAAGTTAAATAAAAATTAACTAATAGAATCCTTAAAATGCTAACATTCAATATTGAAAGCTACACTAAATAAAACACAATGGTCATCTTGACAGATTAATAAACGTTTCAGAGCCTCTACTTCCTGGCCTGTGCTGCTGTAAGAATCAGACAGACAAATATGACTTGAGAGTCTCTGTGGGGGCCCTTTTACATGAACCAAAAAAACCACCCCACCTAGAATCAGGCTCCTGCAAGACACACCTGGTCTCAGGGAACCTAGAATAACCCAGAGAGGTAGAAAATGCTGCATAGAAAGTACTGCTCTAACAGCAGAGACAGAAAAAGCTAAGAATAACAGATTTTGCAAAATTATAGACACTAGGATACAATTTAGGAAAAAATTATGGTGTCAAAAAGGCTTTTTCTGAAAATCTGTTAACTATGTTAAAGTCAAAGCAAATGAGAAGAGTTATTTGGAAGTTGTACAGCCCTGTATGAAGACATATGTGGGTGGGGAATGAAAAAGGATTAGCAATGCAATCACCCCAGTCCAAAATGCTTCTATGCAGTTGTCCTAGGGTGACTTTATGATGTTTGTATCCCCAATAGTCTGTTCAGTGTGTGCTGTGTATTGTGTTCTGCACCTTTAAGACTGATTCTCAGTGAAACAGGGAGAGAAGAAGCTCACAGCTTGTTTTGCACAAAACTGCCTGACTCCTACACATTCTCTCTCCTGGACTCTGTGTTTGTCTGAGGCACGAACAAGGGGTGGGACAGAGATCTCCTGTGCTTTTTAGTTAGTTTTAGCTAGCTAGGGCAGAGAAGCTCTCTGGATTGTTTTTTTTTTTTCCTTTTTCCTTGAGACTGTTTAAATCTGCTCTAGACTGAAAACCCAAAGGAGCACCTGCGGCTCACCGAGCCTGGACCTCCAGAAGGACTGAGACAGATAAAAAACTGAGTGAGCTGAGCCACCCATGGCAAGGATTTTCTCAGGTTAACCATCACTCTTCGGAGCAGCGAGAGGTTTTATTGTTTCATATTATTCATTCTTTATGCTTGTGGGCATTTTGTTTGTTAAATATATAGTTTTTTCACTTTTCTCCGAGGAAGTTCTTTTCCTGGACTGGCTGGGGGCAGGGGCCTTTTGGATTTGCTTTCCAGAGGGACCCTATTCGGAGATTTCCTCCCAAATTTGCCCTAAACCAGGACAGCAGTACGACTGCAAAGAAGTATTCCAAACAATCCAATCTCCTGACAGATCATACTTACATTCCAGATACTAATGATACTTTGAAAACATGTTGGACAGTAGAAGATGGATTGCCTAAAGCCACATTGAGTGCTCTGTCAATGCTGAACGCCACTTGACGAAGGTAGCATTCTGGATGCTGTCCAAAACCATCGTACGGTACATAGAGGTAAGGAAAGACACCATGTAAGTGGAGACAAGTCTTCTGACCTAAAAATAAAAGGTAAACATTTATTTTCTAATGGCTACTTTTCTTCTTCTAAGTAGTTGCTACATCTGAATTTTTTTGTATTACTTTCAGGTTCTGCAGACAGGATAAATTTATGATGCAAGTGCAGGTGTGTTTCAAACAAAAGGTACTAATGTAGAGCAGTTCTCACACTTGATTCATTGACAAGAGCAATACAGAACAGATGTGATTACGTGACATACACATGATTACACCTGTGTAACAACAGAATTCACTACTAATTATTTTCCTTCTAGTAATAACACAACATCTAAGAATAACTTAGCATACTGAATAAATGTTGTATGCTTAACAGTTTCTCAGACTTTGTGAAAAATTTTCAGTATCAATCACACAACCCCTCAGAAATTAAAAAGAACACCAGAGCACCTATGAGGTGTGGTGGTGTGGGTTTTTGCTTTGAGTTTTCAGGCTAGATTTTTATTTCATTTGTGTGTTATGATTTAAATTATACATGCCGTTATGTGTCAATTCTCTGTATCCCTGCCTCTGTTTCTAGAACCTTCCTTGCCAATCTTCCCTAACTCGATATATCATTTGCTGTTTTGTATCATTACACTGCTTCTGCTATTCCCATTGGATTTAGTTCTGTATCTCTGCCTTGGACTCCTCCCTGAGTGCATTCTCATTGGTTGTTTGCTTTGTATTGCCTGTGTATAAAATCCACAGCAAGACACGTGCTCCCGGTCCTTGGGGTTCAGCTTTTAGTTTTTATTCTTCAGTTGCACCTTTAATAAATCTCCTTAGTTTACCCCAAGACCAGTCTCGCCTCTGTTTCATCTCTGCGCCCCAAAAGCAACCTCTGAGACCACTGAAGTTCCTGAGCGGGGAGAAAGAGTCTCCCTGGAGGGATTGTGTTGCGCCCCAATGCTGCCTTGTGCGTCCTGGGAAACACACACTGCAACAATGAGGCCATTCAGTATTCTAGTTATTCAGGCGTAAGTTGGGATGTGGAAAAAAACCCAGGTGATTTTCAACTTTTAAAATCTGTGGATTCCCCTCAGAGATTTCTATTGTATATGCACATCTCTAGGCTTCTGACAAACACACTTCTCAGCATTAACTTCCATGAGTCTGCAGTAAGAGCAGAGTGAAAGGACACACCATGAAAACCTTTGTGCTGGACCACAGTCTGAGCTTCTCGCTCACACAAGGCCGTACAGTAATATGGACTGGGACCTCCCAAACCCACCACACTTTTGGGAGGGACTAGTCTCAACTACAACGCATGTTATGTATTTTTTTCTCACTGCACTACAACAAAGCATGCATTTGCTGCAATCCATTTGCCACCTTTTCAGTCCCCAAAATCATACATGGCTTCTCACTGGCCAATGAAAAACTTTCACAGAAAAATACTGTAAGCATGTGTTGCTGATTAACAACCACCACCACCATGACAGGCAGCACGTATCCCTTTGCATTTTGTTTGGATGAACTCCCTGCATGAGGACAGCAAAACTGGCTGGGCTTTCATCACCCAGGAGACGACTGCTACAAAAAAGGAGCACAGCTTCACTAGTCCACAAGACCAATGAAAAGAATTCCAAAAGTCCACTCTTTCAAACTGAAGTTATTTCTCAGCTGGTGAAGGTTGCCTGAAGTAAGTACACTCAATCATATCCCAGTGACCACCCAGTGAAGACAGCTTAAGTCCATTAAAGCGTATCAATAACAAGACCTTCAGGCTGAGGACGGCCTGCAAATCTTTTACACCTGTGAAAAGCATGTCCCCAAATCCCACTATCAGCATAGCTTTTTTGGCCTCTTTTTTAAAACTGAGGTCAGATGTATTGTTCTTCAAATTATGTTTAGAAGTAAAGTAATTGCTCAAAAAAATGGTACTACAAGTCCATCTTCCATGGTGAATTTTATTCTTGAAAGTCAAGTCCATCAAGTCTCCTCCTCAACGTTGAAATACAAACTATATATGCATTCATAATGTTGAAGTAATCATCTATGAACTCTGCCCATGTCTCTAAAATAGTTAAGGAAAATAAAATTCTTATTTATGTACCATGTTTTTCAAACAATAATCAATAGATTAAGAGAAAGGGGAAACTAAAGAAATTAAGAACTACAGGTTTAGGGTTTCTTTGAAAGGACAGTAACAGCTTTATATGGCAGGAAACTTCTTCACTGCTAAGGTGGAAAATGTCATATATTAGTAGCATGTGAACTGAGAGGACTGATTTGTGCAGTGGTAGCAAACCACTTATTTTCTATACCTAGTCACCAACAAATCTAAGTGTATACTGATGGCTGTACCTAGGATTGATTTTGAAATAAGGGAATCCTCTATGCAAATATAATTATCAGAAAATTAACAGTTGTTTAAAGTTCTACAGTTTCTCTATTGAAGTTTGGTTGGTTTGTTTTGGGAAGGATTTGAGTTTGGTTTTTTTATTTTTATTTTTGTTTTTAAGTTGGAAATGGTGGGTTGTTGCTGTTAGGTTTTTGTTAATGTATCCCAGGATCATGTTCAGAGGGAAATTTAAACTAGTTCATGAAGTAATTTGTCTGAATGCTCACTGCAGCTTGAAAAAAACCAAGAGAACAAACCAACTCACCCCAAGCTAAATTTGATATTGGAATACAGACTGAATTTCTGTATATACAAATATACATGTCTATCCCCCCATAAATTTTAGAAGTTCTGATGCTTGCTTCCTAGAGCTTGTCAGTCAGAATCAGTTCTGCACTTATACTTTTTTATTTGCACTACTAGCTATGGACTCCTTTCAAAAGCATGAATTTTTTCCTGTTTTCAAAAATACCTTAGCTTTAATGGTTGTCCGAGTATTCTGGGTTATAGTTAATTTATGACCCCTTAAAATACAAAATTGCAAAGCGCCAGAATAAACAGAACAGTGACACAGTCTAAACTTACTGTACTTAAATTCAGGTTCCTTTCAAGTTAAGCAGCTATTTAATAGTTCTTGCTGAACTGAAAATGTAATTTTATTGTTGAATAAAAAAAGAGAATGCAAAGAAAGTTTCCTTCTATTTCCTTCTGTTCCCTTTCCCTGTACTCCCCTTTATGTGCAAAAAACCCCATGGCTTTCGATTGAGCAGACTCAAATTACCACTTAACTCCAGGGAAATCTTATAGAACACACACCCTGAACTGCTTTTCATTTTTGATTCTGCCAAGAAAGCAAACAAGTTACTGCTGAGCTAAGACTCCTACTAGGCTAACAGCTGTCAAGTTACACGGGTTTACCCAGCTACTTTGATCTTTGATAGTATTGATTTATTTATCGTGCTATTTAGTTATCCTGCTATTTTTACTTAAAATAGACATAATTACACGTCTCTCCCTGTTAAGTGTTAAGCGCTCAGTGTTAAGAAGTCAGGTGTTTGCATCATTTAGGTAAAATCATCAAAATGCAGCAAACATCATGGTATTGAGTTTGAAGCCCAGGCTCCAGTAATAGCAACTATGGTTTGCACTAACTCATTAAAAATTTGAGTGGATTCTTTTCAGTAGAGCCACATGGAGAAAAAAAAATCTGCCCACTGAGGATTTCAGGCTACACAGACCTGCCAAAGAATTAAAAACCTGGCTTAGGAAAAGGTTTATCTTATGCTCTTCTTTTTGGAGATACAGAGAAACAAATTTGTACCACTAGAACAGTACTGACTTCTACAGCACCCACTTGCAGTGACCAGATGATGTTATTTTTATATCTGTTCATCAGTTTCTTCATATTTGTAGAATCAGTGGAAGTGATAGATTCAATAATGAATGAGAACATGTTCTACAGTTGTGATACAGTTCATATAACTTTTCATAAATGATACTCAAAGCCATGTGGCTCTTGTCCTGTAATTCTTAATTTAGGAATGGGTTACAGAACCCCCACAAACTGAACTCAATGCTGGAAACACTTTGAATAGACTTTTTCTTTAGTATTTAGAAAACAAAAACTGAATCTAAATCTAGATAAATATGACTTCAGAGAACAGTTCAACGCTGTTCTACATGCAGACATATTTTGCTGTGATATTTCTGCTACAGAACAAGCTGATCCCATTATAAGAAGCTAAGCAAAGCCATGGGGAACAATGGCATGGGAGTAAAACAGAGACTACAGCAGCATTTAGAAGCATGGCAAAACCCTGAGATTTTAGGAAATTTGGGCTGAGAATTAATAAAGAGATGGAGGAGATGGAGAAAATGGAAGACAAATGCTTTCCATGCACTTGCAATCTATAAGAAGTACTTTAAGTACAGTTTTGTGAAGTGGAAGGACTAATTAAGCTTGGACAAGTATTAGAAGAAGAATGCACACAAACACATCAAGTGTCACTACAGGATGCAGAAAAAATCAGACAAACATAAGGGATTTCATTCCTTTAACAGCAACAGTAAAGCAAAATAATTAGAAAACAAAAGACATGACAGTACCATCTTAAAAAGAAAATTGGTATTTTCAACTAACTTGAACCACTTGCATTCAAAAACACTTGAAAAATGAACTGTGAATAGTGACACCTACAGAGAATTAGAAAACTAACAATCCTGTTGTAAAAATAATTCTAAAAATGAAACTTTGTGGAATAATATTAGAATTCAATTTCAAAGGAATTTCTTCACGCAATAAAAGCTCTTATGCCTTAGGCAATCTCACTCTTTCTGAGAGCAACCTCAGAGAGCAACATGAAGTTCTAACAGGACTTCATCTACTCTGCTTGGTAGGAGCAACATGGCCCTGTCAGTCTAAGCTATGTTGCTCACTGTGGTGGGCTTGTCACGCCTGTATCACTGAATACCCTCAGAGCTGAGATACTGAAACAGACAGGTCTCAATTACTTTCTAGTGCTAACACAGCCCCTATGAAACTACAGCCACCACTCCTTCCCTCTGACACAAAGTAAATGAATAACATACACGGACTGGTAAGTTTGGTAATACTTTGATGAAGAGAAATCTCTTTTCTAACAAAACTTGGGAAGATCTTTCTCCCTTAAGACTCTTGTTAAGTCATTCAGAAACATAAGAGTTCATGCTTTTAATCTCAAGGAGTTTTTCAGTAGTATATTAATGTAACTTCTTCAATGATTAAATGAAACTTTCCATCTTCTCCCAGAGTCGTGAAACAAGTCAGCTTTTTCACAAGGACTGAGAAGAAAGGGAGAACTACATACACTGCAGTCCTAGGTACTAGAGAATACTGGATGTCAGAGGAACAAGAATAATGAAATTAGGCCTTGCAGCAGCATGGTATCCTCAAAACATAATCAAGAACAGAGTGCAAAGACCTTATTTTACGGATAATATCAGATATTTGTGCCCTAGGGTGTAAGAAAACACTTTTTTCAGTAGCACCTGTAAATGAGACCCCAAAAAATTTTTCTTACATTTGTTGGAATCCAAATGGAATGTTTGGTTATTTATAATTATTTAGCCAGTAACTGTTCCTTGCACCATTTAATACCTCTAACTCTTATGAAGGCCAAAAAAACCAAACCAATACAATAAACAAATAACCCCCCCCCAAACAACAACCAAAGAACCATCACTAGGAAAATGAGGCCTTTGACTCACTGCAATTAGATTGCTCCTCAGTCTTCATGCAAGGATGCTTAGTGAAGGAGAATAGCTGGGTTTTCGGTCTGTAATTTAAAATTAAAACCTTCATATAACTAGATGCGCACTGTGTGATAGCCTGAGCTATGGTGGGAAACAAAGATCAGAGAAAAGCAGATCTCTGGGCAGTATGGAGATTTGAGCAAGAAGTCCACAACTTCCTTGAATTTGGTATCTTCCAAAGGACAAATTTTCCTCTCAGGTTAAGGTAACATCAAATGAAATTACATTTGAAACACTGATTTTTACTGACATCTCCAACTGATATCCATGCGATTAACTTGCTCACTGACAGTTTTTACATCGAGCCTCAGTTGTCTTAGTAATTTGAAACATTAGGCCTAAGATCACGTGGTTCAGTAAGTCTTGTCTTCTCCAGTCTAGCAAGCAATGCAATAGTCACACAAAACTGAAGACCATTAGATACTCTGAACTGTAAAATATCCAAAGAAGAGCCTTTGAGGTCTCTCAGGCTAGAATTTACACTGGGAATTACTGTTGATGGCAAGCATCAATTGTAAGCTCCAAAAGCAAGGCTACTATCTTTGTCTTACTGAGAATCTTTAACATCTATTTTTTAGTCTAATATTTAAGAGAGGCACTGATTTTTTTTTTACACATAAACCATGAGCAAACTCCAAGAAAAAGCATTAAAGTTGAAACAGTTTATTTAATACATCGACTCAACAAAGATATTCTGATTATCTCTGTAAAACTACCTCCTCCTGACTGGAATTGATTAGGATGGATCTTTTCTGAATTCCTGCTGAGATATTAGAAAACAATCTCAGAAGTACTACTGATAAGCCTAGCCATTTATAGGATGCAAAGCTACCTCATCAGAAAGGAACATCTATTCCCTACTGTTATCACCAAGCAAAAACAACCGAAATATAACTCAAGAAATTTATTGTTATGCAGTCCAACTAATACCAGGAAAGTTCAGAGAGATGGAGAAGATACTTTAAAAGTATCTCCAGAAATACTGGAGACCAAAGAAAGTAAGCATCTCAAAAAGCAAAGACAATCTATGTACAAACCATTCTTCAAGCTGATGAGTGTGAGTTACAAAAACAGCCGTAGTATTTTCTTCTTTTTTTAAGACACACAAGGTGAGGTCAGGTACTCGTTTATTAAGGACCCATCTATAAAATGAACCCCATACAAAATATTATTCTTGCTTCCTCTATTGACAGATTACTCATGTAAACAGCTGGACAATTATCAGTAACTATTTCTAGGATGAGTGTCAAAAATCACTATGAAGCCAGCTAAAATGAGCTAAAACAAACAAAGGAGGCAAATGCAGCTGGCCCAGATACAGATTCTAGCTATCATCTTGGGCTCTTGGCACTCACAGGCTGGCAGCACAGTCCAAGCTGCTATTCCTGTAAGAAATACAACCACATGAAAGCAACACAGGCAGACTATGTTAGACCACACTGACCAAAGCATAGCTGAATAGAAAAGAGTGTATTTACTAGTGCCAGGTAAACTGATGAGGTGTACTTCACCACAACCTGTAAAAGATGAAAAAACAAGTCAGTAGTAAAAAGAGGGAGCAGAGCAGTCACACAGCTTTTGGTTTCCACTTCCCTTCACAACCATTTATTAAAGATTGACACTGCCACACAAATTCTAACTTACTTGTCTTTCTTGGTGAAAGTAACACAAGTCACACGTGAATGGAGAACAGTGCACAGACAGATATTCAAAGAAAGAGTCTTTGTGATAACTGAACTTAAGCTTCCACTTCTACAGGAGGCTCATCTGCCTATTTAAATACTGTGATGTGTGTGCATTACTCCAGCCACGACACATCTCTTTGCCCTGTGTCAGACAAAACCAACTGAAACATTTCTGTTCAACAGGTATTTTCCTGTAAGCTACAGAGATAGTTAGAAAAAAGCACCATGAATTATTGCCAAAAATTATTTGTTACTCTAAACTGCAGGCAAAAAAACCCCTGGCCTTGTGGTAAGGTTAACAGTGTTTTCATCAGTAAAATCTTGCACACTCTTCAGAAATGTTGACTATGAATTCCTGTACAACACCAAGCTTGCGTAATCTCCCCAAGATTACACACTATAGAGTATACACACTCTCGTGAGTCACATTAGTTTATACTAACACCTAAATGACGTCACATTCTGTTTTCTCTTTCTGTATTCTTCAAACAGCACTACATAATTCTATAAATATTTCCTGAAGTTTTTGCGTTTGTATTTGTAGGTAACTATCATTTCAGCCCACCACTCGAGCTGATGAAAGATAGAGGATGTGCTCCACAAATACAAGCACTGCTCTTAGGCTACCCATAGACAAATTTGCAACACTTGGTACTCCTTATCACACATACCCTTTTTTTCATTAAAGAAATTCTTAACATCTTTTATATGTTTTAGGCTTAAAATTTTTGGACAAGCAGCAACTTACTAGGAAGTACTTCCTAACTACAGACATCTTCCAAATTTCTGTGTAAGCTTTTGAAATGACTTCATGGTGTGTGACAGTAATAGTAGGGGACAGAATCTCATGACCCAAGAAATAAACTGTGTTCTTAATATCTTACTAACTCTGTGTTCCAGGTTTATGTGGCAAGTGGTTGGCAGAGGAGAGGTGGCTGTGGGAAGAAGCCAGAGGCTGCCTTGTGCAGGACACAGCCAGACCCAGCAAACACTGCAGAGCACAGCTGAGTCCCTCAGCCAAGCTGGGGACACTTCTGGGAGAACATGTTTAAGAACATGGAACATTTCCATGGAACAGCAGATATCCCCTGCAGCCCATGGAGGATGCCATAGTGGAGCACAAGGATATTCCTGAAGGAACCGAAGCCCATGGAGAGCCCACACCAGAGCAGACAGAAGACGTGATGAGGAAGAAGGCTGAGACACCATTATGTACTGGTTACAACTCCCCAGCCATTCTCCATGTGAGCTTGCATGGCAGGGGTAGGGGATGTGAGAAATAGAGCTGAACCTGGGGGAAGGGGGTGGAAAGGTATGCTGTTTTGAGTTTGTTTGCCACAGCCTGAATTGATTTTATTTGGCAATAAATCAGCTATTTTTTTCCCAAACAGAGTTTGTTTAGCCTGCAATGGTAATTAATAAGCAATTTCCCTGTTGTTACCTCAACCTACCATTTTACTGTTGGTGTTTTTCATATTTTACCCCACTGCATGACCAGACTGGGGGTGGTGAGTTGCACAAGGAAGCAGCTGAAGGGGAATTTTGCTGTTGGCCAAGTTTGGCTCAGCACACACTGTCGCTATGGTTTTGAAGACTTTTTTAAGCCTTCTGTAATGTTCTTCATATTGGAGTCAGAATTTTTACTTTCTCACAGTTTGTACTATAAACAATGGCCATGTTTTGCTAACTGTCCTTCATTGTTTACATATTTTAGGTGGGAGGAGAAAGTTGATTGACAGTTGGCTTGACCAATGTGATTTGTGACGTGGAATTCCATCCTCCAATCCACAGGCCCCATAGGAAATGTATAAAATTGAGTTTTGTAAATAAACTCATCCCTTTTCCTGCTTTGCTCACCAGCGTGTGGTTCTTTTCGTGTCATCTGTGACAACACAACACTTAACAGAAATGATCCTCTGGATGTCAGCCTCTAAAACATACTAACTATGTCAGACAGTAAAGGTAACAAAAGCAAGTCTTGGTGTTAGTAGACTCCTACCTGCTACCTTGTGATCTCTAACTGCACCAGAAAACTTCAGAGGGAGTTACAGCTGCAAATCTCTCCTTTAAGCCCTTGCTCAGAATAGAAGTTTCAGTCTATCTGATTCAACTTAATAGAGACAACATACAGCCTCAATCACCAAAGTGACAAAACGTTTCAAAGGAACATTAATATATTAAACCACAAGCTTGACTAAAATAAAGTAGTCCTATTACTATAGCTTACATTAAATTATGTAATGGTATAAATATTGTCCATTTGTTAATACATAATTAAACAATGTGGGAGACAGTTCTATCCTTTACAACAAACCTATTTAAAAACATCTTAGTGAATGACATGCCTGCTCATGAGTCTTACAAAAAGGTACATGAAGGTGCAGAACATTCAAGATATTTCCATGGGGAGGAGAAACTACAGCAAGCAGCCAGAACAATAAAATGCTCTAATCCATCAAAGCTTTTTAAGCTGAGATTGCCCATACCTCAAATCCTTATTAATAGTTTTTCCTGAATATTCTCATGACAGGATCTTTTAAGCAGCTACACAAGGGAAACAATTTTCATCTGGTAATAGCAGCAGTTGGTGTGCCATGAATCCATCCTCAGCCCAATTCAATTCTGTAACGCAGTTAGAGAGGGTGCATCTCCATACATGACTTAGAGAAACCATATTCTTAAAAACTGGGCCTGAGTCCTGATTTATCTAACAGAATCGTAAATCCTGAGCAGTTCTAAAGTTTCTATCACACACATACATAAAAATGTTACCACCCCCTTTTCCTTCATATGATTTTTAGCCTTCACTTGAATTTAGCAGTTGTTCAATAATTATAGTTATCATCAACAGATACCCAGGAACCCTAAACCTCTTGTGGTGTAACTTAAGACGACATCCTTTGTGACTGAGATACCTTGCAAGTTTTTCAGTAAAAATACAAATAATATTTGAGCAATAATGAGATTTTTTCCTATGGTTTTGTCTAATAGCATTAATAAAGTTTGCATCAATAGCAAAATAATGGCATTAAAAGACAAGGATTCTCCCTCTCTAGGTTCTCAGTAGCCCTACTGCTGAGTATCTAGTCAGCACAGAAAACAACAAAAAACCAAATAAAACCCCCTAAAAACCACTACCACAACACAACCAACCAACCAAAAAAAAACCCACTCTGCATGAAGAGGGGGAACAAAAAGATAAATAGAGATTTTAAAAAAACGCAGAGTGGGAGGTGTTGGTGTTGGGGAAGAACAGGGCTAATCTGACAGAAATCTTAGAAAGTGCCAGAACAAAGTGCTATTAATTAATCCCTTGACTCCTCGCATATATTATTGAAGTGCATTTGTACAACTGATAGTGACTCACAAAACCTTAGCTACACATGATACAGAGTAAAGACCTGGAATCTGCAAGTCAGAACAACATGCTGAATGATTTACTTGCATAATGCATATCTCATTTGTCACAGCAGTTAGAAATTTATGCCAATGAAGCAGACACCAACACATACAGAAAGGTTCATCACCGAGGCAGATGAATATCACTGTAGTAAACAGCTAGCATTCCCAACCTTGGAATTTTTATTGTGATGCTGAGTAGGTCATATGTTAAAAAGGCAGAGGGAGCCTTTATTACATTGAGACAATTCAAATGTTTTAGAAAATGGCAAAGCAATTCTATGCTTAATTAAATTATTAATTTAGCATTGTAATGTTACAGAAACTTAAACTATTTCTGTTGAAACCCCACAAAATCTTAAAAAATAAAAATCTAGTATTTTCATTTTGTTTTTCATATACAAGTTACTATCATTACCACAGCTCAAACTTGCAGATAAATTTAAAAAAATTATAAATACATCAGTATTACAAGTAAAAAAACCCTCTCAGAGTGAATGCGTAATTTGTATTGAATTTTTGACTGGGGATGATAAAAAAGATTATGCCTACTCACTGAATAATTGGTTAGAGTCACTAAGCACCTTGTGCTAATTGCAAAGGAAAATGAGAAAATACAGTATTTTATCACGTTGTTGAAAATCATCCTAATTTTCACACAAAGGAAAATAATTCTAGCATATTTTCACTCTTTTTAGTGACTGCAACCCTGGTGTTCTTTTAACAAAGAATTTATACGCAACACTGATGAATGGGGACTCCAGAACTCCCACAGCCAATGAGGAAAAGATGAGAGGGGAGCTAGTTAAAATTCGGCAACTCTGAAGACTGAAGATGTCCTTATTCATTGCAAGAGGGTTAGGCTAAATTACCTTTAAATGTCCCTTCCAAACCAAACCATTCTGTGGTTCTCTGAAGGTGAAAAACCAATTTCAATTGATCAGTAGACACCATTTGACAGACTTTCCTGATCCAGATCAAGATCTAGGGTAATTTGTTCCTTGTCTCAGGTCACAGAAGGACCAGAAGTCTGCATCAAAATTTATGTTGGTATTTCTAAGGCTCCATAAGGCCGTCTTTCTCATTTGTTGTTTATGTGTAGCTCATCTTTCTGGTTAAACCTCCAAGAATTTACTATAATTTGATAAACAATATAAACAAGCAAGCCAAATAACAGTAAGACACTGAATAATGAACAAGTTTGAGATACATAAAAGGTAAATGTGTTGAAGATAAAAGCATCAATTAAGGAAATTCAAGATTGTTGCTAAGTCACAAAATTTCTATAGAAAACTGCAATATATTACCAGGACATACAGAACTAAAAAAAAACCATTAATAGTATCATGACACATAGGCTTTGCTATTATAAAAATAACATCAGCTCTTACACATCAGTTCTGAGAACAACTGTCTACCAAACACAAACTGACCAACATTTGGCCTCAGCACAGGTGACATTATCACACTATTTAACCTTCTCAATCAAGATCAGCCCAGGACAAAAGAGCAAACCTGCCAAACAAACCACCTTTGATTCAGCTACTGCTCCATGCTCTCCTTTGTGGTGAATATATACTCTCTCATTTAATTCCAGCTCTGTAAGAGCAATAACTGCACGAGTCATCTTGTGGCTGGAATGAATAATGTACTAGATTCCCCATGAATTTTAATCTAAAACCAGTTTTGTGACACTACTGCATGTTCAGCATCTGCACACATCAACTTCAGCAAGCATATCAAAAGATGAAATTATGAGTGGAGTTTGGTTGCAAATGGTACAGCTGAAATAATAAAGATTTACTGCTCACACCAGCACATGAGCAACTACGTTATAAAGGTGCATGGATTTATTTGAGCTAGAGGTAGAGTACTCGCTTGCTGGTCTTTTCTTCCCCCTAAATTTAAATGTCAAACTTATTTCAATATTACCTATGAATTACTGTTGAAAAATATACATGTTTTAAGTTACTACATTTTATAGTAATTTTTTTAAAAATATACATATTAAAGCAATTTGAACCTAGCATATACAACTAGATCTTTTAGTTCCATTTAGATCTTTGAGTTTTCAGATTACAGTGAACTGAATGGAAAACATTTCAATGTTCAGACACTACCTTCTTTTCCCCACCCATTTTTAACCTTAACAATACTTAAGAAGAAATGAAGTTACACATAGTTTGACAAACCTGGAAACTCGTTATACATGTTCCTCAGTTTTTAAGTTTTTGTCCTTTTATTTCTCTAAGAAAGGCAAGGGAAAGAAAAAAGCCAAAATACAGCATAAACAAACAAACAAACAAAAGACTTCAAAATCTTCCTTGTACTCACTCTATGCATTTCAATACAAAAACATCTAGGAGTTTATACAGAGCGAAATAACATTGAGAGATCACTCTTCAGAAAAAGCAATTTGGCTATATAGTAGAGACAAAATCAGATGAAAGCTAAGCTGTCCAGGTCATCTGGTCTTGCTCCTGCTCTCCCATTTCTCTTTTGAGACTGAACAAGACTGTGGAAATCTGCACTAGGAATTGAGCTGGAACACTGACCTGGCTAAAAAATTATCCCGCAAAACAATTACCCTTTCAACATATATCAGTTTCCCAGATTCATCATAATTGCACAACTTACTGCGCCAGCACACAAAGACACAAAACCACACAGGGCAGCTGTGCATACTTCTTGATTCATACAATATCAATGCCAACTAACAGACAGCATATGCAGCATTCTAAACTATAATCTAATTGTTAGCTACTTTAAAAGCAAAGAGGAAAAAAATCCTGTACTGCCACATTCTTACAAGTGGGAAAGAATGGTTGGTACACCCATACAGATTTTACACTGTGCCCCTTCCACTGAGAGATAAAAACCAATTATTTTCTGCAAATACAAGAAAACACCAGTTAACTATCTGCTCTAACGTATTTAAGCAAACAACATCTCTAAATGTTTCTTACTTCTAAAGCAAGCTGGACAGACAGTATTTTACAGTATTCTGACAAACTAGATTGAGAAGGCAAGTAACTTCCAAACACTAATAAAACAGAAAAGGATTTGTTCTACATTTTCAAGACACAAATCCTATTATTCTTATCACTTGTAAACCACATCACATGACTTGAGTTTCATGTGGAGAAAAAGAACTGATTAATCCAGAGTGTAAAACAAATCAAGTAATTCTAAAACTATAGCAATTATATTAATGTTACTATAACTGTATCAGAGTTAGGAGAATGGCTAGTGAATGGTGAAAGTCACATTTCTGTCCTTTTTCATATTAAAAAAAAAATGGTGTTGCTGTTCACAATCAAGAAATCTACCAGTAAAACTTTATATACTTTGCAGTTATTCAATGTACAATATAAATGGGCAGGATGAGAGACCAATGTGAAATCATGTGTTCACACTGTAAGGCTCTGGGATCACAATATACCAGAAATGAATAAAAATCAGTACAGTTTGAAGTGTGCCATTTTAAGACAGATTCACTGAATAGCTACTAGTCAGAATACAGCTGTGATTCCCAAGCTGATTAAAACAATTAAAGAGAAAACATGACAGTGTCATACACTAATAAATTGTCTTTCCACCACAAGTGAAACAATGCCGGTTTTGGTAATTATACTTATAACTAAAGATCTATGTAAGGAAAACAAATATGCATGAAAGTTCACAAAGATATTATAGCAGAAGAAATTGGCTCAGCATTGGAGATTCAAACAAATCTGCACAAAATTACTGTGTCAGAATTACGATTTATCAAATCACTTTAAAAAAGTGGAACAAAAGGAATCTAACTGGAATGCACCCAATGCAGGATTCAAGACACACCCACCACAATCTGTAGTTAGGCATGCAAAAGAATGAAAATTTACCTAAACATTCAGCAAGAAGTAAGACTATTGTTAAAACAACTTTTAAGAAGTACTGGTGATAGAAATCAACATCGTGGCTTGCCATGTGACCAGGTTTACCTTTTTGCTCCAGCAAAGTTTGAGGTTAACCAACTAATAATTAACATCTGCACTCAACTGGAAGATATATAGCTCTAGGGATGTGTATTACAAAACAGGCTATTTTCTAAAGTACCTTTATTCTAGTTTTAAAAAGTGCTTAAAAGTCCAATTTGTAGCTCATTGCTTATAAAAAAATTGTGTAGACAAGCCCCCTGTGTACACTATAAACATGTATGAAGTAACTTTCCTTTTTCTAATGGAACCACATATAACAAGGGACTGTCTAACTTCAAATGGAGCTAATACAGTCAAAATTATTTTTAAAACATTCCTAGTCCCAATGAATTATTTCAGCAAAAGAAGAATCACTGCAAAAATACGCAGACTCAAGACAGTACGTGGGTAAAATTACTGCTCTTCATGTAGTTATCACACCATGTTTAAACAACACGAGCTGTCTTGTTACCTGCCTGTATTTTAGGCCCATGAATCCTGTTCATATGTGTGAAGCTCTTTATTTGCAGTTTCCTATCTTGACTCATTTCACTATGTATACTTCAATCCAAAACTTGTATCCAATACTTTTGACTATATAAATACTTCTACTGACTAAATGAAGATGCTTCTGTACTGCTGTTCCCTAAAGAGAGAGAGGGGGAAAAGAAAGTATTTTATTTCCACGTGTCTAATTATCAGAAGAACAGACCTACTATGAACGAGATGGATCTTTTATCTTGGTCCAGAGACCTACCTTTTTTTTAAAGCATGAGATTCATGCAGTCTAATGAGTTAGCATCATACTGCTTCAAAGGGGACTAGAAGCAGATTGGACCCCTTCAAAAGGTAATTCAGAGGTTAAACGAGGAATTGTCAATGGACATCAACTCCTAAAGTGTAGTTAGGAGCATGTTCAGATTAAATAATCAAAGCCAGTGATGTTAAATCAGAAACATCAAACTTATACTGCCAAGCAAATAATACAGATTCTATGCTATTAAGCTTTATAAGAAATACAATGCAGTGCTTGACAGTTTGCCACGAAAGAGTATAAAGTCCTCTCAACTAAGCCCATAGAACTGCAGTTGCCAGAAAGCAGTGATCTTCTGAAAAACACTTTCTTCCTTTCTCTAGTTCTCCTTTTAAAAACTGTGTTTCACAACCATGACAATGTTCACTCAAGCTGGAGTGGTTACTCTGTGATGGACATAAATGAATAACACTGAATTCAGTGAATATTCAGTGAAGGACATGTACTTTCAACAAATGAAGCCCATTGTCTAGAAGAGACCCAATCCTTCTGTGACTGGTGAGGATCCTGCCCTAAATGTGATGATGTCAGCTGCTCCTTCTAAAAAGCAATTCTCTCTCCATTCCACTTTAAAATTCTCCAGTGATTCATTCTGACTTGTATTTCATCAACAAGGGTTGTGCAAAGCACAACTGAGTAAGAAATCTCCAAAGGCATGGAAGCCTCTTTAGTGGATGGGTCTGATTATTTGGAAACACGTGTTTCCAAAACAATACTGAGCCATATTTTGCAATGAGCACTCACACTCTCAAAAAGAGAGAAGAGCAATGGTAATGTCTCCCAATGCCATAAATCAAATCAATACCAGTGAAATAGATTTTGCCATAAATAAATCAATCTGTCTAGAAATAAAGATAACTGTTTCAAAGAATATTGTGATGATCAGAATACTTGTTGTTGAAGTGCTTAACACTAACAGGAACAAAAATACAATTGCTTTAGAAAACAACAGCAGAGGCTTTCTCTTTCTATTTCACACAGTACAGAAGCAACCACATCTAGCCTGTTGTGCTCTCCTGAAGCTGCTTTTTACAGTGTTACTTTCTATATGCTTAAAAAAGTTATGAATAAAACCAGAATGAGCTTGCCAAACTACACTTGCATTTACTCAAACAGTGGCTTTATTACGCTGATGCACTTGCCTGATCTTTCAGTAGATCTAACCAGATCCAGCACTACCTCAAAAGGTGTCTCATGTGTCATTTACATCCTTCTGCAGAAGTTTCCTCACACAAAGAAAACAAGAAAATAGCATCTGCCAAAATAAAATAAGATCACAAATGTTTAACAATAATGGATAAATAGTAAAGACCAATGATCCTATGAACCCAAACACTCTGCTTTTGCAACTGGTCAAAATGCTACCACCGTACATGTCTTATCCTGTTGGAAAGGGGGAAAGAATCAGGTAGCAAATAAATTCTAGACACAGCTCATTTATTTTATAAGGTATGCATTCACTACAGGATTCTCTCTTAGAACCAGAAAGAGCAGACAGGAGGTAGAAGCCACTTGCCCTTCACTGAGCTACCTGTGAGAGCACTCAGTGCATCCTCTCTTAGGTGACAAGCAGTCGGAAGAATCCAATCCTGCACGTGCTGCATTATTAATCAGGTACATTTCTAAGGACAAACACCTCAAAAACTGGTTTATCAAGCTAAAATTTATTCAAATTATGCATTTAACAGCTGCTTTTGGAAGACAACAAAGGTCACTGCTCTATGAAACTCATCTCCCCCTCCCACAGTAAGAAATGGTTGGTTATCCACAGACACCTTTCATGGAAAAGTTACATTTAGATTCAAATTCTGATTCCATTGTGGCAGTGAGATCAGCTGAAGACACTATAACAGATTGCTCAAATGCTTTGAAAGCACAGGCAAGATGTTTTGCCTGTCATCCCTGGAAGTATGAGCACATGTACAAGTTACAGCAGGTTGAACCAGCACATAAATTTACAGTGTATCAGCTGCTCCTGCTATGACAGTTTGCATAGCTGTTACTACAGGGTAACATCATTAAAGTGGTGCTGCAAAGCTAGTGAGCTCTCATGAGCTCCAAGATAGAGAAAGCACAATCTACCCACATATTTTATCTAAACTCCCAGTATTTGGGGTCAGCAGTTTACATACAGCTCAGATCTGCACAGGCCAGTGAACTCTGAAGTAACACAAGGAGCCTAATGGGGAGCTGGAACTCAAACTTTTCTACTTCACACACCTCTAGTTAGTACTCCACACAGACAGAACTACAAGCAGTGTTTCCCAAACAGAAGCAACCCTGCCCTGATACAGCATTGAATCATATTGATACAGTGGACTGATATTTAATGTTCTTTTTTTAAGTTATGGGGAAGACTTCTTCAATTTGTCTGTATTCCAGAACATTACAGACCTGGGTGTCCAGTGGCTTACAGGACAAAAGCCACCATTCTAGAAAGATCTATATGTGGCTACCACTTTCTTCTAACAGGCAGCTCAGAAGTCTTTAAATTCCTCTTTCTAGAATTCTTCACTGCTTATGTGTTTGTTCAAATTCGACTAGCCTGAATTTCAAGTATTTTTTTCCTGTGGCTTTCTTACTAAACTAGAACTTCTCGTCACTTCTTCACAAGCTCCTGATGCCATCTAATAAAAAGTTTATTTCAATATCCTCTAGAGGGGGGAAAAAAGTTTTGAGCATTCTTCTAAGCCTCCTATATTTTTCCTACATAATTTAAAACGCATTGGCACAGAGTCACACTGTTTAGCACATCTGTTTCTCAAATGCTACCTTCAACCTCTGGCATTCAGTTGTAACCAAAAATGACATTAGCCCGGCCCCTTGTCTGCAATGACTTGAAATTCTTTTCACATACCACGGACTTCTTTTACGTTCTTTGTTCTTACACACAACACCACACATTGTCTGAACACTGCAACTCTACCAAGTGCAGTAACTATGTATGACTGCTACTTTTCTTTGTCTTTCTTGAATCCTATGAACATTACATGTTACTTATACAAGCTAATTGCATGGTCAACTTGCACTAAAATAGTTTATTGTAAGTAAGTACCATAATCAGTAGCTTCTCATGTGAAATATTTATGCTCCTTAAAGGGATGAAACCTCCAAATTTATTGAACTTTTCTAAAGCCCAAGCTCCAGCTCTTATTCTGCAACCACATATAATTCAAAACAAATGAAAGCATATGGTATCTGGTGATACAGTTATCAGAAAACTTTTACCTTGAATTTTACATTGCAGTGAGATTTAAACTCTCAAGCAGCTCTCCTGTGTCGTCTACTCTCAATAAATTACTTTAATATGTTTTACAACAGTTAGAAGGGATATTGTTTAACAGGCCAGAAAGAGCCAGTATGCTTGTACTTCATGGCATACAACTAAGTATCAATAAATTAAACAAGCAGTACAAGCATAAAAGCCTAAAAAATTTATCAATAAGAATATAAAAAAAAAGTGCAAGAATTTGCAAGAGTATGTTTTACCATGGAGCTCAAAGCCAGTCCAACTGAAAACAAGACACATTTTATATTAAAAGCACAGTACCATTTCTAACTACATACATTTTACCTATATATATAGTAGTCAGAGCATGTGGGCGTGTTTGCTCAAATAAGGAGCATTCTGGCTGAACTGTCTGCATCCTAAAATTTTACTTGTGGGACTAAAAAAAGTTCTGTCAAACTCAGACTCATTTACTTATTTTTTCGTTTTTTCCTTTTCACTTGTGTTGCAGTATCCCTAGTTTAATTTTACTCATTTTGACCACCAAAGGTGGCAATTTAAATCTTCTGAAGGGATACTCTGCATGCTAAGTGAGCTGTTAAATGCCAACAATCAAATGCACCCTAATATGAACAACGCAAATTTTACTAAGTGTTGGCTGTTTGCCTTTGTTTAACAACTGAAGATTTAATCACTTACTTAATATCATGTCTCTCCTGAAACTCAGCTCTCAGAAGTCTGTAATGCTTCACCACGAGCACCCAAAGCGCATCTGTTAGCTGTACTGAGCTTCTTTCTCCCTTATATTACCTGGATGAAATCACGCTCTGTTATCCAAACAGGATAACTATTACACTTCCATTCTCAGGGAATCACAGATTATATGTCAGGGTTTGGTGGGGTGGTTTGATGAAGACATTAGAGGAAAACCAAACCATGGAAATGGTAAAGTAAGTGACCTAGAATGACAAAGTTTTTCTAAATACATCATGTGACAGAGACCGCCATCTCCCTCAAGTAGGTGCAGAACAAATATCTTAAGTTCGGTGAAACACATCTACATAGATGATATTCCTTCAGAACTGAGAAAAAACTCCATTAACACATATTACACAGAAATTGAGTATTCTTTAATTGAAGAGAATAGAATGAAATAAAATATTTCAACAAAACAAGAAAAACTGAAATAGAGTCTAGTTGGAAAAACCCATTTTTAATGGAGGTATATTAAATGCAATTGTCCGTCATGTAACAGATTGGCAGAACAGTCGAGGTTGGAAGGCACCCTGGACACCATCTAGTCCAACCTCCCTGCTCAAAGCAGTCATCTACAGCAGGTGGTCATGACAATTTCTAGAACTTTAGCTAAGAGGTTTTTTTCCTCCATTTGACTCCAATTTCTACACAAATGTATTTTAACAAATGTTTAAGCCATCCAATCACAATCACAGCCTTAAGCTCAACAAAAAATTAAACAAAAGAAAAAGCAGTGAGGTAGTTTTTTTTCAAGAAAATAAATATAATTAATTATCCTGTGTATGAAGCACACTGATTTATATTAGCATCTCTGAAGTTTTACAAAGCTTGTTTCAGAAAAGAGATTCTGAATCTGAAAATTTGCTGCTTTTCATTTTAATATCCACATATTTATGCTCTTTTACTCATTTTATTGACTATCAGTTTGTCTGGGCTCTACATTTTTCAGAATGCAAGTAACATACATTTAAATATGGTATTACTTTGTACAGCTCAATGAACAATCAAACAGTAAAGCACTCTGACATTCTGGACCACCACTATTGGCACTCAGATTGACATAGTTTTAAGAGCTATTGTTTCAGGCTCTCTGACAGCTCAAACACACATTAGATTGACTTAGTTTTGGTGTTTAATGTTTCCTTGCAACTACAACTACAGAACTGGTTCTCATTTGAAAACAAAGTTAAAATGACAAATCACAAAATAAGGGTTACCACGAGGCTTTCTTTTATGTCCCCTGGAATTGCTGCAATTATTCTTAGAAATCTGACTTTGCAAAAAAATTCTGCTTTAATTGAAGATGGGGGAAAACAGTATGTATTATACAAAACTGCATACAAAGTTGTACTAAGAGAACTTTATTGAATATTCAGTTTTTGAAAATGTATGTCTGCTAATTACCACGTTCAGAAAAAGGTATCAAATGCCTATACAAGTTTAATATAAAAAATTTGAAGCTTACTACATTAAGTCTTCGAGCTGAATGGTTCATCGAAAACAACAGGAATGCTTAAAGAACACAAAGAATTTGCTTTTCCCATGCACTGAGACAATCATCATCACTAGCCAGTTGCATCAAAGTAAATCCACAGTTCTGATTTGTAATTTGTTTAAAAGCTGCGTATTTTAGTAATAAGATGGAGGCCATCTACATTTAAGACACCCAGAGGACTTAATTAAGCTCCTCAGTAGAATCTGGTAACAGGAATAGCAACATCCAAACCAAATCCATCTCACTGCATTAATGGAAGGTCCACACAGACTAAGGGGTTTCATACAAAAGCAGGGCTAGTACACGTATGAAAAAAAGCCAAAATAACAAAAAGCATGCTGGAGAGTTTAAGAATAAATATTACCTAAAAGAGGGAGCAATGTGGACAGGACAGAACTCTCAGAACACTGTACACTTAGTAAGTAAATAGGATGAAGTCTCCTTACCACACTAACGGGCAAAACTTGCAAATAACAATACAGATTAACTATGAAAGGTAATTTAACATGTTTTTAATGATTTTAATGAAACTATTAAACCTTTGAAACCAGTTTATTCCATACTACTTAATTTTCTGTACTGGACTCATTGCTTTTTACCCAAGAGCTTACAGTAAAACAAGCATTTATTATTAGGTCTTTATTTCAGCTGGTGGCAGAATACACATCTGGTAACCTTCCTGAACCACTGTTTCCCTGCACTACAACTACTGGAATAGTAGAAGTTAGCCATAAACGAAAACAAAGAGAACTAGAAGCTACTAAACATATTTTTCTTTTTATTGTCAGAGAAGCAATAGTCTTCATCTCCTCAAAAACAGCTTTTGCTTTATTCACATGTATTCAGATGCACCTAGTGGGTGTTTGTAAAACACCAGTGACTCTGCATCTTCACTACTCCTTGTTCATCCATGTACCTCTAGTGGTATGTTTTACTTGTCATGCTGAGATCCTTTAAGAGTGTTTACCAGCACATACTATCAGCTTACATGCCCCTTGAGAACAACTGCAGCCAGATAACTGGAGGACTACAAGCCCCAAAAATAATTTGAGCTGCGCAGTCACAAGCTTGAGTAAGAAATGTGCTGGAATTCCAATCTGTGATTTTTCCTAAAATCAGTGAGCTTGACCAAATCTGAAAATACAGGTAGGTTGTTAAAGTAAACTATATGATACACTTTTGGAGAACCATAGAAACACTACCACTAATTGCTTAGTGAACACATGCCTCAAAAGAGCACTTAAAAGTCTTCCTCAGAAGCAATTATTTACGTTTCCAAGATTTGAAAAGAAAGACCATATTGCTGAAGCCATGCAACAACTTCACACTACTGATGTTCTATCAGGAGACAGATGAAAAAGTTTATACAAGTTCAGAAGCACACTGAGGAATCACAGTTCCAGTTTTTTTTAGTCCCTGAGGTCTGTTGGACAGTTATTGCTGCAATTAACTCACAGCCCGTAAAGACTACTGATTAGTAAATGGTTTTAGGCTGTTGAAGTATGAAGTTGCCCTCATCTCTTGCTCCTTTAAAAAAGAAGTAAAACATTTCCTGAAGTAAAACATTTCTCAGGATGTACAGTTTTGTAAAGCAACAAGTACTACTTAACTAGAGGCCCCAGTTCAAGTTAAGAAAAATCTCTTGAGAACACCAGTACCACAGAACAGAAATTTTCCCATTCTCATGTTTCAGATTTGAAATTATGTGTGTTTTATTTCCAGTACTAATGGTTTTACTTCTATTCTGGACAATGATACTTATTTCACCGTCCTAGCTCCTGGCCCTTTTGAGAGAAAGATTTAACTCAGTCCTTTGAACAATAATGATGAAATTAGTAATAATGAGTTTAAGAAACAACTGACACATTTGAACTCGCTCAGGCATGCAATACAGAAGAACCTGGAAGTACTGATAGCAAAGTTCAGGACAGTGAAGAAAAGAACCCATTTTCTTATTTGCATTTAGACCAAAAGGTCGAAACAGGACAATGTAGATGCAAATTATTCACAGCACTGTGCCTGTTTCTAAATTAGGATTTTACTTCTTTTTATAGATATTAGAAGCATTAGAATTACATTTATTTTTATAGATATTAGAAGCATTTTCCAAAGCCTCACAGGAAACTGACAGAAAAACCCAAAATCTGAACTCTAGCACCCTAGTCATGAGACTGCTCTTAGTTTTCTCAGTGGGCATTCAAACAATTGGACAACTGGAAGAAACGGACCATAATCAAAATGAAAAATCTGTGCTTCAAAAATATTTTATAGAGTTGGGACTGACACTTGCTGATTATCTGTAATCCAAGTCTACTAACTTGAATGTACTTATTTTACTTTTGATATGAAGTGAATCAGCAGCAAAGCACAGACCCAGAAGAACTTCTCACACAGGTGACAGCTACATCACGGTATTAAGAGTTATGGCTGTGGACTGGGAAAACAACCTGAAACCTCCTGTTGAGAGAAAATAATAGTAAGTCTTGTGCAAGCTTAAAGAGAAGCTATTAAAACTTTCAGAGCTCTAGCCTTTTCAGAGCTAAAAAATTTCCTCTTGAAAAAGCAGAAAAGAATTGCCATCCAAACCATCAGAAGACCTTGAAATACAAAATCACAGGTAAAGCTATTTATTTTCTCTCTTGGCTTTGGCCAGAACAATAATTCACTGCTGTCACTGGGGTGTTTCTGCACTGTCCTGTAAAATCAACGTTCAAAACCTTTTAATTATATGCAATATAAACAGATCTTAATTTCTTCAGGAAAAAAACTTTAAGAGAAACCCCCTCTATGTTTCAAACTCTTTGATGACTAAGGCAGTCTTCCAAATAAGTATCATGTAAACCCTGTGCCTGTAGAAAAATTGTTCCTCTGCCTTTAGTGTTGCTATTCATAGTTCTCTAAGCAGCTACTAGTCCTGACCAGATGACTGTAACAAATTCAAACACTGCTGGCAGAGGCATGTTTATTATTTTCCAATATGACTGCCTGCCAAGTTTCCCTGTCCAGGATTTTTTTTTTTTTAAATAAAGGATCTATGTGAGCCAAACTATGTCAGGGACTATCCTTCAAGCAGTTCTTTCAGGAAGTGGAAGTGCACTATAGTACATGCAGACTTGCACTTGAATATGGTTCAAAAATATTAGAAGACACAGCACAGTCAAAACTTCAATTTTCAGGGCACAAATTCCTATGCTGTGAGTCTTGAAAATCATTCTTAGCACATGATTTAAAAAAATAAACTTTAATGACACAGGTCTTCTTTGATTCCCCTCAAAATGTAATCTTTTAATAAAACCTTCTGTCTAGTGACTTTTCAATATATATATGCTACAATGTCTTGTGTCCAGTCTCATTAGATTGCTGTACAATACTATGGCATAACGGCACATATCTTATGAGGAATTCTTAGAAACACTAGTGCATACAATTATGTTAAATGATGGTCTTGTGATTAAAATATCTGGTAGCATGAAAAGGAAGATGAAAACCACTTCAAATCTACCATGACCTTGTAGAAAAGTCATTCAATCCCTTGGTCTTGATTCCACATCTGTAAGAACCAAATTAGTAATTGATTAAATATTTTAAGGCATAAAGTAATTCACTAACTACATACATGGTATTCCAGAGAAAAAAGCAATCACACAATTTATATATGTGATAAAAACTCAAACCCCACTCTTTGCAGCAGTCAAATTAAAAAAAATGACTTTGCAAAGATTCTGCACATTACTCTCAATCTGAGCATAATCCTGCAAGGCCAACTTGAAGGAAATATTATCTTGCAAGAGTTTAATCCAATTGAAAATAACTCTAATACGTAAATGTACAAAGTAATGACCAAACAACAGTGATAGTGCTTAAATGGTCAGTGGTTTGATACGGTAAGTATTTTGATTTCTCTTGCTATTATCAGGTTTTCAAGTCTTGATGTATAAAATTCTGTTCAGCATGTGAACTGGGGAGCTGTGGGGGACCATAAGTTATGACTGTATGAAAAATAGCAATCTCTGCAAAATTATGGCCAAAAAGAATTAAAAACAACCTCATACACAAATCACAAACGAGACTGTGGGATCTCCTTATTTTCTCCTACAAATAAGTAACTACCTTTGACTATTATGCACTAAAGATCCCCC
The DNA here is from genome assembly GCF_021018805.1 of Prinia subflava. Classification (NCBI taxonomy): domain Eukaryota; kingdom Metazoa; phylum Chordata; class Aves; order Passeriformes; family Cisticolidae; genus Prinia; species Prinia subflava. Next base: position 46,363,542 of record NC_086248.1, read on the forward strand.
AGGACTCCAATTACTGGTTCTAAATAAAAACATCTGCAGCGCATTTCTATTAAAAAAACCCCACCACAACACCAAAAAACCCAAAAAAACTCTACGAATGGAATTCTTAGAGATAGCCAGAAATATATTAGTTTTACAGGAACTGTGATTCTTATACCCTACTGAAAAATCTAGTCTTGATGGTATATAACCATATCAACCAGATCATCTATTGACAAATTTCCTTGCACCCAACTGATGAAATTATCCATTGAAATTTTGATGTTTCACATATTTAGAAACTGTCTTAAAACAAAGATCTAACACATAGTTTCTTACAACAATGGTGTGTTAACAAAAAAAGTTTGCAAATGTGACATTTTGGACACATTGATTCTGCTATTGCAGCTGCTGCCGTTCAATAGCTGGAGATCAAGAACTCCATTAACAAACAATTACAGAACATAAATATTTGTCTCCCCACTGAAAAAGGTGCAAGCTATTTCTAAATAGATATTAATTATCATAATCATAATCTACTGCATTTCTCTTTTTTTCTTCTTTCACTTAATGGAAATTATAAGTTTTAATTCAAGCTGAAATTTCTTTTGTTTCACTTTATTTCTTTAGAAAAGAACACTCCATTTTCATCACATTCTTTACTAATAGTAGAAAACATCTGTTTGCCTTTTTTTTTAAAAAAAACCACATTTTTTAACTGCTTGAGCAAATTCTAATACAAAACTTCAACAATTGCAACCATCACTATCCTTCTTTGGAGTAAAGTCTTTTGTCTTTGAATGGGCCTTTGCAGAAATACCACTAAACCTCATGAGAGGTGATCTTTAGAAGCCTTTTTAAACCTGAATACTTCAACATACAACTTAGCCATGAGAGAAAATGATGTCCAGTTGCAACTGAGCTTATTTTAACATGTGACTAAAATTCCTGAACAGCAAAAGAGCTTTTGACCTCACTGTGCCACTACAAAAATGGTAAAACAGCAACAATTTTCACTACATGCTTCATGACTTCAGAACTGAACTTCAACTAACTCATAAAAGCAGGAATTACCTCAGGCCAGATTTACTTCTGAGTTAGGGATGAGTGTATACAGAAGCTATTTGCCAGAAAACCAAATAATTCATGCAGTTGGCACCTTGTCCTTTCACATGGCTAGCCTCCAGTGTCAGCTTGGAGACTTCCTTGTTCTAAATGCTAGCAGCTATTAGAACACAGGTTGATTTTAAAAAATCCACTTTACTCTCCTTGGTACTTTTTAAAGATATTACACAGAATTGAAAGGATACAAGAGCTACAAGGAAAAAAGAAACATTTTACTTTTAAAAGTAGCTGATTAGTACTAAAACAGTAATAACAACTAGGACTTGATTATTTATTCCTTGGCTGGAACACTGGAAAGAATTTCTGGAACTGCAATTAAGGTTCAGTTCCGTACCAACTATGAAAAGCACAATATGCCTTCTCTTTCACCACTACTCTCGGTTTCATAGAAAGAAGTAACAAAGTGACACTGAGAGATTCTGGGTGGCACCAGTAACAATAACATTTAAAAGTATTTAGAAAACCAACACCAAAAAAACCACCACCTGCCATCACCCCCATAGGTGTTTACTAGAAGTCATTTCTTTTGTGCTGATGACACTATCATCCTTAATTACAACTTTCATCCTTGAACTGATTTTTAAATGTTTTCCCCAAACATCTGAATTTTCTCTAAAACCCCCCCATATTAACAAACGAAGTACACACTTCAAAGTATAATGACATAGGACTGTTGTCATATCAAATCACTGGTACTGACACAAAGATTTCGTGGACAGATGTCCCTATCATCATATTCATTCCCTACTCTTCTGAAAACTCTAAGAAAATGAAGGACATCAATACAACAGCTGGTGAATTTTCCAAATACTACTTAAATGAAAAAAAAAGAGAAAAAAGTGAAAAATCAGTCATATTTAATTTCAACATATAAAATTTTGTTCAAAACTGTACCATAACATTTGTAACTGCTATACCAGGTTCTACTCAGTCAAAAAGACTATGGTTCATCCTTTAAAAAGTCAAAAAGACTATGCACTTAATTACAGTTTAGAGATATTGAAGAGCTAGGATTATATTCAGAGTAGCAGAATATATCTAACACCATTACATTTAGTTACATCAACGGCTGGTATCTGTAACAGATCATTTCACATTTGAAGAAATTAAGAAACCGTTTAGTATGTTTAGATGGAAAAAAATTGAGATTCCTTCATGAATGCAGATGGAATGGACTTCTAATTCCCCAAGATCTATTTTTTCCTCTTTTTTCTTTATCTGTTTCTCCTCCTGTAATCCTCACAGGAATATGCCACCTCTAGTACTAGGAGTATCCTGTTTTACTGTTCTGATGAACCAAAAGAGCACACTTCTGCAAAGCTGCAGTGTGTGCAGTAATTCAGAACACAGCCAGTAGAAAATTATCTGCCTTTCTCAGTTACTCATTACAGCATCAATATGCAGCTCACAAAACAGTCTGAAGCTGTAAGTTATTTTCAGCTCTAGAACAGTTGAAACCTCAATTACACTGTGCTAACAATGAACCCAATTACTTGAGAACAACAGATTGAATCTACCTCCATTAAAAAAAAAAAAAAACAAAAACCCCAGAATACCAAAAACACCACCCCAAAAGCCTTCTCAGCTCAGCAAACACTGAATGAGTCCTTTCCCCTCTCTTGCCTCTTCCCTGCAATTCTGATTTCCTAGTCTAAAAGCACTAACAAATAACCACACCTGACCATTTACTTGTCACAACACAAGCCAAATAAAATCAGAAGGCTTCAGAAAACAACATTTATGCAATGTGATGGCTACTGCATCAAATTCTTCAACCAAGAAACTCTTGTTCAATCCTGTACACCAGAAAACATTTTCAATCATTAACTAAATACAGAAGAAAGAAAATGCAAACCACTGGATTGGAAACTCATCAAGTTATCTGATGTAGAGATTCAACAGTATGATCAAGTTTTTAGTTTCAGCTGATGGCTTCTGCAAAGCAGCTGTAACAACAGACAAGTTTTGCACTACACATGTTTCTCCTGACCCTTGTATACCAAATTATGTACCTTCAGACAACAAAAGCACTACTGTGCAATCTTAAGCCACCAGGTTTTCTCCTAAATCTTACTCAAGTTTCACTGGCCAACTCCACTCTGATCTACTGTTATTTTTCCACCTCCATTTTATCTCCACAACTTTACTGCTAAATGCATAGGCTTCAGCCTCTAACCACTACATGTTCAAAATACCAAACCCCTAGTTATTAGGGTACTATAAGTAAAAAATACAGTCTCTCATCCTTTAAAAAGTAAAGTTGAAACATTTACTATAATTAATGGCTTACTGTGAGTCAGATGGCTACAGAAACCAAATTATGAAAAAACATAAAACTGCATTGCTAGTAGCTTTCATAAGAGAAGAACAGTCTGAAAAAGCCAAAGACTAACCTGGAAAGAACAAGATACTGTTACAGCTTTCTTACAAATCAACAAATCAAGCTTGCATAACGTAAGTAAGATTTTTATGAAAGTAACTTAGTAATGTAAACAGGCTACAAGAAACCCATTTGCAATAAAGAAAAGATGATCAGGTTGAAGAAATGGGTTGTTTTTCACAGCATTTGTGTTTTGTTCTGTTTTTGAAACCTGCCACACATGCACCTAACATCATGCAGGCCCAGCTATCTTTCTCAGCCATCAAGAGATGCATTTGCTCTTGCACCCATCACTGCAGTGTCTGGCTTGAAGTCTGGCTGGTTTTAGTTTATTTCTATTTATACACCGGGAAGATGAATGCCAGGTATTTGTTTTATTTACATTTTCACATCCCTTAACCTAAAAATAATACAAATTGTCATGAAAGTAGGCAATATAAAAGGTATTCACAAACTGCATAGTGCTGATGAGAATACTGTAGTTCTTTGCTATGTTGTACACCTCTTGGACAGTTCTCAGTCAGGGGGACTCTGCTTTCCCTTTTCTCCTACTGCACAGAGCAATAAACCTCATGCAACATCTCATGTACCTCCAGCCACGAGTCCAGAGATAGATTTCAGGGGTTGAGTCAGCCCCATGAGACAAAGCAAGCAAATTCAAAAGGGAGCAAGCAGCCTTAGATAACTGAGCCCTGTTACTGCAACTCCAACATCAATATTTTCCACAGTCTTGGCTCTCAGCACGCTCCTTACTCCAACCTCCCCCACCCCTCAGCTCACCTCACGTACTCTACATATTCCTTTCTGATCCCAGGCTTCCTTTCAACACATCCTACCCTTCTTGTTTTTTCCATTCAGGAAATCCCTCCTACAAAATTCCACTTCAAAATAATGACTAACAACATTGCCATGCCATCTGTTTTTGTAACATATCACTCTTTCTACACCTTTTAACGCTCCATTTATACAGAACATAACTTTTTTGGAGTGAGGACTACTCCACTATTATCTGCACACTGCCTGTAACAACTGGTTTTGATTCTTAAATCTTTCATCTTTAATATAGCAGTGGTTAAAATGAGTATTTATTTCCTTGATTAGATTTTCAACTGCTGGCATAAAAACACCAGTTCACCAAAACCTGACATGCTGGCACAATCTGCAAATGTTTAGCAGCATTTTATTCTGTTCTTCCCATCTATCTGAAAGTGTGTTGATGGGGTTTTTCTGGGGTTTTTTGGCTTTTCTTGTTGTGGGGTTTTTGGGTTTTTTTTAATGCATCAGACTGAAACCAGAAATCTGTACTGTAAAGATACTAAATTAATCTCCGCATTATGAGAATTGCAGGTTTACAAATGCACAAGTCAATGCCCAGCTCCTCAAGAACGGTACATCAAAAAAAACACCACCACCAAAAACAACCCAAAAAAACATAAAAAAACAGAACAAAGAATGACCTGAATTACCATGGTATAATTGTACAACATATGTCACTCTTCTGAACTAAGAAAAACACGGGACAATTTAAAACTGCATTTCCAATACAGAACACCTTTTTAGTCACATGATTACTCATATTCATTTATTTTACAAAATTCTCATGTTTTCCATCAGATAAAACATACCGTCAAAACCCAGATAATCCAGATCCAGGACTTACTACTTTTACACAGCCATAACATACCCAAGACAGCTATACAGAAGTTTTATAAATGTTACAAAACAAACCTTGCCTTAATCAGAATTGAGATACAGTGCTTATAACTTTAAACTCAGAGGATGGCATGTTAAAAAAAAGGAAGGGGTAACAAGACACACACTGGAGATCTCTCAAACAGATTTGACTCATACAGCAAGAAGAGGAATGAAACTTAAGTGTGGAGAAGCAGCCTTGCAATAATGGATTACAGAGGCCAGTCCTTTGTGTTGTACATGAGAGGTCAAAACTCAGGCCAATGTTGTTTAACATCTTCATTAAGGACCTAGACATTGAACAGGTGCACCTCAGCAAGTGTGCAGATGATAAAATCTGGAGGAGTGCTTTACACACCAAAGAGTCGTGCTGACATTCATAACAGGCTAAAGGAATAGGCAGAAGAACTTCATGGAGCCCCATAAGGAGAAATGAAGTATTAACCTGGGGAGGAGTAACTCCACACATCACTAGGGGCTGGAGGTAGACTGTGTGGAAAGCAGCTCTGATGGAAAGGACCTGTGGGTCCTGAACGATTATGAGCAGCCACAAAGAAGGCCGAGAGTGTCCTGAGCACCATTAGGAAGAATAACAGCAGCAGGTTGAGGGGTATGATGCTTCTCCTCTACTGAGCACTGGTGAGATGCATCCTGGAGTGCTAGCTTCAGGTCTGGGTTTTCCAGCACTAGACATGGATATGCTAGAGTCAGGCCATAAAGATAATTAAGGCCTGTGAACACTGGACATACAAGGGAAGGCTGAGTTAACTGGGATTTGGTAGCCTCAGGAAGAGAAGGTGGGAAGGATCCTGTTGATGTGTATAAATACCGGATAGGAAGCACTAAAGACGAGTGAGTCTGGCTCCTCAGTGGCACTCGGTGAACGGACAAGAGGCAATGACCACAAACTGAAACACCAGAAACTTAAAAAAAAAGTCTAGTGGTCTTCTTTATGTCTTTGGTTTGGTGTGTTGTGTGGTCAAACACTGGAAGTTACTTAGACAGACTGTGGCATTTTCATCCTTGGAGCTGGTCTAGATAGTCCTGCTCTGCACATGGTGCTTGGACTAACTAGACAATCCCTAGAGAAGTCCCTTCCAAAATGAGCATTAATCTGAGGGTGAAAACACACTTCTACTGTAAGAAATAGATAAACAGACAACCCACGGCACAACTGGGTTGCTTTTACTGGTACTATTTTGGTCTAACAGTAAAGATGGCTGTGTGTCAGTTCCACAAAGCTAATTCAAACAGCTCAAACATTAAAATATTTGATACCATAGATTTATTTTACCTCAGCACAAGATCTGCCTATAAGCTCTTCTGATTTCCTACAGACGGCAAAATAGGTTTCATTGCTTACAAATGTGAATGCCACAAATCCATTTGCATAATGGTCAATGGACAAAGACATAAAACCAAAAAATGATTCATCAAGTATTTTGTAACACTTCAGCTAGCTTAAATATGTAATTTTTCAAAAGAAAATACAGAAGTTTCTATACGAAAAACTCCAGATAATAGCATCCTCATCTGGTTAAAAAGCGTAATGGGGGTGGCAGAAATAAAAAAATTTTCATTATTGATCTGAAGGCAGTACCTGCCAACATGAGGGCTGAATCAGTTTCCAGTGCCCACAGCTTAACAAGATCTGTGCTATGCAGAAACCCACCTAGGTAGTTTCAAACACAAAATGAAAGACTCATTATACATCTCATTATACAAAACTTGGAAAACTTCTATTGTAAACCTCCCCTGAGGTAATGTCAGGTATTATGGATTAGGTGCAACATTCCACAGTCCTTTCAATATTCATACTGAGTACCACATGTTGATATTGCACCTAAAATAGGACATACAGCTTTGCTGTAGTAAACACTGGTTTAGTCAGCAAACAGCACAGAGGCACAACCGGAATGTAAATAAGCAGGGCTGCTCCTACTTTTTCTCTTATTTTTACAAAAAGAAATGTCACCAAGGGACAAACACAGCTTGGCAATGGTCTCGGTAGTGAATATTCTTTTTTCTTCTTCTTTCCCAATCTTAATCAGTTTTCACCAACAACACCAAAACCTTCCAGTAACTTTAACAGCTGTAGGGCAATCAGCTTAAAGACAGCCCCGCAGCCTTTCCACACCCTTTGAATGCGGCTGTGCTTACCTGGACACACAGGCAATACAGAGCGCCTGGACACTCACTGCTGGCAAGAGTAATCTCTGTAATCACAGAATGGTTGAGGTTAGAAGGGACCTCTGGAGGTCACCGGGACCAAATTCCCTGCCCAAGCAAGGCAACCTAGAGCAGGCTGCCCAGGACCACACCCCAAGAACTTTTAAGTGCCTCCAAGGATGATGACTCCCCAGCCTTAAACCAGAGAAGGCATGCACATATACACCAAAGTAACATAACATAACTCATAAACATGCAGTCAGCATGACAGACTGCAAATATGAGTCGCAGAAGAAGTTATCTGAAATGGCTGTCTGCATACTGATCACAGGAAGGCTGACACATATAGACATCAAATGGTTCCCTAATAAGCCATATGGCTCAGCCCAGCCAGCAAGTGTGAAGTTTTATTTAAATACCCTGCCAAAAATACCACAAACTTCTGCACACCTTATAACTTCCCTGTAAAAAGCAGCTCTTGAAAGAAAGAGCCTTAACAAACATGCATTAATACAGTCTATGTAAGAAGTGACATTTCAGACATTCCCTGTATCTGGTACAAACTTTTCTGGTATTTGTGTAAACTCTTGTATATTTTGGGCTCTATTCTCAGTCTTAACTGTATCATTGGCAGAAAAATACTGCCTGTTTGCAAGCTCACATAATTATTATTCCACTGAATTCTTCAGAATTATTAGTTTCACCAGAATACATATAGGTATTGTGAATAACAGTGCAATTACGTGTAATGATGTAGATTTCATGGCAGATCTTTGCAATCAATTCCTGGACCTTGTTAACCAAGCCTAAGGCTTATAACTGTTACCACAACTGTAACTCTGGTCAACATATAAAAGAACATTACTTTACTGTTCACATTATTTTATTACTGGGCAATGTAGTAGCACAGAAGTAACACTGCTTGTGTGCAGCTTCTTCATTGTACTATCAGTTCCGCTATTTATTTGATGTGGGACCCTAAGTAAATTCATCATTTACACAGGTATACCTTGCTGTCTATTAAGAATATGCTCCTGAAATGTGAGATAATTCAATACAGTGAAACAATTTTCTCCACAGAATAAATATGATACAGAGGAGACATATACAGGAACTTAAAAAATGCAAACAATTGTAACATACAGGGGCAGTACATATGACATGGCAGACAGCGAGGAAAAGGCAAAGAAGAAAGTCCATCAGCTGTCACCTCAACATCCAGTGATGACAGATCAGGAGGCTGAGATACTGGTTGTGCAATAGCTGGAGATAATGTAGTCTCTTCAGGTGTAATTAAAATTTTTCAACTGCCAATTGTCCTGAGGTTTTATGTAGAGTAGGTCTCCTGTGACATGAGACTGAATCTTCAGTGACTCTGTCTGATCATTATTAAAAATTTCAGCTGCTTCATTTGTGAGACAGAACATCGACTATAAATCTTTTAGTGTTCATACTGCCTCCTTCCAAATGGTTATATGTTCACCATCATGCTTCTCAGAGGCCCACTGCACACAAAGGTCAATCAAGTCAACCAAGGGTAAAGGACAAACCCAAGGTAATGACAACAGTTAGTAGAAGAGGGTATTATTAAATGATCAATACTGGAACTCTGAATATGAGAGACTGAGAAGAAATTGATAGCATGATATTACCACATCTGCTTACTTCTTTCAGAGATTTGTCTTGCCTGCTCAGACTGCAAAAATTACTAAGCAGGAGCTGTTTCTCACTGAGTGTTTACATATCGTCTCATCCTGCCAACCTCAGTTGTGATATGCATGCGCCTCTCTGGTAAAAATAAGAGAGACAACTATTTTCAGACCAGTGTGCTATTTTGAGGTGGTTCATTTTACACACTGAAAAAGAATATATTTCAACAAGCAGCCAAAAAGCACCCTTAAGAAGTATGTAACAGAACTGGAAATTATAGCTGAGACAGATAAGCTCCTGGTCTACTTCCAGGGACACTAATCATAAAAACCAATCCGAGATTCAATATAGATGCAGCTACTTTGTGGGACACTTTGAAGTCTATAGCTGATCGAGTTTTAAGCATGTAGGGTCAGTTATGCATGTATATTTTTCAACTGAATTACAACAGCACAAAAATATTCCATAACTTGACCAAGAGGTACCCTACAATAGGAAGTACAACATTGGTTATGAACCCAGTATCCGGATTCTATTTAGAACACCAATTTTGTCACAGTATCCTAAAGTTTATTTAAGAAACAGAATTTTAGCAAGTTGTATATATACAAGTATGAAATTGGCTACTTAAGTTTCATGATAGTGAAGCAGAATCTCAGTTTATTCAGGCAGCCGCTCATTGCTCAAACAACTGAGCAGGCAATCTATAGAAAATATGTAACAAATGCCTCTTACAAAAAAAAAAGAGAAAACCAATAATGACAAAAATCCAGAAGGTTCTTAAAATACCCAACCAAACACAACAACCCCATCAAACCCCCATCCCCATCAAAACCTGACAATTTAGAAAACATTTCTTTTTAATGGATGAGGCAATTTTTCAAACAGTTCTTCAGAAGTATGAGAAGCCTGTCAGTGCAAGATGCAGAAATGTCATGTTGTAAGTGAAGCTCCACTGTACAACACAAAAATATTTTAGGCCATACTGTAGGCCCACAGAATAACCCTTTATCAAGAGTTGTACGCTGCTATGAGAAAGGGTGTGAAAAGGTAAAGCAAAGGTACAAGCCTCACCACAATGGCTACATCCTCTTTCGCATGTGAAGCAACAGAAGAAAGTGGAAGAGTGTTAGCAAGAAGTAGTACCCACTTCTGGGAAATGGAATATGGGAAGTAGCAGCAACTGGAACAGTGCTCAGCTATGAACACTGAACTAAGGAAGCTATAGGGAATGACCTCTGTGGGGGACAGTGTCTGAAATGGCAGTGAAAATGGGGAGAAGAAAAGTTCGCCATGAGCTGAGCGTAGAAAGCAGTAAGATCCTGCAACGAGTTCAGTCCTTCTCAAATGAGCAATCACAGAGGACAGAATAACAAACACTGGATGGGATCAGATATAGAGCCTAGCCAGGTCAGTGAAGGGGGAAAGGGGAGGGGGAAGAACAGAAGAAAGAAGATAAGCAGGCCCCTTCACTGACTCATACCAGAGCTACTGCTACTGGAAGGGAGACAGATTTTAGCTGGAGCTTTTGCCTCTGCTTTTCTTCCTCTCCTCTCAGAAAACCAAGAAAAGAAAGCACCAAACATAGACGTCTACCTGAAATACGTTCAGATTCTGCTGACTGTAAGCCCCTACTCTATATTACATTTAGCCTCAGAAAAACTTGTAGTCAAAAGCATGCAAGAGTAACTTAAAAACATACTTTTTTTTGGCTGGGTTTTTGTGCTGCCCTAAGATTCTTTCTTGGATCAGTGATTTAATAATGTAAAATATAAAACCCCTCCAAACAAGACAAATACATAAAGTGGGAGTTGAGGACAGCAGTTATATTACAAATTACAAACTGCTTTTTTCTATGTAAATTCCTAATCTGCCTTCTCAAAAGGCCCTCCTGTCAACTGAGCACACATTTTTCAGCCTGACACCCTTCAAAAGCAATTTTAAAATGTGAACCTATTTTTGTAAAATTTACCACGTATCAGCCTCAAATCGCATTCACATCAAAATTACTTTTTTTTTGCTAATATTTCAACTATCTGTTTGACAATACTCATTATGACTCAGCAACAGATATCCCCTATGTGGTTTATGAGTAGTATCTTCAGCTACTTGTGCTCCTCTTGTTAAACGAAGTGATAATTTAGCAACCTCAGCTTGCTTATTAACGTTTCTCCTGAAATGACACCCAGTTCATCTAGTCTTCCTGATTTTTTTATAAATGGATTTACAGCTTGGTTCTTTCTGTAGTTGAATAAGCATTTGACAGGAACACTCAACTGAGCATTCACGTACATGTTCTGAAGCAGTCAGTAAAAGACTCCAAGAGCTTGAAACGGCCAAGAGCTAGTAGAAAACAAATCAAAGCTTTAATACCTGCATATACCACAATAGATCTCATAGTAAACAGATCTTCACAGTACATGGGACAGCAATCTTCTTCTGAGATCACCTAAATAAGTTTGGAATGAGGTTTAGGGTGACTTACAGTGCTTGATTTGCAAACAGGGAATTAAATTCCACATACTTTTTCAGAGGAATAACGATAATACAGACATGGCATCCTTTCACTTAGTGGGGTTCCATACGGCTCCATCCTTGGCCCAGTTCTTTTCGACATCTTCATTAATGACTTGGACGCAGGATTTGAAGGAATACTAAGTAAGTTTGTGGCAACACTAAATTGGGAGGAGCTGCTGACTCTCTCAAGGGCAGACAGGCCCTGCAAAGAGACCTTGACAAATCAGTGAGATGGGCAATCATCAACCATGTGAGGTTTAACAAGGTCAAGTTCTGGATTCTGCACCAGGGATGGAGCAACCCTGGTTTTGTGTATAGACCAGGGAACAAGAAGCTGGAGAGCAGCACTGTGGAAAGGGACCTGGGGATTCTGGTCAATGGCAACTTGAACACGAGTCTTTAAGCCATTACAGAGTATCCAAAGGATGGCCACAGGGATGGTGAAGGGCCCTGAGGGGAAGCAACATGGGGAGCAGCTGAGGTCTGCTTGGTCTGTTCAGCCTGGAGGAGACTGAGGGGAGACCTCACTGCAGTCCTACAACTTCCTCATGAAGGAGGTGCAGATACAGATCTCTTGCCTCTCCGGACCAGTGTCAGGACTCGAGGAAATGACATGAAGCTGCATCAGGGAAGGTTTAGGTTTGATAACAGGAAAAAGGTTTTCCTGCCATTGGAACAGGTTCCCCAGAGAAGCAGTTGCAGCACAAAGCCTGACAGAGTTCAAGAATTTGGACAACCTCTCAGGCACATGGTGTGTCTCTTGGAGTGTCCTGCACAGAGCCAGGAGTTGGACTCCAGGATCCTGATGGGTCCTTTCCAACTCAGCACATTCCATGATTCAATGACTAAGATTTATGGAATAACCTCTTCCCAAACAAAACAATAAACATATATGAGTTTTATGATTACAGATATGCCTTACCTTAAATATATCTGTCTTGAAGCTATAAATTCAGGTACTTAGGTGATTGCAAAAATCTTAACAACATTCAGATTAGCAACAGGAATGACAATTCAAGAATTGGCAATTCAACTAACAACAATACATTAACAGAAAAATAAATTTTCATTATGATTTCACTCTAAACACGGGCTTCGCCATTTTTCAAAGCTTTTTTCTATTTTTATGAAAAGCATTTACAAAAGTACTAGTTAGCAGACCATACTATCTGAGAATAAAATGCGACTTTGTTTCATACTTGAACACTACCTTGCGAATTAAAACCTATTGTTTTTATGTATAAGCAGCAATATTATGAAAGTTCCTTCGAGGTATAAATATCGGTGTATCAGATAATATCTATTGTACAATAAAGCACAAATTCAACACTGTTTTCATTTAATTACCACCATGGCAGTGGTGGCAGTTGCAGAATTTCTGAAATTATACTTTTGTCCACGTCGCTATGTCAACAGACATGCCAGTCTGCTTAAAAAAACACCAATCAGTTAATATTGAATGAAATGGCTCAACCAGCTCACTTTACCTTTTGTTATTGTAATCAGAATTTTACTCTTTATTTCACAAAATAAAAGAATATAGTAAGCAGATCTTTGGGCTTAAACAAAATTTTGATTCCTTTCAAGCTCTTACTATGCAAAGATGTAGGACATCAAGACAGAACTTGCACAGCCTTGCCAAATACAACAAGATTTCTTCCTCAAAAGACATAAAGAAGTTGTCAAATGTTATTGCCAATACAGTCCACTCTAGAAGCTGATCCTTCTATTACTTTTAATTAAAAGTCTGATTTTTTCCTCCTCCAACCACAAGCCACTTTCATTTTTTAGACTATACCAGTAAACCTTTACAAATTAATTGTTGGGTACTGGATTACATAAAAGCCTTCAAAGGTAACACCAGCAATGCCTGTCATTCACACACCTCACTGAGTGCAGTGCCTCCACAAGATGGGGCAGAAAGCACAGGTAGGTGCCTTCAGGACCACTATCCATAGCTGCTGGTGGACACAAGGATACAGCAGTGCCAGACAACTGACTTTCTGAACATCTGCATTGCCACATACCAATCAAACCCCCTTCGCTCAGCAGGGGTAATTTGGAGTCTGTTCTGAACCTGACTCTCAATTAGCTGCACAGCTTGGGCACACAGCTATAAACACACTAAGAGTCGTGCAAAGTTAATCACGCTGGAGGTGGAGCAGCCGATACAGCCATAATGGGTTGATATCATGGAGGCAACAAGGCAACTGAGCACCTCTCCTGGAGGCAAGGCACACACATGAAACCCAGTGAGAAAGGGTTATTCCCACCCAGACCAACTCAAGTGAAGACACGCATCACATTGCCTGTAAGCCAAACAATAAGGACATCCCATTGTCTTAGAGAGTATGCTAAAAGTTGTTTTCACTATTCCTTTTTCCTCAAAGAAAATGACAGTGTAGATGTGATTACACTTCGTTTTAAATTTCAGCTCTCAGAAGTAGTGTCAGAGTACTTCTGACAATGAGTGCTTGGGTACAACACCTCTGAAGAGAGAATTAGTCTCTTACATTTGTCTGCTTTTCTAAAAAGAAAAAAAACCAACAATGCAGAGATTCAATAAGAAACACATGAAGCTTAACAGCAAACACTACTAAAGGTATAGAGCATTAAAAAAAATTAAAAGTCTGAAAAGGAAATAAATAGGACAGACAAGTAACACTGCTTTTGCAGACTCAAGAGAATTTTCTCTAACGAAGACAAATTAGAAACACTTCTATTATGCAAACTGACATTAAAGTTTATGGTTGAGGAAGCCAGGGATTTCCTACTGTATTCCTAATAGCTGGACAACTAAACTACTTCACTGTTTACTTTATGATGCCACATTCATGATATGGCATAGCCTAAACATTTTTATAAAAGAAAATAAGCCTTAATGAGCTAACCACACGCATGCACAAAAATCCTGCTACCTGCCAACAACCTCAGGCTCTGCATTTTTTAATCATGAAATCGTTACTCCTGCCATTACATAAATATTATTACATAATATCTCCTTTGTACGCAGAATAGAGCTACAATAAAATAGGTCCCACTATTTCAATATTGTATCTATTAATCCCACTCATTCACTTAATAATTTGGAGCTGTAGTTGCATCAAAACACAACAGCTTGAATATGTCATATTTCTCTGTGCTTAAACAGAGAAGACAGTTAATTCTGGATTAAAAAAAAAAGCCAACAAAAATTGTACAAAAAACCACTGCTCTACTATAGTAAATGCCTGAAGGGGAAAAAGCCTCTGCTGTGCTGTTTTATTACACATTTTTTGTCTTGTCTAAGATTTAATCTATGTGTATCAATAGATAATTTTCAACACGCCAGTCAACAAAATATGCAGAAATAACTTAATTCACGAGGTCAGCATTACACAGCATAAGTGTAAAGTGATCACAAGCAATGAAGGTTAGTACGTCTGAGACCTCAAAAAACAGGGTTTTTTCAAATTTAATATTAAACGTATGGGCAAACCACAATACATATTAAATCAATTTTCCTAAGTCATTAATTTGTTAGAAATTTGTTCTGAGAACGTATTTGTTTGTGTTGGTCAGAAACACGTCTGAGACGTGGGACGGCGGTAAGCACAAGGCCACACGGCCAGGAGGCAGAGAAGCAGCGGCATGTGACATTCGGGAGTCTCGGGGGGCAACATGTGGCCGGCGCTCAGGACGCTCCTCTCTGCAGTGCAGCACCGCTGCCTTGGGCCGTGCGCGGTCCCCGCCGCCACACGAGCCGCCACTTCCCAAGTGCCGCACAAGTCCCACTTGTGCCCGCGCTCAGCGGCTTCCCCTTGTCGGCTCGCCCTCCGCACCAACAGCTCCCGAGAAGGGCAGGAGCGGCGGTGGGCACCGGGATCGAGGGCGGCACGGGCCGGCGCCGGTGTTTGCACAGCTGCGCCGCTCTCCCGGGGCAGCCCCGCACAAAGCCCCAGCGGCCCCGCAGCCCCCGGGCGGGCGCGGCGCGACTCCCGGGGCAGGTGCCCGCGCCTCGCCGCTGCCCCGCCGTCCCCACGGCCGCCGCTGGCAGGTGAGACGCGCCGCAGCGGCGGCGCCGGGCGTGGAGGGGGGGCGCGACCCAGCCACAAAGAGCGGGAGCGGGGTGGGCGGCGGCGGGGCCGGCGCCAGCACGACCCGCGGCGCCGCAGCGGGGGAAACGTCCCCGCCCGCCGGTCGGTGGCGGGGGTCATCCCTTACCTGCAGGGGTGGCGCCGAAGACTCTCACGACGGGCACCCGTTTGGCCGGAGCCTCTCGGAAGCGGGACTGGCAGGGGTCCAGGCCGGGCAGCGGGCTGCCCATGTAGTAGTCGGCAGTCACGATCCGCACTGAGAACATGTTTGTTCGCCGCCGCCGCCGAGGCACCAGCACAGCACCGAGCGAGCGAGCGCGGAGCGAGCGCGGAGCCCGCACGGCTCCCCCCGCCCGCCGCCGCCGCAGCGAGCGCGCGCGCGAGCGCAACACTCCCCGCGCCTGCCGCTCCTCGCCCGCCCGCGGGAGCGCGCGCAGCCCCGCACGCGCCTTGTCCGTGTCTCTGCTCCCCCCCAACCCCCCCCCCCCGCCGCCGCCTGATGCCGCCGCTCTGCGCGCGTGCGCGGCGGCGCGCCCCCCGCGCGCTCCTACAGCCCGCGCGGCCGCGCGCCCCCCAGGGACAGCGCGGGCTCGTGCTCCGCGGACGCCCCGGCGGCGACGGCGGCGCCCCGGCCCCGGGCGGCAGCTGCTGTTGCCATGATGATGTCGTCACGGATGCAACCATTGGGGGAGCTGGAGGGGGGGGGGGTTGTGGATGGGCCATGTGTTGTGGGGAAAGGGGCTCAGCGAGCGGAGGACGTGCACCTCACTGCCCGACACACACGCGCGCTCCCTCCCCTCATCTTTCGGTTGGGCTCAACAGGCTGGGCGCGAGCGCGCGTGGGAGCGGGTGAAAAATCATTCTATCGTTTCCCCTGGTGGCGAGGGAGGAGGCAGGGAGAGAGAGAGAGAGAGAGAGAGAGAGAGGGACGGCCTCGGTGACTCGGCAATCGGCCGCGCGGGCTGGGGGTGAGGCTGCGGAATCCCGAGCCGCGGATGGGGCGGGAGAGGCAGCGCTGCCGGGACACGACGGGGTTAAGCTGGGTCGACCGCCATTTTGAATGGCGGGGAGGTGAGTCTCCGCACGCCGCAGGGGCCACCAATAAAAACCCACCAAAAACACCTAAGAAGATGGGGGCGAGGACGGAGACGGGACCGGGAGGACGGGGTGGAGCGGCCGCGCTCCCGCTGGCCGTGACGGTGAGCGCGCGCGACGCGGAAGCGGGGCGGGGCCGGGGCTGCGGAAGGACGGCGGCGATTGGCGGCGGGGCCGAGCGCGCGGAGGGGGCGGGGCGAGGTGGGGCCGGGCCGGGCGCGCTGCGGCGGAGCGGCGGGGGCGGGGCCGCGCCCCCGAGTCCCTGCGGGCGGCTCGGCCCCGCGGCGGCCGCGTCCCCCCTGCTCCTCTGCCGCCTCCTCCGCCCTTTAGGAGAGCTTGCTTTGCGGCTTGCAGCGCTCTCGTGCAGCTTTTTATTGAAAACCATAAAAAAGGCGTGACTTTAGGTTGAGGCACTGAAAGAACCTTGAGTTTAGGTTTAAGATTCCTATTGCAGTCTCTTTGTCTGAGAGCTGCGGATCGGGGGGTAAAAACCTCAAAACACAGCAAATCCCCAGGGAGTTGGCGGTGTGGGAGATGAGCCGGTTAAAAGGCCAAATGCTCTCACGATGCATGATACATATGAGCGATGCTGATACATATGTGCGTGCGGGACTGGATGATACGAGGCAATGTATAAATCTATAAAACCTGACAAACGTCCAATATGTGAACACATGTTTCGCATTTTGGTTACATGTGTTTTGGGTTTAGATTTGAACAAAAGACAGGTCAGGCAGTTGCTACCCTTCATTTTTTCATTGTAATGAACAGGAAGCTTGCCTGTCTACTCAAGAGTAACTGGTTTCCTACTCTTTCTTTGTAAGCTGTTTATTTTCTCTAGCTCACATCTGTTTTCCTCCTTACACTTATTTTTATGTGAATAGAAAAAAAACCAAACTCCAACTACCTAGTCATCAAGAAATCTTGTGTCACAGAAGTGGTTGAAATCGGGTTGAAATCCAAACTCTTTTCATTGTATCTGAAGAATAACTGAGCTACAATTTTAATTTTTGACAATTGTTTACATTTGCAAAACTAATATTTGGAAAACCTTTGGAACTGCAAAAATACTCTTACGAATACTTAGATTTCACAAAGGCTAATAAATCACTAGGAGGGGATTGTTAACAAACAGCATCTCTAACTATTGTTATTGGAATACATTTTGTACTGCTCCTTCACGAATCCATTTCCTTAATTTTCCATAGAACTTTGGTAGGGACAATAGCAGTTTTGTGTTACTCCATTCCATGCTCTGTTTTCTTTGTGTTCACACGAGCTCCTTGACTTGCTGAGCATTGTGTGTTCCCAGCACTGTGTATTTCACTGACAGTTTAGTGTCATTGAGCACTGGCAGACGTGGGCTGGTGCCTGCATGAGCTGAAGGTACGTCAGCAGTCCCCCTCTGCTGTGTTGGGGGGTACCAGGAGGCTACTGCTGTGTTCTGTTGTCACCTGCACAAGCAGCAGAATGTGATGTTGTATCTCCCCCTCAGCTGGGTTGGTGAATAAACCGAGACATTTGAGCCGCTGGTGGATTCTGGTTTCTCCTAAATAAGTTTGGTGTGTGAGATGTAGCACAAGTTCATACCTGGGGGCCCTGCTGAAGAGGCCAGTTGCCCAGAGTAGAATAGTGTAGAGAGCTGAAATAACTAACTTCTTAGAAGCATAAAGCAGGATTTGCTAAAGCATGTCATGTAGAGTCTTCTATTTAAAATGACAAAATTTTTAATGTTGTTTATTGAATCAGGGAAAACCATGCTTTGAAATCATAAAGGACAAGAACAGTTGATACCTAACCTAGTGCCAGTTCCTTGTATGAATGAGGTATTAATTTGATATCTGAAAGTGTTACTCTCAGAAAAAAGATAAAGTGACTTCCCTCTTTCATATAAATAGCTTTATCTGAGTTGTAGTCTTAAAGCCATGCAGACACTTTTGTGGAACTTGCATGCTTTCTGAGTGGCGCCTTTTCAGTTTCCCTTAGTTTGCTGTAGCTCACTTCTGCTTTCAGTTTTGTCTTGCAGTCAGCTCAGTAGGTTCGTCTGCAGGGTTGCACCAAGGTAAGACTGTATTTTTGGTAAAGGTTTGAGTCAGCACTGTCACAGGAGGTCCCCTGCCCTCCTCCTCATGTCAGTGCAAGCGTTTGAATAGCTGCACAGAAACCTGACTCGGAAACTGAGCCAGGTAAAAGCGATCCCACTAAAAAATATGGGCTAGTTTTAACCTCGATCAGGTCCTTGATCTGCCTCATTATGTAGGATGTGAAAGCCTGTGCTTGCACAGAGGAGGAGGCAGTGCAGAGACTGAGATTGAGCAGCAGGAAGGAAGAGAGCACTTCTAGAAAGCTTGGCTTGTGGTAGTTGTTGAAGACTGAAAATCGGTTTAACCCTTTCAACAGATGACAGACACAAAGCCTGTTTATGGATTTCCTACATTTCAATTTGTGTGTCAGGGTTTGTTTTTAGGAGTTGTTTTATGTGTTGTTCATTCACATGTAGGTATGCATGTATGATATATAAATTTTGTTGTAGTTTACACTTCATTACCTGAAAATGCTGCTGTCCTAGGATGTCAGTAATTGTAAAAGGAAACATCCTGATTAGAGAGCACTACCACTCATTTTCTCTGGAACCTCCAAACACTGTGTGTTCTCTCTCTAAGGTTTCGTCCCGTTGTCTGTTATAAAGCAAGTCACCCCTTTCTCTGTTCCTCCAGTTGCTAAGCAGCAGCTGTTCTCCCCATTAGCCAGCCAAGTATTTGCATGAAAATAATCACTCTTGAATATATAACTGGTCCTAATTATGCACAGCTAAACAGCTGTACAATCAAAATTTGAGTATTAATAGTATTATTTATAAGCATAACTGATGACAGCCTTTTAAGTAAGAATTTCTCCACAGAATAATATCAATAAAGGTTTGCCCTGTTTCTTAAAACAAAAGGCATGCCAGTTTTCATTTTTGTTTAATGCTTACTGTGTAGCTACTTAAAAAAACTGGTCACAAAATGATATCTGCAGTTCACAAAAAATTATAAATTAAAATATAAGCAGACAGAGGATCATCTAGTGACTAAACACAATGGAGGCCAGGGGAAAAGCCACATTTTTCAAGTATCTATTTATAGTAGTAGAGTGCAACAAAATTTGATGATAAGAGTTTAGACTATGACACAAAGGTAAAATTTCTAGCTGTATATCTGAACTTCAAAACCACTTAGTCGTCTATGTTTGAGTTCCTACTGATTTCAAGGATTTTCAGTGTTTCTGAGGTCTGTGATCTGAAATCTTGGAGTGCTCTCTCAGACAGGGGATTTATCCCAACTGTTAATTCAGAATGAGAGACAAGTGATATGTGCTATCCCAATTTAGACAGTCAAACTGTCTGCGTTACACAGTAAGGTTATTTCCCAGTGTGGCCCTACTGACTAAGTGAATGAAGAAGCTCTAAATCTTCACACTGAAATACGTGGTACTACACTGTACAGTTGTGGCCTGCCAAATGTGCACTTGCCAAATGTGCACTTGCTTTGTGACAGTCCATAGTCTTGTGTTAGACTCTAAGGCTCCGTACACAGCCAGTGCAAGAAGCCCTCACGTGAGGGTTCTGACAAGCCTTGCTTCTACTCCAGGTAGCTAAGCCCACTAAAGGCAGAATGTGAAGCAATACCATGCATGTACATCAGACCAGCTGAAAGTCAATTACTCTCTGGACGTTATCAGATAAAATCTAAAGACAGTCTGTGAACAGCAAGGAATTGAGCAACCTGTGGATACCAAACTGCCTCAAAGTAACTCTTAGGCTGCTGAATTGATTTGTAGAGGTAACAGTGTTTTGGAAATAATACTTGAGATCCTAATTAATGAGATGTATTTATTTGTTTGCTTGTTTTAATTCTCAATTACTAGCTACAGGCTAGGCAGTAGACTCTGAAGGTGTAGTCAATGGCTTTACACAAAATCATGTCTTGTCACTAGAAACATGATGGAAAAATGAAACTGGGTCTCAATTATGAAAATAGTAGAAGTATCAAAAAAGTCTTTTAGCAAAGACTCTTAATAAGCCTGTCAGGGCAGGAATAGTGCCATGTGATTGGAAAGTCACAAATGTGCTTGAAGGAGAGCCCATGGGCATTTTATGGGACATAGGAAACAATTGATAACATAGCATATGCAAAGGCATAGAAGTAAAAAAAAAGAGATATATCTTTGGTGTAGTAACATTAGATTCTGTTGGGGTAACTGTGTATTTTTTTAAATAAAATAATTATTTGACAAAAATAAGTCAATTTCATAAAACCATCAGAGCTGGAAGAGACTTCAAGATCAGCTAGTCCAGCTGTTATCCAAGCACCACCATGATCAGATTTAATCTGTGCTTCATATAAAGATTCAGTATAGTGTCATATGAGAAAAGAAGGAAGATGCATAACATAAAGAATTGCTGATGGATTGTTGTGAGAGAAAGACTGTAAAACTGGAAGTCAGCTCCAGGTAGAGTCTGCTTATTTACTGTATTTAGTCCTAGTTAGCATATCAATAAAAGTTGCTAATAACCTTAAATTTGGAGGAGAACAGCATATCAAAAAAGATCCAAAACTTTGGCGTTAAGAAGGAAGAAAAAAGTGTTTAAGCCGAAGAACACTCTCAATGTAGAATGATTAGACAAACTGGAAAGAAACTTTCCATGAAAGAAGGTTTCTATCCAATGGACAAATGGATTTCTTCTCTCAGTGAAAGCAGCAAGGCAGAGCATTTTAATAAATTTTAATATGGAGATTGATGAGATTATGGAAAAGGTTATATAATGTTTGCTGGTTATTGCACATGACTGCACCTGATTATCAAAATTCTAGGAGGACTGCATGTAGATCCCTGAACATTTCAATAATGGATTCCTCTAATCAATGCAGACAATTTAGCCATTAGGCTAAATGAGTTTTCATCATCATTGTACAAAACACATTGTATACCATGGAGATGGTACAGCTTTCTGTTTCAGAAAATCTGGACAGTAGTGTAAAAGGCAACCCTTCTACAACATGCATCGTGGCCTCATGGAGATGTTCCTATCTGTAAATGAATTGTGTGTACAAACTCACATACATAATCTTCATATGAAAATGCAGACTACCTTTGACCATCTTTGTTTCCTGGGTTGTATTTGCATTTAGCAATATGTTTCAAACAGTTTTCATTGAAAGTTATCTTTTTATTTTTCTTTTTTTTTTTATTAATAATTTTTTTCTAACATTTTCAGGTCTTGCTGTTGCCCTGTATCAGAAAAAACCTGCCACTGGATGTGCCTGCAGGAAAATGCATAAGTATTCAAGAAAATTATATAAATTGCAGTGTAAAAATTAATAAAGAATTACATGTGTAACAATATAGAACTATTTTTTTTAAAAAATTAGAAAGTGTATTTAATTGAGGAGCAGCACATGCATCACGTAAGAAAAGGCCAGTAAACATTTAATTGTAAATACGAGATTCCTGATTTGCTCTTTGCTGACAGAATTCGACATGTCAAGAAGTGATTGAAGTTCCCTTCCATTCTTGGAAAATGACCTATTGTCAACAAATAAAATAATTATATGATTGCTTAAGGAATTCAGTTTAGTGTAACAAGAATTCACACTGTTGGGAAGCAGTTAACAGTGTAGCAGTAATTTAGAGATTGCATATATGACAGTGAGAATTTCATAGATGAAATTTGATTAAGATGAACTGATTAAGTCTTAGATAATTGAGGAACAGTGCTAGAGTTATTGGCATTGCTGAACCAACGTAATTTAAAATCCTGTCTATTGCTTTGTACTAATGACTGTAAAAGTTGGGAATGGACTCAAAAGAGAAAACAGTGTGTAATGACATATAACATTTGAGCATTAATATTATTTTGGGAAATGGTATGTTCAACAGAGTTACTGGCACATAGTGAAGTATACAGAGAGAAGTAGTTGAGCATTTGAATAACTTTCTTTTTAAAAAAAATCAAAGTAATAAGTTCATTTGTACAGGAGAGCTGCCAATCCCTCCATATTCTGAAATTTCTACTCCACACAGTGTAGCTCAGGTAGATGATTGTAAGAATTGCTTTTAAACAGGCAAGTGAAACATAATTTTTCATATTCTAGTTCTGATGAATAGCTGAAGCATTTAGTTGAAAGTCTCCATTGAGAAATATGTCTGGTGTGAAGACAGTTAGCCCAAATGGTTCAAATAATAAGTAATTAGAAGGATGTTATAATGGAAAATTTTCAAGTACTATAACTGCCAAACCCTCTATCGTTCTTCTATAACTTGTGTAGCCAAATACATGAGTATATGGTTATTATTTGAATTTTTGTTGTTTTAAAATGGAAAATGTATTTCTGTGAATGAATCACAGAAATGGGGCTGGATGGAAAGGAGTGAAAGCCATTTAATTTTAGATGCTCTGTTTTTTACTGCCATGTTGTCTGACTTATGGGAGGCATTCCTCATTCATGCATCAGACAAAGTGAAAGAAGCCTCAGTGCAATATGTAGATCACAAGCAGCCATCTGTTACTCGAAAGGAGAGAGGAGTGTTGCTATAAGAGTAAACTTAAAATGTTTTAAGATTAGCTTAGAGATGGCAGAGCTCCATTAAATATTTTGTCCATCTCTGTTGGTATTGGTCCCTGTCATATATGAATGTATACATTATACTGACGTTTCAGATACCTGCTATATTTTTTTCTATTAGGCCAATTACCTCTAGTTCAGAACTCAGTATGTGCTTTCTCTGAGTTCCTAAATAAGTGTATGTATATAACCTTTTATCGCCTCAAATAATTATTTTTCTTCTTGAGGTTTGTTCCTTTGAAATCATTTTCCTGATCAAACTGAATGTAAAAAAGCATTTTGAACTTCTTACTTGCTTAGCTTAAGCTAAGTAAAGTAACACTTGCTTAGGCTTGTAACATTTCGATTCTTTCCTGCAAAAGAATTTGTGTTATTTTTATGGGAATTCCATCTAATTTGCATAGATCTTTCTTGTAATATGCCTAGAACACATTTGTGATGTCCAGACATGGTTGTAAAGAGCGTGGATGAAGAATTTATGTTTTATGTCCAGGCAATCATATGACCTCCATTTGTAGGGCAGAATTAGTTACTTGGGGGTATTTGTATTTGGTCCACCACGAGGCTTGGAGGACTCTGTTGCACAGTCTGCCTACAGCTGTGTTTAGACAAACCATTACCTTCCTGCTCCAGGATACACTGCTTCCAAGTATGCAACCCAAATCTAAATTAGTCTCTTTGTTGGTACTCTTACAAATCTATTTGTAGTTTCTGCTTGCTTGTTATCCTTAGATCCTTTACAAATATGATGCTTCTGGGGTACTTCCATCCCACTGAATGTATTCCAGAATCTGTTCCAGAATATTTCTCTCAGTCTTTTCCATAGCAGTAGCTTGCTGTTTCTTGTATTCAATTTAATTTTACAGTTTCCTGGCTGCATTTTAGCCTCACTAATTTATGCTGAAGTATCTCTCTGTCTTCAAAGTTGCCCACATTGTAGCCTCTTGGGGATTAATGAAGCTGTCAAATAAAACAAGACCTTTCAATGGTTCCTGTGGCACCACAGGTACAGATAAATTACTGCTTTTCCTTTATTCCAGTTTTATCTTTAGCCCTATAAAAGTCTGTATTTTCTTTAAGCTACAGAATTTTTACACAGTCCTTTGGACCTCACATTCTGCGTTGTAATCTATGCAGCACATCCTAAGTGATTTTTGAGGTTTCATTAGAATACCATATACATTCCAAAAACTATCCAATATCTAATATCTAAAAAAACCTAATATCTAATATCTAAATATATCTAATATATTAGATATAAAGAGTTAGAGCTAATATAGTAATAGTATCTAAAGAGTTCCTTTGGACCCTGTATTTTGTTCTTGCTTTTGGGGGAAGTGGTGGTGTTAGTTTTATTGTAAGCTAAATATTGTCTAGTATTCTGCTGTCCTTTAAGGGTAACATTTTCAGGCTTCCTTCATCTGAAATTAAGTTTAATGCAATTTCAGAGGTAAGGCTTTTATCTAGATGTTTAAAAAACTAGTTTTATGGCTACTGAAGCCTAGTTTCAAAAGTGTTCACTTACTGAATACTTTTTGCTGGTGTTCTTTTTTTCCTCAGTAGGGATGATATTATGTTATTTTAATAGTGAGATATTCTTCTTCTTATTATTATTACTATGACAATCTACCAGTTCTAGTACTGTCTGCTGAAAGATGACCCTGAAAATGCACACCCCATCAGCACACAGATCTACCTCAGCAATTCGAGACTTGCAAATAAAATCAATTGATCGTTTTATGTCTCAAAGCATGAGGTAGGTGCCATTGGAGATGCAAAATGGGGAAGACCCCAAATTTGTAGAGTAGATCTGCTAATCTAAAGTGCTGTGCTAACTGAAGTTAGGACAGATTGAAAGGCAGGACACTGTGATTCTGTTTCCAGATTTTGGGGAGGAAAATCATGTGTGCTGTTTATAAACACGTAGTCGCATACAGAAATTGGCGATGTTCTCTGGGGGAGCTGTGCAGTTGAGTGACTGGAACTGGATTCTGTTACAATATGGTGCATGTTTCCTGCTGTGTCTTGAGTAATCTTGCAGCTGTTTTATTTAAAAAATCAGTGACACTAGTTTTTGTCCAAAAGCAGGACCTTTATGACTTGGCTAATAAGATGAAACAACACTGTCCCCAAAATCTGTGAATTATTAAGTACTATTCCTTATTTCAGCCTCTTCACATACTCCACCTCCACCTTCCTTTCCCCGTGCTACTTTGTAAGCTATTTTGTGGAGACAGTACTTTATCCTGTTTTTCTGAGGACAGCACTGAGGCTTTTGACCTGTTTTCGTTTTAATCTCTAATAATAAGTAACTGATGTGTTTGCATTAGGACAGCGTTTTTTGAAAAAACAAACAAAAAGGTGCGTGAAATTAGTAATGCACAGGGGAAAATAGGAAATAATTATGCCATAAAAATAATTTTGAAAGAGTCTCACATTGTTCAGAGAGGGAAGAGAACCTTCCAAGAAGTGATCACATTCTCAAACTCAGCTTCAGACACATTCTTTACCTTTAAAAGGAAACAGAAGATAATCAGTCAGTAAATCAAGTGTAGTTGTGGGCTTGTCTGCAAAGCTGTAGCATTCTGAAATAAGGCATTAGGACTGGACATTTGAAACAAGAATTACCAGTGCCAAGGTCTCTTGTGCTTTGAGGAAAATCAGTATGTCTTTCATTAAACAATACCTTTTCTGCATAATCTGAATTATTTTTTTTTCTTAATCATTGTCTAAAGATAGCAGCTATGGTGGCTATTCTGGGTAGGTATTTTAGGTATACATTAAAAATCAGGCTATATAAAAATCAGGCTATATATCTGTGCTGTAATGAATAAGCTTTTAAACGCATTCTAAGTTTTTTTAATATCTATTTGCTTGAAGAGGAAATTGGATTTCTAATGAAAGATGTCCACCTTTTCTTAGTTCCTGTTGGAGAAAAAAAAAGCCATGTTTAAAGACCACATGTTTTAGCTGCCACTATTTTTTGTGATCAAGCTTTCAATACTAGTAATCTGCGTTTCCCCTCTCTTGCTCCAGCCAAGGATAATAGTCAGTTTCCCAAATTTTTCTTTTTCTTACTGGCACAGAATTGCTTTTTTTTCTTTTAAAGTACTTCAGACATTACTTCTTTTAAACAAAGGAATCCACAGCATCCATGTTTTTGAAGCTTATCATGAGTAGCTTTAATCTTTTATCACAATTTGAAAGTATTAGCATTTTTAAAATTAAATAGTCCTGTTTAGAAGTAAATTTCATTCAGATAAAGAGAAAATACAGCAGTAGTTGCCAAAGGGATAAAGTGCATTACCTATACACATAAACAGCTTTATTTCTTATGTTCTGACAGAAAATGCAATGAATGAGCCTGTTATAAGCACAGCTTTTCAGTGAATACTGTATTGTTGTTAGCATAATATATATGTTCCTAAGAACTCAAAACTTTCAAAGCTTATTTTATTTTAATAATTCATAAAATTGTAACACTCCTACTTCCAAGGCTTAAAAATTTCAAATTATTTGGTATGGACTGTAGCATTAGAGTAGAATTCATAATTTCCTCCTTTGGACCCTTTTTAATGTTACTTACCATATGTTGCAACTGTACTGGAAAATGAAAAAGGCTGCTGAGACCACTGCATCCCCCTGTCTTCCAGTGCTGTCCCTGGCCACTGTGGGAATGCTGCTTTGGATGGCTCTTGCTCTTAGGGTCTTAACCTGCCCCCCAGCACACTGGCCCAGGTGACAAGCAGGCTGGTGTTCAGGTTTGTTCCTTTGGACCATTTTACTAAACCAGATCAGGTTTTTAAAATGTGCCAATTTGACAAATTCAGAACAAGACCATTAGGGTTATTCAGTTCCATTGATTGATTTCTTTTTTATATGCTTCAAATATAACCACAGAATAGTTTGGCTTAGAAGGGATCTCAAACATCATCCAGTTCCAAACCCTCTGAAAAGAGCAGGGACGCCTTCCACTAGCTTGCTCAAACCCCACTCCAGCCTGGCCTTGAAATGCATTAATTACTTTCCATAACATCCAAATAAATGAGTAATGAGGGCCCCTGCCTAAAGGTCCTTTGTCCCTGCACCCAGTACAATGCATGTAAGCTATCTAATTATTGTCCAATGAAAAAAACATAAGCAGGTCTAGGAAATTAAAATTTCCTCTCTCTTTTGTCCTCTAAGTCTTCCAGTCATCAGCAATGATTGGCAAAATCCCAAACTGGAGGTAAGAGATGCTTTACATGCAACTACCTGCTGATTGAAGCATTCTCCTCAGAGTGTGCCAAGACTGTGAGACAGGAGAGGTTGGCTTGGTGTCCTTCAAACAGAAAGCCTAGAATTCAGTCTACTGTTGCCTCTTCAGCTGCTGTGGAATAATACACCTCTTCACCACTTTGCTGCTACATAAAAGTATGCAACAAAGGTGTATGTCCCAAGGGAGGGGGAGATAACCTCTGCTGAAGACTTACCTAGAAAAGCTTATGCAGCAGATGCAAATTTGTGCCTGAAGACTGATCTTAATTTTGCCAAGGAGAAAGGCAGACTGAACAGCAATAAATGTCCTGTAACTTGTTGCCTGGGCTGCCGTAAATATGGTTCAAGCTTTTAAGGAGGCAGGAGCTATGGTGCATTTCTGTCACCAGGTACTGCTGTTGGAGGACTGAGCCATCGGGCAGGCACCATGGCACTGAGTGGGAGTAGCAGGGTTCTGTGCGCCATTCGGGTTGGGCATGAACGGCTGCACCAAGGACACAGTTCTAAAGAATTAGGTCAGTAGGTTTTGTATCTAATTAGGCCTCTAATCCTACAAACCACTTGCAGTTTTGCATTATTATATGTTCGTTGTGTCTTAAATGGAACTTCATCTGGATGAAGTTGTGGGTGTAAATGTACGCAGGATCTGGTCTGGGCAATCACATTTTGGCTTATTATGTGTACAATAGCACTGTTGCAAATCGGGTATATCTGATGTCACCCTTTCCGCAGAAGGGTGAAGGGGTATCTGAAACTGAATGTTTTTCTGTGAAATGGCTTGCACTCCATTACTGTACCTGTCCAAACCAAACACTTACACAAAGACACAGCATAGAAAGCATTTCAATATTAAGAGAGTCATAAGGCATAGATTTTCAATGCAAAAGGTCAGGAGGCTGCTGTTTCACTGGGTAATGTGCTGCATTTGCATAGACACATATTCAGACAGTTAATGGTAGTGCAGAATGCTTTAATGATTTTCATTTGCATCAAGCTGTTCTCACCTCTTAGGAACATAATGCATAAATAGAAGAGGCCATTTGTTTGCTCTTCATGAAAGTTACCAGTGATTAAGTGGTGCTGAGGGAACAGACTCATGCTCTCATTTGAAAAAGAAAACCAAAACCAACAACAAAACTGCCCATCAAAGCTGACTTCAAAGTGACCTACTTAATTTTGATTTAAAATGGCACTTGAGTAATTTATTTTAATGTTATGCAGATTTCATAATTCAAAACAGAAAAGTGGTCACTCAACTGAAAATACAGAAATAGTTACTACATCAGTTGCAAAATACTCATAATTTGTTAGGGTACTCTTTATAGTGTTGAATTACAAACAAAGCTATATACACTTAGATCGGGTTTTCTTCCAAATGGATTCAGCAGTCACATTTTTAATGAAAAAATATGTCTAGAATAGTTGTGAGTAATTTGATACTTTTTGCACTGTGCTGTGGTGTTTCATAAGAAAATCCATGCCAGAGGCTTCCTAGAGAAAATCTTGTAATGATTCTATATAAGGTCTCCCTATGAAAAACTTATCCACACTCTGCTGGAATATAAATGTGTATAGACTTCCAAACTATGTCTTGGACCCTTGCAACTCAGTATCAGCTTCTTGGGCTCCTCTGTCATGCATCAGCTCAAAAGCCCCTTCTTGTAAAGGGCTTAAAGGAAGTTATCAGTCTCTGGCTATGTTAGATTTTTAGGCATTTTCTGAAGGATTTCAGGTGCAGTTCAGTCTCTCACTGTATCTTGAAAAAAATTAGTGGCTTTTCAAGAATAAGGCTCTGTTCTTAAATACCTTTCTCTCAGAATAATGATGCTTAAATTTTTGTTCCTAATTTGTGGGCACAAAAATTGTGATTTCATTGCCCCAATTTGCACACTGGTGCCTCGGTATCAGTATTTTTTTATTATATTTGTCAAAATGTGCTAGAATTTCAACTTTATGTGTTGAACTGAGAAGCTCAGTCAAGACACTCTGCTTCCCAAATACCCAAATTTCAGTAATCTCTACTCAGGGTACAAGGGTGCAGTGTTTCTGAGAGTTGCTAGAATGAACAGGCTTTCAAGTACTTCGGTCTTTTCAGTTAATGACTTTCAGTTATTTCAGTTTCTAACCCTCTGCCTTCCAGATAGTGATCTTGAGTACTTCTTGTGGCATTCCAAGCCTGTCATTTCAGTCAAGATATGGAACTTGCCTTCATATATTTGGAATATTTTCCATTTTCACAGAAGCAGTAAGATATTGGGGGAACACAGAATATGCAAATGCAGACCTGCTGAATACATATTTTTTATGGCCCTTCTGTTTTGTTTTGGCTTTGTAATTTGTCCAGTGTTTGATTAAGGGGTAAAGTTTACAATGAGAATATATATCAGTCCCTCCTTCTCTTCACTGATTTTAATTCTTTACTTCTCCAGTTAATTTCTTTTAAATCTGCCTTTGTGTTCTCAGTATGCCATGAAAAGACTAGTCAAGAGCCTGAATACAGGGCCAAGTTCTGTCTGCAATCAATCTCCCCACTACAGAAGGAATGCTGCACATCCTTACATGTACGATAAAACTGGCTGAATTCAGTGACCACTGCTGGACCAGCATGACCATTCCTTAGCAATTTATGGCAGGTTTGGAGAGAAAGGATTCAGGATTACATTCAAGAGGTCTGTGCATGCAAGGCTATAACTATCTTGTGTTAGGAATCAAAGACCTGTTTGGAGTTATGGAGTCTATGATAAGATGCAGTGTCTTCTCACATGAAAATAAGATCCATTACTGACATTGTATTTCGGTATGTGTGGACAAAAATGTATTTTACATGTATTATCCATGTGAATTTTTTGCATTTTGCGTGTTTATAGCCTCACAGTGGTCTTGATCATCTTAATCATGGGTTTCAGTTATGCATTTGTGTGCAGCAAATGGAGCTGTAGCTTACGAAGTATAAATGACTGAGGAGATATTCCAGAAGCAAATCCTAGAAGTGAAGGTGAAGCATTTTAGCTGATGCTGACAGAATTGCAGAAATTCCTTGCTGTAGTGGGAAAACTTTGTTCAAAACCAGAAATGTTCTTATGGTTTTAACTGAGTGGCAGAAAATTACTTCTGTGTAGTCATCCCTGCTAAGAGATTTTTTAAAAGTAACATTTTCCATTTTTCCTTGTTTGTTTCTTTTTTGGCTAGTAGTTGCCTTCCTGAATTGGGTTTTTAAACTAAGGAGGATAAAATGCTTTTTGAAGAATTTGATCCAGATGTATATTACTGTTTCGATGGATATATTTTAAGTGTTTAGGGTGAAGAAGGTTTTTGGGGAACTTGGGGATTGGTTTGGTTTTGGTTGTTTAGGTTTGTTGGGATATTTTGGTTGATATTTTGTTTGTTTGGGGTTTTTTTTGTGGTTTTGGTTTTTTTTAATATCCCAGTTAACTTAGAAGCAGCCAAATTCTTGCTGTGTAAAACTTCAGGAAAGTCTATAGTATTTCAGCAGGGATTCATGTGGCCCTTGGGTTTTTGGACTGTATTGTGTTGCAAGCTCCTAAAATAAGCCTGTTTGGAAAGCTACAGGCTTCCCATCTTTTTGTCTGGAAAAGTGATAAAATGGAACAGGCAGGCTTTTCACTGAGCTGCTGAGAATGCAGTTCTGGCTATGCAATCAGGACTAAATAAGGAGCAAGATCTGCACTAAAAATAGAAACAGAGGCTGATCCAACTGCAGCATGAGTTATAATCCTCACACAGCAAAGGGCTGGTAGGTTCAGCTGAGGACACTCAGTTACAGGGAATCAAATAAACTTTATCCTGCCCCTAAAAAACCATCATACCCTAGCTACTCTAACCAGATTTTTACCATTCAGCAGAACTATTAATTCTGCCTGCAAATTATTTAACATGTTTTTTCAAATGTAGATCTTTTATTATTTTGTTAGAGAGAGGATTATATGTGTGACATAGTAAGACAGAAATGTGGGTTGGTTTTATGTAACTGTTTGAGGAACATGGTGGAAAATGACACAGAGAGATTTACTGCACTTTTGCTCTCAGCTGGGTAAATACATTCTTATCACTGCTTTGTGCCTTAAGCTAACGTGTCCAACGTGACTCCAGTTGGGCACAGTGAGCTGATCTGGGTATCTGGCCAGGCCTGGGCTCTTGTCACAGGCTGTGCAGTTCACAGTGTGTGCTTTGAGGGAAGTTACTCTGCTTGTTTCAAGAGCAAAGTACAGAACTGGGTAGTTCATTCCTGTATCCTCCCCTCTTGTTTGTTGGTAAAATAGTTCAGAACATACTCATCTTTCATTTATGTATTTCCTTTCCACTAACACATACCTCATAAGCTTAAGCCAAACTTGCCCAGGGAGTTCAAATATATACTTTGATATAGAATAGTTTGCTATTTCTTATTTATTGCTAGGAACATTTGGTTATTAAATATTTGAATTAAATGAGCCCAGCCAGCTACAGCTATGTTCTGCTTGCTTTCTTTGCCTGTTCCTGCATCTTTCCAGGCAGTGATATGGCAAGCATGAAAAAAAAAAATCTGTTGCTTCAGTCTTAAAAGTCAGAATCTGTACCAGACTCTGGTAATTCATCATTGAATTTCAATTAATCTAAATATGATTGCATATGAAAATTTTAAAAAGCAGAAGACACCAAATCAAATATTTTAATTAATTTTTAGTTTTCACTTAGCTGCAGAATTTGTTACTGAAAATACACCCTGTTCCTGTATCTTTTGCCTGTTAATCACAGGAGTTGTTCAGTCAAACTGGAAGACAGTGAGTGGAGGAGAAACATCTGGGTCATTTGACACATGCAAAAGCTTACATAGCAGTGGGAGTAAGTGGAAGAAGACCAAGGACAGGGATCATCAAACTTTTACAGACCAAGAACAAGGCAAATAAAATACACAGTGTCAATGAGTCATAAATCAATGGCTTGGTTGCATTTTCCTTCTTCAGTTGCTTCCACGCCATAACATGAACTACAATATTCCCTATTTGCAGACTCCTATCCCAGTACCCCCATCTCCTCTCCTCTGCATCCTGTACCGAGTGCACAGCTTAGCAGAAGCTGTGAGCTGCTGTCTTGCAGAAAGCCAAGCTGATCAACACTGTCTTGTAGCTGGGGAGGCAGCAGCCTCATTCTCCAGCTGAGTTCAGAGGGCTTTTTTCTTGTTTTGTTGTTGTATTCTCATGATGTCTGCTTATATTTGAAGATCTGTATTTTCGGGGGGGGAAGGAGTGTGTGCAGTCCATGAGGCAAAGAGAAGGGAAATTGGGTAATAATTGCTGAGTGCTTTACTGTGAAATATGTGTATCATTGTGTTTAGTCACATTGAAAACTTACACTGATTGTCTCATTTTTTGACAAAATAAATTTCTATAAGACTACATAAGGTTATGCATTAGTTTAACCATGGGTTACACACACCTAGTTTTTGTTTACTGTTAGCAATTTGGAAGAAATTATTTGGTGTAATAAAAGCAATATAAGCCCACAGCACAGACACAGTAATTTTAATGACTTTGTTAAGAGTAGTTAAATACTAGTATCAGTTTAGTGATAACACTTAAAAAGTCACACCCAATCCAACAAATAATTGTTTAAATTATGTATGGAAAGAGGGAAATCCTTTTAATAACATATTTTAGGTAACTGAAAGTCATACAAAGAGGAAATGGCATTGCTTGAACTCAGTTTCAGCCCACATCATATCAGTTTATAATGAGTCTGGTTCTAGATTAGAAAACAGTGGTAGTGAACAGTGCATTATAACTGAAATTTTAAGTGATAACTCCAAAACTACATATGAACAGGTGTGAGGTTCTACCTTACCTTATTTATTACATTAATTCTGAATTTAATAAAAACATTGAATAATTTCATAAGTCCTTATATGTGCAGAATGAATGAATCCAAATTAAGAATTCTTTTCTTAAAGAGGATTTGTTTGTTTTTTATCAGAGACCTTTTGAAGTACAAGGGGAACTCACAGCTGTTCTCATTCACATGTAGTCTAATAAAACAAACAACATATGTACAGGTCACAAGAGTTTAGCACTCAGAACATGGGGATTTGTATATGATTTTGAAAACCATAAATAACAAATTACGCTTAACCTTTATCATTCTGCCTATCAACCTGATTTGTTAGTAAAGGATTGTGTTGGAATTAAGGTTTTCTTATATTACAATGTTCAGAAAAATAAAAAATTTCCCTACCAAATGCAAGATAGCAAGGTCCACATTTACATCCTCAGTCTTAATTCCAATTATCATGTCTTGTAGATTTGCATAATTACTGCATTGGTATAATCACTTAAGACCTAGATCTGTGCTCCAATGAAAACAGACCTGAAACATTTTAGAAAATAATGCTTAACCACATTTTGTACTGCAAGGATACAGGACTTACCTCAGAAATGATGCCCTTTCTTTAGGGCATGTTGGTATCTGGGCACCTGAGTATCTGAGTGAGTTTGGTGGCTAGTACAGAAGCATCCTAATGGTCACAAGCAGCCTGCTGGTGGTCCTTGTGTCATAATATATCTGGATACGGCTTGGGGAGGAGGGGCTATGCATTATGCCATGTTTGCCATGGTCCAAAGGACTTTTGGTTCAATTACAGTGTGGACACAGCTGTGGTGGTCTCATTTACCCTCAGAGTGGGGCTTTTGAATAGTGAAGATTAAAATAGCAATGCATCAAATGTATCACTCAGTTTCTTATAAGTGGAAAGAATTAGCTGGAAAATTCATGCATAGAAATCAATGTGTCCTTCCCCTTTTTAAAAATTTTTCTTGTTGAAGACAGGGAGCTACAGAAATCCATCAATTTGCACATGGTCACATGGATATTTGCATTTTAACCAAGCAGTGAATTTTCCTTTGACTTCCCCAAACCACAGAACCCTTACCTCTCTTTTTACTCTAAAAATTCTGTCAATTCAGGGAAATTGTGCATGCTAGACTGAAACACTAAAAAGTAGGTATTTCAGTGCAGAATAGGTGGTTGCCATTCTGTTATATGATAGAATAAATTAATTCCTTGTAGGAAATGGGTAACTTGCAAGATATAGGTTACGTCTTGACATCACACAAGTCATGACAGAAAGTTATTGTCATCTGATAGTTTTTGGATGGCCTCTTTATAGTTAAGTCAGGCCCTTAAACCAGTTTCCAGTGGATAAATATCTGAACCAGAAAGGTCATCATGATTGTTAGCAATCTTATATGGCTTCATGTCAATGGTGTGAGAATGTGACATTACTCTCTGTGCCTAGAAGAAATTAAATAATGGTATTTGCATAATATCTTTTTTCATGTTGTGTTTAGTCCACAGAATATCTTCTTAAAACATTTCAGCAGATACACCTCCTCCAAACACAAACAGAGAATCAAAAACTGTTGAAAGAGTCTTCTCAGAATAGAGTTGCTTTGAATGGACATCTTCAAGCACAAGCCAACAAGGCAATGATTTCCTTGTTCCAGGATAGCTGTTTCCTTTTATTCTTTCCTGTCAGTCCTTCTAACTGGCAGATTACTTGGCAATATCAAGTAAGACTCAGCAAAATTAACCTTTTTCATCACTACTTGTCAAAAGAGTCCTGCTTTCCCAGTATCCTGAAAAGAGTAACTGTAGAACTAATGGACTTCCAGCATTTGGAGCCACCAAACAGAGGAATGGATTGGTATCTGTACTTAAAGTTGTTCCCTCTCTTAACCTGCATCCTGGATAGCTGTTAAGAATAGGAAGTACTGCTTTTCAGTCATCCTTGCACAATGGTAAGGTCTCATTGAGGCAATTCTAATTGGCAAAGAAAATGAAATTTTCCTCCTAGACCTGTGAAGTATCTTGAGTACATTTCAGGAATTGCTCCATGATGTTTTAAACCATCTTCTGGCTTTGGAGCAGTGGCCACTCCACAAAGGCCAAAAGAAGTTGAACTTGCAGCATTCTATATTCAGTGTCTTTGCCCACCTCACTGAATTCTTGAAGGTTCTTGAAGTGTACATCTAAGGTAAATATGGTAGTTTTCCTGCTTCACCTTGGGACTTGTGTCTGGAACCATCAGCTTACAGAAGTCCCTATCCTTGACAAAAAATTTATGTCCTTAATGACTTTAGTCCATCACTTCAGTGACAAGAGAGATGGAAAAATCAAGCTGATACCTCTTCTGTGCTCTGTGCTCTTGATACAGAGCATTTAATGGACTCCTCTGATTTCTGTCAATGATGGTTATGGAGCTCCACCTGAACTAGAGAATTCATCTGTATTCCTCTGTCAAACCACATTATTGAAGTCAGTCATCTCTTTACACTTGGGATATAACAAGTGCCCTGTTAACTACAAAAAGTGAAGCATTTTAAGATATTCACTTGACTTTTCCTACCTAGTTGTTGCAGATTGCATGTCTGCTTTAAAATTGTTATAGCAATTCCAGGTAAAGCATTAGATCACACTCTGTCAGAGCAGCATCTGTGCTGACAGTTTCAGCAAGAAAATTATTTATCTTAGACATTTACAGAGCATCATCCTGAAGCTCTGTCTTCCCAATTCAACAGATGTTACATATATTAACAACTCTTGATTGCTTGCAACATGAAGTGTTGCTCCTATTGCAACCTCTCAAGAATCTGAGTCTGCCAGGTAAGGAACTAATGATTGTTACTGAGTACACTGCAGTGAAAATACAGATATATGCTGCATGTGGGTAACTGCTAGGAGGAAAACAGACAATGAGTTACCTATCAGTAATGATGAATGCTAGACTTGCACATATCCCACACAGCCTTCTTTCTCCTTTTGTTGTAGTCCTGCACCCTTGGGATTCTCCCACACAAAGGCATGCTGAGTGTTCTGTTGTCCAAATTAAAACCTTCAGGTGCCTCAAGGCTTACATGTGCTGTATCAGCTATGTCAGCACTTGCAGTCCCATAAACAAACGTGCAACTCCAGCAGGTATGCATATACACCTCTCATTGAACCCTGGTGCTATATCTTAGCAGTCATTCAATCACAGGAATGAAAAGCTTTCCTACAGGTTCTTCGTGCAATGAAAGTAGCAATACCAGATAGCATAAGCATGTTCAATCATACAAAGGATAGAGTAATTTTAAAATGCACACACAAAACAACAGTAAGAGTACCTGAACAAACAATATTTGAAGTAGTGCAAGTTACTACTTTTAAGATATTTTCCTTAAATTCCAAATTTTGAAACTTATTAATGGAATGTGACATCAATAAATACCTTGTTATAAACCTTTGTTTGCACAGCAAGTGTGCAGTTCTACTGTCCTGTATAAAATTTAAGAACACAAGCAAAATTGCCAGCAAACATCACCAGGCAAACAGTCATAAGACAACAGTAAGCCGTCATCCCTAAAAGCAAAAATATGGAGCAATCCACAGTGAAATTAAAACTGCCAAGAGCACATCACATTTGCTCTCAAAGAATTCTGTACATTTCCATATCACAGCCAAACAAAACATAGGTAGACATCTGTCTGCAATCTGCATAGTTGCAGGCTGTGTCTTCTGCTAATTCACCTATTAAATAATGAGCATATATCATAGTTGTTGTCATACATCATATACAGTAGTTTAAACTTTTCAGTATCTCATAAATAACACCAGTAAACTAACGTGGGGATTAGACAGTGCCAAGCCTAATGGGAAAATATGGATTCAGGAGACTAGATTAAAAAAATAAAATTTAAAAAAGGTAGAAAAGACTGAAAATGAGAGAAGAACAGAAGGGGAGCAAAATAATAAACTTCTAGGAAAGAGTCAATGCCAGTAAATGTAATATCCTATTCAAGAAAAAAAGAGTGAAGCACTGATGGAAGCAGGTGGGCATGTTCATCCAAATCCATTATAGGAAAGCAGGACAACTGCTCCTCTTTTGTTCTTTAGCAAGCTTTAATACTACTGTATAAAGTCATGTGTTGTAGCTGTTGGGAGAAAGGCATACCTGGAATTTAAAAGCAAGCATATGCCATAAGAAGAGTCATGAATCACAGAGATAGGAAATAATAGTTGTGGCCGTTCCTAGAGAATTCATGGGCCTTCTGAAAGCCAGGGGTCAGATTCAGACTTGATTCTCTCAATTTGGTTAAATAAGGACAACTCTTTCCAGGAGGTTTGTTTTCTTGTGAGTCAAACTCCACTCTTACCTTTGCCCTTTTGTCTCAGTGGAAGATCAGCGTGTATATATGAACACAGAATTATTTTCTTTTCCATAATGATCAAACCCAAATGTTATTTTACCTTTGCCAGCTTTGTGTAGGGTGATGTGCCATCTTGCATATTTATTTTCCTGGAGTGATTCCCAGAAGTATGCTATGTTTTTTCTTGCTCATGTCTCACTAGCTTTATTTATGAGTTGAGCACACCAGGTTTTCAGTCCCTGGGGACAGGTCTACAAAGGAAATCTGTGGACAGTATTTAATACATACCAGTATTGTCAGAGTCTAGAACATCCCTCTGGCCACCCTGGAGGGTTTGGAGACCGGACAGGGGGGTCTGGGATCTGTACAGGGGGGTCAGTTAGACCCACACAGATCCCAGGAGGACACTGCCTCTGATTCCTGTCCATGGGAGTGAACACTCACATGCAGGAAGAATCACAAATCCTAAGAATTTAAAATAAGTAGTAGATAGTTTATTATAGAATATAAATATAAAAATTAGGATTCTTAGCATATAGGGCTGAAGAGACAAGATGGAGGAATTGGGGAGTGGCCCCTGTCTTCCTTGTTCTTGCTCTCGTCCCCCATCTTGTGCTGAGTTGGGTTTTAGAGATTAGCTTAGAGTAGAACTGACATGTTAGTATAAGTAATAGGTATTAGTAAAATTTTGTAAATAAAAAATACGTCTCGGACAGTGGTTGGGTCAAGGGTGCCGTACATAAGGTGCGGGGCTCTCTGATCCGCCCAGTCTGCCGCGTGTCCTGCTCTGCTGGGGATGCCTCACAGAGCTGAGAAAGAACTAAGATAAGGTACCCTGCCAGGGAAGTGCCTGGCAGAGTTGAAAAAAGACTGAAATAATGAAGAATAAACAACCTTAGAAATGTGCACCAGCAGACTCAACTTATCGTCTCTACCTCTGGTGTGTAACACTTAAAGCAAAGAGAAGACTAAAAACCTTATTACCTCTGGGAACAGCAACCCAGAAGAAACCCTCAGGGAACAGCAACCCTAAAGAAAAACCTTATTACCTTGGGGCCAGCAACCCCAAGGAGAATCTCAAAGAAACAACAACCTTGAGAAGTATGAGACCAGTAAATGCTGAATGGCACTCCAAATTGATTCAGACATTGAGGATAAGGTAGCATCCAAGGTTTAAAGCACAAACACCTTTACCTGTTTTGTCATGTAGGAGGAAGGCTCCTTTATCAAGTGGAAATGACTGAATGTGCAAATTTTTGCTTGGTTTACAGGTTTAAAATTCCATTGTTCTCTGATGACTGAGTCTAATAGCAGTATTGTTTTTGTTATTAGTATTGATTCTTACTGATTGTGTAGAACCATGTTTTAAAGATATCTTTTTTCCTGCTATTAGATACATGAATTCCCTTTGGCTGTAAAATAAATCAAGATAAGGCTCTCTTTCTCACATGCCATCACAACTGATGACATCTGAGAGATGTATTATCCCTTCAATTATAGCTTGCAATTCCATTAATTGAATAATAGCATGACCTGAGGAAACTTCATGGCTAGTAAGGATACATAGGAAAGCTCACATAGTTTGATGGACATTTTAAGCTGATGTTGCGTTTACAGGTTGGCTGCTTGAAAAAAACACAACCAGTTTTTACCATCCTCTAGGACTTCATTGAGATGCCGTAATTGCTGGACCATTCCTCAAAATGGAACTAATAGATAAGCATGATGGTCAAGCCAAGGAGCAGGGCATCCTCCCCTCCCCCGGTGCTGTAATTCTTCTGACAAGTCCACTTGATATTCCTGCCTGTGTTCTTCATCTGGCAAATGTTTCCTGCCTAGATCTCTTTGTAACTGCTGCACTAGCTATGATGAGACTGTCGATTCATGTAGCATGTTAACCCACTGGTATTGTACTTAAGGATGCTCCTAGACTTTCCTCTGGGCCAGCTCCAGTGTCGGTGCAAACTGCAAGCACAGGCTCTCACTTGCAAGGCTGTCTGTGTGTCTGTGCACATCTGGGGGTTGGGTAGCTGCTATTTAGCAAGGTGGTTTAGCAGGCTGCTCAGTGCAACTTACAGGGGATGTGGTGCTGCTCCTGTGCATGGGAAGCAGATGGATTGGGAAGCACAGTTCAATGGCAGCTGTAACCAAGACCATTCTCCCAAGTGCTGTGCCAGAGCAGGCTTTCAAGTGATGGTATGCAGCTTCTGTGCCAAGCTGGGCACTCTTGCCTTGTGGCAGGCAGGAGGGAAATGTGAGGGCTGTAAGTCTGAGGGAGGAATTAGCACTGCCAGTTTGGTTCCACTCTGTGGCATTGGCAGCTATCAGACCTGCTGGTGACAGGCAGGACAGAGCTGCTGAGGTGACCTGCCACCTACCCCTTTACCCTCTTGTTTCTACTGACACCTGAACTGCCAAAGCAATTCCCTTTAAGGCAATTCACCCAGTGACCCTAAAGAGCTGATTACTCAGTGGGATGATATGGAGCAAGGTAGCCTGAGGACAGGCATTACTGTGGGCTGGCTTTGCAGCTTCTGCCATCTCAGCTGCTGCTTTGTAAAGTCTGGGATCTGGGCTGAGGGAAAATCAGCCAGTAACTAGCTTGAAGGAAGGGGATGCCCTCATTAACCCTTTAAGGGTCAACTGAATTAAGGGTCCCAAGTAATACCAATTACCTCACTTAAGAGTGCAGCACTTGTCTATCTCTCTGCATGCTTCCTGACATCTTTACCACGCCCAGCTGAAACAGTCGCGTTCTCCATCCTGACACCTCAAAGTGCCGGCAGAGCTCCAACTCCTTTTCTGTGTAGCAGAGCCCTGACAAATAGTCAGGTATTGGATGAGACCAGCAGGTGTGTCCTGGTGCAGCTGTTGTCTATGGTAGCAGGAGCAGGTGGGTATTGCTAGTCGAGGAGAAGAGGCAATTGGGGTCTTTCCTTCATCTCAGCCACAGGACCTGAAGAAGACTTTCTTAAAGGTACCCCATCCATCACACAGCTCCAGCTGACACCTGAGTCAGGGATATGACACTGCCCTTGAAGAAGCAGTGCTGTAATTTATCGTGGCTAACAGGACAGGAACAAGTGCATACGTCCCATGCTTCATGCCAGAGCCAGGATGCCTTTTGCTGAGACGCTGTAGCTTGTTAGGCAGAGAGAACTTGGGAGAGTAAAGAAGAGAGGCTGTGCTGCTGAGAAGGAAAAGCAACGAAGCTGCAAACTGGGGGTGAGGAGAGAGCAAAGCAGATGCTGATGTATTCCCCTGGTTCATTGGTCATACAGGTATTGGCCAGGCCAAAACTGCAAGGGATGCTCTCAACTATGGCCTGCTGCTTTTAAACAAACCAAATTAGCATATGTCACTTGTGAGTTTATGCTCAGGTTTCTTTTAGTTCTTTGGATTTTTTTCCTATAGAATCATAGAAGGATTAGGGTTGGAAGCAGCCTTAAAGATCATCTGTTCATTCTAACGATTGCCATGTTTGTTTGTATTATTTTGTTTTCTTTAATAAGAAAGGAATCATTCAGAAGTGATTCAGACTAGATTTTCTTGCAAGTAGTTACATTTAGCTGTAATCTGCCTGATGACTTAGAGGAGAAAAAATTGCACTAGTTTGAACTGGACTGAATAGCAAGGATACTTTAATCTGTGGCAGCAAAGAGAAAATTGTGTAACAGTGTTGTGCTGTCCTGAGTGGGACAAGAAGCCAGTGAATTGCATGATTTTTCCATCTTTGTAATCAGTTTGTTATGCAGAAAGCAATGCCATGGGATTCTGCATTTTATCTGCTGGGTTTTCCCTGGCAGCATCTGAAGAAGTTCATTATAAGTGTTTATCACATGATCCACTTAATCAAACCACTGAAACTCAGAGAATAAGTCATTCTAACAAGACCCTTCAGAGCTGCCTCATAAGCTACTTACTTATGTACTCTTCCTTGGTGAGTGTACAATGAGTTTCCTTGTATCCCAGTGTATGATACAGGAAGTTCATTATCCCCAGCCCGATTTCAGACGTAAAGAAAGGAAGCAGGGCTTACAAAGAAGTGACAGATAATTTGCAAAGGATTTTAGTTAGCCACTCAAATCCCAGATAGAGTTAGACTGTAAGCTCTTCGTAGGAACAGCCTTCTGGTATTCAGCAAAGGCACAAGGCAGCTGTATCTATGTAGCTGCTTTTAATGCTGCAAAATGCAGGCAACAACCAAAAAATTATGAAAAATGCTTCTCTTGATTTGAAGTTCCCTAATAGAAGCATCTGAGAGAAAAGAGAAATCAGAACTGAAAGCATGCTTTTACATCTTGCACATTTACAGCATGATAGTCAGCGCTGATAGCTGGGCTGATGTGAAATGCCTCCAAACCCTTTGCTAAATGCCTGTGTGCACCAAGGTGTCGAGGCACTGAGACCTCTCTGACAGGCTCGGAGCTCGCAGACACGCTGTTTGCAACCTGTGCTTGTATCCCACATGTCGGGCAGGATAAATGCCTTTCCCTGTGATGTACCTAAGAAATGTCCCAGTTGTAGGGAGCAGGTAGGTTAAGGAGACCTCTGCCTCCTTGAAGGCATTCATTTTACTGAGCTCTGCCACAAGCAGTGTGACACCACATTTCCTGGCACTGGATTTTCTCACGAATGCTGTTTCACAGTGTCTTATCAAGGCTTGCCTTCTTGCTCAGTGCAAAAGACCAGTTTGGGTATCACCACAGATGCAGGCTTAGACCATACTTAATATAGAAATGCCCTGGGTAGTTTTTTCCAGGCACCACCCTCTCTCCATACAATAGCACTGCTGAAGTACACCTCTTATTTTGCATCATGTGAAGGCAGTATAGGGTCACACCAGATCCAGTGCTGATTTTGTGTAGGGATGCCTGACCTGGTTCTCTGGATAAACATTTTTTTTTGTACTGAAAAAATCTGCAGTTGGTGCCAGGAACATTGGGCTGTTCAAGACAAGCTACTCTGTAAGACAACAAAACCAGGGAAGCATGCACAACTGAGAAATATGGGCAACTGAAAAA
Organism: Prinia subflava; assembly: GCF_021018805.1. Lineage (NCBI taxonomy): Eukaryota > Metazoa > Chordata > Aves > Passeriformes > Cisticolidae > Prinia > Prinia subflava. The sequence goes on from NC_086248.1 coordinate 46,406,292, forward strand.
TGATAACCTTGTTTGATGAAGATGGTGCATTTTCCCTAGTATAACTCCAGTAAAGCAAGTCACCAAATTCACATCATAATCTGAGCACTGCTTTGAGGGAGTGGTGAAACCTGTTTCTCCAATGCCAAGTTCATCCAGTCCAGAGCTTAAAATTCAACCTGTTAATTACTTCTGGGAATAATTAACTCCAGCCTGGAGTGAGCAAGGAGTCTTGACCATATCAATCAGTGTTAGGGTCTGAAATGTGCAGTTTTCATTCCTTGTGTTTTACATGTGTACCTGTGTACTTGTCTGTCTTGTCTTGATGCCACTGTCTGTCTCTTGACTGCTGATATACCGATATATCAAATTGTCATCAGTATAGCTGTCTCCTCAGGAGAGACTGTGCTGCTTTAGTAGGTTGGTTTCCAACTACTAAGTTAAAATGGGACACAAAAGCCTGGAGGAAAATACTGGGTTTTTTCTCTTTTTCCTCTCCTTTTTTAAAATAGTAAATGCTAAGTTCTTTTACCTCTTAAAAAAAAAAAGAAAAAAAAAAGAGACCAAATGAGATGAGTCTATGCTAGCTGATTAGTTTTGCTACTGCATTCAATTTTATTACAGTGTAGTTCCCTTCCTCTTTCTTTCTTCTTTATTGTACTCTCTCTGTCTTCTCAGGTGCTATTGTGCCTATTTTAAGAGCTCCCCTTAATCTCTCTTTTGGGATAGCCTTACTGCTGGCTTTTTGCTGTTTCAGTTTCTACACAGCTGGTGCTTCAAAGAAAAACTGTCTCTTGTAAGGCTGTGAGGAGAATGGACCCATAAAACCCAATAATTTTTGTATGTACGTGGTTCCTTAATCAGTAAGTCTTCAGCAACCTCACCTAAATGGCCACTTTGCTGTTGTCTCAGCTTCTTAGCTAAAGAGGCTGGAGAAGAGTGAGTGGGTAACTTTCTGCTATCTGCAGCAGTGCAGTGATAAAGATAAACAGAAGAATAAAACTTCTGTTTTCCAAATGATTCTCTGCCCTGTGTGTGAGCATCTGGAACCATTGCTGGTAGGGATATTTTTAGTCTGCTGTAAAGAGGGGTGGTCAGTTGTCCCCTGCATGCTGTTGGTTTGGCATTTGGGAACCACTAGTGCCTTATCAGTGCTGAGGCTGGATTTCAGTGTCTCTGTACAATCTGTTTGGAGGGAAGTTCTGGGAGGAAGGCTGTGGCAGGAGCATCTGGCTGTATGCATTTGCACATGTGTGAGATGCGCCCACTGAGAACTGATGCTACCAGATACTGACTGGACTGGGTTTGGTCAGTGCCAAGCTGGGCTCAATTCCCTCTCCCAGCCTAGGGAGGAAAGATTTTTTTAAAGCACTCGCTGCTTCTGGGATGTTCAACTCAATCTCCAATAGTGTTATCTGTTTAGAAGTCTTTCTCGCTGCATTTTTTCCTTTGAAGACTGCAGGGTTTTTAACAGTGAAGTGCAGCACCTGCTGCTTGCTGGAAATCCTGAGGCTGGCATGAGAACATTGCAGTGCTGAATGTGGCAGTCACAATGCATCACATTCACCAGATTTTCACTGGGCGTAGCTGATGAAAAACAGAACAGACATACTGTAAGGACTGTCAGCCCAAGTAAAGGAAGGTAGCTTTGAAAAAGGCCTCCAAGACAGTATTTCCAGGATATACTTCCTTAAAAAAAAAGTGGAAAATCCAGAGAATGAAATTCAGGCAGAATGAGCTCACCGCAGGTGGTGCTAGTAATGATTTTTAAAAAATCAATTCTAGTTATTACCTATTTTAGTAGCTTTTGCGGGAGGGTGGTGTTTGTCCAGTGTCTGCCATTATCGTACCTTCAGCAGCCCCAGAAAACCACGCTCTTGAGGTTCTCTGGAACTTTCCAACAGTGTGCGTTTTCCCATTCTTAGAAGAGCGGTATGAGTCAGAGAGGGCTTCATCTGTCAAAGGAGGTCCTGGGAAGTTTCCTACTCCTTGGCAGGTCCCCTTTCCACAACAGGCAATCCTGCGGGGATTTACATCCACTGGGTTTGTCCAAGTTTCACCTGAGATTCCCTGGATCTGTCCATTAGCCCCAAGGACTTGGTGTCTGCAAAGGTTGCTGTGAAACTCCCCTTACCTGAGATTAGACGCTTGCCCCTCACCCTCTGGAAACTGGAGAAGTCCCTGATACTTTTCAGTAAAGAAAAAATGTTTTTAAAAACCCTGGTGACATTTCTTGCCGTTTGCATGGATCTGTGCAGTGGCATGCAGTGCTCAGAGCCACGATGTGGGGAGTGTGTGTGTTTGTGTTTGTTTGGTCCTGTCTACATCAGCGAGCCCTTGAAATGTAGCCTAGCTGGCAGATCTGGACAGGCTGGGAAACTTAGCTTTAGATGGTTTTTTGTTTGTTTACAAGTGATCTTGGCCTCAGACAGGGACATGCAGCTGATGTGTATGCACTCTTCCATGATCAGGCTGAGGCTGGGCTCCGAGCCGATTAAGGCTGGAGTAGGGCTAAGCAATTCCATCTTATTCTTGGCCTAATTTGGAGGTGGATTGGACATGCTGCTACTCAGCTGCCTTATTCTGTGGTCTGGCATCTCAGGGCCTGGTTTGGCTTTGCCTGTGTGGGCAGCAGCATCTGTCGCCCCTCTGCCATGGCAGTGGAACCTCTGCTTGCTCAGATGTCCTTCTCCTGCAGCCCAGAGAACACCTCTTGCTGTGAGCAATAACTTTGTATACAAATACCCATAAATACAGGCATTTCTCTTCCTGCACTGGTTGTAATATGCAGGTGGGAGAGGTGTGTCTGATGTCTCAGAGAGGGTTTTGCAAGTGGCTTTTGTGAGATGTTCATGTGCCAGTGTGGTTCATGCTGGCCGAGGGGAGTGTGTGAGCATCCATTGGCACAGCTCAAGGAGAAGTGACTCACTGGAGATGTGTAATGATATCAGTGTGCTGTGTGCCAGCCTGGAACTTCTGCAGAAGACCCATGTTGGGGGTTCTGGGGAGAAGGAGCGGTGCCAGCCCATTGATACTGCAAACTGAGTGCTGTGGCAGCGCTTCCCTGCGGCAACATTCTGATAAAGGATGGTGGAGGAGGAGGCTGATGAAAGCTGTGACCTTCCAGGCAGGGTCTGTTTCCCAAACACAGGTTAAACAATAGCAGACTGCCACAGCTGTGGGCATGGAGGAACCTGTTAAACTAAAGCCAAAGTGTAACAAGAGATGTTTGCTTTGGAAGATAACGTGTACCTGTTCTGCACACTGAGGGTGAGGGAACTCTCTGAGACGTGTTGTACTTCATTACCACTGTAGACCTCTTGTACTGCAAGGCCATAGAGCTCCCAATTCTTCCCTCCCACATCCTCTTCCCTTTTAAGACGAGGGGTCTCTGTCAGCTTTACCAGTGCCTCCATCTGACAACCCAGAAGCGTCCTAAATGGTGGGAATGGCTCCTTTTCTTATCTCATTGCGGAGCTTCCTGACCACACTGCCCAAGTTCGCTCCCCAGTGATGCTGTTACTGAGATGCCCATGTCTCTGCTACCTGCAGCCTGGCTGGAGATGAGGGAAAGGCTCTCAGCAAGGCACCCTTTGGTGGAGCTGTTTTAAGGAGCCAGTTTCATTATCTGCCTTGCTGGTGGTCCTGGAGGGACTGCAGGGAAGTCTGCTCCTTTATTTTCTTAAATGGCATCAAATGATGGCAGTTAAGACCCTACCAGGAGCAAATGAGCTCTTAGGGCAGCATTTCATGTCCTGAGTACAAGGCTTTATTAAATTACCTTTGTACTTGAATCACTCTACACATCCCTCTCTGGAGAGGCCGATCTAACTTAACTGTGGGATAAAATTTTGCAACCCTGCTTTTGTCACACAGGTGACTTGCATAAAAATATCTTTATGTGCAATAATGTCATGAGTTTTGGCAAGCCTTCAAAGCAGACTGTCTCAAAATCCTCTATTTCTATCTAAATGCTGCACTCATCCCAGTGGTAAGTATGTAACTCTCTTGCTTTGCTAACTTTCCATGTAAGGGACAATGGATTTCCTCTCCCACACACCTCTTGCGAATGTACAGGTGCTGTGAGACAAACCCCTCATGCTGTGGCCATCCAAGTGATGCCTTTTGCCTCCTTGGGTACCTGCAGCTTGGCAGCAGCACTGCCAGCCTGCAGGATGGAGTCTTGCATACTTTCAGCTACTTCTCTGTTATTTGCACATGAAGTTAATAACTGACTCAAGAGTTCATCTACAAATACATATTGAGGGCTGCTCTTGGTAATTTTTGCCTCTCTCAGCCACAAAGCTCTTGTTTTCTGCAATTTCCTTTCTGTATTTTCCCTTAACCCTAATCCATTTTAACATTAATGCATTAGTTTTGAAACAGCTGGTGTATTCTCAGCCTCTTCTTCTCCCTTACCTGCTGATTTTTTTCTTTCCTCACCATCCTCTGTACTTCTGCTGTTTGCAAAAACCGGCTTTTCTCCTGCCTCTCCCTCTTCACAGCTCCCACCATCTGTCTCTCTACAAATACAAAGCTTTAGGGGAAATGATTCACTAGGCTGCTAGCTCATTACTCACACTCTCCCCATCATGGTTTCTGCCCTTGTAGGATGCTCTAACTAATGTAAAGATCAATGAATCCTGGGAATGGATATTCGATTAAAAAAAAAAAAAAAAAAAAAAAAAAAAAAAAAAAAAAAAAAAAGAGCCCCAGCAGTTAAATAGATTGGGCTCTTTGTATTTCCCAAACAGCAAAGCTTAGTTTTTCTTCCTCACTCTGTTAGTATTGTTTTGCAGAAAAGGATTGTTCAAACAGAAGAATTGAAATAATCACCGGACCATTTAATGCAACCTTGTGCATCACATGATGCAGGACTTACTTAATGAAATTCCCTGGCCCAAACCAAGCAAATCTGTGGTAAATCTAGAGTGCATATTTTCAGATGACAGTCAAAATGATGAAAGGAATTTACTACCCAGCCTCACTAATCATTTTGAATGCTTAACTGCACTCCCTAATATGCTGCTTTGCAAGCAGCAGAACTGACACAGCCTCATTCCCTACACGCTTCTCTCCTCCAGACTTGTGCAGGCTGTGTACCCCAGGCGGCCTCCCAGCCCCCTGCCAGGGCCAGGGTGGCCAGCTGTCCACCTCTGGGAAGGGACCAGAACCTCTCCCTCCTCAGCCTCTGGGTCTGGGACTCGCTCTTTGCTTGGGTAATTCTTTCCGTGAAACTCACAGGCACTTAGTATCTTTGAGCTCTCCCTATTAGATCTGGCAGAAATTGGCTAAGAGGCTCAGAAGCCATTTGAGACAGATTATTTCACAGTGCTAAAACACTTCAGAAACCTTAAAATAACAGAGGCAGCCATACTGGGTTGGCAGATAATGCCTTCATTTTAGGAGACTCGCATAACCTAGAGGCTGAGCTCGATGTTGTGGTGCACTCCAGATGACCTCAAATATCGACCCACATCCCACTCCTTTTGTCTTTACTTTGTTGACCATTTAAGATAGATTTCTGTCATGATTTTAGGCTGTCACCACATACTAGAAAGTTATTTTCTTAATTGAAAATTTATCACATGAAAACCAGACCTCCTTTCCCCACATGTAAGTAGGTGCCAAGAAGTACCACTGCCTAACACAGTTTTATTGTGCCTTCTCAAGAAGCTGCTGGCATGTCAGGTATTGGCCTGTTTCAGTTGTTGAGCTTCCCCTTTGAAACTGGAATTGCAAGAAGCACAGCAAATACCACAATCAAAATCATAAGAGTTGACAACACTGAATACACCCTTCTCTTGAATGGTTGCAATTATTTTTGCAAAAGTCTGCTAAAGGAAAATCTGAGTTTTAATTCTTTCCCCATGAGCACCATAAAGCACATGCTGCATCCCCTCCATGGAAAGCTAATTAAATAATTTGGATACTGTACGAGGAGTATCAACTTCTGGGCTCATTTTCTTTTCAGGCTACCAAACACATGTACTTTTTTATAAAGCTGTGTTTGGGTCATTCTATGACAAGTATTAAAGCTGAGGAAGATCTTGGTACGACTGTTCTAAAGAACAAGGGCTGCAGAATTTTAAGCCAATACGGTCCAGTGTTACCTCAGTAAGGTTAAGGCTGTTAAAATGCAAAAAATCCTCACCAGTCATGCTTATGTGGTCTGTTAAAAAATGTTCAAGTGTTAGCAGACGTGATGTTTTTGAGCCATCCTGGTGGCCAGCACCCTGTGGCTCTCCATCTTTGATTATTTTATTGTTCCATACTGCATACAGCAAGTTGTAGGAGTCAATGTTCTTTCTCTTAACAATTGCTGGCTTTCCAAATGCCAATTGTCCTTTGACATGCTCTGTTTTAAATAAGGGCTGAAGAGCAGTAGTGAAGCTAAAGGCTGCCATAAAAAATACTGCAGTGTTCCATGGCACTGACAGCACACACGTAGGCATGACTTCATCTCTTCTTTTGGGGACCATTGCTGCAACACTGGAGGTGTGAGGGACCAAGGAAGGGAAAGGGAGGAAAGGGAACTCTAGAGATTTCAGATCTAAAAGTCCTCTAATTGAAGACAAGTCTCTTTATGCATGACAGGCTAAGGAAAATCTGCCTTACCCAACCCATTTCTCCGTTATCCCCAGCAATAATAGAAGTGGACACAGTATATAAGATTGCCTTACAAAAGGCAAATATATTCAGTAGTGTATATACAAATTAATGGTTCAGTAATGCTATACAGAGCGGGAATATCTTTAAAGAAACCCTGAGCAAAAAGGAGGATGTAATTTTTATTTTACACTTATTGCAACATTATTTCTGGTATTTGTTTGCTATAATGACTAATACAAGGAATATGTTAAAACCAGATGGTAAAATAAAAGTGGGCATTCTTTCCATTTGTAGCTTATTTAAAAATCTAGAGAAGAGACTTCTGCCCCATCAGCTTTGGAAATAGATGTTTAACATGGTAGAGAACAAGCTGAGCCTGAGTAACCCAAGACAACCAATTCCTTTAGCAGAAAGAGTGTCTTCTGTCATCAAAAAGAGCCATCTGGAAGAGTGCTGGCTCCCTGCCAGGAACAACCCTTTAACAACCACTCGTCATGTGCTTTAAGTTGTAATGCTCACAGCGGCACAACCTGGAGTGTTGGTAAAGGTCCTATCGGAGGAGCAATGTATTCCTCCTCCCGCAGCAACCGCAAAAGGATGTTCTTCTTGTTCTTCGGCCAGTTATAAATGTGAGTGTTCTGCAGCCAGGTAGGCACATGTTCCTGAAAAAAACAAGGAAAATAAAAGCTAATCCCATAAATCCTTCTGAATCTCTACCAGAACCTTTCAGATTCCGTCAGACCCTGCCAAGGAAAATTTCATTTTGTCTGTTCTAGGCACTTCCTGTAACAACAAGAAATGTTAATTTGGCTTCAGAATTGTATTTGGGTTCCTAAATAAATGAACTTTGTGTGATCTCACAGCTTGCCTTGTCTCTCTTTCTCTTCTGCCATCACATTGGCTAATTTCAGCATGTTTCAAAGGAAGTCTGATGTCAATGACAGCATCGAAAAGCTTGGGATCGAAAAGGGGAGGGGAGGGGAGGGGAGGGGAGGGGAGGGGAGGGGAGGGGAGGGGAGGGGAGGGGAGAGGAGAGGAGAGGAGAGGAGAGGAGAGGAGAGGAGAGGAGAGGAGAGGAGAGGAGAGGAGAGGAGAGGAGAGGAGAGGAGAGGAGAGGAGAGGAGAGGAGAGGAGAGGAGAGGAGAGGAGAGGAGAGGAGAGGAGAGGAGAGGAGAGGAGAGGAGAGGAGAGGAGAGGAGAGGAGAGGAGAGGAGAGGAGAGGAGAGGAGAGGAGAGGAGAGGAGAGGAGAGGAGAGGAGAGGAGAGGAGAGGAGAGGAGAGGAGAGGAGAGGAGAGGAGAGGAGAGGGGAGAGGAGAGGGGAGAGGAGAGGAGAGGAGAGGAGAGGAGAGGAGAGGAGAGGAGAGGAGAGGAGAGAGGAGAGGATTTCAGTGCCCCTAGCAGGGAAAGGCTGACACCTTCATAGCTGCTAAAGGATCCATACAGCATGTTCAACATTGGGATGAGGATCAATAAAAGACTGGGACCCTACAGGAACATTCTGCCTGCTGATAGCTCTCTCCCCCTCTCCTTGCACCTTTTTTTGCCAAGTAAAATATGGTCTGACCAACAGGGCAGAAGCCTGAGACTGATGCTGAGCTTGAGGAAACTAATGCATCTCCAGATTTGCAGGGTCAAACCTCCACCAATGCCTGCATCCCGGAAAAGGTGCAGTCCTTCATAGGGTTGGCTAATATCCATTAACATAATGAAGCTGGGACCACTATGGCACTGGAGAGTGAGAGCCTGCTGATGGAGATGAGCCTGTCCAGACCTGATGTTCCCACATTCCCACAGCCTTGGGAGGTTTCCATATGGACAGCCTGGATGTCTAGTGGTGAAGGGCTATTATAATTAACAGAGGGACAGATCCTTGACCAAAACCACTTCATGGTCACCATGAGACAGAGATTTGTTTAGGAATTAGAGACACGTGAACATAGCCAAAATGAGACAGCAGGTAAGCAATATGAGGAGCCAGCACATCCAGCACTTGGTCCCTGGGCCTGTTATTTAGCAGTGTGTTCCCAAGATAGCCCCTGTTAGGAGCAGCACAGTTCCTGTCAAGCTAGTGGAGCTAGCTCCAAGAGGACAGAGCAAAAAGCTGCTGGCGTGCACATCTCTGGTGCCTCGCCAGGGGATGCCCTGGCATGGGTTGCACATCTCCTGCTGCCAGCAAGCAGCCTAGCTGCAGTCCAAACCTTTCATTCCCGTGATCATGCTTCTCAAATTTGGCTGTCTTTTCCTTGGCCTGTACAGCTGTAGGAACAAGGCTGCATTGCTTTCCCTGCTCAGGGCACAGTTTGTGTTAACTGATGCAACCACACTGTTAGAGCTACAGGATTTATGTATAGGAAGGAGGAGGTAAGTCACACAGGCACCTACAGACCCATTAGTATGAACTCACCTAGGCTTCTGAACAAGCAGCTTTGTGACTGGCAGAAGTATCTATCAAGCCTGACCTTCCTCTTTCTCCAGTGGCTGAGAAAGGACAGGCTTTGGTCAGTGGTCTCCCTAAAGTGGAGGGTTGTTCTTCCAGATGGACATCTCACTGCACAAGGGTAAGACCCCAAAGCATTCCCTTTGGTAGGAACAAAAATAAGGCTTCTTGCCTCCACTTGCTAGTCTTTTTATTTTGGCACAGGAATGGATTTTAATCTTTGTGAATTTTACTCCTTTGACAAAGCTCTTTGGAATTGGCCAAGAAACTCAAATGTTACTGGGAGAAAGAAAGATGATTGTTTGCATGCACATGCATTGTTACATGGAACTTGTTTCTTTACTAAATCTTGTTAAGAGCTACAGAAGGAAATGCAATTAAATTTGGCAGGGGTTTTACCAAATGCGCCTTTTCTCTTCCTTTGGTAAGAAACTACATTTTTTGGACAAGGGAAATACAGTAGGATACAGTCAGTCTGGACTTCAGAAATGCATTTGATAGAGGTCCACATGGGTAAATCATTTGTTAAGATGGAAATTAGTGAGAGAAATGTGTAGTAGGTAAGATATCAGCAACTGGGATAAAATGAGAAAGACACTATACATCTAGAGACAAGCTCTGTGCCTTGCTTCCAAAACTGCTCATGCAGCTTTGTTTAATACCCTCCATAATGAAGTCAGTGCAAAAAGCCCCTGCACATGAATCAGCTCTGGCAATAGTTTTAATTTGAGGGATGTGTGTAGGTAAAGGGTAGCTCTAGCTGCTATTTTTTATCCAGAGTGAGAAAGGGGCTTTTCCTTGCCACACAACAGCATCTGTCAGTGCAGGTGGGAGTAAAGGGAAAATGGTTACTGTCCTTTATATTTTTAAAATCTGGTTGTGTATCTGTGAGCTGAGAGGAAATTCTCTCTATGCCATATGGTCAGTATTTGATAACTCCGCAGTTCAAACTGGTAGGAAGAGGGCAGAGTGTATTAGTACAGAGGACAGGACTGTCCAGGGGTGTGAAGCAGAGCATGGTTTGACATCTCCTGCCTTCCCTGGTACCAGCTCTGTCCATCTCACCCCTTGGCTGCTTCCAGAGGGAGTCTCTAGCATGAGGCAATCTTGGCTGAACACTTCAGTCATCAGGTGGCCAGATGAGGAGGACACATTTCTGTGGATTGTTGTGATGCAAACCTTGAACCAGCAAGACCCATGTTTCCTTTAGTAGTGTAAGACTGGAAGCTGGAAATGCCAGTTCTACCTTAACAGTGTGTTGTGCATTCCTCGCCTCATTATTCAGTTTCCTAATGAACGCTCCTTGGATCACATAGATCTCTTCCTGTTGGAGGTCGACTAATTTTCACATACCAGCAGTGCTTTATGATGTGCTGTGTATGAAATTAACTCATCTAATAGCCCCATCCCCAGATGAAACCTCCAAATCTTCATTCCACTGCCAGCTATGCTAATACTCAAACATATAAAGGACAGTATAAAAAAGACAAAATTGAAGTAATTTGCCCGCCAACATCATCCAATTGTACACATACTTGGCAGTTTTTCAGGTACCTCACTTCCTCTGACTGCCTCCAGACTTCATTACTGCAACTTGTTCAGGCTCTGGTGCTCTCCTTCCACCCATGATGTCCTCAGTTACATTATCATTAAGTAGCTAGGTGAAGGTAGGTGAAGTACCAAAGGATTATGTGGAGAAAGACACTAAAGCTTAACAGCAGTAGGAAATGCTGATCTGCATAATTTAATGAGAAAGGCACCTCTCGAAAAACTGAAGGGTTATGTGGAACACAGAGGATGAGCAGGAAGGATGCCTGGAGCCTGATGCTTTGATAGAGGCAGCTGGATAAACCAACCCTGGAAATTCCTCACAGACCACTGTCTGAGAGAACTGCTGTTATACACTAAATAGTCTTCTGAAAAATGAAGTTGAGCCCAAATTAACATAACTTACTGTTCTGTCTCAGAGCTCCAGGGCAGCTATAGTGCCTCCTGGGACACTTATCTCTGCAACCCTTAAGGTGCCAAGTGGCTCTAGACTGTGTGGTCTGTTCACATGGTGGGCACTCAAATAGCCCCAAGGTCTGGAGCCCTTTCCCCCCATCACAGACTGACTGAAAATGCTGACTGCTTCCCTGCCTTTGGCCTGCCCAGTTCCCACCATTGCTGTCTTCCAGGTACTTGGTTAAGGTAAGCAGCAGACTGAGATCATTCAGGAAGGGATGTGAATAGCATGAAGTACCAGAGGTACTGTTCAATCCAAAGGACCTCACATATTTTACAAACCCAGGGACATATCTTCAAATTTCTGATCTTAAATTGGTGCTTAAATAAAGAACTTCATTACACTAAAATGCACAAGTGTGGTGGGACTTGCACAGCCCCATAACCATTGATAGCATTGTTTAAATTCTGACTCATGTTCCAAAATTTGGGCACACAAAGAAATATAAATAATTTTTCCATTCTTTTCTAAAATGCAGCTGTACGTAGGGGCAACATGATAGCTACCCAACAGTGCACTAAGCATTTAGTTATGCAAAGTGAACATGAATGAATACAATGCAGGAAACTGAGGAAGCTATAACTGAAGCCTTTTAATACTTTTGTCTTTGTAAAAATCCAAGAGATTCTCTCAGTGAGGTAGAATCTGTTGCATTACTTATTTCTTATTCTCAAATGAATCTCCAAACAAGTAAGGAGGGCAGATGAAATTGCAAGACCTAAAAAATCTTAGCTTGCCTTTGATGGGCCTGTCAAAATTCAAGCAACAGCCTAGTACTTTAGTATGCATTATACTCTTTATTTTTATATTCTCAACACACCCTCTTCCAGACCCTCTCTTCACATCAGTCATAAATCCTGCCCATCTCACTCATCAGTATTGCATTTGGACAAAATTATAAAAGGCTTAATATAAAAAGCATGCTTCCTGTATAGATTGCCTCTCTCTACTTAAATTCTTTCAGTGCTCAAGGCAATTTGAGTTTTAGTTGTACATTCATCATTAGAAATACATTTATACACTGATTTATATTGTAGATGAAATGTTTTTTATTTGCATGTATATAAACCCATAAACTTTGGAATACATAAACCTATAAGCTTTGGAATATTACTTGTGGGCTATTAAGAACCAAGAAATTGAGTGTTTGGTTTTTAAGATTCCATCTGCTGCACTGTGATCAAAATAATATGCACTTAATCATGCGGCAAGTAAATAAGCATGCATGTATGTTACCTTTTTGGCATTTGGAAAAAGCACAGGGATGAATCTGAAGTTCATACTTCCTTGCTGTATAAACTCAATCTGCATCTAGAATAGAACAAAATGCCAGTTTTATTGTAATGGCATGACAATTTTTCTCTGCATGCATCTGAACCCTATGTATAAAAACATTCCTTGCTTAATTAAACTGCTCTTCTGTTAAATGATTTGATCTGTTGCTGGTGGACTCGGTGTTGTTTGGTTTGGCCACTTAATCTAATTCTTCATGGCTACAGAAAGGATACAGGAAAGATCTGTCAACATTTCTTGAACATTTAGTTTCATGGTGTGAAATAATTGTGGGTTTAGCTGCAGCTGCAATCCCATGAAATCCATCTCGAACTGGTGAAGCCTGACTAACACCCCTGTTTGGCCTACAAACGGGTGAAAGATTTCAGCCAGAGGCCAGGTCTGTGTCTGAGCTAGGGCCCAGCCTGCTCCCCATGCCCTGGACACAGGCAGCCCAGGGGTGGTACGGACAGCAGAGCACTGCTGAGAGCTCATCTCCTGGTGACAGCTTCTGAGAAACCTGACTGCAGATTCAGACTGGGGATCAGATGGGTTACAGGGCGAGAAAGGCAGCTAACTGCAAACAGAGGGAGAAAGGGTCAGCTTCATGGCTCTATGGGCTCTTCTGGGCTAAATGTCCATCCTGGGACAGGCTGTGGACATGGATGTCTGTTCCTCTGGAACCGTGCACTCCCCAGGAGCCCCATTGCATCTGTGGCCTTTGCTTTGCAATTCCATCCTCCAGTCAGCTTTACTGCTGCCTAAGAAAAGACCTCAGTTCCACGATGGCTGAAGCAAGAGGGGCTGGTTTAGAGTGAGGAAGGTCAGGCACTGTTAGATAAGATTGTGCTCAGGGCTATACAAGAGCTCAAGAAGGTGAAGGAGGGGAAAAACATTGAATAAAGAATATGAAGAAATAAGATGAGCATATTTAATAGGATTTTTCTTCCTTGAACCTCTTAGCAGATGTTAATGAGCACACGGAGCTGATGAGAGGTAGGATTAATGAATTCCAAAGAGGAGTGTTTAACTATGGGGATTAGGGAAAACAAAGCAAAGAACCTGCCGTTTGGAGACAGATTTGTCTTTTGAGAAGAGACAGTCTTTATAAAACAGCAAAAGCATGTCCTTGCTTACCATCCTGTGGATGTATTTAGTATGTAAGCCGTGTTCATCCCTGTCCAGCTGGGATTCGGCCCCTTCCACATCCTGTTTGTATTTTGGACTGATTGCTATGATTATCATCACCGTCTTCTGTTAGGGAGAAAAGCACTTTTATGAAATTGAGAAGCACAGCGTGTTTGGTAGAGGCAGATCGGAAATCTGCCAGTTTATGTTTTAAGTGATCTTTGTGTTCCTGGCAAACATGAGAGGATCTCATTCATTCTGGCAGGAAATACAGAAGAACTCATACACTCGTTCTCCTCGTTATTTCTCAACATCTCAATATAGAAAATCTAAATGTCAAGAGATGTATTAGCAGCTACCAGTTGACACTTGGAATCCCTGTCATAAAAAGCTACTTTTTATCAGTATAGAGTGTCTATGTGCATACACAGAAAACTTTTGTCTTCAAATTCAGACCCAAATGTTTTCCAACAGCTTATGCAGAAGTGCATCTATTTAGTCATCTATGGCTTTTAAAACATAAAGCTACATAAGACAGTGGCCTGTGGAAGCTACTTCTTGGGCTCTCAGTGGCAGAAATGACATCTTTTCTTACTGCTCTTAGTGTGCACAGAGGGGGGCTGCTGTGGATGGCCTGGGCAGGTTTAGGGGTACCTTGCATCTCTGCTACAATGGGCTGAAGGGAATGCTCCTCCACCTTGCTAGGAGAGCCTGAATCTTGCCTCTGACCTGTTTAATCCCAGCCCCACACTGAGCTCAGGTTTCCAGAGAGGGGCCATCCTTTATATCTGGGAAACATCTCTCCTCCGTAATGGCAGGCCAGTTGAAATGCAGCAGATGAAAGCTTCCTACTTGTGTTTACCTGGGGCCTGCCTTTCATCCCCAGCACATCAGGCTGTGTAAGGCTTCCAAATCTGTGGATCACAGTCAGCCTGGCACTTAATTAACTCTTTCCTTCTGTGCTGTATCAAGAGAATCTGCCTCACCACAGGGTCAAATATGGTAAGGAGCCATTATCCTTTACACTGACTCAACATACTCCAGAATTACTTTTGCTTGTGTTTGACGTGTATAAGCATTTACAGATGTTGAGGGTTTGCAAGAGACATGCGCAGTTGGACACTTCCCTCTGCTTGTGTCCAAGCAGTCCATTCCTCCACACACATGTAAGGGTTTTGAAGTTAGAAACTGCCTCTACAGTCAGTGAGGGAAACCAAACTTTTCTGGGGTGCGCAGTCCAAGAAAGATCCTCAGGTGGAGGCAGGAGATTGTTCTTTGCATGTACTGGTTTCTCCTAGTGACTGTGCACAAGCCCCAGAGGAGGTCTGCTAGTTTGTATTTTAAGTGATAACGATGTTTTTGGCAAAAGCAAAGTCACCCTGTCTTCTGGTTTCATTACCTACATTACACACAGTGAGTCCAAGCCATATTTTTCCTGATGCAAGCCCAGCAGGCATGACTGCATTTCCACGGCAGAGGTCTCGGGCTGGCTGTGCATGCAGTTGTATCATGCCTGCATGGACACCTGCAGGAAACCTGTGTAGGGCTGGCTCAGATGGTTGAGCTTCCTTGCTCAGGTGGAAGAGAGTCCACCAGTTCTGTCATGCTGTTCCTGAACCATGGAGATCTGGCCAGAGTGAGTCAGAGACCCAATGGCCACTCAGCAGGGTGAGATTCCAAGGAAGCCAGTCCATGATGGCTCCTGTCCAGGGACAGAATCACCAGTTTGCACCCAGCTGTGCTGGTATAGTCTCCAAACACCTGACTTGATCCTAGAGGAGATGTGCACTCACTGCTCAGGGGAACTTCAGAGGAAGTGAAGGGGACAGCACTGGCAGCAACATAAATCTCTGTTTTACTGCTTACATAGATGTAGTGATGAGAGCAAATCTATGTATCAGTGAAGAGAATACTAATTTCCAGTTTAAATGTAGGATGTTTTATCCAGAAGAACCCTTCAGCGTTTTAGATATCAGTGTAAAGCTACAGGTGAGAAAGATTAACATTTGCCATGACTATGCAGCCTGGGATGAAATACAGATATCATTATATCATTGTAACTAAGCACAGCTAAACCCCACTATTTAAAAAGTGGATGGAGGAACAACTTTTCCAATGGTAGCTTCAGGCTGGATGTAACAGGTGGCATTAGAATTTGGCAAAAATGCCAGGATTAGCACTTCATTTCTTAAAAAGCGAGCTCTGGGGCCATCAGATACAGATGTGAGTGAGGTTTGCCTACACTCTCTCTGCAATGCCTCTGCCATTTCTACAGGGGTAGTGAAGACACCAGTAGGGTCTTGCATTTTCATTCTGTCCCTGCTGTGTGTTAGAATAATTCAAGCATTTTCCTCAGGTCACCTCTGCTATAAACAAGGTTAAATTGCCCTTACATACATCACCTAGGTAGCGCTCCATCCACTTAATGATGTCAATACCTCGTACCGTGTCCTCAAAGATATCAATCTGAAAGAGAATGAAAGTCCGTGGTGAGCATCCCTTCACCTTTCCTCCCCATTTTACAGCACTGATAGAGCACCTACTCCTTTCTTTGTTTATGACAAGCATGCCCAATTCCCTTAGGAAAGCAACGTGTGCACGCACTTCTCCCGTCCCGTGCAGTGCGGAGTCAAGCTGGACAGGCAGCAGGCAGGCAGAGAGGGGCTGCTCCTGCACGCACTCAGCTGGCCTTTGACTGCCTGCCTGCCAGCCCCCAACTCCCAGGCACTTTTTACTGGACAGAACAAGGTGCTGCCCACCTTCTCCATCTGATAGCTGCAAATGCCTGCTATTTTCTGACTGCAAGGGTATTTTGAGTGTGAAGCTTTAGCTTCATATTGAACTAAATATTCAGGGGGTGTGGTGGGAAGTCAGCCAGGTCACTGATAACTGGGTGCAGTCACTCAGACTTCAGAGACAGCATGGCAGTGGAGGGCTTCATAGGATTGAATATGACCAACACTGCTTGCTTCTCTGCACGCCCAGTAAACCCAGAAACCAGCAATCAGTGACTTGACTAATGGCGTAAGTATTAACTTCTCCAAGTCTGAGAGAAGAGTCCTGATTTCCTCTCAAGTCTTTTTCCCTTTCTGAATGCAGAGAGCCCACTTGTCTCCCTGCTTTAGGGCCATTTTGCTGCATTTATTATTCTGCAACAGGCTCCAAGAGTTGCCTGTCCAGCAAAGGTGCTATTAATGAGCCTTCTACTCTGTAAAGCTATGGTGCCCAAAAGCTTTCTTTTGCATTGGTCATAGTACAGAACTACTGGAGAGAAGTATAATTGCAGTCTCTGTAAAAAAATCTTTGATTCATGAAAATAAATAAGCATGTGCAAAGCTCCCCACCGAGTCTCATTCAGTTTAATAATGGCCACTTGCTTAAATGCTTTCCTGAATTGAAGCCAAAGAGTGAAGGTTGAGGGGTCAGATAGCATATGCTCTTGAATTAAGAAAATATGAATCAAGATTTTGATGAACACTGAATCCTAGAGCCTCTGTGGGCCTCTAAGATGAAGCAAACTCATGAGAAATTCAGTAAAAATGAGAGTGGCTTATGGGATTAGACAGTACGACGCAGACCTTTTCAGGCCAGTGATTTTTAGTATCCCTCTTAAAAGCATAACAAAGCAAAATCACTTTTAAAAGGATAACAAAGCAAACGAAACCATGAGATGGGCTGTTTCATTAAGCTGTGTGAATTTTAGAATCTACTTTTAGATCATTTTTAGCAGAAAGTTACTCACATCTGAAGAATCAACGGTGTAATAGCATCGGAGGAAAAAAAGATAGGATGGGATGAACATAAAATTGACCTTCTGCAATACTGATGTTACAGATCAAATATGAGACAATATTAATGGAATAGCTCACAAACCCTCATACTATTGCTCATCTGGTGTCACTAACTGAAATTTTCCAGGGTCATTATTAAAGCATATTTCAATGCATAACATTCAGTTAGAAGAAAAATAAACAGAAAGTCAAATAATTTAAGTTACAGCTTGCAAGACCAAGGCTAGTTCATTCTATTTGTATCTTCTTTAGCCTACAAAATGTGACGATAACCAGAAGAACATTTAAATGGACAGTGTATTGCCTCTGCTTTTTTTAAAAAAAGCCTCTTCCCTGGTTGAAAGTAATTTTTTCTGGAAGGAATACTTACGGCAGTTTGAAATCCGTTTACAGACAGGAAGTTCACAAATTTCATAACCTCCACTGCTGTATCCACCGAGTAGGTTATAAAGACCTTGCCTGGGGGAGAGAGTCTGTATGAATACATAACACATTTAAATACACCATTTAAGGTGACGGTGAGACTGTCACAGCCCTCCTTTTCCACCACGCTGCAGGTTCTGCCCACTTAGGTCTCTTTGGATTATTTACGAAATGGATGTGGGATGCTGCAGTGGCTCAGTGTTGAAACCAACTCCCTGTACAAAACCCTGCTCTAGATTTGAGCTCCTCCTGCCTTCCTGGCAAGGTGCTAAGGATAAATCCCTCTGCTGTTCCTCCTGCCCTGTGGCCAGAGCTGCTTTTTCCCAGTGCTTGGGCATACCTGAGCCTGGGCTCTCACCCACAACTCATGTTACCTGCACTGGCTGCAGCCAGCAAAGCTTTCCCCAGACCCACTGATATGACACAGAGCTGGAGGGGCCCTTGTGCACGTCATACTGCCTCTTCTTGGAGCAACATTAACCCCCTGTGCAAGCAGCATGCATGGCTGGTGACAGCCACGTCCTTGCCCTTGTGGGAGGGGTTTTCATGGATTTGCATCAGGGTAAATCAGCTGGCTGATCCAATCCAGCTGTGCATGTACCATAGATGACCCTGTTTTATCCAGTAATTCCTCCATCTAGGACACACTAACTGATAAAGCAGGGTCTATCCAAGAGTGGTATCAGGTATCTCTCCTACAGGCCAGAAAGATGCGACTCCCTGGATTTGAAAGGTGATACACAGAATGAAGAATAAAGAAAAATCAAAACCTCAGGAGAGCTGTGGAGGGTTCTTAGCAATGGTACATCTCACCTACTAGTCAGCTTGGCATTCAGAAAGAAGCTATTTTTCTGAAACCTGACTTTCCCCTAAGTGTTGGAGAGTGAATGCATCTGTGGCTCTGGTGGCAGCAGAAGCATGTCAGGCAGAGTCTGTGCTGCCCTCAGCGTGTCCCAGAGTCCTCTCCAAACTCACCGGTTCAGGGAGAAACTGAGGTCAAGGCTCAACATATTTGTCTGGTTTGGGACAGGCAGAAACACTTTACCCCTCAGGCTTTATTTGTTATTAGTCTTTTACTGCAAGCTCCAGCCCCTCCTGCCTCCAAGGGACATCCTGTTTAGCAAGGAGTCATGAAAACAATCTAAATGGTATTTACTTTTTGTAAACAAAATAACAAGCCATTAATGACAATTATGTTTTCAGGCTTCAAGGGGGTAATTCTGTCCCACCAAACACAGACACTGACACTCAACAGATGTGGTGACACTCGGTATTTTCTTTTCTTGTTGCCTTGGTGTCTTAATGTCCTTCCCCCTGCCTTCTCCTCCCCCTTCACCATTCTGGAGCTCTCCCACCTAAAGCTGTTAGGCCGTGCTGTAAAATCTTGCACAGAACAAGTTTGCTAACCACTTACGCAACTCCTCGGGCAGATTGCTGGTTCTCAGAGTTCCCCTGGCTGCAGGGTTACTGAGAGGTCTCGGGACAGCAGCTGGAGATGGAAAATTGTCAGAAGGACAACCGCAAGCTTCGTCCAGGCCACATGCCTTGGGGGGCAGCTGACCATTAGGTAGCTCGTTGTATAGCTGGTTTCTACAAAGAAAAGATGAAGGATTTAGAAAATACTTATTTTCAAGCAAAATACAGAATTTCTTTCCCTTTTAATAACATGCTAAGAACTTTATCTGTGTATTAGCTGTGAAAAGTTCTGGCAGAAATGCTTGGCTCAGCAAATCTGGTTAGTTATTACAGTGTCTTTGGAACGGATACCTCGGTGACAGGCTACCACAAGAAGCAGTTTATCGGAGAAACATTAATCACAGGAAATAAGTCACAGCATAGCTGAAAGCTGTTGAGCTTGCAATCAGCAGAGGCAAAGGCTGTCTGTGAGTGAGAAATAATGGTGTCGTGGATGCTGTTATGCACGTGTGGGAGCAGAGTGGCCCTTGGGTAACCTCTTCCCGTTATCTAAAGGTAAAGAACACTTCATGGCACCTCAGATGTTCTCACGATGTCCTGTGTCGTGCAAGAGGCTCAGAAAAAGGTGGAAATTGGGAAAATGGGTCTATAAGGGCACTCTAGCTCCAGCTCTGGCGGGCCTCCAGTCTTGGACAAACCCAAAGGAGTGTTTCTCATGTCAGGGACTGCCATTCTAGACCTGCAATAACCTTGCCTAATGTCTTCTCCATTGTAGTAAACAGACAGAAAGGGATGATTTTAAGAAGTTTAGCAGTTCTTGTCCTACTACACTTTGGCTTCAGATTTTAAGTCAATGGGAAGGTGAATCTAGAGAGATTTTTACGTGAGGTGTACTTGCAATCTGCTGGGTTGAATCATGTTGGATGAGTTTTAGGTTTCTCTGAGAGCTTTTCCCCACAGAGCCATGATGTTTAGTCAATCAAGACCACTCTCTTTTCTTTTCTTATACTCCCTTAAATGAATGATGACAGGCTGGTCGCAGCATGTTTTCTGTTGTCACATTAAGATTGGGTTTATTCATTTCGGTGCAGATGTTTTCTGTTACAAAATACTCTATAGGCAAATATTACCAACATATAACTGCTGCTCCTGGAGTCAGCCTGCAAGCAGCAGCCACGCAGCCGCAGGACAGACCCCGAGTACTTTGGATCTCTTTTAGCAGAAGAAAGTACTAATAAAAGCAACACATGCCTCATCATTGGCCACAAAAACACTACCTGGTGGCTAATAGACTGATCTTCCCAAAATTCCACCTTATCTAACAAATGTGCCAAAAATCAGAATTTAAATTTTGCTACTGCAAAGGATACCCACTATCCCCCAATATTTTTACATTTTCACACAAACTCTTCAGTGCAATTCTCTCTGCTGCAGGTACGCCCTTATCTTGCTGTCACTTTTCTGTCACAGCCCTTAACTTTTCACAGGCCAGAGCAGAATGATATTTCAGCTGCCCTCTTTCGTCCTGGACATTCTCACAGGTCCCTGCCAAGACCATGTCACATAAGTGGACATTTTCAAGCATAGATGCCTCTAAGTTTAACACCTCTAGAAGTATTGTGGCACTTGAATAAAAACAGTCTGATTTCAGATAGTCTCAAAACCTGAAGCTTCAGTTTGTTTTTAGATAGCTGAGTCTGAAGGAACCCCTGCATGAACAGGATTTCCCATATAAGAATATAAGGCCTGGTAAATAAATATTTGAAAATCAGTCAAAAAGCCTTGGATGAAAAGTGCCGGAACATTTTGCTACGAAAAATCACAGAAAAGGCTGCAAACTGCAGTGTAGGACTATATCAGCAACTGATGGGATTTTCTCCCTTTTTCTCTGTACCACAGAAGAGAAAAGAAGGAAATCACTGGAAGTGAGTGACTGAGTTGTCCCAGGCTGGTACAGTGTAAAGCTGAAGACCCCAGCAAGCCACCAAATTGACCTTTGCCTGTGAGCAGGAGAGCTCCAAGGTTTCAACTGAGATATTTTTCAACCCCTCATCCCTTTAACCTTCAAGAATTTATCTTCCTTAACATGTGCATTCCAGGGTATGCTCTAACAGCGTATCAGGTATCCGACTTTGAATTCCTTTAGGAAAGGGTCAGGCCCCCATTGGGTGTAAAACAGCAAACAAAGAAAACAACCCAGCATCCCACATGGACTCCTGCAGCCCAGGCACACTCACAGTACTAGGATTCAGAATTACTGGTTGAAAGCCCACCAAATCAGATCAGAGGAACTTCCAGTTCCCACAAGCCCCATCCCCCAGGCACACTTACGGGAATCGAGGAGGATCCGGGGAGGAGCACGTCCTCTGGGGCGGTCGATCTCCAGAGCCCTTGGGAGCACGAAAGTTTGAGTAATTTGGGATGACTTGCTGGGCTGGGCGGATAACTCTCATGCAAGGTCCAGGAACAGGAGGAAGTGGTTGCGATGGCTCTGCAAAATGTTGGTAAGGAGCTCTGCCATCTGGGAGGGTGAGAAAATAAAGGCAGCAACTATCATTTCAGCCAACACATTTTTGCCTCAGTTTGTGTTTATTCCTTTCCAGGCATGTCTCAGGAAACTGAGCAGTTTGGAGGCATTTGCAGGTATCTCGCTCTGAAAGGAGCCAGATGAAGGAATGTTTTAGAGTCTAAAGCTTGCCACTTCCCATTCACATATGGCACGGTTCAGGTCCCTGCCCAGGGTTGGGCTGTTGGGACAGCTGAGAGTTAAACATTCACGGCTGCCTTGTCCCTATGCTTACTGTGCCTCAGTGTTTTTTGTTAAGGTTTTTTTTTTTTTTTTTAATTTCTCTTTGGCAATGACTTGTGAAAATGAATCATCCCAAAGTTCTCATGAAAGCAGATGCAAAATCCTGGAACAAATCAGTTTGCAACACTAAGGCTAAACAGACTGTGATTATTGTAAATGAAAAGAGGAAAAATAATCGCTTAGTTTGTTACTTCACCCTGTGTGAATTTTCTGTCAAAGTGACATTTGAAGGACTTGCTGCTGCTCCCATTGCCATCCAAGAGGCTGCAGGGGAAACCCAAAGTGATAATTTTGCTCAAGTAATTCTGAAAACCTTTACTGTTGCTGGCCACATGTAATACTGATTAATAACTATCGTACAGTGGAACTGTTGGCATAAACTGAAAGAGAAAGGCAATGTAAGCTGTTTGTTTCCCAACTGGGGAGGAGGAATTTTTTTTTTCTCTCAGTCTTTCTGCTTGCTGTTTTCATTAGGCAGCAGCTCTGTGCACTTCCAAGCTGCTGTGTGCAGATCAAAGTCCAGCCTGGCAGGGCTTATTAGCACTGTATGATTATGGTGTTATGAGCTGTCTCTAAAAGCTGCAGTACTCAAATGCTCTTTTCCCCCAAAACTTTTTTTTAAAATCCTTTTAGCTATTTTTGGGTCATGCTTTCCTTTCCCTAGCAGCCATGAGGACTATCTTTTTTTTTTTTTTTTTTTTTTTTTTTAAGGGGAGGATAAAGAAAGAAAACAAAGCTTTGATGAAATATTCCAATTCCAGGGGCCAATGCTTAAGGAAAAAAACCCTCCAACCAACCCCATAATTACAGAGATTTCTGATGAAATTTTGAGTCAGCAACATTGTATTTGTTGAGAGTGTTTTAAGAGATTTTCCCACCCTCCTCTTAACTATTTGCAACAGGACAGGGTGAAAGAGTGGGAGAACCATCTTGCAAGTCAGTGTGGTTTCCTCCTGGGTTCCTCATGACCAGCTCTAGGGAAGGTGACAGGGAGCTGGGACACTCAGTTTGGTTTGGAGGTTTTAAGGCCAATGTTTCACCAGCTTCCTTTGGATCTGTCTGCTGCTACAGGATTTTGGATGCAGCCACAGTTCAAGGCACAGCAAAGCCAGGCGTGTGTGCCCACATACCCCCACTTCCCTCAGAGACAAATATCTGAAATAATGGTCCCAGGGCACCGCTGTGAACATTTCTTTGACTTCAGAAGCAGTTTTGTTGTTGTATCTGAAGTAGCAGGTGCCCCAGCCAGCTTAGAGCCTCCGGGCACAGTTGCTATTCCCCAGGGGAGGCGTGTTTCAACACACAAACTGCAGAGCTTTGTTGTGGGTTGCCACTGCCCAGCAATTATGTGAGACACAAGGAGCTGTCAGGAGGTGATTTACACTGTACCAGGCATGCGAGAAACAGGAGTACAGTTGCCAGCTTCTTGGTCCTGACCAAATCTGCTCCAGCCATCTGAGTTTATTTTGCTCTTTTTGTCCTCTAGATATGGCTGGAATGGTAGTGATTTTTCTGAAGAAAGCCTTTCAGAGTTCCTGCTTTCAAACAAAATGTCCTCATTCAGTAAATGTCCTACTTCTCAGGATGCCTGCTTGTGGAGGAGGTAAATAGAGGTAAATAGTGAGGGGTGTTGTGCAACCAGCTCTTTGTCTGCTTAGAGCTGAACTGAAAGGAGAAGGTATGAAAAGAAAACCAGAGGACATTTTCCAAATGTTAAGCTGCAAAATCCATCTGTAGCCCCTTCCCCTTTACAAAGCTCCAAAATCAGAGTTGGAAGCTGAGTTTCTGAAACCCTCCTCTTTCATATAGCTAATTATAGCACACTGCTGGAATGACAAAACTCCTTAAACAGATGCAATATAAATGCTGTGAAGTCAAAAAAATGGTTAAAAAAAACAAAAGGGGGGGTTATCACAACAGGCCTACAGCTTTTTATTACAAAGCCGGCCCAAAACAGGTCAGGGTCTCATGAGCCTAGTGTAATATAAATTATATTAAAACAATGATATTGCTGTTGAACGTTCAAAGCTCACTTCATAACAGATAAAAATCTCAGCGACTGAAAAGGAATACTAATTAATAGCAGGCTGTAAACTGCGCTGTAGCCTCCCAGAGCCAGAACGCCCATATTGAGGGAGTCACATCAGCGCTCGGCGACACAATCACCAGCAGCTGAGAGGGCTCCATTTTAAGTAATGAGCTTTCATTTCAGCTGACAACAGAAAGAAATGAAGATGATGGATGTCATGCTCTTTTCACATAGAAATAAAACACATGGGTGAGTCTGGTCAGAGTGCTGGGAGACACTATTTATGGAGATCAAGGGTAACCTTCCACCCTGATCCCGGCAGGAAATTCCCAACTTTGGGGATCCAAGGGGGAGCAAGGAAATCTACGAAAACAACAGGAATTGAGTCGGTATAGGAGGCTGCTGAATGACTGATGCAAGGAGGAAGGAAATGACTAGAATATGAAATAACAGCAGGGAGAGGCTGTGCATGCTCAGCGTGACCGACAAAGGCTGGTTTCTAGGCAAAATCATTCGCCTGCACTCGACGAGTAACCGCGACCTCTTTAACTGAGAGGTTCAGAGGTTTTGCAGCAGAGTCCAGCCACATAACCCAAAACTCTGAAATTCTAAAATGGACTGCAATTAGATGTTTAAAGAGCTTAATAACTGCATGCTGTGCTGGGAAAACGCCCTTGGTGAGCAATGGCTGAGATACACCCAGAGACCTCCTGTGGGGCGAGAGGAGCTACTCACATGGGCCTTGGGGGGGCTGCTGTGCCGGGCAGCAGTGCCTGAAGCAGCCCTGGGCTTGCGAGGGGCTGCGGGGATGGGCCAAGTGCTGGCACAGAGGGCACTGCTGGTGCTCAGGTCCCAAAAACTCTCTGGAGATCAGTGGTCCTGGGAGGTCCTGGGGGTTCAGCACAGACACCAGAGGTAAGGGGGGTTCCAGATGTCTGATGCCCATGACGTCTTGTGACTGGGAGTTGTATCCTGTATCTACAGTCCCCAGCTCTGCCAGGAGTCTGGTTCCTGAGGGTTGCTGTGACTGTGAACTCCCTTGGCTGCTCTCCTCCAGTGAGTCCTCAGTAATGTCAGACAAGATCTGCTCTGATTTACTGGAGTTGTGCCTGGTGTCAGCTGAAAGCTGTGATCTTGGCTGCATGCCAGGTTTGTCCACAGCTATAGGATGTGTCTTCGAGGGAAATACTCCTGATATTGATTCACCAGAGGAACCAAAGTGTCCACGTCCATCAGGATCAGTGTATTTTGGCCACAAGCTGCTGTCTGGCTCCACAGACAGTGCTGAATGATGAACTGGTGCTCTGCAAAGGCAAGATGGATCAGCCTGAGGTGTTCGAGCAACACGTGGGCTCTGGACCTCCTCATCCCCAGTATCCTCTCCAGAAGGCTGCAAAGCCTTTTCCAAGACATGTTCAGGTAACTGGGACCAGGGCATGGATTCATCCACTTCGACTGGTATGCTTCGACCCACAAAAGTGCCTGAAAAATTGAGAGAAGTAACACTGGAGATGGAAAGCCACACAGTTAAATGCCTATCTTCCATCATTGTTCAGTGACTGTGAGCTGCAATACTAAGAGCAATATGTATTCTTTATATTCTTTTTACTCTAATGCTTTTTAAAAAGATGGCAGAAAACAGCAAGAAAGATCTGGCTGACTTTTGGCAAAACAAGAAAGTGGAGGGTTAGCTGGAGTGAAGCTAGTAGAGAGGTATACTTTGGACTAACCTGACACAGAGGCCATTTCCAAATTTTTTTGTTGAACCAGGAGTGAGTCAGCTGCCTTACTGCAAGGCCAGGATTCTTCAGCAAGCTGGAAAACAAGAAAGGGGACTCTTGTGAACACGGTACAGTTTCACATGGGCAATAATCCTAAAATAACTCCATCTCAGATGCTGGAAAAGAAATACCAGTTAAAGTTT
The DNA here is from genome assembly GCF_021018805.1 of Prinia subflava. NCBI lineage: Eukaryota > Metazoa > Chordata > Aves > Passeriformes > Cisticolidae > Prinia > Prinia subflava. Next base: position 46,432,118 of record NC_086248.1, read on the forward strand.
TGGAAATTGTGTTGCGCAAATCAAATGTTTTTTATGGGATTTCTGAAACCTACTGTTCTTGCTGACACTGGAGGGGGGCAGAAGCAGATGACCTATCTGTCAGAAGTAATTCTGGCACCTGACAGTAGATCAGACTGCTTAGGTCTGGAGGCTTGGTTTAGGCATAATAGAGGCAACACAACCACTTATCATTATTTTACTCCTTACCTTCTAATAACAGCTGATGCATTGCATCTAAAATTCACGACACATCTAGATGAGTAATTTCAACTCGAAATCTTGTTTCCAAGTGCTGCTGCTTAATTTATGGTACCATTTCCTCCAATCTATTATCATACAACTCTCATTATTTCAAATTGTTGAAAATTAAAAGATAATTTAGAGAGATTAGTTATTGGTTGGATTTTTTCCTCTTCCCTTCAGAACCTGACCAGAGCAAAATGACCACTTCCTTTTGGGAGTGCTATCAGTAAATTTGGTCTGGCCAAGTGACTCCTTATGATAAGACACTTCTGCTTCTGCACCCTGAGTCAGGATGACAGCAGCAGTGATGGGTGAATGCTGAGCAGGCTTCAGGAAGTGCAGCCATCTTCATCCTTGTACAGGGTGCAGCTCAGCTTCCTCCCAGCAAATTCTCTCTCCTACCATGGAGTATAGAAAAATGTGCTCGGTGCTCATCATTTCCCCAGCCATTCACCTTCTATCAGACTGAAGAAGCTAAAATCTCAAGTAGGAGAGTTATCAGAGGAGAGGGGACTAAGCACTCAAGCAATGGGGATGAAATGAATAAAAGAATCTGGCCTGAAAGTCTGGTAGAGAAAGTCAAAATCACAACATGTTTGAAGAGCTTTTAGCGATCCAAGGGTTTCTCCCACCTTCAGTCACAGTATCTTGAACAAAAAAGTCAAGCGAAGAACAAATTTAAAAGACCACTCTATAAAAAAGAGTTGAACAGGATCACAGAGATTTATAAAGCAGTGTCCCAGCCTTTACCCTGGCTTCCATAGTGATTCTGGAAAAGCAAATGTTGTGCCCCATGTTACAGGGCAAGGTTGAGGCTTTACATTTTTGCTGATCAGATCAAATGACACGTAGTTCCCCCTGAAAGCACCTCTGGCACAGAAAATTCTGGGTGTAACATTTGCTGGGAAGTAGGATATAAACTGCTTTGCTGCTGGGCTGCAATGTAAACATTCCTCCTCTATGTAACTTAAGCTCCATCTGTGCAGAAGATTTGCCATATATTCATACATACCCTATGTTATATTAAGCACATCCACAGGGAGAGTTATCCTGGGATAATTACAGTGGGATAATTATGCTGGTGAATTTTCCCATGTAGGCAAGTCCTCAGAGTAGCTATTAGCTGTGCCAGCGCAGCACACGCGCTGCTGCTCCGACAGCTGCAGCCCCTGCACGACAGCGCTGGGCCTGGCGCCAGAGCAGCTCCTGCCATTCCAGCGCCCAGGCTGGAAAGGCTGACGGTCAGCTCACCACCACCAGCACGTCTCTCCCTCAGGTCTGCACCCTTTTCCTTATGCCAGCTCACAAACACCAGCCAAGCCAGCTGAGTCCCAGTTTTACGACAGGCATCACTGATGTGACGGGAAAGAGAAAACCTCGAGCTCTCAGCACCAGCGCAGGACCGTGTCAGGGACTCGATGCTCTGTAGGGCTGGCAAAGCGTCCCTTGCCCGGGACCTTTGGTCAGATGTCAGTTTAAATCATGACTGCCCGGGGGTGGTGACTCACCAGGGCACTACAGCACAGTCAGATTTACACCAACCAGGCTGTAAAGCTGCTGAGGGGTCCTCTGACAGAGAAGCACCTGTGAAGGAGAGGTGTCAAATGCCCTGCAAAGCATCTGTCTTCTGCTTATCTCAACAGCTCTGCAAACCTGACCCTTGGATCAGCTGGCCTTGAAGTGCCTGTCAGACATGCTTCAACCTGTGGGTATCTCTGCACGTTTGGTCGTAAAGTGAATGACACGCACTCCAGCAGCACAAATCACATTGCAAACTCTTATTTTCCCTCTGAGCATACCCAGTAAACTGGTTCCTTGGGCAAAATTCACCCTGGTGCTCACAAAACGCAACTCAGCTGTGGACTGAGGTACAGTTCCACCTCTGTAGGCCACATGCATTGTCTGATCATCCCTCCATTTGATATAATCCCTAGCAAACATGCAAACTAGACTTTTCAGGAACAAATTTGCAATGCCTCACACACCAAGATGCTGTTTTGATGGTCTCTGAAGTAGCTGGGTGAAAATGCTAGAAACCACTTTGAATTCAGATCCTATGTATTCAATAGCCTTTAGTTTAGCACTGTGACAAGGACAGATTTCTCAATGAAGTAAATGGAAATCTCTATTGATTTCTGTAGGTTTTGGATTGGGTGTCAGATGGGATTTAAAAGTTACTAAATTCATTTGGAGGCTACAACCTCCAAAGATTTTGGTCTTTTTTTTTAGTTCCATTGCTAACATCTGGCTATGAATGAAATGAACTGCATGATTCTAATGAAAGTGACAACATGGGCAAGAAAAAGTCAAGGTTTGCTTTCTTGAAGTGTGTTATTTAATGTATTTAGTCTGCCTTTTGAAGAAGGGATATTAAGACTTTATTAAACTGTATTGCAAATCATCAGCCACCAAACTCTTCAAATGTCATACTTCAGAATATTTCAAAGAAGTCTTTCCTATTAGTTTAACCTCTGAATGGATAAACGCCTCTTTATCTCCCAGATCAACCTAATATTTAAAAGACAGCCTTATTTCCTTCCTGTGTAACAGGAGCTTAAAAAATCACTCCAAATATCTGAGTGAAATAATTTGGTCAGACAGAAGAGACAACTGATTCCATCACATGTTTTTACCTGCAAAAAAATTCTAGTTTTTTGAGATAGGTTTTTGCTTAGACCCTGCTGCAGGGTGTAAGCAAAAGCTGAGCTTTGACACCCACTCACAGCCCCTGCTCTCACCGGGTCGAGATAGGAGGCAGCAAAGGGATGAGGGCTTTGGCATTAAAAAAGTAGGAAATGTGACTTCATCCCCCTCCTCCTTCAGTAGCCCTGGCTGGAGAGAGAAGCTGTTACAGCAGCAGAGCTCTGCCTGTAGTGGTGGATAAATTAACCCCAGGACATGCTGAACATTTTTTGAGCAATGCCTGCAATGGCATGTGGATGGGAATTCCCAAGAGAAATCCCCACACTGCTGAACATGCAACAGATGATTCAAAAACATCCTCCTCCGACAGCAGTACTTCAGGGTGTTGTTTCTGCTCAGCTGAAGATTCTTGGCTTTTGGAAAAAGATCCAAAAGAGCCCATTATCACTATATTTTATGTTGCCTTGTGCTGCTGAGTTTCATTTTGCTTCCTTTGACTTTTCTAGTTAGCTTATCCTGCAAATACAGTTAGGCACAGGGCAGAAAAACTACTTGCTTGGTCTCCTGTGTTGAAAAACTAGAGGAGAGGAATGCTTCAGCATACTGAAATACCCTCAGAAACCTGTAGCCTGATCCCTTCTCTGGCACAGAGGCTGCTGGAGAGCAGAGATCGTGCCCAACCTCATTTGGAAAGATACCACAACTTCAAGTCAGTTCATGATACTGCCAGAAAACATCAAGAATTTAATATCCCCCCTGCACCTCTGACTATTCAGGAGATTACTGATAACCAGCTGGAGCCATTGCATATATTCTGCTTGTAATAAAGTGAGGAGGCCCTTCCTAGAGGGACAGAGCCTGGACTACTCCCAAAAATGTCAAGGGAACTCCTTAAACCACTTTTTTATTTCTTCCTCTCCTTAGACATCCAGTTCTGCAAAGTGCATTAATTCAGCAAATAACCTTTGTGGGTGGGTACTCAGTGATTCAAGCTCCTGGGAAGAACCCTCTTCCAGCTTCCTTGTGAGGCTTCCCACACCCAGAGAGCTTCTTCCTCTGCTTCTGCCAGGGAGACAGGGGAAGCCACCCAGACCTCCTGCTCACAGCCTCCTGCTGCTGGCCATGACCACTCCTGGAAACCTGCAGGGAGAGCATAAATGAAGAGGAGCAAATTCTTCTGCAGGTCAGTAGACATGGGCCTGAGCACCCAAGTTTGAAGCAATAGACAAATTTCCTTAAAATCCTCCCACAGAGTCAAGAGGACACGGGGAAGGGTGTTGGGCTCAGCTCATCTGTGCTATTTTCTTGCAGCTGATTGCAAAACCCATCAGGTATTTATTTCATCTGTTTTCCAGCATGAAGACTTGTCAGGATGTGCTGTCCCAAAACACACTCTAGCCATCTATCTGCTTTTGATTAGAAACCTCCTGTCACAAAGAAACAGAGGAAAGAGAGACTGCAACAGAAGCATGGTTGTGCTCTCTGCCGTTTCTGGAGAGGGGGAAAATATCCTTGCTCTTTTGATCAAAGTTTTATTTGTCTACCTTGTTAAAACAGAAAACATTAGGATGAGAAAGAAACCTCACCTTCCTTGGTGCACAATACATAAGGACAGGATTTTTTATTCACCACTTACAGCACTTCTGAAATGGCATGGGTAGGGATTAAGGCAAAGCTGAGATCACAAAGAGTGGGGACAGACAGGAATTTCTTGATTTCCAAATAATTCCTGCATACTTTGGCTGAATCCCTTAAGCTCCCTGGTGCTGCTGATAGCCATCTGCAGGATGGGAGCAAGTGGATGCAAAATTTGCAAGCTGCTATGAGGCTGCACATGCTGAGATCCCAAGGAATGCTGTTGCCATGGGCTGAGACAAGTGTGCAAGAGCATGTGCTCTAAGTGCAGCTTTCTTTACAGAAGCACTAGACACAACTTTCCTCAAAAAAACCCAGAGAGAAATCCTTACAGGAGGAGCAAGTGCAAATGTGGGAACTGCTTTGGGTCTACAGCTTAAATAAGCACTGCCAAGGAAATCCAAGCTTCAGAGCTTCACACTTCACCATGAGAAAATTTGGCTGCTGTCATCACGGACGCTGACCCTCTCCCTTGGGTACCCTCCACAGCAAAGACTAAGGCAACATCTCACATTCCTAGCCCAGACTTTTAGCTCTCTAGGGCAGGTAATGTTTATTTTTATGACTTCTGGAGAAATTAGAAAAAGAATATGAAAACAATGTTCCCCTGGCTATATACGTACTTTCTGAAGCCATGGCAGGAAAATCTACGTGTGCCAGGAGAACATACTTCAAATCCTGCCTACATGGCAAACCTCACATTCTCTTTTGCAGCAGTAATGCTGCTTCATTGGACAATCCGTGGTGCAAATGCTACAACAGACCTAATATCTTTTGCCTTTTTAGTGTAGGCATTGATACCTATATTGAAGGAATGCTGGGCAATAAGTAGTAATTGTAGAAATAAGTAGTGACACCCTCTAGCAGGATCCAAATAGGCATCTCAGATATAGGAAGCATTCCCTGCCACTTTTTTAAGCTTTGTGAAAAATAAAAATGTCTACAATTACCTTCAGTATCCTTAAAAATGTGATTGTTTTCCAGAGGCTACTCCCCACTCATTTTTGGTGCTGATAAAACTCTCACAGGCACTTAAGAATCTCCATTGTGGGATATCCCATGGCCTTGGGACATGCAAAATTCCTGTCACAAAACTGGGGCTGGCTCAGTGGGGTGGGATGGGGGGATCACTCTGAGAGTCATCAATTCCCTTAGCCTGCTTTCCTATAGCTTCATGCTTTACAATGAAGACTCTGGTTCCCAAAGAACCCCTGGTACTTCACAGGGCTGATGTCTCTCCCGTCCCTAGCCACTCTCCCTGCTCTGCAGCCCGAGGGCTGCGGGGTGCGTGGGCGGTGGGAGGCTGAGGGAAGCCTGCGGGGACCTGACGTGTCTCCCTCAGCTGGCGTGAGAACTGCCTCGCTCGCCTGCAGCCATGAAACGTGCAGAAATGTGTGTATCTTTCAGACACGTACCCTCTGCCAAACTTCAAAAGCCACTGCTGGGAGTGGGGGGCACTGACAGACACGAACACCATAACTGCACATGCCTTGCTTCCTGCCTTAGGAAAACAGAAAGCTCAACTCCATTGGAAAATGAAAAAATAAAAAATACAGCATGCTTCCAGACACTGTCAGCACTCCAAGGGCACGGCCGGCTGACGGCATTGCAGGCAGCAGCACCATCGGCAGCCACCCGCCCACCCCGGCCCTGCCACCCGTGCCCCTCTGGCATCACCCGCCGTGGCTGTCACAGCAGCATCTGGTCACGGTGGGGCACTGGCGTGGCCAGTCCAGGCCTTGAACCCACCCAGGGCTTGCAGGAAATGGGAATTTCTGGTCTCGGGGTTGCTGCCGGTGGTTGAGGACCAATGAGCCCAGATGTGCCAATCTCGGTGCCCAGCCAGCGCTAACCCCTACAAAACCTGTAGCCTGAAATTGGGTGAAATGGGAACGGGTTTTACATGGCTGATTTTATCCTAATCTAAAAGAAATACTACCCTCTTGCTCCCACTTGTTTCTGTGCCAAGGCTATAGAGGACAGTGCAAGAAGTGTCTGTGATCCTGTTTTCTTCACGCCTTGCAGCCACCTCTCCCTCAGCAGGTCTGTGGGCCTGTCCTATGCAGCCCCAGGTCAGCTGGGGAAGGGGTCAGGGAAGGGGTCAGGGAAGGGGTCAGGGAAGGGGTCAGGGAAGGGGTCAGGGAAGGGGTCAGGGAAGGGGTCAGGGAAGGGGTCAGGGAAGGGAAGGGAGGAGAGGGCCTTGGGCCGACACAGCACCTTGAGCCTGCAGAGCCGGGCAGGGCGGGATCAGGCCTGGCCGCCAGGCATTGCCAGGCAACTACGTAAATAGGCAGGACAACATTTCGACACCAGGCGTGTCCGTCCCCAGTGTTTACCCCAAACCCCTCCTGATTTATAAAGAAAAAAATAAAAGAACAAGAACCAACAAACAAAACCAACTGCAGCGAAATGGCTGAAACATGTTGTAACCATCTGTGAAAGTCGGGCTCCCATGAGAGAGGGGGGAGAAAGCGAGCGAGACAGCAATGGGAGCGGGGTGGGGGAGAGCCCCGGCGGGAGCCAGGCGTGGGTCAGCAGCTGACGGCAAACAGGGGCCGAGAGAGGCGGCTCGGCTGACACTTCTTACCTTGCGGGCCGGGGAGGGTCGCGCTGGGCTGCCCGAGGAGAGCGGCAGGGCTGCGCGCCTCCTGCGCTCCCAGCCGCGCCCGGGGCTCCTTCCTCGGCCGGCCGGGCGGCTTTCCCCTCCTTTTACGACACCCTCCCTGCCTCTCCCAGGTGAGCGGCAGAACTGGCTCTGCAGCAGGAAGTGGAGGAGGCACGCAGGGCTCGGCGCGGCGGCGGGAGAGCTCCGCGGGCAGGGGCACTCGGAGGCGGCGGCTCCCTGGCGATGGCTCCCTGCAGCTCGCCGCCTCTCCCGGGGGAAGCCGGGCGGCCTCTGCGTGAGCGCCGCGGGTAAGGAACTCGGGGAACCCCGGTGTGACGCCTAAATGGGGTGCCTCGTCGGGAAAGTCATCCCTTGCTTTCAGCCCTCGGTCGCTTACTGTCAGTGCCGAATGTTAAATCAGCTGTGATTCAGACTACTGAAGACAATCACATGATGCGTGTAAGGACTATATAAAGAGCATCAGAAAAAGGATTTCTTGTCTGGTTCTTTCTTTCAGGTTAGATTTCTAGACACTTCCAAGTTTCTACACTCTCAAGGAGCAGAAACTCACTTCTCCTACGAACTGAGACTTCTGTGTTGTCACAGCTCCTGCAAGCCGAGCAGCTCCGGAGACCCCCGGTGAGCTGCCCCAGGAAAGCCACTCCGGCCGCTTTTGTCCCAGCCCACACCACTGTCCTGACCCCGAATCAGCGCATCTCCCTGCCGAGAAGCTCTTCCTGATCTCCAGCCTCATTTTCTTAGTTTAACCCTGGGAGGAGGTTCACTTAGCATCAGCCTGGGCACGGCTCCTCATCCTCCAGGTGACCACAGGCAGACACCGCACGCTGCCTCAATGCCTGGCAGGTCTGGCTGTGCACACAGGGACATCTATACCATCCCCCAAGCTCCTCGCTCTGGCAGTGCCGCCGCTGCTCCTTCCTGTGCCCTTCCTGTGACACTGGGGGCCGAGGAAGGAGCATATCCCTGCCCCTAGGAAGGGCTCTCTCTGGATGCCCACCAGAGACATCTCTATGCCAGCCCCTTCTTCTGGTCCAAGGGCAAAGTGATGATCCAGGCAATTATCTCCTCTCATCAGGGAATGACCGCTCACATTTTTTGAGAGAAACCTCAGGCAGCTGGAAGCACGTGTGCCCCCAGCTGAGCACTAAATATGATTGTATTGATGGCAGTGCAGTGATTCCCTGCAACCTGGGCTTACCTTCCCTCTTGAGAAACCCCACATCAGCCTAGCCCTGGAACTGGCCATCATGACCCCCTCCTTCCCTGCTTCCTCCCTCCTGTACCAAGGCAAAGGCCAGCAGGACAGCAGGGCTTCCTTTTGGAGCATCCTAAAAAGATGTCTGCTGCCAGACATCCTGGACAGTCCCTGCTGGTCCCAGCCAGACCCAGATGTGATGAGCACTAGATGCTTGCGGCTGGAGCGGCTGCATTATAACCACAGTCACTTGAGTCAGCTGAAGGTTTAATCCCTCTGGCCTGGCCTCCACTGCACGGCTGTTTTGCACCACGAACACCCTGACAGCTGGCTGTCATCAAGGCTGCCTGAGCCCCGAGTAACACCACGCTGGGCTCCGGTGGCTGCCTCTCCTGCCAGTTTTCCTACTGGCCTCCAGCTCCAGAGCAGTGATGGCTTCACTGCCACCTGTATGCCACAGTGGGTGAGGGCAGCGAGGGGCCCACGGCCACACAGGAGCCAAAATCAGGACTTTGGTGAATGTAGCAGGATGGAAGCAGGGAGGGAGAGTTGCTCTGCAGAGTGCCTGACCTTCCTGGGACATATGTGAAGGATGTATGTAGTGTTGGCTGTGCAATGTCCAGCTCCTCAGGGAACGCAGGCAGCATGGGGGCCCAGCAGGCAGAGTGTCCCATGGAACATTGCATCAATGCTCACATTTGTGGGATGTCTTTTTCAAAGACTCTGCTATGGAGCCATCAAGCACCTCCCTTCACGCAGTGGATGGCCTCCCTCACCGACAGCGGATACGGACAGTCCTGTGGTCTCTGCTGGTCAAAGCCCGGACACTGGTCTGTAACATCCAGCGAACAGCAGTGCCCACCTGCCTCCCCTGTAGTGTGCTGCCAGCTGGCCAGGAGAGGAAGGTTCTGGCTCTGAGATCTGCCCCTTGTGTGAGCACTTCCAGGTCCAGAAATGTAGAGACCTAACGGTGTTTGCAGATGCAGCCAAAGAACCAGTCTCTGTCCCCTCTCTAACCTGCCAAGCCCCAGAAAACAGCAGATATTTGGAGCAGTTTCCTCTCACTTGAGCCTTATGTACTTTATTAACAGCCTGACAAAGACAGGAAAAATAGCTTGAAAGTCACACTCCGCTGACTCTGTTAACAGCACTGTCTGCCGAGTGGGTTTCAAAGGTCCAGCCCAAACCTAAGTACTCTTCCACAAAGGTGTAGAAACTGCTGTCAGTTAACTCATTTTTGCATTAGGAAATTGGACAACAAATACACAAGTTTATTTCAGCATTTCAAAAACCTCCCTCATGCCCAAAACTGAAGCCCTCATAATTGCCTTCTGAAGGCCTCTTTTTATATATTTGAAGTCTTCCTACCCTTCTGACTTCCCTCACTGAAAGCCAGATAAAACTCTGAACTCTATAAAGTTAGTATCTTGTCTGTACATTATTTACAAGCAGAACTGGGCCTGTCATAGAAAGGACAGATTCAAGTGCAGGATGATTTTCATTGGCAAGGCAAGTAACATGGATTTTTTTTTTTTTTCTCCTCAAAAGGTTCCTAATCCTGCAGGAGTTGTAATATTTCTTTTTTCATTAGGAAGAAAGTGTTGGTATCAAGTGCCCCTTCTCATATTTCCTACCTGTGTTTGGAGAAATAAATCATGAATGCTTTTGCTTCCAAATGATTAACTGTTTAAATAAAGCACTGTCATGTTGCTCCTCTTTTAACATTGGTGCTGTGAATTAACCTGGAGACACTGCAGCGAGCCTTTAACCCCCTCTGCCTCAGCATAACATGCATGATGGTCTCACTCTGGTTCTCTGCACGTGGCTTGTCCCTTGCTGCTTTTGCACTGTGAGGAAAACTGGAGCTTTCTTCCATGTCTTGCTGTTTACATTGCTAGGCACACGCCTGCAAAAATATTTTCCACTTACTTTATTTTAAGGCTCTTTCTTTGGCATTTTCAGTCACACCCTGGAGACACACCTGAAAGGAAAGAAAACAGTACCTGGATGTTAGCTTGTGCAATGCTTGTCATTAAACCGTGCATAATGACAAAAACCCCTCCTGCCATTTGTTAAGATTTTCCCCACAGCATTACGTATCTCTTAATTAAGAGCAGAAGCTAAGTAATACCTATTTTATTACCTCTTGCGTCCAATTAATCACCCATTGATCATTACCCATTCAACATCAGACAATTAACAGAGCCCCCATTCTCTGCAGGACAGGGATGTGTAGTCCTTCAGAAATGACATGTCCAGAATAACTTGAGGGGAGCTGTGTGGATGAGTAATGGGCAAGAGGTGGGGGGGAGGGGAGGAAAAGGCCACCCAAGTGGAACAAAAGACATGTAGCATATGCAAATGTTCAATATGTGGTATGTGTTTTATACACTGGATGTATGTGAGGTCATGGACAAAGCTCAGCTGGCGGCCGCACTGCTTTTGGGAGGCATGGGAATTTGAGGGAAAGCTTGAGCTCTCGTGTGATCAAATGTACCTAGTTCTCTCTCTTTAAAACAGCAAGCTGTTCTCCATGTGGCTCATTGCCTTTGTTTTTTTAGGAGGGCAGGATTTAGCCTCTGCTTCTCCATTGTCACTGGGACTATGGGCTGTAGCACACAGCCCCAGCCAGCTCATCCCAGGGCCTGTCAGCAGCTCCCCGCAGTTGTGCCTGAGCTGCTGCCGACAGAGCAGGCAGCTCTGGGTGTCCAAGGGCCTCCAGGGAAGCTGCAGGCTCCTTCTCCACTGCCACTCTCTCCTGGAAGCCTGTCCCAGGGAGAGTGATGGCCCAGGCCCTGTGTGGTGCCAGGAGGGGTGTGCTGGGACCCCTGCAGGCCTTTCCCAACACCAGGGACCCTTCCTCTATGACTAGCATCTTCTAGCTGGGGAAATCCAGCAACCTGTGGGATTGAGGCAGCCCAGAGCCTGAACTGCAGCAGTGAATAAAGCACAGGGAATGCCAGGGCTCACAGACAGGCCTCTGGCATGAGGCTGAGCTCCAACAGTCACAAAGCAGCCCTGCATTCTTTTTTCTTTTTCCAGATTAGAATTCATCCATTACAGGGCTCAGGAATTTAGTGTGAAGCTGTGACAATAGATAGCTGAGCAAACTTCACAAGGCTCTGGGTGCAGGAGCTCAGCAACAAATGCTTGTGCACAAAAAGCAAACCAGAGCCCTTGGCAAGCTCTAGCCTGGCTGTAGGGGAGGAAGGATAATCTCATTTCTTTACTCTTTGCCCTTTTAGCTATTCACAGAGCTTAATGCTGAGTTATTCCCAACAATGAGCCAAACAATCAAACTTCCATCTGGCTTGGTCGGGCAGAACCAACACTTGCTTCGCAGTCACAGGCCACACCAATGCTGGGATTTTTTCCCCCTCTTGAACATACACTGTTTTCCTCTGTGCTGTAAGAGAAGATATTTACATTTGGAAGCAGAAACCGCAGTTCATGCTCCTCAGCCTGCTCTAATCTCATTGCCCAAATCCCTGGGCACAGGGAGGCACAGGCGCTGTGAGCACAGCTGCTGCTGCAAACACAGCTGCTGCTGCAACCTTTGGCTCTGCCTCTCCACCACACGATGCAGTGCCTACCAGCTAGCGACCTGCTTTTCCTGGGAGGGCAGCACTCCTGCACACTGCCGCCGCAGGCTCCAAACTGCAGCCGTGCCCTTGGGAGAAATGTTTTCTCTCCCCATCTCTAAAATCAGCTGCAGGCTGCTCTTTGCAGTAGCCAGAGACCCACAGCATCTCTGGGCTGTAGAAGCAGTGCTTGCTGCTACCACCTCTCCTGGTTTGGGAATAGGGATTGTAACAGATCATATAGCGGGATCAGCAGGGGAAAAAAAATAAAAAGGAAAACAAGAAGAAGAAAAAAGAGCAGCTCTTTTGTTGTTAACAACATTTTGTGCTCTAATCTACTCATGTCCCAGTTTTTCATTTTTGTTAAGCATTCAGCTAAAGGGGAGGAATACAAGGAGACTGATGTTTGTGTTGATGTTTTTACGTGTGAATTTCCTTTTGAGTTACAGATTACTGTACACACACATAAGAACAGGCTCTGTAATAGAAGTAAAGAGAAAATATCTTACAGACTTAAGAGAAGCCAGCCTTTCCCCTCTAACATTCCAAATGAATCTCTGCAGCCTAGTTTTAGCTGTCAGAAGTTCTCCTGAGAAATTTAGAAGCACTGAGTGGGAGACATGAGCACCCTACTCATGTGGCAATCCCAGCAAGGGCCCTCTTTTCTGTGGAAAGGACACGGGTTCTGCTTCGGTCTGTGCTGGTTTAGTCTGAAAATAAAGTGCCCCTTTCTTCAGTTAAAATGGCAGGGAATGCTGCTCCAGTTGACAGGAGTCCCCTCAGTGATAAAATATCCCTGTGTGTGTCACAGGAAATGATAATCACTGCTTTCCAAGACTGCAGAACACAATGAGATTTCTGAGCTACAAACAGACTTCAATTATTCTTGAAAGACAGACAGACCCTCAAACTGACACAACTGGAGAAAATAAATATCCTTTTGTCTGCACTGCTGGTGGTAATTTCCCATTAGACAGGAAAAGGCTTCTTTGATGAATGAATATTGTCTACACTTTAGAAGAGGAGCTACTGTATATCTCCTAATAGCTATTGCATGCTTGGGCTCAGCCCTGTGTGAGGCCCTTAAACCCCTTGGGTACAATATGGTAGCATTCATTAGCATGCTGCCTTTTTTATTGCAGCACTTGAGAAAAGGATAGTGCATGTTAAAATAAATTTGAACAGCTTTCCACTCACCTTGAAGTTATATGGCAAGAGCGAGATATTTAGCAATCTGCCTTCTTGGGCTGCAGACAGTCCTTTCCAGTCTAGAGGCTTCAGAAGAAACACTCACACTGGAGACATATTTTCCATTTGTGATTATTCTTGTAATTTTAGCAGTTAATCACTTTTCTGTCTTGTATTTACTTTGTTTTTCTACAGTGGTAAGTAAATCAAAACCATACCATCACCCAGAACTACACTGAGCACTATTTACATAAGCCAAAGAATATCATGTTAGTGCCTTTGACAAACTTTTGTCTTTTTCAAAGATCACCAGGTCTCACATAATTGTCTTCTCACAGAAATATAATAACCATACTAACCATCCCTTTCAGAGCAGTGTCCCATTTCCACCTGTCACATTTCCTGACACTGGTCTTGGATTAAGCTTGGCTTAGAGATGCCTGGGTCACCCACAGAGTCCTTTCTGCTGCTGGTAGGTCTTCTACAAAACCTCTTCCAGAACTCAGGCACCACACCACGGGATCAGGTGGGCTGGTGGGGGGAGCATTTGGCCAATGGTTTTTATCTGGGTGGAATTTATTTAGTCTTACATTAAAAAAAAGTATTGGAAGGAACAGAAGATTCCTAATCTCATAAATTCTACTTTTACAGTCACCACACAACTACTTGTGGTGTATACACAGTACTTGAGAAAAGGCTTTAATTAATTTGCAGCAAAAAAACCTAACAACCTTGTTTAAATTTTTTGCTAATGTTTTTATTTGAGAGATTAAAAAACCCAAACAACAAAACTCCCAACATTAAGAAAAAGAAGCAGAAGAGCTACCGATGAGAAATGGTCTGGATTTGCCACTCGACAGTGGCACCAGTCTGCACACAAGCCAGCTGCAGGCAGAGATCCGGCAGAGACCAACGTGGTACTCGGAGACCGAATGCAATACAAGAAACAGCAAACGCAAGAATCAGAAATAAAGGCCATGAAACCCCAACAACGCCCCATCTGAGTCTTGCTTCCAATGAGACACATAGGCAAACTAACATTTTAGGCTCGTCCCGCATTACAGATGGAAACTGCACTTAAGCTTGTGGCACAGCAAAGGCTGCTAAGGAACTTGGCAGAATGGCCACGCTTCGCCACCGGGCTCTGGGCCGAGGAGGTGACATTTTGGCTTCGCCAGCCCGCTGAGTTACTATGGAGTCCTCAGTTCCATGGATGGTATTTTAAGGCAGGGGGGTAGCTGTGGGAAAAAAAAGAGGGCCACGACTGGCTTTGTAAGTACTAAGAGGAAGCTAGAAGTCCAACAAGGATCATGGCCTCTTCAGTACTCCACAGCTACAGGTACAGCAACATTGAATATATAATGTACATAACATTACTTATAGACTCTACATGTAAAACGTTAACCAATTTATCATGGAAATCTGGTAACAAGCAACATTGCCATATAAATTCACACTTTGAGAAAGGCTAAGTGTGGAAGCCTCCTTTGCAAGAGAATTTTCAGTCAAAGTTTTGTATAGAAAATATTAAAACAATGATGACAATTTGTTCTCTGAATCTCAATTAATTATTGGGTTAGTTTTCACAAATGAAGAAAGGTTCTCTTTAGAAAATGTGTGAATCTTCAGAATATGAATTCACAATCTAACCACTAAATAATTAAGGAAAAAAGTTTCAGCTGTCAGGAGGTCTTAGTTGGCCGCAATCTTTTAAAGCAGTAACAGCAATGCAAGACGTAGAAAATGTCTTTTCCTGCAACACTTGTAAATGTAAAAGTATTCATGTTAAATGCAACAGAACTAATAAAGAACAAACTGCTGTAGAAGAGAGAAATGAGAGACTAGCTATGCATTCAGCCATCTTCCTTACAGCTGAACTACAGCTATTTAAAAACACATTGACTTCATAATTTGGAAAATGATGTCCCATAGGTAACTGGTCTGCATACTCCTATGAAATATGATGCCCCAAATGGCATGACACCCCTTCTTGAAAAGTTTTTAATCTCATGTCCACCATTAGCTCCACAGTTTAAACAAAAAAACAACTATCCAAATGTAAAATGCTCTTCTTTTTTTAATTACTAAATTAAGAAAGTTAAACAGTTTTAAAATGTAAACTTGAGAATAAACCATAACAAAATGTAATTAAGACTTTAAAATTTGCAACTCAGTATTAAAAACTCAATAGAAATAGAAAGGAATTTTTTTTTTTGTGTTTTTTGGTTAAACGTAAGTAATTCAAGGCTGGTACAGACAACTGAAAAGGTAATACTTTGTTCTGTGCATCCCCCATGAAATGTAAAGAAGTGCATAGTAATTCCACTGGAGAACTTGCAGACACAGAGAAAGTAATTTCATTAGCAGTACAGGACACTTAACACACTTATTTTACAATGGAAAAATGTTACACATAAAACAGAAAAATCCTAGTTGCATGACCAACAGTTTAGCAGGGGGACATGGCTAAAATGCTATTATTTTAAGACCATCTGAATGTGGTTACACTGCTTAATAAATCTTTTTGAAACATTTCAGTATACATGTTTTGATACAAGAAGTCCTCGCAGTTTCAATTTTCCAGTTCAAACAGTGATGGTGTAGTTTTCTTGCTTTAAATATGTTCATTTTAATTTCAAGAACAAATCATCACACACTTGTCAAACATTGGAAACATTACTGTAAATACAGCACGTGATTCCTGAAAGAGCAAAGTTACAACCATCTACAGGTACATAATCATAAACAAAAAGTGCAATCCAATTTAAAAAAATCATGCTTGGCAAAAGCCAAAAATTAGATCACTGGCTTTCAGAATCCCACCAGTGTTTTCATGTCTGCAGTAAAATTATCGCTTTCTGGGTACAGCTGCAGCAGGATTCATTCAATTCCAAATGAGCCTCCTCTGCAATAGCACCCATATACTGTATGTACAGGTATGTATATATATTATATATATTTTATATATAAAAAAGCAAAAACCCAAACACCTGTCCTGATTTTTTATTTGTTAAAACATGAAAAAAAAATGTTTTAGACAAAGAGGCCACTTCTGGAAAATAATACTTTTAGTTGAATCAGGAGAAGACTAGTTAAAATCACATAGGTTTTGCATTTTAAAAAAAGGAAAGCACTAGGATCAGTTATTGGCACTGAGTTACTATTTACAATGAACAGAGGTTTTGCAGTTTACATAACATCAATACAATGCAGTTTTGGAGTCTTTGATTAAGAAAAAACAAGTGTTTTTCTCCTTTTCATCCAGGACATTCAGATTATTAGGACAAGTGGTCATAGGTGAGGGCTGTGGAAGTTCCCAGCTTCAGCCCCTCCTGTGCACTGCAGTGCTGGAAGATGTTGCACTCTGGAGAAGCTGATCACAGAGCTGGAAGGTGGAGAGCAGGTGGGACAGGGCTGAGGAACACCTGGTAATTCATGACAGTGTCTGGAAACCAGGGATTTACAGGTTGTCACCAGGCTGGTACTGGGGTTCTGTTGCAGTGAAGTAGTCTTCAAGAAAACCCTGTAAATATTCAAAAGTTGGACGCTCCTCTGGGTCTTTTTTCCAGCAGTGAATCATAAGCTCATGCAAGGAGATGGGACAGTCCTGAGGACACGGCATCCGATAACCTCGTTCTACTTGCTCCAAGACTTCACGGTTATTCATGCCTGTGAAGAGCATAAAAATCCACAGTAAATCACAGAAAAATCAACCAAGTATAACAACATCTACAACACATGTGGTTTGCTCAGTCATACTAATTTCTTTTGGTTAAGACAAGTGAAACACAACCACACTGATATCCTGGTTTAGCTCCTCATCTACTACAAGGTAACCTGGATTATTTTCTTTCTCAGTACAGGGTTTTAGGATCCAGTGATGAACAGAACACTGCTCCCATGGTCACCCTCTTGGCTTATTCCCAATGGGCAGGATTTGGTGCTTTCCCTGACAGCAGGAACCATGAAATGTAATATGTGATGTGCTTAAGGAAAACAAATGCATTGCAAAAAATGGAAACTTGAAAATTCTAGAAATTAAGATGAATTTCTGAAACCCTCACACTAACCGTGGGCCTTTCTGAAAGCATTCTGTGAGGTCATGCTGCAGGGACTTCAAGACAAACTCTGCTACTCCTGGCCACCAGGGCTGTCCAGCAGCATTGCCTTCAGTGTCAGCCCAGGAGCTTATTGTTGCTGACCTGCACTCCCTCCATCTGTGCTGGTTAGTACAGTTTCCATCATATTCAACTGTTCCCAAACCACAACAGCACAAAGCTGCTCACAAGACAAGTCAAATGCCAAGCAAAACATCTTCACTAAAGAACCATAGCTCTCTCTCCCTCTCAAAAAGAAAAAAGTAAAAAGTTGTATTACCTTCACAGAATCATAGAAACATTTAGGTTGGAAAAGACCCTTAAGATTACTGAGTCCAACTGTTAACCTAACAGTGCCAAGTCCACCACTGAACCATGTCCCTAAACACCACATCTACAGAGTTTTAAATATCTCCAGGGCTGGTGACTCATCTTGCTTGACTCTGAGAGTAAGGCCCGGCCCTTTGCTACTTTTACTTTTCTATGTAACCCCTTGACTCCTCTATTGAAGTGCTTTTCACCAAACATTAACTGCAAATCACCCTCAGCTTTAGTTTACATCTCTCTCCCAGTACGCTTTTTAACAGTAGCAGGGGTAAGACTGGCACCACAGGCATGCAGAGGTGTTTCAGAGGAAGGCTGCATGCTGACTGCAAACTTTGTGCTTGCCCTGCCCCAGTCCCCTGCTGAAAAATATCTGCAGAATTCATTCTCCTGACTTAGCAGGTCCCGTCAAGCAGCTCTGCAGGACAACCAGTGGGGACACTTTAGTTTCTCCGTGACTGAATCTAGAAACCAGCACTTCAATGTTGCACTTTCTGTCAGCTTATCCTCTTCCTGGCTTCCATGACACTATCCTTCCCTGGGAATCTTCCACTTTCTTCTTGCAGGGTGTCTTTTTGAAGAGATTGCTTGTACCACCTCCAGAATCCAATCCAGAATCACCTTTTTTGTAAACTTATTTGTGAGGAATAATTCAATCATCTTCTTCAATACAGATTCATTTATCCACTCTACACTTTGACGTGTAGAACGGTCTGGTTTTGTCTGGGATAGAGTTAACTTTCTTCCTATTAGCTGGTACAATGCTGTATTTTGGATTTAGTATGAGAATAATGTCAGTAACACTGATGTTTTAGTTGTTGATAAGTAGAGTTTATCCTAAGTCAAGGACTTTTCAGTTTCTCATGCTCTCCCAGGGAGGAGGTGCACAAGAAGCTGGGAGAAAATGTATTGTGCACAATCTGTTTTTCTTGGCTTATATGCCTCTCTTTTTCATTTGCAATAAAATGATTATTATATTTTACTTTATTTCAGTTATTAGACTGTTATTATCTCAACCTCTTGGATATCAGCAGGAAGATACTACCCTGTCAAGATAAGAAGAAAAGGTTTTACCTTTTTTCTGATTCTCCTTCCCATCTCACCTTTGGGGGGCTGGGGGGTGGGCAGTGGGAGTGAGCAAGTGTCTGTGTGGTATTTAGTTACTGGCTGGGGTTAAGCCACGACAGGGAATAAAATCCTTACACTACATAGCATTTAGGCTGGTAACTTGGCTGTAACCTTGGATTTGGTCTTTAGTCTGCATCCTCGTGTGCTGGCTGTTTTTTATTATTAAGGATGCTTAGAAAGAAACATCTGCAAAACTCAGCCTTTCCCGACCATCCACACCTAGAGTCTCATCTCATGTTAGGATTACAAAATCCCTTTCCCTTTTATCTTGTCAGGGCAATTTCCTCCTACTGATATCTATTTGGAGTGTCTGGGCAAGGATCATATTCCTATCCCGTCACTGTAAGCACTCCTGGCATGGTCTCCCCACTAATTTCTTTTGTTTCTATTTAGGCTCTCAGTTATCCTTGTTGTGGTCACAGCATGGCTCTGGCTTAGTTTACTGCAGCACCTCCCATTTTCAAACATGAGGAATACTTGGTTTAGTTTCACATACAGGTTTTACTGCAAGGTAAGGGGAAGGAGAAAGGAGAAGCTTTTTTGCTGCCTGTTGTGCATGAAGGAACCTCTCCAGACAACTGTCTCATGCTCTT
This sequence comes from Prinia subflava, assembly GCF_021018805.1. Classification (NCBI taxonomy): domain Eukaryota; kingdom Metazoa; phylum Chordata; class Aves; order Passeriformes; family Cisticolidae; genus Prinia; species Prinia subflava. The sequence continues at coordinate 46,451,371 of NC_086248.1, forward strand.
ACAGGCCTCTCCTCAATGCTCCCTTTTGCAGGGATAATTGCAAAAAGAAAGGTGAGATTGTTGATTTACAGTATTCCCTAACCTGCAGACCAACACTTCAGCACTGGTTTCCTGTGTTTCATTTATCAGCTGCATCCACCCACAATATTTTTGGTGTTAGATGCATATAACTAGAAGCAAACACTTTGAATGGCTCCTAAAGTGGACCATGGTTAGGTCTTCAAAATGATGAAAACAGAATAATAACAAGCCTCTGCAGACATCAGATTCTGCATAGAGTTAAGGTTCTCTTACATTATTGACTTTAAACTGATGTTAGGTCACGGAGGCTCACACCAAACCAGAACACACTGAACAAACATTTGGGTGTTCCTCACTATCCAGCAAGAACATTTCCAAAGGTATTTTACTTCTTCATTGGACCACAAAGCAACATTACTGGTCTGTTAGACACAAACCCAAGGCAGCATCAACCCAAACATTTTGGCCTTGCTGTTTTCAAGATACTACAAGCAAAAACCATGAACATTTTGTTCACGCTATGTTCTCAAGATTAGTTTTATGAATTTGTGTTTTGAACAAAAATCTGCACCTTTTTTCATATCCTTGTCTTTGAATCAGCTGAATTACCTCTTGTTTTGGAGCGAGAACTTCTGCTGTGCTTCGCTTCCCTTACATATTAAAGACCATGAAAATAACTGTTACCGGTTACTCATCTGTTCGTATATACATAGCCACTAACAAACTGCATTCCTTGCTTTTATTTTGGCAGTACATCCTTAAATACAACATGGATGGAAGCAACAGCAGCAGAAAAGCTCCTTCCCAACTGATTTGTTGTTCTAAGATATCAAATGTTTGGTATTTTTATCCAGTGCTTTACTCAGAGCTGCAAAGCACACTCTGAAACTTGATAACGAACTGTGTGCTGGAAGAAAAACCCTGAGGAGACAGAAGGGGGAGGAAAAACATAAACAGCTCTTCACCTCCCTTTGTTTAACAAAAAGGTAGAAAAGAGAACATGAAAGAGACATTGCTGTCTGAAATCACAGTCATTTTTTTGTCCCTGGAAAGTGAGTCAAGCCAGGTTTTTTCATCACAGTTTAATCCAGGAAAATGTCCTTCTTTTCTTTTCTCCTTTCCCTTCCCTCACAGTAAACCCCAGTTATGAAACTAAAGCAAGTAATCCTCATGCTCCTCACTGGAGTTCATACATCCAGCAAGGGCTGAAGCACCTAGGATTTGCCAAAGAAATTCTGTTAGTTTTGACATGAACTGCTAATTTAAAAACAAAATTTCAAAGACTTTTATTTGTAGATCAATTGGATTACTACTCAGACTTACAAAAATAACAGTGCTTCAGGTATACATTTTACCTCTTAAACAGCCTATTTATGTTTACAAACCTATTCTATAGACTTACTTATCTTATCCTGCAAGTTTGTGTTTCTCTTTTGATAGCAGAATTCTGTCATATCTGCACGTCTAACACCACAGAGAGAATATCTGAGCAGTCTGTACAACTCCTCTCTCCTAATGAATACCCAAGAGTTTCAATTCTTAATAAATAATAAATGACATTCTGCTTGCAGTATGCTTCCAGACCCGTTAAAAGTTTATCCTAAAATCCTTAAATCTGTGAAATAAAATACTCAGCAATATTCTTTTGTTGGGTACAGCTATTCCACCTGGGCTGGGGCAACATCTGGTACCAGTCTGGGCTGGGGGATGAACAGATCAGAGCAGTCCTCCCAAAAGGACTTGGGGGTGCTGATGAATGAGTGGCTGGACATGACCCAGCCATGGGCACTCCCAGCCCAGACAGCCAAACGTGTCCTGGGCTGCATCCAGAGCAGCGTGGGCAGCAGGGCCAGGGAGGGGATTCTGCCCCTCTGCTCTGCTGAGACCCCACCTGCAGGGCTGCATCCAGCTCTGGGGTCCCAGCACAGGAAGGACAGGGACCTGAGGGAGTGGGTCCAGAGAAGGGCCCTGAAATGAGAAATGGCTGAGGAAATTTGGATTGTTCAGCCTGGAGACTGGAGAAAGCTCTGGGGAAACATCATTGTGGCCTTTCAGTACTTGAAGGGGGCCTGTTAGCAGGGCCTGTTGGGATGGGGTAATGGTTTTACACTGACAGAGACTAAATTTGGATTAGGTATAAGAAATAAAAAGGTTTTTACAATGAGGGTGGTAAAACAATGGAGCAGGTTGCCCAGAGTGGTCATGGATGTCCCATCCGTGGGAACATTCAGGTTCAGTCTGGACAGGGCTCTGAGTAACCTGAGATGTCCCTGCTTATTGTAGGATTGGACCAGATGACCTTTAAGAGGTCCCTTCCAACCCAGACTATTCTATCATTGTAGAATTCTATGAAAAATCAGCTTGTGCTCACGATGTTTCAAGAATTACAATTTGGGCAAGAAGAAAACATCTAGTTCCCAAAAGATGGCTTTTCCATTAGCTTTTTATTCCCTGAGAAGATCAAAAATCAAATAACCTCCCACCATCCAGCTTTATTAGTGAAACCTTCAATAATCTCAGGATGCCACAGGATATGGCCACTCTAATGCTCAGTACAATAAAAATCTACTGCCCATATAGACTGGGGACAGAAATGCAATACTGCTTGGCTTTTCCTAGAAAAGTTGTAGGAACTTTAAGCTACAGTGACTTTAGGAGTTGCTTTCAGAATTACTGTGACACAAAAAAAGGATGCAGAGTTTCCAGTTGTGGCTAAAGAAAACACTGGAAGGTAGTTTGGTGTGCTCTTAGGAGCTTGATTAGATGGAGCCCAGCAGATGTGCAAATAGCATGGCTCTGGGCAATGCTGCTCTTCCAGAAGACAGGAAACATTACTGTAACTAGGGAGTGTCCCTGCATCCAAACTAATGAGCTATACAGATTATTTTGGGACACGTGAAGTCTAGTGAGGAGAGCGATTGTTTTAGGCTACTTGATTATTGCTTTCTTCTCTTAGACTGTAGTGGGTTGACCCTGACTGGATGCCAAGCACCCACCAAAGCCTCCCTCTCCTTACTCCACAGCTGGACAGGGAAGGGAAAATATAACAAAGGGTTCATGAGTTAAGGACTGGGATAGATCACTTGCCAAATAGTATCACGGGCAAACCAGGCTAGAACTAGAGAGATCAGTTGAATTTATTGCCAACAAAATCAGAGCAGGATAACGAGAGGCAAAGATGTTAAAGATCTTATCCACACCCCTCCCTCCTTCCCAGCTCTAGCTCCTCCCCCAGTGGTGTGGGGAGACAGAGAATGGGTGTTTTGGTCAGCTCATCCCTGGTTGTTTCTCTTGCAGCTCAGGGAGAGGAGTCCTTCTGCTGGACTCCATGCTCCAGCATGGGGTCCCTGCATGGGGGACAGTTCTCCAAGAACTTCTGCATCCCATGGGCAACAGTCCTCCCCAAACTGCTGCAGCACGGGCTTCTCTTCCATGGTCCTTCAGGCACAGGCTGCTCCAGCAAGGGCTTCTCTCTCCACAGGCCTCCCACAAGGTCACAGCCTCTTCTCAGGCACCCACCCCCACGATGATAGCTTGGCCATGCAAACCCAATACACAGACTGAGAATGATGCTCCTTCCAGACCAGTGATCAAACACATACAGTGCATGGAAGGGAACAGCAAAGCTGCTCCTAAGGGAAGACAACCTCTGAATGCTGTTTTTACTGAGTACAATGCAAACCAAGTTATTTCTGTGGAAAAGGAAGAACAAATTTTAAAACTCTGGAAGTCATGCCACTTCATTTAGAAATTAAAGCCTGAAAACCCCCAACATCTCCTCATCCTCAAAGCTAAACTATCAATATCTGTTTTTTGCTTTGGTTTTGTTTTTTAAATTAAGTTATTATTTGCTTGGTATAACAGATGAATACATGCAACCTTGAGCTACAGCAATTGTGAGCAGTTTCCTTGCTTACAAATAAACCCACCTGACCCTTATCTATGCTATGTGGTAAGCACACATATTTCTTAACCTCTTATTTACCATCCATGATGATGTTACACCTACTTACCTCTGCTGGCTCACTGTTATGTACTTGGCCCCAGGCTTGGGTACCACATGCTCTCTGGCACTCGTGGCCCAGCTTCCCCCAGGGATCAGCAGGCTGAATACAGCTTCCCAAAGGCTGCAGGGCTGCTTGGAGCCCAGACTCAAAGACCTGCCTGGCCAGAGGCAGCAATGGGAGTAGCATTACAGTGGCTGTCACACTAGAGTTAAAATGAAAATGCTCTTGATGTGACAACTGCAGCAGAAAGCAGAACGGGCAAGGTCAGAGGTGTGTGTTTGGTGTGGCTGCTTTTTTTGCCTGTCCCAAAGACAGCATGTTAAAACCCCACAAATCCTGCAATTACTGCTAGGGAAGGGCATTTGTCAAGGAGAAAAGAAACTGACACTGAAAAATGTCTAAGCAGACTGTTTCTTAAGCTTGGCTCCTCCTCTGGTCCTATCTATTTTTCATTTCTCCATCACAACAGTGGCAATAGAACCGCTGTGTGAAAAACTGTGAAAGTTGCTTATTTTAATCTGTTGCCTTGTGAAAAGGATAGGAAAGCATTAAAAAAGGCATAAATTAGTTATCATAGTGGCCCATTATGATCAGTGACAAAAAACAGGCTTGGCTGAAGTACGAACATGAAGACACCTTCCAAAAAGTTGATCTTGCTTGTGGGAGCTATAGGGTTTGGGGCAAGGCTTTATTATGAACTCTAGACTGCTCTTTATGTCCATCAGCAAAATCTTTACTGCTCATATCACTGCACCAGCCTCTCTTCCAAAATGGGGCATGAGGACAGGAACTGGTTGAAATCTGTAGGACAAAGAATGCCAAGCTCTGTTCCACCCAGTCTGTTTCCCTCCTGTAAACTGCCTGTCTACCTCCTCTGTCCTACTCACTGTGCCTCTCCCTCCTTCTACACAAGCTTAAAACAATGCCTGGTTTCCAGACATGGGAAGGCACGAGGTATGGTGTCCTGCAGGCATGGGTACCACCCCAGAACTGGGACGCGTGCTGTAAATCATCTCTCCAGGCACTAAGAGCTTGTCAAGCAAGCGAGCAATCCCTTTGTCTGAGGACTTCTCTCCACTTGCCCAGTCTGCTGCAAGCTGTAAGCAGGAACATCAAGACAACGTGCCCACAACTATTTTACAAACTGGATATTTACAGCAGACAGACAGCTCCAAGACCCTCTTTGTTTCAAGGCTGACACAAAGGCTTTTCAGTGTCATATCTTGGGTACCAAAGTGCTGTCAGTGCCAACAGACTGCACTCTCTCACATATCAGTTGTCTACTTGGGTGAAGAGGGCTGAGTCTTGCTTCTCAGGATGACAAAAATCCCATTTTTCCTCCTCATGCAAGCCATGTCATAATGACAAGAAAAGCCCTGTGGGTGTATCTGAACCCTCTCTCTATCTCAGACAGGGATAGGTGTTCATGAAACTTTGTCCTTCACAGGGTCCTTCCTCTTCCCAGCATGAAGCAGGAGATAGATGGTCCTTTCTATGTCAGGGGAAAATAGATTCTTTTCTGTGGAGCTCAGGAGGCCTTTGTCACCTTGGGAAGTCCAAGCTCTCTTTTCAATCCACTTGCAAAGACAGATCCTTCTGAAAAGACCCCAATTCCCCTCCACTGCTGCCTCAGCCTATAAAAGCTTTCCCATTTAGGGTCTGGGAGACAAGACTGGACTGAAATCTGTAAAGACTTTGGACATTCAAATGTAAGATCAAGGCTGCCCTTACGTAAAACTGGCAGGGAGGAGCGATGGTGACCATGAGAATGGTTAAGACCTCCCAGATGAGCAACAGGGGAGTCCTGGTGGGAAGGAATGGCCCTGGCATAGAGCCTGGGCAGGGTGTAACCAAAGCAGTACACGACTGTCCAGAAAATTGCTGACTTAGTGATACATAACACACAAAAAATTGCTTCCAGCTACTTGGTGTCTTCCTAGTGCAGGTGGAGGAGAGTGAGCTGGAAGGATTTTTGGCATGTGAGGGCTTTATGTAGGGAGGGATGAAGGGTAGGACAGTGCTGAAAGAGGAGAGATCCTGCTGGTTGTCTTTGATGTGCTCAAGCCGCCACGTAATAAAACTGTCCAGAATTTCAGGACACAGCCCATGCCAGAGATTACTGTCATGGCTCCTACAAGAAGTTATATATTGCAAGCACTTAAACGCATATCCTGTGGACTCCTCCTCCTTTGGTGAGGGAAAGAAACATTTATGAACTGCAGACATCCTCTGCAGCCATGGCCAATCCTGTGTTCAGTTACAGACCTGTGAGTAAATATAGGGCTTTAAATTGTTGTTTTTGCATGGAATGGCATTTTCACCTTAACTCTGTCTTGGCTGGTGACAGCCCCCACGCACCCACTCTGCTGGCAGCGACTAGAGAATTTCTGCAGCCCAGTCAGGAACATTGCCCACCCTCTGGGAGCAACACCGCATCAACTGAAGCTTAAACATGCTTTTTCTGTCTTTGACCTTTTGCACAGCATGCCATGTCTGCTTAAACCCTCATAAACCTGCAAAAATCACAGCTTTCTCACACCACTACCAGGAATCCTTATGGCAGGAAGGCTTTAGTGCTGACTGGTGGTGACACAGCTGCTCTGACTGGAGGCAACACCTCACATGGGGAAGTGCTGGGCAGAGGGACTCATCCATTCCACAGAAACATGCCATTATATTTTCTGCTACCTCATTCAGTTGTCACAGCCACACCTTTGCTAAGCTGCTCCCTGTTAATCATGCCAAAGTTCACTGCTGATCATGAGATGCCTTCCAGTCCCCATATTCTCTTCTCAAATATCAACTACTGGTTGCTAAGTGCTAGCGAACTTGAAATTCCTAGTAAAAGTCTGGAAAATTAGTTTTGCTGAGTTCAGTCTTCTGAAGTGTGAGACATACAGGATAAACTGAACTCCACCTTGATGCTTCTCCTGCTCAGTTTGATATATGGATCTGTCTGCTTGATCACAGCACAGATTGGAAAATTGAAACTGCTGTAGGGCACTTTTCATTAAATCAGCTGCAGTGCACACAGCCAGACTGTTGAATATTTAGATTTTTTTTTTTAATAAAAAGACTAAAAATGCAGCTAGATACATTTGAAATGCAGGGCATCCCCTGTTGTTAATACCTGTGCTGATGAGAAAAAGGGATTAAATTCTTTTCCATGTAATGCATGGCTTTCACCTCACCCCTTTCCTCGTCACCTGACTGCCTACAATCTTTGGGCTTTGAATGTAGATCTGAATCTGAATGCAGATCCAATCACCCCCTCCAACAAATCTTAATCCATTGGACACTTGGCAGGGTTTCAACAAAGAGCCATGGGGCCTCCAGCTCCCCCATGCAGAGAATCTGGCCCTGCTGTGACCCTGCCATGAGCTCTGGTCTGCACATTACAGAACTGTTTTCTTCCCTTTCCATCCATCTCAAAAGAAAGGACTGAAATTCAAGAGTTTATGAAAAAGAGATTTGATAGTACCAGACATTCAGACAGTCATCAAATCTTGCAGTGAACCAGACTGACAGAATAAACGGAGTAAGGCCTCTGTGGGAGTTTAACTGTTGGTATCTTAAAGTAAATGCAATACTATGGAGAGCTATTTGCTCCAGAATATAATAATTTTACACTGCTTTGATTAGTTGCCTAGAAATTATATTAATTAAATTGAGCACAATTAAAACAGTAGAAATGAATACATTGAATTATCCCCCTTGTCATTTTTATCATGACCATCACAAAGCAGCTTTGAGCCAGAAATGTTTTCAAGCATACACAAAACTTACACATTATAGCCATTCTCCTCGGAGCTCAGTGAATATAAATAAACATTCCAGCTTAAACCTATGGCCCATTCCCACTCCTTTTCCCAGGTGAAGCAGGACATTTTTCTTACCTGGGTATGGCACTCTCCCTTTTGTTACCAGCTCTGTCAGCAGGATCCCAAAAGACCACACATCTGACTTTATTGTGAACCTTCCATACAGTGCTGCTTCTGGCGCAGTCCATTTAATGGGAAATTTCGCACCTGAGGAGAGAATACACAAATCTTAACCTCAACAGAGATAGAACCAAAGCACCAGGTCACAGGTGACCCTTGTGTTCTGCCACACGTGCAGGTGGAAGGAGCTGCAGAGAAGTGTTAACAAACAGCTCCACAGAGTACAGTCAGAGAGGACAGGTAGGCAGAACGTGTAGGGCATCAGGACAGACTAAGCATGGAAGGGGTCAGATTGTCCCACATCCCAAGAGAAGAATAAGACATTTTAACTCAAGCTTGAAGTTTTACAATAAATGAAAAAGATAAATCTCCTAGTTTTATAAATGAAAAAACCCCACCCAGTTTTAGAAACAAATAAGCAAAATATTACAGAAATAATTTCTCCCAAAGTGTTTTAAATATTTGCAAATCAAACACAATTAGCACGTACAAGCAGAACTGAGATATACTGGATATGTACCTCCCAGTTTGCGTGCTCATGCTGAGCAAAATGCAAACAAACAAACATGGTGAAAACAAAGATTAAAAGCAAAACCAGTATTTCATTAGAAACACGCACGGACTTTGAAATAATACTGCCATTCGAGTTGCTTGGAGTGCTTGATGTCAAGGCACAACTTTGGCCTGTGATTTATAACTTGACAGTGTACTTTAAGCTCCTGGCACTGAAAAGGCTGTAGTGCCTTAAATACGTGCAGTTCTAATGTGCTCATCCATCATCAGAGCTCGCAGGAGCCAGTTGCAGTAAGGACAGTAAGATAACAAGCCTTTAAACACTGATTTATTTGCTTTTCCAATCACTGACTCTTTTCTTAGGGAAAATATTTTCAGTACAACTTTAAAGAAAAGTCTTGTGGTAATAATTAACTCATAGTATGTACAAAAAATATGCAGACATTTCCCTGGTGCCTTGTATTAACATACAGGCAAAAGAGTTGCATTGCTTATTGCTGATCCCTAGTGACAAACACTCTTGAATTTGGAAACAAACTGACTTCGACTTCACATCACCCTCTCATAAAAGTTCCCTTTGCTTTCAAGAGGAGTGTGGAAGAGTAACACCATGGACAAATCACTCTCAGGGAGTGAACTTATGGCACTGTTTAGAGTTCCCTGCTGGCACTGTTCCACCATCACATGCAGGGCTCAATGTCCTGTATCTTCTGCCATACATACCAATCTGACATGACTTAGAGTAAAAAGTAAACATGGTTATTCTCATCTCCTTACTTAGTAAAACTCTGAGGTGCTAAAATTTTTCTGCTCTACACGTAAATGGTACTAAGAGAGACTAGTATTCTAGTAGAAACACATTTTTTTTCCTAGGGAGTACTGCAGTTGCTCAAGTTAGTCCTGCTGAATGACTTGAAAATGTCCTGCTACAGGATAAAAAAGATGCAAGAGAAAGTTTTAGATACCTAATGCCTGAAGTCAGAAACTTAAGTCTAGCTAAGCTTCACTGGTTAGATTTGCAAAGGTGCCGGAGGACTTTTGGATGCCTGCTCACTTTTAAAAGTCTGCCTCTTACGTATTTCCATTGGTTGATATGTAGGCAGGAACTAAAACTGGGGTGCTCAGCTTTAGTCTCAATCTCCTTCACTTACACTTCTTTAAGTGACCAATCTTAGTTTAAAAGACTCAAAATTTGCAGAACTTCATCTTTTCTTTTTGCCTTGGCTATGATGTGTGAGTCCTTTGCAGCAGAAGCTGCCATCACTCGATCCTCAGTCCTGGAAGCTGGCCCTGCTTCAGCAGCACCAGCAGCCACGTGGGGTTGGCAACTGGCTGCTCCAGCTGCCAGGAGATCCTGGGGCTGTACAGCCCGTGCCAAGCCCTGGAAAAACTGCAAACTTTTATCTGGTGCTCAGGTTGCCCTGGCCTGCAGTGCATGCCTTTAGATGGGCCTGTGCAGGCAGCCCTGGACATGAGGGCCAATGTCCCTCTGCTCTCTCCTACGTGCAGCTGAGACTGTACACACACCCCGTGCCAGCTGAACGAAGGAACAGCTCCAGGCTGGCCGGGAGCCTGAAGCCTGCACGTTGCTGGTGCTGTGTGAGATGGCCATGCAAGGGGGTTTGATTGTTCACATGTTGCACACATGTTATTCAACAACTTCCTTTAATCAGCTGTGTTTTTCTGAGAAACTTAGCCAAATCTGCTGGAATTCCCTTGTGCTTCATACTCAGATCCAAAGGTAGCAACCACCTACAACTCATCTTTAGAGGAAGGAAATCTCTTCAGACTCTTTTCTGGCCAAATCCCCCAGTAGTTTTGTCTTCCCCAACCTACTGCCAGTGTGTCACTGGGAGATGAGTATGCAGTGTGTTGGCAAACCCCAGGAAAATGAGAAGCAAGGTAAGCCCCTGAGAAGGGGGATCAATTCCAGGAAATCCCTTTTCCTGAGAGCTAGAGCAGTACAATCCTCACTGGGGTGTGATCAGCACTGCTGGAGAGATGAATAGTTTGTGCTGAGGATTTTCCAATAACAGGGCAGCTATCCATTACTTCTCTGTGTTGCCCCAGCTGTGGATGATTCTCTGTCTAAAGGAACTAATATAAAAAACCACGTTCTGCAGTTTGTGCAGATGACAGATTTGGAGTGGTAGATGGGGAGGAGAAAAATGCAAGGTTGGCACAGAGCTTGCTAGCAGAGCCCTGCCTCATGGTTTTCTGGCCCTGCAACACATGTTAGAGGCTAGATGGTCCAAGAGAGCCTGCAGTCCAGTATGGCAGAGCTGTCAGTGAAGGGGGAGCAGAGACCAGGGAGAACACACCAGGCTGGTCACCTGCAGGTACAACACATGCACTGCCACAACATAAGGAGATTACACACAGTTTGTGTGAATGGGTGTGTGTGTGTTGGTCTAACAGGGATCCCTCCAAGGTGCTGCATCTCATTCAACACCTGGAACTGGAGACAGAGACAGTGCACTGCTGTGAAAGCACAAAAATTCCCAAATGTGTTGAGCACTGCCCTGAAGCCTCCTGTGTGCTGTAGCTACATGGAGTGTTAGCACAGGCCAGATGCTGTGTGTGGTTCCTGACAGACACACAGTTCCTGTGCTTACTCTCTTCCCAACACACTGATTAAAAAACCCATCACCTCTCTCTGCCCAGGCCTCAGAAGCTTATTAAACAAACTGACTGTGCTGCAAACAAATTAAACAGCATCAGATAAAATGTGTATTACTGACAAGGATGTTAATAAATCTGATAAGCCAAATTACCCCAGCTGACAAGGCAGCCCATCTCCTACTCTGAAGGCAGATTTTGTGTCAGTGGGGAGGGATTTCTCTCTTTTTGTTGCTGGAACCTGTTTCATTACAAACCAGCACATCAGCAACCCCACGCACGAACACGAACAGCACACTGCATCCATCAGGTCAGGATAACCTATCTTTGCCCCAAAAAAGGTACTAATCTGCAGCTTTTATCTCAGTCCCTGTTTTTTTCAAACCTTACAGCCCGGGGAAAGCCTTTTTTGGGTTTCTGCAGTGCTTGTAACCACATGAAACCAAAGCTGCTGATACAATTTATGGTTAGAGCAGCCAGCCCGGAGCCTGTGAGGATTTTTTGTGAGGCTCAGCCCCATTCCTGGGACCTCTGGCCAGGCCATTCACACAGGTTATCTCCCAGGAGGATTTCCTTGGGAAAAATCAATCCATGGCCCTGCTTTAATTCTGTGCTGGCTATAAGCAGGTCATGTGATGAGAAGGAGCAGAGGGGGCTGGGATGATTGAGTGACCTTGAGATACAATTCTCAGCATGGTTTCTTCTGAGGCAGGCGAAAACCCTTCAGAGCTTTGGTTTCTTTTCAGATCTAAATCTTGATGAAGCAGAAACCTCTGAAATTCATGCCCCAGAGCCACTGCCAGCTTGATAATGCTCCTGTTTCTGGAAATGCTACAAAGCTGCTGCCTCTTGTGCCTTAAACCCAAACCCAGCGGAGGACTCCAAGCTCTGAGACCCAAAAACTCGGGGACCTCTTGGGCTAGCAACCAGGGAATGCAGTGTGGCACTGAATTGCTTCTGGGGCTGGAACGGGAAAGCAGCAAAAGTAAAACCGAAGCGCTGAAGCAAGCATGAGACAGGAAGCGAGTCAGCCCCGGCCGGCGGTGATGAGTGCCGTGTGGGAGGGGCGCGCAATCACATTTTTTGTGCTGTGAGAACGAACATGCAATTACAAGCCTGGCAAGCAGCAGCGCCGAGGGGCAGGCTCCGCAGGCGGACCCCTCCCCGGGAAGCGGGGGGCGAGGGGCGGGAATGCAGCCCTGAACACCGCTCTGGCTCTGGGCCTGCAGCCCCCCTTCCCCTCGCCCTTCCTCCCGGCCTGGCCGCGCTGCTTCCCGCAGGGCCGCTGGCACCTGTGCGGGAGCGGGTCCGGGATCCCCGGGACCTGCTGGCCCAGAACCAGGAGCCCTTCCTCCTGTCCTCTCCTGGGCTGCCTCAGGGAGCGGCAGGTAAAGAGCGAGAACAAAGCCCTGGGTGCTACAGCCTGTCAGGCACAAACAAAACACGTCTGATCCGCTGGTGAACAAGTCCCTGCAAAGGGACCGGAGAGAGCCTGGAAGGGGGCTCTCCCCCTGGAGAGGGGGGGAACCCCCTGCCTTTGAGGAAATCAAACTAAGAAGCGTCACTTGATTTTAAGCAGGGCGGGAAGGAGTTACTTCCAAAGTGTTAAGGAGGCAAAAATGATCTGAGAGTTTGCAAACCCTACTAGAGCTCCCAAAATAGCTCTGACTCGTCTGGAAGGCATCAGAAAGATCCTTATTGTTTCATGTGTGCTTCGAGTGGCTCTATTGCAAGTGCTGCTAGTGTGTGCAGTAGAAACGTGGCCTGGAAAACAACTCTGCAATTTTTTTATTATGAAAATTTAAAATTTGTATCAGCTGCTGCTGCTTAGAATAGTAACAACTCTAACCCAGTGACTCCGTGGAGCACTGGCACTCTCCACAAAAATCCCATGTGCTCGGCCAAAACTCCACGTAACTGTGAACCGTATCAGCGCATGGATAGCAGGACTACGTGGGAAATCCTTTGCCTGGAGGCGATGGGAAGTTTTTCTTTGTCCTGTAGGATACCAGGAGTTTTAAGTCTTGTCTTACAGGGCTGGACAAGAATCACCACCAGTGGAAGGAAGCAAGCTCCGTGCCTGACACTGTGTGTGGGGAAGATGTTGCAACAGCAGCAGCCGGAAGCAGCCATGGGACAGGCTGCAATACAGTCCCCCAGTGCGGCCTTTGAAATGGGCGTCACTCTAAGCAGGAATGTTTTTCCCCTTTGATTACTCACTTCCTCTAAAAGCAAGAGGAGCCAAATGCTCATTACAAGCCAAGAACTTTCTTTTTTTGGTATTATTTAATGGCAGTGTATAGCTGCTAGTCACACGCTTTAAATCATTAGTGGCATCACCATCTCTTTCCTTCCTGACAATTGCTGAGAAATGGCAGTGCAGACAACGAGCTGCTTTTTATTTACCTCTCATAAATCAGAAGCAGTCAGGCCTCCTTTGTTCAAACCCAAAAGAAAATAAACCGGTCAGTAAAACATTACCACCAGGCTAAGTAATACCCACACAGGTTCAGGAATCCTGCACTCTAGCCCGCTGGGGCTCAAAGCATCCCCATCTGTTTCCTTTCAAAATATTTAATCAGAGACAAAAGTGACAGTGGGGGAAGGGAGTCAGAGATCAAGCGAAGCTGGAGAAAACCACCTCTTCCCCACGCCAACCATGAGCTCTGTACTAACACACTTAAGCCAAAAGAAGGATGACTGCTGAGGAGAGTGACCAGAGACTTTAATCTTCAGATTTTGCAAGAAAAAACATTTCCTTTATCCCACAGGAGCTGCCAGTCTGGAGCGCTCCCCGTTCCCCTCCCCTCTGCTGGCCAGGCTTTCCTCCTGTGTCAAAATTCCCACTGAAGCAGCAGTCAGCTAGATAAACAGAGCACTCCCCAGATGCATCCCCTTGGAGGCTGAAGTAATAGGTCATGGGAAACAAGCAGAGGCAACCATTTCCTCCTGATACTGTGGTCTCCAACAAGCATTGCTCAAACTGAAGCTTAACTAAAGAAGCCAGAACTGAATTCCAGTTAAAAAGAAATCCAATTGGGGCATTAGAAACCATGTTTCTCCTTCAATAAATTAAAGGTCTTAGGAAGCCCGGTTAATTGCAATGAAATGTAAAATGAGTGTGTGCTGCTTGGTCAAAAAAAGCACCCCTTCCTACTCCTTAAGAAAGGGTCAAAAATATTAACGAAAGGAAAACCTTTCTACATGATGCCTATGGTTACAGCTCTTTGGGTCTCTCTGTTAAGGAATTCTGTAGCTCTGAAGGACTTCAGCCTGACTCAGAGGTCAGGAGAAAGAAGTATTGACCATTGCCTTCAAATATGGGGAGGATGGGTGACTTTTCCATACTGGCACCAGGAGATGAAGCCAGGCAAACATGACTCAGATCTCCAGATCATCAGCAATGCATTTTAAAAGCCAAACTAATTCCCGGACACTTTTTCCTCTATACAAGTGATTTCTGCCATGAAATAAGAGCAGGAGATACCCACAGCTATGGTCCTTCCCCCTGCCAGGCTTGGTGTTATACTTTTCTCAAGGTTTCTCCACCCCAAATCCAGTGATTTTTATTTAAAAATCTAAACTTCTCCTCAATATCAGTCACGCAGTTTTTCGCAGCTTTTTTAACATGTGAAGAGGGCAAAACTATTCTGAGATTTAAACTGAGAGGCAAACAGGTCATCATAGGATTTCCAAGGGATCAGGAGCCTGAAGAGAGATTTGGCCAGAAGTAGGTCACATACTTGTCAGTGAAAACAAATAATTAGTCATGTTAAACTATACATTGGGTGGTTTCCAAAGGGAACAAAAGACATGGCAGCAAACCAGGCAGAAATGGAGATAATATAGGACACTGTTTCAAAGCCATTTTGCAGACTGGATCTGCCTGCCTTGTTCAGGGAAAACTCTTCTTGTTTTGCACAGGGGAACAGCAAGCAGGCAGCTTTTCTGTCTACCAGTGCCTCTCCAGACACTCTTATTGCTCTAGAGAGAATGACACAAGCCTATTTATTTTCTAACAAGACAATTCCCACTCTCAGGCTGAAATCAATAGTAGTTAAGGCTCTGCATTAGTATCTGTCACGGGTTCTTCAAGGACCCCACCAAAATATTCAGGCCTCACTGTCTGACTGTGAAGCAGGCACCTTTTAGGGTGGATGCAGCCTGTGTCCACATCCCTGGGACTGGGTACTGCTGACAGCAGTTCAGAGGGGTGAGAACAGCTTGAGAGCTGCTGCTGCTCCCAGGCCAGAGCAAGGCATGCTGGAAACTCTCTGGCTCCTTCTGTCAACACTTAAAGAAAAAGTCACAGAAAGAGGTTAGCTGTTTCCTAAGAATTAATGACAAGGGTCCATGCTGAAGCAGGGACTTTGCCCAAGAGAAGCAACTCACAAGAAGAGGGAGTAAATGCAGGTTGTGAAGTACTTAGCTGGCCTGTGCTTTTTGGTGATGTACATTGGGGTTTAATGGGATCCTCCATGGCTTTGACACTGAAATGATGGAGTCACGTTTACCAACACATTGAGCAAGTACTACCAAAGTACTGCCAGCAGAAAGAGAACAAAACTGTAGCTCTGCAGCTTGGACCAACATCTGACAACTAGGCATGACTTGTAAAGAATAACTAAAAAGAGCCTGTGACATGACTCAGTTTGAACACACACGCTTTTTAGAAAAAGCTACAAAACTCTTGGATACATTTCTATAGTGTATCAGTGGCCCTCTGTGTCCAGCACGCTGTGTAGCACTGGAAAAATGGCATTTCTATTAAAACAGCTTTCTAAGAAGAAAGAAAGAGAGAAAGAGAGGAAAAGGGAGAAAGAGAGAAAAAAGAGAAAGAAAGAAAGAAAGAAAGAAAGAGAAAGAGAGAGAGAGAGAGAGAGAAAGAAAGAAAGAAAGAAAGAAAAAGAAAGAAAGAAAGAAAGAAAGAAAGAAAGAAAGAAAGAAAGAAAGAAAGAAAGAAAGAAAGAAAGAAAGAAAGAAAGAAAGAAAGAAAGAAAGAAAGAAAGAAAGAAAGAAAGAAAGAAAGAAAGAAAGAAAGAAAGAAAGAAAGAAAGAAAGAAAGAAAGAAAGAAAGAAAGAAAGAAAGAAAGAAAGAAAGAGAAAGAAAGAAAGAAAGAAAAGAAAGAAAGAAAGAAAGAAAGAAAGAAAGAAAGAAAGAAAGAAAGAACGAAAGAAAGAAAGAGAAAGAAAGAAAACGAAAGAAAGAACGAAAGAAAGAAAGAGAAAATGAAAGAAAGCAAATATAGTGCTCAGAGAGGCAGCTCCATTGCACAGTGGCACAACCCTTTGACTGTTTGAGATAAAGGAAGTAAGAATACTACAGGAGTGATAATAGCAGTTAGTAAATATTAGAAGGCACATTACAAAAGAAATATCCTACATACACTTTTCTGGATTACCACATTCAACTCTCATAACCAGTAAGTAAAATATCCTCTTTGCTATGGCACCATGAAGATCCTGTCTTTGCTGTCATGTCCAGCTGTGTTCTCACTCATCACCTTTGTTTCATTTTGGTTTGCAAAGAAAAGACACCAAAATAGAACATTCTCTTTAGGACATGCATTCAGCAGTGAATTTCTGACTAGGAGCTAATTTGAGTTCAGGATTTACCAAAAGCAGCCCCGAAGCATAGAAGAGAGAGCTTTTCAAAACCATTGAAAATGGTGAAAAGTGCAAGCTTTTCCACTCTCACCCTGTCACCAGAATGACACCAGTGCTACACCTGCTGCTGCCCTTACCTTGTCTGGCTGTGTATTCGTTGTCCTCAATGAGTCTCGCCAGTCCAAAGTCGGCGATCTTGCATATGAGGCCGTTGCCCACCAGGATGTTTGCAGAGCGCAGGTCTCTGTGTATGTAGTTCATCCGCTCGATGTACGCCATTCCCGCGGCCACCTGCCAGCAGCAGCAGAGACAGACCATGCGTTTACAACAAGCTCAGTACCTACATGGGTATAAAACATGGACACCTCAGGGCTCCATACTCTGAACACAGACCTGGGCCGCCATGTCCACCAAATTCGGTAACTTCAAAGCTCTTCCTTCTCCATCCTTTAAGAAATCTAGCAAACTCCCTGCAAATGAAGAGTTGACACAATAGAGAGATGTCAGGAAAACAACTCATCAGACTGGAGGTGCAGCAATATGTACAATATTAAAGACAGCAATGTTTCAAGTTCAAGGGACAGTTTCAAAAAACCCCATAATATCTCTGAATTCTCCTATTGTACTCGCTTCACTCTTTACATTGGCTTGCAGAAGAATGTGCCACTAGTACTATGAGAGTTGCAGGGAAAGGAAACAGGATTGTTTTAAATTTTCCTGACCATTACTGAGAAAGCTGATCTTTCTTAACTTTTCCAGTGCTCCTTAAAACAACATACCTGCTGCTCTCTAAAGGCCTCAGCTAACTGCAAAGCAGCAGCTCAGTTCCAAGCCACACAAGTTATGGAAGAAGTCAGATCCCAGCTCAACCTGCTCCAAAAGAAAGGTCAGCCTGGAGCCTGGTGAGCCCAAGGGGGATAGCATTAGCAAAGGCTGTTTTTCCTCAGAAATTAGTAGTGCTCCTCCTTTAGGTAACCCAGAACTAAACACAGCAGAAACCATTAATTTTAGAAGACAAAGAAAAGACGAAATGAACGTAACTTTAGCAAAAATTATAAGAACATCGCTTTCTCATGCAAGGAAAGACAAGAAAGTATCCTGTTGCTTTAAAAAAAGAGCCTAGGATGTTATAGCTTCTGTCCTAATATTGTATCTGAACAGAGAAATGTAGCAGTCTCCTTTAAATAAGGTCAGAGAAATGGTTTAATAAATAAAGGAAAAAGACAGATGATTAAGCATTTCTCCCTTGATAAATCATCAGCCTCAAGCTCAGATCCAAAGATGTAAAATGTTACAGTACAAACCAGTAAAGTAAGCCAAAATAAACCCCATACTTCAGAAGGGTTTTGAAAAGTCTTTATTTTTAAAGGGAAAAAGCATATGCTTGTCACTGAGATGTATGATTAAAATGTGAGTTAGTCAGGGCTTGGATGCCTCTGAGGAGGGAGGTGGGCAAGCACCTGCCAGGAAAATAAAAGTCAACTCCAAACAGACTGAAAGAATGCACTTAAAATTTCAGAGTGTATCCTCCAATGTACAATGAAACTTCCCTGTGAGAACTTACGTTTCCTATTTGGTTCATTTGCTTTTCCAAAACAAGCAGATTTTTTACTCTGCTCTCAGCACCCCTCCTGGAGATCTGATGGAGCAAAAAGCTTTCTTTTTCTCATTTTACTACACTGTTACCAGCTAAGTAGCTTAAGGAAGAGACAAGGGAGAAGAGGAAAGTGAAGGAAAAAGAGGAGGGAAAGAATAATATGTACAAATAATGTATTAAGATGATAATGGGGTGGACTCAAAGTGAAGTGTGATCTGAGAATGAGGTGCAGTGACAAGATTCAGGACTGGCTGAACAAAGAAACAGAAATCCTAGGCCAACAAGTAAATACTGAAAGAAGATGTCCTAAGAACTCTCTGATGCCAGGAAAAGCTAGGATCTTGGGAAGCAGCATATTGTATCATCAAATCTAGGAAATGCAAACCACTTGTCAGGGAAGTTCAGATGCTGATTCAGTTGGAATCAGCCTGCACCAACTTCTCTTTCCCCAAGGTTTTGGGCCCAGTTCATAGTGGAAATCATAATTCTTCTGAAGCCAGAGGTGACTCTAGTTTCCTATTCCCTCTCTTCTTCCTCTCATGCAGCCCACTGCACCTGCCTCTGTATCCCCATGGAGCACCAATAAAGAAAAAAATAGTATTAAGCACAGCAGTTCTGGCTTCACCTTTACTCATGTACTCTGTGACAATATAGATAGGCTCTTCAGATACCACAGCATAAAGTTGGACCAATTTGTCATGTTTTAGCTTCTTCATGATTTGGGCTTCCTCTAAGAAGGATTCTGGAGACATGGTGCCAGGTTTCAGGGTCTTGATAGCCACTTTAGTATTTCCATTCCACGTACCTACAAGCACAGAAACTTAGTTACATTAAAAATCTTCTGTTCCTTTTTCTGCCTGATGCCTAATGCAAGCAAGGAAAAAGTAGCAAGGACATTTAACATAACTTTTTTTTTTTTTTTAAATTGGTTTCCCTTATCATTATATTCCTCCCACACCTCCTTCATATTTTAGTCTTTTTCTGTTACACTGAAAAAATAATACTCCCACTGGCACTGTTGTCCTACTCAGACAATGTTTCCAGTGATCTCCACAGAAACTTTCTCTGAGTAGGAAACGTGGGGTTGCTGAAACCCATCTTTGTGTATTCCCTTGCTAACAAGTAATTGCTACAGACAACAACTCCAGTCACAGATCTGGACAACAAAACTGGTTAAACCAGAACTTCTTATTTGCAACACATTGTTTGGTTTTGTTCTGAGTCAGATGGAAAAAAAACCAAACCAACAACCTAAAAAGCCCCCCAAAAAACAAACACCCCCCCCCCCCCAAAAAAAAAAGCCAAAAACATCCCCCAAACCAAAACACCTAAAAAAACCTCCAGAGAAACAAATCCTGAATTGATTTCATTTTAGAAACACAGGTGTGTTTCCAAACTGAAATGTGTCTTTTCCCCTCCCCTCCTTATCCCCAGGAGCTGCTAATAGAAAATGTGGTGTTCCTGTCCACTTCAGTTTGCTCTTTACTTGTGGTCAGCACTGAAATGGACAAGTTGCATCATTTTTCAGCCATCACCTACCAAGCCTTCTGGAACACCCAAAAGCCTGCACAAGAACCTGGAGAGAGCTGGGGAAGGCTGACTCAGGGCATCCTCCAAGAGGTGGGGCTTCACTTGGGTATTTGCAAAGGGGAGGAGGAGGACTGGAAAGAAACCCAGAAGACCTATTTATGTTTACAGTGGTTTTTGTTTTGGTGTGGGATTTTTTTGTTTGGGGTTTTTTTTTGTGTGGGAAGGAAAAGGAAGGAAAATTAACAAGGGCAGAAATAGGGCTTTCCTGCTGCCTTCTGGTTGTCCTTTGCCAAGGACAGAACCCTGCTCCAGAGTCAGGGCTGACATGGCTTTGAATGTGATCTGTAGATAGGGAGCTGCTGTGTGATAAGGCAGAACAACACTAATGACTTCAGGAATAGATCACATTAAAAACTACTCCTCTGCACTTAAGCATGAGGATAACAGAAAGCCCACAAAGTACACAAAGGCTGTGTCATGAAAAAAGGTGACATGTAAAATAACCCAGTTTGTTAAAAGTACATGAACAGTAACAGTAACAGGGCTCAGCTGCTGCATGGGAGCTGGTTAGGCCAAAATAACTTTATCATGAGTTTTTGCAACCTACCAGAGTATAGACTGAGCCATAAAATTGGTCGTTTTTTGTGCAAATGCTCAGGTCCCAGGTCCACCTTGCCTGGCTGAGGCTAGCAGAAGAGCAGTGGAGGAACTGCTGCTTCTCACTTTTAAAGGGCAATCCCAAATGTCTAGGGAGGCCTGAGGCACATATTAATCCAAAGTGTGCAGTGTAAGTTTGGTTTTCATTATGCCTGGATCTCCTTCTGCCAGCTGAGTGCGAGGTATCACTCTACTGTCAGTGGGGTAATGCCTCGAGTTACCACCTCTGCTACCCCAGCACACTTCAGGACTCCTGAAGCCTTAATTCCTCTCAGTCCTTCAAACCAGAGCTGAAGCAGGACTTTGCTCTACTGGCACTCCTGTGTAAGCTGGGAAGATGTGGTTTTGCCTTTAATTTCAAGCAGGGTGGCCAAAATCTTTTCTGATGGGTTACAGGGATCGTGTTTTGTCTGGAGTCACTGAGGCTCCAGACTGCAGTGTGCCATCAGTCACAGCCACTTTGCAGAGGTACCACAAATTATATGAACCAGGAATAAAACCAGAGTTTCATGGGCACCAGAGTGGCACTAATAAAATAGGATCTCACCTTGTGTGTTAACAGGATTAACTGTGTACTATTGTAATAAAAATCCCAGGACTTGTTCTATTACCATGGAAGTGTTTTCAGCAAGTCTGTTCTAAAATACTTTGATGAGTTTCTCCAGTTTAAAAAAAGAAAACCCAACAAAAATGTTAACTTATCCTCTCAGCCCCGATTCCAGTTTAAATTCTTAAATTTTCTTGTTCTGTTTTGGTATATTTCTCTAATAGAAAAGTAGCATTTACTTCCCTCTGAATTCCTCCCATATGTAGTTAGTTACTACTTAATGTGGTTTTTATTAATTTTTACTGTGTTAATCTACTCCAATTTGGTAATGCTTCAGGGCTGTTAACATCTTTTTTAATATACATTAAGAAACATAATTTCATAATTGTAACAATAATTTTTGCATTTCTGACAGATACTTGGTACTGGTACTTGGCACTTGATCTCTCATAGCTGATTTTTAAATTTTTTTCACAGTTGTTTCTTTAACTCGTATTGGTTTAAGATCTATGGCACACAGACCTGACCACTAAGTATTAACATGAACTGGAAACTTGTTCATGCATCCAAGGTGAAGAGCAAGAAGGAGAAACTGCAATTATTTGGAAATGCCAATAGAAATGTAGGCAGCTTTCTTTGCAACAAGTCAACTGTAATTCTGTGAGATTCTATAAATTTCTGTATTTTTA
This sequence comes from Prinia subflava, assembly GCF_021018805.1. Taxonomy (NCBI): domain Eukaryota; kingdom Metazoa; phylum Chordata; class Aves; order Passeriformes; family Cisticolidae; genus Prinia; species Prinia subflava. The sequence goes on from NC_086248.1 coordinate 46,473,099, forward strand.
GTCTATAAATTCTGTAAATCTCACAGACCTGCTGCTGTGCTCCTTGCTCTCGTTCTACAATGGGAAACAGCTGCAAGAACCCAGGAGAACCCACTGGTTGCTTTGGCTGTACATATTTTTGTGTCACTGCAACAAAAGGAGTGGTCAAACTGCCCCCTCAAATTTTTGTGAAGAAACAACATATAGTGATTCTTTATTTGAACTGGCAATTTTAGAGTCTATACAGAATGCAATTTAGCACAGAAACTGAGCCACATCTCATGAAATGGCCACTACATTGTGTTTCAATGCTATGGCCATACTAAGATTTATGTAAATTGTAAATTGCTTATTGTTTTATACGCATTAAAAGAATGAGTCCCATAATGGGTAAGTTAAGCTGGCCAGTGTGCAGAAAACAATGTCAGTGGATTTGGAAAAGGTCAATATTTCTGGACTTCAAAGTGGGGGTTCAGCTGGGCCTGGCAAGCTTTCCTCTGTTGTCCCTGATCTCTATATTGAATTACTGGGTTCTGCTGCAGACAGAGATTTCAAATAGGCTTGAAGAAGTGGATGCATGGGAAAGCTAGCTCGACAATATCAGCTTGCTGATATTTGCCAGTATTTTTAAACTGGGAGAGTGGATGGAAACATTTTCAGGGTCTGATTCCATCAGTGCTACAACACAGCAGTAAAGAAAAATGTCTAATTACCAGAATTATTTCTGGTTAGCCATTCTGCCTTACAGGTTTAGCATCATTCCTATTTAAATACCTAGCAATTGTGTAGTCACCCAAATGAACCCAATGCAATTAATGAATTTTAATGCCCTAACCTCTCATAACACTGTGTGCAAGTGAAAGGAAGCTTCCCTACAGATTACTGTATTTACATTTGACTGTTTCAGGCAATATAAACTAACATTTCTGGTCTTCTAGCTTTAAGATCTATACTTGAAATGTTTATTTCTGCCAAGAGGGCCTTAAAAGATCCATCCAAAGCAAAATATATTCTCTGCCTTACCACGCCACACTTCAGCGAAACACCCCTGACCAAGCTTCTGTTCCAGAAATAATGAATCACGTGCAACTTCCCATGCATCTTTAGCCAATCCAACAGTTTGTGGGGTATTATTCGTAGCAATCACAGTTAAGTTAAAACACAAACCATCAGCTTTCTCTATAGGAGAGGAAATTAATAAAAAAAACACACTTATAATCCAAAATTATGCATGCATTGAGAAAGATGGAAGGTGAGGGTCTCTCAGTGCTGCATTAAAGTTCATTTGCAAACACTGTTTTTTGGATGCTGGAGGTAAGGACTTCTTTTGTTAGCTTGCAGAAGAAGGCTTTTTGGTATAGCCCAGAGATTACTATGTGAGCCTTGATTTATTATTAAGACAGTGGTAATTTGTCAAAATCAAGACCTTCCAAGGAAACATGGATTTTCAGTTTTCTTTTGCCATCAATTATAGTGAAAGTTGAAGATTAAAGAATTTCAAAGTCAAAGACATGATTCCAAAGACATTTTTCCTAACAGTTTGAGCTTTACTGATTTTTTTCTTGTGGGTCACAATGTCCTACATTTTCACCTTCCATCTTGTAATCCCCACACAGCGAGCTATTTTAGAGTAATTATTTTGCTCCATACCCATCCATACTTCCCCAAACTGCCCATTTCCCAGTCTCTTGATCAACTGTAGGGATTCTCGTGGAATTTCCCAGACATCTTTGGTTTTGACAGACAGATCAGTAAGCCTTGGCATTCCTTTATGACAGGGGACTACTAAGCGGCAGCAAAGACCTGCAGCTCTCTCTGATGGAGCCAGAAGTGAAGCCAACAGCAAAGGAGAGGAAAGAAAAAAAAGTGTGACATGAAACAAATACAGTAAGCATAAAAACAATGCTACTCACAACAGCTGTTAGTTGCATACCACAAAGCATCCTGGCAGATTAGGAATTGAACATTGAAACATATTCATTTGAGACAGAACAGGAAATATTTTAGTCTCTGCACAGCCTGAAATGGAAGGTGACCACTATTGGTTTCTCTTGTGGACACAGGATTTCCCTCCTCCCACAATGAATACTGCATTAAAATAACCTCTTGAGTGACTGGTTTGCTATGGTGCAGCATAGCTTTTTAAAAATAATCTGCCAATTACAATCTGAATTGTTTCTGTACTGAGTAAAACAAACACGGAGAAGGTTAATTGCTTCTTTTTCTGAAAAGTCACAGCCATGAAAATTTGGTGGACTTTTTGTAGCCTGGGAAAAGGCATTTTCTATATTCCGCTCTGTGAAAATGAGTCTTTGTAGGTGTCATGCAAGTCTGATACTCTTTCTAGAGCAAACCTTCATTAGAACATGCAACCAGTCCTACATTGTTTGAGGCAGGTTCATGATATCATCTCTTGCAAAGCTTCACAGAAGACTGAACTGTGACAGAAGTCACACAAGATATTTAGGCAAGAGTAAAAACACTGATATATACATACATATGAAATACATATACACACGTATTGATGAGGAGTACCATGCTGCACAAAGCAGATTACAATAGAAAGCCTGCACAGAGATTTGTATCTTAAAGCAGGTGTAGCAGAGCAGAACAAGGTGGGGAAGTGCAATTGCACTCCAGACTCAGACATAATCTGTATTCTTCTGTGCAGAATTTCCTTCTGTGCAGGTGAATGGGTTGTTTCAGTGGCATAAGGTGGGCAAGCACTGAAGCCCCTTGCAACACCAAGCTCCACCTCATCAGCACAACTGTGCATTGTGGCTCTCCCAGAATTCAGAGCAGGCAGTTAGAGGGAGCCCTCATGGTCTGAGTCAGCTGGGGCTGGGATGGAACAAGGGCTCCTGCGTTCACCTGGGTCCTGGAGACCGCAGGGGAAACCTCTAGAGTGCTGTGCCATGCCTCCAGAGCTACCCTGCCTAGGTCCTACTGATTGTGCCTCCATGTTGCACAGAAATGGCTGCTTCCAGATCTATTTATTTCTGCATCTGTGCATAGAAAATATGCCACCCAAATAAGCTGACCACAGGAAATTAAAATTTGACATATACCAACTAGTACAGTGAGGTTGTAAATTATCTTCCTTATATGTGAATCTTTATACCTCATTTAGCTTGAAGTAGAGTCACCAGAAACAATTAGAAATTCTCCCTGGCAGCAAACACCCATCAGGAATTGGGTGGAGAAGACAGCCAGATGTCTAGTATGAATAGCATAAGAATACAGCAGACAGAATACAAAGAATACAGAAAAAATGCCCCACAGAGAAGTTGATTTCCCAAGTAAAAATTATGAAAAGTTTTTGAGCAGCAAGCATTTGGGGTAATCTGTTAATAATTTTATGAAAAGCTAAAAAAACAAACCCAAAGAGCTAATAATTCAAAATACAAATTTCTGCTTAAAAAAATGACCATGCTGAGAAACATGGCAATCTCCTGTGTAAGAACCAGTTGGGAGGCTGGGAGGGGCTGTGAAGTTGCATTTGTTGTACACCAATTGCCAGTGACAGCAGGATGTACTTTTGGGTGGAATAGTGCCTGCCACACTTTATTCACAGGAACAATAAAAAAAAAGGTTTGGTGGGTGGACACAAATAGTGTGTGTAAAGAAACACGCATATCGCCTTATTTATTTAACATAATTTAAATGTTAATACTTTGCACATAGAACAAAAATCCAGTGGGAAAATATATGTAACGTATGCAATATATGCAAACCTTTTGGCCATTGTTTGAGGTGACTGAATTCCACAATGCAATTCCTATTTGCTTTATTAGCAATAGTGTGCTGCAAAATGGCACATATTAACACTCACTTATTCACAGGGAATTCATGCTTGGAGATATGCAAGTCAAATTCGGTAATTCTGTTTGCTTAGAAGAGGGAGAGCTGACAAAACCTTTAGCACAGTGAAGTGTTAGGTTTTAAAAGCTCTGCTGCTGTGTCCTGTGAACAGCACTCAAAGACATTTATAACTCTAACGGGAAAGGGATAACAGAAGATGCATTACAACAAGCAGAAGTCATAGATCAAATGACTCTTTAGGGCATCTTACACATACATCAGCTCAGCAGCAAACACTTTTCTTTTAAAATACTTCAGAGTAGCATGTATTATCTGAAAAATTACCTGAGTAATGCTGAACCAGCTGCTGAAGAGTTTCAAATTGTGCCCGAGTTGTGATATAATATCCACCATTGTCAAGTTTACGAATCTTATAATGTTTGACATGATCTCCTTTCATATCATCCCAGTCTCGAATAGACAGGGAATAGGCACCTGTTCCAAGCAAAGGAGAAATAAAAAATTGTAATTAGCTTTTAGTCACAAAGATTTCAGTTTCCCAGTCAGTTTTTACAAAGTGAAAGTGAAAATGCTTCCAAAATGCTCACTGTACTCTGAAAAAGAACAAATTAGTCTAACACAATGAGATAAGTGTCAGAGAAATTCTGGGATGGTCACACCATGTCCCTTTCACAAAGTTCTGGAAAGATACGGGGGACTTCTGTGTAAATGAAAACTCACATTTTAACATTTACTGCTCCAGGCTGTTAAATCGACTTTTCCTCTTCTAAGTGTCAGGTTACATTGCAAATACTGTACTTTATGTAAATGCCAGTGGGTGGTAAATATCAAGATTTTCACAAGAAGCTCTGCAGATAATGACTATATGTGGGTAGTGTTGTTAACCAGGATGGATCCCAAACTTCTTTATAAACAACCAAATAAGCATAGTTTGTACACCACAGTAATCGGAAAGTAATATTACACCAAGACTGAGCATGAGTAGATCTGCACGAACTTCATGTTTAACTTCCCAAATCCATGTGGGGCTTCAGAGCTTACTAGTGGGATTCAGATGCCCTAGCACAGGGATTAAGTGCCATGTGAGATGCCTCAGGACATGCTGCTTGGCAGTTTTCCCACAGGCTGTCACATTTTTCCAGCCATGTGGATGCCCTGCAGGCATTTGAAGTGGCTCTGGATGCTCACGGCCACGTAGAGGAACCTCAGTTGATGGCCTGGATTTAGTTTTAGGTGCAGTGGTGGCAGTCTGCAGGTGGGCTGGGGGCTTGATTTAAATGCCCATACATAAACCTCTGGTGCTCTGAGGGCAGCTGTTTCCAGCCCAGTTTCCAGGAGTGTCACGGCACTGGGGTGTAATGCTGGTGTGGGCACTTGATGTCTGCAGTCATGGGCAGCTGAACAGGGCCTCAGTTCCCTGCTGACTGCAAAAACAGCAAAACAGCTCAGCCACCTACGTGGGGACCTGCACATTCAGGTGTCTTACTCTGGAGGACAGTCCTGTCTTACATCCAGTGACACACATATTGGTGCTCCACAGTGTCAACAGCAAAGCCGCTTTTTTACAGTGTAACGCAGCATCCAGACAAAAACATGGCCTGTTTCAAAGGCAGGAAAGAAAACAAGTCCTCACCCATGGCTCAGATGAACATTGTGTTTACTCAAGGGAATTTAGGCATTAAAAGGAGAAGAGGAAACTGTCGGCTGCAGAGAGCTCAGGAAGGTCCTCCTCTGGAGCCTCTGCTGCTTTCACTGGTAACCACGTCAGCTAGGGACACGAAAGGAAAACCACCTGCAAACAGTTTTGTATGACATGGAAGGTGGTCCCAGTGTAAGGTGTCTTTCTTGGATGTATCCTCAGGAAGAAGCCTCCTTGATCACATTAACCAACAATAGGTTACATTGGTGGGTGGCTCATCCCTGAGGGAGATGCAGTGAGCAAAACGCCTCCACCCTGACTCCAAGGACTTCTCAAATTCCCTATTGTTTGTCCCCTACATAGGAAGAAAAGAGCCAGCGCTTAAAACAGATGATTCTGGTTTATTTGAATGGGAGGTAGCCTCTAAGGAGTGTCAGGGGTTGTTTTTAGGTCTCTTTTTTCTTTTCTTTATTTTTTAAAATTTTATTTTACTTTTATATATTTATTTTGGTGGAGTTGGAGTTAGATGATCTTTAAGGTCCCTTCCAGCTCCAGCCTTGCTGTGATTCCATGACTTCTAAGTGTAGAAAAATACTGTTTTTTTAGGATAGTTTTCTGAAGTTCTCCCCCTGAGTCAGTACATTTCTCTCAACTAGGAGTTCAAAGCTTTTTGGTGATTTGCAAGCACATCTTGTGCATGCTTTGTACCACCACTCTGGGCTGTACATTGTCAGCCTCCTTTCAGAATTTTCCAGCCAGTCTTCTCCACCTCTCCATTTTTGAGTTTTGATCCACTGGCAGCAGCTGTATTTTCTTTAGTCACGCTCCCGGCATATCTGGTCACTATTTTAGATTCTTTAGGGAAATGTAAACAATCTGTGGCTCCAGGTCTGCAATCAGAGCTGTGTGGGTGGCCCTCTGTGGACCCCCAATGACCTCAGATCAAATTGCAGGACTGGAGCCTTAGTTCAAACCTGGACATAAACAAGAACCAAGATGAATTTCATTATTTGTTTATTTAGGCTGTTGGTTATCTATACCATTCATTATTATCTCATGATAAATTTAGATACAAGAGATATAAATAATAAAAATCTGGGATAGAAATATGACATTACAATATATCATACTGATGATTTTTTTAATAGCCAAACAACTAAAACCAGAAAGTCTTGAAAGGTGGAGATTGAAACCAGGTGAAGGATTATACAGACAAGAGCTAATGAAGTACCTGGGTAGTCAGGCATTGAAAAAATGAAAAGCCAGCTCCATATGATTTATTTTGAAAGTAAGAAGAAAAGGCAACCATGATCAAGGGAGGTTAAATTCATGCTGAAATCATCCATGATGATACTTCTAACATGATCCTGATTAATTTTATTATTGTTATTATTTAAAGCAGAAGGGACAGTTCTAGGTCCTAAAACAATTCCTGCCTTAAGCCCATGACGACTAGTTGGCGTGGGGCATTTTGAGAAGAACATACCATTTGAGCCCACCCAAGTGATTTTTCTTCTCTCTCTTGAACAACAAGCTCTCTGTTTCCTCCTAACATATTCAAACACCAAAAGGATGAAAAGGGAAATAGGCATTTTTTACATAAAAAGAGCATTGTTTTTTTCCTACAGCTGTGATGCAAACTCTGCTTGAAGATGCAGAGAGCTTTAAGTTCGAATGCAGAGAAATTAAACTTGCTGGTTTAAATCCATCCATGATGGATTACTACATTTCCACAATGCTTTTGTGTCTCACAAGAAATTAGAAAAAACCCTGACTTAGCTAAGTAAACAGAGCTGCAAAACATATCCCCTATCACTGTATAAAAACTAGGGAAACCAGACTAAACTGATAATGTGGTTTAGAGAAACACTGCTGTGCTTGTTTTTAGGATCTACGGCTGCATATATGAGTGAGTTTTTAAACTTGGCACAGAGTAGGATGAGGTCCTGCTCCTCACACACATCAGAGGAACTGCTGGTGAAAAAAAGCAGGTGGAGGCTATTTGCAGAAAAAGAGCAAGTTAGAGCCTGTCTTGCTCCTGGTGAGAGTGGCTCACTGCTATGGGAAGCATGGTGAAGCTGTGGGGTGACAAGAAGTTGTCTGCCTGGAACAACAGCAAGTCTATTCAGATTTTGCATCAAAAGCAGCCTTCAGTTATAGGCAGCAAAGGAAGAATCCAGTGACTTCAGGAGGGAATAACGCAAAACTTACAATTTTAGATGACTGGATGCAGTATCTGAAGAAAGGTCAGGGAGAGAGGAGTGCAAGTCCTGATTCTCTTCTTTAAACTCCTTCACTAGCCATAACATTTTGCATGCTAAGCCTAGCTGATAGTGTGCTCTGATCAAAGCACTGACAAGTCGGTGCTTTAATTATGTGAACCAGCATTAGACTACAGAGCTTGTATGGAATTAATTCTAGTGACTTATGCCTCCCACAGCTTTTGTTTTGGATTGTTGGCTAATTGAGAAATGGCCAGGTTTGTTTTTACTTAGTTGCAGGCTTTCTGCTCAATAGTTGTATGAATTAGAAAGATCTTTTCATACATGTGAAGCTTTTGAAGAAGATGTTGACAGGCCTTGTGAACAAAACGTAAAAGCAAAAATAGCACCAGCCAAGAAAATTGAAACTCTTCCAGTATTTTTAGAGGGAAGGAGGAGAATACACCCTTTCACTTGACTTCAACAGAATGGATACAGTTGAATACTTGATGAATATGTTAATTAGAAGTATATTCAAGTCTTTTCCCTGTTAATGTGTGAATTTAAAACTGCTGCATAATTTTTTTCTCCTTTTTTTGTTCCCTCCAAGGATCCAGCATTTCAAAGGATGATACCATGTGGCTTGCACTGCAGATACCATGGGTTGAGCGTGAGTTGTACTTTGGTTGTTCTCTACTTTGAACACTCACCCTAAGACCTAGGATATACAGACATCCAATTCCCTAACACAAATACATGCAAAATGATACTTCCTTCACACCACTGGAAACAGTGTTTCACACAACTCAGCACAATTTTTCCCTTATTATCCTCTCATTCATAGTCGGAATACCTTTGCGCAGCCTACCTTTGGTAGTTTCGCTTTCCCGGATCAAGAAGGTACCTCTGGGGTTTCCAAACGACAGCAGCTGCCTTTCGGCATCTTTTCGGCCAAGCTTGCCAAAGTACCACCTTAGGGAAACACCAGAAACAGTGAGACAGATGCTTGGTAGCATTATTGAACAGTGTCAAAAAGCCCAGACACGGAGAGGATTTTGTGTGGAAACTGTGGTTACTCAGACACAGTCGACCATTTTTGTCACGCTGTGTCTCTTTTGCGCTGGAAAGCCAATGTGACAAACCATGCAGTAGACGTTCCTTGTGTTGGGCAGCAGCTCTGTGCATTAAGCCTGTGATCAGTAGGTGCTCAGAATGCTTGGTGTCCTCAGCCAGACTTGGACACACAGAGACCAAGATGTGGTGGATGGAGGGTTCACGCAAGGAAAAGGGCAGAAAACTGTCTCTGCTGAAGAGCAGTGTTTGTACAGATGTTGCTATAAATACTTGACTTATATAGTGATTTACTAGTACTCTGTATTTTTGTTGCAGTGCAGCTATAAAATCTCAGTAGAAGGACGAGATTCAGCCACTTTACTTGTGGTTCTATATGAGGCTTTCAGAGTTACAGCCTTTATTCCTTCCTGCAGCAATGTTTTTGTGTTGTTTCACAATCAACCAAGGACAACCTGAAGTACAGACTCCAGCAGTACCTACTCAGCTCTGTAAACTCCTCCACTTTATCTTTTATATTGGAAAAAATGTGAATACACACATCACTCCTTTTCTTTGCATAGATGGATCCTCATTACGCAGCTTTGTATGCATTTTGGGCATCCTACCTATCCTAGGATTTGTATTTGTTGGTACAACGTGCCCTCTTTAATGGATAGTTTGTACACCAATTGAGTCAAAATATTTTTACAACTTGGTTCAGGAAAAGCAAGGGCACCTTCTGGTTAAAGCCTGAAGTTAGCTGACAATTGAAAAAAGGAAGCAGACCTGTATTCCTTTAGGTTTTCTTCCTTTGTTTTGACATTGAAAAAGCACTGAGCTCGTGCTTCTTTTGTTACTAATTACCTAATTATTTATCATTGCAGTTAAGACCTGAAATAAATATAACGTAAGTCATTTGAAAAATTGCTGCAATCAATCAAAACCAACTCATCACACCTCCTTCTAATACAGCACTAATGGATCTTTAGAACAAAAAATGAAAACATACTCCTCTGCTTGGATGGAATCGACTGGAGCCACATAATTACTGGGAATGTAACCAGTTTCGCCTGTTGTCAAGGAACGGGCCTCCCACCAGTCTCCTTCCCTGTGGAAACAGAGGTGAGGAGGAGAAGTGAGAGCAAGACACAGCTGTAAAGACAATGATCTGACTTCCTTAACAGCACCCAAAACTCTCCAGCGAAAGAAGCCACAGCAACTCATCTCCTCATCACTGGCGTGCTTCTGAGAGAGCTGTTTGCATCTAAACCCAAATAATACACACATTTCTTTACATCTAGAATTACTGCAGCAGTGATTGGTACTGCAGCCTGTCAGATGCAGCATAATAGCATGAAGAGGCAGAACAGCCCAGTGTAATCAGGCCTGGTGAGGGCTGAATTTGGACTAGAATATTGGAAACTGTATCCATAGCAATTTTTCTAATACAGACCCTTGAAAGAGCTTATAGGAAAATCGCCAAAATGAATGCTGTGTTCTGGTTTTGGCTGGGATAGAGTTAATTTTCTGCAAAGTAGCTGGTATGGGACTGTGTTTTGGATTTGTGCTGGAAACAGTGTTGATAATGCAGGGATGTTTTCATTACTGCTGAGCAGCGTTCCAGCAGTGCCAAGGCTTTTCAGCCTCTCACCCGACCAGAGAGGGGGTGGGGGTGTGCACGGATCTGTGTGGGGACACACAGCTGGGAGAGCTGACTCCAGCTGACCACAGGGGTATTCCAGACCATATGGCATCACGCCCAGCATGTAAAGCTGGGGAAGAAGAAGGAAAAGCGGGGAATGTTTGGAGTGATGGCGTTTGCCTTCCCAAGTCAAGGTTAGGCATGACAGAAGCCTGCTTTCCTGGGGATGGCTGAACACCTGCCTGCCCATGGGAAGCCGTGAATGAATTCCTTGTTTTGCTTGGCTTCTGTGCATTACTTTTGCTTTACCTATTAAACCTGCCTTTATCTCAGCCCATGAATTTTCTCACTTTTACCCTTCTGATTCTCTCCCTGATCCCACCACGGGAGAAGTGAATGAGTGCTGTGTGGGGCTGAGTTGTTCTCTGATGTTAAACAACAACACAATGTCACATTCACTGCTAATTCTAAACTTCTGTGAGCATAATTAATCTGAAGCACAAAGATATCAAAAAGCTATCTATCAATAGATGGCCCTTAAGATCACAGTTCATTGTCTAGATTCCCTCTGCTGGCCACCTGGAGGAGATAACACAGGATTAGGCTGCATTTTCAAATACTTACAAAAAGCTCTTCTTCTACAAGATTTAAATGTAGTTCTGTAGGCTTAGCATGATTTTTTGTCTTATGCTGGTGTGCACAGTGGGACATGGTACTGCCTTTCAGACAATGCACATTGCTGCAGCATGTGCAGCTTTAAGAGAAGTTTATTTCTCAGCTTTTTGCAGGATGCAATGACTTGGCATTTAGCAATTTCAATTTCATTCTCAGCACTAGATTCAGCAGTGTTTAACTCCTACCACTACTAATAAGCATTCTCTTTTCTATTTCTGGACTACTTAGAAACTCTCAGTTCTCCTCTCTGTAAATCAGAGATTTGTTCACTAAATAAAACACTACTATCAAATGTGACTGGAAAATTCAGCCTCTTCTGGAAGCAAACAGTTACAGAAAACACACTGTCTAAGCTATTACTGGAAGGAAAGGTGGTGTCAAGGTGAATTCTTTAAATTTTCAACTTCACTTTATTTAACAGTTTAAAGGAGCACAAATGCTATGGAAAACAACTAGGAAACAGCTGTGATTAGTCAAAAAGGAGACGCTTCCAATTCTACAGTTCAAGAAACATGAAGTGCAAACAGCTTTTGCAGAGGCTAGCAGTTGACACTATTTTAAAACACCCCGTGTGCATTAGTATGTCAGGCAAATGCCCCTTTTTGTTTGTGTCTCTAGGATTGCCAGCTGAAGTGCTAACCCTTCTCCCATATGCTGCTCCAGAATATTTCTGAGGCATTACACCACTCTGAGCTTGATAAATTGTACCATTCCATCTCTTCTCCTTACTGTGCACAGAGTCCACTAGATGGAGGTATTTTGTCATATCTAGGGAGGAAAAAAGCAGTCCTGTAGATGATCACAACATCAGGAACAACCCCCTCTGCTTTGACAGAGAAGCTTAAGCTCTCAAACCACTGTCAGAAAGGAGGAGGAATGCAGGCTTTTCTCACAGCTCTTAATTTTAGATCTGCAGCTGAGGTAGGAGGCAGCTATGGGGCCAGACAGGGTGGGAATGCTGGGGATGGCCCAGTATTTCAAAGCCCCAAAGTCAGTCTCTGCTCAGAACTACTCTGCAGGTACCTCTTTCACCCAGACTGCCTTTGGTAAAATTTCTGGGTTCAAACCACAGGAATACCCCCTGTATGTCATTTCAGGTGTTGCGCTGAATGTTTACTCCAAAGCACAAATCAAATTTTGTTTGTTGAGAGCTAAAGCAAAATCCAAATCCAAACCCCTCCAAAAATTCCATTCAAACTACTTCTTTGCACCTATATGCTTTCTATTTGCAAACAGCATTGGCAGGTGCTTTAAAATGGGTTTGTTTCATATAATTCCTGATGTAAATGCAGAGAGGAAGCATTATTACAGAAAAACAGCTTTCTGGAGATTCCCAGTCTGGCTGACACTACTCCAGGGTGTGGTTAGGGCCGTGTTTATAACCAAACAGACCCAACTACGATGGAAACTGAGCTTCTATAGTCCTTCAGGAAAATCAATGAATGCTTGGTCTTTTTTCCTTTCTTAGAGACCCTTTTTCCAGGCAGTAATTACCTGCAACAAAATGCATGTACTGCAGTCACCCAACATGAAGGGGAATCCCTCCGTCTCACCAACTCCAAGGGTGATTGCTCTGTAAGTGCTGGTGAGCACTGCCAGATTTCACCAACTGGCATGTACAAGGTATTTATAATGTGTAGAACTTCTTGTTTGAAGTTATGGCACAGTTTGTGCAATGTTGGGAAAGCACAAGGCAATGCGATCAAAAATGGATCATGGGTTTAAAAAGGGTTCATTTCCAACCCCTAATTTAGAAGCAGAAAGGTTTTAAACTGCTGCTCCCTCTACAGCTCGTAACTGAAGTTTCTGAGCTTTCATCTACATCAAAGCTGTTTAGTTTCATGAAATATTCCACAGAATTACCTGACCTTTTAAAAAAACTTCAATGCACATTGAGCCAATTCCAACCCTGCAGTTCCGATATTAAAATGAACAGTTGCACCAGGGGTGAATTTGCCTCATTGTCACATATTATAAGAAAAAAAGAGAAGACCAATATCACAAAACCTTTAGAAAGTGACATACTTGGTTGTTAACCCATTTTTACCTCTATATAATAGCAGTAGTGAACATAACACAGAGCCTGCCACTTTATGCTCTTAGCTAAGAACTACAAGATGTTCAGGTATAGGTCAGTAGCACAGTGAGTTTTAGAAGTTATTTTTAAATCACTAAGGGATTTTTTTTTCTATGGGCAGTTGATAAAATTAATTTTAAGTTGAAGATTTCCAGGATGGAAATGTGGTTTTCATGTCAGATGCAAAAGAACTTCCTAGCATGTTCTGACTGCATCACCTACCTTTAAAGGATAAAAATGCTTTTAAGCTTGGCACATGAGTATTTTGTGAACCAGTTTTAGGTCATTTCTGTGCAGGGATACTTGCAGCAGATTGGAAAAAGAGTTAGTACATGCCTTGCAGAACCTCTGTAGCTACTGATAAAGTACAGAGCTGGTAGTCTCAGTTCTGAATGTGGGGCTGCTGTGAAATCTAAGCAGTAAATCACACAATCTAACACCTTTTTTAAAGGTAAAGCTGCATGTGGTTGAAGTTTTTTTGCCCAACAATACAGCACTTTTCAAAAGTGCACTAAATGCAAGGATGAGGAAATAAGCATAGATTAAATCTCCATACTTGAATATCCAACATCAGATTTTAGTAGTAACATAAGCAAACATTATTGTAAAAATTTTAAGTTTGAAACTATTAAAAAGTAGATTCCCAAGCCTAAAACTTACGAGCTGTTAAGTATCTGGAATTTTTCTCCTTTGTGAAAACTCAAGTCATCTTCTGTTCTTGCTTCATAGTCATAAAGCGCCACAAAAAGAGTTACACCTAAAGAAAAAGACAGGGGGTTATACTCCATCACAAAAGACAGGAGGGAAAGGAACCTCAAGAGATGCTGTGGCCAAGCCATAGGTAAACTACTCCAGTTGCTGAGGAGCAAACCAAACTGAAACCTCCAACTTTCTGAACGATTCTCATCTCTCTGGTCTTATGCAGCCAGTGGGCACTCCACCTCCTTCACTCTGTACAGTCACAGGATCCCACACAAGCAAAGGGAATTGAAGAGACAGTTTAGACATAGCCATGCCAAGTATTTAACTACTTGAGGTGGCTCAGCCTACACTTTACATTCCCTGGTAGAGAGATGAGGCAATTAGCCAAATTTGGCACGTATACATAATTTCTCAGCCCCAAGTGAACCTGCAAATTAGCAAAGGTAGGGGTGAAGACCCAACTCCACCCTCTTTCAATTCTTCCCACTATTTCATGAAATATCTTTTCCTAAAAGCAACATGCTGAGACAGGCAGGCAGCCTCTGCTGTAGGTGCATGATTGACACTACGAGCACTAAAATAAGACTTTCCAGCTCACCTGTTCCTCCTCTTGTACGCAGCGTCCCTGTATGAGAGGAGGAGTTGACTCCACCAAACACAGTCAGTCCTTGGCCTCCTGTGGCATGGAAGTTGTTGTAGTTTGGGATTGAAGTCACACCAAAGCTGGGATAGTGCTGCGGAGTAGGATCTGTCCCATAGCGGTAGCCTGAGCTTTGAGTTAAACTGCCATCCCTCTCATCAGTCAGTTTTGTTGCTTCTTTATCCTTACATTGCACACAGCCCATTATCTAAAATCCTAGGAGAGGAAGGAAAGAATAGGTGCTTATATGTTGATGCTCACCAGATCTCCTCCAAACGCACATATGATCAGGCTCAAATTAAGTTCCCTGCTCAAAAGTTAAGTACTTTGAAAAAAAAAACCTGCAGTGATTAGAACATGAACAACAACATGTTGGAAAATAGCTCACATAGAAACTTTCCCTCAGGAACTTTCCATCAAGGCCTGGGGAAGAAGGTCCTGAGTGCTCTTAGGGTAGTGACAGATCTTGGTCGAGCCCTGACAGGCAATGTTTCGCACAGAGGGACAGAGAGGATGAAACTCATCTTGCTCACCCTTTGCCAGGAAGATGCAACTGGCAGGCAAAGGACTCAGCCAAAAAAGTGCAGCCGGAGGTGTTCAAGACTGCCCTCAGAACACAGAATGAGGCACTTAGCTTGTGGTTCATATTTACCTTGCCAGCTACACAGGAGTGGACTTCACCTGAAGGCAATAAAACCCTTCTTCCCTTGCTGGAGCTCTGCATGGCAGGCAGAAAAGCAGCCACAGTGAGCCAAGAATTATTACAGCAGGAAGGTAGGAGGGAGCTATCAGAGGGAGCACAGCTAAGAAGAAAGGAAGCTCCTTTTCATGCAGTACCAAATTGAAAGCTAAAACCACTGGTAACAGAAGGTGGGGCTGGCAAAGGTACACACATCAAGAAACTAGAGAAAGTCACAGAAGAATTAACACATCAAATGCAGAGCAACTCCAAGCACAGATTCTGCACAGGATGGAACTGAGAGGGTTTCAAAAACTACAGCTTCAAAAAGGCTGCTTCAAGTTTTTTTAATTCTTGTAACCTCTTGTTCAGCACCCTCATGGGGGCTGGGTTAACCTCTCCTTATTTTAGGTGTCTGCTTCTGTCTGCGTGGAGGGAGACAGAGGGTGACTGGCCACATCTCAGAAGCAGTCCTGCAAGGTTAGTCCTGTTACCTGGTGTTGCCTTTCATCTGCTAGGTCTAACCTTCTCTAATCCATGTGGTGGTGTTACTGAACTCTTTCCTATTGGCCCAAGTTGAACGTAGACACAAAACCTGACTTTCTGGAGTTGGGTGTGATGAACCTAGGGAATCAGATACCTGTCTGGATGCATCCTTGATCTGAACCAGTACAGTGACTCTTCAATGCAGCCTGGCACACAAACAACATACTCTGAACAGTGGGGTTGGAAGAGAAGTGGCAGAAAAAAAAATCTTAAAAAATTACTTACTAGACATATTTTTTTCAGCATATATAAATAGGGAGAAAATGCAGAAAATGGAAAAAAAAGTAGTTAAGTACATTTATCCACTCCTCCCCATTTCTTTTCACATTTCAGACAGTATCTGTCACTTTGGGTAAATAAAAGGTCTATGCTTTTTAAAATTTCCTAATTTTTCTGCCAGGCTGGCTATTTTCTATTCCTTACCCCAACATCAATACAGGAAATTGGTTTTGACAAACTCATGGGATTCAGAAAAAGAATGTTTCACCAGTGCTAATGCTTGAAAAATTATGCAGCAGCTCCCTGTTTTTCTGTGACAGTCCACAGTCTGGATACCTGCTTCCCACATCTAACCTGCCTAATTAAAAAGAAAAACACTTCTGTTGAAGGGTATTTTCCACAGTTTGCAGATATTTCCAGTTATTCTACAAGTCTGTTCAGAAAAACAAGCACCATTTTGTTTGACCAATGTGATAGTCATCCACATGAAGGACCAGAAGGACGATCTGGGAAAACAGAGCCCTGTCAGTCTGACCTTGGTGCTCAGGAAAGTTATGGAAAGGATCACCTCAAGTGCAATCACAAGGCACACACAGGACTACCAAGGGATCAGACCCAGCCAGGGTTTAGAATTAGACATGGCCCTCAGTGCCATGGTCTAGTTGACAAGGTGGTGAGCAATCAAAGGCTGGATGCTATGATCTCAGAGGTCTTTTCCAATCTAAATGATTCTGTTATTCTGTAATTTTATTTTTATTTCCTGGAGTTGTATTGCCTGCAGTTAGCATGGGTCTACCCTCTCTTGCTCTTAGGCTGACTCAAAACTGCCCCTTTTGTATTTCTTTATTCCCTTCAGGACACCACATCCACTCAGCAGGGTTCCCTCACCAAAACGTTTAAGTCTTTTCAGAAGAACAGAAAAATGGACTCCTGATATTTCACTTGCTGCATGGGTGGCAAGAGCAGGGATCCCTCAAGAAACTAAAGCAACAACTAGTTGAGGGAAAGGAGTTTGCAGCCTGGAAGCTGCAAAACACACTGCTGCTACTACTTCTGCAGTAGCCATGCTGACCTCCCGCCTCTGCTCACCCTGGATGCTGGGCTGGAGCTGGAGATGCCGAGTACTGTGCATCCCCAGGACCAGCAGTGACACCAGGTGAGCACACAGGGACCATGAGAGGTGCAGAGGTGCCCTGGCCAGCTTCATATCAGCTGTGAAAAACTGCTCGTGGAATCATGACTACTGCTTTTACCATTTCAGCGCAGGATGGCGTGGCTCTGGAGACCCTTTGTCTGGAGATGACACTCAGAACTGAGGTTTCCCTGGCTCCTCTCAGAACCAAGGAGTCCTAGGAGCACTGCCAGGGAGTGAGGCAGGACCACGTGGGGTGATGGCTCATCTCCCTGCTCTTGGCATGGGCAGAGCCCAGAAAGCTTTGGGCAGGAGGGATGAGTCTGGCACCCTGCTACACCTCTGTGAAAGCGTGGCTGTGATGTGCAGAGAGCAAAATGCGGGCAGTGAGCAAACGCTGTGTGGGAGATACCAGCTCAACAGGAGGCACTGACCACCTGAGCAGGGAAGAGTAAGCCATTAAATCAGCCTGCTTAAAAGCTGCAACATGGGCTTGTTCACCTCCGGGCAACTAAATGATATGCAGGATTTACTGTTTAAAGAAGAATTTCACAGCCTTTTTGTTGGCTTGCAGACTTACATCCCTGTGAAATTCTATCACCTCCTCCCTTTCCCCTCCCAGCTCTGTTTGTCCTCTTATTTTTTCCCATGTGCTTTCATGAAAAAAGTAGAGAAGAAAATGAAAGGAAAAAAGAGATAGGAAACATGAAATCTGGGAGACCAGTGGGAGGGAAAGTGGTTTTCTTGTTGCTCATTCACAAACGTTCAGCTGAGCAGGGGAAAAAAATCCCCACTGAAATCCAGGAATATTTCACATACAAATTTACAACTGCTGACAAGACAACCCTACATATATCATTTACACATTGATAAGGAAAAAGTTGAAATGATAAATCAGCTGCAAAAAGAAAAAATGCTAGAAGTATTTATTCTGAAAAAAGTGAATAAACAAGGGGATGGTATACATATGTACTGGTAGCTTAAAAATGGTTTGGGTTTTTATTACTAGGAATTGTATGTATAGAGAATTAGTGAATTATGAATGTCTGGATTTTTGTTAGGTTTTTGCTTGCTTTATCTTTGTGCTGGCAATGGCAGCACACAGGGAAGGAGGATTTGATGCAAAGTGAATGACTGACAAAATGAGCTTTTTCTTTCACTTGGCCCCTCCCACTGTCACAGTGTCTAGACAATCCAAGTATAAAGACTGCTTGATTGCAGCCTCTTGTAAAATGTGACAGAGGGTGTTACATGCACACATCTTTTGAAGCCAAGTCCCTGAAAGTTGTCTGTTCTTGGCTCAAAGAAACAGCATCGTGGGGAGTTGGCTAAATGTGAGAGAATACACGTATGCATGTACATGCCTACAGTGATTTCAGCTTACTCAGGGGTTTCATAGACAATAAATATCATCTCCACTCAGCATTGGCCTTTGTGTCAATGAATGGAATCCAAAAACTAATCTCCTTCAGTACAACAGAGCAGGATGTTAATATCCAAAAAGTTTCATCTCCCTCCCTGCATGTCAGCATTTGGAGCTGTGGAAGGCTGGAATTGTTCAGCCAGCTCTGAGATCATCAAACAAAATCTGGAGTTGTTTTACACTAAACTCTCTGGAGATGAGCACACAATGTTGCTCATCCAAAATGCTGTGCATCTTACAGTAAGGGAACAAGTTTTTAATCCATTTCCAGCAGGAAAGGCAGCATTTCTCAGATGTGTGAGTTACGGGTCACACAGCATTATCATAATCTGACACTGGTAATGTTAAAAGGTATGTAACTGGCCTAATTAAAACAAACTTTTCTAATGCAAGCAATTTAATTTGTTTGTTTTGAAGTTGTGTTTTTACGGGCAGTGTAAAATATGTTTTCATGAAAACATAAAGCCCCCCATTTTCATGGGTTTTAAAACTTCCTTAAAGAGAAATGAAAAATTAACATGATGTTATTTGTCTCCTTTCTTGTTCTTATTACATTTCTTGGACTCCAGCATTTATATTGCAAGCAATCCAACAGGTGTCTAACTAGAAGAGTAGTTTCCACCCACATTGTGGAAACATTAGTCGACAAGGATATAAAATTCATTATATCATTATTAATCATTTATATAGTCATAGCACCTTAATCACTTTCAAGTAGGATACAGATGAAGGCTAAGGAGATGTATTAACATTATTATTATTACTGTAAATCATCCTCCTTTGGTTTTTCTTTTTGTTCTTGATACAAAATGGAAGCCAAAACTGAAACACCCAACAGAGCCAGACATCCACTCCGTTAACAAAAACAAAAGCCGTCCTTTGCTAGCTCATCAAAGCACAGGAAAAGCCTGAGAGTAGCAGGAAAATTCCTTTTTTTATACTTCTACTTTAAAAGTAAAAGCTCCAACATGTGATATCTGAAAAGCAAAGAGTACTGATTAACCTTTGCTTCTGCAGTAGTAAGCATATGGATGGGGGGAAGAATGGTGCATATTCACTCCTTCCGAGCATCAGAAGCCTTCTCATAAGCTTTTGGAACTCACAGCTGAAATTCTGAATTATGGTACATCTTCAGAACCTTCTTTTTTTAGAGTTGTAAGAGAAAATAGGTCATAAGAGTGTTTGAGAGAGGAGTATTGGGAGATGCAGGGAAAAAACTGTCTACCCTGCACCCTTCGATCCATGCTGTGGCCTCTGTCCTCCAACCCCCTGCACACGAAAGGGAACTGGCCCAGGAGAGGGCTCCAGCCTGCTGAGGAGATGGAGAGCAGGTTCAGACCCAGCAGGGTGCATTCTCTTTCCTCCTGGATTTCTCTGGAATGAAATCCGATGGCGCATTTTTAAGACAACTTCTCTCGGTAAAAACCATGAAAGTGATAATAGGCTGGATGACTGGGAACTGGCAACTGCCTTTTTCTGACCAAGTCTTACAGATCTTGCTTGGAAAGCATTGGCAAGGAAGCTGAGTTAAGAAAGAGTTATGTTTAAAGGAAATCAGATGCAGAAAATCCTTGGCTTTTATTCAGTCTCTGTGGTAAATCAAACTAAAAGTTGCATCCAGCATGTCTATGAAAAATCAAATCTCTAAGGGCCATCTTCTTGGTGCTTTATGTTTTGCTGAAAGCACCACAGAACTATCTGTCTGTGACATCAAATAAATCAAATTTTATGAGCTACCGTAGGATTTAATATTCAAAATGCCACATTCTGAGTTACCGTGAAGATTCAAGGAGGACAGAAGAGGCTTTCCAAGAATAAGAACTCCAAGAATTTTTTAAAGAGACTTTGAAAATGACTACAGAATGCCTCTTGCAGGCTTTATAGTGGGAATAGTCAACACAGAAATTTACCCTGAAGTTGAAATGTCTTACTTTCCATGCCCTATTAGTAGCTCCCTAGAGAGAAACTGATGGATTACCTATTTTGAAACACAGCTCTGAGACACATTAAACTCCCAAGAGAAAAGTCTCACTCACCCACTTTGACCATTACGAGTCACTAGGAAGGCATTCCAAGTTGGGCAACAAACAGGCACTTAAAACCAGTCTTATGTAGGTCAGTAATTCTCATGCTGTCTGCTTGCTGACCTCTCTTTGACTCATATCTATGCTGATGGGAGCATTTTGGATTTCCAGAATTAATACTGTGGCAGTTTAAAGCCAACTCAAATGAAATCGAATAAAACAGCATGTTGTTTTTTTTTTTTTTAATCTATTAACTCTGGAACATTTTAGAGGACTGCCTACATTCCAGCTTAGCCGTGATTCCACAATTTTTAGATCAGAGAGAGACAACAATTACTTTAAAATTCAAACTCTTGGGTGTCATCCATTACATCTCAGGCTTGTGGGTTGCAGGCTACTATATAGACATATAATTTTTATACTAAGGTCGATTCTAGAAAGAATATAATTTTACTGCATTGTGATAGATCTGGTTCAGCCTCGAACAAAGCCAGAGATTTGTGTAGAATTCTTGCAAATCTACATGTGCACCAGACTTGTCATGCTGCATTAAAAAATGTAAATCAGAGAAGACAAGTACTGCCACTGGATGTCCTCTGACTGTTAAAGACATGCAGAAAATCTCACACACACAAAGTCATATTCCTGAACAAAAGGCCAGAAACACCAGGGCAAAACTTCAAGTATGTTTCAAAACAACACTCAAAAATTCCTGGGCTGCATAATTTGATTTTTAAGGGAGACCTTTAATGCTTCACTCCCAGATTCTGCTTTAGAGGGCTGAGCAGAAAAGAACCCAGTTCAATTGTTCATCTGTAGCAGTCAAAAGTCAGGCTGCTCCCCAGTCTCCATGAACATCCATGGCTGGAGGAGCAGGAAGAGCAGTCTTAGCTGAGCTCCTGCTGCCATACTGCCCTGGTTCAAAGCAAATGCCTTTTACAGTGCTGGAGTGCTCTTACTATTGTTTCTTGTCAGCTTACAGTTGCTTTGGAAGCTCTCTACAATGGTGGCAGAAAGGGTTGAGGAAAGGGAGCAGCTCCAGCTGCTGGGAGAAGAGCAGAGCCTGGAAGGGGCTTTGAAGTGCCACATTCTGCCCTGCTGTTCCTCCCCATTACTGGGTTACTGAGGACACAGCCCTGGAAACAACAGCTTCCTGATGCTACAGACAAGGTTTAAGTTTTAACACATGCCTGCAAAGCGGGGTCCTGCACTTGCCTTCCTTCTTTTCCCCTTTGGGACCAGAACCGAAAGGAAAAACGAAGGTTTGGGCTTCACCTTGCCTGTTTAATTTCAGCCAAACTCAGGGGTCAGGACCAGGGAAGAGAAGGTGCATGTTGAAGGATTTCACTGAGCCACAACCAGAGCCTTGGCTTCTGCCAGAGGCTGTGAGCACAGCTGTCCATGGGGCAGGGCGAGTGGCCACTCAGGGCCAGGAAGGAAGAGCGATGAATGTCTTGGTCCCTCTCTGGCAAGAGATTTACTACAACCCAGACAATCTGTTTATTCTCCATATAGCTGTATGATCTATTTATTACAAGTTAGAGAGGAAAAAGGAAGTCAGTGTTCCAGCTGGGCAGGAGGAACAATAACCACGTAACCACGTCCACGTGTTCTTTGAGGGGCAGTTGTGGTGGTGGGACTGGCTGGTAGCTGTCTGGTGGGGACGTGACCTGGCAAGGCCACAGGAAGCTGCATCACCACAATGCTGTTTGAGCAGCCGTAATCAAAAGCTCCACAGTGCAAGGAGAGAAGATAAACTCTCCAAACTGCCTGTGAAAGGACAGATCTCCGCCCTTTTGGGTTTGTGCAGCTTCTTTGCCAGCCAAGACTGTGAATGTCAGGGCCTCATCTTTTTCAAAAACAGTGAATTCTCTTCCACTCCCTGTGATACATCCCTTTCAGCAAAACCAAACCAGAACAAAACACAAGAAGCAATTAAAGGCTCATGCTGCAATCTCTTAAAGTTACAGTAACTGAGTTATGCCTTGCACTGTCTCCGGGCTTTCATTACTTTGAAAAAAAAGATGCCCTAGAAAAACAGAGTAGTTCTGAGAAAGGCTCTTCTGTGGGTTTTTTTTTCTTTTCCCACCAGCTTCCCAACTTCACTTGTAATCTAAAAGAAAAAGTCTTATGTGTAACTAACTTCAGAAGGAAGGCCTGCAGGTTTTATGCTCTCGAACTGAAGAGCAAGTCAGACTCAAAACTGCACATAGATTTTTTTTATAATGCTTTAAAATGTGTTAAAAGAATCTTTGGAATTAAGAACTAATGGCAGCAGCTACATACAGTAAACACACTGCTTACTCTAACCCCTGCAAAGGACGGATCTATCCCCAGTTCTGAGAGAGCACCATGTAAATTCAACAATGTGATTTCGAGCTACATTCCTCCTTCATCAGGCTGCTTCTGGTAGCTCTATTCACGAGCAGAGAGAAGCAGGTGGATGGTCTGCATAAGCATTTTGAGCTAATGCACCTAAACTCTAAAGTGTTTTTTAAGTGTGTAAATTAGAAAACCTGTAGCAAGAGAACAACTGCTGCAAATGCCAGGATAATTTTGTCTTGGAAAGAGAAGAAATAAAATAGTGTCTCCACTGATTTCCTCTTTTTTTTTTTCTCCCATTAGGAGAACAGAAAGATGATTGCAGGTTGATTCACACTGTTCTGATTTTTTTCTTTCAATTCTTATTTTTAGATTCTACCCAGGATTAATGGGTGTTCATCTGACCCACAGTATGGGAGCGGCACAGAGCAGAGTGCCAAATGTGAATCAGGATGGGCAGGGAAGGAAGGGGGGAAAGGGGAAGGACGCAGTAAAGGAATTCTGCCTGTTTGACACTGTGGACTATGAAAGAGGCATAAAAAAAGATTTTCTCTCAAAAAAAAACCCCTCACTGCCCTTCCTCATCCTCCCTCACCCATGCAGGAATGAAACTAACCTCTTCTCTGCCTTGTCTGATTTCTGTTTTGTGACTGAAGAACTTGGGGGATGTGACAGCAAGAAAAAGGGAGCAAGCTGAGTCTCAGATCAGGAGATTTAGTTTTAAACCCTCCCAGACAGCATTCCTTCCTGAAGGGACTCTCATTTCTTCTAGGTTGCTCCTGCTAACATTTTAATAGAGTTATTTAAATCTCTTATTTGTCCAGTTACACTGGGGGAAAAAACACTCTTCTTCCTAAACACCAGCAAATTGCCTGTGGCCAGCCCACAAAGAAACCCCCAGCTTTCTCACCATCACTGTAGCTGGCTTGACTACAACAGCAAAGATGCTGACAGGCGTGGTCCCAGAACTGGGTGGCAACCACATTGTGATAAAGGCAGTGAGTGCTGAAGGTACTGACTACACCAGTAATGGGGACACACAGAAACTCTGCCTACGCGCACACACCCACAGGAAAGTTCTCTAGTGAGACCCACTCTGTCAAACCCAGCTGTTGCCACTGTGGTTTCAGTGTATGACAGCAGCTCACTGCTAGAGGACACCTTAGGTAAGTTTACTGTGTCTGGATGAGGCTCAGTTTCTCCACAGAATTTCAAACCCTGCTGTGTGTGCTTCAGCTTTGTCACCAAAACAACGTTGATAACTCACCCATGTTTAAGTTATTGCTGAGCAGTGCTCCCAAAGCATCAAGACCTTCTTCCTTTCTCACTCTGCCACTGTAGCAAGAAGGCAGGGGGAGGTTTGGGAAGGGACAGAGCTAGGAAAGCTGAACCCAGCTGACCAAAGGTATATTCTACACCCTCAGTAAGTGAGGAAGAGTCCACAGAGGCTTCTCTATTTCTGTGTATTTAAAACAAAAAGGCAAAATTGGATGGTAATCTGGAGCAGACAGGGAGGGTTCCACTGAAAATGACTGTTCTGTGATACACCTGGCGAAATACACAACTCTTGACAACTCAGGAGATCTGGAGACCTCGTCTGGAGTTCCTCTCTGTTTCTTAGCACAACGAGACAAAAAAACTGAAGGCCATTGAAATTTGCAACTCTGCTGTTCCCACAGCACAGGGGACACATGTCAGATTTGTGGATTGTGTTGTAACGGGAAAAGGACCTCTTGTTAGGGAACAAATTGACACTCTAAGCCAGGCTGGCTGGGAGACTCAGGTCAAATAAACAATGGCAAGCACATTCAACACAAACCATGATATCGAGGAGAACATTGACCAAAGCAAAGGCTGTGAGAAGAGGACCCTTTTCAGTTGCTTATATGTTAATTACAGGATTCTGAAAAAAATGGATAAACCCTCTGCCTATAAAGTAGCAATGCAAAATGGTACTCTTGAAAAATAACAGCTATATTGTTTTATTAACAGAACTAGACTGTTACATTATTAACAGAAACAGCTGTAGCAAATTAAAAAAATCCAGATGGGAGAGGGTGGTGCCAGGCTGTTTGTGTCACAAATGACATCTGAGTGACTGACAACCTGGAAATAAATAATCTCGGAGAGTTACAGGGATGATGAGCTTCTTCAACACTTACATACAAGAAGTACAAAATCCCCTCTTGTGTTACTCTGGAGACCTTATGTCACTAGCACTAACACAGGCCTGTACTTTCCAAAGGGCTATGAATGACAAGTTACTAACCCCTAAATTCAAAAAAGGATTGGCTTTTCTAACCCTGTGAAATTAAGCTTTTGCTAGTTAGCTACATGAGTTATCTACAACATTGGCCTCACAGCACCAAAGGGAGCAGGAGCAGATCATGGCATGATCACCACAAGGTGAAGAGCTGAACTCCACCACACACAAGCTAAACCCCACAGTGGTCACACAAGCACCCACCCACATGCAAGAGGACCCACTCCCTGCCCCAGCCAGGGGCTGCCGTGGGCAGGAGCTGCAGAGCTGGCACAAACACAACTCACCGCTGGTTGCGTGATGTAGCTACACCTGAACTGCCTCTGAGTCATCTGTGGTTTAGCACAGAGCCAGAGCATCCCTGCTCAGGACTGTGTCTCAGTAGAGAGGAAACGATCACCAACCAGAAGGTTACTGGTTGTTTAGACTGAAAAGGACCAACACTTCCTGTGCAAATAGCTAACATTGTCTGCAATCAAATCCAGAGCAGAATTTTATGCGATATGTGAGCGTACGCTCTTTACAGATACATAAATTAAAAGCCTAGTGCATGCTTTCTGAGAAGCAGTCTCACAAAACCAGAGCAAGTGGGAGTCAAATCAGGCTGAAGGCAGAACATACAGAAAGTTGCTGACATCTGCAAACAGTTTAAGACGTTTCCTAAATGCCTACAGTGTTACAACCATGGAAATGGGCTAGATAAAAATAACACAACGAAAAAAACCCAACAGCTGGGTTTACCAGGGAAGTGAAAAAACATATAAATGCTATACAGAAAACTGGTACATGAAAGGGGAAAGGGGAAGAGATAATAAGAAGCAAAAAAAAAAGCTAAAATAAAGATTATATAGAGGAATCAAGAAGACACTAGAAAAAAATCAAGGCACATTAAATCAGAAATACATTTTAAATTTTTCTAAGCAGATTATGAAAGATGAATCCTGAACACTAAAAATTGTAGAATCGTTTGTAACAATATGACAGCAGCAGAAGTTACTCAGCAAATGTTTCCTGTTAGCACACAGGTAGAAGTCTGGATGATCTGTTTACGATGATGATAATGAAATAGCTTCCCACCACAGCAGCCCCTGGAGAGGGCATGTTAAGCAGCAGATAAATGATTCTGGGTGATTCAGATTAGTTGCTAGAAATAAACTTGTCTCAGAAGGTTTACAGAGGAAGCCTTGGAGCTGCTACTGCATCTAAAGCAGCTCTTGGGCCCTGGGGAAGGACCAAGGACAGGAAGAAGGCTTGTACTGGGCTACTATTTAAGAAGGGTAAAATGTAATTACAGGCCAGTTGGATGAGTTTCCAGTATTTTGTAGGGGATAGAACAACCAACATCGGCCTTAATTAATAACTTTTTTCAAAGCTCTGTAATTAAAGTCAATTAACTTGGCTTTAAGGAAAATAGATCCTGTCAAACTAATGTGATGTAATTTCTTGCAAAAATTACAAGTTCATTTGATGAAGGCAGCATTGCTAACAGTATTATAAATCTACGTAATTTGACTTGTTCTGTAGAGTATCTTTATGAAGGCTTTGAAGCCTGTATGGAGTGTCTCCATCTGTACGTGGAGAGCAGGACTCCATTGCTGGAGAGCACCATATAAGATCAGGCTAAAACCTTAAACCTATTTTATACTGAAGTCACTTCTGAGTCCACAATCATATTAGAAGTATTAAAAAGCTGATCAATTAAGGAAACCAAAGTGTAACTATAAATAGGAAACTATTAGCAAACAAATGGATTCCTGTTGGGTTCCATAGGCATTGGTGATCATCCCTTTACTATTTAATAGCCTTATCAGTGACCTGGATTAAAGTTAAGTCATTGTGGTTAGACACGAGACTGGGAATGGCACAAAACAAACCATGAAAGAATGAGCCTGGCACAGAGCAACTGGAGTCTGTAGAAAGAGGGGAGAAACCAGTTTAGGTGTTAATATGGCCAAGTACAAAATCACCTTATCACAATAAAGAAGGCAAGGCCATACTTACAGGATGAGAGGGAGAGAGAGGACTCTATCCTCCAAAGCAGAGAGAATTGAGACCCGGGGTCCTGGGAAGCAATCAGCTCGACATGAATTCCCCACACAAGGCTGTGGCCAAAAGGGCTGATGTGAGCCTCAGCTGTACAAACAAACAAAAATCAGAAGATGAGTAGGTAGGTTACCGTGACCCTGTATTTGGTTCTCGTTCCTCTGCTCCATGCATAACGTATCAGGTTCTGCTGCTCCATTTTACAAAAAAACTGTTGGAAAACCTGGGAGAGTGTTCAGGGAAGAGAAATTAAGTAACTGAAAACACTGGGCTACAGAAGGCTTAGTTATAAACCAAAATCTTAGAGGGAATTTTGTTATTTTGTTCATGGTGTAGCAGTATTCTTACACTGAATAAATTTGATAACACCAGGCTCTGATCTAGGAACTCCAGAAATTGCATCAGGACTGAAAATTATTCCAATCCAGATTATGGACAGGCAAGTTTGCTCTGCTTGTTCAGGAATGATGTGTTACAGGCAATTAACCAGTAATTAACCCTTTGCATCACAGGTTACGAGGTACTGCCTACCTCTGCAAAGTTGGTAAACTACCCATGCTTGATTCAAAAAGGATGCACGCCCACACGGCTTGGGTTAATTGTTACAAAGGAGGAGTTCCTGCAGGTGAGCTGAGTCGTCACTGCATCACACTGTGCTTTGTGTTGCCACCAAGAAACTCTCCTTCTCCTTGCAGGCTATTAATCCTGCCAGCCTTCCTGCTCACAGCTTACAAAACATCTCAAGGGAAACCCCAGGCTTTTGGGGATGAGGTGCCATCTAAGTACGGATGGCACCCAACTGTCTGTCTTCTGCAGGATCTGCAGGCAGCCTCTTTCTATTCCCAGCACCTGGATGCACACAAAACCTCACAGTACAAAGCTCCTCACACTGGAATGCCAAGGAAAGCGCTTTTAGGAAGTTGATGGGCATTGTTACAGCTCTGCCACTGAGAAAGCACTGGTGGCTCCCTGTTTCAGCAACTCACTTCATCTGCTGCGTGCCTTGGTACCTTGTCCAGCACCCTCCGGCCAGAGAAAGTGACCTCAGAAAATTATGCTGTGGAAGAGTCCTCCATACCTCACAGATATTTCCTCTCCCAAATTCACCCTTTTAGGATGAAGCAGTGGACTAGCTATGTTCTTCAGGAAAACAAGTTAGATCCTTTAACCAGAATGAATGGATATGAGCACTACTCCTGCAGAAGCCCCCCAGGTCACGCAGGACATCTACGTGTCTTCTCCTTCCCTTTCTGCATGCCGAAGGAACTGGGTGCTGCCAAGAAAGCTTCTGGCTATCTGTTCCAAGGATGGGGTTGGGCATTTCGGTTCCTGAGAACCGTGTGTTCAGCTGTGAGGGCCTGGTGACTGAATTTGCTTAATCTCACAGCCTGCCAATATTTAAATTTGGTGTTTTTTAAGGAGGCAGCACAAGCTTTTCTGCGTGTTGTCTGTCTTAACCTGGGCCTTTGGCCAGAAAGTATTAATCCTATCAATGTGCAGGAGTGGGAAGGCTGGAAGTGTTTGATTTGTGCCAGTTGCTGGCATCATCTCATTTTAAGTTTCTGGAATGAACCCATTTATGGCTGAATGCTGCAGTGTAAATTCTGCAAATACAACAGACAAAATAATCTCAATTACTTGAGCTCAGGACTAGTTCACATATGCCACTCCAGAGATTTAGAAGGCGTTATTTCATAAAAACATCTAATTAAATTTAATTATGGTTATTTTTATGTTCAACAGGTGGAAAAAATGTGTTTTTCAAACTTTTGGTTTATGCTCAGTAAGTCATGCCTGCTAAAACACAGCATGCACAGCCTAGTAAATGTTACAGACATAAAAGAAACATCCTGTCTTCAGTAAACATGTAGTACAAAGCTTCTGCAGAGTGAATCACAGCAAGAACGTTTGTAAAAATTTTAGGGAGGAAAAGGTCTGTCCAAGTGTGGTGTGTATGTATGTGTGTGTGTACATGCATTCACACGCCCCCCATCACTTCAGCTCTGCTACACCCAGCATTCCTATCAACAGTTCTCATCACTCAAAACTGTGATTGGCAACTCTTTAGTCACTAATAGAGCAGAAGTTTAGGGAAAGCTGATCAAGGACAAGGTTTCAAAGCTATTAATAAAAGATGAATCAGAGCCTGCATTTTTGCATCTTTATACTTTCTGTCCTCCTGGATGCATTTTTCCCCCCTCGTCCTCTGGCACAACCCCAGCTACATCCTACAGCATGAGGATGTTAAGCACACATACAACTGTGTTTTTAAACCTTGTAAAGGCTTATGTCAAAAGATGTACCAAGGATCATATCAGCCAGACTCCAGAAACAGAATGAAGTAACTGTGACAATCTTCCTAACTATAAATGACAAAAAACTACATAGAAGCAAAGAGCTTTAATACATGGATTTTACAAAGTCTTTTTCTGAAATTTTGCAAAATAAATCAGATGCAAGGCTTTTCCTTTTATTCTAGGCACACAGACACAGAATTAAATGGGAGAATGCGAAACTAACCATCCCATCTGCCTTTGTAATTCACCCAGACTAGACACAGAAATGCTATGGAATTTAATGCAATGAACCCCAGAAGTGTCACTTTCACAAATCTCAAGAGGCATCATTGACCTGAGGCTGGCTGCAGTTTCTGCCCCAATTCCAGTTTAATGTATTCCAGTCTGACCCTCAAGCAACAGTGCTGCTGGAGTACACGCTAAGAAACAAATGCAGGCAATTGCTTTGACATAATTCTTTTGGACGCAGGCAGATCAAATGTGCTGATGTCAACAGAGACCAGAAAAGAGTTTTATCCAATCTCCTTTCCTCAGTGAAGAAAACAATGAGAGGAAACAAAGCACAACCCAAACCCCAGCCAAACACATGCCCACCTCCCAGCAGCAATGCTGATACATGCTGTCTAAGAAAAGGATGAAGCAAGATAAATGTTTCTAAACGTTTACAAAATGTAAATGTATACACAGCATTTCATTTATAGCCTTAATTTACATGACTTGTGTATATAATTGGCTCTTTGCACATAACATGCACAAAACATCTGTCCTATGGAAGATACTAATTTAAAACCCCAGGAACAGCCTAATGCAGTCCTTTATGGCCACAATACATTCAGAAGAGTTCCTAGCATAGTTCCCTCAACTTAATGTAAACCACTCTTCCTTTTCTCACATGCTTCTAAAATTTAGGGGGCTGCATGGACCTGCTTTCAATGTACTTGTCAGGACTACAGCTTCCTGCCTTGCCACTCACTTAAATATCCAAGCTCTAGCATGCTCTGGGACTGCATACTTTGAAGTCAGAGAACACTGAGGCAACACTGAGTTTTTTCTGCACAGGGACAGCAAGAAGAGAAGCTAGGAATATTTTTTTTTCCATGGGAAAGATGAGTTATGTTAGGAAACCAGATCAAGGATGCCACAATGTCTATTCTGAGAATAAAAGACTAAGCTGAAGATTTTCTTCTCCACCTGGTGGTGCTGCTCCTGAAATGAGCAAAATGAGTAAAAAAGAGGAAGACCCACACATCAATGATACAGTTTTTGAGAACTCACCAGGGAAAACACCAGGGTTGAACCTGGCTGGTCCCTCAACTTTATACAATAAAAACAAAACAAAAAAGCAGATCCCAAGCTCATTTCCTCCTCTCTCTTTTACTTCCTCTCCTAAGAAAGGCTTCCAGCTCTGCTATTTACAGTTTTTCTTTTCTCCCAGTCCTTCAGCTCCTCCTCCCCTATCAGTCCATACAGAAAGATTGTCTGCAATGATATAACGCAAAAAACAGATGAGATACTTAAGGCTTCCCCTTTCTGTGTGCCTGGAGTGTTTCCAGGAAGAGAAAGCCTTGTGAGGATTCTCACTTTGCTCTTCTGCAGCTACTTGTGTGGGTCACTCTACCACAATAAAAGCCTGTGTCTGTTATCTGACCACGACTGACAGACAGATAAAGATTACCATCTTCAATGTCCGTAGGAAGTGTGGTTTGAGAGAAGAGTGATCATGTGTAACAGCCACTGAAGCTACTTGATGTGGAACATTAAACCACCCCTACACAAAGAAAAAGCAGACTTTTGTTCTTTGTCTACCGCCCTTCATGTGACCTGTCACCAGAATGCGGCCACAAGTTGTGTCCACAGTTTGGCTGAGCATCAGAATCTGCAGAATCTTTTACTCTATGTTGAGACCTGCCTAAGTGTCACAGGGTTCAGGCAATAAGGATTTTAATGCCACCAATCATCAGGAATGATAAACAATTTAATCAGACTATCATGGAGTGGTTTGGATTGGAAGGGATCTTAAAGACCATCTGGTTTCCAGCCCCTTGTCATGGGCAGGTTCATCTTTCACTAGACCAGGTTACTCAAAACCCCACCCATCCTTGCCTTGAACACTTCCAGGGATGGGGCAACCACAGATTCTCTGGGCAACCTGTTCCAGTGCTTCACCACCCTGACAGTAAAGAATTTCTTCCTCATATCTCATCTAAGCCTACCTTGGTCAAGATCTTTATTAATGGCATAGGCAGTGAGATCGAGCGCACCCTCACTGAGTTTGCCAGTGACACCAGGCTGAGTGGTGTGGTGGACACACTGGAGGGGAGGGATGTCATCCAGAGAGACCCTGGCAGGCTTGAAAGGTGGGACTGAGCAAACCTCATGAAGTTCAACGAGGCCAAGTGCAAGGTCCTGCACCTGGGCCAGGGCAATCACCAGCATCTGTACAGACTGGAGAATGAAGGAACTGAAAGAAGCCCTGTGGAGAAGTACTTGGGGGTACAGGTGGATGAAAAATTGGATATGAGCTGGCAACATATGACTCCAGCCCAGAAAGCCAGCTGAATCCTGGGCTGCATCAAAAGCAGTCAGCATGGCTGTGGCCAGCTGGCTAGCATGTCAAGGGAGGTGATTCTGCCCCTTTACTCTGCTCTTGTGAGATCCCACCAGGAGTTCTGCATCCAGCTCTGCAATCTCCAGCACCAGACCTTGACCTTGTTGGAACAGGTCCAAAGGGGAGCCATGAAGATGATCAGAGGGACAGAACACCTCTCCTATGTACACAGGCTGAGAGTTGGGGTTGTTCAGCACGGAGAGGACTCCAGGAAGACCTTAGAACAGTCTTAAAGGAGGCTTACAAGAAACATGAAGAGAAACTCTTTACCAGGATCTGTAGTGACTTTTTTTAAAACTCAGTTTTCAACTGAAAAAGGACAGATTTACACTGGATATGAGAAAAAATGTTTTACCATGAGGGTGGTGAGACACTGGAACAGACTGTCTAGAGAAGCTGCAGGTGTCCCATTGTTGGAAATGTTAAATGTCAGGTTTGCTGGGGCTTTGAGTAACCTGGTCTAGTGGCAGGTGAACCTGTCCAGGGCAAGAGTGTTGAGTAGATGAACTTAAACAGTTCTTCCAATGCAAACAACTCTGTGATTGGTGATTCTGTTACTGAATTGGATTCTCACCTCCGTGATTCCTATCACAAAACACAGCTGGTGCAGTTCATGCAGTTGGGACTTACAGGAGAATATGTGGAATATGGGTACAAACCCATATCTCTATAGACAGAGATAAAGAAAGCATGTACACTCCAGGATAAAGGCACATGAAGAAGAGGGAATTAAGATACCCACACGGTTCTGTCTAAATGCACAGATGCTACAAAACAAAAAGCAAGAACCAAATGCACTCACACCTTTACACTGCCGTTTGTATGAAGAGTCAGTCTGTTATTTCTTCCACATTGTAAAGCCGTGGTTGTTGGGACAATGGCAGCAGCCATTATGTAGTTCACACTCACTATCTTTTCAGAGCATGAGAGATCCCATCACCTGCAGTCTTCCAACACTTCCCTCTAAACCTGCTCCTCTGACTCCAGTTTTCGGCCGCAGTGGATTATTTGTTGTTTGGGTACTGCAGGCTGTTACAATATTTTTACAAGAGGAAATGTGTGTTCCATACATAAGAAGACTACACTTACAAGAAATAATGCAGGAAAGTGATCTAATTTCTCTTCTGCTTCCTTCCTTCTGCAGTGTGCTGCATTGAGATGTTTGTTTCAATACATAGATACCAGTTCAAGGCCAAGATTTTATTTACCCTGATCGTACAAAACAAGCCAGCATTTAAACTGCAGCTCAAACACCTCAAATGCTGTTGTGCTCCACTCACGTTCATCTAAGTGATTTAGGTAAGTGGGCTTAAAATTTCTCTTTTCAAGGTTATTGAGCCTGTCTTATCCATGGCTGGGTATCTGTATGTCAGTGCTATAGATTTAAAACTCCAGTGAATAAAGAACACTTTCCAAAAGTGCAAACAGCCGATCAACCAGGAAATGTCAATTTTGAAGTGAACCTCATTATTGCAGACTGTAAGAAAATGTCCATTGTGCCACATTTAGGGAAAAGAACACAACATCTTCGCTAAACACTGCACCTACCCATGAATATTACTCAGCTACCACCGCTGAACAAAGAAATCTGAGTAACTGCTACACTTCTCTGCTTTTGGAAAACCAGTTTTTAATTTAGGAAGTCTGAGGCAGTCTTTTAAGAGAAAACTTTAAAGCATTCTCCTATTTATTACTGGGACTGACAATATATGTATATAATAAATTATAAATTGCCACACTCTACTGCCTCCTGTCTGCAAGCCAAAAGCTGGCAAGAGACTCGATACTGCTACAGGGCCAAATCTGCTTCAGGCAAGTTGTTGAATTTGGGAAGTTATGAACACCAGCAGATTCACAAGCTGACCGGCCAGTGCTGACTGCTCAATGCCAAATTTCTTGGAAAGGGATAAACAGATGGGTCAGGAAAGGATAGAACTCTGACTTGGATTGCATAGTTGTAGAAATAACATCTAAGTTCACTTGTTCTCTATCTCCCATGCCGAAAACCACCAGACCATTAAAACTCTCCATTGTATCCTGCATTTTTTGTGAAATAACAGGACAAACTCTTTCATATTTATGTTTTAGAGAGGTATTTAAAACACAAATAAAATCAAGGGCTACTTCCAAAAGTTATGTTTATGATGTCAGTAGTGTATTCTTCTGGTGAGGCAATATTGTCTCTGAAATGCAGGAGATTTTCCTACAGCTCGGCTGAAGTCTCTGCTTTTTGCTTCCATTTGAGCATGTAACCATCTTCCCCAAAGATGAAGCATGAAAAAGGAGGCTCCATGTTTCCTTTTGTGTGTGTGTGTATATATATATATATATATATATATATTCAGAGCAGTTTTTCGGATGCCAGGAGCATAAATGTAAGCAAAAGAGTCCCAGCCATGTCAGCTTCCCAGAACTATATTTTGTATGCTGGTGCTTTTGTTTTCTTGCAAGTTCAGCACTGCTTTAATGGCAGCACCCTGGATTCCCCCTGCCCCCAACAAGTGATACATGTTAGTACATCTGTTTTCTCTGTAAAGTCTTTCTGCATTCTTTGCCGGGCACAGGAAGGATGTGGGCTCCTTTTCACATTCAAATGAGGCAAATTAGCCTTTGCCTGGTTCCTTCAGCATAATGCTTATTTTACATTTAAGCGTGAGAAAAAGGGAGGAAATAAACCCCAATATGTTCGGTGGGTTACATGTTCCATTTTGGTGCAAGCCTCACCAAGCCTTGTTTTGTGAACTGCTTTCCACAGGACACGATTTCAGGATGATAGTTTAATTAGTTCAATAGTGCAATTATGTAAAATGACCCAATAGTCTGCACAAAGAAATAGCTGTCAGAGACACATTGAACACGAAAAAAAGCCGAAAATGCCAACCTGAATCAGCAGGGTTCAGGCAATCCAGGGCTGACCAGCTTGAAAGCAGCACTACGGGAGAAAACCTGAGTGTTCCAGTAGAAACTAAGTTGAACACAATCCAGCAATGCTCCCTTATGGCAAAGGTGGCCATCAGCCTCCTGGCTTGCATCAGAAAAAGCACTTCCAGCAGGTTGAGAAATACGATCCTTCCCCTGTATTCAGCAGACTGGAGTGCTGGATTCAATTTAGGGATCCCTGAAAATTTGGGGCTCCCTTGTACAGAAGAGATATGAACTTATTTAAGCAGATCCAGTAAAAGGGCCACAAAGATGGTTAAGAGTTTAGAGCATCCATCCTACAAGGAAAGGCTGAGAGAGCTGGGACTCTTCAGCCTGGACAAGAGAAGGCTCAGGACAAGCTTATTAATGTGTATAAAATACCTCATGGGAGGCAGTAAATGAGACAAGGCAAGACCTTGCAGTGGTTTCTAGTGACTGGCAATGGGCACAAATTAAAGTACAGGAAATGCTGTTTAAACATGAGAAAACATGTACTGTGAGGGTGTTGAACACTGGCACAGGCTGCCCAGAGAGGCTGTGGGGTCTCCATTGCTGGAGATATTCAAACTCCACCTGGATATGACTCTGAGACACCAACTTTAAGTTGGCCCTGGTTTGAACAGAGGGTTGGAGTAGATGATTTCCAGATGCCCTTTCTAACTGCAGCAGTTTGTGATTCTGTCAGGTCATATGAAGACTTGCTGCATTTACAAAAATCCCCCTCTCACTCCTTTTACAAGATATAGACAAATACAGCAATTCAGTAAGGTAACAAAAGCGTAGTACACATTTTGCAGGGAAAAGGTGTGGTTCAGATTCCCTCTTTTTTATGTCCTGTGTTCCAATCCAAATGGTAAAGCTGAGAGATGGGATACAAGGAAAAACCAAACAACTGCTTGGTAAGCTGTGCTTTACCCCAGACAGTTAGCACTAGGTGGAAATTCAGTGCATGCTCTTTGCACTACAGCAACTTCTTGCACAGTTAATGCACCCTATGCACAAGGTAACACACCCCACATACAGAGAGCAGAGAATGAAGTAGTCAGGTGCTGTAGATTTATACCCAGCTTTACTGACAGAAATCTCCCCAGGCAACAAGCCCTTAGCTCTGTTGACAGTGTGCCAGGTTTGACAGGTTTTACCGAGAGACCTGGAAGCAGCTTTGACATACCTGGTAGAGCATGAAGTGCTTTATGCATCTCGATTGCCATCCTCATCCACAGTTCTGGGATGCACCAATCTCACAGCAAGCAATGGGCTGTGTTCTTGTCTAGAGGCTTGCAAGACCCATGTCCCAAATCCCTGTTCTGCTCACAGACTACTACCCCTTGAAATAAGTTACTTGCTGTTGTTCTTGGTTTTCCCCCTGTTCGGACCAGAGTCACGTACAACGCACTTTCCCCTCAGCCTGTGTGAGCAGAGCCCTGCCATGGCTTTCCACCCTCTCTGTGAGAGCCCTGGAGCCTCCTCTAGCATGGAGCAGCAAGAGTTCCTACACCCTCAGAGCTGACACTGGTTTTGAAGACACCTGGCTGCACAAAGAACACAACCACACACCTCTCTCTGCTCCCAAGCCAAGCCTCCAAACTGATCAGTCTTGCAGCACCACTATGTGTGTCAGCCTGCACCCCCCTTCACCTTCCATCTCCATCCTTAAAACAGCAGCACAAAGCTCCAACTCAGAGACCCAGAGTAAAAGACAATCCAATCTAGATTTAGATCCAGACTTCCCCCAAAGCGTGAGCAGTGTCAAGCTCTAGCCATCCTCAAGCAGTAGGAACAAAAGGGCTGCTCAGTTGGACACTGATGACTTTAACACTGGTTTACTTGAAAGCATTGTGCCAAAGAGGTAAGTGGAGGGCTCTGAATAATTCAGAAAGATCTCAAAAACAGTGCAAGTGAAAATATACTTTAGGCATCCTAGGAGCAGACAGTTTCTCTCTACTGAGGCATCCATAGCACTTTTAATCCATAATTTCCATTTTAGCCTGTTAAAATAATGGGATTTATTATTCCTGTCACATGTCCTTTCTAAAGATGCTGGGAGGGTGTGGGAGAGGTAAGAGACAAAATCAGTTATCAGTCACCACTTGCCAAGAGTAGATTAAGCACTCAAGAGTTATACATTCGTGTATAAATGACTCAAGGGGGTTTCATTTATTCCTTTTCCCCTAGATTATATTTTTTTCTTCCTGTCCTGCAGCCCTTGTTCCCACTGCTCTCAGTCACCACCCACCTGCAGCGGACAAGTTGGACAGTAGCAAACAATTCTGGATTTCCCCCCCTTTTATCATGAGAATTCACTTGGATTCTCTTTCCCAGACCTCAGAGCATGCCTGATTCCCGGGAGCAGAACAGAGAACAAGAATAGAGTTAATCTTCAGCAACGTGATAAAAATCACTCTCTCACACAGACAACTGGAGAGGGATTTCAACAGAGCTGTTGTGCCAAGCACCTGACAGCAAAACCTGAAACTGCTGCCAACCCACACCTTCCTGCTCGCAGACACAGCTCGCTCGGTCTCTCCCCAGTACTCCCACTTCTCTACCAAAATGTAAGTCCCCACTGAGCAAACCCTCTCACCAAAACGAGAGGCCACTTTTCCTGTAACAAACACACAAGCATGGCCACACTACAGGTGAGGTCACCTCACGTCTCTTTCTGGTTTTTTAATTAAAAGAATAGTTGTGAAGATCACATTAAACAGATTGGAGAGATGGCATAGGAGGACAGGACACATGGGGATTTCATGGCTTTGGTGCAATCTAAGAAGCCACCAAGGAGCAGGCAGGTGAGCCGAGCAGCAGGGAAGGGAAGGGAGGGGAACAGGGGCAGCAGATGTGGGAAGGGTTACCAGCAGCTTGCTCTCCCAAAGCCAGAGCGCCAGCTGGAAGCTACATGCTGCTGGTTGCGTGTGGGCTGTGAGTATAACAGAGATGAGCCTTTAGGGGAGGAGCTGTCTGATAAATCATTAATGAATGAAAATATGAAGTAATCAGTCTGCCTGGGAGGCAGAATCATCTAATGATGAGGATGATGGACTAGGAAGCAGGAGATGAGGTTCCTATCTCAGCCGCAAGACCACTGACACACGAGCTCCTTTTGCTGTGATAAGAAGATATAGCTGCTTCCTCACATTGAAGGGTTTCTCTCTTAAAATCAACAGAGAAACCCCACAATCTAGGTGATAATAAAATTCATAGCATCCTTGTGGAAACTGCACCCCCAGCTTCTCTTTTGTTGCAGGCAGTGCACAAAGAACCAATATCCCTTCTCAGAGACAGTCTTCACTAAACCAGATTTTTTTCGAAGCAATAACAAAACCAAGACCTTTCAGCAGCACCAGTGGCATTTAATTTTAAATCGATTAACTACACACACAGTGCTAATTACCCATGGGTGGTTTTTTTTTTTCCTTTTTAGCAATCAGACTACTGGCTGGAAATGTAATGGTATGTCTCTGTGTGAACAGGGACACCGTGCTTTCTCTGTGCTCTCTGAAACGAAGAGGAAAACACTTGAGAAATGATGTTTAAAGGCGCATTTGTGTTTATGGGGATAGCTGCAGGGGCACCAGACACATGCAGTCAGAAAGTGATGAGGTTGAAAGGGGAAGGGGCAGGAGGCTAGCACGGTTTCTTCTGCACAAAGACCTAGCAGAACGTGTCATACTGCACAAAATCAATACAGCCCTTGCATGAAAAAGAAATTATCCCGTTTGTACAGTTCTCAGGCTTATTTGGAAAGATGCTCACAAAGGTGATTTTTATGAAATCTTTTAACTGCTCTCTTTCCTCTGTCTTAAGATCCCTGAAAATTCAAGGGTATTGTTTTAAAATAGTATAATTTAAAATAAACACAATCAGGGGTATTATTTTAAAATAAACACCAAAGACACACATGGCACAAGTTGACTGTAATGTTGGCACATTTGTGAGATAAGAGGTGCAAGGGCTTTATTGTCCAATGTATTTAAAACATGATTTTCCAGAGTGAATGATGCACAGATTGCAGCAGAAACCATAAGCTGAAAACACATATGGCCATGACAGAGACTATGTTTATAGAAACTCAAGCACCTGAGCAGATCTGTGGTTTTTAGCTACATACCTATTTGTGGTGCTGAAGTCTAGTTTAATTATTCTGCCAAACATTGCTGAGCCACAACAAGTTTATTACAGTTTATGGAAGAACCTGCTCAGGCAATTTTACAAGGAAATTGCCTGTGCCTAATCTAATTGCTAAGAAGTAGCTAAAATTACATTAGCCCTGGAAAGACTAAGAAAGAAACAGGAAGCTCAAAAATGTTCAAGAGGCTTCACCAGGCTGTTCCTGTAAATCACAGCATTGCAGATTTGAGGATGAAATCCCTAGAGAGGCTCCTAGTCACAGTCAGACACTGTTTTTCACCCAGAACAAACATAACACAGGTGAGATGACTTAACAGCACATAAAAGTATGATTTCTCACACACTTCAACCTTCTTCTGGTTACTGAATATATTTACATAATAAGTGGGGGTTGGAAATTACCCACTGATGAGATAATACAGATTTAAATGATCTGCAGTGTCAGTTTCTTCTACTTGCAAGCTTTATCAGCCCTTGCAAAAGATTTAACTGGGTTCCATTGAAGAATCCTGTTTCTCAAGATTTTGTTTAATCATAAGATAAGCAACACCTATAAAATTTACCAAATGGATTAGGATGCCTTAGATATTTCCAGACTCTTGCAGGGTACTAGCATGCAATAGCAGAAGGAATTATTTCTGTAAGTTACAGAAAATTTAATTGAAGGTTGCTGGACATAGCAAGCAAGTTGCAGTCAAGCTTGTTAACACAGTAAATGTGTCATTACCTGCCACATAATCACAGAAATACCTTTGGAGAGTCACTTACTAGTTTGTGTCTTGCCAAACTAACCAAGAACAGATTTCTGACAGCACCAACAGCTACTCTGACACTTTGCATGAACCACCATGATTTCAGCTGGCATACAGCCTGTTGTTTTGCTCATGTGTTCTGGGTTAAAAATAAAAGAAAGAAAAAAAAAAAGAGGAGAAAGATCTAAAAAATCAGCTCCCTTCACACTCCCCCACTTTACTGACACAGAGGAGCCTAGGGCAGACAACCTGGACTCAAACTGGTTAAATACAAGAAAGGGCAAGTTGTGAGCAGACAAAGCAAGCTCCAAGGGCATTTCTCTCAGACTTTCACAGTTTTCTAGTACTTCAACCCTCACTTGCAGAGCATATTAAATTTGCTGCTCTCACTGTCCACTATCATTAGGTAGCTGTCCATCAAAAAACAGATTTCTATGAGAGCTGGTCAAAAACCTGAAGGAAATATACAATTAATTGCCAGCTGTGCCTAGGGAGTCTTCTTCCTCCACCCTGGAACAGGAAAATGGTTTTATATTTTTTGTTGTGCTTTTATCTGTTTTTGTTGTTTTGTTAGTTTTACTCTCCTTTTCTTGTGTTAAAATAGTTAAGGAGAGTTCTTGTCTGGGTGACAAGTAGAAGCATCTCCAACCCAGTGGAGCCTTAAGTCACACCATAAAGCTCCTGGAATTTATCCCAGACATAAGGGATTCAAAAGAGCATAGCAAGACATTGACTACATTCATGGGTAGCCTCAAAAAAGATGAGAAATATTCTGGGCAAAAAAAATACCCCAAGAATTGCTGGTTACAGTGGAAGGAGAACAGTGTTGATAACTTGACACAAAAATTCTCCACACAGCAGCACTCTTACAGCTCCTACTAAAGCAGGATGGTGGCCTGGAATGGTACTGGACTCTCAGAGTATTGAGTAAGGGTTTTCTTAAGAAGAAGACGTGGTTAAAAGTGACAGCTTAGGAATTTTTTATTTCTTTAATCAGAAGTACAACCAGGGAGATATTTAATACAGTAATATTGATGTTAACAGAAATACTTCATAGAGCAATTAGAAGACCCCTGCAACACAAATGACTTTCAGTGCTGACTCAAACATATGCCTCAAAACAAACCCCATCATTTTCTTTTGATTTCTGGAAACTTAGAAGTACTGTAAAAGGGGTCTTACAACACCAGAGTACCAGTCAGTGTTTCCCACAAAATTTAAAATTCAGGTCTCACATACATTCACCCAAATCACACATGCAGAAAAGTATGGATAAGAGCAGATGCAAATTAGGGGACCTAAACTGGATGGTAAAGCAAACTAACAAAACTGATGTGAACGTGAGCTCTTCCCAAACACCACTGTGCACAGCAAGCAACTCAAGTGCTTCCTCTCTCTGCCTGGAAATGAAGCTCCTTCCTCAGAGCTCTTCCCAACATCCATCCACCTTCTGAAGTGTTTTCAAGCTGGGCTGCTTTTTGCCTGCTACGTAACACATAGTCCCTTTGCATGCTGCTGCAAGAGATGTTAGATGCACCTTTTGCTGAGCATAAACTGCATGAAAGCGCTCAGAGCATGGCAGGAGCCGCAGTTCTGTGCCAGACTCGCTACTGCTGACAGCAGCCAATGGCATATTCCACCTGCATGACCAGGCAAGTAACTGTGTCTGGGTATGTCCTAGGTTACAGTGTAAGATGTGCCCAAAGTGTGTATTCTATCACCATCTTCAGGAGCTGTTGGAAGCAG
The DNA here is from genome assembly GCF_021018805.1 of Prinia subflava. Classification (NCBI taxonomy): domain Eukaryota; kingdom Metazoa; phylum Chordata; class Aves; order Passeriformes; family Cisticolidae; genus Prinia; species Prinia subflava. The sequence goes on from NC_086248.1 coordinate 46,514,636, forward strand.
GTGGGGCAGTGTTTCCTTTGCCCCGCCCTCCGGACTATCTTCTGTTAATGGGCCATCAAGGCCTTGCCCCATGACTCACAGGTAACTCCCTCTGGAGCCATCTCTGTTTAATGGGCAATCAAGGACCTGCAGGACTCATGGAATGATATCAGCCCACAGTGAGATGCTCCACCCAGGGGGAGGAGCCAAGCATTCCCACCTGGGTATAATCTGGGATTTGGGACAGCACAGTAGGCCTTACCCACTGGATTCCCAGAGGACAAGAGCTACCAGACCTTTCTACAGGATCACTGCTTCAACAAGACTGCTCCATCTGGACTGCTACCACCACCCTAACTAACAGGGTGCCAGGTTGTATTCTGACTCTATCAGTGGTCTCTTGTACTATTGCTTTTATTTTATTTTATTTTACTTTATTTCCTCTCTCTCCTATTAAATTGTATTTCTGACTTGGACTCTCTCACTGGTTTTGCTTTCAAACCAGCAGAGGATACCACTACACCACATGTGCAGGGCGATGCACACGGAAGGCTGCACTAACACAGAGGTGGTGAATATGTATCAATATGTAAGGATTCTGTTTCACACTAGTAATGTAGCTTGTGTCTTCAGCATGCTCTTATTTCCTTGGGGTGAGCAAAAGGCTGCTGCAAACAGCCTCGTAGTTCAACACAAGCTTTCCTTCTGCTTTGTCAGCTTTGATTAGGGCTTTCTCTCTCTCGCTCTCTCTGTCATCTGAAACATTTGGCTTATAAACAGTCTAATCTAAAAAAGAAAATGAAGACATATACTGTAGTTTACAACTGTGCCTGATAATCCCCCAACACTATATATAATGACATACAGGAAAGCCAGTGGTTAAACTCAAACTAAGCCTCCCTGTGTAATTACAGTCAGTTAGAGGGCAAATCAGTTAAGAGAAAAAGCATTTAAAAAAGCAAATGGAATGATCTTGGGCTTCTACAAAGGCATTTAGCAGATACCAAAATGGTCATAATGGGTATCTTAAAAATAGGACAGTGGACATTGCATTGTCTTCCCTGCCAAAAAATATGCCCCTTCACTTGTATACAAATTTGTTTCCCTGTGATTTTGACACATTTGGCATCATGACCATGGAAGAAAACAATGGAAGTCTACAGCATCTATAAGCTGTCAGTCTCTGCTTTCTGTATGTCTAAGCATGTATTTTGAGATAACCCTGCTCTATAGATAGAGCAGATGTAACACATCTTTCATCAGCCTCTGTCTGACAAGAATAAAGACACGTAGTGGCCTAAATGTTTCTCATCAAAGGATGTAAATGGAAGGAAATAAGGGAAAAGGGGATTATGTTTGATAGTAAATAGCATGCAGAGGGACACTAATTCCCTAATATTGAAGAATTAGCAGAGGAGGAAAAAATCGACAAAAACTCTTAAGTGTCACGCACAAGCAACAAATATCATGGAAAATGAGGACTTCCCCAGACTGATGATTCTGTCCAATTACAGCTAACCAGACTCATGAGCCTCAGTAACAGATGCTGGTGATTGACACAATCACTAGCTTAAAGCTAGTGTACTTCATTTTGATGTTAAGTTCCCACTGAAGAAAAAGACAAACTTTTAACTTTTGATGAGCTGCAAAAGAGGACAAGAGATGACCCAAAATCCTGTTTCCATAGTGCACAATTGAAGTTTTTTTCACATAGAGTCTTCTTCGTATGTAGCATCTTAACTGCATGAATGGGAATGTTTGTTAACCAGGGATCAAAGTAGTTAACATTTCAGATCTTATTTAACATCTATGTCTATTTTTAACTAGTAATTTTACAAAGAATCTAAAATGTCTCGTGCTATTTTATCCTTCTACCTGTAAAGTCACTACCTTTACTTATCATGATTTTGCATAAAACAAAATACAAGGTAAGAAATGCAGTTCGATTAAATAACAGCACAAAACTTATGTCAGTAAATAAATGCTATCTGAAATCACAGATTCACACAGAATCAATTAGGCTGGAAAAGATCTCTGAGATCATCCAACCTATGACCAAGCACTATCATGTCAACAACACCATAAGTGCCACATCCAGTCTTTCCTTAAACACTACCAGGGATGGTGACTCCAGCCCATTCCAATGCCAAATCACCCTTTCGGTGAAGAAATTCATCCTAATGTCCAACCCAAAGCTCCCCTGGTGCAGCTTAAGGCTATGTCCTCTCATCCTATGGCTTGTTGCCTGGAAGAAGAGGCTGACCCCTACCTAGCTATAACCTCCTTTCAGGTGGGTTCAGAGAGTGATAAGGTCCCCTCTGAGCCTCCTTTTCTCCAGGCTGAACAACTCCAGCTCCCTCAGCTGTTCCTCATGTGACAGGTGTTCCACACCTCACTGTCATTATCCTCAACTCTATAGTCTAAAAGCTCCCTAATATGCAAAGCCTCCTCTCCCTCCTTTCCTGTCCCTGAAGAGCTTGTAGCCATCCATTGCAGCACTCCAGCCATGCAAGCCATCCCAACATGTTTCCATGATGGTAGCTATATCATAGCTTTCCTGGAAGGTTGTTACAGGATTCAACACCACCTGGTAAGATTAGGAAGACGAGTGCTCAGCACTCAGCATTCAAAACCCTAGCAGGATGAGATAGATTTTATGTTTTTCACTACTACTGTTGCACGACAGGATCAAGGATGCACACAATATCCAAGGCTTTTCAAGCTTTTGCCAGAGGAAAAATTTCAACGTAGACTTCTCTCTGTCTTGTAATACTAAATGGGCTGTACAGGAGTGACATTTACACAGTTGAATCTTTTATTATTTTTTCTTCTTAAAAACAATAGCAGCAATATGACTTCCTATATTAGGCAGATTCCTATAGGTGGGTGCTGAACAGGTATAAAGGTCACCAGGACAAAATGCTATTTATGAGAAGGCTGTATAAACCTCTGTTAGCTCTGAGGTTTTCAGAGCTAACATGGACACAAACTTGTCATGAATTTAAGCTCACTGGATATTTTCTAAAAATCACCACCGGTGCTTTCCCTGATATATCTTGGGAAGAGCTGACTATTCCAGACCAGTGGAGGCTACAGAGGACCCCTTGGAGCCCATAAATGTTGTTTCCCATTGCTAGCAGCACAGCTGCAGAACGATGTGGAGCACTCCCTAAAACAGAGCTTTCCACCTCAGCTAATGGAATGTGACACCTCAAGCAGTAATCTCCCCCATCACTGAGCACTGGCTTTCAGGATACACCCATCTTAATTTTTATTTCAGAATGGGTATTGTAATGCAGCACTGCAGGCATTCTCAAGACTCGCATTAATGCATCATCTTTACACTAGTTTCTGTTCTTGATTTTTCTGGGTTGTGTCCAAGTCTTTATCTTTGAGCTTAGCAGAATGATAATAAAAATAACTCAATGTCCAAAAATATTCAGCTTTGGTAATCTGCAATGAGATCTCTCCTCCTCTTTGTGATCCTTTACATGCAGTTTCATTACGTTTGTGTCAGAGGAGCATTTAAACGAGAGGGAGATGTAATGAGAGATGAAGAACTAGAGCAGTGTGCTTATGTTATGAGGTGGAAACAGACACACTTGCACCTGGAGATTCATACCAAACTCTTATTGAAGAGATCACTTGCAATATATTTAGGGCCCAACATATAGCCCAACATATTCACAAATAGCACAGAGAAATCTCCTAAACAAATCCCATTATAATTAAATCCTGATATCACAGCATCCTGTACCACACATACACATGCATTCTGTCCTCCACGTAGTTTCAGCAACCTCCACTGAACCTGGCTGATAAAATAATCTCCCAAATGACTGTAACTCTAAAATCTATTAAATCCATGAAGTATTGATGAGGCAGAATTAATGCTGAGAAAATTACTTTAACCATCCCCCTCCTCCTGTGTTTCATAAAAGAAACTACAGAAGAAAAGCAGTGCTGTGGCCTGGACTGCAAAATACAGCACACTTAGGTCAGGAAAATCAGTCTGCATGCCTTAAAATGCTACCTAGAGATCTATTTGTCATTACAACACTTACTAAGGAGTAATGAACAAATATTCACAGAAATGGCCTGATTTGATGCCCAGAGATCATGCTCTCCTTTCTTTTTATTCCCACATATGCTGCACACAGCATTATCAGGCTCTCTCTACAGTGCTCCTCATTCCCTATGCTGTGGGGCTCACTAGCTGTGGGTTGAGAGCATTACCTACTAAGACCCTGTTGCTGCCTGATTATAAACTTGGCACAAACAGACCCACTTTTGGCAATATTCTCCATGCTGGGTGTCTGCTGGGAGGCTTTTTCCCCCCCCTTGCTTTGTTGCTGTTTTGGATTTTTGGCATGACGTCAGCCAAAATTTTTCAAGCTAACTCTGAAGCAAGGCATGGGAAACTGAAGTGATTTATTCATGTGAAAAGCCTCTGGTCGCTCCTTGAACAGCTCGAGAGGTTTTGTGATTTGGACCATAAACTTGCAAGGTGCCAAGGCAAAATCTTTGTGTTTTGATCGCTGCAGAGAACTCCCAAACATGACTAAATTACTAACCTCTTAAAAAATAAACCTTAATTTGCATGAGCTCACTAAGGAGGTGATGCTTCTTAGCAACTAAATTCCCTGGAGATCCCACCTACAATGCACCAGGATCCCACGACCAGTTGGGTGGCACCTGCCTGAAGCTCCAGTTATAGTGCAAGTGATCAGAACTGGCCATGAGACCAGCTGCACGGTTGTTCCATACCTAACTCTGAGCTCCTACAGCGTGGGATGGCCCTCTATCAGGTATGTGTCTGTATCCAGTTCTTTGCAGGGGAGGAAGGGGAAAGTGAGGTGTGATGGAACAAGAGCTTTTGTGTCAACTGCACCAAGGCACGTACAGAAAAGAGCAACACTGATGTAACACTCCCTAAAGCAACATCTGAATTTTCAAAATGTAATGTTTTTCTCTTAGCAGAGCAACTGGGAGGCTTATTATCTAGATTAAAAAAAAACCACAACCAATTTAGCACTTGCTGAACCCTATCACGGATATTCAAGCTGCTGTAACATCATGACCCACTGCAAACATCTTTGCCATTGAGCCAGCCAAGAGAGCTGGGAAATACAGCTGTGTGAAGTGCTCTGTTCCATCTGCTGTTTTAACTGTTCTTCACTATTTCTTCTCTAGTGGCTACAGCGGGAGAGACATCCACATAGATGGCCCATAGATCAACTCTTTTGCCGAGTAATTTCAACAATTGGATCACCTCAAAATTTTTTGGGGGTGGCGAGAAAGGGAAAAAAAGCTATATTGAAAGAATTACCAGTGAAATGTAGGAAATTTATAGAGACTGAGACACAAAGATCTCTTCTGCAGGGGATTGGAATGTAAGCTTGCTGTGTAGGGTTATCTGATTTAATAAACTGAACACAAGTATAACAATGCTTCATAGAGAGGAGACTAAATCCAATCTGGTTGGGACTGGACACATGCGGTTCTGGGCAGGGGACAAACCACATTCCTTAGAAATCGTATGGACCAGATTTAACATGTACTACACCCAGCAGCATCAACATTCACATCCTCTGATTGGATTAGACTGGAAGAAAAGAAACAGACTAAACCTGAAGGAATTACAAGCATAGCATAGCAAATCTTAGGAAGCCCCAAATAGATCAAAATGTTCTAGCATTTCCCACACTTTCCTTCCTAAGGAGAAAGATAATCTTCAGCCTGTAGGAAGAAATAATGAAGATATGCAACAGAAGAACACTACGAGGCACATCAGGGCCCAAATAAATGATTTCAGAAAACTAAAAGCTGCTAGAAATAGGACCAAAACACACCAGGTCAGCCCTAATTACAGAGAACAGTGAATGACTTGGGTAAATCCTCTTGTGGCTATGGCAGAATACAGGTAATAAAGCAAAAGTCTCAGCAGGTTATTTTTCTGGTGAGAGCACAGATAATACATAGTTGCTCTATAACACTTTCTGGCAGAAACCTGACAGGTGAGAAGAATTATCAAGGGAAATGCAATAGCATTTTTGGTAGACATCAGGGATATAAATAATTGTACCATACAAATTGGTACAAACCCAGGAATACATAGGGCATCAGTCTTTCTAAAGGCAAACAAATTTACTATATGTAAAGATGCTGAAAATTTGGCTTTATATAATTTCTTAAAATCAAAGTAGCCATTACCTGCTACATTTTTTTTTTTCCTAATAAAGAGAGAAGAAAAATCTGACTATTCTTATAGGGGAAAAAAAACAAAATAGCAGATGAGTGTATTATCTGAAATCCAAATTTTCCTTATGTATCTCAGCTACTGATATAACAACTGAATCCACTGTTTAAGACGTGTAGTTGCATCTAGTCTACAGAGAAGTGTGCAAATAGAAGCAAAGCATCTCAGATTTCAGCTGAAACATCAAAAAGCTCTCAGCTTGGTAAGCTGCCTAAATTCATAGGGAAAGGAGCCACGGCCTCCCAGGCCCTGAGATTCACCATCAAGGTCTGTGTTTGAAGCATTCACAGCTTTTCTGGGAAGAGGAAAGGGACGAGTACTCAGTTGCACACCTGGCACAGGAAAATGCAGGTCAGGTTTATGGTACAGCAGTCCCTCAACTCACTTCACAGCTTTATCCTCCCCTGATCTCGATGGCTGTAACCAGCTGCAAGGACAGGGACAGAACCCCAAACTCTACAGTATAAGTCATGCTTAGAAATACAAAAAATGTTATGAAAGGCAAGAGTTTCAAGGGGAGTGTGGACTGGCGAAGAGCAGTGTGACTGGGGGAAAAAATACAACTGAGATCACCCCAAGTTTTTCTGTCCTAACCCAGTCAGGTCTCTTGTGACTCCTTTGATGTGGAAGGGTGGCTGTTCTGTGGCCACCCTTCACTGCTGGGCTCAACGCAAACCTACAGTGTCACACGAATATCTGCTCTGACACCCACAAGGCTGCTTTACGGAAATCTCATCAAATGAAGGCTCTTCTCACACTGTCATCAGCTTAGCTGAGGGAGTTTTAAACCCAGCCAAGATTCCCCTCCCAGCATTCAAGTATACATCTCTAATCAGCTCTTAAATCCATTATGAATTTTTGATCTAGAGGCTGCATGACCTTTTCTAGGACTTTGATACAAGATGAATAAATAACTGCTGAGCCTCTGAGCTATGTCAAGATAAATTCAAAACGTCCTCTTGATGTCCAGTACTTCTTGGATTCAGTAGGTTAGGGACAGAGGCTGGGCAAAACTGTTTCCTTGTCTTACATTTTTTGCAATTATTTTTAAACTCTCTAGAAATTTGTAATGCCATAGGCAAACATACAGTGGGGTCAGAGATATTTCAGACAGATAAGAAACTCAAGGTCCCCGATTATTTTACTTCAAAATAAGATGTTGCAAACAGTTTGAAGTGGGAAGAGTGAAAAGAACAGCTATGAAAACAAACAAAATTTGCACTCTGTTTATGTATTTAAAACAAATTTTAGAGCAAAATCCTGGAGCACAAACCTAGCTCCAGACTGACTTGAAAAAATTCCAGGATGTTTACAACCTATCAGTGAGAAGTACCTCTTTTCATTGACTTACATCACTATAAGTAAGTGAGGAAAGCTGGCAGTTTTCAGGTGCATCAGTTTGTCAGCTAATCCTCTTCCACATTTCAAAATTCACCATGAATTCAACAAGTCAAGCAGCAAGCAGCCATGTCTGAACATCCACTCTGAACAGGTTGAGAAACATTGCCCAAGTAGAACCTCCGTGAACCAGATTATGGTTTTTGGTTTTTTTTCCCCACTAGCAAGTTTAGTGCATCTGCATGACACCACATTTCCGTGGAGCCCCATGAAGCAACTTTCCTGATTTTGAGGTCTTCTTCAAGACTTCCCTCTCACAGGCAGAGAAGATGCAGAGTTTGCACTGATGGACAGCAAACAACAGCAAGAAGCAACAAGAAAGCAGTTCTTTCACTCTGAGGATGGTCAGACATAACAGATGCCCAGAAGAGCTGTAAAGTTTCCAGCCAGCTGAATTTTGAAAATCAAGGCCCTGAGCTACCTGACCTAATAGGACCTCTTTCAAGTGGGAGTTTGGACAAGACAGCAGTTTGTACAAGTTTCTTGGCAGTTTTGTGGCAGTTTTTTCCAACCAGGATCATTCCATGATTCTGGGAAGGATGCTTCTTCTATTGCTTTCCCCTTGTTGCACTTGAACTATGCTCTCTTATTAAGGTCAGACATAGAGACGAGGCTGGCCTCAGCTGAAGCATCTTTGAAAGGAAATTAGGACACAACCATCCAACTGCCAGGTCTGCTGGTAAACCTTTTTTTCCTTGGCGTTACAGAGCATCTGTAACTATCTGTATCTGTAACATCTGTAACTATTTCCAAGTCATTCTGCTCTTTCACCTGTGAACTTTGTCACACCCCACACAAAGTTCAGCCAATCTGTAAGGGAGGATACTGGACAACTTTTATGATCAAAGTATCAGTACTACCACCAAAAAGAGAACTAGATATAGATCCTACCCTCTATTGTAGTAAAGTCACGAAGTGTTGTGGAAGTCACCACAAAATCTCATGGACTAATGAACTCATGCTTTAATCTGTGGCTCATCTGTGGCCCTACAACCAAATTCTAGTTAAAAATTGTTGTTTGTATTTCTCATGGGGTATAGATGCAAACTTACAACACGCACAATTGTCAGGAAAGCTGAAGAGAGAAAATAATTTAAAAGAATGTGTTGCAGTAGGGTTTACCCAGGCACAATTGTGCAGTATTTTTCATGTGTTTGGCCAGCTTCTTTGTGAAATTCTGGGCTTGACCACTCTATCTTTTCCTGTTTCTAAGAGTAAATGTTCTGCAGAAGGGTGAGTGATCTACATTTAAACATCTGCTAGCCAACCCAGATCTTTCTATATGATGTAACAACATCTGAGGTTTTTTAAAAGGTAGAAAAGAACAAGTGTTCTCATAGAGCCAGCCTTTAATTTTCAGTTTTCTACCCTGCAGGCTATCTGGCTCTTAAGTCTTCTGCCAGTGGAGAATAAGCTAGTTTTCCTCTGCAATCTGCACATCTGCCTGGAGAAAAAGCACCAGCTCAATACCCTGCCTGGCCAAGGCAAAGCAGGGACGCAGTCTTCTGCTGACACGTTTCTTTTTCCAAGGGTGACTGACTGGAAGTGTCCAGAACTGTGTGTATTGACCAAAGCAATATAAGTCCACAAACTGCTCCACATCTGCTGCCTTTATTTTTTGCAGGTTGGAAGAGGTTTCTCTGAATTACTTTCCTCTAGTTGGGACATGTCACTAATTACCTCCCGCTCTTCTCTCTCTCCTTGTGCTTCAGAGTGGTGCAGCTCAGCAGCACAGACACATGATGTGCCATACTCTCAGAGCCCTGAGGACCAGAGAGGCCTGTTGGAAGCTGGTGCCTCTGGAAGTGTTGCATACAGTAGCCAGACAAGCAGCAAAGCTTGTTATCTGGTATGGAAATGAGGGACTGCAAAACTGGTATAGCACACATTAACTATCTCCTTATCTCTCAGACATAAGCAAACCAAGGGTGTCAGTCAGGCATTCTGGGAAGTGATGGAAAGATTGCAGTGACTGGACAGCCCCACCACTTTGGGAAATACATGCACCCTCTGCATTCCTTCTGCTCCTGATCCTTTATACAGCTGGCATGCTTTTTTTGTACCCCTTGTTTTTAAATTAGGCCTTTTTATTTCTACTCCTCCTGGTTTTAGCTCAACCACTCTTCAGCAGAATGGAACAGCTACAAACACAATAAGCAGATGCCACTGGAGCAAATGAAAACACATTCCTCGCCCTGAGGCCCCGTATGCTGTTCTCTGTCAGTGCTTCTCATACTGCCAGTCTCTGTACCAGAGAAAGAACACATATAATCAACTATAGCTCTATATTTTCCAGAGCTAAAAACCAAAAAAAATATTAAAACTGAAAAAAAGCCAAAACAATCTTTCTGAAATTCTTGTTGAAAACCAAAATTGATCAAGACAGCACCACTTACCACAATTTCCCCCCCAACAGAGAAAGTTTACATTCACCACATTTCCTCACGAATGGCTCGAAAAGATACCCTGTAAAATAAGAGAGAAGGGAAAAAAAATAATAAGTGACTGGAGCACCACAAATCGTGTTACACTTCCTTCTCTCTCTACTAACATTTATCACCAACTTCCACCATTTTTCCTGGTTTAGGAAAGCAGGTAATTGGAGCCAAACCTTCACAACTAATTATTGAATTCCACTGGTATTATGCAAAATATTGAAATAATTGCAAGACTCCCTCAGGCTGCTCAGACACATCACTGTCACTGACATGATGGCTATTCAGACTTCAGGGAGACAAGGTCAACAACATGAAACGCGCAGCAGCACACAGCAAGTGTGCCAATTATTTTAGATCCAACCCTAAAAAATATTGGTCAACCCAGTATTCTCTAAGTCATATTGTTCTGACAAACTGGTTTTGGAATTGGATGCACGTAGGTTCATGACAGCCTCCTTGTTTGAAAACTACACAAAGGGAAAAAAGGGGTTGTGTCACACTTCAATTTTAGACTGTATTAATTACTGGGCATTCACTAGGAGAACAAAGAGAGAGATGAAGGAAGCCAACACAATATCCAGCTTGACACACACTAGGGCCCATTTGAAGAAGACGGAGAGCAAAAGTGACAAATGCCATCATTTTGCTGACCCTGAGTAAATTTCAAATGACAGCTAAGCCTTATTTCTCCTTGAGGCAAAATCTTTGAAAGAATAACTCATGAGCACAGACTAACAATGATGTTAAAACGTTTAGTTTGTAAACTCCTAGAAGATGGCGGAGGCAAGGATTCTGCTGGTGCTCAGGGTTGGGAGTGGTAACTGCACAGCAAATGGAGAAGAACACAATTTTCAGTGCCCAGGTGTCCACACCAGTGAAGTCAGACTAAATTTGAACTGCTTCTAAGTCCCATTCTCCCCCAAGTACATGGCTGAACTTTCCACCAGAGAGGTATCTGTGAAATTACTGCAGGATGAGTAACTTTACAGCTATACACAGATGACTTGGAGCCCTGCACTACTGATCGTGAAAACCTGCCTCAGCTGCAGAAACAGCAACTCTTGTGCCAGCACCTCTCCTGAAAGATGCTGTAGGCGTAAACAGGAAACAAAAGGGGAATGGCTTCTTAAATCAAATTATTTTTACTGGTCATCATTACATAAAAAGCAGTTACAAAATTAGAATTTCTATTAAGGAATAACCAAATAAATACTCCTCTAAAACATGGAAACTGAATCAGATTGCTCTAAGTCCCAATTAGCAAGCAGACATCTGATATTATGAAGCTCAAACTTCATTTGAGTGGAGGGTTCAGGGTGGGGAGAAAAGAAGAAAAAAAGCATCATAATAAATCAGAGGAGGCTGTTGTGAGAGATTTTGGGAACAGACATTTTTCTAACAGAAAAGTACAAATGTAAGCATCTTCTCTGCTTGCTTTCTTTGTTCAGCATTTGAAAAAAGGAGTGGGTATATCAAGGAATAAAGAAAAAAAAATGAACACCCCCTCCTCTCCCATCACCTTTTGCACAGCTTGGCAGAGTTTATGAAAACACCAAAAAAAACCTGGGTCTTAACTGCTTTGCTCAAACTCAGGGAAGGTGGTTATTATTCCAGTGCCATCTATTTCCCTCCCTAGCTTCCAGGCATTTGGCCTGGAAAGAAAACATCAAGTCAAGAAACTCTACTTCTGCCTCTGAACTAATTGGATAAAATCTGCATGCAGAAAAGTTAGAGGCTTAAGAAATGAGCCAGGCCCAAAACAATCCAATAGCACCCTCAACTCTGGATTAGCTCATTATTTTCTTCTACACCATGAGACTGACTAAAAAAATTTCCTCAGAGGAGTGACAAATAAGGAAACTCTGTACTCCATGCTACGGGTCCCAGGAATATTTGAAAGACAGGGGCTGGCACCATTGCCAAAAGGGGCAGAACTCCCCCCAGCTCTGGTGTGGAGCTTCTGGACATGGCCCTGGCAGTGCTCCCTTCTTCTCCCCTCTCCTCCCTCACCCCAGCACAAAAGCCTGTGCAGTAACCAAGATTAAACCAAACTGGGGGAATTCTTCAGGCAAGTTGGCAAAGTGACTGAAATGAATAAAATAAAATAAAGTAAAATAAATAAATAAATAAATAAATAAATAAAATAACAAAAGAAGAAATAAAAATTAAAAAGGCCTGTGCTGAGTCCAGGGTAAAAGGGAGGCAAAGATGGAAAGGATGGACCAAGAGTACAGCTCCACTTGTTACATGTAACATTCCCACATTACAGCATGGGAATGCAGGGAACTGCTTTAATGCATGCCAAGGGAGTCTAGTCCAAGTCTTTCACTGAGATCACGTATGACAAGAACTAGCAAGAGAGCAAGGGTAAGGGGTGTCTTGTTAAATCTGAGGCAGACACACACTTTGCCACATCTCTAGCCTTGCAAGACCTTCAGAACTGCAGGGATGGCAGATGCTTGGGGAAGTCCTTTACTTGATTTTGAATGATGGTGAGAAATGTGCTCTATCTCAGGCTACAAAGGAGGAGAGGCTTGGAGGTGGAACTGGGAGGGAGAAGGGAAGAGAAGTATTTTGCTGCATAATTGAGGTGAGGGCTGGACATAGCTTGCAGAGTAAACCAAAGATTATTCTCTCTTTCTTTGTGTTCAGCCTGGAGGCCGATGCAGAACTCAATTTTAGTCTTAATGATTTTCATTCTACCCAAGAATGTAAGGGAAATATTCCTTTTTCTTGAAGGCTTTGAATCATGATACATATCTCCAAATTTTGATGAGCACTTTTTGGAAATGCTCTGCTCACTTTTGAGAGTACAGCATAGGAGATGCAAAATAAACTAAATACAGGCCTCAAGGCACACCAATATAGGCTTCTTTTACAATTAGTATAACAAATAGAAGAGGAAATGAACGGTTTGTCCAACCAGTATCCAAATGAAAGCTGTCCAAGCATCTCCTCCTACGTGGTAAGATACAGAAAATCCTTAGCACACCAACAGACACGAAAGGTTGTGCTGAATCTCAGAGCGACATGATTTGAAACATTAAAGAAAAGCAGAAGACTTCTGGGGGATAATCAGAGTTATTATCTGCCAGGAACAGCCTTTTCCTGTAGGCAGCACGAGCTTCAATGAACTGCTCCTTTTACCAAAACCCACATTCCCCTCCTAGTGTTACATATATATCAGCAGGGTATTTATGTTGTCTTGCTGAAAGATTAATTTCTTTTTGTAAAGAAAGAAGTATTTTTTGAAACAGAATGTGGCAAGTAGCATAACTAGACATCATTTGTGTGTTTGGTTTCATGGCATTATCTGCTTCATGAGAAAACCTCTATTTTTCCTCATTAGCTTTCAGATGTATTTTTGTCATACTGGGATCAGAATTAAGTTTATTACACTGGCAAAAGAGAAATCACTGAAAACAGACATGGTAAGTACTTTTTTCTCAAGCTTGCACTCCCAAATCCATCAGCACTCAACAACTTCAAGGATCTTTGGATCAAGTGCATTGTGAATAATCCTAGATGTGAACCCACAAAACTCCTGATTGTTCATTGAAGCAAAAACTGCTCAGTGACAATTTATCCACCATTGAAAACAGATAATAACATAGCTGAAAGCATAGAAAGAGCCACACAGAGGGTGCTGGTCTGGTACATGTTGCAGTTCCTATGAGTTTCACCCAGCTGGAAGAAGTGGCTGGTTGAAGCCATAAGTGGTCTTACATACTTTTCAAATGCTAGTAGATGCAATTGAGTTTATGGTACTCAAACACAGAAGAAAATCTACATAATTATAAACATCTGCAGTTTTCTATTAGCAACATGCTCTTGCTGCTGTTTTTCCAACCCTCAAGTAGAAGCAGGCATTCCTGGTGCTTGGGTTGCCATCTTACTTGGCAAAAACCGGGAAGATGAAGTTTTTCATGGTGAACAGTTTACAAAGGAACATGTCAGGATCAAAATGTGTAACCAGCAAATGAGCTTGGATCTACTTTGTAAATAAAGTGTTGGTTAGTCTCTTCAGAGTAACAGCCTGCCTCTTTATTCTGTTTCAATGTAAGTCATGCTTATGTTGCAATACACCATACCACACAGATTTTGGGCCATGAATTTGTCCAGAAGGTACTTTTCAGTAGTAGGTTACTAGGACTCTGCTCTAACAATCTTGAGTTACCCTTTTCAGACTGATTGAGGATTCTGTCACCCAGGACTCTGCTGATACTGCTGTTTGAAGAAATCTATGGATTTCTTCAAATAGGGTGCATGCAGCATTTTCCACCTATTCCCACCACCTATGATTTGTAACCCTACTAAAACCAAAAACCAACCAACCAAAAAACCCTCCAACTAACCAAAACCAAGAAACCCTTTCTAGAAGCAACACTGAACAGAAGGAGAAGAACAATCTCCTACATGCTGAATTTACACAGTTTATAAGGGACTGCACATCTTAGCTTACATAAAGTAATTCTTTACTGTGCAATGCCAGATTACATATAAAGAGCCCTTATCCTGTGAACATCTGAAAGCTTTCCAACAATAAAACATTTAAAGTTTAAGGGAAGCTTATAGACTTGTTCTTACACAGAGACAAAAGCCTCCCTGTTAGCCTGAAACTACTCCTTTTTTAAGTGAGGTCCCAGATAGCTGGCACATGATATGAAAAAGCCCAGTCATCACAGGCTTTGGGGGAGAGAGCTGAGGGCAGAAAAGAGGGAGCTCCCAATAAAATCTGCTCTTGCAACAAGTCCAGACACAATCCTGGACAACAGAAAAGGAAAAAAAAAACCCCAACAACCAGCAACACCATTAGAAGAGTTATACTACGACATACTTAGACTATACTATTCTTTTGGTTTGTCCTCCCATGCAACAGTGCCAAAACTTGGAAAGAGGGCAGTGGCTATGGGACAGGCACTCGTCATTTTTTTCATCTGAAAGTCACTGGATTTCTGAAACAGTTACTGGAAAGCTTCTGCATATGCAGGATGTAAATAAGGATAACTAGGTCCCTCTGTTAAAGGAGTCCAAAAGTAGTTTAGTAGTTTCAAAACAAGAATGTTTGCACCATTGAACTTCTTCCTGTCTAAAAACACGTCTGCCCTTTCCATTTGGAGCAAAAGGAACTCAGAAGCAAAGTCACCATTGCAATGGCAACAAGTCTTAAGAAACAGGAAACGTGGGAGGAAAACACCAGGAAAACACAGAGGCTTTGCTCAAACTTTTTTCTGATTTAATAAAATGGAGGTATGAAGAGGAAGAAACGCACAAACTGCTAAAGAGCAAAAGGTCAGCTGCTATGCTGACTTACCTTTAGCTGCTGTCAGCTGTCCCCATGTTCTGTGGCTCCCAGCCCTGCCAAAGCCGGCTGCTCGCTCTCCTTCACCCTGTGCTGTGCCTCTCACCCAGGCAGTTCAAGCCCCTCAATACTGCCAGCTCAGTATTGGTGATATCAGTACCTTTCCCCTTTCTCTACTTTCAAGCTGGATAAACTCAACAAAATCTTCATTCACAACTCCTTTTCCAAGCATCAGCTTGGCTTTGTAACCCAGCAGAGCTGAAGGCATAAAGCTGGGATCTGGAAACACGGCACCATCCAACCAGCAACTCCTGCATGGAAAGCGCCAGTGCAGGCAGAGGCTGTGGGGGTGTACAGGGACACAGCAGAGGCAGATGCAACAAATCAAAAGACTGAAAAGCCAGCAGCTTTAAGAAATCCTGGGTGGGACAGCCGGTGGTTACGGTGAGCAAGTGGAGAACGACACAGCGAAGCCACTGG
Organism: Prinia subflava; assembly: GCF_021018805.1. Classification (NCBI taxonomy): domain Eukaryota; kingdom Metazoa; phylum Chordata; class Aves; order Passeriformes; family Cisticolidae; genus Prinia; species Prinia subflava. The sequence goes on from NC_086248.1 coordinate 46,530,492, forward strand.
CGACAGAAAGGCAATCGCGACGGCACTCGGGGCCATTCATAAATCCTGCCTTTTGAAAGTGTTCTGAGAAGAACACAAACCCTGTGGCACCCCTGGTCATCCAGCCTGCTGGGCAGAGAAGCAAGTGTGCAGCTCTGTGTAAGCTGAAAGGCAGCATGTGCTGTGCACAGCTCGGCCTCCTCCTGGACCTGCCTGTCCCTGGGTCAGGGGGCTGTGGGCAGCCACGGGGGCTGAGCAATCCCTAGGGGAGGCTATTAGCAGGCTCAGTACTGAGCAGGCACTCAGACTGAGAGTGCTACATATGAGGGGCACGTCACTGTAGCAGCACACTTTAGTTCTCGAAACAGTAGAAAAATTACTTCATTAATTATGGGAACAGCATTTGCATTTCTCTTCACAGAAATATGAGAAGTACTATGTCCCAGACAATTTTTATAAAAAATAAATGAATGGAGACCATAGTCCTAAAAATAGACCGAACTCTCTATCCCTTTGAGCTGCCTCCTAGAAATGCTGCTGGGCATCTCTGGAGCTGAGGGAAGGCATAGGCAGACAGTGATACAGGGACATGGTGGCCAGAGCCAGTGCTGCATCCCTCTCCTGCTCATCCTTACCTGCCCAGTATCCCAGTGGCATCAGTGAAACACTTCCATGGCCAGAAATAAGTACTCACATTATTATGAAGGTTAAAAAAGACAGCAAGGGGAAAAAAACCCCATGCATAATGTAAGGTTTCAGAAGCTTTTGCTTTAATAATTGATTTTCCAGTTTGTTTCAAAGAAGAAAATGCTCTCCTCCTGAAGATGCAGGATTGACCCAGAAGGACCTTTAGCAGAAACTGGCTAAACAATGTATTTACAAACCTTCTGGAAAAGCAGTAAAGGCCATTTAGAAGTGCAATTACATTGCAATGTAAATGCAGTTTCTTGTACACAAAAATTTGCTTTTATAAGCAATTGTTATTATAAACAAATTTCCCCTTCCCCTTAAGAGAGAACCTTTGTTATACAAGAAATATTTTTGTGCTTTGATCAGTGTGCAAGGTTTTAATTAAGGACATTATTTCCATGACACACAATGAACACATTCATAGAGAAAATATATATAGAATATATATGCTAGTATTGCAATATTACAGTACCCATAATGTCAGCCATTCCCATTGTGGAAGAAATAATTAAAAATATACACATGGGAACACACAGTCTCAAAGTCCTGGCAAATTTACTTGGAGGCTTTAAAGGTTAAAAGAATTCAGCACAAGTATCTCTTAGGACGAACTGGGGGTATTTACTAAGGACTTCTTGCGGTTCAGTCAATACATGGATTTAGCTAATTTTGAGTGAGCCAAATAATACTTCTATCTTGTACATGTAATACTAATACTTTAAAGGCTTGATTGCTTTCTATTGTGGTTTCACAACTGCTGTAATTCCAAATTGTCAGAAAGTGAAAAAAAACCACGGCCCAGTCTGTTGGGGGGGGGTAGGCAAGGCGAGTCTGCAGAAGTTACTCCACCTACACGTGTCACACTTCCCAATGTGCAATATAAAAATGTTGAAAAGAGGCTGAAATTTTGCAAGAATGGGCTATTTGTAAACCTATTTCTGTATCAAAGAAGGCCTGTGATGTGGAAAGTAAACAGTGTAAGAAAAGAATATAGCAACACGATTAGAATACAAACAATGAGAATGCTGCAACTGTAAACTAATTATTAACTACAACAAGCTGAAAATAAACTGCTTCCTTTTTGCCATGTTCACTTTAATCTTCTGAGAGGCAGGAAGGGGGAAGACAGGAGGAGGCAGCAGTTTCAGACTTGTGGAGCTTATCAAATCCCAGATCGGATGATTAGAGCACAACTAAAAAGAAAACATCCTCTCTCCCCACCTCCCTCCCTCCCCAGAAAGGAAGCACAGCCTTGAGGACCAATCTGCAGTGTTTGTTTGCTGCTCTTTAAGGGATTACTCTGGAGAGCATTTTTCTTAAGCTGTTCTTATCTCTTTCTGGAAGTTTCAAAATAAACAAGAGTACTAGAAATAGAAGAACAAAAAACTTGACTTTCTGGTTTATTTTTTTAATAGTGAGACAAGTAAAGAAAATAAATAAGGTCTTTCATTGTCACATAAGACAAAACGGAAGAGAATATAACCTCTAAATCTGAGAACCATTGCAAAACATAGGAAAAGTCACCAGTGGGCTGAGGATGGGGATAAGTAAAAAAAAAAAAAAAAGGGCTGTCTCTCATACTACTTCACTGATTATTTATTTACTTACTTTAATTATGAGACTTCATGTTGCTGGGTTCTATAGTCAGGAAATAACATAAATAAAGACATTAAAAAATAAAAGGACCAACCACACACACACACACAAAAATACCGTATTTTGACAATTTACCTTCAAGAAACACCCTAAACAACCAACTCTGCTGTCTAGTGGATTCCAAAGAAGACCCTCCCACAGTGCAAACAGGAAATTAAATTGTCAGGACAACACACTAAAACTATGAATAAAAAGATTTTGCACTAATGTGATGTAATGCTTCAGCCTCAAGCTCTAGATTAAGTCTTTATGATTTCACACTGCCCTTAAAGACAACAGGTTTTCCCTCAGAAAGCAAGTGTCCCAGTGTGAACCAGAAAAAGACAAGGTTCATGTAATTCCAGGATTGTGCTACATTAATATAAACCTCTTTGCAATGCAGAAGCCACACAAAAGCATTTATTTTGCAGAAATATTCTAAGGATTTAAAATGTCATTACTATTCAGTATAACCTCCTTACTTTTATTTTTGTCTTTTGTTTTTCAAGATTAAGCAAACGCCTGTTAAGTGGAACTAATGAAACTGAATTTCCAGCTCATCTGGACTGGTGATGCTAACTTTACAATGAGAGTCCTTCCCACACTGCATCCCGGTGCTGCTGGCTCTCCCAAAGCCCCAGATGCCCGGTACCCAGCCACATTTACCGCACAAGCCCCGCTGCAGCCACTGCTCAGCTGCTCCAGGGGTGTCTGCAGCACCCTGCTCCTGCTGCCACCACACCCAGCCCATCTCCTTGCAGCAGCTAATGCACTGGAGAAAGAGCTGGGAAGACAAATGCTGCCCCTGAAGGCCCCTCCCTGGCTGGAGACAGCCTGAAAACTTAAAAGAGGAGGACTGGTGTACAAACACACTGAGTTAACAGCCTAACCCCCACTTCCTCAGGAAACTAGGCTAAAAAATCTGGTTTTTCTCTTGCTATGCCCTCCTCTTACACTGCAAACGATGCAGATGCAGCTTTAAAAAAAACAAAAAAAAAAAGAGTAGCACAGACATAAGGCTTAAGGGCCTATATCGCCATACAGCATCTGGATTTCTGTCTCAGACATGCTTCAGAAGTGTCATTGATTTCCTGTTTAATATTCATGTTTTATTGCTGCACAAAGCCAGCCTCCGCTCAAAGAGCGATATATTACTCTCCCATCCTCCAAGAAGATCCTTAATGAGGATATTCTGGTTTCTTGATATTCAGGGACCTTCTGTTGGTATCAGCATATGCTCGAACACACAAGGAGAGCTCAGCTCTGCCTATTAAAACAGAGCCACAGGATCAAAAGGGACCTCGAGTCACCATCCAGGTGGCTTCTTTGCTCAAGGCAGGAACAACTATACTTATGTTATTCCTTTTATTAGGCCACCTGACCTACCTGGGGAAAAAGAGATGTGAGCTTTGAGGCTCCCAGTCCCTCCCCGAGCCTGAAACCTCTCCCCTGAGCCGCCCTGGCCCAGCCCTCAGCCCTCAGAGCTGGTTGCTCTGGTGAGATCCCTGCCTGCAAACCCTGCTTTCCTTGCATTGCCATGGTTACAACGCTGCTATTACCGTGCATGTTGAGCCTATTTTTAAAAGCCTGCAGTGACAGGAGATGCTGGTTAAGGCCTTAATCTCACTAAGATCTAAAATTACAATAAGTGCTTACTACTAGTGCAAGTGCAGCACTCTGAAAGCTGAAGATGGGTGGTGAACTGCTCTGCATTGCCTGCATCCCAGACAAAAAGAGAACATTTTAAAGGAGAGACCCAAAGGACAAGAAGAAAATAGTCCTGCTGATATTAACCAGGTGGGTTAGGTCAGCAGAAAATCTGTAACAACACGTCAGAAAGCAACTCACGTGCACTGGAGGAGACAGACATCACAGGAGGAGAAAGATGCCCTCTTGGAGCTGGCTGCCAGATAGGAAGTAGAGAGGAAAGGAGGGTCTTTGGTGATAAAGATAGGCACCTTGTGCTGAATGATGGAATCAGCAGAGGAGTGCACAGGGAAGGTTACACTGCTAACAAATGAGGAAACGGGACACATTCTTTTTGTAAAGACATTCTGGACAGATGGAATTATAACTTGAAGACACCAGAGAAAAGGATGTTGCAGTAATTCAAGACAACAAATGAGTGCTTAAATGTGAATTTCGTCCATGTTGTGTGGATAGCACAGGGAATTTATTAAGAGACCATATCCAAAAAGAATCTGCTGATCTCAGAGTAAAGACAGAGGGAACTGAGAGATGGACAGGTTTTGAACTGGCTGAGGGACACTGATGTTGTCCATGGCAACAGCAGTGTGAAATAATGGGGAGAGCTGCAGGTGTAGGGAGAAAGGGAGGTATCAATGGATATCTGTTTGGTCAAGCTGAATGAGACTTGATGGCTTGGTATGCACAAAGAAGTGAAAAAAGACTGATTGAGGTTGTAGCTTGGATGAGAGGAGAGAGAACTAGTTTTATGTTCCAATCTTAACAACCTTATGTATCTACATATCTATGACTCTGATGATTACATGTATATGTGTGTGTGTGTGTGTGTGTGTACATACATAGTTGTATAAACACATATTTGCATATGTACATGTAGTAGCTCTAACTGGCTCTGTATGCAAAGGAGTCAGAGATAAAGCTGTAGTCAGAATAGGAGAAGAGAAAGAACACAGCCCTCTACTCCCTGACAAAAAACAGAACTGGAAAAAGGCCTTTCTCCTTTCTTTTTTGGTACCATTGGTAACAAAGCATGTAGTAGCAAAATTCTTGCCTGCTAAGCCCTGGAAACTTTAAGCAGTCAGAAAAAAAAAATAGGATCAGGACTGTATCATGCAGCTCAACAAATCCTTCCACATTTGGAGGGCAGGTGTCCCATGCACACACACACACTGCCACACACCTCAGAGAATGTGTGAACAGCTACTGGCCCTGTCAGCAGTGGCTTATCTGATACAACACCCCTTACAGCACAGGAGAGGCGTATTTTGGTCCAGTGATGGATATGTGTGTAGCCATGTGTCAAAACTGCCAGCATGCTGAGTGCTGGAAACAAATGGCACTTTGAGAGCAGCGCATCTGGGTCACTGCCTGCTCTCGCTGTGCCTGTGAGGACTGCGGGGAAGAACAGCAGAGCAGGGAGAAGCAGGCGGAAGATAGGAGGAGCTGTGCTGGCAGGTATTATCTAGGCCACTGTTTGTAAACAGGACACTCTCACCATGGAACAACACAAGTGTATTTTTGGTACTGTAAGGGTGAGTCTTTTGCACCCCTATGCAATGAAGTGACACCAGTTTATTTTCTTTCTTCTCTCAGTTTTGCAGGTCTAACCAGAATAATAATAATAAACCCATGCTCAGTGTCCCTCCCACCTCGAGTAAAACAGACTGTAAATCACTGAGAAATAACACACAGAAAGTACTCATAGGCTCCAAATTTTAGTGCTGTGACTGGTTTGGACTCGTGTACTTAGGGAATGTCCCATTTGATTTTGACCTAGAATCAGGTTCACTGACCTCGCCGGAACACAAGACGCACCATTCATGCGGGGCCTGGAGCAGCCTCCAGCTGCAGAATGTGGGTTACCAGGAGCAGGAGGCAGCTGAGAGGAGCATTCAGAGCAGCACGTGTGCCACTCTCAGCCATGAACGCGTTTGATTGTGAACTCTACAAAATGTATCAATGGTACAGGCTGATGGAGCAATCCCTGGAAGTACATATCTGTAACAATCCTATGGAAAAAAGAGGGATGCACGCCTGAGATCCACAGAGAGATGAGACTTTTTTTCCTTTTTCTTTTGAATATGCAAGCCAGCCAAATAATTTCCCCTCCAAAAAACCATTTGCACAATCTGGGAGCTGCTCCCAGGGCCAGTTGTGAAGATTTCAACAGTAAACACTGTCATGAGCAGCTAATCAATAGTCATACTTTAAACCAAAACTGATACATGTACATGATAAAAACATCAGGTTCCTTTCCCTCGCATATACTTTTACATGAAATGGCAATTTGCCATAGAATTTGGGATCACAACAGTCCCACAAAGCCACTGGCACTGCAGCTGGACAGTCTGTGCAGGAATGCTACCTGGCATGTCAAGATGCCCTGCTCACCACGCACTGCCTTTTTCACCTTGGATAACAACCAGTATGTTTGGTCTGCTTCCTCTCCCATGCTACACATGTGCCCATCCACTGCTTACTCCACTTCCAACCCACCCACACAGAGGGCTACAAATACTTAGAAGAACCTCATGCTTGGAAGGGTATCAAAGAAAGGGATCTGTATTTGACCTTGTCATACACGTGTATGGGGAGTTTAAACAGCGGCCTCCACAAGCAGATGTATGCATTTTAAAAAGGAGGACAAAAAGTAAGAGAGAGCATGGTTCCTCATAAACACGTGTGTTTTATCAACTGCCTGAACACCAAAGCACTTCCCTTTTCTGGACAGACACCTCTGGGCCACACCTTTCAACTCTACAAAAATTTCAACAGCTCACTGGTTTTCACTTCATGTGAAGAGGGGGAAAGGACATGGACAGCATCAGTCAAATGCAGAAATGGATTTAAATGGAAACTTCTCCCAAAAGAGAGGGCTTCCAGTACCAGGACTACGTGAAAGGAAGAAAATAGAAAGCTGCAGAGTGACACATGCATATCATACAGCTGGGATCATTAATGTCCATAGAGTTTTCACTGCATGAGCAGTAAGAGAAGACATTTTCCTCCGGGACAAGTTCTTTCTCACTCCAGGATTCACAGTGGAGCAATTACAAGGTTCCTAAAAGCCCTGCAAAGCTTTCAAGGCTTGCAGTAGCTACAGCTTCTGACCCAGACTCACTGCAAGCATTAGCAGAGAGCAGAGCGGTAGAAAACATTGCAGCTGGCTGAATGTTTAAAACCCGATGTGCGTGGACTTCACCAAGTCCTGCCCTGTTTGCTTAAAAATGTCCAGGGCCCCTTTTGGTATCAGTGATGTCAAAAATTAACACTGTAACAGGCCTGTTTAGGAAGGCTGACTCCTTTACTCCATCAACAGAACAGCACTGCCCTGCAAGTGTCAGGCTTGCCTCTCATTTTGCAGGGCGAAGCAGCAGCATCAGCACGTACAAAGTAACAAGGGTATACAAAGCATTTTGTAGCTTGGAATAAAACCCTGTCTGTAGGATTCATAGAAAGAATCCATGTTAACAGAGCAAGTTATTTATAGCAACTCGCCATAGAAATGAACTGCCTCTTGGTTCCTGCCCTTGTGAAATGCAGCTTTTTAGCCAGAGAAACCCTCTCTTTACTCCAGAAGCGTGGGTGAAGGGGGGCACGGGGAAAGGGAAGCTACTCTCTGACATACATGCTGCTGGCTCCACTTATACTGGAGATAAGGTCTTCCTGTGCTGTGGCACAAAAGGGGACTGGTGGCCTGAGCCCAGAGCAGTCACAGCACCCTTCCCCAGCCCCCTCGGTGCGAGTGAGAGAGCTGCCTGTGCCGTGGCCCAGAGCTCTGAGCCGTGCCTGTCCTTGCTTATGGACACACAAGATCAAGGAGGACTGCTCCTTCCCAAGTTCCTCAAGCCCTGCATGTTTAATTACAAGCTCTTAGGCAACATTAATCCAAGTATACCTAAGGAAGATTACAGTTCCTTGAAAGAGCACAGGGATAAACCAGGAGGAGGAGAACACTGTCTCTCCCCAGCCAGTCCTTCAGAATACCCCAAACCAGAGCAACATGTACATATCCTCACATTTCATACACTTTCTGAAATAAAGGTATACATACTTTAATTCTGATCACACACAGCCAGCCAGCTAGAAATTCACATGCCTGCATACACACCTCATCACGTTACCAAAATCACTACAGGAAGTCTCACCTAGTTGTTACAAATGACCCAGATCCACAGTCCGCTTACTATGCAAGCTCAATTAATTGTTTCTGCCAGTTTGCTCAGACAAGAAGCTGAGCAAACTGCAGGCATATGACTGCACCTTCAGCAAGTTTGCTGATACCAGGCTGTGTGGTGCAGTCAACATGCTGGAGGGAAGGAGTGTCATCCAGAGGGACCTTAGGAAGTTTGAGCGGTGGGACTGTGCAACCTCGTGACATTCTACAAGGCCAAGTACAATCAGGGTCAGGGCAATCCCAAACACAAATACAGGCCTGATGGAAAATGGATTGAGAGCAGTCCTAAGGAGAAGGACCTGAGGATGTTGGTGGATGAGAAGCTCAATGTGACCTGGCACTATGTGCTCACAGCCCAGAAAGCAAACTGTGTCCGGGGCTGCATCCAAAGCAGCGTGGCCAGGGAGGAGATTCTGCCCCTCTGCTCTTGCTCTTGTGAGACCACTCCTGGAATGCTGCATCCAGCTCTGAGGCCAAAGACATTGGAAGGATGCAGACCTTCTGGAGTGAGTCCAGAGGAGATAATGAAGAGGGGATCAGGGGAGGCTGGAGTACCCCTCCTATGTATGCAGGCTGAGAAAGCTGGGGCTGTTCAGCCTGGAGAAGAGAAGGCTCCAGGGAGACCTTACAGCACCTCCCAGTACCAAAAGAGGGCTGCAAGGGTGCTGGAGAGGGACTTTCTACAAAGGAATGTAGTGATAGGACAAGTGGGAATGGCTTTAAACTGAGAGCAGGTTTAAATGAGATATAAGGAAGAAATTCTTTACTCAGAGGTGGTGAGGCACTGGAACAGGTTGCCCAGGGAAGCTGTGGATACCACATCCCAGGAAGTGTTGAAGGTGAGGTTGGATATGACTTTGAACAATCTGTTGTTGTGGAAGGTGTCCCTGCCCTTGACAGGGTGGTTGGAACTAAATGGTCTTTAAGGTCCCTTCCAACCCAAACCATTCAATGGTTCTATAAAAACTAAAACCTGTTTTGGAAAAAAAAAAAAAAGCAAAATGGAGAAGATCTGCTGTTTTAAAGTACAAAAATAGTAGATGAATAAATCAGAAACTAAAACATGCACACGCACACAAACACTAATTTCTTTTAACTACTTGCATAAATAAGACACAATTGGTTTCTATATCCCTGTCATTAAGGCTTCTGTTGTTGGGATTTTATATCTCAAGATCAGTGCTATTTGGCCAATAAACTAGACCATGGTGTTCAGAGATTACAGTTTAGACTGACTTAGAAAAGAAGAAAATAATGAAAAAGGTATTTTTGACCTGCAAAAAGTTTTTATATTTTGGCAAAAGCATTATTTCAGACTAAAATAACCTCACTTTTCCCAGCTGGGACCCTACATATCCTAAATGTCCCCCACCCTTTGCAAACTTTGGAGAGAGCACAGGCTCTCACTGCATACTTTTGTCACTAAGTCTCATTCATCAACAACTCTGCAATAAAAGTCTCATAGATGGTTCCCTCACAGTGCTTCCTTTCAGTATGTCACGCTAGCACTCCTTGTTGCTTTATAAAAAGGCATATCTTAAATCAAATGATTGTACCAATAATCTTAAATTAGACTAATGGGAACTCTGGACTGAAAGTAAAGCTCTAAAAGCTATAGGGTATACATACATCATGAGACTTTATTAAACTGTAAATCTGTTGATTACAATCTTATTTTGTAAAGACAGAATTATCCTAAGCCAATTTGTTGCCCAACATAATAGCATTTGGTGTCTATAATGAAAATTAAATTATATCAGGCTAAGTTTGTTTGTAATTTTAGATTAACAGAATTAGACACAGTACAGTGTTCACATAGATGAAATAATGAAATGCAATACGTTTTCCTTTCATTGCCACTCGGTACTCTCTGAGTACTTGTTTAACAGTACCAGAGATATTATTTGAAAAGACAAAATTCTCCTTCTGTGTTTCACGAACAGTTTGATTAAGCTGATACATGACATCACGTATTGAACAGGTGTACTTCCAAAACAAATCAGAAGTGCTGATGAAGATAAACCCTGAGCTGTCCCTATCCCTCAGATGCAGAGGCTGTTCTGCTGTAATTCTCCATTTACCTCAGTTGAACTGATTTTCCTGTTGGTTACATTGCACTGGTCACTGAATCTTTGCAACACAGGGGTTTAATATCAATCACCCCAAATGTTTTGGTTTAAATTATGGAACAGTGATGGTTGGAGCACCACAGGAGAGCACATGTGAGCAGGAACTTCAGAGGTTGGCTGTGTCACCCCAGAAGTCCTGTCTTGAACCACAACCTGGAGGGAAAAGCAGAGATCACACAAGGTTTTACACCCTTGCACTCAACAGAAGCAGGAAGGCACACACACTAAAATGTAAGTTAAAATGTGAGCGATATTTTCTTGTGCCGACAACTCTGAGTCCTTCAGACTTACAGATCACTGATTCAGAGACTTTGCACCAACTTATTCATTGATGACTGACCAAATCACAAACCTCTGTGTGAAAAATATCGTGTAAGCTTCTACATGGTCATTTCACCACCCTCATGTTCCTTCACAGCCACATCTGTGTGATATGGTTGTGTTCATATCGTCCCTAGCTCTAGGTCATAGTGGCACTCCGCTTCCTTTGAGAGGAAATTAATGACATTTGCTCTGCCTCAAGCCATGTTTTTTACATATGGGCTGTTTGGGAGGATTGTGAGGACACGAAGTGATGGTAGTGTGCAGCCAAAGCCGCTTTTAAGCTTTTGCTCTGCCCTGCTCAGCCCTTCCATGATGATTCAGTTTCTTTGCAGTGGCTGGAAACCAACTGCAAAATAAGAAAGTTTTCCTTCTGGCAACCGTTCTTTTTATTTCTCTCTGTCCTGTGTCATAGGCAAGGAAGGAAAGAGAAGGGAAGGGAAAGGAGATCCCACATACTTCAGTTATTTATTTAGATTTGCTGCAAATAGTCAGAGGTCTCAATTGTCCTGTTACCCGGACGGTAAATAGCAGTAGTGACGCACTCCAAGAAAGTATCCCCCGAGCCTGCTCCGAACAACAAAAATAACTTCTGCCAGCACCAACTGTCATATGTCAAAACTCAGCGCTATTCTTGGAGCAGATGCAGGCTCGGGAATCTTTCTTTCTTTTTCCTTTTTTTTTTTTTAGTGAAATAATTTCAAACCAGTCCAACCAACACATGTGATGTGTGTGATGGTTTTGGCAGCCGCTAATTTTCTAAATGATAATTACTGGCAGTTTATCACCCCTAACAGTTTGAGACAGGCGGTTTGACAATGTTAGCGGACGCTGCTGAACCAAAATACAGTTCCCACGGGCTTTCTCACACACTTTTTCCTTCCTGCTGGTTGAAAAATTTCAAGTGCTCAGCTATGATCTGGCAAATCCTTACTGTGCACTGGTCCTCAGAGCACTGCCAGCAGGGCTCTATTAAATCTCCACAGCATACACCATTAAAAAAAAAAAAAATTTACAATGTATTAATTGTACCCCCTCTGACACATGACTGCAAATAGCTCTGGCAAACAACTGCACCTCGATGAATAAAAAGTTTGTTTGGCCAAAGAGGAATTGGAGTTGCTTGGCACTGAAGATGAATACAGCAAAGCTCCAGCTGACACATCTTGCACAGACAGTCCTATCCTGTACTCCTATCCTAATCCTATCCTGTCTCCTGTACTTATCCTTATATACAACACACAGCAAAACCTTGCTTGAAGCTTTGGATTTAAAAGACCAAGATTTCTGGGCAAACTGGAGTATTAGCCTCTTCAGACTCTGAATTTATTTTATTAGCCTTTTGCCAGTGAAGTGACTTCACAAATGAACTTTTACAAGTTCTATTTTTGCTTCTAGCAGATGCGAAATTTTTATTAAATGCATATTACTGGAATATTAGCAAGAAAAAAAAAAAGATAGTTTTCATACTTTTTTTTTAATCCTGAAAGCTGATTTTCCATGTTGCATTAGGAAGCTGTAACTCTAGACTTGGGTGAGTTGAGGAAGTTAAATCAAAGGTACTAAATCTCTGGAATGTCAGAGTGCCATGCCTACTTGCAGCCAAACCTTCAGTGCTCCTGATGTTTTTTGCTTCTGCGTAGCCCACTTCACAACATGAGGTGTCTACACGATGCAAGTACTCATCAGCTATGTGTGGCTTTCCCCTCTTGCAGGTTTTTACATCCTCTGTCCTATAGAACTTCTAATGGTAATCTCTCTGGGCCAACAATTTCAAAGGCTTAGCCACAGAGTAGAAATGTGCTTGTTATCATCATTCTGCATCCAGATCTCACCACTCAACAACAAGGATTTTATGGAGTAGGATCTTCACAAGGGTAAAGTGAGATGTTTTACATCAAAAGGATCAATACCACTAAGAACTCCTAGTGTGGAAGCTTTGCATTGTTCTTCTCATCCTTCTAATTTTTGATGGGAAAATTCCCACTCATTTCTATAGGAGCATGCTCCTTCAGACAGGAAAAAAACAGAAAACATGTACAACTATTTCCTACTGTCAGTAAAATATAAGTTTCTTTTCAGGGAGCAGCAGAATCCATCCCAAATGTTGAATTCACAAAATCACAAGTATTCTCCCCTAACAAAAAGGATGACACCTAAGTGAAAATATATTGCAGGACTTTGAAAAGATAAAAGGGACAAATAAACCATTTTATCTTTTGTTTGAAAAACCTCAGATAGGAACTGGAACCTTTCATTTAAACTTTACCACAGTGGCCTGAATCCCAAGGCAAAGCAAACACCTGAAAAAGAAAGAAAAAGAGCTCAAAACCCTGAACATAAGCAAACCCCTGAATATATTGGAAAAGTAAACCCAGGTGCTTCTCCAGATGACCCCCTTCGTTCCCTCTCTGCCAGGAAGCTGCTCTCCAGCTCTCAGGCCAGAGAGCACCCCTAGCAGGTCCACACCCAGCTGGGGAATACCCCTTGCTCATCAGCACCACTGCTCAGAGCATGGCTGATATATGAGATGAAAGCAGAACCTGTGGCCCCATGCACACCCCCCCGGGGCAAGTCCCAAAGCTTTCAGCAGGGACTGCAGTCAGGTAAGCCCAGCCTCAGCCTCTTATGCACAACTGAGAGCTCCCTTCAGAAGGCAGAGACTCAATTTGCTGCAGACTGCTTAGAAAAAGTGTGCAAAGCATCATCTCTGCCTAGTTACAAAACCCCACACTGCAGGAGGCAGGTTGATAGCAGATCAAACATTCATCCCTGTGTAGGAACCTCAGAGGAAATCCTAAACTGTGGAGAAAGTGATGTGGGGCAAAAACCTACTTTCTTCTGCCTAATAGCAGTGGAAGGAAGTCCTTTACAAAAGGTGAAAGAAAGGTAATTTCAATGTACCTCAATGCCAGGCGATGCTGCCCAGTTACTGGAGGAAATTTTCAGTGAAGAAGGTAAGGAGAGGGTATGGGGAAGATGTTATCTCCACAAAAGAATCCCCCACCAACGCTCTTCCTTCTCACAGTGACACAGGCAGCTTGGCACTGGTAATTTCTGCTCTACAATCTGCACAACGCCCTCCTGGTGGGGAGCAGGGCAGGGTGGCACCACAGGCAGCAGGTGTGAAAACCAAAAGGTCAAAAATGCACATAGGTTCAAGTTCTGGAAACACCAAAGTGAGTCTCTACCTTGGGGGATGGGAGGGACGTTTTACAGAGCCCCTCCACTGCTGCACACCTCGTAGGCAAGACTGCAACAGCTGTGTCTTAGGACATCTTTGTGCACATGCCCTGAACCTCTGCCATGAGGAAGAACCTCACCCAGACTCTGGTCAGGCAGCACGGGCAGACAGAGCCCCACAGGCTCGTATGAGAGCTGTGACAAGCAATTGTCTGAAGATAAAGCATCATCTGCTTCATGTCACCACTTTTGTCCTGCTAAGTACTTATTCCTGCTACAAAGCCACTACTCACTTCTTCAGAAGAGTAAGTGATTTCTGAGGAGGAAGCATCGGGCAAATCCCTCTGGACTACATCCTTCTGGTGGGGTGAATGCTGATGCAGGCTGTGTCAGCTGCAAGTCCCCTGTGCAAACATGAGTGACCAGTGCTAGCAGTGGCTTCTCACCCCATTTCTCTGTAGAGGCAGGTGACTGCACAAGGGTTTGAGAGGCAGACCTGGTTTCACTTTCTGTTCCATTCTCCAGGCTTTTGGGCAGTAGCTAGGGAGAACTTCACACTATGGTACTAAAAAGCAGCCTAACAATTTATTTTGTTACTTCTTTTTTACTTGTACACTCTTCTCCCTCATCTACTTTCGCATGGAAAGATGGTTAGTAGCTTTCTCAGCTGTGACAAATTGAGAAGATGATCATGGTGACTGCTGTTAAAAGATTTAGGGAAAAATCCCTAAAATGGTATTTAGGAAACTGGTTTCTAAATTCTATTCAATGTAAGTTTAAATCCTTAAGGATCACCTGGAATTTAGCTTTACAACTTTAACAAGGTAGCCAACAACATTTTGATTAATCACCTGTTCCTTCAACTTCGTGTTTTTACTTCCATGAGAAGAATGTGACAAAATAACTAGAACATGCTCCTTATTTAAATAGAATAAAAGAAGGTCTGTGGTACACACAAACAACTGAGCATGAAGGATTTAAAATATTTTGCACTGACATTTCTGAATGCAATCTGCATTAGAAACACCCACCCAACAGCTAAACACAACTGCAAGCAGCCATTAGATATATGCATGCATGTAAAACACCAGCTTTCTTTAACTGTAACCTGATTTACATTGGTGACCACACAACTCTCAGATTGTGAAACATCTGTGTCAGTCTGATTTCTCTTTCCCTTTAAGCTTATCTCCTCGCAGCTCTCTGTAGCTGTGATTAGTGTGCTTGGGAGAGGAAGATAACTTGGTAACAGCAATGGAGCAGTAAGGTCAGTGGATGCATTTATTTGTCTCTGTGGTCACTCTCCATGTTCCTCAGTGCACCCAAAAAGAACATCCTCTAGCTCCACTGTGGTGAGCAAAGCATACAAAATGAGGTCGTACTTGAATAGGCTTCTGCAACCTGTGTGGATGGCAACTCATTAAACCACCTCCCATCCATTTTAGGGTGGGGGATTTAGGTGCCAGAGACAGGAACTGCAGGTATCAGTGAACTTTCTGAAAAAGAAAAAAGATAAGTTTCCTTCCTGTCAAGTGCAAAGGCCTTGACAAACTGACCAACATTTCTCCAGGAGAAAAAGGGAGCAGTGAGGATCCAAATCCAGTCCCCTCACAGAGGCCATGTGCTCTCTGAGATGCCTACTGCCAATTTCCCCAGCAGTGCGTTCACAGTGGAGAAAGAGGGAGAATAACCCAGGGCTCACCAAGGACAATAGCAACTTCAACAAGAGAATGCTCTCATACCTGTAATTCAGTGAGTTGGGCCAGATGCCTCATGAAAGAAAAGACCTTCCAGTTTCAAAATCTTTACTTCCATGCTATTTAATGGGAGATTTGTATTGACATCAAAATACCCCTGGAAGCACCTAAGCATTTTATTGTTCGTAACAGAAAAGTGTCCCAAAAAGAAAAATACTCTGTTGAGTACCTGAAGAATCTACTGGTGCAGTTCTCAAACCAAGACTGGAAAAGGGCAAATAATTAAGGAGCATGTCCTTTTCTGCACCTGTACATGAGATAATAAAAGCTCAAGGCTTCAGTGCACAGAATTAAAAATACAACCACCCCAAAACTATCCACTCTATATATCCTGGGGAAACAGCTCTTGCAAAGTTTAAAATTGCTGGTCTAATGCTTCATCAGAATCTCAAATGGAAAAATTATGAGTATCTCCTAATAAAATCCCACATAAAAAGTAGGACTCTACTCCAAGCTAGCAAAGTATACTCAGTCTACAAAGCACTTCAAGCTGTATGCAAATAAGGAGTTGAACATGATACAAAACGGTTCTAAAAGAAGTAGGTTTTCTAAATGACAATTACTATTTTTAAAAGTGATTAGTTATTCCAGGCATACAACTTGGCATTTGAATGAGGCTGGATTTTTCCAGGCAGTTCCCTCAAATAGTCCCAAAAAGCACAAGTCACTTTGTGACAACTTTGGGCGCTCCAGAAACAATTAAAATCATGCGCATCCTTATTTCTTAGAAAGCCTGGACAGGGAGAGGTAGTTAGAGAAGAATGAAATCCTAAACGCCCACCTGAGCATCCCACGAGACACACATTAGTACAGTTAGGGTAAGAACCTAATTAGCTCTCGGATTAATCACACACTGTATGTGTCCCTCCCAATGCCCAAGCTGGCAAGCCTTGCCATGCAGATCTCAAGGATGGGAATACGCAGGGTATTCCACACCAAACAACCCCCTTCCTTCACATCTGAGCAGGAGATTCTTGGACGGCACTGTAAAAAGCACAACTGTGAAGAAGGAAAGCCAGAGACATGAAGCAATTACTCCTTTTTCCTCAAGGCCACACAATTCTCAAGATAGCTACTGTTATTGCACCATCAGTTATAAGCTCCTACACAGGAGGTTAATGGCAGCTACCTCCCTTCACACTTAGTAGTGAGAACTGTTCCACAGAAACAGATAATCTTTATTATTTATTCACCAGTTTCCTTCTACAGTTGAAAAATCCGTAGGCGGTATTAACTCCTACCTGCAGATCTGTCTTCAGACAGTCCTGTCTGTAAACAGTCACCTCATTCTCTCCAGCAATTAAATTATTTCCTAGCAGGAAATTTGGAAGCCGCTCTCATTTCCATCATCTCTTGCTCTGCAGTCACTCCAGAAAAAGACAGATATATAATTAATTCAGATATTGACCGTGTGCCATGAGATCAGAGCTCCCATTCCAGTGCTTCCTCTTCACCTCTGGCACTTCCCGTTCTCTTTGGGGCAGCGAACGCCAGCGGCGGCAGCGGAAGATCCGCACACGGTTTGCACGGTGGGCGTTACAACGCACGGCTGCCTAAGGACTTTCTGCAGGAAGTAAGCACTCCGCAGCGGGAAAGCCACACGCCTACATCCCAAACAGTGCTACAGTTACAGTGGGCAGCCAAGGGGCAACGCTGCACAAGGGGCACGGTGGGGGAAGGAGACAGGCTGGTGCTCGGAAGGGGTGACAGAGTGACACCACAGAGCCCAGGCTCTCACTTGAGCGCAGTTACGGCAAGTGTCACCACACAGGAAGGAGCAGTATGACCCAAAATATTACTACTTCAACACACCAGCTGGACTTCACAGGACCAAACATACCAATGGCAGCTTCAGCGTATCAGTTAACATAGGCCTATGAAAAAACATACTCACTACCAGTTCTACTACGCTTTGTGATGACACAATATTATTTTCAGGTAGAGACAAGACGTGTAACATCTCTATGCTCAGCACTAGCCTAGGAAGTACCACAGGATACTAATCAACTACACATTCACCAAAAATTGGTTAATTATTAAGAGACCCATGTAATACAAGCTGCAGTTATTTATTTTCAAGTTGGAAAATACACAAGGAAACTTCTTATAAATAAGTTTTTGATGCTTTTGTTTGTCGCTGATTTGGTTTTTTTTAATTTACTCTGATTATCAGATACTAATCTGAATCTCTATAAAACTTATTGTATTTAATAGCAGATGAGTAAATGAAAAAGGGCATCATGAGTCCTTAAAACATGGAAAAATATATTAGAATGTATCAATATCAGAGCAAAGAAAAGTGGCAAAACTGGACTTGCTTTATATTTGCTTCCTTTTTGCTAGCTCCAAGTGAGGCTAGGAAACAGGAGACCTGCAGAATCCTCTTTGGCTGGAATTCATGCAGAAATGAAAACGGAACACTATCTGGGGAAAAAAAAACCCCAACCAGCTGTACTTCTTTTGGATTATGGAAGGCATAAAACATGAGAAAAATGCTAGTTCTTGATAAACACAACACAACACGCAGCCTTTACAGAGAACTTTAATCCCCCACAGCCCCTGGTGCAGACCACAGTGAGCCAGGCTCTCCCCCTGCAGCCCATGGTGCAGCAGAGATCCACCTGAGGCCCCTGAAGGGCCCCAGACCAGGGCAGGTGGAGACCCAAGGGAGGCTGTGACACTGTGGAAGGTTTGCTGGCAGGATTTGTGACCCTGTGGGAGACCCATGCTGGAGCAGCCTGTTCCTGAGGGGCTGCACCCTAGTGGAAGGGACCCACACTGGAGCGGTTCGTGAA
Source organism: Prinia subflava (assembly GCF_021018805.1). NCBI lineage: Eukaryota > Metazoa > Chordata > Aves > Passeriformes > Cisticolidae > Prinia > Prinia subflava. The sequence goes on from NC_086248.1 coordinate 46,548,865, forward strand.
GAACCGCAGCCTGTAGGAAGGACATACTTTGGCCAAGTTCATGGAGAAAGAACTGTCTCCTGTGGGAGGGACCCCAAACTGGAGCAGGTGAAGGAGTGTGAAGAAGAGTCCTCCCTCTGAGGAGAAAGGAGAGACAAAAACTGGATGAACTGACTGTAGCCCCCATTCTCCATCCCCCTTGCACTGCTGCAGAGAGGAGGTAGAGAAAATTGGGAGTTTAGTTAAGCCCAGAAAGAAGGAGAAGTGGGAGGAAGGTGTTTCATTATTTAGTATTTATTGCTCATTATACTACTCTCGTTTGATTGGAAACATTAAACTAACTTTCCCTAGGTGTTTTGGTTGTGGTAGTACCTGTCACAAGTGATCTCGCCCTGTCCTTATCTTCCTCCATGGATGTTTCATTATATTCTTTGTCCACTGTCCAGATGACAAGTGATAGAGCAGCTTGGTGGGTACCTGGCATCCAGCCAGGATCAACTCACCACATACTCATCAATAACATTACATCTGTCAGAAAGAAGTATGGAGCTGTGATTCTGCATGGTTTACCTAATTGAAAGAATTAGGTCTCTGCAGTATTGCTTTCATTGAAAAGACCTTCCTGAGTTGGCAATCTGAGGTATTTGGAGACTGTGTCAGTAATTCAAGTACACAAATCAGGCCATTTCCTTCCTTATACCAGCTGTCCAAAAGGTTTTGTGAAAGGGATACTCACTTTTTCCAAAAACACCCAATGATATAGAGCAGACATACAGAAATATAGGTATTTTGTACAGGGTGCAAGCCTGAGAGAGAAACAGGAAGGTAAGAAGACGAAAGTAGGCAGAATTCGGATTTGAGAGAGCTCTCCAAAGAAAGCCAGTAAAGCTAGTTTTTATGGCATATAGAAGTTATCTCCCTCCTTTGGTTTGGATTACAGCAGCACAGTAAAGCCTGACCTGAGATGATGGATGTCCTTGTCAGTTTTCCTAGATAACATAGATACTAAAAATAATAATTTAAAAAATCAGATGAATTCAGCAGGTGAAGGCAAAGTACCCCAAGCCTCAGACACACTGAATTCACAACCTTAATTCAGTCAGGATGAAGGCAGCATACCCCTTTGCTCCTTGGCTTATATGAGAAAGGAGAGATGCAGAAGCAAGAGCCACACCCACTGAGCCAAAATGAGGGGACTCAGGTGGCTGTCTGAGTGGTGCTTTGGGCTTCAGAAATGTTACCTCAGCCACCTCTGATGCAATTTATGTTACCCTTAGGTGATGTAACTTATTTATGGGCTCTTAAGTGAGCTTAGAAGTTATGGGGGAAAGAGATACCTTTCAAAACTGACATGATTTGGAGGTTTCTCGGTGAAAATCACCTCACCATCACTTTGCCAAACCAACCAGAAAAGAAACTAAAAGCATGAACATCAGCAGTGCAGTTTCTGGAATTAGGAATCAAGACTTGTCTGGTTCTCAGGCCTCTAAGTCTTAATTTAAACAACTTCAGGCAGAATATTTTGTGCATCTCTCCTAGGAGCCATTATAATTAAGTCAATGACTATAGGAAGGCAGATGATGAAATCTTTATGTATTATGTATGCACACACAGGAATTTCTTGGAAATAAATCTCAAATTTTGAACCAATAAGCATGAGAAATTATGCTAAGAGGTACAGAAGAAGTTGATCTCAACTGAGGTAATTTCTATTTGTCTTGACCCATAAGCAAAAAAAGAAATGTTTAGTGGAGCAGATGCTTTTGACAGAATTCCTTACTGGGTTGTATGAAGAGAAGCTGTGGCTGAAGGAAGCACAATCCCCACAGCTTCTTTGTGGTGCTGCATTCTGCTGGGACCAGGACCAAGTGTGGCAGGTTCAGCAGGCAGCCAGGCTGGCCAGGCACGGGGTCCCAGTCCCAGACATGCTAACTGCTATGCCAAGGCTCCTGGAGCTCATGGTGTGCAGGACAGGGGTCCTGCTGTGGAAAGAACCTCAGGCACAAAAACTGGTGAGCTGGAGACCTGACCAGGTAACACCGACATTCTTCAGTGTGCAGAGAACAAGCTGTAAACCAGGTAAAAATTCTGATCACCTTGGGGGCAGGACCACCAGCTCAGCACAAAAATTACTGTTTCAGGTTTGCCCACTAGTGGTATTCAATTTATGGTCATCAGCTTGTCCCTTTCCAATACTAACCTTTTCCAAAGTGCTAATGGGGAAAAAAAATATTCCCAGGATATTACGCAACTTTTGTGTTTGTGCACAGCTCTTCCTCTGGCCATCAAAGATGCCTATCAGGCTATTAACCTTGCTTTTGAGGCTACATAAAACACCTTAACATTCAAACTGATACACCCTCTCTGTACAGCTTTAGTTCAGTGCATCAACAAAGTGTAAAGGTTCCTATTTGACAAGCACTGCCTTGCCAAGCTCTCATACAAATCAAGCAACATAGCAGGAATGATTAATGAATAAATCTCAAAAAAAAAAAAAAAAAAAGAGGCAAAAGGATGTTTACAGATTTCCACAGAGATGTGGTCTATTATGAAGCTATAACTTCCTATCTATTGAGTGTTTACTAGAAAGGCTCAGTATTAAGATAAAGTCTTTTGTGGACAGGAAATGATCCAAGAAAAATTATACAGATACAGCAATTCACCATCAAAATGGGAGGAAATACTTTAAATGCTAAATAACTCAAAGCTTACATGGTACTGGAATACTACTTAAAATTATGAGTAAAGATTTCTCTTAGACATGCACTTCTTCAAAACCTTATATGAGATTTTATCCAGCCCTCTTTTACTTGATCAGATGGCTATAGATTCCAAGGGTAGTTTGACAGATTAACAACTGCAGGATTCGATATATCTTTAATTAAACACAAAACCACATTGTGTGATAGGTATATTTGAAAAGCCTATTCAGTTTAAGTATGATTGATATCTATAGATGCATCTGTGCTTTAAAAAAAACCCCCAAACTTACAGCCCCATACATGAACAGAGAACTTACAGGAAAAAATATGCAGAAATATTTCAACCCTAGGCTCACATCTAATGGTCTACTTTCTTCTCTCATGCATAATTTCATGGAGTTGCTTTATTACAAACAGATAACACTGAGCTTGGGAAAGAAAGATATAATCCATCAAGATTATATATTTAAAATTTCAATATCTGTTTCATGAATTACAGCCTAACCTACATTTTTTGACTGCAGAATGATACGTTACACGTGGCAATTTTAATCTAAATTCCACAGGAAAGGCACTTCCATCTGCAGCTGAGCTCTCGGTGCACACCCAAAAGCTTCATTCAAAATGTGCTCTTCAGCAGCCAGCACTAGCACTGCACATGTAGCCATGCCACCAGCAAACACAAAGAGCTGCTAACTAGTCACGATAAAGAGAAACTAGCGCATGAAAGGGACTGAAAATGGTTCCATGCAGCCAATGGCACCCTGCTTTTAGAGGAGTACTTTGAAAGAATACTCACAGAAGGGCCCTTCTGCCAAAGAATTGCACTGTCAATGACTGGTTCCAATCCCATTGATTAGGGTTTTTCCATTAACTTCAGCAAGTTCCCTATCCATCTCCAGATTTTTGTTATGAAAATAGGCTGACAAAGAATCCAGTCTCAGCTTACAGCTGAGGCTGGCAGTTTATCAGCCTGCACCAAGCAGTGCGGTGAGGAAAGCTCCACGTAGCAGGGAGCACCGAACTGTCACAGGTGGATACAGAATCACAGGACAGTCGGAGTTGGAAGGGCCCTCTGGGGATCGTCTAGTCCACCTGCCTTACCAAGGCAGGGTCACCTAGAGCAGGTGACACAGGAATGTGTCCAGGAGGGCTTTGAATGTTTCCAGAGACAGACTCCATGACCTTGCTGGGCAGCCTGTTCCAGTGCTCTGCCACCCTCAGTGTAAAGAAGCTCTTCCTCGTGCTGAAGTGGAGCTTCTTGCACTTTAGTTTGAGGCAGTTGTTAATGGTACTTTAATTTTTGGCTGTGATATGTTCATATAAACATACACTCATCATACGAGCAAGCATCACGTATTGCACAACAAGCATATATTTTGGCCAAATTGAAAAATAATTTTAAAATACATTAGCAAAATTATTTTTCATTAGCAGTCATTTCACAGGGCATCAGAATATTTTGGGGAAGGGAAAAAAGAAAAGGAAGAGGTTAATTTTCGCTTCCATCCTTGCTTTATCACTGCAGAGCTAAATGTTGGCTTTTTTTTGGCTTCTTTACCACAACAAAGCTGGGACTCCTCTATGCTTTCACCACGATAGATGTCAGCTTGACACATTAATATGGGACTAAATTCGTGTTATCTGTTTATACTGAGAAAAGTAATTTTAAAAATAATTTAAAAAGTAAGGTTTGATTTTAGATTGCTGACATGGTGAAACAGTGAAAACTAAACCAAACCAAATATCTAATTACTTTTGGGTTATTTTAAAGTAGCCTCCAAGATATACAACACCAGAAAACAATGGCAGCTCAAGTGAATGATTAAATCCTGAATCTGCATATTGTAAATGATGATAGAGGAAGGTTTATTGAGGAACTCCAAATGTCATGGCCATTCAGAATGGAACTGAACAAATCTACAAAGACAACTACAGTCTTGCCCAGATTACCCGGGACACACTGTCTACTATGAGGGAAGACAATGGCCTTCTTTAAAGCAACCCTCTGTCCTAAAATGCAGATTGCACTAACACAAGTGCAAGGTAAGTGTTTAATACAAACTTCTGTGTAGATGGAGACACAATCTTTGTAGCTCAAGTTTCATGAGCTTTGGGCCAGAAGTCCCGTGTTCTGGTCCTAAATGCTATATAATAGCTTGTGAACTTCTAGCAGAAGGTGTATATTGAGTGTTAGCTATCCACAAGCATCCTTTTATAACTGCAGGAGAGCCCAGAGTTACTCCAGACAAACGGCTGAGAATTTATATAGCAGTTGCTGCTCAGAAACCCACAAGCTGTAAGTATACACCCCAATTTATTCCACACTTCTCTTAACACCTCATTTCTCTTAAGTAGCTACTGCTCCCCACACTCATTTAATGGTGTAATACTAAATAAAGATCATACTGAAATTACCTTTAAAAACTTTTTGCAAGCATTTTTTTTCTTGCATGCATGAACTGATGGAAAATATCTTCTAAGTTAATTTCCCCATTGGAAGCAACCAAAAGGATAAAACTGTACTCATTAGAATACAGAGAAAGAAAGCAATAATCCAAAGCTCCACACATGCTTATCAGAAAACTTTGAATTGCTCTTCATCTCACTGGTCAAATTTAGAAAGAAAATTATATTGACTCATTATAACTCAGATCACAAACCAACCATTTAAAAGTACTTTAAAAAAGAGGTTAAAGAGTCATACAGAAGATACTCAAACTAAAAAGGGAAACTTAAATTAAGAAAAAAAAATCCCAAAGGTTTTAATTAAATGGCTGAAATGTTAATTTCTAGAATAAAACAGAAAAACAGCTGGAAGCATTAATAAACATACTACTAAATTAAAATTTACATATCAACAACATAAAAGCAATCTCCCCAAAAAGAAACAAATAAAACCCATCCAATAAAAACCTGCTGTACACAACATTTTTTGTACTTAAAAAACTTGTTGGCTTATGCCGTACAAAAATGGGGCAATCCAGGAGTCATTTTGTCAAAGGAAATATCTCTGAAGCACAAAGAATCACAGAATACACTGAGTTGGAAAGGACCCACAAGGATCTTCAAGTCCAAGTTGTGGCACTTCACACGTGAGCAGCCCCAGCTTAGGTTGCCGAAGGTCAAGGTTGCATTCTCAGGCTTAGAGAGAAGACCAGAAAAGCAAACCAAAACAGTGAACTACTAGAGGTCAGACTCAGTTAAGAGAAACCATTCTGGCCTGTGCAGTGAAATCTCATCAACCCCCCACAAGACATTATTATACCTTCACTGACTGGTAAAGAAGTAAACAAAGCTTAAATTCAATTTGGTCAAATCTAGCTCTGATTAGTGCTGCTGAAACATACACAAGAAATTGCCAAATAGCTCCAGTAGCCAAAGGACTCTGGCTTTCTTACAGCTGCCAGTGACAAATGACCTGAAAGCACAGGCCTTCAGCAAACACTTGAGTTTGGTAGAAAAACATTGTTTCCCTTCTATCAGAGCCACACAAATTTGGTCTGAAGAGATTCACAGGAGGACAGAAGAAGCTGATGCTGACAGAGGTGCTGACTGGGAAGAATACTGGAAGCTGAGTCCCCATCTTGCTGCCCAGTGTCCTAATGCAAAGCACTAGATAAAAGCAGCCAATCCCAACAAAGACGCCAACACCTACTGGATTAAACTGTTCATTTTGTATCCCAGGACTTGAGGGTCCTGAGGAATCTCAAAAATACACACTGATGAGACCAGGATGATGAGCAAAGCCTTACAAGAAAACTGGGGCAAGGACTGGGGAGCACTTTCTCCAACATCTGGCTCCACACTAGAGAGCCACATCATCTGTTGCTCACAAACTAGTCAGCGTTGCACAAGGGTTTACCTTCACAGCTACAGAGATTCATCTCCAAATCCACCCTGCTACTCCAAGCTGCACCAGCAGTTTGCACTTTGCACATAGCAAGGCGAGCTTCCCCTCTGCACCAGTATGCCAAGCTCACTACACTATATAACCACAAATGTTGGCTTCTCTGCCCAGCTGGCTTTGCAAGTTACGAGATTTAAGGCTACGGACAGAAGAGAAGCAGCAGGGGCTCATTCACCCATCTGTTTTAACGTGGCTGTCACGTCAGAGGACCGCAGGCTTTTGCCTCCATTCCAGCCCGTCATACCTTCTGCAGAGGACAAAAACGAGAAGAAACCTCTTCTGTGGCTCTGGCCACACGCCCCAGCACCCGCTGAGCCAAGCCATAACCACTCGCCTCATTTTAACAGGGTGAAAAACAAAGAGCTAAGCCCTAGGCAAAAGCCTTACAGCACTGAGGAGTGCATTAGCAAGCACATCACTAGAATATCCCTAACAATTAGAAGTGTCAGAACACTGATTTAATTTATGCACCACACATACTATGAAACTGAGTGAAGAAAAATTCTGATGTAAGCTGCCTGAGGCAACATAGTTATTGTAATACTGTTTTCTGTATTATAAACCATAATGATGCTTGTTCATAAAGTCTTCTGTTCCTAAAGTTTTAAGTGGTAGCTTTACAGAATATTTTCTTTCAGAAAGGGGAAGTCTGGCAGTTCTGACCTGATTTTGCCGTTTATGTGATGGCTACAACACTGAATATCCTGATGAAAGCAATCTCAGCCGAAGCCTATACTCTCTCATTTCTTCTTCTTAAAGCTTATTCTGCAGCACTTCAGAGAGCTCCAAGACATCACTGTGTCTCTACCCTATGAGACACAGTACAGATACAACTGCTTCTTGGATTTCAAAAATAATTAAAGGCACAGGACAACAAAGGAAGGATGGAAGAAAGAAAGACGTGAAGGAGGCAACACAAGCCTCTTGCAAACAAATAAATGCACATTCAAGTCTGTTAAAAGGTGTGCCTTTTTCCATGTGATATGTTATCTTTTCTACCAGGCTAATTTGACGGAATTACCTCAGAGCGTTTTTATTCCAAGAAAGAAACGTGGCTGAAGTTCATCCATTTAGTTACAAATTTGCTACATTTCAATATACTCCCAGAATTTAAAACCTTCCTATGCTTTTTAAAAATTGTGGCAGAGATAACATCTGATTTACTTAAAAACAACGGTGTCTTTCAGAAAGTAGATGTATATTTGACAGGATTAAGTTTACAACCACTGTTTTAGCTGTTCACCATTAGTGGCAGTTCAGAAGGTTCTCAGAGTTACACTAAGGAAAACGCTACCAAACAAAAACACAGCAGCAGCCCTGACCAGATGAAAAAGAAAGGGAAGGCAGATTACTTCACTGTAGGAGGGGCTGCCGTGACTTCCTGGAAGTCTGAAAGTGCCTGTGTTCCCTGTGCAGGAGCCAAAGAGGGCTCAGATGGAGAGGTCTCACCCACCCAGCCATCCCAGCAGGAGTCAGGAAGTGCCCTGAACCTGACACACAGAGATGTGGGGGGAACAGTCACGGGCATGGAAATGAACTATCACACAGCCCACTGTAGCTCTCTTGTCGTGCCTTTCTGAATCCCATGGATAACAAATGCATCTGATTAAGGCTGGGGTTGCTTCTCCCCCAGTATCCCACACGGAGGTGAGCTCCAGGAGCTCTGCGTGCTCCTTGTTACCCAGGCCCTGGAGAGCTGCAGCCAGGCAATGGCATTTCAGACAATGAAACACTGAAAGGGAAACCCACAAACAGCCTTCTTTCCCCCACGGCACACTTAAAAGACCAAAAAAACATTTTTTACAGGAATTGCCTGTATTTCCTGTAAGAAAGCTGAGAGGAGTATGCCAGGTGATTGTCACCGCCTTGCAGTCCTCTCCCCCAAAGCACAGTCACTTCTTGAGCATTTAAGTAGTGACAAACAGAAAGCAACAATGGTAGTTAGGCTGAAAACAGAATACTTCTGCAAATACACCACACTAATGATGAAATATATTAACTTAAACATGTAATACTTATGGATGAAATACATAACTTATCACCACTACAGTCTAGAGCATCTGCAGCTTCCGAAGTGAGGGAAATGCTCGTGAAGTGCAAGTAGTTTGTCATTTTATCAACATCTCTCAAACCTCCAAAAATACTGCTTAACTACATCCAGAAAAATTACAGACCACAGCCATGTTTGCCTTGTGATTACTTGAAAGCTAAATAAATCTTCTCTTTGAAGTGGAAATGAAGGTTTTTGAAGGTTTTACTGAGTTTTTGGCCACAGATTTTATATAGAAAAGCACCAATTTAAAACTTGTTATATCCCAACCAGGATAATTTTTGGAAACACTCTGCTTATATCTTGGATGAGTTTATATTTGATTCAATCACAGTAATTCTACAGCTCTCATAATACTGAGAATTAGTCAGGAAAACAAAGAAAACTACAGATATTTCCATTTATAAATGACTGGTCTGCAGTTTGGTGATCTTGCAACCAGGAGTGGGAGAAATCAATCTCTTCAATATCACAAGGCAGAAGCAATTAGAAACAGCCTTAAATTGCATGAATTCTCTTTTCCTGATTTCATAGATATACTCTTATCTTAAGCCTTTAGACTACCCTCAAGTCCCTACTCTGAAAAACTAACACTACACTTACATCTCATTTCCCACTTTGCCATCAGAGACTTCAATAATTGCTCATATACCCTGCAGATTCCTTGTAAATTATTATTATTATTTCAGGACTACAACAATCCTGAAGAAACACTGAGGCCCAGGTTAACATCTCCTATAGAAAAGTCTGCATGAAGAGATGGCACTTGGTAACATCTGCAGAACCATCTGGACAGCTTTGCTGCTGTTGAAGTCAAGGTGGGCATCTCTGAATATTGCAGATCCTTAAGGAACTCAAACTCAGGAAGAAGACCCATTATAGAAATTAAATCAAAATACAAGGATTAAGTTTTACTCTAAATTAGTATGGTTAGACTGGACAGGACTCTGAGCAACCTGATCTAGGTGAAGGTGTCCCCACTCACGGCAGGGGTTGAACTAAGTGACATTTAAAGAACCCTTCCAACCCAAACTATTCTGTAGTTCTGGGAGAAATCAGTGGGCCAGGAATGTAGGTCCATTCCTCCATATCTGCTACACACAGAACAGCACCTAGCTTTGCTGCATTGCTGTCAATGGTGTTAGAAGGACTATTAAATGTCAGGAGTAAGATTTCATTACAGTCTAATTACAAAGGAGGTAAGAGAAGATTCACTGTCTCATGTGCTATTAAATACATTTCCCAAAGCAACATAATCTGGTTGAGTCAAAATGAGCTACCAGACTTGTTGGGCCACAGGTATGACCTAGGTGTAGCAACTCTGCCTTTTGTTTAATAAAGAGAAAGGGAAAAAATAAAAGGGCTGTGTGATGATTTCAGCAGAAACAGAAGAAATGGATCAGGCGGAATTCTGACACTCAAACTTAAAATCCCAAATCTTAATGGAAAAAAGCAGCCATTTACTTTAGGGAGTACCTGTAATTTCCCAGCACGTTGCACTTCATTTCTTAGGAAACCTTTGCGTCTGTGGACCTTTTGTGCTGAAGCTGTATGCCCTGAGTTCAGGCTGAGTGTTCTGAGGAGCTGCAGCCAAAACAACCCAGTCACTTCCAAGAATGTAGCTGGGCAAAAAAGGGAACCTTTTATTCTCAGAACAGAGGGCATTGAAACTTGTCCCAGCATAAATTCTTTTCACTCCCCAACTTGTGAGTACTTGAACTTGGAATTCCAAAGCATCTCTTCCACAGTGTTTTATCCGCAGGTTTGTAAAAATCAGGTGAAATAAAAACATCATCCTGACCACTCTTTTGTAAAATCTTCCTGTTTAAAATTAGATATAAGGGAATGGATAGCCAGTCTGCTAAATCAAGGACTTGACACTTCTCAGTCATTTGATAAGCATAAGTTTCAACAGCGCTTACTTGTACAAAATGATAGTGTTGGGATGTTTGATACTTACATTTCACAGATGTAACTAAGTTCAACCTAAGCCCATTGAGGACTCTTATCAGATGAAGGCTGAAGACATATTTCCTTGCAGGAGATGAGAGAATATTTAAACTTTTATCATGGTTCATATAATTTTCTTGAGAAATTTTTATTTCTAGCCATCAGAGATATGAAGTCTGTGTATAAAATATACTGTGTGCTACAGCAACTCCTTTTCCATTCAAAAAGGCTGATTCCCATTTTAAAAAAGCAGAATTAAACTGCAATCTCAGCTCAGCATTAATAGGAACAGCAAATACAGTGCCCTAAGATAGAGTGCCTATAACACACATAACTTATCTGCACAGAACAAGCTGGCAGAGCAGTTATGTCTTTAGCAAACCAAACTCAATATAAAAAGGATTTACTTGCATGCAAGAACATTTGCAGGCTCTGTGCAGTTTTACTTTGAATAGATTTAACATTTAACTAGTTCAACCACACTAATCCTTGAGCTCCAGACTCCTGGAAAAGTATCATCATTCTTCATTTCGAAGCAAAAATGACATTTGTGGCAACAAAAGGTGGAATTTCAAAGAACTGTATGCAAATTTTAAAACCTCAGTATCTAAATAAATATGAAAACCTCCCAACTTCCTCAAACAAAAAAAGTAAGATTCATGGCAAAGCTATGCTTTTTCATTTATATCAGAATAAGTTTTAAGCTTTAAAAGGCAGAACTTGGAACAGCTTTTTCTCAGATAGTAAAGGCCATCACTTTTGAAGTGGCCCAATTGCAAAAGCTAAATTGCAGCAATAATGATGAAATACTCCAGTCAGAAGGACCTCTAGACTGAAATTTTAAATGAGAAACCAACTCAGTGCAGTTACTGATAATGCAAGTTAATTAAGAGCATTTTTGAACATTTGTCCTATTTCCTCACTGTGATTTCCAGGTTTGCTAAAGAGTTTCCTATTGTGCTGCACATCATGCTCCAGGGTACAGCAATAGCTGCCTTTTATGCAGTGCCTTTATTTGGTACTTTGAATTTTACAGTTTATCTTGAGATAAAGGCGTAGAGAAGCAGATTAAAGGAGAGTACGTTTTACGCTGCTTTCCTACTGGAGAAGGACAGACGGGTGCTTGTCCAGTTAAATCCCTGTCTGGTTTTCTCCCATTGCCTGACACTATGCACTGCCCCTTCCCCTCTGCTGCCTTCTAAAAATACCCCACCAAAATGCAAAAAAACCCTAATGCCTCCATGTGTTAATCTAAGAAAGGAAAAGACTGTGAAGCAATTGAGAACAAACATGAGAGCCCTACACCAGTACATCCCCCACTCCAAGACAGCTAAAACTATGGAAGACTGTTTTGACATTTTGGCACGTATGGAACAGCAGGCAGGGAGGTTGCCATGCTTTCCTATCCTGAGTAATATGTAAAATGCCACAGCACCTGGCCCACAGCTCCGGTTCAGGGAAGATGAACTTGCTCTTCACCTTAACAGCTTTGGGTAACTTTGTCCCTCTCACAAAGGGACAACAGCTCCACCATCACTGTGGCAAGAAAGTTTCCCAGGAGGCCAAAGCCTCCTCTCCTCTTCAGTCAAATGTGAGAGATGATCCTGCCTTCTGCAGTGGGGTCTGATTTTTCAAAAATAGCTCGTCTATTGGTTTATGAAACTGAGCTTGTGATACAGTATGTGTGTCTCCTATTAGTTTAATCAGAGCCCTGCTCCTATAAGTCACAACCCCAGAAAATCAAGCTTCTCTCCCACTTCCTGGAAGGCTGCTCCTGGAGAGTCTTGTGGATAGGTGAAGAAAGGAGACTGTCTCCAGCTCCACATGCAGAGATTCCCATCTCTGTCCAGTAGAAAGCACTTCACCTGCCTGCCATTCTCTTAAAAAACTTGTCTTGGAATACTACAAAAGCTTGAGCAAATCTCATCAGACTTGTGGGTCTGAACTTTGATATTTGTTCACTGTCCAAATCTCTTCCCTCACACTACAACAAAGCACCTTTCTTCTTCTTTTTTATTTTTAAATTTTACTCTCCCAGGCAGACACCAAAAAAAAATTTTGTACAGCAACTTTTCCTCTCAGTATCACATTCAATTTGCATTTTCCAAATAAAAATTCTCATCTTTTCTCCCACCAGTTGAGAGTTCTGCTGCCAACTCTCCTAGCTCTCTTAATCAAGTGTATTTGTCAATGAACTTGCAAATACAATGTATGTGCTTGATAAAGCAAAGATATGTGTAGAAATAAACTGCCAAACACTTTCACAAATTAAACAAGACATTAACCTGCCTCTTGCTTCCCTCTCCCCAGTTCAATACCTCTCCAAGGCCTTGTATCCTTCTTCTGTCTGGAGCCACCTCCATGCCTGCTGTAATGAGCTGTTCTGCCCTCAACTTGACTCAGCATTTCTGTATTTCAGCATCTTTACCTCTGTCTCACCAGCCCTTATGCAGACTGGGACAATGCAAAAACCATTATGCGACGCTTTAGTCATAACCCAAGTAAATGAAAGTTCCAGCCCGCCACATTCTAAGCAAAAGCACTTTCTGAAATACCAAATGCATATGCCTACATTTTATAATAACACAACCAAGCAGCTTTCTGGTCAATTAATGCAAAGCACTTCTAGTTTTTTAAAAAAACCCTTCATTTGACTTCTTGGATTCAACCCACTCTTATTAATTATACAGGACCATGGTTTTTTGCTCATTTCACTATGGCCATGTTGTTTGCTTTAGCTTTACTGTTTCTGCCTTCTGTAGATGCTCTCCTGTCCTGACTGTATTTTCTACATTCACTGCCTCCACCCTTGAACCCTTCCCCAACCTTTATTTAAAAAAAAAAAACTCCCCAAACAAAAAGACCAACAAAACCCCACCCGAATTCTCTTTCTCACCTCACCCCCGTTCCGACAGATGCCCGCTCAAACTCCCAGGCCTGTCTGTGATCTGCTGCCTGCACACTCTGCCTCAGAGCCCTTCCGGGCAGCTCTGCCCCCAGCAGCTCCCTGGAACACACACTGGAGGATGAAAAAAAAAAATACAAAAAAGCCAGCCCCACCTGGATCCTGCTGCTGTTTCTCCTTCATCATGGAATAGAAGCACCCCATTAAAGTTGTTTCTTAAAAAAAAAAAAAAAGAGAGAGAGAGACTGGCTGCAGCTGTGCTCTGGTAGACAACATTGGCCCACCTCAAATAGAGAAACAGGTTTTATTTCCATATAAATAAACAGCCTCCCCTGAGCAGGGGAGGAAAGCTGCACAGAGAAAGAAATATTGCAAACACACCACTTCTAGTAAGTTTTTGTCAGTGATCTTCATTTCTCTGCTCCTTGCAAAGGCTATAATACCAATCCACTTGAACTCTATTTTGTTTGCAACAAACAGAATCTTCTTTCTCACTCCTGATTTCCTGACTTCAGCAGGTTCACCAGAGGGTTCACAATCCCCTTATTGTCCACTTTATTAACAAGCATGTAGGTTTTCATTTACTACTTGAGGTTTTCATGAGCTCTAAAGATCAGGAGAGATAGTACTGAAATGCAATTTGATTGCAAGTAAGCACCAAAAGAATAAAGTGGAACTGGAACTTGCAAGTACTAGTTATTTTAGGACTTGTGACTGGCACAAAGATCCCTCACTTTGTAGATAGATACTACTTTTTCTTCAAAAACTAAACAGCACAAGCAGTGTCTCTCCTGAATGTTCCACTGACACCACTTTTTTCCTCAACACAAAGTCAGTCAGTGTGGTTTTCAGTCTGTTTCATTCCCTGACCTCTTCAATTAGCCTCGGCTGCAGCTCTGTCTGGGAGTAGAAACAGTACACTGGTATTGCAGGCCACAGGACTGATGGGGGAGAGGGCAAGGAAAAACATTTAAAGAGAAATTAAAATCCCTTTTAAAAATCTTTCTGATCCTTAGAAGTGTTTGAAAATCATACAGATGTGGCATTTCCTTCTTGTAGGCTTCAGGGGAGTTTTGCAAGCAAGATTTCCATTGTATTGAGACACAAGAAGATGGAAATCTGGGTTTCATCCCACTCCACAGGTAGAATGAAAGCAATCTTAATAAATAGATGGTAGAAAAATTTCAGTTCTTGAAGAAGTAAAACCCTCAATACCATGGACATCTAGCACCTTTTCACAGTGTTTTTGTGACACAAATGCTTTGGTCACACAGCAGTACAATATGTATTACTGTAAAATTGCTTAAAAAGCACCTTTCCTGGACTCTGAGGCAAATGCACTAGAGCTGTATTTCAGAATTTTTTTATTGAATAATTTTTCCTTCATATGCTGTTTTAACACAAGTGCCTCCAAAAATGAATCACAACATGATTATTCTTCCACAAACACATGCTACTGATGTGTAGAAAAAATTGTCAGCACAAACCACTAATGATCTTAAATAAAATTAAACAAAAAGAATAAGACAAAGGACTGTACAGTCCATTTGGGAAATGCTTTCTGAAGCTGGAGAGAGAGAGGCTCCCTGCAGCGCTAACATCTGCACAAGACAGAAAATTTATTTCCCCCTCTCCCCAAAAGAAATAGAGATGGAGGGAGAAGAGGAAATGGCAGACAGCAGATAATCTCTATTTCACACCAACAGACAAAATGACAGTGGAAAAGACTTCTGCCCTCTGGGGTTCACAGGAAACCAGTCACAGGATATGCGTCCCTTTCAGTTCAGTAAGTATACACTCTGGCAAGTTGTGTCATTAAACACAAATGGACTTTTCTTAAAGTTACAACCACAAGCAGCATGCAAAATCTCTTACTATTAGTATGTTGAAGAATATTAACATAGTCTTAAATAAATATTCATCTATTTAAGTCTAGAAGCGATAATACAACATCTGTTACATATATATATAGATATATAAAACTTAAGATCAACTCTATTAAACCCAAAGAAGAAAACCTCTCACAGACGTAACTGACCTGGGTTTTTTTTTTGTTTGTGGTTTTTTTGAGTGTGTGTGTGCGCACGTGTTTAAAGAAACAACTGAAATTGCAAATCCAAGTTCCATCAAAAGGCTTCCAGGTAACCTTTTCTCAAAGCACAGTATAAATGTTTACCCACTTCTCTCTAAATGTCATCAACATTGTGTTGGGGACATGCAGTGCAGGCACTGAACCAGCTTTTATTCATACAATAATGTTAATGGGCACAGGATGTTATTGCATTTTTATCTTTTCTCTAGACTCCTTAAAGGGTCCAAATACTACTGACCATGGGCTTTTCAGGATTTTCTTTTTTATTATAATTCATAAGTAGCTTATACGAGCACACCAGAGATTATATGACTCAAATGCTGTTTTGTGGGTTTAAAAATATCTTTACTTCAAATAAAAGTCAATTGCCAAAAAAGATCTCCTCACCCCTGACCTCCTCTAACAATCCTCTCCCTTCTCCTTCTAAAAACCAAGGTAGCAGTAACAAAACAAACAACAAAAAAAAATCCCCCATGCAAAAAAAAAAAAGGGCGGAAAACGCCATCAACTTTCAATATCTCTGACAGTTTGTCAAACCTGTCACGTTCAAGGTAAAAGTCATAACATTGAAAATGAGAAATTTTTTGAAAAACACAAATAACATAACCTTTTGGTTCTATTCTATTTTTTTCTGATTGACACATGCCAGCTGCTCAATGACTGTTTTGATGCCTTCTCTGTCAGTAAAAACAACAAAAAATTTCAGTTCCCATTTAACAAAGGGCTCATTTACAAACACCTAATTTGGCAAGTAAAATCTGTATGTAGTTTCATCCCTGGATGTCTTCTGTTCATCCTGTAATCTCATTCACCAGCACAAGTGCATTTCACAATATCCTATCACCCCACTGCTACAGTAGAGAGATTTATATACATCCTTGAAGTCTCTTGCTGAGAGTCAGAAAAGGACAGCTTGATGAGTTTGTCCTTTGACATGCAAGAAGCCCAAACAGCTTTCAGAAAAAATTTTACCTCTTATTTTTAAGCAGAAGATGAACAATGTTATAAAGTTAAGAGAAATTAACCCGAGAGTATTAACTGTCAAATGAGATGAGGAAAGTGAGATCATAGGACTGAGCTCTTTGTAGAAATGCATGGAAAGAGGTGCTGATGGTTAATTAAGATTGTGTTGACAAGTGCCAAAAGTCAATTCTCAATTTCCCCTACATCTTTCAAGTTTAATTAGGTTTAAAATAAAACAGAGTAACGGTGCTGGCAGACACAGGATCACTTGTTTATGTTCTGACTCTGCTTTGTATTACCTGTAAAGGACAGTAAGATTTCATACATACACATTAAAGAGCTGCTTCACATTCTCTGACTGAAGAGCTCTTAGCATGGTACAGGCTGAACTCCTAAATATTAGTGTTTAAAGAAACAAACAAACCCCACAACCAACCAAAATGAAACAAAACCACTCTGGTCACCCCAATCTTGAGCCAGGTAATGAGAAAAACAGAAGTCCCATTTGTAAGCTCTTCCAGGGTGCCAGGCTGCCTTGCAGTGTAAGCCCTGCTGTTGCTAACCCACTGGGCTGCTCAGAAAGCCAGCCTGTGGCTCAGACAATTCCCCACACACACGTGTACAGCACCCTCCCACCCACAGGAAGGGAGAGGTGAGGAGCCTGGGAACACCCGCGGTCCCAACAGCACCAAATTTCCATTCTGCATTGTGCCTCGCTGGTTTCTCACTCACACAAAGGCTGGTTTGTCATCTTTGCCACAAGCACTGCGGGCAACAGCAAATTAGTGTGGTTCACATGTGCTGACTTGCAACACCAGCTCCTAGTGAGACCTCTCTGGTGACTGTGCTGCTTCATACCTGAACAACAGAAAGCCTCACGCCTCAGCTTTCGCTCTCCCCCATCTCACTGCAGATTTGTGTTAAAAGAACACTTACACACGTTTGCATGACAAAAATATTAAGGCTATGTGTGAAGTTATGCACCCCAACCCCAGACTTCCCAGAGCTGTAACTGGTTGTGCCACTCACATTTGCCTGCCCTCCTCCAGCTTGCCCATGACTTCACTGTGATGAAGCTCTTAATTACATGGTCACACGGAATGCTTCCCATAAGAGCAGAGTCTCCTCCTCAGTGCCTAAAATGCCTGGTGCTTATTCAATGTGGATGTTTAATACTTTTTTTTGTTTGTTTTGACATTCACTGTCACTTTACAGAATGATCTTCTCAGCTTGCTCCAGAAACACAACCAGCTCACTTATGGGCCCCTGCACTGCTCAGCACATGAGTTCTCCCTCACAAAGCACACATTTTTTATAGCATCCTAAGACACCAGGAGTATCATTGGTACTTGATGACAAGGACAAGATAAACTCCAAACTTCTTTTAGGTGCCCAGTTTGAGAGAACCAAGGCCTGATTATTCAGTACATCCACAGCAATGAGACCATTGTCTTCCTTTGTGGTTGCACTAACTTGACACTTCTCCAGTCATCCCAGAGTTTATTAGATTGCTACGCAGCAAAATAAGTCACTTCTCTTAACAATATGTGCTGAATGGAGCCTCTTTCCCAGATGCCTGGCAGTTTCTTGCCTTTTCCTTCTTGCAAACTTCCCCATCGCTTTCACACAGCACCTCCCAGCTCCTGCAACAGGTGAAGCTGTGATTCAGCAGGAGAATCTCTCCTGCTACTGCCTTGGTCTGTTCCACGGGGCACTAAAGTAAACAGGGATCTTCTCAACTGAAAAGCCCAGAATCACATCAGGCAACTCAAACCCAAACTAAAACCCACACAAACACTGATACTGCAAGCACTTAAGCATCCTTGACATCAGGGAAAAAAAAAAATTATCAAGGAAACGTTCTTTGAAATGAGACTATTTTAAGATTGTTAAAAGCAAATGTTTCCTATCCCCTGAGAACTTCTCATCACATGAGTGTGTGTGATTAATCAGCAGGCTGATGTACAGTCTCTCCTTTTTAAGCTCAGGGAGAAATGGGAAACTTCATGCTGTTTTCACTGCTGGGTTAACCAGAATCAAGTGGGAGGACAAGGGGTACACATCATTTATCAGCAGATTTCATGGGTTGCTGCTAACCTGTGAGGAAGAGCCCAAGCTCTCAAATCTTCAGTTCAATTACCTCCAGATTAGACAAAGCAGACTCTCTAATCCATGACTTCTTGCTCAACTTCCTTTAAAGTCTTTTCTTGGCTGGAAAAAAGATGAAGAGAGGCTAGGAGAATTGGTCAGGATGATTAAAAAGGAGAGAGAATGGGAAAGGAGCACATGAGCAGCCCTGAAAGATGAAGAAGGCTTTTACAAAGTGACAGTGCATTTTATTTGCACAAGAAACACAGGCAGGAACAGACAAGCTTCCAGGACCTGTTCCCTTTTAGTCCACTGTTTCTCCGAGTACACTAAGGATAACGGAGATGCTTTGTGCAAATACTGATGTTAATATACTGATGAAATACAGCTAGATATTAAAAACTCTCCAATAACCAAAGGGTAGAGAGAGCAGTTGAAGATGCTCCTCCCTTAAACTCTCTGGAAATCAGTAGTGGCCTGAGTTCACTGCATCCTAACTTGTGCCATTAGGACTGGAATGATTTAAGACCCCTGCATATCCTACATTTCTACCACGCAGTTTTGTGTCACTCTTGGAAGCTGTTCTCAGAAAAGCAAGATTCACAAAACCTCAGTTGGCATCTGCCCGCCCTTATTTCAACATGCCTGTGTACTTTGTGGTTTAAGACACAGCCTGAGTCAATGCTGATGTAAATACATACATGCTGTGTCAGTTCTGGATACAGACACTGCAAAAAGCTATGAGAGATACTTGGCAGAGATTATGGGTGGGCACTCCTCCCACTTAGCACCCATTACTGAACATTGCTGATGTACATGCTCTAACAGCAGCTGGAAAGCTCTGGGCAATTATTTGCAACTGAGCTGGCAACTCAAGGCTGTTCTTCCATACTTAAGAACACCAATTTCCCTGAGAGAAGCAGTAGGTTATTACTACTGAAGTGCTGGCAATACCTTAGGAGCCACACATCTCCAAACACTCCACTCTCCTCCATGAGGACCATACAAAAGGCAACAGTGCTATTGCAACTGCAAACTTTTAACTTTCTGACGTAGCTGGGAAATGATCTGTTCTGGACTTCAATTAGCAGACTCCCCAAATATATAACAATGGGAAGATAATAAAAACAAATTACTGTGTGCATTATATTTTTCTTCTAGAAACATCTGCATAGTGATTTAGGGGAAGATGACTGGGAAAAGAAGAAAGCACTGTACTGGATGTGAGTAGCCTGTTAAACCTTCTGGAGGTCCGGGGTGTCATTGACTCCGTGGTAAGGATCCACACTAAGTGACTGCAGCTCCGCCAGCCTACAACTGCAGGATGCCTTTGCACTAACCTGCCAGCCCAGGTACTCTGCTGACAGCAGTGTGGACAGATGGACAGACACCTACACCCCCCTTTACCCTTTTCACCAAGAGCAATGCCAACACCCAAGCTCAAGCAAGCTGTCTAGGAGTGAGCAGCCTGCAGGACAGTAAACCCAACACAAACCAGGTAATCCAGAGTAACTAATAAGTGTCCAACTCAGACCTCATCAACCTACAAGGTAGCAGCATCTGGCAGAAGGGCAAGCCCCAGACCAGTATCACATAAAAAGCCAAACCAAACCTAACCCAAACAAAAACACTCCCAAAACTTTGACCAACCTTGAATAAATCTATTAGAGCTCACACATGTACAGATAAATACTTTTCTCTGTATCAGTTTAACAAAAGATAACATCAGTTTAAGCCAAGCTAGCACAATTTGTCCACTTCTACTGAAAGAGAAATAATTCAGGATGCTTACTCACAAAGAGAGTAAGAGATGGTTAACAAAACTGCCAAACCATTCAATGCTTAACAGGAAGTCTCAAGAAACACCAAGTTTCTCAGCACCCAATATTGCAGCAATATGTTTCTTCCTCTCCACTCCCTCTTTCACCTTTCTTTTTCTCCAGAGGATGAATTTATCTCAATTCCAGTAAAAGCTGAAGAAGAAAAAAACCCAGCATATTGGCTGGTACCTTTGTTCCTGTTGAAAATGCAGAATATGAAATGTCAGAGCATGATACTCCCAGAGGGGAGGGCTGGTCCTAGCCAAAACTTCTAGACTAAAGCACAGACACAGAATCCTCAGCCTGCAAACAGAACTAAAATTTTTGTGTGCTCCCCCTTTCTGCTCAATTCTACCCCAAAATTTCCTTATACCAAATAGTTTCCATAGCTGTCATTGAAATCAAAGCAGCAAGATCTTAAAGAGATCAAGCAGACACTTTCTGAACTTCTGGAGAACGAAAGGGATACAAATGAAACATCTTTTTTGGGACATTAAAAATCCCTACTCCTAGGAAGAAGAGACTGAAAATTACACATTCCAGGTACTACCCATGTGAATTTAAATACAGTAAGGCATTATTTCTGGTTACACACCAGTCAGCCATTTTTCCACTAAACTTTAGGAGGAACATTACTGAGACAGATGCAGCCAAGTCATGTCACTAAAATGCCATGACTGGCTGGTAGAGCAAGTCTGGGAGATTGCTGGGTATGCCTGGAAGGCAGACTGGCTATCAGGCTTTCAAGTCCTCTGTTGAGCATTGTGAGTTCAAGTGGCTTGGGTTACTTTTGGTCTATAAAAGCCTGATAAATAAGTCTACTGATAAAGATTTCACACTGAAAAAAAAAAAAAAAGTTATTTTGGGTATCAAGCAGCTACACTTTGAACTTCCTAGAAATAAGGGTCACTGAATTTAAATATCAAGGTGTAATCATTGGGCCAACAAAGCTCTGTTTCTTAGTAAAGCATCCTCCTGTTCTCCCCTTTCCTTCCTAGTTGTGTGGTTGAGCCTTCCCTTTGGCTCTATGTCTTCTGCCACCCTCAAAAGGTGAGAGAAGAGCTATGACTAGTCAGGCAAGACATACATGCTGACTTGGTTTGGCAGCACCCAGGTGTTTGACATCCACAAGCACCGAGTTCAAGAGTCCCTTCAGGAAGGTTAAAGGCAGTGTCTCCTCTCCACACCTGCCTCTTCTGAAAAACACTGGTCATGAATATCATTCACAATCACCTTCAAATTTACTTTGAGACATTGAAAGGCTCCAAGTCTGAGGGACAAGCGAACAAACTGCTTGAGGCTCGGGCCTACAGGAACTAAAATATGCAAAAATTCATGCTTTTAACATTTATTTCTTTTCTATGTTAAAAACCTCACTGTGTTCTTTAATACTTTTAAAATTCTGCAATACACAGACAACTGTACTGTGTGGTCCCTCACACTACGGGGACAGAAGAGCAAAGGCACGGTTTCAGAAAGCCATAAAAGCAGTGTGAATCTTCAAATATTTGTTATGTAACCCCAAAGAATTTCTTATACTTCATATTATTCTTAGTTTGCTTGAAATATGTTTCTTTTAAAGAATGCAAATTTGTACACAGGCAAAAAAACCCCAAACAAACAAACAAAATGGTATTAAAAACTGAAGCAAAGAAACCCAAACCACAGGTGCCAACAAGAACTTAAAATTTGAGGGATTCTGGCAACTCAACACAAATGAGCTCTCGTAGGAATACAAAAATTAGGTTAGCAGTTTCTTGTGAACATCAGGTAAAGAAAAAGGATGCCCCCAAACCACAACAAAATTACTGCCAAGAAGGTTTATGCTGCCTTTTTTCAGGGCTTGGCCACTGGTAATTAATAAAAATCAGCATCCATGTCTCTTTCCCTTTAGGTCAAAAAGGGGTGGGATGTCCTCTTCAACGTGTTCTCCCACTCCCCCAAAACCCACAGGAAAAAGTATTCAAAACCTACAAATAGCTATATATACAGGCAATGGGACATACTACACCTCTAGTCTAAGCATATGGCACGTACTCAGATGTAAGCACATCAGCAAAGGCAGTCTGCAAAATCATGATTCAGAGATAAAGTTACTTGAGATCCTCCCTATCCTTTTGTTTTAATACACTGTATGCCTTACTCTGCCTCTTTAGCATGTGCTAGTTGCTCTTGTAAGTTCCTAAAAAGTAATTCTTGACAAAGTGACGTTGGAAATTCCTACACCAAAGGACCAGAGGGAATAAGAAGCCACCTTAGAACAGCAGTCAATATGTGATGTGCTCTGGGTCAAACCCCAAGGCACCGCTTTCCAAGCGGTAACCCACCACTTGTCAGAGAATAAAGTCACAAGAAAATGAGAAAAAAAAATCTGACTCATACCTGTAACATGAAAGGATCATTTCTGACATTTTTAGTTCATACACATATTGCACACAGGCAGCCAAGGTCAGTTATCCTGGAGGGCATCTGTATCTTCAGGACAGTTTGAGATTTGGCCAGGGTGGAAGGGGCGAGGGCATGGGGAATCAGTGGGCTTGTCTGTTTGGACAGCACTGACAATGCTTTAAATATTGCAAAACAGGGAAGAGAAAATAGTGTCAAATGCCTCATACTGAGCAATGCTCCAGCTCTTTCCACTCCTTTTATAGAGGACTTCCCTTATTTCTTTTTTTTTTTCCCCGAAGAGATTAAAAAAATATACAAAGAAGTCAGTGTATTGCTCAGAAACATCTGCCAACATTAACATAAGAAAATTGAGAATATTTTTAGGATCTGCCTCTACTACGCCCATTTATGCTCCAGCAATTTCAAAACAGTATAGATCAGCTACAAATCAGCTCTACCACCTAGTTTTCCAGACAGAGCAATCAAAATATATATATTAAAAATACCTGAGTCACACTGGTGGAGCCAACCTCCAACATAATTTGAATGTGTTAGATTTAATTAGAAAGTGTTGACAAGTACACACACATTTATTCCATATGAAAAAGATAGTCACCTTTGAGATCAGCAGCAGCAGCCATCACACTACCTTGGACCTCAGTGGCCAAATGAACATCATAATGTAATATCTCTAGCTCTAAACTCCCACCTCCAAAACCACTCAAGTATTTAAATATTTGAGATTGGTAATGCTAGCTTCCAGTCTTGCCACTATCCAAATTTTACTCAGGGTCAGGATGCAGAAGACTAAAGATGCTGGCAACATCTGGAGTAGGTACTAATCTCCTGCACTCAGTGCTGTCTGTTGCCTCATGTCCCAAAGTTTCCACCAAGGTAATACACATCACACGCTTCAGAAAAGGAATTTTTGTGACTTCTCTATCTTATAGACAATAATCTAGGTTTTCTCTTGCATAGCCCATTTAAAGAAATATTAAATGTGAGTGGAAACACATCCCCCTCATCTTCCCATTGGAACTATTTTACTCAAACTGCAACCAAACACCAGAAAGCTTGCGAGCTCTTCATGTGACTTAAATCAAAACTGGAACAAAAATTCTGAATGCTCTCAACTCTCACTCACTCCCCCACAAAAAGCTTAAATACTGAACCAAGTGACCCTAGTTTCTGATTAAATAAAAGCAAATAAATGAGAGCATGCACCCTCCTGAGCTGGTGAACCTCACCTAAGCAGCCATGGCAAGAGCTGTTCACCAGCACCACCAACAGTACCTGGGGAAGGTCTGTGTCCCTGAGGGATTAGGGGGTGTGTGCGCCCATTAATTACTGTGAACAGGTAGAAACTCCCCTTTTGTCCACACAAACCAGTGATCAGATTAGTAGTCAGCCTCCACTTTGAAAAATCTCTTGCACAAAGTCCTTCTGCTAAGCAACAATGCCTCAGTAACCTGAATGAGCTGTGTAACCCAAGGGCTGGTTCCACACCAGGAGAGGCTTCTTGCTTACTCTGAGCTGCAAGCAACCTACAATGGCAACTGTACTGAGTGAAAAATTACAACTAAGATTCTGGGGCTGGGCAAAAAAGTAATCCATCTTTTTATTTTTTAATCACCGTGAGTATAAGGAGTTCTGCAACATTATGATCAGAGCATTGTGAACACCTATTAGCTCAAGGATAAACAGCTCATTTGTGCTGGGAGATGAGGGGATTTGCAGGCAAGGCAAGGAAAGTGAGCAGTGGAGAAAAGTGGAGAGGTAAGCAAACATGAAGACAGGATCACTGTAAGCAGGGTTATGGGAACACAACAGATAAAAGAGGGACCAATAAAAGAGCTTCTGGAAGCCACAGCCAGTGCCACAGAGCTAGAACAAACACCCAAAGAAAAAATCAGAGGAGGAAAACAGTGGTAGCAAACAGTGGTAGCAATAGCCAGAGTAGGAAGGGAGACTGAACAACTTCTCTAGTGGAAATAAATAATAAAGGTTAAATTTAAGGGAAAAAAAAAAAAAAGCAGCATGACATTTCCCCTCCTTTAGTGAACTTCCCCAGCTCAAACCTCTTTACCACTTCCTTTTTCGTTGATGGAATAGATACCCAGGAGGTCCTCCAGGCAGGGCAAGTGCTCAGCCCAGCCATCTCCCTGACCACCAGCCAGTCAGTCAGGCAGGCAGCACACAGCGTGCACTCAACACCTCAAACACTTACCTTGCCACAGTTACTTGTGGGCCAGAATTTCCTAAACTAAACATAAATATATTACACATTAAAGCACATACATGCAGGTATAAATTCCACACCTTCAGCTGGTGTCCCACACTGGACCTCTGAGCTAGGGCATGGGAGCCACACACTCTTAGAAGCAGCAGCAACTGCAGGATAAGTCCCACGTGCACATGTTTGCTGATGGCTGGGGGTTTATCTTGTACTCCGATTGTTCTGTGTTTTTTCAGGCAAATATTAATTTCAGTACTTAAACCACTAATCATGACATTTTCATTTTGTGTGTGCTTGGAAAAAATAATCAATTAGTGTAGGAAGATTAGACCTTAAAAAGCACAAACTACAGCAAATCACATGTAGTATCTCAGTCACCTATAACAGCCCACTCACAGCAACAGAGCCTT
Organism: Prinia subflava; assembly: GCF_021018805.1. Lineage (NCBI taxonomy): Eukaryota > Metazoa > Chordata > Aves > Passeriformes > Cisticolidae > Prinia > Prinia subflava. The sequence continues at coordinate 46,574,358 of NC_086248.1, forward strand.
AGAAATCTAGTGGAGAAGAAAATATATTCTGAGTATAAACTTTTAAACACAAGTTTTTGTCCCACAGCTCCTCTGAGCCTCACCTGGATGGCACAACTCTTATTTCAATCCTTATATTTGCTACCAAACATTAACTTTAAAGTGGGTAACTTAGCTATTAGTCAAAGTACTGCCAGGAAAACAGAACACACAAAATGCATCTCTTTGCATATGTTGTTTACTATGCATTTTCTTCACTGTTTTACCAAAATATGTGATCTCACTGCTTCAGGTTGTATTGCATAATGAAGCATGAAGGACTGGTGCAAAAGAAATCACTAGAGGGAAATTGAAAACCTTCACAATCTTCTGTACACAAACACTGGATTGGTCACCTCCTTCATGTAACTTCAGCAAAGGACCATCACTGCTCCAGCTCTTTTTGAGGTGACAGAGCCTACAAGTACTCCCCTGTAGAGTTTCTACTAGCTCCAGCATGAGGGAAATTAAGATAACTAGCAGCAACTGAAGATCTGGCAGCAAATAAGCAATGTAATTAGCTGACAGGTGGAGCAAAGTAATTATTCCTCTCTATGCAGCATTTGTGAGACCACATCTGGAGTACCTGGTCTGGTTTGGGAGTCCTGGGAAAAGAAAGACTGACGTACTGGAGTGAGTCCAGTGGATGTCCACAAAGCTGCTGCAGCACTTGACAGATGAAGGCGAGAGTGAGAGCTGGGTTTGTTCAGTGTGTCCTGGGAGATACTCAACACCTGCCTGGATGGCATCATCCAGGCTCTAAAGTTATCCCTATTCAGTTCAGGGAGATTATTTTCTTCAAATCTACAGCTCACCTCAGAGATGTTAGAAGAACTATTAAAAAGTAGTTTAATAGAAAAACTAATAATAAAGTACCTCTAGGAAGAAATCTGTTGGCTCTAAAGAGACAGCAGTTACAGAAATTAAATTTTTACAATATGATTGGGTAAAAAACCCATAGGTGATAGTTCCTTTAAACAACATTAGGAGCTTCTCCCCATTGTCCTGCTTCCCTTTCTTAAAGTGTGATGTGAAAGCGTTCAAAGCTACAAGTGTCAAAATTTAAAAGGTTTAGTGGGTTTGCATACCAACAATCACACAGTAAATCTACATGACGTGGTGTGACTGCCATTTTCAAGACATTTTCTCAGAAATTATACCTCACAGTAGCAATATACTGCTGATTATGGAAGAAATTCTTATCGCAGTTTGGGGTACCTACATTATCAGCAAACAGATTTTCTTCCCCTTGCAGAGTTGCTTACACCTACATTTTCTTAATATTTCACTTTTGGAAGAGACTGTGTCACCCTAAAGTTTGTGGGTAGCTGTTCTGGATGAAGCTCCTATGGAACATAATCACTCTTCTTCCATGGGCAGATAATGTAAAAAAAAAAAACAAAACAAAAACAAAAAAAAAAAAAAAACCACAAAACAAACCCAAAACAACAAAACAAAAAAAAAAAAAAAAAACCAAAAAAAAAGGAAAATTATAACAATAATAGTAAAAAATACTAAGTCTAGCAACAACTTAAAAATAAGCTAGTCTGATGCTATGAAAATGAACACTTATCTAACTAATCCACTCTTTCTGGTCACTGCTCTGTTGTCTCTTCTTTTTTGTGTCAGGAAGTAAAGTACAGCTTCTATAACACCACACATTGCCACACAGACAGACTCCTAGCAATCACAGGCTCATCAGGGTGGTCCTGGAAACAGTGCAGGCACAAGAGCACAGTGCTCCCCTGGGCTGCTGGGGCTCTCCTGAATCTCACATGTGAGCTCCTCTGCCCACCTTGGATCACGCTGTGCAGGCATACCCTGGGTGCCAGACTTGCTCTGCCCAAGGAAATAGAACCAAAGCAATGCTGTCCCCATGCAGGCCCAAACTGCTCTCAGCACAGTCCTGCTGTGCCACACTAGCTCTACCAGACGACAGATACCTTCTGCAAGACACAAACTCACATGACAAGCCATGGAGGGGTTGACCACAAAAGCAAGATCAAGCTGACTCGTTTAACGCCTACATCTATACACTCAGCTTCATAAAGCAGAACTTACGACTAACTTTATTGCTTGGGGAGGAAAAAAAAAAAACCCCAAATAATGTAACCTCATGATTCTGAATTAAGATTTACTGAAAATGTAAGCAGGAGCAGAGACAAGGTTACCTCACCCTTAAAGAAGTCACTGAATCACACTGATGGTCAGTGGTTTAAAAAAAAAATCTATAAATGAAAGAATTTTTTTAACCTTTTACAGTACCAGCAGCAAATTGCTGTGAATGTCGAGTCATCAAGCAGTGCAAAGCGATGCTCTCCCCACCCTGCCTGCCACGACTGAGGAGGAGGAAAAGGGACACAGTCTTCCCTGCACACTTTTATCTGCAGCCCTATTTGTTCCTTTTTGGCAGCCCCACTTGAACATTAGGACAAGGAGTTCTGCAGTTTTTAGACACGCCAGTAATGCTGCCCTAAGCAAGAAAGACAGTCAACGCTTGTCTTCTACCTCCCCGAGTGCACAAAAGGTCACTTCCGACCTTCAAATGTAGGGGACCTTGCTTCTTCCACAAGGTCACAACATTTAGCAGCTCTCTTCTCAGTCAAATTTTTGGGCTCACTACTTTTCCTACAAAAGAGACACCCCTGGAGATGTGTCCAAAAGAAATTGAAGCCAATGCTATGTGTGAGGTTTTTTAAGAGCATACACCCTGCTACACTGAGAGTTAAATCTGGCTCTTCAGCTTGTCAGCTCCTGCACACTGATCTTATCCTAGTTGTAGGCTGATAGGCTAACGAAGTTTTTCAACAGTGAATACCGCTGATAAAATGGGTTTCATTAAACACTTTTTCCTCCTTTTAAAGGTGGTTTGCCTCAGCCTTTCTGAATAGAATAGATATTAAAAAAATAAAAATTAAAAAGAAAATCCAACAGCTATTTCTCTTCACAAGTCCAAAGTATGAGGTCTTCTGAATATAAAAATCACTGACCATTCAAAGATACGTGGGGAATCTAATATTTGGAAAGAAAAGCTTGCATATTTAGCTAAAGACAGTAAATTAAAATTACGAATAACTTCAGATACTGTGCTACTCAAAAGATTAGTTTTATTCCTTCTTGAAGAGAGAGAAACCAGCAAAACATTTTCAATTAATTTGGAAACAAGACTGAGAGTGTTTCTTGATGAAGTCACCAATTTAAATGCTGCACATCCAAAAATTTCATAATCTGTTGGCTGTCTCACAGATAAACCCCAGAAGGAAATTTAGGAGTTTTCAGTTACTTCCCAGGGAGGAAGACAGGCAACAAAACTGGTATTTTTGCTGGTCTTTAGACAAAAATTTTGCTGGATATGAGCTCCTTCTCTGTAATTCAAAATTTATTAGCATACAATGACAGCATGCAAGAGGACCTGTTCACAGGGAGCCCTAAAGAAATGCAAGAGGCCCTCCACCATTTACCTCATCACCAAGAACAAACATCGAGCATTTACATAGAGCTTAAGACAAGAAACAGTCTCATTGCCTACTCAGAGAACAGAGGTTTTCATACCAAGTCTTAGAGATGCTCTTTTTTCTTGGAAAAAACATATCATAGCTGCCTAGTGAAGGGGCGCCCACAAAGAAAAACCAGTCCCAAGAACAAACAAATATCCTTTCTTTTAAGGGTGTGAGAGTTTGTTTTGCTTACATCTGCTCTCCCCCTGGGGTGAAAGCAGGTGGCTGGAGAACACAATCATCACTGTCTCTTCCAAACAGAGCTTTGGGCTGGTCTTTGCTGCTAAGTCCTAAGAAACGACCAGGTACAGGATGAAGCTATGTACCCAGCACTTTCATCATCCAGTGATGGTTTCTGGCTCGGAGAACTTCTGAACTAACAGACAACTATTCTTCTCAATTATTCTGTGTTGCAGCAGCCCTCATGTTAGAGGGTAGAAATAAGCCGAGACTCAGACTTCTTGTTTAGTCCAACATGAAAACAACATCTCAACAGGATCCTGGTTTATTCCTCTTCACAGCTTAGTCATCTTAACTCTAACGATCCGCTGACCCTGGCTGCTGGTTATTTCCTGCTAAACTCTGACTGCAGGTATCAGTTTGCAGACTCTGACTGCAGGCTTTTACCCAGCTAGACTGTGACTGCAGGTTACAACAACAGGCTCTAACTGCAGACCCAGACTGACCTCACAGCAGAGATTCTAACTCCCCAGGATCCTTCTTCTTCATGATCCTCTCGTTCCCTCTTCCACAAGATTCCTCCTCCGCCATGATTTCCCCCTCAGCAGCTAGGCCGCTGCCTTTTATCACACCTATCTTTATTGGCTATAGCTGGGACTCATCAGGGACGAGGCTGTATTGGGTAATTAACACAGCTGTTACTTATCAGGGACGAGGTCACCTGTATTCCCTTCTCCTACAATTCTGGGCAAGAACATCAACTTTAACTATAAGCCCAAGAGCAATTCTGTGGCTTAAAGATCAGGTACAAAGGGGGAAAAAACCCAACATACTTGTTAAAAAAAAAACACCAAAAAAACCCCGGATGCAATTATCTGTACATTGTTATCAGGAGCCAAGATAGGAAATACATGATATTCCAAAGTCATGCCAGGAAAACCTTCAGAGCTATCTTTTTTCTAAGTGGTACAGCTGCAAGTCAAAGATCAACGTTACACAAAGTGCTCTTTCACACACAGGTTGTTCAAAAACAAGGGAGGTTGAAAGGTCTTTATTAATACAATAAAAGGCCTTCAAATGAATGTTAAAGTTTATTCATTAAAAACCAGCAAAACAAAAAACCCAACCCCACCCCCTCCCCACCCCCAACAAGTAAAATAGTAGAAATGCTAAAGAAAAAGGATGCTAGGAATCACCAGACTGGTCATTAGAGAACTCTCATGGAATGGTAAAGGTTTTCTTTAAAAAAGCACAAACCTGAATGGGCATTTAATAATCATCTTCACTCTCACAGCCTGTTTAACTTCTCTGTACAGCTTCTTATAGCAAATTTAGACCTGCCATGATTGAGATTATCTGGCAAAAATATTTTCAACTTGGACTATACCAAAAAGGCTTGAGAACTATTTTGGTCAAATCTGTTACCAGAGGAAAACTGGAGCCAAGAGGAAAAGGACAATTTTAAACAGAGAAGATCTTTCACGCAAGCCAAGCCAATAATTTGAGGTTTCCTCCTTACTCCTCCCAAAATCACTAAAACGAGTTATTTTCATGTTAAAGTGGTGCCAATCACTGGTTTTCTGTTAAAGCAAATGTCCTCAATCACACACAAGGGCAGCTTCCTCTGCCTGCTACAGCCAACTCTTCCCTTGTTCTGTTCAATGTCCCTTCACCCAGGCTGCTTCTCCTCTTTTTCATACATTGCCCTGATGCCATTACCATCACTTTCAGCTTCAAAACACTTCCCAAAATCACCACTGCGAGCAGCAACACTTTGGTGAATAAAACAGTATTCTCCAAGCATTTTTGGAAGTTTCAGTAGTGATGGTACCTTTTGCCTGAAATGTAAGGTCTCAATTTCAGGTTATAATTGTCCTCACAAAGGGAAAGCTTTAGATGGTAATCTGTCTTTCAGAGCTCCCAGAGCCACAGCAAGGGAGCTTGGAGGATGTGCAGATGATATTCCAGAGGCCACCCCAAGAGCTGTGAAGCAAAGTGAGCTAAATGAGGTAGAGTCTTTTTCTTCAGGGCTGGTTGGTGATAGTGCCTTTGTTTTGGACAGAGCAGACTGACTGCTCTCACTGCACAGGATTTGCTACTATTAAAAGTATCTCTGGCTCCTCTGAGGAGCTCTGACTGGGACCCTTTGTACTTTAAAGCACTGAATACATCATTTACAGCCACTTCTCAACATCCCTCCTTTCTGGTTGTAGCACAGGGAACCTAAAGCAGGATGGAACAAAGAACTTCCCTGGGCTAGAAAAGGCCTCCAGTCATTGTTGCCTCCTAAAAAATCCACCAAAATAGAGTAAAATAAATAAGCACTGAAGGGTCACCTTCCCCATTCTCATCAAAACATTCTCACATTGCAGCTGCCTTGTAGAGTTTATCACATTAAACCACATCTCAGTATGATGAACATCAATGAACTTGCTCTAAAAAAATGAGGTTTCTGCCTTAAGCAAGAAGGACTTATTACTCACTGATACATTAGAAAATTATAGTGTGGATGGGACAACTTTTAGAGGTGCAAGACTTCTCTGAATCAGGAGAAGCTGGGCAGGAAAATTTGGGGTAACCTCTCCCCTTAGCACCTTGTCACAACTAATATGAGCAGATCCATTCAAACTAGGATGTCTTTGATACCAGAAAAGGAGCTGCACTTTAGGAAGGGCAAGTTTAAAATTAATTTGCTGTCCTCTTCCCTCTTGAAAAAAAGATTTAACCTCGACCATCTAATTCAACTCAGTCGATACTGCCAGGCTATCTTTTTTGATAGTTTTTTCTGATGAAAAACATTTATTCAGATTCATGGTATACAAGGAATAGAGCTGGTCAGGAAAAATCTGACAGTCATTTTCTGCGAGATGATTTAGTTCCATCCACACCTTAAAGCTCTGCAAAACTGCTGCTGATTTTATACTCCAGTAAAAAGTCAAGGTGTCAAAGGTTCTATTTTGCTCCAAACAGGTGGCAGTATTTTGAGTTGAAATCCTTGCTTTCACAGCAAGTTACCATTTAAAACAGTCTGAAGCAAGATGAGGCATCATGTTTTGATTGACTTGAAGTAATAGGATTTTTCACCTCCCCCAGCAGAAGTAGTGATATTGTTCAATTTTGTTTCCGTTCCAAGTGAAGTTCCAAAAAAGCTCTACAAAAAGTGATTGCTTTCCTGCAGCCCGTGGTAATGACAGCAACAGGGTACTTCTCCTTGGCTGCAGCTCCTGTAAGATCAGGCCTGATTTCAGGGCTCAAGGACACCTCCCACAGACGGGTTTAACTTGACCACTCTCGAAGCAGGGGGCGGATTGCCTGCCCGAAACCAAAGCCCTGCTTGGGCTGGCAGCGAGGCTGCCCCGGAGCACAGCACTAACGGGGCTCACGCTGGCTCCCGGGGAGCGGCACACACTCCTCACGCACCCAGACAGCCTCGGCTTTCATGGCACACCTGCACCTGTCATTTCTCTGTCTGGAACTCAGGCACTCAGGGCGAAACCCAAGACACGATGCAAATGCTAGAAATCCCAATTCTTCTACACCTGCATGTTTGTCATCTACTGAAATGTAAAGTTGGTTTTTTGTGGGGGTTTGTTTGTTTGGATTTTGTTAATTTTGTGGAGTGGTTGTTTGTTTGTTTGGGTTTTTGGTGGGGTTTTTTTTTTAATATATAAATTATTACTACCTTATCAAAAGCAGGTTAGGGTTTTTAAACTCTAATAGCTAACCTTAAGCCACTGTAGGACCAAGCCAGACATGCAGCAGGCAGGCAGATTAAGCCCTGAAGTTTCACGTCCTTCTGAGGCACCTTGCATTGGGTGGCCCTGGCAGCATTTCCCCCGCTGTGGGAAGGCAGCTCTGAGGGGCACAGCGCACTCAGCACGGCACAGCAGGCAGCCACATCCCCGGCTCCAGGGAGAGGCATCGACAGGAGTCACAACGCAGGGTGCTCCACACCGAGACACGCAAACCCTTCTGTGGGTTTCTCCTCAAGTAAACGGCTGACTTGCACAATACAGATCTGCAGGCCTTCTGTCACCAAAGGAATCCTTAATTGCTGGATTTCAATGAGACTGCTCGGGTGAACTAGACTTGTCAGTTCAAGTCCTGTTTTTGGAGTAATGGGTCAAAACGACTTGTGAAGGCACTTCTGTGGGAGCTGCAGGGGTGGGAGAGGGCCAGGAGTTACTGGTTTTCTCCCTCTGGAAGGAAGGTCACTTTGACAATACACACTGCCAGCAGCAGACTTGCCCATAAAGCAAATTACAAAGCACTGTCCATGACACAAACACCAATATTATACATTCAAAGTAGTGCCCAAACTGAATTAAGCAGAACTTTACAGAACAAGTTTGAATCAAATATTAATGTGCACCCCGGAGAGAAGGATGAAGGGAAAACACATGCCTCCAACTCTTTTCCTCCCTGAAGTAAAAGCACAGTAATGCAGCAAGACAGAAGAAGTGAAGGTGCTGGTTAAATAAAAGTAATTTGGCATAAGATGGCCAACATCGCTAAACTTTCCTTAACACAATTAAACATATGATATTGTAGATATACCATATCACAGTGTGAAATCATCACAAATGTGTTGGACAGTTTTCACTCACTTTAGCCACAATTTTATTACACTGTAAATCAGTGCAGATGATACCATGTCCAGATTAGTACATTCAGGTTAATTCAGCTAAGCCACAGGGCCAGTGGTCACAAAGGCCCTCACCATATCAGACTCCACTCATGAATTTCAGATTACACCATTTAGGTATTTCACATCAAGATATTGTGGAATCTGTTGTAGTCTGTCAAAAATAACTAGTTCCTCAGCAATGTTTATCTTACTCATACAAATTAGAAATTTATCTCTGGGTCCTAACTTTTAGAGACACTTGTTAAAATGATTAATAACCAACTTTTCTATAACACCTTATTCATTTCTGGCTTACACTGACTGCCATGCCCATATGCCAAAGTCTTTTGTCCCTCACTGAAGATATCTATTTACTGAACATCAAAATCATTTCCAGAGAAGGCTGTTCAGAGTTTTATACTTAACTGGTATTTTATGCCACTACGTCTTTCACCAGCAGGCAACACAGAATTTCTGAAACAACATGCCTGAAAAATAAACCACAAAACACCACAGCCAGTGGCCTACCATCAGACAACTTCACATTGAAAATTGTTTCTTTTGCTAAAGCCAGTGGCCTACCATCAGACAACTTCACATTGAAAATTGTTTCTTTTGCTAAAGACAAGCCACACAGATGAGGCAGTAATTTGTTGGAGATGGAGAAGAAGGATGCTTACAGGCACCCTCTAAGAAGCATCTGAACATTTCAACAAATCTGCAGCCTACTATCAACAAAATACAAATTTCTAAAACATTAATTAGTCAATCTTTCTTTCTCTTTTTCATCAAAACTACAGCTTTATAGGGTAAAAAGGGCCCAAGAAGGAACCCAATGTCTTTTTCACAAGAGATACCATTCTTAAAATTGTTCTTATATTGTGAAAAGACACTGACCTACTGACATGCATCAAGTGCTACCAGTTTTCTGAGCACACACATTAAGGTGCTGAAAACTCCTGAATCACTGGGGCAAAGATAACAACGTTTCCACTTTACTGATACTAAATAAATGTGCAACTTTAAAAAATGATCTATAGCCCTTCCAGTTTCCCACTGTGTCAAGCAGTGGCTACAATGGATGTAACTGAGAAGCTGGAGATGTTGCCTTCCCTCCCTTCCCACTCTGGTATTTTTCTTCTGCACTCCTTTGTTCACTTAACAGAACTTTGTTTGAAGTGTGTTTTTACTCCTTCACTGCATGACCAACCCACACAGTCAGAAGACAGGCTTATAAAAACCACAGATCTCCAGCAGGGAGCTCAACGGTGGGTGTAATATTGGACACAGCTCTCCATTCATCATGCACATTCTCTGGATTTTAAGTTGACAGTGTCCCTTTAGCTTACTGTTCCTCCTCATGGGAGACCAGACAAGTCAACCCTAATGAAAACACTTCCTCCACCAGCACAAAAACAAACAGATCTTCACCTGCAACTGCTCCCAGAATGCTAGTTAAAGAGGCATCAAGACAAAAAGAAAAAAGAAATTAAAAAAAAAAAAAAAAAAAAAAAAAAAAAAAAAGGGGTGTGGGAAGGAGATCCTGGAAAGTGTTACAGCTGCAGGGACGGTGGAAGGAAGGATGTGGGAGTTAAGGAGGTTGTATACAAGGAGGAAAATGACAAGGTCCCAAAGGCGTTCCCAGTCTTGTGCATGCATTTCAAAAGCGCGGTCCGCCCTGGTCACTCGTTATTTAGCATTTTAAAAATCAGAGCATATCAGAGTGATTGACGAGCAACTGCAGAGGGTTGCTTTCCACTCAGCCCAAACATTCTCCTCCAGCACCTACCTACTCAAGCCCTGCCCTCCCCGTCCCTGCTGAACGGACCAGGGTACCATGGTCTTGCTCCCACAAAGTGACCCCCTTTCCTGGCCAGCCCTCTCCTCAGAGCTCAGGCACACGCAGAATCCACACAGAGCAGAAATCAGGCGAGATCCCGAGGAAGCAGAGGCCAAACTGAGCATTATTAAGGAGGTCGGGCGACACGTACACTGTGGCTCTGCAGACGCAGCAAAACGCTGGCACTCATGGTGTGGCGTTTGGTATCTCTCCCTAACCTAAAATGTAGCTGAAAAGGAACTGGCACTAGATCAGCGGCCTCGTCTGGGAAGGAACAGAGAGGCTCTAGGGGAGAGACAAGAAACAAGCCTCTTTTCACATCCTACCACCCTTGGGCATTTTGTGCGTCCCTTCTTTCTTCCCTGAAAGAGGCCTTTGTCACAGACGCGCAAATCCTATACGATTTATTTCAGAGGGAGAGAAGGTCTTTTTATTTCTTTCCCCCCCTCCCCTTTTTCGCAGTTCGGCGACAACAAATACGTCCCTGTGCTGCGCCCCCTCCCATCTCCCCGGCCGGCGTCCGCGGGGGCGGGGGACCCCGACACGGGCGACCTGCGGGCACGCAGGGGCCGCGCACGGGCGGTCCCCGGCGCTCCCCCGGCGCTGCCCGCGCTGCGGCCGCGGCTCCCGGCGGGGGAGGCGGGCGCGGGGTCCGCGTGTGCCTGCGTGGGGGAGACCCGCAGCAGCGCGGCCGCCTCCCCTCGCCGGGAGCCCCCGCACCCCATCACCGCTCGGGCGCACAAAGGAAACAGACCCGCCGCAGCATCCATCCATCCATGCGTGCATCCCCCCGCCCCCTCTCCCCCGGGCGGGCTCCTGCCCCTCCGGTACCTGAGGCGGCTCGGCTCAGCTCAGCGCAGCGCGGGGCCGGGGCGGCGCCGCCGCACTCGCATCCTCCTCGCTCCGCTCCTCCGCCGGCTGCCCCCGCCCGCCCGCCCGCCCGCCCGCAGCGAGGGGCGCCGCTCCGGGCGCCGCTGCCTCTCCCCGGGGCAGACGCGCTGCGCCGAGCCGCGGCCGGGCGCGGAGGCGGCGACTCCGTGCGGCGGCACAGCCGCAGCCTGGGCAGGGATGAGCTCGCACGGGCTGTCCGCGCCGCTGCCGCCGCCTCGCCTCGGCTCCGCTGCGCTCCGCCCGGGCAGCGCGGCTCGGGCGCTCCCTCCCACCGGGGCTCCTGACAGATGGCGCAACCGCAGCGCCGCCGCCGCCCGGCCCGCTCGCCCGCCCGGAGCCGGCAGCCCCCCCGCCCGCCTCGCCCCTCCGAGGGGGCGGACCCTGACTGACAGCGGCGCCGGCCAATGGCGAGGCGTGGCCCGCAGCAGCCGCCACTCTGATTGGTGAGCGGCGGGGGAGGCGGGGCGCGCGGCCGCGGGCGGGCAGCGCCCACCGACGCCCCCGGGCAGCGGCCGCCGCTCCGGGCGCTCGGCGCGGCCGTGACGGAGGCGGACCCGGGCTGGGAAGGGAAACGGGGGAGAGGAGGAGGGAGAAGGAAGGAGAGGAGGGGTGGTCGCTCTGTGTCAGGGTTCGCCGCCGGCAGCTGCCAGCGCCGGAGCGGTTTCCGATGCTCAGCGCGCCGCTGGGGTGCCTCGGGAGGAGGAGGCAGGAGTGAGCTGAACGTCTCAACATACCCGATGAATGGGAGAGCAGTCTTGAGCAGATTACGCGTCTTTGTGAAAGACGACGGCTTATTCTACTATTATGATTTTTTTTATCCGTAATTCTTGAAATTGGCAATAGCGGGTGATAAGGCAACGGCGATAATGGAGTAAGCGGAGGTTTTCCGGAGTTACGCTTTTATTTCTTTTCCCACATGTAATCTCGGAGTGTTCAGCCAGCCGTGTTGGAAGGAGCGTCAACCAACCCCACGATGTTTGTCTTTCAGGGGTGCTCCTGCTGTCCCCACAGCACCGCTGATCACCTTTGCTGGCGCTTCGGTCTTGCACTGTAGCCGAAGATGTGCGGGCTGCCCTGTCCTCCCGTCACGGGGCACCCTGCTCCACAGGCAGGTGATTGGGAAAGTTCCCTGTACACCTTGTTCCCTTCAGGTTCTCAGCAATGCCATAAACCTTCCCAGCATTTCTCAGGGTGTTGCATCCACCTCCAACGCCCACTGAAAGCGCCACATGCTCCAGCTTCAGGTGCTCTCCCCGGCAGCGCCCCGTCTGTGACCTTGGGTGCTCCCATGCTGACAGATTGGCACATCTCACTGTCACTCGTCTCCTAGGCTTGGAAAGCTCTTTTGCCTTAGGACTGGAGAAATTGCAGTTTAGACTTCAACAAGAACAGGAGAGACATACATAATACAAATGCAGAGGGGGAAGAAACTTAATTAAATAAGTTGAAATAGCAAAGAGAACTATGAACACAAGTTTTCAATAAATTAGGTTTACATTTCTCTCCCACTTCTCCCTGGATTTCATTTTAGTATGCTGGTATTTAACCAGAGAATTGTGTCGTCATGACAATTTGATTTCTTGATAAAATTACAGTTTTACGAGTTCAAATATAAACTTGTTTCTTATCAAGATGTTTGCAGCTGAGTGTTCAGAGCAAAAAGGGTTTCACTTTTTGTCTCGGTGAGTGCGTAGGTTGTGTGTAGGTGACTCTTGATCATTACATTTCAGGACCAAACAGAGTTTGTCCCACAAATTCACATAAAGAATTTGGAGAAGATGGGGAATTCCAAAATAAAACGTCACTTGTGTCACTTCTCATTTTAAACCTGATAGTAGATGTACAAAGAAACAAGTTTTTCAGGCTCCTAGGCAGCTCGTTTTTGGTTTCCATCCTAATCCTTCTATGCAGATTGATTTTTTTAAAATAATTTATTTTACCATGTAAAAGGTATAATCAACACAAGAGTAGAAACGTATAGATCAATTGAAAAGTCAGCTTTTAATTTTCCTCCTATTGGATGAAAGCTGCAGCTTGGTGGAGAGGTCTGATTGTGCCTTTCCAGAGGCACTGATTGGGATCCTGATCCTGTAGACCTTGAGGAGCTCAGGCTGCAGCATCGGGCCAGCAGCAGGCAGCAGGTACCAGTTCATGCAGAGCAGAGCTTCAGCCCAGGGCAGTCTGGGGGCAGAGCAGATTTATGAACTTCCAGCTTGGAGACTATCAGGACTGCAAATGGTGTCTTAACACTCCAGCATGTGGCTCTAGGGAAAGGGGCATTTTCCCATGCCTTGTTTGCCTTTTTTATGGGTTTATTCGTAATCTTACCTCCTCACAAGTCAATAGAGGTTTCTTGGGGACCTTAAGCACCTTGGAAATTAATCAAACAACCAGATATTCTTTCTGCAAAAGCTACAGGAAAGAAATGCGCTAAATTTTATAATCAAAAAAGTGGGAATAAAGAATGTTTGTCAGAAATTTGAATGCTCTTGCTCTGAATGAAAACCAGAATGGCACAAAGGAAAAAAAATACAGACAAAAACCTACTTGACACTCTTTTTTGGACCAGACTAGAAAGTAACCAACTAATCAATGAAAACAGACCAAAACAATATCACACAGCAGTCACAAAACTGCTGTAAGCCTGGGCAGACAAACTGGCTCAGCAGCGTGTCATTGAAAGTCTGATTCTGAGCTGGTATAGCTGAAGAGGAGCAAGGTGTGGAGCCAGGAATCAAGTGCTGGAAGTTGCAAGAGAAGCATAGGAAGAAGCCTTGGGTTTCCCCTTTGGGGTACCTGTACTTCCCTTAGGATCACAAAGCTGCTGAGTTCCTGCAGCCCCATGGCAGAGTGCTGGAGTGTTCCCTCTGCCTGAGTCAAGTCCACGTGGCCCCACAGCAGCTCCTCCTCACTCAAGTCTTGCTCTGTAGTACTCACCACCATGGTTTGACTGTATCGATGTTTGTCTTCAGGAATAACCCAGAAAATCTGGTAGACATTCTCCCAGTTAAACAGAAGAAATAATTAAATTTACCTACATAGCATACATAGGAATGGTTCTTTATACTCTCCTCTTATTCTCTCAACTTTTCTAAATACCTTAACCTTAAGTCCATGACACTCTTTTCTCTCACCTTCATCTGTGTAGCCTTCCTCCTCATGCCAAACTATTTTCTCCTTTCTCCAACCTCACTTGAAAACACATATTCATTAAAATCTTGAAATAATGTCCACTGAAATGCTGCTTTTCCATCAGTCATTTTCATGGAAATACTGCCAAAACCTGAAATTTACATTCACATGAGCTAAACAATGTGGTATCACAAATTTTCTCCTTCCTATTCCCTGTTCCTGTATTCTTATGGAGATACATGGCTTCTCACAGCAATATGAAAATTACAGAGTCTGATTAAGATTTCATAGTATTAATAATTTAACATCTGGAAATACAGGGTAGCAGTCACAAAATGACACACAAGTGTCTTTTGGACTTGTCAGGGGGCAAGAAGTCAGTGACAGCTATCATGAATGTATGCTGAATAAATAATATCCACAGTTTTCAATGAAAGGTAATGTTTTGAGAAGCAAAACATATGGCTGTAATAGCAAAGAGATGTAAAAGCAGCTCTTTTGTAGAACAGGGCAGGACATCAGTTCGGTTTCCTTGGTTGTGTGAAGCTACTCTTAGTAAAACTAGGCTGACTCTCAGGAATAATCATCAGAATTATTTGCTGGATTCTTCTGAGCCATAATTTGTAAAAGTCAGGTCCTAAGGAATTTGTATTTTAAATGATCCCCAAAGTATTAAATGATATAGTGCCTTTATTTTTTCTTTCTTTCTTTTTTTTTTAATAACAAATGTTTCGATTGAGATTACCTTTTGTAAGGATAAACTAACATCATGCTCAAATTCTTCACTCAAACCAATACACTAGTCACAGACTGATAGGTCACTAATCTGCTTCACCATTTTATCTCCTGTCTTACACTTCCCCCCTTTTTACATTGCTAACTTGGCAACACTTCCATTCGTTTTGGTTTTGGCTGGGTGTATTTTACCAGCTTGTCATGTATAGCATATTATAAATAATTACAGAGTAGTGGAGGGGGGGAAAGGGATCTGAACTTGCCTACAGTATTTTAGGAGGCTGACAGTATTTTCTTCAAACATCCCACTATATTTTCAGGAGGTGCTTCAACTGGTGAGTGCTAAATGGGTCTTGCTGACTCACAGGTGATTACTGCCAGGGAATGCTGAGGTGGCAGGTCTGCCTCCCTGGGGACAACATCTTTGAGGTGCGAACAGCAACCTGAAGGAAGCAGTAGGGGAGTTTGAATTGAGCTCTTCATCATGCTCATCAGCAATAGTCACACTAATACACAGAAGCTGAAGGAAGGGTATTGGCAGGGATAGGAAAAGAGCACTTTGGCATTTGTGTATTAGGTAGATCATTTGTGGGAGCAAGTAGACAGAAGAAACATAATCACCTTATATATTTAAGGAATAAACAGAAGAGGCTTTCCTTATTGCTGTAGAGGGTATAATCTCAAACATTCACATTCATACAAGACTGCTTTTCTAACTGTCTTAGAATATCCCAGAAACAAAAATTGGAAGAGGTGTTTCCTCAGACACTACACAGAGGTTTTCCAAAACCAGCAAAGCAGGTGTTAAACTGTAAGGATAGCATCTTCAAATGGCATCATGCATTTTCTAAAAGTTAAATTTCCGTGCTTATGAGCTCCAGATGTGTTTGCACTCTCTGTGGCTACACATGGACACAGGGGAAAAAACAGATGTGGGACAACCTTGGGAAATCCAGAAATGACATAAAAATATTAAAGACATTTTTCATAACTTCAAGATTTCTTAGAACTCACATCCTAGTCAAGTCAGAAAAAAAATTCTTACACTTATTTTATGTACTCAAATAAACATTTAAAATTCTCTATGAAAGTTGTAAAAGGTATTGACTTTCAGTACAAATATTTTTTAAATGACAGTGAGAATCCTATGGGATAAGAACACTGGGGACCAAAGTAATTTGTTGCATTTATAATCCAACCAAGGAATATAGCAGTTCTCTTCTTGGGATAGTGTATTTTCAAAGATATAGGAGGCAGTGTGTATATTACATCACACAATTTTTTGTATACACAAATGTACAGTGTGTATATTACATCATATAATTTTGTAGAGGTGAGGAACAGGTATAACAAATATACTTAAAGATGTGTCATTCTGCTGGCATTAGCCCTCTGCTGAGCATCAGAGGAATGCTGGGAAGGCTGGCTTCCTACAGTAGAATAAAGCCCAAGTTTATTCTTAAATACCACTTTCTTCATTTACCTGTAGGCACCAACACCATAGTAGATGCACTGATAAACCGCACATGTATTTCCAGGAAATAGGCCCACATAGGGCTTTGTGATTCCCAGAAGCATTCACTTTTCGAAGAACTACCTCCAAATGCCAAAAAAACCCCACCCAAACCTAGAAGTAAACAGTTTCTTGTCTGTCACTGTCTCCAAGCCACACAGAACTAACATAGCAATTTTCAGGTCTGAAATGTCAGCAGGTGCTAAGAGATAACTGACTCTATGAGGATACTCAGATTATCTGAGGGAGAACTTTGACCATAGTGCTTCTGTCCCCAACATACAAAAAGGGGATGAAAATGTCTTCTTACTTGTGCAGCCTGAAGATTAATTACTATTTGTGAAGATTTATAAATATTCGGGGCAGGCTGTACTGCAGAAACATGAAGAAAATTAGTAATACTCTTTCCATTGTGGGGCTGAATTTTTGTACAGTGCCACCTCCTGAATGTGAGGAGAGGCATATTTCTATTTTTCTCTCATCCTTTTGGCCATTACGTCACCAAATGAGTCAGGATCCTCTCAAAAAACGATTCATGTTCCTGTGACTAACTGCTGCATGCACTCAGGGAGGCTACAGCAAGGTTACGTAAACTGTCCCAGTTCTGGTACTACCCAACAGTTGAACTCTTGACCTTCCACTTCTCATGTTCTTTTAATCTATTTTTGGATGTGATTTCCCAGTTTGCTTGGTTTGTTGGTTTGTTGTTGGTTTTTTTGGGTTTTTTTCCCTAGTGGTAAAACAACCCAGAGATCTGTCAGCTGGAAGTAGACTGGTTCCATGTGTATCATTAGCAAAGACGTATGCTAATGAGCTTATTAGAGGGTTGGGAGAGTTCTTTGGTTGCCTGCACTCCTCCTCCTGGAGGCTGCAGTCATCAGTCAGAAGCAGTGGGCTGTCCTTTGCCTGGTACAATTATTAGGAAAGTACAAATTACATATCTCAGCAGGGAGTTTCCAGCTATCTGCTGACAGTGGAGTGCTGGTGGGTGTTCCCACAATTTGGGGTAGGGGCCGAGCTTCTCACAGATTGTCTTATATGCCTTCTTTCCCAAATCTGCCCCTTTCTACTCATGCTCACAGAGGCTGTGTTCTCACTAGTGCCCCATCTCTTTGTCCCTACCACACACCAACAGCCTTGATGCACTGTTTTACTGACAGTAACCCTCTTTCTAATGAGGTACTGACTTGTGCACTGGATTCCAAGTAAGCATTAATAAGATTTGCATTTGCTTTCAGCTTATTGATCAGAGCTTCTTCCTCTGGTGTTATCTCCCAGGAAAACACATCCAAGCCAGCAGTGTGCTCACTGTGCTCTTTACCCACACTGTGTCTGCTGGCACCTGCAAATGGATGTGATTCAGTGCAAACCTCCCACCAAGCAGCCTTCACCTTGCTGTCATCACATTGGCAGCACCGTGGGATGCTGTTGTGGAGCTGCAGGTTTGAATGCCACTGCCCTCCTTTTGCATCATTCTCACCTCCTGTAGTATTTTGAACAGACTACTTTGTTGACAATGTCAAAGTGAACCTGTGCCCTCATCGGCTTATTTTCTAACTGGGAGTCTTTATTGCTTGGCAATTGCGATTGCATCTGTCATTAGGGATGAATTCTGGATCCTTCAGCTGAAGAAAAACCAATAATCATGGCACTGTGCCATAGCTGCCTGTATACAGATGACTGTGCTCATCATTTGGACATTCCCTGGCTGCACTGGAAAACAGAGACAGGATGTAGTGAAGCCAGGCAGAAGCAGGAACAAAATAAATGCGGCCGCACTGCTCTCTGAGATGTGCAGCCACATGCTGAACACATGTGTCAGCACTAAGCTGTCTTCACCCAAGTGCAGAACTAAAAGCTTTCTAAGACTGCTTCTACCCCAAAAGAGTATCTACTCAGTCTGGAACAGATGACCATTTTGCTGAACTGTTCAAATCTCCTGTGATTATCAAATTTTAAAGTGCCTAAATATGAGATTGCTCCTCAACAAGCCTCCAAGCTGGAGCTGCATGCAAGGGTGAGGAGCAGTTTCCCATGTAAGTGCAAGATTTAAGATGAACCAGACCCAAATTGTTAATCCACTAGTAGAAGAGAGAAAACACAGAATGTACCCATATGAATGTAAACCCCAAATGCAGAGAGGTAAAATCTAGCCAAACAAAATTAAAAGGGAAAAATTAATAATCTGAGGAGTAATAAAGGTCTCCCTGCACAAAGACTTTGTATGCAGTATTCATGGAAAGAGAAGTCATTGAGATTAAATGTACTGATAAAAGAAATAATGTGAAGTAACATTGTCAAGCAGGCAGGAAGTAAGACCAAGAATCAGATTTTGCAGACATGGTATTAATGTGGTGCAAAGGCATGGAAACAGAAATGATGCTGTAAACCTCAGAAAACCCAATGCTATGAATACAAGGTAGTTTTAAAAACACTGTTCTGAAATGAAACCCCATGATGCAAACCAAAAAAAAAAAAAAAGAAAAAAAAAAAAACAAAAAAAAACAAACCACCAAAAAAACCCTCAGGAAATCAAATGCAAAAGAAGCAGTAGGATTGTAGGAAATACTTCAAGCAATAAGATTTTTCAGTCTTTGAGAGAAAAACTCAGTCAGCCAAAGTACTGTAATGGTGGTAGGATGGTACAAAATTCGAGCTGCCAGCATTACACTGAGTCCCTTGAATGTGAGGTCGTGGTTGTCACTGTGTGAATGTCTGTACCAACTCAGGTGGGATAAGCATCTTCTCTTACACAGATCACAATGACTCTGTGTGTGAATGTTTTACTGCACCCTTCTCTTACACACTTTTCCTACCAGGAACAGCAGGATGTTCTTTCTTTCCAGATGCTTTCACATGCTTCACTTCAGTGTTTATTTTCATTTCAGAACTAAGAATTTGGCTGGTAATCAAGCTCCCTTCTCCCAAAAGTGCCTTTTGGGTGTCCCTGAAGCATGTATGTCACTGTGCTTCCACTTTCCCTGTGCTGTGACTAGATGAGGAAAAGCTCAGCAAACACCACAGCCAGGACAAGACAGTTGGAGTTCATGACCAGATCCCCTCCTAGATGAGGATTGCTTGCTTTGGAGAAGCAGGATGATTCCCAGTGTTTCATGGCCAATGGTGGCAATGTCAAAAGCACCCAGGTTAGTCAAATGGCTCCTCTACAAGATTATGGACCTCATCTAGATAAAGTTGGCAATGGCATTTAGACTCCTATCTGCAGAAGAAGTGAGTAATCCCTGTCAACAACAGAAGTGGGGTTAGCTGAATCTCCTGGGAGCAGCATGTATCTCACAGCCTTTTGCTGGACAAAACCTGGTTTGGTAGAGTTAAGTAAGTGGAATAAAATTTGACTGTAATCACAGTAAAATGTGCTTTTCTGCCATGTCATTCACATGCATTTGCTGACATCCTTAGGATTATGTGCCAAAGAGGTAAAAGCAACAAAGCTGCATCTAAAGATAATTTCTAAATGGCTTTAATAATAGTTATTTAAACTAGCAGACATTATACTATTTTCCCACAATCAAACAGCTGCTGAATTCTGAAAAAAAAAAGGAAAAAAACAGCACAGACATGACAGACATGATTACCACATATAACCATTACATACCACCAGAAAACAGATAATCGTTTATCCTTGTCCCAAAATAAGGCTGTATGACTGAAAAGGCAACCACACCTTGTGATGCTAGTGAGTTGTAGTTTGGAGTCCCAATTCCTACAGCAGAAGGCAGCTGGTAGCTTTTTGACTGAGTTCATTGTCACCACAGAACCAAAAGGCACCCAAAGGAAGAAGAAATGTCTAGCAATCATGTTTGATGTGAGTCGTTTCATTGTTAAGTTTGAGGGTGTAAAGCAACTGAAGTAGAAAATGACACTAAATCACTAGAGAGCATTTTATAAGAATTATTGCCTGTGACTCTCTATGATGCTGAAACTGCAATGCTACAATTTTGAGGTACAGAACAAAAAGAGGGAATTAGATATACATAGCTGACTTAATTTTCTGGTCATGAAAGTACAGCAGATGAACCAAGATATGAGATCCTCAAATTGCTGGAAAAATGGGTAAGAGAATGGCACAGAAAGCAATCAAGCCAATTATTTACCATTGTCAAGGAAGCATCTGAAGGGAAGCTGACAACAAACCATATGAAACAAGTGCTCATATCTATAATTTTGTGGAACTGGGCATATGCCAAAGGAGAACTCCCACCCACATGCACAGAGTACTTGAATTTTTCTGGGCATACAAGATACAGCATCATAGATAAAGGCATTTGGCTCACAGCATTCAGATCACAGACGCTTCCTCAGAGCACCTTCTGAAACTGAAGGGTGTCTCCAAAAAGCTGGAGATGTCACAGTTTGGCAGACATGGCCAGGGATATCAAAGACCTCATAAACAGTTGGGGTTCATGTCAGTATGTGCCAAACCAACCCAAAGCTGATGAAATGTACATAGCATTTAGTTTGTCTGTGCTCTAAATAAGGGAGAGTGTGGGAATGAACTTGAGTATTGGTAGCACATTGTCCATACTGTTTAGTTGTCATTCCAGGCTTCTCTTGGATGATTTGAGCTTCAGGTTCTTCAAGCAACTACCCTGCAGATTAGTAGGCATGACCTAGTATGTTCCATTTGAAACTTGGGACCAGGAATCAGTCCCTGATCCTCCCTTATTCAGTGGTGTAGACACAGATAGTTATAGGTGCCTCAGAAGAAGTTAAATCTTGGTTGTGCCCTTCCACCCACACCACAGATACTTTTCTGGAATTGCCTTGGCTGCCCATCCCTCCCTGTCTGTGCACACACTGTGGACTATCTTTCAGGCTGATGGGAAGCAGATGACTGTCAGCCACTGCACTGACCACAGCAGGAATCATTTCAGCAGGCCTGGTACTCTCAGCCTCGTGCTTTCAGATAACAGCCTGACTTAGGCCACTTTATTCAGATGATTTACCTTGGAAGGGGAGTCCTACGTCACCATCACGCAATGATGACAAAGCTTAATCACTGCTTAAAAGTGCCACAGACCTGTAAAAGCAATCTGCTGAAAAGAAAATATATGTCAAACCATCCCTGAATATAGTAGTGTTCCCTGCAGAAAGTGTTAACAGCAGCCTGGTGAAAATTCTTGCTGTCAAGGTGAATATATACCTTCGGTTCTTTACCCCATCAAACAGAAGTAGTAGGAAGAGCAAGAAATGGGATGAAGGGGAAATACCTATGGGCCAAAGCCTGCCACTGTGGGCAAACTACTCCAAGAACTTAACTTTAAATTGATAAAGCCAGACAAGAAAGTATCAGCCCACAATTACTAAATACCCTACCACCAGAACTGCAAGGCTGTTGGTCATCATACATATTTTGGTATTGAGCACCTAGAAGGCATATACCTGACTCTTTGCAGTGCCTCACAAACCCAGGCTGTTTGCAGTCAAACAAGCAGATCACTCAAAGAGAGATTATCTCTGGAGATAATTAAGTGCTATCTTAACACGTAAACAAGGAGCAGTAGTCATACTCATTTTTTGAGACAAATTTAAATGTTGCAAGACAAATCACCCAAGTGGGAGGCATTATACCAGGATTAGGTATGGAATTGTATCTAGGGACCTCAAAAACTCAACATGCAGTGTTTGACAGAGGTAAAGAGTTGCAGCAACACTTGGCTCTGCTGGGACAGGCAGTGGAGTGGGAGTAGCTGGGGAAGGCTGGGGCACCTGCCAAGGGCAGCCTGGGACAGGGGCCCAGTTTGTTCCCTACACTGCTGCCACATGAGCCATTCCATGCCCCTTGGCCACCACACAGGGCAAAGGGATTTTTATCTTGTCTCTCCCTCTTTCTGTCTGTGCATATGTACAGAACAAGAGGCATGATGTTTTGGAAGGACTTGAAGGCCAGCCAAAGTCAAAGTGAGAGAAATCATTGGAGCAGCCAAGAGGCTCCAGCTAGAGGAAAAGGGGACCCTGAAGTACATTGTAGTCTTTCCATTCATTTCAGGGCAGGCTGGATCAAACCCATATAAGCCCAAGGCTAGAAACAGGAAATGTCACGCCAAACATTAGGAAACAAACTGTGGCAGTGAAAGCAATCAAGCAATTTGTGCACAGGGAGGAAACAGAGCCTTGTCCTACTACGGATGGTGACATACTATTACAGTATTCTAGAATCCTTTAGAACGAGTTTCCTCACTATCTCATTATTTAGGATTTTTTTGCTTTGTTTTTAATCCATTGTGCTCTGAAAGAAAAATATGAAAAGAACCCTCTTCTTCCCTCTGGCCATTTCAGGCAAAGAAACCTCTGGCACTTCAAACAGCGAGGTAGAGCTAGCATTCCTTAATGAATTATTTGGTGACATAATATGACAGTGCCCAAGAGATTCATACTTCAAAAAATATTTTTGTTATTTAAATTTAGAGAAGAGAGCACTTAAATCACAAGCCAGCAATCTCCCTTTACTCTTTGGGGCCTGTTACTTTGTTCTGCTTTGAGGTGTGGAAAATTTACTTTGACATCTCTTGCTTCTGGAATATTTAAAGTTTAAGATTTTTTTTGAAAAAACAATCTAATTTTCAGAGGTTTGTGCTTCACACTTCACAGATGCTTGGAGTCAGATGGACCACATTCTCAGCTCTACAAAAACTCGTCGTAATTACCTAGGGAATTTTAAGGGAATTCTTAGGTCAGCAAAGTGGGAAAAACAGTGGACTTCACTATGAGCATGTCTCAGGGATGTAAAGAAAAGGTATCAGTTGGCTAAAACTAGTATTTTATATCACATACATGTATGGTGTGTACTTCACTCACAGTCTTCTCACGAATCGCTGTGGATAGTTTTCTCTGCACAACCGGTATTGTTAAATACTATCCCTGAAAAACTAGAGCTGGGAAACCTCTGTAAACAATCCCAAGTGCCCAGAATCACAACAAACTTGTTCTGGTTTGGGCTATTGTTTTGAGCTGTTGCTGGCACAGTACTTTTGTCCTGTCCCAAATCTTTTTTAAGTGCAGACACTCAAGATCTGATCAGCATTAATGGCCCTATAAAACTAAGGGTATTATCACTCAGCACTGTGCAGTGCAGCACACTGCAGAGCCCCACCAGTAAGCATCACATGAGCTCTTCTGGCACAGGAAGACATCCTTGTGCTACCCCTTTTCCCAACAAATTTGCTGATTTCACGCATGCTTTGGGAACCACGGCAAAGATTTCTCCTAGGTGCTTTGTATGCCTCATGTCATGCAATTCTGAGCAAGACTTTTGGCATCTGGCGAGAAGAAAGAGAAATGAGAAAGAGAAATGTGGCTCTGTGGTGAGACCTCAGTCCAATACAACCCATTCTGGCAGCCCCAGGGTGCTCTATTGTAATGACTTTCTCCTGGGAAAGAAATTCCCTATTTGTGCTGTGATTTTGTTCAGTTTATTATATCTTATTCTGAAAATGTTTTTTAACATATTTCCTTTTAACATGTGCTTACAAATTGAATATATACTCATGTTTACATAACTATGACTAATTGTACTTGTTTATAAGAATCTGGGATTTTTGTTCTTATTCAGCATGGGCTTTTCATACAGAGTTTAGGAGTATTGAAATCTAGTAATTTCCTTATTCGTAAACCAGGGGTATTTTTCTTGATCAAAAGTATTCATATATCCATAGTAAGAACATTCGAAGACATTCAAGCTCCATAAAATATTCCACACAATACAAACACAGAGAATTCAGTTTTCTTCATTCATCTTCACTGACTGCTGTCATTTAGCTCCAAAGTAATTCTCCTTCTCCCACTTTCCCTGATGCCCCCCTCCCCTTTTTTTTTGTTATGAAAACTTGGCAGATTTAGGCTGTGTATTAGGTATGTTGGAGAATTATGCTTTTGCTTTGTACTGAATAGAAAAAAATGTCATTTTCTGTTTCAAGGGAAAAAATTTAAGAAATTAATACTTATCGGAAGCTCCATCCTCTCCAGCTTTCCAGCTGAAAAAAAAATATTACCAAGTTGCATATTATGAAACTTAAGTGGTCCATAAATCCTGATCAGAAGTTTCTTAATTTATAGTTATTTAAAGAAGTACAGACCATTCCAGTTAGTCAGATGTGAGCTTAAAGCCTACACTTGTATCAGGATAGATGAGGGGGTTCTCTGAAGGTTTTTCTGCTTCTGAATGAACTTTGGTGTTTGTCACAGGTCTGAGTGTTTTGGAAAAGAAAGGGAAGCATCAATTGCTGTTACAAGTCCACTTCCCACAGCTTGGAAATCTTGACCATCAAAACAGTCTGTATGTCATTTTAAGCAGTGTATTTTTCTTTGTCTCTAATGTACTCATAACGTCTCAAATGCCATTTTTTCATCTACTTATCCATTTTCATATAACATCCTGAAACCAGCAACATATATCTTGGAAATGCTTTATTGTTTTAAGTATTTTGACTTTGCTGTATGCTTTTGGAAAGTACATCAGCTTCATAAACAAAAAACAGTATAGGTTTTCTCTTTTTATCAAGTGTCATTATGCAGTCAGAAGAACTGTGAGGTGCTTTTATTGAAGTTGTTTTCTTCTCAATTATTGCTAAAGGCTTTCAAGAAAGGTATGATCTAAATGGTAATTCATGAGAGTGCTTTCAGGACTGATCATGATGTCACAGTGGGACTATGATGATGTGCAATTATTGGGATTTTTTGCCACATTTAGTGGAGTTGGTCCCAGTTCATTCTCATCTAGCACAGATGAGAATATTCATGGAAATAAAGGCTGTGAAGCTCTTGGAAACATGTCATCTTTTGTCTTTGCTGTTTTAGACCTCAATTTCCCCATCATTTGAATTCTGCTTTGAATCTCAACAGTTCATTAAATCCTGTGTCAGTGAAGTCAGAATTTGGAAGATCTGTTAATGAGTTGCTATTGGGGAAGGCACCTTAATATGATGGATGTGGTTTTGGATTTTACTGAAGTAACTGTGAAGAAGATTTAGGAAGCTTATATAAGAGTCCTGGGTGATTTAAGGAGATTAGGAAGTTAACTGGAATTCTGAAAGGTGGTCCTGTTGGCTTTGTGAAACACATACTCTTCTTGTTTCTTCCATGGGAAGAGGGACATCCCAGCAACCTCCTCCCCCACCTGGGTATCTGTAATCCTTGTACATAGTACGAAACATGGTAAGTTGAGACTTCATGACATGCACTATGAGCAGATCCCTAACATTTTCATCATAAACATTTATGGCCAGCTTAATTCTCTCTTCCTTTCTCTACGTGGCTGTTAAACTTCAGTTCAGTTTCCTGGAACTGGAATTTTTGTGTGCCCCCCACCCCCCCTTTTTTTTTTAATAAAAAAAAATTTACGTTTAGCTTTGAATCTCTTCCAAAAGGGTTCTGAACTTTGTAGCACAGATCTTTGCTTGGCCCAGGCAGTACGTGCACTTCCTCTCATGAGGCCCACCACTGGGACAGATACAAGAAACCCAATGAAGTATCTGAAATGACTGCAGCACCCACCCAGCTTATCCCCTTTAAGTGACCTCTCTGAAGTCAACAGGCTTCTTAATGCTGCTTACAAAGTGATCTTTTACATTAACATTATGTAAAACAAAAACAGATCAGAGGACTCTTTGAAGACTAAAGCAAACCTCTAGCTCCCCAAAACTTGGTCTTGTCCAAGGGCTTTTTATCTTCCTTCTTTTCTTGAGATTTTTTATTACATATTTAATCTTCTCTGCCTATGAGGCACATTATCACCAAGTATTAAAAAAATAGCTCTGGTAGACTGCCTTGAGGAATCAACTGGTCCAAAGTCCTTGCCCAAAGCAGGTCCATCTATACCAGAATGATTCCAACTCACATCTGTCACATTTGCTTTTAGAAACCAAGAGTGATGGATATTCCACAACCTCCCTAGGCAATCTTTTCCACTGTTTACTGTCCTTATCACTAGAGGAAGCTGTCTCTCGCACCAGCCCTTAGTCTCTCTTGGTGCAATCAAAATACATTACACTTGTCCTATCTCCAAAGAACATATGAATAATTTCTTTTCTCCCTTTTTCCATCTGTCTTGTCCTTAAAGGCTTTTCATGTCTGTCTGTCCTTAGGTTTTTTTTTTTCTTCCTGCTAGACCAATCAACTTCAACCCTTCCTAGCAGGTCATTTTCCCTACACCCTCATTTTTTTATTTCTGTCCTTTTTGAAGGATGGTGCCCCAAACTGTTTGATATTCTCCATCAGAGACATTAGAAGCAAGGACCAAATAGAACATGAAGATGATTTTACATGTGTTAATAAAAGTTCTTCTGCATGGCTTACAGGAGCCCGTTAGACCCCATGTAACCTTTTTTCAGTCTTTTAAGCCCAAGTTTCCACCAAGCTGAGTTGCAAGTC
Organism: Prinia subflava; assembly: GCF_021018805.1. Taxonomy (NCBI): domain Eukaryota; kingdom Metazoa; phylum Chordata; class Aves; order Passeriformes; family Cisticolidae; genus Prinia; species Prinia subflava. Next base: position 46,601,180 of record NC_086248.1, read on the forward strand.
ACTTCTTTCAAAGGGCTGCTCAAGCTTACAATGACCATGAACAGAGGTGCTATTTAAATATGTAATAAGAAGAGTCTGGAAAGCAAACCAGAGGAGAGGGGACCCACTGCAGGATGCACTGTGTAGACAGTCCCTTGGTCTTTTAAATCTTGGCATCATAGAATATAAATGAGTCAAGAGATTTTAACTTGTAGGAAAACCCCCCCCAAACCCCACAAACAGACAAACCCCCCAAACAAAATGAAAACAACAACCTTCCCACAAAACCTACAAACCAACAAAACCAAAAAAATACAAAACCCAAAAACCCCAAACAAACAAACAAAAACAAAAACAAAAAACCCCAAACCCCAGAAAACCAAGAAACCAAACCAACCAAAAAAACCCCTACCAAAACCCCTAGACCAATAGCATATTTCAGCTGTAGAGCTGACTGATGCTGAAGGGCTTCAACAAATTATCCAAAATGAAAGCAACAGGGGTAATTCAAATATGAAACAGCTAATGTGTGTGGGGACTGTCAGAGGGTGTAACACAAGTTCTCTGTTTTTAGTGAGCCAGACACAGAAGTGAAACAAAACCTGTGATAAGGGGTGATGAACTTATTCTGGGATGATTAATAAAAACAACGTAGTTCTTCACTTGCATACATTGGAGAAGTGAGCCAAATATTTAGACACTTACTGTGGATGAGATGGTTTGTCCAGAGACTATCCAGACACTATAATTTGACCTGGAAAAATGCCCGAATGAGAACGCTAATTTTTCAGATGTTTTAAATTAAGAACTGTGCCTGGAAGTTAACTTTTCACGTAACAACAAAATCTCATTTTAATCCAAGATCTGTCTGTTGCAAGCATAGCAATCACCAGTCATGCCTCTCTTAGTGTAGTGCTGACTTTACGAGTTGCATGTGGTTTGTAAATGAGGGGATAAATAAGTATCAAATGCTCTGTGCAAATCTACCACAAAGACATCTGGATTTGAGAACGTCCCAGCAGGTAAGTTGCTAATGATCTCAAATGCTTCCTTCAAAGAGAATGACTTGGTTAGGTCTCTTTATTCTTTAAAGATCTACAGGAAATTCAAGCAAGGAAATGGCATAGATTTATTTTTAGTCATGGATAGGACTTCCTTCAAAATAATACGCATGTCAGTCTTGTGCAGCAAGCTGCCTCTTGGTGTTGTGCATTCTCAAAATGCTCATGCCTTCCTGCCTTGCAGAATTAATAGTATTTCTATTGAAACGGCAATATTTCAGCATGGTAGTCACAAATGTCCCTGTTTTATGGATTCTCTTGGCAGGGATATGTGTCCCTAAGGGAAGTGTAGTTTGGGTAGCTTTGCATCAAGGATTACCTTTCATCAGCCTTGGGACTGAGGAGGGATGGGGCATGGCAGAGAGACAATGATGCTGTGGCAGTTCCTAACCAGTGGTTCGCCTGACTGGTGCAGCTCAGCAGATCCTGCTTGGTCGCTCCTCAGGACCAGCCACCACCAGTCTGACTTCCAGCCTTAATGCCTTGCTTCAGTTCCTCATCTCTGCCCTAGCTGGGCTGACTGCACGGAGAAGTCCCAGCACTGATCAAGATGGGTTTTTCCTGCTCCAGTAGAAATTAAGGGTGATGACATAAAAGCCTTTTTATGGTTCTGTTAGCCATGGATGTTCCAGCCCAGATCCTGGCAGTCTGAATAGCCTGGGAGTCCCTAAATCATTCCACAACTCTGCTGAGGACTGGAGCAAGAGTTTACAGCGTTAATGGATATGAGGTCTGGTATAGAACCCTGTGACCCCAGGGCTTCTCTGCATTCAAATGCCCAAGGTTTTGCTCATTCTAAATAAATATGTTGCTAAATGTTGCTAAATACATCTCTGGAGTACTCAGAGAGCACAATCTTTTTAGACTCTAGAGTATCCTTTAACATTTTTTTTTAAACCCACAGGATGGGTCTTTGCCTTTAAGCCCAGTCCACACAAATGTGTACAAAGTCCATTTTTTCACGGAAAGCAAGGCCCCAGGATAGAGGATGTTGACATTGGAAAGATTTCCTAGCCAAACTGTTTTCCTGCCTTGATTGCTCTCTGGGGTGCTGGGCATGATGTACATTCTGTGGTAGGGGCAGGGAAAGAAGAGGGGGGAGCCTTCAAAAGGGTTTATGCTGCGAGTTGCCAAGTTTTGTGAGTATCTCTCTGTAAAAACCAAGCTTCTTTTAGAAACCCTTCCTCAGGGGGATCCCCCCTTCCTTGGGGGAATCATCCCAGGTTCATGCTGTAGCTGGATCACATACACACAAAAAAGCAGAACTACTCAATGCTACTGGTCCCTACCCTGCTTTTTTACACCAGTTTGTGCACAGTGCCTGTGCCCTTCCTGTGGCCTTCAGGTGGGCTTTGGTTGTATTCCCCCAATAACTGTATGGGCTGCAAGGCAATTCAGCCTTGTGTGAATCCCATTGCACCCTTAAACAGAAAAGACCACTGTAGCTGGGGTGCTGGCAGTGAGACTCCTTAAAAACTCAGCATAAATCTGATGAGGTTCTTTAGCTGATGATGAGGAGGGATGTGTCTGGGGATCTCCCAGCATTAGTACCAAACAATCCAAGTTTTCCCCTCCCTCTCTGTATGGTTATGTGGACACTTGAGACCAAAGAGGCTTCCTGAAAGCAGAGGAAGGTGAACATGTCTCTGGAAATACATGGCTTGTTACTCTGGCAGCCAGTCTCGGAGTGCAGGCTCCTCTCTTTGCGGTTCCCTGTGCTGGGCCTGAAGTGGCTGAGTATAGCAGATGTCCCCAGGCAGATCCACTCTTCTTTCCTCTGACAGGAACAGTTACGAGGCAAACAACATTAGTTTGGCTACAGGGATTTTGATCCGTGGAGAGAAGTTTAGAAAAGCCTGGTATGACAAGGGATGTTTCTCTGGCACCAGGCAGTTTGGCAGTGACACATCTGGATGCGCTACCCCTGTGCCCAGGGCCTGTCTGCTGGCTGCCAGGCGATAGCAAAAGGCTTGGGAAGACTGGCCAGACTTTCCCTTCTCCTGCCTGCAGCGAATGAGGCAAACAAAGAACTTATGGCCAGATACAGGTGTGTGCGACCTCATGGAAATCCCAGTTTGGATGGATTGGTGAAATAGCCTGGGGATGGAAAGTTACTGCAGTTGTTGCTTAGGCAGAAAAGTGAAGGAATAACAGCACAGTACAATATACAGTGAGACAGCAACATGAGCTCTGTGCTAAGCCCCTTGGCAGCACTTGGGCACTACAAAAAGCAAGGGAGGGGCTTCTCTCACCAGGGAGTCAAGAATGAGATGGCATAACAGCTCTGCACTAACCCTACCCAGCCCCTGGGATGTGGCTTAAGCAGGCAGCAAATGTAAAACAGGAAAGCAGCTAAAAAGATAAGGTTGTTTCCACACCCTATCTTTACATATGCCCAGATCCTCCCAGGTCTGAGGCTGGAGCCAGCTGGGTCAGTTAGAAGCCCTGGTGACTTCAGTGGAGTCACATCTCTTTCCAGCATTGCTCATCTTGCCATTCCACTGTGTCACACCCAGGCATGACTTCTACTGCCTTTTACTCCCTCTCTAAGTTTGCATACACTGACACAGGCTTGGTGTTGCTAAAAAATAGGCAGTGTATTCCTCATGCAGCTGTACCTGGGATTTATTTTTAGATCATGGTTGCCCATGAGAAAAGAGATGAGCTAGAAGGAGACCATCTGTGATGGAACTGACAGGAGCTGCTAAACTTCTTGCAGGGCTGTGTACATCTTTTCGTATTCATAACCTCTTGTGAAATCCTGGAGTAAACCTTTTAGCTTTCCACATCTCCTACCTGAGCCATGTTTTCTTCCTCTCCCTTCTCCATGGGACTCTATTTAGAAATGCATAATTCTAGACAAGCTTCCCCCTAAACAAATGTTTTTGTTTGCTGCAAGCTTGTGGAAAGCAAAACATGAATTTTAGATCACATGGTAGGAACAGTCACTGGGAGAGGTCCAATAGTCCATGTGCAGGAATGGGAATATCTCCCTCCTATTAAAATGAAGGCCTGCCACTCTCCTATGAGAGAGCCAAGAAAATCTTAAAATTATTATACATTAATATACTTCTAAAATTATTTCCTGCTATAACTCCATAACTCTTTGTGCAAGTTCTGAAAAAGTGTCTAGAAGGCAGGATTGACCTCTAGTTGCTCTTTGGCTTTACTGGTAAACAAGGAAAACAAGGCAGCACTGACTGATGCTGGGGTTGACTGGTGGGTGTGAGTAAATTTCCCTGCTACCCAAATGTGAGTGACCCCATCCAGAGCACACTGGGGAAATACTCCTTGCCAGCCACTCTCCCCTGGGAGAATGATGAGTGGCCCCAGCCCTGGACTGGGCCGTGTGGGTGCAAGGGTGGGCACATCTGTGCCAGAGCAGTTTTATTTCTCAACACAGGTGGCTGTGACAGCTCAGTCCATCCTCTGCTGCCTGGGCAAGCCAGCTGCTGGGGAGGAGGAGCCCACACGTGGTGGTCCCAAGGAACATGCATGATGTCCCTGCCTGGGGGTGATGGAGCCAAGATGGTCCTTGGATGCATCTTGGTTGCAGATCTAAAAATCCCTTCATGATCATTGGTAACTCTGTATTTATCCATCCAGTTTGGAGTGGAAAAATGAACCCATTTGGAGACAGGTGGGCAGGAGGCTCATCAATGCCAAGCTCTCCACTGCAAGGCAGATATGAGGGATATAGGGGCTGCTCTTCCCTTTGGATGCTTTGTTATGCTGTTTTATTGGGATCATTTTAACACAGTAAAACTCCTCTCTACATATCTGGAATAAGCAGTGCTGCTTGGAAATGGTTTTTTGGTCAATTTTCCATTGAAGTTGATTGTTTGCACTCCCAAAATATCACCTCAGGGTGGGTTTTAGTCCCTGTGAATGGATGGGGATGTTTATTTCTCCCAGCAGGGTCTCTGCAGCACGTCAACTAAAAGAAAGAAAACAAGTCCCCACACTGCTATCAAAATCAGCTGTGACAATAAACATCACTGTCCTGAGGGGTGAGAGAGGAGGGTGCTAGGTTAGAAGGCACAGGAAGCTGACAGCTTGGGTCAGCTTTTCAAATACACTGGCCAAGGCTGATTCTGGGTGAACTTCATCAAGGGACCTGCTCAAGATAAAAAGGGAAAATGATCAGTTATCCCGAGGTTTTTTTCTCAAAACTCTGGTAGAGAGAGCTTCAAGAAGCAGCATGTTGAGAAGGAATGGGTGAGATCACCAAAATTTGAGGGCAACATCTGGTTTCTGCTGTGAGTTGCAGCAAAACTCCTCCCAGCCAGTTGTAGACCTCACTTACACAGACGTTTTTCAAGTGAACTGGGATGGTGTTTACCAAGCTTTCCTTCAGTCCAGAAGCATCTTCTAAAGTTGCATCATCTCATAGCCCTAGCTGGAAAGCTGCTCAGCTCTTGTCTCTTTTCCTTCTCTCTTACAGCATGATTTATCTTATGAATGAGAACCCAGTGTGACCTGCTGAATAAATCCCAGCTTTAGGAAAAGCCTCTAATGTTTATTTGAAAGCATCAAGTGAAAGGCTTTGATACAGGATGTAGGAAGTCAGATAAGGAGGCTGGTGAACTCTGGGTTTGCTCTAGATTATGTGGTTGAAAAAGACTATATTGCAGTGTACTGTACTTCAAACCAATCAGCTGAAACAGACTTTTGAGGTGAGGTAATTTCCAGGCAGGCATAATAAGACCATGCATTTTTAAAATTATGCCATTGATGGTCTTGTCAGGAAAGCAGATGGATACCAAATACAGACAAATCCATAACAAACAAGGACCGTTTATTTGCTTATTTGAACACCTTCAGCAGTGGAGGTCTCCAAATCACCCTTCAGAGGGGACTCTAAAGCCTACAGTGATAGGATTGTGCAGTCAGAATATGACTAAACCATTAAAGTGAACTTCCATAACTGCAATGGGAGTTGAGATAGGTCTGGTGGCAGCTTTATTTTACATCTTGCAATTCTGCTGCTGTTAAGCCACGATTGCAAGCCACAGAACTGCCTTCTGATGTGATCTTGACAATTAAGAATTAAGTGAATTTGGATAGAAACCAACATAAGGATTCAACCTAGAGATCAGTATTTCTTACAGAATTGTTTCCCTATTCTGCATAAATTCTTCATGCTACGCCTCAAGTGTGCAGAGTTTATCAGATTTCTTCTAATATCTTTCAGTTTGGAAAAGGAAGAATTTTTTGGGGGGGAAACTTTTATGCCATACAGTCCACAACCTTGCTTTCAGTATTGAAAATTTATATTTAAAACACATATTTCTTTACTACTGCTACTGGAAATACCAGTACTTAAAAACAAACAAACAAACAACAACTTCCTTTACATTCTGTGTTTGTTTCTGAGCTTGGGGAATGAAATGCAGTTTATAATTTGGGCATTTTTAGTGTTAGGTTCCTAGTGCTGTCTTGCTTGTGGTGTGGGTACTACATAGTAACATAATATTTATTTATCTGAACCAGCTGTTTTTACTTGAACAGAATGCCTCTCCACAGCAAACCTTTCAAACCTTCTATTTACTTCAAGTTCTAGCAAAAAATAAAGAAAAGAGAAAAAAAATAAGTGCGCTGTCTGTAAGCTGACAGTAGCCTTTTAAATATAATGATAACAGCCTAGCACTGACGGGAGAAAAACCTGTGTGGAGCCAGATACTTAGAGACTGCCCTGCATGAGGACTGTGGGTCCATGGCCACCAATTTGCCCTCGTGTTGGAGCCCAGCAGCAGGGCTGAGAGTGTGACAGGCCAGCTGCACCTGGGCCCAGCACCTCCTGCAGCCCAGGGACAAGCTGGTGGAGCAGAAGGGATGCATGGTTCCCTGTCAAGGCCCCATCCTGCCCTGTTCTGCCTCTCCAGAGCCCTGGGCTAAAGGCACATTAGGATCTCCCCTGTCACATGTCCCGTTTGTTACTTTCTTTGCCACCCTTTATGGTGGAGCTTTCCTTCTTTTCCTGTTCTTCTGCTCTGAGTCTGCCCTGGAAAGAGAAACATGGGGATTATTCAAGTCTGATAATTCACTGTTCAAGTGGAACCTTTGTTCAGCTATGTACTGAGTGTTTCTGACCACCAGCAGCGTAGAATTACACTGCAGTACTTCCCTGAGTATTTTTTGGTGTTTATTTAATTTTTAGTATTCATTTCACAGTCACTGCTGCTGGCAGCATAGAGACACTCCATCCCCTGTTTAGAAACCTGGGCTTTCCAGACAAAGCTTTTAGGAAAGTTCCACTGAACGTGTGGCTGTCCCACATGGACCTGGGGCTTGGATGCTGCTGGAGAGGCACATGAGACCAGGGTGCCAGGGTGTGACAATGGCCCCATTCTGGGGGCCTTGCTGTCGCTGGCATGCAGAGGGATGCTGCCCTGAGTCCTGCGAGCACACAGCTGCCCCAGCACACCTTGGCAAACCCAGGGGCTTGGCACTGCTCCTCATGCCCATCCTCTGCATCAGGCACACGCCAGCCCGCCCGCTGCTCCCAGCGGGCTGGTCCGAGTCCAGGCAGTGCCCGGCAGGGTGCCACAGCGGCAGAGCCACTGTCCCCTCTGCAGGCAGGGCTTTTGCCCTCTCTTTGCAGCCATTTGTTCTTCTTGGGCAATCAGAAATAGCTCTCCCCTCCCTCTGGCGCTTACCCCACACGGTGTATTTATAGAGAGCAGCCGCGGTCCCTCCTAGCTCAGCTGAGGATCTTCAAGCCTTGCCACGCTGCCGCTGTCTGTGCTTTGACAGGCGATGCCTAATAAAAATTCAGTCCCTCGGCTCCAAGTCTAGAGCTCACATCAGTATGCAAAAACAAATGCAAATAAGGGAGAGGTCTTGCTGGTTGATGCAGGTGAGCAGAGGATGGTGCTGCCTTTCTATTCATCTTTTCCCTGTCTTTGCTTTCATTCTTGACCTTATTGCAAGTCTTGGCTCTGGAATTTCCACTGCCTTTTCCTGTGGCATTGCTTGTATAGGGACAGAGTATGTTAGCAATTAGATTCAACATCGTTTTTTCCACTCTGTCTGGAACTCTGCAGCTCTGGGGTGTCAGCTCTCCTGCTGATTGCTTTGAAGCTGCTTTTTACCATCTCAAAAGTATCGCTAAGTTTTGAGACATTTTCTTGTTAGAAAAGTTAGGAAGAAGCTGCTGCTTTCCATTTTTCCACTCAATTATACCTCAGCACAATTTATTATAATGTAGTCATTCTCTGACCAGCATGGATTTCAACTAGTTGATTTCCTATCAAGTGCAATTTTTCCCTTTTTTTTTTTCCTATTGCTTCACTTCTATTTAATTTTTTTAGTGTATGTAGCACACAAGATTCTTCCAATACCAGAAGTAGATTGAGCCTATTTCTGTAGCTTATCTATTGGTATCTAGCAATATTTATTTAGTGTTAATTTTGAATGCCTGTATTTTAGAACCTGAGTTTTTGGCAGTTAATTTCTACATCTGGGTCATCAGCTTGTCGTTAATTTTTGGACAGCTGCTCCTCTGTCACCTTTTAAATACTGGTTTTGGTTAGGGACTGGCCAGCCAGTTTATTTCAGGTAAGAACAGTTCAGAGCCATTGTACCTCACACAGACTCAGAGGGGATCAGCCAAAACCGTGGGAATAGAATAGATTTTTTTTTCCTGAGGCTGAAGAGAAAGTTTCATTTAGGGAACTCACTCTGTTCCTCTTCAGATGTCAGTCAGGTAAATTGTTCCTTCAACATGGTTGGCAGCTCTTTCTTGGCTGAAAGCAGACTGACAGCTCAATCTAATTGCACAGAGAGGTTTGCCTGCTTTCCCTTTTCAAGTAAAACAGGTTTATATGTTTCTGTGGGGCTGGCTGAACAGACAACAGGTGGATCTAAAAAAGCCCTCTGGAAAATCCCTACAATTGATGCACTGGGAAATGACAGGAGAGTGTGTTAGAGCCACTCCCCTCGCTAGGGTAGCCTGTGTTCTGCTAATGCCCTGAGAGAGCAGAGAAGTGGAGGATGGGGACAGTGCCAGAGGGTAGCCTGGCAAGAGAGAACAGGTCCTGAAAGGTTAGGTAAACTGTGCAAAACTCATCACTTTATGTCCTTGTCCGTATCCAGCCTAAAATCTATGGCACACTGAAATTCCTAGGGTTCTGCAAAAATCCCCCTTTAAATATAGATGGGCATTTGTGTGCTTGTTATAAAGATCCGTGTGAACAGGGAGGTGGCCGTCTAAAAATGGGACATGATGACTTTTCACGTAAATGCTAAACAGAAATGTGACAGCACAGTCCAAGGTGTTTAATTATTTGCTAGTTTTTGAGTATAGTTCTACCTAAAATATGCAATCTGTACCTCTTTACCTTACTGCCCATACTAGGTCTGCTACTGCTGCAATGGCACCAACCTCTAAAAAGTACTGAACATCTTTTTTTTTTCCCCAAATCTTTCAAGAGGAGCTTAAAACTGGGTCAGATTTTATTCTCAGCCATTGATCACTAAATCTACTGTAGCCTTTTCCTCTTGAGCTACTCAAGAGGAGGAAAAGCAACCTGAGTGCTCCACACTCAGGGCTGTGGGGTAAGGAGGAAAGGATGAGGAGGGAACCCGCACCCCTGACCTAGTCCTTGTGCATCCAGGTAAATAAACAGGATTTTCAATAGCTTAGGGCAGCCAGCTGAGCTGGTTTGTAAGTGAATGGAAATACTGCTGGCATTTCATATTAAATATAAAATCAATCCAAAGTAAGTCAAACGATCCCTCCACTCTGAGGATTTTACCCCCCTACGATATTCATTTGGCAGCATTTGCCCTGGCAGTGACTTGTGCTGATAAACACTGGGAGATGCCCGGAGATGTCTCCTACTCCTCTGGAAACGCAATTAGAAAAAAAAAAAATCTATATGAACAACTACTACTCCAAAACATCCACCTTTGGTTGCAGCATGATGTCCCAAGTCAGGCTGTGTGCCTCTGTTCAAGAAAGGGATTCATTTTTAATCAGAAACAAGGGCTGGGAATCCATAAATCTGGGCTGAGATCACGCTGTGTCCAGTCCCCTCATCCCAGCCTTCTGCCCTGTTGCCTGCAGTGCCAGCTCCCTCCTGCCTGCCCTGTGGGTTGCCCTCCCCACATGCCTCTGCTTGGCCTCCAGCCTGCACTGGGGGAGGTGCTGTCTAGTAAGTTCATTAACAAGAACAGAAGACAGCCTTTATTGAGCAATGAGACCAAGAGGCATCCCCACGTGGCCAGGAGGGGCTGGTCATTTCCAGTGAAGGGCAGGATGACACCCACAAAGGGGCTGGTGCCTGCTACTGCCTGGTCTCACTCCTCTGCCGGGTGCTGCCTGCTCGAGAGCAGGTCCCTCTTCTCTTTGTTGCAGTTGTTTCCTAGTGCACCTAACCCCTCTTAGAAGTTTTTCTGCTCGTTGTGACACAGCAAAGTACCACCCAGCCAAGTGTATCTTCACAAGGGGTTTTTTGCAATAGGTGAATTTCTGTGTTATGAGAAAGGACTTCTCTGAAACAGCTAGGTCACAAACATTTTTGGTGTGCTGTGTATGGCATTTTTTTTTCTTTAATTACTTTTAACTTTAGCTAACTGTTCTCTGGTAAGCATCATTAAAGCTCACCGCAAGAGCTGTAGTGACCTTGTGGGTTTCTCTCAGTACGGAGCAGATCCTGGGAGGAATGCACAGTCCTGTGGTTCAGCACAGCCCGTCTCTGGTTCTTCTCCCTCTGAGTCACAGGGCTGTGTCACCAGGAAGGTCATGGGACTGCCAAACGTACCAGTGGGTGGATTTGGGGTTTCTTTCATCATAACCTCAGCTGATGCCTCTTTTCCCTCAGTGCCCTTCTGTGGGTTTTTACAAAATCTAAGCCATATGCAGTGTTGGCATATAACCATCCAGTCGATATTTAGGTTCCTGGGAAGCATCCCTTCCATGTGGATGTCACCAAGTTCTGTATCCACAGATCAGTTTCCATAGTAACTAATGTCGTTCAATGAGAGGGGGAAAGTCAGAGGATTTTGGAAGGCAAAGACTAACACTGGAAGGGGGTAAGTGGAACAAACAGCATGTACAGTGGCTAGGAACACACCACATGTTTTATGATGTGTGTTTTAGGGAGACTTGCATGGTTTGTGAACCGTTCCTTTCCTCATGAGATGTGCCAAAAGCTTGGCGGTGCAAAATAAAATGGTGCTTCACAGCATCGCACTCATACAAATCCTGTGTCAGCTTATATTTATTCACACACTTGTGTGCACTTGGAGACAAGAGGAAAATTAGTTTTGTTCCCTGTTTCAAAGAGAATTGTCATACCAGTATTTTGGAGAAGCAAACATGCATTCTTTTGATACTGCTGTCTTATCCCTGCTGTAACAATGGAAAAGTGGAAAAGAATAGGACTCAGGCAGAAATACTTTTTAGCTTCTCACTTATTCATGCTGTCATAAATGCCACCTTCAGTGGGTATAAAATGATGGTGCTGATAACATATTCTTACATATGCTGGTCAGAGTCACTACTACTGATACATTGCTGCTTGAGCTCTGGGATCTGATGAACCGAAGTGTGTATTTTCCTTCAGCCATGTGGTATAACTCAGGGAACAAACATATTGGTTAAAATATATCTAAAATTAATTTATTATGTGAATCTAGAATCTTGCACATCACAGATTGTACGACATGACATATATTCCTCTGGAAAGCAAATGTTCAGAATGTTAATTCTGCAGAAATAATTATTCAGAAGTCAGGAATGATCCGTTCAAAGAGCCATAGGAAACTCTGCATTCATGCATTTGTACAAGTGTGCTTGTTAAACATGCATATGGCAATGCTGTGTCCTAGGACTCAGTAGGACAGGTAGAGGCAAAACCACATAAAGGAATATTCATGGCACCCAAGTTTAGCTGGGTGAAGAAAGTTGTCTGAGTTAGTTCTCTTGGCTCCATCTTTAATTAGTGGATAGTAACAGATGTCTCCTGTTGGTGACTCACCCCAGCTATTTTAGGTTGCCCATTAGAGGTTCCTGTTTCTGTTCCTTTACTAAGAAGGAAACTAGTGGATGATTAAACAGCCAAAGGCTCGTGAGATGAAGCCCACCTAGAGGTGTGCATCCGGTGATGGGCAGAGAGCAGAAACTCTACAGAGAAAGAAGTTTGGCTCTCTAGTTCTTATCTCCATCCACAAAATAGACTGTTTGTTGTCATTAGGGCACAGCATGGGCTATGTTCCTACAGTAGAACAATTCACCCTCCAGATCAGGGTAGTTGCACCCACCTTGTCTGTGAAGGATGGCACCTGTCCTTGGTAACCCTAGACTGGTCCTGGGCACCATCTGAGACAGAGCTGTGGGGTGTTGGTCTGAACCATGCAGCATAACCACAGTGATAGTTTGACAGTGTGGAAAACCCCAGGAGAAGAGCCATGACGCAGCATTGCTTACCAGTGGAGGTGTACTAGAGAGCCAAAACCAGGACCCCATGACATGGAAGGGCACAGTGACCAGTGTGACATTATGTCTGCTAGACAGAGAGATGACTAAGAAATTTGCTCTAAGCTGGGCAGCTCATGTGAGGGCTGTAACAGAATTAAAAAAGCAGATCCACGCGGGTGGTGAAGATCTGGGGCAGGCAGAGAGCACAGCTATTCTGGGCCCTGGTGAGGCTGACAGACGCACGCAGCATTTCCTGGCAATATGCTCAGGAGCAGAATCTTCCTGTTCAGTTCAGAGGTACAGGCACTTCTTGCCTCCACAGCCAGAGCAGGTAGGAGTAGCTGAGCAGGGAACAGCACACAACTGCAGCTCCCTGCTTGCACGGTCCATCTCCTTCTGCAGCAACCTTCAGCAGGAACAACCGAAGCCTCCTAATGGAAGGGCAAGATGAGGAGAAGCCAAATACGCTTCAGGGCGGCAGATGAGAGAAGCACTTTGCCAGTGCTCTCTGTGCACTTTTCCAAGATGATTTGTGTTTCTGGGGCACAAGGGTGAGCAACTGAGTAGGAATTATCAGCTCTCAGCACTCCTGAGCCCTGCTGCTGCAGAGGGAAAGAAGAAAGCTGCAGAGAGGTGAGTGCGCTGAAGAACGTCGGGGATACACGAGGAGGGGCAGCTGCATGGCTCCGTGTCCTGACGGCAGAGGAAACCAGAATACAGCCCGCAGAGCGCTGCAGCCGCCTGGGCTTTAATGCATTTTTCCTCGTGATAAACAAATTACACAGATTACAGCTGAACGTGGAAAATATGATTCATCCGGTCTCCAAGCCCCGACCCCTCCATCCCTCAGGTCCGAAGCGTGCGGCGGAAGGCGAGGCGGAGTCTCCGGGCAGCAGTCTGCCAGGCTCCATCCCCTCCCGGCCTTTCTCCCTTCTTCCTAAGCACAGCTGGCGGGACCTTATCCGCGCTGAGAAGACACCGGGGGGAGTTTTGAGCTGTGGGAGTGACCGGAGGCGCTGCCCATCAGCAGCAGTTGCTCCGTGTGAGCTTCCCCACGGTGCCGGGCAGACCCTCGGTGCCTTCATCCTCCTCTGCCTCGGGCTGCCATCGCCTGCCAGTGCCACGGGACACCGTGGGTGCCTGTAGGAGTGCCTCGGCCCGGACCCCCTGCTCCCTTTGGCGACAAAAATCGCTGCGTCCGTGTACTGAAGCGCTGATGAGAGCAGATGAAGCGCGGCGAATGGGCAGGGAGGGGAAACTGTGGCTTCCTTTACTCCAGCAGATAAAAGTAAAGTCCTGTACGCCAAGGTGCGAAGGTTTCCTGTAGTAACTCCTCTGTGGTTAAGCCTGTAGTCCAAGAAAATAAGCTGAAGCCACTGAAGTTCAATCTGCATCCCGAATGTGCACAGTTGAAAGTGATAATTATTTCAGTGAAGTTGCAGGAGCTACAGCCAAAGCACATGGGTAACTCCACTTGTAGCTCAAGCAGAGCAGTAGGATATAGGACAGGATATTCAGCAGCTGGTGTAGTGCTCAGAAAATAGCAATCCTTCTTATCCACCAGCACTCTCAATTTGCAATAGCCACACAAGTTTGGAGACTGCAGCAAAAATCCTGTAGGGCTTTGCATTCCTCACCAGAGTCAGAAAAAGCTCTAAAACTGGGATGAGAGAGACAGCTAAGAGCAAAGAAATTGTAGTAGAAGCTTTAGTATTTGAAAATTTTCATTCGTATTGGAATCATTACCAAATTTTGTTGTCACAGAAGCCTCAGGATCCATCAAGAACTCAGAGCTTTTAGGTTCAATTAAGGCTCCATCATTTCATGTGATACTACAAGAAATATTGTTCGGGTGCGAAGGAAGAGACAGCACACAATCATGTTAGCACAAATTCATTTTACACCTGCCTGTTAGCCAAGCTGTCAATGTGCCATTCAGAACTTTCCCTAGCACAAGTTAACGTTGCTGTAACAAGCTTCAGTGAGGATTAACCTAAAGCAGGATCACTCTGCCTTTGGGCAAGTCTGAGGTCGTAATCTGCCCCCCCCTCAAATACTGTCATGGTCAAAACATATGGAAATATAAGACTGCTGCAGTTGTCCTCCTGTATTCTAACCCCAGTCGTGTTCTATCACCTGTTTCATGGGAGCAATTTGCCTGACAGGTGGGACAAGTCAGGGACCATTGGGGCAATCCTGACGTCTCTCGGTGCAACATCCAGTGATGAAGCCTGAACTGCTGCAGGGCACTGCAAGATGTGTGGCTGTGTGTTCTACCCTGCTTGCCTTGTGATGGCAGGAGGTGGCCAGGGACAGAGAAGCAGTGATGAACAGTGTGGAAACAGATGATAAGCAGTTTGAGAAGAGCATGTGCGCTGTAAATACTGCACACAAATGGAGCATCCCCACAGACCAGCAACAACTCCTAAAGCCAGAGCTGTGGGATTCACACTAAACCATGAGCCCGTGTTCTGAGTCTTAGGAGAGTGAGTGATGCTGAAGAACTGAAGTCTGGCGTGGGTTTTATGCCTTTCTTTAGAAGACCAACAATCTCATTTCAAGCTATGCATTGGCCTCTTTTACGCTTTTGGGAAAATTACTTAAAGGCACATTTTACAAAATAATAAATTGGAAACTTCCTTTGATGCTACTTCCATGAGTGTGGGAAATATGGTTATTTAATTCATGTTTTATAAATAATTATAGATTGGGAACTGTGATATATATTGTATGAATTTCTGTAAAGCACCTCCCTGATCTTCCGGGTTCCAAAAATGGAAGGTGAGAACGACTTGCCCCTGCCTACGTGCAGCTCAACTCATTGGGACTCGCAACAGGTCAAACGCTACGTGCCAGCAAAGACGTGCCAGCGAGGACTTACACCGGTCATCACACACCTCTACGACAGTTACTCAAAGCAAGGACTAACTCTGGACATTAGCATTTGAATGTGCCCGGGGACCCTTTCGGGAATTAATGTAAATAAAGTTAATGGTCGATGATTAGAGAAACAATGGGAGGAAAGTTGCCGAGGGGGAAACTAAGTGTATTTAAGTTGGGTCTTTAGGTGGGCAAGTTTGTGAACCCAGCTAGAGACAAGGCTGCCAGGTCCTGTGTCTCTGGGGTCACCCTTGGCTCTACTTTTCCCGGGAGAACTTCGGTCAAGTAAGTTTGCTGTTCGTGGGGTTCGTATTGTTTTGTTTTTATTGTTTGAAATTGTTATAATTTGATTCTAAATTTTGTGATTTGGATGTTAATAAACCAAACTATTGAATTTGGCAATAAATTTGTCCTGGCGTTTATAACAATTTTGACGCCCAACAGCGGGGCCAGTTTTGAATATTCTACGGATCCCTGCTTCTGACCGGGGGGCGCCCCGCCGTAAAAAGCGGCCTGGCAGAGCGGGTAAGTCCGGAAGAACGAACTGGCTTTACGAACCCAGAACCCACAACAGCAAAGGGATTAGGCATTAGGACAAGCTAGCTTGGGGGGGCTCGGGAACTCAGCAGGGGTTTTCCCCTGGAACCGCGGTATTGTTTCACTCGTAAAAATCTAAGTGCACGAAGAATCCACGCAGGAAAAGGACCGTAAGTATAGCGTGGTTGAGTGGGGGTGACCAAGTGCTTGAGAACGTGTATGTGTGTGTGAGTGTGTGTGTGAATGAGACGTGATTTATCACGAAGCGAGAGCGGACCTTAAGGTCGCGTTTCCGCTGCTCCCGCGAGGGACACGGCCGACCGACGGGGAAGCGATTGGAACGTGTGATATTTCGCTTCGTGTGTGAGTGCTACCCGACGGGGTGGGGGAGGTCACCAGGGGTCCTGAAGGAAAGAGGACGTCCCTTTTTGAGTTCGGGGACGAGTAAGCCTTCTTGACCGCGACCAGGGGGGTCGCTTAATTTTTTCGGTGGCGGTTACAGAGCCCCGCCGTTAACCGAACATCCACGGAACGGTCATCCGCTGGATCATTAAGTTAACGGCATCGAGTTCGGAAACTCGGGATTTAATTTTTGGTATCCCATAACTTCTGTGCCACGGGGAGTATGGGATCAGATCTCAGCAGAGATCGGGAGGATTCTTTAAGGGAAACCTCAGCGAGGGCTGATCTTGAAATTCCTCGGAAAAGTTCATTAGGAAAGTTGTTGCAAGGTTGGCAAGAATGCCCAATTAGGAGAGGAGCATCTAAAGATCGGATGATTTATTTGTGTATGAATGTTTGGGGAGGAAAGGAGATAGGACCTAATATTATATGGCCTGTGTTTGGTACTTTTGACGAATGGGCGTGGGAAGCTCTGTGGGAACATGTAGCGAAGAAGAAAAGGAGAGAATTTGAGGAATTGGCATATGTTCTGTTATGGTATGAGGTACGAGTAAAGCTGTGTTCTGAGGAAAGGGAAACACGGAATGAACTGGACTACGGGATAAACTTCTCTCACGGCTCGGTGGCCCCCGTCCTGCCAGCCCCTACCCCTACCACTTCCTCCTCCCCGGCCTTCTCAGGGGCAGAGTTAACACTGCCATCCGAGACCCATGCGGAGCCCCGAGCTCAGCGGCCACTCCAGAAACCTCCCTCCCGTTCAAGGAGATTCCCGAGAGGGAATCCTGCCCCCGTTTCTGGTCCTGACCCCGCACCTCGGCCACCGACGCTAAAATATGGAGAAAAAGAGAAGAAGGGTAAGGAAAACGAAGGGTGGAAGAATAAACCAGACAGGTATATACCAGTTAGAGCCCTGGCTAAAACCAGGACCCCCGAAGGAGATCTTGAAGAGCCCGGGAGGGATTCGGGGTGGGACAGTTGGTGTGAGAGCAAGAATGGCCCAGGAGGAAAAATGGGGGAAAAGAAGCATTCCCGTAAGAAATTTGACAGTAGAGCAAAACAGAAATTACCAAAGGTGAATTGGAATGCATTAGAGAATAACTAGTGGTGTTGGGAAGCGTGCAAATTAGAAATGCGAAAATTCACGTGAGTCTGCAAAAGGAGAAAAAGATAGAAAAGGGATTAAAAGGAATCTTGCCTACTCTTTTCCTTGGTGGTGGTAGATCTTTTACTTCAGGCTGAATACATTTTGGAGACTCCCTAGAGTTGTGTATTTTGCTTTAAGAGTTTTTTTTCTCCTGGACGAGATCGGCGGAGTTTTTTTTTTCTTTTTCTTTTCACTAACGTGGGAATGGAACGAAACCCGCCCCTTCCCGCAAGCGGCAGGGCGAGTCAGTCCATGGTTGCCGGGAGACGAAGGAAAGCGGCAGTTTTAAAGTGATTAGACAAGGCTGCCCGGGGCAGAAAACCGCCCTGTAAGGCGAAATAAGAAGCAAAAATAGATAAAAGTATTGAGAGAAGAGACCAAGAATGGGAGCTATACTTATGCGTAGGAAATACCTAGGTGTATGTTCTTGAAAATCTGAAAATATATCTTCCTTTTAGTTGTCTGTCTACTGTATGTGAGGATTTTGTGCAAATCAAAAGGTTGATAGTATGGTGGATGTAGCTCGTCTATGTTTGAAACAATTGCTACATTTTGAATTCGGATTGTCAGCTTGAGCAGGAATATGGCATTTGTGTTGGCAGACAGTGTACTGCAAGGGTTTTGTGTGTTTCAGTTTTTCTTTCAAAAGGTTGAAGCATGTGGCCGGTGAAGTCCAAATTAAAGCGGCTGTTGAGAGGCAGGAAACTAAATCTTTCTGTCGAGATAGTGTTGGAATGGTAATTGGAGTCAGGATTCTAGTATTAAGTTGGGAAAGTGGTATAATTCTCTGTGTTGGTAGTTACAGGATTTTTCTTTATTCTTTGCAGTTCCTATTCTGTATGTATTTTATCTAGTTGGGAACCGGGATTCTTAATTTTAGATGGTTCGTGTTGTCCCTTTGATATTATGTCTTCTTACTTGCTCCTCAATTTGGAGGATGTGAACCTTGAGGTTGCCCTGGTGCCTGTGTTTTTCTGGTGGAGAGTAAGTGATGTATGAGAGGCAGCATTTTGTCACCGGTGTTAAGTTTGGTCGGTGTTTGCTTGTGTATTTAAGTTTAATAATACGCAAGAATGTATAGCAAATACAGGAGCTTTACTTTGGGAATTAGGCACAAGTTATCTCGAGTTTGTTTGTTAAGAAAGGCTAAGTTTGTGAAGTTTTTTTGGACTGAAGTAAAAAGCAGTAGTGTTAATGTTCTGATAATTGTACTAGATAAAGCTGTCTGATTACCGGGGCCTGATGTTTACAGTGACTCCTGGCTTTGGAAAACTTCTGGGTTTTAAGTTCCGAATTTAAGTAATGTATGGTTTATTACAGAGTAAGTTCCGCTCTTTGTAATAGTTTCTTCTATTTGGTGTGCTTTGTTTTTTTTCTGTCTTGTTAAAATACTCCCCCAGGATTATGGGTGAGGTCTTAAGTTTTTCTCTTAATTTGTACAAATTTTGCTTAAAGTTATCCTTTATTAAGTTGTACTACTCACTGACTGTTTGAATTGGCTCTCTGATGAAGGGAAGAAGTCACTTCAGCTACTGCTGCAGGATTGTATCTTGCCACGCTGAAATAGGGGTCTGCAGCTGATCCTGTCTGTGAGAAATGGTTTGTAGACGGATCTGCACGAGTAGTTGATGGGAACTGCCCCGGTATATTAACCGGGAGTTCCAGCTTTTCGTGGATGTTAGCAATCACACGGCGTATGGAGTTCTTACACAGGAGTGGGCGGGAGCCAGGAAACCGGTGGGGTATGTTTTAAATGGCTTACTGAATCCCGGCTATTGAAATATGAGGCAATTCTGGTAAATTCCCCGGAGTTAGAACTCCGTACTGCTGCTGCTTGAAACCCCGCCCAGTTTCGGTCCTGGGGAGGATCTGAGGAGTGTAGTCACAATTGCTACGAGGCAGTGGAATTACAAACCAAAATAAGAAGTGTCGCCATCAAGCTAACAGCAGAGCTGAAAGGTCCGATAGTGCTTCTGGAATTGTGTTAATTTTGCTGATCATTAGGGGTGGCTGAAGCAAGGGTGAGAAGCAGTTGTGAAGGCAGATGCTTCTTGGAGGCTGAGTGAGAATGGCCATGGCAGGGTGCACATCGAAAATAGGGACAAGGTGGTCTCATTGTCTCACTCAAGTTGCGTCCTTCTTTTGGCTGTGTGTATCTGAGAATGTGCTGAGTAGGGGTCTGGAATATAAATTTGTAGTTCAGTTAATTAGCAGCAGTGCAGACTCATTACACTGAGGCTGTAGAAACTGAGTGAGGATGTGTGTAACCTTAACAGCTGATTGTCCTGGAAACTGCTGTTGTCACCGAGCATTGTAGGATACTGGGTTTTATGAATGTTTGTTTGTATGCCAAATCACTCTGAATGTGCTGAGTTTGATTCTTGAAATAAGCCCAAATTGTTTGTGCTCATCTATGATTTTTTAAACTGAATTTTTCTTTAAAAAGCTAAAACCTGTGTTAATACTATGGGATTTGGAGTAGTCTTAGTGTTTATTGTTTGCTCGCTATATATCCAGTGGACACTGTCAGAAGTATTGGTAGGATGTAAAAAGAATTGTTTGTATGTTTAATAAGAAGTAAAATTTTCTTTCTGATTTTTCCTGTAACAGTACAAAAAAGGGGAAAAATTCTGGATGGTATGGTACATTGGGTGGATAGTGAGGTGAGAATCATAGTGATCCAGGGACAAAATTGTTTTTATGGTAAAGGTGTGAATGTACTATTAGATAACTTGTTCTAATATTCAGATTTTCTGAATGGTAGACATGACAGGGATTCTCTTTATACAATATTCTTGTAGTATTGGGCTGGTTTGGAATTTTGTATTAGGTAAATTCAATCTGAGGAAGTTGCAGGATTTCGATGTATATTCATGAGATACAACCAGGAGGTAAAGTACTGATCAGAGCTTGGAAAGCGGTGTCATTAACCCCTCATTAGGAGGGACCCTTTCTTGTCCTTTTAACTACAGATACAACCATCCGAACAGCTGAAAGAGGCTGGACACACGCCTCCAGGGTTAAGAAACTAACAGCCCCGAGGGAAAACCCCGAATGGAAGGTCATCTCTTCCCCCGGAGATCTGAGGGTCCGGCTGCACCGAGGATGCCAACACCCTGGAAACATTAAGCTGCAGCCTAGAGGAGCCTCAAAGGAAACTTAATAACCACCCGACAAGGAGGACTGAGAGAGGGAAGGGTAACCAGAAGGAAGGTGTTAGAACATCAGGAAGGGTGAATCCGGAGCTCCAGAAATTTAAAGAGAAAGAACTCCAACCCCAGGATATCAGAAACAAATGGCAGAAGAAATATCCATGCGCTGCTCTGAACCTGGATGCCCCCCTGCAATCCATATATCCATTTCAAATACAATTATTGTCTTGAAATTTGGGTGGTGCACTGCAAGTGGGGGTGGGGGGGCCGCTGGGGTTATGCCCCAGGTGTTCTGAGGAAAAACAGACTCTGACTATGCGATTCTTAAACTGTGCCACACGTTTGGGATTGATAGAACCAAAGTATCCCGGGTGGTATTCAATATACGAAAAGGGGTTAAAGGGAAAATTGGATCTAAAGGCCCAAGTGTTAGCCACGGAGTGCCGTCGAACTAATGTAGTGCCGTGGGTGGCAGAGCAAGTAAAGTAATCTCGGTGGGGAATTTTTAAAAAAGGAGGTGTGCCGTCCGAACCACCCCGAGGGTCCGAGCAGAGAGCCCCTGCTGTCGCGAAGAAACTTCCCCGTTGTTCGGTTGCAACCCGACAGACGCTGGGCCAGACAGAGGGAAGCCTCTGCGGATCACTCTAGGGAGTGTGACATAAGGCTCCTCCAAAAAGTTACCCCTGTTAAGACACAAGTAACTAGCTGGCACTCAAAGGCAGTCAGGGACATGGGAATTGGAAAGATAGAAGAAAAGCAGAAAAGGCAAACATGGTTCAGGAATCGCTGGTCAGGTGTTTCTCCAAGGAACGGGAAACTCGAGAGAGGAAAACAATTAAGTTAAATACAAAACATGAATTAAAATTATTGACAAAAGAAAAGAAATGGGGGAGTTGTGGGAAATATGGTTATTTAATTCATGTTTTATAAATAATTATAGATTGGGAACTGTGATATATATTGTATGAATTTCTGTAAAGCACCTCCCTGATCTTCCGGGTTCCAAAAATGGAAGGTGAGAACGACTTGCCCCTGCCTACGTGCAGCTCAACTCATTGGGACTCGCAACAGGTCAAACGCTACGTGCCAGCAAAGACGTGCCAGCGAGGACTTACACCGGTCATCACACACCTCTACGACAGTTACTCAAAGCAAGGACTAACTCTGGACATTAGCATTTGAATGTGCCCGGGGACCCTTTCGGGAATTAATGTAAATAAAGTTAATGGTCGATGATTAGAGAAACAATGGGAGGAAAGTTGCCGAGGGGGAAACTAAGTGTATTTAAGTTGGGTCTTTAGGTGGGCAAGTTTGTGAACCCAGCTAGAGACAAGGCTGCCAGGTCCTGTGTCTCTGGGGTCACCCTTGGCTCTACTTTTCCCGGGAGAACTTCGGTCAAGTAAGTTTGCTGTTCGTGGGGTTCGTATTGTTTTGTTTTTATTGTTTGAAATTGTTATAATTTGATTCTAAATTTTGTGATTTGGATGTTAATAAACCAAACTATTGAATTTGGCAATAAATTTGTCCTGGCGTTTATAACAATGAGTATCTGTGATTACCTTCCAGAAGCTGGAGTATGAGAAGGTATTTTAACTTGTGTTTGATGGCAGGACACTGGAGAATGTCTCAAATTAGTGAGGACAATGCTGAAACACAGGTAATTCCCTTTTTGCTCTCCATGATCTGGTTTCCATCAGAAGGAATACTTCATATTGGGAGGCCAACACTGCTTGCTCTACTAAGCTTTCCATTATCTATACCAGCCCCAGCTTAGCTCCTCTGTGATGAGGTTAAAACACCTACTGATGCTGGCAGAACATCTCAACAGAAAAGTGAGCTTCTGCTAGGGCATTCAGGATTAGTTTAAGGAAAACTGCTCACAAGAAAGTGGAGAGAGAGAGAGAGAGCCATAGAGACATTAAATATTTTAGTTACACAGTCTGGTTGGGGTGTTTAAATGCATTCAGGGATTAACACTTTAACACTGTCCACCCAAACTCAAAATATCACCCTAATAAAGTTTGCAAAAGTGTATGTAAATATTGAAAGGGAAAGGTTAAAGAGAGGATATTGGAAATAGAAACATTGAATAAGTAAAATAGTTTTATAACTTGTTACTGTTATTTTGACCTTTCAATATGTTTTCCTAAGTTTTATTATGAGGCAGTGTTATGTTTGGAAAGGAGGTAAATGTGAGGTAGTGTTCAATGGGAAAGATTGCATAAGCAATGAGGAAACAGCTAGGTCCCTTTTCTACATTGGGTAGGGTAAATGAAATTAAAATTTACTGTTCTGGTTTCCTAACACATTTTGCTTCCTGTGGCCCAGCACGCACACACGCATATGTAGAGCAGCCATGAAGTTTTAAGTTAGTGAAGTTTTGAAGGGAGAATCCTTTTTTTTTTTTTTTAAATTAAAAAAAAACAACCCAAATCCTCATGTCTTCTTTCTTACATTACAAGCAGAAGACTGGAGATGTGTGCTGATTTTGGCTGGTGTTAACTTCAACACAATGGCTAGTATGGGGCTGTGTTTTGGATTTATGCTGAGCACAGAGTTGATAATACAGAGATGTCTTTGTTATTGCTGAGCAGGGCTTACACAGAGCCAAGGTCTTTTCTGCTTTTCTTGCTGCCATGCTGACAAGGAAATTGGAAGGCCATGGGAGGTTGGGAAGAGACACAGCTGGGACAAATGACCCCAACTGATCAAAGGGATATTCCAGTCTATGTGACATCATATTCATTACATAAATAATAATTATATAAAGTGGAGAGAATAAGGAAGAAGAGGGGGGCATTTGAAGTGATGATGTCTTCCCATGTCACTGTTATGTTTGACGGGGCCTCTGCTCTCCTGGGAATGGCTGAACACCTGCCTGCCCATGGGAGGCAGTGAATGAATCCCTTGTTTTGCTTTGCTGGTGTGAGAAGCTTTTGCTTTCCCAATTAAACTGCTTTCATCTCAACTCGTGAGTTTTCCATCTTTTACTCTTCTGATTCTCTCCCTGATCCTGCTGGTGGGGCAGTGAGCCTGTGGCTGTGTGGGGCTTGGCTGCTCGGTGGGGTGAAACCACAGTAGGATGCAATCACTGACATTCTTGTCAAGCAGCACCACCAGATGATCCCTTCAGCCTTTGAGCTTGAATCTTTTCTTGAGTTTGGTCGAAGTACTACTGTCATCCTTGCAAGAAGTACCTACTGCTGACTGTGCTTTTTGGCTGTAGGTCTGTGTTGGGTTTTCTTCATGGATGTGAGGACCTTTGGAAGATAAGTGCTCTTTTTTCTTGATGGCAGCATCACAGGAAGTGCCTTCAGTGTTGCCCTGTGCTAGCAAGAGCAATCCCCAGGACCTACAGATTTGCTGGTGGGTGGGTATCCTCCATGTGAACACAAACTGAGGAGTGTATCCATTTCTGTTATCTTCCTTTCTGAACCAAAACTAACTCAATAACTAAAGTGGGACTGCTCTCTACCTTTCCAGATTCCTCATGCTCGTGTTGCAGTTTATTGTCCAGAACAGCTCATTGTAAGTATGATATTCAATAAAATGAAGTCTGTTCTTGGCATAGTGACCCCTGTTGCTGTTATTTCTGATTAACTTGTTATAATCTTTGTGGGTGATCAAGCTTTTTATGTTCCTTCAGTTGTCTGTTACAGTCCCTATTGCTTGTGAGTAGCACTAATAGATTCCACTGTGCTTCTATCTAATTTTACCAGAGCTGATGGTCTGACTCTCTGTTCCTCTATGTTGACATATACATTTTTCTTGCATGGCTGTTAGGAAAAAGAGTATTCTTCTGAGATGTCTTCTTTCAAATCAGACTGGAAAGCAGTCATCTGCCAGCTCCTTGTCTGGTCTGAATGGCAGCATTGGGTACAGTAACGCCCAGTACAGAGTCACTAAGAAATAGTTTTTGTGTAGACATGTATTTCTTAGAAGCAAATGAATCAAAGAATTTCAAGCCCTGTACTTCTCTGGACTTGCCATGAGAGAGCTGTGCTTTGTGGTGTGTTCCTTCACCTTTTTCCTGAATCATTTAAAAAATTGGTTTTAGATTGCAGACTGTTTATCTCCTTCAGATGCTGTAAAGATCAGCCCCATTAGCACCTTCCACTGAGCTCATTTTTCTACAGTATTTCCCACCTAAAGTCTGCAGTAACCTTGCACTGTTCTGTGTGAAAGCAGTAGTAAAAATTTCTTTCTTCTGATAAAAAAAAAATTGTTTTGATCCAGACTTCACAGAAATGCAGATTCACACAGGGGTCAGTGGTGATGATAATTGTAGGTAATGGCTTTCATTAACAGACTCCCGAAGACTTTGCCTCAGCAGGTCTGCTAAAATGAAAGTCCTTCAGATTAGTGACCAAGATATTGTATCTTCTGTCCTGTGCATCTCTTAAATGACTTGATTAACCAGTTCTCTGGTTGTTCATGTACACTCGTGGTCCCAGAAGCACATCCCCTGCTGCAGGCAGGGAGTCCCAGGACCTTGCTGTTAGACTTTCCTTCCCCCTTGCTTGCATAATTCTTCTTCCTAGCTTTGAGATGGGGGGGGGCGGGGGGGGGGGGTGCTCCCCTTGCCCTTGTCTCTGCAAACTTCTTGGTGATACTCCAGTAATTAATTATCAGAGCCCTTCTGAGCTAAGGGTCTGCCAAGGTGAGATGGGGCAAGTCTCCTGCAGCAAGGGTGTCTGGCTGCAGCTGGGGGATGAAGCAGTGTCCTGTCAGGGTGGCATGGTGATCATCCCTTAAGGAGGAGTTACATGGGCATGGAGGATTGGATGGCATGTGTCACCTTGTGCTGTCACTCCAGGAATCCCACATCCCCGTAGTCACGGAGATGCAGTTTATAAAATGTCACATGTCTGTGGAAAGTGATCTGAGCAATGAAAGCCTGAGAAAAAAGAATCTTCTCTGTGAGCACAACAGTCTCTTGTGTGTCTTATTTGATATTGAGTACCTTTGCATGTTTATTTTTTTCTTAGTTTTCTTACTAAGAGCACATAACAGCATTGACAATGAGTAAGTGGAATTTAATTACAGGATCGTTACTCCAGTCAGAACATCTTGCAAATAAATTAATGAATTTCTCCAGGACTCTCTGAGGCAGAGAGACATTGTTAATATTACCCTTTGCAGATATCTGGCTCTTGTTTTGCCATGTTTTCCACACACAAAGGATGGCAGTATGCTCACAATCAATGCACTCTTATTTTGGTCAGAAAAAATGGGATGGGAAAGGAGGAATAGTAGGTGAGTGCTAAACAAAAGTCTTTATGAGGGGATGTAATCTTTCCTTTATAATGTGGGGCATCTGCATGGCTTGGCTGAACAGTAGCCTGTCTACCACTGATCCTTGGCAAACCAGGGGGAATCTTCTCTCCACAGTCAGAGGCTCAGGAGCCTCCACAGCTTAACCCTATGGTAGCTACCTGTCTGTGAACATAAAGAGTTTTGAAAATGGTTTGTAAAAGTCCCTCTGAGAAGGCTTACTGCTCAGAGGACCTCTCTAGTCATCTCAGACCTTTCCAAGGGCTCTACACTAGCCATGCTTGCTGTTCCCAGTAAACAGTGGTGGCCAGCACATGCTACTCAAAAGGGCAGCGCTCTGGGGCCACATGGCTATTTTTATAACATGGACACACATTGTTCCCTTAAACAACCTAGATTATGGGGGAATCAAAGTGTTTTAGCGCTTTCTGTCCCAAAAGCTTAAGAATGTCTCAAATGGCTGAGCTCTGTGGTTTCTGAGTCTGTCTGTGCAGTCTGGTATTAGTCTCCAAGAACTTTCCAAAAACATCCTTGGAAAACAGCAAGAAGAGGCTGATGCCAGGAGTTCAGCATTTTCAAAAGCCTACCCAGGAAAAAAAATAAAGCCAAAACCATTCAAGCAATGAAGTTCTACACACAAATTTCCATGACTCAGCAGTACAACATGCTAAATATTAATAGTGATTTGCTTAGTATCCAAAAATTCATCATATACTACCAACCTGGCCCCAAGGAGCATACAGCCAACTGACATGATGAAATTTCTTGTGTACAGTTGGAGTCCTACTCCTTGACAACACTTGAAAACAATGAAAAGCTTCATCCATACAAATATCATGAGAGAGCATGAACTCCACTCGGGGAGAAGTGCACTGCACTCAGACTGACCCGCTGGGGAACTCGGATAAAGCAGATGTGGAAAGCCCAGCCTGGAAAGGACTTGGGAGGTCACTAAGGTCAGGTCCTTGTGCTTGCAGGGAGTTGTGTCCCAAACCTTATCCCAGCTCCAGCTCCATCTTCAAGCTAACTAGGGCATTTGTCCTTCTTCCACCCCTGTTATGGAAACATTTAGACCTGACATTAAAATTGCTCCTTATATTTGCAACCATGTGTCTTCATGCATTCCAGGTAAATAAGTGATGAAGCAACACACCTTATGACTCACTCTTCTCTTTATAGACAAGCTCAGAATTCCTGTAACTGCAAAAGGAAAATAAACGCTGGACAAAAGTATTATATAAAATGTGGAGTTGAAATTTAATGTAGGTTAGGTTATAGTCTAGACTTACCAGACTCTTCCAAACCACTCCTTTGCAGGATGAATTTGTATGAATTAGAAAATTGAAGGTGCCAGCTACATAGCCTGCTTCTGTTTTATGACTAGATTTCAGAATCATTCCTGTTGTGGTCTTTTGACAAATGTTCTGCCCTCCCCAGGTGTCATGTGCATGTTACCAAAAAGCTTTCCAGACAATGCTGATGCTCGTGCAAAATCTGCTGAGATCTCAGGGTCCTAAGTATCTTCAAATAAAGAACAGGAGCTGAATAAACCATGTGTGCACACATGTTTAGACTCTAGGAGAAGGAATGGAGAGTATGTGTAGATTCAGAGCATGTACAGCAGCCCAGCCTAGAAATGGATTTATTGCATGTAACAACATCAAAAGACACCCAACCCTATGCAGTCTCCCCTATTTCTTACGATACATTGGAAAAGTCAGTGTGAGCAACAGCCTATAAAGGCATTTTAAAAAAAGCCCTATTTGAGTAAAATGAACAGTCTGGAGCACTGATTTTTAACTTTTCTTGTCATGACCTTGTTCTTTCCCGGCCTCAAGTGGCAGTGTCACTGGCATGAGTGCTTCCAAGCTCACAGCTCCAAGAGAGGGAACCATTGACCTGGAAACACCGTCTGGCCAGCAGCTCTGAGGCTACCCCCTTGTTTATTATTTATTTGTACTGCAGGGAGGCCCAGAGGGATGCTGCAGGGCTGGGTGCCAGCAGGGTGCCTGGCAGTCGATGACAGAGGGGAGGAAGTGGCAGTGGCTGCAGCAGGACCAGTAGGCTCAGGCTCCGGAGGCCTGGGGGCAGGCACTGGGCAGAGGGTGCCCGAGGGAACAGCAGGGAGAGTCACCCTGGGTTGCTCACAGGGCTGTTGGGGGAACTTCCCTTGACAGCAGATGTATGGCAGGGCAGGAAAAATGTATGCATTTGCTAGAAGAACTTTGCAATTATTGAGCAATATTGGGAGAATTATGCTATGACGGGAATTCCTCCAAATGACCAACATATTACAGTTTGCTTAGTCAGTTCAGGGCCCAGAAAAGAACTGGTCTTTTTTTATTTTTCCTTTTCCCTAGCCTGTCTGCATTTCAACAGCTTCACAGCAAGGTTGTTTTCAAATACAAAGAAGCATAGGAAGGGAATGGACATGACCAGAGACATTTTGGTAGAACGCAGTCTTAATACTCATGTAAAACACTACCAGTACTCATAGGTCCAGACTCCTTCTTCTCAAAATTTGCTCTAGCACACTGCATACTTTACATAACACATGCGACTTTAAATGAAACTTATTAGACCAAAAGAAGCCCTAATAATTTTTTTCCAATAACTTTTTCTTGGGCGGGGAGAGACTAAGAGCAATGAGATGAATGTTGGAAACAGTTTCTGGTGTATACAAAGTGAAAATGGATTCTCAAGAAGATGTAGGAAACCTGAGAAATGATCATGCTGAAAAAGGTGTAGGAGAAATAACAGACAGGCAAGGGTTGAACTGGGTTGAACTACTTAATCTGTAGTACAAAGCATCTTTACAAAGCTGACTCTAAGTTTCAGTTCAGATGTGAAGCCTAAAAAACGTAACAGCAGCTCAGATTTCAGAAGGGAAAAAAATTTGCAGATATTTGAATAGTATCGTCACAGGAACTGAGAAGTAATTATTTGACTATTCCTTAGCGACAGAAAACAAGCAAGAAAAAAGGAAGAGTATTCACAGATAAGAAATATGATAGTGACAAAAGAAATATATAAACTGAGTTTCATGAAGAATGTTTTGGCAGAAAGTTTTATAGAGCTGGAGTGATCTGTGCAGAAAACGACTAGGCCTTAGGTAGCTTCTGTAGTCATGATGGGTTTGTCTCTTGGTGTCTGACACCTGACCAAGATGAAACATGAGACATCTCACAAGAGGTGAGCATGGGCATGGGCCAGGACTATGGGATGAGTCGATCTCGCATCACAGCTGCCCACTACCAAAATAGCTGTCATGTACCTGCTTGGCATGCCATTTGAGGCAAGAGAAGAATGAAACTGTGAAAATTAGGCAAATGGGATAAAATAATGCCAGAAGGACATGAAAGGCTGAAACTAAGACTGAATATGGAGAAACAGCTGACAAAATATGTTGTTGTCTACTGTGATAAGAAGTTCCCTGCACAGGATGTGCCACATGAAGATGTGCAAAATCATCAGGAACCATGGTTCCCATAAAGGAAACAAAACAGGAAATGTCATGAATCATCAGCAAACAGGCTGTGGACAGGTTACATGGCTTGATCCTGAACGAAATTAATAATTCAGCAATGTTGGGAAAAAAAGAGACTTAAAAAGCACCATCAGCTTATGACACAAGCTTGGGAAATACAGGCTGAAAATTGAGGCTGATCATCTCTGCTCAGCCACAAGATGTGGGCAAGAGAGAAGCTACACTGCCACAGTGTGGGATGCCTCATTAAACAAACAGTCCCAGACACTAATTAAGAATATACTGAAACAGCTACAAGGAGGCAAGCATGCTTGGAGACTTGGGAAGCTTTAGTTGACTTGTGCGCAGTCAGCAGTGACAATCTCTCTACAGGAAACTTTTTCACTGGCATCCCATCTGTAATCCTTAACTAATTACCCACTGGTTTGTATCTCTGATTCATATTAAAATTCCTTGTGTCCATTTATTACTAGTATAGTTTAGCAGAACTTGAATGTCGGAGATAAAGGCAGCATTGGGCTTTTGGCCAAGATAAGCCAACCCAGCAGTACCTATTTCAGAGAAAAAAAAATATAAGGAAGAAGAGCAGTGGGACAGAAATCCTACAGGCTGACATAATTATCCAGTTCCAATTAAAGCAACAGAAACGGATAAAATTGAACTGGTGTTTCAAAATAAAGTGCCTTTATCCCCTTTCTCCAAAAGATCTCAGTATCTCTCAGTTTTCATCCATAGCTGAATAGGCATTATTCAGTGATTCTTTACACTTGATACAGTATAATTCAGTTAGCTGTTGCTTTTCACTGAGAGTCACCTTACAATAAATAGGGTGCCTTAGCTGCTAGATAGCTCTTTCCTTTATTATAGCAGTGACCTCTAGTGTGCAGCTCTCAGTATCCAGACCTAGCAATTCCAGCTTGCAGAGCAAGGCCATTTTCCATCTCATGGGAAGGAAGCAGCCTTATGCAGTGACCTTTCTGTTTATTTTGGATTTCTTTCAAAGAAAATAAAAAAAAATCCCTTGAGATTTTAATAGTCAGTGAAGTAGGGCTACATCAGCACACTGGATCTGTGGCTGCCCAGCCCTCATGCTCTAAAACATTTTGATTTTGGAGTGGCTCAGGAAGAAATTCCACAGCCTGTAGCACTGCCTGTGCTGTTATTTTAGATTTTGACAAGGTAGATTACCTCCACATGAATTTTCTTTGTTAGAAAGCTAAATGTCAGATGCATTTTAGGGCAGAACACACTAATCTCGTGCCTAGTAGGTAAAGTCAGCTGGGATTTCTCAAAATGAAATGTGCTAATTATTTGTAAGATGAATTACGTTTAATTTGTTTCTGCTGTAGAAATTCCAGGGGAACCACTGGGACACACAGTAATAATCTTCCTCTAGCTTTGAGCTTTGTCTTTGATGGAGGCCAACACAGGATGTTTCACCACTTGTATTCCTACAGGAATACTGTGCCTTTCATTGTGTGATGCTGTTTCTTTCCCAGACAGTGAGGATGGAGGTTGTCCTGTCCCACTGCAGCTGCATGAAGGGAGCCCTCTCACACAAGCCACTTCCCTGGAGATATCCCTGCAGGGACCACTGAGGGCTCTCAGAGATCTGAATCTTCTACCCCTCTCTGTCAAGAGACCTACAGACACCCCAGCCTTATTTCCCCTGGAGGCAGAACTAGATGCTGCTTGGAAAGGAGCTTGCCCATGGCAAGTGATGGGTACCAGGGATCTCTCCAGACCTCACCCTTGCCCATAGAGTGCTGAGATATGAGGCTGGGGATGCAGGAGTGGGCTGTCATGCCCCCAAAGCTGTCCTGGGATCTGCCCCTGGCAAAATGAGTCCTGTCATCCAAGGTGTGATGGTATATTACACCTTCTGGGGGCCTGGCACCACAGGCCACTTCTGACCTCTCATAATCAAATCTCTTTGGCTGCATTTTCATTGATAAATTAATAGTAATTATCAATACTAATTTAACTTAAAGACATAAATCACCATGTCAGAACAACTCTCCCTAAAAACACAATTGTATTTCAATCTGTCCACCTTGACAAGCGTTTCCATTCTGTAATCACGGATGTTTCAACATAATTGATAAAAATAAGCCATAATTCAAGTAATGAGGAGGTGAGGGGTGGCTGGTGGGGTTTATTCACCTTCATAAATAACTTAACCTCACCTGTACATTGCTTTCTAGATGGTGAAGTTACAGAAAATCATGGAGGAAGGGGTCAGGAGCTTTCGGGAAAGTGAAGAAAATACATTTTGATACTGTTGGCTTCCTGCTGCAAAACATCCAGCCTTACTGCTGAAGTGTTCCAAAAATAGACAAGCCTGCTCATTAGCCTTGTGAGCATTTAAATAGGAAAGGGATCGTTACCCAAATTATATCCCTTAAAAAGGACTTTCACACTGGGGTAAACTTAAAAAAGAACATTTACGCAAAAAGCAATTTTCTTTGCTTGCAATCTTCAGTATTCCCCTAAGTCTCGTTGGAATAAAAAACTTCCTCCCTTTCCAGCCTGATTCTCTTTTTTTCTTAA
This sequence comes from Prinia subflava, assembly GCF_021018805.1. Lineage (NCBI taxonomy): Eukaryota > Metazoa > Chordata > Aves > Passeriformes > Cisticolidae > Prinia > Prinia subflava. The sequence goes on from NC_086248.1 coordinate 46,633,071, forward strand.
TCCAGCTGTGAAATCATAAAGCTCAGTGTTTATGACAATAGTTTGCTACCATGGAAACAGCTATGTCGTCACAAATTGAGCCTTATGATATGACCTCCCTGACTGCAGGAGCAGTCAAAAAGGGAGATTTGTTAGAAAGGAGATCTTGTTTAACCAGAAATGTCTATTTTAAATCCTTTTGCATGGCACACTCGGCAGCTCTTTAATAAGCGGACCTTTGATATGTGTACCTAGTTACATATTGCTTTATTATGTCGTTTGAATAGCTTTGAATGTCACCCTTGGATGTGAGCTGTCCTTTTATTGTTGAACATTTTGAATTCCCAGTTTCCTAAGCCAGCACTGTGGTGATTTCTACAACTTCAGATCATTGCCCTTCTGAGCAGTTTACTGTACCCTCTGGTTTTGCTTGTTTTCTTCTTTTCAAAATGAAAAAATATTAAAAGAAGAAGAAAAATCTATTCTTGAGCAGATGTTGGAGGGACTCTCTTGGGATTCTGGGACACCTCCTGTGCGTGCAGTCCTCTCATCATCATTGTACAGAAGAAGGGTCTTTTGTGCATTGGTGTAGGCAGACACATAAAATCTGATGGGCACCAGCCACGCCTTGCCACTGTGTCCCCTGCCTCCACAACCTAGCCCTGTACATGTGCCCAGGGGTTTCTGATATGGAGAGTGCTGACTAAACTAAACAGCAAAGTGCCTGATGAAAGACAAGAGCTGCGTGACCCTCACTGTATACAGAGAAGCAGACATTAAATTTGGCAGCTGAAGCCATAAACAATTTAGTCCTCCTGTGTCTGTGCTCACTGAGCCCATGAGACGCTTCCCTGCAGACCTCTTGCTCCAGTGAATGAACCCATCTGCGTCTGCCATGCAAGCCCAGTGGCTTCGGGGAGCTGTGGAGCATTGGGGAGCTCCAAGGGCCTTCCTGCTCCCCAGCCTCTGCAGAAGAGAGCTCTGGGAGGAGGCCACTGCATAGCATAGCCTCCCTCCTGCAGAAAAAAAAATCTTTCAGAACATCCACAGTACACCACGAAAATATGATGTAAGAAGCAATGGGGAAAAAATGAAGCAAAAAGCCTCAATGTTAGGAAAAGGGTTACCATTTTCTCCTCAGCATTTCAAAACAACAGCTCACCATTTCTGCAGGAGGCAGTGTCCATCTCCAGCAGAGGACTGGGGACCCACTGAGGCGTCACATTGTGGGAAGGTCCCTTTGCACCTCTCTGTGCTGGCTGATGTATTACTTTGGATATCCACACGAAATAAATTCACACAATTTTCACACAGACTACCGGTGATATATACAAAGGAAAGAAAAAAAAGGCTTCTATGAGCAAGATGTGTGACATTTTTAAGTGCCTATAGTTCTGAGCAAGAAAATCCTTCTAAGGATACCTGTGTTGAAAATGCTCATTAAAATAATTACACTGACTGAAGTGGGAAGTGTTATCAGAGGGGCAATGGGGCAAGGTCCCTGTGGGTGGGAGCAGGAGGGAGGCTGGTTAGCACATGCTGGTGAAGCAGCACCCTGCAGCTGCAGAAGCTGTCAGGGCTGTGCTGCTGCATGAAACCATGGTGTGCCCACAGTAGCTGCAGCCAGGAGCACAGGCCTGCCTGGACTATACAGCACATCCCATCTGCTTCCATCAGTTGTGAAAATTCTGCATAGTTTCTTAAAAGTACATGTATTTATGCTTGCTTTCTCTGTTTGTGCTCTGCTTGGTATTTTGTCCTCAATAAATGGATGGGGGTGTGGTCTGTGCAATGATAGAAATAATCTTCTACACCTCACTGACTTCTTTGGGTATCTTGCTACCTCTTTTGAACACATTTAGTTTCACCTTTTCAATTGTCAGATGATTTCAAACTTCGATTTTTATTTTTTTTTCATTTCTGTCTCAGGACTTCCTCCAGCGTTTTTTTAGTCTGTTGTGACAGAAGGATGCCCCACAGATAAATGCTGTGCTCACATCAAGACCTACCTGTGTCAGTCTACCTGGGGAAAAGCCTCTGCTAGTTTTACACATGAGCAATGTTCCTGCTTGGGGTGCACATGCAGTGCTCCTGTGTGGCTCAGGATCCACTCCTGTCTTAGGCTGGGCTGTGCTGTGCGAAAGCAACATCCCAACTTTCTGTATTTATGGGACTGATGTTTCCCTTAGATAGGAAGCACGTCACATCTGTCTTCTAAAATCTCAGTTTCATTGCACTCTATTTCTGCAATTTACCTAGCTCTCACTGTATTTTAAGGCTCTTCTCCAAACTGCAATACTGACTTGACTATGAACCTCTTTCTCTCTCTTTGGTGACTTCAAAGGAACATTTACCTTGAGAAGGCTCTTAGCCCTAAATAACCTTCATGTGTCAGACTGCCCCAGTGTCCTCTGTGCTCAGGTACTGTAGAGCCACCAGAGCACTCCCCCAGCCCTCCTTCAGGCTCACACCCATCCCATCTTGGGGTGCCTTGTCAGCTGCTGGTGCCTCCTTTTAAGATGTTGCTTTCTCCCCCTCCAGTGCTAAGCAGAACGTGAAAGGCTCAGTCCTTTTGGTTGCTGGCTGTGGCTTGCAAAATGCAGATGTACAGTAAATGACAAGCCTGGCGAGGGGTGTTGAAAGGAGGCAGTGGTGGGAAGCATTTCAGTTTAAGGAGAAATAGCGTGGGTGTGGTGCAGCACTGAGAGAAAATTGGATAGAAAATGAAATTGGGGAGTGAAAATCTATTTTTAACAGGGCTTTGAAAATCTTGCTGGGGCCAGGCCCTGTCTGAAATGATGTAGAGCCATAACTATTTCCTGGGGCTTGCATTTTCCATAAGGGAGAACATCTGATAGCAGAGCAAGAGGTCTGTTCTTTCTGAGTACATCCAGTGAAAGCCTTATCACTCTTATGGGAGAAAACAGAGGACACTTGTTACCCTGCACACAGCACAGATGTCTGGCTATTCTCCATGCTAGGCGAGATCTTCTGGGCATGCAGGGAAAATGAGAGCTCAGATGGTGAGAGATGCATCCCTTTGTAGTAGAGAAGCGACAGCATCTCAGCCAGGCAGACATTGTGCTTGATGAAGAACTGCCAGGAGAGAGATATGCATAAAAAGGTGATGCATGTAATCACTACATCCACTGAGTTTAAAACAAAAATGCACATTTTTGTTTCTGCAGTCAGGATTCTCTGTGCTCTGTGCTTTGTGAGGGCGCTCACAGGAGGAAAAGCTGCTGGTGTTGAAAGCAGACCTGTGTGCAGTTCCAAGGTGGGGTTCCTGGAAGCCAGGAGGGGAGCACCATTGGGGAGCACCTCTGCTGCTTGCATGGGACTACACACTGCTGGTGCCCTCTACTGCCCTGGGCACCCTATGTGCCCCTTCCAGCTGAGGGACAGGAGTAGATCCTTCTAGCATATGAGTCATTTGACTTACTTAGGCCCCCGTTGCTGAGAAGACACCTTACACCTAAAGAATATTTTTTATCCACTGAGGACAAACAAAGGGTGGATATCCTTAGATGTGTATTTGGAACAGACATCTGCCTTGTTTGCAATTGAAGACCTGCAAAAATCCCCAAAGAACCCCTACAGACAGCTGCATCTGGTCTGACAAATTACAGCCCTGAGCCTTCCCAGTGGAGGAGCCAAGTGCCAGCAGGCAAGATCTGTTGGTCACTGCAGTGGTACACAAAGATAAAACCCCACAGTAGGGTCAGAGGAAATGGTTCAGCAACAGCTCCAGTGGGTCACCACTGCCCTGCAGGCACCAGCAGAGCATTTGGCTGCAAACCATCCCTCCCCAGTGCCAGGCACTCAGCAGCTGTGCAGGGTTGCTGAGAGCATCACAAAGTCTTTGAGGTATTTTGTTTCCAGGCCTGGGGGCAGTGGCTGCTGCACTCAGCTGGGAGCTGCTGGGCTGGCTGTGGGGAGCTGGTTGGCACAGGCTGTGTCTGCAACAGCCCATGCTGATCCAGAACTGCAGGTGACCCTTCAAAAGGCAATAAAACCTCACCTCACAGTGCTTTGTGGGCCATTTCTACTGAAGCACCGCTCCCAAATCCTCTTTCTGCCTGGCATGAGTGACTTGGCTGCTGCCACCACAGGTACCTGCACCCATGTGATGGACACCCAGCACCACTGCTACCTCTCTGAGAGGAGCATGGCCTGTGGAAGGAGCAGTGCCAAGAGCCACTCTAGGCAGCCTCCTTGTAGGGGTGTCAAGGACAGATGGTGACATTCCCTGGGGCCAGGCCCTGGCTTCCTGCTGCACAGCCTCAGCAAGAAGGACTGACTGCAGGTGGAGGTGGATACTGGTGCCATCCTCAGGGGAACTGGGCTGCTGTCACCAGCCCTGAGGGGTTTGTAGAGTCCTGGGGTCACTTGCTATCATGCTGAAGTGGTGGGAGGGTCTGGCTTATCCTACAGCGAAGGAAATGCAAATGTGGTCTGAAACCTGTATGCTGAGGATGGCCAGATAAAAGCAGCAGCGTCCAGTCTTCATGCAGGCTTACCAAATACAACATTTTCAGCCTGGACAGAGAAGCTTCTCATAGCAGAATGGCAACTCTCCTGATAGTCATTGGCATTTTCTGCCTCTGGAGAGGCAGTAGAGGGGCACACAGCAAACAGCCAGTGTAATTATTATGTGCACTTGGGAGAGCAGCCTGATTCTTCTTTTCGCTGTAGGTTTTTTTCTTTTTTTTTTTTTTTTCCTTGGTTCACCTGGATAATAGCTACTATTATTATAGCTATATAATAGCTACTAACAGTTTAGCTGTGCTGTGCAACACATCCATAGTAGTGTTGTGTACATGTATGCTCATGGAAATCTTCTGTTTCTGGTGTGGTTAGTTAGCCTCCTTTGGAAAAACATCTTTTACTCCTTCCTTCCTTCCTTCCTTCCTTCCTTCCTTCCTTCCTTCCTTCCTTCCTTCCTTCCTTCCTTCCTTCCTTCCTTCCTTCCTTCCTTCCTTCCTTCCTTCCTTCCTTCCTTCCTTCCTTCCTTCCTTCCTTCCTTCCTTCCTTCCTTCCTTCCTTCCTTCCTTCCTTCCTTCCTTCCTTCCTTCCTTCCTTCCTTCCTTCCTTCCTTCCTTCCTTCCTTCCTTCCTTCCTTCCTTCCTTCCTTCCTTCCTTCCTTCCTTCCTTCCTTCCTTCCTTCCTTCCTTCCTTCCTTCCTTCCTTCCTTCCTTCCTTCCTTCCTTCCTTCCTTCCTTCCTTCCTTCCTTCCTTCCTTCCTTCCTTCCTTCCTTCCTTCCTTCCTTCCTTCCTTCCTTCCTTCCTTCCTTCCTTCCTTCCTTCCTTCCTTCCTTCCTTCCTTCCTTCCTTCCTTCCTTCCTTCCTTCCTTCCTTCCTTCCTTCCTTCCTTCCTTCCTTCCTTCCTTCCTTCCTTCCTTCCTTCCTTCCTTCCTTCCTTCCTGCCTGCCTGCCTTCCTGCCTGCCTTCCTGCCTGCCTTCCTGCCTGCCTTCCTTCCTGCCTTCCTTCCTGCCTTCCTTCCTGCCTTCCTGCCTTCCTGCCTTCCTTCCTGCCTTCCTGCCTTCCTGCCTTCCTGCCTTCCTACCTGCCTTCCTTCCTTCCTTCCTTCCTTCCTTCCTTCCTTCCTTCCTTCCTTCCTTCCTTCCTTCCTTCCTTCCTTCCTTCCTTCCTTCCTTCCTTCCTTCCTTCCTTCCTTCCTTCCTTCCTTCCTTCCTTCCTTCCTGCCTTCCTGCCTTCCTGCCTTCCTGCCTTCCTGCCTTCCTGCCTTCCTGCCTTCCTGCCTTCCTGCCTTCCTGCCTTCCTGCCTGCCTTCCTGCCTGCCTGCCTGCCTGCCTGCCTGCCTTCCTGCCTTCCTTCCTGCCTTCCTTCCTGCCTTCCTTCCTGCCTTCCTTCCTGCCTTCCTGCCTTCCTGCCTTCCTGCCTTCCTGCCTGCCTTCCTGCCTTCCTGCCTGCCTTCCTGCCTGCCTTCCTTCCTGCCTTCCTTCCTGCCTTCCTGCCTTCCTGCCTTCCTTCCTGCCTTCCTGCCTTCCTGCCTTCCTGCCTTCCTGCCTTCCTACCTGCCTTCCTTCCTTCCTTCCTTCCTTCCTTCCTTCCTTCCTTCCTTCCTTCCTTCCTTCCTTCCTTCCTTCCTTCCTTCCTTCCTTCCTTCCTTCCTGCCTTCCTTCCTTCCTGCCTTCCTTCCTTCCTGCCTTCCTTCCTTCCTGCCTTCCTTCCTTCCTGCCTTCCTTCCTGCCTTCCTGCCTTCCTGCCTTCCTGCCTTCCTTCCTGCCTTCCTGCCTTCCTGCCTTCCTGCCTTCCTTCCTTCCTGCCTTCCTGCCTTCCTTCCTGTCTTCCTTCCTGCCTTCCTGCCTTCCTGCCTTCCTGCCTTCCTGCCTTCCTTCCTGCCTTCCTTCCTGCCTTCCTGCCTCCCTCCCTCCCTTCCTTCCTGCCTTCCTGCCTTCCTGCCTTCCTGCCTCCCTCTCTCCCTTCCTTCCTCTCAAGCTGATAATCCAACAAGAGGACAAACAGCAGAAGAAGCTGCATTGCTGATAAATCAAGGCACATTCAGGCAGGAGAAGGAGTCTCTCATGTTCAAGTGTATTCCCTATCTCCACATGCCTGAATGTCTAAAATCCCTCACATCTAGGAGGGAAGCAGTGACCTTTTGTGTAAAACATCCTGCACTTGGGAAGAAGGTGGTCCTGACAGGTCATCCTAAAGCCAGTGTGCACCTACTGTCCTGGACCTGAATGGCAGAAGCCTCTCAGGTGAGTGTCTACACAGCACACTTTTATTTATTTATTTATTTTAATTTCACCTTCTTCTTATTTGTGAGGGGAGACTCACATCCCTGCCTGTCTGCTGGTGGCTGGTAAAATGGAGCTGCTGTGGTCTTTCAGCAGGGCAGTTTCAGTTTGGGTGCATGCAGTCCATCCTCTGTGCTGCTACAGCACTGCCAGCAGGGCCTGGCAGAGAGTGCTGCAGTGCTGCTCTTTCCTACAAAGACAAAAGCGCTGGCCGGCAAAACTGTCTGCACACCATCAGGAGAGCTTCAACTAAGAAACACCGGGGTGTCTAAAAGCCATTGAGGTGGATAACTACGAACCATCAGGCCGAAGAACGGCAATACCCTTCAGTGTTTAAGGAAATGTTTGCCCTCAAAGACTTTTTTCCTAAGCAAATATTCAATTAAACCATCAGGGAATTATTTTAAATTCATATATGGGCACCAGAGGGGGCAGACACTGCAGCTGCAGAAGGGGGGAACTGCCTGTTTTTCTACAAAATACAAGCTGGTGGAAGGAGCTGCCTTCACTCAGAGCCACCTCCAGCACCCAGACTTCAGGTCCTTGGGTCACCCTGGTTCGTAGACTGCTCTCATGTAGCCCTCCAGTCAGCCTGCAGTGGTGGTGGTGTGTTGCAGGTAGGAGGATTTGGCTCATCAGAAAGAGTTTCTTGAGGGGAAAGGAGAAGACGGAGATCCACTATAGAAGTTTGTCATCTATAATTGGATTTTCCCTTAGGTCTAACTAAAAATAAATTAGCTAATAGTATATTCAATTAATTTTGCCAAATTTGAGCAATTCTTTTAATTAGGAGGGAAGAACTTAATCTCACAGAAAACAGACAATTTCCAAAGGCTGGCACAAGAGTATGCCACCTGAGTAAGTTTGTATGAATTGCTGTGGGATGAGAACCACACACAAACTTACACAGAAAATATAATTCCATGCAAGTCAGGGAGACAGCAGTGCAGTGTGAGCTATTTAACCTTGAGAAAGTGTCATGTGAGGTTGGGAGGACAGGTATAGTGGAGCTTTTCATCCTATTAGTGAGAGATTGTCAAGCTAGTGTGTTATGGTAAGATCAGAATTTCATTTTCGTGCTAAGGCTAAGCATGTTAATCGAGTGTCCTTACACACACGTGGGTGAGTAGAAGAGGGAGTGCAGCTTTCGGTCATGTTGCTGAAAAGTGTATTTGTGTTTTCTTTTAGCAGGAAGCGTATTTACTAGGCTTGGGAGGAAGCAGGACAGGAGAGATGTGGTGTGGTTGTAGCTTTATGGAGGTTACAGGGCAATGGCACTGGTTGCAGGCAGAAATTTCATTGAGTCTTTTGCCTTTCTCTCAGCACACCGCAGCATGAAAGGCCTTGTGGTGACAGACACAGAAACTTCACAGGTGTAAAAATCTCTCTGTTGGGTCACCTTTAGTGCCTGGTACCATATATTTGCATATGATCAGACTCTGGAAAAGAGGGTGTTTAATTCTAATAACTAGCTGCTCCTCTCTGCTATCTAACTGACAATACAAACAGACAAAAGACAAAGTAATAAAATGTTTTGCTGCCTCCCATTTTTTATTAAAGTTAACCCACTGGCAGGTTAGCAGAACTGTGTGTGGGATTACAAATCAGGAAATTTGACAAAATTATTTTCACCTATTTTACAAACTCATTTTTCATGTACTACACATTTATTTCCCTTTCTGTCTGTCCAGTTGCTCAATAAAAGAAGCCAATTTAGTATTTACTTATCTCTTCCATTATTAGAAACTCAGAACTAGAGAATATGCTGAAGAGAGGAGTGAAACTTTCCCAGCTGAATCCAGCTGGATGGACAGAAAACTGCTTCCTTCTGAATGCTCCCTTATATAGATTCTGAAATATTAAGTATAAAAACACTCCTAGTACTTCAGGTACTACACTAGTCGAAAACCCCCCATATCAAAAAAGCTCCTCCCCAAACCAAGACAAAAATCCCAACAAAAAAACCCCCCACAAACAAACCAACCAACCAACCAACCAACCAAAAAAACCCAAAAAAACCCCAAAAAACCCCATACCCAACCCCCCCCCCCCAAAAATCCCACAAAAGAAAAAAGGAAAAACAAAAGAAAAAAGGAAAAATAATAATAAAAACCCTTTAAGTAGAAATTCAGTATTTAGTTCTTCAGGAGTTTCCATAAAACCAGAGAGCATTTCAGAGCATTTTGAAACCGTTGTTCTCCACAAGCATAGAGATAATTCATGTGTGATGACAAGTCCAGAAAATTATCAGGAGTCTTGTGATCTTTGTTGTTTTTTCCTTACAGTCTCAGTTTGTGTGACTAAACAATTCCTTGGCAAACTCGGCTTTCAGTTTTGGAAAAAGTTTATAGCCCTTTGGCTGCAGAGCTAACCTCAGGGACCAGAAGTCTAGAGACTGAGTAAACAGAAAAATAATTTTAAAAGTTCATTTTTAAAACCATGTGCTTTTCCAAACAAGTTTATGACTTTTGAGGTTTATGGCATGATCGTTGAGTGTGTTAATTTAGGAGTATCAGTTCACATTGGGAGGATGAGCTCTTTCTTCCCTGTGTGTCAACATGGCACCACTTCTTGTGCTAAGGACAGTTATGGATACTCAGTTGATGCTCCAAGGAATTATGGCCCTGGGCCCAAATATTTAGTTTTTCCAGGCAAATTGTGGAGGTGTTTTTTTTTGTTTTGTTTTGGTTTTTTTTTTTTTTTTGTGGCAGAGAGCTGGTGTCCTGCAACCCCAGACGAAAAGGGGGATTGAGGTAACTCAGCTGCTGCCCCTTCATTTTGATCAGAGGTCACGCCAGGTCACGCCTTGGCCCAGCACTGTCATGGAGAGAAATTTGGATAGCTTTTCAGATGAAAGAAATTGGGCTTTTTTTACTGTGTATTTTCCTGCAACACTGTGCTGTTTGATGTGATTCCTGAAATGCAGCTGTTGCTACAAAATCCCAACCTTTTCTGTCTGGCTGTTGGGAATAGGGAGGACAGAGCATCCTCCCCCAAAATCCTGCAGGGATAACCACAAGTGTTATGTTGTAAAATATCTTCTAAGTCTCAAAACTTTTTTCTTTTGAGACCCCAGCCATGGTCACTGTAGAGACTCCTCTGTAGCTTCTGTGGCACATTACGGCTGTGTTTAAGTTAAATGTATTTCTATACTTAGCCAAATTAAGACATCGCTGTCTAAATCTTTTCCCAAATTGCCACTGGTCAGATGAGCAGGCTGCTTTAGGAACATATTTCCACTCTGGAAAGTGTCCATTCATTATTAATATTTCTCGTCTCATGGCAAATTTTGCTTACGCCTTCCTCTTTACTTACTCAGCTTTTGAAAAATGTCTCTGGGGCAAACACCGTAATAATTCCCTGCTTCCCTCTGACAGTACAGAGTAAACTGCTGAATCAAGGGTAGCGTGTTCTCTTCTACACACAGCCCTGGCTCCTGCAGCCCTGGTTTGTGTCCCTCGGCAGGGACACTGCAGCACCGCCCGGAGCTGCCTCCCCTCTCCCCGGAGCCCTTCCCGGCCCGCGGAGCGAGTGGCACAGCCCTGGGCCGGCTGCAGTGGGCAGAGGAAGGGCAGGGCGCTGCCCGGCAGTGATGTCCTGTGAGCTGGCACACTCCCATTCCTCCACTACCTTCGTAAAAAGCACAGTTTCACCCTCTGTCGTTCCCAGGGTGACCCAACAGCTGCTCAGGCAGCAGCCAAGTGGCTTTTCCCTAGGAGGCAAGTGTTCCAAGCGAGGCTTCCTCCGCCGCAGGCAGCGCAGGAGTGTCAGCCGCCCTGTCCTTCTTCATGAGGCGAGGCGAGCAGCGCTCGCTCTCCCTGCAAGCCCTGCTGGCAGCCTTCGCGCCCGAGCGGTGCTAATTCTCCCTGTGCGGTGCCTCGCGGTGCCATGGAAAAACTGTCCCTCTGGAGTTTTGGCTGCTGAGACACAGCGCTTCGGAGTGGGAAGATGAGAAGGGCAGTGTTCATCTGGGAGCCCCAGCGCTGCCTTTTCCCTGCTACCTGCCGATGTTCAGCGTGCAGCACTGCACAGAGCACAGCCACGTTCGAAAGAGTCCCTTTACAAAAGCTCCAGCTTATGACCCAAATTCTCAGTCCCTATTAGGTGACACTAGAGCTTTTGTTGCTATAAAAAGAAATCTACAGTGGTTGCCTCTCAGAGCTGTAGCCATCCAGGAATATCGCAGCAAAGCCACTTTCACACTTTCTGTGGGTTTTTTCCTGATTATCAGGATATAGGCTTCTCTATAGTGCTCTGCTTGTGTCTTCCAAAATGTCGTTAACAACCCAAGTGGTGAGAAATATAGGATCTGCTGGACTTGCTGCTGGATGTGGGGCAATTACTCTCTCCTATCCCCCACCAGATATCCTACTTTCTGCAGAAATAAGGATTTCTTCGTATTGACATATAAGACCTTGGCAGGACACAAGGCAGACTGTGAAACATTCAGTCTTTTCCCACTACAAAATTCAGCCCAAACTCCCCTCCTGCCTCTCTGTAAAGGAGAAAAAGGATTGGGAGACAGTGTGTGTTGCCACCCACACTTAGACAAAACACACAGCCTCAGGATCAAGGGTTTTTAGTCTCCTGCCAGCCTCACCAAGGGAGCTGTCTTCAAGAGCCTGGGCAAAACCAGGAGCGAGTACAACTGACAGTCAAATCAAAGCCCTGTTCTCCAAGGGGCCATGGCCAGTGGAGAGACACCCCTGAACAGCCTCCCTTGCATCTGCTGGGCATGCAGGTACTTATGTTGGGCTGGTTCATTGCTTCTCCTTCTTTTCTTTTATTAACCCTGCATTTCCTCCCTCAACTTCAAGAAAGACTGCCTTACCTAATCAACAGTAAGTCTGAAAAACCCCAACCCAAGAAGCAGTGACCAGCTCCTCTTTAAGCACTGTCTCTGGCCAAGGCCACCCTGTGCTGAGGGTGTCAGGGGTTGACAATGGGGACAGAGGCACTCAGGCCATCCCATGGGGTACTTCTGCTTTGGGCTGCTGGGTAGCAGCTAGTCTTGGCTGGAGGTGGCAGCTGAGTTTGTAGAAAACCTGTATAAGCTTTTGTCCTGTCATGGTTTTTCCAATATGTGTTGCTCTGTGACCCTGACTGTGAACAGGATCATTTCACTAGAGAGCTTCTAAATTACTGACAGTCCTAAGTAAAAGGAGGGGTAATAAAAACCAAGGCAAAGTAGAGATGACCCAGATATGTTTCTATTCCTCCTTCCTTCTCTCCCACCCTTTATAAGGAAAGAGATCGCTTCTTAGAGGAAAAAACACAGCACCTGGAAAAAAGCTGCAGCTTAGTTATCCCCTTACTTTGTTATGTTGCTGATGTGCATGGTTCATGCTGGGAACAAGGAGTCATTTATGAGAATTGGTGGCTGAAGGAGCCTGGACCAAAGGGAGCCCCTCACCCAGTGTTGTTCCCTGGAACTTGCACTAGCAGGAGCCCCATCAGAGACTGGGTGTGAGCCAGAGTACAAAAAGAAGATAAAAAGGCTGATGGAGAAAAGAAGAAGGCAAATATAGAAGAAGATACAACTAGTCCTGTAGCCTGCACAAGAGAAGATGAACGCGGTATTTCCTTACAGCCTACAAAAATGTTTGGGATACATTCAGAGAAGACTTAAAGTGTCATTATTTACAATGAGCAAGATAGTCAAGTGGTTGAACTTCAGATCCAGGCAGGCTGGGGATATGCACTAGACTTGTTTACACAGGAGAAGGGGTTCCTCAAATCCAGACTGGACAGTCTGCAGACAGAAATGTTATAGCTCAACAGGAAGCTTCTGCACTCAGTTTGGGAGTTCTCTGGCTCAAAAAAGAGCTCTGTGTTGGGTGAGATTGAATATAAAGATGTAGGGATCTCAGAGATTTTAAATTATGGGTCAAGTGACAGGAGATTCCCTTTGTTACCTCCCTGTGTTCATCATTGTACAGCTGGACACATAATGTCAGCAACTTGATGGAGCTGAAGATGTTTGTATGCCTCAGGCCTTTGTGGGACTCCGTTAGTCTGAGCACTGAAGAACTCCTGGATTTCTCTTTCAAAGGGTGAGAAGTTACCCACCCTAAATGGCTTTTGGCACTGCTGAATGCCTCAGCTTTGATTTCATCCAATCAAGACTGAATTGATCTGCTACTCCTCATAGTTTTCTCCAATTTTCTGTGCTCATCAGATCAGGCTCCAGCCCTATAAATACTTAGGCACAAACCTTTATGCACATCAAATAGTCCCTCTGTGTCACTGCACGGTCAGATGAAAGCACATCTGAAGTCTTTGAAGAACTGAGGCCTGGGGTCCTGGAGGGAAGGCACTCTCAGCTTGTAATACCAGTTAAATATTAGGCCCTCCTGTGGCATGATGAAAATACTAACAACTGGTATTCAGTATTATTTTATGCGTTTTGTGCAATTTTTCTAAACGTTTTATAGCAGCACTGATATCCAGGAGAACAGCAAAAGCTGTTTACTTTCTGAGTGCACTGATTTATCCTGTCAGAAGGAAGGCAAGGAAGGAGAATAAAGGCAGGTATTTTCAATAGCAGTAATCACTACGAGGACAGATCTGCAGAAAGCAAAGGGAGAACTGAGGCACTGCTGTGCTGAGGGCTGCTTCAGCTACCAACACATCTGTCTAGCAACACATCTGTCTTCTCATTACTGGGCACTTGCTCAGATTTCAGGGCAGGCTTACACGGGTTTCTCATCCTATCAGGCCTCTCATGACACTGGTCTCCCCCTTTTCTAAGGGGAGTACTGGTTTTAGGTCTCAGGTTGTTTTAAGAGAGAGGGACAAACCAGGTTTTCTTTAAAACCAGTGTGTTTAAAGAGGTATCCATTGAATGCTCTGAACATTTTTTCACCCTTGAAACGGCAAGCAAAGATATTCTGCTGGGCCAGATTTCCATGCTGCCATGGCAACTCTGTTTGCAGGACCCCAGCTAGACATTTTAAAGATGTACTTGGTGTTTTCAAGCGACCTACAAAGGGTTCACAGTCACATAGACACAGTCTCAGTGTGCAGTCAAAGACAAAAGTTGGCAACTGCCAGATGACTATAAAACTGATTGAATAAAGTGATTTTTAATGATAGTAATTTCCTGATTTAATGCATAATAGGCAACTGCACTCTGGATCCTGTTAGCAGAGGGTACATGTCAAAATGACCAGGTACATTATAGACCCAGGGGCTGTCTCTCCACTATAATAAAACAGAGCAGAGATCATTCCCGGCCCTGGGGGCTGCAGGCACAGCACTGCTCATATCTGTACTAGTAAATTCACTTCCCTCCACACTGGATCAGTGTCTCTGCCCTAACTACTGCACAAGGTGCCAGATCCATGCTGAGTCCTGACTGTGTCTGGGAGAGCATCAGCAGCTGGAGGCCCAGCATCACTGAGGAAAGGTTGAGCTTGGTTCACTGCTTTGAAGATGCCTGAAGAATATGTGGGCTGTGCCTGGAGCTGAGGTGTTACAATTCATCCATGAGCTGCTTAATTTAGCTGGTGTGACCACCCTGCCTGAACTGGTGTGTCTTTTTGTCCTCCCCTCCAGCCTCCTCTCCGTCTGGGTGAAGTTCAGGCTGCCCACACATGTGTATGAGCAACACGGATGCTAAGTGAGACTTTGCCGAGATTTCAGTTGACAGCTGAGCTTTCCCCTTCTGTACCACTGCAATTGCATCCTCTGGGCTGTGTCTGTGAGAGTGCATTTGCCCACGGCAAAGGTCTGGGTTCTGCAGTTCGCTCAGTGTCACCTTCTCGCTGCCGTCACAACGCAGCCTGGCTGTCGCTCATCCATGCGTGTGCACCCCGGGCTGCCTCCCAGCACACTGCGACCTTGCCTTCAATTGGATACATGACTCAGGGAAGCATTTTTGCCTCTGTTCTCCATTATGTTTGTCAGCTGGGGCAGGACCAAGTGCTCTGAAAGGTTTTGAGTAAGTCTGAGTCCATCGTGGGGAAGAACTTCTGGAGGGTGGGAAAACCTCACAGGTGCAGATGAGAGATGAGCTTTTTCCTGTTGTTTCTGTGTCAGTATAGAAACCCCACAGCATTATTTGCAGTCATTTCCTTTATCTGCCATTTTCAGAGAGGAAATTTGCCTGTGTTTTGACACAGCAGTAAGAGTTACTGTGTGAAACTGAACAAGACTATTGGAAGAACAATGCAAGCTCCCCACCACGAATACAGCAACTGCTGTAAATATCCTACTTCCAAACAGCATACTTCAGGGACCATCTGCCAACGTCCACAGTTGCAACAGCATCTCAAATAAGCAGTTTCTAAATACCACCTTTCATAGCTTCATAAGAAAAAAAATCCAGTTGCCAGTTTATCTAACCTTACCTGGATCTCTCAACAAAAAACACTTGGGGCTTCTTTTCTGTTGAATGTAGCTCAAGTATATGGAAACAGAAGCCAGATTGCTCATTTCTTCTGTTCAGAGAGAATGAATAATGTGAGCATATTCAACATCTTCAGAGGCTTGAATCAGAACTGTGATAATGAATGAATCCTCCATGCTCAGAGGTTCTCTAGTGAGTCTCTTTTAATTTTTTTGTTGAAGCCTTCTTCATATTGAAAGGAAGACACTGGTAGAGGATTCTGTGCTGGGCAGAGCTTCCATATCAGTCCTTGCAGTTGCCTGATTTCTCCTGTGACTCCACCTTGGGCACTGCAAAAGGGGCATCTCCTCTCTTTGTCCCTCATATGATGAAGGGAACCAAAAGCACTTTTCAAAGTCTTCTGGATCACAGGCTGGTCCTGAATGCCTATGCCATGTGTATGGCTCTGCTGTGGTGTCAGCCTCAGAAACTTAGAGGGAAGGCCAGAAAGGACTGTGGGGGTCATCTGAGCATGTCTTAGCATCAAGTTTTACACTGTACACTGTACCTGGTCACCTAAGCTTTGGGAACTATTATTTCATTCAAGTAGTTGTGCTAGAGAGATGCCTCGGCAGAAAACACACACTTGTCTCATCAGATGTCACCCCAAGATCCCAGCATGGTCACCAGAGGCAGAAAGGTACAGAGGTACTAAACAGATGCAATTCATTTCAGCCTGAAGATCAAGTGTCCATTTGAAGAAATTAACTGCACCATGAAAGTACCTGTGGTTCTCCAAACCAGAAAAGGTTCCTAGTTGATGTGTACCTGTCCCCATTGGTGAATGCCTGGGGGAATCTCACCTAAACCAAAGAGAACTGCCACATCTCTCCATATGTTGTGTTATAGTTCATACAAGAATTTGTCTGGTTTGATGTTCCCATTGTTGTGTCTTCCTATCCCTCGCTTTCTTTGATTAAAGGGTCTTTTGGCACCTTGGTAGTTTTCCCTTAGAGAGTCTCCATGAAGCATAGATAAACACACATGAGTTGTTAGTCTTATGAGAAAAAAACCCAAGCTTTTTCCCTTCAAATGAACCTTTTCCTTTTCATGCATGAAGATGACCACAGAAGCAGGATGTTGCCATCACGGGTTCACAGTTTTGGCGAGACAGGCTCTGAGGCAGGAGTCCAACCTTGGGATGTCTGGATGGGGTCCCGGATGAACCGGATTTACCAGGAAATGTCAGGGTTTCTGCTTGTTTCTGAACTCATTTAGGAGAGCAAATATGTATTTGACTGAAATAAAAATCCAAGCCACTGCTGCACTTTCTCCCCCGATATTAAACAAGCATTTAATTTAAAAAAAATCTGACAGATGGCAGGGCTGTACCTAATGCAAGACTGAGCATTTCTCCAGTGAATTTAAGGTGGTCTGAAAGAGATTTAAAAAGGCAAGGGGTGGAGGGATAGATGCATTATTGAGGACATAGAAAAGAAAACTCTAGTATCTTTCTTGCTTTAAATTATATTGGGAAGGTTTTTTCCTTTTTCCTAATTAGCTTTGCAGTGCAGAGCCATGCCTGGTTTATTCAGAAGACTCCTGGGTGTCCATCCAGGTACTCCAGGGTATCTTTCCTCTGGTAACTGGTCAGCAGGAAAGGCAGGGTGAGGTATTAGGCGCTGTGCCCGCACCCCTCAGACATAGCGGAGGTCTCCTAGGCAGGAGACCAGGGCAGTGATGAGGGGACACCAGCCTCATGAATGATCTGGCTCCAGCAGCACCAAACCTTCTGTTTCTCTCTCCTGTTTAGATTTCCCTGGTTTTGCTTTCTGCCACTGCATTGTCCCACTTGGAGTCAGCACCATGTCTCCCACCACATGGGGAGCCAGAATTTTAATGAGGCAAAAAACCATAAGGTGACATCTCTGAGGTGCAACTTCTGCAGAATAAATATGGAGAGTTTTTTAGCTATCAGTAGGTCATGACTCATTTATAGAAAATGCAAATGAAATAATCCTTTAGGCAAAGCAGCACTGAAAACCTTGTATCCCAGACACATTATTCATTTGTTTGAACTGTCGTGTGGGCTTTTCTGGATTGGGGATGCCTGATTCAGGTGCAGTCATTCACCAGTCATTCTGCCTTTAACCCTGCCTTCCCCTTCCACCCACATGGCAAATGAGATTTGCACAAGTCACCTGCTGATTCCTTCCTGCCATCACTTATATTTCATCCTGGTGGTTGGCATTATTTGGACCGAAACATTGGGATAAAATAAACAGACACATTTGTACAACAGAGGTGTTTTTTTGCATTTCCTCTGATGATCTACAAGGAATTCTGCAGTAGGCATGCAAAAGGAAGGATAACTGTACAACTGAATTGTTGAGGGGGTCAACTCAAAACAGCTTAGCTACATTTTCCTGCGAGCTGGCTAAGCTTGCAATCCCTCTGTAGATTTTGAGTTGATGTGGGGTTTTGATTGGATGTTTGTAGATTTTGATGCTTTTTCTCTAAAGGAAAATGAAAAGAAACCAAGTGTGCATGCTTAAACTGAGTTTCCCATAGGTTTTGCACTTTCATACAAATACGCTGAGGTGAAATTTTAAAGTAGAAAAATAAAGAAATTTCACACTATTCTCCATATTCTTGTCATAAAGAGGTATGTTTTTGTTTTCTTCTTGGATAGTTCATTGCTTTGTAGACTCTGAAAGACATAGTTTGAAGGCTGGGACATCATCATGTCCCCTCATCTCTTTCGCCCTTTCCAAAATCTTCCCATTCAAGCATCTGAACAAGGGCTGTTACCATCTTTGTGAACCCTGGACCTTGCTGTGCCCACTTAGCATTTGCTCTTTGGACTTTCCACCACTAGTTCCCCAGCTTCTGCTCATTTTAATGTACTCATCCAATGAAGGAATAAATCCTTCCAGCCCTGAAACTTGGAGCAGCTTCCTTGTACACAGGAGGAGGGATGTGGTGGTGACCTTCTTCATTCACAAGGAGAAAGAAGTGGAGATGATGCCACCAGGAGGAAGGAGAGGAGCAGTCATAGCCTTTCTTCCCCTCTCTAAGCTGTTTCACTTCCTGAACTCTTGGCATGAAAAATGGGTACCAAATCTGGCCAGTGCCCTACAATTACTGTGTGTCTCTGGGTCTGTAGAGAGCATCATATACTTTTCCTGTAGACCAAAGAGATGAGTTTGTCCTTCAGTGCCAAAACAAATCCAGAGATAGCAATGTGAATGCACCAATATTTCTGTGGGATCTTTTTTTGTTGTTGTTGTTAATAAAGTATGTAC
Source organism: Prinia subflava (assembly GCF_021018805.1). Taxonomy (NCBI): domain Eukaryota; kingdom Metazoa; phylum Chordata; class Aves; order Passeriformes; family Cisticolidae; genus Prinia; species Prinia subflava. The sequence continues at coordinate 46,651,452 of NC_086248.1, forward strand.
TAAGAATAAAATAAAATAAAATTAAAAAAATATTCCCAACTGGAGGCTTGGGAAGAAACACAACTCTTTTTTTGTGTCTCTCCCATGCCTTACCCTCAAGGAAGGTTTGGGCAGGACATTGGCCAGGACCTTATTTTCATTTCCATCAGGAATGTTTTTTAGCTGGCACATAAACTACATGTGTAAATAGTTCAGGAGTTTGGGAAGCTGCTTTACTATTTCCTCCTATAACTAACAATGGAAACCCTTTGAGAACTGTACAAGCCTCGGCAGATATTCACATGTCTCCTGCCATGCAGGGCTAGCTGCCCTGCTCAAATATTTATCCTGACAGCGCTTCTCCCTGAGGAGCAGCTGTCTGCCTGCTCTGCAAAGCAGCCCAGCTGCAGGGGAGAAAGGTATGGGAGGCTGGAGCTGCCAGCATTGGGGTGCCCACAGAGCTGGGCTGTGAGGAGAAAAGCTGATTTGCAAATACGGTTTGGGCTGATCTGAGTTTATTCTGTCACAGTGAATTCAGCATCAAACTGAACAAAGCAGAGCCACTGCAGTGTGTGCAGTGCAATTGGCAGAATCGGCCAATTCCAGCGTGTAATAGGTTAGCTTGGTGCAGTTGTGCTTCTCTGCCTTGCTTGGTGGGCCCCCAATTTGTCTTCATTTTTATTCCTGTCTCTACCTTCACTTTGGCCTGCTTTTTGCAGCCTGTGCCTTTCTGGATTGATTGCACAGAGCCTGCCTCACTGAGCCAGGCAGAGCACAGACTGATCCCGTTCAGTGTGTACAGATACTTTTAAGTGACCTGTTAACCAGAAACATGAAAACTCAGGCTGTCTTTGATGAAAAATATTCAACTTAAAAAATCCTGAGAATTTCTAGTTTCACATTGTTGATAGTCATAGAAAGATGGACCATTTCAGAGATGTGAGCTGTGGAATACAAGCACTTTATGGCATCTTTTCTGTGTTTAAGGCCTGTTAGAAGGAATCAGTTTTGAAAATGGGACCTAGTCTTAAACCTACATGTAAATATCTTCATGTATGAGGTTGCCTGTTATGGCTCAGAGGAGCTTTATGAATTAGTTTGGAAGCAGACCACAAGCTCAAACAGAAACAGTGGCATACTGTGGGGAACATGGTATAGCTGCCCTTGTACAAAACATTTCTACCCCTCCAACAGCGACCTTGGTGTTCCATGTGCTATTGCTGGAATGGGTATGCAGGACAAGATGAATTTCTGTCCCATTGGGAGTACCCCCATCACCTTGGGAGAAATTCCTTTGTCAGCTTGTTGATAATGTGCTGTTGTTGGTGGTGCTCCAGAAGGAGGTATGGAACATTTCTGAGTGCAACTTTTGTCTGAAACTCAATTTGAAGAGAAGCAAAAATAGCCCAAATTTACAAAAGCTGAGCAGCTGACCAGCAGAGAAGAAGGGAACCTCACAACAGTGCACCAGTGGTGGGCAGGTGATTCCTCTGCAATGACCACCACAGCTCCTGGCCTCAGGCCTCCAGCGGGGAACCTCACCATACATTTGAGCATGACTAATCCCAGGACCTGGTGCATGCCATGCTGCCTGGCAACAAACCCTGCCACTCCCAGCAGGGATATGTCTGTGCCTCGGGGTGCCCAAGTTGCCAGCAATAGCAAGCAGCGAAATCCTTGCGAAATCCATCAGTGTTTTTGGAGCACTGCTGTTTTGAAGAAGGCGGCTTCCTTCCAAAGCCCAAGTGAGGAAACAGCATGTGAGACAGGGTGAGCCAAGGGCAATATGTTGTCATATAATGTTCCTATTCCTTTTTACCCATCTGTTTTTTTATTTGGATGAAGAGACACAAACAGTAGGTTTGACCAAAACAGAGCAGTCTCTTTGTAACATCCATGCCCAAAGAATATCAAAACAGGACAACATGCAAAAACCTTCCAGCCAAAAGACGAGCCCCCAGCTCTGGTGCGTGTCTGGAACTAACACCCAATTATTAAGAATGACCAAACCCAACCCTGGCTTTGATGGATTTTATTGCAGTAACTCCACCAAGCCCAGTAGGGAATATTGAAAATCCTGGCCCACAACAAGTATCAATAAAAAATACCTCCGGCATTTGTCTAAGACCTTGAATGCAGTTAGAATGCATGGTTATATCAGTTTATGAGTTTATAACTCATACTTTTCCATATTTTAAGACAATGGATTTACATGGCATATTTCACAGACAGGAAGATTATTTTTTGCACCAAAGAGATGCATGCAGTATGTAGAGATCACTAAACACACAACTAAATTACATTTCCGTTCAGGGTGGTATTAGAAAGGCACCAGAGAGCAGAGCAGGTTTAGTTCAGGAAATGAATGATGCTTTATGTAATCAAATCTGCAAAGGAGATTTGGCAAGGAGGATACATACAGACAAACTATTGCTGAGTCTGGACATGGCATTAAAAACATTAGTTTTTAAGTTGTGGGGGATCACTGAAGACCTGCAGGAGAGGAAAAGGGCACAGATCACCTCAATTTATTTAAATCAGAGCCAATACTAGCAGAGACACAGACTCCAATACTCAGTAGTCAAAGCACTGGTGCACTGTTTATGCACAGGAGTCAGTGCTGCTGTGTTTGTGGTCTTATGGCTACTTATAGATGCAGGGATCAGTACTGCAGGTACTGCGAGGTCCAGACAGCCTCATTTAAGTGCATTTGTTAGGGAAAGGCAGTGAAGGCATGTTGTTATTTTGGAGAGCTGAGTCCTACTACAGAAGGAGTGGTGCTCCTAGCAGCAGGCTGTTCTCAGGCGGAAGAGGTATGCTGATTGACTTGCACACATGTGAACATTCATCCAGCCACCTAAAATGACATTTTAATGCGTTATATCACAAGAACGTTTTCCCTGGGGAGGAACGTTCCTCTCACTTCTTCCAAACCCAGCCTTTTCCATCAATCAGCTTAATTACACTCTAACCACAGTTTTGAAGTCTCACTCTCTAAATGATACCATGTTCACCAGGTGATTCCAGCAAAATACACCATATAAAAACCAATGGGTAATCCTACAGAAATGTCTCTCCTGTTTCCCAAGACTGGGCACTATTATTCTCATCAGACCAGTCTTTGCCAGCTCACATGGAGCACTCCCAGTCCTCCACTGGTCACATGCTTTATCTCTGCAATGCAAAGAGAAAAGACACATTTCGAATGCTGTGGGCTCCCCTTGCAGTACTAGAAGAAGAATGGATGTACTAGTCCTCTGGTCTTCCTCACTTCTTACAGGCTGGGGAGTGAAAGGGGTTGTCTTTGGGGCTCCAAGAGAAAACTGAACCTGGAATCTCCTCAGGCAGCCAGCATTGCTCATCATTATCCCTCTGAAAGGCTGCCAGGAGGGGTTTAGCAGCCTCCACCCTTGGAGGTTTTCCAGATCCTAATAGAGCCTTGAGTACCCCAGTCTGACCTCAGAATGAAACCTGCTTGGGCTGGGGTTGGACTAGAGACCCCCTGAGCCCTCTTCCAGCCTCAACTATCTTCTGGTTCCATGAAAGAAGCTATGTTTTTATAGTATGCAGAAGATACTTTTGAGAAATCTATGTGCTATGTTCATAAGCTTTCATGGGGAAACACAAGGATGGCCTGAGTGTGCACTGCCACGCACCAGAGTAACATCATGATCTGCTGCATCTACTTGTCACTCAGGTACTGCCTGGACTTTATCTTGAGTTAGGTGACAAAGTGATTGTGCCAAAGAAGAGCAGATTTTAATGTTTTACAGCCAAGTGCTCAAGAGTTCGGAGGGGCAGGTCAGGGTGAATTTGTAACCACAGAGGGCATGTAGTGTCCCAAGTCAAGATTGATTGGGCTGGATTTGGTTCCCTACTCCCACTACTGCCTCTGTCCACACATGGCTGCTGTGGGAGTGTGGTCTTTGGCGGCCTCCCCTAGTAACTCTAGGGCTTCAGGAGGTGCCTGAGCAATGACAAATGTGAAGGAGAAACATTTACCAGGACACCACCACCACCACTGCTGCAGATGGAGCTTTTATCTTATCCTGGAGACCCTCACTTGTAAGCCTAAAAATCAAACACATCACCTGGATAGCATTAAGGGGGAGGGAATTTGAAGATTTGAACAATCTGGTGCTTAAATGTGGTGACACAGCAAAAAGACAAGGTGCATACTTCAGGGAAAAGTACATTATAGTTTGGCTTCTCCATTAGGATTCCATGGAAAGAAACAGTGAAGAATACGTAGCAGCATTTTAACCCTTTGTAGCATCTCCTTCCCTCTTTAGAGAGCATGTGCTGACTGTGAACTTTTATGCAATGATTTGCTAGGCACATTACATTAGAAATTTTGAAGAACTCTGCTTTCTCCATCTCAAAAAATACGTGTTTGGGGCTCTGCCCTTCAGATTTCAGAAATTCCTGCAATATAGATTTAAAGACAAGTTAAAAATAACACTGCATTTCCAGCAGCAATATTTTAGGAATCAGATGTCACCCTACCTGACCTCAATTAAGTCTGGCTGAATCAGCTGGATGAGATCAAGCAGGGTGTGAAAAATCTGTATTCTAGCAGTGGGCAGAGAAAAGAAGACCAGTTGGAAATTTCAGTGTGAAGCTGGTTCAGTATGAAGAGGTGAATTTCAAGTGTGAATGCGTGTATGTGTTCGTGCATGTGCTGGGGAAAGTAGGGTTGGCAAGGGAGACAGAGGAGAGCTTTGTGTTCAGTGCTTCCTCTGACACAGCTCAGCCTGTTCCCTATCTCCCAGTTTCACTTCTGAATGTGCAGGAACATGCGGTGGCTCCTTGTTCCCACTATCTTCATCATCCCTTATACTCAACAGGTAAGTTCATTAAAAAGAAGAAAGAGATTTTCCCCTTCCTCACCTTGTCCCGGTTAAAAATTTTTATTTGCTTTATGATGAATAAATTTCAGAGAAGTGAATTCGTCATAAAGAGTAAGGAGTCATTCCCTACTCCTGAGTAAATTTCTTTTGCAGCTTATTTACTGCATCAGTCATGTTTTTGATAATTTTTTTTCTCTCTGTACATTAATATGATTTGGTGGGAAGAAAAAAGTGTTAGGGAAGTTTAAATTGTCACTGACCTTGCCTTTTCTTTTTTTTTTTTTTTTTTTTTCTTTTTTTTTTTTCTTTTTTTTTCTTTTTTTAAATTTTTATTTATTTTTTTTAAATATAAGCACAAATGGCTATCTGATGCAGTAAGAAAGTAAACATCTTATCCATGCTCATATTCCTTATATATATAGAAACATGTGTTTGCAAATATGTATATACACACTGCAGTCTGACTTAAGGCTAGTTTTACAAGTGAGAAAGGCACCAGGGCTATGTTATACTTTGTCTTTTATGAGACAATTTTAAGTGGTAGCTTTTTCTAAAGATATTTGTGTCAAAGGCCAATTACATTATTTATTCACCTTATTTTGAAAATCCACTTTATGTGTATACAGTGTATTTTTCCTTTACAATCAAAACAAATGTCAACAGAATTTTGAAATGGCTGTCTCCCTCTGCTTTCTGCATATTTAAAGCCAGAATAAGATAATCAAACAACAGTGAAAATATATTGCCTATTTTACTATTTGCTTATTTATGCCATGCTGATCTTGTTCAATCTTTAAAACATAGGAAAGCAAACAACACATGAAGGGTTCTTACACAATGGCCTCATTTTCTGATCTGCCGTAGGATCAGGAAAAGTATGCAAGGGGCTTGTGTGATGTGAATAGCTTTGGTATAGAAACTTGGGAAAGCACAAATTATAAAAATATTTGACCTGTAAACTGTACAAGCAAACTTTACATTTGCATTGTAACTTAGCAGATATGTGAAGATTTTTTTATGTAAACTGAAGTTCTCAGTAATTCCACAGTTAAAACTATCAGATGTTTGCTTGATGTTTTCCTTATTTCGTAAAAACTTCTTCGTCTCACACCTTTCACTGACATCTTTCCCTAAAAGAAGGAGAGAAAACTCCGCTAAGTAGAAGGCCTTAGGTTTAAAGCATGTTTCAATTTGTAATACAAATTAAACATATTGGTTGAAGCACATAAGATAATTTCCTGCTACACACATTCATTTTGAAACATGATATCTGATTCAAGCCACATAACCTCATATTGCTGGCATATGGCCAAATTCTTGATGATGATGATAATAATAATAATACTCTGCTTCTAAAGAGAGAAGAAGCAAGGAACTGTTTCCTAAAGCAGCCATGTTGTCTTAAACATTTCTAAATGTATAGGAACACCTGCTTGTCTTGTTTCCAGAACAATCCTTTAAGAACCTTTATATTTCAATGCACACATTCATCAAATTAACGTTATGGTTTATAGGAAAGGCTTTGCTGCCTTAAGAAGTATACTTGAGTGAGTTGTTTCTGTATTATTGCTGCATTTGGGTAAAAAGGATTAGAAGAGATCCTTTAACAAATGACACATTTATGAAACTATCTTCTTCATACTGCATAGAATACCACATGACACTGTTTAACATCCTCTTACTATATGAATTGCTTATGTAAATTAATATGTAGCTTAAAAATCATTCAGCCCAAAGAACTTGAAAGCTACTACTTTGGAGCTTCATTAGTAGCTGCAGATTAAGAAATCATAAGTATAGTTGTAAATGACCATGAAAAATGGAAATTAGGGGAAGAAAAAAGGGCTTTTAAGAGGTCATTTACTACCACACTCAATTAAGCCAGCTCAATCATGCTGCAAGAGCTTTCCTGGGCTATGACATAAGAAATGCTGAATTCTGCAGATACTTCTAGTTTGAAAACTGAGCAGCAAGGAATCTCAGCTGAATGTCCCCTTTCCCTCAGCATCTCTGCTGGAGGTGATTTCTACACCAGTAAATCTTGCAGTTTGGAGGAACAGACAGAAACTGATAGGCTGGGCTTTGCATGCCCAGAAAAATAAAATTAGGATATATATTTCAGATTTTTTTCTGCAAGCTTAATGGTGATCCTGGCAACTGATGAGAGGCTGGGTCTTCCTTCCCTTTTGCTCTTTGGGCAGTCAGAGCTGTGTGGTGAGAGTGGCTCCCAGGCCCTATGCTGTATAGTATAGCCAAGTGCTGTGCATGCCCCGCCTAACTACAGAACCAGTCATCCATGGAGAATAACTATACCATGATCTGCATTTCTGCTGAAATCAGCAGCATGAAAAAGATTTAATGTTAAGATCTAAACTGCTAAGTTTTAGTTATAGTTCTTAAAAAATGCAGATAGACTACAGCTATCTCAAATAGATCCTTTCGCACTCTGCTAACTTAGTCTGCCCCCATGCTTCAGAAAACTAAGCCCATCAAGAATTAATTTGGTCTTCCTTTACTTAAAAAAAAGAGAGAGAGAAAAAGAAAGAAAAACACATGAATTCTGAGACAGAATGTGTAAACCAGTAAATCCTGGCTAGATCTTGATTTCCTACTGCTGATACAAATCTCTTTAATGAGATGTGTCTTTGCTCTGTAAGCCCTGGATTCAATGGAGGCTTAGTCATGCAAATAAATGCACTCTTAGAAAGTGACCTATTAAACTCATTACAGCTACTAGCCTCCCTTATTAGGATTATTTTTTTGTGTCTAGCACAAGAGCATTTGTAAATATTATAATGCTCCTTCCCAAGCAAAATCTACTTCTCTACTCAAATTTTGGAGCAAAAGTAGCATTCAGAAGAGGTTCCCCAATTTAAAAGGGTCTTGCCATCAGAATTGGAACACAGGAGGACTGTGGCTGGCTATAAAACAATGTGAGGAATCAAAAGCAAATTAATTAGATAGAAGGTTTCTAGGAAGGAATACTTACAATAAAACCATCTATTTTAAAACACTGTTTTAAACTTCTGTTCAGTTTTGTTCTATAGAAGGTAAAGGAAACACCAGTGTTTTGTACAAGCAGTAGGCCAGGCTCACTGGTGGACCATCTCAGTGTATAACACTGACGAAAAAGGTCCTCTCCCTTCTACTTAATCCTCACAGCCTCTCTCACTTTTTGATCTTGTGAAATGAGAGATGTTGTGTATCTTCACGCAACTTGTCAGGTTTTTTCCATCCTGACTTAATTGTATGCTATCCCAGCTACCCATAATGCATTCAAGTGCTCAAAACAGCCCACTGTGTGTAAGTTTTTCCACAGCCCACCAGAGCAGCGTGGAGATAAACCTTCAGAAACTGAAGTCCAGCGCAAGGAGGTTTGCCGCTGGCCGTGCCGATGCCCGCCGGTGCCAGCCTGCAGCCCCGGGGTCAGCCTGGTGAAGGATGGCTGTGGCTGCTGTAAGGCCTGTGCCAAGCAGGCAGGAGAGCCCTGCAATGAAGCAGATGTCTGTGATCCCCACAAAGGGCTCTACTGCGACTACTCGGAAGATGAGCCTAGGTATGAAACAGGCGTGTGTGCATGTAAGTTGGTCTTTCATATCCCTTCTTGAAATCCAAGAGGGTGGGGACCATCAGGTGAATGGTTTTGGAGGAAAACTGCTTGCAGGTGCTGCTCAGCTCTGTACTAAAGAATTTACCCTAATTTAGTCCTCCAACTGCTCAGTCAGAGAATCTGAGAGTAGGGCTTGGACTGTATTTAAATTTACCTGCATTAGTGAAACCAGTTCACTGCACACAAGCCTGTTATTATCAGACATGTGGATGTCTGATTTACAAAGCTGTGGATATCATATAGACTAACAACATTTTAGCACTCTGTTTAGCAAGACCCATGTGCTCCTCCGTGTTAGTAACCTCTGTTCATCATTTTCAGATCTGGTAGCTGTAGGATGTGAGCTCAATGGAGTTTATTATGCCAACGGGCAGACCTTTCAGCCTAACCGGCTTTATAAGTGCCTGTGTGTCAGTGGTACAATCGGATGTACCCCTGTATTCACACCAAGATTAGCAGGCAGCCCCTGCGCCAGGGTCCCAGGCAGAAAGAAGCCAGGACAATCCATCTGTGGCCTGGAACAACACAAGCAACTTCAATCAAACAACTACAGACTGATGTCAGGTGAGCCTGGCTACACAGGTAAACTTCTCTGTACATGAGCCTTTCTGCATTTAGTGTCCCTGGCTCCAGCAGCCAGGCAGGCAGCACACTGGAACTTGCCCAGCTCTTGCTCAAGGCTTTTGCCAGGGTGACTGTTGTGTCCCACTTACCCCTCTTACTCTCAGGTCACAGACTCATTTCTCTAAACCAAATGAAAGTGAAAAGCAAAAAGGCTTTTGGCTTCTGTCACCAGGGAATTGGCCAAAGCATCTTTCTGCAGAGGTTTGTTACTCATCAGATCAGCCCAATTAGGGATGCTGCTGGACAGCCATTTTGCAGCCTGGGAACTGCCCCACTTTTTCCTGCTTTGTGGTGTTAGGCAGCCTTGCTTTTCACATACATACTTTAACAAGAATGCAGGTCTCTTCTTTCAATAGAAAGCAGAAAATTATAAAAACAGCCATAGTGGCTTTCCTGCATTCACAAATATTAGGTCACTGCAAGAACAATACTGGTCCCCAGTTTCTTTATTCAGTCTGATCAAAAGCATTCATAAGCTTGTCTATGCAACTCTGCCAGGGTCAGTGGATATACCCTTTAACTTCATCCTTGCTCTGCTGCTAACACTAGTTGTCCTTTTCACTCTAAGGAAGCACCATTGCCAGAAGCAGCTATGCCAGCCCTTCCCTGGCCACAACTGCTACACTTGTGCTGCTTCCCTGTGTATGTGTAACTTCTCATGGTGAAAGTCATCTTTGTTACAGCTAAGGCAGGCACCAGAAAGCAGAGTCATTTATTTGGTGGTAGACTGAATCATCATCGTGGATCAATAAAATAAAACTAAAAGGATTGCAATGCTTATCAGAAAAACTTTATCAGAGGCTGATGAGTAGCTGCACATCAATCAGTCTGCAGGTAAACAGACCTGTTTACACAATCTGAAGTCCAGTTTGGACAACTTCTCACATGTAAGCAGTGAGATGGTCATGCAAGTAAGCCAAATAAACAAAAGTTCATCTTTACTTCAAAATTATGATACAATACCTATATCTAGCATCAAAGCCTTTTAACAGAAATACACTTAAAACTGTTGTACAAACATGTACTTGGCAAAGCAACTGACTTCAAGTGAAGGGAGACTAAACTTCTAGGGCACAGTGCTAATCTGATTGAAGAGGGACCATAATGCATTGAAAACAATGGCAACCAAACCAAACCCTGTGAGTCTCTGAAATACATCTCAGCACAAACCAAATTAATGTATTTCAGATATCTGGGGAACAGCATTAAGCTATTTACCTTGTAGTCCTTCAGCAGATCCAAAAGCTGAAGTCCAGCCTTCAGTAACTCCTTCACTGCAACACGCCATCACTTACTCTGGAATTTGGATCAGCTGCACAGCACAGCCTCGAGAGCAGACACCAGCTGGCAAAGCACACTTTCTATTGGGTTCAGTTCAGGGATCCAACGCCCTGTCCCTGTGCTGGCTGTACATGCCATAGAATGCTGTTCTTTGGGAATCTTCTGAAAGAAACACCTTGACATTTTTTTCCAAGTAAAGTCTTCCCTCTCCCATTTCCCAGTCCAGCAGCAGTAACTAGTCAACTCGTCCATGAATTCCATGGATGGCTCAATGGGCGAATATGTATTTTGAAAAGTCTCTTTTCTGTTAGAGTGGATAGTAAGTCTAAGTTTCATTTTACTTCTCTTGCTTTGTTTTCTGGCTTTCCATTTCAAAGGAAATTTGATTTATCTAATTCAGCTACACAGAGATGTAACTAGGTCATACTTTAAAAAATGCACCAAGTATAAACAACCATTTAACTTCCTTTTATTTGTTGCAGATCTGTGACAGGCTTTTAAACTTGCTTCAATGAGATCTTTAAATTGCTGTCTACTTTCCAAATAGACAGCAGTTCTGGTAATTCCAGGTAATTCTGCCTGTACTCTTACATAAATGCACAGATTCCATATAGTTTTCTTGTAGAACTTTTCCACTTCCATTTTGTTTCTTTTTTTGTTTTAAGTATATGCCACCAAATCCAGCTCTCAAGCTTTTTTTTTTAATCTAAAAGTGATTTGATAAGTTTATTCCTCAATACAAAACCTAGTCTTATCAATATCTACAAAGACACAAATATTAATGTTCTCAGCAGCCTTTACAAACTACACTTGGCCTGAAACAAAACAAAAATCTGGACATTTCATAAAAATTCCACAATTAACTCTTTTCACACATTTCCATCACATGAAACTGGAAGGTCATGTAATACATGCAATTTCATAGTCCTTACTAGGATCTGTATCAGCAAAGTATAACTGCAGCTCAGCTGAATTCTGTATAAATGTTATTTATGTCTCATTTTTAGGTTTACCTACAGAAGTACCTTCATGAACAGAAATCAAATTTTTATTCTTGTATTTTCAATTCATCCTTTTGGGGCTGCCTCAATAAAATATTACTGTCTTAGTTTACAGAGGCTTACCACTAGTTTTGAAGAAAAAGTGCCTCATACAAGCAACTCCCTGGACACCCTGTTCCAGGACCTGTGGCATGGGCATATCCAGCAGAGTGACCAACGACAACAGAAAATGTGAAATGAAAAAAGAAAACAGATTATGTTTCATCCAGCCTTGTCTGACCAATATGCTGAAGAAAATAAAGGTATTTTCTAGCATAAAATTAATTCCTAATAGAGAATTAAAATATTGGAACTAATAGAAAAATAGATGTATTAGCAAGTACTAATAAAACATTTACTTCTTTCTTTTCTACGGGTTTTAAAATAACTCTTCTATGTTTTCCACCATCAATGTTCACGTTTCAATAGAAGACTACAGATGTGCTATTTCAAACAAAAGAATGTAATGTCCTGAAATATAAGCACTGCTAATGCTGTCCTGATGCGTAGTCACACCAAAAATATTTTCTATTTGCTGACTGACAAAGGAAAAATCAGGCAGCTTTCAGATTGAGTAACTTTCAAGATACTTCTAAGTATATGTTACCACTTTTTCTTATATGATCTGCTTTTAATGTTCAGGGTTTTCTTTGTTTTAATATTAAAGATTCCAAAGGGAAAAACATGTCAACCAACTTTCCAGCTTCCAACAGAAGAGAAGCTAGTTTTTTCCGGATGCTCAACTACTCAAAGATACAAACTAACTTTCTGTGGAGTGTGCTTGGACAAGAGGTGCTGCATTCCTAATAAGTCCAAAATGATCACTGTTCAGTTTGAGTGTCCCAATGAAGGCTCCTTCACGTGGAAGATGATGTGGATAACATCGTGTGTGTGTCAGAGGCTTTGCAGTGCTCCAGGAGATATATTTTCCCAACTCAAACTCCTATGACAAATTACACCATGGACTATAACACACAGACAGCACATTCACACCCTGCAGAGTCAGCATAACCTCCTGCCACAGCAGTGTTTATAATGAAATAGTACACACGTGAATATTTACTCATTTATTAAACAGCACCTGTAAAACGCCAGCAGGCATCTTTTTAAATGTAACTGCTTTTACATGGGGAGATACATTCTTGAGAAGGGTGTATCTAACACCAGCAGTGCTCAAACAAGAACTTTCAGTAACTAAGAAAGGCACAGCAAGAGAGCTTCATACCCTACTCTAACAAGTTTTTGCCCACAAAGACAAATAGATGCTCTAATGTATTAGGAAAAAAATTGCCCTGTAATACTTCATCTATCATTCTTCCTTCTTAAATTAACCTTTACTGCTATACATCTGCAATAGTAGAACACATCAATGCTGTTTTGAAACAGAAGTCGTCACCTTTAAACTCAGACTGCTTTTTGCAACAGATGGTCTTTCTCTAGTATTATGGATATAAACACTGGATGTGCAAAGGAACAAATAAGTGGATAACTGCAAATAATAGATGCAAGACTTCAGAAAATTGCTATTTTTAGAACATTTTCTTAAAAATGCTCTCAATAAATGTTATCACAATACTTTATTGAATACTTCTGGACTTATACATTCATAATTGTGCTTACTTACATATCCACTCCAACTGTGCTAGAAGGACTTCAAGTTTCAAGAAATCATTGTATCAATCCATTCTGATCTGTAACAGTTCACTGGCAAGCAACTGGAAACAGCTATACATTCTATTTTTTAAAAGTTCTTATTGTAATATAAAAAAGCTACTTACTCTGATAATTATAAATATTAAAACATCTATTTTATTTGCATTCTTTCACGGCTATATGTGTTTTTCTCCAAATGGTCATTATAACTTCATCATAAGTGCATGTTTTGCTCAGAGGTATTCTGTATTATCTCATTATCAAGTGCAACTCAGCATTCATAAATATGAATCATTAAAATATTATTTAATATTCCAAGTATAATACTTGAAACAAATTTTTTTTGTAATTTTCTGTTATTGCCAATTTTGGTATCAACTGAGAATGCTCTAATATTCTAAGTACAACACAGAAGCAGAAAAACTAAAATGAGAAACACAGCTTAAAGCATTCTGAAATGTCTACTGCAGAGTGTAAGAAAGCAGTTGCATTAGAGACTTGCTTTCATCTTTGAAAAGGGGCTTTACATGGGCTTTTCTTCTCTTCACAGTCACTTGCTAAAAACTAAATCTAGCAACAGTGATCCTTCTTTGAAGCAAGACCTACCTTTAGTTTACTGTAAGTTGAAAGTCTGAGAAGGGAGTTACATTTTTGGCTGCTACATAAAACCTTTCCTCCTTTTCTTCACAGCATATGGTCTGTCAATTTACCCCACAGTTAGGATTATCATCCTTACTGATACCAGCCACAATTAGGTGCCACCAAATCTTTCTTACAGGCATGGCTCACCACTTAAAGACAACTCTTGAGGTAAGGAATTTGTTGTGCTGGTCCCACTTTGGAATTACAATAGCCAGGCATGCTGCAAGTCATTCTGGTTAACTGAAGTGGCTGGATACTTAGGGAAAGCGCTTTTTTGTTGCTGTTTTTAAAATCAGACCTTCCTTCTTTAAACAGCTATCTTCAGTCTTGAAGGATCTATTCTAGGCCCACCTTTAGTAGCATCCAGTTCATTGTACTCTTCTATTAGGTCAGACAAAGAGGATATAGCTTCTGAAAAACAGCTTTGCTCCATCCCATCTATTTGCAAATAATGGTGAAGGTGAGCCTAAGAGAATAAAAAAAAAGTCAGTGTTATCCTTTTCTTGGTATTTGATTGCTTTGGCTCAGTAAATCCCATTTAGCCTGTACTGACGGAGGGAGTGCAAGCACTGTCGAAACGGCAGTTAAGAGGCTCATATCATGACATGCCTTGTTTAAACACTTGGCTACTTTGGTATCAATCCCCTAGAGAATCACAGTCGATATTATTGACTATTACAATACTGAATTATGTATGAATACTGTACATTATAATACTGAATATTATTCTTAAACACCCACTTTTCCTATCGTCTTCTTGGGTACACCTGAGCTGCTGCGGATTGGGTTTATGTGGCAGGGTTTGGGCAGCAGGGGGAGAGCAGGGCTGCAGGGGTGGCTTTTGTGAGAAGATAACAGGAGCTGCCCCCATGCTGAACAGAATCATCCCAGCCAGCTCCATATGGACCTGCTCCTGGCCATAGCTGAGCCCATCAGTGATGCTGGTAATGCCTCTGTGACAACGTATTTATCGAGGGGTAAAAATGCTGCACAACAGCTGGGAGAGAGAAGACTCAAGCAAATGTGAGAGAAACAGCACTGCAGACACTGAGATCAGCCAAGAAGGAACAGAAGTGGAATTCTGAGGCTGGGAAAAAGGTAGTGGAGTGCAAGTGAAGGTATTTTCAGTTTTGTTTTTATTTTTTGCCATCCTACTCTGCTACTATTGTCAATAAATTAAATTAATTTTCCGAACGTCAAGTCTGTTTAGCCCATGACAATAACTGGTGGGTGTTTTCCCTGTCTTTATCCTAACCCCCAAGTTTTTCACTGTACTTTTCTCCTGTCCTGCTGAGGAAACAAAGTGAGAGAAAGTTCAGTGGACTCCAAGGTTTAGATTAGATATTAGGAAGAAATTCTTCATGGTGCACTGGAACAGGTTGCCCAGGGAACCTGTGGATGCTCCATCCTTGGAACTGTTCTTGGCCAGGTTGAATGGGGCTTTGAGTCACCTGGTGACGCAAATAAAACCCTTGGGCTGTTAATTATAAACAGCCCCTTCACAACACTAAGATCTGCGTTTCAATAATGCAGGATGCTAATGATTAGTGACTATGGATGTTATAATGATGAGAGTTGCACCTTTTTCTTGTAGAGCTTCATAAATCTGTCTTTGAGTTCAATAAAAGTTGGTTTTACACAGGTGTTGTTTGCTAAAGCCAGAAGGGAATGGGAATGGCCCACAGGAGGTACTGAACACAAACCAGTTTTCCAGCCCTCTTGATTCCAGGAGACAAAGTGCAGAGATGGCTTCAACCTGTGGTATAAAAATTTAGTTACCCAAGGAATATAAAGAACATAAAGGCTAACTAGTAATAGTTTCAACTAACAGTCTGAAAAGGTTAACATTTAAGCACTCAGGATTAAGGAGGACAGTTATCACTGTGAATAAGACACTTTAGACTTCAGACTAAACCAGTGTGTTTCTACGTTAAATTTAAATTGCAAACATCACTTCTGTTTAGCTAATTTAATGCATGAGAATTTGAAAAGGGAAGTGACAAGTATCTGTTTCTATAAAAGGGACTGGAAGCACTCTGAGATTTAGTAAAGGAGCAGGTTAATACTGTGTGGGGGCAATCAGTCTACCTGTAGTTTTGAAGTAAGTAAAATACTTTAGATTCCCAGAAATTTTCCCCATGCATGTCTGCCTAAAAATTCCATTTTGCCTGCCTTTCCTGTTACATCTATGTAGCTCAATAGTGTCCAAGGTAGAAAATGGGTGCTAACAACACAGAGTTGTTAAAATAATGATGATTTCCTACCTACATGAAAGCAACCATGGAAAGAGAAGGGCCTTCTGTTCAGCAAAAGCAAACTTCTACTACAGACCTCATTACTACAACATCCTTTGCTGCTGGAAGACTCCTGGAAGGCTGAGCTTTGCTCTTTTTTGCAATTTGGAGAATGACAGGAGTAGCACCTCCTTTTATTTGGAAATCCAGGAATAATATGACTTATTTTCACTCATTACATAAGTCAATTACGTTTCCTTCCCTTCTAAAATTAAGAAAAGGAGGTTGGCGTAAACTGATTTGCTATTGAAACCATTCAAATGAAAAACTGGAATGCTGTGGACAAATACCAGTTTCTGTACAAATCCCATGACTGCTCTGTGTGGTATTACAAACCTTTCAATATTTCTGCGCAGGTCTGAAACCTGCACATTTCCTCGAACGAGAAGGGCACAGGCGAGGTACAGGCTGTGCTTTGGATCTGCTTGAATGAGCTGATGATCTCTGCTAAACGCATCTGAGAACATCTGATCCAACCTGCGTGAAAAGAAAGCAGTTATCTACTCATACTGAAGTAGGATACAAAAGTTCTTCAGAATGCTCACCTTCAGAGTTTAAAAGTTCCGAAAATTCTGGATAAAGGTACATTTACCAGGACCATAAATGATAGGAAAGATTCAAACCTTTGTATGTACATATGTTGGCATTAGAAGTTTTTAAAAACACACTAGATCTATTTTTAAGTCACCCTGAAGTTACAAGCCACTGTTGAGTCAGAGAAGTTGCCTTTAAAAAGGAAATTTGAGGCCAATGGTTAAAAAGTCTTAAAATTATGTGAAAGGATTTAACGACTTGGGGTTCTGGTTATGTGGCAATTTGAGTGGACTATCTCACTGGGAAGGAACTGATAAGGAATATCAAAGTGCTGCTGACCCTTACAGAACTGATTATCTGCCTATTACACTTCATTATTTAAAAGGATCAATGAGTCATAGAACTGTATTAATTTTGATTAATGATTTGGGAAAAGTCAGGCTATACATACTTGTCTAGTCTACTTATTCTAATTTTATCACACATGACTTCTTTAAAAGATGACACCGCAGATCATACAGTATTTCTCTCTTCACTTCCTTAACCAAGTTTGTGACTGTACTGTGAGATACCAAAGATGGTATTTTGTGGACCCGCAACATCTAAGCTACTCTTTCCATTTGTTCCAAATGTTGTATATTTATAATCTTTATTTGTTTTTTCTTATATCACCTCTGCCACAATCTGCCTATTACAAAAAAATAAAGAAGACAAAAATATTACTGTTCCCACTTCATTCTGAAACATTTTTGACTGACCATCTCCTCACAGTCTGCTACCTTCCCCTCAGCCCTCTACTGTCTCCTCAAGGTATGTTTTCAACAGATCTGACTGTCACAACTTGCTACTGCAAAATAAGTGTGGTCTGCCCTCTTCTCCACTTTGAATACCTCCATCACTTACCCTTAGCTGTCTCTATCACTATTTGGGCCTCTTGCTGACTGAACATAATCCACTAAACCCAGGAAAATCTATTTTAACTGGTAATTTTTCTGCTATGTCAGAGGGATAAATATCTCACAAAATTTGACATGTCAGCTTATCATTACAATAAGATATTAAATAGGCTCACTGCACTCACTGCATCTCCAGACTGAAGAAAGATGCTGTTATTTCCCTGAAGAGCCTAGTTAATCCTTTGTTTGTCTTTAAAGTATTTTGTCAGTCAAGTCCAAACTGTTATGCAGAAGAACTTGTGGTGTGGGTTCTAAGTAATACATTTTCCCTATAAAAACACTTCCAGCAGAGATTAAAAGGATGTCAAGTTTACTGGCTCAACCATTACAGAGAAAAGGGACAACAGATGTTCCATAAATCAGCAGGATGTATTTGAAAATGTGGCAGACATACAAGTTTTAGAACTTCCACCCTTAGTTTTGCTACAGAATGGAATTTTTAAATGAAAACTATGGAAAAATCAGAAATTAAGCTTTAAATGTGAAACTCCAATAATATTTTTTCTTACCTTCTAGAAGGAACATTAACATCTGCCAGTGTATACAGAGGAGTTAAGCTTGAAACCAAATAATGAAGTCGAGGAAATGGAACCAAGTTCATGCTGATTTCATTAAGATCCATGTTCAGGGAACCTTCAAATCTAGCAGAGCTGAAAAATTAACAGACTGTTATGAAACTGCTACAAACTAAGTAAATCACTTCTATAAGGTAAACTTCCATTAAATCTATTTTTCAGCTGTTCTGTAAAATAAAATTGTAAAACAACACAGCATTCAAGCAAGCGTTCAAGTATAATTAGAAAACTTTCATATCTGGCAGTAACAGTGCTGTCTTTTTTACTTCCTAATCAAGAACACTAAGTTACCAAGAATGATTCCTTTTTTCCCCAATTGTAGCCTTTAGCACTAATTTATTATCATTAATAATGCTTAATACCACTTAATACTTGATACCAGCTGGCATTATTACCACTTTTACTAAACATAATATTGAAACACGTGACTTTGCATTCCTGACAAGCTGTTGAAAAGAAAAACAGGCCAATACTCCAGAAATATATTTCTTGCAGCAATAGACAGTTTATGAGTAAAAATGATCTGACAATATTCGTAAAATAATGCAACTGGCCTAGAAGGGCAAGCCTGTGTGCTCCATTAGGCACTAGTGGAAGACAATATCCTTCTGCCTATAAACTTAATTCAGTTTTAAGACGATCATGGCTAAAGCAACACCCCTACAATCTGAATACTTCCAAATACTTTAGCATTTAGTAACCAATTCCTAAAAAGAGAATACTTATCAGTATTACTCAAGTTGATGCAGGCCTGCATATTTACAGCACACACCACCTCCAGCAATCCTACTTTATTCCAGAGGAATAACCTGTAACTTTACCTTGTCAGGTTCAGGAGCAAGTTGGCTACGATGTTATTCATGGCGTCAAATGGCTTCTCTTGTAGTGTTTTTGCACTGCCTGCACTGGATGTTACCAAGCTGTTTTGTTTCACAGTTGATCCTAACTTCCCAGAATTGATCATCTGATGAATTTTATTAACTATCTCAAATAGAGACTTTGAGAGAGAGGAAAAAAAGCACAGAAGTAGTTTTGAGTACAGAAATTCAGTACTGCACTTCTCCATTTCTAATGATCTTGAAAGCTCAGACATTGTACTGTTAGCTTAAAGATTATACCTTTGATACATCTAAGTCCAACTTTTGAGCAATTCCAGTTGACTGAAGTGTTTCTAAAAGTCTGTGCTTCACATATCACAAATATATGCACAGCTTGACTCAGAAGTTTGAATTTTATTCAACTATTCAACATCCTTATGAAAATTTAAAATGCTGTTTTAGAACATAACACCTGTGAAGCAAAAAATATAGTGTCTAACTAAATTTCAATTTCTCTTGCTTTTTTCATAAGCAAATAGCAAGACAGTCACTGAAGCTAGATTCAAATGAGTCTAGCACTGTGCAAGCTCAGGTGTATCTATGATTCCCATACCACTAATCAGCACAGTCAAGTTTGTTGGAATCTGGAGATGCAAGACCCCACTAACACTATGTACAAATTGATTGCTAAAAGAATAGACGACGCTCTACTCCTCAGTAAATAGAAGCTTTTCATTGTTTATCTTGAAATAGACATGAAAAAAATTCACTCTACTTTGAAGGAGCAGAGCAACTTTTTAGTGATACTCATGCTCATTTCAAAAGCCTGCAAGTGACCTAGAAATTCAATTATTACTTGAAAAAGTGGAATTATGCTTTTGGAGATTTGGTATGCAAATCAGTAGTGAAAAGGAAGAGACATTTCTTTTCGTCTCTCCCTAAAGACAAAAAAAATGCAGAAATAGAATGTTGTTTCTTACTTCATTCTCTATTGGTAGTACACAGTCTGCATGTTCATTGAGCTCCTTCATAGCCAGAACACTGTTATATGGAGAAGTAATAACATCATCTTCACCAGAGGGATAAACTGAAGTAACAAATCTATATACTTCTGGGAATTCCTCCTCAAGCAAATTTAGTACAAATGTTCCAAGACCAGATCCTGTCCCTAATTATGAATGAAGACAGAATGAGAGAAGACAGATTCCCACATTATCTTAGGCTCTAAGACTCATGTAGGAGACATACAACTTTTCAATTATATATGTTGATGAATATTTTCTGAAGCATTTGGCTGACAGTAGAGGCTACTCAAATGTAATTAAGGCAGGAAGGTTTTTCCCAGACAGGAAAATAATTAAGTAATAAAATTATTTCCCACAGTATGTCAGTCAGGTTGAAGTACACATTCTCAAAAATTTCTGCAAACCATAAAGTCCTATTACATAACATTTTTCTGGCCTAGTATTTCTACTTCTTATTTTCAATTCTTTAATTTGAATTATGTAACACAACATTCATGCTTAAAAGCATTGAAATGTCCCAAACAATGCTATTTTCCTTTTAGGGTTTCTTAATGAAATTTTCTCATTCTTCAGTAAAAGCAGAACTGCCCCTTCCCCCCAGCACACAGGCTTTTTTCCTCATTAACACTAAGCACACAGCCCTGAGCTCAAAACTGAGAACTGAACCGTGGTCTTTTTCTGAATATTCAGCTACATGCACAGTGGCAGACAATTTATCTTTGAACTAGACAACAGTTTTCACAATAACAGAAACAGTACCTGCAGGGCCTCTGCAATTAAGCAAATGGCCACTAAAAAGGCCTTTGACAAAATCCTTGCTTCATATTTAGAGCTATTTTCTGTGTCTTTTTCCACATCACAATCAGTTGTAATACATGCTTCTCTCAGGTTTCTGGGGTGGCAAGCCTTAATGGCAATGCAATAATGATAAAATTGTGACTGCAAAGGATTCTCCCTTTTGGCTTATTAACAAAGTAACTAGATCGGATTGAAGAGAATAATATGGAAGGAAAACAGAAAAACAAAGTTTTTCCAAAGTTAAGCAACATTAGAAGTCTCCTTCAAAGCCTTTTAGAAAACTCTTTCCCCACAATTAAAACCAGCTTGATTATGACAATGCTGTCAGTGTTCAGAGGTCACGACCCTTCTTCTGATCAGTAATACCTCAGTGTTTGTCTTTGGTATCTGTCTTGATTTATTCACTGCCTCATCTTTAGAATTTTAGCTGCATTTTTGTTCTGGGTAGCACATTAGATCTCCTCAGTGCTCCAACAAAATGAGTGATAAATAATTACAGGTCCACTTAATTGTACTATGTTAATTTTTTAAATCTGCATTCTGAACGATGTAGATTATTATATTGATTTTTCTTTTCAAGATTCACATATTTTCTTTTTTTCATCTGTGGCTACTGCAATCATACTCCCCATAAAAGCTTACTTACCACCTCCCATGGAATGAATTATAAAGAAACACTGTAGACAGTCACAATGTTCAGCAGTTTTTCTCAGCTTTTCCACTATGTTTTCCCGGTACTGACAGCCGTATATCTTATGACCTACAGCCCTGAGGATATGAAAAGTGCTTTAAAACCACCTCCAAAAATAAAACTTTAGATTTTTAATTTTAACCCCTTCTTATGTGACATTTTAGAGTTCAGAGTCCAAAGCAGGGTGCAACATCTCATCTATGAGAGTTTCTAAGCTGTGACTACATACAAGCATATGGGAGTCAGGACATGGTTTTATCTTGGAGAATGTAAACAGCCCTAAGTTCACAACTTTGGAGTATGCACTTACTATTCTGTACTGAAAAGGAAATAAACTCCCACACTGGATGATTCAATTGTAGTTAATCAAAGCTACAGTCCTTAACAATAAAGATATCCCTATGTAATAAGTGCACAGATCATCTTTTGAGTACTATGCAAGTCAGTTGCTACTAGTAACAAAAAAACCACAAACAGTTCATTTTCAACACACTTGTCTGCTAGACAGTGAAGTTGGTAGATGGTAAAGACTGCCTTATTCCCCATATTGCACTCTCTTTTCTACATTTGCTGGTGATTTGCTTTCCAGTCTGTAGTGCACTGAATATTATTAGAGCACCGTAAGGTCCCTGAAAATTTGGAATTCATTATGTTAATCAATCTTTTTCTGAATTTCTCTTTTGGTAATGTAGTTTATATGCACAAAGCCAGACTCTGTGGTGTTTAGAAATCAGAAGTGCATTTGTTCATATATCTCATTTCCACAGTAGCTGCACAGTCTCAAACTAGATTATGGCTTTGACTAAAGCAATGAAAGCAGCTGAATGCCAAAGAAACAAAAATAAAAAGCATGTTCTTTTGTAAAGAAAATAAAAAAAGAACGAGGAAAAAAAGAGACAAAATGATATATCAGCAGAATTATTCTTCTGTAAGAGCCTTTTCAAAGCCCTCCTCCAGGCAACAGTGACTCCAAGTTTGCTGGTAAAATGCTGCAGCTCTCCAGGTGCAGAACGATGCAGAAAGCTACGGTTATCATTTCCCCTTTCAAATGCCATCTAATTAGCTGCTAAGAAATGTGTTCTAAAGAGGTTCTCACCAGTTGTTTCCTGAACCAGAAACATCTGTGATAAGCTGCTTGCTGTCAAACACATCCCTCAATGGTCCCTGTAGAATTTCATTTACCACACCCTCCTCCATGTCAATCAACAGTGCCTTTGAGAATGGAAAGAATTTAAATTCAGTCAGTAAGCAAACCACCCTTGAAATAATCACACAAAGAAATATGAAACTATTTACAATACAAAAGGAATTCTGTTTCCACTCTGCTCCAGAGAAACCTTTCCCCCCCAGTTGTTAACTAGAAGACCAACTAGATTCACCTTAGCTGATTTGCTAGAAGTTCTTCAATAGCACTACATTTCAGATGATGAAATTTTGTTAATATTTCATAATGTTTTGCCCCACTACTTAGTAATAACAAAATTGAAATATTTTTATGTTTCAAGTTTCCTTGCTTCTAAATCATTTGAAGTGGCTTAAAGAAACCCAATCCTTAGTTAATAATATCTGCAATCATTTTATTAAAATCCCAATATAAATCACTCAACAAGAACAGCAGCAAACTGCATTACTGCTTTAATAAAAGTTAATATTAGAATTTTTACTATTCAAAGCAGTATTTAAACCTGCATGCAGTTTTAAGAACTTCATGAGAATTCCCACACAGTTGGACATAAATATTCAATGTAAAAAGAGTGACCTTTATAGACTGCCTTACTCGTGCTTTTAAAGAGCAGATTTTTCCTTTGTAAATATCAGGACCATTATCACCTCTTCTGAAAAAAAAAACCAAAAAACAAAACAGAACAGAAAAATCTAAGATCAGGTTCGTAGCATAAAATATATGTTACAATAAAATTTTATCCCTGATATTTTGTATCTGGAGGACTATGACAATGCAAACAAACAGAAACACCCTGAACATGATGCTAAGACCTCATAATTCCTGAAAGTAATACAATTACAGGACATGATCTCAATCAGAATTATCCCAAACATTACTTCAAGAAGCTGAAAGATAAGTATAAAAGTGTACACTTAGATACAGCCTCTGTAGCAGTTCTACAAGCACTGCCAAAACTGGAAAGGATTACCTTTTATCAGCACGTGACATGCGTATCCATATCAAACAATGGAAAAAAGCTCCCCATGAGCTTTTCAGTGGGGGTGTAGAACACTGTGCTTGTGCTCGAGGTGTGAAAGCTCTGTAACTGCACCAGCACAGTGCTGTGCTTGACTTATTCTGCTTATTACGAATTACCAGTTCAGAAATCCTGCTGGGCTGACTTAGCTAAATCTTTCTTCTTTCCCAGGACTGGTTGCATTGAGCCAACATAGCACACTACACATTATCTTACAATCACATCTTTTCCCACTCAAATGATGAGATACTATGGTCTGGCCAAACTATATTCAGCACAAGGGAAAAAAAAAAAGGCAGGGATACTGGAAGACTGATCTTATTTTCTCTTCCATTATTTACCTAATCTGGGAGCTGGCCAAGCCTAAATTTAAAGTATGTCTTAGACCATTCTACATTCAACCACCATTATATTCACAAAACATCAGCTAAAATTCACTACAGCACCAATGTTCTGAGCCTACCAAGTCCCATCAGGAACAAGGGGAAAAGAGTACAGGGCTGCATTGGATTACACAATAATTTTCCTACTTCTCACTCAAAGATGGTCTCTAGACACTTCTCATTAGGTGAGCAGCTCACAGCAGTCTCCAATACTCATGTGATTCCTCTAGCCTACACAATATCTGCAGGAATACACTACAGCATTAGGAAATCCACCAAGAGAATTTCTCTTCAGGGACTAACAAAATTCAAAGAGAAAATAAAACCAACTCCAAAACAACATTTCTTTTTCTGACTGCTGGCTTTGTGGTCTTTCATGCCAGATCATTCCTTCAATCGCTTCTATTGCTGAAAAAAAATCCCAACATTCCTATAACCATGGGATAGTTTGGGTTGGAAGGGACCTCGAAGATCATCCAGTTCCAACTCCCCTGCTGTGGGCAGGGACACCTTCTACTAGACCAGGTTGCTCTGAAAGAAAACAGATGTTTCTATTGCAGCCAACCTGTCAATTACAAATGTGGTGGTTTCATCTGGCACGTACAGAAACAGACATTTTTTATAATCAAATTTTCTTGATTTAAAAAAAAAAAGAAAAAGTATGCTCAGAAATACCCATATGGAATGACAATAATAAACTTCAATACATTTACAATGTTCTTTCAAAGGTAAAATTTGAGACAAGGCAATTTGGATTTCAGTGCTGTTCTAGTAAAAATCACATTGCTGTACTGCAAACTTTTCATATAATGGAAGGAAACAGACGTCGGTCATTTTTTTTTTTTTAATTAAAATGCAACAGGCTATCCCAAGTACACATTTTCTTCTTGCAAACTGCAAGGATCTTTATAACTGGATAGATAAGAGATGACTGAATGGTTTTAAGGTATGAATTGGTTAACTTATAAAAAACAATTACAGACACTACTCTAGGTAACAACATAGTCAGATAAATAAGACTTAAAAATTTTTGTGTTTTTTCTGAGTATCTTATATACAATTCCTCTTACAACTCTTCAAGAAATATGGCTCAGTTGGTATTCAGAGGGCACATAATCTGTCTGATTGTTATCTGCAGTGGCAAAAGCTGTCAGATCCTGACTGTCCACATTTGGTACAAAAGGAAAGGAAAACAAACCCACAAAGTTTCAACACATTTAACTACTGAAATATATATAGATAAAATGGAAATGCAAAGATAAGGTTTTGAGGAGAATACAAAAAAGTCAAATCTTTTTCTAGCACAAGCTAAATAAGACTTAAAGAAAACTATAACTTAGGTTAAAAGAAGATCATATGAGTGCTGATCTACCATGTAAACTCGTATCTGCTTGATAAAAACTTACCTTGTATCCACGTTCCTAAAGAAACTGCTTAAGGCTTCATCATAAATTCCCTTCTAAAAGGAAATAACACAAAATGATGTGTAATGTCAAAAATTCTCAGTGCTTTTTCACGGAATAATTTAAGTTGGAAGGGACCTCTAAAGGACACCTGTCAAACCCCACCACTTGAAACCAAGTGAGCATCTCTCTTGAATCCAGCTAGTTGTAGTCAGCTCTAAAAAGAACATTTCATTGAAACATCAGCTTGTTATTAAAAAATGAGAGGAGAATGTAACTAGGAAATTAATTTTTCAGCACAAGATTAAGCAACTGTAGTAGTTTACTGAAGATCCAAATGCAGTTAATAAATTGAAGAGCAGCTTTTCAGCTGACTCAGTTCATCAGTGATACAACTCTCAGTTCGTCATGGGTTCCATGCCTGTGATACCAATGCCCATGGAGTTCTGCAGAAAGGACAGCACAGTCACACTGATTCTTGAACTCCCTGCCACAGGATACCCCAACATAAAGCTGGAGAGATCTGACAAGTTTAAATACCCTAAGTGCTTAGAGTCACAGCAAGAAAAGTGTGTTTTTGTTCAGGGTACTCAGCACAATTCTATGCCCTCATGTTACTATTTTGGTCAGTAAAACTGTATAGCAAGTCATGGCACGAGCTAACATGGACAACAATGGTTTGTTTTGTCCTTTGGGGGTGTCCTCTTTTGCTTTACTGCCAGTGGCAAAGTGCCAGAACTAAACAGCCCTTACCGTGTTGTTAACTGCCTCAGACCTGCCTGGCTGCAGGGAGACACACTGAGCTTTTCAGAGTGGAAATGCTGGAGAAAGCTGACCAGAATTAGTGATCACAGAATATTCTGAGTTGGAGGGGACCCAGAAGGAACACAAGAGTCTAACTCTTAGCCCTTCAAAGGATACTCCAAGAGTCACACCATGTGCCTGAGAAGGTTGTCCAAATGCTTCTTGAGCTCTTACAGCTCAAGTAAGCTCTTGGTGCTGGGGTGTCTGCTCCAATGCCCAACCACTCTCTGGGTGAAGAACCTTTTTCTAATACATAACTTAAATGTTCCTTGACACAACTTCAGGCCATTTGTTCCGGTCCTGTCACTCGTCACGACAGACAGAGAAGACATCAGTGTCTGTCCCTCCTCTTCCCCTTATGAGAATGTTGCAGACTGCAAATGAGAACCTCAGCCTCTTCTGCAGGCTGAACAGACCAAGTGACCTCAGCTACTCCTCATATGGCTTCATCTCAAGACCCTTCACTATCCTCGTGGCTCTACTTTGGACTTTCTCTAACAGCTTAATGTGGTTTTTTTTACATTGTGGCACCCAAAACTGCCCCAGCATTAGAGGTGAGGTCGCCCCAGTGCAGAGCAGGACAATCCCTCCCTCGCCCGGCTGTGATGCTGTGCCTGGTGCACCCCAGGACACGCTTGGCCCTCCTGGCTGCCAGGGCACTGCTGCCTCATGTTCCATTTGCCACTGACCAGGACTCCCAGGTCCCTTTCTGCAGCGCTGCTTTCCAGCCTCTCATTCCCCAAGCTGTCTGTGCATCCAGAGTTGCCCCATCCCAGGTGCAGGATGCGCCAATCCCCGTTTAACTTCACACGGCTGGTGACTGTCCACCCTCCGATTTAACAAGGTCTCTTGACAGTTAACCTTAGTTTTGTTTTCATGATTAGTTAAACGCACAAGAACCCGGCGGTGGCTGTGCTGACAGTGAAGCGCCCTTACTTTAACCAAACAAACACAGCGCTCTGCAGTCGCAGCGCCGAACGCGGAAGGCAGCGAGGGCGGCTGGCCCGGGCCGGCGGGGCAGCGGCGCCCTTACCTTGTTGACGGCGGCGTGCTCCCGCAGCGCCAGGTCCCAGAAACGGCATCCCACCTGGTTCCCGCACTGTCCCACTGCCAAGGGAAGAGACACGGCTCAGGCACGGGGAGGGGGCGGCGGGAGGTCTGGGCGCCACGACCGCCTTACCCTGCACCACCACCGACTGGGTCATGGCACACCCGGCCGCGCAATCCTGTTTCGAAGCCGGCGCCCGGAAGCCGCGCCCCCTCAGTTCCTGCGGTGGAACGTCCCAACCGTTGCCTCAGCTGCGGGCGCTCGCCGGTGCCCGCCGCGAGTGGAAGGTGCCATTAGGGAGCGGGGGGGAGACGGCGGAGAGCACGGGGGAGTAGTGAGGATTTCAGAAACGCCGTGGGTCTTAAGGCAACCTGAAAGGGGCTGCGGCCCAGATACAGGAGGCCTGACAAAGACCTAAAATAAAGTCTCTGTACGGGGGAACAGAAGTATTTCCGTACACTACAGTTCATTATCCTTTATGCCTAAAAATGGTGCGATAAAGAGGCACTTTATTTTCCCCAAATACGTAATTCAGGGAGATGGTGTGAATCTTTCGAAACGGTATGGAAATACAAATTAAAAATTAAATGAAAACCGGCCATTTGGAAATGCTGTAAGGTACCCTCCCACCAGGCTTGCACATTAAGCTCAGTTCCATATTGTGGGTATAATTGTCCGCAGTGGTAAAATGAGGAGTGCAGAGATGCTGTTGTCTCAGCGTGGTGGGACTGCTCTGCCACACAGCTCAGCTGGAAAACCGCAGAATCGTTTGCGTTGGAAAAGACCTTCAAGACCATCAAGTCCAACTGATAATCCAGCACTGCCAGGTCCAGGACTAAAACAGAAAAGAATGTGGGACAGGCAAAGCTTGCAGAAAGCTGTCTTGTGACACAGATGACATTTCTGCTTCCTGTGGGAGGAAAAAAGCATTTCCATGCAACTCAGTCCATTAGGTTTTATGACTAAAACCTTCCAACAAAATACTCTTTTTCCAAATTGATTATTTGTGATGTTGGTGAAAAAAAAAAATTAAATAAAATTTTTAACCCTTTATTTGCTTTATTTGCTCCTAGACATGACCTGGTATCCTGAAGAGATTAATTGTAGGTCTACAGGAAAATAAAAGTAAATTAAAATGATTATTTAAAAAAAAACTTTTCTGGAAAAATTATGTAGGTATTACAGCAAATAAAATATTGTACAACACCATATAAGAATGCATTATAGAAAGCAATAGAATACTTTACAAGAAAGAGATACACAGCCTAATTTTGCAAAACTTAATTGAAATCATACTATTAAGAAAAAAGTACTGAGTGTCCCAAGCTTAGTCCAGTGTCATATATGAAATGTGTGAAAAGGACCAATGACTTTAGTGTTATAGCCATGTTTAGCACGAATAGAGTAATACTGCCTCAAGCACGTCTTTTCTGTAAACTGATCACCAGTGTAAAACTATGTGAATATTAGTGAGGAAAGTAGGTAGTAATTTCTCTCTGCACAGACTATAGATGTAACCTATAACTTAATTTTTTTCCCAGTGTTTTTTTGAAGTGGTCCAAACTTGCAGGCTGTGCTCTGTTCTTGCTATTAGATGTCAAACTGCTTCTATACTTCTTGCCTACTGTCATGTCCTTAAAGTCTTTTCTTCACGTCTTCTCAGCCTTAATTAAGGTTAAAAGCAATACAACATTGCTTATAAGCATTCTAATGCTTATTTTAAATTCTACAGAATCTCTTAATATTACTCTGTCTTTCTTTCTTCTTGTGTGAAGCTCCACTTTCTACTTGCTTTTTAAGTTAGTTAGTTTTTAAGTTAAGGTAGTTTTTGAGTTCTATGTCCCACGAAGATTCGGCTTAGTGAGATTCACTCTATTGAACATGGTGTTGCAACAAGACACTGAGCTTTGGCTTGCAGTGTTCTTTAAGTGTCTGTGAAGGCAAATGTAAAGTGATTATTCTCTCTGAGCTTGGGAACACTGTGAATTGGAGATGCAGCTGAGGTTCACACTCATATGGGGATATTTTTTACCTGCCAAAGGAGGTCCAAGGGCAGGAATTTGATGTGCAGTAGCCAGTTTGGCTTGATGAAAATGCTCAGACGTTTAATGAAACAGCTCAACTCTGTGAAAGACCTGATTATACTCTTGACTTTCTGTTTTGTTGTAGATGAAGCTCCAGATCATCTACATAGTATAGAATGCATGAATCATACAGGTCCCATTGGAGACACTTTTGTCTATGTTAATAATTTAATTGACAGACTTATGGTAATATGTGCTTTTTACCCTTAATTTCTCAGTAACATTTTGCTGATGTGTTATAAGGGAATGGTATTCCATAGTTTTGGAACACAAATTGAATAAGTTTATAAATAACCTATTATGTTATTTAGTGGAAATGAATTGCCATGGACCACAGTGAATCTGTGAATAACCCTTAAATCCCACACTGTAACAAGAGCCAGAAGTACATCACAAGTTAAATATGTGTGCTATGCTTTCAGCATCTTTTTAATAACAGTCATTTGACTATTTAGGCCATGTAGTGCTGTAGGGAGAATACCCTGGAATTTGAACTAATGTTATCCTTTGATTTATATCAGGTGTTAGTTCACATATGAAGGTTTGTTTGTTTCTAATTTTTTTTCTACTTTTTGTTTGTTCAAGGTTTTTTTTAATTTAGAATTGTTGTATTTTGGTAAATTACTGTCAGGCTTGTAACACTTCATCTTTCATTTTTCTGGTCAGGCTGTTGTCCATACTCTGGATTCTTGAGGAGAAGGGTGCTCTCTACACATCTCGAGATGTAAGAGATAGAGGGGGCAGAGATCCCATTTAAATCCTTTATTTTGAAGCAATTTCCTGGGCATTTGATCTTGAAATTGGTTTCTTTCTTACATAGTCATGCAAATGTCCAATTTCAGAATATTTTGAGATACAGTAACAGCGTAGTTGCAGCCCTGATTTAGATAATGGCTATAACAACACTTATTAAAACCTTGAAGGTGGCAGAGAAAAGTTATAGTCTCCTTGGGGTCAGTGCTCATTTTTTGTAGGCTTTCTGCAGAATTTAGATAGTTATATTCATGTTAAAAATGGAAATGGACAATCTGACAATGTCGCTCAGAACTTGAAAGCTTTTCCCATATCTTTGTAGATGAAGGGTTTTGTACTTTAAAGCTATAATTTTTAAGATAGATACAGAAGACAAATTGAATTCTGGGAAGATTTCTGCTTAGGCAGTTGCCTTCTCTTAAAACTCTTCAGCAGCCCTGAAATAAGTGCAGAGGTATGTGCAATAATACATCACATACTGGCTTTCTTTGGTGCATATGAAAAGGTAATTTTAAGGTCTACATGGATGTTGGGGGCAGGGAAATTTTCATTTTTTTCTGCTCTCTCCTGAGTCTGTAAGTATCCTATGGTTTATACTCTTTTTTCTTTGGAAACCTTGTTCTGCAGAGGGAAAACCCACGTCTCTGAAGCCTAGAAGGAAAAATTGAGGAAGACACCCTCCAAAATAGTGCTGTGTTTGATTAGCTGGTGATATAGTAAAGAGAAGTAAATTGAATAGTAGCAGTTTATGAATTTTAATAGTTTTTTATTCACATACTGTTTTAGTATATTTTTAGTTTTCCATATATAAAGTATGCAAAAGACTGATTAAATCAGAAAAGTCATTCTTAAATGTAAATCCACAGAACGAAACCAAATCACATTGCAGCAAATATGGCTAAGAGAAATAGTGTTTATTCACAGAGCTTGGATGTGGATATGAGAAAATATGCTTTGGTTTGAAGTAGGTGTGAGACAGAAAACATTTTGAGTATGTGTGTACCAGTTAACATACAATGTTCACTTAATACCAGCATTCACTAAACTCTGATGCTCTTAGGGGCACAAACATTTGCTATTCCTGGCTATCTCTGCTGAGCAGCTGCAGGCAACTCAAAAGGAATGTCAATAATCCTTGTAACCAACCTATCTAAGCAGGGAATCTGCTGTTCTTTTTTCTCCAGCAGTAGGGTCCTGGAAACCAGGGCCTGAGGAAGCTTAGCTCAGGTTGTGGTGTCATGAGCTTTTTTGAGCCCATCTAGTAACTCAGTGGCACTGGGAGGAAAGAGACTTCCTTTTTTACCCCTGCTGCCAGCTGCACTGCCCTGACACCATCCATGGCCTCTGTAACCACTGGAACCCAGCTCACTGATCTGAGGACATGAGCCCTCAACACCAACAAAAAAAAAAAAATCCCAAAGCAAAAGTCCTAGATTTTCTAAACCTAAAGTTCCATTTATGGTTATTAGTTGGGAGCAGGAAAAAGCTGAGCAAGCATACTGTTTTTGGTGGTTGAGACAAAGATGGCATTTGGAGGCAATTGGATTTAGGGATCCATGCCTGATCCAGAGAGACTGCAGGGGGATGCTCTTACTGCTTGGTTCTCAAGTATGAACAGTGGGCTTTGGAGTGATGAAAAGAAGGGTCTATATGCCACTCCTGTGTGAAAGGGGCATCTGTAAACTTAGAGTTGGAAAGGGAATCAGTCCTTGGAGCATATTGCCTGAGAGCTGCAGGGAAGAGAAAAGGGGACGTGTTCAGGAGAAGGCAAGCAGAATAGGAATAGGGTTGAAAGAATGAGCAGAGCTGACAGGGCTGGTGAAAGGAGAGGCAGTGGCTACTGGAGCCACTCTGTGTTAACTTACCACCCAACACTGGACTCTAGAGACAAGTGGAGAGTCCGTGATGGGGTCCCAGCTGCTGGAGAGTTCCTGTGCCTGTGTATCCAAAGGCTGAAATTCTTTATCCAGAGTAAGCCAAGTCTGCTGCAGTGTGTCAAAACCCTTTTTTCACTCTACTGAGAGTAGTAGGGAAGCTGCTTATTAGTTCTTACATATGTTTCTTATTCTGGTGGTTCTTCCATCTGTCCATGCTTTCAAGATCTTTGGATTCCGGTTTTCATTTGTGTGTTTTCCAGATGAATTCTTATTAATTTTTAGTCTCTAGGGTGTTGTCCTTTATTTTCACATTTCATAATTTCCTGCTTTGCAGCTGGTCATGTTTTGAGTTGGTTCCAACAATAATTTGCTCATCAACCATAAAACTTTCTATAACACTACTTTATTCTTTAAAGAAAAGAAAGCTAAATGGCTTTGATTCCTTGTAGATGATGACTGAAGGGACTAAGTTTTCCAAGTGACTTGTGTCTGTGTGGTGTGCATGCCTACTGTGAGTTGAATCCTACCATTAACTTCCATCTACCTTCTATGGTTATAACATAGCTCAGATTTGCAGCCCTTTGCCTTCTGTTTAACACACCTTCCCATTTCACTCTTGTCTCCTCTGTAGCACCATATCTTCCAAAGGAACATGTTCCTTGTTTGAGAATTACTGCTGTAAGCTTAAGTCCTGCAGGAGTGTCACTGGAAAGTGATGTTTTTGTATGATCAGGGAGTCACCTGAAACTGTGACTGTGATTCTGCTTTCTACAGTTAACGTTTACTTGTGTAACATTAGTGCAAATGAGATCACAATGAGATTGTGAATTTAGTGCTGTGTTTGTATGTAAGTGCATTTAAAAATACAGAGAAAAAACTTGAAATTTGGAATTGTCTCTAAGGCAAGCATTACTCTAAAATTACCTAGTTTAGGTAAATGAGCATATATATAAAGCATCTGTCTTAAAAGATACACATTCTCCCTTCTTATTGTGCTAGAACATGTCCATGAAGTCTAGCAGTGGAATAAAATTTTAAATTTTTCATTGTTGGTAAGCTTACATAATTAGTATACTCTCTTGCCCCTGTTGTATTTGAGGAATATATAAACGAGTTGAATGGAAAATTAAAAATATATAGTAACATATTTGAACAGTATTTGTAATGTAAATCTATTACTTAACTTTACTCTTTAATGTGCATTAGCAGACCTTTTTCTGTGAAACAAAGGGTGAGTAAGATATGGAATGAAATTGTGTAGAGGATCTATTTTGAAAGTAACATATTTAATATAATTTTCATTTCTTTCATAGTCTCATAGTTTTCATGTAACAGACTGGCCACACATACACTATAAGAAATGGTAAAGCTCACTCTTGTGGTATATTAAGAGAAGTGCAGAAGCAACAGCTTTTATTCGTCAGTGATTTTAGTTTGTGTGTAAATATTAGAAGTGACCCCTCCCCTTCCTGCTTTCTGTAGATGTAACTGTGATGTTTTCATTCTTCTTGTCTTGCTGTTTCTTTTGTTCTATTTTTTTCTGTGGTCTAAGGAACATTTCAGAATTGATGCAGTGCACTATCAGGCTGCTGGACAGGTATTAATGCTTACAGCACCACTAACCAAAGCTGCTTTACTAAAACTCACTGGTTTTTCATCAATCATGAAGTTACGAATGCAGCCAATGAAGGAATTGCGTGTAGTCAGGCTTGATGTTAGCAGAGACTCTGGAAGGAAATTCAAAAGAATACATAAATAAAAATTTAGAGCTCATGATGGGCAAAATAATCAGTTTGGTGGCAGAATCTTTTAACTTTACTACTAAGTGCAGCTCTTCTGAATCTTCTCTTAAAACATTTGGCCTACTGCCAGTGTCTAGAGGCCATTTAAGTATGGTTAATTATCTACAGTTATGTAAAACTCTTGATACTATATTATCAATAGGGACACAATTCTGCATTTTTGACAACTACATTTTCTTTTAAGTAAC
Source organism: Prinia subflava (assembly GCF_021018805.1). Classification (NCBI taxonomy): domain Eukaryota; kingdom Metazoa; phylum Chordata; class Aves; order Passeriformes; family Cisticolidae; genus Prinia; species Prinia subflava. The sequence goes on from NC_086248.1 coordinate 46,685,365, forward strand.
AAGAGTTGATGAGTCCCAGTGTCTTCTTTTGTAATTTAACATCACGTATTGTCGTCTGTGTCTGATTTGTTAGTTTGCATTCAGCTGGCTGTATCTGCATGGCATTATTTAGTATTGTATCTCATTTGTTGTTGTGAAGTTCTGTGTAAGTTTCCTGTGCCAGGCTGATAATAGCATTCTAGAGCCAATGTATGGCATTGCTTTAGTATTCTATAATTAATGTAGAAATAGAAGTCTCTGTTATGAGGCAGAACAGCATTTGCAATTACCCCGTTATATTACCTCTCTGGGAAGATTTCTGTCCTAATAAATTCCAGTTTGGATTTAAAGAGTGAGCAGGCATCTGTGCATAGATTTCATTATTCCCTTTTGGCTCATTTTACCTCTTGGTGGCGTGGGATGGATGTGAGCACCGCACACTCAAGCCACTAATCCAAGATAAGCATTGTAATGAATTTTGTAGTTAGAGCTGTTAGTGATTGACATGCAAGGCTCAGCAAAATAATGCTACTTGTTTTCAATGAGAAATATACTGGAGTTGAGTTAAAAATTGAATCACGTAGTGTTGATTACAGTTTGAATATGAACCCCAACAGAGTAGCTCTGTCTGTTGAATAAGGGAAGGAAATGTGGTAGTCTTGGCCCATGCTACACAGATGGCCTGTGAGTCAGAAATACAGAGGAGTAGAAATCTGTCTAACAGAAACCTCCAGTAAGTAAAAGAATCTCCATGTTTTATCTTGTGTTCAAAGATGCCATTGCTTGAAGAAGAGGAAAGAAACCTACTAGCAACTAAACCTTGAGACTCCATTTACAGTGACAGTGAGTTTCCAATCCCATAAATAAATAAATCACTTCTTGAAAAAACAGTAAGCCCACATGGGAAGGAAAAAAGAACAAGAAAGAAATTTTGTTTGTAGTTGGCTGACTTCTCTACTGAATCTATACTTTACCCTCCAGTAGCTGTGAATGTTTTAATTTCAGTGAAGCAGCACATCTTTTTCTTTGAGAACTTGAGACAGAACATTTACGGTCAGCTCTTGAGCCTTTGAATTTTACCAGGTTGTTCACATATTTTGTTTTTTTTGAGATGAAAACTTAGTCTTTATGCTTTCTCTGGAAACAGGGCTGAAATCTGAGAACCATGTACCACAAAGATATCATAAATGTACCTGGTACACCTCCAATAAACACTGGCTCCCTGTGGTCAATTGCCTTTGGATTTAGCGGCCCAACCACATGGTTGACTTCAGAGTCTACGTCCAGCTGCACCACATTTGCGTCTCTAATGACTGAAAGGAGAAGGAACAGGGATCAGCACAAGTTTTTATGACAGGAATTATCTGTTTGGTGTGAGTAGTTGATTTCATGTTTGCTAGAATGGGTGTGAACCGTCAGTGACAGTTTGTGAGCAGATTCTGGCCCTGCAATGGAAGATACAGTGGGAGCAAGGGTGCTTTTGAGTGGGGCTCTTGATCACTAGTGGCAGTGTTCAGGGTCCAGGTTATGAGCATACAATAGCTTGTGGCTTAGAAAAGCTGCCCTATCACTCCCAATTGGGGATGTATTAGAATACAGTGAGGCTTCTCCCTTTCTTGTTCCTGGATTTCCTTCAGAGGGAAACCAGGATGCTTGGGGAAAAACTCAGATGTCTTCTGCAGTGATAGTGGAAGACATCCTAAGTCAGCCTCTAGACAGTAAGATGAGGGGGTTCAAAGTACCCTGGGTTTAGAAGTACTTTTTGACTTTCAAAACCAGGAAAGAAGGATGACTGGCACAGAGGGAAAATCCCAGCTGTAGAGATCTCTCTGTTGTGAGCAAAAAGTTCTCCACATCTGTCTTGTTATTTGATTTTTATGGGCAGCATATACTTGTGACTACTTCATTCTATCAACTTAGTTAAACCTCTAAATGGGAAAGGAGGAATATAATCTGGTACATGAATTAGGAAAGGTAGCCAGCATTTCAGCTAGGCTGCTTTTGGTTCTTTGAACAAGGAGCTTCCATCTTTGTTTGTTCTTCCCGTCTTTGTCGGAACCTGTGCTTGTCCTCCCAGAAAGCTCTACAGTTCTGTGTCTCAGGGATGAATAAGACTCTGTCTTTCACACAAACTTGGATCTTGGCAGGTGAAAAAGTAGAACTGAAAATACTTCTGCACTGCCAGTGCTTTGTCCCATGGAGATGGATATTTAGGGAGCAAGAGATGGGCTCTGTTACCTTAACTAGGGGATGATCACCTTTTACTGACCTGCAATTCGATGCCACCTGCCATCGCAGAGACTCTGTTTCAGTGTGACTGAAGTTGAAAAATCCTTGATTCCATTATTCAGTTTCACAGTAACCTGAGGGAAAATAATGCAATTATCATTGTAAACCCCCTTCTTTTCTCTATTTACCTTCTGTTGTAATAATGTATTTTTTACTCAAAACATGTCAAGTATCCAAGAGAAAGGAGAACATGACTTCATTAAATTTTTCAAAATAAAATAAAATACCTTTTTAATCCAAATGTAGTTTTTTGGTTGTGTTTTTGTGGTGGTTTTGTTTGGGTTTTTTTCTCAGATTTAGTAGTTCTGACATTCCTAATTATCTCAAGGAAGTATTCAAAAATTTAAAAATAAGAGCTAATTTCACTAATTTACTAGTATCTCTACTCTATCATTTCCTGTGTGGTAAATTAGTGTTTAGAGGCATCAGATGATGTTTTTGGCATCTTGCTAGCCACTTAATAAGGAAAACAGTCATGAAAAATCGAAGTATAAAGAAGCAGAAAAGATATGAGAAAGAAATACATGGCAAATTTAAGAATGACTTTAAAGTTACTTGTTCAAGCTCACCAATATGTCTCTGGCAGAGCTAGAAAGTGAAACTAATTCTGAATTTTCCACCTCTGCTGTAGTTAATGGATTAATATCTTTTTATGAATATTAATTAATATCTTTTTGCATGGAAATGTTCCAGCATCAGCAAAACAGTGTTGTGCCCCTGTTGTGGGACATGAGACTCCTGGTAGTGATTGCCAGAGAACTCCACACTGAGTCCCACCACTCAGACTTTTCAAATGTTGAAGTAGTCCCTGATTATGCTGACACAATGTTGACTGGAAAACACAGAATCATAGAATGGTTTGGATTGGACCTTAAAAATCATCTTGTTCCAATCCCCCTGCTGTGGACAGGAACACTTTTCATGAGATCAGGTTGCTCAGAATCACATCCAACATGGCCTTCAACATTTAATGGATGGGGCATCCACAGTATTTCTGGGCAACCTGTTCCAGTGCCTCACCACCCTCACAGTAAAGAATTTCCTCCTAATAGCTAATCTAAGTCTACTCTCAGTTTGAAGCCAAGCCTCTTTGTCCTGTCACTACATGCCCTTGTAAATAGTCTCTCACAGGGAAACAACTTATATTTAATTCTAGAGAGTCTCTGTTTTGATACCGTTGTAACAAAGAGATTTTTTTTTTTCCAGAAGGGCACCAACCAACACAATTAAAATGATCCTCATGTTCTCTTTTATTCACCTTTGGACAAAATGTATAGATTAAAGCAAATAAAGAATCATGGGAGAAAGTGACTCCTTAATAAATCACCCAGACAAGCTGTACTGATAGAGAGGCGTACATTTAAAAAATGAATTAAAGTTGCTGATCTCATTTGTCCAGCAAAACGGTTTTCACGAAACAGGCCTTTTGCAATGCATTTTAAGAGAGCACATAGTTAATGCTAAAGAAACACAGGGAGAAGAAGGCACTGAACTGCTTCAGTGACAAGCAGGTAAGAGCTGGTTTTCCCGGGTAAATTTTGTTTATGAATTACATATGCATTATACAGGAAGTGAGGTGTGAAGCAGTAAGTGAAGCAGCACCTTTTGTTAGACCAGTTGGTACAACTGGGAAAGCCAGACAAATTACTGGACATGCACAAAGACCTTTGGGTATAACTTTACATAAGAAGTGCTATACTTGACTGGTTCTGTACAAACACAGCTTTTAAGTGTGGTGTGATACACATCAGTGCAATGTACTTAAGGATTTATCTGTTAGGTCACCAAGGACTAGATACAGGGATAAGAATGGGCTTCTTCTTACCTAATGAGCTGCCAAAAGTTAGGTGTCTAACTGAAGCACCTGTTTTCTCTATAGCAAATATAGAAAAAATAAGTTCTCTGAATAAAATAATTATTCTCTGAATAATTAATCACCTAATTAGACACCTGCTTTAGGATAGGATGAATCATGATGTTAAACTGTTTACTCAGTCACCCTGCTGTAGCTGCCTGCTCTTGCAGAAGAGGAGAGAGTGTTTCCTCAGGTATTGCATTTCTAACTGAGGTACAGCCAGCCTCACTTAAATACCTTTTCACTTTGATTGACAGGTGCATTGCACTGATTGAAGAATATCCACACTGCTAAGTCTCTTGACTGTGCCCTGAGATTCTCCTCTGCAGGAAAGACCAAAAAACTGCCATGATTTCCTATGTTCTACATCTTTCCTTGTGTTGTTCACTTAAGACTGAAATTTGTTACTGTATGTGTGCAGTGTATAGCATAAAGAAGTTCAGATTTTATCAATGAACACAGTAAAAAATATAACAGTAGCAAAAACTATATAGTGAGGTAATTTCAATCCTCTCTCCTTCATTTGACATCCAGAGCCTGTAGAAACCAGGCCAACAGACAATCAGAACTTTTCCTTTCCTTCACTCTTTCCATCACATATGTATTTGATAAAGAAGAGACTGAGTGTAACTCAGACTTATATTTAAGAAAAAAAAGTAAAAAATTATTGATAGTTATCTTACTTGTAACTGTGATACATTTTTAATGTGTGGGTGAAAAAGCAGTGCCAAAGAGTCAGTGCTTTTTTTTCTTTTCAGCTGATAACAAAATATTTATGGCTTGTATTAGTGAAGTGATCTGCTCTTGTCTCCAGTGTTATTTTTAGTATTTTAAAATAAATATTTGGTTTGGCTAAGCTGTTATATTTAGGGGAGAAGTAAGAATTCGTTAATGGCAAATTTGTAAGACAAAATCTGCCTGTAGCAAAGGCCAAGTAGGTGGAAGAGAAACCAGTCAAGGCAGTAGAGGAGCTGTGACCTTCTTTATACCTGTCCATTTCTCATGTGCATATTCAGGTACTCTCCATTCACGCTATGACCATGCAGTAGGATTCCTGAGCTGCTTCGGGGACGTATTTCAAAAACAACTTCAAATTTCAGGCCTAAACTGAAGGATTCATCTGTGAAGTAAAAAGAATAACATTCTTTTTGTACTGAGTTAGTGATGAAATTGGACATTTATTCAAAGTCAAAGTAGATCATCAAACTCAGGGTGGATTTTATTTGTCCTTAAAGCGGTTGAAATGTGAGATAGCATGGTGTGCTGTCAGTGACTCACTTCAACTTCTGTTTTGATTGTGTTTGCTTGGAGTACTAATAAAGGTTAGTTTACTTTTCTCATAATTTAAAAAATGTATTTTTTTTAGGAATATTTCTTAGCAATGAAATGGACAGGAGAAAGTAAATGATCTGTATTTTTTGGCAGTTTCTTACTGTGCAGTTTCCTAGACACTCAGCTGTCATTACTGGGTGAGTGTTGAGTGAGTGGGAGTTCACTGGGGCTTTGATGATTCAGTAGGAGAAACTCCCTTTTTCAAACTGGTGACAGGCCAGGGAGCAAATTAGAAACACTTTTTTGATTCTTCTCGGTGCTGCCAGTGAATAGGGTTGTGCAGTTTCCTTTCTTGTTCAGATCAGAGCCTATGTGACCGAAACACTCTCATAAAACTCTTCCTGGAACACAGCAGGCCTAAATGACAGAAAAGATGTGTTCTGTCATGCTGTTTTGTATCAAGACATGCTGAAAGCCTTTCTGCAGGATTTTTTAATTACACGTTGTTTTGTTAATTAAAAAAAAATAAGGGATGACCATTTGATGCTGTACTTGGTCTTGGCCACACTGACTTCCATGATATTTTTCAGCATATTATGGTCTGTCCCCTTATTAAAATTATTGTTATTATTTGAAATACCTACATACAGATGTGTTTATGTAACAACTTGTAAGTTTCACGGCGACATTGTGACCTGTCAATATTGTCTGCTTACCACTACGGTGATCTGTTTCTGATAATCCTTACAGCTCACAGCCTTGGAAATTACCACACCCTTTAGTAAAAAATGCCATTCTGAAGCACAGTGAATACTACAGTCCTATTCTGGGATACATTTGTTTAGGAGTATATTACCAAGGACGACATATCCTCCTTCTGATGAGAAGTATGTTCCTGCTTCTGATGGCCCTTCAAAGCAAGGTGTTACACTGAAAGTCTGCGAAGCTGAGGTAAGTGATCTTCCATTGAGCTGTAATTTGCTGAGACAACCACTAAAGCTGTAGACAGAGTTAATCTGAGGGGTAAAAAAACCTTGATTAGTAAATAAACTGCTTGTGGAAGGAAATAAATTCTTCTGTCCTTATTTTTACTTGTTTATAAGCTGTAAGGCTGTGATTGTCTGGTACATCAGTTTTGAACTAAAAAACAATTTCCAGAGAAGGGAAGCAGGAGAAATGATTCTCATAGCCTCTCATGTAATTTTGATGACTTCAGGGTAATTCCAGCTTGTGTTTTCTCTCAAATAAAATATGAGAAACAACTAGGGCAAGGCAGTGGTATACATATACCTCATAGCCTCAAGGCAAGACAGGGGTCTACTTTCTACTTTTTCAGAATAGTTTATCAATCTTGTTAAGACATAACACTAAAGATTACCTTGAAAGAGACTGTTATGTTCGTTTTTGGTTTAACACTCCTTTCTGTATACTTCACTGGCAAGCTGTAGAACAGAATCCTGACCTCTAGGTATTGTCCTTAAAACAGAGGTACTAGGAGAGCATCAAAATGTCTCCAAAACTCATTCTGTATCTCGGACCTCAGGGTGAAATCGATCTTGCCTAATGTTACTTGTCTCATCTAATTTTGGATGTCACTAGGATTTTTCTGTTCCTCATAGGCCATTGTTTTCCCAGCTGCTGCTGCAAGGCTATGAAAGCCTAACCCAGCTACCACCATCCCAGCCCTGTGGAAGCTTTATTCTACGCACAAACTGAGCTGTCTTCTCCTCAGCAGGATGAGGGTCAAGATCCTAATAAGCTTTTGTCTGATCTTATCCCTACAGTCAGCTTTTGTATTAACTTTACATAGAGGTATGGCATCTGTACATAGAGGTCTGCTTTACCTGGATGTTTTTTACAGCTTTTCCAGGAGCTACACCTCCAACATAGAGTGGTTCAGTGACTTGCCAAGTATTTGTGTTCCCATCAAAAGATTCTTCCAGTACTCGGAGGCCATCAATTATCAAGCGACCAACATTTTTGCCTCTAATAAATATCACCTAGGAAGGGAAGAAAAAAAAATGTGGATGATTACTTCCATCTGTTAAGGGATCACTGCTGTGCTGTGGAAGAAGATGAGGTATTTGAGAGAAAAAGTGTGTGAGTGATACTCTACAAACCTGTTTTGCTAACTGCCAGTATTCTTTGCTGGTCAACCCTCTTTTCTCACATTCATATGAAGGCTAGATAGCAAAACCTGCCTTTCTTATGTTTTGGTGTACAAGACAGAGGTAATTAAGGTGTCGTAAGGTCTACTGAGATCTACCTATCACTGTTAGCATTTTCGCAGTCTTCATTATTTTTATGGTATGGATTCATCCAACCTGCTTTAAACACTTAAATGCCCAAGGCAGTAGTTTAGTAACTGCAGACTTTCTCTGTAGTTAATGAGGGAAGAGAGATACCTACAGAGGGAAATTCACCTTGACTCCTAAAATTGTCTTTTTATATTCATAGACTACTGAGGTAGCCTAAGACAGCTGTACTCCCTTCTTAGGCACTTCAAAGACATTTGCTGAACAAAATTATTCTAGTCCTTTCTTTCATAGCTCATTTAACTCTTAATTGCCTTACTGTTCTGCTTGTTTCCTTCATTTCTGTTCAGCTGTTAGTGTTGGGAATTGCTGAATTTTTATAACTGACTCACTTTCCTGTCCCTGTTTAATGACTTAATAAAATTCTGCGTGGAAGACCTAAAAAACATTGATGGAAGTTTCTTAACATATAGGTGTGTTTATGAATACATGAACGAAATCTCCCTGAGCTGTCACATGAGCAGTGTCTTTACTGCAGCCTTGACACCATGTGCCATCATAGAGATTACTTTCTTTTACTTACATTGTGCCACAGACCATCATTGTATTTCTCTTGGCTCTTAATCCTTATCTTCTGGTGACCGGCATTAAACATAAAAATTAGTCGGCCATGAGCAACGAAAAGGGCCATGAAGTCAGTCTCTTTTTGATCCGAAACGTAGAAAATCATTCCATGAGATGAGTGAGTTTTCAGACTGATAGAGAACTGAGCTCTGGCATATAAAAACACAATATTAACATTAAAGCAGATACATTTGATTTAAATCAAACATCAGGCAGAGGAAGACTGAGATTTTCTTTTCATCCAAGGAAGTATTCATCTCCCTTATGGAAATGGTGTTTCTGAGAAACATTCTGTGATGTTTCCAGTTTTTTGAACAGAAGTCAAAGTTGGAGAAGAAGCTGCCTGTTGAGGAACTTATTTTCAAAAATTAAAATATCTAGAGTGAATAAATTCAATGCAAACCACCAAAGTCTGACACTACATTTCCTTTCATATTAAACAGCACCGTTGGGGGAATTTTTAAGTGCCATGGCATGGAGGCCTGATGTTTAGTATTACTCCAGATTTGATCAAAGTCTCTTTGTAGTTCCTTGTGAAGTCCAAGACAACATGGGAAGTTATACCATTGTTGGTTTGATATTGTCACAGTGAAAATTTAATGAGTGATTGCTATTATTACTTCCAGTCTAAAACATAGCAAAGCTGTATCGGTGTAGGACAGTGGCAGAACTGATTCCTCCTTGTTCTGATGTCAGGTCTAACCTAGTTTCCATTCTTCATATTGTCTCAAGGACCTATACATTCCCGATGGCATGTGTGTATATGTTCCACAGACAGTCCCTTGCCAGTATCAGTTGTTTTAAAATGACAAAATTCATTGTTTTTTAAAAATGAACATTAGAATAATGTTAATAACATTTGGCAAATAAATATGTGTTGTAGGAATGAAGATGGGATGAAGATATTAGAGTTTGAGTTTTCCTTCATATGGGTACCATCAGAACTGCCCTAAGTAAAACGCTATTCAGTTAAAATGAACATAATTATTTTTTAATTTAAATCAGGAAAGAATACTGTTTTTTCTGAGTTAGTGGTCGGGTATGCTTCCATGAAGTACTGTCTTGTTGAATTTATAGTCTTTAATGAAAAGTATTAAACAAAAATCCTTGTTAGATTTTGAATATTGCATGACATATTCTGTGGGAGCATGAATATTAAATGTCAACAGTATCTGGACTCCTTATTACTTAGATGTCCATTATGGCTTGAATTGGACAAGGTTTTCATAGCTTTATGTCCTACTGCACTGTGAAGATTCCCAACCATTAAACTACTGACAAGGTCCACTCAGCACATTACTGCTTCCTTTCTGCTTTAATGCCTTTTCTTCTTGTGTAAAGAGACTGATTATTGTGCATTGCTTGTATGGAACTAACATCCTCAAAAGCTTCACACTAATAGGCAAGGAGACACATTTTGTTAATATGCAATGCAGATGAAGATTACACAAGAGGGATGTAACTGGAAATACATTCTGTGTTTTGCTCTTACTCAACTGAAGCATCTTTTAATATAACTAACAACATGCTTTACACAAAGTTTAGCCTGAGATATAAAGGAAAAAAGCCAGAATAACAGCAGAAATGCATCCCTTTTAAAAAAATCTGAAATACATCTTTCTCCTCCCCAGCATATTTACCTTTTATTTCTAAAGGCACTTTACCTTTGACTGAAATCCTTTGGTATGTGATCAAATTCTTGCCGGCTGTTTGCTGTTCCTCCAAATTGATAGGCATGTTCAGTTGCCTTGGGATTCATGGGCAAATGGCACTGAGGCTCTCTTTGCAAATTCCCTTGATACAGTTTTTTGAGGCCGGATGAAGGCTGTGAAATCTTGTCTTTATCTCTTCCCACCTTCAAAGAAAAAGAACTGTTAACCAGAATTTTTGGCTAAGATTTGGCATGATAAAATAACAGTATCATTTATGTATGCACTAGTAATATATTGTTTCCCTACATAAATACCAGGGTTGTTTCCAAGTCAAATTTGCCTTGAACAGATCTACTATAAATGCTGATTTAGGACAGAACAAAGGATAAGGAAAATACTTGTGTAGCTAACATAATTATATATTTTTTTTGCAGTTTTCCTAATTAAATTTTTTTCTTTCTGCTTTTGGTGATATCAGCTATATTATAGGCATAAGAGGGTGTGCTTGGCCTAAAAATTCTGCATGCTGGGTGAAGGGTTTTTCCCCATTTATATTAATGTGTGCTAATTGTACCTAGTAGAGAGCCATACAGAAGTAGATGGGAACAGAAACAAGCTTTTTGCCTTTAGAATACAGAATAAATAAAAAAAGACTTGTTTCTGAAGTACTGTTTTGAAGAAGTCAGATATTTCATTTTAGAGTTCTAGAATGAAAAGAGAATGATGGAAGTGTAGGCCAGATAGATAATGTCAGGGCAATAATTTCTAGTGAATGGAATATATAAAGGAACAGGAACCTGCTCATATGTGTGACATTGTCTTTAAGCATTTTAGATTAATAATTTGGAGAATTTTGGAGGACTCTTGAGTGGTACTGGAGCAATTTGTAGCAGACCTTTTTATTACGGTTTCCTTTGGCTTTTGATGAGTTTTTTCCTTTCTTATGGAGAAGAGCAACTGGAGGAGATTCAACAGGGCATCCATACAAGGATGCCTGAACTTTCTCAGAGTACTTCTGGAAATCTTCCACTTCAACCTCTTGATCCAACCTGTGTTTCAAAGAGGAGATGACAAGAATAGTGCTTTTTCTCAAGTGTTAGAATTGTTTGCATAAAAATCTCATAATTGTACATTTCAAGTTTAAATTATATTTGAATGGGCTGTTTTTCATTCTTGGACCATGGATACAGACTGTTCGGTCAACGTATGGGTAACAAGGACAGCCTATACTACATCTGCCTGTTGTATACATGCTGCCATAAACAGACAGTGTCAATCTGCAGCATCAAATTCAACTTTAAAATCTATATAAAAGCATTTCATAAAGCAATTAAGATCAACACATTCTGACCATTTTTGCATGACCAAAATCCTAACTTCCTCAGCTTCTGTGAGATGCCTTAATATAATTTTGTCTCAAAGGCAGACCTGAAAGCTACATAATATAAATATAAATTGCAGCTATGCAAATTATTCATTGCACCAGCAGCATTAGCAGGTGCAGTACTGAAAGCTTATTTCATCAAGTTATTCCCACCTTAACAATATCTTAACCTAGCATATCTATGCCAACAGATTCCATGGCAAATAAGGTAAGAATTTTATTCACGCATTCTGTCTAGCCTGATAAAATGAGAGAGGAATTTTTATTGTGACAATAAAACACTTTTCATGAGCTACTATTCAAGCTGTCAGGCACGGCAGTGGCTGCCTGTTCATGTGTTTGGGAGGATGTTACTCACCTAGTGAAGTAGGCATTGCTTATGCAGCCAGTGAAGTTGGCTTGCTGTGTTCTGAGGGGAGAGCCACCAAAATAAAACTTCTTGATGCTGTCTGGGCTTTTCCCTGCTCTGTCCTTTGCTGGGTTCTTCCTGCTCTGTTTCTTGTCATCAACAGTCAGCTCGTACCTGCAAAGGCAAAGCGTCCATTTTGCAGGCTAGCTTTGGAAACATCAGTGCCAGTGGTCAGACAGAACATTACATGCACCCAAAGCTCTCCACTCAGTGCATTCATCACTCACTGGTAGTGCTCTAAGGCACGAGAGGACCTTTTTGCTTTCAGCTGTGCAACAAGTAGCAGCGCATTGGCAATGTTGTGTACTGAGGCCCATGGATTTAATATTACCCTGCAGTTAATTGTGAAGTCCAAAATTGTACAGTGAAGAAAAATAAACTAAGGGATTGCTGATGAAGGGATGGAGCCATCATTTGGGTAAAATAAGATCCAAGCACATGCTAATTGTTTATGCCCCTATCCCTTTTGCCTTCTCTTCCATCACAGTGCATTGGTGTGTGAGTTTATACAATGCTTGTTACCTAATCTGATTTTGCAACCCACTAATTGTTGCAGAAGTCAGGAGCGATTCTCTGGCTTTAATAAAAAACTGAGTATACTAAAGCATCTGCATCAATTTTATTTTGCAAACTCTGGGAAATGTGACAGTCCCCAAGTACCAAGGCACCTTTTCACATCTTTAGCTTTTCAAACTGTGATTCTTGGATGCCAGAAGTCATAGGTACAAACCTTCATTTTTGTTAGGAAAGTAAGAATGCTTGTATCTCATAGGCTAGATTCTTAAAGAAAGTTGCTTTGATTATGTGACCTTCAAAAAAAATTAAACTTATAAACAATAGTAAAACATACCAATAAACCAAAGCTGTCAAGTCTTTCAAGGAGCACAGAGAGAGACTTATTCCCTACTGCTCTATTTAGTCACATTTGTGGCTGCCAGTGCTAAAAAATATTTTTAACATGTTTCACTGTGTTTATCCCAGATGGATGCTTTATGTGAAGATGCCTCAATTACTTTAGGGTAAACTGGGAATTGTTTTAACAAATTAGAGGAATCAATCCTGTCAAAAAAATAATTCTCATGCTAGCCTTAAATGTTTTTAAACTCTTTTCTTACCTGAGAACAAAAGATGACTAAGCTTTCAGAAAAACTATTATTTTCATCTTAATAAAAATTCCCATCATCTTGAGCTCAGGCCCAAGCTGGCCAGTTTTCAATTTCATTTAAAAATCAGCTGCTTAAAAAAAGCCCCACTCAAGTGTCACTTTAAAAGTGAGTGTTAAATGATAATGTGCTTTACAGGAAATATTTATGTTCTAAAGGTAGGTGATAAAAGGTGCTGGACAGCTTTACCTTTCTGGGGTCACAGAAGTAATGATGAAATGGGTTTTCCCATCATTGTAGTTTTTGTCTGGTGACTGAATTTTGGTTCCACTTGCGTTTAAAACCACAGCACCTCTCTCCATAGAGATGGATAGTACATCTGACTGAAATACAGGCAAAAGCATCATCATAAGCAAGTATTACACAGAAAAATTAACTGTTCTGTGATTTTTCCTGTTGCATTTATTTTTCTTCTGGTTATTTTCCACATTTGTGTTTAACTTGGAAAAAGATATACTCAGGAGCAAAACAAGAGATGATATCATTAGAATTTATATTCTTTCCATTTTTAAAGCCTGAATTCTGCAAGTCCTGCTGCTGATTATGTCTCATGTACCTGTCACGTGAGCTCCTTCCATGTAGCACAAATGTATGATCTTTACATTTAATTTGTGTTTCTGGTACCCTGGTACTGTATTGAGCAACTTTTACTGCGAGATTCCTGCTGTCATAAGACCAAGCCTTTTTTTCTTTTTCTAATTCCCTCTGTTCAATCACTCAAAATTATCTCAGAGATAAGATGTGCTATCTGGGTCAGGCATACGGGATCACTGTGCCACTAGCAGGAATATTCCCAGTTCCAATAGAGCAAGCACTGCCGTGTGCACTGGTAGGCATCATTCTGTCTCATTCTGCCAAGTGCTAAATAGCTGAACTTCCCTTTGTTAAGTAGGACACTCACACCTCATAGGATTAGAGCTGTTGAGTTAAAAACCTGAAGTGCTGTGTGCGAGGCCTCATTTATGCAAACGATGCGGGGAACTGACACGGTTACTGATTTCAATTTAAGGTAATACTCCAGGCTGCAACACGTGAAAGTTTAGAAGTGGTTATCGGTGTCACGCAGCCTTCTCTGCTGCACTGCTGATCGCATTCTGCAAGCATAGCAGAACAGACATTTGGGGGTGGCTGCAAATGTTCTGTCATCTGAGCTCATGCTCGCTGCAGATGTCAGTCTGAGCCTGCAGGATCTTGGGATCGCTTTGTCTCACACAACATTTTGTGAGTGCAAGTCCATATTTCTGCCCGTGTCACACTTCTGAGGGGGTATTTAGAGCAATAGGTGCAAGGAGCCATTCTCAAGCAGCAGTTTTCCCAGTCACACATGGAGGTCTGAGTGCCATCTGGGATGTAGGCAGCTTTCTGGCTGATTTCTGTCAGCAATGCTCAAAATGCCGTGCCACTAATTCAAACAAACTTTGCTTGTACTTGATTGTCTGGATGGCAAATGTCAGGTCCTTAATATTATTTGTACTTTGGTAGCACCTGCAGGTCCAAATAGGGATTGCAGTGCTGCTGATCACAGCAAGATGCTCTGTGCATTTCTGCCCTAAGGACTTCAGCGAGCGCAAATGTATGCATGCTAATTCTAGGCATATGATCCAGTTCTCTTCTCAGCATCAAAACAAGGTCGAAGCATTCCTGGTTTTCATCTGTAGATCAAATGCAAACTGTAAAAATGAGGTCACCAGTGAATGCTTCTATATTGCACACTCCTTTCTCTATCATGAAACCACAAAGCGAGACATTGTGTTATTCCCCTAGTATTCTCCTGAGAAAAATTAAAAGGTAAAATAAAACAAACAGGAAAAAAGAAATAGACACTTACTCCTTCAGAATAGTAAAACAGCAGCCCACTGGGCTGCAATGTCCGGAAATTAAAGCCTCCTTCAAACTCAGTAAAGAGGGACACTTTTTGGCTTGATGCAATGAAGCTCTCACCATTGAAATATGCATTGCGGGACATCTGTATATTAAATAAAACAAAATTATAAGTACAGCTCAGGAAACATTCTAATAATACAAAGAATGAGGCTATTTTTTTAACAGTTGCAGCCCGGTCAGTTCTAAAAGACATTTTTTCCTGCACATCTTAAACCTAATTTATATAGGCTTTCCCTCACATCATGGGAAAATCTTGAGAAAGTGTAGCAATTCTAGACTAAGTCAAATTATTCCCGGCTTCCAGGGATCTTGGCCCCATTCTATGTCTGCTGATGTTTAAGAGCATGAAAAGTAGGAACAGAGGGGCTCATGCCCCTGTCTGCGCTGTGTGGCACTGAATCACAGTTCCAACACGTGATATATTACTTTATGTGCTGTGCTGGGTACTGGGGTAAGGTGAAGGGAGTTGATCATGGTGGTCTATAACCCTCTGAGTCTCATGAGCAGAACTAGGTCCAAGGCAGGACAATTTGCAGATAGCTTCTGTGTTGACAGAGAGCGAGGTTGTGTGGTGAGTTCTACAAGTGATCCTTCCTCTTCACAGGTTTGCAGCGTGGCTTTTGATAGACATGGCCACAAGATGAAGACCCCAAACACTCTGGATTTGCCAGCCTTGCATTGTAATGGACAAATGATGAATGACAGAAGGGACCAGAAGCTAAATGGCAATTTTCTCAGAGCTAATGCTGGTGCAGTTGGTGTGGGTGTCACAGAGGAGTAGCTGATCTAGCTTAAAGGGAGAACCCATTTGAAGGGTGAGTATTTTGCTGTCTTTTCCATTTCACACATCTGTATTAGAATGCGTGTAAAGATGTTTCTCCTCGGCTCTTTAGGAAAAAATTAATTACATTGGAATATTTCCATTCAGAATACAGTGCATCATTTATTTCAGATTGAGCTTTCGCACTGCAATTTCATATATGAGAAGAATTTTAAGTGAAATGCCTTGTGCTACAGTTCAGAGTGAAAACTGGGTATTATGTCAGCAGACTTAACAGACACACACAAACCCCCCACCACTGCCAGTCAATGAGTGCAAGGTGATTCTCTTGGTGGAAGACTGTCTTTCCATTGTTCGGAGTAAAACTCAAGCTCCCAGTCAAAACTCAATATCCATAGTCAAAATTTGCTGTTATGCCACAAATGATGTTATGCTTACCAGTGACTCCTCTGGGCACCCATAGCTGATTCCCAGGGTTCCTGGTTCTTCCAACAAGTTGAAATCCTTCTTTTGGAACTGGAAACCCTTCATGCAGCCTTTAAAGCCAATACTTCCCGCCAGATGTGAGCTAATGCTGTTGGACAACAATGCCAAACAAGCTGCAGTTAGATAGCCCTTGCCTTTCTGAACAAGAATTTGTTGCCAAGGTGTTCTAAAAGGCCTGGAAGAACTTCAGTAATTTGTGTCACTAGTGCCCAATTCTTGCATCTTTATATAAAACAACTAATGAGCCACAGTCTATGTTTTGAAAAGTCAAGATGCACCAGTTGTAGTAAATATTATGTATTTATAACTACTTACAGTAAAAATAAATGGATTTTTATCTCCATTTTTTTTAGCTTTGAAGAGAAGTTCTGATTTAGGTTTTCTGTCTTGCTTTTACTTGCAAACTCCATTATTGCCTTTGCAAGCAAATGGGTCTCTATTTCTTAAGAAAAATACTAACAGAGGTCTGGGAAGTACGAGTAAATTCTAATTGCTGATATGTGGGTTTACATAATTTTAAATGAGAACAGTGGATGTGCTTCCAGGATCCTTTTAATGTCAGATTTGAGGCAGACAGCACAGCAGTGTATCCCAACTGCTTGAACTCATCACTCTAGTTTTCAACTCCACACCTTACCAACATACCACAACATTACAGTACAGGGTGAATATAATTGAATTTATATATATATATGATTTATATATATGTATAATCGAATCCTCACGATTCTCAAAGTGCACGAAGTAGTAATTTGCGTAAAATCACAATGAGTCTGTGATTCAGGCAAGGAAATTAAGTGGAAACTGCGGCGTACCAGTCCAGGAGATAACTAGGGAACAAATACACTGAAGGAGTGGATGTGAAATCCAGTTTTGACCCGATGCCTGGAAAGAGTCTTTGTCCTTTAAGCGAGATATACCTTTGCAGTGGGACTCTCGTCGCCTCATGTGACATGACACTGTTGACATCTGCTACCTGCACTCATTGTCTATGAGTTACCTCATTGTAAGGCTGATATTGGGAGCATGGCAGAAGAACTAAATCTGGAAATGCTTATTTTTTTGCATTGGTAAAAACCAAACCATCAGGTGAAGTAGTGCAGATGTACATGTGTATGTCTGAAATATGGTGAGAGAAGGAGTGGTGTAGGGGCTTAATTTGTTTCTCAGTGAAGTCAGCAGGAGGGCAAAATCAACAGGAAGGCTTCTGTCGTCCTTACTGGGATTTGGACCAAAGTGTGGGGTATCAATTGATCACTATAATCTTTACTCTGATTGACCGTGAGGTTGGCTGGATGCAACAAATATGCCTTTCTGTTAAATGCTACAACATTTTCTAGAAACTGGCTATGGAAGGAAGGCTTTCACTTAAAGAAAGGCTTCTGAGTTAATTTCTTAACTCAAGAATTAAGTTCCCAGTGCTGCTACCTACCCTTAGCTTTCTGCATAATGCAGTGACTGAGGTGGGAGTAAAATAACATATAGCCATACTTCCAGATTCATTTGTTTGGAGAAAAAAGGCAATTGACAGAGAAAAGTGCATTTGAAGTGAGTGAAAATTACGCTGCTTTAGAAGAATATTAGATTACTCTAAGACTAGAGCTAGTTTCCCCATGCTGCTGCTCCTCTGCAAAATCAGTTAAATGTGTCTGTCTGCAAAGAGGAAGCATAAATAGTAGTGGATAGTAGTAGCAGTACAGAGAGAGTAGTACATCATCAGTAGGACACCAACTTATGCTCTTGATGAAAATAGAACGATGCCATCACATTTGGCCCATACTTTTTGCTGTCTCCTTTTGTCAAGAGAATGAAAGCTGAGTACAATATCAGACACAAAGTTGCAGCTCTGCTTAAATAATTTCTGTATATATTTTTAAACATTATAATTGATAATATTTTTACATCTTATGGTCTCTTTTTTTTCCTGATACAGCTTGTTAATTAAGATGTTATTTTCCTGCTTTGACAGTACCTTGCAGGTGTTTTTCAGAATAACCACAATCTGCTTGGAAAACTGCAGGCATAATTCATTTGATTCATCTTTTATAATGTATTTGTGAACAAGTTTCATCTGCCATTGAGCCGCTCAATTGCCTACATTTCTAGGTCCTTCTGGGCTTTTTCAGTGTTCTTTAGGCTTGATTAACGAAAGTAATTTTCACCCTCCCTCTGCACTTTCTTTCTAGATCATTAATGTATTTAATACCAACCCCGAGAGGGTTCCTTTGAGCATGTGCTGTAGACTTTTTATACAGTGAAAACTAAAAAGTTACTATGTCCTATTTTCTCTTCCCAGCTGCTTTCTAATCCACTGCAGCCTTTTCTCTCTCCACTCCACTAGCCCTCTTAATAGCCCCTTATGAAAGACCTTTCTAAAGAACTATTTGAAAGGACAGATAAGTTATACTCTGTTTCTCCCTTGTCCACCACTTTGCTTGCATGTTCAAATAATTACATGGGACTGACAGGCACAATTTTTCTTTACATGAAGTTTGTCACTATCTTAAAAGCTTAAAGATTCAGTATTTTGTATCTCAGATGTTGTTTTACAAGTCAACAGTTTCTTCTGACAACAAATAAAATTTCATGAGATTTACCACAAGTCCTAGAAACTGTTGCACAGCATGTGCTTTTTTTTGTTTTTTTGTTTTTGTTTTTGTTTTTGTTTTTTGGTGTGTTGTTTTTTTTTTTTTTTTGTTTTGTTTTGTTTTTTCCTTTGTTTTTTCCTTTGTTTTTTTTTTGACATGGAGGGTATTCCTGTTAGCAGTTGTGACACTTGAAACAGCAGCTGGAGCCGTTCTGAAATTTCTGGCCTTGCTGCCTGACCCTGGGAATGAATCCTGCCTATCAGAAGAGAATACTCTTCTTCAAGTAGCTGATCTGCTCTCAGGGCATGACCCTGGGGTCCAGCAGATTCCTATGACAGGAAATGAGAGTTACACAGTCTACTGCAATAAAACTGCGTTTCTGTCTAATGGTACAATGGGAAAATGAGACCTTTTCTTTTCTTCCCACGCCTACACAGAGCCAGCTGACTTAGATCCAAAGAGAACCCGAGACAAATCAGAACTGAAATGCTTAGTGGGAAAAAAGATCATCTTTATATTTGAAAATGCAATTGGTAGAAGGTCTTGGTCACTTTTTGCAGAGCAAGGAGCAATAGTGATTTTATATGTTAATATGTTATTTGAAAATGCCTTTTTGTTTCAGGAACACAGCTGTTTCTGTTATCCTTACTAAAACTGGGCCAGTTTCAGTAGAATTTAACTGTGTTGGATCACGCGAAGTCTTCAGTACTTAAGAGCTCTGAGAGACACTTAAAAGAGTGTCTGAAGGGTTGTTTTATATAAGGCTGAGGACAAAGAAATTGTTTTATTGTAACCCCCTAAGGACAGGCCATACAGCTTAACTTACATACTATGATTAATTGAAAATACTGATTGAATCCCATTTGTAAACCAACCTGGAGTGCAAAATCTCAGCAGGCGCTCCTCCAATGTAAATATCTGTGAACGGCATTGCTGTTCTTTCATTGTCCACACTTTTTATGTGTCTTCTGTCTACTACCAAGATCATCTTCTTGGAATTGTGATATATAATAGAAATCTGAAAAGAAAAGCATGTGCTTGAAAATGTCATCTTTTGTAAGCTGTTATGGTGATCTTACAAAATTGATTGCATCTTTATACCTTTTGTTTGAAAAGCTCCTCCCATTTAACAGAGAATTTGTTTGTAAATTGTGAGAGGCTGACAATGATTCCTAGTAGGAAGTTTGTTTTGATGTCACTATTTTTCTTATGACTGAATCCTCAGGATATTTCAATTAAGAATAAAGAAAATGAAAGTACTCATATCAAATTCTGCACCATGGCAAACAGATAAGCTCTGTAAACTTCAGAATACTTTCTTGATTTATCCAAAAGTTAGTGCATAAATCAAAGCATAAAAAGCTTAATTGTTCTCTGCTTAAATATGAACAGATCTATAGCTGTAGTTCTGGTCACCAACCAGACTTTGAATTGACATCAAGTAAAAGGCAGGAGAAGCAACTCACCATGGGGGGGATTTATTACTATCACAGTTACATAAGTTTACAGGAAATTCCCTGAAACTAAACACAGGTAGATATTTTACATCTGCCAAAGTACCTAAAATACTGTGCATATATAAAAGGTTGCTACCAAATCAACTCTCTTTTCAAATGAAATGGGAAATGCCATAGTTCTTGTAATGCAATGCACAACAGCTGAGATGGTCAGATTGATACAATGACATAGTCTTACTTGAGGGAATTTTAATGTTTGATATAGAGAATTGTCCTTGATATAATTTCATATGGAATTAATAAAACTTTCTCCCATGTGAATGGTCCTGTCCTTGGCTAGTAATACACACAACCTGTCTACAAGCATTGATTTATGAGGAGGCAGGGACAGCCTTCCCTTTCCTCTGCTCTGTACTGGTGGGACTTGTATGCACTCTATGCTTCCGCCTGTTCTGCCGTATCACCACCTACACCCTCATCCTTTTGTGCCTTTCATGGGCATTGGAGCAATTATTTCCGCTTGGAGATTCTGGGATAGTTGGTCAAATAGCTGTGATAGTAACCACATCTGTACCTCATGGAATTTAGCATCATTAATCCTAGCCTTCCTCATGGAGTCCTCGAGAAGCATGGGGCCGTTGCTGAAACCAAAGTCATAGCGGAGGTACAAGAAGCCATTGTGCATCTCTAGGCTGAAGAACATGCTCTGTGTAAAATAAAACAGCAGTCAGAAAAGGACTATGTGGCAGCAATTTCAAAAAAATAATAAACAGTGTTATGAGACTGACATTGGGAAAAGCATACTAGGAAATAAATTATTACTTGCAAAATTATAACACAGTTTCTATACTTTTATATTTATAATATATGTGTATATATGCATATGCACAAAATTATTTTATAAGTGGCGTTTTTTGGAAGACTTGGTGAACTGTTTCCTTATAGAAATAGTATTTGGTAGCACAGTGATGTCACTATTCTTTACCATCAAGGTATTCCTGATGCAAACATATCTATTCATGATTAAAATAATACCACATGTCCTAAATGAAAGATATTACACGGGTAAAAGCAATGTTTTGCTAAAATGTCTTTATCTGCATTAGCAGCCTCTGCTAATGTCTGTAATCACTCAGGATTTTGTCTTCACAGTCCTGATCAGCACTGATGTATTTACTAAAAGGTGAGCAATAGCCAGAGTATATTTACTGTGTATTTGGTTTCTAGAGTTCCTGACTGTTCCCACTTTATGATTTGGTTTCTGTTCTGTGGCTGGGTGACCTGAACTTCATAAACAGGAGCTGTACTTTAGAAATCTTTAGGGAGTGCTTTAAATGAAGATCTGCACCCTACAATTAGCCTTGTTCCAAAACTGAACAAAAAGAAACAGAAAGAACAGTTTACAGTAAATGTGCATCTGGGTTAATTCTTTCAATGCTAATGTGCTTTGTTCTCTCCTAGTGTTCATGCGTAATGGAAACATGGGAACAATTATTCTCAAAACACTACTGCAGGCCAAGAACTGCTATCTTTGACATAAATGAGCCCACCTTCAGAAGTCACTACTTAGAGAAGTAACAGTAGGTTTTAATCTAGCTCTTCTAAATGAAACTGCAGCTTGGATTTGTTCTGAACAACTTAAACTTGAAAATGAAACAAGGATTACATTCTGAATATTTATGAGCTGTCTTTGCAGAATTGAAAAATGGACCAGCTTACACAGACTTTCTAAAAGTGCTTGTGAGCAGGCATGGTCTCCCACAGCTGATATCCACCTTGATTGTAGTTTCCACTGACAAACACAAAGTGCATATGTCTCCAAGAAACCTCCAGGTGCTTTTTCTTGGAAGAAAAATAAGTACTCTGCAACAAAGGCTCTTAAACTTTTAACAGCAGCTGCTTAGTCAAAACCTCTTAAGAATGAAGGTTAGTAGTGGCATGCTATGCTGCAGAGAAAATTGCTTCTCATGCTCTAAAGGCTACACTTGAGAGTAGCTCTTCTATTAAGAGTGGATTTTTTTTCTTCTGAATGCTTAAAGCAGTGTTACATGTAGGTGTTCACACAAGGGTCTGTCTGTGGACTTAATCTGCATAGAAAAATGTTTTCTGTGGCTTTTCTAGATTGTAATCCACACAGAACTCGTGAGCTTGATGTGGAAATACCCAAAGACCAAAAAAAAATCCACATTTGTATTGAGAGGATATTCTCATGTCTTCAAACTCTTATAGAAATTGCACCACTATCACACTTCAGAAAAGCTCCTGACATTTGGATCAAGCCTTTTAATTTAGGCTGCATTCTATTTCCAGTAACTTAAATATTTAACTCTAGTACACCCTGAGGCACAGCTATAAACTGGCAGCTACCACAAAGTGGCTGCTTTTTGGGATTTACTTTACAAAAATTTCCTGTAGCTTTGATTGAGCATTCACATTTAAACAAAGGTACAACAACTGGGCTTAACTGGAGTCCGTCTCGAAGTATCATCAGAAGGATATGACCAGTTTGAAGTCCTGACTGTCTCTGGATAAAAGCAGAGTCCAACTCAGGATCTCGGCTTTCTGAGGCCTTGCAAAGGAAGTTCCAGCTCCCTCCAAATGTATACATGCACCAGACAAACACTTAGTATTTCCTCTTCCCAGAAGTTAAATATGAGTACATAAACATTTTGGATTTTCCGAGATATTCTAGGTTCAGGGGAACTTGTGGTGCTAAGGGTACAAGCAGGACATGGTACTCACCCCATTAATCATCAGTAGAATCAATCCATTGTCTGTAGGTGTTCGAACTTCAATGTCAAATCGAGTCACCTGGCTGAATTTTCCTCTTCTCTCAATGTTTCTGGCCAAGGCATAGCCAGAGCCATCAAAGAAATAGCTCACAGCCCGGCTCTGAGTGAAAGCCAACTTATCTCTATGGAAGAACCAGCAGGGAAGGATTAGTTGGAATTTATCCATTTTAATTTAGGGGATGCCTTTACATACTTTTTTGAAATAGTTGTTATGAACTTCTGCTTCTGCCTGGCAATGGTGAGACCGATGACTTCCTTTCAATTTTTTTTTTTGGTAAGTTTTTCCTGAGAAATAATGTATAGCTTTGAAAGTGCATCTGACTCCTTCATCATTGCATTGTGCTTTTATCTTGTGCTATATGTAGAGGACAGGAAAATTCTTTGCTCATCCTTGTAAAGTGATAGGCCCACAGCACTGACTTCCTCATTATAAGGATACATAGGTATTTCCACTAAGAGCTTTCCCAGTTTGTGCAGAAATCCATTTGAATTCTCCAAGAACTTTAGCTGAGCACAGACTCTGGTATGCTTCATTCTGGAGAGGAGCAGCTTGTGCTCCCTGTGGGAATGGTGAGGGAAGCTCATTTTCTCTATCCCAACAGTTCCTGCATTTCTTCCCAGTGCATGCTGCAAGTTACTCTCCTTTTCTTTTGAGAGAGAGGTTCCACTGTTGCTGCCTGTTGTGTGAGCAAAATGCCTGCTGTGTCTGTGGTACATGAATGCTGCAGTTCATGTTCACTTCTACTTTAGGAGCTGCGTTTCCCAGTTTGTGAAGGCTTATCTAAGGAATATCTTTTGTGGCTTTAAGTGTATGGCAGGTAGAAAGCTCTGTATAAACTTTTCTAGCTGGGGTTGGGACTACACTCAAGATTATCAGGCCCACTAGACCTGTCTGGCTGTGGCTGTATCACTTGGAGCAACATGATTTGAATCAGGAGCAATTCTGTCCTAGGCAAGGGATGGGGTAAGGAGGGAGCCCGGAACAAGCCCCAGCTAATGTGGCAGTTCCCTTTACGAAGGAATATGATTGTGAGATAGCTAGTGAGGATGGGACTGTCCCCTACCTGGCACAAGGTGGCGATGTGGTGGTGTCGATGTTATAGACATGCTTGAAATTGTACAGGCTGATCACATCATCGTTCAGGGTAGCCAGCTCCAGGCAGCCGATGAAGCCAGGTAGGTCTAGGCTAGGAGGCAGCTGTGCAGAGGACG
The DNA here is from genome assembly GCF_021018805.1 of Prinia subflava. Classification (NCBI taxonomy): domain Eukaryota; kingdom Metazoa; phylum Chordata; class Aves; order Passeriformes; family Cisticolidae; genus Prinia; species Prinia subflava. Next base: position 46,709,447 of record NC_086248.1, read on the forward strand.
AGGAAGGGTTAAAAGGAGAAAGGTGGCACTCTTTAGTTGGGTGTTGTGAGGGCATTTGTGCCTGGGATCAGTTTTGTCCCTGTGCAATTCCTATTTTCAAAAGAAAAGGTTGATAGTGCTGTGAATACTCTTCACAGTCCCTATTGTGATACGGCCTTTGGGCTGTAAGTAAAAAGGGAGCACATAAACGGTGTCATAGTGAGAGAATTAGTCCAGTTACAGCAACTGCAGACAAAAACTTTTGTAGTTTTGATGAGAGCATGCTTGGCAACAGGGAAAAAGGCTAAGATTTTACTAATAACAGAGCTTACTCAATGTATTTGAATAACTCAGTAGATATTTCATATCTAATGCATAGATATCCTTCACAGCCAGAAAAATAACTCCATAGCATAATTAAAGAGAGAGAAATGAGAGAGCTCTTTAAACCCAGGAACTTGGGATTCAAAATCTGTGCCAGTGGGTAATCCTCAGTAGGTGTTATTTTGAACAGATAACAGAATGTAGAGACTTCTTCTTTTAACAAAGGTCACTGCAAATGGAATTTAAACAGCCACAGTGGTGGGGGGAAAATACAAAAGAATAAATCTAACAGACCTAGGCCTTTCTTTTTATATTAAAATATTTTGTCTTGTGGAACAGGTGTGATAATAATAACTCCTCTTGTACTTCAGAGTTTGATCACTGTGAGTAGCTTTTCTTCATCTTCTCATTATTTCCATTCTTATGATACAATAGTAACGGTAATACAGTAATACAGAATATATGTAGCTGTAAAAGAAAATTACATTCTTATCTGCACACAGATACATTTGGTAAATGATCATGTTTTCTTTTTTTCCTTTGTTTCTTCTATTCTTTGAAATTATGTTGAGCATGGGAGTTCTAGTGATTGTGGTGCATTTCATATTTGCAAAGTATGCAAGATGGAAGCAAACCACTTTTAACAAATCAGACTATATGTTAGTAAATAAAAATGTGAGGTGTCCTTTTCTAAGGGGGAAGGGGCCTATCAAATAATACCAGGAATCCTTTTGTTCTTATTTTCCTTTCCACTTTCCTTTACTCTCCTCTTTTGTTTTTCCTCTGCTCTGGAACAGACCTGGAGGGCTCATTTGCTAGGTGACTTTTTGTATGTACATGCATGTATGAAACTGTTATTCAGTCTTCAGTCTTATTCACAGGAAGATTGCACCCAGGGCTCAGTGATCCAAAATTCCTGCCATGGCATATACCTGGTAGTCACAACAATGCCGAGCTCAGGAATCTGTAAGTATATTGACTTACTCTTTCTTTGGTTTTATGTTTTTAGGAGATCTGCTTGTGCATCAGCATTTGGATCTTTTTAGCACCTGCCACAATTAGCTTAAAGAATTTAGGATTCTCTAAAGTCTTTCTAGGTGTGTTTTTATTCAGCCATGCAATTTTCACAGCCAAGATCATTGATAGCAATTTTTAAATCCCAAAAGAGGAACTGGTATGCTCACAGCAGCAGATAAGTTAGATGCTAATTCACGCTGACTATTAGGAACTAGACTAATTCGTCTCACACACCTCTTCAGACATATTTTGCACTTGCAACTTTTCATGCTGTTAAAAGTCTGGATTTAAACCAGTGATAATTTAAATTCAAACCAATGGCTATATTGTTAGTTATCCACAAAATCCTAATATTAACAATACATTTCATTTTTGTGACGGCTGTAGAACAGAAACTCTAAGTACGAAGAACTCATTAGCATTGAAAAATACTGGTAGCCTGCAAGTTAAGTTGGACTAATAGGCCTTTGTTTATGCATGCTATTTAACAGCTAGCAAGACTTCCTTTTAGTACTTTTCAGGAAGCCTGAACAGGAGCTCACCTGAAGATCAGAAACCTGATCATCTTACTTGTATGACAAAATATGCAAGGATAAACTTCTTCACCATGGCTAAAAGATGGAGTCCTAAGATGATAAATGACTAAATAAAGGCTTTTTCTTTATCTACCATTTCCGTATTTAAATAGAAGCAAGATTAGTTTGCACTGTTTAATTTTGAATAGAGAACATTTATCTGACCAACCTTGAAGCCTGGAGGCACTCCACCAACATAGAAAACAGCATCATCAGGTTCCAAATTAAGAAGGGAGCCAGGACCAAGAACCTCTCCCTTTTTGATGAATTTTTCTTCAGCTGTGCTGCTAAGACTGGGCACAGTTAAAAACATTTTGCCATGTCTTCCAATCCTGCAGAAAAGATTGTAAGAGAAGAGAAATTCATGTTGGCCAGACTTACAAAAGAACAAACAAGCCTCCAGCTCCAAGAAGGGTTTTATTTCCTTGGAGAAGACTCCAAAGAAATAGTAATCAGGAGGTAAAAAAAGGGAGGGACCACAGACACTGTCTCTTGCTCCCTGTGGCCTCTTGGGCCTTGCCTCTTCAAAAGCTGGAAGAATTTCTATTTATTTCAGCAGGAGTAGAACCAGGCACTGAAAATTCCTGATGGGCAGTTCTGACACGGCCTTTTCTCACTGATTTTTCTATTAGCTGTTTGGTTTTGGGGAAGTACACATTATCACTTTACCTCTCAATTTTGATGATGCTGAAGTAAGAAGGCCAGGTGCTGACTGGCTTAGCATCCAGAGGTATCTCCACGTCTTGGCCCCCCAGATTATAAATGTACACAAGGTTGTCATTTTTAATTGCAAGACCAATGTAATGTTTTGCCTAAAACACCAATGGAGAGGAATGTTAGAGATATAACATAGAGAGAGATTAAATGCAGGACGTAAGTAAGGGGTAAGCTTTGATAAACTAAATGACACCTTTAAATATAACCAAAAGTGATTTAAATAGAAACAAATCTCTAATTGGTTGCTTTCACCACATAAAACTGCACAGAAAAAAGTCTCTGATATTTTACTTTATATCCATTTTGACTGAGGTAAATTCAAGTTCATGAGATCTCAGCTGACCATGAGTTAGTCATGTTCAGTGGGAAGCTGTTCATCACTATTTAGTGTGCAGCGCCATGTGCAGGAAATAGTCTAAAGCCTAAGTATTCTGCTGCAATTAAATATTCTGCGAAGAGGTGTTCCACTTGATTTGTATTCAGTAGACATTCTTTTTAGGAAAGCTTAAAAATGAAAGCCTGCCTCTTTGCCTTCCCAAGTAATAGATTGCCAGAATGATACCTGGCTTGTGAGTTGTGATTTTTCAGAACCACAGTTTAAAGAACACTTATTTCAAAGTCATGTACACAGAGTGTACAACAGCAGCACAAGCCGCAGATAAAGAAACCTGCTTATCTTGTGGGCCTGTGGCCTCAGAGATTTGGAACTGACACTGTCAGCAGTATAAAATGATTAAAGCATATCTCACAGAAGCCAGGCAGGTGACATTAACTGCTTCAGAGCACCTTGGTATTGGCAGAGGAGAGAGCAAGTGTGACTCTCAGCAGTGACAATCAAAGCAGTACACTGCCAGGCAGTCGAATTTGCTTTTTAGAGAGAATCCTTCATTGTTTGGGGTGACAAGTCTCAAGGACAGGGGTCTCAGGAACCCTTGCTCTTTGCTTGTCACAAAATCAATGATGGTAATAGAGTAGACACCTCTAATTTTGAAACATGAAGAAACAGGGAGAGGAAAAACTGAGGGCAAATAATTTCAGACTGATTTAATTTTTTTAATATATGCATAAAAATTAACTGGGTTGTTCTCTTACGTTTTTATTTCCGAGGTACAAAATGAATCTGTCTGGAGAGGCTGCCAGTTGTGGGTTGTCTTTGTGAAGCTTTATGTACAAGCTCATGGAAGTGAAAGATTTCAGCTCTTCCACGTTGATCTTTGGGTTGACTTCAACAGCTGATTGGCCTTCAAACATCATGGAAACTTGGACCTGCAGTCGCAAATGTGCAAAGTGAGACACGTTGTTGCCTGGGGTCATTCCTTAAGGTAAGTGTGTAACAATACTGAGCCAGCAGCCTTGCTTACTGCAAGAGTGGAGTTGGTGCTTATATGTTGGCATGCAAAATTGTATGTTTGTAACAATCTTTTCTGGAAGACATTTTAAAGAATATGGAGGGAGTTATTTTAAAATTAATTAAAGGTCCTAATGAACTCTGCTTAAGCATATTCATAAAGTAAATTACATTTCAGTGGGAGATAGATGTGTGCTTAGTTGAATCAGGGCTACATTACTATGTATGGCATATAATGAAATTCTTACACAGCTATAAAACTTTTGCCCATAATTTATTTCTTTGCTTTGAGAGTAGTATGAGCATTTTCTGTTCATTAATAATCCCGTTATATCATTGAATCTACGGTGATATTTATGACATGCTAATAAAATTATAAAACTGTTCATTTTAGTTCAAAATGCTTTCAACATAACTGAAGTAATATTTTCAAGTTTATACACAGTATAGCTGCATCACAAAATACATTTTAAAGAACAGTCAAGCACTACACACAAACTGATTTTTCTAAGTTATATTCCAGCACTGTGAATGTACAATAATGCATTGAATTTTTTATTTCTCTGAATGAATTCAAGTGTACTTGACCTTGGTTTTCTTGTTAGAAAAAAAACCCTCATTATTTATGTATGGTAATGAAAGTGGTTTTTTTTCTCTATTAAATAAGTGTGAGCCAAGGATTCTCTTACCCTGCAGAAAATTAATTCAAAAGAAAGGAAAAAAAAAAAAAAAGAAAAAAAAAAGAAAAAAAAGAAAAGCTGTAATCTCAGAAAAGCTTACATTAAATTGCTGTAATTATTACTCACGGTAATTAGCTTTGTAGATAATTTGCCTACAAATTGTAGGTAATTAGGTTTTGTTGTTCTGGCCATCTTGTACGTTGTGCCCAAATCTTCATTGTCAAGTTGCTACTGCAGTAACAATAATCTACCACAAACACTATGATAATGGAAAATGCTTGCAAATAGTAACTATAAAGATTTTAATGACCTCCAGTGTGCTTTGTTCATCCAGTTTTGGGGAAGTGACAATGTCCAGGTTTGGGCTTCTAGCACAGCCCAAGAAAATGGAGGTTATAGTAAGAGTTGATTATTAGCACTAGTAACCAAAAGTCCAAAAGTTTTACCTTGCTTGCTACACTCCTGGTTTGAGCAATTAACTCTCTAATCCGCTGGATGCTGGAAGAAATATTGTTTGCTGGTGCCTTCTGTTCTACTCTGCGCAGTTTGTCCAGGAGTTGAGGGAAAACTTCTGTAAGCTTCTTCACTGCAGTTAGGAGAGAAAAGACAGCTTTTAATTTTTTTTCCTCTTTGAAAGGCCGGTTTTGCATCAGCACCCTATCCTCTTAGGTTAGCTCACCCATCTTCTTCTGCTTTCTGACCAAGTCATAACGGTGATGTGTGAGATGCAGTGATTTCAGAAAGGGTAGTGATTTCCAAGAATCTAGTATTGCTAAAGTTTTTGGAAATAGGTTTGAACAAAGGACACTGTGTTTCCTTAGGACTCATAGGTAATACTGTGGTGTGTTACCTCTGTAATACTTTCCTCAAAGAACTCTGCAAACATTAATAGTTTTAACTTTTTAATCTTCCTTCAAGACAAATGGATGTTAAGCCTCATTTTACAGCTACGGCAAATGGAGCAGAAGGATTATTTGTTCAGCATCTCACTGGGTATCTGTGGCTGACCTGGGAGCTGCATCTGGGAGTTATGGTTCATGAGCTCTTCAAATTCACTGCAGGGGAGATGGATAGGCTGTTTTCCTCAGCTTTCAGCTGCGCATGTCTCCCAGAGGTCATCATCCAGATAGCAGCAGTGGCTGCACAGATGTTTGCTTATGGCTCACAGTCCACTCTCATGACAGAAACACTGCCAATTTCATGCTGTGGTGACAGGCCTGTGGTGTACAACAATATAAGGCCTTAGATGATGATGATGTGTATGCACCTAAACTGTGCTTAGTACCTGCCCCAGCCCTTGTGATTGGTAACCTTGTTAGTTTTCCTGCCTGCATCTGCTAGGGGTCATGAATTAGAGTCCTGGACTTTGGTCTTTTGCTGCCGTGTCTTCTGGTGATACATGTGCAAGTGTCATTGGGGAGATGTGGGGGCTCTTCATGTTCAAAGTGAGAGAAGTCCTTTCCCAGGAAGATAAGCAGAAAAATTATCAAGAAGGAAAAATAACTACTCTTAATTATAATCCAATTTCATCACATCAGATTCCAATGACATGCTGCCCTTTGAAGGATATTTACACATCACATCATTTTTCATCTTTAATTAAATGTAGGTAAAAGTAGCTGAGTATAATGAAATCTGATTTTAGCTGCAAGCTATGTGCATATAAGAAAGATCCAGCATTCAGAGTTAATTTTAATGACATGGATTCACTGTAAAGGTTAAGACCAGATTTGTAGGGTTTAAAGTTATATTTTAGGGGTTGTCAACTTACATCCACCTGCTCTTGTGTTCTTCCTGTCATACTTTTACCTTTGTCTGAGACTCATAGAAGGGCTTGTGTTGGAAGGGACCTTAAAGATCACCTAGTTCCAACCCCCCTGCTGTGGACAGGGGACACCTTGCACTGGACCACACTGCTGAGAGCCCCACCCAACCTGGCCTTGAACACTTCTGGATGAAGCCTGCAGAGAGGCAGGTAGAGGGGCTAATCATCACATACAGGAGACTGTACAAAAAACGGGGGAAGAGGAACAGACTCCAATAACTTTTCTGTCCCTCCAGTCTGCACTGAATAAGCCTCAGCCTCATTCATACCAACCCAGAGTATGAGAAGACTCCATGGAGTTCTACAAGTCTGCTTGTTTTTTGATAGAGTGAAATTCTGTGTTTGCAAGTCCTGTTCTGTCTCTGCTTTCATTTGTGTTTTACTTTCCAAGTTCAGTCTAGGAGTGGGCCATATAGAACTTCAGACCCTCCAGTATTTCCCATTTAGTCCTGAAGGGCATTATGTAGTGAAAACTAGTCTATATGAAGTTTTGTACATTAAAATATCATGATTTTAATGAATCCTCAAAGAATTACAGTAAATTTTGGGTAAAATGGTGATGCCAGAATGTGCTAAATTTTCTACTTAAAAAACCCCAACAACACCCAAATCAACTTATAAGAAGTTTTCTTTACCTTTACCCATTTTAAGGCAAAAATATTGCAATCTCAGAAAATGATTTAGCAAGTGGCAGCCTTTTTTTTTTTTTTTTAATAACCTACAACTGAATTGGAATTGTGTTTGATTCAATATCTTAAAACCTGGCTTTTCTGTTTTGAAATTTGATGTATTAAACCTGGAATGCTACCATAAATGAAAACACAAACCTAATATCTGTAACTACTAGAACTATTGTGAAATCTCAGTATAAATATTTTCCTCTTGGCCTTTGTAATGGCATTCTTCAACACAGAACAACATTGGTTTTGATTTTTGTCTTTGGGATGAAGGTGAGAGTGGAAAAGAAAATTAATCCTACCCAGTAATAAAATATAAAAAAGAATAGAAGGGAAATTGTCCAGGAGGAAATACCCTGACTATAACCTTCCAGACACTTTCCCCTTTTATGTTTTCCTTCCCAAACTGTCTGCCACCCTCTCTGCTGAAGCCTACCAGTTCCCTGCACAATGGCAACAGGGACTATTCTCAGACAAACTGCACAGCCAAGACGTGCTCTCCCCCTTCCAAACACCTAGTGCAAGATTTATTCAAGGGCAGTGCAGAAATGCCAGCTTAGAGGATTCAGCTGCTCTGGTAGTGTTATTGGCATGAAGATCAGGTGTTTTGGTGTTCCAGGCATCTGTCTGAACATTTGTTGTGACTTTCCTTTGGATTTTGATGGACATTCCTCTTGTCAGATCAGCCTCTCCTGGCAGAATACACAGCTGATCAGGGAACTCTCCATCATGCCCGGCATGTCTACATCTGTCTTCCTGGGCTGTGAATCACAATCACATCTGTCTGGAGCACTACCTGTGCCAGCCTCCTGTGTAGCACTGATCTCTCTTCTCAGCTATTTCCACCTGATCTTTCTGGCAAAAACACCTCATCATACCTTTAAACAAACAAATCAAATGCCTTCAGAACAAAAATGCCATGGCAAAGCTTCCTCCACAAATGTATGATTGCACACTTTGCTGTAGGATGCATATTAGCATCTCTCCAACTGTTAATCTGTGGTCAGCAGGCCCACAGAGCCTGTAGCAGAGCTGGGATATGAACAAGTATTTTCAAGGTGACTCCCTACCTGCAAACCCACCATCACAGAGACGACATTTTTTCCAGACACATCACATAGGACCTGTTCTTGTTCCTTTTTGGGAACATAACCAAGGGAGAGCTGGGCTGTTTTAACTCTGTTCACTCTTACAGAGCACCTCAAATGTTGCTGCAAATATTTCCTCCAGTACAAGAGCTAGTATGATCAGATTTTTTTAAATCCTGAATGTCTGCTGGCATTTTGAGCATGAAGAGCCAAATGCAGTCTGTGTTGCTGCTCTATCTACTAAGCTGGCATGGGAAAATGTTAAATGCAAATCAAGTGTAAAGGTGAATAAAACCAGAAACCTTCATGTGTAAGCTATAGCACACTGTTTCTCTTGGATGTTTGTCATCATACCATTCCTTCCTGGGGGGCCAGTCATATCCACATTTGCATTATTTTACATATTAATTAGAGCCCATAGCCTAAACTGTGCTCTTTGGTGATCAAAAACATTTTATATCAATGCAATCCAATCCAAGTGCTGTTATATTACCTACACTTTTATGGAGTTCTGTGCAGTGACTGGCAGTGAGCTTACCCATTCCCAGAGGGAAAGGTTCACTGTTCCCTTTTGATAAAAAGCTCAGAGAAATCTGAGTTTCCTCCAGTTCTGGAGCCAGAAATTTGGATATTGAATAGCACTGGATTTCTTCTTGTGAAGGGAACCACTTCTATGCCGGTTCTTGGGAGCACTCAACCAAAAATACTAGGGATAAGGGTCTTATTGATCATGGAATTCTGAAAATAAATTACTCTTGGGATTCCCCAGTTGAGAGGGAAGACTCTGACTTCGGAACACTAGAAGCAATGTTGGGTTGGGTTGGCTCATACCACCATTTGCAGTAAAATGACACTTGAGTTGCAAACTTCCTGACAAAAGGAGAAGGGATTTTGGGGCAGAAGATCTGGGATTCAGGCTTTCTGAGGACAGAGTCAATGATTTTCTCAGGGGCAAGACATCCCTGAACAGGACTGCAGGTGATGGTATCATCAAATATGTGAAGGAAATTAGTTGTTCTGGATTTCCAACCTCCCTAGACATAAATATCTTAGGATTAGTGAACCTCCTGAGCAGAGTCAAGAATACATGGAGCAATAAATAGTGGTGCTGTAATCAATTTTTTATTCCAAATATTTTAATTTCTAGATTGATTTTTTCTTCCCCAGTTGTTCTTTTGCTTCTTTCTACAGTCACTTCATTTCAGCTTCATATTCACATCCCTTTTTCTGCTCATGCCTATCATCTTCATTTCAGTTTTGTAGTCTGCTTAGCTTTTCTTTTATCTTTTTATTTGCCTTAAATTTTTCATAAAACGTTTTCCAGTGTTTCCAATAATAAAAGTGGAATTAATGTGATGTTTACAAGCTTCTCCAGAAATCACCCTGTTTAAATATTTAATTTCCTCTTTTATCCTGTTTGACCCCTTTGTTTAGACTACAAGCTCATCAAGTGAGGCACCATTTCTTCTCCATGTTTGCACTCCTGAGGACAAAAGGGTTCTGTTTTCAAATGCCTCTCAATGTTAGAAAACAAACAAACAAAAACTCCTAAATCACCAACCATAATAGCAAGAAGTGTTTAAACAAGCTGTTTACCATTCAGTGTGACCTTGCTATCCTGATAAAAATGAATTAGAGGTCAGTAAGTCTTCAGCACTTAAGTGTTTAAATAATTTTTGGAAGTCCCTGAGTATCCACCGTTTTTAAAATATAGTCAAGACCTAGACAACTGCTAATTTTTGAAAATTTTCATGGAGGTAAAATGTTAGATTATATGTGATGAATATGCAACCTAAACAATTCACACAACATGTTATTGCGATGATTCCCCAATTTTTTAACACTGAGGAATGGAAAACTTCAGATCACCGTACCTGCATCCCCAGCTGAATGCACAGCACTGTCATATGCCTCTGAACTGTGCTGGAAGTCTTGCAGGTTTTGGGACCACAGCCTCACATTCTCATCCATGGGGGTCGTAGCCTGTGTTACTGTCGTGGTAGCACTTACAGCCTCTGCAGTCTTCAGCTGAGCTTGCTCCAAACGCTCTCTGGCCTCTGCTACAGAACAAATAGGGAATGATAGGAAATGAGCTCTTTCAAATGTTCAAGTGTGTTGTGTGTCCTGTCCCTCCCCACTCTCTGTCTTCCCCCTCCTTTTTCTCTTCTTCCCTCCAGTTTATATACACTGAACATGATGTCCTGGGAATATTCTTTTGGTCAGTTGGGATCAGCTGTCCTGGCTGTGCTCCTTCTTAGCTTCCCATGCATCCCCAGTCTCCTTACCCGTGTGAAAAGCAGAAAGGCCTTGGCTCTGTGTAAGCCCTGCTCAGCAGTAACAGAAACATCTCTATATTATCATATTATCAATATATCATATATTATCTATATTATCAAGTCCGTGTTCAACACAAATCCAAAACACGGCCCTGTGCTAGCCATTGGGAAGAAAATAAACTCTACTGCAGCCAAGACCAGCACAAGGTTTAAGAAGAATGTTAATGATTTCAGCGAGAAAACATTTAAGAAAGAGTTAAAGCTGGATATTTGGTATCTAGATCTCATAGTTTCAGTCAAACTCTTTTAAGTGTCCACAGTGCTGAACTCTTAGTAGCAACTTCATATCCATATTCAAAGATAAGAATGTGCTCTCGAATGTATGAAGATAAAGCATCATAAAGGTGAATTTCCTCTTCCAACCTGTCTCTGCTGATTGCATTTTTGTGATGGCTCTCATCAGCTGGCTCCGCAGGGCATTCATTCTGGCAAAAGTGCCATTGACTTGCCAGCTGGTGTCTGCAATGGTGTAACTGCTGCCTGTGGGGAGAGAAGGGGAGGTACAGCTGAGGGGCATCAAAGTGGCATCTAAAAAGGCAAATTCAGTGCTGGGGAGGTATGTCGTTAGGCATTTAATATACCATAGACAGTATATCACAGCCTCTTTTAATTTAGGACGTACTTGCACTCTTGACTTTTCATGATCTAAAGGGAAAAATAGCCCTGCAGCACCCCTGCTTGCCACAGGGTGTCTTCCAGGAATCTGGAGAGCTGTGCTTCAGTCAGTACTCTTTCTCCTTGCTTGACCAGAAGTGCTGAGATTAGCAGCTGCAGCTGGTACACAGGAATAGTTTTAAGGAACTCAAAAGGTCCTGAAAATTTTGAAAGGTAATTCTGTAATTCTAGATCTTTCTTTCATTTACAGTGAAGAAAGGCCAAACTACTTTAGCATTTATTATTACACTGGTGAAATCCAGCTTTCTGAACATTTAAGCTGCTGTGATTTGATTTTCATTAAACTACTTAACTGAGTATATTTACCAGTGAACAATGGTTTGCAGGGTCACATACTAAAACGGTAGTTTTATCAGAAATGGGCTTTTCATGAATGAAATAAACTATCAGTGTCTCATAGGATGACAAAACACGAGCTACTCAAATTGTGCCCATGGCCATTTCAAGTACTTTTGTGGTAAATTCAACCAATAACCTGTTCTGTTACAGCAGTGGTTCTGCTTAGTGATGTGCTTCTGAAATTTACTTTAATGTGCATGGCTATAGGCAGATTGGGAAAGTAGAAAGGATGTATATTTACTGTCATGTGCTGTCCGTTGTAGCTGCATGGCCCGGATGAGAAGTTCTTCACTTTTACCTTTATGGTAAATGACCTGAGTATCAATTCCAACTGCAGCCTACAAGCATGTTCCAAAAAAGAAAGTCAGAATAATCCTTATCAAATATTCCACTTTATTGTGTTTAACTGTGGACAATATTTTACCTGCATGTAAATGCAACTGCAAAGTCACTGCAGTTTCATTTGCTTTGTTAATATTTAAGATTGGCAGTTGTAATGGAAAAAAGTCTGGAAAGCAAAATTTTCTGTTTTAAGAAAGTTTAGAGAAATGTATGGTTTTTCAAACAATACTACCAAGTAACAAAGATGGAGAAAATCTTAATTTATCAGCTCCAGTTTAGTCAACGTGACTAAATGCTGCGTGTTATTTATGCATTGTGATTGTTGATTTCTACTGTTGTCTCAGATGGGTGATCAATGCTTTCACCTCATGGGGAGCTGCCTTGCAGTCTGCAGCTGTATGATGGAAACAGAAGGCTGGTCTTGAAATCCCTCAGCCCTCTGGGGTTCAGACTCCTTTAATCTACCCAAATCCTCTTATTACCCCACTAATAAATTGCTGGTAAATAGCATGTATACAGACTGGTAACTATGGGCAAACAAAAAAATGCATGTATTTTTTAACAGTAAAGCCAGAGACAAAATTAGCATCCTACTCCTTACACTGAGTGTATGAGTGGGCTTTGTCCTGATTTTTTATGAGGCTCAGTGATGTCTTGACTGCATTTCCTCTCACACGGCACTGAGTGAAGTAGGAGGACTCAAGCACTAAATGACAGCTCAGGTTCTTACAGGAGTAGGGAGTTCTGTAATTTCACAGAAATATCTCAGTGTGAGTGGCAACACAGAGCAGCATCACCCTATGGGATAGGGACAGAAGAAGCTCTTGTGTCTTTTCAAATACCAGGAGAATTCAGTCTGGAAGAATAATTATCTACATGGGATTTAACTCAGGAAATAATAAAGGAAAAAATGTGTTCAATGCTGCCAGTTAAGCTAAATTTGTTTTTTCTTTACATTTAGGTGCCTGAAGTCCCTGAAGCATTGTAAATTAAAAGCTGATATTATGAAAATTACTTACATCCTTGACTCGGTTTGTTGTGTTCAGTGCCAACAATGCAATTTTATTGGCTTCTTCAATGTAACCAGCAATGTTCTCATACACATTTGAAGCATTGATTGCCCTTTGTACCAAACCATTTGAATCAACACCATACAAATTCCTGTTAAAAACAGAGTAAATGGTGAAAAAACCAAAACTGAATCAATGTCATTTCTGACTACATAATCACACACATAAATGTATTTGCTGTAACTCGTGTTCTCTTCATTGTGTTTGACCAATCTGAAGCAGGTGAAAACTGTGTGGATAGAAGAATCTTCCCTGCCATTTAACTCTTAGAATTTTGCCCTTAACATTTATGCAAGCAGCAACAAACACCTTCTCATCTTTTACCTTTTTTAAAAATCTAGATTAGATATTCCATAAATTAATAGAGTAACAGGTCTATAAGTAATCCTTCTTTAGGAATAATTCCTATCCATGAATGGAAAGAACTATGTGTGCCAGTGATAGCTATGGATAGCTATGTCACTGTCCTGTTTATATTTTCCAAAGGTAAGTGGGGAAAAAGGGGAGAATCAAATGTCGTGAAAATTTGCAGGAAGTTAGATTTCAAAACTGAAAGAAACCTTTGATGGCATGGTTTTGGTCTGTGTATTAGGTGATAACTTGTCTTCAGGGGAGATTCCAACCAGAAGATAGTTCAGAGCTCAACATTCATCTGTTAACAATTTTGAATAATTACTATTTTTTACTGTTCTGGTGATAAGGAGGTTTCAAAGTACATTTAGAAATATATTCTAAATATAGATGTATTTGCAGATGTGTTCATTCACTTCAAAGTGTTTGCACACCGAGGGATTATTAAATTTCCAGATTCAGCATTACTGCAAGAATTTTCTGCTAAATTCCCTTAAGGCAAAACAATAAACTCTATAAAATAAATCCTAACAGACTAATAAAGCTAACCTATAAAACCAAGTTGTTTTGAATACAGGCTAAGTGTTTTAAAGGATTAAAATTTCACTGCAGGACAATCTTCTCAACATATAATAGAGTCAGGATTGTTCCATCTGGGTATTTTGTAATTACTTTTGTTTGCTTTTTGTAAAATTCCTAATGTGTTGGACTTGGTAATAATTTTAAAATTATTTTGGTAAGGGAGGAAGGCTAGCCATATGGGGTATTTTCTTTCAAGTTAGTCTGCTGTCCCTAGTTAGCTGATCTCAGACTGAACATATTGTTTGGTTTTTATGTTTCTGTCATTTGTGTGTCATTACAGAACAGTTTCAGATGTCAGCTTTATACAATTGCATAAAAGAAATCCATCTGGTTTTTTGGGGTTTTTTTCCTCTATTTTAATCTCCTATCTAGGGCATGTGGATATTAAGAAACAACTGTTTTTTAGATAATACATTTGAAGAGTATTGTAAGCTTATCTTCTAAAAGCATATGCCCGTGATATTAGTTAAGGTAGAATTTGGTGACATATTTTATTTAAGAATTCATTTACAGCAGTGTTTTTTCAATGGATAGTCTCAATTGCAAACAAACTAATTAAATTTATCTAGAAGTTATTTTCTAGTAAATTGGTGCAATGTTGATGAATTTAGTGTCTTCCAGCAAAATAGAAAGACTTGCAATGAGTTTTTGATGTTATTGTGAGCCAGTTTCATTGGGACACAACCTACTGAGAATCAGAACTGCTCCATTTGTAAAACTGTTCTTGGAATAAAATTATGTCAAAGCTCATTTTGTGCCCTGTAATGCTAAACATTTTTTTTTAGTGTACATGAACTACTGATGTGAGCAGTTCCTGCAGACCCCCTTTAATCTTGCCTGTATTATTTTACTTTTCACTAATCCACCTTTCCTATTCTTGTGCAATAGGAAGAGGAGAACATGCTCAATTAGGCTAGAGAGAATGTCATGCAAGACATATATTTATTCTTCAAAAAGTTTCATAGATTTTGCCTAACTCAACTTCAGCTGTTCTCTGTGGAGTGTGACAAGTTCTTCTACACATGACTTAGCATTGATTTGTTTAGTGCCTATTTATTGTCACTGTGTTTCTGCTTGTCTTTTCAGCTGTTCAGTAAGTGGCACTTATATGAACAGAGTCTGCTGAAGTTAAATTTTACCCATCCAGCTCATCAGCAAGTCTTCTTAGGTCGTGTGCATGGTGCATAGCCTTTTCTACCAACTCATCATCAAAAAGCGACAGGTTGGCTATTTTTTCCTGCAGTTCCTTTTTTGCTCCATCTATTTCTGCGTAGAACCCTGATGCATTCTGAACAAAACAGAGAAGGAAGGAAAGAGGATGAAAATTGAAAAAAATCAAGTCTGTATTTTGGTTATTATGTTTTATTTCACCCTTTATGTTATTATAATGCTCCTTTATTTCTGTTACAGATGTTCTATTTTAATTTTTTAAGAGAAAAAGATGAAAGATCTAAGGGCAAATGCCAGTATGGAGACAAATTCAGGAAGATGAAAATCAACAAAAATTCCAGAAATCACGTAAAAAGGCATTACAGAGAGATGCATAAAATAAAAAAGAAAGATGGTCAAAGTCTTACTATATGTCTTGTATGTTTGCTCCAGAACTGTGGCAAATGACAAGTCTTTCAGAGTGAAGTCCCCTTTCTGCCTCCTTGTATAGAGAGATTCCTCATGCTAAGACATCCTGGATTTGTCTAATTTGTAAATCACTCCACCTAAATACTACCTATATATGTATAGGCAAGGAGAAGCAGTTTGCCTTAGCCACGTTTCTTCCTTATATGAAATACTTGTGGAAAGACCAAATGGCCTGCATTTCCCTTCTCTCAGTACACAAACTTGCCAATGTGTTTGAAGATTATAAATGTGTTTCAAAATACATGAAAAGGAATGAAACCAAGAGAGGGAAAAAGGGTGAATGAGTGAAATGTGAAAATACTTGTTGCTGATGAGGATGGACAATGTATGAAGGTTGCATAGTTCTTCTTTCCCTGTGTGAACATCCTCTGTGAGGAACCCAAAATGGTAAGCTGCAGCAATTTTTTTTTGCACAAAACACCAGAGAAAAACCCCAGCATACTGCTTGATCACAGGGATGGTTAGAAAGTAAGCTGTCATTCTGTTTTCTCTAATTACGCTTTCAAAGAAAAATGAAGGACTTTGATATTTGCTTTTGTGTAAAGAAGTGGGCAACTGTGACCAAAATGAATGCTCATGGAAAAATCTATTTTTGCTTAAATTATTTCAAAATTTTAAAATAACTCATGAAGAAAGAAAGCAGCTTTGCTAAATATGTTAGTTAGCAGATCCACAGTTTTATTTTCTTCATCTTTTCATAGAAAAGCCAAACCCCTAAAATTCCTAAAAATTTCCTTCAGCACCATGTCTGATTCAAAACATTGGACAGTAATCTACAGTTCCAGCGATGGATTTCTTTATGACTATCTGGTTATATATGTTTGACACAGTGCCTGGTTTTAATGCTGGTATCTGGGATCTTAAGTGTTCTTCCATGTTCACTCATAGGCACTAGGAAAGGAATTTACCATGAAATGCAACCTTTTATCAGAATATCTTTTGGCAGCTGCTTGTAATGAAATGATTAAGAACTCTACAGAAAAATCTTTCATTCAGCTTTCCCTACAGTAACATGTCCTTATACTAGAATTATTTTTTAGGCAGCAAATTATAACAACAGAGCTTTTCATCTAAGAAAACCGTCTACTTTTTCAGCGAATATTTGCCGCTGTTTCACTGAAGCGATATAATGGAGAGTTTTTCCATTAGTGATCTAAACATATGACTTTAAAAAATTAGGATGCATCATTTAAACAAGCCACCAAGGCACTTACCTTTATTACTTCACTTAACTCAGAGTTGACTTTTTGTGGTCCTTCCAAAATAGTTGTGGCACTGAGCAGAATGCTGTTCACTTCATCCATTTGCTCTTTTATCTCCTCATGTTGTTTCTAAAAAGAAAGCTCAAAACATAAATCACATCCAATACCATTTGTGCTTTGATAAAATACAGTGTTAACCATTTTTGCTAAATATGCTAGAATTACTTAAAAGATAGTGGTGAATGAAATAGATTTAGACATATGTGAAGTCTGATTTTACAAGATATGTCTAATTGCTACATATTATAATATGATTTTTTTTGTGAAAGAAATGTTAGATGATAAAAAAAATATTAATTTCATTTCATATTATAGCCTAAGAAGCTATTGGAATGAAGTGTCAGTCAATGCACAGCAGAGACAAATTAAACATGGATTTTTCCTTATCACCTGGAGACCATTTTTTCTAGAGTGTTTTTTAAATCTACAGTACAGAGATCTCTTTTCCTTGTCAGTAGTAAAGCCAACATGAACAATATTTTTTGTACAGCATCTGCCTCCATTGTGAGGAATGATGGAGATCCAAATGGTTAAAACCAGGGAACAAATGCAACCACACACTTCAGGCTTTGCTTCATAACAGTGAGACAAGCTGCAGCTTGGCACTGTAATTATGTAATTGTGAAACAATGGAAGAACAGAAGAGGCTTTGTACTTAAGGATCTCAAGCTCTCGTGAAATTATTCCCTAGAGGACCATGCCTGATTTCTCTATTGAATTCTTAGACCTTCCATATCAACATGAACTTCTAGCACTGCAAAATTCAAGAACTCAAAACTCAGCCACTGATGCTATGAAATCCCGAGGTTGGCCTGAATTTGTGGGATCATTCTTCAAATCACAAAATTGCTCGCTAATGCCCTCTCCCCGAGAATATACACAATTTCAGCCATTGAAAGGAAAACAGTTTCCTTTCAATGGCCCCAAATTGTTCTCTTTGTAGTCTTTTTCCTTGCTGAAAAAATAAATGAGAAATTTTAGGTGGGATATTCTGGTTTTGCACTCATTAAAAGAAACATATGAAAACAGGGAAAAGGTCACAGAACTGCTGTGAAGAAAAAAAAGTAGTTTCTTTGGTTTGGCTGATGGGTTCAGTACTTCTCTGGGTTATGAAACATGAAAATTCTGTTTTTTCATCAGCCATGTGGGATTTGAACCTAATGTCACCACTTACAGACAAAGGTGCCCCACTTCCAGGCTGCAGGGGACAGATCACCTCTGAGCTCTCCTCCACCGTGGTTACTTTGTTCAAAACCCTGCAAGCGTTCATTTGGACAGGACACGGGAAAGCAGTTGCAGCCTTACAGCTAAGCTAGTAAGTTCACCTAGCAAGGTGAGCAGTTAGTGGATTTATGCTTGAAGATTCAAGGACAACAGTCTACTCCTCCTGAAAAAGTGGGGATGTATTTTGTTTAGAGTGGTTCAGAGGAAGTTTGCATCAGACAGTATGAATGCACTCACCCCAGGGCATAAATGCAGTGCAGAGCCTTTATAAGTGTTTTCTCAGAATAGAATTAGTTTTGTGAACATAAGACCCTCCCACATTATAAGTCAGGACATAACTGGATGAAATAATCCCACCACAATATTTATATCAGCCATGCTACATGAAATTTCAAGCTTCTTGGGTTTTACTGTAACGTGCCTTTCTAGTCTAGGCACAAGTATCCATGTCTTCCTTGGTCTAATGAGGCATGACATGCCAAAACTTCCCATTTATTGTCACTTCACAAATAGATAACAGTACCTTGCACTTCCACAAGCTGTTTCTTAGAACTGAAGAGTCAAACTCATCCTGCTGAGTGGTCCAAGAAATTCTTTTTTGATGTGGTGATTCCTGAACCTTAATTGTGTGCAATCTACTGTTTTAAGCAGTGGCAGAGACAGAGTATTCACAGTCAATGCTTATGATAAATGTAGTGCACAGTACCTCCTGCCTTTGGAGCCTGGCTGTGTTTTCCCTATTTATATCCTCCGTCTGTACAACATAGTCAAGCGCCTTGTCTAATGCCTCCTCCAGGTCTGACAGCTTCACATCCTGCTCGCTGAGCTGCTCCAGCACATCAATTACCAGGGATCTGGTGTCATTGTACTTCTCGTGAAACGCTTCAATTTGCTGTAGCACTGCGAGAAAAATAAGAGGCCAATAAATCCAAAGCTCGGATTTCTGGCAAAACCAACCTATACAGCAATTTCTTTGCTGTTACTTGGACAACAGTAAAACACATTTTGTAAAGCTCCCTTGAGGGATCATATATCTAGATTTTCATTTTCCCTTCTCTTTTTAGAAGGCAAGATGCCTCTCATTTTATTATTTCATTTTAATCCTATTAATTCCCCCTCTGAAATATATTTTATTGAAAGAAACTAGGTCTGTCTTTCCCTGCCTTTCCTTTGTTTTTCATTGTTAAACCTAGGCAGCCTGTCATGGGGAAGACAGTCTTTATGCCTCATGTTCTGACCCATGGCTAAGCTGTTGGCTAAGCTGTGAGAATTAGGCTGCCACTCTTCCCCATGCCAGCAGTTTTTCTCTCTCTCCTGGCATTTGCTGTCCCCATAGCAGAGCTGGCAGGGGGGGAAGACATTCACATGAGCAATTCCAGCCCTGCCATGAACCTTCCTAAGCAGCTGTCGTTGAGGTGCTGCAGTGCACAGGCACACACAGACACACACTTTTTCTCCCCATTCTGCCCTGAGGAGCACCAAGCACCATCAAGGACTTGGGGCAGGAATTTGGGAGCAGCAGCATCTCTAACACACCAGCTGGTGTTTGCCAAGTGCCTGCTGGTCTTCCCCAGGAGCTCAGCAGTGCACCCAGAGCTGCCCAGCACCTGCCAGCTGAGCATCAGCACGTGGCTGAAAGGAGAACTGACTTAAAACTCACACTCCTCTGCTGCATTTTCCTCCTTGTTTGCAATTTGCCTCTGATTAGTGAAAGGCTTTCGACGTTTGATCTCCTTCAGCATCTCCTCAGCCACACTGCGCTTCTGGGCAATTTCTTCAGGGCTCAGCTCTTGTTGAATTGCATAGTATTTGGACTTGCTGCTGATTTCTAGGGGGAAAAGGGAACAGATGGTGGATTCAGTGTGACTACAGAGAAATAAATACCATGGACTACTTTTACTTTTGTGAGTTGTGACGATACTGGTGGCAAAAGAAAGATTTAATTATCTTCATCTCTATAGTAGATGATTATTATGTTTAATCCAGTCTTAAAATTAAACCTGTAAATAAATCACACTTTCTGTCCTATGTGGAGGTCTCATCAGAAGAGGATGGGATTAAGCAAATGTGGGTTGGGTGCATTATTTGGCTTGACATTCCTTTTAGGCTGGGAAAATCATTTTATTTTGGGTTCTGTGGCATGTATCATGCTGGGGGTTTCATCTATCATGGGATCATGGTTTTTAAGTGCTGCTGTTTATAAAATAATAACAGTGCTAAGGAGACTTAAGTAACCTCATTTTCCATCTGCAGAAGTTTGAGGCACCCTAAGGAGGTAACATATGGCTTCTGGCCTGATGCTGCCTAGCTAGTTTGGAGATAGATACTATTTCAAGGTTTTGGTCTCAGTTCAAAAATCATTGTTGTATCCTTGCAGCTGAAATTGAGTTGAGCTGAAATCCACAGTGTAATCATTACAAAGTTTACTCACTTCTCACTCCCTGGCCTTGAATACTAATCACCTCCTTTTTTATGCCTTGTGATGTGTGTGCCTGTGGCTTGCACTTGTTACTAGCTTTGTGGATAACCAAAGCTGGCAAAACGAGCACTATTTTTCTGGAAGATTTTTATAAAAAATAGGTATGTAATTGTGGCACCACTGGTTCTTTGGCAGAGTGTCTGTATGCCTGCTCTTGCTGGGCCCTGAGCTCATTAGTGGAGCTGTAAAGGCTCATACTGAGCAGTAACTGATGACAACCAGGGCTCCATGGATTTCTTTTTCCTTATGCTGGCACATGTGTGTGCACATGGGTGATGCCTCTGTAGAATAACAGTCCTGAGCATGGTGGATGTAATTTTCACCTACTTGTTTCCAATAGTTTTCATTTTATTCACAGCCATGGACATTGTTTCTTCTGTAACAGCTTAATGTGATTATACTATGTCTGTGCCAAATCAGGAGCATATCTGCCTTATGTGGTTCCTGTCCTGTTCCAAACCAATTAATGATACACAAGGATGATCCACAGACATCAATCATGTTTGTTAGTGATGTACAGTGAGGCTCATGCTGACACTGTCGCTCAATAATTGTAGAAATAAAATGTGATGGATGGCCAGACAGTCAGTGGTTTTTAGCATCAGAGATGTAATAAGACAGTACAAATATAACATAATGCATGGTCTTAGCTTACCTCTTTTGTGTGATGGGATATATCAACCATATTTCCTGAGAGAAAGTAAAGGAGCACCCATAGAGGTAAGGATAAGCGAGGATAAAAGTGGGTATGTAACCACATTTCAACTGGAAAAGGGCTGTTTAACCTCAACTACCAGTCAGCATTTCTATTCTGGTGCCATAGACAGCTTTTGCATACTGTTTGCTTTGCTGAAGAATGGGGGAAACCAGGGTGTTCTGCAGCAGGATGAAGGCTTTCATATTGCAGGTGTACAGGGGGCAGGGGTGTTTTTGAGTACACTGATTTGGGATTTCATTGCTTTCTGCAGGTACTGAAGAAGAGGCTGCAATTGGTTCAATCTCATTTTTATATTTCAGGATGATAGTGGTATGTCATAGATATTCCAGATGAAGATGATTATCTCTGACTAGGAAATCTTTTTTAAGTGCAGTTGTGCTTGACAGGGTGTTCATTGTTGCCATAAATTACATATTGTCCTATATATCAAAAGATTTTCCTTTGATATATAGGACAGTAAAAATTATTGATGATGCATTAATACATGGAGGTTTCATTACCACATTCCTGACACTGAGAAGAACCAGAAATGAATCTATTTACCTTCAATGTTATCTCTTATATTATTGAGCTGCTGCACAAGCTGAGAAGCACGGTTGTTGATCTCTGTGGTTTCCTTCTGTACCAGTCGGCCTTTGCTGGAAGCATCATTTCCCTATGAATAAACCATGAGAGGTAAACATTAGATTTCTTTTCAGATGTGAGGATGAGCAGTATAAACACACACTTTGCTTTCTCCTGGTGAGCACGTGGAAGGCCTTTTTATCATATAAAGTAGTATTTAAAGGTGTTCAAAGTGAAGATCTGTCTTGTCAATGTTTTTGGAATTGCAGAGTGACAGATTAAAACCTGTCCCATATTTATCCATGGTTTGCTGCAGTGAAATTTTCATAAATTATGTACAGTTGTAAAACTCTGTCTGCTGAGTCTCCCCCCTCTCAGTGGGGCTGGCTCATTTTGCTGGGTATGGCATTTCCTGAGTAAGCAAATAGAACGAAGAAAAAGGTGTCAAGCTCCCAACTGATTTTAGATCTGTGTCTCCCTCAAGTGAGGTCCCCAGCTCTGCAACTTGTTAAAAATAAGAAAAAGCCCAGAGATTGAAAATACTCTGAAGAGCACAGGTCCTGTACTACATTGTGTTGGGGGCTGCACTCTGCATTGCCTTCCCTTACTTAGGGTTTGTGGAGGCCCCAGGTGGATTTGAAGGCAGCGCCAAGGGGGGCAGCACCACTAAAAGGGATGGGCATAATGATAAATTGTAAGGGTTACAAGACTGATAAAACAAGTGTAAGGATCAGTACAAATGTTTCTGGTTCCCATCTTATTAATATTCAGGATCAAGCTATGTTTTGTTTTACTCAAAACCCATTCCATGCAGACTCTGGGAGTTACAGGTAGTTACAGGAGTTAGATTTAGCAGGTAGATTTGCCTACAGTTTTTCCATTCACCCTGCCTTTGTGGTGTAGATCAGAATCTGCAGGAACCCCTGAAATGTGGGGATGTGCACATAAAATTCTCTGAATAGAAAATGCTGCATGTCTCTGCAAAAGCTTCTCAAGGCCCTAGAACCCATTTCCCATAAATGTACCCTGAAATAGCAAAAAGCTCAATATATTCAGAGTTACTATTGTGGTCCTCCACTATCAGAGTCTGGAGTCATTATTTCCCTGCCTTACATGCAACTACAACTGTTGATGTAGAACTAGCATTAGCAGTAACCAGAGAGAAAAGACCAGAGGAAACGCTGAATTTATTTGTTTAGGGACAGCAAAATTGAGGAATGAGCAAAGAAATCCCCAGGTAGCACTGCAAATGAAATGTTATTATCCAAACTCACTAAATATTCATAGAAAACCTAATGCCTTAATCAGTCTGCCCACCAGCTAGAAGGACACAGAGGTGTGTGAGCTCTGACAGATATTCACAGGTACGGAGCTGTGAGGGTGAGCTGATTTAATCAAAACTCTCTTGAACACAGGCATAGTCTGTATAAATCTTACATGCCCTTTCTGCTAAGTAAGTGTTGATTAAAAACACACAAAACTAAATTTTATCTTCCACTTTCCTTTGTGTTGCCTTTTTTGCCCCCTACTTGCTCCTGTGTTTGAGTTTTAGTATAAGGTATAATTTTAATTTGTCTAGTGAAGGAATTGGTAAAGTGAATACAAGGCCTGGCACTTTGCAATAAGCATGAAATATAAGCTAGTCCTATGGCAGCTGTGGCTATCTTTGATAATAACATAGAGTGATGTATTGTACTAATATATGTTTATTGTAGCAACAGAAAGATGTTTAATATTATATTTTTAAAATAGAGTATAAGCAATTTTGAACCCTATTTCTTTTCTTAACATATATCATAGCAGTATTCTTCTAGGATGCAATGAAAGTATTATGGGAGATGAGACTTGAGAACCTTAATTTTAGAGCCTGGCAGCTGGATGTGGATGCAACATTTATGATTATAATTGTATTAAAAATATCTTGAGTGCTGATCAAGCTCCCATCTCAGCAGGCACATGAAAAACCTTTTAAACTGGCAGTTTTAAAATATATTTTGAAATGACTAATCAGGATTAATTTAATTTTAAGACAGCATACATGTAAAATAGATATAGTACAAATGCTCCCAATGTCAATCTGCATCAGTTCAGTGTTGGTTACTTTACTTAATCAGAAATCAAAATGTGAATGAGAAAGGCAATATGTCTATCCCAGATTAAACACGTTGTGTAGTGGGTAGGTGGGAACTCAGATCCTGAGGGGCAGAGTTTTGTGACTGGTGACAAACCCCCAACCACAATCAAGACACTTTTTACCTCCTTCCTTTTCTGTGAAGAAGACTTGATAATTTATGCTTTAATTCAGATTTAAAGTAGAAAGTTATAAGATAGAAATAGAAATAGAAGGTTCTTCCAGCTGTCAGGGCACACCACTCTAGATGTTAAGAAATGTTTTTTATGAAGAGGGGTCAAGCACTGGCACGGGTTTCCTACAGAGATGGTTGATGCTCCATGTCTGTCAGGATTTAAGAAACATTTGAACAATGCCCTTAATAACACACTTTAACTTTTGGTTAGGCCTGTATTGCTCAGACAGCTGGACCAGATGATCATTTTAGGTTCCTTCCAACTGGGACTATTCTATACTCACCTCTTATGCCCACAGGTGAATATGACAAAGTGCAAGCCCTCAGAGCTTTGGCAGAGGGCTGTAAACAAACCTGTTCGTCAAGTGTTTCTGCTTCTCTGAGGAGATCATTCATCTCATCTGCAACATCATCAACCTGGATGGTCCAAAGTACAGCATGATTCTTTTTTTTCGACATTGCCTCCTGTGCATGGGGAAAAAAAGTGTCAGTGTGTCTGAAAATAAACTCCTGGGGTTTATTGTGGAGGGCAGGGATTGAAATTTACAGGATTGGAGTGGAAAATCAAAGATTCAAACTACATGAAAAAAATGAAATATCATCAATGTTTGTACCTGGAGATGAGTGGTAGTGAGGTTCAGGTCATTCAAACGTCTTTGAGCAGCAACACCTGTAGAAATGCTCAGTAAAGTGGATTTGCTCTCATCGATAGTCAGAACTGACAATCGGATGTCATCTGTCAAGTCCCAAATACATTTATCACAGCCTGATGAGAAAATAAGACAGCATAATTTTTCTTTGGTGTTTGTGTCAGTTGACAGCAAATATCTTAAATTCATGTAATAGTGCTCTTGACCCATGGTGTTCACTCTCTTTGTCACTGATTCTTGCTGGTGGATATCCATTTTTCTTTCACTTTCATCCTCCCACTCCCAAGGTCCCACAGTACGGTTATGACATTTCCAGCTGAGCAGCACCAGATGGGACTGCTCAAAGAGCCTGCCACAGGGATTCTGTAATCAGTTGGGAGAGAGGGAGAGGTATTTCCTGGCTATTCCCTAGGCTCTACATGTTTGTGGCCTGAAGCACAACAGATGAGGGTCAAAAAAAACCAACTGCATTTTGTCAGAACCTCAAACTCCATATTTAAAATTTAATGGTATGAGAAATAAGGATGTCCAGCAAATGGGCTCTTGGCCACCTATTTGATTACAAGGGCAACTTCTGAAAACACAGTTATGTTGTGCTTGGAAAGTGCTTGTGCAGAACTATATCCTTGTTCCTGCTGAATGACTGAGATGCCACCTTGTTTATAGTGACACTGGTGCCAACACTAAATGCAAGAGGCTTAGGTGAATGTGAAACACAGATTCCTACAGACACTTTTGTTTCATATGTTTTCCTTCTGGTTGCTCTTCAGGCACATGACCCCTCTTCTTGGGAGTTGGTTCAGGAACTCATGCATGCTACATGCTGTGCATTATATACAGGTATAAATACACTAACATTTAAAAAATACCTGTGATTACCAATAGCTACAACATAGTACTCCTGGGAACTCCCTATGCTTCCTATCATTAGTGTTTGGGAGATAGTGAGAAAGGAACTGACTGATGGATATATGCCAAGCAGCATATTGATATATGTCAACAGCAGCAATCTATATTATATTTGACTGAGGTAATTTTCTGCACAGTTAGTTTCAGTGGCTAGTATGGGGCCATGTTTTGGATTTATGCTCAACACAGGGTTGATAATGTAGAGACGTTTTTTGTTGTTACTGAGCAGGTCTTACACAGACCCTTTCTGCTTTTTGTACTGCCGTGCTGGTGATGAGACTAGGGGTGTGCTGGAGGCTGGAAGGAGACACAGCCAGGAGAGGTGACCCCAGCTGACCAAAGGGATATTCCAGACCATGTGACATCATGCTCAGTAAATGCAATGGGGGGAAGAAAGGGGAAGGGGAGGACATTTGGAGTGATGGCATTTGTCTTCCCAAATAAATAGGTAGGGCCCTGCTCTCCTGAGATGGGTGAATGCCTGCCTGCCCATGGGAAGCAGTGAATGAATTAATTGTTTTGCTTTGTTTGCAAAAGCATGTGTGGCCTGTGTGTGCACAAATTTTCTGGTTTTTAGGCTTCTGATTCTCTCCCTGTTCCGGCTGGAGTGAATAAGTGGCTGTGTTGTTGTTGGGGCTAAACCACAACTAGAAAACCATAAACTATATGCAAATTGTCACAGGTAAAGTTGTGAGGACAGTTTTTAGGGCCAGAATATATTTTTCAGGCAGTGTGTCTCAAGGTTGATGGAAGTGGCTTTGGTGATACTTCCCTACTGCTCTGCAATTTGGACCTGAATGTGCAGTCTGTATCACAGAGTTGCAAATATGCCTGTACTCAGACAAGTGTGTGAGAACAAGCTGAAGTACTCAGTCAGCAGGATGTTGTGTATATTCACACACTTAAGTGTCCTGTGGGACCACCGTCAAAACCCTGAGCCCACTGGAGTACCCAGCTCTTAAGTTAGTATTTGTAAGCTTCTAAATATAAGAGCAATATTAGTTATTGCTATTTTCATGACAGAGTTCTTACTGATGGTCGGGCAGTCTGTGTCAGTGGAAACTTCAGGACTGTCTGCGAGGCATTCTCCAGTCTGGCTGTCACACATTCTCCCTCCACAGTTACATGCTGGGGGAAAAAGAAAGGACTTTTGAAAGAAGAATCTTCAAAATGTGCACCTCCCCCTCCCAAGACCAGTGAAATTATTATACTTAGGGTTGTGTGTGAGTACTCAAACCATTATCAAGAACTTCTTGGACTGATTTTCCTTTCAGTACTTGGAAAAAGTGTTTCTTGCAGTGGTCAAATTTGAATAAATGAAATATGAAGTGCAAAACAGAATGAGAACACCTCTGTTGAAATTACTTGTTCAAAGCTTGGTCACAAGTAGAGTCAGAGAGGCTAGAGTTGCCCAGAAGGGCTGTTGTACATCAGTGTCTAGAGAGGGTGACATTTATTAGACGTGTTAAGAAAAGCAGGAAACTGAAGTTAATTATTAGTTACAAATCTCTCCACAGCCCTGTGGAATTTATCAGCACTCTGTCAGGCTGTCACTAAAAAGGCTTTGCAGCTATCAGGGATTGATAGTGGACTCCAGCTACACCGTCAGCTTGAACATATCAAAAGGTAAATATCTCCTACCACTTACAATGAAGAACAAATGACGATTTACATTTTTATTGCCAGCATGAGTGGCTTTTTAAAAAGTCCAATTATTAATCTAACATCTCTAAACTTCTTTCAAGGTTTGATTGGCCTTTTAAAATATATTATTTTAAAGATTAAAATATTCTTGGAACACTTTGATACAATAACAAAAACTCAAGCAGAACATGAGAACAGCAGTAATCTATCTGGAATTTATTTTGGTCTTGTGATTCATGTTTTCAGCAGAAACTCATGCAACAAATTATTTCACTGCCTTTTTATTGCAGCCCACTAATTGTTATCTATAAATTGCCCTTGTATTTACATTTCCCATTGCACATTCAAGGATTTGTTGAGTGAAAATACATAATACAACTTCAAAGACAACACCATGCACTAACTTCAGAATAATTTTGTGTGAGTGGACCAGTGTTAGTAGAACTTATTGGTTTTTGTACTAATGTAAGAACAGAAATTGGTTATGAATTCCCTGATGCAGTCAGCATTTTGACCTTATCACAATCTGTGCCTCCCAGCTTTTGGTTCTACAATTACTTTTAATTTGTTACTTCTTTTTTTAAGAAGTGAAAGAAAATGATTAGTTGAGAGTAGAGCTTACTCTTTACCACGGGGACTAGGTTATCACCAGGTAGCAAGATTAAAGTCAAAAGGTTAAAATTCGGATGAGATTGGTTCTGAAGAAAATAAAATTGTGTCTTCTTATTTGAGTGAATACCTGTAAGTGTGCTACAGAAAATCTTAAAGCAGATTAATTCCAAAAGCAATCTGGACCATTTTTCAACTACTGGTTTAAAGAGTACCACATGTTTAGTAGGGAATGAAGACTTTCAATGATACCATAGTTTGCTGGTGGGGAAAGCTTTTAAACTTACCTTTATTTCTGAGGGCCATTTGTGGAGAGCTTTGAAGTATCGTTAAAGGATATGCGGTTTAAAAAAATTAATTTTTAAAGCGGCTGAAAACTAACGCTCACAGCTACCCAGGTTTTGTCTTCCACTCAAAAGAAAAAAAAACATGATTTTAGATTGACAGAGCTGTTTGTTCATTTGCTTCTCTTGCCTTTTTTTTGTTTTATATAGCCTTTGAGATGCTCTGTGGAAACCATGTATGCAGACTGTCTTGATTCTTACAAAAGTTTTGTTTCTCTATTTTTAAACGATTCTCTAGTTTAAAGAAGATATTTGACTTATTTCAGAATAGATTCTAAGCAATAGTTGCTAATTGTCCCACAAAGCCAATCAAAGGATGAGCTTTTCCTGTGAACTACACAAATAGTTTGAATAAGGGATGTATTGATGTACTGCAATCTGCACAGTACTGTCAAGTACATTGCAGTGCTCAGCAGAAATGAAGATGAAATGAGAAATGTGTAATTCTCTGAAACAATACTGCAAGATCAGGATTTGCTAGGGTGAACTTCAAGATTGAATTTACTTCTGAAAAGAGAAAAGCTGTCCTTCTCACAATGTATTCAAGCATCCAAGCATCTTTAATTTTTAGCAAAGATGAAACACTGCAAGGAAATCTGCTAATGAAGAGAATTACCACACTGATTTGATGGCTATGTGACCAGCCTGTGTAGGTCCTGTGTACCTCCTTGAGGGTGCAAACAAAAAAACTGTACTGAGGTGATGAAATTTTGGTTTGAGTTTTGAAACTGTACATTCAGAGATGCCTTCCAAAATTGCTTATTGCACAATATGCTCAGACACTTGGAATGCCCTGTAACTCTCAGACTTCCAGCAAAATTACTCTTAGGTCCTTGAAGCTTTAGGGCATGATTGCTGCAGTTTGCAGAGTTGAAGTGCTGGGTGTGTTCCTCCTGCCTCATAGAGTTCACAACCCACAGACTGGATCCCATCTTTCTTTCCTGGATAACTGCTGTTAAGACATCTCAGGTAAAGTGAATTAGGCAGTGAAGTTTATAAACAAGAGTTTCTTTTGCCACCTCAAAATCACAGACATGCTGAATTTCATGACCATCTTGGCTACATAAATCCAGGAAGGAGGTGAGTTTTGGGGCATGCTGTTCCCCACAGCTGGTGTCTTTTTAGCTGGTTGGGATACATGGCTTCGGCTTTTGAGATCACTGCATGAGCACCATCTCTTCCTGCTCAGCATGATTGGAATTCAACCATGTGACTTTGAGATGTGAGTTACATCCTGGAGATGGACACTTAAATCCTAGCTGTCACTGGAATATAAAACCAGAAAGGACCAGTAGTGGCATCATGGCATCATATGTGGTCCCCTACAAGTGAAGATAGAAGCACAAAGGGCATTTGATTGCACAGCATCCTCACATCATCCATCCTGTGTGTACCAAAACACTTTATAATAAGGAAGTAAACAACAAAGTCCAACTGCACAGTGAGTTGCAAGAAGGATCAAGACATTTCTGAGTCTCTGAGACCTGTAGCTCTGTACCTGGAGGCCCTGGAGCACTTCTGAGGTCCAAGTTGAGTGTGTGCTTCAGCTGTCTTACCTTTGAGTCAGACTGAGGTAGTAATAATCTGTCTCCCTCCTTTGTGTTCTAGTCCTTGAGGGACCCCTGCCAAAGGGTTTGGGAGGGAGCCCCAAGGTCCTTGCTCTGAGCACCTGCATTTTGCCTTTGGCAGTGGCTGTTCTGAAGTGCTGTGAAAGAGGATGTAAACTTCTCTTCCAGAGTCAAAGCAAGGATAAAACATATGAGCTTAAAGTCCTGTTTGGATTGAATTCTATGTAAATTAGAACAGTATTAGAGGAGACAAAAATCTGGGACCCCTCTGTGCAGGTGTGTTTTGCTGAGGTACTCTGACTAGCACTTTACCAGACCCTGAAAGTACAGTCCCCTCTTGTGTGAAAATACAGTAACCAGAAAGATTACACAGACTAGTAGAAAATGCGGAATATTTTACCAACGTGGAAAATTGCAGAAAGTGAGTAAGTATTGGGTCAGGACAGGAAAGATAGTCCTGTTCCCATAAAAATACTTTCAAGTCTTTAAGTACCATCAACCTCAGTGATCATGGTGTGACCAAGCCCAAAGGTGAGGACTTTGCCCAAAAAACTTTTAGAGAACCTTATTTAAAACAAAATTCAGGAGAACACAACAGTGCCTGCCCAGGCACTGGAGATGTTGGAGTCTGCAGTCTGAGACTTGCTCATGGGAGATGGAAAGAGATATTTCTCTGGTGCCTGGATGATTCAACTGAATAGGCATCCAAACTATCCCATCACCTGCTGCCCAGAGCCACAGGTATCTGACAACTGGTTGAGGCATCCCTGATTCTGGGAGCTCACTCACAGACCATGCAGTGCTGTGGCACCCTGGTTTTGAAGACTTTTCTAAGCCTTCTGTAATGTTCTTCATACTGGAGTCAGAAATTTTACTTTATCACACATTGTACTATAAACAATGGCCATGTTTTGCTAACTGTCTTTCATTGTTTACATATTTCTAGATGGGAGGATAAAGTTGATTGACAGTTGACTTGACCAATGTGTTTTGAGAGGTGGAATTCCATTCTCCAATCCACAGGCCCCATAGGAAATGTATAAAATTGAGTTTTGTAAATAAACTCTTCCCTTTTCCTGCTTCGCTCACCAGCGTGTCCTCGTGTGTTTTTTTTCGTGTCATCTGTGACAGTGCTGCCTGCTGCTCAGCTCTGCAGTACCAGGCTGCAGCCCCTACCTGTGCAGTTTTTGGCGAACCTGGCGTCCCCGTGGTAGCCCGGAGCGCAGCGCTCGCACTTGAACCCGCTGGTGTGGTGCAGGCAGTTGCGGCACTGGCCGGTCACTTCATCGCAGTCCTCAAAAATCAGATTTGGGTCTGAGTTGCCGTTGCAGTCACATTTTTTACAAGTGCTTCCAATTAGCAAAGGGTTCCCATAGTAACCAGGGGCGCACCTGAAAGGAAGAACAACGCCGGCAATGAGGAACTATAACATTCCTGTCTGCGACACCTTTTTTTCTCTGACCTTGTTTATGGTACCAGACATTGATCACTATCTGCACCTTCTAATGAACAGAGAGCTAATTAGGAGCTTTACTCCTACAGAGGCTATTTTGTGCTCTAATCTCAATGTGTACTCTTATATATTTCCCTCTTCTTGAACACCCCTGGTATCTCAAGCATAACAGTCTGCATTATTTTTAACAGTCTTAATTTATTTTTTTGTGCGTGTCTTTAGCAGTGAAATTATTTGCTCCCTATTGTTTTAGAATCTATGACAGAATTACTTTGGCAGCAAGGCAGCTCTACAATGTTTGTTTTGGTCTCTTTCAGCTCTGTCTCTCACAAACTATATTGTGTTATATAGGAAACTGGGGTAAGAGACTGCATTTCAGGATGCTGAAACTCAGAGGAAGTTCAGATCTTATTTCTATTATAAATGTACATAAAAAGTACTGACCAGGAAAGGTTTATAGAAATACTTTGATGGTGAGGAATTGGGGTGATTTCTGGTTTTTGCAAAACAGAATAGACAATGAACCAGACTCCATTTTTCAGATCTGTTTGATGTTATCCTGTTGGATGAGGGTAAAAGGCTGAGAGCAGTTACCAGGAAGGGAGGATTCCTCTCTGAGTTTGCAGAGTGAGAGAGGGAGGGGGTACCAGGCACCCTAGTGAAGGCCTGAAAAAGGTTCAAATTTCTTATCATGTCTTGTCACTTTTGGGAAGCATTTCAGTTGAGAAATTTCTGCATGTTAAAATGAGAGACGTGTTGATATTACGGTGTTTTTTCAGAGTATAGACACACTGGAAATGTGTAACACTCCTGGATGATCAGTGGCCCCAAGCACAGAGGTAGTAATAGATTTGGTTATTTGGAAAGAAAGTGTCTCAGTTAAAGATGTTTTTGCTGATATCAGGGAATGTGCTTAATCCTGCAAGAGAGCTTTTGCAAAACAACCATTGAAACAAGAACTAGTACTGGGATAGGCAGGGAGTGCTAATGAGAGTGAATCCTTGAGCAAGGGATTCTCTAGGGCAGCTGGCATGTGGGGAAGCATGGAGTGATGTCTGATGAACTGGAAGGATCATCTGGAAGGACAGAAGTAACCCCCACTGCTGTTGGTGTCACCACGTGGTGGCAGGAGGGTCCATGGTGCAGAAACCTGGAGCTCAGAGATCACAGACTCATACCCCAAAACTGGAAATGAAGAATTCCTGCCAGGAGGGGAATAACTGGCTGGTGTAACAATTGCTGGCTGAAGGAATTGGAGGATTGAATAGTTGCTGCAATGATTTAGGTAAGGAGTATTTATTGTAGTTCATTCTGTTTTATCACCATGTTGTCCTTGTCTCCCATCCAAAGTCCTGTTTAAGATGCAGTTTTTTCTGTCTGCTGTTGGTAAGCAGGGAGGGTGAGCACTTAAGGCAGTTAAGATTAATTTTCTCAGATTCTAGCTGGGTACCTAAACCAAGGCCTGTTGTCTTCTAAAATCTGAACACAGCCAAATTCAGTTTCTGTCATGTTGGAACCACGAAAATATGGGACATCTGATAAAAGCTTCAAGTTTTGATCTGTTCCTCTATTTTCTGTTGTTGTTGGTTTTGGTTTTTGTTCTTTTTTTTATAAAGAGAGTAAATTCCTCAACACTACTTTGTTCATGTTCCAGTCCTGAATCCTCACAGTAGAAACAAATAAAATTTTAAGCATCTTAACATAAACCACTTGGCTGCCTCAAATACTGTCAATGAAAAAGGCTCTTTCTGTCTCTTTGCAGCACTGCCAGAATATTTGGTGCAGATTTTATCATTTGAGTGACCCAGATGTAAAGAATTAAAGTATGGCCTAGAGTTCTGTGCACCCCCTGAAGAGCTGTGGATGCAGCACTGAGTGCAGAGCGTCATTTGTTATTATGATTTGGCTGAATCATTCCCCATTCCTGTGGGAGTTAGAGCAGGCAGTGCTTGGTAAAGCTACTAGTCAGTCATGCCAGAAGTCTTGTTATGATTTTCTAAGGTTTCAGGTGGTGATTTTTTTTCTGTAGTTAGGTATTTTCCAAATGATCATCTGTCTAATGCAGCCCTCAGGTTCACAGAGGCCACTGGCTAGGGCAGGGGTCAGACCAGCATTTTGCTCACTGCTGCCCACATCTACCAACAACAATGTTCTATCCCCTGCAGTGCCTGCCCTCTCATCAGGACAAGGCCATTTCCCCCCTCTTCTTTTCTGAAATAAATGTTCAGTTCACTTGCCAGGAATCTAGAGGACCTTTCCTCGCATCCCCACAGATAGATTTTACAAGTGCTGCTTTTTATGACCACCTGAGGCACCAGAACAGGTTTCCCAGGGAAGCTGTGAATGCCCCATCCCTGGCAGTGTTCAAGGCCAGGCTGGGTGGAGCTCTGAGCAACCTGATCTAGTGGAAGGTGTCCCCGCCCATGGTAGGGGGTTGGAACCAGGTGATTTTTAAGGTCCCTCCCGACCCGAACTCTTGTATGACTTTATGACTCACTTTTATTAGCCATAACTTCTCATCTGGAGCAGCAGTTTAAAGGAAAAAGAAACTTTCAGAGCTGAAAGTGTGTGTTACCTTCACTCTCCCCTTCCCTGTGCCACTCAGTACATCTCATAGTGCTGAGGCATTTAACCTCTTTTGAATTGTGGGTAGAATGTGAGAAGAGCAGAGGTCACTGACTGGAAATATGCTGCTCCATCTCTGCACTTTATGGCCTAAAAAGGCAAAGAGGCCTGCAGTAAATGTCTTTTCCTAGATTGTATCAATAAGTGATCCCTTTTTGCTAAAAAAGAATATTTCCTCTCCCATAATAAAACTGCGAAGTTGTCTTTGTTTCATTTTTCAGCCATAGTTGCTTCCTGTAATTATCAGTGAGTAAGAAATTAACTTCCTTTTCTCTGGCAATGCCAAAAGAACATTTTTCATCTATTTGCTTTGGACAGTAAAATGTAATTTGTTCAGTTGCTCTTTTTAATGTTTGTGCATTAACAAAACCTGCGTGTCATCAGTTACCACCTTAATGCCTTACTGCTGAAGTCCAGGAGAAAAATGATTAATTCCTAAATTTCAGTTTGGGAAGCTGGTTTTCTCAGTTCCCAGCAAGGGCCTCTGTGAATTCTGGCAGTGCCCAGCAGCATTGTTTGCAAAGCAGAGACTTGCTGTTTAGCAAATGGGCAGGGGTGAGCAGTGCATCATCCGGCTTTGAAACACTTTTCAGTGTTTCTGATACAAATGGGGGTATGACCAGGACCCTACCAGAAGACAAGTCTTGTTTGTCTCTGCTTGCACCTTACCCCAGCAGTTAGCCAAGGTCTTAATGTGGTGACCAGGACAGGGTGATTTCTCTCTGTAGCTTTTTCTATACAGCTTTGCCTTCCTTGAGACAGATGCACTGTGTCAGGCAGGGTAGTGGCCATTAGAAAACAAAGCTGATGCTGTTTTCTGCTGTTTCTATGCTACTGCTACCCATTTCATAGGATTTGTATTGCTTGTAGTCTGGGTTGACATTTTAATAACCATTTAGAAACCTCAATGACCTTTTAATTGTCTGCATTATCCTTTGTGTATAAACCTGACATTTTGAAAGAACAAAAGAATACAGCTGTGGGCCTGTAAACAAGGGTGGGCTTTTTATTTTTATGCCATCTGCTTTCACTGTTGCTGTCATCATCTTAGTGATGTGGAAGTAATAGACTGCTGTTTTTGCATCATCTGTGAGGAGAAAAGCGTTTACTCATTGTTCATCTTACCTTTTCCATTTTGATTTGTCCTTGCATCTTAAGCATCCCTTTTCTCCCTTCTCTGACAGTTACATTAAGCATCATTTGAATTCCAGGCTAGCTCATTATTGACAGTTGACTAAAGACTTAAATAATTCAGGGGCTTTAAGGGAAAACAAAAGGAGATGTTCAGGAAACCATTGTCTGAGCCATCCTGTATCCCTCAGTCTTTGTGTTAGAGCTGTTTTAATTTATTGGCTGCTCAAGGGCAATTTCTGAATTATAATCGGGCTCCTGACACTCATTGAAACATCATCCATGTGGGTTCATAACAAATGAGAGAGTCTCTCACAGCACATGAAGTTATATTTCTGCTGTATTGTCCAATTTATTTGTGTCCTTTGTTATTTAGGGAATATTTACTGGAAATTGTTTATGGGCATAAGGGAAAGTTGAAAAGCAACACTGGCCTATAACTGTTTGTTTGACTTTATTGAATTATGCCTGTGAAGTGCATTTAAAATGTAACTGAAAAAAGCTGCATCTGCTTTAAAATTTTGACTTGATAGTGGACATTCTCCTTTGCTTTTGCAAAAGTTATTTGGTAGAAACCTGCTACATATTTTAGAGGAGTGAATTGCAAGTGGCATCGATGTGGTGGATATTTTTCATTTCAGTTGCTGTTTCCCATTTGTATTTTGTATTTTTAAATTGCATTCCTTTTAGGAAGATCACCACATGAAGGTACACAAAGTGCAAGAACTAGATCAAAATATGTAAATGTCTGTCTTAGGCAGACACTTCACAGCAAATTTTAGTGCTTTTTGGTAGGAACTGAATGAGGTCATTTAACAAACACAATTCTACCTGGATGAAAACAAGTGCATAAGATTTTTCCCCAGTATAGGAAGATTCCCTGGAAAAATTCTGGACCTTTTGATAGAAGTCACCAGCAAGTCATCCTTTCTTACCTCTCACAGTTGGGTCCGGCATAGTTTTCCTTGCAGACACAACGCACGCTTCCACTTTTTCTGTAACAGGAGACTGCAAAGCTGGAATTTCATTAGGATGAATAGTTAGAACACCAGGCAATGACACTTGGGAATGTTCCTTTGTTACAGTATGGACATTTGTCAATGTGAACTCTGGCTCTTGGTTGTTCATTGCTGAATGGGTGTTAAGCTCTCTACATAATTTATATTATACTCTTATTTGCACTTCAAAGTACTTTAGGAAGCACTAATTAGTGCTAAAAGAAGTATGGAGCTATATAAATACGGATGTATATGTGTGAAAGTTGTTGTCTTGCAGTGTAAATCAGACACATCTTCAGGTTTTGATACACACTTTAGATAAGGGACTTAAGATAAATGTGTATGTCATGTGAACCTGTCTAATTGCTTCCTGTCTATCATCCCAAGGGCTAAAATACTGTTTGTGGAAGATACTGCAGTGAGCAGTTCAAAAATTGAGATTCTGGAATAGGTGCAGCAGTTTCCTGTGCAAATCCTACAGTTTTTCTCAAATTCCAGTCTGGAAGTTCCTAGTGGTGAAAACTGACTTCAGTAATGCTGTCCTCATTCAGAGTAACTCAGTTTACAGTAACTAAGGCTGCTTTACCATCTTTCCAAGTAAGATGGAAAGAATCTGTGTCCTCTTCTGAGACCAACGTGCTCAGTAGTGATGCTGACTGCAGTAATGGCTTGGGCTGTAATTTCTGCTGCCGCAGTTCTAAATTGTGGATTCCCTGGTTTTCTTATGTTTTCAGGATTTAACAAATGTTTAAGTAAATATGAGACCCAAGAAACAGCAGTAGCCAGATGTGCAAAGTGCAAATTTTATATGCATTTCAAACACGGTGATGGACATGGCTTAAATAAATTTACAGGAAAAAAAGAGAGATACAATCCTAAGATGTTTCTAGTTAGTTTGGAACATGTGTAAATAAATTTCTGCTAACTCTAGAATGCAACCAGAGTAGTGAATGGCAGCAGTTTCTAGCTGCAGGCCCATGGTTGCTAAAACACAGCTCCTCAGTCATATGGTGCTGAGCAGCTGTGGCTGGGTTGCATCCATTTCACACAGCACAAAAGACTCAAAGCAATGGGAAATGGATGATCCCTGCACTGCTTGTTCCAGGAAAAAACAGCACTGAAAGGTGACGAGAATTCCTGCATAATTTCAGCTCCTACCAGCATTTCTCAACTGGTTGGACAACCAGAGACAAAAAATCTGTCTGGATCTCTGCTGTTTCAAAACATTTGATATAACCAGAGAGAACATAAAATGAGATTCTTCTCACAGAATTTACAAATTAACTGCTGTGCGACTTTTACAAGAACATGTTGAGAAAGTCATAATAGTTTGGCAGGCTTCCTCTTTAACAAAGTCTAATTCCTTCACGTAGTTGTAAAAACCACATTGTGGATCTGAGTTATGAAGTAAGACTGAAATCTTCCTCAAGTTTTATACTCTTTGTGAACTTTTAGGGGGGAAAAAGGCTTTATAATTCCCTTGAGTTTGAAGAGAAGTAACATCTGCTGGACTGTGAAACAACCTCCATCCTCTTTTTTTTTTTGTTCCAAAGAGATGACATTACACTTCATGTGTAATGTCCAAAAGTTACTCCAAAAGTTCCCAGGATGAAGATAAGTCTGGTCAGAAAATCTGCTGAATTCCTGGAAAAAATATCTATCTGGTTAGTCTGTCAGTTTACAGATTCGGTATTCTATTTCCAAAGTAAAACAGAGTGCAAAAAAACATCCTTTGGGTGTTCTTTTTTTAAGCCATTTAATGCTTCTCTGCTTCTGGTAGAGTTATTATTTTGCCTTACTCTTTATATGTAGTAGGATTAATGAAAGAAAATTGAAAAAAACAACTAATAAAGAACACTTTTTCTTTGAATTTAGTTCAGCTTTAGTAAAGCTTAATGTTGCGCAATTATTTTTTGCCTGTTCCAGCTGAAGACCATTTCTGTGGTCAGGTCTCTCATGCAAGAAGCTAAACAGGCAATTTTTGCACATTATTTAAATAGGGGTAAGAAGCAATTTGGGATGGGATGTTGCTTTAATTACTACCTTCAGGACTTTTCTGAGGAGAAACCAAGGAAGTGAAGTGGATTTTTACTGACATGGTTTCAAAGGACATACAATGTTGTAGAACATAGAGTATTCTGAGACGAAGGGACCCTTGAGATTCATCAAGTCCAAGCCATGTATTGCTGCTAATATTGAGGCATCTGCATTCAGGTTTCTTGCAACATTTGTTCTCCTTTCCCAATCCCATGTTCCTGAGTTTTGTGTTTGGGGTTTCCTTCTCTTTAGTGGTTTGGAATACGAGAGGCATAATGTCCCTAGCTAAGGAGCATGCTGAAACAGGGAATGCTCCTTGGCCTCTGCTTCCCTCTCCCACAGCACTGGCAGAGAAAGGCTGCAGCCCTAGTCCCTGCTGGTCCCACTGCACTGAGCCCTGCTCTGTGGCTCTTGGGGAGAGCCTGCTGGAGAACCTCTGCAGAGCCTGGTGGGCTGCGGGGTGAAGCAGGCTCTGGGTGAATGCAGAGCCAGTCATGCATGTCAAATTGTCAAATTGAGCTGTAGGGAGCAGAGACCAGAGCTTGACTGACTGACCTTGCTTGGTAGAGCCTGAGGCTCCTGTGGTAGTGCCTCACGCATGTGCAGCCCAGGTTGTGGCCCAGCGAGCAGCTTCTTACCCTGAAGTGGCTACTCTGTGCCCAACAGGTTACAAAAAACACTTTGCCAAGGAAAAAGCACTGCTCCTGACTGTTGCATTTCTAATTTTTTCAGGCATTACAGCTGCTACTGAAACTGGAAGAAACAATCTGCTTCATCTGCAAGCTTGGCTCACTCTAAGCCTTTTTACATGTGAGCAAAGTCAGGTTCTTCCACTGTCTCTGAAGGATTTTCCCTGTAATCCAGGCAAAGCTGAAGTTTTTAAACAATAGCTGCTCTTCACCCCATGGCCCTTCTCACATGTCTGCAGTTCACTGCAAAAGCCAAAAAGGGATCTGTGGAAATTTGGCCAGAGTGATTTTGTTCCTTTGCCAGTTTGAGCCCTGAGAAGCTGAGCAAAACGCTGCTCATCCCACCTAAAGGTTGTGTGAGTAATCCTATAGCAACAGCAAACAAACACAGTAAGGACGAAATTCCCTTTGCTGTGAAGTCATGCTGAAAGCAGAATGGGAAACAACAGAAGAGGAATACCTAGCTCCCTGAAAAACAGTGTCAGCCTCTTGTCAACTAATTACTAGCATTTCCCTATGGTGGGATTTGCATAGATACTTCTCTCCCAGAACATGAATCTGAGCAAGAGGAAGTTGGTAATTTCTTTCAGCTGCATTATTGACATGCCACTAATTGTTTCTAAAGGCTGGTTGTGGCTTGTAGTTTTGTATTTTCTTTTATTTTCTTTTTTTTCTTTGACTTGGTCTTGGTTTTCTGTCAGGCTTCAGAGTCCTACCCAAAAGTAGCTGGGCATCAGCTGAAGGGGCACTGTACCTGTCACAGGGTGCTCCAGCACTGTTACTATGCTAACCAGATCCAGCTGCTGTAGATTCAGGGGACTGCAAAGTCATGCTTTTTTTGTGTTTGGTTTTACCCTTCAGGTGACAAGGACTGAACTTTCTGTCTTTTTTTTCTGTCTGTCTCAGCCACGTAAATCTCTGGTGCCACCTTTCCTGAGAATTGTTCTTTAAGAGATTTTTAAAAGCAATCAGGCAACTGAATAATCTCTTCTACATAAAAGGGTGAACTTGAACTTGCTCATTCTCCTCTCTCTTGGTATGAGCATTTAAAGATATTTTGCACCTTCTAAATGAAATGCTGTTTCCTGTGGTTATAAACATGAGCAGCTGGTAGTCCTCTTATTTTCCCCTGTGTTTGTCAAGGGCAGCAGCCTTTGTCTCCTGTATTCAGGAAGAGATGCTGACCCCACCTCGGAAAGGGCCAAAGCCAACCCAGATCAAAGAGGAGCAAAGGCTCTTCACATACTTGGCAAGGCCTGGCAGGGGGCAGGGGCAGGGCTGGCAGAAGGTGGGCACTCCGCTGACCGCGTCGCCAATGAAGCCGTCCGGACACTGCTCGCAGTGCGGTCCTGTTGTGTTCCTCTGGCAGTCCTGCAGAGACAGAGGGTGAAGGGTAAATGGCAGGTGCTGGAACAGAAGTGTCAGAGCTACTCAGGTGTAGCTGCCAGCCCAGTTTCGAACTGAATGTGCCAGAAGGGAAAAATCCCTCTTAATGGCTTCAAAACAAACAAACAAAAAGGTATCTGCTGGTAAA
This sequence comes from Prinia subflava, assembly GCF_021018805.1. Classification (NCBI taxonomy): domain Eukaryota; kingdom Metazoa; phylum Chordata; class Aves; order Passeriformes; family Cisticolidae; genus Prinia; species Prinia subflava. The sequence goes on from NC_086248.1 coordinate 46,749,754, forward strand.
TACTGGCAACAGACTTGAGCCAAGACTCAGGTTTCAGCAAGACTGCTTCTGGGAATTGATGACTGGGAAAGAGCACTGGGAACTGTCTCACCAAGCTACTTTAGAAGAGTAGGAAGGATGCAGAAAAAGTTTCCACTCTTGCAAGTATGCAAGGAATTTTGTAGTGTCCCTGAATCAGAACTCTTCTGTTAGAGGGCTTTGTGTGGACACAGTACAGATGTGAGCAGCTATGCCAAGCTTGAGACAGCAAGGAAGCAGATCCATGGCAGACAGGCGGAGAACTACTCTATCAGTGTGTATTTGCTGTAGGTTTGGCCTAGCTTCCTTGGTTCTTTCCTCTTCTGAGCTAATACCATGGATCATGGAAAGTGCAGACTGAAAGATGTGATTTCCATCCCTGGGAAGATGGCAATGTCTATAATAAAGAAAAAGACATCTGAATACATGAATAATCATTGACTGATTCAGGAACTCCTGCTTCACTATCTGCTGAATAATGGTGCAAATAAGGAAGAGTATGAAGGAGAATCAGAGGATGTAACCTCTCTGGATTCCCACAAAAAGCCAACCAAGTTGCCAGGTTACTTGAAAAAATTTATTTTGCAAACTGAAAGCTGTCAGGGTAGGAAATTAGGGTAGGATATAACAGTAAATTTTCAGTGTGGGAAGAGCCACTGTTCAGATCACCTAAGCCTTGGTGCTGCTATGAGTTTTGTTCGGTATCCACCGTGCCTTACAGAAAATGTAGGCCTGCTCAGCTGTGACAGAGAGGCAGAAGGATGTATTTGGGTTATGTATAATTCAAAAGTTTGTAAATAAGCTGAATGCAATACAAGAGTTCACTCAAAATCTCAAATATAGGACTGAGAGGCACTGACTTGGAAAGGTACCACCCTGCACAAAACATAGATTTCTGCTACTTGTTGCCAGGAGGGAAGAGTACTAGCAGGGACAAAAAGGGATTCCTTAGAAGAATTAATGGGCAAAAGATTTATAAATGGATATTCCAAGGACTCAGGAGGTATGTACCCTGTGACATACTCTAATAGAGCAGTTGTGGTTTATGGTGAAGCACAAAACAGAGACTTGAGAAACGGGCCAGTCTAGATTCTCTCCTAGGCTAGACCTCTCACTGCCTCTGCTGGAGATCACACACGGGCTGCAGAGACATTCAGTCTGGCCCTGCATGGGACCTCTTGTGCTACCTGGCCCAGGAGCTGGGAACTTACAGGAAAGCGGTGTGTGGGATTTCAGGAGTGCTCCAATTGGGAGTGAGCTCCCTAGCCTGGGGCAAGGGGCACCTTGGTGTCTCTGTGGCTGGAACTTCTTCAAGAGCGCTGGGGTGGGGTGGATGAGCTCAGCTAACCCACTGTTCACCTGCAGCAGCTCCTGCTGACTTGAAACTCACTTTCTTCTCCAAACATGGTGTGTTCTTTGAAGAAATGAGTATGAGAAGAGAGGAATGTGATTAGGGAGGACATTTAATGAATATAAATAGTCAAGCTTCACTTGCACAGGCATTCCTAAATTAGTTTTGTATCCATGTACTGTGACTTTGGTTTAGTGGCAGAATTTTGTCCTGGCAACACTGATGTTTTTGGTTTTGCTTGTGAAAACACATCTGATTCTTTTAGCCAATATTTCTTATTTGAATTCCATTAGGAATTCCCAACTAGGACTCATCATTTACAGGCTCAGATTCTTTTTGATTCTAGAAGACTTGTCCTGCTTGCTGCCTACTTTATAGTCATAGAGACCCTATTGTCCAGAAATTATTTTTGTACAAGGCTGTCATTTGGCCACAGAACTCTACAGCAAGTAGAATGTGACGAGTAAAAGGAAAAAAGTCAATTTTTCTTCCATGGATCTTTAAATATATTAACCATTAGTAGTTTTAGAGCTAAAGGTGATTTTACTTAGTCATATTTGCTTTTAGGAATAAAATATTTAGTGTATGGAAAACCCGAAGGTTATGTTAATTAAGAGCCTCTAAAATGAGAGAATACTAGGAGGAAGTTTGAATAGGAGGAAGGGGAGAAGAAGGGAAGAAGTGCACTAATCACAGGGCACATGGTGAGAGCCAGAAGGCTAACGGAAGGCTAATACAGTTTTAAAAATATTTTGCATGTGTCATTATCCAATAAAAAACAGTGTTAATATACCACCAGAGAGACAGGAGAGTGTGGGCACTGAGCACTTGAAGTGCTTGAGCCACTCTGTGTCTGGGCATTGGCAGAGGCCTTGGGTGTGTTTGGTTGTAGCCTACACTGTGTTTGATCAATTCACTTCACCTTGTTTGTCCTCAGCTCTCCAAACAACACATGGGCATTAACAGAGTAAATCTGTTACTGGTTTCCAAAGCTCAAATACAACTGCAGTGAAGAGAGCAAGACAGCAAATGTTGCTCTTTGAATCTGCAGTTTTTCACCTTCTAAACTAAAGGGAAGTGAAAAAGTGCTCTCTTATTCCAGATATCCCATTATCTGAATCTGTGGTTTTCCTCTGGTTGGCTATTATGTAAAGTGACTTTATCTTATTTAGCCAGACAGAACTTCTGTGGGTATTTAGAGCTATATTTTGACAGTGATAGAGAAGTTGTCCTTATATTTTATGTTCCATTATTTTGCAATTTTAGCTAAACTGCTGAGTGCATTAAGCCCCAGACATCTCTGAAGGCAGGGAGAACACCCTCCCTGCAGCTCACGGGTGATTCTCAGCACTGGGTGACACTGGTGTGGTAATTTGATAAAGTGTTCTGCTTCAGTGGATCATTTTGAGTGGATTATCAATAGCAGCCTGGCATCTAAAGGCTTCTGCCTTTAGTCTACGGCATGTAGTCATTCATCCATCAGTACACCAGCAGCTTGTCGGATGATGGAATGGCTGGATTGTGTTTGCCTGTGTAAGAAAATGTCTTCTCTGGTCCTACTACTCTGTTCTGGCACTCTGACTGAGTGCCAACAATCAGTGTGAGCATTTTTACCTGGCTCTTTCTGTAACTATTTGTGCACACATGAAAAGAACATGAAATGGTGTTTTGAGTGGGTGTGGGGGGTGTGCGGTGTTACTTGGAAATGATTGTCAGCACTCAGCTCCTAGACACATTTGATTGGAAAGTAAAGCTGGAACTACTGTTCTGAGAACAAAAACACTTCATGTGATGCAGTTCTTCTCAGTAAATACATTTGTACAAAAATAATAATGAAAAGTTTGTTGATTCTCCTCAGGCAATAGTACTAGGATAAGTTTCCCAGCACAAGACAAATATGCTTGTGTAAATTAATATAGTTGAAAAATCAAGGCATGAATCTGCTCCAACTTCATTTAGGAACCTGAACTTGCAAGAAAAGAGTTCATTCTGATGGTCTTCAAAGGCACCAGCTCCATTAAATCTGCCATTTATGCAGTTTTAGGGAAATTATTTGATCTGAGGAATAACAAAGTGCAATTTAGGCAGTCTGGACCTTCTCCATAGGAAATAGGTAGCAGATTGGTTTTCTGTGTACCCTCTAAAGTTAAAGAAAGACAAGACCTGCCACAGTGGTGCAGAGAACCTGTTAGACACCTAATGTTGGATGTAATGGAGACACTTCAGGGGCAATCAAAATTCAATAGTCAGCTCTGCCTCTGGTGAAGTTAGTACAACAACAAATGTCTGCTAAAAACACAAATACCACCCCCCCCCCCAAAAAAAAACCCCCCACAAACTCAGGGTCTTAAAAATTGTCTGTGAAATCTGAAAAGGTCCTCAAACCTTGACAATCTGATTACTTTGGAGAGGAAAACATACATCTTGCAATGTATGAGGAATTGCCAGTTTGTTTAGCTTTTTTTCTCGCTTATTACTTGTCCTTCTGGGAGACAGTCTTTTAACAACTGTTAATGCAGAAGACTGCACAAGGATAAATAAATTATATAGGTAAAGAGATGCAGGAGGCTTACATGGCTGTGCAGTCTGTATTTGGAGGTAGATTTAGACCTCCCCTCATATATGTTCTCATATCTGAGGTTAAGAACCGCTTAGCATTGTCCATGCCAGCACACCAGAATTTGTTGCTATCCCAAAATAATACTAAAAAGAAGAGTGCAGCATAGGGACTTGAAAGCCAAGAGTTGGACATGTTTTATCTTTTCCATCTATGAGGATGAGGGTTTCAAGCTTTCTCTCTCCAGCCATTGTGGGTGAGATGCAGTGTTTCCAGAATTTTATATGGAAGGAGATGAGGCACTTAAAGTAAACATAAAGTACTGTGCTAAATACTAATTTTTACTAAAGTAAAGACACCTGTCTAAGCAAAGAAAAACAAAAAAAAAAGAAGAAAGAAAATAGCTACAAAACTAATTTCCTTATGTGGTTTGGGTCAAAACACCCCCTCTATGTCAAAGTTTTGATTTGTAGACCTTGTCCGGTAGTGAAGTGGGAGATGATGCCCTCCCAAATGCACCTGGCCTTCTACTTTCTCAACCCATCACTTGTGGTAGCTAACTGTGACAAATGTGTCTGAGCAGGTGGGAGAGCAGCAGCAGCCTCTCCTTGCAGTCCTGGCCTGAGTTCCTTTGTGCCTCTTACACCAGCTCTGCAGGAGTGGAAACAAAGTGGTCACATGTTGGGGGCCACTGCTGCATGTTTTCAACAGTAAACTGGGTAGGACAGCAAATACCAAGTTTAAACATAGCTGAGAGGGAGGGAAATATCTATACCTGAGAAAATGTGTTGACCAACACTAATGTTTTTGACAATTACTGCATTCTCATACTGCATTCTGGTTAGATTGTCAAACATATGTCACCAATTCTGTACAGGTATCTGCAGCCTATCTTTACAGAAGGTGAGCTATAAGCAGCACAGCTCTTTAAGGAAGGCAGAAGTACCTAACGAGCTGGGGAGTTTTGCTAGCTCCCTACTGCTTTTTGCTCGTGCTTGATGGATGGTTGTAGACCCACTGGCAATTCTCCAGACCAGCCTTGGCAACTGTGTGGAACACATTATCCTCTTGGGCAGAACCGCCGAGTCTGTTCCAACTTTTCTGCTCAGCTGTAAGCCCGGGCGCTTAAACACAAATCACTCACACGACAATATGCTCTATTGTAAAAAATTCCATAAAAGGCTGGAAAAGATACCAGTGGATTTATCCTCTCCACTGTTAGGACCATTTGGTCTTTCTTGTTCCAGAATGGCAACATTTTACGTATTTATTTATTTATTTATTTCCTTGTGAGTATTTGGATGCCGTATGTAATGACCGATCAAATATATGGAACAGAAATGATAACAAAACACTTAGAGATTTTTAGGGAGACAACAAGAAATTTACCTTCATTTTCTGCTATAATGCTTTTTCCAGACTTACTTCCTCTGTTCTGTGTTTTCATGCACCAAGGAAGATCTAATCGCCATGAACAGGAGACACCTCGTGTAAGACACTGATAACTCAGTCCAACAAGAATTTTGCCTGGATAATCAGCTTGGTATTTTTAAAGAACTTTCAACCTTTCAATCTGTTTTGTTGTGTTCATTTGGAGTCATTGCCATAGTGTATTGCAGTCACCTCAAGTAACTTGTTTCCCTAGACTGTACAATCAAATTTTTAGATATGGTAAAGCCCTGTGAATTTTACCCCTTTGTACAATCCTATGCAAATATGACTGTTCATTGCTTTACAAAAGCTGTTTCACCTCCATATGCCACTCTTTTCAGAGGTGACCATCACAGCCCATCTGACAATCAGTCATTTGAACATCACTCCCACGTCTGAATTTTCAAGTGTTGAACCCTCAGTGGAGGTGCTCTAAAGCAATAGGTCAGCTGTAGATTGCTGGTGGGGTGCAGTCTGGGGGATGGTGAAGGAGGTAAAATGTTATCTTCCTATCTTACTAGCAGCAAAACATGATGGACTTTATGTAGGGGAAATGCACATCCCTGGGTCTGCAGACGGTCACTTGAAGCTCTTGCAGTTTCACCCACTAAACATCACATACATGCATGTTTCCAAAATCAAAAGCTAGAGCCTCAAAAGAGACCTAATTTTCTTCTCATAGTCAGGACTGAGAAAATTATGTTAAAAATCCAAAGTCCAACATCAGCACAAAGAAATGGTGTTTCTTCCCCTACTGGCATTACATGCATCACCAGGTAGTGTCTTTGGAATGAAGCATTATTTGACATCTGTCTTTTAATATATCATTAGTAGAGCTTACTCTGTGCTGGCTGTTCTTCTAACACTTGGGTGATTTTCTATCCTAACAAAATGGACTGTATGTCTCTTCAGTTTTAGTCACAGGATCACGTGACTGATTTCTGTACCAGTTTTAGGTGGACATCTATGCAAGAAAGACTCTGCAATAATTTCTTCCATCTGGTTACCTAAGGACATTGTTGATTTATTGATTGTGTCATTCAATAAGCTTTTAATGACTTGTAGATTTGATTTCCACTCTATGAGTAAGCTGAGAGAAGTTTTGAAACAGAACCTCAAGATATATATGTCAGCAGAAATTAAAGATATGAGCACTCTACCTTAAGGCATCATTAAAAAGGGTTTAATTTTATTTTATTTTGAATTGAGGGCACAGGCCAATGAAAATTTCATTAATTTGTATGCTGTGAGAACTACATTTGCCAAATTGATTTGAGAGATTTGCATAATATCATGGCCTCAGAGCATCATATGGGGCCTGACCCTTTTTTTTCATCCCTTTTGAAGTAGAGTACTTTTTCCTTTTCGTACTGTCTTGTCCATTTATTCAGGTCTTACAGCTTAGTTATTATTTAGACTATAAAAAAAACCTACCAGTCGAACACAGTGTTATTATTACTTTCATGTTATTATTGCTTCCAGCATTGTTAGCAGAGTTAACTTTAAAAAATGATGTATTTTTTTAATGTTTAAATCATTCTGTTATGTTGATAGACATGCAGATGTAGAAAACTTTAACTTTGGGGAAGATCAATTCTCCTAAAGATTCACTGATAAAGATGTTTTGTATCTCTGGCTGAAGGTTAAGGTAAGATGTGGTTATGGTGGAGAGTCCATAACTGATAAAATTTTAGAACACTGTTGCATCTTGGAAGCAGGGAGATAGCAAGTTCATAATCACAGAAATAGAGGATGACAACAATAATAATGTGGGATAAATACAGATTTAATCCGTAACAGCTCATTAAAAACTAGCTGAATGCAGAAAATCTTGTCTAACTACCAGACGTGGTAATTTCCACTGCAAGAATTATTGGAGTAAGTTGCCTTAAAATTTGACAAGAGAGAGAATGGTGAGCTTTCCATACCATATGGTCCTATCTCTTCACAGGAACTCCCAGCTATGGAGGTATTGACTAATTTCTGCCCCAGCAGGCTTTGGCCGGATCCTTACATGTCCTTCTCCATCTCTCAGGGAAAGCTGCTTTCTCCACTGATTCTAATACAAGTCACATTACCAACCATCAAGTCACCTTTTCCTAAATTGAATTAATTCATTCATCTAATGTGCCTCTTCCTGTTGTAATTCAAGTTACATCTTACTCTCACTAAGCTTTTCTGCCCCCAGGCTTTCTCAGTCACATTTTGCTGTTTACCAATTTCATTACTCTTACAAACTTCTCAGGAAATTTCCGAATCTTCAGGAAGGTCCTGTTACTGCAGTCCCCATGGGCATCTCTTGTTCGGTTTTATGCTTTCAAACCTTTAAACCTCCTTTTCATTCTGCACTTTTCCTCTACCTTTCACTTTTATTTCATTTAAGCCTTTTCATTGTTCCCTTTTATTCAGAAGTAAATGACCTGAGCTTAATGACTTTTAAAGCACTTCAGTTAAGCTTTCAAAGGGCAGTTTGAACTCAAACAGCAAACTAGGGTCTAGCTTTTAGTTTTATTCCTTACTACCTGGCTGGTTCCAAGAGAAGAAATAGGAATGCATATTTACTTTCAGATCATTTCTTCCTGATACTGTAAATTTTCTGCCTTTGTTTGTTTGTTTATTTTGAACCCTTGACTTCAGCCTTATTTTTGTAGAAGATAGGAAACAGGTCTTCTGTTGTGTTTGTAATCCGAGGATATAATCATTTCCTAACTCATATATTCAACTCCAGATGCTCTCTGGTGACTGAAGCAATCAGAAGCAGACGTTTGACTATCTTGTTCCCAAGTCTTCCATCAGAAGTTTCCCCTTGACATCACTGTCACTTGACATTAAGGGGACAATGATCCCATGAGCCAAAAGCCTTGTACATGTGAAAGAGAACAGCTCGGAATGCCTGGTGGTCTAAATCCACTTTTGAAAATTTAATATTAAAAACTAAACCAATATGTGTTCTGCAGAAATCAGCCAGTTCTAAGCACATTACAGTGGCCAAGCCATAGTAATTTTTCCTGTGCTGAACAGCTGCACTGTCTTCTTCCCAGAGAAATAAAAATGGTAGGAAATATGCCATGGAACTTGATTTGATGTATTTGTGTAACTGAAAACTTGATAGTGGTTGCAATGATGCAAACTATGTGAATATTATGAGTCCATTTTATGAAGAGATAAACTGAGGGCAAAGGTTTATGACTTGTCAAAAGTAACACATGGCAGAGCAAGGGGCTCTGGGTTCTACTCCTGCTTTACAAGCCTGCAAAGAATATACTAGTGCCTAGTTCTTGCTATGTGATTTAAATACAGTATTAACTTCCATAATTTTTTGTATTTGTGCCCTGATTGCCCGCTAATAGTTGGGATTAGTTTTACTGGGCTGATTTTTGCTCTGCAGCTACAAATGTTTGACTACTATTACTAACACACAGCTTTCTGTATGAGGTGATTTCGAGTCAGATTGAACATATGGGAAATTTGTAACAGTACCTTGGAATTCAACACACTCTTACCCTGGTGTATTGTTTCAGCCTTCTCATGTTGTTCTTTCACAGCAGGAGACTGCCATGCAGCTGAATTGCTTTGGGTAACACATGTATATACACTCACAGGGGTCACTCACCACTGTAAATTGTTTATATTATACACAGCACTGCATTCATAAAGGGGAGAAAGAAATGTGTTTGAATTTATAAATCCTTTTCTCTCCAGAGGTATACAAAACTCTTTCCATATTTCTGCTGGACTAAAAATTTTCCACGTGCTAACTCTCATGAATGCTGCATGAGGAAAGTGTTTTGAATCTGCAGAGGTAATTTAAGTGAGAATTAATTTTGGCCAGGATAATTCATTAATGTATTGATTTTGGCTGGCCCTACTTATGATCCTTCTTCAGCAAAAAGTTCCTGTGGTACAGACACTGCTTTTGCAGTACTTTGAAACTGAACATTGATGTTAAAAGTCAGGCAATCAGAGAACAGAGGAATTACTTACCACACAGATTCCAGATCCATCAAGGCATCTGTTTGCATTACCATTACAGTTGCAAGGAGAGCATTTTCCTGAGCTGGTACGATAAAATCCTTCTTGGCATCCCTGCAATGAGAAAAAAAAAAGTATTTCCTATGCATATGTAGCTGGAGAGTTAGGTTTGGTGAGAGGGGAGGAAAGCAAGACTACAACCATCAGGTCTCCCCAGAGCACACTGTGCAACCCCATCATAGCAGACCACACACACACTGCTGAACTTGATTCTGTTCTTTCACTCTCTGTCCTGGTGCTTGGTTTTTTGCCTTAAAGTGTTGAAGCTGTCAGCATTCCTGCCTTCATCCTGTCACTGACAAGCTATGGGTGTGGAGCTGGGCAATTCTTACTGCATGTTGTACTAGAGGATGACTTAACCAGAAATCAGAATACTTATTTGGTAAAGAAGGTGTATTTATAGGAAAGAAATAGCTTTTATTGAAAGAAAAGAAAAGAAAAGAAAAGAAAAGAAAAGAAAAGAAAAGAAAAGAAAAGAAAAGAAAAGAAAAGAAAAGAAAAGAAAAGAAAAGAAAAGAAAAGAAAAGAAAAGAAAAGAAAAGAAAAGAAAAGAAAAGAAAAGAAAAGAAAAGAAAAGAAAAGAAAAGAAAAGAAAAGAAAAGAAAAGAAAAAAGAAAATTTACTTTACATCAAAGCTTTGATGAGATTTGGATGAATAACCTATGGGAAACAGAAGCACACCTACAAAGATCAATGGCCTTCTGAATAAATGTATGGCTTTGCCTGTTGTATACAATATAGTAATTTTGGTAACTTACCAAAGCTTAACAAAATGAAAGAGAAATTGTAAATATCTGGATCACCTTCTTGTGAATAATAATTAAAGCAATAATATAAGGGATCAGAAACACAGAGCTGTTAAGGTGGCCTTCAAGGGCTAAAAAATAAAAAGAAAATTAAAGAGGATAATTTTTGTTGTTATGTATAAATTTTTGTTCTTCACTGAGGAACTTTTCCCTCATTATGCAAAGCTGGTGAGACGTAATTGGGCTGACCTAAGGAGCAACCTCTGTTAATTCAGGTACCCTGTGTCACCCTGCTCACCCTCCTGTGTGAGCTCACCCTCACCCTCCTGTCCACTCTCTCTGTGTCACGTGTATCTGAATTTTTGGATCCTAAATATCTCACCCTTGTCTAAGTCTTGCAATATTGTTGCAGAGCTGATATGAAGACAGTGGCATGTCATTTAGCACTCCAAAAATTATTTGCCACACCAGTAGCAGCAGATGTTTCTGCTGTCACTTACAAACAGCATTCCTGAGGTGGCTGTCAGAGCTTAAGGCACACCACTCTGCTGGAATATTTTTTGTGGCTCTCTGTACAGAACTTTTTGTATTCTGTGGCTCTTGAGATCACCTGCTCTTGAAAAAGTAGGAAAAGTGTAAAGCTCAAACAACTCAGAAGGGTGTGTGTCTTCCTGCATTTGTATGAACTGAGAGGCTTCTTACTGTATTGCACTGATAAAATCAGGATTAGGTTTCTTTTGCATCTTCTTATTCCTTATTTTCCTGGGTTGCCCTGAAATCAATGATGAGCAGAAAAATATCTCAGCCCTCACAGCTTCTCATGCCCAGTGTAAGCTACGGCTGGACACCAGGTATGCAGCACCAAATGCAGACCCACACAGTGATACCTCCCCTACCCGCTGGAACTGGCCTGTGAGCAGTGGTGCCAAAGCCCCTGCAGGTGGCTGGGGCTGGCCAGCCCTGGCACTGTGCCATGGCCATGCCACTCCTGGGACCTGCCCTCGCATGCCTGCCTCGTGCTGGAGTTACAGCTGTGCAGCACCGCGTGGCAAGAGCCAGCAATCCTGAGTTCATCCGCGTGTTGACTTCCATTCCCGAGTGTGGGTAGGTCCCTCTATCCAGCCAGACAAGCTGCTCGCTTAGAAAACAGTGTATCTTAGGAGGTGGCTAACAACAGGCTTTAAAAATGAAGTTTAGAAGTGAATCATTGGTCCAATCTTATGCCAGAGAGCTCTGAGAAGCTGATATGAACATAAATGGAAAACTCAGTTGCCTTTACCATTCTTGTGCACAGAATTTTATTTGGTTTGTTTTGGAAACAATTTCTTTGATAATAGCTCCTAGGAAGCAAAGCCTTCGGACAATAGACTCCTTGGGACAGCAAATTCTACTTGTACTGCTTGTTTCTTTCAGTTGTTTAGTCTTTACACAGTGGTAGGGCTGGCTCCCGCCAGACTAAGGATTGCAGCTGAATGATTACCACCACACACTGTGGAAGGGGGACAGTTAGTTTCTAAATTGAAAACAGTCCCAAAGTCTGCCTTTGCAATATTTCTTTCCACCCATACAGATCTAAAGCTTGTTATATTCTCTGATGCATCACAGCTGGTGGGTGGTCCTAGCTGTGTCTGCCCCAAAGCTTTCTTGGTTTTGCAGGCCTAAGCAGAATAACATTTTACCTGAGATAGTGAATATGGACAATGTAAATGTAGGAATTCTTGTAAAGGTGTCTATGAAAATCCTTTAGTCAGCCATAATGATAATTTCATTTATATTTCAAATTATGGTATGCCTGCACTGCAGCCATGAGCAAGCTTCCATCTAGTCCACACACCCAGCAGTACCAAGTTAGTGCAGGTCAGTGCTACATCATTGGTTTGAGGGTAAGGGCAAGGGCTGCACAGACTTTGCTAAGGTCTATTGGGAACCAGTTTACCTCCTATTATTAGCAGACACACTTTTCAGTTCCTCAAGACATCTGCCTCAAGTTTGGGTGCCTCTATTTTCATTGTCAGAGCCCCTCTTCAAAATGAGATATGGGACAGTCATCTGGGTAGTCTTCTTTTTTTTTTTTTTTTTTTTTTTTTTTTTTTTTTTTTTTTTTTTCATATTTTCTTTCCCCTCCCTGTTATTCAATTAATCACAAAAAAACTTGGAATATGTTGGTGCTCACTATTTTAAAACAGTACTTTAAACTGTGGGTTGCATCAATGTAAACCAGAAATGAGGTATTGACAATCAATGTTATGAGGGACAAGGGAAAGAAAGGAAAATGGGATCCAGATTGTTTCCTTTAGGCTCTGAAGTTTTCTCAGGCATTCTCAATTATTGATATATTTTTGTTGCTCCTTGCCCTAGTAGTGATAATGGAGTGATTGGTTGATTGTTCCAGAGCTTGAGCCAGCATTGTATTTATGAAAAAAAGTGTCAGAGTGTTGAGCTAACTGAGGGATTCAAATTGCTGAATGTTCTGGGAGCACAGAATTGTTGCACACAAAGCAGAAACAGGACTGGAACAAAATGGAAATATCCTCCCTACAAAACTGTTATGTAGGCAATTGAGTGAGGGACATTTCCATCCACTGTCTGTTTCTAAATGGTGAAGACAATTAGAAGGCAAAAATGTTAGGTCTGCAATAGCAATTATGTCTTCACAATTATTAGATATTTTTTTTCCCCAAGGGACAAAGTTCGTTCTAGTTCAAGTTGAAAAGTCCAGTCAAATGTTGGTCTTGCTGATCTCCTGAAAATCCCTGCACCCCTGGGGCATTTATTCCCCCCCTCCCACCCTGCATCTGGATTTAATGTTTACATTACTTAAAAACAAGAACCAGCTGCATGCTGAAAGTGCTGGGGAGCCTGTAGTAATTTTCTGCTTCTTCAGACCTTTCTGCTGGTCTGGGTGTAAGATGGGGCTGAAGATGGAAGACAATTCACACACACAGAGTATGAATTTACTCCCATATTATATTCAAGCAGTTCCACCAATTTCATTGTAGCTGTTCCTGATCTGCACCTGTAAATGGAGGGCAGAACCAGGTCCCTCATTCCTTCCCTGCTGCCAGCTCACAGGAGTGGTGCAGCTCTGCTGGGGTGGCTGTTTGCTGTGAACCTGGCTCTTCTGGTTTGTTTTCCCCAGAATAAGAGTGCTGTGCTGGTAACACAGAGTGTTCTCTGTGGACACATCTGCATTGGCCAGCTGAAGAAAGGCAAGGTGTGGTTTCACACTTGTGATTTGATAGACTTGATTTTCCTCCCAATGAGCAAGCCCAGCTCAGGGCATGACATCTGTTAGGATGTGCTCCCAAGAGGCAGTTTTCATAGGACTACCCCTCTGTGGGCAAACACGGGGGGTGATTCAGCACATGGACACAGGCTGCATTATCCTGTTTGACTGCTTTACTCTGTACTTCAGATGTAGCCACTGACTATCATCTAATGGTAAGAAAACATGGCACCTATCTTTAGTCAGTACTGGAACTTGTGTCCTGTGAATATATAAACATACAAAAGCTCTCTTCCATGATAAAAGGCTTGCTTGGATCCTCACCAGTGCTTGTTTCCAGAGTTTCCTCCCAAGTGCTGAGGTACACAAAAGCATGTATATTCAGGGTTAAATGGTCTACATTAGGACACTTCAGCCTTTGTTACATCTGTTATACTATTTTCAGTCCTGGACCAGGAATTTCATCACTTCTGGTCCAAAACAAACCCGGAAGAAAAAGATGATGCTATCCTCCAGGACCATTGTAAAAGAGGAAACAGCTGGTGCACCTGGGGAAGGGAATCTGAGGAACAGCACTCCAAGCAGTGGTCATGGCACATCAGCTGCCAAGTCACTGATAGGGTCAAGTGCTAGTACAGCCTCGTGTGTAGCTCCCAGCAGTGTTATGGTCTTTGCTGCTAGAGAGAGTCCAAAGGTGTGCTTCCTTCCAGGTCTGAGAAGGATCCTCAGGGAGCTACATCAATGTTCAGGCATCAGGGAAAGGTCAAGCTTTATGGTATTAGTAGATTCTCACTACTGAAGAGAAAGGTCTGTTCAGGACAGTAAAAGTGAATGCAACCTGGGCACAGCTGAGCCTGATAAACTCATGGGCTCATGATGAAATGAGAATTAACTTAATTAAGATAATATCCCAGATCTATCTGCAAAAATACAAAGAAGTTCCATCCTGTATTGCAAACACAGTATTCTGTGTAGATGGGTGATTTTTGATGGCAAGAGGAAAAAATGTGCATTTTCTTAGTTTCTGGCAGCCTACCCACGTTACTTCTTCATATGTCAGGAGGTTAGATAAATGACTCTAGCATCACTTGCTACTCAAGTCTTAGAAACTGTTCCTGATCATGTTCATTTAGCCTTCAGTGGAAGGGAATGTAATTAATTCTCATTACCTGTCATCTGGTCTTAGCCAAGTACACACATAGCTATCTCAGGTTAAGCTGACATACCGCAGTTTGTTTACCTGCTGTATCTTGATGCAATTTAATTTGCCATACAGTTTAATTTTGAAAATACATTTGTGCATTCCAGTTTTCATTTTTCTGCAGTCTGATCTCTTCTGTAAAAATGGTAGAAATATTGTCAAAAAAAAACAAACCTAAGGAATTCATAATTCAAGGGGTGTGGAATCTGGCCTGAGAGGCTATCTCTCAGTCAAAACGTTTATGGAGAACTGTGACACATATTGTGAACTATTTGGATAATAACATTTATCACTTGACATAGACTGATTAACAATTTTGGAACTGTAGGACCCTTAGAAGTCCCCATTGTCTCTTATGGAATGAAAGAAATTAAAAAAAAAGAAAAAACCCAAACTCCATTTGAGTGTTATGAAGCTTTGCTTCAGAACACAGGCAAAAGAAAATAGAAAAATGTTGCTCCTCTGATATAACAGGCATCATATCAGCCATAGGTACCTGTAAAACTAGGACACATAAATAATTTAAGTCCATGTTTTGAATGCATTGATGAAAACAATCAGACAAATTGAGTGGAGCAATGTCCCTTCTTGACAACTTCACATCAATATGTAATGTTTATCCATCTGGAAGGAACAGTTTAGACAAACAGAGGTTTGGGACTCAAAGTTATATCAAGTCTCTGAAACTCTACATCTTTTACCATTCAGAAATGAGTAAATACACGAAACCACCTCTATCCATTTTAAAGTCTTTGTCTCTAAAACAGAGACCAGTCTGCTGGAAGAGCATGGCATTACCATGGAAACATCAGCCTTCTGCTCCTTCAAACCCAACCCAAGTATGCTTGCTTTTGTTTATTTGTCTTTGTAAGCAGTATTTGAAATTGGAAGCTACAGTTCTGAGGCCTTTTTGAAGTTTGTTTGCTTAGGCCAACTTGAGATAAATAGCTCATTGCCCTTCCTAAAAATAAAAATGTTTTCCTGCTTGAATATCTCCCAGTACATTCATTTATGTAATTGTTTATTAGAAATAAGAACATTAGAGAAACAAGCCTGAGAAAGTAGTCTTCTAGTGTATATTTGATATTATTTCAGTGTCTCTGGCTTCCTCAGAACAGGTAGTACTCTTTTCCAAAGAGATTGCTGGTTTTGATCACCTATAATAGGGACTTCTCTTTCAATCCCCAGCCAAGAGCTGACAGAAATCCTGCCAAACACTCAGCACTCAGCAGGGGTCACCCAGGCAGTCTGCATGAGCCCTGCAGGCAGCCCCAGGCTGCAGCCCCAGTGCCGCGCTGAGCGGACACAGCTGTGGCCGTGCTGGTGTGAGCCAAGCCGGCCCTGGCAGCTGCCCGCCTGTGTAGGAACCCAAACCACAGCGAGTTCGAGTCATCCTCAGGGAGGCTTCCACACGGGATGCCACGTGGCCAGAAGCCAGCTGGACTCCCGCTGAATGGCTGGATTTCTTGTGTACGGGAATGCGGCTCAATGCGGTCAGCCGTGCCTGCTGCTCTCGCCCGGCTGCGTAGAGGATCGTGGAGGGCAGGTCATGTGTAGGTGCCAGCTCTGCATACAAAGTCCGTGAGATGAACCCTATTGCACGTGTCAGATGTGCTGTGCCTTGTTGAAGTGTCCAGGCTGCAACAGCTGTGCCCCAGATCTGGCCAAACTACTGGGCCCTGTATCCTTGGAGAAGTGCAAAGTCTCCTTAGAGTCTGTTCCACAAGTCAATATGTTTGGGTAGAGAAAGTGGATGGATATAAAAGAAATCTTCTTGTCTGACAGGCCCAACCAATTCTCTCCCTACGTGCTGGAAAGATCTAGCCTAGAAAGAAGAATGACCCCATTCTAAGGATACCTTCTGGTTCCTTCCAAAAGGCACACTAAAAATACTGCTTTGCCAAACAGGGATGTAAATAAACAAAGTATTTGAATCCGTGGACATCCTGTCTTAAAACCACTCTGAACAGGCACAAAATCCATGGCTTATAATGCTTGGAAACGATTAACTACAAAACTGTCTTCTTTACCTTGGACAAATATACAAATACACTTCTGGCATTTCATTCATCAAAAGGTACTGAGGACAGCAAGGTGACTTTTTCATCTGCTTTTCAGCTTGGGACATAATTGACTTCCAGTGCATTTAAACATGGATTTTTAAAAATCCAGTCTTCCAGTTGACTGACGGTCATTAGACCACTTCTTTTCTAATAGACATTTCAAATTGCTCAGGTCAAAGATGTGTTATTCATAAGCGTAGACACAAAGATTTAGTTCTTCTTCAGGCTGCTGGGAAACCTTATGCAAACAAAAAGAGCTGTGATAACACTGCATCCCACTCTCCCGACCCTCCTGCCTTTGGTGACTTGCAGGAGAAACCTCTCTCCATTTGTTGCCAAAATATAAAATCCAGCACATGGACAGAAAGCACTGTGTGCAACTCCAGCTTGGTGTCAGCCCCTCTACTGTTGTGCAGCACACTCAGGAGCCCTGGGGTCTCCTGGGCTCTTTGCCATCTTACGCTGCCAACACGCACTTTATTGATTACAGAAAAGGTGCTTAACTGCTGGAGGTTCAGTTTTGGGTTGAGAACTCAGAATGAGTAGTTTTTAAGAGTAAAAACTTTTCACTGCATGTGGTTTCAAAAGTGTGTGGGTACGAGGGGATGGACAAGGTTAAGTGAGGGAAAGGGACATACCGATATTTGTTCTGCAGGGCCCTGCTGCTGGCTGAAACATGCTGGGTTTTGCCCTGGTCCCAAAGGATTGGATGGGCTTGCATGTTCACTGGAAAACAAAGAAACTGCACTTGCAGCAGAGGGCCAGCAGAAAGGAAAGCCTGCACTCCTTTCTGGCATTTCTGAATGTGTAGGCAGCTGTGCTGAACCCATCAGGGATCAAGTTTACCAACAGATAAGGTTTTTATTAATTAATGTGCCCTGGTGCTCTTCACACCTAGACTTTTCCATATTTTTGGATGAGGATCTCTGTGATGCCAGCTCACCAAAATGCTTTGGGACAAAATATTGACTATAGCTGAGAAACACTGCTAAGAAAATTTTTGGATGCAGTTGAAGTTAGAATTATGCTGTTTTTATGTGTGCCCAGGAGACAGTATGTATTTTACAGGTACATGTACGATATCTGAGCAGTGTGCACCAGCAGGTAATCCATATTTCTAATTTGGCCTAGCTAGCCATGAAAGGCTGACTGTCCACATTTCTTAACTAGGAGAAAACAAATCACTGAACCCAGCACCAGATGCCTCTGTATGGTTTTCCAAAAGAACAGGCCTGCCAGAGATGACTGCATGAAAACAGTACTCATAATATTATTTTCTATTTTGAATATTATTTGTCATTGCTCTTCTTCCTCACAGTTTTTGCCCTCATCTGTTTGACACATGAACACCAGACTGTTCACAGGATCATCAGCAACGTGAAATCAAAAAATGCAAAACAAAGCTCTGCATTTTTTCACGTAATACCTTGTATGAAAGAAGCTTGAGATGGTGGTCTTTGCCTCTCAACAGCTGAAATGGTTGAGATAACAGATGATAACAAAGTGTATTGAAACGCTTTGATTTTATTGCTCCTCCAACAATGCCAGTCATGGCAGGGGTAATTTGGATTATATGATCTTTGAGGTCCCTTCTGACTCTTTACATTCCATGACTCTATGATCTATGGATCCTGACGTGTATGACTTGAGGTAGAATTTATCTAATTAAATTTTCTCTGCTTTGTTTTGTCCTGTTTTTTTGAGACACAAGGGAGAAAATATTTCTAGAAGGTGTCTTTGCCCTCTTTATGTACAAGTGCTTGATGACAGCTCTGATATTGTTCTGTTATTCATACTGCTGCCACATTTTTCCAATAGTAACCATGTAGTTGTGAATCATTTGTTTAATAATTTCTTCTAGACCTTGTGTTCTCAAAATTTGTATGGATTTGAATTCACCAAAGGAGAAGAATACTCCTATGGGCAGAGATTTGTACAATCACAATTTCTTCAAAAGCACAATGAGTACTTGTAGCATTGAGGGGTTTGCTGCAGAGTATGTTCCAATAAGTCTGTTTGTACGTCGTGAGGCATTGGTCAAATCCATGGCTTCTCAGTTGTATTTATAGCTCACCCTAGCTTTTATTTATAGGTTACCTTTTAGTCTTGTCTATATTATATGTCTCTCTTGTTGGCAACGAGGCTTGACTATCATTTAAACAGTCTTACAGTAAATGCCAACCAGATGAGAGGATTGTTCATTGGCCCTTCTTGGGGGAGGCCTCGGTGCTTCTCCTGGGCTGTATCTATTAATGGAGCAACTGAACATTACACTGAGGCCTTTGGATCTCCACCTGCCCCCATTGGCTCCCACAGCCCTTCTGTTGCTGCCTTGTCCTCTACTCCTGCTTGTGTCCTGCCTGTTCTGCTTTCCATTTGTCATCCTACTCCTCTCCTCCTATCCCTGCCTATCCCTGCACCTGATCCCAGCCACTCATCCACTTTATTGCATATGCTTCACCTCTAATCTACAAACACCTCCACAGCAACAGTTTCATTAAAATGTTTGAAATTAATACAACAAAAGATATTCCTTCTTGCTGAACATCAGTGAAACTCGTCACCCTGTTTCTGTGCAGGAGCTGCTCTCTCTCGAATCATGTGCATAAGGATACTGAGACCCAAGAAAATACTTTCTTCTGCTCATGCCTCGTGTGACAATGCACATTTTACTTTCCTTCAGTTCCTCAATCAATAAAATGGAATAATGACCACAGCCACGCAGAACCACAGAATAGCTGAGGCTGGAAGGGACCTCTGGAGGTTGGCTGGTCCAAACAGGGCTGCCTAGAGCCCATTATCTGTACCCAAATGTGCCCAGTGTAATCCATGGCAGAGCACACAATGTAATCCCAGTGTCCCAGCAGAGACACTCCTCAACAGCTTCACGTCTTGTAAGAGAACTAGCCAGAACCGCCTGGAGTACTGGATATCCCCACATGGGCAGACATTTCTGGTAGTTGTGTTTTGCTTGTTCCAGATGCCACAGGGAATATAAAGCTGTTTCTGGACCCAAGGCTTTTCTTAATGCAGTGCTGAAAGATTTTTTTTGTCTTTCAGCTAAAGAGCCATAGTTTGAAGACACTTTGATATTTGCACAGCACCGCTTGGCATTGTGCTGCCCTCCCCATTTTTCCCACCATTCTTTATTAGGGTTAGACCTCACTCTTGTATTTGAGGTAACTTTTATGAGTGACCTGCAATGATTTACTGCCAAAGCATACCAGATACTTGAAAAAGATTAGTCAAAGGGGATAGAGAGAAAGAATTACAGTTCAGAGATAAACTTCCCATGAAAGCTTGAAACTAACCTTGTAAGGGAACTTTTAAGATATTTAAGGAAAATTTGTGTTCTTCATACAAAGAAGAAAACATGAATATAGAAAAATCTATTTGATATGGAAGTTGTTCTTACAAAATATCATCTGTGGCATTTGTTTTTGTTAGATACAATGATGAAAGCATTTTTCTCTTCCCAAAAAAATAAATTAAGAGCAGGAGCTCTTACTCAAGGTATAAAGAACATTAATTTTGCTGGTAACTTCCTCTTTATCTGTCCTGTTATTTTCTCTTAATTTACTATATGCCTTATTTACTATCTTCCTTGACAGGTCTTGGCTAAAGAGGAGATTTCTGTGAGTTCTTCAAACCACTGAGGTAAACTATAACTAATTTTAAAAGTAAAATGCCCTGGTGGTGCCCTTTCACAGAGCTGTCATACTTCATTGTAAGTTATCATTTAAAGAAATAAATGGACTTTAAATTCCCAGACTGTGAGTAATAAATTCAAGATTGTCTTTGTACTTGAACATATAAATCCCTATGGAGTGACATTTCAGAAGGATCTTTGTCTTCCTCTGGAGAATGAGGCCCTCAGAATTTAATAACTGACCTATTGGCCAGACGTGCTCTACCATCAAAGTAATCACAGAGAGAGACTGACAGAAGTTCTGCTCTCCACCATGAGGTACTCCAAAGTGTGCAGGCAAAAGTGAGTACTCTGCAATTTTATTTATTCTCTGTTGATTTTTGCTAAATTTATCTGGGTTCTGAATCCTTGCAAACTAGAGAATTAAAAACAAACAAGCTTGTTCACCAGCTTCCCCTAGGCCTCCAAGCTCTATTTATAATTTCTATAAGCCTTCATTACCTCTGGTCTGCAGTATCAAATTCTTCTGGACAAGAAAGGTCACATTCTAACTATTATTACTGAGAAATGAATTCAGTGTGTGACATCATAGCTAGACAGTTAATTACCCCATTTAATAGGGCACTACAGCTGTTAGGGAACTGTCTACATGCAAAAAGCCACTCTACAGTATTTACCATTTCAAAGGCAGAAACTTCATGCAAATTAGCCATTTGCAATTTCAAATTCATTTTTAAACTGTAAACATTCCTGAGAGGAACACATTTTTTAGCTTAGTCTCCAAATCAATGTTCATGATGGTTTTATAAGCACCCTGGTGTAGTACATTAAGTTCCTGTATTGTTCTTTTAGATTTCTGACATTGTTAACTGTGAAATATTTATTATTCCCAATGTTCCACTGATGCTGTAAATTAGAAATTTACCAGAAAATGGTGAAGAGATTTGTGCACAATGCTGGTAATCTTTTTTTATTCACTTATCGTGACAGGTATCTCAGTTCTAATTGCATTTAATGAGACTGCAAACTAAAGTAATTATTGCACACTAACAAGGTTTCTGGTTTTTTATTTAAATTGCAAATGTAAAAGCAAATTCTTTCCTGCTTAAATTGTTATTCAGTAGATCCCTCCAACATTTTTGCATATTCTTATTTTTTAAACGAAATTCTAACATGAGATACGTTTGATAAAAAAACCTCAGTGAGTGCATTTGCCATAGATCTGAGCAAATTAATGTAATAATGGAGTGTTCTGGATAAGTGATATGAAATGCTCATTAAATCTTTAAATCTGCAGCAGTGTATTTTTGAGAATCTGAGTAATTTGAATCTTCAAACACCAAAATAACGATAAATAAAGAAGTGACACTGGTTGTGAACTTGAAATGTTTTTCAGTATATGAGCTGTTTAATAAGTGTTGAAACAAATGAAGCATGATTTTAAGTTACCAGTGTCCTTTCTGGCATCCCCACTGCATGGATCTCAGTATTGTTCTTTTTTGCCTGCATCCCCAGTGATGGTCCCACCTGAGAGCACAGGGCTGGTCTGGAGCCAGGCACACCACATCTGGCCAGTCTGCAGCTGCTTAAGAGTTTATCTGATGGTTGACTCTAGTCTGGTTTCCCAACTGCTGCTCTGTTAAGCAGCAACTAAACACTAGAAGTTCTCCATCATTTATATATACAGAGGGGTTGAGCTGTCCTCAGAATTTACTGGAAAAGTTGTAGTTGCTTAAGGGACACAGGACAAGACACTTACTTCATTACTTTTTAACTTGAAAACTTCACTTGCTGACTTATCCATGACAATTTGGATTATTTATGTATTACCTGACGAGTTATCAGCTCAGCAGCCTCCAAAAGAGAAGTTTATTTTTGATGATAATAAAGGACAGGTTATGAAGCTGGTGGAAACCTTCTTCCCAAAGATTTAGGTGCAAAGATCAGAGACTGCTAAAACTGAAACTAGCAAGACTGAAACTAGTTGCTACAATTCTAGATAACATACGGCTGGCAGGAAGACACAGAGAAAATGTTTCTTCTGTTTCTCCCTGTGGCACGGCAGAGCTAGCAGTCGGAGACACAGTGAATATGGCTAACCTCCAAACCAATCAGCAAAGCAGAGCATGACGTGCAGGAAAAAATGACAAGGAACCCTCTCCCCAGCCCACTGTCACCCTGTACTCTGATTCCTGGGGTTGGCTGTGTGTGTCTCCACTGCACCAGTGACAAACTCACACAAAAATGAGAAATAGCTGAAAGTCAGATAGGTTTATGCAGAACAACATTATCTTTTACCTTGACCAAGTAATTGTATTAAATTTTTAAAAAATTTCCTGTGTTGAAAAAGTTTCCAGACTGTTATCCCGTCCCCAGCTCAAGTGGAAAACAAACTGCCATTCAGCAACAGAGATGGGGTTGGATCCAACATAAACATATCTCAGCTAGGCATTCTCCATAGAACTGCACAGTCATTTTTTCCATATACAGTGGGAAAGACAAAGCCTCTGCTTAAAAGGCATTCTTCTCTAAAAGGGGGAAGGGCTAAAGTGTTTTAGCTGTCTGGAAGCTGGCTAAGAATCAGAGATTAATACCAGTCTCTAATTTACTTATTAGTGCTGAAAAACTTACTCTTACAGATGCTCACTGTTGGAAATAGAAAATCTGCAGTTGAAAGGGTAGCTGGTTGATTTTCCTCTTTCAAAAAATGCCAAGTTTATTCAATTTACAGGAAAAAGGATAAATCTACATTGTTTCCTCATTAACCACCCTCCACCCAGTCCCCACTTACATGAAATGTACATTCTGAGTCACTGAGGCTCTCAGATAAGTGAGACATAATCAGTTGACAAACTACAGTACTCCCTGAGAGATTTACAGATAGAGACAATGATTTTCAAGGGATGAAAGAGAAAGTGGGCTTTAAAGCAAGAACCAGTGTGCCTGTGGGACAGTGTTAATAATGAGAGGGTAAATCTCTAGCTTCATTTTCCCCCCTTCCAGATTTCTAGTATTTCCTGGTTTGATTTTGCAGCTCTTTAAAATGTTGGAATCACAGCAGAGAAAAAGTGATCTGCTTGACCAATAGCCATAGCATCACTTAAAAGCCTGTTAGAAAGAGACCCAAACCAATGTGAAAATCTTGAAAGATGAAGAGCTTTCATTCATCTCTGCCTCCCAAGGGTGTCCCATGGACAAGACAGATGCTGGGGATGGCTGATGGGAAGATTCCGTGTTTCTGGCAGTTTCCAGAAATATTGCTTTCCCCCTGGATTGTCCTTGCACTTTGCAAATGTGTGGGAAAGGAGTAAGACAGCTCAGCATGGTTAACTTTGTACTGCATGCCTCACATTCAGGATGAAGCTGGGCAGAGCTTGTGCTCTGGAAGGAGAGAGGAAAAGCCAGGGCTGGGGAGAAGGGGTAACCTGCCTCGATCTCTCAGTGCCTCTGGGCTTGTTTCATCACAGAAATAGTCTGAAAATGAAGAAATAAATTTTCTGTTGTCTCAAAGAGAGGGAGGAATCGATGTATCAAGAGAAAAACAATTTCTTTTCTCATCCCTCACAGAAATCCATCACCAAACACCCTGAATTAGCTGGTGCCTTAAAGACCCTGTTGAGCCTCTGCAGCCTATCCTTGTCATTGACTGGAAGTAGAGAGCCACAGCAAATCACAAACTTGCCAAAGGCTGAGCAGGGTACACAAATTTCCCCTGACCTTACACCATGTCTAGACCTCCAATACCTGTTCATCTTCCACTGGATGGATCTGTGCCAGGTACTGGTGCTCTGGAGACCTTGCCAACCCTCAATGGGCCAGGATGTTAGAGCATGAAGGACTCTAATAGCCAGGGTTATGTTATATTTTGTCCTGCCAGCTTTTTAAAAAATTTTTTTCTTTTTTGAGATACTGGATCTGGACAAATGCTTGCTTCCACAAAGTGCTTTTGAGGAAGGGTCCCTGGAGGCAGGAGTGGGGAGCACAGCATAAAGGAGTCATAAGGGCCATCTGTGGCTCTCCATGGGCTACCATCCGGGCTCAGAGGTGGAAAACCACAGTAGGAAACCCTGGGACATACTGGCCTTTCCTTAGCCTTGGCAGAAAAGTCTGCTAGTCTCTTACCACTTAGAATGTCTTTCATGAAAGAGTAAAAAGGTGCATTGTAGGGTGGTAACAGGGTTCTACAGAGCTCAGAAAGTGTCTGGTTTAGGTGCTGGTTTTATATAGCTATTTTTCCACTGGCAGCAATGGTCAAAGATTGAATGAGCTAATTTTTATTCATTTTTTTGAGCAGGGTCAACCAATGGTTCTAAGTCTTACAGTTTTAGTTAAAAAGTCTATTTTTACAGAACATATTTAAAGTTGTTCATCCAGGCAGAGTCTTTTTGTTCACTAATTATTAAATTATGTTTCAAATTAATTAAGGTGTGCTAGTTTCTCTCATACTCCCTGGCTTCCATATGTTGACCTAAACAATAATGTTTTAGTTGTTCTTACAGTCTTGTAAAGTTGAAATAGTAATTTCAAAAATATTTTTCAGTCCTCTCATTCTTTGATTCTTGAATGCTGTGGGTCTAGCACTGTTTCTTGCTGGTTTGTCACACGAGAAAAAAAAAAAAGGAGTTCTAGTATTTATGAAGTATTTATTTCAGGAAAATAACTATATAGAGAATTGCAAAATACAGCTAAAATGGAATGATAAAGCCAGATCATATTTACTGTATCTGTTTTCATTGTTAAATACACACGTTATATGTCCTGAGTGACAGTTAGGAAAATCTCTTTGATATTTTAATGACAAAGAATTAGATTTCAAAAACTTTGGAGCTCTAACAGCTTTGTGTATAATGCTATTCAGCAATTGTTGAATCTTGCATTAGGATGCATAACCCAAACATCCCCAGCTCATGGTGGTGTGTGAAAATGGACTGGGAGCAGATCCAAACATTCAAGAGGACCAATTAAAATATAAAACCCGAAGGGTCTATATTTTGGTATTTGAAATCTAAGTCCAGAAGCAAGCTGTAAATTATCAGTGGCTGCTTATATGTTACTCAGAAACTAGACCTCTTTCACACAGCTCTTGAACACTAGAAGCTCTAATTGTTATCAATTTAAATCAGGCCAAGTTTTCCTTCAGAAAGCAATTCTTTTATTTCTTCTCATGCCCCCTGGAAAAAACTAGACTTTTAATTCCTTCCCTGCTTCCCATGTTGTGAATAGGAGTGGGAATAAAATGCCTTTTATTGGTTTTCACAGCCCAGAATAAGCTTTGGAGCACTTTGCTTGTACTTGCCCAAAACTTTGTGGGAATACACAGCAGTGGAGTTTAAATTCTTTTTTCTGGTGGGTGTTTTATACATCTTGAAATGGAGAAAATTTTCAACGGTATATCTGCTCTGTCTTGTTCTTCCATTTGCTTCAGCTTCCTATGATTCAAAAATTTGGGGACTGGTGGCGCTACTCCAAGCAGCTGATCTTCATTAAAGTTTTGATGAGAAACTTAAGTTGGAATCACAAACATCTGCAGTAAAACTTCCTCCCCACTAATAGATGTTTCTCAGAACATAACCTTGCTGTATCAGAAAAAAACAGCAGCTAGAAATCCAAATTGCCCATTATAGGAGTTAACCTAACATAACCTCAAGGGTCTGAAGTGAATTAATTTAAAGATCTGCTTCTTAAAAGTAGATGCAGTTCACATTAGCTTAAAAGAATATAAAGGTTCCTGTGAAGCTAAAACTCTTTTTGGCTCACACCTCAGGATTAGGTCTTCTGCTGCTTCTTGTAGTACTAGTTTGTTTTGAACAGATTAATGCTACAAGTAAAGATCAAATTGTGGTTTCTCTCAACAGTTTGCAAGATTTTCTGTTCCAACGTTTTTGGGGAAAAGGAGTGAAGACTATTTGGAGATAGTTTGAGTCTTTGTTAAAAGTGGCTGGGACTTATGATTGCTGTCATTTTATATATTTAATGTGAGCCATTTTAGAGAGGTGAGTTTGTCACAAGTCCCATGCTAATCATTGCTTATTACTTTAGAGAGCCAGAGTGCAAACATCTCAAATACTTCTTGCATTTTATCAGCAGCTGCTGGTAAAAGTCAGGTAGGAAAAAATGGTTGTCAACACAATTTAACTTTAACACACAAACTCCATCAGGCAACTTCTGCCTCTTACTTTCTCTTATATTAAATGACTAATTTTGACTTGACTATGATAATTGTTTCCTTTAAAGGACTTTTGCCTCTCTGCCTTTTCCCTGAGCCAAAAACACTGATGCTGGAAACAGTTTTCCTCTTCCATCTGTCCAACAATATCATGCCTTCCTTCACTCTGGGAATTGGCTTCCTGCCCTGTCCCAACTTCATTTTTTTCCTTTACTCCTAAGATTCTTGATTATCTCATTCTTGCTCTAGATTTTTCCTCTCCTTTGTCTTCCTGCTTTAGTTTACTTCCTTTCCCACCATTTACTTCACTTCTTCTTTCCATGGAGGACATTTGAGATTATCCTTTCTTTGGCTTGGCAGATGTCTCCACAGAATGTTTGTCTTCCCTTTCTTCCCCTAATCCTTCCAGCACTCATCTCCTATACTGGTCTCTGGCCTCTTGTAGTCATTTACGTCAGAATGAAATTAATATTTTACTGGATGTTGCCTTACATTCATTTTACATTAAGAAGAGCGACAACAAAGTGTGGATCACAGAGAATCATTTGCTATTCTCTCAAGTGTTTGAAGCCTTGTACCATTTTTTATTCTCACCTAAGACTCTGTAAGGCACTTTCTTCCTTGGGGAAGAAATGAGGAACAAAATCTACACCTATATAATTAAAACCATTATATCACTGGAATTTACAAACACAAATGTCAACGGTGGCAGGCTTCAGACCCAAACAGTAATGTATGACCTGCCTCTTAGTTTAGAGGCATATGTTTGACATATAACTGTTCTCAGAACTTCTGGTTTTCAATTCTACCTCTGTGCCTCACCAAACCTGGAAGTGTCTCACAATTCCCCTTCCTTCTGCTGTGTCCAAACTAGTGAATTGAACACTAAAAAAAAAATCTTTGATGTTTGCCACTTGCTTGTCTGCTTTCATTTGATATCTACCTGTTTTAATTCCTTTGCTTTCACCTCTTATGAATCCTCCTTATAAAATATTTTAATCTATCCTTGTTTAGAAAACCTGATCTCTGACTTTGCGCCACCAGCTCCTGTTGGGTTGCACTGATGAGCTGGATCCAACGCTCTGCACTCACTCTCCTTCTCTCTGTCTCCCTATAGACATCAGGATTCAGCACTGTAACGTCTCCCCACCTCCACTTATTATGTTTGTGAGCCAAGAAGCTTAATTTTCTAAATAGCACACACATACTCTGAGTATTTAAGAGTGCTTTTCATATTGATCTGCCTCTTCATGGATAAACCAACACAAATGAAAAAATCTCCAGTGCTTAATCACTTTTGAAAATTGTAGTTTCAATATAGTCACCTTCAGTTTCCAACTGTTGCATATGCCAAGACCTTAATTTATTAGACTAAAAAACCTATTGTTAATTATTTTTGCCTGTGTATGTACTTACACAATAAGTTCAATTTTTTTTTCTTATCTCCCTCTGAGTTGGCAAATTGGACTGCAGACTCTCCCAGCTACCTTCAAATTTCTAACACTGTAATCCTTCTCATGATACTTTTATGAATCATTTTAATCAATTTATAAGCAATTTTTTTTGGAAGAAGAGACAGATATCTTATTCCATGGTGGTCACTAACAATGGTCCTTAGGTAGGAAATAAAACGTTTCATTGTGTGGAATCTAATCCCGTTAATTTAAACACCTGCTTTTACTGATTTGTAAAGCTGTCCTGAAGCAAGCATCCAACAAAGTCCTTAAGGAGGAAGAGAATCCTTTGAGAATTTCCAGGGAACACCGCTAGGAATTAGAGGCTTAAAAAATCTACTTTCCACTACTGTATAGGGAATTTGGGTTTGTATCTGAAGACAGTCCCTGATTCTGATTGAAACATTTAGGAACAATTTATGTGCCTGATTTAGGTGTTCTGGATCACATAATGATTAAGGATGAGGGCACCAAGGTAGCTGACGTTGCCTGAAGTCCAACTCAGACCCATGGTATTCTCCTCTCTGTGCATGGATACAGCATATCAGCATAGCATTAAGAATATAGTCAGTTCTCTCGTCTTAAGAGGTTTTTATTCAAATCCCAGGGGGAAAAAAAAAGAAGAAAAAAAAGAAGGCAAAGCTCCACATTAACTTTAATTCTGATTTTTTAAACTACTTTTCCAAGTTCCTCCCAGTTTGAGGTTGCCACACAAGGTAAAGGAAGAGGATTGGAAAGCTAAGAAATATTCACTAATATTTATTTACATTAGTCAAGATCTCCTGTTCTCCTATAGGCTCATAATACCAAACTCTTACTGGGACGTAGGATCATCCCACTGGTTAGATCTTGGAAACTCCCACCAGCATGTTTCATGTTGCCCCTGACTGTCACCACAGACCACAATGAAGCCCCATCTGTAGCTTTGTAACTCTGCCATATGAAACTGCCCCCTCTGTATAATTTGGCACTATTTGACATGACTAACAGCCTCTGTCTGCTCAGGAGAGCTGTAGGCCTGAGTCAATATTTGGACGAAGGGGCTGAATCAAACCGCGCTGTGTAAAGGAGTTTACTCTGCGGTTAGCTGTGAGCTGTGGGTTAAGCACTCGTGCTCCTAAAGAGGCTAATTCAATCCTGCTGGGATAACCCTGTTCCTGAGGCTGAGGAAGGGGACGTGAGCTGTGGGAGGGAGAAGCTTGTTGAGGACCAAAAGTAACGTTCCTTCCTTGGGTGACGGACTACCAAACCATCACTCTCCAGCCCCTACATCCACCTCCGGGCTTAAAGCCTGTTCCTCAAACCCTGTGACCAGCCACACACATGGATCAGTGAGTAAGCAGTTTCCCACTGTTACAGAGCCATCCATCCTGTCCCAAAAAAAGCATCCTACTGGGCCTCCTTGGGAATTGCCAAGGAGGTGGGGCCTGAAATATGCAGCTAGAAAGGGGTCCTGAAGTCCCTGCCTCTTCCTCATGAAACCATAACATTCTGCAGCCAAGGGCCTTGGCTTGATGATACCAGGCACTGTCAGCCACTTGTAACATGGGATGCAGAGTCTAAGTGCTGCCATTGCATAGGCTGAAGTAAACTACCAGAGAAAACACCAGTTATTGTGTCTATTATGCTGGCCTAAGGAAAAATTTAGGAAGGATGAAATTGTTGAAGAAACCTAAAGTATCATTCCCCTACAGTGTCCAATATATCTCATAGTGCTTTCCCAAGGTAAAATCTAATATATTTACATGAAGAAAGGTGAACTGTGTCTTTGGGAAAACCATAATATACTATCATATCAAGGAAGACTAATAATCACTTATGCTCATTATCCCATGAAAAACAGCTACAAAACCCATCCAGCTCTTAAGTCAGGCATTTCATTGAGGGATTTTCCATGTTGTAAGCAACAGGTGGCAATGCAGCTTCCTGGGGCTGATCCAAGGCCAGAGGAGAAAATCTGTACATCCCACATCATGAAGGCTGTCCAAAAACAGGGACGGCTCCTGAGAGTCCTTATGCCGAGCAAAGCGTGGTTTAACCTTCAGTTTTCTCACACAGGTCATGTTTCATGCGGACTCTCTGGCAGGGTGGGCAGGCATTTCCTGAGGCTGTCCAGCTGCTTGGAGCAGGGGAATGAGCTCTGCCCAGCCCTGCAGCAACCCTGGCTGTCTGAAGGCTTTATGCACTTATTTCCATGGCTGTTAGTTCTGGCAAGTGGAGGATAGGTGGAAAATCAGCTGTGTGATATTGGAGATTGAGACCTTGATATTGTCACAGTGACACAGCTGTGCTAATCTCACCTCATCTTTGGATGTTATGGTAGAAGAACTACTCTCTCCCTTCCCATGACCTTATGGAACTCAATTAGCCTCCTACTTTGCATCTACCACGCATGAGATATTACCATGTTATGTCCATCGTTCCACTTCCAACCTTACCACCTCCCCCCCCGTATGCTGGAGTAATTTATTATTTCCTCAAACTGTATTTTTGAGTAGCCCACTCCCGATTCAGTGTTACTAAAATGAAGAGTATAAATCAATCCCAAAATAACAGGGGCTGTGGGAAAATTTTCCATTGTCAAATTGCTTCTCAGATCTCTCTAATTTCATTTGTCACTAATCCCAACCACATAATTTTTGGAACTTAAAAACACTGCAGGTGTGTTCTCTGCAGGCAATTTCCTAGATGCATTTGATTTATCATTCCCTGCTTTCACAGTGAAAACAAACTTCTGATTTTGAAGGCAGATAGCATTCAGAGGCAAAAGCACAAACTTCTACTGGACGTAGTTTGCCATCAAAAGACAGACTCTTTTGGGAAATTTCAGTGAATTACAATTGCAGGAATTACAAGGCAAGCAGAGAAGTGTTGTGACAATTAACTCTTGTAAAATAGCTCTGTTTGGATAGGCCTGTTTAGTTATGTTGGCAGGAAAATCAGAGACATGCAAAGCCAGCTTCACTGCAAAGTACAGCAGCTGTCTGCTCACAGCAGGCAGGGCATGTGTACATTTTGAAGTCTGAACTGTACCTCTCCAGTCCCGAAATGCAACATCTCAGACCACCGCCCCCCCCACCCCCAAATCCTCCTGTATCACTTTAAGGCTCAAATGATTAAGGTAACGTTAACCAGATGGGAACTTTGACACAGACAGGTGAAAACAGAAAATTGCAGACACTAGAGAGAGAAGGGAATTACTGTACCTCAGCAAAAGGCACCCAACTTCCAGTAGCTACTGCCTGCTGCTGCCCTCTGATAACAGTGGCTTCTTGCGTGCTGACCGCTGAGCTACCTTCAATGTCAAACTGAAAAACACTTCCCTCACTCGAGGCTGTGCTGGAGGAGAAGCATCTCAAAAAGAATAATACAGGAGAAATGAGAGGCCAGGCGGAGATCAAAGCCATTTCCTCCCCTTACATCCAGCAGTGGTCTTCTAGCGTCTCAGTAATTGTTTACCCTCTTCTGCAATCAGCCCCCCTTGGCTTAGTGGTGCCTCAGTTATTTTAACTTTCTTTCAGCATTCAGATTCCAGATGTGGCACTTCAAGGCAGTCTAACCGGATCCCGATTTAAAAGAGGGGGAAAAAAAGAAAAAAAAAAAAAAGCAAAAGAAGGGAAGAAAAACGCTTTTGCTGCCTCCCTCGTTCTCTCTCCGTGCCTGTGGCTCCTCTTTTTCCCCAGAGGCTCCAGCACAATAACATACAGATGGGCAGTGCTTAAGCAGAGAGTGTCAAACAGAGATTGTATTCCAGGAAAGCACCGCTAGCTCTCCAGCCACCTTATCTCCCCCTGTCAGGATACAGACTGACGCTCCGTTCAGTGCTCTGGCTTCCTTCACATGTTCACATCATTCCCTTTTTTACCTTTCGTGCGGAGACCCTCCCACTCAAACTTTACTGTTCAGAAAGTGAGGTCACCCTTTCCTCCCTCTCCATGCCAACCCCCCACAACTCCATCCCACCGCTCCAAACAAGTCATTGACTCTCCTGACTGTTTATTTTTTAACATCTCCAGTTTATTCAGCTGAAGGCAGAAAGGTGCCAAAATTATTAAAAAAACCCTGCTAGACTAGCCATTCCTTATGTCATGGGGGAGGGGAGGCTGTGGGCGGGAGGAGGAGGAGGAAGAGGAGGAGGGAGACAGCCTGGCTGTGTCATGGGCTAATAGGGCTAAGTGGTTTCTCTAACATGCTTCATTCAGTTCCTTTCCCTGAAGCCCACCTCTCAGCTTCTTGTTGGCTCGTGAAAAAGAGTGTCGTTCACTGTGATTTTGGAAAATGACTTCATTGCTCAGACTCATGGACTTCTATTTACAAAGAGCATTTTGTATTCCTTTTTCAAGAGATGCTTTGTGAGGCCCTAGTAACAAGGCTTGCAGTGTGTATATGAAAGCAAGCTGAATATGTTGCCCACAGCTCACTTCATTTTGTGACTACGTTCTCAAAAAGACAAGACAGTAATCCTGGCTAGATTTTGGGATGAAGTCAGGCTATAATTACACTAATGTTCACTTCTCCAGCCAAGGGGTCAGTACACTGTCCCTCAGTGCAGGGAGTGGTAGCTCCACTGGCCTGTCAGACTTCATTCTTACTTCTTCACAGAAATTGGCTTACCAGGCTTCATCATGAGGGTGGATTCCTTCTTTTTCCCTCCCTTTGCCCTTTCCTTTCTGGTTGAAGGTATTCTGGACCAAGGAAGCAGCCAGTAAACATTTGAGGGTAAAATAAAGAGTTTTGGGGATCTGTTAACTTTCACACACCTGTAGGGACAGTTTGGGGCCCATAAATGCTGTACAGAAGGACATAATGAAGTTCACTGTGAAGAAGCTACCTGATTCAGAAATGGTGTAGCTGAGCAGGCAAGAGCACTCAAGCTTGTGGGACAAAATATTCCCCCAGCAGAGAAGAAAATCCTGTGTGACACAAGTCTATGATGTTCAGGAACAAGGTTAGGAGGAGGAAATAAAAGATACAAATGGTAGTTGAGGGTTATTCTGTCCTGAGAGGAATAGAGGCATCTCCCTGTTGGCTGAACCTGATATGGTGACAAGCACACAGTCGTCCCTGAGCTTGAGGGTGATAAGTCATGGCTGCCAGGACTTTTCTAATTCTTTTTGGTAATGGCAGTCCTGGAAATGGCCTGTAACAGGTCTGAAGCTCAGGAAGCAGAAGACCAGGAAGGCCAGGGAGGCCCCAGGCAGGCTCTCCATGAGCATCCCATTAGGCCTCCTGCTAAAGGGACAGCCTCGAGGTGTAAAGATAATATTAAAGCAGGGCCAGGAAAGAGAACAAAACATCTTGACATTAAGTGATAGAATCACAATTCCCATGGTGGCAGTGGAGATTTTTAACTACCTAATGGATTGTGCAGCAAATTACCATAATAAGTGTGAGAATTCTTTTTTTTTGGGCTGTTTTTGAAAAAACAGCCACCAATCAATCTTCTACACCTGCTCCCAAGCATTTGGCAGCAGGCTGTCCAGCTTGGTAAGTCAGGCTTTAAACTGAAAGACCTGGGGGATGGTGCCCAAAGTGGCAGTGCTCACAACATCACATCCAGGTGGGACAGCAGGCCAGCCCAGCAGAAGCAAATGTTCCTTAGCTGCCTCTTGAGCTGGGAACCAGGAGGCCAACCACCTGAAGGGTATGCATGCCTCTGGTACCCCTCCCGGGGAACTGGCATGCTCCATCACCCCTCTGAAATGCCTGTGCACCAAGGCACACAGAACGGGGTATAAAGATGAGGAATTAGAGGTGTATGAGTGTTCTCAAGGCCATGACTTCATTGCAGATCGAGCCATGGTGGGACAGCTTGCATGACTGG
The DNA here is from genome assembly GCF_021018805.1 of Prinia subflava. NCBI lineage: Eukaryota > Metazoa > Chordata > Aves > Passeriformes > Cisticolidae > Prinia > Prinia subflava. The sequence goes on from NC_086248.1 coordinate 46,783,472, forward strand.
AGGGCTGTCATGGCTGTCCATGTATTTTAAAGAAAGACAGGCCAGCAAGGTGAGGTGGTGGAGTTGCTGTTTATGTGGGAGAACAAATTGAGTAGTTGGAGCTCTGCGTTGGAGTGGAGGAGGAATGAATCAAGAGCTTATGAGTAAGAATTTACTTGGGTGGCACTGTTGTGGGTGTTTACTTAGAGGCCACTTGATCAGGAAGAAGCATCATGGGCCTTGCTCAGTGCAGACCATCTGCACCCTGCACATTCCACTGAGGGGCTTCCTTCAAGTATTCATCTGCTTCACCACAGTAAGAAATACCATTAGAAATGTCATTAAGGATGCTAAGATAACAAGTTCTTCAAGTAAAGCCTGGGATTTTTTGCACATATGTGGCAGGCAACCAAATGAACTTCAGAGTATCATGAAGGTATCTTACCTATTAGGTTATTAATAGCACAAGATACCTGAAACACGTTTACAGAAAACAGAAACTATTATTCTTGAAATGGGCAGAAGTTGCCAAGTGAAAAAAAACATTGCTACCCATCATATTTCCTTATGTAAAATCAGAACAAAGATATTTGTATCACTGTAAAAGTGTTCACCGTGCTAATTTGCAGCAGTTTGAGAGAGGATATATTGTAATTATTGTCAAGATCAAAGTCCTAAAAGGAGGGAGATGTCTGGTTAGTATCTTTGTAAAATCCCATACTGGTCTAAGGCATTAAAAATCTGAGAAATTTCACTATGTGATTCTATATAGCAAAGAAAATACAGAAAACTTCAAATGGTAGAATTATTAAGTAAGGAATAATTTATTCTAAAGAAAGACAAAAAACCAGAACACAGCTCAGAAGATCTGTCTTCCTAAATATATTAGTCCCACACAAGAAAAAATAAGGCCAAAGTCTTTTAAGCAAAAAATATTATGTTTCCCTAAACATCACTATACAGTGGAATGGCTTGCTAAAAACCAATTGCTTACAAAAGCAGTTTTCTGCATTTAATTTTAATTATTTTAAAAGACTGTATTCCTTTTCAAAAAATGCAGATTTGTGTAAAAACTAAAAAACATTAAATGAAATATAAACCTTTAAATATAAATTTATGCTGTGACAGACTTCCAGTTTCTTTATCTTTGGCAGAGATTGTGCAGTTGTGTTACATAAGCAGCCTGAGATTTGGAACAGGACTTCTTCAATATGGCAGGGTGCAGAAACAGGAGTTTCTCCTCCTGTTTTCACTGTATCATCTTCTGTTCTTTTTACAAACTTTTTCTGTTCTTTCCCCAAACTTTAACATTTGGTTTTGATTCATTGTGATAGACAGTGGGACTGATGAAAGACAAAAGGAAGAATCCAGTGGAAGGCTTATTACAAATAACATATTCCAAATTAACCAATCTCAAGCTTTTGTGTGTGGACCACTGGTGGTTTGTCAGTTCCCAGTGGGACATCTGCAAGCAGCCTGTTGAGCTCTAGTTCCAAATGTTACCAGTTGAACATCTGATAATGTTGCATGGTGATCCAATGACAATGTTGACAGCCAACTGACATTTTCCATCCAAAATATTTTAGAACCAGTGTTCAAAGTAGCTTTGCAAAGGTTAGAAGACGTTGGCAGCATATCTATGTATCATCAAGTGAATTAATTATCTACAGTCAGAGACCTGTGGCAATTGAGGGGCATCAAGCAAGAATTTGTTTGTCACAATTTGTGCCGGAGAGAGATGCTAATAGAATTGTAGCTATGCAAAGAAAATCACTTTTTAAAACTTATGTAGTGTGTTTTGGATTATGTCCTACTAGGGGAACTCTCAGTTTGCAGGTAGAAGGTAGAATTTATGCTGTAGGGTTCAAAGATGTCATACTATCAGACTTCAGGTTGTATACATGGTGCAGGGAGACGTAAGGATGTTGTTTGTTTCTTTGCCATACTATTTAAGGTCATCAATTAGTTATTTTCCCACATGAAGACACTTTAAAGCTAACAGCTCTCATCCCTCATGTTATTAGTTACTGGCAACACTGGGATCTGGCTCGTTCCACATTGCTTGCAACCAATCTCATAGTGTTTCTGTGCCATAACACTTGTCACTGCCCAATTGCTCCACTGTAATACTCTTCAGTCATGCCAAAATCTTGCAAATCTGATGGAAATGTAGTACTAAATTCTGTAGTACTACAGTACTAAAGGCAACCTCGTTTACCAAGAAAGATGTCTGAAGGTTTCTACCGCCGGAGTGTAACAGGGAAAGAGTTGCCTCTCTCTCTTGCTAAAAGCCTTTTCCTTGAGAGCTGTATGGACCCTGCAAGATTAGAAATGAACCACAACATACTGGATAACTTGAAAAATCCAACCCACACTGGTTGCCAGAAATCAGTCAGACTCAGAATAGTGTTTCCCCAGTCCAGTGTCTTCTCCCCAGAGGTAACCAATGAGTAATAATAACATTTGCACAAAGTTTTTCAATATGAAAGTCTTTCAGTACTTCTGGTCATTTTTAACAGTCTTATCTGAACCTCCTGGTACTCTTGCTATATCATTATTTCTGTAGAATGGCCCAAACTATAGATGTGCTATACTACCATTAATGATAATATCTACTTAATTCCTTTTGAATTCCAATATTCTGTATTCTTCTGAGACAGCTTGTCTAGCAAATTGCTTAGAGGCTAACAGGTGTTTGCCTAATTGAAGAATGGTACAATTCTACAATTGAAGAATTGTATAAGGGTGCATGAGAAAAGAAACCACCATCATATGCAGGGTTGCACAAATAGCAAAGACTCATGTTAAAAAGTGAACTAGAAGAGGTGGGGTTGGTGAGATGAAGGTGGTGTTTTCAGGGATGGAAGCTGTGCTTCTTGTCTTTTGAGGATAAATTGTTGAATTTTTTCATTTCCTGTTACAATTCTCATGCCATCTTGCAGTGGCAAGAGAACCATTGTAATATTCCAATCATTCAGTTTCTTGTGACCCAGTGTTTTGCTCTGGCACTTTGGCTTGCACATCCAGAACCTAATATTTCCAGATGGTCTCTCGTATAAGTTCTGGGCATGTCTGCTTATTTGTTAAGATAAAATTAGCCAGTACACATCAAGTCAGTCTTTTATAGCCAGTAAAGTGATACCTTTGGTAGAACAAACCAAAATGTTATGAGTTTTTTTTTTTAAAGATACTTTTATAGTAGAATTGTCCCTAATTTTATCAAATATGCATGTAGATTTGTATGAGTCTGGAGGGGAACTTGATTAGGGGGAATAGGACAAGTATGTTTTGCTTGTAGATAATGACAATGCTTAGTATCAGTATCAGTATCAGTATCAGTATCGGTATCGGTATCGGTATCGGTATCGGTATCGGTATCGGTATCGGTATCGGTATCGGTATCGGTATCAGTATCAGTACACACACTGATGGAGAAAGAGATGGCATTTTAGCGTAGCTTGTAGTTTATTTGAGTTGTTGACAGATTTTATAGATAAAAGCAACACATCACATCATACAGAAGAGAATAGGTGGCCCTGGCTAACAATGATCCCACTAAGATTAATCCTTCTCTTAAAGTGAAGACCTGTCCCAAACTCAGATTTCCTTGTATTTCTTCCTTTTGCTCTTCTCCTTGTACATCTTCTCTAAATCTCCAGGAAGGTACTTCTTAACTTGTTAACTCTTCATGATGCCACTTGTGTCCTTACTGCCTCTGAAAATTTATTGGATCAAAACTACAGCAGATCCTTTGTGAGGCTGCTTTTAGTTGCATGGTTCTTCCTGTTGACTTGCCTCCTTCACTGAAACCTCGGACACAAGGGGCTAGCTGTTCTTCCTGGTCAAGACAGGAAGGGTTTACTCTAACAACAACAAGAGCAAAGAAGATTAAAGCAAAAAAAACCTTACTTACTTTACTTCTAAGCAGATATTCTCAAATTGTTTGTGGTACTTATACTCTGATTAACTGACATAGTGCACTCCTCCATAGTGCAGCATTTCCCCATGCATTATGCTTTGATCTAAACTGACCTCTTTCTTCTCAGTCTGGAGTCTTTAAACATTTCCCTTTCTCTTCCCAATTGTTTGTCTAGCTCAAGCTGCATATCATTTTTTTTTTTTAAATTCATTCTCCCTCCTGGGAAGTTTCCCCACCCTTCCTCATCAGTTGTTTGATCATAATAATGGAATATTGGCAAAAGAAAATGAGTTGCATAAAAATCCACACTGAACTTTACAACCTCTGTAGAAGTGCCCATAAAACAGCTTTCCAAAAGTGAAAAAAAGCCCCCACCCAAAAGCCCAGATCCTGGAAAACTGGCTAACAACTCTCCCAAAACCAACACAGAAGTACATATTCCAGCTCACTGCCAAAATACTTCCCATGGATCCTCCTGGGTCAGCACAAAGAAGAAACTGTCTCAGATCCCTTCAAGCTTATCCTCTGCCCTCTAGGGATGTGCTGGTGGCCAAAAAGGAGTATGTCGCCTGCAGCTGACAGCAAGAATGTGATCTAACAGAGAGCTGAAGCAGCAAAGGGCAGCAAAGCCTTGGTGTAAGTTGTTTTCTGGTGAGTTTGGTGGGTTTTGAAGCCTGCTTAAAATTCTGAACTTCCCCTGACATGTCCCTTTGTGTTAGATGCAGCAGAGAGATAGCAGACTTCCAAGAACATTCTTTTCCAACCCGGCACATCCCATAGGAGGGCATCCCAACTCCAGCCAGCTCTGTGTGCTCAGCCATTCCCTTTTTAAGCATTGTACCAGTCTTAAAATTGCTCTGAGCCAGCAGTGCTTGAAAACTAGCCTTAGTTGCCTTGCATAGCAAGCCTAAAATGCAGTCAAAAACTTTTCTACTGTGACGGGAAAAGGAAGGGTTTCCCTATAACACAAACAGTTCAGCTAGGCAGACCCAGACTTACATGTCTTAATTGTTGTATCACACCTACTACCTGTCAGTATGATCTGACAGGGATATTTTCAAATCCTTGGTTTCTCTAGTTCTGACTTTTTTTTTAAGTAGAGGGACCTGTGGAGGTGCTTTGTCTTAGATTATTGTTTTTGGATGCTAAAATGATTTCCCCTGAATGGCCCAGTAAGCAAGGAGGAGGAATAAATTTTGATTACACTCTGCCACCTGTACTCGTGACAGCTTAATTTGTTAATGTCAAGGCTGCAGGCAGTAAATGAATGCTCATGAAAGTCTTGACTATCTGATGAAGGGCACTGGCTAGTATGATGCAATTAGCTGAGCTCATCAATTATGATGGACAGCTGGAGCTCTCCGAGTTTTTCTGAAAGAGCTTAATCAAAGGCATCAGAACAATAGAAGCTCTCTACATGAGAAAGGCAATGAGCTAAGGTAGTTAATTAGATTTTTTCAAAAAATTGTTGTGTTTATTACACTTCCCATTTGGCCTTGACATTTAAGTCTCAACCACAAGTGAACATTACTGTACCGCTGATTTCACTGCAATCAAAACCAGTTTTAGTTTGCATAATAAGCTGAAAGTATTTGTTTGAAACTAAGACCTACAATAAAATCCCCTGAAAATCCTCACACAATTTTGCAGGAATTTCATATTTTCTCTTAAAAGCAAGGGTGGTGAAAGTTATTTTCATGTACAGTAAACACTGTTTTTCAGATTTTTTTCAGAAACTTTTTTGTATTTTGTTGTTATTTTCGCCCTGGCCAACTGACAGATTCAATAGAGTAACAAAACAATTCCCTTTGACAGGAGGCACAATCCCAGCTCACCCAACTTGTCTGTTAGCAGCAGAGCTGGCTGAGCAGCTGTCCCCTGTCCCGCTGCCAGGAAATGCTGACAGCAACAGCTACACCATTTCAGCTGCTAACTGGCTCCATAGCAAGTTTTGATGGCTAATGAATTGCGTAAGTGCTGCCCAGATCTGTCCAGATCTGAGGAAAAAGAACAGCAGCTTTGGGATGTCGGCTGTTTTGAGAGAGACCCAGCACCACAGAAAGTTTCTTTCAAATGCGTGGGTCACACTCTGTCCGCAGTGACTTTACTCGGTGCCACAAGTCAAATCAAACATGCTGTGTTTTCTGGTAAAGCAGAATGAAAAAGAGTTTAGGAGACACCAGCACCTTTCAGCTGGCACAGAGTGTTTTGCTATGACAGCAGCCAGCCACGATGGAGCCAACAGACAGAGCAGTGTGCATGCATGTTGAAAATTGGCTGATTTAGTTGCTTACCCACACGAACAAATGAATCCTGGTAGCTCCCTAATTGCCAAGCTATTAGCTATGCAGTCAGGCAGCTCCAAGATTAAGTAAGTCCCTTCAGCTTTAGACACTTGCTTTCATAGCTGTGAGGACATCCACGTTGCTTTGTCCACTCCTATTAAGCTGTGGGAGATCCGAATGTGTACGCATGTGTACAGGCATTGTGCAGATCCCTGAGCACAGCAGTGCTGAGAGGGAACTGCCCTTAGGTGCACAGCCTGTGTGCATGACCAGGGACAGCTGATTCTCCTCTGGTGTCTCAGGCAGACTTTATCTGTAACAGGAAAGGTCATTGGCCTTCCAGAAGAATCAGACACTTGGTGGCTTTTTCTAAGCAGCAGAAAGTTATTAACTTAAACCAGGGTGGTCACAAATGTGATGTGGTGTTTTAAAGGCAAATCTGCTACACACTGATGAAGGTACAAGCTCTTGTTTTTGGGGAAAACTGCCCTTTTGATGTCTCCTCAATTGTGCATTGGAAGTTTAGACCTGCTGGGAAGGTCTCACAGCTAGATACCTGACATTTTGAGAAACACTGGACTGTTTACATACCTTTGAAAACATTTTTTTTGATTTATCTAAGCTCTGAGCTCAGCTTATTCACCTGGGCTGGGCTGACAACACCTTTGGAAAAACTTCTCTTCATAATTAAGGTGAAGGATGTGACACGTCTCACTTCTGAACTGCAAGTGTTTAACAGTCCTAATAAAAGGGTCATCCTTGTCTGTACTGGGTCTGTACTGTAAACCAGTCTGTAACTGCAGGCTATCAGGCCAGCTGGAATCACAGCCTTTAACCTGTGATGAGTGTGGATGCATGCCACTTGCATTCCAGTCTCAGTGCTCCCCTTGTGCTCCCCACAGAGCTCTTTGCCATGTGCTGTGTGAGCGGAGCAATCTAGTCAAGCTACCATCTGTAGTGTGGAAGCAGGCAGGAGCAGAAGACACACACACACAGAATCAAGTGACTTCACCAGTGATTCAATTCTACACTGTAAGATATAGCCAGACTTTTCAGGTTCTGTATTTTACAAGCAACACCAGTAGGTATGTCCTAGTCCTCCTGGTTCAGAGTCTACTGGATCATTCCATCTGTGTCTCCATAACATCAGCCATTATCCTCATAATTGATGGGAAGTTCAAACGAGGCTTGTGTAGCCAGTATCAATCTGATAACTCCTGACAAAGCTAGAGAATACAAAACAATACCTATTTTTGCTTATGACTAATCTAATACACTTGTCAAAATTCCTGGTATGGAGACAATGGTAAACCCACTAGCACTTTGATGCCATTTCCATCGTGGTTTTCACAGAAAGCAACACTTTCTTTAGTGTCTATCATTAGTTTCCATAGCTGAAAAATTACTTCTAGCTGCCAAAAATTTTTCTTTCATTATAATTTTATTCTTACTTGCAGGTGCAAAAGGCTATCTTTAAGCTTCTATTTCCTACTTTCTGTTTTTTTAGTTGACAAGCAGAGGTAGAGCTTTAGACTGCTTTCTGTTTCTGTGACAATCTTTCATGATCTTTCTCTAGCTCCAGATCTTTTCAGGGTTTACAAGTGCTTGAACCAGACAATACAGTGGTTTCTTATATTTTACTGGTGTGACAGGAATATTCATGGCTGCTGCAGTGGCTGCACTTTTTTCATCCATAGCAGCAAACACCACACTTGAGTACTTTGGAAATGGACTCTGTTTTCATGCAAATCCTATGATTTGCATGAAAGACTGGATTGTTCATACAGGTCATCAAATTTAACAAAGGAAACTTCCCTTTTTGATTGCATTTGCAGAAAGGCAAAAATAGTTGCTGTGGGCCTCATACTGTGACTTCTCAGTTCTTGCTGGGGCAAAGCAGTTTTTCCTGTGGATCCAATTATGATATCTAGAAGTCTTTTGTTTTCCAGTTTCCATGAGACACTCCAGTCTGAGTCCTCTCTTGGAGCAGTTGATTTTAACATTGTTCATCATGCAAGATCCTTCCCTTTTTGATTCTTTTGCCTGCTTATTATATTCACACCCTCTCCTGGATCACTATGTGACTTCTTTGATCTGAGGATGTTATTCTGTGCTAAGATGCTCCCTCAGTAAGCTTTCTTTGATGCAGCAAAACCAGAGAGTTTAAATAAAGATTTTAAGAGCAGGAAGTTTTGACTGCTATCTGGCAGGAGATGTCCAAATTTTGGGGTTACATTTTGAGGCTTTAGGCTGGATTTCACAGTTTTTGGACTTGAGCATTTGCACTGAAAGTTCAGCTCTGGAATCTCTGTCTTGTTGCCCACCTGTAGCTGGTTAATGGTGAATTTTGGCTAACCTGGGTTTGCTTGTGGTAACCTAAAGTTATTGCTCTTGACAGCAGAGAAAAAAACCAAGCAAAATATGAGCAACTGGGTTTTAAACTTTCATTACAAATTTACCATGCAGTTTTAATAGTGCTATCAGGAACAGAAAATTGTGTCATGAAAGGAAAAGAAGAATCTTTCCATGGGTTTCCTTAGGGCCTCTTAAAAACAGATTTATAGAACTTTTCCTTTTTTATAGAATTATATGGGATAATTAAAGACCCCAAACCATTGAAAACAAAAGGAAAATGCTCTGGCAGGTCTTTTCATGAGTAGTTTCTGAACAAACTTGCTATGTATTTACATAGGTCTGCTGACAATTTCATGGTGGTTTAGTCCAATAGAACTGTTCAACACGATGAATGTGATAAGCAGAATACACTGAATGCAGTCATCAAATGTCAGTTTAGTCAGATTCTTACTGTGCTGCTCCCACTCTTTCACCTAACTTCCTTTAAGTCTTATTTTCAAAGCCCCTGAGAATTTATGCTGACCTAAGTCCATGCGCTGGTGCTCGCCTTTTTCTGATGCCGTAGTGAGCCCGTTCAGGGAGCTGAAGAGGAAAGAAGACCAACCCTGCAAAGCATAGCAAATTGTTTTCAGTTCATGTGGCTCCCTGAACTTGGTTGCTAAGAGATCAGCAAGCACTACTGCTAGTGCAAGTTTAATGAATAGTCTAGGAAAAAAAGCTATATTTCAGGAGCGGGGTATCCTAAATCTTACCTGATCCCTGGCTTCTAAATGAAGGGATCATTCAGAAACATTGTTCAGGATTCATCAATTTCTTTACTCAAATAACTTGCATGTCTTTTTCCCAAATGCAGAGTTTGTTGGGCTTCATTAACACACACTTTGGTGAAATAAAATGCAAACCAAATAGCTGAACTGACTTAATGGATAACTACATGTCAGTAAGAAAATGTAGGTAAAGTGTTTGAAAATATGACAAGACTGCGATCTTTTAACCAGGTCATGTGGGTCATTTAATAGTTATGCCAAATGAACAGAGAATGTGATGTCTTGACCCTTCTGGAATCCATAGGAATTTTTTTATTTACTTGAACCAGGATTTGACTGCAAAGATATTTTCTTACAACATAAAACAAAGACCAGAGTTCACTCTGTCTGAATTTAGAATGGCCAAATAGTTGAATATACAAATATATCTGTATAAAAAGGGCTCACAAATGAAAAAAAAAAAAAAGAAAAAAAAAAAGAAAAAAAGAAAAAAAAAAGAAAAAAAGTGGATTAAAAAAACTTTCTAAAATCTTCTAGAATCAAATCAGAATACATTAAATATCTACATGTTGATCATTGTTACATGTAGTCCAAGAAAATTATGTTCAGGAGGAAATCAATGTTTTGGGAAATACTCATTTAACCTTAATCTTAATTAATTCATTTTAATGAAAGTTACTCCTTACCTGCTAAAAAAATTGTCTGTATGAATGCAAGACTTTACCAGATGATTTGCTGGAATACGATACAATACAGATGATTAATTTCGGAATTAGCTTTTCTGTATTCTTACATTTACTTGAAAAAAAATCACTGAAAGATTCAAAAATGTGTAAGGAGATTACAAGGCAATGGACAATATCTACTGTCTGACAGAGACAGCTCAGATATTGTGGCTGATCCCTTTCTCTGATAGAACATTTTCAAGGTCAGGCTATTAGTCTGACATAGCATTGATTGTTTGGGCAGAGGAAAAACAACCTTTTCAACACAGCTATGTCAATTTGAATATGAGTAATGTTTCTCAGCACTTAATCTGGGAAAAATTCTCAAAGGTCAAAGCTCCAACGTGGAATAAAAGACAAAGATTCAGAGCAGTTTGGCAGTCAAGACTGAAAGCCAGAGCACAACAGTGCCCCACCAAATGTGATTGATTCTATTAAAAAGAAAAACAACAGAAAGAAAAGAAAAAGATGGTTTTAAACACTGGCTGTATTTAGTGGAGTGTATTGTTGGTGTTCACCCTGTATTAATCCACTGCAGAGACTGTGCCAATACACAACGCTGTTGTTTTTAAAAGCCTAGTGTTTGGCAGCTGTTTTTCTTGTACAAAATTGTAGGGAACTGGGATTACATCTTTTGCACACCCACCAAATGCATTCATTTCCTTTAAGCAGTATTGCAACTTAATTCTCTTATGAAAGGAAGAAGTGGAGGAGGAGGAGGAGGAAGAAGAAGAAGAAGAAGAAGAAGAAGAAAAGAAGAAGAAGAAGAAGAAGAAGAAGAAGAAGAAGAAGAAGAGGAAGAGGAAAAGGAAAATGTCAACACAGAAAAATGCTATGGGTTTAATTTGGTCTATAAAGAGACTTCACATGTCTGGAAGCACAATGGCTCTTTCAGGGCCAAAATTATCCTTGTATGATGACCTTTGAAACAATTGCCAAAAGTTTTAAGAGGGATCATGTCATGGCTTGGAATTGGAATGCGTTTTCAAGTGTAGTGACAGCTTCATTGTTAGCTTTTTCCTGCTACTTCTCTCTGGTTCCTGATGAATTCAGAGAAAGTAGGTATGACAAGAAACTGGAATTTTCCATCATTTAGTGAAGGTCTTCTCCTCAATGGCCATCATCAAATGTACATAGGATCCTGGGGTATGGGACTTCACTGCAGTCATTGGAGCTGGAGTACTTTTCAGCTGTAATGAGCAGCAATACCTGACTGGAAACACCTTTCCTACATCTCTCAAGCAAAAATAATTCCATCACACACCCTGAATCATGGGAAAGACATAGATTCATATAGATACCAGCACATTAAAATAATCTGTAAGTGATTGCATTGTAGGTAGTGTAAATATTTTTGACTTCCAAGAAGCTGCAATTCCAGATTGACTTTTAGGTACTGAATGTAGTTTGCCTCTTTCTTGTCTCTCCTTGTCAAGTGTCTCTTAATATCCTTTACAAGATCCTACTTTCAAATGGTGTGAAGTAAGAAGAGCAAAATGAGGAAAGTGTTCAAAACTATTTTCTTAATTATTTGCTTTGCATTCTGAGGGGGAGAAAAAACAATATAAACTTATAGTATTCTCTAATATGTTTGTTTATCTATACTAATAAAGGATAAAAAAGGGGGTTGTTTTGCCATGTAAGAAGCCAACTTTGGAATCTTTGGACCCAGATATACTGACTGTAGACATCTTTTGACTAAATGTTTGCTAGAATACTGTGTTTCATTCCAGAGGTAAACAGGCAGGGAAGGAAAGAAGCTCACACATACAAAGGTAGCATGGACTCACAAGTTTATTTTCTTGTGTAATGCAGATGTCATTGCTTTGTCTAATGCTGACAGTAAAAAGTGCTAACAGCATCTGGAGTTTGGTATAGGGTATTTTGTGTTTACTCTTAGAATAGAAGCCACATCCATTTTAGACTTTGTAGCCATGAGGAGGGCATCATGGCTACTGATTTGCTTTAGCAGGCAAGTTTTCCTGATTTTGTGCACTGAGTGTGCCCAAAACACAAAACCAGGTTGTATATATTTATATAAAAAAAAGAGTTCTATTTGGAGACAGAAGCAGCACAACATCACCTTCAGAAAAAACTCTTGTCACAAATGAAGTCTGTATAAAGTGCTCTCCCTTCAGTTTCCTTGGCTAAAGACTACTTCCTGCCTGTTCATGAAATACTTGGGGGCTGAATCACTTTCTTAACCAGCACACTGCTGCCTCTGTAACACTTTCTCAATTGGACAAATCCATGAGGATGAACCCTGAGCATCTGCACTTTCCCTTGCTCCCCCAAAGGTATTCTCACACTAAATGTATGTCTCCTTTTTTTAGATGAGCAGACTTTGTGTGGGCTCTTCCCTTCTCTTTCTATGTTGGTAGAAAGCTCCTTGCTCTTTTGGCAGGTATTCAGAACACAGAGATTACGTGCACAGAGACTTTATTAGCTTCACACAAGAGGGAGATCTCAGCACTGAGATGCCTTTCTGCTTCCAGAGGAGGGGCTGCCTGCCTCTGCAGGGCGTGGGGAAGAGCCATGGAGGGGATGGGCAGAGGTCAGACCCGGGCAGGCAAAGGGTACATTCCTTTTGTGGATGTGATGTGCTCCTCAAAGGGCAAATACTTTCCAATTTTAAAGCTTCCACTTTGTGGTATTGCTTGTGTTTTAACTATCAAGAAATATGTTACAGTGTTCAAAGTTTGTGCTGGTCTTGCAGGTGTGCTTGCAGGTAGTTGCTGGGAGGTGCCCAAGGTGCCTGTGCTCAGGTGAGGTGCTTGTGCTGCAAAGGTCCTTTGGTAGTGCAGTAGCCAGGGTGACTGACTGGCCAAGGATGATGCTGCTGCTGCTGCTGCTTGGGTCACAGCACTGTGCAGCAGCCTCAGAAACACCCTGCTCTGTCCCTGTGACAAACATACCCCTGAGAATGACCACCAGGATGCCCTCCCTTCATTACTGCCGGGTGTGTGAGACAAGCTGGCCCTGCCATCCCACCACACAGCCCGAGAGCACTTCAGCCACAGCACCCAGGGCTCAGTCCTGGCTGTGTGACAGCCAGAGGTTAGATAGACATCCTAATCTCTGACAACAAGGGGCGTGTATGCACAGATGTGGAACCAAAGAACTACGTTCTGTTCTTGAATGTCTCAGAAACTCTCTGTGTGGTACCTGAAAAGAAATGTAGTACATTGTTATTTAGCAATTTACTTATTACTTGGGAAACTCCCTGGGAAGTACAAGCTAAGCTTAAGTACAATGATACTACTGAGAAATAGCCTTTATTCTGTATATGAGCATTCTGAAGCAGTTGGAAGCAGTTGATTCTGAACTGGTGGCATTGTTGTTGTAATTGGTCAGCATTTCTGATCTACTGATCTGCAAGGGAAATTCAAGACTTAGAAAAGCTCTAAGAGATACTACAGCTGACTTGTTTATTCTTCAGACTTCCCCTCTTCATGATTTATTTTGTTATTAAGTCTAGAAAGGAGCTTTGGGGACTTTATGAATTAACATTCTGTTGAGGAAAGCAAGTGCTCAGTGGATCAGACAATATCAAAGCTGCACTGAAATGAATATTGTGAAGCATTTTTGTGCCTTTCAACTCTAAAATTTTCAAAGTCCCTGAGTCTAAAATTTATAGCAATTAGTTAGTGATGATAATTCAAGTTGCACAGAAGTCAAAAGCTGTAAAAAGACTGATTTTATACAGGAAAAGAGGAATTAAAATAGGATCTGCATGAAGCTGTGAACATTTCAAGTTGCAGTTTGAGTTCACCTTGTCCAGGTTTGGAGGCAGATATGAAAGGAGATTTTTAGTTTTATTATTTCTGGGGAGAAAGATCAAAGAATATTAGTGAGGAAAAAAAAATAACCCTGAAAAGGCATAATTTACTTGACTTTTCTATCAGCATATACAATCATTTTGCCTGAGAAACAAAAGTGATGAAACAGAGAAGAGGAAACTTGATGGAAGAGAAGTGAAAGGATTTGAGAGGAAAGATGGTAATGTTGTTAGTGAAACTGGCTCTGTTTTTGTCCTTCCTGGTTTTGTGTGTTTTCTGATGAGTTATATCAGTTGTGTCTTTTGTCCTTTTTAGTGCAGTAACATGTCTTTGAGGACTGCAAGTATTAGCAGATTGAAATTAATTATGCCTTAGGCTGGGAAACCTGTATGGCTCTTACCTTGGGGATAACAGGGTCCTTCCCTGGCAGAACTGATAACTCAGTAAAATCTTTCTCAGTTTTATTTCCCTCTTGTGTTTAGTGTGGCTAGTACACATGCAAGCAGCAAGTCCACCTACCACACACTGGATTTTCCTATCCCCAAGCTTGCACAGAAGGCCAGGTGACAACTTGAGCCCCCGAGGGAAGTATCAGGGTAAGCTATATGCCCTCTACAAGGTGATGACTTATTTCTATTTTCCAGTGTATTGCAAAAAAATATGCTCATCTTGCTGGTAGTATATTGATAATAACTTAGTCTGTTCTTGTTTTGTTTGATATTGCTCCCTTAAACCAGACAGTCACATGTGCACACCTGTGCTACAAAGCAGTCTATTGCCATCCTCAGCTTCTAAAAAGTGCTGGAGGTATTAGCACTGAAAAGTCTCAGCATTTTCATATGGACTTGGTCAGATTCCACTGCCAACACCTCTGGATTCTGGGGAGCAGGTCCCTCCTGCACGGATCTGATGACCTCTAAGCTCTTTCCTCAGCTAGGAGACCTTTTTACCAATTCTTCCCATGGACTTCCACCTTTTCCCGTAAACTAGTGTGATCTACAGAATAAGATTTTTTTTTCTGGCTTCTCCTGTGATGTTGTTTATGGTGCAGAGAGAAAGGAAACACCTTTCAGCTTGACCCTGCTCCTGAACTCTGTCACTCAAACCTCCTTCATCATCAAGCAATGCTGAGCTTCTCAGGGAGCTGCAAGGAGATGGAATTGGAGCTTACTTTCTGGAAAGCAGCCTAACAGTGGAAGACCTTGGGGTTTTGGATATAAAAAGTTGAGCATGAGTCAGTCTTTGCAGCAATGAAGGCTGTCTGAATTTTGGGTTACATTACCACAGATTTTAGATTGACTGGAATAAGTGCTATCCCTTCTCCATTGTTTGACCTGGTCTTTTTTTTAGGGACACGTATATATGATCATAAGTACAGTCCTAGTAGGGTAGTGGCACTAACAGGTGCAGAACAGCAAGAAGGAAATACATTTAAGTCAATATTTCCTTCCAGTGTTCCTCTTGAGGGAGGTGTCAGGGTGGCAGCTAGTCCTCCTCTCTTCTGAACAGCAAGGCCCTCTTCGTTCAGAGCATCACCCACTCAGGGTAAGTGCTTGTCCTCTGCTGCATTACATGCATTTATTTTGCAAAAAGCAGAAGTGCTTTTTTCTGTGGCTGCTTGGCCTAGAGAACCTACAACTGAGGCTGTTGGACAAAGAAAGAGAAAGGTATAGATGGGGAAACAGATGGCAGAAGGAAAATTAGTGAACAATAAAATAAATGTGTTTTTACATAACTGCCACCACTGTCATCTCAGATGTTTACATCCACACCTTTGTGGTGCAGAATGAACTTGATTTATTTTTGAAATGCAGTGTAAACATGTAAAAATAGGATTACATGAACCTTTCACAGGAAGACAAAATTTCATTTTCAAAATTTCATGGCATTACAGTGTGTTTCCACAAGCTTGACATAACTCAGAAATTAAGGAGAAGATTGTCAAAATAACTTCCAAAAATGTCAGGGAGGCAATTTGCTGAAGCTTTATAAAAAATGATGACATTTGTTCTTTCAGAATCAGACTGGTACTGGTAGCTACCTTAAATTGTACTTTCTTGTCAACCCTGAAAAAGCTTTTGCCTGGACTCAGCTTAATGACTATTGATTTCAATAACACTATTGTAAATAAAGAAGATAAGGATATATATTTAAGATCTGTGGGATCAAGGTCTTATTTTGCTGAATTTTTATTGCTCCAAGTGAGGTATATGAGCGATAGGGACACCATGAGACACGATTTGATTATATTTTTTAAGAGATTCATCATTTCAGTAAATTGTTAATTTGTAAAAGAAACAAGCATCATCTGCTCTTTGCTTCTTTATGCTGATGCTTTAGTGCAAAAATGAGAGTTACTCAAATAAAACGTTGCCCCTAAAAAAAAGTCCAAATGACTATTTTCTCTGCACAGTTCTATTTGCAATATTTTACAGCAGAAGACTATTCCACTGACATTATCTCTTCAATTAGGCAAGCCTGCTGTGCTGTTGGTAATTGCAAAGTGGATTATTGTACCAACACAAAGAAAGCTTTTCTCCAGCATGTGTATGAAAGCATTGAGGGTGGGGGAATTATGCCCTCAGTTTGGCTCTTCTGAGTTTATTAATGTTATATTTCAGAAGTAATGGGGTATTCAGTCTATGTTCAAGTGCCAGGATAAGCTGAGGAAGAATGACTACAGGATTCATAAGCAGATACTGCAACATACTCCATTTTAGGAATCCATTCTGGTTTCTAATGTGGGCAGAAAATTAAATGGTTGCCTGACAGTGTCTGGTCATAATGTACAGCACTGGGCTCTAGCAGCAATAAATATCCACTGTCCTAGACAGTAAAAGTGGCATTAAATTACTTATATTGGACCAGTAACCATTATAATAATATAATTATATTAATAATGCGAATGAATGATCCAGCTCCAGAGACTGGGTCCATGCCCAGTTTGCTTTACTGGTACAGATGAGTCCCTGGGGATCTGTGTGCTTGGACTCAGACTTGTCTTTGTGCCAGCTCTGTGTGCACTAATCCCACGCTGCCTGCTCTGGGAAGGAGCACTTGTCAAATCCCTTTGCATTCAGGCTCAACATGGCACAATCCAATGCAAATGTTGTGCCTGTGGGACATTTGAAATGAAGCCACTGTCTGTGTGTGCCCAGGCTCCCTGGTAAGAGAATTTATCTTTACAGCAGATCCAAGCTTATCTTTCCTATGCCTGATAGGATTCGTATCTGAAAGTCTCATTTTGTGGGAGAATGCCTCAATTATCAGATGGTGCAGAGAGTTTAGTGCCTTGTAGGGCAACTGTTGACCCCAAATCACACAGGTCAAGGTCTATATCTAGGGAAAAAAAAAAGAAAAAAGAAAAAAGAAAAAAGAAAAAAGAAAAAAAAAAGAAAATAAAAAAGAAAAAAAAAGAAAAAAGAAAAAAAGAAAAAAAGAAAAAGAGTTCTGGGCTGAGTCCTGTCTCTTAAGCAAAGTTGCGCAATAAAGAATTTGTTTCCATGGACTTATCTTTTCCTTTTAAATCAGAAGATTGCATAAAACCCAGTTGAAATAAGTCTGTATCTTGTGCTAATCTCCAAACTATGGCAAGAAGAGCTAAAATTGGCCCATGAACCATGATGACAATTTAAGAAAATGAATGATCATGCTACAGAGGCTGGGTCTGTACCCTGTGTGCTTTACTGGTAGAGGTGAATCCTTAGGGGATGGTGCTCCCAGCTGAAGAGACATGGCTTCTTGCCTTTGTCCCAAAGCCCCTTACATGGAACAGTTGCTGGCTGTAACATGAGGTGAGACTTCCTACTGGTGGAGGAAGGCATGTCTCAGTCCCTCAATCAGGTGGAAATCTGTGGAAGATACTGGGCTGGGTTATGCATTATTTCAAAATCTGACTTGGAAGGAGTGTGTGTACCCATGCATTAGAACTCCAGGCAAGAAGAAGTTTCTGTAGGTATAAACCTGCATGGAGCTGCCATGTCCTGCTGGACGCCAGGAGAGAAAGAGAAATTTGGCAGAAGGGGGATGCTTCTCTTGTCTTGCAGGACTCACTGTGGTTTCTGAACTTTTTAGAAGAAATCAGCTCTTCTGAAGGCCCTTTCCACAAAGCCTCTCTGCCTTACCCAGATCAACCCAAGGAAACAACATTTTTTTGATCAGGATACTCGTCTGGAACATCTAAATGCCAGGTTTAGGACCTTGTTCTAGTTTTCCCTTTGCGACAGGGAGCTAGGAGTTGCTAAGGATTCTCCAAGCTGGGACCAGCAAGCTGTAAAGTCTGTTTGCCTCCTCAGCTGCATGCTTATCTAATGATTTCTACAGTATGGAGCTGCTGTATGGAGAGGAAGATTCACAGGCAGTAGTCACATCCAAAGTATTACTCAGGATATAGGACCCTTCATGTTACCCCTTACTATCCTTTCCACACTCCCAGGAGAGTATTATTCTGAAATGGAGACTTCTCAGACCTAAATCCCATTCTGAGTCTTATAAACCTTTTCTGACTAACCTTTTTTCAAAGCAGATCCTTATATCAACTTGTTTTTGATGGTGATGTTTCTCAGCAATGAAAGAAGCAGCATTGACTCATTAGAAAGTCCCTTCAGGTCAGACTTTTATTGCATTGTACTTACAGATCTACACGGATTGGAGAACTAAGCTTAGAAAATTTTGCTGATGTTCTTGTTTTTCAAAGGCCCTAAGAAGGTATGGCAAAGAAAGGTAAAAAATATTTTTCCTAAGTAAATATGCTTTAGAGTGGAACAAGAGATAGAGCATCAAAATCATCTTTCCCTAAACACAAGGTGACACATTGACATTCCAAGGAAATGGCAGCAGATCCCTCTGCCAGTATATGGTGATGAATTCTCAGTTCTTTGTTTGATTCATGATGACAGTTAGATGTCAAATCTTTGCTGCATACCAGGGAAGAAATAAAACATAATAATAATAAAAAAATCTAGTGACTTCTGACAGGAAAAATCTGAGATAAACTTGGCCTACCTAAAAGAAGCTACATATGCTAACTCCATTAATTTATATTATTAGGAGCACTGAGAAGATGTGTCAGGTTGCATGAAAAGTGCGATGATTTAATGTATAGTTTTTCTTGTTTCACTTGTTTCTTGTCCAATTATGTGATCAAAAGCTACTACATTGTATGGGACTTTGTAGGAAGCCAAAGACCAGTATTTTTGAGAGCAGAGGTGTCACTAAGGAAACTGAGCTCTGAAAGCCAAGTCTGTTAATCACCTGCATCAATTAGGCCAAGACCTTATCAACCAGAAATTTGTGGTTGCCTCTTTGAATTCCAGTGATGTCTTAAAATACACCATCCAGCTTCTGCCAAACATATTGCTATTGAGTGTACTAAAAACATCCTAATAGTTGATAAAGCTCTATGGAGCCATGTGGAGTCTTAGGCCAAACTCAGAACTGTTGTTTAGCCACATTTTTTTTTTAACAGCAGAGATAGGAGTGGCTGTGCCAGATCAGGACCAATAATCCATCTCCCCCTGCATCCTGTCTCTGGCAGTGGCCAAGAGCAGGCTTGCTGGAAAGCATACAGGAACAAGAGTGTCACATAGTAATACTTCTCTCTGGTATTTTTCATGACTCCAAAAATTAGTGTTGAACAGTCTTCTGAGCCAGTGTTATCATCTTTATATCATATAATCCTCAATGGATATTTTTTTCCTTGTGTTTTTCTGGTCAAATTTTGAACTTGTCTCAATTGTTTGCTTCCCCAGTGCCCAGCACCAAAGGACTGCTGCCACCAGCCAGGGACATTTGTTGCCTCCTGGTTCTTAGGGTATTTCTTGTTTAAGAATTTATTTATGCAACTACTTTCCAATCACAAGTGTTGCAAAATCAGGGGGCACTTTTCCTGTGGATGCCTCTCTGTTTCAGGTTCCTGTTTGTAAAATACAGCCACGTTCTCATCACATGGAAGGATGTTGCTCATGAATCACTCAGATGCTGTGCCAAGCCTGTGGAAAAACCCATTGGGAAAACGAGCAACTGAACAGCATGCTGTACATGAATCTGAGGCCCAGATAGTGAATAATGAGAAGAAAACAAATTATCAGTGGGATGCTCATTAAATGAACACCATCCTCTAGTGTACTGGACGAGCACAGACAAGCTTGTTATCCATTTCTGTAATTAGAAGCAGTGTCCTAATTGATGTGCAGAATTGTGCCAAATTCAGGTGACTCACGTTTGACTTTGCTGTCTTAGAGGGTTGTTTCAGTGTAGCTTTGCATCTTTGTGTCCCATCTCTGAGATAATCCCTTTTACTTAAAGTGAGACAGCTATTCATTACTCATTACAAGTGAGCATCATATTTTTCTTTTTTTTAAGTTCTAAAGCACACAAGAGATTCAGTTTTGAGAGCAGCAGCTCAGTTGTTTTTTTCTGAGAATTTCAGTTCCCAAGCTACCTTTGCATTATGGGTAGGCCAGTGCAAATATTATTTCTGTAAATGAAAAAGACCACTGGTAACTACTGTGACCTGTAGAGATCATATGTTTAACTGGAGTGTTTATCAGCCCTATCTTGGTAATGAAAACCAGCTGCTTTTCAGTCACACCAAGTTGTTCATAGCAAGCAGATCCCATACACAACTAAATTGTGTTTTGTACAAGGAAATGTGTTTCCAAGATGTCCCAGGCTGGTAAATACTAAAGGAATGGATTTAGAAACATCTCTGAAAGCACCCTCCTCTGACTTTTATGTATATATTTGTAAATATTGAGGAAAGAATCAAATACTGATGCCAGCTGTCCAGCAGTCTTAGCAAAGAGCTAGAAGAGAACAGATCCAGGAGAGATCTAAGTAGATTTCTAAAGTAAACACTCCTTGTTCTGTCAGCTGTTTTACCTTGGGTTTGAAGCTGACATAAGCCTCCTGGTGATGTTTGAACAATTGCATTTTTCTTCCCCAAATCTTGCTTTCCTGTGGTTAAAGCAAGGCATTACTCTTCCTCTGTTCCAGAGAACCTGGCAAAAGAGTAGTGATGGGAGTTAAGGTAGAATCTAAATGCACAGGCAGGTGAAAATTTAATAATCCTGTGTCTTATAATTCATATCCTGTGGCAACTAGGAAATATTCCATCATGATCTGTTGTGATGCTGAAAAAGTTATGGAAAACAACCATTTTTTAATTTCAAATAAAAAAAGAAACCAACAACAAAAAAACAAGACAATGTAAAGAGTGAATGGGTAAAGCAAGCTTAAGTGAATATAAACTGTGATAAAATTAAATAGTTTCAAGTTTTCTGGATATAAAACTATTTGTGGGCATTACTTCCCAGCAGAAGCACGGAAAGAAGTGCCAGCCATACATCTGTAATGGCAGAACTGAAGAATAGGAGATATCACAGCCAAAGTAATTACAGTGGTTACTCTCAGGCCACAACCTGGAGCTGAAAATGTGGTATAGCTAATTTGTTAGTGACAGCAGCTGACCTTCTCTGTAGCAAGGGAACACATTGAGGAAAACCTGATATGAGCCAAAGCAAAGTCTCACAAGTTTGCTTTTTTAGCTGTTGATACAAATAGCCATTACCCTGCAGCCTCTCTCTTGCAGAAGCTGCAATCTGCTCATGTGAGAGAGGAAGAAGCGAAGTACAGCATAAGTGGCAAGGTCCTATATCCATGCTGTGGCACTTCTGAAGTGTGGCATTTTTGGTGTATGGCTTTCCAGAGCTGAGCTGTATGATCAGATGCTCTGTATGATTACACAGAAGGCAAGAGAGGATGCATAAAAGGAGAAGTCCCTGGCAGTGTATAACTTTGGGGGCCCAGTGGGAAAGGAAATCTGCTGTCTGGTTTTTATGTGGTCATATCTTCTCCTTCCCCTGGTCTGTGTTCACCTACAATGAGACAGTAGAATGCACACTACAGTCCTTGGGTAGGCATCCTCCCCAGACAGGCATGTGTAGGTGCTTGCCCTTCTGAGATGCCCAGTCCTGAGATGTGGCAGAAAATGGAGACTACATTCCCAATCCTAGTTATTACACACTTGAATGTTGGCACCAAAACACATAGACTGCTGCCTCCCTCAGCAGTTTCCACTGCTCGGCTTTGATGGCAGCAGTCTGTGAGGATTTGGTTTTGGCAGTGCTTTAGTACTCATTTTCCTGTGGGTATTTGGAGGTGGAGGAAGGCTGAGGGCTGATGGCAGCTGTGGAACTTGGAATCTCCAGTGGCTGTTGGTTTCTTCAAATGAGACTATAAACCCTCTGAGGCTGGCCTGGGGGTGTGCAGCCATGGCTTGTACCAATGGTCTGGCTTTCTGCAGCGTGTGAGAGCAAAGCCATGGAGCCAGCACGGGCTGCTGACCTGCAAATTCTGCAGGAACAGTCCATTCTCCTGCTCCCTTATGGGCAGCAAATGCCTCCTTTTTGATCTGCAGCCTACTTCTGATTGCAGTGGTGAGTGTTCTTGTAATGAGAGATCTTGCTTGACATTGAGACAGAAAATGTCAAAGATGGGTGATAACAACAATAGGAAAGGAAATCATGGAGGACCCTGTTGCTGTCCCAGCACAATACTATAGGAGTAGCTTTTGGTAGCTGAGCTTGGGGTTCCTAAGGGGCTCAGAAGGGACATTCCTAGGCACAAGGTCTGCACGTGGCACTGTGGGAGTGCCTGGCAGCATGGACACAGACCTGACTGAGAGGGGAATCAAACCTGTGGCAAACAGGCGCTGACTCACTACGGAGATTTGTTGTAGTTACCAAAGGTTTCATCTGCTCCTCAATCACCACAGCAATCCCATTTCACCACACCCTGTGCAGAAAGCTATTTGGTGCCTAGCAGCTCTTTTCATTTGTTTTTGGCTACTTGTTTATATTCAATGTTAGATTGTTGAGAAAATAACAAGAAGTGAAAAAAAGCTCTAGAGGTGCTTTACCACTGTATTGTCTGGCTTTACAACCCATCTGGGTATATGTGATTAACTTTTAGGTTTAAACAGCTTGAAAATAATTTAAAATTTCCCCCATCTTTCAGTTGTTTCTCCTGCTCTCCCTTCCCAAAATACTGAGTACTTCAAAGAGTGATCTACTTTAAAATGATAGTATATTTACCTGCTTTAAAAGGCCTATGTCTCTTCTCAACATCGAGGGAGAAACTGCTGTATGATAAAATTTTTAATTTCAGCATTCTTTTTATTCACATAGGAAAAAGAAAGGAAGAAATGTTATCTTCTTTATTTCCAGGAAACATAAAAATTCCTTATCCTACCCTGCAGTGCATTTTGTTTTATTTTGTTCATAGTCTGTATTCTGATTGCTACTTGGTAAAGATTAAAAGAGGATTCTTTAGTCATGGGAATGCAGAGATGTTTATTTCCACTTTGGGAGTATAACATAGTTTAAAAAAAATCATCTCTTTTCAGAGTTACTTGCTGAAGCACCTGGTATCCCACGCTCCACCCAAGATTATAAAAATATTTGAAACTGCAGGAAGGCAATACAGCTGTGCAAGTTTATATGGGATCTTGTTGATTTAATTAAGTTCAGAAAAAGCAGCCATACTAATAAATGCATAGTTGCTTGAAAGAGAGAGGTGCCATTTGATAAAATAAAGCTTCCCCCTTATTTATCTGGGGTTTAGTTAAACATTATAGTCTCCCATCATTCCTCTGGTGCAATTAAATTCTGTTCTTGTTGAACTCATGCATCAGATGATTATTTAAGGGTTAAAATGACACAGTGAGGAGAAATTCAGATCCTGCTCTTGCTATTGTTGTTTGTGGCAGTACAGCCTGGTTAAAAAGAAAAAACAAAACCAAAACAAGCCAAATTAAATTCTCAGCCTTTGTGTGGGATCCTCCTTGGCAACAAATATAGTCTCTGGAATGAAGAAGACCTTCATGCCTTGATTTGTGGGGCAGTTACATAGTTACAGGAGAGAGCCCTGGCTGGAGGATGCTGTACAAATGGAACAAAGAGCAGCGAACCTTTCGGAGGATTGATTTCAATTCCCGGAAGGGCGCAGGCATCGCCTCCGCTTGGTCCAGCTGCGGGAAAACTCCAGCAGTCACTCTGGAAACAGGAAAAGTGACACCACATTAAGTGAGGGAGGGAGGGGCTAGAGTGATGTTTAACATTCAGGAATAAATAAGGATACAGAAAATGGTATAGTGTAGAGATGTGTCTACCTCTGCTAGATAATATTGAAATCCAAAAGAAAAGCTATTTGTTGCAAATGAAATTTTTCTGCAAAACCTTAGTGTATGGGAAAAATTAGGAAGTTTTCAGCTTTCTCCAAACTCAAGAATCCCAAGCTACTTGGGAAAATAGACACTAATGTATATGGGAAGCTGTTTGTAATTTCCTTTGTAATTTCCTAACAAATGTGGCAAGTTTCCAAGATTTAAGTGTAGCAACCATAAATCTCTGCATGATTAGTTGGCAGAGCATGCATTGGTACAGGGTGGTAAGTCACTGCTAAAGGCACAGCATGTGGATCAAAGGTCATCACTTTGCTCACTGGTCTTTAGCTTCTCGCTGGAAAATCAGTGGATCGTTTGGTCATACAAAACACTGATAGACAGGAGATTGCTTTCAGGTATTTGCTCTGCATCCTGTTTGAAATGTTCCTGGCTAAACTCACTGGCAGTGCTCTCATGTGGTAGTTCTGCGTTTGCATATCGTCGGGGGAGGACTCTGAAACTTGAGAAATCTTCTAAAGGAGGTTTTAATATAAAAGCAGAGTGACAGAATTTTTGGAAACAGGAAATAAAAGTGACTGAAAAAAAAGATGGCAGTGCTTAGCATATGCAAACTGAGAGGAAAGATAGAGTATCATTACATATTTTTTTGCTTACTAGAGATGCAGTTATAGTGGAGATATGCTGAATCAAACCTCATTTGACTGGGTAATCAATGAGGCTGGTGCTTCAGAGAGACAGTTCATTTTAACTCCTATGCTGGAAAACACACACTGTGGATGGATGTAAACCACTCTGCAGACTTAGGTATGGTAAATGGGATTGTTGAGAATGTCACTGACACTTTTTCTAGAAGCTGTGTAATGTCACTCCAACTCTTAACATGCCTCTTCTCTGCCTATAGTGATATGAAACATAAATAAAACTAAACTGATTTGCAACTATTTCATATTCTGCTACACAAAAGCATCTTTGCTAAAGGTGGTTTCCTGAGCTTATTTGACCACTAAAAGCAGCTGCAAAGTTTGGTATTGCCTGTGTTTCAGAAGTGCCACATCATAATAACTGTGCCTGAAAACATTGGTGGGCAAATTCCTATGTGAAACTGCACTTTTCAGAACTAGGTCTGCATAATTTCCTAAGCTGACAAAAATTTGTCTGAATGGACTGAATGGGACAGCATTTTCTTACGGAATCAGGATTATGAGCAGTTTATAAATAGACATATGGGCACCTCTAGCTGGGAGAGGGGATCTCAACCACAGAACTCAACACAATGCAGCTCTGCACCTACTTAGCCCTTCAAGAGCACCACCGTAGTAGAAGTCACTGCACAAATCCTACACCATTGAAATGCATGCTGTAGATTAGTTGAGCATTTTATTTCTCCAGGGCTTTCTGTAACACTCATTAGTCAATAATTTGGTTTTTCAGTTTGTAACTGTGCTTTGTAACAACTTGGCCAGATGAACCAGCTCTGTAAATGTGGAACAGCTACAAAGGTTAAAACGAAAATGTCTGTGATTCTGAGTGTCTGGTCAGACACAGATAGCACCAATCTCTCTTTGCATCATGGGGTTAGGCATTTTCTTCTGCTCTGCGTAGACCCAGCAGGAGGACCAATGAAAACATACAGAAATCTGCCTCTCAGCTGAGGTTCCTGGACCCTCAGGAGTACCTCAATAGTGCAGTTTATGCCTCTTTGTGTGGTGTTCACATTCTTCAGCTGCAAAGGTGAAAGTGGCTTCTATTGGACATGCACAAACTGTACCTTTGAAGGGTCTGTAACTTGACTGAATTTGGTCAGATTTTCACTGGGTAGGAAAAAGAATTACTAACAGACAAGCTGTACTGTCACTGCCGTCTATGACGTGTGCTTTAAACTTCCAGATTTTGCAGAAAATGTTGCCAGAATTTACCCAAACTGAGTATTACTTGTTTCTCCTCTTGGGCTGGTAAAGGCTGAGAGGGATAAATCCTAAAGTGAGTAAAATTTGAACCTCGAATGGTGGTGGCTTGGGAATGCCATAAAGTGAAATGCAGGCTGCAGAACTTGAAGCTTAGACTGGTAGAAGTTGGGACTTCCAGCCTGCTGACATAGTTTTGTTTCACACTTCTACTAAGTTATTTTCTTGAATTTGCTGTACTTTGCTACTCTCAGATGCTTATATGCCAGGAATGTATTTATCTATATATAATTTTCCATGAAAAAGTGATCTATCTGCATATACATGCAATGCAGACAGATGGAATACAACCTAGTTTATGTCGTATCAACAAACCCATGCTCTTCTTTTTTGCCTTTACATTTGACTTAAATTACATTTTGAATGCCACCATCTGCACAGTAGTATGTCTCAGTGAGGCCTGCTGTTCCTAAAAGCTATTAATTGAAAAACTCTGCCTACTCTGAAACAAAACCACTCTACATACCCCTTCTCTCAAGTACTCAAGGGAAAAAAAAGAGAAACTAATAGGCGTTAGGGTGTCATTTAAGATAAACATGGTTGTGAAATCTAAAGATGCAACTTCTTTATACCCACCCTGTTAATTAAAACAATTGCTTAAATATAAGTTAATCACCCATGTGAATGTTTTTTTAATAGGTTCCAGGACGGGCTCATGTGTGTGTCTGGAGAGCAGTCCCTCCCCAGTGCTGCCAAGTTCCAGCTCAGTCTCACTGCAGGACCTCTACTGAGGGAATGTGTGAGCTGGGGACAGCTCTGCAGGGCCCACATTCTATTCAGTTCAAAGGAGATGGATTTAATCACAAGTGGCATAATTTAAAAAGATTTTGAAGTTCAGAAAAGCTGTTAAAAATCCTTGCTAACAAACTAAATAAATGATCCTTTATCACATCCCTTCATCTTTGTATGGCTGCAGGCTGTTTAACAAGGACCTCTGCTGTTCGTTTAATTTATTACACCCCCTTACACTTCACATTCTTCCAATTTTTTTTAATGAGTTCTCATTTTGTTGGTCTTTCACAACATTTTTTCATGTCCCTTGTGTGCTTGCACCCACCAACTCTATGTCACATAAAAAAATTAACAAATCCTTCAATACCAGCTGCTGTAGTTAATAAACTTGTAACTTTACTCTTGTTGAACTATGTCAAATCCCTGTAACATCTGGTATGTTTTAATTTCTATGCTATGGAGGGTTGAATTTTTATGTAAAAACTCCCAGATATGGACCTGTCAAGAATTTCTTTGCACTGTAGCTTTTTTAAGCCCTTAAACTGCTTTTGTAACTGTGAAGAATTTCAAATGAGATTTACCAATATTTATGGAATTTTTTTTTGTTTGTTTGTTTGTTTAAAAAATTATTTTCACTTTTGTTTTCTGATCTAGTGAGTAACCCAGCTAAGTGAGTAATGGAATACCATTTATTTCCTGCTGAGCTGATCTTTCTGTCTGAGTTACTGAATTTATACCTACAGATTCTTCTTGAAAGAGGAGACAGGCAGCTCTGGACAAGAGGAACATGCAAGTGATGATGGTTAGAAAAACAGCTCTGTCTCTCTTTCTGTGTCATGTGAAATTTTTGTAGCATGACTACTATATTTTTATTAACTCTCAATTTGTGCCTTTTTCTACTTCCTTATTACAACTGGGTTTCGGTAGTTCTTTCCCAGGTCAGATTTAATCCTCCAGAGTTTTTTTGCTTGTATCCCATTTAGTCCCACACCTGCTCTAACACCTGCTCTCTCACCCTTACATCTGCTTCCCTTTTTTTAAACAAAAATCTTGTAGAGAAAGGTTTACTGGAGAGTGTCAAAGGGTTAATGCGTTTCTCTCTCTCACTGCAATTTAATGACTCGTCTTGGATATTAGCTCACCTGAGACTATTCCAAATGATACATCATCTGTTCAGGCACTTTCAGGCAAACCATATCAGTAGCAATGCTTCCACAACATCATCTCAGTTGTGTGCAAAAGCAGTTTGAAAGACAGGTTAAAACATTTTATTGGTTTCACAAGGGGGATGAATGAGGGGAGAGACAAAACAGAACAATGTTCAGCTGAGGCCTCACTGTCACCACCTCTTCTCCTTGGCTCAAGGTTATGGGGCTGCACCAGCTCATGCATAAGGTCTGACATGTACCCTTCTCTTTTGGCTAGATAGAAATAACAGTACTAATATAAAAATAAATCACTTTATGTGGGGGACTTGGTGGAAAGCCTTTTCTAGAAATGGATATGACTTTATAAAGAGATAAATGGGTCCAACAACATGCTGGAAAAAGCCATTAGAGAGGAGGCTTTAGAGAAGTTGTTAGTCTGTGCAGACTGCAAAACCTGCTGAAAATAAGCTTTCTTATTTGAGTGCTTCTCTCATTCTAGTTCAGAGCAAAGGCTCTGTCTGCATTGCCCTGCATTCTGGGTTAGGTTATGTCCCCCTCCTCAAACTCTGAAGAAACGACACAGTGGTCTACAAAAATAGTTGCCTACTGAAATACCTATAAATCAGAAATTAACAACATGTTTAATTTATTTTCTATGGTCCAGTGAAGCATGGGTTTTTCCTTGACTGTCATGTCTATTGTCAGAGGTACCAGGATGCTCTGGGAAGGCAGGGGGCCTGGAGAGGATAATTTATAAAGCCAAACTCCCACTGCTGACATACAGACATGTTCCAGCTGTAGGAAGGACCAAGAAATAGGATTGTTGTGAAAAGGGATGGAAAGGGAATGAAACCACTCACAGTTTCTGTTGGAATTTGAATTTAGCAAAATAATCCTTTTCACCATGCTGAAGTACTAGCACTCCAGGGTAGATGATCATGTAGCTAATAGAGATAACCAGTAACAACTGTGCAAAACAATTGCCCTTCCACGTGGAAAACTTCAAGTGGGTTCTCTGACTGTTTTACATCAGTCACAAAACTAACATTATGTAATTCCTAATGCAAATGGTATAATTTCACGCTAATGCATTTATAATTAACTTATTAACACAAATTAAAACTGTGGAAGTCACTAATATGGTTCGGAATTTGCAGCTTGCCTTCTCCATGTTTTGTTTCTTGTCTGCACACAATGAAGTCTGAACTAGGAATAAAACAAACCTGCAAGCTTCATCCAGTGTTTGGTATCTTTATAACTCTCAGATCATGCATCTCTCTTAGAGACAATGAAGACTGATGATGACACTGTGCTTTCAGTTTCTCAGTAAAGCCAACTAAGGCTGACAAAGGCTCTGCTGTATGTATGTGACTTGAACAGGGTCAAGTTTTGTACGTGACTTGAAGAGGGTCAATCCCATTTCACTGAATAGTTTTCACTTTAGTTCAGAATTTTCTTTTATTTTTGATTGTGTTCCATTTCTTTATAATTCCTCTTTGCTGTGTTCATTTCACTTTGTTACATGATTTCGAGATTTCTTCTCCTTCCATGAATATTTATTTCATGAAAGAAAATAAAATCTTGTGATTTCAATTAATATCATTTCAGCAATATAATTTCAGTCCATTTCACTGCACTTCATGTCATCCCATTCCATTTAATGGTATTCATTTTTTGAATTATGAATTTTCTTTGTTTTCCTTTTTTTTTTTTTCAATAAAATTTCATTTCATCATAGGTCTTCTCCTGCCTGTTTGTTTCAATTCTTCCCCAGAGTTCAAAATTTCAATGGCGTGTTTTGGTCCTTTTCACTGCATCTCATGTGATCCCATTACAATTAACTGTATGCACTCCATTTTCAAATTTTCTTAATTTGTTTCAATTGCATTTCATTTCGGCATATGTCATATCCAGTCTGTTCATTTCACTTCATTCCCTCATTTTGAGATTTCATTTTATGATTTCATAATGGGAAATGAAATCTTGTGGTTTCAATGAGTAACATTACTACATTATTCACTGCTCTTCTTACACAAAGGTATCACAAGAATTAGATTCATTCCTTTTGCCAGTTTCATGTTGAGAATTCATATATTGTTATTTTTCACAGTTTGGTCTTGAAACAATTTATATCAGCTTGATGATTATTGTCTCAAATATCAGCTTGATGTCTTATTGTCTCAAAAGTCTTGTTTATATTTTCCAGTATTTATCCTGGCATGACAATCATTCTACAATATCTTTTTTTGTGCCCTTTCTTTGTTCTCAAATGTGGGTACTGTAATGGGCTTTTGGATGGCTCTGGTATTTCTTTTTCACCATGAATTTTGAAAGGTGTAAAGACTAGGTCATTCGTGTCCCTGAGTTTGTTAGAGATGGTGGAAGTGGGACTAAGTGTTTGTGTATCCTAGGTAGGTGATCTCTGGCTTGTCTTTGTTCTAGTCTGAACTGTTATCACTTTATCACTGATGTTAATTGTGTCAGCCACCTGAGCCCAGTTTACTTTCTTAATGAAGATAGAAGCAGAAAGATTGGAGAAAAAATAAGGTACTAAATGAATTGCCCTTGCAAATGCCAACTGCTACTAGCTATTTTTTTTTTCATTTAATGGAGGACCAGGCCATTCAGTTTGTTCTGATCTATCATATGTAATCCATTGTAACCCTTCCCTTCTCTGCTTCAAATATTTTCCAAATGTGCCATTTTTACAATATTGTTTACTCCATGTTGTGCTATCTTTTCCTCATTGTGAAGAGCTGCTCACATAATTCTAATTTCTGGATAAAATTCCTTTCTTTTCTTTTAGCACTGTTGAGTTTTTTTCTGTGAATTATGATTTATAGACATTTTCTCAGGTGAACTGCCCACAATAGTGCTTTGGGAGTGCAGTCAGATGTCACCCATGTGGTGCAAAATGGTCTCACATTATTTTAATCCGATATTAAATGTTCCTTCTTTATTTGTTTCTGATGAAATTCCCTCAAACCTTTATAGTTAAATTACTTCCTCAGTAATGGAAATTTTTAATGACCTTTTAAAAATGTCTGGATATACCAGCATCTCAATTTTCCTGTAAATCTTATGCAAATTCACAAACGTGATTGTTGCCCTTCAGAGAGATCTTCTTAGAATCTTCATAAAATTTGCTACAAAGTGCCCTCTTACTTAGAGTCAGCTCTGCCAACTCTGTACATGTCTCAGTGCTGCAGTTATCAGCAAATCTGGACAATCAATGTCAGTGCTAACCTACTGTGCAGGTGGCTGGCTGGCCATGAGACACCTGGTAGATAACTAGCTGTGTGAAAAATACCATGAAGAGACAGAGCTGCTAATCAAAATCCCTTCTGCAAAAGAGTCATTACAGCTTTACTTGAGATGTATCAGTACTGTGTCAACAGGAGTACTCAGGGGAAATGATGGCCCACTGTAGGAGAAGTCCTGGTGCAGAGAGGTCAGAGAGAGAGATGCAGGATTCCAGGCGACTCTGTTCCAAAATGCTGTTTTATTGCAGAGATGAGGTTACAGCAGTCCTGGGTCGTGGGTGATACAGAGCCCACCCTAAAAGCTGCCAGCTACAGCTTAAAGGCATACCTGAAGCGTGAAGCCTGAAGTTTGAAGTCTGAAGTCACTTTGGTTCTAGTTACAATGCATTATATAGTTTTATTTGCTGAACATCTTAATACATAGAAACCAATCAGCATTATCCACAATATCTTTACATTTACCTATAGCCTA
Organism: Prinia subflava; assembly: GCF_021018805.1. NCBI lineage: Eukaryota > Metazoa > Chordata > Aves > Passeriformes > Cisticolidae > Prinia > Prinia subflava. The sequence goes on from NC_086248.1 coordinate 46,815,046, forward strand.
TTACGACTAATATCATTACCATATTATGGTTAGTACAAGCCAATCACCTCAAATTAGTATGTTACAATTTAAACCCAAAGTTGTTTTTCTGTTTTCTTGCAGTGGAAAATTCCTACACTTTTTCTCTACTTGGTAAAAACATGGGGTTTGTTTGGTTATAGTATATTTTGCTTTTCTAAGACCTATTTCTGCTTGGTAAGAGCATCTTATTTGTTTGTGGTCAACATATCCTTTGCTCTAGTCATAAAATCTCTTTCCAACTTGTCTTAACCTTTGTTCTCTCGGTTGTTCAGTAACAACTGATAGTTCAGCAATCCTTATTTTAAACGTCTTTTACTCTTCTAATCAAAAACTTGCTTCCATCTCTATTTCATTTACAGGTTTCACATGCAGAGAGCCTTCTGCTAGGCATTCATATCTGCAAAACTTTCCTGTTAAACTTTCACCTTCTCCAACTGTCCACAGCAGCTGCTGTGTGATATGGGCATGTCTGAAGTGGTTGCTCACAGTCTGGAAGTGCCCTGCAGGTTGGAGCCTGGGAAACAGAAGAGAGGTCACCAACACTGAAAATCTTCTGGGGCTCAAGTACAAACACAGCAGCACCAATGACAGCCAACCATGTACCCTCCATGGAAAAAGCTGAAGGAAAGGTGTTGAGTGGGGATTGTTTTGAGGAGGCAGTTTCAGTACCTTGATGGTTATGCAGCACCTAAGTGTAGCTATGCATTATTGGACATGGACAACTAAAACATCATTAGGATTGTAATCTGCCTTGTGCATCCTGTCTAAGGTCAGCAGAAATAAGGTGCACAGTTTACACAGAGCACAGGAATATAGATCTCCAAACATGGCAAATGCTCTTGTATTTCCACCAGTTCTGAAATATCTGTTACAAAGTTTGTTCTGTTCTTTTTCACGCAGCTCAGAATGACTTTAGCAAGGACTTAGTCCCTTTAAAAATGTCTGTAATGACTTAGCCTTTTTTCCTCAGGGAAAAAAAAAAGAAAGATAAATTAATAAAATAAATTTTATGAAATTTTGTTGATTCATTAGCTTCAGCAGGGTGCCAGATCGAACATGGAAACAGTCTTCCATGGCTCTGACCCCCATTGTAAATTGTCTGTAATTTAACAGTGAGTGAAGCTTAGGGAGAGCAATTGCTTCAAATGTTTGCTGCCATTAGCTAAAGGGAGAGGAAACGAGAGGAATCCAGGAGTTTTCATTTCCAAGTGAAGCATGTCAGACAGCACAGCACAAGACCTTTCTAAATTGCAATATGGCATCATATTAAACAGAACCCATCTGTGTTTCCTTTGGCTTTCCATCAGTTTACATTTTTTCTTAGATGTAGTAGTAGCAAATGTCAGAGCTTTTTCACCATTTCCCATAATGCAAAATTAATATGTGACTATCTGTAGGTCTATAACTCTCAGCTGACCCATTGCTGCAAACTCTGAGCCCTTCATCTCAGAAGTACCAGTGGTGAACTTCAGTGGAGACACGGTGTGAAGTGACTTCTGTCAAAGTGTTTTACTGCTGGTAATGAAATAACAGAATTGTAAATAATGTGAAATGCTGCCTGAAAATGAGTGGCAAGCACTAGCAGGTACTGATGGGCTAGATAGTGACACAGGCCACAGCACGTGGATGGACCTGACTTCCAGCAGGGTGTTTGGACTGAACCTCTGCAGTATCTCCAGCATAAGGCAGGAGGCTGGGACTGGGAGGCCTGAGCAGGGGTAGGGGGTGCCAGGGCCAAGCCTGGGGTGGGAGGCTGGGGCAGCAGGGCCTTGAGGTCTGATCCTACCTGTCTGGGGAAAAAGGAGGGGCAAGTGGTGCCTGCTGAGCTTGTGGCTGGGTAGGAGGCTTGAGGAAAATAATGGATATCGCTGGGGACAGCATTAAACATCAGATGAGAAATGGCCAGTGATTTTAATTGCTGATTCCCAGGGATAAGTGGTTTCTTACTCTTGGGAGAGAGGGTGTGAACATTAAGAGTAAAAGAGCAAGGGGTTTGTGACACTGGGGATAAGAGATTGATATGCTGCTTCAAGGGCACCCAGGCATGAGGCCATGCATGCCTGGAAGTGAGCTCCTCCTGTGCAGCCTGAGCCTGCAAGTGCTGCCACCCTTCACCTCTCCGAGGGCTGACAGCTTTTGGGGCTGCCAGGGAAACTGCACTGAGATGGGCTGTCAAAGCTGCCTGCAAGGAAGTCACCAGAATGGTGACTCTCCCTCTGAACTGCACCCTGTGGGGAGCTAGCACAGAGAGATGACCTCTGGAAATATGAGATTTTGATGAATCCTGCAACATAAAATGCTGCTTATTGAGTTTGCTGTGAGCCACCCTTTGTTTTGGAGGGCTTTGCTGCTAGGGAGAGGGGAGGTGGATGCTTTTGATAGCCAGGGATGGTATGGTTAGAGATGATTCCACTCCTGATATTGCTTTGTCAAGCTTAGATTCTGTCTGGCAGTGAGAGAAACAGGGGAAGGTGTTTGTGATGTGTTGAGGGTTGTTTGCATGTCAAACAGGGGTGTTCTGGCTGGGGTGGGATCCTCCACCAGCTCACAGGGTACCACCAGGGAACAAGTGCAAGTTTTCAGGTGTACAAAGTGGGGTTTATCTTGCTGAACTGCAGTGAGTCATCTCATCCTAAGGCCAGCACGAAAATTGGTTCAGGTGAGTTTCTCTCGGCAGGCACCCAGGTATTTTTCAGGTTGTGAGTCTTATTGATCATCTCTGTCACTGATGTTGGTGTGCTCTGTGTTCAGAGGGAGGGGAGCTGCCTCCCACCAGCCTGTGGAGATGACCTCTTGAGTCTGTCTGCATCCTGCTGCTGTAGCTATATCAGATATGCCAGTGAAATACATCACTCTGTTATTTGAGATTTCTCTCCTCTGTTGATTCCAACTGCATAGTTAATCAGGCACAGCCACCAAAGTGGTACTTCTCAGCATCTTAAAAAACAACATGGAAGTTATTGCAGTTTACCCAACCTGCTACTGCTCTATGTAGGCAAAGATAGAAAGACAGGATCACTGAGTTGTGGGGCACTTGCTTCAAGAGCAAAACAAAAGTGGTAATTCAGGAAAGATTCATCAGTGACTCTGACAAAGCCAAGCCAAAAGCATGCGGAGCACTTAATGTATTTCCAAAATTCAAAAATCCCTTAAAACAATACTAACCTGTAAGTCTTCATTTTGCTCTCATGGAAGCTGTGGAACATCAAAAGATGAAAGAGAAGCACAGATTTTCTTTTTTTTTTTTTAGCTTTTTGCTTTTCTTAGTTTATGTTCTGGGTCACATTCTGATCCTTGTGGTTTGTTATTACACATGCTTGTGACAATCATGGGAGCTTTGCAATGATTCCAGTAAGTGTGTCTAGTTAGGTCAGGCTTTTCTTAGGTATGAACGTACAAAAACTGAGATGGATCAGAAGCTAGTAGAAAAAATTCACTTAGTCTTTTAAATAAGAGTTTTAACTTAGCTATCTAATATAATGTCTGTCTTTTGAAGCAACTAAAATTGCTTGTGGGGACTCCTTTTTCCAAAAATGTTAACGCCCCCAAAAGCAAAGTAGAAGCATAAACTGAAAGTCCATTTTCTAAAGCTTGTTTTTGAAAGCTTTTCTATTTTCTTGCTCTGTTTCTATGTCTTGAGGTTTTCTGAAAGTGTAAAGTCCAGTGCAGCCTGAAGAGATGTAATGGGGGGTTAAGAAAAATGGCTGTGGTTCTTTCTAATATCTGCTCAGGAATGCAATGTAATGTAATGCAAGGCAGAGTAATGCCTCTCCTCCAGCTGGCAAACTCGTGTGGATTTCACTCACACACTTCCATGTTCATACACCTACTCATGCTTTTTCCCTTTTTGTGGCCTTAGAAAAACACCCCAAAACAAAACCCTCAAGAGTCTGCTTCTGCTCACAGAGCTAGCAAATCCTGACCTGCTCTGCTGAAACATGATTAATGAAGCATAAATGGGTAGTTTTCTTATCGAAGGGCTACTGACAGATTAAAGGCTGATTAAAGTTGACTGTTGTTTATGAAAGGAGGCAACTACTTGATTCCTGATGGGCAGCAGTCACTATGAAAGTTTGTTTGCTTTTGATGGAGATGAAGGATAGATGGAAGGATCCTGGAAGAGTGCAAATTTTTCTCTAGGATGGAGCAGTTGAAGGCTTCATGTGCAGTGTGTTCCAGTTTTTATATATTAAAAGGTATATTAATGCATTGAGAGTAAGGAGGGGTGAAGAACTCTTGTGGAAGCACTCAATAAATCCTGCATCAGGTAATAAACTTACCGATATCAAAGGGCTCATCTGCTCCTTAGAGATAAGCTCTTATGTAATTTGATACTTATCAAAGACTCATGAGTTTGCAAAATTTAGTTGGGAAATCTGAGCAAAGGCCGTGACAAGCCATTTGTGAAAACAGCATGATGTATTTCACAGCTGTCAAAGCACTAGAGCAGTCTTCCTTGCAGTATCTCAGAACAGTCAAATTTCTTGCTGAAGCACGAGAAACTAGGGAAAAGAACTAATGCTAGCTCAGATATATGCAAAATATCTTTTAGTTGAGAGTGTTTGGCCACCAGGAAGCCTGTGAGCTGTCTCACATGGTACTTCATCAATGCTAACAATACACAAGGCTCCACCCTAAAATCTACCCCTGTGTGCTACCACAGCAGAGGTTTCAGCAGTTACATCAGGTTTTCATGGAGTGCATCCTGCCTGGCAGCCACAGGGGACATGACCCAGCTTCATTCAAGACAAATCTTGTTTGCAGCTTCCCCCACCTTGCCTTGGAAGCTGTGTTTAAGCTGGTCCTTGCCTGAGCTGGGTTAAACCTGTGCCTGTACCTGGTCTTGCATGTTATTGGCCCCCACTCACAGGCTAATGCCTTGACCTGAGCAAGGGTGGTGCCTATCCATCTGCACCCTTTATCTGTGGCTTGCCTTTGTCTTCTTCCACTGCAGACCAACCACCAGATAACTGCTTCCCTCTGGTGATGAGCATGTACAAGGAAAATCAGTTGCAGGGTATTGCCCTTACTCTTAGAAACCACTCTCCAAAAAGAGGATCAGCCTCTCTTGGGGTATTTTGCTGTCACATTTAAGTTTCTATTCTAGGAACTACCTAATTTTGTTCTGATCTTATTGCTCATGATAAACATGTGCTGGCTGTTAATAACAACCATAATTTCAACCACAAAAAGTTTGAAAAGTTTTGAAAATCTATTTGCAAACATGTCAAGTAGATTTTTTGAACACATGCTTTGATATTTTCCTTTCATTTTCTCTGATGGTGTCTCCATAATTTCAGCTTCCCTGCAGTAAACATCACAGTATTTACAGCATACAGAGACATGAACGGTGTTGAAAAATAGTCTATTGAGGGTTTGTTTTATTTGTTCAACATCACCAAGTAAGTTTAGGTAAGTTGGAAGTAAATTTTTTACCCCAGAGAGTTAAACAGCCAGGGTGCTGTGTCAGTGCTGAGGATATTTGGAATTAGGCCAGTGGCAAAACTGCAAGCTGTAGTTCCTGCCTATTGTCAGAGCCCAGCACCACAACCTCACGCAACAGCCTGCCCTGCCATGGCAGGATGCAGGACAGCAGCTGGCCCTGCTCTGTGAGGAAAGGAGCAGCACTGCTGGAAACCACCCCGTGGGGTGTCATTCCTCACTAATGAACCAAAGTGGAACCAGGTGGAGCACAGAGACAACAACACGAGGAGAGATTTTGTAAAAGCCCTGTTGTCAGAGTGACTACATAGATAAATGGAGGTTTTCTTATTCAGATATAAAACAACTGGACAGCTGAAGATGGATGCTGACAACCCAGAGGGAAATTGCTTTCCACTTTGTTTTGGATCTATAGCAATGTCTGGCTGTATTTTTCATGGGTGTATGTAAGGTAGTTTTTTTATGTTAACCAAAATATACGTTTCTCATTTTCTCTGTCACAAATTTACACAGTTTTAAAGCCTTATTCTGCTTCCTTCAGGTTGCATTAAAACTGAGGTGAGAGCTCAGCTTTTGCAAGAGGCTGCATTAACCGAGGCATAAACCTCCAGCCTTTTTAAAGGCTGCTCCATGTGTTGTAAATAGACCTGTGGGCTGCATTTATTCTCACCACCTCTAGGCACTGAATTCAGCAGTTAGAGCAGGAGCTTAGTGTCTTTCTAAGATCTTTCTATACTTGACATAGGAAAATGCACATCATCCCAGTTGGAAAAAAAAAATCATGTTTTGTTGCCTTTCTCCTTCCAACCTGTACTGGTTTGAAAGCAAGACCAGCAAGACTCCAAGTCACAAATACAATTTAATAGAGAGAGAAGAAACAAACTGCAGAAAGGGTAAAAAGAAGATAAACGCAATAGTACAAAGGACTACTGACAGAGCCACAATGCAAACCTGACATTCTGTTGGTCAGGGTGTTGGAAGCAGCCCGAAATACGTCCTTCTGGAGTGACAGTTGTGGCTCCATTGGATAGAGATAATCCTCAAGAAAGGGTCCAGCCATCCTCTGGGAATCCAGTGGAAACAGGCTCCCTTGGTGTTTGGGATTGCTGGTTTTATGCCAGTGGAAAGGCTTTGGCTCCTCCCACTGGGTGGAGCATCTCACAATGGAATGAGGTAATGCTATCAGTCATGTGAGAGGCCTTAAATGGCCCATTCACAGGTGATATCCCTGGGAGGAGGATGGGTGGAGGAGGATGGGTGGAGGAGGAGACAAGGCACTGCCTTATCTGGTGTTATCCGGTGTCCCATTAACAGAAGGCATCCTCCTTCTTCACGCCCTACAGTTACAAGAGATAAAGAACAATATCTCCCAACCGGTTTCCGTAGATGAAAACAGAATACACATTTTTGGTTACATTTTTCAACCCAAGACACAACCCCTTTAAACAACTCATGGTGACTGTGCACTGTACCTGTCTCTGCTAAGAGAGATAAATCTAGGCACAAACAAGTGAGTGCCAGGATGGTACTTGATGTTGACTTGTTGAAGACAAGAGGGATCTTTATACAGAGGAATTTGCCCCCATGTTTGGGGGTTTTCTTATTTAACCAAATTCTGTTGTATTATTTGGTATGCTTATTGGTATTCCAGATGGATTTTTTTAACATACACAATACATGAAACCACTGAAAGGCAATCTCTGTGGAATCCCTTTGGTTTTCCTATAAATATTTAGCTTCTACTCCAGCTTTCTAGCTATCTTGTTGTTTCTGTCCTATTATAAGATCCTTTAATATAGCTCCCAGAGCTGTAGTATAGAACCTTACACCTTATAAAAAGGAATTTTGCAATGGATGTAAAGAAATTATATCAGAAATATCCCTGAAAACAGCTTGCCAGTGAGTTAGAGATAGTGTCAAGGCTGGCATTATGCCAGCACTGGGTGACCACTGCTCTTGAATATTTTTCTAAAGTTTAATTTTTTACATATGTTCATTCCTCAGTCCCCAAAGAAATAAAAAAAATCAATGTCAGCCACTGGGTCCTTACAAGAAATTTTTAACAAGGAATGTAGCACACACACAATAGAACTAAATACCATGACAATGAGAAACAGATTTCTTTAAAGATAAAGACTGTGATCAGCAGTAAACAAGACAAAATAGAGCTTTTACCTTGGGGGGAAACATGTGAAAGGAATGAAAAACCCAGTGTGGTGAATTTTCTAGGGCTATGTCCTACAGATGAGGGCAGAAGTTCCATTACTGCTAAGTTTGGTTACTAACAAGGTAGAAACAAGGGAGTATTTAATGTGCATTGCAGTCTGCACTTTCAGTGAAACGCCTCTCTGGGGGGTGTCTGCTGCTAGTATTTACACAGATTTCACTCTGTGCAATTTGGTATAAATCTCTATTGCAAATACCTCTGGATGGCAAGGGAGTTGTTCTTGCCAACAGAGACTTTTTTTTAGAAATCAAAATCCAAACAGAACCCTAGCCTGCAAAACCAAACAAAATCAAACATTCCCAACCCCAAAACTCTAAGATATGGAGCCCTTCCTCCCAATGCTATGGAATCATAGAATGGTTTGGGTTGGAAGGAACATAAGAGATGATCTAGTTCCAACCCTCTGCTATGAGATGGGACAAACTCCACTGGCCTCGGTTCCTCAGAGCGCCATCCAACCTGGCCTTGAACACTTCCAGGGATGGGGCACCCATGACTTCTCTGGGCAACTTGTTCCAGTGTTCAACATCCTAACAATAGGAGAATTTCTTCTGTATACCCAACCTGAATTTCCTCTATTTCAGTTTGAACTCATTTCTCCTTGTCTTATCACCACAGTTGCTGATCAAGTGTTCCTTTCTGGTTCTCTTTATAGGTCCCCTTAAAGTGTTGGAAGGTTGCTACAAGGTCTTACAACCTTCTCTTCTCCAGGCTCCTTACTTTCTCAGAATGTCTTCACAGGAGAAGTGCTCCAGTCCTACAGGATTTTTGAGTTGCTGGGACTGCAGGCTGAGTCACATGTCATTCAATCAGGTGCTGCAGATCCTCAAAGATGGCAATTTCATAGTTTTGCTGAGCACCTGTTGTAGTGTTCTCATGTTCCTTTGGACTCTTTTCTGCTATGGATGAACAGGTTGCTGCATATATCTTCTTTTCTTCTTCACAGATTCGGTTCCAGACCTCATTCAATCATCAGTCTTCTAGGGACTCCTGCCCAAAAGTTGGAATTTTTCTTTATGAGCAGCATGCAGTGCAATACCCCAGCTGAAATTTGGCCAGAGCTGTGTAGGATGAAGAGGATGAAGAGATGATCCTGCCAATGCTGCAGACTAATTTTCTATTTTTTCACCTCAGTGTGATGTTTCTCTCTCTCTCTTTTTTTTTTTTTTTTTTTTTTTTTTTTTTTTTTTTTTCCAGGAGCATGATGTTGTTGACTCATGTTCAGCTTGTGATCCAGAGTAACTGCCAGCTTCTTTTTTTCAGGACTGATTAGTCATCTGCCATCCAGCACCTGTGCATCTGACAGTCTAACTACAGTGAATTCTGCACATCTCCTTTGAATATTATATTTCTGTTGGACTGTGCCTCTGATTTATCATCATCATTTTGAGGTCTATTTCAGCCTTTCAATATGTTTCCATATCTGCAAATGTGATAATGCCAGAGCAATCATGACAATACTGTGTTGCAATGGAATCTTGGCATACTTTGTGGGGCTATACATGATGCATAGCTCCATCCTGATAAAAGTGCACATAACTCCCCTGGTGTGGATTGCCAGGCCATCATACATCCTTGGATTGCAGTTTCTTGTAGTTCATATGTATCCAGGTTAAGTGTGATAATGCCATGTACCACAAACTCGAAAAGGTATCACAACAGAGGAGCTGTTATTGTCCACACAGAGTCATTGGTGTTATACTGAGGAAACAAACCCACCTGTATAATGTAATACCCTGGTAAGAATGGCAAATAATTTTTGACTGTAGAAGATTTCAGGAATTGAGGTACCAAGACAGGATGAAGAAATATTAGAAAGAATAATGAAGATAAGATAGCTTAAAAATGATCACTCATTCTTAGTACATGCTGAATCAACTTTCATCACTTAACCTTCTCTGCCCTGATGCAAAAATAAGATTGAAGTCTGGTAGAACCAGGCAGAGTGGGTCCTGTAGGTAAGGAAATTTTGGTTTTTCAATAGGAATTCTTCCTGTTTTTTCTTTCCATATAATTACAATGTTCAGTTAGAGAAAAAATACCATGAGACAGATAAGAAACAGGTGGGACTACAAAATATGTGGGGTAGAGCCATGGTAGTATGTATGGAGAGGTTACAAGGCCTGGATGGAAAGCAGGAATAGGTTTTAAATGAGCAGATGTTATACCTTTCTTGGAGAAAGGAGAGATACAATGTGATGCACTAAGGTACCACTGGATTATACCTGTTTTACAGAGAGAAGAATGTGGTGCCATCATGTGTCCTACTGAAGCTGGCAGGAGTAGGGGTAGGGGTAGGGGTGCAAAAATTCCCAAGGCTTCCATGACAAAACTCCTTTTTCCTTCACCAAGTCCTGCACTGTGCTGAGTCCATGGCTTTTCTCACTCTGCAATTCCCCTGTAACACTTTGTGGTCTGCTCTTAGCACTTCAAAAGGCCAGCTGCTCCCTCAGATTATCAACTAGCTTTTTATCTATAAATAGAGTGTAGCTGCTGTCCTGGGGAGGTTCTGAGCTGGAATATATGCAAATAAATTTGACAGGTTTTCTGAGTCTCACTCTTGGGGGTTAACATAAATTTTCAGATAGGATAAAAGCAGCACATCCAAATATTCTTAAAGCATCTTATGGCACTGAAAATTGTTCTAGTTTATATGTGCTTTCACTCATTGATGTGCTAGCACACATCAAACCCTTATTTTCCAAAAGAAAGAATATGGACAGTCTCCTCTGCTGTGCAAAACTTGGGACCTTTAGAGGACGTCTATGCCTTTTGAATCCATTTGTGCATTGTATCTGTTGTCCATACCCTTATGCAATCCCTTCTTGAAACTCAGTGAGAACGACGTGCAGTGATAGCTTTGTCTCAAGCTCCATCTCTTCCAGGCTTGGGTTTCACGTGGTAGTGTGAGAGGAGACACAGCAGATGGCAGTGCATGACATCAATTATCTCTGCCGCACGCTCCTGTTCCAGCCGTAACTGTCCAGAGGGCACCCCCCGCTCCCTGGCTCCCTGTGGAGGAGAGGAGGACACTTCTGTGAACCAGGGCACTCCGAGACGTCACTTTTGCTCCGTGGAGCAAGAATCTTTTTTTGCTGAATCAGCGAAAAATCTGCCCCCGGGTTTAAGCATCTTTATCACTGGCAGGAGACTCCGAAGGCCTCCTACATACAGACAGATTGCAGCTTTCAGCAGAAGCCAGTCCCAGGGTAGTTCTCTTTTCACCCATGTTTTTATCTTCCACAACATGGTTCATGTTCTTAATTGCTTCTCTGCTTCAAAACCTAGGCAAATTATTTTTTTCCCATTTATCCTCAGAGTTCTGTTTTTGGGTGAAAGTTACAGGGCTTGTTCTTAGTGCTTTGTGACATTTGAACTAATATCTGGCACAGAAATAATGATGGCATTAAATCAAAATTTCTTTACCAAGTCATGATGTGTTTCATCACTTTGATCTGGTGCAAGGGACCATCTGAAATAGGAGAAAAAGGAAGATGGAGGGGAAAGGAAGAAAACAGGCTTTTTTTAAATGCCAACACAGAACTGCTTTGGTAACAATGACTGGGAAAACAAGGAAGAAAGTCTTCAAATTAGAGAGTTTTAACTGGAAAACATTGTTTTTAACCAAAATGTTTAATTGTAGAGCATTTAAGGAGAGCCCAGAGGAGTGTCAATCAGACAAACAAGTTGGATCACCTCTCCCATAAGAAGAGACTGAGAGAGCTGGAACTGTTCAGCCTGGAGAGGACTCATGGGAACATTTCCAATGTATATAAATACCGAAAGGAAGGGTACAAAGATGATGGAGCCAGGCTTTTTTCAGTGGTGCCCAGAGGCAATGGACACAATTTTAAAAACGGGACATTCCCTCAGAACATCAGGAAACAATTTTTCAGTGGGAGGGTGACTGAGCACTGGTGCAAATTAAGTCTCCACCCCCAGATATCTTCAAAAGCAGTCTGGACACAGTCCTTGGTAACCAGCTCTGGATGACCCTGCTGGAGCAGGGTGGTTGAAGAGGATGACGTCCAGAGGTCCCTTCTAACTCAACCATTTTGTGATGCTGTGTACCCAAAGAGATGCCAACTCCTGAACTGTGCTCCTGTACAGTTACTGTATTCTCCACTGTCTCATTGAAAACTGCCTGGAGCATTATTAGATGAAAACAATACCTGAAGTTGCAATTGGAACACTAGTGTTAGGCAATGCCCAGGCATGGTCTCAACATTCAAATTCCAGGGGATTTCCTCAATCTGCTTAGCTACTACCCCAGTGCTACTTTCCAAAGTACCTCAGCAAATATGCCATGTATAATATTTTTCAGAATGACATATTTGAAATGGATCATGAAGTGACAGAAATGCTGGGATAGTACGTAAGGTTGTCTCTTCTGTTTATTACCAATTTTGCACCTGAGCAAGTCGAAGGTAACATTATTCTTGCATCATCTGGAATTCAAATGAGGAATGCTCTTGTTATCTTTGTTTTGATTGAATAATCTCTCTCTTCAAATAAAACAGATATTTTGTTAATATGGCAGTTCTAATTACCAGAAAAAGGAAAATTGTAAAATATGGAAAAAATCTAATTACCAAATCTATGAAAAAAAATCTTTCTTTTCAATAAGCTAAGAAGCTGACAGAATTTATTTAAGAAAATAAAAAAATCTGCAAGTGTCTTATTAATCTTCTTGAAAGAATAATTTTTTTTTTCAAGCAAAGATATGATCAATACTAAAAACTTGTGTGTGGAACCATCCAGTAATAAGATTTTTTTTGTTGGTTTTCTTATTCAGCATGGACTGTTTTCCCTCTCTCCTGAGTAATTTTAGACAAGAAGGTGTAAAAAATATTTTGGTTCTTTCTATTACAAGACAAGAAGATTGCCTGTCTTTCAATTAAAGACAAGAAGATTCATGTAGGATCTGCTTCTTAAAGCATACTGTCTCTTTCAGGAATGACTAAATAGGAGAAAAGTCTGTTTCCAAATAGGTCTGTGCAGAGAGCAATGATTGGGAATTAGGTGAGGAATTGCTCCAGAAAGAGGTGCGTGCATCAAAGGCTTATCTTGTGCTCCTCCAGATGTTGTTGAGACACAAATGTCCATGTCATGACCATCCACTTAGAGAGAGGCTCTGACTTTCATCTCTGAAAGGCCAAAAGATTAATGAGAAAAAAGGCTACATTTTTTTTCTTTTTGCCTTTCCTCCAGAAGAGGCTTGAATGCTTGGAATTGTCAAAATCACTGTGGGGACACTTGCACATCTGTGAACTGGTGAATCAGCTCATCAGTCAGAGCAGCTGATTTGGGAAACAAGGATACTGCAGCTAATGCCTGTTTCAAATTCTCTTTATAGAGTTAGCTTAGGATTTTATAATATATAGCATTAGCACTTCAGAGACCTTCATCTATTTTTTTAGAAACTAAGGGCAAATTTTGACAGTAATCTTTCTACAGCTTGTCTCAGAAGAAAAGCAGCTATTAAAGAAAACATCTAACTTTCAGTAGTCTTCACATCACCAATAGTCACCACCCTTATGAATTTTCCAGAACAGATGATCACTAGTTCTCATGCTTAAGAAACAAAACAGTATCAGTAAGAGATCTCTGCAATGTCACAAGATTATCCCACTTAGAATTTCAAAGAGGGTGGACTTTGACAGTTTAATAACCCTGACAGGACATCTGCAAGCTTTGAAATGAGGGTATACTTCCTTTGCCAGTTGAACAGGCTGCCTTCTTAGGCTCCTTTGGAAACAGGGTAACCAGAAGAAAAGACCTGGACTGATAGTGCTGCAGAGCAGCAGCATATCAGGATATCTTATAGTGAGAGAAGCTGAACTCCTGAGAGCCTGAAACCTTGCATTACAGCTAACAAACAGTAGAAAATGTAAAATTTTCTTCCACTTAGCTGAGCTGCTCCATTTTCCTTCCTGCCCTGTTTCTCTTCTGATTTGCTTTGAGTGTGTTTCTCTGTGACCTCCATGCCAGATAAATTCTTTCAGAATCTCATTTTTCCATTGCAGCCCTCACAGAAAGCTGTGAATTTTCCTTCCAAAGTGAGCCAAAGAGTATGTGAAATTTCCCTGGTTTTCTTGGAACATGCTGCTATTGGTTGCTATTTGTCTACTAATGGTAGACATGAATGCTCCTAGACTCTGGGCACTGATTAATTGTTATAATGAATAGTCATTCTGGAGACAAGCAAATAAACAGGGAAAATAAAGCTCCCACCTCTGCGGGTTTACTGTTAAGCCAGAACAGTAGATTTGATAGCCTGCCTCTGTTACCTCTGCAAGAAAATCTTGCCTGGTCCTACTGCATAGAAAATGAAAAGGTTTAAAAATTAAAGGGGGGGGTGGTGGTAATTTTGCACCAAAAGGGACCTGAATTAGCAGGTTTGAACCCCCCATTCATTAAAATTCCTTCTTACACTGACCTATTTTCAAGCACTGTGTCTTTTTTCTTTTATGCTTTTACCCTGCTTTTGCCTTTGGCAGAGTCTTGGGGGTCTGCTCAGAGGAGAAGGGGAGTGTCAAATTCACCTGCTTATAGATCAGATTAGACTTTTTTTTTTTTTCTTTAGACTAAGCAATTGCAACTTAAATAACTGTTACAGTAGTGTGTGTTTGGAGTTCTTCAATCTTGACTATATTTTTCTTGAGCAAGGGCATCCAAAACTGAACAGATGTTTCTCCCACAATCAAATTCTCTCATAACAGGCATTCAGAGAGTATTGCTGAAATATTCATGAGTCTGAAGAAATAACAATGCATGAATACTAATGATAGTAAGTTGTATGGTGCTTTAAACAATGACACAATAAAGCAAGTCCAAACGAAACCGTCACACAATTAAACATTTTCTTAACTGCATAGTCTTAGGTGAAGATTTCACCTCTAACATTCACAATAAACAAAGAAAAAGGCACTGCAGAAAAGTGAATTTCAGCTTACAAAAGCACTTTGCAAATGTATTTAATTTGTCTTGAACTCAAGGAGTCTATGAGAGAATGTTTACTAGCCTCATCACTACAGCTATTCCTAAGTGGATACCTGTGGAATATATTTAAGGTTAATTATAAATTTTTCAGTTTATTTTTTTTCAATTGTAATTGAAGACAATAGAACAACTTATCCTGCATGCATCCAACCACTACCAGCTAGGACTGGAAACTGTGGTTTTGACTGGGGGGTTTCTATCATTAATTGTTGTTTCTATCATTAATTGTCTTGACATTTTTATCAAAACCAGAACTTTTTGATGACATTTCCCCACATACTAATTTGATGTCAAACAAACAGTGACTATTTTGACCATCTCAGCTGGCAAGTTGTTGAACATGAAAACAGACAACAAATACTTTCACAATTTGGAAAGAGTGGGCTTGTGATGAGCTCAAGTTTTACTGTTGAAACTGGCCATTGTGATGTAACTAGAATTGCTTCAGATTTGTAGTCGATCCTCACTGAACGCCTCCAGAAGTGGGGTGCAGTGAACCTCAGTTCACTGAGGAGGTGGAGGTGAGGGATTTGATGGCCCATCTCACTGGCCACCAACATGTGCTCTTTGGGGTCTCTGTGGACTTGTGGCTTTGCCCTGATGACAGGACAATTTGGCACCACTGCAACACAGAGCAGTGCCACCACTGAGGATGTTGCTGTCTTCTACTTTCAAGCCTTTCTGGTGCCATTTTGCTTTCAGTTGAGAATGGCTGCATTATGCAAATGCTGTTTTCAGTCCTGGGTGTTCCGCATTTTGCTGCGCTAACACAGGAGCTGCTTTAGTCCTGTGCACTGAGAGGAGAATATCCCCTCAAATACTCTACAACTTGTCCCATTTTACACAGTTTTTAAATGACAAATTATGTTATTCCACCTCCCTGCTGCCAGTGATTAAAGCCTCATTACCACAGAATTTCAGATGAAACAGAAACAATGATACCCAGAGACGTTTACCGACAACCTTGGCTACTTATGAGTTCCAGCGCCTATCAAGACAACCCCTTTCACAAACGTGATCAAATGTTGAAAACACTGGCATTTCATAAGCATGTGTCAGCAGGAGATGAGAAATTTTAAATTTTTAGGGAGGGCTCAGGTAGTCAAAATATCATAAATTATAAAATCTGTGATTTATAGCACGATGGCTAATAGAGAACAATGACTTGTCATGTTTTTATCAGGGAAATCACATAAGTTTGTGTGAGAAAAAATGTAGCACAAAAAGAAAATGGAAGATGATTATGACAGGAGAGGTTGTCTGTCATTCTGGTGATAGTGCCTGTTATCAATCTGTTTAATTGTCACATGAGATTGCTGGTGGGAGAGCACATGCACCTGACAAGAAGAGTGGTAGAGCTCCCACCAGGCTACTCCAGGCTCTTCTAGCTCCTGGAGTTTCTCTGTGCTTTACTGTCAGTCAGAGACAAGTCTTGCAGGGGTGGTACCCATGCAACCAGCCTCAGCTGCAACCTGGAGAGAGGAAATTGTGATGATGGAATTGTGAACACCAGCTCTACAAATACGATCTATTTGAGTTTAATTTTTGTCCTTTGTGGTAATGTCTTAGTATTTGGAAGAAATAACAAGTGTTTCCATTGATACCTATGTCTTCTGAAACATTGACTTCCGTCATCAGGTATTCATCATTCACTAGAGTACTAAAAAGGAAGACTTATTGTGAATGAATCAAAATAATAGCAATTACTTTCAAATTTTTTTTGCTGCCATATATTCAGCCAAAGGAATTCATAATGAGTTGTTTATTATCTTTACATCTATACCAGGGTTTCACGAAACACTTGTAAGATTGTATTTATAAGATTATGTATATATTGTTATAAGATTGTTATGCAAATAATTTTGTATATAGCTTAGAGAAACATACAATGATAGAAAATCATATTTACCAGGACAGCCTTCAAAAGCTTAACAGAAAAAGGTCTGGAGTTGTATGTTTTACAAATTAAACTGCAGTAAACCATAATATAAGCATTAGTAAGGTTTGAACTTTGTTCTTACCATGTATTTCCAAGATTTTTATGTCTCTTGATTTATGACAACTTCCACATTTCATTGCCTTTTCCTCAGTATTTCATGGCTTCACTTCTACATTTTAATAGAGGTGTCTTCTAGGAGTGAAATTTATTGAAAGAGCTTGATTTCAATTTTCCTGCAGCTCTGAAGTGTCTAGGTGTGTTTTTCATTTCTGTCACCTGTCCTGATGAAATGCATAATCTGCTTGAACCATATGTAGCTGTCTGGGATATCTCAGAAGGTGGAGAGGAAAGAAAAAAACAGATTAAAAAATTAAAACCTTCAAAATGTTATTTTATCTTTTAAAATCTGCAGGCTCTTTATCCTCAGGATGAACATTAGCCCTTAGAAGTGTGTTTTCATTTATAAATGTAGAACTAGGCAGGACATGATTTCTTTGCAGTGTGTGGTTCATAGATTTTCACTTAAAATGTTACTTGGAAACAAGAGCAAGAGCTGCCCATTCAGAAAAACACATGTTCCTGAGTTAAGCAGTTGAAGGGCTGGAAAATTTATCACATTCTCTTCAAAGCAGTCAAAACAGTTGCTTTGCTTTGCTGTTAGCGCTCACAAAAATGCAAGCTACTGCCCTCACTTACTTTGAGGACAGGACTGCTGGCTCCTTTATCTGAGATATTTGTAGTCCTTTTCTGGTGATTGAGAGGTGTCCAGGAGATTGCACCTAGACTGCAATCCAGGTTACAGCCTCCTCAGCTCACCCTGCTGTCCTGGTGCTGTGAACTGGAAGCATGGCTGGGATATGCCATAGCTTCTTTCCTAATCCAGGTGTCCAAGTTCCTGCTATGGTAGCAGTTTAGGGAGATAGCAAATGAGGGAAAAAAGAGTGACCTCTGCCTGGATCATTCCTGTTCCTGTGGTCTCATGTGGATAAGGTGTGCATCTCAGTCTGGATCCTCCTCCAGCCTGCAGATTTTGATACAGCATCAGAGGGAATGTCTTTCTAGACAACTGGCTGGGCTGCACTCCCCATCCTTGGATATATACCAGTTAACATCTGGTGTAGAACTGTTCACTTGTAGAACCCCATTTATTGGTCTGTCTTTGAATATCTACACATATATATTTTGAATTCTGCAGGCAGGATGGGAGCTGGTTAACAACCCCTGAAACGTGAGTAGGATAGGAGGGGCTCCGCAGCAAGTTCTCTGCCCCAGCAGCCTGGTTTTGGCAGAGTGAGAAGCTTTGGTTAGATGAGAGAACTCCAGGGTGGCCACACATAGTGATCTAACAGGGCTGATACAACTAGAACTGACAGAATATTATTATTTTTGCAAGATGTGTAGTGGTGTATTTAAAGATTATAAAATACCAACACATTGTCTTATTTCATTTCAGTTGCACTCATTTGGAGAGTAGCATGTAACCCCACCAGACAGCAAGTTAGAGAAATGCATAAATGCTGTGCTGCTTTACCCAGAATTAGGTTAACACTGTTTACATGCCCATGACCTGGCTGCTCCACTGGCCCTGTTAGGTAGGAGCTGGCAGCTGGGAGGGAGCGAAGAGCAGCCTGATTAAATGCAAGCTGCTGGAAGCTTTAGCAGCACAAAACAAGTGTCTCCATCCTGTGCAGGTCATCAGGGTCCTTTAGCTCAAGAGTGTTGCTCAATGGCCTAAAGAAACTGTTTGACATCCAGAGCTTGGATTTGCCCCCTCATGTCCTTACCCTTGCTTTTGACAACAGACAGAGCCCAAACCGTGGGCCATACAGTTACTGAGAACACCAAAGTTATGGAGGATTGACCAAACTCAGGTAATGCTGCAGCTGAGTGCTGTGGTGATTTCAGAGCAGAGCTGAGTGGGGGAATAGCTCAACTCTGCAGTGACCCATGAAGAGGATCCTACATCCTCTACAAATAAATAAATCCTCTACAAATACATGGGGAAGAGAGGGAGGGAAAAGTACCTTTTCTCTCATGCTAGCATTAGAGGAACAAACAGAAGAACTTGATGATATTAGGTTTTATGAAAACAGTGAAAAGATCTAATGATGTTGAAAACTAATGGACTTTCCCAGGCAATAGATACTCCTCAGGTAAACCCAGAAATGTTTCAAAATGATCATAATGAATGTCCATTTTAGGGAATAATGAATCATGTATCCTGTTATATGGGCAAAATGTTTATTCAGTATTGTTATACTGAATAACTCTGAATTTTATTACTTTCTTCTCTAGCTGAAAAGAACAGCTTTGTTGAGATAATTTGAACTATATACTTATTGCCTCTTAAATGCATAATCAAATTAAATATATCAGAAATAATTAGATTGTTCACTCTGTTAGCCTCGTTGCAGCCTTGAAATACGCTCCAGATGCTGAGCACACTGACTTAAAAATGGACATTTTTATACTTTTGTTGAATATCTTCTTAGTGAGTAGACTAAAATGAGGTATTTTCCTTTCCATCTAGTGAGCAGTTCAATTTTTTTTTTCAGATAAGGTACAAATGTTTCTTATGAGATTTTATAAATTATTACTTTTCACTGTCAATAAGATTTTAATAATTTTTTTTTTAATTATAGACAGTGCAAAACCGCCTTTTGGGCTAATGTCACAGTGTAAACTGCATTGGGTTGCTTATGGGGGAAGCAGGATCCTTATGGCAGGATGCAGAAGGAAAGCAACTAGTAGTTAGCAACTAGCAGTATCTGTGCATAGCCTCAGGCCAAAGCAGCTCACCTGTAAGTTACAGTTTCAGATAAAAACTGTAACAAAGACACAAATTCTCTATCACATTTTTCGAGTCTGAGAAGGGGTTCTTATGCCATTAAATGGTTTAAAATTCTAAAATTATATAAAAGCCAAAAATGTCTTTAAGTATTACTGATCTAAGTAAATGGAATACATTTTCACTTCTATTTTCAAAGAAGTAGTATACGTGGAACTCAGCTCCCAGAGAGGTTCTCTCCTGTTCATATTATTTCAGTCTTAAAAGAATTCATTAAACATTTACAAGTTTGTATATCGTTGACTAAATTTATTTTCTGATATCCATCTGAAAAATAATAAAGTTCTGTAAGGATGTCAAACAACTCTTGGATAGCTCCATGATTCTAATGCTCAAGATCCCACAGTGGGTTTGCTCAAAATATTTCTAAAATTTTGGGGACTAAAATGTTTGACTTTTTTCTTTTTAAAAGATGTCTGGAACTTGGTATAGCTGAATTAAAAATTCAGTGGAGACAATCTCTGCCTTCCCATAGTAAACATTTATATTAGCATTAATTAGATAGATTTATGCCTACATTGATAGGGAAAAAGCAAACACACCGTAGAGAAGTTAACAATGACATGAATGATTAATAACATTCAAGTAGAAATTTTATGCAAAGATGTGGGTGGGTAGATAATTTATCTACTGTGTTTCCCCTTGATTTCTGGCAAACTTAGTGCCTTTCTTTTCAGAGATTGCTCCTAGAAAGTTTATCTGATTAGTTGTTGGTAGCAAAAGAATTGTTAGTGTCTCCCTTCTCCTCCACCCTCCTCCTCCAAAACCTTGACAGGGAAACCCAACACAAATGCTATCAAAGAGAAAATCCTGTTCTCTTAACTGGCAAATAGTGAAGCTCATGGGTCCACAACAGAGGCTGGAGCCCCTGGCATTGCTGAAAGATGAGGGACGCTTTCCCTGGCACGCAGCAGTCATTTCTACATTTCCTGTTTTCACTTCAGAGCAGTAATTAAGCAATTAAGCAGTAATTAAGTAATTAAGGATGGATGACAGCAATAACAAGGAAAGTTTCACAGAGTTGTATTCAGTTACCACTCAAAAAAGAAGAAAATGAGCAAGGTTAGAGTCCGTCGTTCATATTGAATTTGTCCTAATTTTTGCTGTTTAACCAGAGTAATTTTAGAGTATTATGGGACCAGCTAAAAGCTGGGATTATTTTTCTGGGTATAGTAAACCCTCCCTTGTTCTTCTTGCAAAGAAAGATATATTGTTAAATGCAGAAATGTAGCAATGTACACTTAGTCAAATACCATGGAGGTTTTGCTCCATTTTATTGTAATTCCTGTCTGACCCACCTCAGCTGTGTGACTTGTCTTTCATAATTCAAAAATTTCATGTGTATGTTGAGTTATATGCCTTTAGCAGTGTCCAAGCAACATGCAGAGCAAACTTTTTATGTGTATGTTAAGTATACAAGGTTAAAAGCAGTTTAAAATAATAGAACCTTGATTTTTTTTTTTGGGGGGAGGAAGGTTGAAATAAAATATAAATCACTTTTCAAGGTAATTTAAATGTACAGTGGGAATGACCATTTTGACAATATTTTCATCTTCTTACTGTGTGTGGATGGGAGTGCCAGCAGAATCTACATTTTAATCTCACTCAAGAAAAAGAGTTGCACATCATAATTTTGTAACCTCCATCTAAAAGTATGAAATTACTCATTTTGCTTGCATGATATAAACTGCAGCTTCTGCTCAGAGACAAGGGCTGCAGTCAGGCTAGGATGTTGGATGGGTATGCCTTCACCACGCTGCTGTGCCTCACCCACCCAAGCCTTGGACCTGTGGCTCTGCTGTCTCCATCTTGAAAAACCTTTACAGAGTTTTTTTTGTGCTGTGATAGAACATGAGCCTTTGTGGGAGGACTGAAGATATCTGTCAAGCTTGAACAGGAAGACTGGCATGAGAGGAGTAACCTCAGCTGTTATGCTCTTCTGTTCCACCTCTACCTACTGGAAGAGCCCCTTCTCTCCTTTTGGAGTATCTTGGGGCTGCTCAGTGTCTGCATTAATATGGCCTTAAGAGAAAAGAAAGGGCTGGCTGTACACCTGCCTACTCACTTGGGCTATGGTGAGATGGGTGCCTTCCTCTTACTCCTTGAAGTCTGGGCTATGGTTACCCAGAATGAGGAACATGGTGCCAATCTTTTTTCACCCAAATGAAAGAGCTGCCAGTGGCCTCAAGAGTAGATTCCAGCAGCTCTCTGCAGCAGCATGTTGTTGGTTCAGGGGGTGTGATTTTCTCAATGCTCTTGGGCAGTGCTGCTGTTTCACTAGAAAAATCTCCCTGTAACAACTAAGTTCTTGGTACAAGTGCTTTTAACTTGTAGAAAATGTGGACATGTTTTCCTTTTGGCCTGGAATTACTACTTTTGTTATCCTGTATGTCCAGTAATGTGATTAAATGCATGCCTTGTTGTGCTGTCATAACTTTGAGCTACTGTCACAACTTATTGTTATGCTGTCATAGCTATTACAAAAGTGCCATCTGTATTTAACAGCTGTGAGTGGTGTGCCTTAGTGATTCTTATGCAGCAAACTGCTGTTGTTTTGATCAGATGTTAATTTTCTTCAAATACATCGAGTAAGTCCAGCATCTTAAAAAGACTTGAGGACACTGTGAGATTAGTAAAACTGATGACAACATCCTATTTCTCAAACATGTCTTACAAAATCCTTCTTTCATTTACATTATGATACTCTGCTGTAGCCAGTGCTATCCTACACGTGCAAAATGAGACAGGTGCTTCGGCTTCTTCATTAAAAACAACCTGGTCGCTTCAACCTTTCTGTCTCCCTGAGTCTTCCCCATAAGGGCCCACCAGGCACCACAGTCTGCAGTGTCAGGAGTGTTAAAACAAACTTGGACACATCAGCAGTTTCATTCTCTTAGGCATTTGAAATTCAGAAATTTATACAGGGTCCAGTTTACAGGGGTAGTTAGGTGCCTAGAAATGCAAAAAGGTCTGGGTAGGATTTGCTAAATCCTAAACGGATTATGTACTTAACTCCTATTGACCTCCTTTCAAATGGTTTTGGTTCTTTTGTCTGCAAAACAAGCTGAAATACCTGAAACAGTCTGCTTCTGAAAACTGAAAGGTTGCTGATTTTGGTCAATACAGAACTAACACATGAAAAACCCACTCATGAAATGCAAACACTTCACTGTATGTGATGTTACAGAAGCCAGGAGCTGCAAAAGGAAGTGAAGAGTGAAGAGACCTTTCATTACAGTTCTCCCTCCTGCTTTCCCCTCTTTCATCCATGTCATTACCAGTTACAAAGACAAGACATCAGCAGAGAAATGTTGAGTTTCTATCCACAGGCCTGTTCCTTGTCTCCACTGGGTGGGAAAGCCAGACAAGACCTTTCTCGTTATCCTCTTCAGCCACTGGCATGGAAATTGGTCTCAGACAGGCTGGGTCATAGAAAAATTGCTATTCAAAAATTTCAGTAAAGAAGACAAGGTATTGCACTATTCACTTATCTCTTCTTGTTCGCATTTATTTATTTTATAAATGAGGTAGTCAAGGCAAGGCAACAGAAGTCCAACTTGTGGGCTTGTGGGATGCCCTTCCCACTCCATCCTATTGACAGACAGTAGTGTCTACATTAAAAAATTCTGGAAAAATAAGGTCTAACTATTAAGCAGATGAAGGTGTGAATCAAAAAATGGCAGAGAATGGTGAAATGTACTTGCTGTGTTTCTATTCTTGAGACCTTCCTTGAGATGAAGGTGGTGTGTGAGGAAGAAAACAAATCTCCTGGGACAGCTGGAGCCTTTATCCAGTACCTTGCCTTAGCCTTTATCTGCTTACCTCCTGTGGTGCAGAGCTTGTTCTGGGCAGGAGAGAAACAAAGCGCACAGGAAAACAGGCAGGAAAGAAGGAATTTTAAAACGGTCTGGTGCACTCAATTCTTTCAGGCTGAGGGCAGCACAGGCTGGTGAGAAATGTGAATCACACTGAGAAAGTGCCAGAAGCCTGAGGTTTGCACCTACCTAATTGGCTTGTTAAGCTGTTAAAACTGAAAGCACCAAGTCCTCAGATATTTCTTGCCTGTGTTTGGGTGTTGTTTTTTTTTTTTTTTTTTTTTTTTTTTTTTTTTTTTTTTTTTTGCATTCACAGATGTGAAAAGAAGCATGCATGCCTAAGAGCTGGTACAAAACTGGCTTTGCTATGTTTCACCTACTGTGTGATAATGTCTTAATTCACCATACTCTGTGCTTGTGCAGCACTCAGTGCAGAGGGGTCTTGAGTTGTGCCTGGGGTTTCTGGTAATGAGCATCATCATCACCATCACACGTGAAACATCTAAAACACTGTGATGTGTGTCTGCTTAGCTTTTCTCTTTGGTAAAGTGATGTTGTTGTCATTACCACATCATTTCTGTGTCCTGTCTGCCAGCTATTACTTTTTAGACTTTGATGGTACTAACAATGATCCATGCACAATAGGTCTAAGCAATTTAAAGAGAGAATCCATTATTAGTAAGTACCCACAAATAATGTCTTTACCTTATTCTCTCTTTGCCTGTCACCTAAAACTGTGTAAAATCTTGGAACTGTAGAGCACCTTCCACCTACAAAAATGCCAGGTGAGCTTAGAAGCAAGACTTTATCAGAGTTATAACTACACCAAAGCTCCAAATCACTCTCCTCAGGTCTCCTGTGTACTTGTAGAAATGACAGTTTCTGAATTTTGAACAAAGTTGTATAATTTTGCTCTATTACTTTAGTTGACATTCATGACTCTTTATAGATCATGTGCTGTGGACACCATGTCTCTAATTGACCCAGTTCAGAGGATGAAACTGGTTAAGAGCAGCAAGATTTTATATGGAATCTAAAATGCAGTTGCTCATATTAAAGTGACTTTCTTTCTCTTTTCCAGGAATTTTGATAGGAGTATGCTTATTTTCCATACTTGAGTGTCTCACTGACTGAAAGCTTCCTTGTGAATCTCTTATAGTGTCTTGAATCAAAATAACTGTGTTTTCTGTGTAGTTCCACAATCTTGATTTTTTCATGGATTTTGTGCCTTTACACCATTTCCTCAAGGAAAGAAGAATGCCTAATTCTGAAATAAAAATGGGAACATCTGTGTTGTTGTGCACAGGATGGCGTCTCTGAGAATGTTCAGAGAGACAAAAAAATGAGAGAAAATATAGAGCTGGAAAATATTTTTGAGGTGTTATCTTTGTTTTTAAGTGTTTTTTTAAAGTTTATTTTTATTATTGTTATTTCAGAATCACTTACTTCTTATGGACTTGCCAAATGATTTATCATCCTCTTTCTGAAGCTGTCCCTGATGCTGTTCTTCAGCGTCTGATTTTTATGAGTCTTGTTGCTGGTTTCTAGGTCACTGAGCCCAGAGGCAGCTCGCAATTGGTTGTTGCCTCAGATGCACGCAGAGTGGGGGATATTTTCCTCTTTATCTATTAATGTGTAGTTAATGCAAACAAGTGATAAAGAAAATCTGCCACCTTCTTTTTTTTATATTTAATGTGTGAAGGCAGACATGAATACAGAACAGGAAGTAAGATCAAGCCAAGCCAGAGAGGAATCAATAAGTGAAACTCTTTTATAAGCAAAGTATTTGATTATTCCTTACAGTGATTTGCCAGAGAAGCAGAGTTTGTGCTTTCTCAGTAGGGATTGAATTGACAAGTACAACAGTAAATTTCTGACATACACATTTAGGAATTAGCAGTGTATCTCACAGTCAAAGATTTTATTGTTTCAACACCCAAACCAAGGTTCAGGAGCCTAAAGGTTTCCAGTTTAATGAATGAGAATTTTACTACAGCCTAATGTCTTGGACAGGCTGCTATCTCTATGGGGTCTAAGTAGTTAAAAAGGTCAGTAAAAGTAAGAGCTGCAAATTTTTGTTTAAGTTCATCAAGCTTGAGGTGACTCTGCAGTGTGTGCTTGCAGCCCAGAAAGCAAACCATGTCCTGGGCTGCATCAAGAGAAGTGTGGCCAGCAGGGCGAGGGACGTGATCTCTGCTCTGCCCTCATGACACCCCATCTGAGGTGCTGTGGCCAGCTCCGGGGTTCCCAAAATAGCAAGGACATGGACCTGCTGGAGGGAGTCTAGAGGAGGCCATGAAGATGGTCAGAGGGCTGGAGCACCTCTCCTGTGTAGACGGACTGAGAGAGCAGGAGCTGTTTAGCCTGGACAAGAGAGGGCTCTGGGAAAACCTTGCAGCACCTTTTGGTACCTATAGGAAGCCTGCAAGATAGCTGGAGAGGGACTTTTTGCAAGGGCATGGTGGTGATAGGAGGAGAGATGATTTCTTTAAACCTAAGCAGGTTAGGTTTATGCAGGATATCAGGAAGAAATTCTTTATTGTGAGACACTGGAGCAGGTTGCTACGAGGAGCTATGCATGGCCACCCCTGCCAGGTTGGATGGGGCTCTGAGCAACCTGGTCTAGTGGAAGGTGTCCCTGCCCCTGGCAAGGGGCATTGGAACGGGTGATCTTTAATGTTCCTTCCAACACAATCCATTCTATGATTACCATACGTGTTAATGTTCTCTTTCAGCTTTGCAAGACATGCAGAAGAATTTTGTGCTCACAAAAACTCTCATTTTACAGGTTCATGAAAGTATAATATACAAGGCATATTTATAGTCAAAAGGAAATTCAATTAAAATGTGTTCAATTCTAGTAATTTATATTCATTACTATCATGACAGTCGTAACGCAAAGCGTATCTGCCAATATATGTTTGCAAGTAAATGAGAGTTTGTAGGGCCTTTTTCTCCACTCATTTAGTATTTGCTGCGTTCAAGCATTTTGTGGCTGAATTTTATGAGCATGAATGATCATAGAAAGCAAGTTTTATGCTTCTATGATCATAGGGAAAATGTGACATGTGACTCGGGGAAAATGAGCTTACTCATTAAATGCAATGTTTTCAAAAAACCTAGAAATAAATACATTATCCTTTGAACTAGAGAGCACAGCAAGACAATGAAGCAGAGATGTCTCCTCTATAGTGTCAGGTATTGGGCCCAAAATAAACCATTCAAGGTAACAAATACAGTGGAGAAAATGAAGATCTGCATGGAAAAACTGTGAAAAGAGAAATAAAACTTGTCAGACATGATTCACTGTGGGTCTCACTGAGTTGTGATGCTGAATTTCTAAATGCTTTACCATTCTAGAATTTAAAGTGAACGATGATGCCTCATTAAGAGATTTTCCTTAATGCTTATTTGTCTAAGCCAGTTGTTTACACTGTCCTTACTCCTTGGGCATTTGCTGAACAGTTCACCTGAAGGTCTGAAATATGCAACTTCCCTAGGTGACTAGTGGCTCAGGGGTGTTTTGTCTTGAAAAATACAAAGGGAGACACTTTTCAGGTTACTCAAGTGCCTCTTGTGTATGCTCATGTCTGGAAACTGAGGTTATGCAGCTTCATCTTTAAGCCCACATTGGAAATGCGGATCCCTGCATACAATCCCAAGAACTCTGGCAGTGGCTGCCAGGACTACATCTGTCCTTTATAGTATCTGACTCAAGAAGTTTAGTTAATGTAAGAAAATACAAAACCAGTTCCTAAATCTTATACCACCACTTATTACTACAGTGAGCCTAGTTAGCTGCAGACAGGGCATTACTCTCTGAATTTACAGAACTATATTCAAAAAAACCTCTTTCACTCTTGCAGAAAAACCCAGCACTGTTAAAAGTCAGCCGCTGGGTAGTCTTTCTGTAAATCCCTTTAATTAACTGAGCTATGCTGGCTGTTGTCACCCCGCTGCTACAAAATATAACCAACCTTAGTGCCTGACAGGATACAAAAGCTCAAAGACACTGGACTTTTCCTGAGACCGAGGCTGGCTGCCTGCCTGTGAGAACTGCTACAGATTATTTATTCCCAGAGGAAAACTGGGCTGGCTTGACATGGAAGTCAGGAGTGACTACAGAGTTGTATTATTGGAGCATTAGGGCTTCCTCAGAACTGAAGGGACCCAAATGACCAGCTGTTGTCATGGCCATTGTCACATCACAAGCGTGGCTCCAGGTTTCTCCTGGCATGGGCGAGAGGCCGTGGGGAGGAGGAGGGACACTGCCCCCGCTGAGGCTCGGGGGTTTCTGCTTGTTTTGCACTGCTTTATTTCTTGTGGAGGAGCGCTGGCCAGGGACAAACCAAGCCAGCTCCCTGGGGCTCAGGCACTGGCAGGAATAAGCAGCTCTTATTCTGCTCTTTCGCTGCTCCCAGCAGTCTGTTCCATGCCCAAACCTGCCCCAGCCCTTAGAGGGCCATTTCCTCTGCTTGCAGGACTAAATCAACTCACTTCCAGCTTTGGTTTTAGCAAAATCACACCCTCACCAGGAAATTTGCACTTGAGATTCTCTTGCAGTGATAGTCTACTAAGCAGCATTTCTCTCAATATGCATGATCCTAGAGGCAGTCGTAGCTGTAACTTGTTAATGAGAATGAAGTAAATGAAAAGAAACAAAAAACATTCTGGTCAAACTTAAAATGTGTTATGCAGAAACTTTTGACCACAGTGAAAGTTTACATACTAGGCGAAACACTTTAACTGCACATGACTTTACATGGCAATGAAGCAGAAGTCCACATCTTGAAATGTCCATCAATCCTTTCTTCCCAGATCTCCCATTCTGTCTGGATTGGACTGGGGAACAATGGCGTCACACGGAAAGAAAACTTTCCAGGTTTTTGTTCTCAGTAGGCAGCTTCACACATTTGTTCACTGCCCATGAATGCGTGGGATGTACCCACTTGTTTCAGTACAGCAAAGCACAGGCCATAGCCTTTATCTCCTCAGCAAATTCATCCTAAGAATATATGTTCAGCTCACTGAAGTTAGGGCGGTGGTGTTTTTTTTTTTTTTTTTTTCCCTAAAGGCAGCTAGACTGCAAAGGGACAGGATATAAATTTATTCATGGAAGCGTTTCAAATCTTAGCACACACATTTGTGAGCTTGATTTACTAGCATGCGTCACGACAGTTATAAGTATATTTTAAATAAAGATACAATCTGTCTCTGAAATATATGCCTTGTCCATTGTGGCTGCAAACTCTATGTAATTTTAGAGTGCTTTCTTTTTTTTATATGTTGATATTGCAGTGATATCAGTGCTAACAAATTAGATAGATGTAGAATTCTCTGAAATATTAGCTAAGACCAAATATACAGTACTTTTTGAGTGATGCCTGTAAAAATCCCTGAATGTAATTTTAACTTTGTATTCCATTCAGGTACATGCACAATGATTAGTTGAAATATGTCAGAGCAAATGCAATCAAAGTAAAGTACACAGACAGAAAGAAGGTGGCTAAAAGGGTTTGGCATTTTTGAACTAGACTTAAATTTGTTATCTGCACATCAATATTCTGTACAGCTGTGGCTTGTAAAGAGCATGTGCTTGTTTATTTAATTAACAGTGCTTATGACACGGTATCTTAAATATGAGCAGGTTGGTCCTTTTGCAGTATCTCTGCTAACAGTGAGTGCATAAGCAAACTCCAGATGATTTAATTTTGTACAATGTGATACTCAATGGGCACAGAATAGCAAACCACTGCCCATCTCTGACCACACTGCAACTGTGTGTAGCTATGGTCACATAAAAATGTTCCTGCTATTCAGCATGTGTCAATCTCAGACACTAACTCAGCTTATTAAAACTCGTTCAAGTGAAAACAGTGCTACAGACTTGTAAGGATATGGTTTCTCCTGGACTAGGTTTCAGTTGAGAGCTGAAGACAATGTTGTCTATTTCTGGCCCCATCTATTGATAGAAATTCCTTGCAAGTAATTTTTGTCCTTTTTCAGAGAGACTGTGTTTGAATAATCAGTGGAAATTTTACTTCATTTTTTAAGTCTCTGAACCTTGTAAATTGGCCAATGATTCTGTAGCTCTCTGTTGCTACAGTGTTGGCTAGTACAGAGCATAACAATGAGACAGAATAAACCATAAATAACATTGCTGGAGCTTAGATGGGATTCAGATTTTCTGAATGAAATAGAAGTCTTTTTATTTTGTCACTGTTTTCCTCACAGAAGACGGGATACATGAACTGTGAGTTTTGGAGAGTGAGCAGTGGAAAGGAGCAGTGAGGCTGATAGAGCACCCAAACTTCCAGACATCATCCTCTCAGTTTCAAGTGGTTGGTGAGCTCTATATTGAAACTAAGACTTAAGTTCACGACCCTGAGCTGGTCCACAGACACCTTGACTCATTGTGAAATTGCACAGCATTTCCTGAACCCCACCAGTGTAATTTCTGACTCTGTAAAGGTTGAGAGGGTTTTTCTGAGAACCTTTGCCCTCCATTTGTAAGAAAGGTACAAATTTGAAAGGCTACCCAGCTGGGAAGATTGCATCATTATTTCAATGTGATAAGAATAGGAGAGAGAAGGGATGAAGTGGGAGGCAAGGTTCCTCGTTTGTCTGCACCTGCCTCAAGGGGCATGGGATTTGGGCAAAATCAATCTTTGCAAAGACAGAAATATTTGTTGGGTTAGAGTCAAATATTCATGTTATGTTCATGTTCATGAAAAAAAATTTTCATGTTAACCTATCATCCGATGAAATGCAACAAACTGGTTTTTTTGGAGGCCTTAAACATGGTTTAAATGCATGGGAAATAGACACCATCTTCTGAAGAAGAGCTTTAGTACTTCAGGATGGAAAAACAAAATATACAGGTGAGTAGAAAGGTCTGTGCAGTTGTGTGACCTCTCCCACTGATGGCTGTGAGAAGGTGAACAGCACTTGCAGAATATGGGGACTATCACCCCATTGCTCACCACAGCAATTATAGATGGAGTGTTGGGTGTGGCCATGGCTTGGTAATACAAGATGCTTTTGTTTTTATTAAAAAGATGTGGACTATCATCAAGTCTTTAAATCTACACAATGAAAGAGTTAATTTCTTGAAGTATCCAAGTTAGTTTCAGAAAATTTACTTCCTTTTTCTGAGGATACAGAAATTTTAAAATTCTTTTTCCATCACAAAAAGAAAAAAAAAAGGAAAATAAAAAAAAGCAGGGCTTGCTTCACTTTTTCTCTCTTTTTAACATATTTCCCACAGAGAATATGAGATATATTTTTTCTACTGTCTTACAATGGTTTTTAAACACTTCATTTTTAATGTCAAAATTTTTCCTTGACTTTGATGAAAAAAATCTGCTAAAATGAGAAAGCAATTTCTGTTTTAGACTGGAATGGCTGAAAAAGGTTTTGTAGAAACAGAGGTGTTATTGTAAGTACAAGCAAGATATTTCACACAGTCATGTCAGAAAGCAAAAAGAATTGTATGGAGGCAAATTACATGTTTGAAGCCTGTTGCACAGTGGAAAGGAAATGGTAGCTGATGGGAAAATGAGTAGGCAGAGAAAGAGCTTTCTGGTGGGTTATTGAAAATAAACTGTTGTGGTGAACTTGATATTTTCTAAGGACTGTAAAGACAGAAGATGTTTTCAGCATTATGACTGATACATCATGGAAGACCTAAAGAAAATAGTTCCACCTAAATATGAGGAAGAACTTCTTTACTGTGCCGGTGACTTTTGGAACAGGTTGCTCAGAGATGTTGTAGAGTCCTCCTCATTGGAGGTATTCAAGACTTGCCTGGACACAATCCTATGTTTTGTGCTCTGGGATGATGACCCTGCTGGAGCAGGGAGGTTGGACCAGATCATCTGCTGTGGTCCCCTCCATCCTGACCCATTCTGTGACCCAAATACAAAGATGAAGGAAATTAATAACCAAAGGTAGGTATCAGAGGGAATAAAGACATTTCCATAACGCAAGGTGTGTCACTCTCTTTATAGAAAATATTTGTCTTTTCAGACAGAGAACTTGAGAGAACTTGCGCCGGCATGGATTGATAGAGGGAAGGTGAGACTATAGTGGAAAGATGTATTGGTTAACCTCCGAACCAGCATGTTGTACCAATCTTTGGCTTCAAATCTAGTTAGATGATGGTCTTTTAGATCTTATTTTTTCTGCTGATTCACAGATTTTTTCTTTTCAATGCACTTGTATGAGTGAGAAAGTGAACCCTGGAAGCATGTCAGGGAAGGGGTTTGCTTTCACAACACATTTAAGGCTGGTATGTGCAACTGAGGTAAGAAACCCTCCTTTCCATGGCAGTATCACAGCACACAGCAATGACAAGCTCGGTAAGAAACAGTTCATTTGCAGTAGCACAGCTTTTTACACTGCATTATCAATATACCGAGGCAGATGGCTTCTGAAGACATTGTTTCTGACACTGTCTTGTTTTCAGGTACATTACCTGTTAGGAGATGCTACAAATGAGATCCTTAGCAAAATGTCCTGTGTCAGTGTGTGAGTAGTGAATCCAGCTGATTTTTATGTTCCGTGTGCCACTCCAAGTTTTCACAGTCTTCTCTGGCCTCAATTAGGCCTCTCCTTTCTTCATTTTTCACTAAAAATGCCTGAGCTTCCCATGTAATAACCTAGGTTTGCCTATTGCATTATGCTCTGGCCCCCGAAAATAACCCTTCAGATTAAGTTACTACACTAGTCCTTTTAAATCAAGTTGCTGTAGGATGGATAGCTGTTGGCCATAGTAATGTGTTTCCCTTCTGGATTTTGAAAATTGAGAATATCTTGTATGGAAATGCATGTGGAGCCAACACTCACTGCTGTTTGCACAGTGTGTGGTGGTTATTTAGATACCTGAGGGCAAGTAACCTTATGAAAAAACTGTGCTGACTGTCTACATGCCAGTCCCCCTGGACCTGCTGTGTCTTGATCTCATTAAAGTATCATTTAGCTTTCATTAAGGCATAAAGAAAATACAGGAGTGGCTGTCAATCTAAGTCTAGTGTGCAATTCCGGGGCCAAATCCTTTTCACCTCACTGGAACAAATTATTCCACTGAAACCGGTGAAATATTTCTGTTAAGATTTGCTCTTGATCAAAGTACAATGACCTGATACTGCTACTAATTGAGCTTGTCTCTACTGAACCTCAGCAAAGTTCAACAGACGTGAAGCTGTCTTCTTGCAGAGCAGTAAGTACACCCTCCTCACTGCAGAGCTGCTCAGGCCTCAGGTGGGTGAGTCTGAAATGATGGCTGGCCCTATTGATCTAGTTTGCTTTAAAAGGAACAATGGATGACTTCTGAAATCATACTTTGTGATCTCTTGCTCTCCCATATGTCCCCACAGGAATTCACTCTGCACACAGCCTGACACCAAAGCCTTGCTCGCAGACAGCTGAGGTATCGAGTGGAAATCATAAGTAATGGCAACTTATTTTACACTGAGGCTTAATGTTGCAGGGGAAAACAAATCTATTAAGTAGTCTTCTAGTGAAAAACGAGAGCTGGCAGTTGCAAGGTATTACAAGAGGAAGCAAGTAAAGCATTAAGCATTATCTGATCTAGAACTGTTACTTCCTTTTGCTTGTTGGTTCTGACAAAGTGGTTAATTATATCAAAGAGCAATTTTAACGGAGGAAAATTCTAGTGACATCAGACACGTAACTGAAAGACATTCCGGCCATTTGTGTAACAAGTTGGATACTATGCTGCAAAGAGTTTAATTTGTAGGGCATTTGGATAAAATGAAACTTAATGCATCATGCATTGTACATCCACACGCATTAGTGATTTGGACTGGAGAACTGCAATTATTCCCCAAAAATTAAAGATTCCCAGTAGGTATGTGTCATAAACTTGCTTTGATGAAGTCCCTGCTCTTTGAACACATTGTCCATGGCTACTGCCTATAGGATAGAGAGGTGCATAGTGAGGTGCATTATGTATTATGCTACTCATCTATTTGAACCATTTGAATCTATTTCTAAATGATTTCTTATGTGGTAACCAAGCCCTGATGAGGTCTGACAGCCTTAATGCTGAGTGCTGGTCAGGAACAAATAAAGGTTTCCTATTCTGGACTGCTTTCAAGTCAAAGACTCATCCTGTAAGTTCATCTGTTCCAGTGTCTCCAGCATTCAAGCAAGACTCTAAAGAAATTGCTGGCACACAACCCATTTTAGGTAAAAAGCAAAAAAAAAAAAAATACAGTGAGTGACATGAGAAGAGATCAATGATAAAAGCATGGACTGATGCATTGGAAATGAGAGAAATGTCATGGATGAAATTCTAATTCTGTTGAAGTTAATGAAAACATTGGCACTGATTTAATTAGGTCAGAATTTCATCAGTCTCCACAGTTCTTACTAAAGAATCTTGTTATTCCTGACTGGCAACTTCTTACAAGCATTAGTATAAGAGTGGACATTGATGGGGCCAGAGTACAGATCTTTCTGAAGAATGTGCTTTGACTATCAAGGGTAATCTAGAAAAATATAAGATATTTGTTAAAACAAATGGAAAAAAATGAGGAACTCAAGCTTCCCCAAACTTATCTTTCTTTGGCTAAAACTTGGTGATTAATTTGGCAAAAAAAGGTACTTGAAAAGATTGATTTTGAAATTTTTCCAACAGAACAGTTTAAATTAATAATACCATACTGAAATTTTCCTCCCATTTATTGTTTTTAAATATGATTTAATATGAGAAAAAAATGGTATATTTAGTTTTGCCAGCAACAAAATATATGTGTTTATGTGTGTGTGTACATATATATACACATATATGTACACACACACAATACATACAAATACAATTTTGAAAGATATATATTTTGTTTTATTACTATTATAATCACATCCTTATTGGCTTGAAGTGAGGGACTTAGGGCATTACAAGAGCTGCTCACATCATAATATCATTTCAGGACACTTGAAGGAGATAGAATACAGAGCCTGGCTCTGGCCTAGCTTTTCCTCTGACCTTAAAAGTTCTGTTGGGTAGGAAGGGTTTGCCTGCCCTCTGAACAGTGTTTCAAGTACTAAGCATTTAAAAAGGGTTTGGACTTCACTGTGAAAATCTCTTCTGATATAGAGCAGGGGGGTTTTGATAGAGTGAGCATGTTTTGACTGCTCTCGTGGCAAGAGAGGGTCACTTTCAGATCTTTTGACTCCCCCATATGGTCTTTTCTACAGCAGTGTCTGACCTTACTTGCAAGGTTCCTCATGGACATAAAGACCAGTTTACAATTCCCATGGATAAATTCACTGGCGCTAGTCCTAGTGCAGGTGACTACACCTTTGAGACAGCAACAGAAATTTGGATGTGTAAAGAATCTCCTTCCTGTTCTGCTTTTGTCAGCACAATGCTGCTCTGGGACACTGTACATTTCTTCAGAAAGGTTTGGCAATTATACGTAATACCTTATAGTGTGACTTCTTGACGACCCACTCCTATTAGGCTGTTGATGCAGTGCAACTTTTTAAATTAAATTTATTCAGAAGAGATTAATCTACCTTTGAATTATACAGCACACACATATGATAATAATAAAAGCTGCAGGATAATTTATTCACTAGTGATGCAAATGGGAAATGAACTTTGTCTTCCCTCCACTCTTCTGCCAAACAGGAAATACTGGTGGGTGGACTGAGCTGAAAGTTGTCTCTAGTTTGAATAAGTGGAATTTGGAGAGCTTGTGAAAAATTCTTCAGAACTGTGTTTGCTTCTTTTTCTTCTCTGATCCCTGAGAAGACAAATTTCTCAGCAGTATTTATGTGAGTATGTGATTTCTCATAGAAATCCTCCAAAATGTGATTTGCTTGAAGGACACCATTCTCTTCAGGCTCAAAAAGCCAGCATCTGCCTAGGCAGTGTGGCTGTGTCCCATGGGGCCAGATTTTTGAAATCCATTTTGAGATGTACCAGGAATTTGAGAAAACTCATGCTGTTGCTATGCATGTGACATCCCTCTGCCCAGACTGCCTGGGAGCTCAGTGTTGGTTTCCAGGGCTGTCAATCCAGCAGCTTTCACCAGAACTAAAGTGACCTGAAAGAATCAAAAGAAAAATACTTCTATTTTTTCAAGAAATTATTTGCAGAGTGAAAGCTAATTACTTCAAATTCAGACATTAATCCAAACCTGTAAGTTTTAGCAAGAGTACAATGTACTTGCTCTTTGTTGCCTAAATGAATGCACATATAATTTTTTTTCAGTTCAAACACAGATGAAGTTCAGATGTTTACTTGGAGCTAGTAATTTCAAATTTAACCATGAAAAGCAGAAATATAATCTTCTATTTCAGAGAGACTGACCTTTTTTTCCTTTAGTACTTGGAAAAACACTCTATAGCAAGCTGCTTTTAAGGTTTGGGTATTAGTTTTATAGGCTTCATCCCTCCCTTTAAGGACTGTTTGCTCAAACATCTATGAAGTTCACTGAATAGCTGATGAAAACTGATCATGCTTTGCATGGGTGCTGTGTAATGGGTGAGTTTCACAGTAATGGGGTGCGATTCAGTAACAGGCAGGTAATTCCTCCTTTAGCTTCCTCTCTCCTGGGTGAAAGCCCTGCACGTGTATGTCCTCAAAGCCTACCCTGGGCGTGGAGCAGGCTAAGCGTGTCTCACAGAGCAAAATGGCATGCCATGCAAGATAGTGTGGAAAATCTCATGGAGGATTCATTGGCACAGACATCTCAAATGGGACCAGTCTGCAGTTTGGGGCAGATGTGGGGAGGAGTGTATCTTACACCTAACCCTATCGATAAAGGCAAATCAGCTGCTGTCCACGGAGAGAGAGGTGGAGGCATTCCTTCCCAACTGAAAAACAATCAAAAAAGAAAACAAACAAAGGGAAAAAAGAGAGTAGGCAGTGTTTATCTGGCTGACCTCGAGCGCCCTGCTGCCCAGGGCCCCGGGGGGGAAGCACAGCCAGCCCTTGGAGGATGGCACCCAGAGCAGCAGCAGCGGCTGCAGACAGGCGAGGAGCGCCTGACTGACACATGCCCGTCAGGGTGATAAACCCGAGAGGGAGGTTAAATGTGTCCCCACGACCAGCTTCTCAGAAGATAAGAGCATGCCCGGGGGGACCATGACTAGATTTAGAAATTCTTGGAAGCGAAAGCTGAAGCAGATAAGGGGCTTAAAAGCAGAGCTTTGCTATCTGCGGGTTGATCTGGCAGGTGTACGGGGCACAGCACTGCTGCGGGGTGCCATTGTTGCACCGAGATAGGGCTGGGTGACACACGAGCAGCTCTGCTCTGTCCCACCGCCTTTCACCGGGCCCCTTAAACAGAGAATCTCCGACTCCTTTCCGAAGCCTCTCCTGCCTTCTGGTCTACATTCTCTCCTCTCCTCATCCTGCAGGAAGGCCCTTTCCTCCAGATTTGTCACTGCTGGCAAACGCTGTGGGAAAACCCCAAAGCAGTGCTTTTCCCAAGAAGGGCCATTAACCCTTTGTGCCCCTCCCCCCCCCCATTTCTTCCTTTTAACACTAGTCCGTTCTGGATGTTTAAAACATGATATAACCACCAATATTATTTTCTGGATGAAGCTGTAATTTTCTGCAGTCAAGGATGTGTAAGTGCTAAAAAAAGAAATGTTAAACCAGGTTGTATTTTTTACTCTTGCTTTTTAGAAACTGCTGAACTTTAAAGTGATTTTTTAAAATTTCTTTTCTGTTTCTTAAAAAATTTTATTAATGAATTATATACCATGTGGGTAATCCTGTAGAAAAGAAAAAAAAAAAAGACAAAACAAAACAACAAAACCTTATCCATTTTCTGAGCAGCCTGAAAAGTGAAAAGCAAATAAAAGCATATCCTGTTCCAGATTTCCTCAGGGAAAATCATATTCGGGAGAGGAAGTTAGAAACAAAAATATGAACAGATTTACTAAACATCTTTAAACTGCTTTATCTCTTTGGCAGATAAAAAACAAAACAAATTTTGCATTAATAGATGCAGATATGAGCTGAAAATATGAGCTGGAAATCTGAGAATGAGCTTTTGAGCCTTCTCCCCAAAGACTGATGGCTCTGTAAGTCATGCTGTCAGAGTTGGATCAGTCCCAATTGTCATGTATAGAAACTAGAAGTCACACAAAGTCCCATAAATAGTGTTGAGCAAGGTGTAATCTTGTAACACAGATTAAAGGTTTAAAAAAGAAAACGTTAAGTGATAATGTTAAGCAACTTCTTAAGTACTTTTCTTTAAAGATTATACTTGACTTTGCTATTCAAAATATGGAAAGTGTTCATTTAGGTCAGTGAATTTTCCAGGGATCTTTGCTGAGGTAAAAACAAATCCTCAATAAATAAATGAAACAGACAAATTTCATGCAAAGGTAATCTCGCAATGTTTTAAAGAAAAGAACTTTCAAGAATTAAGTGTTCTCCAAGTTAATTATTTTTCAGGGATTCAGAAAATTCCAGAGATGGGAGGAATTTGTAGAGGTTTTTTTTCTTCCATCACTAGTCCAGGTGTTATCAGTCCCACAGACATCTGTCTAGCTCATTTTATGGTCTTTCTTCATGGAGTCCCTCAGGCCACTTCAGTCACCAGAGCTTCATTTGCCTTGCAGTCCACAAGGTTTTCCTATCGTGCCCCTGGGCTCCTCCCTGCTCTTAGGCAATGGGACTACCTCTTGTCCTGCCTGCCACAAAAACAGACACAGGAATAATTTTTTACTCTGTTCCCTCTTTCAGGGGGGAAATTTTTGTTCAGCTAACCTGGATTGTGCTTATTAGTATTACCAAGTCCAGTTTCCCTGGTCTTGTCTCTCAGGTTGTTCACTTGACCAATCCCTAATCATTATTAGTGAGTTCTTCTCAATTTTGTCCGAGGGATTCATATTTTTGTCTTGTTTTGCTCCATCACTAATATCATCAGTAAGTGGATAGACCACTTCAGATGATTTTCAGGCAACATCTCTCTTTATACAATATTGGTATGGGTTTGTTTCTTTTGCACTAACAAGCCCTTTTTGACTTATGCTCAGATTCCAAATAACAACGACACAAATCCGTTTTTTTAGAACTGTACACATTTTAATAGTACTTCTGTGCACTGAGAGCAGTCTAATTGCCCATCAAAATGAAGGCACAGCACAACTGTAAAAGTTTGAGGAAAAATGATCAAAAAAAGTTTCTCTGTGAAAATCAACTAATCCTATTTGGAAACTTATGATAGTATGAGGGTATCTGAGAAGGGCGTACAGTTGAGGTCTGTCATATCACAAGTACCGTAGAAAAGGGGAAGATAGACTTCTTTTTCTCTTTTCCAGAGTAAGAACTTGTGAAAATCAAATTAAATAGCAAGAATCAGATTCAAAATCACTAGACATTGTTTGTAATGTGCTGTAAAGTAGAGTTCCTAGTATTTGTTGCCACAGTATGTTTTGGATAGCAGAAAAAATATGCTGGTTCAGAAAGGCAACCAAACAATCCACAAAGAAAAGTATAAGGAGATCACCCCCTGCTTAGACACTCCTTGAAACATAATATTTTTTTAACTATTCTTTCCTAGGGGTCTATCTTTGACCACTTTTATAGACAAAATACAGCTGGCTGCATTTTTTTGTTTTCAGTGCATGGAAGTACTGCCAGAATGTGGCTTTTCAGGTATAGTTCCCTAGTCTGATAAGGGAAATATTGTATAAAATAGTCAAAATCATATCTAATATCAGGATACATCTATTGTTTGTCCTTTTTTTGCCAGATCTGCTACCCTGTCAGAGAAAATACTGATATTGGTTTGATAGAATTTGCTCCTGAAAAATCCATATGTATTACTATTCATCACTTTGATTCCATTTATATGCTTGTAATAATTTATTCATTTAGCTGTTCCAGTACGTTTTTTGAAAATGAAATGGAGTAGATATGTCTGTGGTTCCCTATGCCTTTTCTTTTTTGTCTTCCTTGAAAGTAGTTGCCACATCTGCCCTCTTTAGACTTTTCACCTTTTTCCATATTTTTAAAATGTAACTACTAATGACTTGGTGATTCAACACAGCTGCTCTTTAAAAATATTCATGATGACAGTGTGTTAAGGCTTGTCAATTTGAAAAAAAATCTTTCTGATTTTAGACATGACTTTCATACTTTCTATGAGCAATATCTCAATACTTCTCATCTCAGTTGCCTTGTAGATCAATTTTTTCATTTCCTCTTTTCTATAAACATACTTATAAATTCAGCCATTAGTGGAACATTATCTATGTCCCTACCTGCTACTCTTGGCACAGAATATTGCACTTTTAAGCTTGTCCTTAACAATCTGATTCTATTTCCCCCACCTGTATACTTTGCTGGAGTGTTTAAGATACGTGGACACCTCATTTGGCAAAGGTAATTCCTTGCAACGCTTCATACCTTTCTTTCAGAGTGGTGTAATTTATGTTGGTGCCCTTTTCCAGGAGACCCCTACTTTTCAACCCTTTTTCTTCATTGCATATTCTTTCAAAAGCCATCACAAGACAGTTTGGTGAATTTTTTGTTGACTTTGGAGTTCGTCTGTATCATCATTCCACTGGACCACAAATGCTTCTGCATACTGAGTTGCTACAGTGGTTGGTCCTTTCTATTAATGGGAGCTGTGGCAGAGGGTTGGTAAAAAAATCTTCATTTTTTTCTGAGTAACAAGCAGAATAACAATTTTTAATTCAAGGAAATATGAGTGCTCTCTTTGAGTCAGGCCAAACTAGCTATGCACAGGGCTGGAAGGGGTAACTGCAGAAAGGCTGGGAAGCTCTCATCCCTGAGAATTACTCATGAGAGAAAAACTTAAAGCTGGAAAAAACAGATTCTCTTTACTTTTGATTTTCCACTTCTCTCTGTTTTTACAATTCCTTCTTTGCTCCAGTGTGCATTTTCTCACAACTTTTCTGCTGGGGTTGTACTTTTATGCCCATAATATATTCACTGTCTCAGTTACATCAGCATGTGCCAGGGCAACGTACCCAGAGAAGCTCATGACAACAGTTACAGGACCTCAGATAGTCTTTGGTGAGCTTTTGTTAAATATTTTTTTCAGATTATTAGAATTGTTTAAAACTATGTTAAGTTTCTTCAAAGCTGTCTACTTCAGAGGATGCACCAGCCTTTTCAGAGCTCTGAGCATTCCAGAGCCAGATGTCTCACAGCAAAATGTTTTCTCAGCTGGGTAGGAAATCAGTGAAACTGCAGAAAGCACTGGTGGGAATAAGCAGCCTCAATGATACACTTATATTCTGATTTCACATGGGAGAATGGCACAAAATTCTGAAGTATGTATCTCCATCTTGCTACTAATTTACCTTAATAAAATCCAGTTCCAAAAGAGCCAATGTCAGTTGACAAACTTGGACTACAGAGCGTTACAATATTTTATTCAGAAGTTATTACAGCTCATCCTGCTTCCAATCATACATTTGTACTACTTCAGGATAATAAATTAATTTTCACTCTGTATTTGAAATGATACTTACAAATGTCCAATTGTTGTTTCTACTGCAAGGAATTTATGAAACTGAGTTGTATCAGGCCTGAAGGATGACAAAGACATTTAAAGTAACAGTGATTGGTTGTGAAAAGGTATTGAAAAAGGAAAAAAAGTCCTTATTCACTTGTGGTGGCTTCTGAGCTGTGTCAGTGTTTATCCAATGCTGAATTCCCTGCTTCAAAAGATCATATGAGTTAATACCACTTATCAGTACATTTACAGAAAGTTGTGAGCTGGAGACTGAAATTCTCTAAAAAAACCCAAGGTAAATGTTGCACAGAAACTTTGGTGATCAATTAGCACAGGTTTCTTCTATAACTGGTGCCCTGGTCTCTCTTAGAGGTGAAGCTTCAGGACTGCAATTCGGGCAGTGGCAAGAGGGACAAAAGAAGCAGGACTTTCTACCAAGAAACACCTTGCATGTCTGCCTTTTTTGTCACTGTGTGTCACGTTTCCTGGAGCAGCATGACCTCCAATAGCAGCCTGGTGTTAAAGTGCATGGATGGAAGTGGGGCCAAGGTGAAGAAGCTGAACAGACTTCAGACAAAAGGACAAAGACTATTTTTGGGGTAATGAGAGAGTGTGGTCTGGCTTTTGCACTGGACTTGACTAACCTTTTTACACTGATCTTAAACATACCATGAAAACATCCCATACAGAGAGGAAAACAACTATTTTCCCAAATTTGAAAAGAAATAAAATGCAAATATTAATGGATTTGTAGACTTGATTCAACTTTTCCCATTCAAAATCCGTCACATTTAAGCTGACTTCATTTGTCAGGGTAAGACCTCAGAGATTAGCCTTGTCATGTGGCTTAAGTACGTGTCTAGGAGTAGAAATCAACATTTTCAGTTCCTCTGCCTCCCAGAAAACAAACAAAAAGCAAAGCTAGTCGTAGAATCAGTCATAGAATCACAGAAACATTTAGGCTGGAAGAGACCTTTAAGCTCATTGAGTCCAATTACAAATTTATTTCCACTATTTTTTCAAAGTTTTACTTCTAATGTTTCTGCTCAGTATTGGAAGCAGAAGCCTTGGCTATGAAACACAGATAATCTATCACAGAAAGTTGTAATGTTTCATAGGAAAGCACTCCGTGCCTTAGCCTTTCTTGCAACAGAAAAATTTGTCTGGTATATATGATCACTTTTGTCATGGCTACAGCCATTATGAGTAATGCTGCATTTATAGTTATGGCCTCTGGGTAGCTGGCTGAGATTAAAATTAAATTTTTGGTAGGGGGAATTACCTGATTTTACAAATACTTGTAGATATTGACCAAAGCCATACACTGCCATTGAAGAGAAGTCTTTTCCTAAAGATCATTTGAGAAAATATGTGCCCATGACTTCTGCTGGCTACAGAGACAGGAAAAACAGCATTTACCAAAAAATTTTTCCTGTGGATCAACACATCCTCTGCTCACTGCTGTGATGGTACCCTAAAGGAAAGGCTCATAAAAATAGCACCCTTTTTGATGTCAAGTCTCCAGGTCTAGCTTACTTCACCTGAGGGTCATTCTGTGACCAAGCCCAGGCTGACTTAACTTTTTAATTGTTACTGACCAATACTGACAAGGTATCTATACATATACAAGTCAATAAAAGGTAATACTGTCTGGTACTGAATCCTGGGCACTGTCTTTTCCTCTATGCACCTTCTTTACTTACTGTAGCAACATTTACACAGCTATTTCTAACCTGACTTTTTTTACTAATCTGAATTCCAGCTGTATGCTTGTCACTCTATAGAGCCAATGGTGTTCTATTCACTCTGTAGAGGTCTTGTGTAAGCTACTAATGTCTCCTGTCTTTGTAAGTAAGATTACAAAAGTCTCTGGGAGTACTGAGCATTTAGACATGATAGGTCCATTCAGCTTCCCATTTTAGTTTCCTGGCCTTTTGGCCTCCCAACATATATTTTTGTTCTTTCCATTAAATGCTTTCCTTGAGGTTTGACTCAGAATATCATTTTGTCATCTCCTTCCTCTTTGTGTCGGTACAAATCCCTTTCATTACTTCTTCCTTTGGCATCAGTTAAGGTTGCTCTTGGGCTGGAAAATCAGTTCCTGTGCATGCTGTAATCTTTTCCAAAGCCCTTGCCATCTCTCTCCTTCTACCTCCTGTCCTTCGGACACCAGTTCCTGAGCAAGGCTCCTGGGAGCACTGGCTCCTGGTTCATGGACAGCTGGCAGCAACCTTCCATCAGGCTTGCTTCATCATTTTCAGCTCCAAATTACCTTAAAAGAATTTAGCCTCCATATACCTTGCTCCTAATATTACTTTCCTTCACACTCATCTGTGCCATTGCCAAAGGGATGTCATGTGGCCCCCTTTGGAAAATACAGTGACCAGCACTTTTCCAATTGGAAATTAAATGGGAGGGAGGTAGAAGCAACTGAGTGGATGGGGAAGGGGTGGGGAGGAGATGGAGGAGAGGTGGGCCATTTCCTGATTGAGATGGGAAAACGCATTTTTGGTCCCTCTTCTTCTGCTAAGAGGTCTGCTTGGGATATTTGTCCTGTCCTGAAGTAGTTTGGATAGGGGAAAGAAACAAATGAGGTGATGTGAACCTTCAGTCCCAGTAAAGATGAGGGGCCAGTCCCTCAATATGGGAATCTGGGATGTTGCTCTGTGACTGTGAAGGCACAACTGCTTTAGCTGCCCTGCACAGCTGAGCCTGGACTGAAGCCAGGAGCAGCCAGGCAGGGTAAACCCTCATGGAGTGGGCTGTGTTTGCCCTTGTGTCTGCCAAGCTCTAGCTCTTGGTATTTCATCCCTGTTTAGATTTTAGTAGTGTGAGATAAGGAATACAAGGAAATGGTTTTGACAAAAAGTTGACACAGAAAAGGCAGATACAACTTCTCTTTATTTTCCATAACAAAATTTCTTCTTTCCAAGTTTATGTGGCTTTAAATATGATGTATGTACATAAAAGGTGTTTAATAGGAATTAAATCAATTTAAAATACATACTTTAACCACCTCTTACTTTTCATGTTTTGAAATGGATAAACTTTGTCCCTATTTTCCTCAGCTCTTGACAAGGCCCAGCCCAAGCACAGTTCAGCTGAAGTGGTGAGCTGAGGAAAATGACACTGGCCAAGCTTGGATACAAGCCATGGCCACCCATTTCCTATACTGATGCTATAGCTCTTTCCTTCCTGCAGGCCAAAGGTTTGCTGTTGTTGGTTTCACGTATGTGAACATCTACTACATGCAGATATTTTTACCTTTTACCACTGACATTGGAAAATATGTTTTTCTATCTGTGATCTATTCTTTTAGCCAGCATAGACTGCTGCAGAGTTTGGCAGCAAAGCAGCAACTGCATTAGCAAAATTTACAATGCATACAAGTGTAGATGTACAGCGCCCAGCTTTTCCCTTTTCCTGAGGGAAAACAGGCTGTCCTTCATCCACCCAGATCAGGAAGGGATCTCTGCTGAATAAGGGGAAGGATTTCTTCTTTGTGGGTCATGGAAGGGCAGCTGGGCTATTTCTGCCTCATTAGTCAGTTCCTCCTCTTTCCAAACTGATGCCAAGGGTGCTTTCTCTGCAGGGAAGAAAAAAGCTTCAGAGCACATCTTCCAGCTCACTAGCACAGAAAGCTTTCCATGGGGCCTCTGGCTGGGAGAGCAATGAACAGGTTTTGGTGGGAAAGAATAGTGCACGTGGAGAAAGGGCTATAAAGATGTCTTGTAATGTTGTGCTGTCTTGGTGCCTTCCTGCTCTGTCTCTCAAACTCCAGCTGTTAGTTCCTGCAGGTTTGTGAAATCAGAAATGATGAGTATTTCCAATCTCTTCCAGTCCTCACCACC
Organism: Prinia subflava; assembly: GCF_021018805.1. Lineage (NCBI taxonomy): Eukaryota > Metazoa > Chordata > Aves > Passeriformes > Cisticolidae > Prinia > Prinia subflava. The sequence goes on from NC_086248.1 coordinate 46,859,671, forward strand.
AAACAGCCTATTTAAAAATAAAGCATTCAGGAAAAAAAAAAAAAAGCCTCTTCAAAGGAGATTGTTTGAATAACATGTCACATTCCTGTCCCTGAGCAGATGGTGGTGATCTGTTCAGTGAGTGTATGAGGTCTAGCTCATGGTAGTGAGGAGTCAGCAGGAACAGGAGCTGGATGCCAGTGTCCCTGTCACCCTGTGTGGTGGTGTCTGGGAAGAGAAGGATGCATTTCTTGCCCCTTTCTGCCACTGTGTGCAGACAAGGTAGAGGCTGTGGGTGGCTTCAGAGCTCTCCTCACCATTGTGTACTCTATCACGTGTATCCCCATCCCAGAGGAAAAAGATCTGCCTGCTGCCCCCTGCCACCCCCTCCTCCCACAGGCCACAGCACTGGCAGGAGATCCTGCTGGGTGGTTGGTCAGATGGGCCCTGTTGCCCAAATCTTGTAAGAAAATACAGGGAGGCAGAGCTGAAGCTGCCAGTGCCTTGGCATGCCTTTAGATAGCTCTGGAATAATAATGTGGTGTTAATGATGTTAAAAAACAAACAGAAAATTAAGAATTTAATATTTTTCTTTTATTTACATTTATTTTAAGATACTTTTTATCAGGGATGCTGACCAAATAGATTCCATTCAGAGCAAGCCTAGCTCTATTATTTGCTTTTCATGGACCTGTAATCTAACTGTTCTGAAGGCCATAAGAACAGCTCTTTGAAGACCACTGATGTCAAACCACGCCTATTCCTTAGACAATAAAAGGGCCAAGCTTGGTTGGTTTTCACCCTACACTCAACCAGTGAAATCTCCGTGGAGCAAAGAGAAAAATGTTAGTCATTCTTGAAGGAGGAAGCCCTTCCACAGAAGAATGGGGTAGCTGGGCAAAATACTTAATTTTAAGAAGCCAGTGAACAGTGGTGACTATACCACTGGTTTTATCTCAGCTGGCTCCTATTTTACTTGAGTGTCACTGCAAAGGGTTTTTGCTCCATTGAAAGGGCCAAGACCTGCTCCTAAAAGCAGGTCCTGAGGATGTGCCCTGAAGTACTTAACTCTTCTGCATTAGCCAACATTTCTGTATCTCCTTCAAAGCTGCACAGACTGTTATCTCTGCTGTTACCTGGGCACCAGATGAAAAGGTATCATGAAGCTTAGTATTCACTGAAGGTAATTTTGTCCATATAAGATTGCTATGAAATACTGGTATTTTATAACAAAATTATTATCACCTTATGCAATTTACAGTCCCAATAGCTGGACTATAATATGATACCATTTGTTTCGTTGGGCAAAATTTGACTTACTCCATCTCCTCTTTGAAAAGCCTCTTTGATGTTAAATTGTATCTTACTGGGATTCTTACAAGACCTTTAATGAAAATATCAGTGAATGCCTCTGCACTGTTGTTTTAACAAACCAGCTTTTCAGAAGCCAATAAACTATGGCAGGGTAGATAATTCCTTTTGCTAACAAGGCTAAATGGAGAAATGTCTCATCATGCTGATTTCTGTGTTTTAATTTTTTGATCATCCAGCTGGTCTGAAATATATCTTCCAATTCAGTGCTGTATTTTTCTTTGGTTCTTATGCTGACCTGCAAGAAAATTGATATTGATTTAATTCTGTTGCTTTGACATGCAGCTCAAACATTCAGCTGATGCTCACTGCTGTGTCTATCCCTCTTTATCTGAAAGTGCTTATGGGCTTTAACTGAAACAGAAACATTTCTAGAGTGCTCTCCAAATGCAGCATCAGTGACCTACTTGTTTCAGCAACATGAACAAGGAAATCTAGTGTCACTATACAGTAAAACACACAGAGCTCTAGTTGCAACGAGAGAGCTATGAAGAGATATTTTATTTCTGTAGCTGTTCCAATTGTAACTCTCATTTCCCCATCTGATTGCTGAAAAATGTTTAGGGATGTGGCTTGTGTGCCCTAATCTACCACTACATCACCTCAGGCTCTCATGTTGCAGCAAAGCTAATTATCATGTTTCCAGCAACACAGCATGGTCTCATATTTGTTTATTGGGGGAAATATAAATATGGCTTTTCAAACAAAAGCCTTACATATATATTATGTCATGAAAAGCCAGGGATTTGGGGGAAGGGATAAGGAAGAGAATGCGAAGTATTTCCTCTTTCCAAGGTTTATAGTTCCTTCAATTTTGTTAGAACCCTTCAGATAATTTTATGCTGTGCTTTGTGTGATATTTTACACCTAGTGAGAATGTGGCACTGATTGTGCAAAGCCAAAGTGAGTCCTCTGCTGTAAGAAAATTACCACAAAGGGATCTTTTTATGCTTGGTAGCTCTATGTGCTGTGTGAGTCTGACCAAATTAAATTTGTATAGGACAAGTGTTGCTGCCCTGACTAAACTGCCTTGATTTTTCTACTGCAAACACTCATGTTCATGTGCAGGCATACTGGTCCTCCCACAATTCACGGCATCCAGAAACCTTTATTTGATGTTCTAATTTTTATTTGTTTAATTTGTTAGCAGGAAGAGATCCAATCAAGATGGCAGCTTGGTTGTTTTTTCTAGTGTGTTCCTGAGCAGACAGAGCCTCGCAAATGCAGCTTGTCACGTACCTCCCCTGGAAGCTCCGTCATTCACATGGAACTTGTGTTTAATATATCCCACTTGAATTATATCAAACATGCTGTTCTCTGGGAGATAATGCACTTATTAAAAAGCATACCAGATTATAAATATCTACTGGCACACAGAGGCTTCTCAGACAATGACAGAACAATAACGACTCGGTCCCTGCAGCTCCCCCTGCATACAAAGCCGGACTTCTGTCAGCTCTCTGCAAGAAAGTCTTTTCAATGGCAAATCACAGATGATGGGATTGAAAGGATCAAGGTACTACTCAGATCCAGCCCCTTGCATTGAGCAGGGGAGGACTCTGTGGTGCTTGATTCATTGTGAGCATCTGATCTCTCCTTCGAGCCTGTGTCATAACTCTCCCATTATTCAAAATGTTCCACCAGATTTACAGGCAAAGTTTTCCCAGGATGTGAGTGAGATTTTTATCTATTTTTCATTACTAGGATGCAGTGTGTTACCTTTTTGGAATCCAGCATGAGAAATTATTTTTCTCCCTGTACAAATTTTCCTACCTCAGATGATTTGATGAGATCAGAGCAGGGTGAATGACAGATGCTCAAGTCCAGCAGCACTGAACCCTATAGGTGGTCCCCATTTGATCCACTGAAGCACAGTGGTTAAATTTATGAGTTTCTTTGCCATTCCTCTCTTCCATTACTACATCAGTTTTCCAGCTGAGGAACACAGAGCATTCCCCATGACCAAATAAGCACCACCACTCCTGCTGTGCTGCTGTCTGACAAACAACCACTTAAGCTACTCAGCAAACAGCCCTAGTGTAGGCTCCACGTGCCTCAGTTAGAAATAATCTCTGAATAATTAATGGACTGGGAAGAATCTCAATTCAGTGGCTTTTCAGTCCCCTCAGAGTGGGTATCACCCTTTCCTTTATTAATATTTTTAAGCTTTGCAATTTTAGCCTATCCTGTTACTAATTTATATTTCCTAAAATAAAGCTTACACACACTTTCAGTATTTCAGTAATATTTAATCTATCTAAAACATGGAGTGATTCATCTATCCAGTAGAAACACATGTGACATTACTTATATAAAATCAGTGCACCCTTTATAATCCTCATTCCCTCCCAACCACTCTTAAAATTACTGAGAAATGTTTCATCTTCAAGTTTGGAATGCAGGTTCAGAAATAGGGCTTCAGATGACAAAATGAAGAGAGAATACCATCTTGTAAAAGTACAAATTTGGGATTAAATGTTTTCAGAAAAAGGGTAATTTCTCTTTCTGTACTGCTTATTTTCACTGAAGATTTTTTTGGGAGTTGAAGAAAGAAATGTGTTAGATAAAATCTTGGTTCTCTATGCAACATGAAGATAAGAGCATGAAAATCAGTTGTGTTTGAAAAATTACACTGACATTTAAGTGTCTTTGTAAACAGCTTGGAGCAACTGTTCAGTTGTGAAGTAACCCTTAGTCTCCCCCATCATTTAGGGTACTGAATTTCATGTGCCATGGAAACCTGCCAAAAAAATGAAGGAGAGTTCTAATCTTTGGCACTAGTTTATCTGTTTGGTTATACTTTGTTGAAAATATCTGATTTTGAAAATTCAGGCTTGCTGCTTGCTATGTGATATAAACCCCTACTTTCCAGCCATGGACCATGCACAAGAGAGACTTCATCCAATTACCTAATGTGTTTACTGACTCTCTTAAATCAGGATCTGTGAATCAGGTTGTGAATTCCTATTTTTCATCAATGGCAATAAAGATTCATGGGGATAGAATCATAGGGAAAAACTCACAGGATCATGTAGACTGGTGCATTCAGCTCTATTGTTGGAAAATAAAAGTTCCTCACTGGTAATAACTGATATTTCATCTGTCACTATTCTCTCTCTTTTTCCTTGATAACAAGAGATATGAATAGTACTGTGCTTTGTTTTCCATCACTGAGCTTGATTAATCAGCAGAAGGAAGGTAATTCAAACTTGAGGTCACATAATTAAAGTATTTCTGAGTAGTACTCAAACCATTAAAGGAAACAAATGTGTCAAAAGAAGCATCAGTATTTCTTTTTAATTTTACAAATACATATAGACATAAAAAATGATATGTTTCCAGTTCATCTTAGTCATCAACACTACATTAAAAAAAATAACTAGTCTGTACTCTCTCAACCATAAAAAAAATATATCTAGAGAAACTAGAAGCCTGACACATTTGGCAATAAATACACAAAGACATTAATTCAAAACTCATTCAATCTTTCTCCCATTACTGCTATCAAAACGTAATTTATGTAGATTTAAACAGTACACTTTAAATATAATATGAACTTGAGAAATACCACTAACATTGAGAATCAGTATTGCTTGCAAGTTTATTTTCCTTTTTTTAATAGTGCTTCTTTTCTTCTTGCCTGAGCTGCCCATCAACTCTGTGTAACGCTCAAAGTGTTGTCAGACAAAGTAAACATGCATAAGTATCACCATCCTACTCACAATCATGAAGGTCTAGGGCAATTTGAATTTTCTTTCAGCCAAGATACTCGTGGGTTCCCTCTTCTCTGTGCAAGCCTCTTTGCACAGTATCGCAGTTTGATGTGCACAGATGAGTGAGAGAGAACTGCTGCATGTACATGGAGTCATAATCTTGGAACTCCAACATCTTGTAGGCTTTAGATACAATGTGTGGATAGGAGTTTGGGTTTTTTTCACAGTCTCTGTGAAATAATGTTGAGATAATGGTTTTGTACATATTCTTGGTGTGAGGAGTGACTGCATCACTGTCATATGTTAATTCGACTCTAACCTGTCTGTTGGAAGCTTAATTTTCTCAATATTTCCCAAAATTCACTAGAGCAAGGGTTCTTAGTCCTTGGAATATTGGTGGTCAAGTGTTTTTGTTTTATTTTAGCCTATGAGTTTAGAGACCAAAACAGTGCCTTTTTAACACCTATGCAAATGTGACTGTGTAATTCTTGTCAGTCAAAGCCAGTGCCAGGACCATGTGTGATGGTCTACAGGCTGGCACAGCCCTATTCCCACCAGGAAAGCATCTCTCCAATCTGCTGTGTTTCTCCCTGTTGTGATCTCCTGGGCAATTGTAACTCAGACATGCTTGTTCAATAACAGATAGAGACAAAGGTGAAGAGAAGGGTAAAGAGTCAAAAGAAGTTAAAAATATTTTAATCTGACACAGAAGGATTGTGCTGCTAAGATTAAGAGACAACACAATCTGAATAACAGAACCTGAGCAGCATCCCTGCCTGAAGGGGAATTCACTCTATCTCCTTCCCAGACATGTATCATGCATGTCGGGTGATATTTGAATTTGAATTTGTCATTTCCTCTCCCTTGTATTTCACTGACAGAGCAAGCAATAATTATGAATATTGTGCCACATAACTAACCATGTCAACTCTTTAATAGCTTTATATCTGCTAGATGCACGAATTCATGTAGGATGTTCTGTGGTATGTAGAGCTGAATTTAAAATTTGTGAGCCAAGGGCTTGGGCAACTCTGTAAGGTTTGATTATGCCCTAATACCATGACTTAAAATCTTTATATTACTATCTTAGCTATACCAAGTAGTAATATTAATAGGTCTTCCACAATTTCATGCTGCCATTTGTGTGGCAATCTTGCTGACGAAAATACAACATATGCTGTCTCTGACCTAACTCTCAAACAGAAAGATGTGCTTCAGTAGATCAGTATGTATCTACCATTCTTGGAATAACCATGATTATTTCAACGAGGCTGATGTAGTAAGAGAAGATAAGTTCACTTAGAAACTGTTCCCTTGACTATATGATGCTTAACTTTTTGAAAAGCTGTTCCAAAATTTGTGCAAGTGCTAGAAGCAGCTTTCAAAATCAATGGCTGTGTTTTCAAATCTTGTGGACAGACTGACAAGTTTATGAAACATGTAGTCCAGAAGCCACATAGATCTGCTCTGTGAGCCAAATAACCTCTTGAAGTCTTTCCCTAGTATTTTTAAAATTCTGGGTTCTCATTAATGGTTTCCATGTTATGCAAAGGGAGTCTGAGCCTTTGCTCTCTCATAATATGTTCATACAGGATGGTGCTGGGCTTGTTACAGCAGATACGTAGAGGGTTGAATCTGGAATTTTGAGTGATAGGAAGATTTAGATGCTTAAATGCCTTGGGAGGTGTATGCTGAATCCTTTGTGTCAAACTATAGACATTACTGTCACAATGCTGTCACATATAAACACAGGATCTAACTCCAAATGTCAACTTCTGATGTTGATTTTTCGAGACTTCACCCATTGATTATATTTATTTGCCACTGGCCCTGAATTTGCTCAGTCACAGTAACAAATCCAGTGCAGCCTGGAAAAGGGTTGAATGAGGAGAGAGAGTTATGTAGTTGTATGTATGCAGCTATCTTCACAGGACACAAAATAGAGTTTTTGTTCTCTTTTTCAGATTATGTGGATTTAACAGTTGCCATGATAGTTAATAACACTTTAACAATGTGCCTACAACATCAGATTTTTTGCACTCGTGTTACACAGGCATGCTTGTTCTTGGTGGTTTGGTGGGCCAGAAGCAGCATGTCCCCACTTTGCTTTACTCCTGCAACTTTTGGCAGCTGGCTAACACAGCAGTACCTTCAACCTGCCATCATGCACTGCTTCCTTATCCTCTCCTTTTTCTCTCCTCCCTCTTGTAATAAAATCAATCTGGTTCTCCTGCCATTAATTTTCATTTGGTTTTGCATAACTTGTATAACTGTTAAGAATTAAAGCACATGCTCAAGCACAGCGGGATGACTGAACCCTGAAATTGTTTCCTATGAGGTGTAAAAATTCTACTGTTCCCTTCTTCACAATTTCATTATTTTCATGTCTGTGTTCCTTGAAAAGAATGTATATATAGGGGTGCAGGATTTTATGGTGGCAATGCTTGGCCTCATGTCTTGATTTGTGGTGTTTTTCTCTAAGGAAACACTGTCTTTCAATGGGCAAATCTACATATTATAGAAAATGCAGGCCTCCACTTTAGAGTGAGGTGAGGCATCCTTTGATGGTGCCTGCTCCCCACTGGTTATAAAAGAAATCTGGGAAAGTAACCTCAATCTCAATGACTCTCTTTAGAACGACATACATTAGGCAAGGCCAAGGGAACTCAGGGTGTTCTCCAGCCCTGGTTGCACAGGCACAGAGCTCCAGTTGCTCCTGCTGGAAGCTCTGGGCTATGAGCCCACATTCAGGCCCCTTTCCCGGGGGACTGGCTTTAGACACAGCCCGCTGGCTTGCTGATTATAATACAGGTGCAGCAGCGGGTCCGCAGGCACACACAGCCCCTGATAAAGCTGCAGCAATTGTTTGTGTTAATAGGGTTTTAAATTGCATCAGGAGGCACAAAAGGTGTCTGAGAACTGGAGACAGAGAGATGAAAGGATAATGAAAATTTGGTACTGTAAAGATTGAATTTTACCTCTTCTCTCAGTGACCTTAACTCTTCGGATGAAGCAACAAAGAATGGGAGCCATCCTATATATTATATTAAGTCTGCAAGGGCTTTGTGAAGCTCTCACTTTAGCCCATGCCCCTAAATATGTTTTTGATTTACATTATGGAGAGCTGTAGAGAATGCCTTTCTCATTTTGATCATGATGGTTCAATCAGATTTTGTTGCTACACAGCGGATGCTTGTAGTGTTTATATTTTCCTGCACTGGCACATCTAATTTAAACAAAAGTAACTCCACATGGTGTAAGGGTATTTCTAAAGGGAGGCTGTCATGGAGAGAAAAGTATTTCTGCAATTTCCACAGAATATGGTGTTGGTGCTGGAGACATCTGGAAATGTATCTCACTCTACATCCAATTTATAGGATCAGAAAGAGATATGACCTACTGATTAATGGGAAATGAGACACTAATTCAATTTTTAAAGAATAGATGTTCAGAGATTTTTTAGATTGCATTACTATATTCATCTGTTTCATTTTGTGTCCTACAATAAAAAGCTTACCAGATACTTTGGTGTGATGTATTTTGTCTGGCACGTTATCTCATCTGATGTCTTGAAGCTGAAGTCATTTATTTAGACCCCGGGACTTAGAATGAAGCTAATCTCATTTCCTTAGACCACTGCCCACTGCTGCAATGTTATAGGGATCTAAAAGCTCTGCAGGTAATGTATATACAGCACTCATTAGTGACGCTGAACAAATTGATGTGAACTATAATTCTACATGTCAAACAGCACTCAACAAATAAGCACTTGCAATAAATATGTCAATTTCCATAATTCTCTAGTTTTAAAGAGTCATTCAAACATGTATCCCAGGACAGCACTTTCATGTTTTATCAAGTACGCTTGTTTGTGTTTGGAGCGCGATTTTTCATATTTTCCAGAAGAGTTTTTTTTTTTTTATTCTCAAGCAGAAATGACAGGGCTATAGATAAGGTAGAAAAACCTAATTAAGGACCGTGATAAAAGCCATATGATATTTAATAAGTGTTTCTGTTTTTCTGTCTATCCAAGATTCTATTTTCCATAAATTATGTGATAAAATATTTCTTCTGCTTGCCACAGAAAAGTATAATAAACCAAAATTTTTGAAAAAGCCTGCTTTAAGGCTTTCCAGGCAGTTAGCCTTGTCCCCATGTGCTACACTGACAAACAAAATGTGACAACTTTGCTTAAATTAAATTCTTCCCTGTGATATGGAAACATGAATCAATCAAAACTGAAGTGATGGGGATCACTATTATGCTGGATGTAATAAGGAAAAAAAAGAAAAGGCCCTATGTGAAAGAGAAAGGAATTTGTTCCACACTGACAAGATGAAAAGCAGGTTTGAAAGCTGAGCCTGTGATAAGGGAGAGCTTCCCCAAGCTTTTTTGCAGTTACCCAAGGACATGCAGAATAGTGACTGTTGAGTGTCTGAGCATTGTGTGTGACTGCAGGTGTCGTGGGTCTCACTCTTTCCTTCTATACTGTCATTCTTATAGCCAGCAGGAGAGTTGCACTGCATGTGTAGCTGCAGTGAAAGTCAATTTCTGTCCAAACTCTGTCACTCTGGTTTGACTGGTGGATGGAAAGGTGAACAAGGGCTGTTATCTGCATGGAATTTTCCTGGGAGGAAGGACAAAGAGATGGTTCCAGGCACAATTTTTATAAAATTTTAGGAAGCCTGACCCAAACCAGGCTTTGTGAAATTGTGGTAAAGTGTTCACTTTAACAACAACAACAAAAACAAAACAAAAACAAAACAAAACAAAACAAAACAAAATAAAAAATAAATCAAAAAAACCCAACAAAAAAAAATTTAAAAAAATCACAATTTCTATTCAAACATAGTATTTGTCAGCATAGTGAAAAAAACAGTCCTTCTAATACTATGGATATATTGATTTTTATGGGAAAAGTTATCCAGTGAAAAAAAGAATGTCTCTGTTAAGTCAAATGAAATTTAAATTCATATTAATTTTTTGGAGGACTGACTAGCTTCATTCTGCTTTCCTGTTTCTGCTAGGATTTCTGGAAGCTCTCTTTAAGGCACTAGCACAATTCTGGAGTCAGGATGTCTGACTGGGTGATGTGGAGAATGTAGAATAACTTGCTTTGCTGAGTTAGAAATGTCCTGCTTATTTTGTGTGTCTCTAGTCATGTCTGGGGATTTCTCTTGCCATATTTGTCCAGTCCCTTGAGCCCTTGAGCTCCTGTAAACTTTGAAAATCCTTTGGCAGAGTGATTCTTTGCTCTCCTGTTTCTTGGTTGCTCTCTTCACCAATCCTACTAACCTGGTTGGATGTTCCCTAGTTCTTGAATTGATTATTCTTGCTTTATTTTTGGTGTCATGTGTCCAAAACAGAGGATTACATTCCAGAGAGCTCCACACTGGCAGCAGGCCTTGCATCAGTGAGCTCATGGTTATCCCCATCCTGGGTGTACGTGGGGCCAAGAGGGCAGGGAGAGGTTGGGAATGTTCCAGACCTTTGCACTGGTGTGGAGTGAGTGTCCTTGGCCCCACACTGACACAGCCCTCTTGCCTCCCTCAGCCCTACAAACAACTCTGCAGGCATTACATCTGGAAGTTCAACAGTCTGTCCACTACCACCTCTGCTTTTGGAGATGATGCAACAGAAACTTATGGGTGTTACTTGAGTTCAGAAAAAAATGCCTAGATTCACTGCCAAGATGACAAAAAGTGATATAGAGCAATTTTCAATCTTTTTTTTCCCCATTTCTCCTTTCTGGAATATTTTGTTTGTTTTTAACTTGTCAGTCCCTCTTTTACATTTGCTTGATGATCTTGCCTGTTGCTTTAGCTTTTCACTCCTTTTGCCGTGGTCATTCTCCTCAGGTGTAGTGAATCATTCCATAAAGCACACTGTCTTCCCCACTTTTCTGCAGTGTTTTCTTTTATTTCTTCACTTCCAAAAAGGAATTATGATTAACCATTCAATTTACACTACATGATATGGAAGTCCACTTACGAATCAGATCCAAGAGTGCTTTTTGTTGCTGCAGATGTTGTCTTTGAAGGATAGGATCTGGAAGGGTAACAGAGTAATAATATCCTTTGTATTGTGTGCAGCCATTTAAAGGATCTGCTTGGTTAATGACTTTTGTGTCGCTCATTAAGTGCTACTAAAATGTAAAGCTCCTGTAGAAAAAACAACTGCAATGGTCAGAGCCTACACGAGGTGGCAGTACTGGTATCACATTGGTTTTCTTTTTTGGGGGCTTGCTGGTTTCCAGAAAATCTCCTTGTAAATGAATTGATTCATGTCAGAAGTGGGCAAGCTTGCAAACAAGTCCATCTGGTAAGCAGCTTACTACATTTCTATATAAATACAGAAGATCATCCAACTCTTTTAGGGTCACTCCGCCCCTCAGATCATGAGAAAGTCTGTTTTCAATGCAGAAAAATTCAGATACAATGCTCCAAATGCATAACTGAGCACATCCTGCCTGGTTAGATGATGATAGGCAACTGCAGTGCCTGACAGCTTGGGGCAGAGTGAATCAAGCCTTGTAGAAAACCGAGCACAGATTTACCAGGCAATCTTTTCAGCTTCATGGGCATGGGGGTGAAATGTACTTCTGTTAGAATAAGTCCCAGAGAATAGGGCCTTAGGATAGGAATCAACTAGGTTTTAAGCCATCTACCACCAAAAGAAGAAATATTTTCATCTCTATTTTCATGAAATGCTTTAACTTCATGGATAAAAATCTCTGCCTTAGAATCATATACTCTTATTGCAATCAATAAAGTCAATGACAAAAATGAAATAAGTGCTCTGGTGCATTTTCTCCTCCTTCTGTTTTCTGGGATTTTTATGCCAAGTTGCTTTTCTCAGATCAGGTTTTTTATTTCTACTTTTTGAACAAATGAACCAACCAGGGAGACTGAGGCCTGTGTTCCACCTAAAAATATCTAAACTGTGTTGCAAAAACCAGTGTGAAGTCCTGTGCATTTTCTATCCTTGTTTTACTCTGTTTCTGTGGAAAAAAATTATAAATCTGATTTCCAGGCAGATCACTTAAAGGCTTTTTTTCCTATACTCTCACTGTGCTGGCAGGATACGGTTTGGAAGACAGAAGGAGGTCTGGGCATATGAGAGTGGCAGTGGGTGGAATTGGAACGCATCACCCGATGGGGAGACCTGTGAGGTGGGCCATCCTTAGTGGCTCTGAAAATCAGTGACCCCCTGGCTCTGTGAGCCCCAGATTCAAAGTGCAGTGGGCCAGGGATCACATCCACGGTATTGATTGATCCAGAGGGAAGCCCCAGGATTGCGCTGTGTGTGAGGCACAGACCTACACACATGGCATGTGGAGTGGGACTCAGCCATCTGAGTTTTATACACCCACCCTGGGACTGAGCCTGTCTCATCTGCTTGGCTTCCTTGAGCAGCCCTCCTCCTGCTCCATCCTATCTGTTCTTCCCTGGGTACTCCAGGTTGGAGAAGGACATTGCTATAGGGGACAGATGATGTTTATGGACTATTCAACTCAGGTCATTGTTGACAGACTCTTGGCTACCCTGAGAACTAACAACAGGAAACCCCAGCAACTGGTAACTCACCAAAACCCCTTCCCAGGGCTGAGGTTCTGCAGCTGCAAACTAAGTCAGCCAGCAGGAGTATGGCTCCCAGAGGAGACACTTGGGAACAAGACTATAAGGAAGGATGTGCAGATGGGTCAGGGACAGTGCTGAGGCTCTGTGGCTTGAGGATATGGTGCATTCTCTTGGGCGCCTGTGCTTTCCATGTCTTGACAGTGCTCCAAGGATTTGTGCTGCTTTTCCTATTTCCAGAGAAGCTTTAGGTCAGAGGCAGATAAATATTAAGGGAGGGCAGAGAAAAAGCCCCAAGCCTTTGGAGTTATTTGGTATCTGATCTTCCAGTGAAGTCAGTGAGATATGATCCTTTAAAATCCTGTCATGAGAATCTTTACACAGAATTATTATGTTGCTAGAAGTAGAATCCAAACCTAAAAATTTAACTTTCTTTTTTTTTTTTTTTTTTAAGATTGAAAACAAAATAATAATTTAAAAATAATTAGGTGTGATCTTTGTATTTTAAGGCTTCTCAGTGCGTGCAGAGAAAAGAAATAAAGCAGTGAAAGAGAAGCAAGTTGGTGTTAAGAAGCAGCTCATCAGAGGGGAGTGAGAGCACTGGGCTTGGCAAGGATAGGTATCCATTCTTTCACTTCAACACCTGCCACCTTACTGAAGAAGTTCTTACAAGTCCTGTCAGACTATAAGGCAAGGACCAAATAAAGAGTGAGACCTTTTCCTATCCCTTTCCTGTATTTTTCTCCTAAAACAAGGCTCTTAAGCATAGAAACCTGAATGCTTTAAAATCTGTGTTCTGAATAATGACCTGAATTCACTGGCTCATGAAGCCATCCTTCATTATAAATGAAAAATGACCAGATAGCTGGACTGGCAGGAAGGGAGCAGACACTATTTTCATACATGAAGTATTTTTACAGGATCTGTGAGTGCAGCATATGTTGTGTTAGGTAGTTTGCAGTCCCAAAGCCCTTTGCTAACCTGGGTTTCAATCAGCCCTTGGCAGCAGCACTTGCACTGAGGCCCTGGCTGAGTGGTAAAACAAGATTATGTCACCCTCTTTCACATCTGCTGCTCTTGGAGAATATCTAAATTCAGCATGGTTCATTTGAAAAATTGTGGTTTTCTGAGGAACTGTGCACTTAGAAAAAAAATGCTGAAAGAACTGATTAAATGATTTTAAATCAGTTTCCCCTTGTGCTTTGGTGGTCACTTGCAAGGGGGAATGGCTTCAATTTGAAAGTGAGATGGTTTTGTTTAGACAGTAGAAAAAAAATTCTTTGCTCTTAGGGTTGCGAGGCACTGGAAAAGGTTGCCCAGAGCTGTGGATGCCCCATCCTTGAAGGTGTTCAAGGCCAGGTTGGATGGGACTCTGAGGAACTCACTTTAGCAAAAGATGTCCCTGCCCATGGCAGGGTGGTTGGAAACAGATGATGTTCAAGGTCCCCTTCCAACACAAATCCTTCTATGATTCGGTGATTCTCTAATCCTTTATCCAAGGAAAGAAGGGCAACAACTTGTTTGTTTTGATTTTTATTTTATATAAAAATGATAAAAAAGTTGAAATAGCAGCCAAGAAAGTGATAATGCATTATTCATGCACTTATTTAATCTTTTCTTTGTTGCTCACCCATTGAGGTGATCCAGTATTTCAAGCAAGCTATCTGTTTCCAGTCTGCTTTTACAGTGGGAGATTTCTTCGAGTTTGCAGTTACCAGAATACAAAGGAATTCAGCCTGCAGCTAGGAGAGTGGCTGGGAAACAAGAACTACTCTGAACTACATTCAGAGGGAATGATAACTGCATGTGTTATCATTCCCCCTGAAAGATCTTTCTCACCTTGGAGCAGGCACTTTGGATAGCTGGTGTGGGTAGATACTCTCCTCACCCAGATTCTCTCATCCCTAGTTCTCATCTCTGTGATGCCAAACTACAGAGCTGACAAACAGTAAATTAAAAGATCCTGCTTTGCTAAATTAATGGCTTGAGTATTGTTGCATGTATTGCTTATCCACAGGTGCCACTGACATCAGGAGTCCTGGTGGAAAATTTGGGCAGGCTTCCAGGTGTGACTCTGGTGCTGACATTAGCCTTGTAATGCTGTCAACAAGCACACAGCATTTCTCCTCAGAATGTTACCTTGCAAAATATAGCATGTTAGAGCTCCTTTTATTTCCCCTGAAAAATGATTAACTCTTAATTGTGTCTATGTCCTTAAAAATACATTTTCAAAGCATCAGCAAACACAAGACAGGATCAATATGAGAATTGACAAACCACTTTGTTCTTAGGGCAGTGCAAAAAGCATCTAACAGGTAAACCTGAGCCTGTGAAAATATTTGGCAAAGTCTACTAGCAAGTGAAAAATGTACTTTACTGAATCATGAAATCAGATTCATCTTAGTCACACGGAGAATTTGTGATTTTTGAAGTTTGTTTTTTGGATAAAGTAGTGATGGCAGCTCTTTTTACATGAATGTGGGAAAATGACTGTACACAGAAAATTCTTATTCCCTGAGCCTGACAGCGTGAGCTATTGCAGAGATACAACAGAGAGACTGTAGCAATAGGAATTCCTGCCTCCCAATAGAGGTGTGTTATGCAGGCACTGGGGTCAGCCCAGTCCTGGGTGCTTTGGGGGTTGCTTCCTTCTGGAACAGCTGCCAAAGTGGGCCCTGCATTTCCAGCTTGTGTAGGGACAGCACATCTCTGAACTATGTTAAAGCACCAAGCACAAAAAATCCTAAGTGGTAAATTTGATAAATAGTCTGAATGGACCAATTTCAGCTGGATTTTCCTTGTTCTTAAAGAGAGCTTTCTGAGGTTGAGAAGGAATTTAAATACAATAAAATATTCAATACAAAAATGTCAACAATGTTATAGACTGCCATAAAAAAGTGTTGAGAAAACACTTCATTTTCTCTCAGAAATGAAAATGGTTCTTTTCTCTGAGGCATTGTAGAAGTACTCAGGTGTGAAAGAAATAGTAATCCAGAACCAGGCAATAGCAGGATAAATTTAGCTGTGACAAGATGATTGCCTTTTGCTTGCATGTTGCAATAGGTAAACTTAAATCAGTCAGAGTATACAACTGGTCAATCACTGAAAAACATGTAAAAACACCTAAAATTGTTGTTCCACTTACAGCTGCAGCAGGCACAGCTTTTGCACTCCACTACACGCTTTTAATGCCATGAGCTGAGCAAACAACTACAGCCTTTTCCAAGTTAAATTTATGAGAGAATTCATACATCTACGTTAACAGCTGGGATTTCCGTTTGAGGTTAGGACTGCTGAACATTGCTGTTTTCATACAGGTGTCAATATGTGTGGTGGCTGCTCAACTTCCTCACCAGGCAATGGGAATTTAGTCAGGACAGTCAATGGAGGTTCGAGAGCTCTGCAGGTGAACCAGTGATGCTTGCTCTGGGTCAGCTGAGCAGCTTTGGAGAAGGCATTGGCTGGGAGCTGGTTTTAGTTGTCTAAACATATCCATGCAATACAATTTGAAACTTTTCAAAATCATCATCCATGACCTCCAGAAGGATCAATTCACAAAGCCGTGAATCTACCAGACCTGTGTCTCATCTGCCAGACCTGTGTGGCTCCCTTGGAAAGCAGAGGATATCTCAGATCATTGTGGACAGCTGTGTTCAGGCACCAGTCCTGACTCCAGTGACCCCAACAGGAACTTACAAGTGTACCTACATTTTATGCATGACTATACACACCCCCTCACACATGGGCATCTATGCATATAACATAAAGTGTAGATGTGTACATAGGCATGGATAGGTGTAATTGTAGAGATAGGTACAGGTGGAGGTGTACATGTATCTACAAAGGCTTTTCTCTGTATGTAATTTGATCATACACATTTATACAAACCTGTAGGTGCTTGTATGTGTATCTATGTGGGGCTATTTATAGGTGTACATATAGTGTACATACACTGGTTTGCCTGTAAATCATCTGCTTAAATTTTGCTTCTTGATCCAGAGCAGATGCTGAACCTAAAAAGCTGAAACCAGTGGTACACAGAAAAAACCCCATCTAATGCCCTCTAAAGCCCCCTTTTCTCACTTGGTAGAAATTGGGCTGATTAAAGAGCTAGAAGCTGTGGTTTAACAGTAAAAAGATTTTGAGATTGACTACTTTGAGGTCACTTCAGAAGCTGTGATATATGATTGTATCAATTCCCATTTTTGAAATTGGCAGCCCAGCTCCCTGCTGCTCAGTGCCTTATAGATCCATTTGACTTTTTTCCCACTCTTCACATTAGTATGTTAGATGTGTAGCATGAGTGGGCAGTCCAGTGGGACTGTTTATGTTTCTTTACAATATCAATTCATTTCTGCTGCCATGAAAGACCTCTCCTCTCCTCTCCTCTCCTCTCCTCTCCTCTCCTCTCCTCTCCTCTCCTCTCCTCTCCTCTCCTCTCCTCTCCTCTCCTCTCCTCTCCTCTCCTCTCCTCTCCTCTCCTCTCCTCTCCTCTCCTCTCCTCTCCTCTCCTCTCCTCTCCTCTCCTCTCCTCTCCTCTCCTCTCCTCTCCTCTCCTCTCCTCTCCTCTCCTCTCCTCTCCTCTCCTCTCCTCTCCTCTCCTCTCCTCTCCTCTCCTCTCCTCTCCTCTCCTCTCCTCTCCTCTCCTCTCCTCTCCTCTCCTCTCCTCTCCTCTCCTCTCCTCTCCTCTCCTCTCCTCTCCTCTCCTCTCCTCTCCTCTCCTCTCCTCTCCTCTCCTCTCCTCTCCTCTCCTCTCCTCTCCTCTCCTCCCCTCCCATTCCTCTTACATATGTATATATGTATTCCTTTTTAAAATTTTCACAATTTACATATATAAACATATTAACATCTCTTGTAACTATATCCTCATTAAAGCACTCCTCCCCATCAGCCCAGAGTTTATCCGTGTCCTAATGATTTCTTCTGGTTCTGGTGTGAATAAATGAGGAATGCTACTTACTCCTTCAGGAGCAGTAACTTTGGCAGTTGTGTTTACTTTCACTAATGAGCTTTAATTACTTTAGCAATTACAAGTATTTGACTGAATTTCCACTGGCTGCACACAACATCTGTAGTGGTGGCACTGTTCATGCTCTCTGACCTCTGCCCAGGGCTCCTGAACATGGAACAGCCGTGTTCCATCAGTCTCTATAGCAGTAAGCAAGCAGAAGCCCTCCAGATTTATGCTAGTAGATGTAAACTTGTACCTCTTGCCTTTCGTGTCAAGTAGAGATTGAAACATCCTGGATACTGCCTTGTTCCTCAAGCGAGATAATGGCTAAATCATTCAGTGTAAACAATCTGGCTTTGTAAGATTCTCTGTCAATGCTGCTTTCTTAGCAGAGGTCTCTGGGCTGATGTTTATTGATACTTTTGGGTGTAGTGTGTCAAATGGCCTTTCTACAAGTGTTTGCCCCATAAAGTGTGTGCTACAGACAGAACCTCATCAGAGATCTGCTTCCTCACCGAATTACGTATGGTTGTCGATACTTCAGGAATTAGAAAGTTAAAGCTTATTGGAAGATTCACTTATGTTGTCCTCTTAAAGATGCTGCTTAAAATTGTGACAGGAGATGTTTAAACACCTCTTCCCCTCACCATATTATTTGCAACCATTTTCTTCTGGTGTACGTGGACTAGATAAAAGGATGGTTATGTTTAAGAGGCGTGCACTCGAATGTTAGGGAATGCCAGAACTGAAGCTGCATGTTTAGTTTTGTGCTTCTGGAGATATTTTTCCTCCTCTCAGTTGCAAGGTCTGTAACTGTCCTCTATGATCACTCGTCTTCTACAGCCTGAACCACAGCTCTTGGATCATCTTCTTTACTGTGTTTGGGAAGCACTGAACCTGTGGGTGTGTCAGCAGGGACCCTGCCTGTGCTTGCATGCAGTGCTCCCAGAGAGTCCTTGAGAGACTAAGGAGGAAATGTAAAGCAGCCCTACCCAGTCATGAGCTGGGAATGCTGGAAATGACCTCTGCAGGAGTGTGGCTTGCTCTGCTAGGTTACCCTAACTCTGTGTAATCCTTGGTGTGGACAGACTCTTTTACCCGGGATTTGTGGGATAAAGTTCTAAGAATGCCAGGAGGAGACATGAATAGCTTTCAGGTCTTTGGGAACAGCACTGATCCCTGCAGCACATCCCAGTGTTTTCTGCTGTGGGTAGCTGAACAACCTCTGCCTGAACCAGTTTGGGTAATGAGAACAGTGTTTATGGAAAGTCAGATAAGCTGGTCCTTTTGCAGAGAAGTCTCCTTTCATAGGGAAAGGGTCAAGAAATGAGCCCTGGGAAGGCTAAAGGAAAGCAGACTTGTGTGGCATTCATTACAGAATCCAGAGAACTAATAACTCCTGGCTACCCTATCATCTCCAACAGATAAAAAATTACCAGATCACAAAAATCCGGTTGAGGTGATTAAAGATTCAATGGAAGAATAACCAGACTGGCTATAACTGTCTCTCTCCTCCCCTTTCCCACTCTCTGCACACAACCGTGCAGTTCTAGGTGAATGCCAGAAGGGCCAGGTGTCCTCCCTTTCCCTCCTGCCACTGCTGTGAAGTTTCAGGATGCCTTTCAGTGGTCTCCTGGAGCTTTTCAGCTGTGCATTATGGCTGGTGAAGGGAACTGGCTGCATAACACACTCTGGCTCCTCAAACAGTAATTACTTCAATGGAATTATTAGCACAAAGGAAGATTTCTCATGTGAATGAGGACGGCACAAGCATGCAGGTTATATTTCTACAGAGTATAAATAGGGGCCAATCATTCATGCAATGAGTCCTTCCAGTGTAGGTCTCTTCTCCCCTGCTTTCTGAAGAGGACTTATGGGGAGGGAGAATAGTTTCTACTCATAAATATATTTCAACAGAAAAATGAGCTGTGGAAACTGCTACAGAGATAGTCAAAGTGAGATTTTTCAGAGAAGGGCTCACAGGTATTTTTGGTACTAAAGATTTTATTTGATACAAAGATTTTTGGTGACTGAAGGAAAAAAAAAAAAGCAGGTGGGAAAATCATCTGCTAAGACTGACCAGAATGCCAGAATGTACATAATTTAGAAACAAAAAAAGAAATCCCAGCCCAAAATAGCTGAACATGCTTTATTTTCTATTATTACATATATGAAAGGAGTACGCTGGGTTCAATTCACCAAGGTACTGGAGGAAGAAATGTAGCGTGCTCCACACTTCTTGGAAATCTCATCCATGGTGAGAGAGAGCTGGGTCCCCAATGAGATCTTCTACCCTTTTGCCTGAGGCTGTGATTTGACATGACAGTGGGCATGACAGTGGGTTTGGTGACAATACTGTACATGTTCCCACCCCTTTGACTGCTCCAGCAGTTGATACATGTACAATCTGCACAGTCACACTGTGACTGGAATCAAGGATGCCTCTTGCAGAAAAATTACTTGGCAAAAAACAAACAAACAAACAAACAAAAAACCACCAAAAAACCAAACCAAACCAAACCAAAACCCCAACAAAACTATCTGATTGTTTTTTACCCTAATATACAAATGGGTTATTACAGTGGTTCATGGCACACATGGGTGAGAAGACAGTAAGAAAGACTAAACAGATTTAATTAATACTTTATTGCTTCAATTACTATCAAAAGTGCCTCTATGTGTATTGATTTATTATTTTCAACTCCAAGGGAAATTTATGTCAATGGAAGTCCTGCACTGTTTGTCAGGCAGAGCCTTATACTCACAGCAGGAGCAGTAATTGAAATAATGATTTCCTACTATCTTCATATTTACTTAGGGTTTCAGAAAAAATCTGCAGAAATGTGGGACACCATTACTGCTTAAAACTAAATATATTATAAAAGGACAAAGGAGTTGAAGTTTTTGAGAGATTTTTCCCAGAAAAGCAAAAACGTGTAAGTGTGGCTATAGGATTTAGCATGTCTTTACATCTACAGATGTCCAAACCAGCACAGAAGTGCTTCTGAAATGTGTATTTTTGTGTTTCCTCTCTTCTTTTCCAAATGGTCACAGATCACCACAAGTCTTGAAACCATTTCCAGTTAATCTCATGTCTCCCAATATTTAAATAACAGTTCATGACTTTCGCTGATTGATTTGACATGACTTGGGAGACCCACTTACATTAAACCAATGCCTAACATTTTTGCAATTGTAGTGGAACAGGAATCTGGAGAGACAGAACAAAACATGGGGCAGTTAGAACAAAAAATATTGTTTGTTTTCTAATAGATGGCCAAAGACGGACTTACCCTCTGGAATTTGATAACTAAGTGAAAAAATGAATAATAATCTATCTTGAAAAATAGCTCTGATATTAGATATTTTAATTTATAAGTTTCAGTTACATTTAAAAATTTTATTTTGTTCCAAGAAAATTACAAATGCACATCTGGAGGAATTCATGCTGCTTAGAGCTGTGATTTTTCCATGGAAGTAATGGAGAATTTTAACAAGAATTAGTCAGAATTAGCAAGTTACATGAAATTCTGTGAAATATTTTAACTCCTAAACTGTTATTTCATGTTTAGTTAGGGTTCAGTTGCATGGCTGGAAGTCAAAGAGAATATCTAGAGATAACTGACCTTCCATGTGCACCCTCTACAATAACAAGATCTGTGTACTGCGATACAGTAAAAGGAGTGCATTCCTTTGCCTTATGCAAAAGACATCCAAATAAAAGATAACTTTTTCTTTGTGTAACATCTTCTTCTACTTTTTTTTTTACAAAGTGGGTTTTTTCTTTTATTTTTCTCTTTTTTTTTAAACTGTATTCTCCGCATATGGTGATTTCTTTATCTTCACTGACTTTGAAAGAGTTGCATCTGAGTTGCATGGGTGTGATTTACTGGGAATGAAGCCCATTATGGATAATTAACTGTAATGCATTGTTACAATTCTTTTTATTTAAGAGAATTTTCCCTCCCTTTCCCCAGGGTGTGTTCCATCTGCTCCAGGATAGGAGGCAGAAAGGGAAGCTATTTATTTTTCATGTTTTAAAAGGCGCAGAGAGTGTAAAGAACTTTAGCTGGGTCTCACTGTTGTGAGACCTTTTTTTCCTATACATATCTTCCTGATACTGTCTGGATTGCTGAGGCTTAATTATGTGGCCAAAGACAAGGTCATCCTGGAGATCAATAAGCCATTAGAAGGAGGCTGAGAAAGCATGAGAACAGATTAGACATTTAACTGAGGCATGGGCATCATTTCCTCAAATCCCTTCTGGGACTTCTGCGGGCAACCTGAATCTGTGCAGAGCCTTTCTGCAGGCAGTGATCACGAGACACCAGCTCAGAGTCCAAAGCCCATCCCTCCCTTTCCTTGGTGTGACAGATGCTCCAAGGCAGCTCGTCATGCCACACAGCTGCAGTTTGCTTTGGGTTTTTCAGGGCAGACCAACACTCCTCAATGCGGAGCTCTGTACCTCAAGTATTTTCATGTTCACTCCCTTTGTTCATCTGCATTGTGCATTTGTTTAAGAAAACGTCTTGAAAAACATCTCAAAAGCTGGCTTGTATGCTTGGAGTCATGTCTGACCTTTGGGACGTGGGTGCACTGTGGAAAGTGAGTGTCTTAAAGCAGCTCTCTCTGGGAGGGTGCTGTTTGCTGACTTCAGGGGGCTTACAGAGAAAATTGCAAGGCTTCTGCCTTTGCCTTAATAACAAACATCAGCTTCTTTTAAAGTCTGTTGGTTTGAACAGAAACAAAGGCAAGGCTCTGGAAGACAAAGCCCTGAGAATTAATTTTGATACACTGTTCATACATTTGAAGCAGATATAAAGCGTTCCAAAATTTCTCCCGCATGTTGATTTCCTGTGGCTGATTTACAGGCTGTGACAGAAAATCCATTTCTGTTCCTGTAGATGCTAAATTCATTACCTTGCCACAGAATTCAGATTCTCCACTTCTCCTTGAACTTCAGCTTGTTACTATGGCAACCAGTGTCAGACAATATATTTTTTCTTTGCACTATTTTCCATTGACATGGTTGCATATTGCAGTAAAAACAGTATCTTTTTGCAATGTTAATAAAAAAATCACAAAAATAACTGGTTTTTATTAAAAAGTTTCCCCCATACTCTGATTTTAGGACATACATTATATATGCAGAATAAGTCTGATTAATCACAATAAAACAAAAAACTTTTTAAATTAACAGGGCATATATTCCTTACAGCTGCACTCAAAAGGCTTTTTTCCCCCTTTCTTCCTTCAAACCTTTCAACAGATGGACATTTTAGGTTACAGTAAAATGTTTTTTGAAAGGGATTGTATTTTTCTTCAATAAATAACTGGTCACTGTCCCCCGTTTCAGATGTTTGCCTCCTCTCTACAGTTGTCAGAACTATTGAGGGATTAGCTTGCCAGTAAAAGCCCATGGTGTTTTGAACTCATCTCTCTCTGAAGCCTTGTTTAAATTCCAAATTGGTTTCTGAGGGGGGAGTCTGTTCTTTGCTGCAAGAAGTCCAAGGAATGTCAGGAGGATGAAAATGAAATCAGTCAATCAATAGGTTGCCCTTGCCCACTAAATGAGAAGGAAGGATGATAAACTAAGGCAAGCATTAGATGATTAGACTGATTGGCAGTGCCCTGGCCAGAAACAGAGGAGTCTGTAAAAATATGTAGAAGGTATTCAAGAATTTGGGGTTTCAAGAATAACAAAGTCGGGGCTAATTTAGTAGGTTGACATACATTAACTGAAAATATGCTTATCTGCACATATAATGCTTTGTTCAGCCTTCTCTTAATGTATAATTTATTTAAACCAACAGATTCTTAGGAGATGGGTGTGCTGCACAAGCCTGAGTCTTGTACAGGGTGTAACACTGAAAAATACCTATGCAAGAGAAATGTTTAAGTGGCAAAAGCTCTCAGTAAACTGGGTTTTTTGCTCTTCATGCAGAGCATGGAATTGTGTTACTCAGCATCTACCTTTCCACATGTATTCCATGAGCTTTTAATCTTTGACTGGTCTTACTGCATCATTCTTGCTACAGTGCGTAAGGGGGAGACAACTGCTAATAAATGGATTTTCTTGGCAGCTCTCTGAGATGAAAGCATTCTGATATCCAGCCTTGTGGATATGTCGTCTAAGCGACTTCAAGCCTAAACTCTACAAGACAACTCATCCACTCTGAGAAGCCCATGAGAATTTACAGAGCTTTTAGATTTTTGTGTTGCATACCCAGGACACAGGCATTCGCTGGCTGCAGCTACTGCTGCAGATTAACCTTTTAACATAGCTTAATTAACAGCACAGCCCTGATGACTCACAGAACATGACACACCATGCACATTAACTCAGGTAGGAATCCTGAAGAAAAATTGTAAGATGATCACGAACTGAAAATTCATACTAAAATACCTTAAAAAAATACTTAATAGATGTCAGTGTATCCTGCTTAGTTCTGGGACTTCTTAATTTTTGATTATTTATATATGAAGCTGTAATATTACTTTAAGGCTTTGCTAATGGTTACCTCCTTTTTTTTTTTCCTTTTACCCCCAAAACACTGTATTTAATTGCTGGTGAAATCAGGATGAACAGTGATGGCATAGAACAGAGAAGATGAAATATTTCTCACCTACCTCTTGACATTCAAAGATCAGACCTCTAAAGCTGAAGCATGCATATCCCTTGGCAGTAGATGGGGAGAACTTCTATCCTTCAAGGTGGTACCTTACACCTGAGATCTGAAATAAGTTGAAACAAGAATAAGGTCTTTGCTTTACATTTATCCTTTTTAGTTTACTATTAATGTTGCTTTTTTTCCCCCATGAGGCAGAAGGATGTCATTCAGGGCAGAGTTAGTACCTCACATATTTGAGTCCAGATTCTTTCATCTTGACCCTCTCTTACTTTTTATTACTCTATACTGATACAAATATGTGACTGGGTCATTTTGCACAGTCATTTGTGGGAATGTTTGCATATGAAATGAAAATTATAAACTTTCCTGGAAAGAGACAGCTTCTAGGCCTTTCAAGTACTTACATTTCACTAGCAGTTATATTGCTCATTTTTGTTCAATAACTACCCTGAATGTGAATGTTCCAGGGTTTGACACTATACAAATAAATGCCACTGAGAGCAGTACATCTGGTTTCAATAACAACAGCAATAATTTCCAATATTTGTTTTCATAACAGAGGACCAGAGTCCAACAGCAGTACTGGTGAGAAGAACACTGAAAGTGAGAAGGGCATATAATTTATTACACATACAAAAACTATGTTAAAAGAACATTATTAAGGTTGTAAAGTCAAACACTTGAGACTTAGGAAATGCCAGAATTAAGGTGGTCTCTGCAACTTTAATTTGACCTCGTCAGTGTGTGCCTCCAGATAGTCTTTAGTTACACGAATGTATGTGATTTCTCTCCAAGACACCCACCTCAGTCAGTGCACAGAGAGTGTAAGTTGCCCATTTAAGGAACAGCTATGCAATACTTATTTTCCTTCTTGTGTCTGGCATGTGATACTTTTGCTCTGCACCATGCAAACCTTGCTCTGAAGGAAATATATTCCATTTCCTCCCATACAGTTTTCTCTTGCTCATTACTGCTGCAACTCCTTACTTTGCAGCATCATTTTTGTAGAAACTGTGTCTGTATTAGTGAGCATATGTGGCAGAGAGGGGGCTGATGAGCTAATGCTCACACTGTGGGGGATTTGCTATGTCTTTTCAGCACATTTTGAATACCTGTGAGCGGTTGGGGGACATTAGGTAGAAGCACCGGCACAGCAACCTTCCAGTTTAATCTCACCCAAAGAAAACTGACCTGAGTGCAGCAGAAGAGTTCAGGAATGCAAACCAAAGCATGGCAAGTGGGAATGACTGGGAGATCCTCTTCAAAATCACATGGCAGCCCAGACCTGAGGCCGTATTTGGCACATCCTGTGAGAGAACCATCTGCTTTACTGATGGAGGAACCGTACACACAGAGGTTAGAGCAAAAAGCATCAATTAATTTTGGGTGTGATTGAGATAACAGAAATTTAGTGCCTTCAGATCTACCCCTTAAGAGCAGTTCTTTCTCTGTCATTGCCTTGCTGCAGTCATAGACCCATGGACCTGATATTTTCCTGTCTTAGTATTTCATCCCTCTTTGGATTCAAACTGACCCCTCACTGCACACTAAAATCCATAAGTCACATAGCCCACTTCTATATTAGAAAACTATGCACAGCCAGGGCAGGGGTCACAGCACAGCTTGCTTCCACATGGCTTTATTTCCTCTCTGCTTCTCAGCAGTCCCAGAAAGCCTCATCCATATTTCTTGCTGGGTACAAACTCTTGCTCATGTTCTCCTCAAAGCTGTAACTGACCACCTAAACTTGTTGGGACTACTTCCTTGTCTTTGGCATGGATAATCATGAAGTTGCCATAGAAGAGAGACTATAACTGTTTTCTTCCCTTACCAACATCATATTTCCCATATGGGGACTGTGAGCTCATACTTTTTTCCATGTCCACAGAGCTTGAAATAAATCCAGCTGTATATAGCCAGGAAATTCCAGCACTTGGTATTTCCATTTCCTTAAAACATTCTATTTGTTTTATCTGCACTTAATTTCATCTGGAGGTTGGGGCTGACAAGTTGCTGATCTGTAAACTTTGCTTGGTTTCATCCCCAGAGCACCATGAACTTTCTCTATGAAGGACAGATGCATGCTCATTAATACCCATGCAGCTTGAACATTCTTCATCATACAGTGTGGGAACATGGATTTTCTTGCCCCTCTTGAACAGATCCCAGTTATGCCAGTGAAAGAAGAAGAAGAAAATTACTCCTTTATAATCTAATCAGTGCATTTGCTGCCATGTTGCCCCAGAACAGTAGCACATCTGATACTACTTTGAGCTTGGACTTGACATTGGACAATCAGTCACATTTTCCAAATGTCCAATATGAGGTATGCTGGTGTTTAACAGGGGGTAAGAATCACCTATCTTAAAATAAACAACAAGTAGCACATCTTATAATATTACATTACTTCAGCTCTATTGAGCTACATTTTAAAATCAAATATCATAATGCCAAAATAATGCCTAAAAGGAAATTGTTAGAAACACTTGTCCTGAACACAATGGAAAATGTTCCATTAAGTGAAAATCTTCCTGTCTACAAACCACAGCAGTAAACCACCACCACTATTTTTCATAGTGGATCATCATGCCGTATGGGTTTTTAATAAAATATATGACCTAGCCCAAACCTTGGCTATTGCTCTTATCTATCATTTGTTATAAAGACAGCAAACATATTTGATTTCTCTCATTAAACTGAACCCATTCTTGTCTTTAGGTTATTGCTCTTTCAGAATCACATCTACCACATTCCCAGTTGGTTTTAATTATCTTTCTTGCATTCTCTTTCTCAATATGCTTTTTTCCCAAATGTTTTAAATTGTTTTATGCTGATGGCAAAGCATCTTGCTGGGGCATATTTATTGAAACACGCTACTTAAGAAGCTAATTATAGGGTAGATTATATTTTTCTTTTAGCAAATGCACTTGACTATTTTAATTTCTTGGCAAAAAGAAATAATTAACAACTATCTTGAATGCCATACCGTGTATATGTGTGTGATCTTGGTGAATAGATGCTAAGGTTCATGACCCTGCTTTGGTATGCCTTAGATAAGGAAAGACCTTTAATCACTTTGGAAGGAAAGCTTGCATATGTGGTAACAGTAACAAGGAATTAGCAGATCATTCAGAACTATTTTGTGAGAAAGATATATAGGGAAGAGCCTGTATAAATTTTTAAAACTTGGGCTAGTTTCCAATCTGATGTAAAGCTGTGTGGTGTTGTAGAGCTAGTCAGAAATTACTAAGATTTACTCTGGGAAATGTGACCCAGATGGCTTTGTTTCCTCATGGTGGTCTCTCTTATTTGTCTGCTCATTTTACAGTTGGTTCTACCGGCAAGTCTTTCCAAAGAGGCAAACGTGGAAGCAACCAGAGAGGAAAAAGTGCAGAATGTTAACATCCCAAATGAGAGCAGTTGGAGTTATTCCACGGGTTAAGATGAAGATTTATGGCAAATTCAGACCACTAACAGAGGGATTGGAGATGACTTAACATCTTGTTTTCTGGTGGTTTTCTCTCAAGTCCTACTTTTTTACCTTTTTGATTATACATAGGACAGAAATCCCCCTTTTCCTGCCCAGACCACTTCATAAAGACGACCTTGCCTGGTGTTTAGCACATCTTCAGCAGCTGAAGGAGATCTCAGTGCCACATAAGCAAAGAGCAGGAAAACTCATGGTGAGAACTTTCCAGAGCTTTAAGTGACAGAGTGTTTTTACACAAAACAAGAGGTAGTTACCTCATACTGTGAGTTTTGTGCTTGCTATTTTCAGCTTTCTCCATTTTATTAAAATAAGTGTCCCTAGTATTTTTGGCCTGTCTGGTTTTAATTTTCTCATATATTCAGTTTCAAGAAACAAAGAAGGAAGGACAAAACTTGTTTTTTTTCATTAAGCGTTTGTCTTTTAGGGGTAGGTTCAGACAGCTTACTTTAGGTGCTCAGTTCAAATGTCTTGCAGCTTGAAAAGGAGTCATCCAGGCTTGATGGATGAATATTCAGGATTGATGTGTGTGCTCACCAGAGGCACAGAACATGGTAGCATCATGGTATCTGCACCTCTCTGGAGCTCATGCGATCGAATCAGAGCTGTGCATTGCGTGATTCCCTTCACACAGGGTGAGTTTCATGGAAGGGTGGGCATTTACCTGCTCTGATACGGTTCTGTTAAGTGGCCTCGCAAAAAGCACAAGGTCCTTTCATGCCACATCCTTCAGTCATGAGAGGGCTTTGCAGGAGTTAGGCAGCCTAGTGACTCAGACAAGGCTGCCTTCATGCACTTGCAGGTGTCTAGGTTGAGGTATGTGGGAGAATTGCACAGACCAGCCTCAAACCTGGTTTTACTCACATAACAAAATATTTGCTGTGCCTACTTAGCACTATCATACCAAAAACATGCCAAACGTGGAAGCAATGAAAAGCTGAATAGGAGAATAACACCCTTTAAAGCACATTAATAAAGTTTTCAAAAATAAAAGTAAGTGGAATTCATTAGTCTAAAATACAACCTCTAATCTTTTAAAGGCTGGCATAAGCCTATAATCATAGATTTTGGAGTACTTAAATGATCATATAATACAAAAATATTTATATGGGCAGGCATACAACTAAATTTTAGACCTGTTGTGCTTTTCAGTATGATCTAATGCCTGCTGCACAAAAGCTGTTGTTAGGACTCATAGCCTCCGTTTCTCTTTTCTGCCAAAATTTACAACTAATGAGATACTATTTTCTGCACTCCTTGGCTAGTGAACAATTTTATTTGTTAGGCGTTGTTTTTATGATTTAAGATTTACAATTTCTAATGATCATAGGCAAAGAAAACTTTATTCACTTCAGCACTATGGGAGATGACATGTAACAAAAGCACCATGTAATTTTCACTACAGAAACATTATTGCTTCAAAGCACTGTGATTTTTTTAGACTTACACAAAGAACCAAATCCTGACCCCTTGGCTTACTCTAGGCAAAAGCTTTGCAAGCATTCCTGTAAAGTGGATTTTAAGTTTCATGAATGATTTTCTAAGACTGTGGTGAAGCAGAAGTAGTCTGAAAGCTGATAAAAGTGGAATGAATATCATTTTCGGGGAATGAACATCTCATTTTTCAATGCCAGGAAGCAAAGTCATCTATTGTATTCAAGTGTATTGAATTCAGTCTGGTTTCTTGAAAATAGAATTAATATTCTAAGTAAAAGTATCTGAAAATTTCCCAGAGAAAACAACTTTTTTCATGATAAAACCATAACACCCTCATACTATGCCTGAATTAATATAATTTACAGTAACTCTAAAATCAGTTGTATTTCAAAAAGAAGGAAAAAAAGAGCTGTTTCTGAAGCTAGATGACAATTCTAATTCTAACTTCATTTCCTTTTCCATATTGACTCATTGTTTGGAAGTTTATGCAATGATTTCAGCTCACACCAATCAGATGTAATGCCTGTTACATTAGTATTTTGAAGAGCTTTGGCATAAGTGAATGGGCAATTTTTCGGTAAATTGCTCAGGCTGAAATTAAGAAATTGCGTTCATGTGATTTCTACACATTTTTTGGCTTGTGGCCTTAACTCCAGAGGAATGCATGCTTACATGTTTTGCATGTTTGTTTTTTTTAAGAGAACAACCATTAAGAACCACTAATAACCTAAGAAAGGACAAGAAAAGGTCTGAGAGATTGTTCTTGTGACACCAGATAGACAGTGCTGTAACACGTTCATATCCAAGATGATACAGTGTTGACACTGCCATCACTACACAACTAATATTTGAATGTGCTACACCATTGTAGGGACTTGAATATTCTTATTCCAAGGTTCGGCCCTCATAGACTTTTGTTGCAATAAGAGTACAGACTGACCTAAGTGCATCTAAAGCACTCATGGTTTTATGTTCTTATTAATTGCATATAGCAAGAAAGTAAGTTTTTGGATCTTCTACAATTTTTTTCATGTTGACTATCACACTCTCCTTTATAATGTAAATAACTCTAACAATGATGCAGCGAAGATTTTCCTTCACAGAGGTTTAAAAGACTAATTGGCTTCAACTGTAATATGGGCCCTTTTCAGTCAGCTGGTACAAGTAATGCCTGTGACCACATGCCATAAACCCAGTCTGTTGGTATGGGCTTTATAAAATCCACCTGGCCAATAATTTGCTTCCTGGGATACTATATACCCATAAACATGATTATTCAGTAGTTGAGGACAAGTTTTTAGATGGTGTTTGAATCTGACAAGAAACACCATCTAATATACTAAACCTGTGAATGTTTCAGTTCATTTAATCAAACTCACTTTTTTTTTTTTTAGGCAGTCACTACTGTCCTTACACCTGCATATGAGCTTATTCTACAGCTACTCTGATGAGAGGAGGAGCATCAGGCAGAGGGTGTGGGTGGCCAGCTTTGCTTCAGGCACAGGGGACAGTCAGGTGGACACGTATGGGGGCATCACAGTCATGTGTTAAATTTTTTGAAGGTATGGGATGAGCCTTTAAGACCACAAAGGGACCACAACAGATAATTTTGTGAATGTCTACAAGAGAGCAAAGACAAAAGTCTATGTCTAACAAATTGCAGCCAATGAAGAAACACAAATGACCATAGCGTTTTAAATACTGGGAACACTAAATATTCTGTTGGACATTCTTTAGAGAAATAAGGCAAACCTACACCCCCATAAAACCATAAACCCCCTATCCAAACATATATAAAACATGTCTTACCATCTAGTACTGCTGATTTTGTGTGTTTTTATGTTTTTAAAACCTAATTTGACATTTTCTTCTAACAAAGCCAAATGTTGCCTCACTGATTCTGAGAAGACAACTTTGATGAAAGTTTGTGCAACACTGAATGAAATTTAAAGTCATGGTTTATAAGGCTGATACAATCAAACAACCACCTACCCACCCACCCAAATATAACTAATTTAGACAGCTGTTTCCCCTTTATAATTTATGCACATGTTGAATGATATGCTCCATTAAAAACCTTTACTCATTGATTTAGGGTGTGTTTAATCAACAATCACAGAATTTGACGGAGCAATGTAGTGATTTCTGAACTAGCTTTAAGCTAGATGTGCCATGGATAAATCAGCCTCTACAATATGAACCCTGGATAAGAAATTGAGTAAGGATACATTGATTAAGGATACATTGTGTATGTGAATAAGGATAATTCATTACGGATACATTGTGTTTCTGGACTTCATACAGCTGTCACTTTGATTGTTATGGAATCCTTGTCTTAACTCTTTGGCCATCATTTATACTAAAATCATTCATATCAATACATCAGTACAAAAGCACAGTAGTGTTGCCTCTATGTTGCCAAGACCTGGCCTCTAAACTGGGAATTCCTGCTTAGGTTATCATGAAGAGATGAAACAAAACTGACAAGTGGGGTTGTTGGTAGGGACATACTATGAGTGGAATAAATTGGTACACTTGTACTACTGAATACCTTCAGCCACAAGTGAGACATCTCCCTCAGAGAGCTTGCTGAGTAGGAAAGCAGAGTTATTGCCATATTGCATAGCAAATTCAGGCAAGAGGACAAGCCACCATGCAGAACGAGGACAAGAGTTTTGGTGTAAAGATTCCTGGATCTCTGCACATGAAAACAGTCATATAGCAGCAGACAAAAGAGAAATTTGCTCAGTAGTGGAGGGAGGGGGTGGATGTGTGTTTGTGAATGCGGGATAAGATTCAGCAGCTAAGGTCTAAGTCATTGCAGGGTACAAGAAAAAGAGTGATTGGACTTTGACTGTCCAGTTCCAGATGGCAAGTGACTCATGTATTAAGATATACCCACATCCTAGAGAATGTAGCAGATGGAGTCAGGCCCACTAGGGCTTCTGGAAAGAGCTGGAGATTGTGTGAGAAAGTCAGGGGGCATATTTTAATCCTGTCAGTTCTCAAAAGAGGAAGAGTACTAGATGAGAGCAGGAATAAAATAAGCACATAGACAATCTTGAGTTCAACCCCTTTGGGCTACTGATTTTGTGACATTTCTGGATTATTCAGAGAATTACTAGAGCTTCATACTTTTAGATCACCAGCATTAGAAAAGCCAGCATATAAGGTCCTCACTGAGCACACTGAAAGACTCCACCCCATTTTGACTAGGTGTCACTGTATTTATAGGTTAATTGGTTTGAGAGTGGTTTTTTGTTTGTTTGTTTGTTTTGGTGTTCCCACATACTCAGCTCTGGCAATAACAATGATATTTGCTAGTTAGATGCCAGTATGGTGTGATTTTTCAAGGACAGATACAAATACAAGCTTTGAGAACTACAGATTCTCAGAGAACTGTACATTTCAGGGTAGTTCAGAGAATTGTACATTTCAGGGAAATATGAACGTGAGTTGAAATTAAGGAAAATTAATGACTAGCAAGGTGCTTTTGGCTAGCAGGGGAAGTTTAGGAAGCTGGGTGAAGAATGATCATTGTATGATTAAATTCCCATATATCTCTAATGTGAGCTGCAAAATCCTCATCAAGGGAGATGAAAAATACCTTCCTTAAAATGTACCTTCACTCTGAAACTGATGGTGGTGATGCCTGTGATTTTCAAAAGGGCCAGTGCAGCCAGTGTAATGGTTTTCCAAATGAGCTCAGAAGCTGGTGGTGTTACAGTTCCCCAATGCACAATTACCTTTCACAAACACCACTCTCCTACAGAACAGTGCCTTGCCTCTACCCAGTATCAGACTGGCTGGGCCCATGTTGGCAGCCTGTGTCTGAAATGCATTTTTTGTCATTATTCCAAGCGTGCTGGGGAGGTCCCTGGGCAAGGCCCTTGCTGGCTGTGTGCCCATGCCACACCCTGTACACTGCCAGAGAAGAGTTTCTGTTTCTGCATGCAGGGAAGAAGAGAGGATGGTAATGGCCCTGTGGCTGGTGCAGGAGGAAGCTGCTTTCTATTGCTGGCACCCCTTTGATGGGATGGTGTGGGAAGGGAGCAAAAGGAAGAAAAGGCTTATGTGTTACTTGCAGGCCTACAAGTGTTGGTCCCAGAAAATGCACTGCTGCTTTTGAATTTTAAAGACACAGGAATGGTATAGATCTTTCTTGCTTCCTTTCAGTAGCCATCTTTTCTAAGTGAAAACCCCCTCTTACCATACCACAGAAAATAACCTATCAAGCCTTGGAAATTTTGGTACCTTGAGTCATGCAGAAAAATCCATGAAAACAACACACATTTTTCCAAACCAGGCATTGCCGAAAATATTTTCCTTCATGGTTGCAAAAAAGGAAGCTTTCAAGTGTAGCTGAGAGTTCTCCCCCTTTCCCTGGCTTTATGGATGCAGGATTTCACTTCCAACAACAGCTCATCTTCTGCATGGGAGCCTCCGTCACATTTTCACTCTGTGCCCATCCATCCCCCATGGAGTGAGTTTACAGCAACCAGCAATAAGTGGAGAGGATTGAAACAGATGTAAATAAAAGGCTGGTGAGCATTCTTAGCTCAAAACAATGAGCAGTGATCACCTGTTTTATAAGCAGGCTGAAAGGCAGAGCTTGTATTTCTTCTTGGTCATCACTAATAAAATAAAATGTTATTAAAATTGTTTAATTGCCAAAAATAAATACCTGGACCCAAATAATTCTGGGTGCTTCTTGCTTCTCCTTATGAGTTGCTTCATATGCTGATTTTCTCAAGAACAATCAGTATGTCAGATATTTTAGAGATATTGTATTTTATAGTTTAATGTGCACAGATGTATTTAATATATCTGATATAGTGAAGCTGTCCATATGTGATGCATTATATATGATAATGCATGTATTAAAGAGTCTTTTATAGTCTCACATTATATTTCCATTGTTTAGGATGATGTATTATTTATTCACACACTGATTTCCACGTACATGTGTGCAGAAGCAAATTTGCATGTCGTCTGTCTGACATAATAGCAAGCACGCACAAAACACATGCTTAGAGTACAAATGGATAGATATTAAACATTTTCTAATATTCTCTTAGAAACAGTATTTGGTTATTGATCACATCACAAATGTGAAACACTTATTCAGCATAAAATGTCTCTGTGCTTTCTGCAGTGGCTGCCATCTTTTTTTTTTCCTTCTTTCTTCAAATCCTCTGGCCTCCCTTGGGAAGGCTTTTATGCACGTTCAGTATGCTCACACAACTATTTCTACTAGCACTGTTGCCATAGAAACCAAGTGATTTCTTTTTTTTCCAACCTCCTTCCTGTCAGGATTTGGACCCTGTGCCAGACCTTTCCACTGTTAGCAATAATATTTTTTCAATATTTGGACAGATCTTTTAAAGGAAAAAAAATCTGTTTATATTTTCAAGATGTGGTACTTTGTTTCAGGATACAAATTCTCAGGTACTAACATCAGCCAATTGATTCCTATACTTCAAGGAGCTAAACAGCTCTTTCTTTTACAACATTTAGACCATGACATTTTGTAAGGAAGATGCCAGAGTTGCTTATTAATTGTAGACTTCAACTCAGAATGTGAATGAAGGGAAGTACATAATAGGTCAGTGGACTGTGTCTTGTGTTTTCATTTTTTTTAGAGCTCATTTTCAACGTTTCTTTAGTATACACACAAATAGCTTCCTAACCACACAGAGACGTGTAATTAATTACAATATAATTTGCAAGTTATTGATTGGCATAATTTGCAGTCCTCACATTAGCAGCTTCCTCATATAAATTTTTAAGTATTTTAATTCTCTGACTACATAACATTGATTTATTTAATTAATCTATGCTCAGTTAGATGCACTACAGTATATATTAACTTGGGCTGAACACATTACTTCAGCTAACATGACATAGAGAACATATCTTTACACTGAATCAACTGACATATTTTAAGTGTCATTTGACTTAAATCACACATGCACATTAGGTCATATCTACAATTCAACACAGGTATATACATATGATAATTTTTAGTTTATATAAAATATTGTACTGAAAAGCAGAATCACAATCATACATTTTCCTGTCTGATTTCAACATCACCTTATCTTTTGGATGCAAATATCATGTTATACCAGCAAAATGCAGGAGAAAGAAGAGCTAAGATGATTCGAAGGTGCATTTCTCTCTTGTCATCAGCCAAGCACCGGAGTTGCAGACCCTGGTCCAAAGCAACCCAACCTCCTGTAACAAAATTGCCAAGTGCAAGGCCACCAGAGTGGTCTCTGGTCGTCTTCTTTCCCTGTAACACCTCTTTGGCGTAAGAGGTAATTAAAATCATGTAAACACGAAAAACAAATTGTAGCATGTGCATTTATCTTTCAGTGACAGAAGAGGGAGCAGTTCTTCCTCCGCACTGTCAGAGATCCCCTTGGCACCCATCCCCCCTGCCCATGCCCCTCTTGCCAAACGCAAACCTGCTCGATCATAATCCAGACACGGCTGAGTTCTGCTGTGGGGGCAAGCGCCAAGACATTTTGGGGTCGAGGGTGGAGGGGGGACAGACCACCCACTTCGTCTCTGGAGGAACAAAGCTGAAATTCTTTCTGGGTTGCCACTTTCCCTAAGGATATAGAGATCAAGGTTTTTCTGTCTTACTGTATATTTTTATTTGTAACAATGCTTTTTTTTTTTTTTCCCACTGTTTTTTTCTTTTTTTACCCGCCTCATCACGCTACAAAGAAGGCATGGTGGTGTGTAGTCAACTGGAGTGAATGTGTGCATTCTCCAGGTCTTGTTTTTGTGAGACTTTGTCCTGCTGTTGTTCCCACTCCGAGCTGAGCAGAAACCACGCATGTCTGAATAACGGGGCCCTTTCTGCCTGTTGTAATCCCGAATTGTTACAGTCTAGGGGCCAGCCATGCTGTCACCGTCACAAATTGATTTAACCATCAATTGCAGTGGTCATTAAAGCTGCTAGAAGTCCCAGCCAAGCTGATGAATTGCAGCTGAATGTGAAATGAGCCTCCAAGCCCGTTTCCCACCATCTCATATCAAAGCCTATTGTGTCCCTCTAAAGTAAAGGGTCGGAGGTTCAGCCCGGAGTTCAACAATGGGCTCAGTCAGAAGATAGAGCCCCCTTCGCCCTGGTATTCCCAATTACAGTTTGCTTTCCATACCTTATTGTGTAGTAGTTGCATGCAACTAATACGTGGAATTATTGACATACCCCAGTGTCAATGGAGCTTTTGAAAGGTTTATCCCCCAAAATATATGGAATCCCAAGCATCTGGTGGCTCCCCAGTAATGACAATGAAACGATTCCCTGGTTTTCCTCCTCCGGCAGTGTAGTCGACTGATCTGGGATGAATGGCTATCTTTACTCAGCAGAGATTAGCTGCTTCCAGGCCTCACACAAAAAAAGCCCCTGGGTCTGCTTCTGGAAGTCCCTTTCCTTCAGATGCATTGTTTCCAGGACCTGTCTTGTTACACATTTTTATATGGAACTTAAATCTGCTAGTCTTTTGCTTAGTGGCTGTAAGTAACAGGGGGGCAGGGAAAGAATAATGAAAAAAATCTTATGTACTCCTTTTTTTTTTTTTTTTTTTTTTTTTTTTTTTTTTTTTTTTTTTTTCCTGTTTTCTTCACCTGCTGTGTCTTGTGTTTTTGGTTTGTTATTGAGCTGCACACGGTAGGTGCTACCAGATGAAATGACATCTGATCTGTTTTGGGAGATGGTGTTTGCATGCTGGGCACACGAAACCTGGTTTTGCCTGGAGGCACTCTCCTGTCAAAGGGTGCTATCTCTGTGGGCAAGGGACTCTGGGGCACAGTAACAAGAGGAGCGTGAAGAGAGGTGCTGTGGCTATGCTTATGAACATGGAAAGTCCATAAGCCCTCCTGACATGCACACAGGCAGGAGAAAGTTGTGAGAGGGAGGGGGAAAGAGTCAGTAAAGAGGTCACAGGTCCAGACTATTCCAATGTATTAATAATGAGTCAGTAGACAGTCCTAGGCCTGTATTTCCCTAGGCTGTATTCATCATAGACTGGATGTCTCCAGTAAATCTGTGTGGAGATGCTGTTAGCAGAGGACTAACCCAGTACTGGCCTGTGCTCCTCAGTGGCTCCCAGGGAGATCATCAGATGCCTGGTCTTGGACACCTCACTGTCCAAAGACAGAATGAACCAATGGATAACTAAATACATACACTTCTTATTTAATAGATTCTTTAATTCTGATTGTGTCACAGAAGAGCAAAGTTTCTGTTGAACTCTTGGATCTTTCTTAATCCTGGACTTTTCCACTGCATGTAGCAGTAAATTTTCCTTCATGGAAAGTAATATGGATGATTTAATTTTTTTTCACATTATATGTTCCAAGGGAAGCATCTGAAAAGTCCATCAGTTTATACAAACACTAAATTGTCTTCACAGAAAGCTGGACTGAATGATTAAGATATTAAGAAACAGAGCGATATTCTGTTTGTCCAATTAATGACCCCAGGTAGTAATTTCTTGTCTCCATGAGCCATGAATCTGATAATCTGTGATTTCAAAAAAAAAAAATGCCCACTCTTCACAGTGACCAACTCAAGATTTTTTTTTCTCCTTTAAAAACCAGAAAATACAGACTATAAAAACCATCCCCAAACAGACAATAACATGGCAATAGGAGTTTCCTCTGAATTGGAGACACACAGGTTCAAAATCTCTCCATTTTTTTCACAGCACAGATAACTGTGCTACCCATTTGATCATGTGAAACTATTCAATAATAATTTCCATCTGAATAAATAGTTATTTGCTGGGCCAGAGGCACAAACTTGAGACTCTCACAAACCTGCCTTCTGCTCTAATCACTAAGCAAAAAACAAGGCACTATTTTGGTCAAATAAGTAAAGGCCTGCCTGTGCAGCTCGAGTGCCAATATTCAGGGAGAGGATGATAGAAAGTGAAAACTGCATCTGACATCTCGTTATCATGCTGTTCTCTATGCATATGGAAAGTGTTGAAACACTGTAGTTTGAAGCCTGAATAATAAATGGAACAGAATACATATTACTGTCCAAACTTCAGTAACATCGAAAGGTGCAAGGGAAACAGCTGACAAGTACAAGTATTTATTTACTTTTGAGACAAATTTGTAGTCCGGGACCTTCCTCGTTTCTCTGCTTAGATATTGCACACATCTTTCCATCTGATTCCTACTGAGCAGTAATCAGTGATTTCGGACGTGTGCTCACGCAACTTTCCCACTTTATACAAGCCCTGTAATGCAGTGGTCAGGGTTCAGATACACAACCTTAGTCCATTATTATTGTCCAGTTCCAAGGGAGTAAGGCTGCATTGAGATAAAACTTGAACAGGAAGAAAGTTCCCTTCAGCTCAACTGTCAAAATTGCCTCTGTGTGAACTCCTGCACAAATCAAAACTGAGAACAACACAAATTCCCAAGACTCAGAGCCTTCTTGCTTTCTCAGGACGTGGAAGGCTGTCTGCTGCATGATTACCTGAGGGATCCTGGCTCTGTAACATTTATTGTGATTCTTGGAAAAGGGATTGTTTCCTTGTGAGTTGTTGAGACACAAAGAAATCGAGACAACTTCCGCTCTGGTGAAGAATAAAGATGTTTATATTACAAATTTGCCTTCCACTGAAAAAATCAACCTTGTCCTAGCAGAATTTATATTCATAAATACATACCTATAGATTTTGGTAACATTGGTTCACTGATTGGTGAAGGTAGCTTTTGTCCTATGGGACTGTGCTCTCCAAGTCCACTGAGAACAAAGATTTTATTTGCAAGTTATCTACTGCAAGGAGCAGACTGAGCTGTGTACAGAAAGCATTTTTTTTTCCTAAGAGCATTAGACTGGAAGAAATTCTTTTTCTTACAGGTGAATGTCCTAGGGCCCCTAAGCCACTGCCTCATAGCATCAACCCACTTTTTCATGATGCCTGTGATGGTACTTCTACACATCTGGAGCCAGAGTGAGTGTGGGCAGCCACCTTTGCACACCCTGCTTGGCCATCTAATATGAACAGCTATCTTATGTTCAGCTGGTGCCAGCCCTCACCCACCTGAGCTGCCCTGTCTCCTGCCTAGTAACCTTCACAGTACTTCAAGAGCCCTGTAGACTTCTCCACTTCCATGTGTGATGGAGTTAAAAAGGGCACAAACTGAAATGCAGGAGGCCTTTCTGAGGATGAGGAATGGCTTTTTCACTGTAAAAGTGACAGAGCACTGGCACAGGCTTCTCAGAGAAGTGATGGAGTCTGCATCCTTAGAGATATTCAAAAGCCATCTGTACACAGACCTGGGAAAGCATCTCTGGGTGACCCTGCTTGAGCATGGGGACTTGGACCGTCTGGGCTCTCTGGAGACTGTTCTGGGATTTTCTTCAAGTTTCAAGAGTTATCAGCAGGACAGACTGATAGACATGCAATTCCTCTCAGCAACTCTATGCCTTGTTTTCATATGGGAAGCGGGGTAGAAACTTAGAAGTCTTTTGAAGAAGAGCTGTCAGGATGAAACAGGTAGTTTCATAAGTACCGAAATATAGAGATACTGAAATTATTTTTGCAAGGAAAGATATTTTCAATAGTGCTTTTTTTAGCTTTATGGCACCAAAGATAAGCTAATTTTTCCTCAGGATGGACAATTATTCTGCAAGTGCAACTGAAATTAATGCCTACATACATTATTAACTTGATATGAGTAGTAACTCTTGTAGTAAACCTTTTCTGAACTATATTCACTGTGCACTCTAGAGTTTATGGTTTATTTTACAAAGTAATATATTTGTCATTTGTGTTTTTTTGACCAAAAAATGTAAATAAGAGACTAATAACAGCAATAATGCCATACTAAAGAACTGGTATTTCACACCTGTTATATACAGTGTTGAGGGAATAAAAATATTTATTTCACTTTACAGAATTTTTTTTTAATTTCATTTTTTCACACACAGAACATTGAAGAGAAAAACCACTGTAAAGACATCTTTGAGCCAGCTGCATCTGGAATGTCACAAGAAATCTAGATCCTTAATATATTTTTTTATTTTAAAATCTTAAAATAAGAACTGAAAGCCTTTGGCATTAATTGTAGGTGAAACCAAACACTGAAGTATTTAAAATTCACTAAATCGTATAACATGCAATAAGTGACAATGGTAATGCAGATTTTCCGCGTCTTCTATGCCTTTCTGAGCATGACAAACCTTTGTGGTACCTGAAATATTTACATGACAATTTTTTGTTTGTTTTGTTTTATTTTGTTTTGTTTTGGTTTGATTTGGTTTCATTAGATCCTGAGATCAGCTTAGTTGGTCAGACCACAGTGCCAATACCACCAAGGTCATGGGTTGCTCCACACATGGGCCATTCACTTAAGAGTTGGACTTGAAGGTCCTTGTTGTGTCCCTTCAAACTAAGAAAATTCTGTCATTTTGTGTATTGTTAGGTTTTCTCCTGAAACCTGGAGACAGTTCATTAATTTTCAACAACTTCTCACAATGCAAACATGACAATTGCTGTTGCAAAGCTCTTGCAGAAAATGTTCATGCCTCACAAAACTGTGGCCTTTGGTTTGCTTGCTTACTTACAATATAGATGTGAACTACCTGAACCTAACTGATCTTTGTTGAATATGTCTAAAGAAGCCACTAAAGGGCTTTTTGTTCTCTTACTTGTTAAGTGTTTGTGGCTGTAGAAGTGCACAAGAACTTTGATAAACACAAGATGATCCCAAGCCTGGAAAATGTAAGCAATTTTGACAAAATATAAGCAACCCATGTGACTCTAAGTTTTTGAG
Organism: Prinia subflava; assembly: GCF_021018805.1. Classification (NCBI taxonomy): domain Eukaryota; kingdom Metazoa; phylum Chordata; class Aves; order Passeriformes; family Cisticolidae; genus Prinia; species Prinia subflava. The sequence continues at coordinate 46,900,629 of NC_086248.1, forward strand.
CCCAGGCTAATGCATCACTTTTAAATGTTAAGCCATCATTATATTTCAGTGTCCATATTTTTTTATTTTATTTGTTTATGGTTCCCTTTTTTTTATATAGTTTTGCTACAGCAAAGTTGTTTGGTAACATATTTTTATGTGGAACACTGGGCCTTATGTGTTTTTAATTTCTTTTACTTTCTCTACTTGTAGCTGAACAAGCAGAATAAGAATTACTTCCCTCAGAAGAAGAAATTATTATTTCAGTTTGGAATCCAGGAATAAATGAAACAAAGCTGTTGTCAAACCACTATAAGCAGCACATAAATGAAAGTCAAGGTCAGTAGGGCTGTGGCTGTCCACCTGTTATTAAGAAAAAAGTATATTTCTGGGGCAAGACAGCAAGACCTGAAAAACTCTGCTTCTGTACATGCTCTAGGTAAAAGACTTAATAAGCTAGGGTTGTTTCCCAATAGAGATTGCAAAAAGGATTCATACTTGAGTTCACGAAAGGAAAAAATGCACTTATTCCTGTTACTTCCTTTCAAAATATCCAAATGATCCTATGCTCTTTCAATTGCACTTTGAGGATTTCTGTTCTGGCTACACAGTCAAATTCAGCATCCTGCTTTCTTTGAGGTGAATTCCTGACTTCCCAGGCCACCACAACGTAGAGGGCTGGCACCCAACCCCAATACTAAACATGCACTCAGAGACAGGTTTTGCTTTCCATTTCTGTTGTGTTTCATATGATTCCCAGGTAGTCATGGAGAGGTTTTTCCAAACATATGGTCCTGTTATGGGTGCAAGCCATAGTGTATGAAAAGCTGTGCAGACACTCCCACTGATACTCATGGTCCTGTTCCATCTGCTGCACCCAAGGAGCCATCCACGCTCACCAGTTCTGCATTTCCAGGAAATGCTGAAGTCATTTACCATTTATGTTAATTGCATCAAATGTAAGGGAAATGGTGTATCTAGGTTGCCAAAAATATATTATGTGATTGGTTGTAAAAGTAGGTGGCAGGCACAACAAAAGGGATTTCTGTACTCCAGTTTTGCCATGGTGCCACTTCCCCTCTCTCTTCAAGGAAAGTAGAATTAAGCTTTAATAAATTGATATGATCTATAATTAAAATATCAGACCCAATTGGCTCCTCAATATATTACTTGCCCAGGGATAAGTTCAGTGATATGGTGACTGACATAATTCTGCCTTTTGAATGTAGAGGGATTATTTTCTACTTCAGAAGCCTTATTTTCAGTAAGACTTCCACTCCTAAGTCACTTGGATATTTCTGGCAAAGGCATATCTCCTCTCTCTTTTGGAAAGGAAAACACTGGAGGAAACACTGTTTTCTAAGAACACAGCTAATTAAAAGGCATGGCAACGAAAACAAACAAAACTTAATACAGATTTAGACTAAATAGAAGTGTTGGGATTGAGTTTCTCCCTGGAAGAAAACCCTACTGGCATCAGTCAGCTTAGAGCAGGAGTGACTCTATCCCGCGGTTTCTGGTTAACTCACAAAAGCAGGAGACACTTGTGGAAACACACAAGGGAAACACTCAGAAAGGCCATTGTAGACTGCTAATGAGATAAATGTCTCTGTCATCTCCTGATAGCCCATGGGGAAAATAAGACTTCTCCAGAGGGTGATTCAGAATGAGTGCAGTAGAATCCAGTGCTCTCTCTGGAGAATCCTCTTTCTTCCCAGGGGCTGCAGGAATTACTCCACTAGCCCCGAGGTTGTTTTTGGAAATGCCCACTAAAAAGCGCAGACAAGGAACTGATAGAAAATCAATCAAAGCCAAGATTTTCAAAACATTAGTTCTGAAGAGAAATCAAACCACAGTACGCTTTGCTGAGCCGTGGTGCCATACCCAAGGCAGGCTCAGAGGGTAGGTGGAGCTCTATCTCCTGCTTAACTGCTCTCACTCAGAGGGTAGACATTTTCCTAGTGAATATCCCAGTGTTTTCCACTTGCTAAATCTCCAGTTTAAGTTTCCAAAAAAGTGGACTCTGCTGTAGTTAATTCTTACCACTGCTAGGCTTGCCGCAGTGAAGCTGGGCAGTCTTTAGTCCCACTGGGGCTGCTACTCTCACTTCTCTACAACCACCTTCACTTCTGAAAAGCTGTTGCCTCCCTTTGAGCATCTGCTCTGCATTTGTCTAACTCAGAAGATTCTTCTGTATTATTTTGGTCTTCAGTAGCAATTGGCCCTTTGGTGAAATGACTAGCAGAAATTATATAATCAGGGTTTCCTGGAAATTCGCAAGTCTCTATGGTTTGTCCCCTTCCATCTGTTTTCCAGAGTTCTACCAGGTTTAGAAAACAAGTCATGAGAATAAAATAGTGTTGCAACTACAACCAAGGGCCTCTGGCATCTTCTGCTCCATCTCAGCAACAGGTTAAATTACACAATTCTTTGCTATATTTTTCCATTTTACTCTATGACATCAGTATTCTTGCCATCATAAAAACAAATCAAAAGCAAGTTTTCCTCTTTTCTCCTTAAGAGATGAACTACATATTTAATATTGTCTCTTGAGAAAATTTTATGGACAAATATTACAGAATATACAGCAGATGTTTATGATCTCTAATTCCAAGCAAGCTTCAGCCTGGAAACTTAAATGAGGCACATTTACACTGGTCTCAGGGGAGCTTTGCCCAGATGAGTGTTGCCAACTCCAAATCATATTTGTTTCTGTACCTTTTACCATTTACATTAAGTACAGATGGACTCAAACAGAATCCAAATCTAAATTAAATCAAAGTTTTTGATTACCTGTCTCTAAATATTCAAGTTTTTCTTGCATCTAAAAAGGAAGTGGTAGCTCGTGAAGGGAATGTGTTTCGGAAATGCTCAGAGATTTCTTCAGTTTTACTAGATGTTGCTCAGGCTCATTGTTTTTTGTAAGGGTGACATTCTTATAATCCCTCTTGCCTAAATGGGGGTACACAGCAAAAGTTTCTCTCTTTGTTGCTGAGAAGGAGAAACCTAAACCCAGGAATTCCTACATATTGTTTATATATATGGTCACTAAAGAAGAGAAAGAACAGCCTATTTTGAAACTTCAGACACACTCAGTTAGAAGACTTCTCTAACAAATCTTGTTTGTTAAGGGGTAGATGATTAGAGTACAAAAGGATGTGGCTTAGATTTCTCTTACCTATATAAGCATTTTTCCATTTACACATTAAAATTTTATAGGTTCTGGCCTACTTGAAAATATAACAGCACATTCATTTAACAAAAAGGAGGGTTTTTTTGTACAAACTATACTGTGGAATGATCTTGGCATCAAAAGACATTACAGACTGGAATGAGACAGAAATAATGAAAACAGAAGCAACAGTTTGTTTGCTTTTTCCAGAAACCCTCCACTGGCAGTTCCAAATCAGAGCTTAAAAAAAAAAGTCTTATGTAAAAGCAATAACAAGGTCAAGATTTTGATTTCTGTAATTTGATCAATTTTACAGAATTATTTTCTTTTTCCTCATTAGAATGTAAATATTACTTCTGGAGATTTGTTTACACAAGCCTATTTTTGAATGTATTTTACAACTAGTGGTGTCAAATCTGTTCCCCGTTGGTAGGAGTTACAGAAGACTGTGATCTATGGATAGTTAATTCCATTTTTCAACCAGTTCTGTAGAAATGTGGCATTAATGAATGACCTACCTCCAGCTGCACAGACATCTGTAGATGTCCTTAAATGCAGAGAACAACACATTAGGTTTGGAATAAGAAAAAGGAAAATCCATGGATAGATACAGCTTACAGAGCGCAGTCAATTATATAGATGAAGAAACCTTCACAACTTCTGCTGCTTTTCTATATGCTCTATTTTTGCTAAACAGGTTATACAGCACTCTGAAATTCAATTTCTGTTGATAAGTTTGTAAAAAAGCCCATGCTAAAACCAGTAATTCTCTTTAAAATTTTTTAATGGTGAATATATTTATTAGCATGAGAAAAGCCATGCTGGGTCCCAGCTGAAGTTCATCAAGCTCATTACTCTGTGTTAGCAGTTGTCAATGAATTACTCAGGGAGCAAATGTAAAAAATGCAGAACTCATAAGCCAAGTAAGCAGTTGTTCCTGGAAGGAGAACTGTGGAGAAGGGAGTTCACGACAAAGGGAATGATGGTGAGGGGAAAAGAGATCCTGTAATTCAGGAGAGGACACCTTAGGGAGATTTCAGGAATAATGAAAGAGAGGGAAAGAGATGGAGGGACTACTTCACCCTGCATAGAGCCTTACATAACAGGACTGCATAGGCACCTATAATTGCTTGCAGTGTCCTAATCTCAGCTGACATCCCTCATGAAACACAACTCCTCAAACTTTCCTTCCATCTCAGTCTTTCTTCACATTCTGTAATGTCCCATCTCCAAAACTCACATTGTTTCTCCCATTCCTTCCTCTTCCTTCACCAATGTACCTTTGCAATTCACTCCTATGTCACCACAAAATTCAGCTTTTTGCCCCAGAGATGCAGATAAGTAAGTTTCTGTCCTTGTTTTTTCTCTTTCTTTTTTTTTTTTTTTTCCCCTTCCCCCCACCCCCAGCCTTCAGGACAAGAAAATGTAATGCATATGCTATAGTTAAACATGAACTGATTTCAAGAGCAAAGATGTTTGCAGCAAACCTTCCTCTGATTACCTTTCCCTGCTAATGTTTTTTTCAGTGGGGTCTCAGGTGCTTGTACTAGAAGGTGATGAAAGTGGAAGAGAAGTTGCCTTTTCCAATCAAACTTCTGCTGTAATTTCCATTCATTTTCTGAGCAAAAAGCTGAGATCATGACAGACACACAGTAGTATGTTGCAGCTATGGCTTGGTTTGTTTACATTGGTTGGAGTAGGATTTTAAACCATTTCAGATCAGTGTAGTAGAGAAGATTTGTTTCCATCCTTCTAGAATGTGCAATAAAATCTGGGAGAATTTCTGCAATAATACTGGATAAGAAGTGATTGAGGCATAAACCAGTAATTTTACTGATTTAATAGTCATAAAAATGATTTGATGCAATTTCATAAACTTGATGATATACTGAATGATAGAAGATGGCAAAGATGTTCCATATCCTAGCAATGAAAACTTGAGAGACCTTTTTTTCCATCAGTATTTCATCTCATAGGCCTGATTTTGAAGGAGAGGCTGAGTGCCCCTGATTCCAATGGCAATGGCCATTTCACTTTGCTGGACTGAAGCCTGAATTGGTAAACTCTTCAGGGAAAGGTGGCAATTTGATGTCCCAAAATAAGACAATTGTTGGTGGTGGGAAGGACCATCTGATTCAACCCACCCCTTCAAGCAAGGATGCCTAGTGACAGCAGGACCATGTTTAGATGGATTTTTAAGATCTTCAGCAATGTAGACTGCACCACATCTTGAGGCAAGCTACGCCATGTCTCACTCATCTTCACAGTAAAAAGTTCTTTCTGACATTCAGAGTGAACCTCCTGTGTTTCGATTTGTGCCCACTGTCTCTGGTCCTGTCACGGGGCACTCTGAAAAGAGCCTAACTCTGTGCTCTGTGCACCATCTTTTCAGGTATTTATATACATGATATGATCCCTCCTGAGTCTTCTCCTCCAGGATGAGCTGTTCCTCCTCTCTCACTCTTTCCTCCTAGGAAAGATGCTTCAGTCCCTTCATTGTCTTAGTGGTCTTTTGTTAAAGATTCTCTCTGGTGCACACTGAAGAGCCCAGAGCTGTACCCAGCACCCTGGATGTGGCCTCTCCACTACCTAGGAGAGGGGAAGGATCACCTCTCTCACTCTGCTGGCAAAGCTTTGCCTAAGGCAGCCCAGGATACCATTGTTGTGGCTTTCTCTACCATTGGGCGTGTTTATGGCTTATCTTAATTTGGTGTTCATCAGGACAGCCAGGCCTTTTTCTGCAGAAAATTGGGTGTCCCCTAGAAGATACTGGTGCATGGGGTTCTTCCTTTCCAGCTTAAGGACTTTTCAGTTCTTCATGTTGAACTTCAAGAAATTCCTGTCAGGCCACTTTCCCAGCCTGTTGGGGTCTGTATAGCAGCATTCCTCTGGTGTTGGTCACTCCTTGCAGTTGTGTACCACCAGAAAACCTTCAGAGTGTCCACCAAACTCCATAGCCCAGATCCAGTCCACATTAATTAAAGTATTTAACAGGACTGGACTGAATATTGACCCTTGGGTACACTGCTTGTTGCCAGCTTTCTTCTATTATTTGTGCCACTTCTCACCACATCATGTTCAGGTCACATAAGAAATAACCATATTAAAAAGAAACCCTTCACATGGTGGTTTGTACAATAACTAGGTTGTAGGCACCAGAGGAGAACTGGAGAAACCTAAGGGCATCTTCATTTGAATGTAAGTATTTGCAAAGCCTCAGACTTCTACTGGTCTGCAACATGGGTCATTCATGTTTTGGTGTTTTCTTTTTACATCTTAAACCTGTTGATTTTAATCTATGTGTTGGATAGTCTATCTGGAGAACTCTGCCAGATGATTAATTCTTTGGAAGGCTAACACTAATTCTTTTGAGAAATATGAGAGGAATCAGGACCGTGACAGAAAAGTAAGTCTAAATTTTATTAAAATGTTATGAACAGCTAAGTCATCAATAATTGTAGAGCTTTCTCTATACAGGAAAGAGTTAAGATATTACGTAGGTACGATGGTAAGCTATACAGTCCCTCCACCTCCTACATCTAGTAAAGTGTGGCTTTCCTTATGGAGAGAATTGAGCAACACTTGTCTTACTGATGTTTGTCTTAATGAAAAGTGCCAAATGCAATAGTTAACAGAGGCATTTTTGCCTTTCCTTTTCAGAGGTGCTGATCTCTCTTCCAGTTGCTAATGTTTGCAAATTATTTTGCACGAATAATTACTTGTGATATTTCTATCCATTTTAGAGTCACAGAATCATGGAATCTTGGAACATGCTGAGTTCGAAGGGACCCATTGGGACCATTGAGTCCAACTCCTGGCACTGCAGAACACCAGCCCAAGAATAACAGTGTGTGCCTGAGGGCTTTGTCCAAATGGTTCTTAAACTCTGCCAGACTTGGTGACCACATCCCTGGGGAGGCTGTTCCAGTGCCCAACCACCCTCTGGGTGAAGAACCTTTTCCTGATGTCCAACCCAAGCCCGCCCTGACACAGCTTCAGGCCATTCCCTCTCCTCATCCTGTCACTGGTCACAAGAAAGAAGAGATCAGTGCCTGCCCCTCCTCTTCCGCCCATGAGAAAGCTGCAGACTGCAGTGAGGTCTCCCCTCAGTCTCCTCTGCTCCAGGATGAACAGATCAAGTGACCTCAGACACTCCTCTTACAGCTTGCCCTCCAGACCTCTCACCATCCTCGTGGCCCTCCTTTGTCTGCTCTCCAACAGCTTAATGTCTTTTTTGTATTTTGGTGCCCAAACCAGCACACAAGACTCAAGATGGATTTAACTGAACTCAGTCAAAATTCTTCTTCAAAATTATTTGGTTTGTTTGTTCTAATTTCTTAGATCAAGGTTATATTAATTTAAATGCTTCAGGACAACAGAACCATTGTACAAATAGGACCTGAAGTTGTTATTAATCCCAGGCACATAACCCGACTATGCGCATGAATAAATCAGTAGATGCACGCTTGTGCACACACGCTCTCTTATTCTCTCTTTCTTTTTAGGATTCATTCTCTTCTACTCAATTGGGTTATGTTGTTTCAATATTTTAGTTGATTGCTATGGAGAAGGCTGTAAATATACACAACAGGCTTGCCAGGTACAAGAAATACATGCATGATTATTTTCTGAGGCGGTGTTTTCTATAAAGTTTCAGTAGACAAATTGCAAATGCCAGCAACACAAATGCAAAGTGATGTGCTTTTTGCTGCTGCCTTTTTTGAGGAAAGTGGGGGTCTTATTTATTTATTTCTCCATTTATTAATACAGTATCTGCAAAGCACCTGCAATGGCAGCCTCTTCGGCAGCCTGACTGGCACCCTTGTTTCTATGGCAACTGGAAAAAAGGGAACTCAGTGAAATGAAAGCGGTGAATGCCTCAGCTTTACTGGTAGCAGGGGGAAAAAAAAGGAGGCCTCATTTACATTCTGGTGCATAAATCAGCTAAGTGATGTTTCCTGAATAATTTCTGGTGGTTTGAATCTGCACATTCATGGGGAGTTTATCTTTTTTCATTAGGGAAAAATCTGAAATTCCCCACAGCAGTTTTGCAGTAAAAATCTGTGTGTGTGTGGGGGGGAAATACAGTTAAGCAACAGGAATATTGAGCTAATTGTTCTATCTGCTCTAAAAATAATAAAATGGATTATTAAATTATAATTACTAAAACAAGGGAGTTGGTTGGAAAGTTTTCTTCATCTGTGACACAAATATGTTGAGTCGAGGAAACATCTGCTATGCTAAGTGACCCACTTCTAAACAAACAGCTTAAGAGAAGGAAGAAATCTAAATGTAAACAAAGCTCCTTTTAGTATCTTAGACAATTTCTTGGACAATAATACATTCCAAGGGGATGTGCATATTCTCTGATTGTAAGACTTTTGCCCCTTGGTTTATTGCTTCTATCCATACAAACAGGGCCTTAATCCTGAGGCTTTGAAGTGTATTCACACTTACAAGAGTGGCAGCTAAGGAACATCGAAGTTCCTTAGAAATAATAAAAAACTGGTATTTTTGTGTAGTGTTAATGAATGTTTTTCTTCCTAAAATGTTATAAAGGACAATTGTCTTATTTTCAGAGAAGTACCTTAATTTTATAATTCATCTATCGACTTGTGAAAAATCACCTTAAAACAAAAATAGAAATTATCTAATATTTTCAAAACACCTTCCTCGCTTTAATTTTAGACTGCCCATTTAGCATATGCCCAAACCCAGTCAGAAATTCAAAAGTGCTTATTAGTCGACTACTGCCAACCTTTCAGGATGAGGCTTTGGTCTGGCAGGGTGAATCCAGGATTCTTGTAGAATCTGGGAGAACCAGACACAGATGAAGCTGGGGGTGCAGCAGGCCAAAGGGTACCTCAGCTATTTCCAAGCTGAAGGTGGCTGTTCTGAGGCTGCCAGGCTGCAGGCAGGAAAGAGAACAGGTCCATGTGGGCTGCAGAGTTCAGTGTCTTTATCTTTCCTCTGACTCATGACTACACCTTGCATTAGAAGCGACCTCCTTAGGAGCTCCTTTGCCAGGCCTTTTACAGCAAAAGAAATTAAATTCTGATTTTTTCTGTATGTTTTGAGATCATCAAGACCAATTCCAGTGATTCTACTGGAAAACATGCCAAGATTTTATAGCTTTAATGTTAAGCAAGATGATTTCATCTCAATTTTGTGACATTTGATGCTTTTATTTAAAGGTAGTTTACTGAAATCATAAGATTGCATGAACATGCCTGCTTTAAATGTTTTTAAAGAAACTTAAGTATCTTGGTTTGAAAACATGAAACCTAAAGACTTTGAAAACATGAGGTAAATAACAAGAACAAAAAAAATGAATAAATACATCTTGCCTTTGAAGATAAAAGCATGAATGTTTTTGAAAGCATTCTATTTTATCATGCATGGCTGCAGAGGATTATCTTATCAAGAAAGAGCTACCAGTCAGTTTGGGGATTTTTGAGAGAGTTTATAATTTTGTTTTTCTGTGTGAGTATATTTAAGATACAAAAATACTCAGGACATACTTGATTACTTTGCTATTGTACAGTAATATGAACCCTGTTGATTTATTTGCAAGGATACCTTTCATTTTGGGTATATAAACGCCCTGATAGATATCAGCAAAGAGCAGATGGCTTCACAAAAGACGTTTGAAAGCTGCCTCCCTCCTGCCAGAAGCTTTTCACACTCTCGTTTTGTCTGGCTTCAGTGGGATTCCTTGGTGGGAGAGAGCTCTCTCTCTGCTGCTGGTGGAAGAAGACATATAAGCAGTTGTGCAGTGATTAGCGCATTTGCTCAATTCCAGCAGCTACAGCCCTTCAGGAAGGCCACCTCCCAGCACCCACCTGTGGAAGGATGTATATTCAGAGCATCTGAACTGGATAGATAACCAGACTCAATGTTGGCAGTGTATAAGCTCCAGGGGCTGGCTCTCAGGACATAGCTGGAGCTCAGTGACTCCAGCGGGGCAGCCTCGAGTCACTGATGCGGCACTAGAGCAAGGCCAGAATGGCCACACAGGAGCAGCTGGAAGTTTTTTGGTGTGACTGCTGGTGAGAGTGGATTTTTAACAGGTTGACCCAGGTCCAGGCCAAATCCAGTCTGGTCCAGTCCAAATCCAATCTGGTCCTGTCCACACCAAATGAGCTGTGACAGATGGCGATCTCAGAATGCCTCTTCCAGTAGGAGGATCTTTCTGGGTCATGACACTAAGCAGAGTGGAGTCTAGAAAATATAAGTGTGCAAAAAAAATCCAAAGCCTAGAGGACTTTTTGGTCGTAATCACTGTGTGATAAAGCAAACTCTCAAAAACCAGCTTTACCCTTGTTGATTAGGTTGTTTTGGGGACAACAAAAAAATCTTTTCTGCCTACTTGTGTTGTAAACATGGATTTTTCAAAGGTTTTTCATTTTTATGTTGCAGTGCTCCAAATATTAACAGACATAATATCATCATTATTTTTCATGGTTGAGATAGCTTCTACTAAATTTTGCAATTGCAAAACTTTGATTTTAGCACATGAACATTACAGATCAACTGTCCCATTTGACAAATAACTGCAATGATGTTCAAGCAGTTCATTATTTGTCCAGCTCTTCTACTGCTGCAACAATAGGAAAACAGTATTATATTATAATTATAATTATAGGAAAACAGAATAATTGGATGGATTTTTTTTTTCAGAGAAAGAAGGATATTTTTTTTGTAAGATACTGCTAGCAGAAGGAACTCATTACTCACTTTCTTAAACATTGTAAAAGAAATATCTATCTACTTCTGCCTCACATATTTTTGGAAAAAAAATTAAGTGATAAGATTTGCCTCCTTGGTTATTTTTTTTCTTATTTTTTTCTAGTGTGACAGTACGAACTAGTTCTGCTAGAACTGCTAACATATCAAATCTCTGAATAGCTTCAAACAGCTACAAAGTATGCTCTAAAAAGAAAGAAAGAAAACCTCTTTCTCTTTCCTCTAAACAGGAAAGATTTTTCCTAAGACTATGGAAGTATCAAGGAGCTAGGGAATTCTTCATATTTTTTTAAAAATCAAATGTATAATGATACTGTGATCATCCATGTATTAAAGGGTGGGTCTTCTCAATAAATGCAGCCATAGGCAGTCTTTTTAAACAGCCTTACAAAATGTGTTTGGTTCCAAGTGGGATAGTGTTTCTAAACTGGAGGTTCCAGAGATTAAAGTCACAAAACTCCATTAATAACTTTTAGATTTCTTTAATTTTGTCTTTTCTTGGAGAAAATGGAGGCAGGCTATGGTGCTGGGACAGCCTGAATTTTCAAAGTGGGAAGAGTGAAAGCTGTGCCAATGCAACATAAGATGCAGCTATTGGCTGGGAGGGGGTGGGTGATGTGGTATGCACAAACACACAGTGCCTTGGAAAGGTGTTTCGCATGACCAGCCTCACTTTTGAGTAATGTGGCTCTGACAAACTCAATCTCATCATGTTCACCCAGTGTGAGTCATTCCACCTTTCTTTCTTAATGTTATTTCCTACTCTTTTATAAGCTACAGAATCTCCCTTTCTTGCTGCATCTACAACTCCATAATTGTGCACTGAATTCCTTCAGTGTTTTTATTCACCAAATAACAGTGTATTGTACTGACTTCCTCATATTTATTCAGTATCTTATTTTAAACCTTCTGCTGGGATAGTCTCAATATTCAGGTTACACCCTTTTCTATCTGCTTGTCTCAGCCCCCAAGGAAGGTGATTCCTCCTCCCATCAGTGTGGGGTAAAAAGAGAATCATTGTTTGTTTCTATTCTTTGGAGTGTATTTCACAAGGGATATTCTGTGACAGATTGATTTTGCCTCAGATCACAGTTCAGGCTCTGGAAAAACCTTTTGATTAAAAGGCAGGTTTTGACAGGTTGATGTATGAGTTGTAGGTACCAGTCTCATATTTGTGCTTCAAATTTTACAACTCAGTGAGTTAATGGGCAAAATAACAGAGCAACTGTCTTGCAACTCTTCTAACAGATGTACAGGAAGCTATTTACAAATGGGTCCCCTCAAAAAAATTAAACTATTTTTTTTCACACAGAGTTGATAAGTATGTTGGTTTCATGTCGTCTCCTGAATTTCATTCAGTGTTGTGGAACAACTGTTTAGTTTAAATAAATGGTTCCCTTGGGGCAAGAAGAGGAAAGGAAAAGTATTTAAATGTTTTTACACTCAAGGTAGTGTATGATTTGCATTATTTGGTTATCTTATTGAAACTGCTGACAAATTCCACTTGAGAAAGCAGGAATAATTTGTGGAAGTTGTAGCTGAAGGTAAAAAGCTGGCATAGTCTTAATTATAAGCAGAGCTATTTGTATGGCATTTTTAAAATACACAACCTCTTCTGCCGTTGCGTGCACGACCCTGTACTTCCTGCCCCTTAATGCTGAAAGAAATGCTTCTTTTTTTATCTCTGCCAAAAATAGTGTCCAATTTTTGTTCTTGGTGAATAATTTCCATTACTTCATGCTTATTCAAGAACCAAACTGATTCCTTTTATAGTTTATTTGATAAATCATGTATGTCATTTTTGTGCTTTTAAATGGCAAACAGATTACAAACTTGATAGCTCTAATATAGATATGCATTGGAAACCTGGAGCTGAGATTTCTCTAAGTCTGACCCATAGTCCACAAAACATGTTGCCCTTCAGCTTGTCAACAATATTAAAAAACCCTTGGCATTAGTCATGAACTTTCTATGTCATTAATACTTAGACAACTGACTAGTCGAAGAAAAAACTAGCAGGAGGCACCAGAATAAATCAATGTTTTGTTTCTTCTACTCAATTACACTTATTGCAAATGAAAGACCAGTTCATCTTCAAAAAATACTAAATCTTTTTTAAACAAAACTTGCTCTCCAGAATAGTAGCAAATGTACTTATTTTCTAAGACAACAAACTAGACTTGGTCTCATTTGCAATTACTCATAAGCCTTTGAACATGAGGCAGCCTTTGGCTGTCTTCTGGGTCATATGGCATGAGGCACCTCAGTTTCCACATGAAAGGCTCCACCTTCATTGCTCAGTCCCAGCAGACTGTGCCCAGCAGGCAGAGGCCAGAGATGAAGATTTCATCAATGGAGTTGCTTCGCTGCTTTGCAACTGGCAGAAAATCAGGAGCTTTCTTCTTTCTGCCTCCCTTTCTCTGCCTTTGTAAGCAAGTGGTAACATACACATCATTACTGGAAAGTCTATTTGTTTGACGTCTGTGGTGCTTCTATTGCCCCTTCTCCTCCCAAGAGAGGTGAGTGTCTCCTAGAACAAAAGTTGCCTTCTGTCATGTACATTTTCAGCTCATTTCTCTCTTCAATCAAGAATCAAATTTTAAAAGGTCTGTGAAGCATTCTGAGGAACTGCTGAGTTGTTGGGCTACATGTGTCCTATATTTCTTTCCTCTGCTTTTAGTAGAATTGGGAGGACTACCTTGTAATGTTATGGCTTGAATGTCTCTGTTACTCAGTAGCTGTACCCAACAAGAACAAAACCCATCAGTTTAACATGACCTTATATTGAATTTAATCTTTCTAGCAAAATACAACTCTGTCAAATAGCAGAGCACCTCAGATCTAGTGGATTTCCCAGGGTATTCAGCTCCTTCCTCCTGTTTCTACTGCATGACCAGTTGACAACAAGCAAAGTAGGTAGCTGCCTAGGGCATCAAGCTGAAGGGAATGAGATTTCTGCTCTTGACCTCAAGCTTGTGCTGCCTTTTGCAGATATCTGTAAATCCCCCAGTTTGCTGCGGGTGCTGCCTTTCAGGGAGTGTGTGGTGGATCCTGCATGAGTGACAGCAGAATATTTTAGCTTTGATTCTTGCTCTGGCCCCCACAGCATGCATTGACCAGAACTGAAGTTTATTATTCCTCAAAGTACTCTGACATCTCTGCTGTCTTTCCTGGCAAAAACCAGTATGATCTCCCGGGACTGCCTTCAAACTTCCCTGTGTTGTGTTCAGCAGGTCAGCACTTTGATTATTTTGAAGGCTTTGTCTTTCGTTTGTTCATTCATCATATTTCATTGTCTCCAAAACAGTGAAGAAAGATCCCTGTAGCAAAGGCCACAGTGCTTTTTGCAAATAAAGGAACTTGAGATAGAACCTTAGTTTGAAAAACTTCTGAATGAATGGTTGTGATTTTGACAATATTACAAAATTTGACAATATTACAATTGATAGGCTACTTATAATTCTGACATATATGTTACTGCAGTGGTTTTATATAAACATACATACCTGGACACATACATATATACAGGTATTTAGCCTGGATGGCTAATGGAGAGAGAGAATGCTCTCACAAGCAGTTTTAAGTGTGGTAATCTGATTCTTGAGGAATAAACCCCTTATAGATTCTTGCAAGACTACAGTCAGAGTGGAGCAAAATATCAGAGATTCCCCCCTTTCCTTTATGATGGCGTTTGTTATGTGAGATTACCACAATCAGGATCAGTTGTTAGCACTCTAGATTAGCAAGACTGTGCAATGAAGGTGAGGACCTGAGAAAATACAATCTTTGAAACGTAATAAGAAATACTCTTTCTGCAGTGTTTATCATCTGGATCAGAGCATCTCTACCCCAGCTTTCTGTTGTGTATGGCATTTTGGGACTGTTTTCCCCCTGGCTTACACTCTGCTATAAAAATAGGTAAATCTCAGTGTAAAGTTAATTTAAAAAATCCAATCTTCTTCATTCTTTTATGAGAAAAATCAAATAAAATAACATATCTCTATTCATACTTCTGGTGAAATTTCAGTATAATGATTTCTGCTGATGATGAGCTACCTTTAATTTCAGTTTCGTGGGCAGAGTTGTTAAGTTGCTCTGTTAAATCACCGCAATCCAACACTATGTGCAATTTCAAATACTTTCAGTACGAGATTGGACTTTTATATCTTGTTTTCCACAGCAGGTGACAGAAGAATTTTAAAAAAATGCATTTGGATGAGTTGCTAGTGAGCTTCTAAAACACACTGATTTCTTTGCTTCTGTTTTTGTTTTTTTTTGTAAAAGGACATGGTATGTTTACCAGTCACTTGGTTATAGCCCATCCTTATACTGCATCAGGCTGCAAACCTCTGCAGGGGCTGTGTGCTTGCTGGAAGTGCACTAAGCACAGCTAAGCAGAGAAACAATTTGGCTATTCATTTAATGGCAGATCTGACAGGAAATTTTAATGATGATTGTGGGTGCAATGTGGCAATTATGGCGCAGCCTCTACAAAAAGATTTTGTGCTGTTTTGGATGCACAACCTCTCTGTTGGATTAAATGAAGACTGTGTGCAACAGTAATAGGGCATCTTCCCCGTAATTCCATCTTGGAAGTGTTGCTAAAGACCACTAAAAGAGTGCAAAATGGCACAGACACTATCAGAAAAGGGCAGGCAACATTGCTATATTCATTGCTAACTTTTATCTGTTTTATCAACTCAGCCAACAAGGGGATCTTAAAGGTGGCAATCAGAGGTTTTTAAAATTGAGAGTTTCATATATTTTTGAAAGGATAGTTTTTACAGTTTAGGAAAAATGAATTATTCTTTTTGTTTGAGATAAATCTTTTCATCCATATTAGACGAGGCTCATTAAATTTTTTGAGTCTTTTTTGAGGCAAGATGGAAGAAATATTTTTCTACCTTAGAGCTGGCAAGGTTACTTGGGCTATAGATGTCCCTGATTTCGAATGGTATTTTCTACTGTGCAGACCTGCAGTCGCCCATCACATGAACTATTCTCATTTCAGAGTTCTCATTGTACTGCCTTTTACTTAATACTAAATCATATTTGAACTTCCCAGTACTGGAGGAAAATATTGACTGATAGCATTACACAGAGTCGTAAACAAACAAGTCTTTTAAAGCTACCACACTAGGAAGATATTTCCTTATCAATTCAGAGTACATGGATACAGTCTTTAAAAAAATGCAAACTCTGCAGTGCAGCATAAGGAAAACCTCCCAAAATGTGTTACAAAAAGATCATTTGGAAACATCATCTCTTTAACTATTTAAAATGTGTGAGCAGTGGGATTCCCCTGCTTCACTGCCAGTTCTCAAATTGTAAGCAATAAAGAAGGGTGGGGAAAATATTTTGCTAATAACAGTGTTCCCATTGAAATCGCTCATATCAACAGTGTCAGCGTGGTGCCAAGAGCTTGAGGTGTAACCTTCCCCCACGGCTGCCCGCACGCAGCAAGGACGCGTCCTTCTCCCCGGGTGTGTGCAGACGCTCATTGCAGCACGGTGATCTCCCAACAAGCGTCCATTGCAGCGTGGTGAGCACCACGACCCTCCTGCAGAGGAGGAGCACCAGAGAAGGGCATGGGAGGACTGTGAGCAGCCCTGAAAGCGTGGCTGCTTGTGCTGCAGGTGCTGGGAATGACACGGGATCTGCTCCACAGCTGTGTAATGGGGGTTATGCAATGCACTCTGCTAGCCTTCCAAGACATCAGTCTGGTTTTATAACATTTTTAAACACCCATATGGAATCATTTCTCTGTGGGGTTGTTCTGCTTGGTTCAGAAATAGGGAGCTAGGAGAAAAAAATGGGATTTAGAATGTAAAAATCAAATTTTGACCAGTTGTGAATTTATGTTTATTGCAGATGAGGAGGAATTTGGTTAACAATAAAAATATTGTTTCCAGTATACAACAGAGTCGTCTTGTCTACTGGATCTTCTGATCTGTAAGTTAGCCAGTCAAAGTACACTCTTTTTAAAGGAGCCATTTTTAGAGATCAGAAGTGATGGTCTGTTACCATCTAAAAATGCAACAGTTTCCATAATTTAAATGCCATCTGGGTTTTTCTCAAGCAATCCCAAAGCTAGTGTAGCTCAAATATATTTTCTGTATCTTCATGTAGGCTTTTCTAAGGTCGCCTACCTACTCTCTGCATAAATGCCTCTTCTGCATTGCCTTTGCAGATGACAAAGGAAGAACTTTATCAATATTTTTACTCATATTTTTGAAATAGGAATATGTGAGAATTTCTTTGTAGAAGTGTAAATATGGAGGGCGGCTTGCACATACACAGCTGGCTCCCTCTGATATGTATTGGTTCAAGTTATCCTTCAGGAACACTGGGAACAATAGAGTGGTCATTAATTTTTAATAATTGAATGTTTTTCTTTTCCACTCAAAGTATTCAAAACAAGAAAACATGTTGTGATCCACCAAAGTAGTGTGGGTTTGTTTCAGGAAAAGTTTCTCAGGTCCTGAGGTACCTGGTACAATCACAGGTCAGGATGTTGGAGGGAGAAGTCTCCCTAGGAAACTGTTTGGGTTTTTCATGGATTGCTGGTCCCAGATTGAGACAGTCCCTCCCCATAATGTCCATCCAGAGTAGTTCCTATTGGCTGAGGCCAGCCTCTCAGAGGGAAGAGCTGAGTAATGTCACAATGTGGATACCCTGGTTTTGGCTGGGTTGGAAAACCCTTTGGTTTTCCTCACGGTGGCAAAGAGTTTAGAGCTGTGTTTTGGTTGTTCTGAACAAAGGGGTTGATAACACAGAAATATTTCTGTTATTACTGAGCAGGGCTTGCACAACCCAAGGTGTTTCGTGCTCTTTGTGCTGCCATGCTGGTGAGGAGGCTGGGGATGCACAGGAGATTGGGAGGAGGCACAGGTGGGACAGGTGATCTCAACTGACCAAAGGGATAGTTCAGACCATATGACATTATGTTCAGTATGTTGACTGGGGGGAATTAGAAGAAAAGGGGAGACGTTTGGAGTGATGGCACTGTTTTTTTCCCAAGCAACTGTTATATGTTATGGACCCCTGCTCTCCTGGAGATTGCTGAACACCTGTCTACCCATGGGAAGCAGTAAATCAATTCCTTATTTTGCTTTGTAGGCACAGATTTTGCTTTCCCTGTTAAACTGTCTTTATCTCAACCCATGAGTTTTCTGGCTTTTACCCTTCTGATTCTCTCCCCGAGCCTACTGGTGGGAGAATGGGAGAGTGGCTGTGTGGGGTTGGCTGCCGCCTGGGGTGAAATCATGACAGTGCCCAAATGAGATCTGGAAACTCTGTTGGGTAAGTAGCCAGAAAAACAGAAGTATGAGACAAACTGGAGGCCCATGGAGAGCTAGGCCAAGTGACTTGCTTTACTTGGACTGTGGGATCTTTCAGTTTCAATGGAAAGGAGGCCTGGATGAGTGCCTGTATAAGCCAAAGTTGTGCAGAAAAGGGTATCCAAATTCAATCTTTCCACATTTGTTGTAGTTCAGAAAAGGAAATAGTAATCTTGGCTTATTTCGACCCAGACTGTGATATGTCCTTCAAAAAAGATGAATTGTACTTCAAAAAAGGATTGTCAGGAAGCCCACAGATCTCCCTAATCCTCACAAGCTGAAAGACAGATGCAAAAGACGTTTTAACAAACCAGTGAGCCCCACTGGTGCTAACCTGATCCTTATTGTTCAGGTACAGAAGTGTACAGCCATGACATTGCTTTGTCTTCTGAAGGTCTCCTCTCCTGTTGAGTAATAATTGTTGTTTGATTGGTGTATTGATTGGAGGCCTGTTATGTGATGGCCCATCATATACTTATCTGCCAAAATTATGCAAATAGAGTGATTTGGCCTCATCCAGTAATCAATAGCTCACTAATGCAGTAGCTGATCTTTTTTAAGCCCAGAGTGTTGAATGGAGCTGTGCTAATAAACTACACAACTCCAGTCAGTTTTCCAAGGCACTAATCTATAGTAGAAATACCACACATCAGAAGTCACACAGCATGAAATAGGATGTTCTAGTATATTGAATAATTTCTCAGTACAGCATCAATGACATTTAGAATAGTGAAAAGGTTTGTGTGAGTGTGGCAAAAAGAAATATTTTTATGCTTCTTTGGCCTGCACACATTGAGTTTGACAGTCTGTTTATATCCCTTTCTGCACTCTATTGAGTTCCTGAAAAAATAGCAGCATGTGAAGTATTGACAATGGACAAACAAGGAAAACCAGTTATTTGAGTATTCTGTTCAAAGATACTTGATTTTAAACTAGATCAAATTTGGTTTTATTTATCAGCACATTTGCGTTCATTTCTTCTACTAAAGATTTAAGCTGCTTTATTGGCAACATCTATGAAGAGCAGATTTCAAGAATTCATTTAAGGCAGGTGTCAAATTGTCTATTTACTATCATGTTGTAAATCAACAATCAGCATGTTATGCTGATTACTTAAGAAAGCCTGGGTCATAAAGGGTGCTGGTTTTCTGTGTGGTTGAGGAGGCTGGAGGATGTTGTGAGTACCATATTGTTGAGAATACGTCACATTAAGCACAACTGTGCATACATAAGTTCACTTCATGGTGCTATGGCCAAACTACAGGAACCCTGACTCCCTGCAAAATGTATGCCAAGTGTACTGGGTTGGGAGTCAGGTGAGAAGGGCTTTAGTATTGGTTTGATTTGAAAACTATCCTGCACTCTGTGGCCTCATGTGAGTCACTCCACCTTTCCTTTTGATGTATTATTTATTGCTTAATATCATATGGTCTTTACAGCCAAGACTTGTCTTGATTTCAGGAAAGGACTAGGATACCTGAAACACCATATAGCAGAGAAGAAACCCCAGTGGCATCCAGCCTGTCCTGGAGGAAATATTGGGTCATTCTGAGAAAAAACCTGGAGAGTCTCTGATGGTACTGCTGTGCTCCTGCTCTGCCCTCAAAGCCCATACACTTTGAATTATTTCTCCTGTATTAGCCCAGGAGTGGAGACAGACCTTGCTGGACAAGGTTCTGTGAGGTTCTTTTTATAGGTCTGTGTGAAGACCAGGTCAAGGAGATCCCAGTCTCAGCAGAGATCTTGTGGGAATATGGGAACATAGACATCAAGCAACAGTGGAGTGTTTGTCTGGTGCCTCGAGGGGTTTAGCAGGAGAGAAGTGCCTGACAGCTGCTGACCTGGGCCATTTTTAATAATTCAAGATGTAGGGACAATTTGGATCAAGAGGCAAGATATCTAATGACTGCAAAACCCTCTAAGGAGAGAAGGGGGAAAACATTTTTGGATGGGGCACTTTTATTTGGATCTATATTTTCCTCCTGGGGACCTAACTTCCAATTCTCCTTAGGTGCCTTTTAGATTAACTTTTTTCTTGACTCAAGAATAATTTAAATTCTCACTTGTCTTTTATTTTAGTTCTATGTTCTACTTTTGATTTAAAGACACTGGTTCATAGCTATAACAAAATCTTATGTGCTACAGTTCTCCTGCAGTGATTAAAAAACCTGTATGTTATGTCAGTAAAAGCAAGTGGTAGCTGCTGACCTAATTCTAAGAAAAAGCAAAGCAATCTACCAGAAAATATTTAATTGCTCTTTCTTTTTTTTTTAAAACTTATGAGCTCTCAAAATAAATATGTCATGGAATTGAGAAGCCTGGAAGTTGACTCCTTGCTGTAAGCCTAAGGAAACTTGATAAGCCTCCCATTACTCTCTGTCAGGATACACAAGGTTAGGAGAAGATCAATTGAGATTCCTCCACAGAGCTGTAATGGAGTTACTCTTTTGAAAGTCCTGGATATTGTAGTTTGATAAGTTGAGATCAGAGTCAGGTCTGAATTTCAGCTTTTCCAGTTAACCTAGGCAAGCCTGTTGGTTTTGTTTGTGATTTCTTGTTAACTTTCACCAGACAGAAAATTTTGGCAATTCATGTGATTTTCCATTTTCATGAATAGCTGTAAAATTACCTACAGAGACTTTTTGCCCACATCTCAGCACCAAAGGCTACCTTCTATTCGAATTCTCCTGCAGAGCTGACCCTTGTACAAAAAACAATTTAAATATCTGACTTGATGGGAGTAGAAAGTAAGATGCCAAAGTAATTTGTGCTGGAGAAAAGGGAAAGAAAGTGGAATTACAACAGAGGATGTAGATAGAAGAAATGAATAGATCTGCAAACGTGTAATATTTTACTCGACTCTGCCTTTAATTGCTTGTGACATCAGCACAGAGAACTGGATCTGAGGTTCCTTCAGGCAAAGCTGGTTCACCTGGCACATTTGTCATCATAGAGATTAGTCTCTCCAAATAAAAGAGATAAGGTGCTGTCCTTGCTTCCATATGTCGAGCACACCTCTGGAAAGCTCCAGATTTCAGGCTCCATAGAGAGCTGAGTGTGTTCTTGTCGAGTGGAAGTGGGGCTGCTAGGAGAGCCAGCCCTGCACTGTGCCAAGACTCACTACCCCGTGTATCCTCCAGCTGCCCCCAAGGCAGAGCTGAAGCTGTGCATCCCTGAGTGCTGCAGGAAGGAGCAGGGACTTGCACCATTTCATTTGGTCAGCAGCTGAGAGATGTCCAACACCATCAGGATGAATCTGTTACTCGGATAAGCTGCATGTGAATCTGCACTGATTTGTCTGATAGATTGTAATAGATTGCTCATGCCTTCATGCAAAAACAAATGTACAGGCAAGATTTTCTTTATTTTGTTTTTATATATCTCTTCATTCTCCACTACTTACTTTATATTTCCTTTTATTACTCTCTTGGCATAATATCTTTTTTTAATGTTTTCTATTTTACTAAATGATAAATAAATTTGTTTTCTAAATAAATCCTTGTGCTGCACCTACTCTATCCCACCCCAAATTCCAACTTTTGTCAGAAAACTCTCCTTTCAAGGTACTTGCAATACTAAAATTGTTGTATGACATAAAGAAATCTGAAAGAAAACAGAATCAATACAAGGGGAGAAAGGTAATCTTAGACAAACAAAATCTCACTTGATGAAATTACTTTCACTGGTCAGGAAGAATGAAGCTTGATTAGGATAGGAAAATACAAACAGGTTCCTATTTCTTCTTCTGTTTTTACCTTCACTGTCTTTGTGCTTCGTTTTATGGTTGCATTTCAAAGTGGACCACTTTGATCTGTATCAGTTTTCTTGCACAAGGCTCTTGCCTTTCCTCTTCTTGACCTCTTGATGCACATTTCTGCTGGGAAATCTGGAAGGAACCAGCAAAAATCAGCAGTGGCTACTGACTTCTTGCATGTGAAGAGTGGTTTTAATAAAATGATTGGTTGAAGAAATATTTTTCCAGCTTGCTGGAAAAGATGTCTGATGGGTTGGTGTCTGGCAAGGATTCCATCTTGAATGCCTCTCTACAAATTTGATAGGAATGCAGAAATCCAATGTTATGCCCATCACAGATCCTGGATGAGTTGTTACCTCCCTCCAGGGCAGAGAAGATTTTCAAGTCCCTGTCTCCACTCAGCTTCTTCCTCTCCATCTGAGGCCTGATTCCTGACATCAGCTGAAACCTCCCAGCTTTCACAAGCCCAGCTCCTAAATGTGCTTTTCTGAATGTGCATAGGATGCTCTGAGCTGGAAGGGACTCAGAGGAGGATCATGGAGTCCAGGTCCTGGCTCTGCACAGGACATGCATTAAACTAGGGGAGGAGAGGCTGCCTCTTACACTGCATTTGAAGAGAACACAGTGTGTAGTGGCCTGCTGGCACAAAAGAAGTGCAGTTCAACATTGCTGCAAAGGAAAGAGGCTTCCCAACCTGAAAATATAATTTTTAGTTGTTATGCTAACATCAAGGAATTATCTTAATAAGTGTACTGCTCTGAGTTTGTGATTTGAAATTCTGCATTTCTTGGTGCCCAAACATTTTCATTTCTGTGTGAAGTATTTTTACATTTGTTTTGCATGGATAATTGTCACAACTGCTGGAGTATAGATTTCCACCTTGTGTCCAAGATTTACAGTAGAGAAAAAAACTATTAGACACAGAACAATACAGTAATTAACTGGATGCTCTCCAGGGGCTGTCAGATCATTACACTGTCTTAGCACATGCCTGTGTGGAAATTAATTTCCTTACAAGAATCAAACATTATTTACTCTATCAAGTCATTTACACAGCCTTTTTACACCTGCATATAGACCAAGTTTTAGTTACTCTTTGCTTCAGTAGTTAGTCCTACCAGAACATATCTTTCAGTGGAAGAAGCTATTAGTTAATCATGCCTAACCAGCTTGTCTTACACTCTAGAAGTGACAATTTTTCAGTTGTCATTTTAAAGTGTTAAGAAAAGAATAAACATATTTGCTTTACTAAAACGTATTTATGAATTAAAGTCCCAATACAAACATCAATTACTCATATTGATGAATGAAAACTGTGAAGAATGTTTCTCAAATGAAAGGAACTGGACTCTATCTATGTCTGCCAGCGCTCCTTAATGACAATGACCATGCAAGGCATCTGCTTTACTTTATAGCATCTCCATAAAGAAAACTGAAAAGTTTTCACTTTTCATCAACACAGAAACATTAATAACACAGAAATTTGTGTAGGTCCAGTTATCCAATTTGCACTTATATCTGCAAGTAGCTCTGAAAATTTTCTCTGATAGGTAAGATGGTATATCTGTTACTACTTCTACTACTAAGCCTCAACAAACAGAAGAGGTCACGCTCTGCTTCTTTCATCTGCCTTTAGTCCCTATACCCTAATTTTTTTTTATATAATTTTCAAGCCAGAGGCTCAGACAACAGCTGATATGTCTTATCTACAATTATTTTTTCGTATTTCAGTATCTTGGAAAATGTGATTCAGTTCAATCAAGGGATCTCTCTTAATTGTGTTTTCCACAATGAATTAAATTTGCTCTTTCATGGCCTTTATCACGTATCAAGAGGTTTTTGGAATTAACTACCACCCTGTCCTCACCACCCCCTTCCCATATACAGTGTTTTACAGCTGGTGCCCATACCATGGTGAGGCCTAAGCTTAAGTGTTTGTGAGAGCATTTTGGTTAGCTTTAGCTCCTCTCAGTGCTTGATGCAGTATCTGCATTGATCATACTGAAGGCATTTGGTTTCCTGTACTAGTTTAGCCCTCTGTTAGACACCTCAGATCCAGAACTTTACTAATATGGATTCAGGCTACAATTATCATTTGAACAGAATGTACCAGCTGAATCCATAACTAAAATTTGGTTAAAAATGAGGATTAAATTATGAAACATCATGATCTCTTACGGTAAGAAAATGACAGTGAATTTACCTTAGTGTTTCCTACAAAATTAAAATATATTTACATGTAATTTCATATCAGTGCAGATTTCATGAGCGATAGATACAAGACCTTGTAGATGAAGATGTTGAAATTTTGTGCATCTGAAAAATTTCTAACTGCGTTTTGCAGGTAAGGGAGTACTAAATCTCTCACCATACCTGTGGTCAGCCTGTGCACTTGTGCCTTTACAAACAATAACGTTCAGGGCCTGAGTATCTGAGAAGCAAGCTACTAGCACACCATGAACATACTGCTTTTAAAAATATTTCAAATAAAAAAAGAAAACTACCTAGAAATGTAAAATGTATTTCTCCTCCTCTGGCCACCTTCTTCTCCTTGGGAAAACATCAAAGAAGTGGAAAATATGGCTTGTCAGCCTATATGGCCATGAGCCTTTTCTGTGTTGCTCAAAACTAATATTAATTATGATCACACAGTTCTCTCAAACTAAAACCAGAATGATCCTCTTCTTTCATCCACAGGGCCCTTTTATTTCTGCTGGCATTTGACTCAGACAGTACTTGTATGAAATTGTTGATGAGATTCTTAAGTTAAAGAAAGTTAAAGAAAACAATTTTTTTTTTTCATTTCAGCTGAATTGAGGGCTGAACAAAGGTATGAATATTTTTCCTCTGATGTACATGTATGGCTTACCTTGATTCGTTACCAGCCTTGCAGCATCATTCTTTCTTTCACAGAAACCAACAGGAAGTCCTCTGCACTGTTGGGATTGAGCAGTCAGGGTGTGAAGAGCTATGTCTAGAGACAGAGGAAGGGTTGAGCAAAAGACTCTTGTGGAGCTCATTGCCTAAAGGATACTGCAAATGCTGAAGTGTGCCTGAGTGACTAGTGAGCTCAAGAAAGACAAATCAGTTTAGTCAGGTAGCTGTGAAGTGGCCTTAAAGAGTCTGGTTTTAGACAGGCATTGGGAATCCTGGGGATGGTTTGGGTTGAACAGAACATTTCTGTTCTCCCAAGGCATTCATGTTCTTCAGCTATTATCAGCTGCTGAAGAGCTTGATGGAAAAAGGGAGTTTACCTGGGTTTACCATGGCACCACCACTGTAACTTTTTTTTGTTTTCTTTGAGAATCACCTCTGGAATCAGTGTCATTAAAAAGTGCTTAAATTACCTTTATAATCTCTTGTCTGGATCTGTGATGATTTTTCTCCAGCTGCAGCTCAGGGACTTGCGTTTAAAGTGTCCTACTATTTCTAGGGCACATTGCATGTAACCAGAGCTCATAACATTATTAATGCAGAACTTAAACATGTGTTTAAGTGCTTCTGTGGATGGTGGCCAGAACAGTCAGCAATTTACATGCATAATGACCAAGTCCTTAACAGTGCTCAGTCAGGGCTTCCTTCTACAATCTAAGAAAAGTAAACCAGAACAGAAAAAAAAATAAATCTCATACTTCAAAACCTGTTAGTTATTCCTATGAACCCAAAAGCTAAAGTTCTCAGGAGATAGAAACCTCCTTACTAGGAATTTTTGGATATGGATCACACTGAAACTGTTGGTCAGTTCATTGCCTTGGGTCTGGGTACAATGTGTCAGACTTCTCTTCCCAGTCTGTCTCTTTGTCTGAGGGTCTGAATTTTCTACATTGAATGCAATATTTGAAATAATTTACAATTATTTCTTTTATCCCCCAATTTATGTAGAAATCATTGAAATTATAGAGGATTTTTTAATACATGCATTTGAACATTAATGGAAAGTGTAGTAGAGCAGAAATAAGGGGATGTATGTACTGAATTCTTACTTGTCTTTGTTCCACCAAGGTCTGTCTGGATTTCCACAACTGCAATTGAAAATTCATCAAGTTTAAGGGCAGAATTGATGCCAGAACTTTCAGTCAAATTTTCAACATATTGCTAAGACTAAGTAATAAAATATTTAGTAACTTCCATTTATTTCTTCGATTGTGATATCATAAACCTTTATGCAGGGACTTTTTTGGGATTATTCTACATGAAAAGATGTATCATGGTGTAGAGATCCTCAGGCTGGTGTCCAGTGGCAGATTTGCTTCATGGTGGTGCTAAAATGACTAGCTGATGCCAAAGCTGGGACAGTATCTAGTACCTCCCTATGGCTCCGTGGTTTGACATGGGGCCCTACTAAGTTTTTGTGGAGATGACTGTGAACTCTCACTCTTCCATATCACTGTATGTTTGATGGATCCTTCCTTCCTTCCTTCCTTCCTTCCTTCCTTCCTTCCTTCCTTCCTTCCTTCCTTCCTTCCTTCCTTCCTTCCTTCCTTCCTTCCTTCCTTCCTTCCTTCCTTCCTTCCTTCCTTCCTTCCTTCCTTCCTTCCTTCCTTCCTTCCTTCCTTCCTTCCTTCCTTCCTTCCTTCCTTCCTCCCTTCCTCCCTTCCTCCCTTCCTCCCTTCCTCCCTTCCTCCCTCCCTTCCTCCCTCCCTCCCTTCCTCCCTTCCTCCCTCCCTTCCTCCCTTCCTCCCTCCCTTCCTCCCTTCCTCCCTTCCTCCCTTCCTCCCTTCCTCCCTTCCTCCTTCCCTCCCTCCCTAACAATAAATTTGTGCCTTTTTTGCACTGAGCTTTTCCCAACGTCTTTTTTCATCTGTTTCCTCACTAGCTAATTTCAATTGTTTTGAGATTCAAGTATCTAATACGTTTACAGTCTAGGGCATTGTGAGGTATAAGACATCTAAGCCTCATTAAGGAGCTGGTGGCGGTCTAGAGCATCCACTGCCATTTGAGATCTGGAGTGTCCTATCTGGCTCATAAATGCTACTTGTGAGTGTCACCCATGAGTACTGCTTCTTAAGATCTAACACCATGCAATCATTGTGGGTAACCCCTTGTGGGTGTTTCAGAAGCACACTGATATTTAGCTAGCAGGCATCTGCATCATCAATGCCTATGTTCAGGTGTCTGAATCTGGAGCTGGATCTGACCCTTGGAATCCCTTTTGCCTTCAGATACCTCAGCACTGTCATACTTGGGCATGTGGCTGAAGGAGGGATATATGCCAGAGGATTTCCTGAGCACCCCCAGCCACTGGCTTTGGCAGACCAAGCCTCATGCCTCTCTTGCGCCTCTTTCAAAGCTAAAGCAGCGTAGGAAATACATGCATGGCAGAATGTAAGCTTTCCAAAATAATTAAATAGTTTGAAAACAGAGATTAACTGTGTAAATAAAGACAGCACTCTTGAAAGGAAAAGACAAACACTGTGACCTACATTAGCTGCAAAATTGAAGCCAGTCAGGCTGACAATAGCAGTTTAAAAAGAATATAATACTCTTCATTTACACAGAAAACAAAACATCTTCATTACCACAATAATTTCTCTCTAAAAGCTTTTAAGGGGAATAGAGTCACACCTAGTAAGAAACAGTTCATAATCGCAGAGATCACTGATTGCTGTTGTTTGATGTTCTTTTCCCAAGTGTTGAACAGAGTAGCCATGTAGACTACAGCTAATTATCCATGTCAGAGTTTTTCTGTTCTAATAGATGGGTTGAAGCATCACTGCACATGGGTGATAGTTAAAACAACAAACCACCCTCAGAACTAATTTACAGTAGAATGGCATTTCTACACTGAAACTGTAAACAAGATGCCCAGCAAATTGGCACCTTCCATCTTCAGTCTGCCACTGAAGTGCAGCTGGAAAGGATGAGCTGCTGAAAAAACAGGATTAGGGGGATGGGGTGGATTGCTGTCACTCACTTTAAAAAAAAACAACAAATGAAGCACAAACTGAGTGGCACAGAAAATTGCTGCATATGCTTCAGAGAAGCTCAAAGGTCTGACTTTCTAGGGGAGTGCCTGCCTGGAGGCTACCTCACCCCTAACTGCTGTTTGCCTTAGCACAGCATCTCCTGCCTCCACCCTGGTGATGACTCTGTGAATCCTATGGGAGCTGCTGCATTTAAGGATAGCTCCAGACCACTGCTAGTCAAAGATGCTGAATTCCTCACAGAGTGGTCTTCAGCCTCTCTTAAGAATGCTCAAGAGAAAGGAGATCTAGAGATTTTAATTTCTATCCTCTTCTAGGCCATCAAGAACCCTGTATTCCCTCTGTGGTTGTCCAGCTTCATTTGGCACTAGTTTTACTGCTGTGCTCATTAACAGCTGGGGATCCTCCACTGCGGAAGAAAACAGCTATCAGGTGCTATTTCTTACCAACTCACCTGCTCTGATAGTCACTGGAGGTCAGTTCAAAGCTGTTTGAGATGCATGTCCTGAAGTCCATCTAACATGCAAACAGGGTGTGGGTCTCTAATTAATCATGTGCTATCCTTACAAGCTCCAAATGGATGTTTTGGATGCTCCATGGTGCCTCAGAAGTCCCCACCTGCAAATCTGTGTGCATCTGAGATGTTTATACAACCCCAGCTCTTGAGTTTTGTTTCCTCCAGGGAGATTGTGGCCAAAATTCCAGCTGGAATCTGAAAAATTAACTGAAAAAAGGAATGTTTAGTACAGGTTTGTAAAACCACCAACTTAGCATTTTGATACATCGCTCACTAATACATGGCTGAAGAACCAGTGAAAATACTTTAAATATTGACTTCACTCCTAACAAATACCTGGTTACATTTAGAGTCATTCGTGGATCCTAGAGTGAAATGCTCTGTAGATGGATGACGCAGCTGTACTCTGCATTTCTGAGCTCCCCAAAACATCCTTATGCCAACACCGTCTGTGGGCTCTGATGTAGCTGGGATAGGTGGAGGCCTCTTTCAGCCACCTCACTAACCTCATCTCTGTGAGAAACCACTCTTCTAGCTTTTATGGGCCTAAGCATACCTATCTTGGCACTGTGTCGAGTGACACAGCCTGCATGATGGTGAAACAGTTAATATCACAGTAACAAGTTCTTTGCCACCTAACTTGCATGTGTAATCACTTCCCCATTTCCTAGGGGCTCTCCTCATGAATGACAGTAGCTGTTGCATAGCTGATTCAAATCTCTCAGAATCCCATTATCTGCAGTCTCATTGTAACTGCAGAAGTTATTTCCACTAAAGTAATTCTTTTATTAATGAAATCTAGCATTACTGCACTATAAAATTTAAGCATATACCGTTATGTCTCATTCACTGCAATAGCAGTCATCATCTTTAAAAATTACATAGAAGAATGTGAGTTTCAATTATAAGGCATCTCAGTAAAAATAGAGCATGTAGCTAAATGCAGCTAGTTAAGTGATAGGAAATAGTGTGATTATAGGGAGAAAAGAGCATGCTCTTTGCCAGGTTTCTTTTTCCTTTGTCATTCAAATTGCACTCCTGATAGCATCTCAAGCAATATGAAGACAACTTTTGTCAATTCTCCTCACACTCTTACAATTACCATTGTGGATACTCAGCCTTTGCACATGACATGGTCTAATGGAGTATAAAGCCTGTTTTTCTCCTTGTTTTTGATGTGTTCCTCTAGACAATGTAAGGAAAAACCTGAGGCAAACCATGTGAAGTTAAAGTGCTTGTGTAATTGTATTAGTCTTCAGTGTTTATATTGGTTTTAACAAATCACTGGCATTTATTATGTAGCCAAATGTGTTACTGTTCCATCAGGGGCTCATAGTCTTATACAGCTAAAGCAAGGAAATGTATTGTTTTAGAGAGTGCTGGGTTTCTTTAGGGATTAAGAAATCCCAACATATTTCAACATTTTCTGGAGTGATAGATGCAAATGGATAACAACAATAGTAGCAGCAAACTTCCTTGAGAAGCACAAGGGTCCACACCCACTAAGGAAGTTTGGTGTCTCTTTCTGGGTCTGGAATTTCAGTCCTGATTTCAAACCTCTGGTGGGATGAAACAGAGCCATCACTGAGATGCAACTAGGCTCACCAAAGTTGGTAAGAGATCCACCTCTGTTTGAGGCAAAGTGGGGATTGGAGCCAGAAGCCATTCCCTGAGCACTAAAGCCATGCATATAGGTAGGTGTGATGGACTCACTGTTTTCATTGAAAATCGAGCAAGTGGCAATGGTGTTATGCTTTCCCTAACACATCATGGTTTGACCACATGTGCACTGAGAGGACAACCTGGTTTTCAGACACTCAAGGGGTCCATCAAAGTTTTGATTTTTTATGAAACACATAAAATAAATAGCCATGGAGGGAAGACTGACACTAACCTTAAACAAATTAATGTTACAGTTAATAGAAAACATCCCAGATTTTTTCCAGTCCCACATTAGGATAAAAACAGACACTTGAAGACAGGCCTCTGTGGCAAAATGAACCATTCCTAACTATTACTATTGTACTTTACAGAGTGCTGAGATTAAATGCATATGAGGACTGCCACAACCTAGGCTTCAAAGCCAAATAATCATATTGTCATACATGAACTCCTCTGGCAATTATACTTAATAGAAGACAGAAAATACACTGATGCCGTTACATGAAAACAAATCTAACAAGACTTAAATCAGTACAGACACCACCCTGCCTGAAACTGGATACTATGAATGCAACAGGACTGAGTTTCCTCCTGGAGAGCTCAGAGCAGGAACCCCAGCAGTGATCTCATGCTGCTCTGGGCAGGTTGGGTTGTCCGTGGGGTGCAGAGCAAGGATCTCTGGAGAGGTGAGGCTGGGCCAGGAGCAGCAGAGCAGGATTGGGTTGATGCTGTAGCTCAGCTAATGAGTCTCCTCTGCCCTGGCAGCACACCAAGCTCTGTGCCATGCTGTTTTGAACAGTGGAGACTAGATTTTGTTGGTGCTTTTGAAGCCAATGAGAAAAAGGACAGGTGAATTAGCTAAGTCGAGACTTTCTGGTCTCTACCAGAGGTAAAGCATTCAAGCAGTCGCAATGTAGCTGCAGTGTGAGCAGGCCAAATTAGGATATCATCAAGATCAGTCCATGCCACCTGCTGGGCCAACTTCTGCTCCTGGTTATGCCCCTTTGACCCCTGAAAGTGCAGGTAAATTTGACACACTCTTTACAAAATTAGTAAAATGACTTAGAACTCAGTCAGTTCTGACTAGGATGAATCTGTGCACATAAATAATCTTTATTTTACATATCTAATGGAGAAAAGATTAGTGAACTCTTTCTAAAGGCTTGGGCTTGTCTTGATTGCAGCAAAAATTATCTAAGTCTCATTCATCATCAAGTGTTTGACAGTTACCTAAACCTGGAATAACTATGTCTTTTGTCATATTATTTCTTACTTACTTCAAAGTAGCTGAGAACACAGATTTGATTCACATTATTCAAATGTTGGAATAAGGCTCTTTTTGCTATACACCCAGCTGCTTCCAATACTGGTATATCTATATCTATCTATATCTATCACCTATATCTATCTATCATCTATCTCTATCTATATCTATATAGTGAAAACTGTGTGCTGGGCAGCAAATAAAGGTGAATTTCATGCTGTAAAGGCTAACCTGCTGCCCTGCCAAAAATATTTGCAGTGATACTGCAAATGTTTATCTTTCTAGTCATGTGTGCTTTTTGCTTCATCCTTCAGCTTTTATAAAGTGAATTCTTTCCTCCAGTTCCTGAGGTTAATAGACTTTTGCTTTTGATTTTCATACCTATTGCAGCAAAACTATGCAAACTTCAAGCCTCAATATATCTGGCTGATTTGGTTTGGTTTCTTCCCAACTGCATTAAAATGGTTTTTTGTGTACCATTAGCACCTGGCTTAATTTCTTCTGCCTGTGCTAGCATCACATTGCAGCT
Source organism: Prinia subflava (assembly GCF_021018805.1). Taxonomy (NCBI): domain Eukaryota; kingdom Metazoa; phylum Chordata; class Aves; order Passeriformes; family Cisticolidae; genus Prinia; species Prinia subflava. The sequence continues at coordinate 46,932,516 of NC_086248.1, forward strand.
GGCTCCACAATGCAGCTGGAATCCAAGGCGTCACTAATTTAACACATAGCTGTAGTGATGGCAGCACCCCTTGCTGGGCCCTTGTTGAACACCTGCAAACATAATCAAGTTGTTACACAGGTATCCTCCCCTTTGCTATAAATCCTTAAACTCTACCACTGAATTCACTAAAATTTGTGTTTGTGGTTTCCTTGGTGTTGCCTTTAACCCAAAGACAGACAGATGCACTGGAGCTGGCAGGGTTTGAGTGTCCTTGCACCACAGCCTGGGCACTAGTGGCTATTCTGTTTCTGTCCTGCTGTGTGGATAATCTCATGTGTTTGCTCAGTCTCAGAAGCTGTGATAACTTTAACCCTTTCTCTGTTATTTGGAGGTATTTCTCAAATTATCTGTGTCTTCTCTCTCACAGAAGCCAAAAGCACACATCCTACCATCTTAATAAGAACCTCACCAATTTTGACTTCCACAGTTTCTAGCTGTGATGTATAATTATCCCTTTCCTCCTTTTTTTCTTTTTTTTTTTTTAATACTATGAGAATCTCTGTCTTGTTAAAATGAAATGCAGGAAAGTTTAGTGTATCAGCAACAACTTCACTTTCTCTAATCTGTCCTGAGGTTTGTTTCATTTTTTGTTCCCCTGGCAAATTTTTCATGTAATATACTAGCTATGTTCTGGACAATACGTTTTACTCGGCAATTTTTCTCCTCAATAGGATAGTGAAAACCAGCCAGCAAAAAAAAAAAAAACCCTAAAAAACCAACCAACTACAAACCTCTTTGCAAGCCAATATAACAGCAACAAAATAGCTCCTTGTTTATTATCTTGTCATTATCTCTCATGGTCAGCTGTGTATATAAAATTAAGGCTTTCTTACACTTCTCTTATTCTCCAAAATATTTCATGCACATGTGGATTCCACAGGAATCAGTCTCTGCAGGCTGGTTTGCTCTGGTTCTGCTGTGTTTACACCTTTTAATCCCTTCGGTGAGAGTCACTCTAACTGCTCATATCACAACTGAGATATTGCAGATACTTCATGCTTTGCAAGAGCAGAGGACAGCATGTTTATAAATATTTGCTCTTTATTAAAAGGTGCTTCAGCAAAAGTTGTAGCACTGAATAATGCCTGACTTCTGGGATCCTTCCTGTGAGCAGTTCCAGGCTGCAAACCATGGTTTCTCATGTGTACTACAGATCTTTTAAGATACATCCAGAATTAAGCAAAGTGAAAAGATTTCCAAGAAAGGATGCCAATATATAAAAGGAGAGAAAGTGAGGAAAATGAAACATAAATTCTTGAGGTCAGGGGTCACATTTGCAGAATTAGGCCACTCAATACTGCAACTTGACTGTAGCTTTTATTTTTAGAATTTGATGCATTTGTTTCAGAACAGAATTCTTTTTTTATTGTATTTGGATGGTCTAAGGACTACTTGCAAGTTTCTGTAAAACCAGAGAGGAAGTAAAAGAAGTCACAGCCAGGGCTTAGTGGATGAATTTCTAAACATCTCTTGTGATTGTAGCTTCACTTTACAATTTATTTGAAGAGTCATTGCTAGGCAAGGTATAGTTTTTGTTGATGCAGGAAATTCTCTACTCTCTTGTCAAAAAATATTTACATGCTATTTTTCCCTGTAATAGCAGCATGAACAACCACAAGAAACAAAAATAATAACATGGAAAATGCACCTTTTTTCTAGCATTTATTTTTCTAGACCATGGTCTGAAATTAAATTTGTAATTGTATCCTTACTGCAAAACTTTCATTTGGGAAACTTTGTACTGGTGAGTTACTAAAGCAACAACTTTGGAGCTGCTGCAAGTGGATAACTAGGTCTGATCTATTGTCCTATGACTACTCAGCTTGTTCTGTGATTCTGTGGGACTATGGTCAAAATTTTAAAAGAAATCATCTCAGTGCAGTGCTTGAACTTATGTCCCAGGCTCAGTCATCACAGTGAGAACGTGCTAAGGCCACTGTCTCCTTATAAAAGATGAAAATTCTTCATGGGCTACAGCTAGACCTGAGAAAATATATCAAGGTGAAACCTTTACAATTTTTCCTTTTGTAGTTTCTCAGGGAAATGTCTTATAGGAAGATCAATAGCTTCTAGGTTCTCATTTTCAGGAGGAGATACTGATATGTCTTGCTTGTCACGAGTAGACTGACAGAAAAATCTCTCAGCTCTATGGGCTGACTTTTACAGGTTGTGAGCATTTGTTTCTTCCAGCTCATTGTCAAAATGTTTCTCATGATGCACAATTCTTTTCTACGCTAGGCTGTGTAGATTAGGGTTATAAAGGGAGCTGCCCTAAATGATGAGTCTGTCAGTCTCTGAATTTCCCCATCATCACAATCTATTTGCTGGCTCAGAGCAGGAAATTGCAGAGAATCTGTGGCAGAGAATTGCTCTGCATTGTCTTCCACAGCCTAATGACACATCAGCTCTGCTCTTCTGACTGTCTCTAACCACCTTGTGCACAATGGATGAAGGCTTAGTCATGAATCACTTACCATCAGTCCTGGCTAACCAGAGGTCCCAGATGACTGGATGCTCACCTACAAGGAGGGTAGGAAGGAGGATCTGGGCAACTACAGATCTGTCAGCCTTAATTCAGTGCTGGGGAAGGCCATGGAGCAGATTATCCTGAGTGCCGTCATGTGACACGTCATCATGTCACCAGGGAATCAAGCTCAGCCAGCATGGATTTAGGAAAGACAGGTTCTGTTTGACAAACCTGATTTCCTTCTGTGACAGGGTGACTCAGTGGATGAGGGCAAGGCTGTGGATGTAGTGTGGCCAGCAGGACCAGAGCAGCAATGGTCCTCCTGTACTTGGTGCTGGTGAGGCTGCACCTCAAATCCTGTCTCTAGATTTGGGCCCCACTACAGAAAAGGCATTGAGTGAGACCAGAGCAGGGCAACAAAACTGGAGCACAAGCCTTACAAGGAATGGAGTTATTTATCTGGGAGAAAAGGTAGCTTAATAGGGAGAGACCTTATTGCTACCTGAAAATGGGTTGTAGTGAGATGGGGAGTCAGTCTTTTCTCCCAAATAGTAAGAGATATGACAAGAGGAAATGGTCTTAACCTGTGCTAGGAAGGTTCAGATTGGATATTAGGAAAAATTTCTTCACCAAAAATGTTGTCAGACATTGGAACAGGCTTCCCAAGGAAGTGGTGCCATCACCATTCCCAGAGGCACTTAAAAGGCGTGTAGGTGTGGTGAACCTGGCACTGCTGGGCTAATGGCTAGATTTGATGCCCTTACAGACCTTTTCCAACTTAAACTGCTCTATGGTTCCATAAACCCTGCTCTGGCCTCAAATCCAGATCTCTCTCAGTTGTGGACAGGAACCACCAGCAGATCCTTGTCCTCCAGAGGGCAGAGGTGGGGTGTCCTGTAAACACTTAAATCCCCAGCAGAACTGAAAGCATCATAGTGAGGCACTTCACAGATCAAAACTGGTGGGTTTGGCCTCAGCTGATGCACTTGGTGGCTTGAGGACCACTGGGTGGTCCTCAAGCACTTTCTTAGCCGCCAGTGGAATTTGGCAAATGTCTAATGAAGTGATATTTGCTTCTAAAGTATTATTAAAATGGCATTGGTAAATAAATCTGTATCTCTCTACAGCTTTTCTATTTATATATATATTAGGAAATATATCTATTTCTCTCTATACGTTTATTTCAATTACTAAAATACTCACTGTGATCATAACTGATATCTGTGTCATTACTGTTCCAAATAATATAACAAAATATATCAGTTGTTCAGTGGTTTGTGTATATTGTATGTGGGTGACATCAGTGGTTTTGAATAAGTCTCCTGCAGTTACCATAGAAACAGGATTTCCTCAAGTAGCACAGCAGAGTGGCGTGATGTTGAGTGGGGAGTTCTAACATTTAATTTTTAAATTAAACTGTACAGATAACCAATAGGGAACAGCTCAACCTCCAATTTAAAATTAAAATGATGATGAGCTCTGTTTTTCTGTGTTGAATGTCACCTCAGTGATACCTGACCTAGCAGCTAGCAAGACATTATGAGTTCTCAGTCTTCAAAGACGCAAGCTGACAAATATTTTTCATATGTGCAAAGCAACCTATAGATAGATACCTGTGAAAAAGAGACCAGCTTCCCACACTGCAGAGCACTAGCATTGTACATTTTGATATGGGCTTATTTCCATAAAAAAATAATGTTTTGTGTATTAGCAACCAAAGTATTTCAAATTAATAATAAAACATTGCCTGTAGATCAGTATGAAGTATTTCTAAAACCTGATGTTAAGGCATATTTCATGTGAATGACAATGACTCTCAGGGCAAATGGGAGCTGCTTAGTGGATCACCATGGTAACTGTGGTGATAGTATATGCTTGACTACAGCATTAGTTTCCTACAATCTGATCTATGGCCTGTTTGGAAGAATCATTGTGTAATCATTTATTCTTTTAATGAGGAAAAAGAATTGATTGATTTTGCAACTTTCTTCTCCAGCAGAGCACCAGGGTTTTTCACTGTGTCAGAAAAATTACCGAAAACCAGGATTCTTCATCTGAATTTCAAAATCTCAAGGAATTGAAAAGTAAACATCACAACAGTTTTTCTTTCTCCTCAGTTCTTCTAGCAAGGCTCTGCTCCTTTAATCACATTAACAGATGTGAATAGCACGAGAACCAATCTGGAGAGAATTACAGCATACTTAACTACTTTTTTCATAATTTTTTTCTCCTTTGCCCAGATCCGTCCTTTTTTAACCCTGTAATGAGAACTCTTGACCATTGAATCTGGTCTTGACCTTAAGTTCTTATTCCTTCCAGTAGCTGTAATATGCCTTGTGTATGCTTGTTTACTGCTGGGACTTTAATACATCCTCAAAATGAAGTCTGTATAAGGGGACAGCATACAATTTTCTGTCCCAGAAGAAATGTAGGTGTTGAGTTATGACCAAATGATGTTTTGAGGTTCTTCCTCTATGACACAAACAGTAGGAAAAAACGTTTCTCAGGTATAGACACATATTTGAATGCAAAATCACCTCTAAGCCACCAAAACCCATCAGAGTGTCAATAGCCATGAAATGAAAATTCAGTCCTGCTGAAACAGTTTAGTGTTTATAGAAAACACAGTGGGTGGAAGACAAACTGTATGCTAAATAGGAAAGTCTAAGCTGCAAACACTGCATTATGTGGATATTGTTCTTCACTTCAGCTGCTCTGCTCAAGAAGAGCTTGGTGGTTAGAAGATTAATCCAACCATGAGGAGGCACCCTTTAATTAAAAAGTTTCATGAACCATATTGTTTTTTTCTGTGAACCTTTCTGTGGTGAGGAAAAGCCAAGACCCCCACCTGATTTTTACATAATTGCATATCCCCCTTAAAAGCATATGCTTGCAATCAATCATTCCTGTCATTTGAAATCCCTAAGGAAATAGCGAGTTGCTGTCACTTGTGGGCAACGTGGCTTTGCAATATAGCATTATGTTATTATTGCACATCAAGATGACTTCAGATCCTGCACAATGTGGGTTCCTGGCCCTGGCAGGCTGTAGGCAGGCTGGGAAGCAGCTCTGTGGGATGTGCTGGTGCCCTGGAGCATCAGGAGCCATGCAGGAACCAGCAGATATGAGGCAGCAGAACCATGGTCCATCCACACAGGGGTGGGATTATTCCCCTCTACTCCAAACTTGAGAGACCCTGGAGGGATATAGTGCCTGAGTTTGGGCTCCCCTCCATATAAGATGTGGGCAAACTCCCCTCAAACAAAGATGTGGGGTGAGGTCATCAGGGGCTCCAAGCCAGATGGGACTGGCTCAGCCAGGGGCTCAGGTGGCTCCAGAGGGGCTGAAAGCAGCCAGAAACTGAACTACAGGCAATGGAGATCAGACAATTCCCTTAGGTCTCTAAGTGTGAAGCACATGCAAGGAATCATCCCAAGGGCCCTGTCTGGAGCCCAAGGCTCCTTTCAGTTTGTCCTACTTTTACAGGAGAATCCTGTTCTTGCATTTCCTCCCATGTGGGTCTTAGCTGTGCAACAGTGATTTGAACAAGTCTAAGAATAGCTGTAATTTTGGTAAATGTAAGAAAAAAAATTCATAAAAGATTGCTCATCTTTCTCAGGTAGTTGGACAGATCTAAAATTACATAAAATTGTTCCTTTAAGGAATGAATTTTAATTCATTCTGTTACATGGAGAAGGAAAGCACATAAAATTCCAGTTTCCAGAACAAATAAAAATACAGGTACACAAACTGAAGTTTACTCCTTTTAGTTTTTCAAGAACATTTCTCTTGACTAAGAGATTTATTTCACTGCCATACTATTTATCCTAGAGAGATAGCACTGAAGTATCTTCCATGCACTTTAGTAGTAGTTGTTGAAAGAAATTGTACTGGTGCAGCCAGAGTGCTGCTCCAGAAATATTTGCTTTTTTAAATCCTTCTCTAACATATCTCTCTTGCGTTGCACCGAGGACTGCAAATCCAACTCAGAGAGAAGGACAGGTGGCAGCTGTCATTAGAAATTGGGATCAGGTGAAGTCAGCGCAAGCTTCTTATTCACACTGTTACTTTCCTGTTGCTATCTTGCATATCCCATGACAGGTTTCAGCTGGGCTGTCTGCTGACTTCACTTAATTCACAAATTACACCTGACCCAGCTCCCATTTACCTCCACAAAGGTTGTGGGGTTTTTGTTTTTGTTGTTTTGTTTTCAACTTTGAGAGCAGATTTTACAGCTTCCTGTATAGCCAAGGAGGAAAAATGTATATTATGGTGAATTCAGTGCAGGGAAAACACTCCTTAGTGTAAGTTTTAGTACAGGCCTTTTACAGCTGAGCCTGGTAATCCAGTTGAGACCTCAAATGAGCTTGTCATCAATAATGATTCAGAGAGAAGAAAGGCACAGTGAGGGTAAGCCAGATGTGTGTGTCTTGTAGAGGTCAGCAAAGCCCAGGGTGGATCAGCAGGGGTGAGGGGAAAAGATGCCCTGGCAACCAGGGAGGGTCTGTTTTGTTGCATGGGCACTTCTGCCAGTCCCCTTTGAAAGCCATCAAAAGATCCACAGTAGCCTCTGGAGCACACCCAGTGCATAAATGAGGGTAAGAGGGACAAAGGAGTGAGTGACTGTCTGTACTACTGACTCTTTGACCATTGTACATATTTTGAGGTATTTCAAGAATTTCTTTCACTTATAATGAATGGGGTTATGAACAATGTTCTGGCCAAAGCGGGTGGACATAGTACTGGGAGTTACAGGAAACGTAATAAGTCATAAATAAAAGTGTTGCCAGACTTCTGAGAAATTTAAGGAAAATTGAATTAGCTCTGCAACTTTTGATGGTCTAATGTGTTTTAACACTATTCTTGGCAGACTGAAATATCTAATTATCTTTGGAGCTCCTTCTAATTGTGTCTAATAATTCAAGTCTATCAATGATATAAAAAATCCAAGGAATGATAATGCAAATCTCAATTCTTGGGCAAGTATCAAAGAAACTGCTCTTATTGATCTATCAATAATCAGTTTTTTGTGCTGCTGCATTTTAAAATGTCAAATGTGTATGAATGACTCCATTTATATTGCAGAGCTTATCTATTTTAATCCTTCCAAACAAGTTTAAAACAAGTTTTTGATCATTTTAAATAGTTCTGTAGTTCATCATTCCTCTGTGCCATTCAATTGCCCTTTCTTTAACCAAAAAAATGTAGAGCTGTTTTCGGTCACTTCCAATGTTCACATGATTCTCTTATACTAATTTCTTTGCTGTAGATAAAGGCAGAGATGACTGCAATTTCCATTCCATTGGCAAAACTTTATGTCGAAAATTTGTAAAGGACTAAATTTCTCTTTGAGAAATATTATTCATGTATTGTGTACTTATTACCATTAAATCACGGGTTTTCAATGTTTGAGACAGAAAAAATAAACACCTTTTTTTTGGCTTGACCTATTAAAAATGCTTCAAGTCTCATAAATATTACAGCAGTAGATTTATTTTTCATTATTTTTATCATGTGCTATCACGTTGTAATTTATAACTTCTTTGCTTTAGTGCATTTTAAGAGATTAGAATATATTCTGGCACTGAATGCTCCTGTAATATGTCTCATCCAGGTTAACATCTTTCCATCCCATACCTGAAGACATTTGTCTTCTCAGTTTCCTACCTATAGGTAATATATTTAGGGTTCTTGTGAGTTATTTAGTGTCAGGAGACAACTCTCTTACAAATTCCTTATTCAAGACATGAATTTTAATAAACTGTACCTAAGATTGCAGAGGAATTTTCATTGAAAGTGTCCTTTTTCAGACAGCTATGGCTAGTAGTGAAAAAAATAGGATTTAGAAATACTTGGAGATGAAACATCTTTTTAGTTTCTGACATAAAATTATCCTAGTAAAGGGCTCATCCAATAGGAGGTTCTTACAGTTCATAAAGAACTTACTGAAAATTTTGGACTAGGAAAATTTTAAGTTAACAATTAAGATTGTCCAGTAAAGAAGAAAACCAGCAAGGTGAGCCATTTAGAAAATCAGATAAGATTAAATTCAAAATATGTATGATGGACTTTTGACAGCTGAAGCCTCAAACCAATAAAAATATATTTAGTGGAAAATTTCAGAAGAGGGGAATGACTGTGTGGTGGTTAGTTCCTAAATTAAAGAGGAGGTGAATGTTAATAAGCAAATGACTATAAATCAATCTACAGTTCTTCCATTAATTTGTGAAAATATAGCTTTGGGATTGCTTTCAACACATATTGAGGGTTGTGATATTTTGTTGGTTGGTGGGTTTGTTGTTGTTTTTTTCTTTTCTTCCAAGAGTATGAACCAGACTAGCCAATTAACCTTAAAAAATTCCAGACATCTATTTTTCTCTCAACTCTTGAGCATATCTCTGGGGACATGTTTTTCACATCAAACTCTGTATGAAATTCTGCATACAAGATGCAATGTAATATGACAGATGTCCATGTGGACAACACTAATGAAATGTGATTTTGTCATAAGCAGTAAAAACCTGGACATCAACTGCAGTGCCAGAATAGATGCTGGTGTACAGTAGATAATGTGAACAGATGAGCAGCTGAAATGCAATATGGTAACAAAGAAGGGCAGCAAAACTTTGGGATATGTAGGCAGAGGGATCTTATAATGCATTTGGGAACATTAAATCGTTCTGGGCTGAATATCTTTTCAGTCTGATCATTAAATATCTAGTTTAAACTAATAATCGATTCCTTCTCTCTCTTTCAAAGAGAGAATATGTGCTTTATGAATGACTCAATCCTTCAATCACAGATACCTCTCTGTATGAAATATCCTACTGAAATATCAGTATTTCAAAACTAGAGAAAAGCAGAAAATTAGCAGAGTTCATACCACTGTCTGTCTAAAACTCTAAAATTAAAATCAAATCCTCATGTGGACCTTTGTGCATCTCCAGCACCAGGGCTGAAATAGCTTGCTTTGCACTGTGACTGACTTCACATCCGCATGTTGGAGAAGTCACATTGTTCAGATGTATAGACATGGATATAAGCACTCCTTTTGGGGTATTTAGCATCTGAAAATGTGACATTTTATTATCTGTGCTCTTTTTTAACTAGCTAAACAAGGACTGAATACGATCATGAGTACATGGGTATCCCTTGCTTCTTCATTGAATCGGTTTTCCATGAAGAGCTGTCAAGGTGGCCACTGAAGAACTTTGATTGAGGACAGTCTTTTATTTACACAGGTATTCTGTTGCTATTGAGTTTCCTCACAAACATTTTTTGCCAGATGCTGTTTTTCATGTAGTTTAGAGAAAATGATTGCTGAGACAGGGATCCTGGATAACAGAGAAATTAATCTTGGCCTTTTATTCTATAGGATATCCCATATATTTTTTTCAATCTCCTTATTTTTTTCTTTAAAGTGTGTGAAGTTTTCCAGTTTCTGTTTTTCATTGTGTATCAATGGATGACTAAAAAGTAGAATAATTTCTTTTTTTATATCTACATACTTATATAGATAGATATATGTATATGACATTAAATAATAACACATTTTTTTAAGTCCTCCAAGTACAATTCTGAGCCTTATAAAAATATTTTTAATATTCCTAGACTAATGTGAGGCTAATAGTTATGATCTTAAGCTGAGATATCATATCAATGAACATATTAGTAGGTGTTGGGAGTGTGTTGAAAGAACATAGGGGAGGTAAGCTGTGGGTGGAGTCTGTCAACAATCAGCCTTAGGTGTCATCTTCATTATGCGTGATAGTGCAGTGAACACTGGCACCAGTGCTAAAATGAGAAAAGCACTTAATAGGCAGAAAAATATATCACTCAACATTCCAATTTGCAATACAAACAATAATTTGTTATTGTGAGAAGGATGCATCCTCATGTCACCCTAATTTACGCTGAAACTATTGCTTTAAAATGTGCAGGATGGATCCCCACATATTTAATCAGAAATACTCAAAGTCAGCAACTGTGTCGATCACTTGTTTGTCACTGAAGTGGTACTTGGTGCTCTTCACTGCCTCCATATGATTTCAGATGAGCTGGAAACAATATACCAGTGAAGGGAATGATGATAATGGTTCAACAGAGTGCAGAGATAGGGCTGTAGCAATGAACTGCAGCTGACCTGTAGCTAAACACAACTGTTGTAGCCAATTTTCTCATGCCAGAAGAAAAATTGCTAACTGATTGATTACTAACTGGCTGAAAATGACAGACTGATTGAAAACATAGCCTGGTATCAGGACTGAATTTTAGCACTGTGACACAAAAGGGCCATGGCTGGGACTATAACTGCAAGAATGGTTGGGACAAAGTAATACAGTCAATACAGATCTATTTCAGGATTATTTTTTCAGCTGGCCTGGTAAGTTTGTCTGATTTTGCACACGTGGCAGTTTGACCAGATGTGACCACGTTACTGTACACAATTATGCCTCTGTTATTTTCAAAATACGTTGAGTTATCATTACATCATTTCTTTTGTAAATCCAATGTAGATATGCCTACGGATTGTTTATGACCCGTGTCATTGTATAGATTTTATGTGACAAAACACAGCCTGGACCTACATAGTTTTCTGCAGAATAATTACCAGTTGGCATACCAGAACGAATGGTGGGAGGCCATCAAACAGCTCATCCAAGCCTTCCACCCATCTGTCCACTTGCTGTTCGTGGAACATGTAGTTTTTATATTTAATGATTAAACAGTTTTCTGTATATCACATTTTCCGTTTTCCCAAGCAATGCTTGCATGCAGCATTAAGTCTCCACTTAATGTTCATTTCCCAACATGTAACTCTGTGTCTGACTTCAACTGGTTAAAATAAAAGTAAGAAACACCATGTAAAATATTTATTTGTTACTTCATTTTTTCCTAATTTTCATCTGCACTGTGCCTCTCCAAAAGCATCCATATTATACATATATATGTATATATTTTTTTCCATTAGGGAAAGGCTTGGGTTGAATATTTTTAGGAGAATCTTGTCTGTCCCCATTGACAATAATGTTGCTAAAGAAAAAAAAAGTTTAGTGGTACTTTCAGGTACATTTTTTTAGAAAAATTAATTTAATTAGTAACAGGTGACTTAAGAATTAACTAACGAGAGAAAAATGTATTTAAATTGTTAGGTGTAACATTCAGGTAACTGAATGTATTAAAATAGAGCAACATGTATCAGTGTCTGTATCTTTCTCAGTATATTTGGCATGAAATATTGTAAGGTCTGTGGCTGTATTTTCTCTCCTGCGTATGCAGGATGCACAAACCTAGTGGATGCTACAAATGCTACAAAAGTTACTTTGAAGTCAAAGTTTGGTGCTTTTTTTCTTTTTTGTTTGTTTTTGTTTTGTTAACATCAGTGAATTAATAGTCCCATGCCCTGGAGATGTGTCTCTGATGTAAAGGGTATCACCAAAATACCTGGAGCATTGTGTCTGAGGCAGGCATGAAACCTCTCCACTGAGTCCACTTCCCCACTTGCTCATAAAATCTGGTTAACAGCACTGTACATAAGACACTCTCTGCTCCAAAAGTCACGCTGCACCAGGCAGAGGTCTCCCCACCCGCCCTGAGGGAGGCTGTCACCTCCAGACACTGGCTCTGCATGCCCAGTCTGCCACTGCACTTGATCCGTACTGCAGGGTGCCATCTTTTCTTTTCTTCTTCTTATCTTCCTTGTGCTCAACTGAAGCTGGAATGTTTCTAGTCCCCCTTTTATTTTTCTATTTTCTTGGAACTTCTGATCCTGTTTTCAAGACCCTGAACTGAGACAATAGATCCATGGAAAATTAAGGTGGGTGAGGCCATGATAGATCATCCACTCCATTCCCTATTTCAAGGTAAGATCAGCTATATGTCTGATAAATGTCTCTCAAACCAGTTTTTAAAAATGCCAATCTATGTATTTGCCTACTTTTAGAAAGTGAGCCTTTGTTTTCTTTACAAAAGTAGAACTTTAAATGTATAGATGTAATAGGTTAGTCTTGCCCTGGTGGACAAAGGAAATGTTCTTCCCTTCTGATTTGTACCCTACTTTGTAATCTTTGGTACCAGGGGTCCCTCAGTCATCTTAGGAAAAAACCCTCTTTTTTCAGTTGTGTATCATAGTAAGCTTCTTAGACTGTGGACCCTTCCTTTTCTCCACTGAGTCTCTTCTGCTCACTTATGCCTTCCTTGAAGTGTGGTGCTTCAAACTGAGTGCTCCGGTCTTTCAGAGAACTTCCTAATTCTGCATAGATTGGGACAAACTTTATAGTCCTAATTGACTGTGATTCCAAGACTTTAATGTACTCCTTGCTGTTTGGTCAGCTTTTACTCATTTTGTGCTTGCAGTTGATTAAATTTGTTCTTATGGAATTATTTTTGCTTATATCCACACCAAAGAAAACCTTTAGTAGAGTAGGCTCCAGTAATAGGAGCTGACTGAGAATCCTGCTCAAGATTTGCAAGATTTATTGCAGTGATCTGGATTTCTCCATCATCAGCTCTTCCTGGAAAGCCATTACTTTGTGTCTGTGTCTGCATGGTGACTTGCTGGCTTACAAAAGCCTGGCTGAACTTAAGCTAAATGTGAGACATGAGCAGCTCATACACAGCGGCATCCACCAGCCAGCTGTGATATGAAATACCTACAAACAAACAGTATGAGTGCATCAGCTTTATCTGCAGAACTGTGCTCCACTGAGGGTAATCAGGGTCTCTGAAGTAAAATTCTTATCACAGGGGCAAAAAGGGCAGCAAAGATTTAATCTCATTGTTTCTGAGGCCACAGGAGTCAAGTATTCATCCTTTTTTTTTTCTACATATGCTTACAATAGGTTGTGGGGAATTTATACCTTTACTGGAATGGGAAAATGCATTTGCATGCACACATGAGATCACACACTTATGAGAGCAGTTATTATTAGGCAGCATTCCTATGTGGTCTACATAGGATAAAGATGGATTTGACATCATGCAGGCCTGTAAAATTCGCATGAAATGCATAGAATATGTATGCTTTATTTTTAATGATCTCAGTAATTTCAAGCTAATGGGGGAATATGGGAAGGGCAAAAAAAAACCCAAAGTTTTTTGTTGGGTGGGAAAATAGGATTACTTGGTGAAGCTTTCTGCTATAGTAAGTCGGAAAGAATTTTCACAGAGAATTCTTTGGCTAAGATTTCCTAGCTGACTTACAGATAGAAGGTGACATATGCAGCTAGGATTTGCCTGTTAGTCTTAATATGAAAGCAGAGCTCCTCCCAGATTCCACATGGCACTGCTGCAAGCCTCTGGGAATTATGTCTAGCTCTACTATTTTGAGGAATCATTTTGACCTGGTAGATGCACATTGGCTGTGCCTTTAATTTTTGTTTACATCTGCCCAGTTGTCGAAGATTCTGTAACATTCAATGAAATCAGAATCAAATGTTTGATTTGACCCTTATATTAAAATTTATAAAAGAGACTAGTAACTCATGACTCAGGCATTCCTGATCAAATAAATCAGTAAAACAAAAAGTGGCTTGTCTCATTTTGTGAGCAAGCTCTTCTGGAGTTTAAAGGTTCTTTGTCTTATCTGACACTTCAACAGGGCGAATCATTTAGTGAATTAAAGAACGCATGCATTTCCCTTGCAGATTACTTCTAAGTAATGAAGTTAGTGTTTGGGCAAAACAATCAGCTTTACTTAATGGTGCTTTGAAACGAAGTCTCTAAGAAGAAGCTGAGTGATTTCTGCATGACTGCATTCCATGTCATCATCTGGTATGAAAAATGCATTATACTCTCACTTCCTTCCTCTCTAAGCAAACTGAATTTCCAACACCTGTGATTTGAATAAACTGTACACAGACTCCTATAAAAGAATTCAACTGCAAAAAGATTATGGATTTTAAGAATTGCATTTTGAAGTCTGATATACCCACTTTACTCAAAGGGGGCATGTGAGGCCAGCAAGCTGTAGGAAAGAAGTGTCTCTGTTCATGTAACACAAGTAACATAGTGAGTAGAAATGCTGCCTTGTGAAGCAAGGCAATGAACCAGAGAGGCAAAGAAAGTGGTGCTAGGCAGGGCTAGCATCTTTCCCCAGCTGGAAGGAAGGCTGGTTGGGATATGTGGTGACAGCTTTGCTGTTGTTCTTATCCCAGGCTGGCAGTAGCTAAGCAGTTGTCTGCTCCAAGAGGGGGACCTATGGGTCACTCCTTTCAATCATGAAGACAAAGCACTTGAAGTGCCTGCTTGGTTTGACCTTGAGCTGCCTGGTCTCTGGGTACTCTGTCACTCTCATACTAACTCACTTTTGCTCTCTTGTTTTTCTTGTCTGTCACAAAAAATTTTTCTAATATACATTTTTGGGTGTGCACTAAACCACATATCATTAAGCTAACTTTTACCAAGCTATCAATATTGTACCTTTCTTGATTTGAGTTATTAGTCTTTTCAAGATTGGATATTTTAGCTATCAGAGTGCCAAATTTTTTGGAATGCTTAGTGCTCTGGTCTTTTTCATCATTGTGTTGTGTCTGGCCATCTGATCACCTCTAAGATTGCTTTTTTGTTATGCTTTTTGATTTGTACAATAATTAATGGTAATGATATGTATGAATCTCAGAGTGTTTTGAAAACTTGAAATCATTATCTTCTATCAGTGAGGAAAGAATTGATGGCTTGGTGTTACAGAACAATAAGCTAAGTCTTTAATTATCAATTGATTAAAATTAACATGCCCTTAACACCAATAAAAGTGCTGACTGGATTGTGTTAAAAAGTCTAGTAATCTGAATTGTGTATAAATTATGGGAAGAGTGTGAAAGTGGTTTTAGTGATTTTTAACAACTATACTGGCATCTAACACTTTTCATTAAAGAGATTTTCTGCTTTCTGGCAGTCTTCATTTTTCACATTAGTATTTTAAACAAGAATCTCCAAAGTGCACACAGAAATATTACTCTGTAGAACAGATTGCTTAAATCAATTAAATTAATTAATCAAATTAAAGGTCATTTCAAGGTATGTTTTCTTCATTTTTGCTGCTTTCAATATCAATACATATTCACAATAGTAGTACCTGGTTCAACAATATAACTAAATTCCAGAATATATGCTACCCATACTATTGTAATTCCTACTATGAAAATTTGATTTCTTAAATCCCAGACTTGAATGGTTAGTGCTTTTTTTTTTTTAAAGTAGGTTTTCTCATATCTCATTGCTTGCATTATGATATTTTGACACATTGTACATGGTTATCTCACCCAGTGAACTTTAGGAAGAATGGCACATCTTTCTGATCTCCTTCTGTACTTGCCAACAATTATTCCTGCATACCCTGTAATTCCTTTGCTGCACAGATCCAGTCAAGTTTCAGAAACCAAAGGTCTTGTGACCTCAGGTTCTTGTCATGATCAAAACAGGCAATATATCTGAAATAATAGCAACAGGACTGTATTCCCTTCAAATTTGAGTAGATGGTGCTTGTTTTAAGATAAGAATACTTTAAAGAAGTGTGGAAAGAAGCAGTTCTTTTCTGTGCATGGACCAATCTTGTAGTTGGAACTCATGCTAGAATCAAGGGTTTATACAGTGTTTCTTTGGAGGGATGCAGTGTTTTAAAATGAAGAGGACAATTCTGGCAACAACAAATCAGTCAGTCTTGCTTTGATAGCCAGCAGGACACCAGAACAAACTGTAGTAAAAGTATTTATAACTACTTAGCAGACTATGAGGCAATAAATAAATCAATGAGCAATTCAACTAACTGGCCAACCAATCAGCAAGATCTGATTTGGCAAGCATTTCACAAGACAGGATCATGATTAAACATGATCTTCACAAAGGGGAGGAATAATTAGAAGTCAACCGTGGGTCAGAGAACAAAAAAACAATTAGTAGTACAAGACTGATGGAGAAAAGCAAAACTTGTTTTTTCATGTTTTGCTAAGAATCTGTTTTAAAAGGTGAGCAATTTTATGAGCCAAGATGGTTCTTGGAAAGCCTTGCTTGGCTACTGCTTCCTGGAATTGCGACCTCTGCAGTTGGAAAGGATCTTTAGACTAGTGGTGGGAATATGAGCCTTGGGGAAACAATTTGCAAAGAATAATGGAAGGAATTAGATATTTTTAGTATCTAGGAAATAGGAGACTAAATAAAAAGTGGGAGATGTAACAGTGTGCAGAAATTCATAATGAATAGGGGGGTTGATGTATCTCTTCTGTTGACAGAACAAGAAGTAGCTGTCTTCCAGAAAGATATAGCTGAGGTCAAACCTGTAAGAGTTATGAACTTCTTCAGAGGGTTATGGAGTTTCCTTCCTAGGCAAACATCTGTCAGGGATACTTAAGGTTTATTTAATCTTGTCAGAGTGTGTTGGGATCTATTCCTACAAGTTTGGCACCTCTTTGTCTGTATGTTGCTGAAAAAGTTGCCAATTTCATGGAGAGAAGAGTACCAGCACTGTAATTCCATCAGATCTTGTAGCTAGTGGGGGGTGACTCTGAGAACTGGATGAACATCTGTCTGGCTAATTTCTATTAAGAAAGAGCAGGTTCAGAGTTTGCCTTTATTTTTGTGTGAAATACCATATGCAGTTTTAAAAGGATGTTCATTCATGCTGTTTTGACCTTATCGTGTGTGATTACCAGATTCTCTTTTTTTTCTTGTTCCTTTCCAAGTTTCTCTGAATTACTCCAGTTAAGTGGAATAAAGACAGATTTAGGCTGAAGGATCCTGAGCAGAAGGAACAGTCTTATCCATCAGATAAAAACATTCCTTGTAAACTATGAACACTATCATTAAGTTGAAGTAAGTCTTCATTTAATTATATGCTCAGGAAAAGCAAATGCAGATTGTCTTTCCAGAAGCAGATACTTCCCTGTTGAGAGGGAAGATCACATCTTGTACATTCAATTCTGATTCACAAAAGATTTTGACTATTTGTCTTTAGCTGCCATTTTCAAAACCAAAGTTCTAGCTCAACATGACGGATGAACAAGGGCTCCCATGTTTTTATCTGAGGTTTCCTCATAGGAGTCTGGGTGTATGTTCAACCTGTGTTGCATGAGGATAGGCACACTCATGCTATGTATGATATGTTCTGAGTCTGCTGGATTTTGTGCTCTGACCAGAGGTACAGGATCACCAAATCCTGCACATCTGCAACTACAGTGCTAATTATGTAAGCACTATGTGGCAACTAAAAAACATAACCTAAATTAACCTAATTTAACTTAGTTATTTAGGTTATAACCTAGTGATTGAGTTTATCTAGTAAGTCACAGACACTCTTTTGGACATAACCCAAGTACTGATATTAGAGACAGAGGCAATGGGTGTACAGACAGGTATCCTGTACTGGTATATCTTTATTAGCATGTTTTATTATTTTTTTTATGTAGTCATAGTTTTGTCTTCTTAGGACACTGTAAATCCAGGCCTGTAAGTTATTTATGAAACACATGTATGGTAGAAGCTAACCAAACAACACCCAGTGACATTCTTTGCACAAAAAAACCCCCAAGATTGTAAACTGATCTACATGGAAGTGAATGTTTTCCCCTTTAGCCAATATGAGCTGCACTATTGAGTGTTTTTCTGCTGTGATATGGTAAGATTATGTTCAGAAGTCTTTGCTTGTGAACAGACATAAATGGATATTTCTGACTATTATAATTAGCAGTTTCCAGCATCCACTATACTAACTTGTGATCTCCAACTATTTGAAAATATGTGCGTATCTTTAGCAAAACTCTTTCAACTTCCCTGCAACTTTGAGATGATTCTCAGTCAGTTTCAAATAGAAAATACCAAAACAGACTTTGCTGTCATTAATTAACATAAATAAGTGTACATGGCTCCAGGATAAAAAGAGTTTTTCCTGTTTATTTGTCAAGTTAAAAACAATGGATTGGGAGCATAAGCAAAGAATAAGGGTTTTAAAAATAATGAGATAGATGTCCTAGATTGGTGAAGTGTGAGAATTTTTTGCATTAAAAAACTCCTTTCATTTCTTCAAACACATATGGTAGAATGCACAGACAGTGCTTTAAATTCCTTTCTTTAGCAGTTGCAAATGTTCCTGAAAAAAATTAATCAAGTAGTTTAACAGTGCATAGCTTTCAAATGATGATTTTTGTGTAAGACAGAATTAAATTAAGCTTTCCAGGTTTCATGCTGCAGTGTAGACTTCATTATTCCAAACAGGAAGGCATGAAGATCCAACTGAAGCACAGACTAAAATGTATTAAAGAGAGAGAATTTGACTCCCAGCATTGAATTTGGGATTGGTATGTGCAGGAGTGAGGGGCCTTCTTCCTGTTTATTATAAGCAATAAATAAATATTGGCAATGTAAAATGATCATGTAGTTGCTAACTTTGAGCGTAGGTCATGCCAACATTCCTGAACCTATGTTTGTCTCTTTTATGGTAGAAATGTGGTTCTAAGAACACAGGCAAAATAACAGTTAATAAATAGGTCCTCTGCACTCAGCTAGACTGGACTCTGGTGCATGAGTCTAAAGCAATAATTATGGCCTCTTGATGATTTCTGCCATTAGCTTGAGTCAAAAAACAAGTACTGGGCAGATTTCCATGAATAAATGATGGATAAGAAGAGGAGGAGACCAGTTAATGTGGCAGCTATAATATCAAGGCTTGGTAATAGGGTGGCAAGATAAAAATTACAGAGGTGTGTTATTAGAAACTGGGACAGGACACAATAGAAACAAAATAAGAGATAATCACCTTAAAAGTTAGAGACAACATTCATTTAAAGGGTCAGTTTAGGGGAAAATATATAATATATTTTTCCAAGCCTACATCTCCTCCATTATTTGACATACAGCTGAATTTTAAAAGCTTCCATTTATTTTCTGAATGGCACCTTTCATACATTTTAATACATCTTTGGTTGCAATGAAAATTAACACATAATTTGAATAATTTAGCTTTAGCACAGATGCCTGTTAATACTGCTTATCATCTGTCCAAATCTTTTTATACAAATAAAATGGTTATTTTAATTGCTGCAGTTCATTAAGTTTGAATGAGACTGAATAAACTACATATTTAAAAATATTGCACAAAATGATGTGAACTTTAAAAATAATATGATGCTCTAATAAGTTTAATATGGCATATACAGATGCCTTGGAGAATCCCTCTATGCAGTAGTTATACAAGACCAATATATACATATACTTGGCTTTTATATTTCTAATTTTCTACACATATATTTCATTTATGTTCTCTTCTAGAAAAAAAGCTGCAACTGTTAAGGCTGTTTGTGCCATTATTAAAAATCTACATTCACGTCAAAAATTTGTTTTAATTCAATCATTGCTAGACTCATTTTTTGTTACTAACTTCATCATATTCAGGCCATATTTTCGAAGATTGTTTCAGAGAAATTCTTAGCTGAATTGTGAAAGAAAGAGAAGTGATATTCAGTCATGGAAGATTTTACAGTTTGGTCTTTATCACCTTTAGTGGGAGACAAAATTCTGGGAGCAGAATTCAACATTTCCAATTGTGAGGATGAGAAAATGTAATATCACCCATATGACTGAAAGCTTTTCACAAATAAAGAAAAATTAAAAAGAAATTTGTTATAGAGATAAGGACCTAACTATGGTATTTTTCTGTATTTGGCATGTGGTACAGAAAATTAACTGGATGCAGATATTTTTTACCATTTTCTGTTGTACATGTTCCCTCCATGGCAGCAGATATTAGAATACTTCTCAAAGTCCTTCCCACAGGTTTCCTTCTTTTTGGTTGAACTCTTCATGCTTCAAACAGTACTTGCAAATGAAAGGCCTGGGGAGATCTCCATCAGTGGCAAGAGCTATGGTAATCAAGTTAAAAGTGAGATAAAAGTATTAAATTGAACATTGCTTGCACTGGAGACACCCATCACCATCTAGAGAGCAACTGTCCATCCCATTTGGGAGACCTGACTTCCCACAGGAACATCAGATATAAGGAGTGCCAAGGAAGCTACAGGTCTCCCTTGAAACTCCTGCCATATCTAAAGCTCAAATGGATCCCAGTTTTTTGATTGTGTTTCATGACTTTGGTGGAGTCTTTTGGTCTACTTGAGCCATAGGCAAGTGAGGTTAGATGAAAATTGCCAGAGAAATCTGGGGAGATGTCTAGTTAACTTCCAAATTTGTTGACTAATCTCACATTTTGCCACAACTTAAAGCCCTCATCCTTTCTTAAAATCCTACTAATCAGCAACCAAATCCTAAACCAATGCATTTCATATAGCAAGATTTATAGTAAAGCTTTTTAGAAATTTTCTTTCTTGAATGCTGTTTTTGAGTGCAAAAACAAATCAGGGGTCAGATCACATTTTAATTAGAGAAGCCTCAAACTGGAAGCCACATTTTTGATTTCCATGGAAGGTGTGTAATTTAGAGCAATCTTTGAATAATACAAAAGGAAGCTTTTCTCTTTGAGCTTGACAGGTTTTGCTAAATGATTAGTTTTCTTCAAGCTGAATTCTGCTCTGAAAATTCAATCAACAATCATGCTGCCTATCGCTGCTTAGAAAACATTTTTCACTTTTTTCCATCTTTTGTCATTCATGTGAAAAACTAATGGAAAAATTACATGCTCATAACCTGAATATGAATGACAATTTGTTGCATACAAAGTAAAGAAATAAAGCACAGCTTTCTTAAAATAAAGCATGAGCAGTCACTTTAGAGGAATAGGATGAGGGGAGCAGTGAATACTGCATGTTTAGAGAAGTTAGACACTAAATGCTTTATTACTTTTGTTCCTAACTCATGAAAGTTTGGATGCAGCTGTTGGCATTGATGAGGGGGTATCCAGCAGGTGAAGCATCTTACCTTATATGACATAAATTAAATCTTTCTTGATCATTATTTGGTAACTCCAAATTAAAAGCTTTGTCTTTTAAAGTATTTAATTTTAATTCCAGAGATGATGTGTGGCAACAGAGATGGTCTTTTAGTGTTACTGTTCTTTCCTTTGCCTGAATCTAGAACTATTTTCAGACTATTTTTTTTCTGAATATGAAGGAAAAAGTGAAAAATGTGCCTCTAGAATGTGTATTAAGTCTGAGCAAACATGAAATTTAAGTCCAAATATACTTTAGGTATTCACAGGTTTAAATGATTTATGTTGGCCTAGTTTGTATTTGGGATGGCTCTTAGGACAGGATGGGATCTTCTCAGATTCATAGCCTTAAATTACAGGGGAAAAAACCTTTTGAGGGTTAATGCAGTGTAGAGCTATGGATATAATAATGGTCTTATAACTAAGAGGTTTTTTCCTTTCAGCTTTTGTACATTTCTAAGTACTCCCTTGTGACAGATCTCTTCAGCAGATATAAAAAGGATCTTAAGGATATTCCAAGAAGGCTTAAACAATTGAGGATAAAACTTTACACCAGGTCTTCTTTTATCCAAATCATTAGTGGCTCCTCCACATGGTAAAAAAATAAGAGTTGTCAAATCATTTAATGTTTTTTTTTCCTGAAACAATTTTTTTCCCTTCTCCAGCAGGTTTTGTGTCAGAGGTTCAAAATCCATTCACATTTAAAAAACAAAATAAAAGGAAAATCTCTTGCTCTTGTTAGTGGAACGAACTTGAATGAGAATTGTCACAAATAAAAGCATATTTCTACAGAGAGTGTCTAGTGACAAAAGAAAATATGAATCTGGTAAGATATTTTTTGTTTTAATTTCAAGTGGTTTTTTTCAGATTGCTTTAATGAAGAATGCATTTCTTGAAGTCCTGGGGCACTGCCTAAAAAACTCCTTGCTTGCTCAACATTTCCTATGCCTTTCTGGTTTGTTACTCTGCTTCATATTGCCCTGGAAACCAAAAAGGAGCTTTTACATTGCTATGGAAACAAATCAATGTAACTTCATTTATATTTTGTTTGTAGCCCACATAGTGTAAAATCCAAAACACATTCCTGCATGGATAGAACATGATGCATAGTTGGGGATTTTGTTGTTTTCTTTTTAATTAAGAGAAATATTAGGTGATGCTGAAACAAGTGTCTGTTTTGTTCTGCTGCAGGGGATGAAGAAACCATTCCCACTTTCTGTCATGTGTTATTTTAATTCACAGGTTTTACAGTCAGTCTTTCAAGGATTGTGACACTAATCTAAGATTAACACTGACTTTGGTTTTGTAAGTTCTTTAACTGGTATTTTACAAAACCTAAATTATATGCTCCTCTAAATGGCAAAAATGTAGTTATGTTTTCCTATAAACATTGGAGAATTACTGTCTTAACCTGACAGCTAGAAGAGCCTTTCAACCCACATTAAACCACAAACCCATACTGCCACTTTCTTTGCTACCATATTGCCTTTCCAGGTTTGATTTTACACTCTTGTTTGACTTATGAGAGGCTCACAAAACCTCTTTTGAGCTTTTCAAAAACCATATTCAAAGTAAAAAGCTTTAATTTTTTTGTTAAACTATGCAAACAATGACTACATATTTTTTCTTTTATATTTTACTTTGGTCATTTTTTCTGGCTGGTCTCTCCATAAAGTACTGAATAAACTATCACTGCTCTATTCTTCTCTGTCTCTACCTTTGTATAACTTCAGAATCTTACAGTAGGACCTGGTTTTGACTTACAGCAAATGTGCTTTAGTGACATTTTGCTTTTGCACAATAGTTTAGGTTTTTTGATTAGTGACTAAGTAGACTTTTGAATGCATGTAGGAAAATACACATGGACAATCTTTTCATTCCTATTTGAGGAACCTTATTGGTATGGGACTATCAAATTAAAGTAGCAATATATGGCTTTATCATGAATATGTAATTTAGCACTTATTTTAATTGGTTTAAAATTTTCACCTACTAAAAGGCTTCAAATGTATAAAAAGTTTGAGTAGTCATAGCATTTAGCACTATGGCTCCATTTCTGCACTTGCATCTATACAGACGGATCCTAGCTCCTCTGTGAAGCTCTACTGACTTGAAAGAACAAAGCAAGCAGTCAGTGGGCATGACATAAATTTCAGGATCTGTTCACAGGAATTAAATGACATATGCAACATACATAAGTTTTTGCATTTCCTCAAGCTAAACTCATATTATCCTGCTTTAAACAAACTGGTTTAAGAGATAATATACAAGGCCAAGTCAGAGGTTAGTGCCAGCCTGAGCTAAGGTAGGATATTTTCTAATCAAATATTTTGCCCATATCAATCTGTTTACATGGAAACTGTTAGGTTTTTGTGGCACTCCTTTTTTCTTACTCTAGAAAAATGCTCATTTGAAAGTGTTTTGACCTCTATACCAAACTTGTTGAAATGAAGCCAAGAGTGAAAGATAAAAAGAATATTGATGGGTATGGACATGAGTATTTAATTACAAGGATCATTCTACTTTTTCCTGTAATAGCTAGGAGCTAATATGAGCTGCATCTGGTAGAAATCTGTACTTTCTCAAAACATTTGAAGAAAGATGGCTGTGTTGGCAGATTTGAGATGTAGGGTCATTTCAGGAGTAAACAGAGTAGCAAGTGGCGGAGCAGATGGTACTTCCTACCCCATTAGTCCTGCTAGAGCCACAAGTCATGAAAGAGGTGAGCACATGTACCAGATAAACCTGTAAAGCATACCTGACCCAGAAAATTCTCCTTTGGAATCACAGGAGGAATTATCCTCAAATTTGGGGAGACAAGGGGCAAAAATCACTGAAAACCCTATAGCAAGGCGGCAGAGACTAAAGTCCATTACCGAAGTCCAGAGACAGTTGCTAAACGTCTCATTGCTCCACTTTGAGCTCCTACCCCCATTTTACATCATCTAATTGCTCTTTTTAATTAATGTTTTCAGAAGGACCACACTTGATCACCCATGGAAAACACAGTTTTTTTGTCTCTGGTATTTTTTGGATCAAGGTTAAAGTGGGTGTAATCCAGCTGAATAAAGAAAGATGAAAATACTCCTCCTAGTCTTCCATTCTATACGTATGTGCTCCTTTCAGAAAAGTGAGTCTCTCTCTTGAAGCTGCTGAACTGCTCACTTGGGCACTTTTCCAGAAGTAGGACTTTTGGTATTTATTCTGAATGCATACTCTTGGAAATGAATGTAAGTTTATGCAACTCAAATCTAATTTAAAATCATAAATTGAAGTGATATTAGTTTAATATTTATAATTCGATCCTACTATTTGGTTTTCCTGTGTGTTTTTTGTTTTCACAGAATTTCATTAACCTTTCAGGTTTATCTTTTGTGTTCTTGCTGCTGGCTGTTAGAGGGAATGGAAAACAATTACTGAAATTATCCTTAACAGAGATCTATGACATCAAATGTCATTTGTTGGTCACAAAAGGACAAGAGCATTTTATTTCCAGTGGTTGTTAAAACTGAAGCACAGCACTCCTGGAAATATAATGCACATCCTCCCAGATACTGAAATTCCTCTAATCAGATGAACTTAATTCCGTGATGGTGAGATGCTTAATGGCATTGACTATTATCAGACAGACAAAGGGAGAGATGGAAAGAAGCCAACCGTACTTTTAGGATTTGCCTTTTTACTTTTTCCTGATCTCTTGATTGCATGCAATTTAACATTCAATCTTGCTTTTCAATTTGTGTTCATTTACTGTGTAGAGTTGTCTATTATGTTTCCATTTGGCACGTGATTCTTCTCTTTCTCTGGGTGGTCTTTATTTACTGGATAGTTTGTTCTGTGATCTTCATCTCATTTATTTTTCTTGTAAAGTGTGATTAGACAATTAGGCCCTATAAAGTCTTTGTTGATATGTTTATATCTGTTGTTTTGTTTTTTTAAACTCTCATTTCTTCCCATCTAAGGATTTGGGGATGGTGAAATGCCTTCTGAAACATCCCTTTTCCTAGGACACAGGATTTCCTGACAGTGTTAACTTCCCTTCTTTAAGTACCTAGGTATGGTGAAGTTCAATTGCTCAGTCAGCTTGTAAAAGGTGTTGATATGAAAGAAAGATGTGATCCTGCCTACTGAGTTTTTCTAGAACTTGCAGGTCTTCCCACGTGGGGTTTTGATTTGGTCTGAGCTTGAGCACAGCCACATCTGGAAAGCACATTGATGGATAAATCCTGTGTGTTACACGTCTGTAAAAATGACCAGAATGTTAAAACTGCCAAAGGTCCTACTGCCTAGAGGAGGTTAGACTAGTAATAAATCCTGCCAGTTGGTTTCCTGCAGGCAAGGAACTTTTATTTCCACCTAAAAGTGAAGAGTGCAAATCTTTATTATTACTTTGTTTAAGATAAGACAAAATGTCAAATGACTGAGCAAATCCATGCAGCCTTCTCATTTGATTGCTGTCAAAGGAGGAGTTTGAAGCATGGCTTTGACACGCATCCAAAGCAATGACTCCCTTCATGGCTTATGTGGAAGGTGGCAATGCAGTGATAAATGTATTTTTTATAATTGAAAGAAAATTTTTCACCTACTTCCACTCTCTGGCTTTCTGTGCAGTGGAAAGGGAAAAAAAAACCCAAGAAATCAGAACATGAAAACTTTGGTGAAAGCTTGACTACCCTGTACTTAGCTATCAAAATATCTGAGAAGCAATTTTAACAGTTGACAGAGAAAACTGTAAAAATTTGAGCAAATATTTAGAAATTGAAACTGCTCTTGCATCCAAAAGAACAGATGCTTCTTTCTTACAGAGGACAGTCTTTACAGGGGTTATTTGAAAGCACTGATACAGTGACATGATATGCAACCCAAAATGAGCAGGAATAACACACACACAAAAATAGAAGGAATAATATGAGAAAAGGACTATACAAGAAATAGATATACTTGAAAATTAAAGCCTAAAAGAGTATAAAACCAATGCTCTTTTCATTGTATAATGCTAAACTTTGCATTAATTATAGCAGAAGTAAGATTTAAGAAGATTTGTGATTTTCAAGGTGACACTACATCTTTAAATGAAAAAAACCAATCTTTTGCAATTACTTTCCTGTGCCTTGTTTCTACACCAACACTAAATTTTTTTGCATTTGAACTTTTGCTTCAGGTCAGGAGTATGTCCTAATTCATGTGGCCTGGCAGAGTAGGGCTCATTTTCAGCACAGCTTGCAGGAGAATTGAACCACTTTGATCACCATTAATAGGAGTCCTACCCCCTATCTCTGCTCAGTGTGTGCTGAAGATTTGCCCCACTGTCAGGACATATTTGCAACACTAATAAAAGCCTTTGAGAAACATGCAATGTTTTATGCAGCCTTGGAGGGCAAAGGTGGGGGTGGGTGGAAGAGGAAAGAAGCAATTTTCTGTTTGTAAAGGTCACATCTGATGTGGTTTTGAACTCTGTGGTTAAACTGTTTGAACTGTTGTAGATAATCAGGTGAGACAACTGTCATGCCCACTAGGGATTCAGCCTGACCCTTGTCTGCTTAGGTTATAGGAACTGTGGGTCTGGCATAACCTCAATTTATTGGAGACCTCATCAATGTCTGTCAGTATCTGAAGGGGGGTGCCAAGAGCATGCAGCCAGGCTCTGCTGGGTGGTGCCAAGCAACAGGACAAGAGGCAATGGGCAGAAACTGATGCACAGGAAGTTCCACCTGAACATGAGGAAGAACTGCTTTAGTGCGCAGTGACTCTGCAGTAGAACAGATTGCCCAGAGAGGCTGTGGAGTCTCCCTCATGGGAGATTTCAAGCACTGCCTGGACACAATCCTGTGCCTTGTGCTCTGGGATAACCCTGCTTGAGCAGGGGAGTTTGGACCCTCTGTGGTTCTTTCCAACCTGATCCATTCTGTGATTTTTTCATGGAAGACCAAGGTAACTTGTATTATATCTTTATATTCACCTCTTTTGACTGTTAGTAAACAAAACCTAGAGAGTCCAGTAGAGTAACTCATCTCCTTTTTATTTTCATAGGGTTCACTGGCTCCCTCTCCATTTCACCTCCTTTATCTTGCATGTTTTTCTATACAGATATCTTGAATGGCATGTTCTCCTCTTCTCTGATTTGTACTCTTATATGGAGAAGTAAAACAAAGGAATTACCTCATTAGCAAACGAATTGCATGATCACTCATGATATTCCTGGTCATTAATTCTATTCCTGTTACCCACCAGACCCAAGGGCTTTGGATGAGTAACAGTGGGGAAGAACCAACATAGAAATTGGATGTTGACCATGACGAGAGAGCTTTGGGCTTTGAAGGTCTCTGAGGAAGGACTCAAGCCATTATGTTTTTGTAAGGAAAGGTGCTGAACTGGCATATTTGGTGGAAAATGAAAAAGTGGACTGTGACACAGAAACATTCCTACAGCACATCTGCCAGAGAAACTAACAGAAGGTGGCAAGATATTGTTATTTTCAAACTAAATGTACCTTTAAATTTGAAAATTTGACCCCCAAGTCCATGTCTTGTCATATGCCACTAAAAAATTTGCTATACCTGAAACATTAATTGTGATTTGTGTGGATTTTTTTAACTTTTTTTTTTTTTCTGAATCACTGAAGCATTATTTTATTCTTATTTCTGTCAGAAATGATTACATTTGTCATATATTTAGTTTGGAGCATTGCCATAATTTTTATTTCATCATGCAAACTCATGTCATAGCTGGACATCTATTATTGTCCCTGATGGCTTGAGGGTTGTATCACACACTATTAGTTTAAAGAATGTGACTTAAGCCTACCTAAAATGGGAAAGGTTAAACTCTGTAATTAATCCACTATATTGGGTGAGTTACACCACACACGAACAGCTACTTGATACTGTGAAGTTCTTTATCTTTTTATCTCCCTCTTTAAAATTGTCATGATGGAGCCTTATTTCATGTAAAAATTTAGGGTCCAAGTGTTAGGTTTTCATTTGTTCACTCCGAGTTTTTCCCCCTTTTTATCTTATTTTGGGGACATCTATAATCTGTGAATGTTTCCTATCTTTCAGTACTTTATGCAGGAACATTTGGCCTTCAGACCTTCACACCAGTGTAGCCCTGGAAGTGCCAATACCTCAAGCTCCTGTGTAAACACAAAGATGTTCATGGATCAGCCTTTCTTATGCTGCATCAGAGAAGCTATTCTAGTCCCAGATTATTCCCCAGCCAGCACAGCTGAAAAAAATAAAAGGTGACAGTTGTTACAGTGAGATATTTTTGCTGAAGAGATATAGATGTTTATGGACTAGTGAAACAATAGATGTTTATAGGTACAGCAGCTTTTATAAAAGCTGAACTACTTTATACCAGCAGGTGTGTTGCCACACATTAGAAGAAACTTTTCAACATTTTTTTCAAATTAGTTTAGTTCTGCTCAGCTGTTGAGTGAAAAGAGAAGCCAATGAAGATCAAGAAAGGTTAAATAACCCAAAGCCAAAACACAGTCTTGCTCTCCAGATGTTGCCATCTGGTCTCCAAGATTCTTTTTACTTATTCATTTCTTTTAAAATCCCTCCTCAAATCCCCTCTCTTTCAACCTGACTGCAGAGTTCCAAGTGGGACAGAGTAGGCAGTGGGCTTTTGTTTTGCTTGGAAAACATTCACACTATCACTTCTTTGAAGAAATGGCTGTGATGTGACTGACAGTTTTCAGGTTTTTTTTCCCAGCATTTGTTTGATAGCAGCCTCCAGTGGCTGCAGCTGAGAGTAGAGGCTTGCTGCAGTCAGGGTCAGCCTGCAGGAACCTGGCAAGACCTTGGAGCCCCTGCCTCAGCTGCAGGAGGTGACACCACGGGGTGGTTCTCCTCTGCACACTGACAGGCCCAGCCCAAGGATCTTTGCATGGGGGTGCATCTTGCCATGGTGCCCATGACTGCTCACGTTGCTGCATTGTGCAGAGCTCCTGCTCTCAGCCATGGGCTGAGTGGAATGCCTGCTCTTCCTCTTCTCGCTGCCTGTCTGGTCCTGACGTGAAGCATCTCTCAAGTACTCCTCAAGTCTCACAGACCTACCTAATCTACAAGCTGAGAGGGGATCTGACACTGCTGCATGCCACAGAGTACCAGAACTCTTTCCCTACACTCATTGACAACACCACGCCAAGCTTAATAGCAACTGGTTTTTTTTTCCTGTGATTTTTTTTCCCTCACATTTCTTTCAATTACTCTGTGCTTACACATGGTAAATGAAAACTGCTGTATGCAGAGATTTTTGTTTTGCTATCAGTTAAACTCATGCAGCCTGGCTGGCTTTTGAAATAAGCCAGAAGTGGTGGCAGTGATTAGCTTTCTGTTGGAAAATTTTCCCTTCCCTCAGGGAAGTGTGCAGGGAAATATGTTGGTATGCAGCCACAAGTTCACCATGTAACTCATCATTGCAAGTCAGTGCTTGCTGCCTCTGCTCACAGCCTTTTACCAAGGTGGTTCAGTATGATCCTACCTGGATCTGCCCCTGAAACCACTTTACCTTCAGGACACAAAGACCAGATCACAGTCAGCCCTGTCTTTAAGGCGTCTAATGTCTCCAGATCCTGAACATGAAGGACCTGAAATACCAGTTTGCAGATGGACATTCTTCAAGTGGGAGCAGCTGTGAAATGGGCACAAGCTGCAAATTCTGATGAGAAGTGTGAAAGCCAAGTTTTTCTCAGACACTTTAGTGAGTCTTTGAGGAGTGGTACTGTAGTTTGTCAGCTGTCACGCTAAAAATGCCCAACCACCAGAGATTTTTGCCAGCAATGTAGACAATCTTCCCTCTTATTTTGTTTTTATGAAGGAAGACAATGTTTATGTCTTGACTTTCTTTCCCATTCTATTGCAGCAGAGAACAACAATACTGCAGCCCAGTTACTGTTCAATTTGACTAGTGCTAGGAGAAAGGCATTAGCATTGCAGAGTAAAAATCTGCCAGTTTCCCAACTTTCTGTGCCTGCATGTTCCATTAACGATCCAAATAGTTAAAGATCCATGAAAACTGGATCTTGTACTGCTTTGGGGCAAAACAAGACTAGCAGAGCTGTTTGAAGGTGATGGGATATCTCTCTGCCAGTGGAATGGGAGCAGAAGGATGGCTTTAGGGCCCATGTGAAACCCATTGCACTAAGTAGAAATTTTTGTTTCCAGCAAGGGCATTTAATCATGTCTGAAATGCCTGTCTAAAGGGATCTGTAGTCCTGAAATTATCTCTGTAAATTCCTGCAATAATAGAAATGGCTCCTATCCAGAAATGTAGGCCCCTGTAATATAAATCACAAACCACTATGGAACAGCAGTTAATCTACCAACAAACCTGACTTGTTTCAAAAGAGGCAACACAAGCCCATTCTGTCTTCACAGAGCCCCAAACACTTTCCAACTTGGCTGTTTGCATCATTATTCAACAAGAGAGAATAAAATTGTGTCTCACATAGCACTAAACCTTTCTATGCTTTGACATAGGAAAAGATTCACCCTAGATTTTGTCCTGTACTACACAGTAATTGTTCTCTGTGGCAACAGCACCTAGGTGTTACCATGACACGAATTATTGCATGAGGGGAGGATCAAATATCTTAGTTAAACTCAGTAGATTAATTCAATCAAATTTCAGCCTTTCAGAAAGTCAAAGGACTACTTCAGTTTGATTCTCCAAAAGTATAACCTGGCTCCAGACATTCACAACTTGCCCATTGGATTTAAAAAGTGAAGAGTTCTCTGGACCAGTTATGTGCAGCATTTCATCAGACAACAGGACCCCAGAAAAAAGAAGGAAGGGCTAAACTCCCACAAGTTTTTCCATCATGATTTGATACAAGCTGCCAAAAATGATTTATTTCAGAATGTGTGAAGTTCGCTTTTGGCCTGAGAGATGTTGGTTTTCATAATGTCACCGTGGAAACTGTTGACAACTGGCAGAAAGTGATCCACTTATCCCACAAGATTCATCAAAAAGCAGTGCAACACACAGTCTGGGCTATTCATGGTTGGCATTCAACAAGACTAATTTCTAGGTGTTATGAACACCAGTTAGCCCTTGTGTTGCAGCTTTTAACAGTCAGGGTAGTAAACAATTATACAAATCTCATTAAAAATGAAATGTATGATATCTATGCAGACAAGATCACTTGTAATTGTGAACAAACTGAAAAAATATCTCTAATAGAGATAAAGCCTGATAAAGGCATTATGACATTTTACACTAAAACATCATCATTCATTGCACTAAGATTAAAGTGTTGTTACATGTTGTTAAATATTGAACACAGCTATCAGCTGAATTTATAAAAAGAGACTCTCATTTTTTCCTAGGTTAAAGATGGCTGATCTCAGGAAACAGAAGCTATAATTGTAACCTCTTCATTTATTTGTTTAATAATTTTCACAAATAAATGATGAAAATTCATTTTGATGAAACAGTCATTTCAGCACATCCCTGGAGTGGTAAATATGAAAACCATCAGTTCATCAGTTTAGCTGAGCCACCATTGATGTTGCATCAAAGTTGTTTCTAAGTGGGTGATAGCAGAACGCTCGCAGCAACAGGAGTAGTTTAAACGTAATTGCTGCCAAACATTTTAAGACAACATGATTACCTGAGCAGTCAAATGCATGGTGAAAGACACCCATAGTATGCAGGAGGTATGACCCAGCAATGCTCTTGCATGCCCTAAACAATATCCCCTGCAAAGAAGGATTTAAATACACCTTGGAAACTGTTTCCTCTCAAAATTCTAGACTTCAAGCAAGTCCTTCACACTCTTTTAGCACATCACTTTTGAAAACTGGCAAATGTTATCTTGTTTTAGTTTTGTTAAATTAAAAGATAACTGAAAACCATGACTAACTTCTTTGTATATTTTTATCTACTAATAATAACTGAATTCAAATTAATTTTTCTTTTTTGATCAAAATACATAGCTTTTACCACAAGTAACTCACAAACCTTATTTTTAGGAAAAAAACCACAACAAACCCCCCCCCCCCAAAAAAAAAAAAAAAAAAAAAAAGCAAACAAAAAGCAACTCCCAAAAACTTTTGATCGTGTCAAGTATTTTTTAGTAATACACTTCATCTGATCAAGAATCTACTTATTTCAATTTGACAATCTTTATTTCCAGGGGAGAATTAGTGGTGCTCCCTACACACTAGAAATTAATTGGAAGTTCACCTAGATTAAATGTTTCCATGCAGTTCACCACAATAATAAAAGCAACAGGAGAGGGTAATAGTTCTCAAGTTTTCTGTTTGTTGGAGCTTGAGTTAAGCAGTGGTTAAATGCAAGCATGACAGGCAAAGATCAGTGGTTGTATGGCTACTTAAACTGCCACTCTGATAGGACCCACGTCCTGTTTTGCTGTCTGGAAAGTATTAAAGAAATAAAAGCAGATATGAAGACGTTCTTCAACATATGGCAGCATTTTTTCTCCAAACCACATTCCAGGGTCGACACTCTCAATGTGAAAAGCATTTATATGCTTCTTCTTACCACCAGCTCATCTGTCTTTTAACCCTCTGGGGAATTAAATGAAAAATTCCTGTTACAGGAAGGTTAAGGGTGAGCTTTTGTAGTATAAAAGGCAGGAAATTCAGAGTTAAGAGTCTATTGTAACTTTGTAATAAGTTCCTTCACTATGACCCAACGAAGGTCAGCAAGGTACCTAAGCACAAGGTAGCCTTTAATCTTAAACTTGGGTGCCTTGCTTAATCACACTGCTGAAACAGGACCTGTACGATCCCTCTTGATCTATTATCATCTTTCGAGAAACACCAGGAAAATGCTTATCCTGAAATATGTTTCACAGGGACTTGTGAGACTGTGTTGCTATTAACCACAGGTTACAGAAGTCTGTTGGGTGTTGCTAGCTCTTATCTGGTGATATTGATAATTGCTGTCACCTAGACATCTGCTAGGACATAGACACAAGAATTTAACTGACAGAGAAATCCCAGTAAAAAGTGAGTAGAAAAAACTGAAATATTGTTGAATGGGGAGATTTGTCTTTCAGAGACTTGTGGTTGAAAGTAGTCACATTTTATTGCAAGAATATAACATATCTGCGAACATCACCTCTTAACATTGGCACAATTACAGCAAAGACTTGAAAGGTAGAAAAAACTTGCCAGATATCTAGAAGTTTTTCATCAGTTTCCAAATGGAAAAGTGACCAATGGGGCCCTGGAAAAATGTATTTGTGATCTTCACTGATAGAGTATACCACTGAAGAATCATAATTTCACTGAAACAAACCATTTTGTTTCGGTGATGGTTCTACATATTTATTGTAAATGTTTAAGAGCTTTTTGGCAGGAAAATTCCCTCTTTTTTAAAGGGAAAAAATCTACTTTCATATTCCCTCCCTCTACCTCTTTTATGAAGTGGGAAAAGCTAAAGAAAAGTACAGTTATTGTTTCTTCCTCAGCAGAGTCAATCAGTATCCTGGGCACCATGGGCTGTATCCTTTAACAAATAACATATCAGGTATGTCTTGGGTGAAATTCAGGATTTTAACAAGGAACGTGCACAGAGGCCTATTTCATTCATCAAGGAAGAAAAATGTCAACAGCAAAGCAATCACTTTCTCCAAATAGCCAACATTTCTCTAGCAAACTATTAGATCTTTTAAGGTCTCAGATTATGGTTTCTCCTGGACCTGTTCAGCATCAGCTTGGTGTATTCCTGGCGGCTGGTAATTTCTTTGTCTCTTACAGCACTGGAGGCACATGCTGCCCCAAACACAAATCCCTTTGCTCCCCAGGGAAGGCACTTTCACAGATTTCTCTTCAGAAACAAGTGAGAAACCCATGGCAAATTCAAGAGCTGACATTTTCTCTAGTGATACTTCTCTGTGACTGGAGAGTTTTTGAATCTTCCATTGCTGTGGGCTCTGGTTTTCAACCATATCAAGGTAATTAAGAAAAAAATGTCATTACAACAATGATAAACTACTAGAAGTCATATTCTTTCACTGCAATAACACACAAGAAAAGCTTCTCTTTAAGTTGTAATACTTATTTCACTCCATCCTTACTAGTGTGGATTTGTGAAAGCTAAAAAGATTTGCCCACAAAAAAAACCAAACCAAAACCAACCAACCAAACAAAAAAACCCCACCAAAAAACCAAAAAAAAGGTAACATGACCTATTTGTCCTAGAATATTTAGAGAAAAGCAGTAGATTTTCAATTTCATATAAAAAACCAAACAATAGCAACACACAACCAAAAATCCCCAACCCAAAACTTTTGAATGTTACTAGACAACTTATTAAGTTTTATTCCCTTAAAATTTTAAAAGTTCCATTTGTGTTTTTTTGACACATGCTAATTTGAGTGACACTTTAAACATTCTTCTACTTCTGACAAACTTCACACAAACAGGTGAAATATCATTGTATTACATTTCAAACCCAAGTGATCTAGAAAAAATATTTATAATATTTCTGCTTTTAAAATGTAGGTTAATACAAGTATAAAAAAGAAAAACACAGAAAAAGTCAGACCAAATAAATAAATAAGGTTTTTTTTTTTAAATAATGGATTCTTCTGGAAGTAGCTTCAAAAAATTCCTAGAAAGTATTATTTTTTCTCCAAATCTAGAAATCAACTAGCTTTTTAGTTAGAGAATAATTTCAAAGTGTGCTTAGATTTAGGGGTGATTTAGAGAAAAGACTGCAGGCCTGTGGCCATTCAGCTGTCAAACCAAAAAATATATCCCTTTAGGAAAAGATTTTTTAATTTAAATATACTTTGCCCCCCAATCCATTGCCTTATATTGATTTTTTTTTCAGACAGAAAATACAAATATCTATGTGGACAGGTTCCAAAGAGGTCTGAGAAGGAAAACCCTTATTTGAACAATCCTGAAGGATAAATTTTAGCTGAATCTCTTACATTTGACACCTCTGCTGGATAAGCCCTTGATACAACACAGGATGTTTTGTCTCAGAGCACGCAGTGTGCATGGGTGCATGATACATATGTTGATATGAAGACTTCTCAGACCATATCATACCAGCTTTGAAGAGTAATTAGAAGTTCACTCTCCTAGAAAACCCATAATATTGATTTTTATTGCTTGTTAGTCATTATGACTTTTTACAATACAAGGTTTGCAAAAGATAGTCAATACAAAGCTGACAAAGAAAATACCTTTTCCATTTATGTTGGTATTTCCATAATTTCTGAAACTCACAAAAACCCAAGCTGCTGTTTTCTCAGGTTAGCGAGTCTATGACATTGGAATTGAGAGTTCCTCTGTTAGCAGGCCATTAGCAATTCTCCTGCTCTTAATTTGCACCGTTAACTTAGAGCTCTGTCTCTAACCTCGAGTTTAATTAGTAGATAGAGTCTGTTAGAGCTTATAAAGCAATCACTGGAAAACTAAGGCTGCTGCAATCTCTGAAACAATGAGATGACAGAGGTAGTTGAGAAGTGCAGAAAGGAGTTTCAGCTGTTCCCAAATAAACCAGCTCCTGAACACCATTGCAAAACAGTGCAAAGGGTTCTCAGCTATGTTTCCCTAGCTGTAAACAAAGCAAAGCTCTCATCATGCACTATCCTCTACTTACTCCTCTTCACCACACACAAGAGGTCTCTTAAAACTCCATGGGACCTACAAAAGCAGATAACTCAGAGTCTCTGTGGAATATCAAAAGATGACTTTGCTCGTTGAAAGAGTTTTCTAACAAACTGAGGAGTCAGTGAGCCTCAGAGAACACTAATTTGGACACTGAGTTTAAATGCATAAAACCACATAGACACAGAGATTATTTCAAGTGGAAGGGATCTATGAATACTGTGAAGCCCAAGAGCCTGAAAAGGTTATGCCAAGCAGAAGACCTGAATTCTGAGGATGCATGGACAATGTAAGACCAAGGGACAGCAGCAAGACTTGCTGTTCTGTCTATGAGCTGAAACCATCTAGAAGATCAGCAGCTGAAGCATCTTAGTAGTATAGGAGTAGTAGACATCATCACCTCCTTGTTCAGAAGTTCCTATTAAAAATGCAAGTTTTCTGCCTCATTAAGAAACAAACAAACAAAAAAAACCCCAAAACAAAACCCAAACGAGCATTTAGTTTAGTGAGAAAGTGAGCTGAAATATGGCACATCTAACTGTGTTGTGTTATGCTTTTCATGATCTCTAACACTATTTACACTCTTGATTAACAATTTGGAAAAGAACAAGTGGATGTATTGGTTAATAACAGGCACCTGAGTGTTAACTAAGTTGCAATTAAACCCTAAGGTCTTGTTTGAGCATTTTAGTAGGTCTGCAACTTTATCTTTTTGTGGATGCCAGAATAAAAAACTTTCAGCAGACCTTTTTAGTGTTTATCTTCATTAAGTGTCCTCAGCAGCTTTTAGATAGATCTTCATGAACTGTAAACTATGACTTTCTTAATTGGTTTTTAATAGCTTTCTGAAAAAAGAATGCAGAAATCTCAAATGCAAAGGGGTTTAGAAATGTTGCATTCTAAAGGCAACAATGTGTATTTCCTGATGTTGCAAAAGCTCCAGCATTGCATGGCAGATAGCTAGAGTACAAGAAAAGGAGCTTATCATTCCACTTGCTTTCCTGCTAAATTTCCTTGCTTTCCTCCTGTTCAAGCCTTGATTAAAAATAAATCTGACTCTGATGAGGCAGAGCAATTTTCTGGTGCACACCTAAGTCATCACCAAACACAAAGCTTTCTTCATTGACTTTGATATTCAGCAGGGTACAAAAAACCTACCAGAAATTCCATAGACTGCTGAGATGATTAACACATTTATATCAGCATCCATACTTTTGGATGTCATGAAGCTCTGCCAGTGGAATTGTGTTTGTGTGAATTAATTAATTTTACTTCTTTGTGAAGAAATACACAGCACAATTGATTCTTCTTTATCTATTTCTTCCTTAACATAGTGCTTTGCTCTATGTGATTTTCAATGCTATGGTGTCAAAACTATTTTCTGAGAAAGCATTGCTTTCTATGGAATTCCTTTTCTTGGACCATGCAGGGGAGTTTGTCAAAAAGACTCTTCCTCATTTACTGGGGAAGTGTGGAGGGATGACTTGGTTATAAGACAGTCTATGAAATGGACTGGGGCATCTGGAGCAGCAGTAGGAGTCTGATGCAATGTCTTCCTGTAGTGCCTCCCCCGCCCTGTGATCATAGAATAGTTTGTGTTGGAAGGGACCTTAAAGATCATCTGGTTCCACCCTCCCTGCAGAGACTCTTTCCACTAGACTAGATTGCTCAAAGCCTCATCCAACCTGGCCTCCAATGCTTCCAAGGATGGGGCATCCTCACCTTTTGTGGGCAACCTGTTCAAGTGCCTTACCACTCCCACAGCAAGGCATTACTTCCTAATATTTAATCTAAACCTACTCTCTTAGTTTTAAACCTTTCCTCCTTTGTCCTGTCACTTCATGCTTTTGTACAAAGTTGTTCTCCAGCTATCTTGTGGGCTCCCTTCAAGTACAAGGCTGTGAACAAGTCACCCCTAAGCCATTTGTTTTACAGGTGGAACAAACACAATTGTCTTAGCCTTTCCTAGGAGGAGAGCTGCTCTGTACCTCTAAAAACCTTGGTGTCCATCCTCTGGACCCACTCCCTCAGGTCCCTGTCCTTCCTGTGCTGGGACCCCAGAGCTGGATGCAGCCCTGCAGGTGGGGTCTCAGCAGAGCAGAGGGGCGGAATCCCCTCCCTGGCCCTGCTGCCCACGCTGCTTTGGATGCAGCCCAGGACACGTTTGGCTGTCTGGGCTGGGAGTGCCCATGGCTAGGTCATGTCCAGGCCCTCATCCACAGCACGCCCAAGTCCTTTTGGGAGGACTGCTCTGATCTGTTCATCCCCCAGCATGGACTGATACAGGAGTTTCCCCAACACAAGTGCAGCACCTTGCACTTGGCGTTATTAAACCTCATGAGATTTCCATGGGACAACATCTCTAGCTTGTCCAGGTCCCTCTGGATGGCATCCCCTTCTTCAGGTGTGTAAGGTCCCAAAAAACTTGCCTATCAAGGCTTTTAAAAGGGCTTATGCTTGTTTTTGTATTCTGAGTTAGACACACAGGACAAACACCAACAAGATATTCTCAAAAAGGTGAAAACAATAGGAAAATACTGGCAACTTCAGAAAATCAGAGAACTTTGGTAAAAGGTTTAGTGCAACATTCAATCAATGTAAAACACTTTTTAAAGCATTTTCTTATCCCATTGAATGCAGCAAATTCTAAGCCCATCCAATTTTAAGTTACTCAAAAATTTTGAGACGAGATAATTAGAAGAAAAAGAAAGACAAGATATAGAGAAGGACACACATA
Organism: Prinia subflava; assembly: GCF_021018805.1. Classification (NCBI taxonomy): domain Eukaryota; kingdom Metazoa; phylum Chordata; class Aves; order Passeriformes; family Cisticolidae; genus Prinia; species Prinia subflava. The sequence goes on from NC_086248.1 coordinate 46,971,233, forward strand.
GATACCAACTCTAGGCTTCCAGGAGGGTTCAGCTGATAGAATTCCCCCAAGAAGGGAGGATCAACACATATACTTGCCTCATGTTCAGCCTTAAATAGCCCTTGGCCTTCCTGGGGGGGGTGTCCCCCAGGTGGGATTTCCGGTCATTTGGCCAATTAGGAGCTGAGTTAGGGGCTCCAGGGACAGGTGTGGACCATTTGCCTCCAATGTGCCAGTGATTGGCAGCCAGTGCCAGGCCAGGCTCTAGAGGTGAGGGGTATAGAGAAGGGAAGGATTTTCCTGTCCCACCACGGAAGAGCCAACCTGCCCCTTCCTCTCCTCACGTGCACTCAGAAGTTCTTGAGACATCAGCCTCTGCAGTCTCTCACACAGGTGTGTCAGTTGCACAACACAGCTTGGTGTCATCAGCAAGTGTGAGGAGAGTGCACTCCATCCCTTCCTCCATATCATTTATGAAGACACCAAATCACACTGGTCCCAGTGCAGACCCCTGAAGGGCCACCACTTGTCACTGACGTTCATCATGATTCTGAGGCATTGAGCACTCCCCTCTGGATACTGCCATCCAACCATTTTCTTTTATGTGACCCAGAATACAAAGAGGAGCCCTGACTACTGCCCTATCAGTTTAGACAGGTCACACTGCTCAAGCATGCAGACAGCAGTTAGCAGAGGGTTGATTCAAAGAGGTCTAAGCTTTAATTCCAAAAGGAGGCTTTTCAGTGACCCAGCCTGCCCTCCCCATCAATACTCTTCATTTAAATCTGCATTCTTGTAGGCAGAGGTTTTCTCTCAATGCCAGTACCTTTCAGTGTTCCCACTGCACACAAAAATACAAGCTTCGACACAAAATGAATCTTTAGTTGATGTGACTGTTCCTCCATTCTCTTGCTCCCATGACATATTTCTGTGTGCTTTGCAGTGAGCTACAGCAGAGACCGCATGTGTTGATGTACCCACAGGTTCAAATGAGGTTCATTTCTTATCTGTTTTATTTGAGGAAAAGAAAAGTTTCAAAGGTTTCACCTGGCACAGAGTTTTTAATAAGATAGCAAAACTGGTGCTCTCTGTGTCTTAAGCAGAATTCTCTTGACATCAGCAGTTGCTCCCCTGGTAGATCTTTTATGTTTTTATAATATATGGAAATCATTTACTGTATGAAAGGTTGTTTATGACCAAGGAATTTACTATAATGCGGCAACTGGTTGCTGAATGTTCTGATGTTACTTCAGGGACTGAGTTTATTTGTTAAAGCAAAAATCAAAACCCACCCCCAAAAGACCTTACATAACAATATGTCACCTAAGAGGTCCATCACCCCCGTTCCATTTCTTGTCTTTCCGCAGGCATAGGCTAAACTAGATAAGCTCTAGGTATTTTATCTTGCACACATTTGTGCAGAGGAAGAGTGAGGAATACATCAGGAGCCAGCAGCATTTTACCTTCTGCCTACTTTCCTTGTTCAAACTGGAAATATATGCAGTCCAGTTTAGCACATACTAACTCCACAAAAAGCTAAAATGACAAGTTGTGTGGAATTTATTGCTCAGTATGCATGTTTTCGATACAGTAAATAACATATTGACTTTGGGGTTTTAAAAATATGATTGCAAGTTTGGATGTTCAACAGTGATATCTTCCAGGTGGCTTGGATAAAGACTGGCTCAAGTCATCCCCTAAGGATATTTTGTTTTGAAAATGTTTATACTCTACTGCTGAATACTGATGCTAAAATATACCTCATGTTTTTTTAGGTTATTTCTTACTTATTGTCAGAAATGGGTGGTTGTTATAGATAAAGGTTGTCAGTTTTTGATTTTCTATGTGAATAACATTAGTATTAGATGCTTAGCAAAAATACTCTGCTCCATTTTCTCTGAATATTTAGAGGAATAAATGGTTCTGTACTGTATATTGATGCATCTGTATTAAGTGATATGAAGAATATCCCTGTCAGAAAAAAAATCTGGTAGTATTATTCTGTTTTTGTGTCCATTTTTTTATTGTGTAAGTACAAATATCTAATGATCCATCCAGCTAAATAATATGCAACTAAAGTGATATATTTTTCAGCATTTAAGGACATATAATGTTCCAACACCTCTGACTGGCAAAAAATCCCCAACTCCAAATCTTCTTTCTGGCCTAATGATGTGGTTCAGGAGCTACAGATCTTAAAATAAACAGTTTTTACTCTTTGATGGCTCTGATAGTATATCATTTTATTGCATCACATATGAGATCACACAGAAGATCACTGTTACACTGTGAGGCATCTCTGGAATCTTCTCAGTGCTCTGCTAACAAAGCTACTAGCCTTGTTGTCTGGGAGACTTATTTTTACGTGCAATAAAATCTGTTCACTCCTAGAGTTACTATATGTGAAAGCTATCAGTTCATTTTGAATCCATCAGCCTCTGTAGGTGATAATTTTTGCCAGTTTATTCTATTTGTGGTGATAGAAGCCATCTGTCTCTCGCTGCTTTGCACATGGTCAAATTAGTTCTTGCATATTAAGGAAACCTTTTCCCCTTTACTGTTGACGTGCAGTTGCCATTTTGATAGTAATTATAGCACTTTCCCTTAAGAGATTCTTTTGAACTCCACCCTTTCAAAAATATCTGCTTTAATGGGCTGCTTATTTCTAGCTAGAAGCATGATTGAAATGTTTCATATTTCTCCAAGCTGTTAGTATTAAATAATTGATAGTTGGGAACAAATTCCTAAGCTGCAACTTAATCACTAACTTCTCAAGCTGCCATTTGTATTGGCCCAAAAGCTGAAGCACAGCTTTTTACTTAATCAGGCCACGTAATGTATTTATTCCAGAAAAATTGCAATCTTGCTCCTTCTCATGAGACCCTTATCCTGGAGGCTTGCCTTGTAAATGGTTGAAACACAGTACCCATGAGGATAATCTGCCATATTTTGGCCTTTGGAAAGGAGGAAGCATATATTTTGTTGGCATATATATTTGTTGGCTTTCCCAGGTAGGACTCCTTGCCTCCCTTTGGCCTCTTGTTGACGAGAGCCTCGCTTCGTGCGCAGCGAGCTCACTCCCACCCCTCTGCAGCTCAGACCTGGTGCATCCCATAAGGGTGGAGTGCTCCAAGCTGTAACAATATGAGGTTGCTGGCACTCTGCAGGTCACTGTTTTCTTTGGAGGCAGATGGTTATTGTACTTTCCAATAGAGCAGTGGAGTCTCTCACTGAACAGCATGACCCTGGCTGCTGGGACTTCCAAAATACTGTCAAAAGTATTTTTTGTTATTGCTGATGCTGCAGAAAGATACAAGCTGTAGCTGACTAAATGCAATGAAATAACATCAGGACAGATATCAGTGGTTACTCATGCCTCAAAAATGTCAGAGCTCAAAACAGACAAAGTTTGGACACCTAATCTGACACACTTCATATATGCTTTCTCTGATTTCTTGCAATGCCCCAAGGGGTTTCCAGAAAGATTTCTGATATTTATGACACCAAAATTTAATAAGAATAGTCCTTTTACTACTCCACCTAGAATCCAAAATTTCTAAGAAATGTAAAAGTGGAAATAACATTCTAAAGACATTTTCTTTTGTGTATTTAAATTGTTTTCAGTGCAAGAGCTTCAGCCTTTAGTTAAATAAGACATCACTGTTGTGTATCTAAGGAAAATTAGCATTCTTGTATATCTTGCATATAAAAAGAGGTAATTTATATATATAAAATTGGAACAACCTATATTTATTCTGGACTAGAACAACCTACATTTGCAACACTGGAATAAACCTTACTGCAAAGGGCTGTGGAAATAAGGGAAACATATCCAGCAGTATCCTTGAAGACTCTTGCCAGGGAGGTCCAGGTATGTGATATGTGTTGTGAGTTAACCAACACACACATGGGCCCCTTAATTTGCTGATAGGAAAGTGGGCATTTTAGGTAATTCACTCTTGAGAGCTGTAGAAGGAGCTTTTGCCTCTGAGAAAGATGTGTGCCCTATTCCTGCTGACACTGGGAAACACTGAGGAGGTTCTGAAATAGAAGATCTTATCAGGAATCCCCATGCACTCACAGAGCTGTAACAAAAATATGATGCCAGCACAGATATTAATCTGAAACATCACAACAAGGTAATAATATAAGGACATGAGCCTGAGATACACTGAATTAATTTAAATTTCATCTCCACAGAATATGACACCCCTGTGTTTTCATCTGGTAAACTCATGTGTCTTTAGGAGCAGTACAAAGTCCTTCAAAGCATATGTTTCATATCTGCTAAATAAAGAGTCAGCAGTTGATACACCATAGGAATCTGCTCAGATGTGCATGTACCAAGGTTACCTTAGCAGGCTTGAGCAGTAATATTTTACCTGATTCAAATAATGTAGAGACACATAGGTATAAATATTCCCCTGTGTTGTGTTTTGACCTATTAAAAAAAAAAAAAGAGAGGGTCCTACATTCGTAATTTTTATGTGACTGTCTGGATGCAACTTAGGAACATGGAATGGATTACCCTGGCCTAGGAGGTGGCTGGAGGGCATGAATGGTTCTTAAAAAGAGATTATTGGTTGGACTACATTGTCTCTAGTTCAGCAGCAATCTGAAATCTGTTGGCTGTAATCTGTAAATGCCTGTTGTGACTGGCATATATTTGAAAACCTATGAACCCACTCTGAAAAATAAAATTTGTGGTGGGGAACATATTTTGGGATGTGGAATGGTGGCTGAACAATATTCCTAAATAGACCCACTGAAAAAAGAAAAGGCTTTCTCTGCTAGAGGGAAAAATGGAATATAGAATAGATCATCAGGTGTTGCTTGATAATTTTAAACTGTCATGGTAAGGGTGTACCACCAACAATTATTTCTGATTAACCAGTCTCTTGGTTCCACATAACTTAAACTCCTTGGGTCTCTGAAAATTCATCTTTAGTTCCTGGTACATAAAAGGAAATTAATGGTTTCTTAAAAGAGTATTTCATGCAAGCAGGATACTTCTTTAACCAAATATACTTTTTGCAAAAAGAGTATGAGAATCTGTTTAAAACTCCTGGGAGTGGAACAGTGGAAGGTCTGTTCTCGTGGCTGTCTAATGCTGAAGTCAGAAATGCAGACTACTCTTGTCTTACTCAGTTGAGTACACATATTCCATACATTTTCATACATTTTCTAGTGGCACATGCGGTTCCTAGCTTTTGTCACAGATAGATTGTCTAGTATCTTCTGTTACTGCAGATGGAGTTCATTTGGTGCCTGCCTTTTTTCACAGTTTTCTTTGGATTAGGACTGGTCATCGTTGGTGAAGAAAGTTTAGAGCATCAGTCAGTGAGAGGAAGCAATTATGATGTGAATGGGGAAACAGGACACTCTCTCTCTTATTCCCCACAAGGGTGTGGCTGGAGAGAGGTGCACCTGCTGACCTTCATCTGTGTAATGTGAGTGGGAAGGAGCAAAATTATTCTATTTATATTCAGAAGTCCAGCAGTCTTCCAATGGATATCAGCTCAGATCAACACTTGACATAAAGCAAGGAATTTTCTTTACCCTGAAGTTCAAGCAGATAGGGGTTAGGTTTGGCTGAGTCTTCCAGTCTCCTGACATTCCAGGCAGGTTCAGCTCCTGTTTGGCTGGGGTTAAACCACAACACCATGCTAACCCTTTCCAGCCTCCCTCAGGCGTGTGTTTTGGCACTAGGAGAGGATGCTGATTCTTCAGGAGGTGCTGCTGCTGCCTCTGGGAAAACAATATCCCACTGTGGACTGCAGATGTTTGCCTCTCCTGCCTCCCCCAAGGGATGCTACCTTGAACATGCTGGGACAGACCACAGCTTTCTGCAATACTTTGTCAGAGGCCTCAGCCTCCTCCATGGGAACACGCTGCTGACATGCCAGATGATGTGTTATTAATAAGTTTGCCTTTGTCCCACTAAGCTAAAAATACTTAGATAATCTTACAGAGGGTTGCACGGTTTGCCAACACATTTGGCTGAAACAAAATGTATGTGCTAGTGAGAACTAAGCCCTGGTAACAACGTTTCCATTGGGTTCAATTAGTGGAATCCCATAGATTATTTTATAAGAATACTATTATAGAAATACAGTATTTGAATTCTAAAAAAGTCTTTGAAATTGGGGTCAGTTTGTGGCATTCTGCTTCTGTCCATGGTTAGCTAAGCATATTGTTTTACTGCCTGGGAGCAGCCTGGGAGGAAAATTCTTACCTATAAGGTACAATTTCCCTTTAAAACTCACTTCACTCTCAAGGAAGGTTATGCTGTGGGAGGACAGTGTATTGTCTCCCATATAGTACTCTGCATCTATTCCATTGTGGAGTCTGGTTTCGATGACTGAGTGAAGTCCTTGATAAAAATAGGAAGGCATGGGATATACCGGGAGGGAGAAATGCCTGGATCCATCCAGAATGTATCAGTCCTTACTGCACTCTTGTATATTGCACAACACCATCTTCCCATATTTTGTTTTAGATTTTCTAGATGTACATAGAAAAGTTTACTTTGCAACTCACGTGGTATATTAAATGACTGTAAGTTTATTCCAAATACTTCAGAGTTCTTATGTGTTGTGCAGTTTGTCAGAAGTATTGCCAGATGTCCAGAAAACTCTGTTAGATCTGTCCAAGTATGATGGGAGAATGGAGGAGTGGGATTTGTACATTCTCTGATTCCCAGTGTACTTGCTGTCACGGGACATTGCAAAATACAAAGGGAAGGGAATGTCTTGTCGTTTTGCACTGTAAAGTCTTTTACACTACCCAAACCACTTTGCATCACCCTCTTACAGGCCTTACTGGGTCTGAAAAGATATTACCTGGAAATCCTAGTACACCAATGCTCTTAACAGCATAGACCTGATAGCAGCAATATTTTAAAGCAAGCAAAACTTGGGCCCTCAGCCCGGTGGCCTTGCCACTGCCACAAGCACGGGGCTTTGATAAAATAATGGATGCCATATGTTGTTTCTTAGAAATGTCATACAGTTTGAGTAGGAGAATAATTTTTTAGTCCAAGAAAGCTCATGGGGAGCAGAAAAGTCAACAAAAAGTTTCTTAAGAAAACAGTAACAGTTACCACTAAGCCCTTGACTTATTTTGCATTTTATTGAAAATTTTGTGCAAAAGACATTTTCTGGTGACCGAACCCTGTAACTTCCTCAGTTGATTCTGACTGCAAAAATCTCTGTCTGTTTCTACTTTTTATTTGCCATTTCTACAAAGTTCATGGATTAACATATTACCTGGGTCATCACAATTGATACCAGTTTGCAAATGATTGGAGTACAGCTTCAGCATTGATTTAAGATGCCAAGTATTATTTTCATTATTTGGTTCAAAAATATGAACTGAATGTAGAAACCATCCTTTTTTTTTTTCATGAAGTGCTGCTTTTCTCATTAAGTGCTTTTCAGGCAAAAATATTTTGTGAAAAGAAAACCATGAATGGTATAGTGCCAGTAGATTTTGCGGTTATGGCCATTTTGTACTGACATTTTTTGTTGTTCTTAAACACCAATGTGATCAGTGCTATCTTAACGAGTGCAGAAAAGAACAGCCTTGGGTGTTAGACCAAAACCAGGCAAAAGGAAAAAAAAAATCACTGTTCTTTTCCTAGAATCTAGAAAGTATTTCTAAGCTCTTTGGAATGAATACAGCCGTGAAATGTCCTTTATTTTCCTTCACAAAACTCTTTATATCTTTTGGATTTTTTTGCACATCCATGGGAGTTCTTTGTTCTAGGTAAGAGTGCCAGAAAACACTTCAGAAACAAAATGAAGTGCTCAGTTTTGTATGCCTGAGAAACTTGCTCAGACAGCAACGTTCCTCCTAATTTAGGAGATGTAGACACAAATCCCTAAAAGCTCTCTTCAGTCCAATGGGTAGCAATTTTGATCAGGATTTCTCAAAAATCCAGGATTAAGTAATAGGTAAATAAAACCATTCTTCAGCATGCAGAAGGTAGTGGAGATAAAGAAAGTGATCATAGCAGGTACGGTAGGACTTTCTTTCATGGTTTTTTTTTCTCTTTAATTCACTTTAATTTAATTTTTTTCTCTTTAGTTCTCTTTAATTTAATTCTCTTTTGAATTTACTGTTTAGGAATCTGTGTACTTCTGTGCTAGTATTTATGATATGAATGTTTTGGTTTTTTTTTTTTTTTCATTTTGTATTTCTGCAGCTGAATACAAAAACCCCTGCAAATTACTTACAAACAAGATGAAAGATTTTACAGACAAGATGAAAGAGTTTCGTAGTAGAGCATACCAGGAAACATTTTCCTGTTTCTCTGTTTCTCTTATCACATAACTTGTACAAAAAAAATCATATGCAAGAGAGCACAGAGAAAGATGTAGAGGAAAAAAGCTCATTTTTTAGGAGGAGGAATGGCAGCAAATGTCATATTAAAGCCTAGTTAGCTTGATTTTCACACATTAGTTTACCCATTATATGTATATATAGGAACATATGGGAGAGTTACTGCTTAGGGCAGATGGGTCACGTTCCTCTGGGACACTATGCATGCAGAGTGCTTTCTTTCAGATCATCTGAGGCTGCAGCAGACATCATGGATGTCATTGAAAAGGTTTGTCACCTCTAGTGCATTTGCCTGTGTGATTCTGTTGTGTATGAGATTTTATCTTCAAGCTGTCTGCAACTGGGTCATTCTTATTTGATAGTCTTGGTAATAAATGGCATAAGCATTTTTAATATGGGTCTAGCATAGTGAGGGCATACATTTTTTTCACTCCAGTTGGGAGTTCTGTCTCTACACGTCTCTTCCTGAAATGTGTTTTGAAGACTGTAGTTCTAAATTTCTCTTTTCATATTAAAGACAAAGCAGGTACCTTTGCAATTAGAAAACTAGTGTATTTTATTCACTCATGTGTCAGGGAAAACTTTAAATAGTTGGTAAGAATTCAGTTATAATAGTTTAAAAGGGTAATTTTTTTAAAAATTATGTGTCTTAGCAAGGCAGAAAAGGTGGACAACATGCCTGTTAGTATATTTCTTTCATGATAATTTAGAGGAATAAGTCTTAATGCCTAAGTGAAATTTGCTTGACTATCCTATTTATGTAGTGCCTGGGTGAGTGCCTTGATAGCATTTATTACAAAGGTTAGGAGAGTCTAAGGTTAAGGCTCTCTGATCATATATGGGTCCAAAAAAATTTTTGATTTAAATATGTTGAAAAGCCATAAACCCTCATATAAATTAGGCAGAACCTCTGCATGGTCTATATCCTGGAGAGTAAAATTGACCTACTTGATGTACTCTTACGTGGTGTGGGACATCCCTCTTGAAAAACCTGTTCTGAAATAGGTGGTACAAACCACAGGGAAGCATGTTGTGTTTCACTGGTGAATGGTTTGCTGCTGCTTCTGCCCCATTAATTTACCTATTTAAGACTTGTGACAAGTTTCTGGCAGAATTTCTGTGAACTGGACTTTGAAAAGCATTCTACACTCAGCCTTTATGTGAGCACAGATATAATTCCACCAAATTTCAAACGTGCATGCATTTTATAGACAATAGGTGACAAAAGAAAATAGTCTTGATTGCATGAAAATTCAGGCTGGAAGGGATCTCTGGAAGTTTATCAATTTATATGATCGTGCTGAAATTTGGAGTAAGAGGAAAATGATAAACAACTAAGGGCAAAGCCTTGGCAGGTAAATGGGTTAATGGTTCCCTCACTGAAAAAGAAGTTTGTTTCTTATTTTGGTTTGAAAATTATTTAGGCTCTAGTAGATCTCTAGTAGAACTTGACCACCAAGTAGCTTTGTCCAGGTTCAGAGAGGGTTATAGGATAATAGAAGCAGGAAAGGATCCCAAGAGGCTTTGCACAGTCAGATCTGGCAAACCTCCAAGGACAGAGACTGGACAACATCTCTGCGCAGCTTGTTTCAGTGCCTACTGTCCTCAAGAACAAAATTACATTCTGACATCTAGTCTGATTGTCTCATTTCAGGTCATGCTTGTTGTTCCTCACCCTTTTGCCATGCACAGCTGAAGAGCCTGGCTCCTTCTCAGCTGCCTTCCTGTAGGGACTTGAGGCTGCTGTTGGACTTGGAGCTGTCTTTCTCCAGGATGAGCCAGGCTGGATCTCTCAGTCTCTCCTGGGAGGGAAACTGCTCCAGCCCAAATCGCCTTGGGGGCCCCTCACTTAGCTCCTGCCAATTCATGAATGTCTGCTCTGTACTAAGGGGCACAAAGCTTCATACTGCATTCTAGATGTGGTTGAAAGTATTGAGGGGAGGGGATTAATTCTGGTACTAAATTTGTATGTTCATGTTCTTCATCTAGAGGTTGTGGTTTTTTATTTTTATTTTTTGATTTAAGAGAATGGTTTTGCATCTACTATGAATTCCAGTGTTTCAACAATAAGCCATGTATTCTATGTATTAACATTCCCATAAATATATACTAAAGGCACTTCTGAATAGTTGAAATCACATTGTGTGATTTCTCTAGTTGAAACTTGTTAAAAGATTGTAATAATTAGTGTTTCATTTTAAGGAATGAAAAAGATACATTGCTGCTTTTTGTACTTGCTCCATTCAGGGATTAGCTAGCCAAAAATGTCTGCTGTCTGCAGACACCAGTTATTAGAGAAGAATTTGAAGGTATTCTCCATGATTTATTTGTGAAGCTGATTTTGCTTCATTTAATTTTAGAGAGATACTCTACTTACATTTAAACAGACTGAAAAGCCAAATATATGATTATCTTAATGGATAACTAATTATATATTAATTGAAATCTTATTTCTGCCAGTAGAAGCAAACTCTAATGTATTTCCTTTTCTATTAAGAATGTTATTTTCTAACACTTATTACCTTCAGAAGACATTATCCTTTTGTTGAACTCCTTTTTATTACACATTACTTCTGCTAGGAAACTGAGCAGTCAGGCATGAACTAGCTTAGGTAAAATAAGAACTGATCTGTATTCCAGTTGAAAGCCATATGCTATCGAACCACAGTTGCTTTAGATCTTGGAAATTTCTATTATCTTAGATGCTGAAAATCTCCAGCAACAAAGAATCAATTAAAATTAAAATAATTTAGTCTTCATTAAAGCTGCTAGATTGACAGTTCTGCCAAATTAAATCTTGCTTTTTTCAAAGAGGAGATGTTTATAACATGCACAACGATGATACAAACTTATACACAGCATCTGCTAATATGCTTCAAACCTCACCTCAAGGAGGAAGAAATAACTCTGTTTACATGCCATCCTGTCCCTATTACTGAGGAAAGCAGCTAATTTTGCTGGCAATTGTCATAATCCACTAACAAATTCATTAACTAGAAGTGAGGGAATTGATTTTTTTGTTGTTGTTTCAGTGGCAAAAAAGGAGACAAACACTTGGTTGTAATAGAAATAAAACCATTTTAGTTATTTTCATCAGTCATTTTCTTTTTACCTCAGAAAAATTTTTAGAAATGTATTCTCTTTTGAAACAGGTAATAAATGACAGAGAAATGAAGATCCACATTCATAATGTCTATAACTTCTCCACTACTTTTATGGTTAGCCAATTCACTTATGGAGAGACATAAGTTCAGATTTTCCTCTGCAAAGAGTGAGAGAGGTTCTGTGTCCAGGAAAGTTTTCCATTTCCTTCTGTGGCTCATGTAGTAAGTAGGTTGGAATTCAATTTCCCATCATGTTTCAGTGATTTTACCCTTTAGAGCCAGGGACTAATGAATGGCAACAGTCCACAGGAGACACAGCAACACACCTCAGTGTTCTCTGCACTGTGGCACTGGCTTTGACAGTATCCAGGAGGAGAAAATAACCTGAGAAAAGTACTCTGCAGCCAGAGTTAAACCCAGAGCAAAGGCTCTGAGACTCAGGCTGATCAAGCTACAGTGCTCTTGTATAAATCTCCATGTTGCCAGTATGTAGCAGGCCTTCATTTGCTCAGCTCTTATTACAAGTGAATAGAAATAAAATATTTCTGAATTACTGAGTTACTTAATCTCAGAAGGACTGGAGTTTCACCATTTTCATTTTGGCTGTTACTGCTAGGTTAAACTGTATATTTTTGGTATTTGTGAGATGGCCACATACACACACAAATTTTGGGAGAAACTACCATGCTGTTTCACCTGTACCACTAATGCAATACAGTCTAAATTTATGGAGGAGAATATGAGAAATATTTTAATTAATATGCCTTATATACTTCTGTTTGAGATGTGAAGGCAGAGACTGCAACCACACACTTCCCAGGCTCTGATTCTGCTTGTCAAAAGAAGTATACAGAGACACTGAGTTCAAGCATATAAGCACTGCAAGAAAAGGATAAATTCACCTGAATGGAAGCTGCCATTCACCTCTGGAATTATATCCTACTTTGAACATTTAGACTCAAATGCCAGAATTTAAAAATGAGTGAGTCAGGTCAGCATTTACTTCAGGAATATAAGCTATTTTGAACCGTGGGCATCCATGCAGCAGAAATCAATGACTCTCTAAAGAGCGATGTAGCTGCTCTTTTCAGAAAAATTCAGTATATTTTGGAAACCTATATCCAATACGTTCATCAGTACAGAAATGGCCCATTTCATTGCTAATTTATGTTGAGTATTTTTTCTACGTTATATATAATATCCATAATGTTTAATGATAGAACATCTCTGAATAGCACATTTGAAAGTCTACCTACAAATATTACTCGCAGTTTCTGGTTTACATATTATGTTTGTTTAGATAAAATTTGGCACTTACAAGCTAATCAAGGGTCTTGACACAAAGACTTTAGTAGTCTTGGGGGAAAATTTTTGATAAATATCTGTTACATGATTCGCACAATGGACATAAAGTCGATTCATGCACTTAATTTTCACAACCATTGTTTGGATAAGAAGAAATTTTAGAAGAAATTAACCTTTAAAATGGCATGCCAAAAGTACAGGTAATAATTTTATTTATTTTTCTCCAATAGTTGTAAAAACTCAGTTTGCAGGAAAATTCTAGATATTTTATTAGATAAGACATTTAGTAACAGCAAATTATGTTTTACATCCTAACATCTGTGCTCTTCCAATTGTTTCTAACTCTTCATTTTTTAATCTGGAAACCTTTCTTAAAACTTGAATTTCTGAAGGATGTAGATAGGTAGGGTCACAGATTTCATGATGATTGTAACTTACAATGTTGCAGCTATACCTTCAAATCATGCCTGGCATTTCAAGTATTTGCACTGCCAAAATCACATGGAGGGAATGTCTGGGAGCAGATACACACAGCTGTGCATGAGCTTTACTGATAGTCTGACCCAGCTCAGGAGGACAATCTGTGTGCAGTGTCCATAGGCAGCCCGGGTTATCAGCTGGCACCATGCCCTCTGTCTTGAGAGTCTTTGAGTTCCATTCCTTGTACAAAACCTTGCATAACCACTGTCATCAGGTGAAAACAGCACACACACTGTCCCTGTCCTGTCCCCCAGTGCTGTGGGAATCAGAGATCTCTTGGTTGCTCAGGACTCTCATGCAAAAATCCTGTAAGTGGATGTCTTTTTGTCTAGTTGGTCAATTTAAACAGCCTTCAAAATTCGTCTGAGAATTTTTTGAAAAGGGAGGAAATATGGTGATGTTTGTGCTGTTCATTATTTAGATATAAAACTATGTTTGTATTCTCTAAATGAGAGAAGCTGAGAAGACAGGATGACGTGTGGTGTTACTGAAACCGTGTTGTTCTCTTCCCACCTTCCCTCCCTTTTGTATATAAATATTGGAACTATGCCAGTTTTGTGATTTCTAAAGTTTCAAAATTGAAACTGGTTTGTCTTTCTCAGAATGTTAAATGGTATTGAAAAAGAGCACACCAGAGAGCCAAAAAGTCTTCTCATTGAATGTGGGAGGCAGAACACAGTATGAGACTTAGAAACAAACTGTAGAAATAATCCCTTCCCAGGTGAGAGCGAGCAGATTTCCAGTACTTTTTACATGGGAGACTTTGACAGTGTGTCACCTCAACTGTTCAGAGTGCCTCATGCTGTCATTTGGGAGGTGACACGAGTTACATTATTAGCAGAGCCTCAAAGTGACTAAGGCATTGTGGTAATGGATATAGATCCCAGCTGCAGTCAGGATCAAATGGAAGATAAATGGGCTTCTGTTATGCTTAGCCCATTTTCCAGGAAGCACACTCCACTCAAGTTTGACGTGCACTTTGATGAGAGGGAGGTTTTTTTTCTTCTTCACAATATGCTGGTACATACCATATGTCTGTTTCAGACTCCCAGGGAGAAGAAAAGATGCAATACAGTGCTTCCAGGCAGACTGGACCTGGTGTCCCAAGGGGGATTTGCAATGTACTAGCTTTTCTCCTTCTGAAAGGCTAATAACAAAGTAATGTCTTCTATAAAAATGCTTTTGTGGGCACATACAAATAGACAAATGCAATGTTAACAATTAATAACTTGTAGGAAAAAATCTATTACTTAGGAGCAGAGCTGACTTGTTAATTTTATATGTAAAGTTGAACAAATGATCAAAAATAGTCCCCTCTTTATCCTTAGTGAGAAGTTGATAAATAAAATGAATAAAAGATTCTTTTGGACCAAGGATTCTGCTTTGTCTTGTTACATTCTCTTCCTGTAACAACCCTGTGCCATATTTAAATTTAGTTTTCTGAGTAATAGGCAATCTTTCCAACAGAGTACAAGACAGTAAATCAGGATTTGGTTTTGCTACTTCAACCACTGTATAATTTAAAGATTAATAAAATCATCTATCCCAAGATTTTCACCTGTAAGCAAAGATGCCCAGCTTGAAAGGAAAACAAAACATTTATGGAAATATTGCAAAATTTCTATCTGCTTTCAAGCATAAACAGAATCCCCACAGGCTGATAAAAAGAAGGTGCCTCTTGCCTGCCATACAAATGGAAAGTTCAGTTCATAAAGCTGTTATGCATAATTTCCATGGATGTTCCATAAAGTCTGCTTGGGAGTAACGTAGAGGAAAATTTAATTACCTGCTTTTAATATTCATTAAGCGTTTTTTCCCTCTGAGCATGTGTTGCAACTTCAACAGTACATTTCTAAAACTGCATAAACCCAAGAACAGCAGCTAGGTGAGGATTATGGATTGTTGCAGAAGGACAGTAAAGGAATATTGCCTTCAGCTCCTGGCTTTGGGCTTGTGTGTGGCAGAGAGGATAAGGCAGCTGCAACCAATTCACTGTCTGCATGCACCCTGGAGGATGGGAAAGGACAGCATTCCCCTGCTGCTGCTTTAAGGAAAGAAAGTGATTGCTTGTTCCTATAGGTCAAAAGCTCCTTTCTACCTTTCCAGAAGGAATCATTTCAAGACAGTGGTGCTAAAGAGGTTTTGCAAAAAGTATGTTTTAATCCGATGACCCCAAAAATATCACGCCTCTGGATTTCCCTTTACAGAACATGTGGCTTTGTTTAGACTAATGAAACAGCCCACCTAGACGTGGGGCACATGCTGACCTAAGGTAGTTTGAAAACCTGGCATTTAGAGGAGGGTTTATTTTTAACCCCTGCTCTCTGAACAAACAGGAAATACACATCTTGTAACCTACTCTCATCATGTAAGCAGAAATTCTGCAAATTTTCATACTTTTTTTTCCTGTACTTTTATTTATATGATTGCTATAATTTCCAGTACCTGAAATTAAGAACAAAACACACTTTGGGATGAGAAATTAGAAAGTGTGAAGAGTGTTCTAAAGACTTTTAATAAGATACAAAAGGAATATTGCTGCAAAGCTAGCAGTACTTCCAAAGGATTAGATGATTGCAAGAACAACTTCAGATTCAATTTCTAGGCCTGCTAAAAGCTTCCTGGATAAACTTAGGCAGGCCACTTAATCTTTTTGCTCCTTAGTTCCCAATCTGCAATATGAAGATAAACGGTTTTCTTCCCTTCAGACTTTATCTTTTTGAAAGTTCATTGAAGATTTGGACATCTCTGTGGCTGGCTATTAATTGGTGATAGGTTTATATGTAGTGATGCTGAGAAGAACAGGAAGAAAAGGTGGATTAGATTTACAACTGCAAAGACATCTAAATTTTTGCTGTGCAAATGCATAAAAATATTTTTATTCCTGAATCAGGACGAAAAGTTTAAAACTGAAATACTTTTATAGATGAATTGCCATATGTTGAGTCACTTCAGCACCTGCCTCCCAGTAGGCACTATCTCTCTGACTTAGCAGAGAAACAATTTTGTGCCATAGGATTTGCCCTCCATCAATAGAGTCCGTTCCACAGGGCAGAGTGGAGGGAACCTGAGTTAGAGTTGTCACAGTGCAATGTGAGTGCCAGAGGTACCACATGGACCAAGGGAAGGCAGAGGAACTGATAAAAAGCAAGACCTGGCAGCTCCTGCAGTGAACACCGCTCTGCCCTAAGCACTGATTGGACAAGGCAAGGTGCTGTAAAAGCTTGCAACTGTGTAAACAAAGACTAAAACATTGTGCTTGAAGTCAAGGTGTCCAACTTAAGGCAACCAGTCATTCCCTGACTTGGGGAAAAGTGTTTACTACATTAGCATTTTCCAGATAATCTTTATTTTATGCCAGTTCTTCCTGCCTTTAGAGAGAAGAAAGTATTACAAGGATTTGTTTTTTAATCTTTTCCTAGCAAAAGCTAATTTATTTTTACAAAGTTCATTAAGGGATTCCTCCTTCAACTACTCTATTTTTTAAGTTCTTCTTTAACCTCTTAGCAAATTTTTAAATGTAATTACTTTTATACTATCACCTGAAAATATGTAAAAATAATTAATTCACAATCTGTCATCTGCTGAGAATAGTGAGACTTTTTCTTGACCTCATTGAGCTCATATAGCTATTATTTCTGTAAGTGCTACTATTATTATGTTTATAATTTCTTTTTTTGTGTAACTGTGGTGCTTTTAAGACAAAATGAACTGAATGAAATATGAAATCATTCTACATCATCCTGACTCAAAGAGACGAGGTTTATAAAGTAAGAAATATAATGAGATTTGTGAAAGAATAATGCGAACTTGCAATATTATAGAGAATATCCATCTACATGATATTACTTGGCTTGAAGTGGTCGTCCTTAACATTACAACAGAAGTTAGCCTTTGGACTTTTGCATGATCTGAATGGAAGTTTATCCTGCTTTGGAAAATAATTTATTCATAATCACACTTTTGAATGTTCTGTATTTCTTTTACAGTAGTTTGCAAAGTTCTAGAGATTTCAGAGTAGACTATTTTATTATCAATATACTTTCAATGAAAATTTCAAATTAAAACAACTATGGGAATTTTTGCCATCTTTAGTTTCAGTCATGCACTGCTTAATTCTTCAGGTAGCCCTGAACCAGTTGGTTTTCCTCTGCTGAAAAGCTGGTTGCTTTTACTTTTGTCTGAGTCAAACCTTTCTAAACAGAAAGTGAGGGCCTAGTGATTTGTTCAGTTTCTTAGAAGTTCCCAGCAGCAACATAACTAATGAATTCCACCCTTCAGCAAATGTGCACCACTGCTTTTCTTCTGGGGCATAGGTAGGAGATCCTTTTTACCTCTCCTTGCTAACCTTGTCAGGTAATAGAAGTGACCCTCACCTCCAATTGAAAACAGGTACAAAGGAATGTGAAATATGCACGACTGGTAGGTGCTTATTAAAAGTGTACCAACCTTTCAGAGGCCTTCTTCAGCTTGATCTCGATGTGCTTCAGACAAGTGTTGAAAGCTCAATACCTCCAATTCAAAACAATGAGCAGTATCCTTTTGAGCTTACAGGAAATTTGGAAGTTTCAGTTGAATATAGAAGACCAGAATGTTCAGAAATAGGTCCAGTTCTAAAAGGCTTGTAAAAATATGAGGAATCATATTTACTAAGTCAGTCTCCTGGGAAGGTGGGGGGAGAATAGAATTCTTTTATGTTGAGCACCCTTTTTTTTTTTGTTTCTAGTCATGACAGAGACAAAGAATTGCAAGTAGTCCCATAATTACTTATTTCTGGACATGACAAGAGCCAGAAAAAATAGTATTAATAAGAAAGAACCTTTTAGAACCCTTTCAAAATATGCTGTGCATATGACTTGATGTTAAAACAGTACTGTTCTAACAACTGTGCTCAGGAACAGTGCCTCAGTTATACTTTCAGGTCTTAAATTCCTTGCCAGCTTCTTTCTTGACCCCAGAGAGCTTGAATTTAAAGTTGTTCTATATTGGATGACATGCTTTTCCTCTTTTGAAGGAATGTAGATCCCTTGTCACAATTTATCAGTTTATTGTAGAAGAGATTTGAGTCCTAGCCTGTGAGTCACACTTTCCCATTCTACTAAACAGAAAATGTCAACAACCATTTTCTTGTTCAACTTTTTCACAGCAGCCAGGAAAAAAAATACAAAACAAGCTAATTGTGTACTTCAGCTTGCCTCTCAACTGCAGGTATAGTTTATTTAGTCCTTCTTAAAGTTCCAGGTGTGTGACATTACCTGGGTCCTGGGAGGAAACTGTTTCTTCCCGGTCTTACAGTATTATGGAAAACATCCATGGCAAACTGCTGCAGTTTCAGTTGTGAAACTCTATCAGAGCAGATGATAAGAGTCATAGAACCTTTTTCCAGGTTGGAACAGACCTTGAAAGATGAACTGATCTAATGTTTTGGGGGAAAGGGGGCTTGAGTGACTTAGGCACTCTGTCCAAATACATCTCAAAAACTTCCAGAGACAGAGTATCTATCACATCCCTAGAAAAGTTGCTCTGGTAAGTGATTGTTGTTGCAAACTGTAAAAATGTCTTTCTTACATGAAGATGAAACATCTCCCAGCGAAATCTGTACCCATTGGCCCCTCTCCATATAGCTCCTTGTGAAGATATCCTCTGTCCTGTTTGTAGCTGCTCTCTAAGAACTGGAATACTGTGAGCTGCCCTCTGAACCTTCTCCTAGGGAGAAAAGACCTAACTCCTTCAGTCTTTCTCATAGGGCAGGTCCTCCAACATTTTGGCCATCAGATCTCAGATAAAAAAATAGATAAGGCTATCCTGAGTGTTTGCCCTCTTTGCTGCATAATAATAAAATACCTTGAGCCTAAATTAGAAGTATATGGAAAAAAAGTACACAAAATATACAAAGAAGAGCTTTAATCCAATATAACTGCATTAAATATAAAATATGTACATCAAAAGATCCATGGGTTTGTCCATAATATTTTATTTAGCTAAAAATAGTTAACATTTTGACCATTAGCAGATTAAAGTAGCAAAGGCAATGCATATAGCAAATATTTTACCATGTCCATAGTGACTGGGAATAAAATCTAATTTGCCTAACTAATGTTCATTTTATGAAGGTAGGTGGGTATGTCAAGAGAGCTGCTGCCATTTCACCCCTGTAGGCCTTCCAGACTTCCTGCTTTGACAAGGAGATGTCACTAACCAAGCAAAGTGAGGAAGGGACTGCTGGGAGGAGGAGCCATCTGAAACTTCTGTGGTCGACTTCACAAAAATCCTGCCACTGAATTTCTCCTGGCGTGTTTAAATGGTGGTGCTTTGGAATTGCTTTCTAATGAAAACAAAAGTATCACTTCAGCTAGTGTAATCTGTGTCAGTCTGAGATATTTGAGGCTGGAGCTCTTAGAAATATGTTTCAAGTGTGTTTCAGCTTGAGAAGCAGCTTGAACACATGAGCAAATGCATCTGAACATTGAGGCACCCTCTGATTTCAATTTAAGATGATGTACTGCTCCATTAAAAGACTTATTCAGAGGCATCCTGAGCTTTGGGTTTGGAAACTGTAGCCCTGAAACTGGATGAGCAATCCATAGCAGACTAGTGAACACTGCATCCGAGACAAAATACTGGGAGATAAGTGCATATGGCAGCTCCCAAGAACATGTCAGACGGGCAGATGCTGTGTGAAAGGAAGATATAGTCTTCAGCTTAGCAGCTGGGGATTGTGGTTTTTTCATCAGATGAAGAAGCATGAGGAAGAAATATAAGAAACATTATGTGCTCTTACCTCTTATGCACCCATTTTGCAAAAGCTCCAGAGAAAACACTCCCATGCAAACATATTTAATAGTATCCACAGCTAGGAAACTAAATTTGAGAGTAAGAGACTAAATCTATAGCCTAATTTTCCAAAGTCACCCACAGCTCAGCTGGATGTCTGTATTTATTTACCCCCCACTCCCCCCAACCCATCTGTTTCTGACTAGTCAGCACCTCTCTGTGCAGAGAGGCCTAGGGATATGTGTGTTCTGCGGAGTTGTCTGTTGGCAAAATATTAATTCAGGAAACACCACAATTATTTGACATAGCAATAAGCATGAGAAATGAAGACAGGCTGAAAATGTGATCAATCTAGTCATGAACTGGATGGTAGCCATTGGAGTTAATCACAGTGTGGGGAGCTGGGAAGGAGGAGGCAATGCCTGTGATTGTGGCTGGTAAGGAATGAGGAGGATGAATTAATTTGTAGAACTCACTGATACAAACTGTCATCTGTGTAGAAATTATAAGGTAATCAGTCCCGACAGTCCATGGCAAAAGCTGAACAGTAGATGAGGTCTGTGGACACACTTCCACCCTGATGTATTTCTGAGCTTTTGTGTGTGTTGTGGAACATTTTGAGCCTTACTCTCAACAAATCAACTTGAAAACTCCAGGTTACCTCACCCTTCTGATGTCCTTGTGTCTTTCATTCCAGATAGAAATCTGTACTCTCTGGGGCTTATATTTCTATTTAATATTTTGAATATTGTTTTTTTTTTTTTTTCTTCCCTCTGCCTGCATTCAAGACAGAAAACCAGGCTTGTTCCCACAGAGGAGAAACAAACCTAAAGAGTTCTCTAGCTCTCTTTGATGGCTTCTGCTAACTTTTCTCAGACACAAAGCAGAAATATCCTATGCAAACCTTCTACTTGGGGTCTGTGGACCTCTTACATAAACCTCAGCAGTGTCTTGGCAGTGTGTGCACAGCCAGTGCAGGCACTATTTTCTCACACTGGCTCCTCAGGCCTCTTCCCTTTCTGTCAGCCAGTCTTTGTGACTTCTTACTTACCAGAAAAAACATTAGCAGTTAGTCATCTAGTGGAAGGTGCCCCTGTCCATGGCAGAAGTTAGAACTAGACAGTTTTTAAGATCCCTTTCCACCCAAACCACTCTGTGATCATTTTATGATCTTCACTTTCTGATCTCAGTTAAAGAGGATCATATATACTTATTTTCCTAGTTATTAGACATGTTGTGAAGCTAAAGTGCTCCGTGCTTACTTGAAATATGGTGTACTGCTGCTAAATGGGGTGCTAACCTTTCAAATGCTGTCTGTGCAAGCTGATCTTGTTAAAAATATTCTTTCTGTCCTTGAATTTATTTTGAAGAATAGCTGGAGGCTTTCAAACATCAATAGTTCAGGAATAACATGCATGCTGGTTCACAGATAACCAGGCAGCTTTAAAGCAGTTTCAGGCTTGGCCTGACATGAAAGTTTTTCAGTTCATCAGGTGGAAGGCAGTGATGTCTCAGCTAATAAGCATGTTTCTCTGTTCCACATAATTAGAATGAACAAGGACTGCAGAGGCCACTGACTTCACCAAGATATTCCCTCCACCAGGGAGTAGTTTTCAATTTTTATAAGTTTTGTGAAAAATCAAGAATCTTGGCATGATTGCAGGGATAATTGCTTGCGCAAATGAACCTCATTTAATTAAAAGTAGTGGCACGAGATATTAGCAACCAGTCCCCAGTACTGAATCATACTTGATATTGAAAAATGCCTTTCTTGCAGTCATTCTGTAACTCAAGAAGTTTTTGACTGAAAGAAGTGGTAAGGCCTGATATATGTAAAAACTGAGTCAAATTAGTAACCCTCAGGTTCTGTGTCATAAGTACATCACTCATCACAGGCTGAGACAGAATCTCACAACAAATCTTTATTTTCTGTGAAAAAACAAGTGTCAAATGTAACTCATTCAAGAATAAAGCATTCTGCAGTGGTGTTTTAGGAGCTGCACTTGCTAGTTAACAATAAGTCTGTTGTTACAGAACTTTATGGCCTGTCTTTAACTAAACTAATGCTCAAAAAGGGTTTGAGCTAGTATTTTAGAAACTATCGATAATCTTACACTTTCTAGACCTCTAATGCTGGAAGACATCTTTTAAACAATGAAATGCAAGTTAACACACCCTTGTGACACTGCTGATGGATGATGATATACAAATCTAACATGACAGATCAAGAAGACAGCAGTTGTGTTTCTACAATCCTTCTTTCCCTTCTTTAATCATATAGCTTCCAGCGATGATTCTGCTTAGGTCAGGATTTCTCCTGCTTTGGCCATGACTTTGTTCAGTGTGAATGTTCATATTGTTCATATTGTGCTTGATTTTGTCTAGAAAAGCAGTACGTAGTTAGGATTTTATTCCTTAATCTAATACATGAGGATCATGTTGCCCTTCATCTGCAGAAGTTAATAAGATTGGTGTGACAAGACCATTTATTTTTACCCTGTTTTCTTAGGAAAAAAAAAAAAAAAACCAACAAAAAAACACCCCAAAAAACCCCAACAAACAAACAAAAACCCCACAACAAACCCCACAAACTTTAAAAATGATAAGGATGGCTCTAGACAAGTAATTACTAGACAAGTGATTCTCAGAAGAGATACATGTGCCCACAATCCAGAAAGAACATTTACTGTAAAACAACAAAAAACTCTTCAAACTTCAGGAAATGAACAAATGTCTATTACTAAGTCTATTTCAGTAGAAGAGAGGATTATTTGATTGAACATAATGGTGAAGACCAAAACAAAGTGTTCCTTAAAAGTGTTTATTGTTTTCTGTCAAATCCTCTGATCCTTTATATCCAAATTATTCAAGTTCCAGTGTTAGATGTTTCAAGACAGACTCTGATCTTAGTCACATTGCTGTAACTAGGATGTAACTAGAATGTCCTTCCCCTGTAACATCTGTGTTATTAAATTCTGACTTATTCACAAAGATTGCATTCAGCAAACTGGCAAATGCAAGTGTGATTTCATCCGCTATGAATTTCTCTTTGCTGACAGCCTTGTCCCTCACACACTTGAGCAGAGGCATCGTGTAAACAGGGACACTGTTCAGTAACACACAACTTCTCTTTTGGACACCTCTCCAAGCAGCCTGACATATCCTTTCAGCAAACTGAGACAGCAAACAGAAGCCTCCTTCAGATATTGTCTGTGATGTGATTAAATGTCTGACAGTTTCTTTTGATCTTGGCACTGGTGGACTTAATCAGGGATATCCCACCTTGTGTGGCCAGAGAACTACCACTGGTGTCTCTCTAATAGAGCAGTTAGATGTTTGGTTCAAATTTATTGGCTCATAATGAACAGATTTGATTTAGTTCTTGAGGATTTAGAGGATTTTCTTTTTGCTTTATTCCCTGATATTACATTTCTCTTAGCCAGAGTGATATTTTATGCTGCTTAAATGACACACTTCAGTTTAACAGCCTAAGTACCATTATTATGTCTTTGCATGCCAACAACTGATACAAAGTGCTTCTTAGAATTTGCTCCCATTTCTGTATTAGCTGGGTTTTCCGCTGCGTGACCTTGATAGAAAGGAGCTCACTCCCTGCCAGCAGAAAACAGGTTATTGCAATCACCATGAAATACTACGGTAGTGCAGAAGAGTTAGCTAAATTCATCCCTTAAAAAGATGGAATGTTTGTTGTGGTTGTGGAGAAGTAGTATAATTAGCTTTGTGCTACTATTGGGGTATAAACATGTATCCATTTAACCAGAAATACTCTTAAATTTTAATCATAAACAAACAAGACCACTATTTCAGCTGTCACTGGGAAGTACACGCTGACTTGCTGTCCTGTACCTACGCAGAAAGGATTTAAGTGTTAAGGCTGCTGGCAGTGTCTGTGGTACCTAAATTAGGTTCTGCTGTCTGTGCTACATGGATACCACCACACAGTGCAGGTTGCCAGCGTGGTCTCTGGCACTGTTCTGTGGAGACTCAGCCAGGCAGGCCTCCTCCCATAGCAATCGTTGTCTGGGGGGCTTTGAATGGGAGGAGCTGACATGAGCTGGTCTGGGCTGGGGATGGAAGTAAGCTGGACTACAGCTCCCCAGTGGTGTGAAGACTGAGGGATTTACAAGCTACTGTGGAAGGGAAAGGGTTGGTGTCTAGGGAAGGTTCATATCAAAGGCACATATCAAGGATCTACATATTCTGTTGATGTAGCCAAAAACTTCCATGTCAAGTTGCATCATCAAAAGCTGTCAAGAGGAAAATGAGTCATAACCTCTTCCATGCTGATCCAGGACATGATATTCTATCCATGCCCTTAGACTACCCCTACTGACACCCAACTTTACTCTCTGCTATGTAATTGATCCCTATAAAATTACACTTGAAAAAACATGGTATAGCCCAGAGCAGAACCTGGCCCTCTGTTGTTGGAATAATAAAAATGAGGTATTCTTAGCAAAGAAATAATGAGAAGACTATCTGTGATGGTTTTCGCTGGTTCTGTCATCTCATTGAATGTCTGGGGGAAAGGTGGTGTGACTTGGGATTGCAGGATCTGATTGATGTGTCACTGTTGCAGAGCCATGTTTAGAGGTGTAACAGCAAGAGCTAGATGTTACAAATATTAGCATCTATAAATAGGGGAATATATTTAGAATGTTTGTGCTAGTAGGTGTTTTTAGTAGGAGCTTATGTTATTGTTTCTTCTTATTTTAATAATTTTAATAGTGACTGTCACAGTCCTGGTGAATTCTTAGTCAGAAAATTTCCTTTCAGAGTGTTACTTCAGGCTAAAATAAAATCCTTTTCCCAAACAGTTCTTGCCTTTTCCTTCTTTTTTTTTTTCCTTTTTTTTTTTTTTTTTTTTTTTTTTTTAACAGCAGAATAGGTACAATGGGCTATTCAACTGAATTCTATTGACTCTGTAGATTCAATTCCTAATGTTCCTTTTTTATGATTTTCTCCTTTTCATTTTAGTATTGTTCTGCTTTTCCTTTTTTGTACTGTGCATATCCTATCCTGTTCCACTGAAATAATTTTGTAAGAAATCCTTCATCAGGATAATCCTGTCTATTCAGTCATCACAGGCAAAGTTTTGTCCTGTGAGCTTTGGCTAGCTTACATCCACACTCCTACACTTCCAGCGATTACTTCCAGTGCCAGCTGGGATCCCTATTGGTGAATTCAGAGCTGATTAAGTGAACAAGACAGTTGTTGCTCCAATTAACCTACTCCATGTTTCAAGAGATTTCATTTTTTTTCATTAAGGGACTAAGAAGTGGAGGTAGAGACTTTCTTTAGCCAAATTGCTCTATCCATCTCCCCACAGGGGAAAAAAAAGTCAATTTGGTGAACAAAGAGCAATCATTACTGGACATCTGTGACTAATAACTGGGACACAACAGTAATTTGGATTCTTAACAGCACATTGCATGTTTTATTTGCATATACAAAGCTCCTTTCCAGAAGGCTGTGAAAAGAAAACTTCCTTTAGCTGATTCAGCTAAAATTTGCTGATTTTCAATGTGGTGAACAAATGTGTTAAATAATTAATGTAACCATGAAGGTGCTCTGCGTAAATGGCAGCTTTCAAAATCACCGTGCTTTCCTTCACAGAAATGTTTTACTTGTGTAATTTACAAGGTAGGACTGTGACTGACCTCTGTGGGGATGCAGAAGAAGCAATGTTTCCATGAATTCCCCCCTTGCACCCTCTCTATAGGAAGAAGTAAACAATTGCAGTCCTTGTCTTCTAGCACAATGCTGACAAACAAGCTCTGGAGAAACTTGGTCAGCAGAGAAAGAGGTTAACACACCCAGAGGTTTGTTTCATCCCTTTATTGGTTATTTCTACTCAGCCAGCTCAGTCAGCAGAAGGGAACATGTATCCACACCAGAACTGTCAGGTGGCCTGGATAGATCAGCTGCATGAAACTCAGTTCAGCCTCACAAGTTGTTCCTGAGGTCTCTGTGAATGTTGCTGCCTGAGGCTGCAGGGTGATAACCAACTGCATAGAAGCAAAATAAAACACAGGTCTGTGCATTTTATAGTGGCGTTACATCCTGGAACCACTGAGCCCCTTCTTTACTTTAACATGTTGTTAATGTTTCAGTTAAGCAGTAATACAGGTTTGCAGGGTTTCATGATGCTGGTAGTGATAAAAATAGCTACTGATGTCACAGTAAGCTCTCAGCCTTTGCTGAGCTTTATATTGCCTGCCCTTTAGGGGAAAAGACATTGATCAGAAGCAATATGAAATAAAAGCTTTGTTTGCTAAAAAAGTATGGTGATATCTACTCATACAGCTGGCCTGGAACAGACTATTGCTGAATGAAAAAAAAAGTTTTGTTTCCATATCAGTTTTTGTTCTGATTACAAATAAAATGTGAAAAACAATCATGACTTATATAGCTTATTTTGGTGTCAGCTTACGTCTGCTCTGTTCTGGCTTGAGTCACAAACCAAAGTGCCGTAGGTATCCAGCTCCAGAGAACCTTCCTCCAAGGTCTTGCTGCTGAGACAAAGACCTTGTGCCTCATGGCTCCACAAATTCTTTTCCACCAAAACTCCCCTGCCTGTGGTTTATTGGCTTTTACCAAAACTGAGATGCCTCCATATAACGTTTCAGTCTTTTAGCTGAAACTGTTCCATTGAAACACTCCCAAACACCCCGTATTGACAAATGCATTGTTTATTAGTTACTGCTGTTTCACCTCTGACTGTAGTCAAGAATTGAAACCACATCAACTGAAAGTACTTGCATTTATATGCCCAAAACTCCAACTCCACCAAAGCCCCTCCATCTAATACTTAGAGGCAAATAGCTTATGCCTTGCTCTTAATAAGTTAGAGCCTTGTACTCCATGGATGATCCTCCACAGATCTTCTCATTCAGACACAGTTCATATATGAGGTCAGTATCCAAAGCCCTCTATTTTTGATGGCAGCTACTTAAATGCAGGACCTAGGTTGATAGACTGGACCAAAACAACAACAATAAAGCTACTATATTATTAATTATATAATTTTAGCTATTTTTAGAATTCAGCCTTGTGATTGTCAAGCAGCTGGGAAAAGGCAATTTCTGTCTTCTTTTCTGTAGAGTATGTAAGGAGTTCCAATATGTATTTCAGAAGCTGGAATTCCTCAGATTCAAGTCTCTTGTCCATATGATTCAAAGCAGTGAGATGACATTCATGTTTTTGGATTCTAGCTGAGAGGCCCAGCTGTTACTGGACAGCTTTGGGAAAAGTAGAGGAGTACTGCTCAAACCCTTTTCTGAGACCCTGTCGCCACTAAAAGCTATTCAGTGTTAGAATGAGAAGAGGTGGGGAAATGACTTCACAGACAGATGGTAAGGTAAACGAGGCCTTCTCTTGTATCTCCTATTAACAAATGAACTTGTGCTTTGGGCTGGTGTAGCTACTCTCTTTTTTTTTTTTTTTTTTTATTTTTTTTATTTTTTAAGATAGAAGGGCCCAGGTCTTGCATGATGTCTGCAGCAAATACACTGCCTATTTTATAACATTGATACGATAATCTGAGATACTCTATTGACTCATCTTAAGGCTGTAAGTGCACATTGAGGTTATAGTCTCTATCTTTCACCCTCTGTGTTTGCTTATAATCTGTCCCTTCAGGCACATCCTCATTTCAAGACACTTTCTCTGTCATAATCACAAATGTGTATGATTATTTCTCTTTACATCAGAAATGAGGTCTTCTGTGACTGAGCCTCGTGTCCCTGACATATCTGTGCACTGCAATACAATAAATGAGCATAAAGTCTGTGTGCATTATACATATGAAGTGGAAAGACCATTTATTCCATTTTTGGGGTGAGACATGCCCACTAAAATATGGAGAAAACAGGCCTTGAAACACAACACTGCAAAGTGAATTGTGATAGCAAAGGATTTCAATGCTGTCAGAGATCTTACAGCAGTCCAAAGGGTTTATTTAACTTTCCTATCAGTGCAGTAGCCTGTGGTGATAGCATCAGTCAAAACATGATGCTTCTTTTTCCACGACACCTCCCTGCCTTTTGTACCACCTCCCCTGCTCTGGTCCAAATCGCTCAGAGGGGCAGCATCGATGAACGTGGTCAATGAAGTATTAAAAGGCTCTTTCTCTGCACCATAATATTGAAACCTCGGGGATGTGAGGAAAAGAAAGTGGGCTGCTGTTGTCAGTGAGCAGAGTGGGGCTCCCTGCTGGCCTGTACCTGTGCTCTGCTCTCAGCCCATCCCTGCCCTGTCCCCTGGGCCAAACCAGCAGGGCCGTCCGTCATTAACAAGCAGAGTAATGACTGGCTGTGCCTCTCACAAAGGCAGAGAAAGAGGGAACAGGCAGTTTAAATTTCACCAAAGCTGGGGCAGTGTCAGGAGGGGTTTGATCAGATGGCAGACTCTCCTGATTGCATATTCCAGTGTCAGCTCCCAGGCACAGACAAGCTGATATTCTGGGCTCTCCCTGAGGTTAGTCTGGAGTCAGTCAAAATATAGAATATGAATATGGAAAGCAGTAATCTCTTCCTTGCCAGATCAGAAGCATTTAAAATCGAATGCCCTGCTTGACAGTTCTTTCAACATGGCCCTGTGTTCTGAGAAGTAATTTATTTCTGTATTTTGCTCCTGTAAATATGTAATTAATGCTGCTGCTCTGTTTAGAATTCAGCAGGGTGTGTGAATCTCTGTGATAGGAAGCTAACAAAACACAAGGGCTAAATCCTGATTTCAAATAGGTGGTAATAAAGTGACCTGACACAAAGCACAGCCTCTTTGGAAACCAAAACCACAAGAGACATCATCTTAAATGAAATGTTAGACTTTGTCTTAAATGAAATGTTAGTGTCTGTGTGAAGCAGACTGTCTCCACTGAGGCATGAAACCTTTCCCTCATGGAAAATCATTCACTGACACCTTTAAGGGACTAGGCTTTAAAATTTCTATCCCTTTATAACTGTAAGTATCATTCTGCAGAGTATTCACAGTGGGCTGGGAAGAAATTAGGTTACAATTGTATTTACACTTATTATATAATTAAAATGATATTGTTCCTTATCTCTACTTGGCCTTACTCTATATCACTTGCTGCAGGAGTCCCACTGCAGTGAAATGAGAGTCACATTGACTTTGGTCTCAATATATGCAGCAACAAGGATACTAAACCAGATAACTCCAGAGATAACTTTTCCCACAGTTGCACTACTTCCTGAGGTCTGTTCTGTTCCAAAGTGATGTATCAGAAAGAAATGTGACATTTTTTCCAGGCTGTGTGACAGCCTGAGATAATTTTATTTACTTCTGTGAGAGTCCATGTGTTAGACTTCACTACATAAGCAGAGTGCTGACACAGGGACAACCTCATGGTATTTCCAAACTTTATGGACTTGAAAATAACTCAGTGGACAGGAATGCATTTACAGAGATAATATGTTGTCCAGTTGGAGATACTTAAACACAGGCACAGTGAACATCTGCAAAATGCAGTTGTAATATTGCAATACCTTCTGAACAGCTGTGGCAGAATAAAATTGCAGAATTTATAGACTTTATTTCAATCATGGAATATATATTTTTTATTGAGCCTAGGATACACTCAACACAGAATGCTCCAGTGAATGGGAATTACATACAAACACTTAGGAATAAAGTAAATATATTATAATGCCTTTACCTTGAGTACATAGGAGGGTATACAGCCAACATGATCAGAGGCTGCAGGGTTCTGCAAAAAGGCAGCTGTAACCTCCCTTTTCTTTTGCATTGTGCCATGGTGGCACATTCTCTGCACTGAAGAACAGATGCAGTAAAGACGTACATTCATAATGTCTTCTCTGGGTAATTTTTCAGAAAATGATCTGCAAAACTGGGTAACATGGTACAGTGAATCTAATCAAAACAGTGTGGACTATGATTGATGGTGTGAGACTTCAGAGGTAATACCATTGCTCAACAGGAGTTCTTGCAGCTGAATGTTGCATCCAATAGTTAATCAGTAACTTCCAGGTGAATTCCTTTCTTTATTGGGAATGGCTGTCCTGTGGAAACTGCTAGGAATGCTTACCAGAAAGGACTGACTTAGCTAGACTTGGAATGAAGTGTTGTGATCCAAACATTTTACAATTAAAAATTGCTGCTCTCATCTTCCCAGTCTGCATTTTGGAGCATCAAAAATGTCCCATATTTACTCTTATTCTAGATTCTAGCTGTTGGTTGCCGAATTATTCCCTTCCAAAAAATGTTATTAATCTTCTTTCAGGCTTCTCTCAAAGGAAGACTTAGGTTGGACTAAACTAAAGCTGACAAAATACTGGAGGATGCTTTCATTATCAAGTGCCTGGCAAACAAAATAGGGGATAAAAATCATACTGATACAGTCAGAGTTAGGTTCATGGGAATAAAACACTGTCGTTCTGCCCACGTAGTGGTTGGCTTTTTCCAGCTGTAAGAAGGAACAAGTAGTTACTGTGGACAGCTTTGTGCCAACGCCAGCTCCATGCCCAGTGCCAACTGGAGAGGTTACAGAAAGGTAGGAAAAGCTAGGGAAGGAAAAAAGAATCAAACCAAAACAGAAAATACTTTTATGCTTTCCTAAAAATTGATATGTGCTCTGTGCCCCAAAATGTTGGCTCTGCAGTTTTCCTCTCACAGAGAATCAGCAATGGAGTGGGGAAAGGTACACGGAATGGTGACTGGTGGCTTCTAAAAGGGGACAGAGAAATACAATAATAATTTTCAGTATGGAAAAACATATCAAAGAGAGAGATGACAGCAAAGACCAACATTGTAAACTGGAAGTGATATTTACTGCTTTTCAAAACAGTGCAGCTAATAGAACCAAACTAAATAACAAATTAAGAGGCCTGAGACAGACAACAGTACTTCTCTCTGTCAAATTTTCAAGGCTGCATAAATGTTCTGTCAGTGGACTAGGTACCAGAATTGTAGCTTTTTTAATAGTTGTTGTTATATTTTTTTTGGGAACTTTGGAATTATGATAGAGGTATGGCGTAATGCAATAAGACATTTAATCAATTCAGCAGTTCAACTGGAAATTAAATTTACCCTGTGAAAACATGCTTTTCAAAACATAGCTGAAGAAATGAAGTAGCTTTTAACCAATTTCAAAGAGCTCAGTCTGAATGTTTTGTTGTACAGCTCCCTTGGAGTCTTAAACTGTGTTCACAGTGAATGGCCTGAAACTGCAAAAATTGATTCAGTTCAATTCACATGCTCAGGAAATTTATTCAGTCAAAACATTTCTACATGCTATTTCCTATAATGATGGGTTTGTATCTGAAATATAGTTGTTAAAGAATGAAATAAGTTTTCATTGAATTTTTTAACACAAACAAGAAAATTGCTCTTTTTTGCCCTAAACACTCGACTTTTTATTGTCTAGCTAATACGTTGGATACACTTGCCCTACCTGGAAGAAATTCACTGCACCTCTCTATCTTATCCTTAAACTTTGCATGAGGTTGTATCAACCAAGAAAAGTTAGTGTGCAGTGAGATTTAGGTTCCTTTATGAGCTTATATCAGTTCACCTTCCTACATGACTATTTGTAGCAAATATGAGCCATGTGTAAGGTTGTCACTCCATTGCAAAGGGGAAATGAAATGTTTTGCACTTAGCAGACAGTATTGTATGCTCGTGCCTGTAAAGGAGTCTTGTGTAGACTCCAGTTCTTCCCTAAACACTAAATTTCTTAGATACTGCAAACCTTAAAGGAAGGAAAAGAGACACAAGAGGACAGTATATTAAATGAAAATAACTAATGGAAAATACCGATTAGAGAATGCTTGAACTACTGCCCTTAAATCAAAGATAAAACTGTTTATAGGTCCTGACACTACACTATGAAGTGAAAAGGAAGTAGTTAAGAAAGTACCAGGTAGTTCAGAGTTTTTTTCACCTAAGAGCTTGTAACAGTTACAAACAGTTTGTAACCATGGGCTATTATTTTCTATTTAAGACAAGAAGCTCTGTGACTGCCCTGACAAACAACCATAAGAGCGAGACTCTCAAATGGGCTTATAACCCTGATTTATTCAGACAAAGCCCTCCTGTAACAGAACTGTATTGTGCATTCCTTTATTCTGCATTGTAGCCTATGCTGAAAAAAGAATGGGGTGGAGTACTTAAATAGTCCTGGGAACAGAAAGCAGAAATCTCATCTGTAATGGAAGGAATGCAGATTTACACCTAGAGCTGCTGTTATAACACACTAAAGAGGAAATACTAAGTTTCAATACTATGGAGATCAGTTATATGTTGTGTGCAAAAAAGACACTGGGTGAAACCCTGGCTTTGAAATCAGAACCCAGGATTCCTCTTCTGCTCTATTCTGCATATTAATCTACTCCTAGGTTATGGCTACAGGATGTCTCCTCCTTCCTCTCTCTCTAGGTTTCTAATCCTTGCATTCCTTTTTGCTCAGTTATACAACTTTTGTGGGAGTGGTGGAGAAACTGCCTTTTAGCGAGGTATCAAACGTTAGTTCTTGGGGGATTGGAGATGCCTATCAAAATTCCTGTAGCCCCTAGAAATCTTGCATCCCAGCTTCCTCCCAATTTCCAGGTGTATGTTTCAGATACTGAGCTCTGTGTAAAATGTGTCTTCTCACCATAGTTTAAAGCAAAGCCAATCCAAACAAAGTGAGCCTCAGCAGGTCTCTGTGGAGGCCTTTTAAGTTTGGGATTTGGCCAATGCCTCATGGAGAAGAAATCTTGTGCTTTTCTCTAGGTGTCCTGTAATTGAAAAGTGCCAACTTTAGGTGCCCTTTGGGTTAGGATGTGTGTGAGAGAAGGCTTGTGGTCCATGCTGATGTTTCAATTGCAGTTGAAATAAGACCAGGGTATGCATATTGTTTAAATCTTCCAGGATTTTTATTTAAAATAAAGCTCTGGATGAAAAAGGAAGTGAACATTTTTTCCTTCAGTTTTAAAAGTCAGTATAAATATGTATGTATTTGCCAAAACCAAAGAGACTTTTAAGTTATAGAAAAGATAGGAAAGTGATAAGGAGATGCAAAATCCTTGTAATCATGCAGAAAAGCAGTAATTTAGTTGCCTGATATTAATAAGTAAAAAATTAGTCAAGAAAAAAATTTGAAAGGTATTATATTTTAAAGGTTATATATTATATTGAAACAATCCTCCTAAAAAAAAAAACAAACTAGTGGAAGAACCTTTCTTTGGAAGTTTTAAAAGCAGTCTGGAGAAATTGTAGAAATGTATTTTAGCCACTGCATTTAAAAAGGTGGGCAGACTAGGTGACCTAATTAAAAGATAAGACATGACAGCGTGTGCATTATGGTCTTGCAGTGACATACTTTGGTGCCTCTAAATGGAAGACAGAGGCAAAGACAAAGCTGTTAAACATTGTGGTGTGTCAACACTAGATTTTATAACCCTCAGATACCCTCAAATCTTGTTTCTAAAATATTAATTTCCAAAGGTAAACTGTCAATTATTAGAAAGAAAAATATTCCCCACATAAAGCAATGACTTTTTATTTCTTTAATGCACTATAAGATCATATCAAGGGAAATTGTCTAGACAGGGTTTATTTTACTAATTCTCAATGACAATAATAATTAATGAGTTAAGAAAATGTGATGAAATGCAAACATTTAATATTTAAGGCTGAAACTGAAATGTGTTAGCAGGAAGGGCTGCTTGGGAGAGAGGAATTCCAACCCCATCAGGTTTTCCTGCTACCCTTCTTCCTAACACTGTTGCTCTCTGAGGGCAGTAAGCATTGGAGAAATACTATAAAGATGATGGGGCCATTTAGTGACTGACATCTTGCAAACTTAAGACACAGAATTTTCTTTATGAGTTTCAGCAGTGGGTTTTTTTCCCCATCTTTAAATGTTCTCCCCCACCCCTTGCCAGCTTCCCACACAGATGTGTGTCTGCCAGTTGCCTGAAATAGAATGCAGATGAATGTCAGAGGCTCCCACTAAGAAATTTGCAATATGAAAATATCTGTGTGGCGCTACTTCAGAGTGACAGCATTTCCTAGTGGCATCTTCACTGTGCCTGGGGACAGGGTTCAGTGATGTAGATGGTACTGCCAGTTCATGCTTGGACTCTGTGATCTGAGAGATTTTTTCCAAGACTGACAATTCTATGATTCTAAGTGCATTTCTAAGTGTTTTATCAACAAGTATTTCCAGAAGGGGAACTTAGTCCTTGACTTAGGAAAATAAAGTGAAAAGCTATCAATAAATTAAATGCTTATTTTTACTTCTTACCATCCATGACCAACTCCTTTGTAGCCCATTCATTATTTCCAGTGGTGGGTCCTGAGTCTTTGTGGTTCCCTATGGGCTTTTCCTCTCCCTGAAACTTAATGAAATTTGAACTACACAACACTTTAATTGCTTGGCAACTTGAAAATCTGTGTCCCAAAGGCCAGCCTCACACAGGCCCAGTTGTATGAGCAGACCTGACAAATTGCATGTTGCTGAAAGGTTTGGGGCATGTTGTTTACTTTGTTACTTAAATAGGTTTAATATCTCTGGACAATTCATGGCATATTGTAATTTTTTTTAAAGAGTTACTTTCAAAATGTTGTTATACTTATTAATTTTCATTCCTGGAAAAACGTTTACAATTACAAGGAAATTTTTTAAAATATTCTCAGTGCAGTAATATTACTGCAGGATTTTAAAACTCTTTGTGCTGAACGGGCAACTTTTCAAGTTCATTTGGCATTTTACATGTGAGAAAGAGAACCTTGGAAGGTAGATAATGTTTTTCAAAAGCAAAATTATTCAGATTCCATTTCTACCTTAATCTATCAAAAAGCTGATTCAAAAAAATCACCCCAAACCTTATAACTGACGAATTTTTTAAATTTTCTGTGAACCCATATGCTTCTTTATCAATGTAGTTGTGCCTGGCAGAAACATATCCATGGAATATCTAAGTAGAGCATTGAAATGTCATCATTATTTGTTCAGTGTGCTGGTCAGTCATGTTGCATTTGTATTTATTCCACACAGAGAGGAAGGGTGATATATCCAGTCAATCCCCATCACATTTTGCTGATGTTAATTCTGCATCTTCCATTTTCAATGTTAGCACAGTCTCTACTGCGTCACTCGAAACCCAGTTTTTCTTAAAATCTGTGTTACATTTCCTCCTATGACCTCACCACACATGCGCTTAAATACCTTATCCAAAATTTAATTGAGATTATAATCTAGTGACTTCATTATGAACTTGATTCATCTTTCAACAGGTCTGTTGGATCCAGAGTTGGCAGAAGCTGTGTTTTCATCATCCAGTTGACTGGGTGGTGCTGATTTTAATTATTTCCTGTAGAACTATGTTTTACTGCAAGCCTATACACATATCACACAAGTACAATAGCTGTCATTTCTTTCCAGCTATCCTCAAAGCATATATTCCTCTCATCACCCAAACATTTGTCATAGTTAGGTAAACAATTATATTCTCTTTTAGATTTAAGTACCCTATGAATGACCCATGTAAGGTATTTAGAAATATTGCATACCCTAATGAGCAAGATAATTTTGAAGTTTTTCTGTGGGAATTCTCAGAATTAGAAGGCAAAGAACTAAATTTCTCTCAGCGATTATTAATTTGTAGAAAAGCTATAAACACAAACGTGTCTTAGCAATCAATAACAAGATTAGGACTTAGTAAACCTAACATCCATTAATATCCTGAAACAATTAGTTATAATTGTATCTACTAAAGAAATCCAAAAATGATTTGCCTGTGTTAATTTTGGTAATATAACTACCTAAGATATAATAATCAAAGATATATTTATATGAAAATTTAAGTTTTTGATAAAGGCTCCACTTTGGTATTTGAGTAACGAAGTACTTCTCTTTGCAGGGCTTAGTCATTAGCCCATTCCATTCAGTTTTGGGGCAAAAGATGACCTTGTCTGAGCATGCCCAAAGAATATTAGTATTTCCAAAGCAGAAGGAGTCAAGCAATAGTTTGGGGACAGAATTTTGAAACTACCTCTTATTGGAAGTTATCTATAGGAAGTTCTGCAAGAGCAGAAGAGGGAGCTGGACTTGCATTTCTACTCACCCTAAAAGGGATTTTGGGCCATGAAGAGGAAGAGAAGCCACCAGATCTTCTGTGAGATCAGGTAAGGACATAAGATTTACATAGGATGATACTGACAAGGCCACAAAGCACTTCATCACCTTTCCAACTGCACACTGCAGAGGAAGAGGAAACTTTGAAGCTTTTCTAAGTAGTAGTTATGTACATGCTTCTATCTCTTTCTAAAGATTTTCAGTGGTATTTTTTGCCTTTGATAAATACACTCTTGATTTTTCATTCATCTTAACCTAGCTTGCACTAAAGGTGATCGCAATATGATTAGAAAATTCACAGGTCTTTTCTTCCTTGAAGAAGAAATTATTAAAAGTACCATAATGACCTATATCATGAATTGGACTGTATCATCTCATGTTGATCAGCTTTCAAATGATATTTCATGGAATATCTAAAGTATAACAGGATGTGCCTCTGTACAGAATGGTTTGGGAGTTGTCAATTCACCTGTTTGCCAACTATAAATATTTTGAAGACTAATGTTATTTAGGAAATTTTCTTTTGCAGTACAACAGTGGTGGGTGTGCCTCAAACGTAGGGAACCAAAGGAAGCATTCAGCCAAATTAATCTAGTAAATTTGGCCTCGTGTCTTGGGTTATGTTACCAAAACCCAAGATACAAGGCCAAACCTTCTATGTATGGGAAAGAGATTTACACAAGGCAAAGGAGTATCCAGTTGCAGAGTAGATCACATCATACACAAATCACCTTTGTGGGTCTCAGTTTCCACTTGCTATGACAAAATTTATTCAAAATATATAGGATGCCATGGAGACTCAGACAAAGCCCTTAATTCTTGCTTTGCTGGTGCTGACAAAACAGATCTCTAGATGGGATGTCTACATGCAGGAAACGGGACTGATGTGCACAAAGGGATAAAATGTTGCACGTCTGTAGCAGTCCAACTTCTCATAGTATAAAACAGGATATTAATTTGCTGAACTGGCTTTAATTCAACTTCAAAAATATGAGCTTTAGGGCATGCTTATAATGAAGCATATAACTTTACAAAAAAATACAAAACCAGCAAATGGTTTTATGCCTGGAATAGAAGAAAGTTAGCTTAGAAAAGATTTATAGCCTACAGATTAACTTGACAAATGTAAAGAAGTGTGAGCCTTTTATCTTCTGTGCACTTAGTATACTGAGACAGCTCTGAGAATACTCTTGGACAGGATTCCATTTTGTTTTTCTTTTCTTCTACTTCTCATTCCAAATGCTTCTAGAGCCATATGCTTCTTCTGATGCTCTCCCACTGAACATGGACAACTTTTTTGTTAGAATTATATCATCAACTTCTACTTGGCTGGTTTTGGATTGTATAGGTCATAGATTACTGGTCCACATCTGCTCAGCAGGAATGCTATACAGGTGTGTTAGCTAAAGTGTGGTGCCTCAAGGACTGCTGTCAGTGCAATCTGGGGCCAGTCCTGGCTGGTGACCTCTGGAAATATTGTGGTTTTACTCTGAGGGCAGATATGTCTCAGTTGCAGGGTGCTGATCAGCATGCATTGAACCCAGCGGGTGAAGGGATATTTTCCTGTACAAGTTTCACACCTAACAGAATAATTCCAGGCAGAGTTACTACCCCTGCTCTCTTCCTCGGGGTGTCAGAAGGGTCCTGCCTGGGGCCAGCCCTGGCAGGAAGAGGGGGTGGTGTTACTGGCAGCCTCAGTCAGGGCTCACCAAGCATTAGCAACATTACATTGCACCAAGTGAGCCAAGGAGACCCAGAGTGACTTCTGATGAAGCCAAGGGTGTGTCTGTGTCCCGAGTGCCTAAGGGGACACTGTGCTCCTCTGTCATTCAGGGCTGTGCATAATTCAGGATGAGTGAGCCCCCAGAGTCAGAACATCTGACTGAATTAACCAGTTTCAGTTGCCTAATTATTCACCTTAATAATAGTCTGAATTGCATTTTCTCATATTCTTGAAAAATCTGTAAAAGTAGGCAACCAATACCAGATGCAGAACATTTACATTTTCATGCAGTGTATTTCTTTGTGACTGTAAATTAAGGATAAGACATTAAAAAAAGGAAAAAAAAAAAGATTTTTCATTGACCTCAAAGTGCTCGTGACCTCTCACTCTCCTTCTTGTAAGTAAGGTATTTGAGTTACTCTCTCCAGAGAGATAAATTGATGCTAATGCTAAAAGACAAAATAAAGTAATTATGTTTTCAGCACATGTTAACTTAGAGATGGTCTCTTAAGGGCTAACATGTTACTTGTAATTTTACTTTAAAATGACTTTGTAATCGACTACTATTAATCTGCTTCACTTGTAGGCTATGTGTACTAAAGATATGATACAAATAGTTATTCCTATTGATAAACATTGAATTGCCAATAAAATTCAAGCTCAAAACTGATGACACTGCTTTTTAGACAGCACTCCAATTAATCCAGAAGGAGCTGGTTCCCAAAGCACCCTCTACAGTCATTAAATAGTATCTGCTTACTGTGGAATTTACTGATCATGGCAATTAATCTCTTAGAAACATCTTCTTTGACTCAGAGCACATACCTCTAATGTATAAGTTAGAGAAGCATAGAGAAGCACGTATAAGTTAAAGTCAACAAAAAGTTCCCCACTGATTTATTAAGACTTTGGATTAGGTCTTTGGCAGTGCTGAACAGCAGGGAAAACCATACCTTGTCAGTCCTGTAGTGTGTCTGGAGTACGATCATGCAGACTGTGCACAGGGCTCATACTGCTTCCTACATCTTGATATCCAGGGTATATCCTTG
The DNA here is from genome assembly GCF_021018805.1 of Prinia subflava. NCBI lineage: Eukaryota > Metazoa > Chordata > Aves > Passeriformes > Cisticolidae > Prinia > Prinia subflava. The sequence goes on from NC_086248.1 coordinate 47,010,113, forward strand.
CCATCCAGGGCAAGGGAAGGCTTAGCTGTGCTGTACAACAGAAAACAATGGAGGAAACAAGTACATCAGGGTGTGCTGTGGATGATACAGAAATACTGCCACAAGGAACCCTGTTTCTGTGCTGGGCTGGCATGACTCAGGCTATTGTCTAACACTCTTGACTGTCAGCTTAAACTTGTACACCGATAAAACTTGGATCCAGCAGAGTCTTTTACTCAAAGCTCTGTGGAAAAGTAGGCATTGAAGTCCTGCGTTTGTTCCAGCCCTGGAAGCAGTAAAGCTGTATTCATGGTGTTCTTCAGGCATTAATAAACACCGTGCTGGACATAAGGCTTTGTATCCCTGGCATGGATGATCAAAGAGCACATTACTTGCTCAGAGAGAAAGGAGAGGTTGCCAAATCCAAATATGTGTATGTAATGGACAGGGCACGTTAACTTGGAATTACATATCAAATTTTTAGACTATAAACTCTCTGGGATTACATCTTTATTTTTAGCATAAAAAGAATGCTGGCAAAAACAAAAAGGGAAACTAATTTCATCACATATTGATAAAACCCCTGTAATATCTTCAGGATTTTAATAGGTTTTTGCTTTACTTTCATTACATGTTGAAAATGGTTAGAACTTTGGTGTTTGACAGTATCACCTTTTATATTTTATATTTTATTGCCTTTCTTTCAAAAGACACAAACTGAGCTGCTAGAGAATAATGGAAAAAGGAAACAAACCAGAGACAAACAGAAAAAAGCAAGGAGCATACATTATAGTTGATGATATTTGAGTCAGTTCAGGTTAGGCTGGGGGATGAACAGATTGGGAGCAGCCCTGCTGAGAAGGGTTTGGGGGTGCTGGTGGATGAGAGACTGGACATGATCCGGGCTGTAGTTGTATCCTGGGCTGCATCCAAGGCAGTGTGGCCAGCAGGGTAAGGGAGGGGATTCTGTCCTGAGATGGCACCTGGAGTGGGGCATCCAGCTCTGGGATCCCAGCACATGGACCTGCTGGGAGAAGTCCAAAAGAGGGTCACCAATATGTTTAGGACCTTATAGGACCTCTCCTATAAGAAAGGATGAGAGAATTATCTTGGTTCAGCATGGCTTTGGGATGAACCTTTTTTGCTACATTTCAGTACCTGAATGGAGCCTACAAGAAAGATGGAGGGACTTTTTACAAGAGCATGTAGTGACTGAAGAAGGAGGAATGGTTTCAAACTGCAAGAGAGCAGGCTTAGATTAGACCTTAGGAAGGAATAATTTACTATGAGCATGGTTAGTCACTGGAATACATTCCTCAGAGAGATTGTTGATGTCCCATCTCTAGCAGTATTCAAGGTCAGTCTGGATTTGGCTCTGAGCAAACTGGTCCAGTGGAAAATGTCTCTGCCCATGGCAGAGAGTTGGAACAAATGATCTTTAAAGTCCCTTCTAACCTAAGCCTTAAATTTTATGATTTAATCATGTTGATCTGTTGAACTACAGCCATTTGGATTCAATTAAGATAATTCTGAGATAATTTGTACTGATACTGTACTAATAGTTTATTTTAAAAAGCTGGCTACAGAAAAATAACTGTTGTCTTTAAAATCATTCTACTGTCATTCTGCACTTTGTATAAATATATTTAAAGCAAATGCACAAATATCAAAGAGCCTAGGAAAGACAGAGTCACAAACTTGCTGTGAGTGTCCTGAATCTGCTTGGTAATCCAAAATTCCAGGAGCCTTTCAGGATTAAGCTCATCTTGGATACAATATGAAGAAACAATATTTGAATATCTTCATCTATTTGATTCAAAGTTGGATAGTAATCCATTCCAGTCTAATATTAATGACAAATGTTGCCTTCTCAATATACCTGCAGTATAGACTGGTGTGGATCCATTCCTGTTACTAGACCTGCACATCTTTATCTGGAGCCCTGGCTCAGCTAAAGATGCTCAACCTACATGACTAACCTTTTCACATTAATATCCTCCTGAAGCCTATAGAGTAACATTTAAATAAAGAAAGGCATGCTTATGCATCTACAGTGTCATCCGCAATTCCCATGGTTTTACTTTTAATATGTTTTCAATGCCTAGGTCACTGATAAAAATTCCTGCACATTGCAGTGCTTGTATTCAGGAAAGAGGGTGTCTCAAACTGCTGTGTATCTCAGGGGATTACATCCTTTCTAAGGAAACAGAAAACTGAAATGAACAGCAGCCAAGAAGTTGCCTGGTGCAAACTGAAACCAAAATTGCTTTTCTGAGATGAGGTAAGCAAGAAAGAGCTGAGAAGGAATATTTGGCTGATCCAAACACACTGGCAGCAAGTTTGGTATTTTTATTTTGGATTGTGGGTCCAAAGCATAATCCTGTTTTCATTGGCAGTGAAGATACTAACGAGCATAGATAATTCTTGGCTGGATTACACTACCAAAATCTCAGCAGTTTGCCAGTTAACTCAAGCAGTTGCACTTTCTCCAAAAGAGAATTACCTGAAAATAGATTGACAATGCTGAACTGTCCCAACTCAATTTCTAATAAAAGAAATTAGATAATTTAACTCCTATTTTACTCTGTGATACTGGGTTCTATTACACTTTGTATACTTCCCAAGAAACATAACAAACCATGTACAACTTGTAATAAAATGGAAGACTGCAAGCAATATTAGAAATCATTCAGAAGGCAGTGAAAAGATAGCATTTGTTTATTTCAAACTTTGAAAATGCAAAGCCAGGCAATATAAAATACAGCTTCATTCCTTACCTGTTTCTCTCTAACCTGGATAGCTTCAAAACTTCCAAAACTGTGGTGAAAAGACAAGAAGTAGCTAGTTTGAGGCAGCTTGTATATATTTATGAGGAAGACTTGCTGGCAAGGAATGTCCACAGTAAAGAGGTAGAAACACTAAGAAGAATGTGGTTAGGGGTGGTGGGTCGCTTGCCTGGCTTTGGGTATGAGAAATCCAGATAAGATAAAAGCTTTCTTGTTGATCTTAAAAACCAATTCACTAACAGACTAAACTGAGCCACATGGAATAAATCATCATCATCATCTAGGCATTATAACTATTTCAATTTGTAAATATTTGCAAGACATCAAAATACTCAGGTAAGCTGCATAAATACCTGAACAAAGACAGAAATAACAAATCCATCATTTCAGGGAAAAAAAATCAAGCCACGATTTTTTTCTGTTTGATGACTCTTGCTTTGGCTGCAAAAGTTAAAGTTGTGGTAGTTCTTACTTCCTACCAGAGAATTTCTTTGCTCTGTAGGATGCCCAGGATTTCATGGTTTACATGAACTCATTTCTCATTTAGTGTATCAGGTAGATAGGGAAGAGTAAAACAAGAGATGTGAATATCTTGGTTATCCTCTACATCAGAAAGTATTTTGATATTCTAGTCCATACTGATGGCATGAATCACCACTTTCTTTTATCTTTGTCAAAGAATTTTTGCTTTGAGATATCTACTTTAACAAATCAAGTGTTCAGGAGAACCTAGGCTTAGGTTAAATCCCTCACATCCATAACACTGCCTGAATAATTTTCCTCCAACTTCCAGCTTGGTGTAATTTGTTACGAAAATGTCAATAGTTCATCTTTTCATCTGTTTTAAATAACAACACAATGAATGCCCAGAACGTGCACTTGGCATTGATTAGTAAACAGCATTACATTGGTCAGCCATAGACAGCCATTTGAAATACATAAGATAGATAAGAAGCCCTAAAAGTGTCAGCGTGGACATTTTCATCATTCTTGCAGTCTTTAGACAGACCTTTTCTCCTGCAGCAAACTGATTGCCATGTAGTTATTAAGCACAAATCTGAACTCCATTAAAACGTCAAATTAGCAGTGAAACACATGAAGCTCAATAAACAAATAACAAACAAACAAAGTAAAAAAGAAGGACCAGACTAGTTTATGCATGGTTAGCTTCACTGTCCAAGTATTATCTCTTCAGACTATGCTTGTTGTGTCCTGTGTTTTTTGTGCATCCTGTGGAGCTTCAAAGATGTTAAAGGTGCCTGCACATCAGGAGACACCACTGCTTACCCTATCCAGCACCCCTAATTGAGAATGGTAACACAAAGGAGAGATTGATCCTAATGGGAAACTGGAGGATTTTTCAGGTGACCTGACTCAAGAGGTGAAAGACAGACTTATTTGCATAGGTGTGCTGCCAGGGAATTCCCTGAAGTGGTGACACCTGGAGAATTCCTGGCAAAGGCTGGTGCTGTAAGCTGTGGAGCAGATCTTATCTCCCTTTTCTTCTCCCAGTTTGCACTCAATTTCAAATATGCTTTGATCTCCACCCCTGCTGTAAGTGTAAGCAGGAATTTATTCTTAGTTTCTAGCACAGAGGTAAGAAAAGTGTTAACCCTAACTGTTATAAGTTTTAATGAGATGACACAAATAAATTCCTTAATCTAGCTAGAGGTTTATTCATGAAGTCTTTTATTTCTTTAAATTAAAAGAAAAACAGAAAGAAATAATGCTGGTCTGGCAAAAGGAAGTTATGCTTTGACTGAAAAGAAAGACTCCAACTTGCAATAGCAGTGCTGGCTTTGCCCAGGCCTGAGCAAATGCAGATATGTAGGAATACAATTTCTAGCTCACCTGGAATCAACTTTCTCGTGTCTGTGTCATTCAAAACCATATGAAGTAATGCCATTGTTTTGATTCATTCATGTACAAATATCACGTTACTGAATTGTGGTGAGGAAAAAGCAGTGCTGTTTCCCTTTCAGTTATGTGATTTGCAGAGGGAAGGTGTTGTTTCTGAATTTTTATTGTTGCTTTTGTCTGTATGTGATGTATATTCCTTGCTGACAATTAAACTTATGTTAGGAGAAATCTTTTAAAGAAGATGCATTTGAGTTATTCAAGAAAAAAAAAAAAAGGTTGCAGAAATACTGTTCTCTGCAAGTTAACTGTAATTTTCAGGGAGTTTTCAAAATGTTTACACACAAAAATATTTAGAGGTAAAATTTCTCACCAGTAATTGCAGCTATTGCAACATTGGATGAATAAAAAGGTAAGTTTACTGGTTTTGGTTTTCTTTTTCAGTCCCTGTAACCTGCAGTGAACCAGGAACTGCCTCTGGTGTTTTGATATTCCCTCTTCCACTATAATATATTCTGCAAAGGGCAGAATACAAATAACGTGATAAAAACCAGTTATTCATCATTTTATTCCATTTCCCCCTCCTTCCTATTCAGAATAATAAAACAGAGGCTACCAGCTTGTATCTTATTTCTGAGTTGATAATAAAAGATGGTACAGAGATGGGGGACAGGGATCTGTCCATTTAGGTAGTTTAAGTTACAGCTTAATGGGTTAACTCCACACTAACCTAATTTTAAATTCTTTATCCTCAGCTCTGTATTACTGATCCTAGTCCCACATGGATTCTCTTGCCATTCAATATTGAGAAAGTGCTTCTCTGTTTTATCTTTTAGCGACTAAATAAAGTTCATAACCTCTCCATAAGAAGCTGACCTCACTGGCTGCTGATTCCCCCTCCCCACACAACCACCTGACACCGAGAGGCATAAAGGCATGAAAAGTGATACCCCAGCTGCAGCGTGGGAGTGTTTGCTGGGCGGTGTCAGACTCTTCCAGACAGCCATGGAAATCCCCTTCAGTCTGCATCCCTTAAAACAACACTGACCAAAAGTACTAGTGAAGAAACTTTGAAGAATACCAGGTAAGCCTGTCCTGGCATAGGTTTATAAGACTTGACCTAAGGGATATCCTTGAGGGATCAATGTCTGAGTCAATATATTATAAATGGCAATTGTGGGTCTAGCACTGTTTCTAGCCATTCTTGCCCCACTTCCTTAGAAGGGATCCAGGTGTGAGTACCCCAAATCCCTTACCACCATTGCTAATTGCTATTAATCACTTTTTCAAATGAGCTGAGAAGATTTAGCTGCTTTTATTCCAAATCACTCAATCAATAAATTTTTTTTTTTCAAAAAAACATGGAACAGAGAGAGCATAAAATCTATGCAAGATCCTGTGTTACTGGGAGATGCTTAACAAGGAGTACAACAGAGAGATGGTGGCATTCTCCCATCCCAATGTTTACTTCTCCAGAGGATGCTGGATTTGTCATTGCTTGGGTTTGGGAACAGACAGTATTTCATGCTCTTCAAACTTTTAAGACATGAACAATCAATTTTTCAGTGCAGTGCTTGGGTGTAGGATGAGGCTTCATCTGGCACCACAGGCAGCACAAACAATAACAAGTGATTAAACAGTCTGTTAGGTTACATTTGTTTTGTAATATTTATCATAGTATAAGTCTAATGTAACACTGTGAAAATATCCAACTCACTGAAATCAGAGAGATTATGTTAGGAGTGCAGTATTTTATATTAGTTATATTGGTTACATAGCCTCATTCATACATACATAGCCTTGTTCATTCGCTTTGGAGGATTTCTGAGATTCATTAACTTTTCAGAGTGAGTTTTATGCCAAATGTTCATTTTGTCTCAGAGGTTAATTTAATTTGCTATTCTCTACTGCAAACAAAGCAATAGTTCAATTTGAACTAAACCTGAGGTCATCCTGCAGCCAATCACTTACAGGTGGTTAAAAGAAAGTGCTGTAAGACAGAAAAGGAATTACAGCAAAATGAGAATTCCTCAGAAACTTCAGGAAAGGAACCAATTAATAAAGCAAGTCAGTATGAGAGGTAAAAAGAGAGTGATTTATCTAGTTATTGAGCCAGTTTTACAACAACATAAATGTTTCAATGAACCTATGTTAGAGTAACTCGGTATCCCAGACAGAAGTTTCACTGCAATATATATGATACATCTTAATCTTCAGAAGTGTTTCTAGTTCAGGCTACTGGCTACTTTCCATGAAATTTGGAAGTGGTATTCAAATCATATATTTATTTCCACAAAGTGTGCACTCATTAAATTTGAATAAATTTGAGAGTTCCTTGACACAAAAACCAAAAAACAAACAAACAAAGAAAAGCTCTTTGAGTTTTCAGTTTTTATGGGGAAGCATCAATTTAACAGAACTCAGTCTGGGATAATATGACTTTCCTAATTAATATTAGTGAAGGCTTCTTTTTTTGTGCCAACAAATAGCAAAAATGTTGATTATATATTCAGCTAGCATAAGCCCCACATTAATTAGAAGTTACACACATATTAGTAATCAAAACATTTCACTTTTTGTAGGAATCTCCAAAAAAATCTCAATAAAAACCAAAAATTTAGAGTTAGGGCTAAACTTCAAAGCAATTACAAAAGTACTTGGTATGGAAATATGAGTTTGATTCAAGGTGCACTCTTGCACCTCCCCCAAAACTCTACCCTGAAGTCAGACCATAAGTTAAGTAGACATTTAACCATCAATTCCTAATAACTTCTATCACGTGAACTGGACTCACCTAATCCTTAGCCCAATTCCCATTAGAAAGAAAGTATGTATGACAACACTGCTACTAGGTTTTTCTTCCCATTTTTTTCTGAATCTACTGGCCAGTTTTAAGTCAAACTAACTAAAGGGTGGACGTACCTGAGTTCCCATCAATTTTATGGAATGAGGAACTAAAGCAGGGGAGAGAATGCTTATAAAATCCTCTGTAAATACTGTTGTTGTAGTTTAAATTTATGGGGGGTCCCCGGGGAGTGCCGCCCGGAGACCCCCGGGGTCTTTTGGGGTCGTGGTGTTCCCGCGCTGGCAGGCAAGGAGACTCAGACGCCGGTGGGGTGCTGATGAGGTGAGGGTTTATTCACTGAGGGAGAGGGGAAGGGGGAAGGGAGGAGAGGGAAAGGGAGCATCAGGAGGCCTCCAGGGGAAGAGGGGCAAGAGGGGCAGAGCCTTCTGCCTTAGCATTCTTAACACCGAGGTTCAAAGGGGCGCGGTAACATTCTCCAGCCAATGAGGTTACAGATACAGGATACTGCAGGGAGGGTACAGACTTGGGATAAACCATACATTTTCCAAGGGTGAGCCAGAGCAAACCATTTCCATAAAATGCAATCCCACATACTGTAGCCAAAGGAAAGGCTATCATATCAGTTTGTGCACTGTTAGACACCAGAAAAATTGCATAGGAGATAGATTTTTCTGATACCCCCTGTCATGAATGGAGCTCCTGCTGGAGATCACAGGATACATGTCATTGCCCAAATCCACAAAACCCCAGTTTGTCACTTTTGGATCCTTCTTTCTAGGTGGTGCCTCTTTGGAGTCTCCAAGGCAGACATATTTCTGTGTGAAATGCTAAGTAAGTTCATCTTCCCATCTGTTTGGATATTTCTGTACACTTTTATGGGGTAGAATTATTTAGTAGTCTTTGGCTCCAGGAGGAGGAATACTATGGCTACAAGCTTGGTGTCCTTTCTGGGAAGGAGCATAGAGAGTCTGTCCCCTTATTGCAGCAGCTGTCAGGGAACTGCCCTCTTTTGGTACCTTGGCTGGGGACAGCAGTTCCTGGGCTTTGCCTTCTGGACAATAAGGCTTTGCAGTTTCTTTGGAGGAAGCAGTATGTCAGTGGTCTAGTTCCTGGTTTCTTTGCCTCCTTCCTAGTGGAGACATTTCTCTATCCATTTTTCTGCTGGGGTCTAGGAAGGGTTTTCCAGCTGAGCTGTCAGATTTCCCCTTTGCACAAGAATACTTTGCACTATGGAATACATTTTTAAAACACTAGAGAGATTAGTCTATGGGCTCTGGACCCAAATATCTATCCCCTTTCCAAGTGAGTAACACCTCACTTGCTGCTTCTACAGCCCTCTGAATACAACTGGCAAATGCCAGTCTGAGATTGCAGAGCTGATCATGGAAGCTGCTGGAGCATAAATTCAGGGATCATATGAAGGCCAAGTGACAATGATTTCAAGTTTACCTAATTTTTCATCCACTGTGTGAAACCTATTTGCAAAAGCTAATGATCGCTCTAAATATCCTTGTGAAACACCACCACCATTGTTGAGAACTGCCAAATTTCATCTAACCTGTCTTTTTATTTCTTGAATTCATGAAAGGGCTATAGATTCCTTCAGTACTATCTGCAAATGTTCAGCACCTCTCAGAACAGGAAAAAGTGAAGACATAATTAAGTAAATGTCAACTAAACAATTAAATCCCAAATATTAGTACCTGTCAATCCTGGTAGAATAATTGGTGGAGGTGTTTTTTTGCTGATATACAATATGTTAACAAATGTAGTATAAAGGGGTTGTTATTCTGCATAAGAGATTTATAAAATGAAATTAAATAGCTCTTTGAAATAAGCATCTAATCACGGTTGTTGTTTTAGCCAAATATCAAATATTTTGCTTGTTGATCACTGGAGGAATAGCAAGAAAACCACACCTTTTGAGCCTTTTAAAATCCTTTCTTCGGGTAAATAGAGTTTAATTGTTATTCCAGAGGGTTTCAATAAGGGTTTTTCAAGGGACATATTATTTCTCCTTTTCAGTGATGATTCAAGAGAGCAACCAGTGATTTCAAAATGTACCAGCTCCTTACAACCAACACTGAGATGTTAAAATAATAAGGGTTTTATTTTCCTTTTCTCTGTTTTGTGGCACAATCTACTGGAAGTTCACACAAAATGTCATAAGGAATTTTGGTCTTGAGAGGATAAAAAAAGAAACAGAAATGAAAAATATTCTTGTATTTGAATTACATCTTTGTGTGAACATTAGGGTTTGAAGGGAGTCTAGAGGCTGAGATCTGAGCTGTAGCTGGATGTTAAATAAGAAATATATTTTTGATTTGTTTTTGCTTAGCTACAATGATGGAGAGACTTAGTGCAGTAAGTGCATTCTGTTGTACAATCCGTGACCTCAATGACGAGGGAGAAAATGGGCTTTTGCTGTCAGCTTCTCCTCCTATTACAGATTTGAGTTTTACTCCAACATTACTTCCACTCTAATTGCATTTGACCCGGCATCCTTGCTGCACTAGTGGCAGGCAACATGTCTGGAGGCCTGTGTAACAGCTAGTATTCAAAGAGTAAATATAATTACTTGCTAAACCCTAGAAGCATCAGCCTTATGAACTTCCTAATTTTCATTAAAATACATATTTCTTTTTACTTGCCTTTGGAAGCAATACAGACAAGGTAATTATGTGTCCTAAGTAGAAGCTTAGAGGAAATTAAGCTAGGGAATTAGGAGAAGGTTGCCCCATTTAGTGTAAATTCAAACTAAAAATAGCAGGTTGTGGTCAGGTGTAAAGACTCGTGTATGTTTACTATCAAAATATTGATATATGCTGATTACTGCTCTCCACATGCTTGCATCTCAAAATTGAACAGCTGTTTATATATTTGCACAACTGAGAGCATATTCTGTTGATTTGTGCTTTTTTCAATGGGGACAAATTCAGTCTTCAACATGAAAAATTTTGTGTTTCTGCTGTTACAAATGAAAGATATCTATCTATATCTGTTTGCTTACCTTTGCATACTTACAAGAGTTTTCTTCATTTTGAGAAGTCATCTGACATTTCAGAATGGAAACTTTGAATTCACTGCTTTCTGATATTTGTTTAACACCTGAAACAAAATGTAGGCTAGACCTGCTCTTCCTCTATTTGGGGCAGAGTTTTATTGCCCCATTATCAGCATAATCTATAAACAAGATGAACTTTTCATAGCTCTGAAGTTATGCCTGGAGCAAGTTGCAATCTAAGTGTTTTCAGGCTCAGCTCTGCATGATTCAAAGTGCACCTTTGAGGATGACTGGCATCCTCAGCTTGGGCCTTGTGTTTTCACCCATGAGAGATGAAATTTTAGAACATTTTGCAGTAGCAAGCTTTGCATTATGCACATACATTACCCTCAAAACTTAGGAAGCAGCAGTGGATGTGTCACAGCGCAAGAGGGTGTGTATGCTGACCTCAGTTCTCTCTCTTTCCAGATGTTTTTGTGTAATAAACAAAACCAATCTATCTTCAATATGTAAGATGGTTAATTTTTGTAGGGCAACCTTCCCCTTCCCACTCAAACTACAGCATAGCAAAAGGCAAAAAAAGCATAGCAAAAGCATAACAAAAAGCATAGCAAAAAGTTCTACAACAATAAGGCATCCAAAGCTATGTATTGATTCACATAGGTATCAAAAATCTGAAGGTTTATGTCTCTGTTCAGTGATGATAAATTAAGACCTGTGGAATTTTACTACTCAGGATTCTATTTCATAAAATAAAAAATGAGCTGATGCAAGATCCACCTACTGGTACCCTCTTGTCATACAGTCCTGTGACTATCTTGTGATTCACATTCCTGCCTTTCCCCCCCACAAATAAATTTTCCTTTCTGTATTTTAAGCCTTAGTGTAAGATGCTCCAAATAGTAACCCTCCTTTGCCTGGATGCTCAGATGGATGCTTTTACTTATTAAAGAGTACGAATGAATTATTTCTAGGTTTCTGGTAAGTCTTGCCTTTCTCTGCCCTTGAGTTTATACCTTTTTTTTTTTTTTTTAATGTAAGGAGCCTATTTTTGTCTTGGAATAACATTGAACTCTTAACAAGCACACAGTGATACACACAGGGCTTAGTGAGCTCTGTTGTCAAAGGGAGTGCTAGGTGAACAAAGCTGAGGTGTCTCCAATTATATGATAAAGTGGCTTAAGGCTCTTGTCTTTTTTTTTTTTTTCTCTGAAATACTAGACAGAAAATGGCTGTGTGCAATGCTGAGCATGTGTGCTGTTAGCCTGTTTATATTCTGGATGTGTCAGACTTCCAGCACATGAGCAGATGAGTTTTCCAGCTCATGTACATTGAATCTAACAAATCCAGCCCTGCAGTGTAGGGATAGCAGAATGGGCAGGCTCAGAGGATTCATTTCCATAAGAAGTGTGCTATGCATGTGGTTTGCTGTGTGAGTCCATTTCTCTGCACATCAAGCAGTTGGCTCAGATCTACTGCTGGGATTTCTGCAATCCCTTACAAACATTGTCAGCAAGCAAGTAGACAGTGGCTCTTGCCCTGTAGCTGGCACAGTAGATGTGCTCCAGGCTTCAGCATTCTGTGCTCCTGCAAAGGCATCCTCAGGTCTGGATGGCCCCATCTCATGGAGATTACACACTTTTTCTCAGCAGAGGTGTGGGAGCCACAGAGAAATCTGGTTTCAGCCAATACCTGCAGGGTATTTTGGCACCCAGGGGCATGTAGGACCCCATGGGCATCCTGAAATAGAGCACAAAGCAGGAATTCTACATGGAGCCCTGGCAACAGTGCTCAAAAGCTTCTAATTAACAGTGCACTTCTCTTGCAAGGCAGCATCTGTGCAGTGCTCTGCAGCTTCCTCCTGTTCCCCTGGGCTCTACCTGCAGTGTTTAGCACAGGACTGGTCCTGAGGTCTTGCTCCTGACTTTATGAACACATTTCTCCCCCAGTGAAAACAGTATGATGCCAGCTGAACGTCAAGGTTTTGCTCTTCACCTATTAAAACATCTATGAATGTTACAAAAGCTTGTAGTGCTACATTTTTAATGTGCATCACATCTGTACATCTCTAGAATTATCTGTCTATATGAACAACAGCTGAAACACCTCGATCTGTACGGCTGCCAAAACACTTTATGTACATCACATTAGTCAACACAGAAGGAACTGGTTATTTTTATAAGGAAAATGACACCAAGTCCTCTTTCAAGAATCTGAAATATTTTTGGCAAATCACGTTTTTATGATCCTCTTACAGCTGTTTTATACTGAAACGAAACATTATACTGCACATGATGAACATCCCAAGACCTCCTCTCTGATTTTATTAGCTCCTTTGCACAAACATATGAGAGATGAGACTTAACACACACAAAAAGAAAAGCAATATGGTATAGAACCATATTTCTATATGCAGTCAGCTTGTTATGCACCTCATTGACAGTAAAGGCAGCTTGTGTGGACCATGCCACAAAGACATAACACAGAGGAACCCAAAATGCAAGTTGAAAGGAGAAGTGGAAAAATGCATGGTCTTTTATGGAACTGCTGGGGGTCAGCTTCTCTCCTGGTGTGTTCAGCCAGTGGCAAGGGACTGCAGATGCTGCAGTTATCTGACTGTCCTGGTACTTCTGCTATAAAAAAGACTGCAAGGTGTGATCTGTGGAGTTGGTGTGATGGAATGCAGGAATGGTCAAACCTGATTAGAGCAGACCATATTTTGTTCATTTTGCTGAAGTAAAACATGCACAGCCAACAAGACTCAAAAGGCTGATACTTCTTTCTGTCCTAGCAGCCCAGAAACCAATGATCACTGTGGCACAGTCAATCTTTCCATTTATTTTTTTTTAATTTATTTTCCTCTATGTCTCGTTGTTGGACCCAATGGACCAAACCACATTGCTTTATACTGCTCCAAAACACCCAGTCCAGTGAAGACAGTGAGTAGATTTACTCCAGACTTACACTGCTAGGATCAGTATCAAGATCTGGCACATTTTGTCTGTGAACACTTTTCTTTGCCCTCCCAGCGGGGTGGCTTTGGAGCCTGGAAAATGAGAGGCACTATTTTTAATGTCTCATTCAAACAGCAGTGTGGTTGAAGTGGCAAATAATAGTTGCTTTCAATACAGGAAACAATACACATTGCAACTGTTCCTATTTTTTAAGTTATTTTAAAAAATCTCTTCATGTTGATTGTAATAACTATTTTTGTGCTACTCTAGCCCATAAACTTTAATTTATGAGTTTATTGTTAATCAGTGCTGTAGTTACAGCTCTTTTTTTGTTTGTGTATACATAAGTTTGTGAATTTTAAAATGCTAAAGAAGCTACTCAGTAAGGTCAGTAAAAGATGATTTGGAAAATAAGTTTTTAAAGTACTTTAATAAAATAGCACATATAAATAATATACTGAAAAAATTATTAATAAGGCTTGAAAATAAAGCACTAAAATTTTATGTTTGCATGGATATCCTTAATCCTTAATAAATGTTTTCCTTTTTTCTGAAATTAGGCCTGTAATAGATATTTGTCCTTTAACTGGCAAAAGGTTTTTATTAATACTAAGGCTATGATGCCAGAAAATTTCCAGTCCCTGCTAGGAGATAGAAAGACATTGCATACTATAGACATATCAAAAGATAACATTTTAATATGGGAAATAACAAACCTTATTTTCAGCTTTTCTCCAAGAAATGGGATTTGGGCTGATTTTGAAAAAAACGCCCACTGAAAAATATAATCAGGCAGAGGAAAGCGCTTTGCGTGAGAACACAAAGATTTGGCAGAGAAACAAGCAAATAGAAGCACTGTTATACTGATGTGTTGGACAACACTAATAATGGGAGGTTTCAAATATCATATAAACAAAAGTAATGATACAATTAGATAAATGCTTTTCAAATTAAAGAAAACAAAATTTCCAATTGCCCTCTGAGACAGGGGGTGTAATGTGTAGGGGATTTTGGTACTTCATATTCAGCCTTCCAGCACTGGGCTGCTTCGTGATGCCCAAGCTGTTGGAAGATAAAGTAAACTCAGTGACGGACGGGGAACAGGGTTAGGAGGGAGCCTAAAGTGTTACTGAACAGAGGAATAGCTGACTAAACTAAAAAGCCTTTATTTTTCTGCTGTAGTGGGAAAACAGTCACAAGTAACTGCTGGCTGAATGTTTGTAATCACATCTTGGGTTACTGAGTGCAGTTACCTTCATAGATCCTTGTGGAGAACCACCCATTTTCTTTCCTGGGGTAAAACTGTTTCTGTGAGTCAGATCAGGAGGTTCTGCATTAATCCTTTCTTTTTGCAAATTATTAAAACACCATGCAGAGCACGTGTTTGCCTAGCTGGCAACTTTATCACAAGCTGGGCCAAGAACGTGGGGTCTGTAGAAACCTGCTGAGAAAATCCTAAGGAAAACCTGGTGCTCTAATGTTGGCAGAACTTCTGCCAGGGAGAGCTGTTGAGGGGAACAGATGAGATCTGCACCCTTTTCACGCCTCCTCTTTGCTGGTTGTTTCCCTTTTATATTTGGGGATGTTGAGATGAAGAGGAAGACTCAGACTCATGTAGGAGTAATTAAAAATTCCATTGGGATCTCTTCCCAGAGCTACTTATATCCCCAAGCAGTCTCTAAGAGGCAAAGAAACCCCAGGAGCTTTGAGGTCAGCTCAAGAGGATGTTAATTATGATTCCTATAAATACAGAGGAGCTCTGAATTGGTTTGTGTTTTTGTTCTTTTCATTTTTATCTCTGAGACAAGAGGCTGAGGAAGTGCATACCCTGTCCCTGACCTGTGTGTTCTTGGACACCTGACTGGGGGAAAAGCTTAAATGGAGAGCAGAGAGAGGTCTGAGGGGAGAGGTAGAGGGAGAAGGGTTGCAGAGCCAGAAACACTGTTATTCAGATCCACGAAGATCAACTAATTGTGAAACTGTTCTTTTAATGCTTTCGTTTTCCACAAAGGCATTGTTTTCTCACTGTCATCAGGACATAAGAAATCCCCACTTCATTTTCTGCTGTTTGGTGCTGAACATTCAACCAAGAGCTTATCCTTTATTTGTAAAAGGTGATTCTAAGGAAAAATACGAAACTATTATGTCTTATAGTGGAACCCTTTGACAAAAAGGAACAGCTTCCTAGCAGAGATCTCTTATTTTTTCCTCCAGGCTGAAACTATTATTCTTCTGCAGAAAACAAAGGGTTTGTCTCCCTTCCCATAAAAACTCCACCCATTTTAATAGAAAAGCGGAACTTTTATCTTCTGGTCCTCATCCAGACCTTCACAATAGTGCAATGTGTTTATCCTGGAAAACAGGGAAATATTTGTATTTTCCCCATATTGCAGATGGATAATTAAGGCAGAAGCAAACTAAACACCACACATTGGTTGGAGCCCAGCTCAGCAGCCTCAGGATCAACATGAAGTTCATGAACCTGAGCTGGGAGCTCTGCTCAAGCTGCTGCAAAGCAGGGAGGGAGCGATGCTCTGACAGCCAAACATTAATGACCCACATTAATGCCAGGCACAGCACAGTTCTGACCTTTGGTAGGCCAACAAGAGGCAGTGCAATGTGCCTGGTCATCCCTGGGGGGTTAAGGAACAGAGCAGTGCAGGCAATGAGCGATTTCCTTTGTGCTTCATGACAGACCATGGGTCCCCTCTCTCCTCCCAGATGAGCAGGGCTGGGCCGTGCACGCTCACATCTCACCCTCTCCTCCTTCCCATACCAGAACATTGCTCTTCCCTGCTTACCTGTCCTGTGCTCCTCCTGGCAAGCCATCAGAAGGGCAGTACTGGCAGAGACAGCTCCTGCTGCAGGGAAGTTTGAGGAGGGCTGCTGTGTTTGTGGTGGGGAAACGTGGAGAAGGGGGCAGCTGCCAAGGCAGGCAAAGGGGGATGTGGAGACAGATGGCTGTGCACACAGAGAGCAGAGCCTGTGGGGGGAACAGCGTGTGGGAGGTTGCACAACTTGCTGCTGCTTTCCCCTGAGCAGTCCAGGCTGGATTGCTGCTGTGGGCATTTACACGATGGTAACAATCTCCTTCCCTGTGTGACTCTGCTAGTATGGGGTGGCCACACAATCAGTGACCTCCTGACATGCCTTATCTCTTCTTTCTACCCTTTGGTTTTGATTTGGGATTTTTCTGGATGCAACACTCCTTTCTGATTATTCTGGAAGCTCTTGAGGGATTCGTAACAGCAATAATATATGGTAGGTTTGGCTGGGAAAATTCTGTTTAACAAAAATATTGAGGTTTGGAAACTTATTTTTATTCTCTGTTGAAATAAAATCAAAGTCTTCCAAAAACTATTTTGGAAATGGAGAAGAGCAATCTGTTAGGGGCTCACTGGGTGGTAGGAATCCCTTGTTTGGAGCTGAATTCAACAGGATTATGGGTCTCAACCTCTGCTCCCCCAAAATGGGCCCTAGGCAGGAACTATTCAGAGGTGTTGCTTCTTTGTTCTGGTTCACACTAGAAATTCCATTCTGGATGTCATTACAGAAAACCAATATATTTTCATTAGAAAAAAATAATTGCAATGGGTTTGTATTTTCTTTTGAAGAAATCCAGGTCAATCTGAAGTTGAGGCCATGCCACAGAAATTAAGTTCTGCAGGTTCTCAGCATTTGTATCACTTTTCTTCTAAGCATGTGTTAGGCTACATAGCTTAACTTGGTGTTTATTTTTTTAATTTTAAAATGTGCCATTTACAAAATAACAATATAAATCAAAAGCACAGCCACTGAACTTCTGTGGGAAACGGCCTGGCTGGCTTCTCAGCCACTGCTTGCCAGCTTCACTTCAGAAAGTCATCTGGCTCTGGAGCTGCCTTCAGAAATGTGCTGAAGGGTTTCCAAGGCATGTACAAGATTAGCAAAATCATTTCAGGAGCAACAACAACACAGCTCTCCACCTCAGGGCCCAGCCAGGCTGGAGGGGTGAGCCAACAGCAATCTTGTGAAATTCAAGGAGGATCAATGCGAACTCCTGGACCTCTGAAGGAAAAAACCCTGCAAGGGTGGAGGCTGGGTTGGCTGGGCTGGGGAGAAGCTCTGTGGGAGTTGCTGATGCCCGGGGGCATCATGAGCCCTTCAGGAGCCAGTAGACACCAGACACGGTCCATCCATGCATGTAGGGATTGGATTAACCCCCTCTACTCTGCACTCCTGAGACTGTGGCAGATACAGTATCTGGTTTTGGGGCTCCCTCAGTACAAAACATGGACAAGCTGGTGTAGGTCCAGTGAGGGGCCCCCAGGCTGGTCAGGGCTGGAGCCCTGTGAGGAGAGGTTGAGGAATTGGCTGTCTCAGTCTGGGGCAGAGATGGCTCTGGGGGGGCTGGAGAGGAGTGGCCTAGTTTCCTCACAGCAATGGAAAACAATGCTGATTTTGCTGTTATGTACTCCATTTCTCATAAAACTGCACACTAAATGTTGTGTGATTTGTCAGAACTTAATTCTGGAGAGAGAGAAGGGGCTACTTTATGTGGATGGAAAGAGGATATTTTACCTCTCCCTGGCAAGGAGAAGAGTACTGCCTGGGGAGCAACAGGAGCCACAGTTCCTTACCTGAATCCCTGGCTTTTGAAGCTGCCCCATGATAGAAAACATATACATTACAATTTTTAGAAGGAGGGGAAAAATTTGCTGCCATATACATTCTGCTGGAGGCCCAGGGAAAATACCCACTGGAAAATGCCAGTATTTTTTTAAACCCAGAGAGAAATTTCACCTCCCCAATCAACCACTGCTTCAGTGTGTCTCCTAATCACATGGTCTAGTCCTAGATCTACAGGGACCAGATTGGCAAGTTCATCTCATCCATCTCTTCTAATTCAGAATTGTGCCCAATAATCAATAATTTCAAATGGTTTCGTCAGTCAAATTTGAACAGACTCCTGTTTTCCAAGTTTTGGAAATGCTAATCCCCAATAGATGTCACTGTTTAGTAAACATCACATGGAGAAAACTACTTTAGGGGATACCACTGTTAAGAGAGACCAGTTGTGTTGCACTATCTTGCATCTTCAGCTGGTGCAAGTTGTGCAGTAAAGGGTACATACTTCTTTCAGCGTGAGAGAGGATTTCTTTCACTGGCTTTGTTTAGTTTTTACTCCCTGTACACATTGTAGATATCTATAATGTGATCTCCATCCTCATGTAATAAAATCAATTTGAACTCAATTTCTCAGTCTTTGATTGGCTCAATCTCTTTGCAAATGAACCCATTGTAAATGAATTTACAGCACGAGACTTTTTTCCCCTTTAGTTGGAAAGGGCTCTTGTTTCACTTTCAATCATGTATGACAATCTAATATAGGCATGATACAGGCCTTCATGCAGGTGGGAGACCACTTTGCCCATTAGGGGGCATTAATGACATTTATTCCTCATTTCACAGAAGGCTTTTGTCGTGATATCACCTCTAATCTTATTTTCCGTGTCTAACAGGAAATATATTAATAGTTGCTCCTTAAAGAATCTTTGCAGACTCTTCTTGATGTTGCCTCAGGCTTATCTTCAGCCATGTGTGACTGGGGCTGAGAACAGGCTCAGCATTTGGAAGAGACAAGCTGGGGAGTTGGAGTGAGAAACATTTCCATCTGAGGGGAGACCAGACTGCAAGACTCTGTTAAAAATTTCAGACCTTGAAAGTTGTGGAGCTTGCTGAACTGGGGTTTTGTTTCAGCCCCGGAAAATGACGGGAATCCATTGTGCAAATTGTGTGCAGATGTGGGGCTGGGTATCACACATAACCCGCATTCTTAGCTGTTTGCATGTCGGATTTCATTTGCAGACCATATCCAATTTTCAAATTGCACTCTCTTTCTTTTTCAGTTGCAGAAGTGGCGACAACTGTGGCCAAATCCCAATGCTCCCTTGCTGGTAGAGGGGGACCCTGATAGGGAAAGAAATGTTTTTTATGCCTTGCTGTGTCCCCACAGAGGGGATGGAAGAAGACGGGGAGAGAGGAGAGGGCACAGGAGCACAGCACACCCAGTCATGTAGGTATACACCATCCCTTTGTGATGGATGTCCTTCCCTGCTGCCCCAGGGCTGGATTCCCATGGGTGTCAGTAGGGCTGGGCAGGGGGCCAGCAGGACTGTGACCACACTGTGCTCCCACCTGAACTCCACACTGTGACAGGTCCATCTTACGTTCTCCCGTGCAAGCGTGGCTGCCTGTGCTGCACAGTAAAGCTGGAAGGGAAGGCAAAACCAGGTTACATCAAGGTCAGCTGATTCCTAGTTGTGTTCTGGCTATGGTTTCGTATATGCACAATGTGCAGAGAATGCTATCTACCAGCAAAGCATTCCACTTATCCCAGAGAGGGCTTGAGCTGTTCCAGTTTATCTTATATAGAGTACATTTTTGTTGTCTGCAATGGATAGAGATGAGCCTTAAGGGAATTGATAAATCTCATGCTGAGAAGTTTTAACTTAGACATGCATAAGGAATAAATTCATTTTTAATACATTTTTCAAGAAGCACTTTTTTGGCTCAAGATCATCATGCTTGGTATGTTTATAAAGGCACACATAGCATGTTCCAGTTAAGAGTCTGTCAGTGTTTCCATTGTAAACCTTATTTTCAGAGGCTTATATTGTAATTCCAATATAAAACTCAATCCCAGCAAGAAAAAACTGGCATCAGTGTTGGCCTGGGAGTGATGTTTTCTTAATGATTTTTTTAATTCAGTTTTTCTCTTACCAGTGTTTGATTAATGTTAGCAAATAAGAATATTTTCATCTTTTGTCATTTTTAAAATTGAAATAATAATGTACCTCGTATCCTAATGAGTTACTTGGTGTATAAATGAACTTCTGTTTGTTTTTAACACTTGCACAGCTTAAAAACATTTCCAAAGACCCAGTCTGTGTTTTGTAAGCCATTAACTAGATTTCTGCAGTGTCCTACTATAGCATTTAGGAAAAAATATTATCCCAAGTAGGAACTGGAACCACAAAGTCCCACATCTGTGCTCCCAGAAGTGCTGTGGGGTGTTTTGCAGTTGGGACTCCTGGCCCTGCTGTGCAGCTGTTGCAGTCCTGCTGGCAGGTGATGGATGGTGAAAGCTCACTGGGTGAAGTTCAGCTCTCCAGCAGAGAGCAGGCCTAATTGGCATCTCTGAGAGGCAGAGAGACCAGTGGACACGCCAACCCTCCCCTCGTGCAGTTTTTTCCTTCTCTAAAACACATGCTCACAAGACCTCCACAGGAAACGAGGGCCCACAGTTGCATTCACGCAACCTAAAAATGGTTAATATCAGTTTTAAATGAAAAGCTTTTTTATTCAATATCTGCTCATGAAAGGAGAAAAATCCAGTGTCAGCCTAATGATACAGTTTTGCCCTTATCAGCTTCTTTTTGTCCATAGGCTTTACAAAAGTCCCCTGGCACTGGATAATGTTATATACCATATGCATTGCCTACAGTACCTCAGCACAACAGGGCAGATTAAGGACAGAATTTCCACCTACTCTTTGAAGACTTATGTCAGACCTTTAAACCTCCTGTGAAAACAGTTTGGTGATTTAATTCTTTTTATGATATTCAGCAACAGCTTTCATACTTCCACAAACACTATGTAGCTCTCATATCATAAACAGTCATAAACTAATCCATGCTTCTCCATATTGGAGCAAGGTATGACAGAAAGCAACGAAGTCCAAGGATTTGTGAATTTTCTCTCCTGACAGCTGGGGTTCACAGAACTTGTTGAGTTTGTAAACTTATCCCTCCCCTCTAATCCTCTTTTCATCCCAATTTAAACAAACAAATATGCGTGGGGTTCTTTGTGTGTTTCACATTATAATTGTGCTTGAAATTCAAGATGGACACATATGGAGACCATATACAGTGCAACCTGTCTGTGGCCTGCTAGTCCTTCGCTCCTTCGTTGGGCTGAACACTGCATGTTAGGAGTTTCAAGACAGCCTCTCTAAAAGACTTGCCTGTGTTGCTGAGCTTTCCAGCTTTTATTCGTCAGAGAAAGCCTACCTAGATGCATTTTGTGCCTCCTTTGGTAAATTTCATATGCCTTACAACCATGAATGGATGTGTCACACACTGCATTACTGAGAAAGACTTTTATGGTTGTGGAGCTGAATCAGAGAAAGATTAAATGACTTGGTGAAAGTCACACAGGAAATTTGTGACAGAGTCAAGAATTTCCTGAAAGCCAATCTACTGTTTTCAATTATTGTTTTTCTAGTTCTTCTTTGGCAGTGTTCAAAGTAGAGGTGAATCCTATATCGAGTATTCATCTCTGTATATGTACTTACTCATTAAGAGAAGATCTGCTGACCTTTCTTCAAAGGGCATCTCTAAGGAGAGAAAGGAGACAAAGGGCAGGAGAAAGGACTTATTAGTTGCACCCCATGCACGTGTCAAAAGCTAAAACACAGAGCCAGTAATGCAGTCTGCTCCAGGCCACACAGGAAGTTTGTGGCAGAGACAGGGAATTTAATCTACATCCTCTGAATCCCAGTCCGGGCTTTCAATATCTTCCTTAACCAGTTCATATTTCATATGATAAGCAGTCTGTACCATATAGTCTTGGAAATTATTTTTTTATTTATTTTTACTCTCCCTTCCTCTCTGAAATAATTTAATCCAGGAACATTCACACTGAACTTTTGAACCTTTGATGTTTAAGTAGGTTCAAAATTAGGCAAACTGTGTTTTCATGTTGTTAATTGGAATCACCGTGCCTGGATCTTTTAGCAGCCTCCACATGGTTAACTTCAAACTCCCATGTCAGCCTGAAAGAAAAAAACACCAAACACATCAGGTCCCATTAAATGTGTTAAACATTTTAACTGTACAAAACGTGGAGTCAGGTAGATCTTTAGAAAACTGAATCAAGAGAATGACAGGCATCTGTGTATATACTTCCTCCTGCCTGGGCTGAAGGTCATTATTTTGAACTAATAGCTGACCCCTTTGGCCTCTAGAAGGTCATTATGCTTAATGGCCTGAGCTAATTTGTTGTGCTACAGGGTTGGCTGATCTTTATTTTAATCTGCACCTTCTCCTGCTCTTGTGGGGAAAGCAACTGCTCTGATATTGCCTAAAGGAGGGAGCAGGCAAGCAGATAGGAGACAGGACTTTACTCAGTAACATACTGAAGATTGACTTTCTTGCCAAAAAACAAACAAACAAACAGAAAAAATCAAGGAAGGAAAGGCAAAACCTATGTATACATATACACATATGTGTGGACAGAGAGTGAGTGAACCAGGAGTGAACCAAGGCAGAGGGACTGGAAAAGAGTGAACAAGGGAAATTGTGATAAAGAAAGACACAGTTCCACAAGCAAATCTACCTTTTTAACCCCATTTTCCTTTACTTGAGACACTTTAGAAGAATAACGCCCATATGATTTGCTGCCAGGAAACAGTTTTGTTAGTTCTCTTTCTCACAAAATAAAGTACCTAATTTAAAAGCAAAATCCCTTTTCCAGCCACATGTGCCCATGCATCTTCTGGCATTACTAAACAGGCTGCTGTGAGTGACACAATTAAAAATCAGCTAAAATAGGAAGCAAACACATAAAGAGCATCAGCTGTTTGTCACATTCTCAGAGGGGAGGCAAAATCTCATGGGGTGCTGCTCTCACAACATTTGCACAGACAGCACTGTTTTTGTCTCTTTGAAACCTTTCTTCAGCTCCTCAGCCCAGGAGGGAGCAGCATTGCTCTGATGGGGTGTGGGGATCCATCACCAGCAGGGCTGGGGTTGCAGGATTTCTGGGCAAAGAGGAAGACAGGCTCTTGTCCCTTCTCTACCCTCAGCATTTTTCCTCTGCTCCAAATGGCAGTGTGTCACAGAGTCTTTCTGTCTTAGCTGATACAAATTTACATTTACTCCTTCCGTTGCTGATCCTAGTCTTCTGCACACATCCTGTGCCCTGGGTAAGGAGAGGGAACACAATGGAAAAATGTCAAATCAGCAGCAGACTGAAGATTTTACAGCTTACAAGAGCTTGCATGCAGAGCAGCACAGCTGCTTTACATGTGTGTGCTTTTGTATCTTCAGTCACACATGCATGAAATGCCCTAAAAATGTGCACAGCATGACGACCTATTGCAAATCACAGGTCCTTGCTCCTCCTTTTCCCCACTGATTTTCCACGGCCTGCTGCTCTTGCTGATATCTTGTCCAATGTGCTGTGGTTGGCTGTTCGGGGAGGCTTGCACACTGCTTCATGTCTGTGCTATGCAGAAAACTGCAGAAGTGACAGGGCCTTGGAGCTGTGCTGTGGTGTTTTCCCCCATCTGCACCCATTGCAGCTGGCAGCTGTGCTTCCCTCGAGGCTCCAGTCCTCCCCTCCAGGGCTTCAGTTCTTTCTGCACTGGAGCCTTCTGGATGTGGGTGGTGAAAATCAGGGACATCCCTGATCCTGTCATTGGGGATGACTCCCCCCAGGCAGTCCAGTCCTGTGCAGTGTTTGTTTGCATGGCTCAGCCTCGAGTCAGGGTCTGTTCCTATTAATGGTGTCTGGGCTGCAGTGACTAAATTACCTACAACAGCAGCCTTGACATTGAGGGCTGGGATTGAAGGCTTAAGCTGAAATGCTCAGGTGTCCAAGTTTCTAAATAGATGAGAATTATGCTCTTGAAATTAATAATAAAAAAACCCCACAAAGATGATTTTCTATTACATTTATGGATTTCTATTACATTTCTGGCCCACACTCAGTCCTGGAGGTTCCTTGCATTTGCTGTGATGGGTGTTAAAAATCACAGCTGCAGAGGGGAAGGGCTGCTGGTCCAGTGGTCCATGTGCCTCTAGCATGTGTGGCAAGGAGTATCCCCATGGGACAGCCTGAGATGTGGCCAGTGCTCAGCCATGTGGACTCAAGTCTTCAGGCAGCTTTCCTGTGCGTGGGAATTCTTCTCCTGTCCTTGCAGGGCAGGTTCCCCCTGGCTTTGGACTATCAGGAGAGCACAGGCCCCAGGATCTCTATTGTTTGTTGGAGGGTGTGTACCTCAGGTATTAAACACACTTCTAATCTTTCCAACTACATCAGCCTGAAAATTTGCAGTGTTACACTCTACAATTTAAACAATTAATTTAACAAGTAATTTAAAAAGCAACTTCTTGTAGCAACTCAGTAAAATAAAAAGTAAAAAAAAAACCCAACCAAGATCTAAAAATTATGTGCCTGCAACAGCATGTCTCATGATTTTGTCATGTGTGCAGCAGTATTTTTTTCTTTTGGTTTGTTTTGTTTGAATTTTTTTGTTTGTTTGTTTTAATTTCTCTTTAAGATCTTTGGGTTTCTAATATTTGGGCTATAATGTTCCCACAGATCTCCCATGGTAGACTGAGTACCCTAGCAAAATAAAAGGCCTCCTGCAGGTGGTGCTACAATGCTGCAAGTATTTTTAATTAGAATAGGCACAAAAAGTGCCTCCGTTATGATTTTATCTCACTTTACAACAAATGAAAATCTCTATGTGGGAAGTAGTTCATTATAGGCAGCCAGGTTCAAACTAGTTTCAAATGAATATGTACAGGCAAAACACCTTGGAGACCTGGACCTAACCTACCCTCAGTAGCACAACTCCACTTTCTCCACACACCTAGCAGTTGTAACATATTAAGAAAATAATTTCTTCTCTCCCTGCAAATTTTGAAGAAAATTTTTGCCTCCATCCCAATGACTTGTGCAGTTAAATATTATGGTACAAAATGAGGCTGTAAGATGTCCCGTAACTGATGGGTTAGTATCTTACACCCCATATTAGTGTAGGAATGTACAAGCAACAGACAACAGAGGAAAAATGTTTTAAAAATCCCTAAATGTTCGCTAGCAAAAAAAGCTTCATATTCTATGCAGCTCTGATTTTCCACAGACTGGGCAAAATAGCTTGACTTAGTAGAGTAGCCCGGTGAGCCACCTCTGAATAGACACAGCCAGTATTTGTTCTTTTTGCCTTTAAATGACATTAGATAGCCCCCCCAAAATGAAGCCATATGTAGGAAAAAAATTAACCTGTGAAGCAAAATACCTCCATTTTAAACCTTTGTAATTTCAATGATCCTTACAAGAAAATTTTGTTCTACAGATTTTCTTATCTTCAAAAGTGTGTCTTCTTTTTTGTCTTTCTTGCCTGCTGATATTTTGTTTTTCCTTCATTTTTTTGGTCTTTCCTGTATTTTATTTATGGTTATCGTGAAAGGAAAATTAAGAAGTAAAAATCTGTGGGGGGAAAAAGACAAAACAACTACCTTTTCTGATTTATCATGAAACAATATGGTATTAAATATCCTTGGCTATTGCTTTTGCCTTCCATTTTATTTTTTATCCCAAACACACTCACAAGTAATTATTTTCCTCTTTCTATGAAAATGTGTTTTTAAGTGTGTCTGCTTGCTAGTCACAAACAGTTGCAATCCTTGTAGTTAAGATAACCTAGCATGGCATCCTGTGACGTTACTCCACTTGCATTTGCACAGGGAAAGAAACAATTAAGCCATCAACACAAATGCATTTAGGGCTGTCAGCTCACAACATAAATGGAGGCTGAATGATGATGTAGTAGCAACACTTCTATGAGAAACAGCTGCAATTAAATTAAAAATGCAGTGACAACAATTAAAATATATGAAATATTTCTTTCAGGTTACACTGAATCTTATGCTTCAGTATGATTTTGTACTTTTTTTTTCTCTTCCTTATTTACAGCACCTGAAACTTCCCTTGGAATTTACAGGGAGAGGCATCTATTTGGAGACAATAACAACTTGCTCTTCAGTGCAATTTCAAGGAATGTCAGGACAGGTGCAATATCCATTTATTCTTCAATCTCATTCTCAGAGAGGTGCACCATGTCTGGGTTAGCATGGCTATTAGCATTTCAACAAAAAATTGGTTTTTTTATGATTAGAGAAATGGTTGCTTCTTATAAATTGAAAGCCTATTAGTACTCATCAGTTGAACTAATAGGATATTATGTGACACACATCTATTTCCTTGCAATGTGCTACTGTGATCAAGAAGATACTCCTTATTTAATGTAATATTAGCACTGGCACAAACGAGTTTTAGGTTTTTTTCATGAGGTGAAACCCTGCATGTAGATATGATTTTAAAACACATAAAACAATACCTATTACTTAAACAACCATGTCTTCTTGAAAAATCAGATGCACGGAGGGAACATAGAGATATTTTCTGAGGTTTCTTTGAAAAAGTCTAAACTCCAGAAGAAAATACTAATGAAAATAAGTGAATAAAAAGATTCAGTGGCTGCATATGCACACCTTCTGTCCTTTCGGGAAGAAAGCTTTGCCTTAAAGTGTTAGTTCATTTTTGGAGACATTAACCCTGGGGACTGTTCATATGGATGCTATTTATGGCTTTCTTGAAGCACATCAGTGTGTCCTTGAGGGTAAAGGAGTGACATCAAGTCTGGACTCAGCACTCCAGGGGTTTCTGCTTTAGCAGCAGGTCTCTCTGGGGGACCCTGCCTCTATGACTGGTCTATTTTATGGCTCTATGACTTCCTTTGGATGAGTCCCAGAGCTCTGTATGTGTTCCACCACGCAGGAAAGATTAGAGGGGGTCACCTGGTCAGCTGAGTCCAAGGGTTTTGTGTGGTACCTACCTTAGCTGCTCAGTGCTGTGGAGACTGATTTGTGTGCACAGGCACACAGGGGACCTCTCAGACAGGGACACAGAAATTCAGGTCTCACTGACAGAGAGAGTTTGAATGAAGCCCATATTGGGTTCAGAGACCTCATGTGACATTGAGGCTACCATTACAGGAAATTTGCCTTTTTTGTGGGTTTATTTTTCTGCATTATTTAAATGACTTTCCATAGTTATTTTTAACACTGACATGTAAATGTCATCACAGAGCTTAAGTGAAGGCCAACCAGCTACTGATTTAAACCTTGTAAAATACTCCTATTATTATTATTGTTGTTATTATTATTATTATTTTTGTTGTTGTTGTTATTACTACTACTACTTTTTAGGAGCATAATGCACTTCTGAAGCAAAATCTTTACTTTTGGATTTCTTCATACACTGGAACTACAGAGTAAACTTTTAGTGATTGGAAAACAGCCTACTGTATCTTTACCTGTGAAGAAATGGTTGTGCTGTCTCCTTGGTGAAGCTACTTTAAGGTACTTCTGGAGCTTATAATTTAAAGGCTGTACCAATTTTAAACAGGAAATGTATTACTGACATAACAGTCATCTACCAGAAACCATCAGAAAAAACCCCACAAAATCTGTTGAGGCAGAAAGAGCAAGGCAGTACCTATATCAGAGAACCACAGGCTTTTTATGCTTGCTAAAGAATTTTTCCTGGCTGGGCAGTGTGTTGACATAAACCTGAAGCAACTGAGCAACCATTTCTATATTAGTACTTTGCTCAACTGCTGATAAAAAAGCCTGGTTTTAAATCCTTTAATCCTTTCTGTATGAAAGAAAGCAGAATTTTCTTTTTTTTCCCTTTGAAACCATCATCAGAATTGTTTGATTTAACATCACTGCGAGATTAACACAGGCAAGAAGCCTGCAGATTCAATCAAGGGGCTTTTGGTTGTAACAAGATTGTCTTGCCTATGGGAAAGGACTCAAATGGACTCAAAGCCATTTAGCCATGCTCCTCTCTTGCTGCTCTACTAAACCTGGAAATTTCTTACCTCTATTCTCTGTGACAAGAAGTCACAAACCACCTCACCTTTCACCATAACCTTATAAGATCTCCACAGGGCACCCTGAGAGTAACTTTACCATATATGAGAGCCATCTATGTGAAGCCTTCCCATAGACCAGCTCCTGGTTAACTTGGACAGGTCATGAGCAGACTGTGAGACTGACTAACTCCATTAAAGAGGAGTTTATCTGTTGGTAATTGGAAGGGGCCTAAAGGCAGAGTTCAAAATGTCCACAGTCCAAGTGAACTGATGGTAGACCCAAGGAATGTATTAGCTGACTAAACTGGCCTTTCAACTTGGCACATTTCTTGACATACCTAATAATATTGAGAACAAAGTAGAAAGAGATTAGAAGAAAAAGCAGTATTTACCATGTAGCCAGAAACTACTCTCAGGTGCTCTGGTCATATATAAATATTATAGTAATTCTTGTGCAAAGTGGTGGCTGCAATGCCTCACACAAAAGCACAATTATTGTTTGTTCTGGGTAGGCATTTACAGCTGCATTGTCTCAAAGAGAAAGATAAACAACATGCATACATGTTTATTTTCCTACAGTGCAGGGAACCTTTTCCTCTTATTTCTATACACATTAGATGGCTCCCCTCCTACCAGTTTTTGTAAAGAATGGCTTTAGCTTATAAATTGCAGGATAAAGCACTTCAAAGGCATGGCAGCAGGAGTGTAGATTTTGTTCTATATTTTGTATTAAACACCCCTGAATGCAAGGAAACAAATACCTGGTCAGCAGGTGACTCAAGGGCTGACTGGAATGCCACATGTAAGTCCTGTTGGGAAGAAGTAGTCATCCCTGTCTGAGGTAGATTGCCAAGAGTTCAAAATTTTCATTCTGAATCACTGTGAATTGCTACTACCATTATTTGTTTCTTTTTTTACAACTGTTTTTGATTGCAACTATCTTAGGTAAAACAGTGCTGACTGCGTTACTTCAGTGGTTGCAAAATGCTTAGTTTATTAAAATATTTCTCTTACACAAAAGTTTGTATTACACTTTATATATAATTCTGTTTCTAAATAAGAAGGTTCAGAACAGAAACACTATGAAAAGCTGAGGTTTCTACCAATTACAAAACAAAAACTGAAATCTGTAGAGCTAAATTCTGTGAAGGTATAAGAAATTGAGCCTTTATCAAAAAGCATTTTGTAGTGAAAAATGTTTGGCTATGCATGTCCAATTCCTGTTTTCCTTTCCAACAAGATGAACAGATGGGAGACAGAAAGGAGTGTGCCATTTTGAAGACTGCTATTATAAACATTCATGTCTATGTGTGAGGATGAGTCAGCAGAAGACCAAACCCAAAATCAGCCAGTGTAATGACAGGATTTACCCTCCCTGATGACCACATTTATTTCTGTTGCAGTGGAGGTGCTGTAATTTGCATTATGCCTGCATTTCTTCTATAATTTTCTCTTCCAGAATTCTAAAAAACAATGTACCATGAAAATAATTTTTTGTGAGTAAATAGTCACAAGACATCATAAGAATAGATAAAATTAATTTTATCTCTCCAATGTTTACTTTTAAGGTTTTTCTGAAGTAGTAGAGAAGAAATCAATAGTAGATAAAGAGATTAGTTTTGACATTTGAAATCTGACACACGAGGCTGGTATATTTTCAGTGTTTTGTTTGCCATTCCTTTGCAGCTACTGCTAATGGCTTTGCAATACTCTGAGCTTTGGATGTGCAGAATTGGTTCCAAGTAATATGTCTCAGAGATATGAAGGCAGAAAAATGCTTTTTAAAGGAAACTTCAGTGTTTTTCTTCACTGTGAAATTTTATGTAGGAGTGTTGCTTTTTTAAGTTCTCTAACATGTGATGGGAACTGGTGGAGCAGCAGTTACAAACTTTAACATATTTTGGGAGCTGACAAAAATCTTTAATTAGGCATGCATTTTAATTAAAAAAGCAACCCAAATATTTAACTTATTGTTAATATTTGCTTCCCACAAAGTTATTTTGACCTTTCATGAAACAAAACCACAAATAAATAAAAACATAAAATTTAAATTATGGAATTATGGAATAAATCCAGAAACATGAACATGGTTATGGTCTCTCCTGCTCCTTTTCGCTCCACTATCTGGTTGCTGCAAGCAGTATATACACTGTTTTATCCTGGTGGTTATAGTGTTTTGCAGTTTTTCAGCAGAATAAGGGGTGAGAATATGTTGGTTGGTCTTCCTGGAAGGGTGGAAGGAGTAGTGAGCACCTGTGGTATGATTGCTGCTGGGCATCCCCTGTACACTTCCACTTCTACATGTGGCAGGGAAGACACCAGCCTATGGCTTACATACACTGGGGAAATATGATTTGCAGACTAACAGGCAAGAAGGTATATCAGAACAACAGGCTGGAATACTGGCATTTTTTTCCTCAGCGTCAAAAGTGGTTAAACATGTATCATATTTGCCTAGACTATCTGAAATGCAAACTATGCTTAAGCCTGTAATAACTTTCTGAAAGTCGCTGTTGAAGGTTATCACACAAGTTCTTCTAATGGAAAAAGGGAAATAATATTGATGTGCAAAATAGCACCTGTGAAGAGAAGAAACAAACCCAAGGAGCCAAAGAAAGAAAAGAAAGATGCATATGCAAATATATTTGTACATATGTCCACACAAATGCATACATGTGTGCGTGCATATTTTCATTCTAAATGGAAAGTGGGGTTGATCTTGATAAACACTGGACAACAAAAAACATACACTCCATCTGAAAAGTTATGCTCTGCAATCATATTAATATGTAGAGACAAATAGGGAGCTCCCAGAGTACAAGTACATTAGTCCTAAAGCAGAAGTGTAAGACCAATCCAACTAATTCCTCCTCCCCTTTTTTCCCCCCTCAGCCACACAGTAATTTCTGGCTTTCTCTTCTACAACCTGTAAGAGTGTCATCACCTTTCCAATTAATTTAGGAAAAACAAATCCCAGAGCTGTGAAGTGCCATACCAAAGGAGGGTTGAAGGAATAGCCCAGGGATAGATCCCAGCTCCTTTCCACCATTTAGACTGAGACCAAGCCATATTAAGCCCTGTAGAATACATTTTTATATGCACAGACTTTTTGCATAAAGTCTCCTCTTAAAATAAATAAACTCTCTAATGGGAAGATCTGCAAATCTGAACGAAATTTTTATTTTCTTACACATTTTGCTTATATCAAAGGTGTTTTCCTGAAGCCCTTAAAATAATCAACTGAGAGTGATTTTCCAACTCAGACTGTAATTTAGAAATATCCAGAACATAAGCCTGTTCTATTTTCTGAGTGTATAGGGGTGACATGACAGTCTCCGGCAGTTCACCAGATACCACTGTTGTCGGGAAAACCTTCCAATAACACAGGAGCTGATCTAAAGAAATACAAAATCAGCTTTATTTTAAGTTAAAATTTTAGCTGAATCTCTTTTATTTTAATAAACTTTTTCATTCATGTATATTTTTTTGCATTTTCATTTCCCAGTCAGGAACAGAGGTGGAAGTTCAGAAAAGCTTTTTTTTTTGGTGTTTACTGAAAGAGGGGATCTCAAAAAGCCTGTGAGGAAACTGGTTCTTTTAAGGATTTCAACACGATGAACAGAATCACATAGTCTTTAAGAAGGGAATTTATATTAATCAAAGTAAATAACTGCATTTACAGAGGAAAGTTTTGCTTACTAAACGCAATTCCAGTGAACAATGCAGGTATGTTAGCAATAATGATACAACCACCAACAAAAGAAATGTGCCTTCAGAGTGCATTATGCCTGAAATTTCCTCCTTCTCAGTAATGAAAAGATCCAGCTGGATGCAAGGCTTTCTAGTCTATGTTATAAATTCAAAATGCCATGTCACAGCCTTTACACTATCTAATTACTTGCACCATTTTGCTCTTAACCAGCTGGTGCTCTTCCAGAGATGTTCTAGGGAGCATAAACCAATCCTGAGAAATAATCTGGAGGCAGCAAAATAATCTCCTGTCTTGGAAGGTAGGAGACTTGAAAAGCATGGATCTGAGCCAGTCCCCACACAACCAAATGCAGAGAATGGGCCCCAATACAATGGTCTCTAATGGGGTAGAAGTTGCTTTAGAATTTTGACTGCATGTGACTATACAAAACAGCAACATATGATGAAGTGAAATAAAATACTGAACCTAAATTAATGTACCTTTGGGGCTATAAGAATAAATTTTTGGTGACAAAAATGGAGTCAGGGATTGTTACCTTGAATTCATACTTTCCATTCCTCTCCTGTTCTAACTAGAAACAGATGACCTGAAAATCACAATACTTAATCTATGATGAGGTCTCTGATGGGTTCTGGTTTAACCACACATGAGCCTTTTGGCAAGGTATATTTTGAAAGGAATCAGGAAGCTGAGCCAAAGCCTTATTGGGGGGTATTTCTGCCCTTGCTATGTTGTGGTCTCATCATGTCACTCAGGAATGAGGCACTTGCTGTTACATTAAACACAAAAATAACACAGGAAATTGATTTATGTTGGCACAGTTTTCCTATTTTAAATTATTTACCTGAAATCCAAACCAGAACTGCAGTCAAAGTATAGTTCAGAGCTCAGATTTCTTGGGCTTACATGTTAGAGGACTTGACATTTAATCCAGATGGTTCATCTGCCTTTGATTACTGTTTTCTGGTAAATAAAATGAAGAGGGTACATACATGTACTGCCATGTTAGAAAAAGCTAAAATAATGTCAAGATGTTTATAAAATAAGTTAATGAAAGTAGCCAGAAAGTGAGAACAAATATGTCTGCTTTCCCTACAGGTTTTTAGTATCCCCTTTTGTCTACTGATGCTTGTGTTGGTGTATGGAGTCAAGAGAAAAGTGCACAGAGGTGCCCTGCACGTTAGGGAGAATTTAGCAAATTCCACCAACTGCAACGGCACATCTTTTGCAAATAGGGACTAACGTGAAAAAATATTTTTCTTTTTTAAATAAAATGTTTTATCAGCAGAGATAGAACTGGAGGTCAGAGGGCACCTTGCCTATAAGGCTGTTGAGATGTGGAATATGTTAAGATACCACATTTGGTTGTGATCATTTTGATATCAGTTTTTAACGAGTGCCTGCCAGACTGTAGTGCAAGTATTAGAGGGAGCATTTTTGAGATAGGAGGCTTTTGGTTAGCTTTATGATTATCATTAAGTTTTTTTCCTCATTCTTTTGCACTTTGGGTCCTAGCCAGAACCTGAAAAGGAAATACCTCTGTACCCCAAGAGAAACTATTTGTGAAGAATTTCTGGCTTGACCTTAAACAGGAATTGTCTGGAATTACAGGAAAGACTTTTTACAAGACTTCCCTCCTAGCTTTGCAAATGTAAGCCATTCAGAGGTATTGGGTGCTTATCAGCAGCTCCAGGAAGCATTTGAGGTTTTTCCAGTTTATAGCTAACAGGGAGAGGTCCTTGCAAATAGCAAAGAATAGTGCCATTTTCTCTGCAAGTTGTTAGTTTCCTGAGTATGGGCTGGGTTGGAACAGTATAGAAGCAACAGTTAAAACATGTAGACAAAATAATCTAATTTTCAAACTCAGGGTTTCTAGCATGACCATCCAGTGCTGCGATAGCCAAGGAAAAGCAGTAAGGAAGGCAAATATGTGTGTGCTTTATTCCATCAATATTAGCTCTTTAAAGTAGGGTCCCAAAGTGGACCTTTCCCACTGTGCATGCAGAAAGTATTATCTCTCCATATCCAAACAACCTAAAAGCCGCTCTGTGTTAGAAAAAGATTTGTTTTGCAAAGCTTTCTGAAAATGTAGGTGAATATCTCCGCAAAGCAGAGGTTTCCTAATTCATGGCATGAACCTGCACTGGGCAATTAAGAGAAAATTTAAGATGCTTGTCAGATACTGATGTGATTGAAGATGCTACTGTGTAAGTGCCCGTCCACAAGGAAGCTGACCTTAGAAGAGTTGCTGGCATGCTGCAGTCTGTGTTCCACTCAAACTTCATGCCTATTAGGAAGTTTCTGAAGCATTAGCATGCCCAGATGGCTGGGGCCTCCTGTTTGTTTTGCCTGTGGCCCTGCTCTTTGTTATTGGATATTTACTATACATTTGTTTTGAGGAGAGTTGCTTTCCTTGCGCAGTAACTGAGTGAAGACCCTGGTTACTTCATCTGAACTCAAAAGTGAGAAACCAGGAGAGGTGTTCCAGTCTAAATTACTTGCTCTATTCATTTCTGTGAATGAAGACTTGTGTTTACTTGGGGAAATCTTCTTAGGTTTTGCTATTCCTGCAAGAAGTAAAGGAAGAAGTCTCCCAAATTCAATTTTTTGGGGAATGCCTTTACAACATAATTTCAAGAGAATAGGGTCCCCACCTCATAAGAGCTTTTCTTTACTAATATATGTGAGTTTTACATAATGGGATCACTAACTACTCTTGAAATTTTACAACTAATAAAGTATACTTATGCATGGATTACTATTTTACCTTAAAGAGCTGCTTATTTGAATCTCAAATTTATTGAGATACTAACTGAGATATAGTTTAAGATCTAAGACCAAAGCTAAATAAATACAGCAAATTTTTGTCAGTTTTCAAAGTTTCTAACAGTGATTAACTGTAGGCCTTCAGATCTACCTGCAAGTCTGCACGTTGTTGTTACTGTTATTATTTTTATGTTAT
The DNA here is from genome assembly GCF_021018805.1 of Prinia subflava. Taxonomy (NCBI): domain Eukaryota; kingdom Metazoa; phylum Chordata; class Aves; order Passeriformes; family Cisticolidae; genus Prinia; species Prinia subflava. Next base: position 47,044,886 of record NC_086248.1, read on the forward strand.
TAAACCTTATCACTAATTATTTTTACCCACTTGATTAGGTGCAGACTGTGTCCACAGGAGATGCCTTTGCTCTGGGGAACTTACAATGGAACTAGCTCATGTTCTGAAGAGTCTAGTGACATTGAATCATAGAATCATAGAATAGTTTGGGCTGGAAGGGGCCTTAAAGATTATCCAGTTTCAATCCTCCACTAGACCAGGTTGCTCAGAGCCCCGACCAACCTGGCCTTCCTTCAGTGCATTCAGCACATCCATATCTTCTTTGGGCAAACTGCTACAGTGTCTCACCACACTCACAATAAAGAATTTCTCCCAAGCATTTAATCTAAATTTACTCTCTTTTAGTTTGAAATATTTTCCCTTTGTCCTGTCACTACATTCTCTTGTAAATAATCTCTCTCCATCTTTCTTGTATGCTGCCTTCAAGTAGCAGAAGGCTTTAATTAGGTCACTGAAAGCCTCCTCTTTTCCAGAATGAACAATCCCAATTCTCTCAGCCTTTTCTTGTAGGAGAAGTACCCCATCCCTCTAATCACCTTGATATCCCTCATCTGGGGTTGCTCCAACAGCTCCCTGTCCTTCCTGTGCTGGGACCCCAGAGCTGGATGCAGCCCTGCAGGTGGGGGCTCAGCAGAGCAGAGGGGCAGAATCCCCTCCCTGGCCCTGCTGCCCACGGGGCTCTGGATGCAGCCCCGGACACGTTTGGCTGTCTGGGCTGGGAGTGCCCATGGCTGGGTCATGTCCAGCCACTCATTCATCAGCACCCCCAAGTTCTTCTCTACAGGGCTGCTCTCAAACCCTTCACCCCTCACCCTATATTGAAACCTGACACAGGTTAATTACACTAGACAATAAAGGCCCCATCAATTAGTGCTTTGCCTAAGGTAGCTTCTCAAGCAGTAATAGATTAGATCAAACTTTGCGTAGCTTTATTTGAAATAAATTGTGTATCAGCATTATACCTGCAAGCATAGAATGCTTCACTACTAACCCTGTGTGACTTTCTCACTGGCATATCAGTATTCCTAAAAGTGAAGAAATATCAGGCATAGATTTACCAGAGGAGAAAGGATTTTTTTTTTCACTTTTTCCTTTGACTAACACCATGTGTTAGTCATTGTAGTGAGCTGGTTGTGACAAGAGGAAAAAACTAAGTTGAGCTGAGCTGAGATGTAAGGATTCCTGAGAGCACAGCATCTCTCTTTCATGCTTGATCTGACAGAAATTTGCTACAAAAATAATCCTGTTTTTCACTCCTTACTAGCCTTATGTTAATATCATAAATCTATTTATCTAAGCTCCTAAAAGTGGCCAAATCCATGTACTGTTTCATTAAATATTGATCCATCTCATATTATGAAATATTCTTCATCAAATGATAGTTGACAGCTCAACCAGTAGTGTGCAGGTCTAAATGTTTTTCTTGTTTTGTTAGTTAAGCATTCTGTCTCCTACCCACTGAGGAGACATATTTTTAAACACACAACCAGTGCCAAATCCAGAACTTATGCACAATAACCAATTGAATACATTTTCATTAATTCACCAGTAATTTTGTCCCTTTACTTTGTATTTTAAAGCAAAATTTATGAATAGTGGAAACAAGTTCAACTTAGTATCTTGAGTTAGGCAATTCAAATAATTTAATTTTTTAGTGAAAAAAATTAAATGTCTTACGTGTGGTTGCACACAGATGTCACTGTAATGTCGAATGAGTGGTGAAACTATTGGTAAAACTGTGAGGTCCCTGGCAGAGCCCCAAGTAGTGAAGGCCAGCTTTTCTATTGGAGCAGCTCTTTCCAGCTCCTTCCATTGAATTCTTGATTAAACTTGCTCCAGGATGATAAACCATGCAATGTTGACCAACAGAGATCTCCAGGTTTGCAGATCTGGAGGAGGCTCCCCGTGAAGTAGTGGTCATTTTGTTACACTCGACTTGTAGCCCGGCAGGGGGTTCCTCTCAAGGACATCGAGGATAGCCTTTCTGCTTTTAGAAATTGAACAGTGTTGTTTGGGCATGCATACAACAAATTTTCCATCCACTATCTTTGTTCTGGAAAGAAACACTTGTCAGGAATTGCTCCATTTTTCATTTTATGTACAAGGAAAACAGTCCTTCCAAGTATTGCCCCTTCCATCTGGACTTTTTCCTTTCTGGACAACAGCCTATAACTGAAAATTTCCCACTTTTGATAGCTTCTGAATGGCATCTTTTAAGTATTGGAATAATTGTAATTTACAAGAATGATATTTTGATCATATGTAAATATATTACATATTACCTAACCAAGTAATTTTTAAGTACCTCCATCATTGGAAATAGTAAATAATATTACTGTTATCAGTGAGAACTTCTACACCTGTGCTGGTGACTAACGCTTTGGAGTAGTATGTGTTCCATAAAGAACTATGTCATTCTATTATGTAGTACATCTAAGGTTTTATTTTATCATGTTATAATTAAAATTTCTTCTCCAGTTGCCTTTGAAGGCAGGCAAGCAGAAACACCAGGGCTACTGAAATATATTAACCAGAGGAAAAACCTCAGATTTTGTGTACTTCAGATACATACTTTTATTTTGCCCACATGATCAAATGCACATCCTTGCCCATAGACTCCAAGTAGACATGGCTGTCCTTGCTTCCTTTACATTCTCCTTTGTGGATTCACAAAATGACAGAATGCTGAGACCATTCCATATCATCCCCCTCACTTAAAATTTATCCAATATTTTTGGTACAGGAATATTTTTTTTTCCTTACTGGCTGATCTTCTGTTATGAAATCTACCCCACTTGTGTGTGCAAAGAGAACATCTCAATTTTCCAGCTCCAAAATATGTACTTTTGTGCCAGAGTCAACAGGAAAAGAAGACTTACAGGATCCAACTGACTTAGTTTTGTATTTCCCTGATGCCCAAACAATCGGAAAGCAGCAGGACCAAAACATTTCATAAATTTCTTCCTAGGTGGTACAGACACTAAATCAGGATGTTTGGATCTTTGGCCAGTCCCGGCAGGAATATTACAATACAGGAAAAATTTGTGCACACTACACACTTTTATGAGGGATGTTTAATACTTATCTGGACAATACATTAGTGAATATGCTTTAGGGAACAGCCCTGATCTGCCAAGCAGTTGAACCGCTTCATGTAGAAGGCTTTTATACTTTCTAATCTTATTATTGGATTCACTATTATCGTGTGGCTCAGTGGCCACACAGGTGGCAAACCTCTTCCCTTCACCATCCTTTTCTGTTGCCTTAGGTTATGATCAGGTAACCCTGATGTCTTCTATTTTTTAATGTGAGAATAACAATTTCTTCAATAATAAAAGCTTAAAAAAAACCTTCCTAGCAAGAGAGACAGTTTAGTAGAGACAGAAGACACCAGTGGATGTTACACCCAGATGTTCAATTGTATGTCCATGTCAGTGATTTCAGTTCTGCTTCTAGAGGAAAGCTAGAAAAACACTTAGTTTGGTTTCTTATGCTAGATGCATGTGTTTAATAGAATGTTCCTTGGTATTTCTTTTTGCAATTAGAAGTCAAACAATACTCAGTGGCCTACTTCTGTTTTATGCATTGAATAGCTCTTTTTAAAGTTAACTTTTATGTTCCTCTAGACACCTCTTTCTGCTAGGCATTACACAATCACCAGGAAAAGCATATCCCATCCCAATGAGCTTATGATCTAAGAGGCCAAGGCAAAACCAGAGATATAGTGACTTTTCCTATATCACCTGATAAGCAGGAAAATAGAAACAAAAATACAACACAGTCTTGAATTTTGGTCTCCCTCTTTGTTTTTTGAAACGCACAATTTTTCTTGGGAATACTCTTTGAAATCTGTTTTGTGTTGATGTAAAAAGAAATGTTGTACATTATGTTATTACTCTGTACTGTTCATTCATGTGAGTCAAATTGATACACCCTTCAGCTGGCCAAGCTGTTTGTTTTTGAGGGTCTCTTCACATTAGAAGCAAAACCAAAAAAGATTTTGCCTGACATCAAAGTTGTAGTTATTCTGTTTGGAAATAGGTGAGAATTTGAACAAAGATTGTGTGAGGAAGGATAAATTCTCAACATTTGAAACATATTTGAGGTGTATAATCTCTTTTTCTATGTAGAAATCCTGATCAGTTTGAGACTATGAAATATATTGACTATAGTTCTCATGCATCTTCAATCTTTTTGGTGATTTTTGTGGGGCATCATTAGCAGGTTTTCTTCTGCAAACTGTTTCAAAGCATCGTAGCACACAAGATTTTACTGCCCAATCAAGCACTTAAAGTCTAAGCTTTCTCCATCAGGTCTGCTGAGTCAGAACCTCTATTCTTGTCTACAAAAGAGGCCCATATGTCCACAGTAGTTTACTTCCCTTGCTTTCTACCTTTTGTGCTTAATGTCTGGATATTCTAGTGAATGAAATCACTGATCATAAGTTTTGCAGGAACATTGAATATTAGGAGATATGAATGGAAATCTGTTTTTCGTTTTGTGTAAGGCATCTCTGTAGAGGGAAATCTGGATTCTAAAAGCTGTGGTCAAAAGCAAAAGTAGGGAGCAAAAGTAATGTTGAGTGAGCATTGTCTCATCTGAAATATCTAGAGTGGCTTGGACTTTATATTTGGAAGGATCTGCTAGAGTACAACTGAAAGACTGCAAAGCATTTGCACAAAATCAGCAGCAATGCTGAATCACTAATGTGCATGAGAAAATTGTAAATTGTTTTTAAAAAGTCAAATAGAACATGTCAAATGACATTCATCCAAAGGCTTTACACCCCACTGCTTCACATTTGAATGGTAAATGAAGACTGAAAATATTCCTTCTAAATTAAATACTACCCATACTTTGCAGGACCACAGTAAATTTGAAAGACATCAATGGCTGCAACCAAAGGTAAAGAATCTACTTCTCTATACAAGTAAAAACAGGTGAAATCTTGGCTCCTAGAGGATGTGGAGTTAGGTGAGTTATGTATGTGCCAGATGCTGGATTCTAGGGTCTCAGTTTAGAAGAGCATATGGAAGATTTTTGAAGACTTTTGTGCAATGGGAATTGGCTGTACTGCTCTGTACTGATTAGGACAGCTAATATGTTAGTACTGCAATCCACAGGTGATCAAATCCAAAAAATAAGTCCCTAGAAATTCTGTGGTTGGTTTAAAGGTCAAGAAACATTACAGACCAGTACTGAATATCACCAGATTTGTGATAAAATCTCAAGACCTGGCAACAGGAAATGTAAGTTGCACTCAGTTTTTTCCAGTAAAAAAGCTATTTTATTTTTTTTAACTTAAAATTAGTCCATACAGATGAATATGTTCTTTCATTTGACTTGAATAAAAAATAAAAAGTAATTTTTCAGTGACTATTGCAGTTAAGTAATGTTTACACTTTTGTAGTGAATTCCCATTGCTTATTTCAGATAGTATTCTCTAAACAATTTTTTCCCACTATTATATAATGGAAATGACTGTCTCCATAAGCATTTCATTGCTAAGATTTATTTAGTTTCAGATAAGTCCAAACAACTGCAAGATTTTATTTTCCATTAATTACTTGCCTGAACTAAAAAGTTGTTTTGGAAGCCTGGGGAAGGAGAGCAAAAGCTGGGCCATGTTACATATGAATCCTTCCTTGTTTCTCCTGCATTATTTCCCAAACACAATACTGCTGATGGCAACAACAGGAGACCTCTGTGTCTTTGTGACTTTGTCACTACTGGACTGTCATCAGTGGGGACTGTGGGGAGCAAATGCAGACACGAATGTGCACACAAATTGATCATTAATGCACTTCCTCCAGCTGCATATCTTAGAAGCCACTATAGCAAAACAGGAGTTTAGTTCTTTCATAACTTGAAAATACTGTCAGAATCACATTCAGGAGGCACTAGTGTTATTTCATACAGTTATCTTTTTGAAACTGGAGAGTTAGCTGCCACTGCTATAGAAACTGCCAGGTCTGGAAGATGGTGAAGATGAGTTACTTCTGCAGCCATAAATGTCTTAGAGAGAGTGCAGTGTAAAAGCATATGAACAACTACCTTTTTTAATTATAAGTAAAACTTCTTATCCAGAAATTACATATATTTTTTTTTAATGTGTTGCACAGATAAACAGATTAATATGCCTAATACCAATGAAGAAAAAGTAAACCTGTTGCTGTCAAAGTTGTGTAAAACTGTCCTTTGATCCACTGAACTAAATGATAAAAAGGAAATGAATAGTTTTGAGGGCACCCTGAAGTGAAAGCAATTTTGCTATCACTGGTGAAATGCAAAGTTCAGAAAAAAATAATCTCAATGCATTTAAAAAATGAAAAATGTTACTTCATATTAGGTTTTGTATGGAGCTGCAATGACACCTGGTCAATACCGAAAGAAAGAACCATTTAAACCCAGAGAAAATGGAAAGACTTAAGTGAAATACTAAAAATTTTTACCTCTTCTCTTGTTCGGTTTAACTCATGACTTTCCTTCTTTTTTTTTCCCTTATTCAACAAGCATCTGGTAACAGTTTTGGTCAACCAATGACTTCTGGTTGAATACAAATTTTGCCCAGGTCTAGTAAATCTACTTTTGATTTATACAACCTGAGGTATCATTTTGAGACACACAAAAAAAGGGCCATGAATCAATAATAGATCACAAGTGAAGAAAATAATTTGAGCAAATGCCACTGCAAATTTGACAGAAATAGGGAGTATGAAAAGAACTCAACAGGAATTTAGACGCTGCCATACAGGAATTTTGGCTGCACCTAGCTTAATAGTGAAGCATAATCACTTTCTGCTTGCTGCTTTGTTATAAATGTATTATTATTTGCTCTTATTACATATGTCAAAATCAATGCTTAAATATTCAGATTATAATTTTAACATGAAAATCACCCAGTCATGAAATTTGTCTGTAAAATATGAAGGTTAATATAGTTTGAATATGATCAGTATTTTATTTTCTGTGATGTCCTTTTGAAATAAATTGGATAGCATCTGAGATAATATGTACTTCACTGTATTTGAGTATATGCTGTAGAGTATATATGTCAGATATATGTCATATGCCATGTTGCTGATTTCCATGCATCCCTGATTTGTAATAAGACTTCTTTCTTGAAGCTGCTGGCAGTGTCAGCACTGTCTTCAATAATGGCAAGTTATTTGGCTTTATTCTAGGATTTGTCTACAGTCTTTGAGCTAAACATCCTGTTGTTTTGAGATGCTGAAGTCAAAGAATGGTTAGAGGTTTAAAAACAACACTCTGTACAACCATTTTAAAAAATGAGAACATTAACAGATTTCAAAAAGCAAGTATTTTAAGACTCTTAATAAACATATTAATGAAGTATTTTTATCAGATTTATTTCTATGCTGAGTCTCAAATTTTCAATTCTCAGTGGAATCGGTATTACAGGACTAACATAACATTTAGTCAATGAAAAAATTAGACACTGTAAAAAACATTTTGTCAGTATAAAGCCTATCCTTTGGTGGGTAAAGCCACATCTTTTTATTACTGCAGCAGTCATTTGGGCCACTGAATATGATCAAATGTATGTGACAATCTCCAGTTTCAACCAGTAGGTATGGCATTTATTCTTAGGTAATGCATGACATAGGTAAGTAAGTATTCAAGAGTGTTAATGAATACTGAAGATATCACACATTTAGCAGGAACAACAACAAAAAAAATAATCCAAAGATTTGTACCAGAACTGTGTTACTAATTTTCCTGCTATTATATTTTTAGAAATCATTATTCTAGATTTAGGATAGTATTAATTGGTGGTTGCATTTCATATGTCTCTTGCAATTTTCAAGCTTTTAGTTATGTCCTATTGACAGTGCTAAGGAATTATGACTAAATAAGAGAATAAATATTCTTTGTCAGAAGTTTTTAGCCATGTTGAATTGTGAAGTAGACCTGAAATGCAGACCTGCAGATCAAGTTGCAGACCTGCTACATTTCTATTGTAACAGCCATGGCTTCTTGCAGCACTGAGGTCCTGGCATAATTTCCAGCCTACTGGGTCATCAAAAAGAATAGACTTTTTTATTTATTGGGAAAGAAAAGAATACCTAAAATGTCACCTGGAAGCCTTGTAGTCCGAAGAAGTAATGAAAGCTGAGGAGGGTAATTATTGAAAGGCTATGTAGAAGTTGCAGCTTTCCCAAGTCTATCAGTACATGAACTGAGGACTGTGTAAGGACTGTGCAATTTGATAAAACAAAGTCATACTTGCTTTCTCTGCAAAGCTTGGTTTTCAACAGAAACTTTGGGAATATTATAGAGAAAATAGAACAAATAAATTTTATTGCAGTATATAAAAGGCTTTGTTGCAAGACAGAAGGAAAAATAAGAAAACATCCCCATAGGGACTTTTTAACACAGTCCCTTCATTAAGCCAAATAGAATTTATCACTTCCTGTTAACAAACTTGAAGCTCTTATATTCGTGAACTATTAAACACTTGAATTTTCTACAACATCTAAGTCCCATTGTTTACACTAGTTTTTTACAAGAGAAGGAAAAGGTACAGTCTAGAGTACAATGTCTAATGAATTCTGGAATTATGAAAACAGGTATTTTATCCTTATTCGATTAATGGGGAGCTACATATTGCTCAGAAAACTTCCTCACTCTTTTTCTTTTTTTTTTTTTTGTTTCACCTTTCAGGTACCCTTTTATTTAAATTATAAATGTATATGGGTGTGTATAATGTCCCTCTCAAGGACTTAACAAGGTATGTTATGAGATATTTTAATATTACAAGCTTAAAACAAATGGCAATGTCTGTGTTGCTCCTTGACCCAAATGTTCTGAAACTAAAGGAAAATTTAAAGACTATCTAGAAATGAAGATGAAATGATACAGTATTTATAGCAGTTACATGAAAAGTAACTATATTTGGCGTCCTTAGATGATTTTTTTTTTCATATAGGACCTTTATAATCTTAGAGGTAGTTTGAAGGTTGATTTGGACTTATTTCATGAACACTGGTAGATCAACAAAGGTCTTCCTCTGTCATGAGCACTGTTGGCATGAAAAGACTGGGATTTTTTCAGAAACTTGGTGTCCAGTGATGTCCAGTTGGGGGAGTTCAATGCTCAGATGCATAAGGCCCTCAGACGCAGGCCACCAGCTGACAACCAGAAGAGGCTGGAGGAGTTGGTCATAATGGTCACACAACGATTTGGTTTGGAAGGGACCTTTAAAAAGTATCTCCTTACACCTCTCCTGCCACAGCTGGGGTCATCTACTAAACCAAGCTGCTTAAAGCAAAGATGAGGCATCCATAGCTTCTTTGGGCAGTTTGTTCCAGTGTCTTACCACCTTGATTGTAAAGAGTTTCTTCCTTATATCTAAGCTAAATCTAAGCTCTTTTAGTTTAGAACTGTTACCCTTCATCCTTTTAGTACCTGTACTGCCTGTACCACTAACAAATGTATTGACCAGTGTGAGCCCCTAAGGGTAACACCTTGTTACTCATCCCCATTTGGGCATTGAGACATTGACAACAGCTCTGTGGATGCAGCCATGCAGTCATCTCCAGCCAACTCCTTATTCATAAAACTGTCCATCCATCAAATCTATATCTCTTCAATTTGATAACAAGGATGTTCTGTGGGACGGTGGCAAAGGCCTGGCAGAAGCTGAAGTAGGTGGTATCAGCTGCTCTTCCATTTTCCACCATCAGAGTCACTCCATTATAAAAGATGACCAGATTAGTCAGGCCTTTTGTGAATCTGTGTTTGCTCTCTCTGATCTCCCCCAGTCATCTGTATGCCTTGCATAGCTTCCAGGAAGATCTGTTTAATGATCTGATCGAGGACAGAAGTGAAGGCAACTAGCAGGTAGTTCTCAGGGTCCTCAATCTACCCTTTTTAAAAATGGAGGTGATATTTCCCCTTTTTTCTGATCACTGGTGATTTTCCCTTACTGGCTTAATTTTTCAAATATGATGAAGAGTGGCTTAGCAGCTGAACTTGCTGGTTCCTTCAAGACTCTTGTCCCATTTATCAGAGATAAGTACAATTTCTTTTGTCTTCTTTTTCTCAATAAGGTACCTGTAGAAGCCCTTTTTGTCATTCTTCACATCCTTTAACACAGTTCAGCCATGCCTTAGCTTTTCTGATCCCACCATACACTCCAGAGAAGTATCCCTATGTTCTTCCTGGGAAGCATAACCCTTCTCCTACTGCCTGTGTTTTTCCTTCTTGTGTTTCAGTTTGAGTGGGAGGTCCTTACTCAGCTGTGCTTGTCTCCTGCCTTCCTCCTGTCATTTGGGGTGCTTTCCAGCAAGGCCTGCACTGTCTTCCTCCCTTTGTTCCAAATTTATGGCTGATATTTTTGTTTCATCTTGTAGATATGTGGAGAAGTAGAAGCATATTTCCATGCATTTAAATTCTTGAAGTTAATAACTGTATGGAGTACTCTGTCTAGGGTACCCTTTAAAGTCATATAGAAAAGGACAGAAATTGTCCCCTTTTCTTTTAAGTGAAATTGCTTGTGCTAGAGGCTGTTGTCCTGAGGCAGCAGACTTCACTTCACGATACTTTTAATATTTTGTTTAGTACAGAGAATGGATAGTTGAAAAAGAGAAACAAATTTTCTAAGGTTGTCTCAGAGCTGGAATATAACCTGTCTTGCAAGTAATAACCAAGGCTGGAATCAAAAAACCTGGGATAAGTATTCATACTGCATTTATTCAACTGTTCATTCAACTATTTATATTTTATTGTCATTTAGTTTCTTAAGAATTAGTTTTTCCTCATTAAAAATGTTTGATTTTCTTTAAGTCTATTTTAAACTGTTCCCGGGAACAATAATTCATTTTAAATTGAGAGTATGGTGGCAGGGAAGGCATCAGCTGAAACATTTACATTGGTCTTGTTGGCATGCTGAATGCATGTAATTGGTCATCTTTCCACCTCTGGCCATGTCATTCTGGGTCCAGCTCTCAATAAAACCAATGCATACCAATACATGTGGTGATACTGTACACATGCTTAACACATTTTTTCTCACAGTTTACAGCAGAACTAAGCTTGACAATTCTAACTTTTTTTTGTTTTGTTTTTTTCTACAGGTGCCCTTTGCCCAATGCAGTTTATAATTTGATTATGTTTGACCCAGCGTTCATCTGATGCCATCGAGAATATCACTTCAGTTAGCAAGTGTTCAGACAGGGAATTTTCAGTTGTAGAAGTCACTTTATGCAAACCATTTTATCACTATAGTATCACATGGAAGAAAAGTGATCTACAGTCTTTATTTTTTTTTTCTAAAAATTCTTTTCAAAGTTCCTATTGAAGAGTCATATTTTCTGTATAACAGATTAGGTGAAACTTCAGAAAAATCTGAAGGTTATGATATCTACCCATCTGTCAAGATAACTGGAAAAGATGTTAAGCTCTTGTGTGGAATAGACAGCTGAAACAGTAAGAGTCACTGCCCAAAGCACATTTTTTCTGATAAATTGGTTAAGATTCAGATATATAGTGTGAGTTATCAGTCATCTGAATGTGCAGCTGGGGAAGTGAGTGTCAGGTGACAGGAGTGTTTCTATGCAGAGTAATAAAATCACTAAAGAAGCACAGAGAAACACAGGCATATTTCTAAAAGAAATATGAAATGAACACCTAAATGAAAACTAAAAGATTCACACTTAAGCAGCATATTTGCTGTTATAAGGCATAGTACTACAGATAAATAAAATACTGCTGGTCTTAAGGCTCTACAGTGTATAGGACTTGAGGTTTTATATATGACATTTATATCCTGTATGTAATAGAGTAATACAAGAAAAATATCTGACTCAATGATTGATTTCTTCCCTAATGGAAAAGAAAAACATAAAAAGCCTGATTACTAACTACCACTATGTGTTGTAGCCTGTATTTACCTTCCAGCTATGTTCAGAAGTATTTAAGAAAAAATGTAAAGATTCTTCCCTAAGAAGAGGAGGAAGACTTCATTAAGAACAAAGGGAAGGCAGGTGCTTTGTATCTCCAATATCAAAATTGAATAGTACCACGTTTTGCACCCTAATCAGTGATTAGCAGGCACTAAACAGAATGGGAGATCAGGTAGGCTGAAACTGCTTTGAGCCCAAGTACAAATTTAATATTTGGTACAGAAGGAAAGCAGTTTTGAGTAGCCTGTCTGATTATGAACTCAGCCATATGGGAAAAACTATCATTACTTTGTCCAAAAACAGATTTCTACTCCAAAATCTCAATTAAAGGAATGTTGATTTTTTTTTTTTTTGTCTGAAGGAATTATAGTTTCTGCAGCTGTACTCTTTGGTTGGGCTCAGAGGGGAGCTCAGAGGCAAAGATTAGCCTCAGATCATCTGTTTGTGTGCTTTTAATACTTAAAACAGGAAAAACTGAACAAAAGGATTTATGCATTGACCTTCACAGTACAACCAATACCGTTGAATTTTGTTAGGTGAAGGATCAGCATACTTGGCAGGAAGGGGGAAGAAGCCCAAAGATCTCTATTATTCTTACATAATAGATGTAAAAATCCAAAAGATTTTCACTTTGTGAGTTCAATTACTCTGAAATATTTGGTTCTTCCTCAGCAGCAGAATTAATCTATCCAAGACTTCATCGGAATGACTAACGAGACAGAAATAAAACAATGTAAAATTTATTTTCTGAAAAAAGCACACAAATCTGAATTAGTCAGTGATGACCAACAGATTTCATAGGAAGCTCCAACAGGTTTGCAGGCTGACTTAGAGATAGCTTTTGTCCTGGCAAGGATCAAAATTTTCATGCAGGGGATCAGAGAAAGACTCTGTTATATGACTCGGTTATATAACCCTATGTTATATGACTCTTCCTTTCACCACTGTTTTTATGGGTCAGCTGGAAGGTTAAAGGTGCTTGGTCCACCATTAGTTGCCTTGGGAGAGTTCTTGGCCTGTGCATGCTTAAACAACCCCTCATGAGCCAGACTATATTTCTCGTGTTTACCACTTCTCAAATAGCCCTTGAGAGAGAAGGTGATAAAAATCTAGCTGTGGAGTTCGCTCCCATATGTTCATTCATACAAGATTGCTTCCTGTACAGATTCTTTAGGGTAATAGCCATAATAATCATCCACTCTGTAGTGTCACTGCTTAAGGTTAAACATTTCAAATTGTTGCTGTAATATCCCACAGTATTTTGTAAACATGATAAAGTTAAGAGATGTACTTTGAAAATATATGCACCAGCTGAGAGCCATCAGTAATTAATTAACACATAATTGAATTCTGATCTCAGGTCGATCAACATAAATGTAGCCTTGCTTCACAGGTGTCAATAACATTTATTCATAACACTTCTGTAAACAGAGTCACCAGTTGGTCTTTAATATTTGCAATTTCTACAGAGAGATTTTTAAAATGCATTTGTTTCATAGCTGCCAGAGCTATAGAATTTTTTCCCAGTACTATGTAAAAGAGAATTAAATTGAATAGATGAAATGTCTTTAATATTTTGAAATATTAAATATTTTTACATATAATTTGATATATAAAATATATGTAAATTTTTACTACATATATATCTTTCAGTTGCAGCATCCCTTGATTAAACATCTGCATAAATATGAAATGCAGAATAATAGCTGAACATGATAACAGTGCTTAATTTTTACTGAAGGACTGACCTTTGCAATGGGAAAGTTGTCTTGGGGTCTGCATTCAGTTTGGCCTTCCTCCCCTGATGGTCTCATTGATTTGAATATGAACAAGGTAATCAAACCAACACAACCTTCTGAATCAACTTTACATTTAGATTATTTTTGCACTTTGTTTAAGCTAAAGACAACATTATGTCTTAAGAAACCCTGCTAGACTCTTTCAGTAAAAGGGTCAAGTAAAAAACTGGAACTGAAGCCCATGTGAAAGGAACACATGACTCATTCCAGATGTTCAAACACTGGGAGAATCTGTTAGGAGGAACAGTCATGGAAAAAGGGAAAGGAAAAAAAAAATGCTAACGTATATGGAATCTAAATTTTTGTAAGGAGTTTGTAAATAAGGTCAGCACCTTGCATAGCCCTCAGATCTGTCTATGAAATCAGTGGAATTCTTGGAAAATAGGTTTTTGTAAGTTAGCAATGCCAAACAAGCTGCTATTAATTAGCAACCCATCTTGGTTAATTAAATGTATCTGTATCGATGAGGAAAAAGATCCTATGAAATGCTATAAAGAGGTGTAGGAATATAGTCCAGTGTTTCTGTCTATTGCTCATTATAGTGGTTTATTTTTAGTAATCTAATTGGTCTGGGTCTTTGTTGACAGACCAATTCCTGAGCAGAAAGGACTGATTTTCTTAATTTTGCTGCTTTAAACATCTGAAATAGTTGATGAGTTATTTAAATTTCCTTTCAGTTTTTTAATTGTTCTCCATATGAAAAAAAAATAGTGATTTCTTTTTCCTTTGCATTTGGCATGTATAGGGTAAGCATAGAATCATAGAGTCATGGATGGTTTGTGTGGACCTTAAAGACAATCTAGTTCTATCTCCCTTACCATGGGCAGGGCTGCCACTTACTAAATCAAGTTTCTCAGAGTTCTGTCCAACCTGGCCTTGATCATTTCCAGGCAGGGATGAGGCATTAAATTCTTGAACAGATAAGTTTTTTGTGCAATAGAACCAAGCACCCAGAGAGGCAAAATAGATAATGTAAACTACTGGTCAAGAGATCTGGGAAAATTTCTAGCCAGATATGATGGAATTGAAAGAACTATAATCACCTTTATACACTGTGCAGCTTCAGGATCACGAATTACAGCTTGTGGGTCTACACTATGCTTCAGCAGAGAGGATCCCTGAGATCAGATCCTGGCTCTGAGATTTACTGCAAACATCTGAGTGCTTCCAAAGGAACTGAGAGTTCCCTATGACACTGAAGCTAGAGTCTCATGTTGTTTTGAGTACCCTAAAATAAATGAATAAATATTAAAAGAACTGGCTGCTTCAAGTTGACACAAAAAAGTACATTCTGGTAAAGTTTTATCAGGCAAAGCACAGAAAAATTATAGGGAGAGACTGTTTTGGTAAGAGAGAGGCTGTGGGAAGGATTTAGGAAATGAAGCCCAGGCAGGTGGTCCATAGATCTTCCATTTGAGGCTACCATGCCTTTTCTTGGTGGTCTTTCCTGGCATACACACAGAGTCTCTAATGCTTAGCACCTATCCATACCCGTGCTACACCATGGTTCCTGTGACCTGGACAGACCCCAGCTTTCCCCACCATCTGATAGAGGCAAAACACACTGAAAGGGCACTGCAGCCCCAGAGTGCCTCATCGAAAACTCTGGTGAGCATAAATGTTGCTACCTGCAACCAGGGCATCAGTGATGTGGCCAAAAACTTTACCTGTGGAGCAGAACTGCATGTACATATGGCCCAGGAGCTGGGGGGGGATGGTGCCATTGGGGAAGACAGTTGGAGGAGGACTCTGTCTTCCATGTTACAGGGTAAAAGGTGTAACTAGAGAAGCACTCCCAGGATATTCTCAGAGAATAGACCTTCCTCAGTTAGATTCCTGCTCCAGCATTTTGAGAAAGTTATGGGGCAGCTCTGAGTTCACATCCACCATGTGCCCATTTGTTTCCTGGGGATTAGCTACAAATTTCTTCATTTTCTGAGAGGCTTCTTCACAAAATGCTATGCTGGGTGAGTGTCCCCATTAGGGGCTTTTTTCTGGTTTTTAGGATATTTCATCTAGGGATAGACAGACACCTTCAGGCATTTTAACAGTGGTGCCACAAAAGCTGGAAGTACACAATACATTTGCTTGTGTCACACCCTTAGTCTGTGAGTTAGCAAATTAACTGTACAGGGATCAGGCCTGTGTAGTGAAAAGAAGGTACAGTCCTATAAAATATCACTACATACCATGGATGTTTCTAAAATCTTTAATAGCTCTGCATGATTTTTCACATTTCCAATGGCTATCTTTGCCATGGTTTCCATTTAAGTTGCAGAAGCAGAAAACAACAACGAATGAAAAATGCATGTGACAGATGAAAATTTCCCTCTGGAAAAAGAAGTCCCTTAGGAAACAGTGCAGCCATTTGAAACAATGTGTTCACACAGATGAGAAAATTTGCTGCCAGTCATTGAGGACTGTGCTCTCTGGGAAGTACCTCTTTCTGGGTTGCTAATTTCTGCTGAGTGACTGGCAAATAGTCAAAGCTGCATACCAAAGAAAACCTTTTCTCAGTTTCAACTACATTTCAAGGCCACTCTTACATTAGCTTCACACTGAGCTTAGCTTCAGGAAAAGTTGGAGTGTAAAAACAAATTTCAGAGTATGTTTGCATAGGTGCAAACCGAGAGTGGTATAGCTTGCTCCATTTTGATTCTTATTCTTTTACTTGTATACTAGCATGTATTTTGATAGATTCCCTTCCAAGGTAAGAGTGTTTTATTTCAATTTTTCTGGAATGTGGCATTAGGAAGCAAGAGCACTTAGGTGTCTGGCTGACTTTTTTCCCTAGACTTTCCAAAAGAACAGTCATCATTATCACATCCCTGTCTGTCCCACCCCCACTCACTCCTTTCACTGCCTCCTACTGCTGTCACCACTTGCTATGGACATTCATGCCTAAGCAACAGCCAGGAAAAAAAGAAGAGAATGCTTAAGTACTTTATCTAGAAAAGCAGGAAGGGAGATACATGGTGTATAAACTTCTAGACTGTCTCTTTACTTGTTTTGTTTACTGCATGTAATATCAGGTGATGAGCAGCTTCAAGGGAGATCAGTCTCAAAGTTTGGGCTTCTTCTGAACTCAGAACTCAAAGTAAAGGTCAGGAGCCATGACCCTAAATAGATTAAACTAAATAGAAACTATATAGAAACCCTGCCATATGAACTGTTAACCTGAGGGGGGAAATCACTTTGCATTCATCTCTAGACAGAGGTTAAACTAAGTTTGGAGACATGGTGTTTAGCTCCACTTAAAATTAGCTAATATGTCTGCAACACTGATTAAATGAGAAACAATAATGCATTCATCTTAGATGTTCTTTGAAATTAACCTATCTCTAAAACACAGCAGATTTCACCATTTGTTATTTTTATTTCCCTTTAAGCAACACAGTAAGGTGGCTCAGAGTTATTTCTCACTGCAAAGATTTCTTTGCAAATAAAATGTTAAAATGAGATCACAACAAACCATTAGCCTTCAGTTCAAATAGCTTTGCAACTATTTTTAGATGTAAAATAAATCTCATGGCTGTAAGGCTTGATAGTGTTCTCTTTCCTTAAAGATTAAAAGAAAAGAACTTGCACTTTTTTTAGAAGTAAAAACCCAGAAGTTTAATTAGCAACCAAAAAACAAAGACAAAAAGAGAAAGACATTGATAGACAGCCAGAAAATACTGTTATGGTGCAGAAAAGTTCTGTTTCGTACTTATCCCAGTAGTACTTCCTACAAACAATACACTCCTAAAGGAGTTGCTCTACTGGGAGCCTAACACTATTAATGAATTAGTGAACACTGATTCTGAGTTAAGACAGTTGGCTTTTAATAAATTACTCCCTATACACAGTGCAGCCTTTTTCATGCTGCTTTTCTGCTGATTACATTATCTTAAATGGGAGTGAGAAGCAAATTCAATGTTTCTATTCTAGATACAAAGCTTTCTGACTAAATTGTTTTATTGTTGTATCAGTAGGCTTTATGAGTGATTAATCATGGTAAATATAGTTTCAAAGTTAATAACTATATGTACCTTCTACGAGTGAACCCTGCACCTTTCATTAATATATTAAGATGCAAGAAAGTATTTTATAGAATATGAATAAGATTTTTTTGCTTGTTTCACAAATTACATTAATTCACTTAAGTACATTTCTTGGGCTGTGAAAGTATGAAAGTCATGTGAAAAGATGCAATGATCTTGGTGTATGGGACTTTTTAAAAGCATTTTTGAGTTCAGAATTCCTTGTAACATACAGTGTTTCTACTGAGTTTTTACTTGTGTATAAGAATAGCAATTTTTAAAGAAAATATCTTTGCTTTCCAAATGTCCATGTATTCCTATCATTATCCTCACATTATCATAGAAATAACATGAGTTTTTGATCAACAAAAGCAACAATATCTATCTTACACTATAAAACCAAGAGTCATTCAAAGATGGGGATAACTGTGATTTTGCTGTTATTATGAAGAAGCAATAACAAATGGAAAAAGAACTTATTGTTTTTAAAGATAAGTGTCTAAATCTTCCCAAGTTTTTTTCTTATAAGACAAGATTTCTGCTGAAAGTGGCGTCCTATGAACACTTAATTTTTTAAAGGAACATATACATATGTCTGAGATTTGGTAGATGATTTTTTCAGGTTTTGTGTGAGGTTGTATGTTATTCAAAACCAGAGATATAAGTATTAATATGAGGCACTATCCATTTAAAAAATCCAACAGCTGTAGTGTGAGACACATATCTGGGATGTAAGACTGGAAATTTCTGTATGAAGGATGAAGTAACACTTTCATGTTTAACTAATTTCTCACATCCAGTCCTGAGCCCTTACAGACAAGCAATATAGTCCAGAGTAATGAAAATGATATTTTGTAGCTACAATGAATGAAGTAAGATGAGAAACAAAACATTTTCTCAGATCAAGTAGTGGAGCTGGGAAAAGCATACATTTTTTTGAACAAGTTCTCCCTGCTTAACAATGCGACACATGAATGTAATTCTATCTGAACCCAGATACCTTAATTTTCAAACCAAAATGTTACACATATGTACACATATGTTCAGACTTTACTTTTTTTTTTCATTACAATGTATCATTTACATGATTACAATATCATTTTTTTTTTCTGGCTAAAATATGGACATCCTTTGTATTTGTACCTTTGTCCTTTGAGTTAGATAATCTGGGGTTTGAATCTTCCTTCTGCTTTACCGTCCTTCTTATTCTTATTAGAAGACAAGAGAAGTATGTACAAGTTACTTCTTTTCCCATTAATGTTACTTTGCAAATGAAATTCAGAAGGCAATTTCCCCCCTTATTAGAAGTGCCTTGGCTCCAAGGTTAAAATTCCTGGCTGTTTCGAATTTGGAAGGCTTCCCATGGTAATCATATTCTGTATCAGAGTGTGGTCTGGATGCTCAACATTGCCTTATTTAGGTCTGTCAGGCAGCACTGACTAGCTGAAACCAGTTTAACTTTCAGCAGGAGAAGAGTAACAGGAGCCCAGTGCCAGTCTAGAATAAACCAGCGTGAACTCCGCAAGAAGCTCTTCCCAGATAAGCAACGGCACTGTCCCGCTGAGAACTTGTCTCTGCTGAAGACTGGAGATACATTGTTTTAATGAACTCGCCTCAAGCTGTTGAAATCATTTGAGGGAACAGATTTGGGTTTATGAATATCCTAAATCTCTTTGATTTCAGCAAAAACAAAAGTGAAAAGTTTGATTTCTATGAAGATTCTTTTTTCTTCCATTGTCCGTATCACATGCATACACTCTGCAGGAGTGGCTTTGTGTGTGTCCAAGGGTATTCTCTTAGGAAGACAAGACACTACAAGATAGGATTTTTTTTTTGCTCTATACTGCTTAGCTACTGATATAAATCTAGTTTGTAATTTAAAAAGAGAGAAAAAATTGCTTAGTTTGCCTAGAAACAGGAGCATTCAAATCTGTGTTCTTTTGCTTCATCTGTAAAGAAAACTTCTCTTTCTTCCCACAGATCTAGATAATTCTTGTGTAAGCGTTATTACCTTTCATGTAGCCTCTCTTTCCACTGTCTCTTTATTCTGCAAGTGCTCATATATCTTTTACTTTCATGCCCACTTTCCCTCACTGCAAAATTCAAGACTGAGGACAGCGGAATGTTCAGGAGGATGATGCTGCCTCCAGGATCACAGTAGTGGATAACAGCTTGGCTAACCACCTAGTCAATATTTTGGATAGCAGTTTATCACTTGATATTACTAGTACAAAGCTGCTGCCTAGACTAGTTCTTCCAGAACGCATTTCTTGTTTATTTAATTCTTTTATATTTAATCACATTTAAGTGAAATTGAATTCCTAAGTTAAAAAGGATTGATTTTTGCTTTACACCTGCTGAAGAAAAACATGACACTTTTGGGAGGTGAGCATACAGGACAAAGGACTAGATTATAATCAAGCCCCCAGACTCAAGGCAACAGTATTGTACCCTTTCATGGTATTTTTTTGTCTGATCACTGCTGCCTGCCTGTAACACATTAGATAAATATTGGATAGGACAGAAGATGGTTTAAGTTTTGGATGTTTGATAGCTATTCTTTGAAAAAAATGACCTATCCTGAAATTGTTTGGTACAAATGATGCAGCTGAAAAGGTGCAAATTTAGTATCAAGAAGCTATGGATTTTGCAGGAGGTGGCAATCTGATGGATCACTTTACTTGCTCAGTCATAGCATGAAATACTATCCTATTTCTTAAAGTAAAGTGTGAGGAATAAGAAAGAAAAAAAATATTCTTTTTCCTTGCATGTTGAGATGGAGTTCAATATGTGAATAGGTTCACCTGTAATTTCATAGCCACATCTCTGTCCCATTTTCTCACCATCTCTCCCCTTTTCTCAGGATAAAAGAAAAGTATGGGACTGGGTTCCTGTCTGAGCTTCCAAACACCTAGAAAAAATTTAATATGATTTTAGCCTTTGTAATTAAATCCAAGCTGTTACATGCAAGAATTACTAAGTTTTGGGTGGTTCAGAGTGGGGACAATCTCACATGAGGCTTCTCCCTTATACAGGTGAGCCTGGGGCTGATTCAGTGCTGACTTCTCACACTGTTCTACCAAACCCCCTTTGCCAGGCTGCTGAACCCTCAATTGCACAGTTGCACGAGAAGGGGCTCAGGCTGCAGTGCTGGGTGTGATGCCTCTTCCTCTGTCTGGCACTGGGGCCACGTGCTGGCAGTGGCTTTTGCCTGTTGTTTTCACCTATAGCTCTTTTGCTCCTCTGTGATCCTTGAGATGCTGACAAATCAGGGAGTGTAACTTCACTGATGGGGAGAAGGTAGCAGAAGTTTCTCTCTCTCCTACTCTTTTCTACCATTAGAAAAATAAAGGTGTATGTAGCTTCAGGGCTATGGAGGTCTGAGCTGTCGCTTTTTTTGAAATTATTCTGTTTTCCAATATCATTGAGACAAATAAACATGGAATTGTTTTTAAAACCCTTATCTAGAAATTCAAGGTAGCAGAGATGAGAGGGAAGGAGGGAGGGAGCATCCCAGTTCCTGGCCCATGGACAGTTTCTAATGAAATGAAATGATATCACTTTTTCTCTTTTTACTTATCCATTCATATATATAATATCTAGCTACAAACAAAGGCATTTATATTTGTATTATTTAGCAATATTGTTGTAATATAAATTATATGTATATACAGATAGATCACATTGTCTTTTCATAGTGATCTTTTTGAACATTTTAAGCCAAATTACAAATAACAGAAGACTTCTTAATGACAACTTCCAAAAAATTCCATGGAAATAGGAATTGAAGACAGAGACTCAAATAAGTTCCTGACAGATGGAAAAGCCAGAAAGAAATCAGACTTGCTTTGTTTAGAGCGATGAGATGGCTGCCTAGCCAGTACACATATAACACATATATTATTATTGCTTTATATTGCTTGGTGGGGATGAGAGGGAAAAGGAGCTTTGTGGACCTGGATGAGAGGTAATGACATAAACGTGTTTTGTTAATTCTGCTGTTCAGAAAATAATTATAATTTATACCAAAACAGTAATTCTATAAAACACTACCTATTTTCTTTCTATGGCATATCAACCCCTTGTCATGTAATTGTCATATGCACAGATCACTGCCCAAAGATCTTCACAGCAACGAAGTGAGGTATGCACAGACCAGCCAGGTTTCACACAGCAAAGGGAAGAAAAAACTTACCAAAACCAACCAGACCCATGATGATCTAGGGGAACTTGTGACAATCAGTTTTATGCCCTGAACAGGGGCAAAGAAGTAATTTACCTCTAAACTCCTTATTGTTATATCTCAATTTGTGTATTTCAAATAGTGCGAATAATATAAAGTTGTAGAGTGGTATAAATTCTCCAGTCTAATTCTCCAATTGTCCTTATCTTTCTAAGCTCAGTGAAAGACAACATTTGGCAGTGGAAATCATGGAGTCACATGTGTAGATTTAATGGCTAGAGGTAAGCATTAGCATCTGACAGTGTTCCCGTGTCTGAGAATGATTGAATAAATGGTTAAAATAAAGCCTTGCTGTACTTAACCATCACCGCTGTAACATATCCATGATAGCTGAACCATTACAGGGACTTTTGCTTTCAGTTATGAAGAATGTCTTTCCTGTTCAAGGATAATGCATGATACTAAGAACACCAAAGGAAGATTATTTTGCTATATCCTTTTGCTATTTTTCTTGTACAGATAAGCGAGGTTTCATCTGCCAGAGTTGTCAGTCCACCATCTTTTTACGAGAGCTAAGTTCCCTATAAAAAGGAAAATAAAACAAAAAATGTTGGGGAAAAAGAGGTTGTTGCCAAATACAGTATGCACAGGAAAACCTAGACACGTATTATAGGGTGGAAATAAACTTCAATGTGCAGTAGGGATACATGGATATTAGCCCACTGACACCATGGAAAAATGAAAGTGTCTGATCATGCCCTAAGCAGGAGATACAAAAACCAGATGGCTCTTAAAACTGAGTGGAAATCCACAGCATGTGTAGAAAGAGCAACTAGTGAACTGTGGAAGCAAGAGTCATTGCAAAACTTAATTAGCTCTTTGATCCAGGATAAAACATTCTGGGAATCCTGAGCTGAGGCATCTGTCTTGTAAAGAGGAATGTCTCCTTCTTTTTACCACAAAAATTTTCTCTAGGTACAAAATTATTGGCAACCAAAAAGTGAACTCAGCTAAGGAATTGTAATGATTCAGGTAAAATAGTAAGAGTTATTCAAAAAGGAAAAACTCCTCCGGTCCAACTGCAGAAAACACATTTTACAAGGAATTAGAAATTAAACTAACTAATGCATAAAAATGCAGGCTGTGACAACAGACAAATGAATATTTATCAATCTTCATTTCCACACATTGCAGCAATGAACCTATAAGCAGCGATCAAGAAACACAGGTTGGAAAATAATGTCAAACACACGTCTGTAACTGCTTGCACTGAAATGAGCAATAGATAATTGACACTGGGATGAGGACACTGAAAGGACAACTGAAAGATTTTAGTTCAATAGATAATTCCTGAAATAAACAGAAAACAGATTTTTTTTTCCAGATTACAATATTTAGAATAATTCTTCTACCCTAAAATTTCATCATTTACAGCTGCATTTAACTTAATACTCTTCTCGAGTAGCTCTGTCTCAACTCACCAAGCAGACAGCTGTCATACTTTTAAAACACTGATATTCACAATGGTTGATTATTACCCTTCTTCTGGATGGTGCCACCAGAATTGACAGGATAGGCACTATAATAGTACTTCAGCGTCTACTCATCTACCTTGTTCTACCAGACATATTTGCACAAATTGGCCTTATTTGGCCTAATCTGTCTGGCTTTGCATTTTATAAACAGCTGATAGACTTGTAAGTTTGACTTGTAAGTTTAGTAAAGAAAAAGATATTCTGAATCACAGAATAATTATTAGGAAAAAACTCATCCCCTCCTGCCAATCAGTGGCCTGATGTTTGCATTCCACTGTTGATAGCTGGTTTCTAAGATTTCCAAGAACTTTACAAAAATGATAAATTTCAAATACATATAGAATTCAGCATCATAGAATAAACATTGTCAGTCACTCAGCAAATAATTTAAATAGTACACTTAAATTATTTAAATTCTGGCATCTTTCCTTTACTTACATATTTTGCTATACTATTGTTAACATTCACTCCAGTTACACAGCTTTTGGTTTGTTCAAGTTTGTCAGCCAAGTGAGTCAGGATGGCTGCATCCATGCTGTGATTTTGGAGCAGAGAGCTGGATCTAGCTTGGTTCCTTCACCTTCTTTGTATTTCAGCATGACAGGTCCCCCTCTGCATTAACCAACCCCTCTGTACCACGATGACCTGCGGTCTGTTGCTGGATAAGATACCAATAATTTTCTAGGCTCCTCCTCTGAGAATATAGCTGCTGCTGCCAGAGTACTCTTAATATTTAATAACGCATATTAAGTAAACTCTGAGTGCATTAACCTTTACATCCTTCTGCCTTTCAAACCAAAGGAAAATTGGTTGGTTTGCTGAAGATCTGCTCCTGAGATGCAGGGAAAATATCTAAGAAATTATTTCTTCTCCTTTCCCTCTACAAACCCCACCTAGGATCAAAACTCACCCTACTCAGTAAACCAGGTAAATCCTGAATTTAAAACTCTGAGTTTCCTGGTTCCTGACATTCATACTTAGCTGACCAGTCAATATGGGCTTTCACTCTTGCTGTGTTCTCCTCTCCTATTCCCATGGCTTGGAACATCTAGGGTCATCAGTGTCTGGGATACTCCTGGGATATTCACCTAATGTATCCCTGCATCAGTGGGAGCTGAAAGGGCAGAAGAGAGTGTCTTGGATCTTGAGTTTAATCTGTCTTGAGCTTTCGAAACATATTTTGAACATTTCTAAATTCAGATATAACTGCTAACTCATATCCAGCTGGCTGTCAACCACCACTCCCAAATACCTTTCTGCCTAGTAGCTCTCAAGCCACTCTTCCCCCAGCCCGTAGCTCTGTGTGGGGTTGTTGTGATCCCTTTGTTTTAGTAGGGTGCACACCAGAGCTGTCCTCTCCAACAAGAACAACCAACAATCTTTGTGCTTTTTACCCCAAAGACACAGAAGGACATCGCCCAGTGTGCAAAGCTGGGTCCCAGAGACTTTTCCTGGTAGGAAGAGGGTTTAATGCCTGACATGGTAGCAAAAAAAGGAATGGACATAGGGATGTTTGGGGCTGACATGTGATACAGCGCCAAGGCACTGCATGGCTTGGGAGGACAGCATTTTGCAGGACACAGTGCTCCTCTGTGCTTCGTGCTTATCTTCTAAAACCTTCAATTTTTAAAAATTTTTTATTATTATTCTTACAAAGATAGGAACAGGAAGAATAAAAAGGAGAAAATAGTGGAGCACAATCTCTAGCACAGCTGAAAAAAGATGCTTTTTCAGGCATAAATATTTTTGAGACAAAAAAAAAATTCACAGTTTATAGCCTTTAGCAGCTTATTGGGTATTAGGATCCACCAAAGTATATATGTGCAACCTGCTAACCATTATTTTACTGCTATAATTTGTCCATCATATCACAGATGAACTGTAAGGACATCATTACAGAGATGATAATTGAGGTTTGCTTGTGAAGTGAAATGTAACACTACCCTGCCCTGACTGTGACAGCATTACCCTTTATATCAAGTGACAGTTCCAGTCAGTGCACATCAAACTGGAGTCCATGCGCTTATTTAAACCTACCGTGGTGCATATTATGTTTGATATGAGGAGATTTTTCAGCATAAAAAATGCCACATTGAGTGTGCAATAATTGTTCTGATATACTAAAGTAAAAAGAACTAATAAGATTACATTCACATTTTCACTACAATCCTTTCTTCAGAAAAACTTGCAATGGTCTGAGAAAAATCCTAAAACACCAAGGAACTTCCAAAGGTGTTACAAATGCCATCCTCTCAATTTTAAGAGAAATTAAGTAGGAAAAGACAGAAAGGATTATTCTTTTCAGATGGAGGAAGACTTATTGCATTAAAGATGACTTATTGGGTGTTTATTCTTGGAGTAAATGATAAAGTGCTATCTAGACACAGGTTAAACATACAAGAACACTATTCAAAAAAAGGTTCAAGACGACTCCATTTTTTCCATTGATTTCCTTATGTTCTGTGTCACATGATTGTTCTGAAAAATGATGAGTTAATTATTATAACTTGCAACTAAATCATCTAATTAGTGATTAATGTCATGTTTGCAAATTGCTTTAGAAATACAACATCATGAGTTCTAAATGTTATCTTCATCTACAACAATATTTTGGTGTTAAGTTATTAATTTATTCTCAGAGAAGTGAAAAAATCTATATACAAACAGTTTGCTAGGCATTTGTGCATAGCTAAAAAATAATTTCATTTCAGCTCTTACTGTTCTCTCCGTACGATGAGCAGAAGTAACTCTCCAGCCAAAGAAACCTCTAACCTTTAAAGAAAGGACAGTGAATTTGCAAAAAAAGTTTAACTGAGAAGATGAAAAGCTTGAGTACATATAAGGTGTATTTATTATATATACATATACTGTTATGTATCCTATAAAAACACATATAATTAAGTGAGGGATGCTTCCAAAATTCTGACATGTAAATCTGAGGTTGTCACCTTTGCATTTTGTCTTGGTGTTAAACAGAAGGCTGATGAAATAATTAGTCCTCAGGCTATAATTCTTTGCATAGTTAGAAAATCTTAAATTGCATCTAGAAATGCTTAATTATTTTATAGTTATTAAATATAGCCATATATTATTAATAATTAATAAAATAAAAAATGAACCAATATGACTAAGTAATGAACTAATAAATGCCACATTATGTCAGAAATTTATTTGTTTTCCAGTAGTGCTGAGTAGTAAAACCAATGTCTTCAATGTATAAGGTAATATGTGCGAAAACCTGCTTTCAGATGTATTTCTCTGTTCCCTAGCTAATTGAACAAAAAATTTTTTTTTGAAGGACGAAAGAAATTCAGTTTTTTAAAGCTCAACAAGAAGAGAATTTCCATCCTAGAGAGAAAAACATTCTCTACATTCTAGCAGGATACAACACATGGTTTTAAAGATACTCAAAAACATAAATCAATTTATAGAACTACTTTGTTCAGAACTGTGGCAAAGACGTGCTAGTTAGAGTCAGCCTGGTGAGATTCATGGTGCTAAAATTGTCCCTTGGGCAGAGGATTTTGGTGAAGCTCTGTCTGGCACCTTCTTGCTTCGCCTGTGTCAGCCAGTGCCACAGGAATAACCTTTGTGTCAGGTACCAGCAGAAGCATTTGTGATGTGCCTGGAGTTCTGGAGTGCAAGGCAGGCTGCATTCAAGCCCAAAATAAATCGCTTTTGTTAGGCATGGTATTCATTCAACTATGCCATTTTGGGAGGGATAATAAATGACTGTGGCTACTCTTCAGCTGAGCTTGAAAGCCTTCAGCATTTTGCTTTCATCCTGTGAGCACTGTCTATTGCTGTGTATAGACAATTTTGTGTTAAGGAACAACAGGACAAAAGCTCAGTGAATGGTAATCAACTAACCACAGCATAGTGGTTACTTAGTAAAATATTAGCAAAAAGGCACAGGGAGCTGTAGACAGAGAGGAGTAGTGATAATTCACATCACCTCAACTCTAGCTGGCTTCCTCCCTGAGATGAGGGAAGCTGCACACAGCCTGGACCCTTTCTCCTCCCCACAGGCCTGGACTTCACCCTCCTGTCCCTCTGGCTATCAAGTTGGCAGCTGCAACAGTGTCCTTACCTCAGGCTTTTTTGAAGCAGGAGGCAGCTCAGAGCTGGATATATTGTCTCAGCTTTCCAGATTGCCAGAGGAACGGGAAATGTCCCACATGGCATTGCTTACATGTAAGGAAAAGCAGAAAGTGGCTTCATTCAAAATTCTTCTGTAAATGATATAGGGCTGAGTTTTTGAAAAAAAATATATATATATATATATATAAAAAGCTTTATTTTATACCCCACTCTTCTGAGTGTTTTTCATTCCCCCCCTTGCCAGTTTTCAGCCCTGAGCTCTTCACTCTGACATGTCAAATGGTAGCTCCCCGTGGAGACATGTAAAGCCATTTTGTCTGACTTGCTTTGAAATCAGTTCCTGTTACCTCAAAACAAGCAGTAGCAAAGACCTTGACATAACCTGGCCCAAAGAGGAAAAAAAAAAATGGTCCTACAAGGAAAAACTGGAAGAGTAGCCATGCAGAGGAGAAACACTATGCTCTGGTTCACGTTACTTTGAGGTTGTTTATATTAATATTAAAAAGTGAGCTCCAGGAAGGAGCCAAGTTTACACAGTATAGGATTTGTGCAGATTCTGGTTGTATGATGGAAGCAACACCTGGTGGAAACTCTAAAACTTGCATATATTTTCCATGCAAAGCTACACACAGACTTTTGTCCTTCATTCTGATTATTATATACATCACCTCTTCTTTTTATTTTGTGAATGAGGATTAAATGCACAGGTTGCCAATGGAAAATTCACTCTCCACATCTCCTATGTAAACATGAACTTTTAGCATTTACCCTGACCAGACTTTTTAAATAAATACCATACAATCCAGCAAATTTTATTGAGACTTGTATAAAGCTGGAGTTTCATTTTATACACCGTCATTATTATCAAAGAGCAATTAGTTCAGAGGAACTAGACTAACTGATTACAAAATCTTCTGTGAAAAAACATCCCCCTTCCTTTTCTAGATCCCACTGTGGGGCACATAAAGCTTTCATGTCTCTGGGCATGTTCTGATGTCAGAAGTGACACCTCACTTACCCAAAATAATTTCCTCTTTTGACCGGGTGAAGAGAAAAAAACCAGGAAATGTAAATTAAAACCCGAGCACTTGAGGTGGAATTAGCTGGATTGATGCAGATAGGTGTTAAAATGAAGACTACCTCATGCTGTGTAATATTACACACCTCTTTTCCTCTTTATGTGGGCTGTGTGTACCAGGCTCCAGTGTGAGAGCACAAACAGCCTGCTCCTGCTTTATTTCTAGCAGAAAGGTGAGAACTGAGCAGCGATTTGACAGCAGATCTGATGTGACACCAGCAATAGCCTGCACTGGCACAGCTTATATCTGTCTGGGCATAAATGAATAATCCAGGTACCAAAATGTGTGCATTCTGCCACCTCTGCAACTATCAATTAATTTTCCATACAAACAACATAATTCTTGCTAATAGCATCTCTTGCACTTTATCCCACCCTTAAAACCAGAGCTGGACTGTCTCAAAACTTAACTTAGCCTTCCTCAAAACTGTAAAATTCCATTAAAATCAGGAAGGGCATTGTGGAGAGGAGCAGACTCATAGTATTGCAGCTCTCAAGACAGATGGTTGGTCTTTAAAATTAAGCATTGTCTTCAGTTTGGCTTGTCCCCTTCACTTAGCCTCAACCTTGCCCCCTCTTTAGTTGCACTTCACAGATTATAATTAAAGGGTGTGTGGAAAGCAAGTCTGCTGTTTAAAAAGATACTTAAATCGTGTAAAAACCCTGACCCTTTGGTAGCCAAGAAAAACCTCAAAAATATTTCATATTGGAGAAAGTTTTAAAATATGTTATCATAGGCAGCTTGCTCCACTCCTGGGAAGTTCCTGTGACTCCATAAACTCAAATGCAACGTGTACTGGTGGTTTTCTTGCAATTACATTAGTTAATAGGATTCAGAGAAATACATACAAGAGGCACATTTGACCTGGATTGTTGCCTTGCATACCTCTAAAAAGACTTTCTCATGTTTACATAGACTAAGTATCTATTAATTTAGCAATATGAAGACTATATGTAGAATAAAATAGGATTGTTTCAAATGTGTGGAGAATGTTCTCAACTCACTTTTGATACAGAGTCAGATGTAACTGCCAATGCTGTGCCTATTTCTCTTCTGCAAGAACAACAAAATGCCTGAAGAACTCATGGGGAATTTATTACTTCACCGAAGGTTACTTGGAAGACAAATAAAGATGCTATTAGAATTAAACTGCAAATAAAAGAATAGCTAGAGATAATATGCTGTGTAGAATACTTATTATAATTAACCAGTAAACCTGTGTAATTTAAATATTTTAAAAGGTTTTCTGTCTCTTAATTCCCCAAAGAAGAAAGAGAGTGATTGTTTGAATTCAGACTAGTCATGCATTTGATCAAGTATGTTGAAAACAGATGCTGACCAGCTGAAGTTTGTTTAGCTTGCTCTTATTCAGATCTCTCCTGTGGATGGGGTAGTGAGGCCATTAGCATTTTGTGATAAACAGCAGCCCATTCACAATGCTGTGGAAAAAAACAAATGCTAGCTGCTCTAACTCAGTTATATTTATTTGTGTGTTCATGCCTTATGACTTAGACCTATAAAAATGAAATACTGATTTAAATAAATTTCGCTAAGGGATAATAGGTTTATTTTTTTCAAGAGTTCAGCATAGTATTTCCATGACATGAGAGGAATTAATTTCTATTGTTTAAGAGGCATGAGGTTTATTCTGAATACACTGTGTATGGAAGATAGCCAGTCTGTATGTAATGAAAACACAAGGATTTGTGGCACAATTTGACAAAAGATAATGATTTTTTTCATGGGTGTCTATAAACACTCTGTCTGTAAATACTATAAATTAAATTATATATATTATATTATATACTATAATTAAATTATATATAAATACTGGCCATTTATATATATACATATGTATGTAAAGGACATATATGTTTTTAACTGAGAGAGGGTGGATTTAGACTAGTAATTAGGAAGAAAATATTTCCTGTGAGGGTGGTGAGGCACTGGCACAGGTTGCTCAGAGAAGCTGTGGGTGTCGCATCCCTCAAAGCGTTCAAGGCTTGATTGGGCTTTGCACAACTTGCCCGTGGCAGTGGGGTTGGACTAGGTTATTTTTAAGGTCCCTCCCAACACAAACCTTTCTATGATTCCATGATTCTGTGATGACTTTTCAAGTGATGTAAAGAAAGGAGAAAATGATCTGAACACACTTGGCTATGGATCACCTAATTGTTTTTTGGTTTCTTTTCCAGTCACAAAATATTGGGGCAGTTCTGTAGGAAGCTGGAAGGGCACAGACAATGAAATATTTTGATGTGTAAAAAGCTCTCAGCCCAAGATATTGATCCAGCCTGGAGTTGTATGCTAATACCATTTCCCTGAAACAGAAATGCACTACAGAAAAAAAAAGCAAGGAAATCCTTCAAGCCTTATTTGTGAGTCTGACTGCAGATTTGCATTGCTTTAACTCATCACTTATGATTCTGTGCTGGACTTAAATATCATGGTAATGTTAATAGGAAAGGGTGAAGATCTTGGTCACCAACATCTTGCTCTCTCTGTTTGTTGGCTTTAGTAAAATTTTCTCTTGAAAACCTGTTCAAAAGCATCAGGAGCAATGAGACTGAGTGGCTTTCACTGAGGGCGTAATTTGAATAACAGGGGTTTATTCAGATGTAGCAGTGGCCTAATTTGTTTGGAGACTCTTTATTGTTAGCGATGCAAGAAAAGAAAAGAGCTCAGAGAACACACTGAGTTCATTGGTGGCAGCTAGGGAAAGAAAATCATTTTGCTTGTAAAGGGAACATATGTGCCATGGAACCACTGAAAGTAAACACTAAATCCTATGGTGTTTTTTAATAAAGGGTTTAATTGCAAAGAGGAATTGTACTTTAAACTGGGTTGTTGTTTTTTGGTATTGTTTGGAGGGGTTGTTTGGCTTTCTGTTTTTGTTTTTGGTTTTTGTTTTTATTTTTGTTTCGGTTTTTGGTTGTGTTTTAGTTTGGTTTTGTTCTGGTGGTGGGTTTTTTTTGTTGTTTGTTTGTTTGTTTTTTCCTGCTAGAAGACACAAACATCTTAAATACCTGTAGACAGATCTGTACACATTGGACCAAACTCACAAATGTTCACATAGTTCTAAACAATTCTAACATCTCTGAAACAGTATTGCTATGGTATGGGAACCACTTAAATCAGTGGGTGCAAGAACAATTCTATTTTACCAATAGATGTGGAAAGAAGGCAAACAACAGTTAAGCTGCTTTATAAAACCAGATGACAGAAATAATGGCAGCCTCCATACAATAAAACAGATGTACATCTTCATCCAGAATCAAAAAATGGTAAATTTCATGTGGGTGTAAGACTTTGCTGAATTGTACCTAAGGATAAGTAATAGAGGTCAGCAGTTTGAAGACAGTGTTGTTTAAGAAGAATTTAGAATTAATATTCTATTGTTTCTCACTTAAACAAAACTAATTGCCTTTTGCTCTGCATAAAACTTCTGTTCATCCTGGAGGAGGAGTTTCAGTACTTTCAAGAAAAGCAAACATAAGTTTCAGAAGTTTATAAGGAAATCCCTTCCACGTATAGCAATCCCACCTTCTCTGGCCGTAACCTCCCACTCAGTGAGCCAGAGGGTCAAAATGACTTTTGACTCGGAGGCTGGCGCTTCCAGGAGCACAATGTACGTGTTTGCGTTCCTGCAGGTTTAGGCACGATGGTGCAGTACAACAACAGCACAGGGTGACCTGGGGTGCTGCCTGATGTCTGAGTTCTCCCCTACAAGGTCAGGCGATGTTAACTCCCCCAGCAGAGGACCGGAGCCTCGGCGTGCCACGTCTTTCTTTAGAGCTCTGAGCACTGACACGGTGACACGTTGAAGGGCACTGACACACTTCCTGTTGTCAGAGACCTTCTCCAGATTAAAACTATGCAGTCAGGTTGATCTGAAATCAGCATCCCTTTTCTGGCAGCCAAACACTCAATTTTCAATGTTTCCTCAATTTTCAGTGAGCTTACCAAAATATCCCTCCAAACAGAGATAGCCTTGACCTTTCTGCCTCTCATCTTCCAAATGGCTTCCAAAGTAGACCAGACAGGGGCCTCTACTCCAGGGCAATGAACTATAGTTGCCATGTTATGTCTTGCAAAAAAGGAAGATCATTTAGGTCAAGAGGGGCATTTGTGTCTTTAGGGATTTAACAGCAGTGCAGCAGCCAGAGAGCACAGGAGTTAAACTAAGCCATGCTCCACACCTGTCCTGAGCTACTGGCTCATTCCTGAAATCCTGCCCTGAGGGCTCCATGGGCTGTGACTGATGTAAACACATCCTGCTTCAAGATAAGGACAACGAGAAAAGGGATGCCATGCAGTGCTTTCAAAGAGCAGGTTCAACACAGAAAAAGAACCCGTATTTTTTAAATGGCAAATTAAATGAGGTACAACAAAGTCTGATGTAGTTTTCTCCAAAAGAAAAGTGAGAGCAAAGACTCAGTAAACTGGAACTGATTCTTATTTAATGAAGCTGTTTAAATAGCTAATTTTGTCAAATGTGGCACTAACTTCCGTCGGTGTTCTCACAGAGAGCCAACGGGCTCTGTCACCGCTGGCCCAGACACAGCGACAGAGTGTTATGGGGTCAGTCTGCAAGCTCGCAAGCAGTACTGACTCCCGTGGGTTCTTTGCCTGGCAGAGGCTTATGCGAGCGATGGAGATTCGACGGGCAGTGGAAAGAAAGGAGGAAACAATTTCAGACGAACAGAGGGTTTATTGCAAACACCTCCTCAGCCCGAAACTGCTCGGGGGGAGAGGGGTGCAGGGGGTTTTTGTCCGAAGGATTCGGAGGGGGGACAAAGGGGGTGGCCAACCACTGCTAGCCAACCGGGGCAGGTTGCCAGGGGATACAGGTGTAACAGAACATCGCTTGGACTAATCAGGGGAAAAATAGGAGGGATTTACAAAGGTGGGAGAAATGACAGGCAGCTAACCGTGTGTGTCGCATGGCAGGTGCCGGAGTCATGTGAGTTAAACAAAGGAACAATCGAGGGGTGGGGTAGAGGGAACCCAACAAGTACAAAAGTATAGAAAGCCTAACCGATTAAATTAACACACTGCCACACTAACTGAGTTTTCATGTTTTGATATGGAAAGACTGCTCACAACTGACTCATTTTATACAAGAAACACTTTTTCTTAGGTAGATATAAGAGTTTAATTTCTTAATTTGGTATCAAAATATGGCAAAACCTCTATCTGAAGAATATGCTATCGCAACTAATGTCTTATTTTGGTTTGAAGACTTAAACTGCAAACATTTAAGCAATGGCCATGGCTCTCACTACCATAAACAATCAATTTGAAATGGTTGTATTAGTAAGTAGGATGTCCACTTGAAAGTTTTTACAAGGTTGATTCTTAAAATAGAACTGTAATCATCGGGCTATGTACTCTTGGCTCAACATCTGTAAATACTCATAAATGACACCAAAAATCCAAGAAAAATTACTAATGTGAGAGAGATTCAGCTTAAATCAAATGCACTCTTTTTTTTTTTTTTTAATTCAGAGATAACTGCTCATCTAATACAAATCTTCATGCTAATCAGGCATAATAAACTGATTTTTCTCCCATCAAATTGTAAAAAAGCAATGTTGGAAAGCAAGAATTTTCCTACTTTTAGAAGAATTGCATCTCTGCAAATAAGGATTTTGCCTAGATTACACTTGTAAATTATGCTAAAACAAGGAGAGCAAAGACTACTACATTATACTCTGATAATTTATTATGTGCAGATTTTGTGCAAGACTCTGTCAACATAAGGAGCAAGAGACTTAGAAAATATGAAAAGCAGCCTTTGTTTTCCTTTCTGGTTTAAGCACCTAGAATCACTGACCAAGAAGACATTGCAAATGTAGGGGTAGGTTCATACCTGTTGCCTTTTCTTTCTCAAAGAGGAATATTAAAAGGTCAGGGTCCAGCTCTTAGAGATGTCCAAAGAGCCTTGCCAGACTGGATGTACCTGGGTCCCACTTTCCTTGTGCTCAGACTCTGTGCAAGGGACTGATGCATCCATTGCATGCTTTCAAACTCTCACATCTTCCCATTTAACTATTTTACAGCTCTATTATCCAGTTCAAAAGGCTTGAACACCAACATCATGTTTAAGGCCGTTTTGAATTGCTGCCTTGTCTGCTGCTTTGGAGATATTAGCCCTTGGTCTGAATAATTAGCAAAAGATTGTGTCCTTTCTAACCTCATGTGTAATTGAAACCATCAAGCCTTTCTATAATTAAAGCATAAAGTGATTTTTTTTTTCTATGCTTTTCAAATATAATCTGAATTTGAAACCATTGCATAAGAGACACTTTCTGCATCTTATATGGTGTGTAACTCAGGCTCTTACTGTAGCAAAGCAGCATTATTGCCTTTTTTATTTTGCAAATAAGCTATTTTTTCCTTCTGACTTCTAATTACTTCCAATACTTATTATAAAAAGATCCAATAAAAGAGAATCTCTTTGCAATTATGCAAACAGTAGACTAATTTTCTAATTAACAACAAAAAGTCATGATATCATAATTGTTCCATTTCCATAGCGCATAAGTTATATACAAAAAAAGAAATCCTGATGATATAATTGCCTCACATATATTTTATAGCACCATGGATGAATTTCTCTTCCACTCTCAATTAAAAAGATAGTGGTTCTATATAATTAGAACATATTTCCTTCTTCCTTTTTTTGCATGCATGTAATTAGAAAACAGAAAAGAATACATTTTTGAAAGCAGACATAATAAAAAACTCCTCCTTGCATTCTCATGATTATATGCAAAAATATAACAAAATATATTTCAAATTTGAAACTCTTGCAATAAAACACACATTTTATTAAAAAATAATCAAGAATCTAATGTAATTTTGGGTACTTTATTTTTATTACCTTTTACCAGTATTTTTATTTGACTGAAAATTTTTACAGGAAATATGAATTTGCTATATATGTTATTCATACATAGGAAGGCACACATGTATAGATTCACACACAAACACAAAATGTACAAAGTTTAACTAGCAACATGAAGAACATGAAAACGATATTGTTTTCTCAATATTTTTTCCTATATTTTTAATTTCTAAATTTTTGAAGTATATGTTTAGGACAATAAAACTTCAGTATTTTCCATATTGTCTAATGTCTCCCAGGAGAATTGTACCTATTTCCCTGATGAGCAGTAATTGCATGTTGAATTCTTAAGGAGTTACAAATGACCTGACATTGCTTCACATAATTTCTGAGATATAGAAGCTCTAAAGGACAGCTGTTTTCCTAGAGAAAGGACTCATACGGCCAATCTGTGTGCAACACACAGCACTGGTTACTTTAAACCCTCTGCAAACAGCATGCCTGGATTCAGGTCCTACATAACACCCATTAGATGAGATAATGCAGAATTTGCTCCCCATTTTACTGCCAGGAGTGCACAGCAGGTGCTCCCTCGGGGCTGGCAGGATGCAGGGTGAGGCCATGGCCCCATCCTGGGCAGGTGGGACCCAAGCATCACTGCAGGCTGCAGCTGCAGTGCTGAGCACAGCACTTTGTGTGGTGCAGAGAGCAGCCCCAGCTCCAGCCCCAGCCTGGAAAGGCAGCCCAGGGACCACTGCTCCCTCAGCTGCCCAGGGCTCCTGAGAGCTCTGCCGGGACTGGGGAATATGAGGGTAGTGGAGGAAGGGAAGAGAACGGACCATGTTGACTCTCTGACCTGGCAAGTTATTTTGTCCTCACCTTCGAGGCAACAGTATTCAGTTTTGCTTACACAGCTGAAAAGCCTTAAATAGACTCCAGCTCCGTTTTTGTTAACAAAGCAGTACCAGGATTCTCATTGGAGTTGGATTTGAGGCAGCTGGGGTAAATCCTTTGATGCACAGTATTGATAATTTTCAAGCAGAGACAACTTATATTTTCACAGGGGAGAGGAGAGAATAGAGGCTTTCTTTAGCAAGTCTGAACAATAGCCCTAAGGTGTGGCATGCTAGTTCTCAAGAAGCTATGCTGGAACAGAATAACAGTATTTTTTTCACTTCCAGTACAAAACACTGTGAGATATTTAGTTAACTTCCCCCCTCATGAAAAGTTCAACAAAGAAACTGCAGAGATTTAAACCATTTTTTCCACCTCCACGTCAGGATTATGTGCTTCACTAGCTCCAAATTTCCTTTTCCCTCAATCTGGAGCCCCATTTGCATCCCAAGTGAACAGGAGAGGTGTCCAGGAAGCCTTTGGGAAGTTGCACTGAATGAGGTGAAGTTTGAGGCTTACCATATGCAGCCTGCTTCACTCTGTTATCATCAGCCACAGAGTTTGTAAAGTACAAAACCAGATCCTACGGTAAATTGCAAGATTAATCCTTCATGTGTTTTGCAGTGAGGGTAATGGACACTTCAGGACCATCTAGTGTTGCAATGTGTATATATCTGTATCTATGTCTATATGTAGAAATATTTATATGTGGGGTGCATAGATGTATCACAGCCTGAACACTTCAGAGATGCAGGAGATGGAGCAGAGCCATTCAGAAAGGTGCTGGGATGGTGGCTCTGAGTCACAACCCCTTCGACTTATGGGACTCCTTGGAAAGGTGCAACTCACTCCACCCTACCCCTCTTGTGCCTGCTGCTCAGCCTGTATTGAAACATAACCGAGGAATTACCTTGTGAGAAGTCTGGTGTACTTGACTACAGATATTGCAATTCAGCTGCACTGGTTCTGCAGGGTTAGCACTCAGAAGGCAGCAGCTGGGTACAGGTCTGACAGAAGAGACCAGTTCTTGTACAACATTGTCTCTACTTAGCTAGATATGGCCAAAGTAATGACTGTCTTTTTATCTGAGGTATATCAGAACTCCACATCACTCATTTATGGATAAACCTTTCTAGCATTACCATGATGAACTTTTGTATGCAAAACTGCAGTTTCTTTTCAGTCTGTTGCATCTGTCTGGGTCCAGAATGAGTTTGACATGTGACCTACTGGGTTTTGCTGATGTGGGCGTGCTTCTCTAACATGCTTCCAAGCAGAAACTCTTCCCATCATCTATGGGCTGTGTATGAATGGAATTTAAGCACCACTTTATCTCACCTGTTTAGTTGCTCCCTCAATGACAGCAAACAATTCTGTGGTTAGCAAGTGTGTGTTAGATTAAGAAGCATCACTAAATTGCCACTCCTCATTAATTCCCTATTTGTCTTACAAACACCCACAGCAAAAGTACTCTTCTAAAAATTTAGAAAATCATACTTTAAGTGAAAATGTCCACTCCAGGAAAGGCAGACATTGAGTCAGTAAACCAACCTCCTTTCCAACTATGGCCATATGACAAAACTGCTGGCATCTCATGCGCTGAGTACTTTGCTCTAACAGAAGCCAGGGACACTTGCTGTACTGGTTAATGCTATGTGAGTTTTCTCTGTGCCCTTTCTCTCAGCAGAAATCTCACCTGTCTCTCATTCATAGCTCAGCACGCAGGCCAGACAATGCTTGGAAGATGAGGAATTTGGTTTGGCAAAGAAAGGGGTTTCTTCTCTTTTCCTGTATAGCCATAAAACAAAACCTGATTTTGAATGGCGTGAGAACAACCTTATCCTTTTGATAGAGAAATGAGAGCAAAACAAAAACATTTTGTCCCAAATCATGAGGCAGCAGCAACACAGGATATAAAATTTAGATCTTATTTTGGTTAGCAACCAGACCATCCTTTGGAACTACTGAAAGTGCACAGGTATTATTTCATTACATCTACCCACGACTGACCTCCCAGCAAGAAACCTTTTGCCATTGTTCCTTCCTTACAGAAAATCAAACTTTGTAAGGACAATAGCTATTTTAATTTTGATTGGGTGCCTGGCAGATCTGAGCAGCATGACTTTTTACCAGCTACAAGACCAATAATGAGATTTCCTACTTAATATGTTATCAACATTGGCACGGAAGAAAGCTTTGTGCTCTCCCTCTTTCTGCTTCTATCTGCAGCTGAAATTGCCCCAAAGGATGGCCATGGTACATCTTTGTTGGACCGGGCTGCTTAATTAAATGCATGAAATTAAAGCTAGAATAGGGCTTCTCAGAAATTCTGAGAGAAAAAAGAGGTCAAGAAATAGCCTTACAGGTTCTCATAACATTTCTGTGTTGCTCCTCAAATGGTCATTACAGGAACACTTTCAGGAATGCCATTTGAGCAATGCTGTCTGTAAGGAATCCACCATTAGAAAATATGACATTGCTGGCTACATTTAACAGTTGTAGTATTAATTACCTCCAGCCCTTTTCGACAGTTCAGTTCCTGCACTTTCCTAATGTGTATTTACATAGGAGGAAAATAATTAGGAAAGTTATAATTATGTTGTTAGGTTTAAATACAATTCCCTTGGCTCAATCACTCAGCCCATGAACACCTAGCCTTCCTGCACCAATAGAAGAGATTTGTTTTAACATTTAAATCTCTGTGGCATTGTTTCAACTATTTGCACTTACAAGTAAGGGTTATTTTTGCTTCCATTTGAAAACCAGTGGCAAGAATGAGAAGTGGGGGCTTTCCTACAGGAGCCAAGGAAACGTTTTGCACCAGAGGAACAGTTTATGGTCCTGCACTGATTAGTGAACAGGGATTGTTCTGATTTGCGCTGTATGACTGAAATTCCTGCGCAGGCATATCTTGTGTGGTTTGTGGTTTATTGAAACCCTGTCATTTAACTATAGAGTGTGAGTTTATTCTTATGTACCCAAGAAAGTCAGTGTTTATTGTAGAAGTTCTGATTCCAGAGTGGCTGACCTTGACACATTACACATTGTGATTCCCTATTTGCCTTGCTACCCCTGTAGAAAAAGGTTTTTTTCTTTTCTTCCTCCAGCACTGATTTTACCAGCATAACTAGAAAGCTATGTGCACTGCTACTTCCACATCTTCCCCTCAAGTTTTGGTCTGACAAGCTTAGTGTCTTTTCAGTATTGTGTACACATTTTCATACATTTCAGAGAAAAGACAAAAACTAATAGCTCAGATGAAATGTGTAGGTTTGTTCAGTGCCTGGCAAACACGAGTACTTGCCTCCCTCTCCCAAGAGAAGTCAGCCAGGTGAGATCAAATCACTGGTGGCTGAACTTTATGGTACCGGTCCTCAACATTTCTCTCCCAGTAACTTGCAACACAGGGGTCTGTGTTGTGTCTTTTTAATTTTGCCCTAAAAAATGTTTCAAATATACTACTAAAGATGGATTGCAGTTTATGCACCTACTCTCAGTTGTGAATTTATTCTTAGCCTTCTGTATGTTTGCCTCAATTTAAGGAGCTATGGTAGGCTGACCAAGACAACAGCCAGGCACCCACACATCCTCTTGCTCCCAGCTTGCTCCCGGCAAGACAGGAGGGGGAATCGAGAAGAAAGGCAGGATGGATCAAGACAAAGACATTTTAATAAGTGAAGTGAAGCTGTGTGTGCAAGGAAAGCAAAATAAAGACTTTATTCACTGTTTCCTGTTGGCAGGCAGATGTCTAGTCTCTTCCCTCCTAAGCAAGGCCTCAGCACATGCAGTGATTTATTGGAAAAGCAAATGCCATGACCATGAAGATCCCCACTTCCCCCATCTTTTCCCCAAGCTTTTATTGCTGACCATAGTGCCATTTGGCAGGAAGCATTCCATTGGTCAATTTAGGCCAGCTGTACAAGTTTCATCCCCTCCTAGCTTCTTGTGAACCCCACACTTCATATGCTGTAGAGGCTAAGTGGGGAATAAAACCCCCTCAAAAAGTAGGAAAACCTTGATGCTGTGCAAGCACTGCCCATAAACTGGCAAGATATGGGTATGTAATCAGCACTGTTTTAATCACAAATGCAATCCATGTACAGAAAATTGACTTCATCAGAACCAAAACAATCACACCCGCCCCAAAGTTCATCAAGGAACATAATTATCTTCTGATGGTCGGATGTCTTACTGCTTCAAGCTATGAGTGGAGAAAAAAACATGTGAGCAGTGGGATGCTAACTTTCAGAATAGTCAATGATTTCAGGGAAAAACATTCTCTTAGCTATGGCTCAAACAGCTGTATTGCTGTGTCCAGAGGAACCATACTGGATATAAGCAGAATTCACATTAAAAAAGATCTATGCCAAGAAGAAAAGGCTTGGGAACTGTTCAAATATTCGGCTATAGATTGCTTCCAATTTAGCTTCTGCATGCATTGAAGGGTTGTTCTTTTTCCATATAAAAGTCTCCCAAAGGAATTTCAATGTACCCTCTTAGCCAATTAGGTATGTGTGCTCAGAAACAGAAAAAATTGGATACTTCTGTTTCCATGAAAATAATAATTTAGATACACAGAAGGATTGAATCACATTGAATACTTAGGATTTCTTCTTTTTCTTGGCAAGGTTAGGAGTTATGAAAAGAAAGCTATGTTGCTCAGCAAGTATGTTTAAAATACAAATTATACCAAAACTTTAAAAGAAACAGATTTTTAAAGACATAAAAACACACACAAAAAAATTAATCAATAATTTGGCTATATTTGGTTGGGTTTTTTTTGTTTTGGTTGATTTCATTAAGTTGGAATTTTTTTCAGTATCTTCCTTTTAATAAAAGTTACTTTGACACATGCTTTAAAACATTTTTTGTGACTGGTCCAGTCTATTGCATAAGACAGGAGGAGTCATACAGCAGCTTCTGAGTCTTGGGGAGTTTCTCACACTTTCAACTCACTCCTGTGCGGTATGTTCATCATGTAACAGCCCCTCCAGGTCAATTTGAATCCATGCCTGCAAAATGAAATTATTTTACATGGGCTGCTCTGTGTTTCACAGCATTTGGCAGTTCCAAACCCTTCCTCTTTGTGTGTTGCCACAGAGATATGGGATGCCTGAAGAGTTACCTTGTCATCATGAGCTACTTCTGTACAGGCAGTGTAGTGCCTTACAGTGTTTGGTAATGGAAATGTTCATGGCATTGAGTTCAAATAGCCCAGGAAAAAAAGGGTACTTACATATTACTATTTTCTTGCCTAAAATAAAATCTAGCTTCTAGTCTCACTGAAGGAGACTAAGGATAGGCATCTGAGATTCTATTTACATCCTCACAGTCCCAACTGTGGTGTCATAAGGAGACATAGTTTCAGTGGTGAAGGAACAGAAGAGAAAAAATTAGGGATCTGTCTTTGTTAAAAGTAGACATTAAGCCTAAATATTCTTTGTTTATTTCTAAGGGAAATATTTTGCAGGAAAGTCTCTGGCAGCCATAGGAGAGATTGAGAGTTGCACACATAAATATCTGTATGCTTGCACACAAAAACACACAGAGACACACGTACACACACACAGTCACTTCAGACTCCTGTCTTTGCTAAACTCAGTAAGTCAATCAAGTAACAAGGCAGGTGATCAGGGCACAGCTCGGATGTTTCAGGTAGGCAGTGAACAGAATACTGTACAATCTGACCTGTAAGAACTTTACTTTTTAAAAAAAATTTTCCTTTTTGGTGGTAGTTTAAAATTCATCCAGATTCTAAGACAAAGTTCATTGCCAATGACATGAGCCTAGTGAAATGCTCCTAAGGCCAGTATAACAGGTCTGCTGTTATCCTGTAAAGGCCAATTAGATAAAAAGTTCAATATTTTCCCTCTGTCCATTCCCAAAAGAGAAAAAGAAAACACAACTTCATCAGATAAGTGCTAGTAACTGCTAAGAATCACTGAATGGACACATTTGTAACGGCAGTTAAGCTGAATGAAACCAAGAAATTAAATCCAGTGTGTTTCACAAGGAAGGTTCTAGTTTTACCTGTGTATGCCTGTGGTGGGAACAGGGGGAGCTGTAAATCCTTATAACTGGTAAATAAATCAGACAATAGAGTTGCAAAGGACATTTTTACAGACACACTGGAGATACTGATCTTCAAATGAGGAAAGAGAACCTAAAGGAAAATATAAAATAAATTGAAATTTTCTTTCTTACATAATCTACATTAGTGGGACACATGAATCAAACACCATTCATGCTTGCATCATACTTTGAAGTTCATGGGTGTTTGAAAGGAAAAGAAACATTTTTTTAGTAGTCCACATCAATATTACTTCTATCCCATTCTATAGGGCAGCTACTCACAGAAGTGTGCTGGCATAGGATGGAAGAGTTCTTCAGGCAGAACCTTGACTTCCTCCACACTTCAGTCAATAGAGCTTTAGGAAAAGTTAATCCTGCACTCAGTCCAGACCATAAAAGGGTCTCTCCCTTTTCCCCTACAGACAGCTGAAGAAATGTCATGCCTTTAAAATACACAGCCACTGCTGTCAGAGGTGTGCCAGCACCCACAGTAAATGAGCAACAGGTACAGTCTGACCTAACCTGATGCTAATTCATATTCCTGTCTATTCATTTTAATGGGATCTGGGGGACTGAATAACATAACTCAATGAAACAGATAGAATAAGGCATTCCATTTGACTAACATTAGATTTCTAAATACTTTAAAGGATCTTGTATTTCTTCCATGGAAATAAGGTAAAAGTATTTCACTGATATTCAGGGCAGAAATTAATGCAAACTTGGCATTGTGAACCTTGGCTATAGAGTTTAAAATGCTTACTTAGGGAATATATAACTGATATATCATCTACGTGAAACTCATATTGTGTAATGATTGTCATTTCAGGCACAGATGAACCTGTTGGACTTCAAGTAAGCAGTGTAACCCCTCTTATACAGGGGCTATTCTTTGCTAGTAATGTTAGCATAGTAAGAGGAGAAACTAAAAACAGGACCCATGAAGAATTGGGTTACTGGATATAGGCTGGCTTTTGTCGGCAGAGCTAGAGAATGAAGAGTGCAAACAGGTGTATTGTCAATAACAAAAACACTGCAGGATCTTGCTAACAGATACAGTAATTAGCACAGATGCCACAGCTAAAAGCTCTTAAATGCTGTGAAAAATAAATCACAAAGCCTTCATGATGTTATGCTTTCTAAGAGACATATTTAGAAAAATGCCAGATTAGACGAGAGGGCAAATCACTCCAGCCTGAGTACAGATGAGGTCCTACGCTTCTGCTTCTTGTGAGCCAGCAATTTGTGCTGCTTTGTGAGACTGAAGTCTTGTGGCAGCCTTTGCCTGAGGCTGAGAATGTGGTTTACCTCTTCACTCCCCAAATGGGATTTATGCTATGACTTAGCCTTTTGCCGCTTCCTTCTTCCTCCATTGGGCTGTGACCTCCACTTCTATAACCCATTCTGAACTTCAGGGTTTTAGCTCCTGAAGAGAAAAAAAGTTGTAGGAGAAGCAGGAGAAGAAGCTTTCGAAGGCCCTTAAAAATGTTAGAGTCAATGGCTTTCAAAGCAGTTTGGGCTACCAATGATGTAACATCCTGTTGGAAGGAACAGCCATGTCTTTCAACTCACTAGGAATATTTAAACATCTGCATATTATCAGTTAAAGTATTTCCACTTGAGCGGGCTGTCGTGGTTGGGGGGGGAGGTGAATTTTTCCAGGGGGATGTGGGCAGTCCAATCAGTGATCAGCTTTTCTGCTGGCACCTGGGTTGGTCACCCGGAGGTTTGGACACGCCTCTGAGGACACAAAGAGTTAAAAGCAGGAGTCTGAGGGGCTCGGCCTCTTTTCGGATCCGGGTTTTCAGCAGAGAGACGTCTCCAGTCTCCTTCCCCTGCCCGGCCACGAGGCTGGGTGGGGGAGGGGAAACACATGGTCGGCTCAGGTAAGCCGGAGCCCCGGGGGGGGAAGAAGAGAGGGGACAGGACTGGAACTGAGCTGCCCCGTCCAGGATGGAGGGGTGGAAAACTGTGGAAGTGCCTGCTGTGTGTGCTCACCCCCTCCTCCCCCCCAAACTCCGGGAGAAGGTGCTCAGCCACGTGGGGGTTTGCCGAGCCTGGGAGTGCCTCCGCCTGCA
Organism: Prinia subflava; assembly: GCF_021018805.1. Taxonomy (NCBI): domain Eukaryota; kingdom Metazoa; phylum Chordata; class Aves; order Passeriformes; family Cisticolidae; genus Prinia; species Prinia subflava. The sequence continues at coordinate 47,089,426 of NC_086248.1, forward strand.
GCACCCTGCCGAGAAGAAACTGTTAACCCTTGCTTGGTAGAAAGAAACTTTTCTTAGACATTGATTCTCATGACTGGTGGTTTTCGGAGAGAGGGAAGCGGCCTGGGACCGAGATGATAAAGCATGATTGGAAGGAACTCGATGGAAGAATGAGAGGAGTAGCCTTGGAGCTGGACTTTTCTTGCATAATGTCAGCCATGGACTGAACTTGAGTCTCTTTTGAACATAAACTGCATTTTTGGGTGGATGCAGCTGCCCCTTGCTTTTGCTACAGTGACTGGCACTTGAAGTGAGTAGCGAGCAGAGAAAAGAGGGGGAGGGTGAGGTGGCACCCTCTGCCCTCAGGGCAGACCTGCTCCTGGAACCCTGGCCCCTGGGTAAAAAAGGGGAGAGCTCGGCATGCAGCATCCTTAAAAAGCCCTGTATGTAGTTTTAGCCTATGAGACAGCGGTGAGAGCGCTGGACATAGGAAAAAGAGAGTGTCACCTTAGCAGACTTCTCCGGGCGGTGCTATGAGTGACATGGAAACACATAAGGGGTGGACCCGTGTTTTCTGAGGAACAGTCTGTGGTGCGAGAGAGACTCCTCTCTCCCTTGCTGAATTGAAGATTAGTTTGTTTTTGAGTGGTGATTGTTTGATCTAAAACCCAGGGGTTAGTCTGTGAAGAGTGATGGGTGGGGAGGTAGAAACTGGGAGAAGAAATGTTCTAAGAAGTTTTTATTTCTGTCTCTGTGTGTGTGTAAGAGTATTTCTGTCCCTGTTCTTATGTAATTAATAAAGTTTTGGTGGGTTTTTTTTTTATTTTCAAGATTTAAGCCTGCTCTGCTCTGTTCCTGATCACATCCCACAGGAGTTGTTAGAGAAAAAACATATATTCATGGGTGCACTAACATCTGGCCAGTGCTAACCCATGACACGGGCCAAAAAATTCAGATCATCCCAAATGATACGTGTTTGTAATTATTTATCTTCTTGGTTAGTATTAGAGATAAAATGAGTAGTTAACTCCAAATTTATTTTCAACAAATTTTACATGAATAATTTGCATAGCTAAAGGTTTCTACAAAGCTTCATTTATTGTAAAATAATGTATAAACTTATAAAATTTTGTTTATTTACCCTTTTTTTTTCTTTACTTCCTTAATTATCTCTGTACCTGTTAGGTTAACTTGAGAATTATTGGCTGACATATAATTATTATTTTCCCCTTTGTGAAAGGCAAGGCAAAGAAAAGCCCCTTAATTACTCTGGCTTTCCTTTTTTGCTTCTAGCATTACACACATAAAATACAATCTTCTACATTTTCTATTCGTAGGTTAATTTTAAAAGAAATTGTCTAGTCCAGTGACCCTTTAAATAACCTGTGTAAGAGAAATGACACCCCAAAAAAAGTTTATTCTCACAATAGGTAGATGCGTGCTATGATGGACTATACTGTTCAGAATTATCAGGGACATCAAATTTAAAGTTAAAACAGGTTGAGGGGTACAAAGAAAAGGAAGACTTCCAAAGACAACTGAAAACAGCTTTATATGGCAAGTGAAAGTTTACTTTTCTTACAGAGATGATTTTTTCCTGGATTCATTCCTATATTTTCAGTTTTGTTATTAACAAACGTAGGATTTTTTTAAACCAGTGGAGGCACCTATGTCTGTGAACTGATTTTGGACAAGGCATTTGATTTTCCCTGCACCAAGGAGGAAACATGCACAGTCATATGTCTCGATAATTGAAAATAGATACAGAGAGATGGTCTAGGTATAATCTAAGGGAAAAGTGGTAGGCTAAAAGCCCTTTTCTCCCTTAGCTGTAAGGCATCTCAGGGTGGGAATCCAGTGGCTGCTGTTGCCTTGGTGGCTGCAGTTGAGGACATGGGAACATCCAAATTCCACTGGTGCAATGGAGAATATATCACTGTGGAAAAACCCAGTTTTGTGGGGCTTGAGTGTATAACACCTCCCTTCCTCCCAATGCCTTGCACATTCCTGTTTCCAGGGCAAGCAAACCACCAGGATAGAGAAGACCCTCAAAGTGTCCCCCATATGGGCAATGTGTGATCCAGGGCTCCAGAATATTAAGTTGACTGCAATATTACTGACACTTTGTCAGGAAAAGCACACAAGAGACAGTGCTATCATTTGCAATGTTCAAATTTACTTCCCTTATTTTCCATATTTTTAATGGAACAATTAAAAAGTTAGTAGAAGTCTAAAAATTTTTGATGTTTCTTTATTCGTCAGTATTAGAAAGTTACTTTATTCTGACAAAATCTTGGTAAAAATACTCAAAATAATCACTGAAAACTGGCTGTTTTTCTTATTGAAGTTAAAATCCCTCAGTCACTGGAGGGAATATTCATAAGGAAAATACTTACAAGAACGTCTATAAGAAATTAGAAGAAAATAGGATGGCCTATATGCTGGCAAATAGGGAGTGGAGAGTGAGAGGCAACGAAAGAAGGAAATCAAAACAAGCTGAAGAGAAACAATAGTGTGCTGGAAACTTTTGGAGTGAACTGCTCTGACCTGCAGTCTGAACAGTGACCTGCTTTGCCAAGATGCCTGCAACTTTAGGCTTCTGAAATCCAAAGAAAATAATCATTCTGTTGGCTGCTAATGGAAGGCATCCACCACAGCTTAGACAGGTGAATCTGCCAGACCCTGGGAATAAAGTGTTATTTTGCTGGTAGTGAAAATTTCTGTGTTTGCCAAATATCACCAGTACAGCTGCTGCTCTCCATCTAGCCTCTCACTCTAAGCCAAGCCCCTGAGACAGGAGTAACAGCAGCTGTATCATGTGCAGAAACTCAACCTGAACTTAAAGAGGCTGTCATGAACTTGTGTTTCGGTGTTGTAATCCCAACAGATATGGAGAAATTTATTTTAAGGACACATTGCTGACCTCAAGGTCATCAGTGATTTAAGCTATTAATGACTTGAGCCAACCTGTATCACTGATTGCATATGAACACACAGTGCAGAAAAAATACATCTATTCCCTTGGATCAAACATGGAAGAGTGATGAAGTAAAACCTGTCATAAATAGATTCAGACCAGGTAGAAGTTTCAGAGTAAGAGATATAATAAGTAAAATAGTAATTTTCAAACTATAATAAACTTTCTGCACACTTAGGCAAAAGTTTCCTGTTATAAATATGTCAAAAGGCAGAGACTGAAAACAGGAAAAAACAAAACCAACCAACCAAACAAACAAAAAATCCCAGGAAAAGCCCCAGCCAGTACAGAGAGCAAATAAAGTTTCTGCTGTAAAAAGATCTTTAACTGATTTAGATCACCATGGATCTAGAAATATCAAGTGAAATTTTTCTGGTTTATGCCAGGCAAAGATTAAGATTCTGAAAATGAAACCCAAGATATTTTTAGGTACAATATGAACATTGTATGAAAAAGAAACTCTGAGATAACCAGATGTACAGATATAAAAATATACCAGAAAGATATTTGATCTTAGCCAGATTCCTCAGTCATATCACCAAAGAAAGGCAAAATTAAAAGAGAAGACCCAATATGGAAAACTTAACATCACTTGAAGGTGCTTTCTTTTTAAAATATATTTCTCTCTGTTTAATTTTTTTCTGTGAATGAGTAGACAATTGTACAGTTAGATAAATGAAATAATTTATTTCTCATTTTTTGTTTGTTGTTTGCTTTTATGTTTATTCTTCTATGATTTGCTTGCTGCTTTCACTTCAGTGTTTCAACTCACAGCATGAAAGCAGCCTTAGCCGAATATATTATTAGCAGAGTATATAGCAAAATTCTGGCTCTCCCAGTCACTTTTTAATCTCATTACAATAATCTCATGATGCAGCTTGATTAAACTACTGCTCCTCTTGGAGCCTTCAACTCCCTTTTTCTCTTTTGAGCTACCAGAGAGCAACGTGCAGTTTCTGAAATGCCCCGTTCTCTTGCAGACTCAGTTCTAGTGGCGCTTTAACTAAACTATTCATCTTCTGAGACTTACATTTCCTTTTTTAAAAATGAAAAGGCAAAAAGGTGGTTTTATCTTTTTTTCCCTGCCAACTGCAATTCCTCAGAAAGAAAGAAGGAGCCATGCAGACTACACATTGAGTTGCCCCCAGCTTTATTTAACTGACTCCTCTTTAGCCAAAGCAAAGTCCTCTATAGGCAAGCGCAGGAAAGAGCAAGAGCCAACATGAAGTCCACTAGGGAACTCCGTTTTCAATACCTTCTCCTAGATACCATGGTAATGAGAGCCTAAAATAGCTCTAAGCTAGAAATATATATTCTAATGACTACCTATTATGCTACTAGTTTTCTAAAGATCTGTGGGAGACTGTCTTAATGATAAATTATAGTGTATAGATAGAAGAAGGACTTAATTATCGTGTTCTATTTTTATTGTTGTATGAATGTAAATAACACTAAATGATAACCTAATTTATGTACTGGATACAATTCCTGCAAATCACCTGTTCAGAAGAGGGTGTTCTTATCTTTTGCTCCTACGGCTAATCCAAGCTCTTTTCAACAGAAGCTTTGTGGCTATTTTTCAGTGCCTCACAGGGTTATTGTTAATAAGAACATGACAGTACTTTATTTCCTTTAATGACTTTTCCACTTGAACTTACAATAGGTGTATTTTTGCCTTGTCACTGTTTGGGTGGAAGTGACAAAGAGACTTGTGTCTTTGAGCTCTCTTTTCCATGGGTGTTCTGCAAAAGTAGTTTCTTCAAGCACCAGGAACAGCTACGTAAGAGCATCTCATTCCACTAAAATCTGAAGAGTTCAAAAGTGTGCTTAGTAGTGAGATGCTGATGAAGTATCATTCTGCAGTAAATCTTCCATGAAGGACAACTGTATCCCTCTAGGTCTTCTCCTTAATTTAACAGACACAGTGATCACAGCTTGACAAAGGAAAGTGCTTATTGATATCTCACACTTTGGTCTTCATCCTTTTAACACCTTCCTAAAAATTGTTTGTATTTTTTTTTTTCCTCAGAAAGGACCAGCACAGGAGATACAGGCACAAGGTCACTCAATAAGGAATATCTAGAGAGTATTTATGTTAATAAATGAGAATTCATTTGAAAATTAGTTAATCTTCTCCCCTACAAAACAAACAGATAAACAAAAATAAAAAAGGAAACTGTTATGAAATGCCTTTAATGTGAGCCTTCTCTGTCTGTACTGCATAATTACTAACATTTCATTCAGGAGGTCACATTCATCAGTCTGTTTAAATCAACAGTGCCAACTGTGTCATGTAAAGCTGTGGGCAGCTGGCACTGATGCCTGTGCTTCAGCTGGCAGCCCAGGCAATTCCTACTAGCCCCCAGCGCAAAAAATCCTGCTCTGGGGTCAGCCTTGTTCTACACCCCTTTCCTCCTCCCAGCATCAGTCCCTTCTACCAATTCCACTTGGAGTTACGGATCCCATTTCATTTTCTGTTACACATGAATGAGAGTTTGATGGTAATTTGGAGAGTGTTCCTGGATGGTCTAAAAGGGAATTCCGGAATAAACAAAAACCTTGTTTAAAAACGGTCAAACTATCTAAACAGAAATTATGTACTGAGTGAATGAAGTAGATGTGGACCTGCAAGGCTCTCCATTCATTAAATGGGTGTAAACCTGTTAAGCAACTAAACTGGAATTTTGGCTGAGATGATTTTGGTCACATTACACAAATAAGACAGGTGAAAATATTTATGTTTAAAGATCTGCTGTCAGGGAACCTTGATTAGAGGTTGATTGCTCAGCCGAGGCAATGATTTTACTAGAAAATTTTAGTTGAAAAGTTTAAAAAGAGCAATTAGAACTTCAGAACAAATGTGGGTAATAAGTATCTACATATTTTATATCTTTTTACCCAGGATGTTGTGATGCATCCACAGCATTTATATTTATGTTTTCCTGCATAGATTGATTTGTCTCTACAGAAATGAATAAATCTGGAACAGTAATAACAATTTTACTAAGACAGGCTTTGAATCCTTTATTCATTGATCCAACAACCCTCTTAATTCTCCTAATGTTTCCTTTGACTTCACCAGAAGTGAGTGATTTCACCTCTTCATTGAATTAAGCAGATGAATGAGGACACTTAGAAGAGGACCTAAATCCTCACATACAGGTGACTTTCAGTGATGTTGAAAATGGCTTTCCCTCAGTAGTGCTCAGGAAACTTTCAGGCTTTGTCTCAATATTTTTGCTTTCCAGTTTGTTTCAAAAGAGATTTTTTCCTTTAGCTCTGGTTCTCAGTGAGGGGGAGGCCAGACTGAAAAGTTGCAACAGGGGCAAAGAAGACAGGAGACTTTTCTTGAAATTCAGCAGATTTGATTCCCCTCCTGAGTAATCACAACAAAGACTCGCAATTGACTAGCTTCATGAGGGGATTTTCTGTGATGTTTCCCATACTGAAGCCATATTGTAATCTGAATTATCAGATCCAACTCACAGTTTACCATTAAACACTTTACATGATTGTTGTTTTGTACCACAGAAGAATGTAACCCCCTAACATTTGAAAATGCTAAAGTAACAGTGGCTCTTTTCTGAAATTCCCTTAAGATAAACATTGCTTTGGCATTAATTGGATGGTTTTGCTGGTCATTGAGATTATCTCCAGGTATTCTTTCTTACTGAAAACATACATGCTTATCTTCCCCAGCAGAAGAATTGCAAATCCAACTGCAAGAAGAAGAGTTGCATGCAGACAAATTGTGCTCTACATCACTAGAGCTCTGAGAGGATGAGAGTATGGGGTGGCAGGGTGCTCCTCTCATGAATTGTAGCATAGCATATTTGAAAAGGGAGAAATGCTTTCAAACAGTACCTTGTACAACACAGTATTTTCAAATGTGATATTTAGGCCAAAATTTTGATTAATTAACTGATTTAATTTGATTTAAAATACCAGGAAAAATTAAATACATGTATCACATATTCCAGGTGTGTTAAATATGCATACTTATACACGTAGATTGCATATACATGTACATATATTGTGTGCACATGTATTATTCTCTGTATATTACTTTATAAAATATATACTTAATAAACAAGGTACATTTAATAAATAAATATACATATATATTCATATTTTAAACCCTCTATAGTTGGTTCATGCTTAACAAGACAAGCTGCTAAACCATCACTGCTCCAAACAGCCTCCTCGTGACACGTCTGTCTCCTGACAGCCTCCCAGCTGCTGCCAATTTTCCTTTTCTGACTGGATCCAGCCATTTTGTTTACAAATCAGCTTTGGTTTTTTAGTCAATTTAACATGCTTCAAAAGTCCTGTAGCATAATTGGCTAATTGCTTACCAGTTAGGAAGCAGTGATTATGATTTTTTCCCTTCCACAAATGCCTGCTGCTGCAGTCAGGTTTATTTTATATTCGGGGGCTTTGATAGGTCTGTTTAAAATACAATTTGAATATTTAGAGGGGGAATCTGTTTTTGCAACCTTCAGTGTCAAAGCCCGCTCAAGAGCACTTCTTTACCAGAAGCATGTCTTTGTAATGTAAAGTGCAGAGTGGCTTCAACGTCAGTGACACAGACGTGCAGCAGTAATACAAACCACGAGCGTTGTGACTTCCCAGCTCCTGACAGGTACTGATGCCTGTTTCCATGGCACTGGCTCAGATTCCTGCCAGTCCTGAGCTGCAGATTGTAACTCTCCCCGCATCCAGCTGTCACTGTGTTGCAGAACATTTTCCTCTGACATCAGAGTGCTCTTTAGCACTTTAACTAACACTCTCCATGTCTGGAAAAACAGGTGTATTTACCCAAAATAATTTTGCATCTGATCTTTAGTTTTACTCTGCATACAAGTGTGGAGAGAGAGAGAGAGAGAGAAAGAGAGAAAGATCCATTGCTATAGAAATTACTTGTGTGAGTAAGGCTGAATGACATTTATTACCGAAACTCCAGGAAATCCTCACTGCTTCTTGTTCCACTCAATGTAGGGGGTGTGAGGTCAGCAAAACAGAGCAGAATGCATCATCATTCATTAAGTGCAGAGTCAGAGCTCAGGAACCAGACATTATACATTAAGCAGAAGACATTATTTGGAGTTCAATGCCTGTTATCTATGAATTTCAGGATGTTGCTTGGGTATGAACTTCTTGAGATAATATAAATCACAGAATAAACTCATATGCTTATTCTTCAGGGCTGGGGATTTCCCTGAGCCCAAAGAAGGAAGATATGGACTTCTTGCAAGCCTCTGTCTATGCTCATGAGAAAAGAGCAGAACCCTTGAAAGGTCTCTGAGGCATCTGGAGAAGAGGCAGAGGACAGCAGTTCTTGGAAACTTGATATAGTAATCTATGAAAGGGTGCAGGGGGTTTTGACTAAAGGCAAACAGTCATGAAATTCCACATGTCCATCACCTAGGAGCTGAGCCAACCACAATCTTAGCATGGAAAGGCGAGAATTTTGCAAGATGTCTGGATTTTATACTTGATTAATCCATCATGAAGGTATGCCTCAAAGGAAAGTTGTTTCTTGTAGCAACTGCAATCAGGTAAAATGCTGTTTGCTGTACCACTTTTTCAAATGCATGCCATGTTAGACTAAGTTAAAATGAAGAGACATAAACTGTGCTGTGATTTCATGGTATCCACATCAGTAAACCATGAACAAACTTGGTCCTGCTTCTTTTCCTCTAGGAATGGCTGGAATGATGCTCCTTTTTTAGACTCAATGCTCCAGTAACAGGGACAGGAGGTGCTAGAAGAAAGGCTCCCTTGTCTTCTTCCCCTTGCTCTGCTCCCATCTCTGGGCTTCCTTGAGCACTGATGTGCTACAATAGGAAGCCTTTCAATGAAAAGGTAGAGGTGGAGAAAAAGATCCTCACTTTGTGCTGAAGCTTGAAGTCCCAGAGGAGCAAATCTCAGCTCACACAAGGTCACACTGGCTCAGGAGAAGGGGCTAATGAGAATAAAAAGAATTCATCTCCTGCTACCCACAGAATATTCATACATATATATGCATATATTTAAATACATATCTTCTGAGGAAGTCATGTGTGTCTGTCTTTTGGGAATTTAACTCTGAGTTACAGTCTGGGGGCTAGGGGGGAGACCAAAGGAGATGAGTACCAGGTTCATGTTTTGGAAAGTCTGAGCTCTGACCAGTGACAGAAATAAGAAGAATGGCTTTTATAATATATCTTAATGCTCTTTGTAAACATTCATCATCCTTACAGAGTTTGCTTTCCCATTGTGTTTGAGTATCCTTCCCTTTGTTTTCCCAGTTGTGCAGTGCATTGTAGTTCACTTCTTTTCCTGCCTGCATGCTAGTGCAATAAGTTCCCTAACATTTTTTTAGGTTCCTGAAGAGTACCAGAAGAACCAGCAGTACATGGGGTGAGATGAATTATAGTTATACTTTACAAAGTGTAAATTGAGGTAAACTTTCAGACAGGGCACTTTTTGGGAGAGAAATCTGGCCTCTGGAATGCCACTTTCTTGTTTGAACCCCTAGACTACAATCAGAACAATATTATCATTTGGAACTAAGCAATGAATTTTTCTGGTAAATTCTGTAAATCTCTTTCTTTCTGTAAATCTCATGCTCTCTGTATTCACTAAATCCTAAGCTAATGGCTTCCTTGGGCTTTGTGTGCACACTCCTCAGGGGTGTGTGCACAAGCCAAAAAGGAGAGAAGGGAGAGGCTGTAAATTCTTGGCTCCAGTATGTGCATTACATCTGTCACAAGGGAATCAGTAAGAAATGTTTGAAAAATGCAAGCCAGTGCAATTTGCGCTGGCCAGAGTTAAAGCAGCATTTTCAAAATCTCCTTTGAGCAGTGCTTCTGTGAGAGATCTTTATGTGCATGCAAAATATAGATATATAATAGCAGGACAAAAAACAAAAAAAAATACTAATAAGGGAACTGTTAGCCAAATATGTCAAGCCAGCCCCTATATAGCTCAGCTGGAGTTGAACAGGATGTGAATATGACTCCAGAAACCAGCAGTGGTCTCATGGAAAAATTATACTAATTTATATTTTCAAAATTGATTTCATAATGACAGTTTCATTATGAAAATCCAGAATAGAATGACCGCATACTGCAAAAGAAAAGCTCAAATGGAAGTGAGGGTCCCAGCCACACATCTAAAAGGAAAGTAAAAAAATTAAGGGCAGAAGGACACATTATCAAAAATGTGCATATTTCACTTAATTCAGACTTCCTGACTTTCAGAAAAACTATCTGATGAAGATTCAGACGTGAAGACAGCTTTGCATTGGTTAAATCCAATTCCTTAGCTGCTGTAAAGGAACAGCTAAAGCAGACAGTGCGGTCCTCAAAACATTTTAGGACTAATTCCTTAGTTATAAGTTATCGAGATTTCTCTCGATATCTCCGAGGGTCCAGCCAGTGGAGTAATGGCTTAAGAAAATAGCGAGACGGCTTCCCAGGATATGCTTTGTAAAATAAAGGTTTTAATAACAGCAAAAATAATAAACATTACAAAATGAAAAGAGATAAGCCCAGCCCAGTGTACCAAGCACAGTTACACAGGCTAAGGCATTCCCAAAAAGCCTCGTGCACCCTCTATGCAGTACTGGATGGTCTAGGTGGGCTTATTTGGCTCTTTGCCCAATGAGATGGACACTAGACTTTGAGGTGCACTTCCAAAGCCCTATCACTGTGTCTGTGCTGGGACTGAGCCAATTGCAGCGAGCAGGCTATAGAAAATTCTAGCTTAACTTCCTTATATAGAAACACCTGCTCTGGTACAAAAATGCACGACTACAATAAGTTCTGTTCTCATTTGGGAACCAACCACCTAAACTGAGAGACTTGGAGACTAAAAATGTTAAAATCACTTGCTCTATTTTGAACAGCTGTGTTTGGACAACCTAGGTCCAGGCCACTTTTGTGCCGTATGTATTATTATTGGTCTCAGGTAAGGACATGGAAGAGAATTTTACTGTCTCCAAAACTATGTTTCATTTTTAAGAGCAGCAGCTGGATGGAGTTACATTCCTTTATGTGAATTTAGCTGCTGATCTGCATGGACAACTCATTACTGGAGCCTAAATAATTTCCACTCCCAGCAAAGACCCATCTCCAACATACTTGATTGACTGGAGCCATGGGAACATGGTAACCCTAAAGCATGAGATTTTCAGGCTAGAAAATCCTGTATGGTTGGGCTTTTAACAGTAGCAAAAACTTTTCCAAAACCTTTAAGGAAGTGGGGACAACTTCATGAGGTGTCAGAAAAAGACTTGGCTCTCATTTTCTGGAGATGTAAAGGTTAGGTAAATAAAAAGAGGATTATGCTGAAGCATAACTAGGGCACTTAAGCAGTATATCTCATCTGTAAAGAACTGAGACTGTTCATAGTCTCACCTACAGGACACTGAAAGCACTGCCACACACTCAGACTATCACTGTGCTTTCAGGTCTGATGCAGAAGAAGGTGCTCCCACCCCTTCATCTTTCTCTGATTAGAAATAATCAGAGGAGCCAAATGGGCATCTGAAGAAGATGACTGAAATATAATGGAATAGCATAAAAGTAGTAGAAACATAGTGAGAGAACTGTGCTGTGCTCAGAAAAATTAAGTAGAATGCGTTCTCTCCCTTCCTTTCACAAGAAAGAATGTCAGATCTTTGATACTCCCATTTCCTGCCTCTTTAGGTTGGGCAAGGAGCCAAAAAAACAGTCTTATGAAAACAAGAAGCAAAAAATACAGTGAGTTTGAGGTCATATCAACAGTATTTCATATGAAAGCATGTCTTGCATACGCTCGCCATTCAAGCTTCAGCCAAAACTCTCAGATGAAAATGTACGAGTAGAAGAATGGGTTAGGGAAATAAATTACTCTCCAAAACATGAATGCTTCTGCCTCTTTCTTTGAAGAGACATGACATATACACTTACTGTAAGTGTACTGACTGAGAGGGGACATCATTAATATCTAAAGAGAGGGTTTCAAGGGAATGGAGCCAGGCTTTTCTCAGTGGTGAGAGGCAATAGGACAAGAGGAAATGGGCAGAAACTGGTGCACAGCAAGTCCCACCTGGACATGAGAAAGAACTTTTTATTGTGCAAGTGTCCACACACTGGAACACATTGCCCAGGGAGGTTGTGGAGTCTCCTCCAGTGGAGATATTCAAGAATCATCTGGACACAATCCTGTGCAGTATGTTCTGGGATGACCCTGCTTGAGCAGAGAGGTGGGAACAGATGACCCTCTGTGGTCCCTTCCAGCCTGACCCATCCTGTGATGCTATAAGTCAGAACATGTATCTAAATGGAGCATATCTGAAAGTTGTCCATAAAGGAATGATTCAGGAACTGAAGTCATTCAACACTCAGTATTTAAAATATACAGAATCATGCCATACCTGGAATAATTTTTGGGTTTTTGTTTCCTGATAGGGTTAAAAGCAGGTTATTTGTTCAGATACCACATGAGGCTTGTTAGCAACCATTCTGTTGTGTTTGTCAGTGTTTGTGAACACTGTGGCACTCTGTGGGATTATCCACAAAGAACATTATTTCTTATTACAGAACACCACTGTTGTTTCTTCTTGATCGTACTTCATTTTCTTTAGCTCAAATTGGAGAAATGAAGGGGGAAAGATTATCAAGGTTTTAATTTAAGATAAAATTGCTTTCAACAAAAATCATGGATAGGAGAACTGGTGATGTTTGTGGTCCCCACTGACTTTCTTTGAGGCAGTACTATCATAATACAGTATTGCTTTCACAGTCTAAAAGAAAAGACAGGGTTTTAATTTTTTTTTCTGTTGATGACAAAATTATAGGTTAAAAATTGTTGAGTAGCTTTAATATTGCTGAATCCAGAGAACTGTATACAGAGGTGGGTGTACGAGACCAGGTGACCTTTGAAGAGACAGCTTCTTTTAGATATGTTTCTTTTCACTACTTTTATAGCTTTTCCTTTACATCACATTCTCTTGCATTTAGGAACTGCAGTGAAAAGGAGAGTCACTTATATTTACAGCAAGACACTGGAAAATAAAATGACACAAACAGTAATTGTGGCTTTTGGGGCAAACTGTGATTAGGCAGTTTAGAAATATTTGTTTTCATTTAGTCCCTCTGGAGAAAGTTATTTTCAAAACTTCTCTGAAAGTAAAAGACTGATGGTGTCAACATCTCCATTTCTCTTGAGGAAATTGTTCTGGACCCTCTAATGCCACCACTGACTTTTGCTTCCAAAGGTTGGTCCCTTACAAATTACCATATTCCTCAAAAGTTCAACATTCCCCTTGTTTCCTCTCTTTGTGCTTAGGCATAACAGAGGCCTCTGAGTGCTTGCAAAGAAGGATGACGCCAATCCTTTTCAATACAGAAATGTTCCCAAGGAAATGGACGGCTCCTGGACTTGAGGGAGACAAGGAGCAGAGCAGGATGTGCTGCAATACACAAAGCAAAGACTCTCTAGTAAAGGTTATGCCACCTGCAAGGGAGAGATGGACAGGATGTGACTGATGCACAGGAAGTGATGCAGGCAGGAAACATGAAAACCAAGTCAAGAGATTTCCAAAGTAAAACAGGAAAATGGTTGAAAGGAATGAAAGCTAAATGACGTGAAAAAAGATGTTGGGGTTTTGTTGTGTTTTGTTTTCATTCAGACGAATAGTAAAGCTTTGGCTAAACAACTAAGGTGTGCTTCCTAAACTGATGTAGCACGGAGAACTTTGCAGCTTAGATGTGAGGTCTTGAATTAGCCTTCAGAAAGCCTTGTAAGTTGTAAATGTGTTGTGTGTGTTTTTATGCAGTATGCATGACAGCTGTATATGTACAAAGCATAATAAAATATATATGTGCTCCAAAAGGATTATTTTAAATAGATAAAAATCTAAAATTTCCTTTTCTTATGATAAAATCCCTTCTGTGACTAACCTGAACATAAAATAAAGATTCTGTGTCATACCAGTGAATTTGGCAAATTCTGCTTCCAAATTGTGCCAGTGTCACTGAGACTGAAATTGGGCTCACTCTGTTTTTCTGGGACATACTTCAGCTTTGACAGGGTCTTGACATATATTATGCTGTATTTCTGGAGTTTAAAGCAGCTCAGGAATCTATTCCTTTGAGTTTATTTCCGGTGTCACTAGTACATAACATTAATTATGCAGTTATTCTATCTCCATAGGGGAGACAAACAAAGCCAAAAAATTTTTATAATTATATGACACTATAGTTTTCAGGACCTTTATTACTGCAGAAATATGACATCATTGTTTGTCTCAGTTCCTTCACACACAGTTTGCAAAAACATATCAGTAATATGACATTATTGATTGAAAGTATTATTTGTACAATTTTAATCCGTGATATTAAGCTGCGTTGAAGCTTTGCATAAGAACACTGTAAAAAGCTGACTTTTTTTGTCATTGTAATTATCTTTAAAAATATCCACTGTTATTAAAAGTTGTGCTATTAGTGTTCATAAAGGTCCAGGTTCATTTCTTATTATGAAATAAATCCAAAGGGACTACACTGCTCGACCTTCCTCTGCTCCAACTGTTTTTCATGGCTCTGTGCTGCTTCAAATGGAAATTTTGATTATTAAAAACCAGCCATAGTGCTGAGACAGAAAAGAGAAGATGGCAATTACAATGTGTAGGCTCTAATATGAGCATATCACAAGATGGAGCCAAAGAGACTCAGTAAAAGTCGATAGAAGAATTGGAATGAAAAGTGTAAGTCTCCAAAGAGCTATTTTCCAGGAGTGTAATAATTCATATGTCCCTTTGACAAAACAGTTACTTTCAAGTAAACAAAATAGTGCTGGAAAACAGTGTGGTTTTTAACAATTGCAAGAAAGAGCATTGAAATTTGGACTCCATCTTGAAAATAAAACAAAATACAATTGAGTCCCGTTAAATAAACTGCTGAGAAAAATTGTTTACTCAGAAGACAACAGGCTAGAACCCAGAAAAATGAGGGAGAGAACTTTTAACCTAAAATACCTTGGGGCCTCTTCATGTACTTGCTGAGTTCATTTGTGACTCCAACAAGGTATGGGGTAGTATAAACTGCCATTCTCCAGTGGTGATTAATTGATGGTGTGGCTTTGTGAGCTCAACCCCTAGTGCACTTCCACAATGAAACATGAAGTTTCCTCCAGTGTTTACATAGCCTGTTTCTAAAGTCACTCTCTTTCACTAACACAACAATTGCATTTGACCTCATTTCTGGAGTGGACCCCATTCTGACTTAAAACAACTCTTCCTGGAGTTCGTGTGACCTGTATCTTTTGAAAGGGACTAAGAGATTTCCAGAAGAAGGGAAGTGAGAAGTAGGCACGGCATTTCCAGTGGAAGACGTGCTATTTGCAAATCACACATTTTAGGTGTTTGTTTGCTTTGGTTTCATTAGTTATACGATAAGCTTAAGGTGAAGACAGACTTTACATATTACTATCTGATAATACTACCAGGGATAAAGAAAAAAAGCAAAAAGCTGAAAAAACTGATATTTTTACAATTCATGAATGATGCCTCTCAGCTCCAGCACTGGCAGAGGGCACCAGTCTTGGAAATGGTGATGTTAATCCAGAGCCTTTATGGTGAAGTTTTAAATTTACTGAAATTTGAGTATTTGGCTTCATGTGTTCAGATTTGCAAAGATGAAAAGTGATCTCTCTTTCATGGTTTATCAGGTTCCACAAAATAGATTTGATAGATTTAGTTTAATTTCCAGGAGTGAGAAAAAATAAAGACCACTGACATGGTTCTTGCCTTGGAAAGATCTACAGTGTTGGGGCTGCTTTTTCATGCATTGAGCAGATGATGCCTTAAGATGATGGCTGGGAGGCAACCCTGGCTGCTCAGACCACACAACCTCTGAATAAATATGAGCTCTTCTTACCAGAACTGTAGATTCAGATTCTGGAGCAATTCCTAATTCTTCCACGTGTTTCTCACCCTCATTCCCTGCAGTGATGGATACCTGCATGTTCCAGAGCTGTTGTACAAGAGCCAAATATAAAGCAAGGCTTAGCTCATTTTAAGGGAAAGGTTATTAAAACCAGAGCAGTAGGCTGCAATCCGGTGCTCACAGACTCAGGTTCTAATTTTCTCTGACACTAACTGGTATGCAGTTCATTCAGTGATGGCTCATACTGAGCTGAGGGTAGATTTCCTTTTCTGAAGGAAAAACAACCAGGGAAACTACTCAACTACCGATCCATGGAGCAGCGTTGAAGGGGCTTGGGGGTGGCTACTTTGGCCTAATGTGTCCCTGGCTGTGTTTCCACCTCTGTCACGGTTCACTCATGATCCTTGCTTACAGAAAGCCAATCTGTGGCTCTAGCCTACGCCATGAAGCAGGTGCTCTAACCGTGAAATTGGGTCAAAGCCGAAAACCAGTCCCTTTCCTGGCACAAGAGACTCAGCTCATCTTCTGTGGAGCTCAGGGTTAGATTTACTTCTCAGAGATGCTAGGGAGCATTTGCTTCCTAGGTTTAATTATTACACAATTTCTGCTGAACCCATTCTTAACTCTGTTTACATGCATGGAAAAAATGCTACCTCTATCTTTGTCTCATAACAAAATTACTCCTGATAGGGTTATATAACTCACACTATTTCAAGGGTGTCCCATGTGGGCAATAGATTGCATGCAAAGTTATTTTTATTTTCACATATCCATCTGCCACGATTCATGTTTTATCAAAGCAGTTTACATGATTTCAGGCAAGGCTGTTAAAGAGCATTGGTTTCTGCAGTTTCCATGGATACCAAGCAACACATTTTCATTTTATGATATGATAATTTTTTACAATTCTGTGTTATTTATTTCATGACAGTAGCATTTTCCTCCAGTTCTCAACCACAGCTTGTGAAAAAACCTTGACAGAAGGGCCTTAGTGGCCTAAACGTGAGGATTGCACTGCTTGTAAGCACAGTAAAGAGCCAGGCAAAACCAGACCATTGGCATATCCTTTTAGTAAGCTGAAACCAGGGAACACTAGGAGATGATGTTTCCATGAGCCATTCAAGAAGAAGCTATTTTCCTCTTGAACAACATTTTCTCAATGCTCATGTCAGGAAATCTCTCCTCCTTTCACATTCAGTGTGATGCAGGACAACTGTTTGTCAAGATGCCTCTTTCCTTTACAAACCCAAGCAAGACCTTTGTTGTTGACAATTAGTATCTTACTTTATAAGAACTAAACTTTCATACATGTCCAGTATGACAGAACCCTTTGCTCCACAATACCAGCTGCCCTTTTTCCTCAGAGGGTAGCTTAGTGCATTTCAGTGAGGTTATGCATGTAGCAGTTGCACCTTAAAACATTTTGGGGTCTATCCTGACAAACATTGCTCTGTAAGTGAGGGCACTTATTAACTGTTGGGAGAAGTATGGTCCTTCAAAAATTCTGTATGGTTCTCCCTTAGCCAGCCATAAAAGTTTTTGGAGACCTTTTTCCTTCCTCTTTTTCCTGCCTTTTCAGACCAGATATGTGATTTATCAGCTCTGAGATTTAGTTGCTGTATAGCAATATGTCTTAAAATATGTTCTTCCAAAATGTGCTGCAAGTACAGTTGTGACAAATGCAGTGAAAGCTGAAGGCAAACAGGTTCCTCCTGCAGAACCTGAGTTTGGAATTTGACTAAGCCCGTTTCTTTAGGGAAATGAATTCTGGACAACCCAAATAATTGAAAGTCATCTACTTACGTAGTAAAGCTCAACCCCTTCACTAGTCCATTTAATTTGGTATGCAGTTTTAATGAAAGTCAAGTGAGGAATAGTCACAGTCTTTACTTCTGTCAGAAAAATATGTGGCCATCACATTAAAACTATAGAAGTCAGCAATCCAAAACTACAGCTACATGTTCAGAAATAATTACATATAAGCAGAAATAAATTTGTCTATACTTGGTGGGACTGTAACAATACAAGGGCAGGGATATAGCAAACAGTCAGGCTCTTCTGGTTGGTGCCAAGCAAAAGGACAAGAGGCAAAGAGCAGAAACCAGCATACAGGAAGTTCCACCTGAACATGAGGAAAAAAACTTCACTGTTCAGGTGACCATGCACTGGGACAGATTGCCCAGAGAAACTGTGGAGTCTCCCTCAGTGGAGATATTCAAGAACCATCTGGATGCAATTCTGAGCAATGTGCTGTGGGATGGCTCTGCTTGAACAAGGAGGTTCGACCAGATGACCCACTGTGGTCTCTTCCAACCTGACCTATCCTGTGAACAGCGATGAAAGGAAACTTTTGATTTTCAATCCACATGTGACTCATGTCCATCTGCACTCCCTAGCTCTGTATCTAAACTGGTGTTATATTAATCGTGATAACACTGGGCCTGGGATCACTAATTAAATCATAAAATCTGTGGCAGGTAGCATGCATCAAGCAATTCCTTCATTAACATTACCCCAGATAGCTACAAACATGGAAGTCCAAAACGGTATGTCCAAAACAATCGGTATGGCATGCTCCCAGATCCTGAAATATCTCAGACTGCCATTCCCAAAGATGAAGAAAAAAATGCCTTCTTGTTTCCAAAAGAGTAGTAGCATTCTATGATTAGTTGCCGCTACTAGCTTAAGGCATGAAGACTTGAAGGGATGGTTGGAGTCCGTGTTTCTTGTGATCCACTTGGCCTGGCTCACCTGAGCTACTCTGCCTTCTGTTTCCTGTGGTTCACCTGTTCAGGTTCACCTGCTGCCTGCCTCTGGAATGGATATTCTCCACAGTCATGCATGAGATAATGTAGCTCTCTTAAATAGGAGAGGGCAGCTGGGATTTGCAGTGCCTGCATAAGCAGATAAAAAGAACACCTGTGCTGGGCATGGCTGGGCTTTGGAGGCCTTGGGGAGGACAGATTGGAGGAAAAATAGAAATGGCATAGAAAATAGAAATAATGGAATAATGGCACCCACTTTGTAAGAAAAGAGAGTGAGAGTAGGCAAGAGGAAACTAGGGGATTTAGGAGGGGAAGAATGTCAAAAAATTATCCATATTTGGCAGCATATGGGGTTCGGTTCTTGGCTGCAGAAGGTGTGACAGAATGAGTGAGGGGACACTGACAGAGATTCAAGACTAGAGCTGAACTATTTCCCTTGTGAAGCATTTTTCTTTTACACTCAATTTGTTAAATTGATTAGAAAACAATTACCAGTCCACTATATAGCAGGATGTTTCTTATGCTTGTCTCTCTCTGCTGGCTCCCAAATGAAGCATGGGCTGGCTGTTTGACAACATAAAATTAACAATAATTTTCTGCCTTTTAAAATAAATATTTGAAACTGTTAACTGTGGCAGAATATGTTAAAAGCAGCTCAAAACTAGCTCAGTTCAACATGAAAGCTTGTCTAAATGAGAGAAACAATTCATCCGTGCAGCTCCTCCTTTATGTGACTGCATTCTTATTTTGTTTTAAGAAAACATAGTGTAAATCAGTGAAAAATTGCTTTTTAAAGACCTTTAGTTCAGCTGAAAACATTTTTCTCCTTAGAGAAAGCTTGTGTTTCAACGAAGCTATTTATGTGGTTCAGTGGGAGGTACTTTCATACCCGGTCTCTATTTACAGTCTTGACTAGTACAACACTTGCTTAGAACATGCCTTTGCCTTACCTCTTCTGCTCTGAGACAAACAAACCAGTGCAATGAATGACAGGCAACAATGACGAGACAGCCCTGTATTTGCTGCAGGCTGCTGCTGAAAAGGCAAAAGAAAAACCGTCTGGAAGGACAAATTACCGGTATTTTTACAGTTCCTTTTAACCACAAGTTGATTCTTTCCACTCAATAAAATTAGCTCCAGAGGAACTACCAGGAACCAGTAAATAATTGGCTGTAGACATGACTGTCAACTACTGATTCAGAGAGGTGCTGGTGCCCTTAATACCTCCTTGTGACAAGGACTCTTTGGGGCATTTTCCAAATTGCTTTTCTAGAGTGATTAATGCCACTGATTTTTCAGTGCAATGGAAGCTCCTTTGTCCTATCTTTCCTTTTGCAACCTTTTTCTTTGACTGAAATTTTAGCTGCACTTAATTTGATATCCATCAGCTATTCCAATAGCCCAGGAAAGACAGACGTATAGTAATCTGTATATTAACTAGCAGAATAAATAATTTTCTTGGAATTTTCTTGAGAAGTTTTAATTAATCTTTTTTATTTTTAAAGGTGTCTGTTCTGGCAGCTAAAAGCCACAGATCACTGGAAAATGTGTGAGCATTTTTGCACTTTGCTGCTAGTGCACTTCAAGCCTGACCTGCAGAGATAATATTTTATGAGCTCCCAAAGGCCCTGAGGCAATAAAGCATTTTGTTTTATTAGGGCCTGAATTTCTAGGAATCCCTGTGAATGACAAATATATTTATACATTTGTACATAATTAGATATTATACATATTTTTTAAAATCATTGGTGATGATAAAAAACATGCTTGTCCCAGATTACTGGCCAAATGAGGGTTGTGCCAAACATAAGGGTTTCATAATATGTGACTGAGAAAGTCTTCCTTATTTATTTTTCACCCAATTAGCATTATTTTGATACATCAGCTGTGTTCCTGATTATCATACAGTTTTTGCATTTTATTTGGGAAAAAGTATTACCTGCTCCAGTTGAGGGTGCTCCTATTAGCATATTACATACTACTGTGGAATTGATATGACAACAATCAGCCTCATGAAGACAAGAGCAACCTCATCTGTACCTCCCAGTACCAGCAGCACTCCTTCCAGATTAATTGTGTATTTCCTGCAAATGGCTACACAACAGCAGAAAACAGATCATTCCTCAGACCTGAAAACATTTTTCTTGCCTTCCTGTATGTTGCTGGTATAATGTGATATTTGTGACACTGCATTAGAGAGTCATAGAATCATAGACTATCCTTAATTGGACCCACAAAGAACATCCAAACCCAACTTGTGCACAGGACACCCCAAGTCACATTGTGTGCCTGAGAGCATTGTCCAAACACTTGAACTCTGGCAGGTTTGGAGCTGTGACCACTTCCCTGGGGAGCCTGTGACAAACTTCTATGCTGCAGCTGCCTGTTTCTGAGTAAAACCTTTCCTTGGTTTACTCAGAGTTCATTTCCACTCTGCTGTTCTGTTTACACAACCATCTTCTGCTGATGTGTAAACTGGTTCTCATTGACTTTCTTATCATATGCCTACCTGCTCAGCACGTTTAAAAGGATGGCTCCGTTTTGCTGGCCATGCTGATATTTATTCTAAACCAAGTTATAAAGCTCTGTCTGCATTTCAGACTGTCTTACTTTTGTTTTATATAAACTAGCAGTTGGAAAAACATTCTAGCAAAACATCAGCAGCTGCAATTAGCCATTACTAAAAAAGAAAATTATTCTGGTCAGTCCCTCTGGATATGTATCTCTATCCATTTATAGTACAACAAGGAAATCTTCTTACTTTTTTGAGTGTGGTTTTTCATATTCTAGATCTGTGTTGTTTTGTATGATGATGTGCTGTGGACTTGGTTTAGCAGAACCAAGTTTTTTGCTGTCTTTATATTTCTAAACTCTGCTCACGAATTCAGTGCCTTGAAAAGACAGATCTGAAATTACATATCAGTAAATCACTTCATGGTTTTAGAAAACTGTATTCACTGTGTTCCATGCCATATGGATTCAATATAGATTGTAGGTATTTTTTTTGTTCTAACTAAAAATGAAAAATAATAAACCTCTATGGTTGATACACTGAGAACGTTGACTGTTGCAATAATAGCTAAATAGCCTCATTCAGAGGAATGTCAACTTTGTAACAGATTCTTCTGGTTCTCCTTTTACAAGAATCACACCCACATTCCTCATGAATGCATTATTTATGATCTCACACTGTCTAATACGTTTCCCCTAACAACTATGCAACCTGCAGACACTCATACAGTGAACAAATCTTCACCAGTATTGTTAAGAATCCAAGTATCATGCTCCTTGCAAGACAAATCATTTGTGTCACCAGGAGCTGCTCAGAATTTTATCGAGACATGACATGCAGGTTTCAGTCATTTCATGGAATCAGTGTTTTACATTGTGTTCCACTGTATCTTTGGTGACTGGTTAATATGACCTACTTACCTGCTATTACAAGATCATGCCTTTATGTAAATATGGTCCAAAGCATGAGAATTTAAAAAGATTTGTATATATTATACATCTATATAGTTGACAATATTGTTTTAATAGTTTTGTTCCTTCCTCCTACTTAATATCTCATGGAAGTGAATTACATGCTCAAACCTTTTTTCCACTGTAAACTTCTATCTAGCCTAGATGGGGGATGTTTCCAAATATTTCAGGTATTACATTACCTCTCAGCTTCCAAGCAAAGGGCTGGCCTAGCTACCTTGGTAAAATGCACCTATTGATGTATGTTAGTTACTATTTCTAATAAAAAATTGGGTCACCAAATAGAGTGTGGACTTTGACAATCAATCAAAGATAGCTTTAGAATGTTGTCCCTCCTTTTCTGGTAGTCTTTTGGAAGGAAGCCTTGTGTGTCCATGGGGTGGAGCAGCCAAATTTTCCCAACTGTTGTTTTGAGAAACTTTCTTTTTAATTTTATGTCATATATTTAGTTTTTGTTTTACCTTTTCTCTCTATGACACCCGATAAAAAATTCCAGCCTTGCTATTTCCAGCTTTCCAGCCTCACTTACACTCACTTACATGCTGATTGCTTTCTCTTGTAACATCTATTTTCCACAGGGATCTCACACTACATTTTTCTCTGCTACCATCCTTTTCTCCTATTTTAGATCAGGATGTCAGCATTGAAACTGAACAGAGCTACCTGAGTTTGTCAATTCAAGGTAAAAAAGACATCTTTTTCTATTCTGAAATGAGAGATTGATGATTAAAGTTGCACAGAGATACCAAAAGGTAAACTTAATTTGATTTAGATATGAGTGAGAATCAATTTTCTTTTCATGATCTTTTATATTATGAAAGAAGGAATGAAAGAATGAATGAAAGAATGAATGCAAAAAGTTCATAACTGAGGGTCTGACGCTCTTTGTCCATTGAAAATACCCAGGGTAGAGATTTTCAGAGTGTTTTGTTGGGTTTTGTTTTGCCTATTTCTTCCACAGGCATGTGTGAAATGGCATGAGCTTCAATAAATTTTTTGATCTGTCCCTTTTGCATTTACAAGTACAAACACAAAGTTTCACAGGTACAAAACTTTTTTTTTCCTCCAGCCCTTTCTGTCTGTTTTGCACAATTAAGTCAAGCATATGGGTACAGATTAAATATATTCCTTGTCTAGACTACTGACAGTACAGACTGAGAAGAGAAGGACAGTGATTAGACTCGAAATAATAAACTAGATATGTCCCTCAGTGTAGCTTCTCCAGACAAGTGGATGCTGTCACCAGGGCCCACGTACACTGCTTGCAGTCTCTGAAATATTGTGAAGCATTTTGCATGAAGCTGCAGCTGTGAAAGCTTGTATATTCATTAGGAAACCACCTTGCTGTGTCTAGTCATATTTACACAAATATATTTACACAAATCTCTTCCTTTTCCTTTTTTTTTTGTTTTGTTTTGTTTGTTTTTGAAAGCTTTATAATAACGCTTGAAGATAGCTCTTTAGCTGGTGTAAACAAACAAAGATAAGACTATTTGTGCCACCTGTCATTCTTTTACTGAAGGAGGGAGAACAGGTGAGGAGAAGAAAAAGAGAACAGAGACCTAGAACCTTAAAAAGCTTCCCAGATCTATCTGGACCTAATCCCCATCTGCCTCCTTCTGATTTGTATGAGTCTCTGGGGGGAACCTGTGCTACTCAAAGGACTCTACAACATGAGTTTTTAGTGGTATTTCAGAGTATATTAGATACTGACCTCTGAAGTACAGCTGTCTAGCTAACCCGAAGTCAGCTTATGATGGTGTATCATTTAGATATGTACTGAACATTTGGTTCCTTGAAAGTTACTAAAGGTACGTAGGTACAAAAACCAGCACCCACTTCATGCAACACCATGTGCTTATTGAATATAATTTAATACAGGTTTAATTCCATGCATTTATGCATATTGTTGTAAATGCATTTCTCTATCCATTCCTTTGAATTAGTGACTGTTCCTGAAGATGTGACTTGTGTGACTTGTGTGACTTGTGCTTTTCCATTGTTCAGGAGCTGAGGTCCTAAGGAGGAAGTCCTGACCTTGCTGAAGTCAATGATAAAGGCTGTTCTCTCCACAGGGGTCAGAATTTCACCTGGGTGTTTATTTTGATTTCTAAAGGTCACCTTTGACAACAGTGAATTGACGCAGTATGTTTCGAGGCTATCAAAACAGCGACTCGGAAAAAGAGCTACTTAACTTCTGAATAATAACCTTCCCAAAAAAGCCCCATTACAGTGTAACAATTTTTTTGCAGAAGATTTAGCTGTAGATATTTCCTGTCAAGCAGTGTTCTTAACATGAAAATTAAAAAGAAAAGAAAACAACAACAACAACAAAATTACAAAAGAACCGAAGCCTGCAGCTTTAGAAAAGTGCATTCTCTAATTTTTAGTGCATGCTCACTTTCACAGGCTAGTAAATGATTTTCTCTTTTTCCACTGAAAAAAAAAAGAAAAATAAGACTGTTGTAAGACTACGGGTAATCCCCAGTAGGCTTGACATTTTTCCAGAAGAAATTAAGAGCAGAATTCATCAAACATTAATGTTAAGAAGTCAGAAATTCTGGAATGTTTGTCCAAAGTCCCAAGACCCAGAGCAAACACTGTCATCCTGCTGGGCTCCAGCCGAAAATCAGAGCCAAAATAAACAGAGGCAGAAACTCCATCTGACTGATCCTGTGGAAACAGCTGTAACCACTTAGGTGGAAAACCACCTCAAATTCTTCTCCCAGAAAACACTGATGACATGGGAGATGGCAAGCAGGAAAGCCCTGTCAGGGTCTCTCTTCAACTGTGGTCAGGAAAATATTTTCTTTCTCCACAACTGTAAATAGAAGGGTTCATCCTGGTCACAATAAAATGCAACCACATAAAATTTTAATACCTTTTTTTTTGTCCTTTTATCTTGTGTATTTCTTAGTGTTTGATCTTAAGATCTCTTCTGCAAATGTCCTATCTGCAAAAAAAAAAACAAAACCCACAACACCCCTCTTCTTCCATGTTGAACCTCATGCTTCTGTCCAAAAGTGAAATGTGATGTGTCTCTAGTGTTTGTGTTCAGATTGTGATTTACAAAGTTGTCTGATTTGTACTCACTTGATTTGTTGAAATGAAGCCAGCATTCAGACTAAACACTTTCTGTTCAGCCTTTTTCTTACTATTCTCTTTAGAGGGCTTTTGTGAATGCTATCTGGCAGAAAAAAAAAAATGGAAGCATGTTGGAAGAAATAGCAAACATAAACAAATCTTAAGAAGAAAGAACTCTGGTTTGAGTTGTCCAAGCTGCACATCTTCCCTAAGGAATCTGACAGATAGAGGAAACAGAAAGAGAGGATGAAATTGAGGGGGGGTTTAACAAGGAAAGAAAACTGGATACATGCCTCCATGCTTTATGTGAAATAAAGTTTAAGCATACAGGATCTTTAAGGTGGAATAGAGAGCATTGCAAGAACACAGTCTACTTTCAGATTTTATTCATTGCCAAAGAATAATTCTGGATTCCCTATTTTTGTAGGAAGACAGTGCTCATTTTCCTGAGATTTTCACTCTGGTCCAGGAATTCTGTTTGGTTTTAGCCCATCACAGGCTTAGCACAGACACATGGATGGTAACACTTTTAGACGTTGTTAACATGGAAAAATCATTACCATTTCTTGTCCTCTGTGTCTTCTCCCATTTGTCAAGGCTGTGCCGTACCTGTTTAACTGCAATTCATTTCAGCTGGTTTTCCTGGATGTCAGTTGAGAGCATTTTATTTTCGTTCTTTGTGATTAAGTCAATGTACAACAGTGGCATTGGTTTTCCTGGCAAGCTGTAGTTTCAGGGAAGAGTTTTGTGTTAAAAATAAATGGCCTCTTACAAGCTTCTGCAAAATTAAATAAGAGCTATAACAGGCCTAAAAATTGTAACATTTCCTTATTTTTGACAAATCAGACTACACAGATTTTGCCATCATTATGGCATAGCATACTGTGAACTAGTTTCCTTTGCCCCAAGTGCTCCCCCTGCCTTCTCATCAGTCTGTACATTCACAGATTCTGCTCCTTCTTGCAGTGAGTCCCTATACAAAATAGCTAGGGACTGTTTGCATAACAACTTGAAGCAGTTTTGTGTATATCTTTCGTAAAAGGTGCAATTATATGCAATACAGATACCTTCAGGGTACTTCCCAAGCAGTAGAGATCCTTCAGGGATGTAGCTGCTTGAGATATATGTAAAGGAATATATCGCTCAAAATCCTCTTTAAGTCTGTGGTAGGAGCAACTTGTATTTTACTCCTTAGAGACCAGAGAAGTAGTCCATAGAAAAAAGGCCAATACAGGCATTAGTTACTTTACAAACAACATACTGCAAGACTTTTGCATGGGTACACCATTACTAAGTAGATTGAGCTTTCTCTGTTTCCAAATGTCACAGCACACACAGGGGGTACGAGCTGAGGAAATGCACAATGGTCAGCAGAAAAGCAACTCTATTTCCTAAGTCTGAAATCACTCCAGCTGGGAAAGAGTGGGAATAAGAGCAAAGGCAGTGTGGCAATGGAGAGAGGAGGGTGGTGGTTTGGAAGAGAAGTCCACAGAAACCCTGTAACTAACTGACTAATGCTACCTTAGCTGCTGGTGCCAAGATGATGTAAGCTGAAATGACAGAAAGAAGATTCCATTATTATTATATGTATCCTTTTTCCACAGCTGTGGCTGGATGAGAGCCCGGGAGCCCGGGGAGGCTCCCATCCCCACAATAACAACATAACAAGAACATCTGCTGTAGCTATGAAGGTCAGAAAAGTAAGATCTGTGGTGGGATGCACCACAGATGACACCTCTCTTTGGGCAGACAGGTCCCTGGACTCAGGTCCAATGAAAGCATGTGATCTTTCTGTGAGCCTTGGAGGAGGGGAGCAGATGTGATCTCTGAGTTTTGTGAAAACCAGTTTTTGTTCAGGCCTCCTCTGTAGGGAAGGGAAGAGCTTGATGGGGAATAACTGTCTGCCTCTAGCCCACTCTTTTCTACCTTTTAAACACTCCCAAAAGTTATAGTAGCAGATAACAGCAGCCACTGGATGAACACAGGATTGATACAGAAACATCTAGGAATCTCTTTATAAGTCGGGTTTGGGCAAAGTTGATTAGCCAAGCTAGCTGCAGCAAATTCAGCAAGCAAATGAGCAGAGAAAATAGTGGAAGTCTTCTTCAGTGTTGGATTTTTTCTCTTCAAGCAAAACTGTATTCAGGAATGTTGAAGGAGAAAATCTAGCTGAAAGGCAACTCTGTCTGATCATTCTGTCATTTGTGTTGCAACTCACTATGTGATGCCTAGTTCTTCTTGCAGTCTGAAACCAGTTCTCTAAGGACCATGGTCCAGTCTAAGTCAATCTGTTCTCTAATAGTTTCTTTGGCATTCATTACAGCCCATGAACATGAAGAGCATCTGTCTAGAGATTAGTTCGACTGGAGGAGCAGCTGTGAGTTCTGCTGCCTATATGCTTAATGACCTCCTGTGAGGGTTTGGGGTTCAAAATGGCAAAGATTTTGGATTGTGGGCTTTAGAAAAGCCTTAAAAAGAGCTACTAGCATTGGATAAACAGTGTGGATATCTATTGCCATTTTCAGCAGAACACTGTTTCAATCCTTCTGTCTTTTGAAATAGATTAAACTGGCTAAATATAAACTGCATCTCAAAGACCCATTTCCTGTTACACATTGTGTTCACACAGGAACATTAAAATTTCCAGAAGAAAACTTATGAGCTGTGGTTAATTCCCATTGCCTGTGTTCAGAAAAGGCTAATCCCCTTTCATCCTTTGCTCTTGCCTAATATTCTGAAACACACTTGTATTACTTACCATTGCTGATCAGACCATCAAAGTCTACTAGGACCCAGCACCCCTCACTGACTAATCTGGCTGCTTCAGGTTACAAGGTGATTGCTTATCCAATTAGAAGGTTTTTCCTCTCATGTTACCTATCTGCAGTAACAACTAAAAATGTTACTCTTAATTAATCCTGAGCCAGATGGTTGGTCTATATGATATAACTGGAGTTCAAGCCAGCTTGTAGTAGACCATTGCCCACACCATGAAAAACAAACAAATAAATCTATAAACACATGATGACATCATCTTTGCTGGAAACGACTGCGGAGATGCCAAAGGCAAAATAGCTGGGAGTGCTGAAATATTCTCTCATCACTGCATAGAAGGATGTAGACAGACAGTGGAGTTAACATAAGGATGGCTATGCTTTTCTCTGAACAGAAGATGGATGAAGAAATAGAAGCCTGTCAGATCAATACTGTTCGTCAGCATGAAATTTCCTATTAGAAGAAAATAACAAATTAATCTTTAATTTTTGTAAAGGCAAGAACCTTTTGGCTTTGCCAAGCCATCTGCTCTAGTCCCCTGCTACAAGGGCTGAGCTAGTAACACACAGCCCTGAGGGTGAGATCCTAATCATTAAAAACACAAGATGTGCCAAGAGCCTCTTCAAAACCTGTCTGTTGGTATTTTGTGTTTTAACCTTCCCAAGCCATCCAGAGATTTGTTGCTTGGCTTCTGTGAGGTATTCACCTAGTATGAGTGGGCATGATGCCATGGTAGCAGGTGGACTAGAGCATAAATTTACCAGTGGACATGTGGGGTTGTGAAAACTGAGTCTATTCAGGACAGAAGGCAGCATTAAGTAGCAAAATGCCAAGATCGGCTGCAAGAGGGAAAAATGAAGGGGGAATTCTAGTGTCCTTGAATAAAGCTCTTAAATTCAAAGCAGGAAAGCAGATCTCATAGGGAGAGCTAGTACACTAGCTCCAGCTAGTACATAACCCTCTGAAGGCCAAGTTTACCCATTGGAAACGGTAGACACCCATATGCATATTGAAATATAGGCAGCACATAACAGATCAGGCCTGGCTTTATTTTGAAGAAAGAAATAGCATTATCACCCACTGTTCTGTAATGACCTTCCAGTTATGTTGTTTACTTCAGGGCAGACTCATGCCTTTGAGCTATCTGTATATATACGGAGGAGGGAAGATGGTGTGTCCTGGACATGCAGTACAGTTTATGAACCTTTGGATGCTAGAAATAAAAAGGAATGGCTATGATCCATCTCCCTGGTGAGGTTAGACCCATGAATCTTCATGGACACAAGACGTGGAGCAGCCCATGACCCATGGAGGGTGTGGGTTCCCACCTGTGTTCTCTATTGAAGTCACATACTATCCTACAGATGAGGGAAAGGAGCCAGAAGCAGCTTTCCCCTCTGCTAGCAAAGTCCTCTAAGTTTTAAAACAGATTTGGTTTCTTTCTTTTCTCATTTTCCTTCCACATGCACAATTTCTGCTGTTGCTTGTTCCAGGATAACTGGAGAGAGTGAGTGGCCTGGAAGGATTGTCCAGGGCACAGTGTTCTGTTGGCTTTCCCAATCCATTGACTTACACCCCTGTGAGTAAATAGGAATCAGAGTGATTCCATACTTCCTGGCCCAGTGCTCCCACTAACACTTGGTTTTGTGAAGGATTTCCCTCTCTAGTAAGCAGAAACCAGTTTCTGTTTCTTCCTTGGCATGAATGAGCACCTAAACCTAATGGCTCTGGAGGCTTTCTGGTGAGGAGAGGCAGTGTTTAAGGACTTCAAGCACCTAGGGCCTTAGGACATCTATGAAGGAACAAAACTTCATGGGTATGAGATGGTACCTGGACTGAACCTTTGTCGTCTCAGCAGAAAAAACACAAACAGCTTTTTTTTGCAGTGCTCTCGTCTTACCTCCCCATAGGGGAGGTGCCTGTACCTCATCTGCCTGTACTTTGAGCTGACTTGGCCTTGAACAAAGGTGCTTGAGGCTCACCTGGATGCAAAGTGATGTGGTTGCATGTTTGCATGTAGGTTTTTTTGAATGTGTGGTATTTCAGCAAGGAACTGATGCTGGAACTGTCAGTCTTCTCCACGTGTCCCCTCTTTTACACCAGGCCATCACTTGCCAAACCAGAGGCACTTGTGGCACCACTCTGGGTTTCTTAAATTTAGCTGCTGATTCATGGCCTAATAATGTCCAGAACAATACCACGAGACTCTGGGCAGGAGCTTGGTATTGAGACATTACTAGTTTTTCAGGTGATTAGATTCTTGTAGTAGCAGAAACTTTTCACAACTAGGTTTTGCAGAAGATCAAGGTGAGCAGAAGAACACTGTTTTTGCTGACTTTGACTCTTCCTTTCAAACAAATTTTAGAGGATGCTGGGAAGATGATTTTTTTCCCTTGATTGATGATGTTCCTAAAGAGAACTACTTCTAGCTAGCCATCATCCATTTTCTCCAATTATTAGGTACCTGGAAAAGAATGACAAAGTTCCACAAGCTTTGATACCAGTACAATAAAACTGCCGTGCTATGTTTGAATCCAAAGGAGATCTGATAGTATTTTCAAAAGACAGAAAGATAATGTCTATTAAAACTGCTTCTCAGAGTGGTTAAGGATTATTTTTCAAGGGAGAATATTTCCATGTACCTAAAGAACATTAAAAAAAACCCCTTGAAAAATAACAATTGTCTGCAACATCCTTAACATGTGCCTAAGTGGCAGAGGAAACATATGAGATCTTGCAGCAACAAATGATTGAGTTTTTTCCTTTTTTTTTTTTTTTTCCATAAAACATCAGTAGCATTTTAACAGGTCTTTTGAATTTTTAGCATCTTTTGTCCAAAACCACCTGCATCATAGGAGCATTCATTCTTCACACTTACAGGAATGTTTTATTTTTATACGAATTACAACAGATGTGCACATATTTGTATCCTAAAATCAATGTAGCTATGGCAGATTTGAAAACAGCTGCAAAATATAATTTTAAAGAATACTCATGTGGGGAAAGCCTCATTTCTTGTAAATTGTGTATATTCATTAGCTCTGAATGTCTAATTGTACTTACATTTTCTCACATTGTATCCAGAGATAAGGTATTCCAGTAATGTATGTTAAACAAAGGTCCAAAAATAATTTCTGTTCCAGGACTATAAACTCTCTAAAAATATTGTTTTAGAATGGAAAGCATGACAGCCCTCATCTATAGCATTGCAAATGTGGTGCTGTAATGTCCTTATCATATTTTCAAAAGGTATGTCACATAAATATGTCAGAATACTTGTCATGTTGTGAACACTTGCAAGTAGCAATTGGAGCAAATTTGCATAAACATATTAGAAGAAAAAAGCATATGCCTGGAGACCAAAATAGCACAGAAAGGAAAGCAGCCAATGGTAAGAATAAAATTACACATGCATTCAGGTTGTCTCTTCCATTTTCAGAAACTCTGTCTGAGTGAATCTTGCCTAATTGTGTGCAAATTCTTGGTTGATCTCAAAGATTTTTTAATAAGAAAAAGGTAAAATAACTTTTTTTTCCCTCCCTATGTTTGCAAATATATGCAAGGGACCTAATTGTGGACATTTTTCTTGTGTAAAGTGCAGGTTTTGTAAAGCATATTGAAGTCATGCTGTAAAGGTCTTCCATAAATGCTACTATAGGATCATGTAGGGTCTCTGAGTTGCAAATACCCACGTAGATACCTCAGGGACCTTCAGGTAATCATCTGAAGTAGTGCTTTCAGTTCTGGGGCACCCAGGATGAGAAGTATGGACCTTTTGGGGGAAGAACTTGAGCATGAGGATTTAGACTGGACAAGGCCCAAAACACTGACAATTTGCAAGGAGAGGCTCCAGAGTAGTTTTTATAAATTACCTGAACAGCACCACTCCAGGCAGTTTGTACAGCAGAGCTTCTTGCCACTGAGCACCGTTTGCCCAGAGAAAAGCCATGCTGTGGTTGTGTGATCATTTGGGAGTGCCTGTGCCCCTGTCACATGGAGCCACAGTCCACTGGGTGTCTCTGCTCCAACCTCTGAGCTCTCTGATAAAAGTCTTAAAATTAAGGGGATATGATGGTCCTTCTTGAGGAAATACAGAAATAAAAGCACACAAAAGACAGGAGAGATACTGTAGGGTTGCAGAGGAATGGAAGAATATGAAGGAAAATTGCAGTGTGCATATGTGTGCTTATACCATGTACATTTTCTTAGCATACTCACAATCTGTAGGAATGAGCTTCCACAAAAGAAAAACACTCCAGGACTGGTGCTGTGACACATGAAACTGCAGTCTCTGCAGGAACACAGGAAGGCGATGAAAATTTAGAAAAAACTTTCAGATTTTAATTCATGTTAAAGTCAGAGGTTTCCAGACCAGACCTGACTGTTTTACTGCAGATCAGATTATACCACTAGCCTCCTCCCTTTTATTAATTTAATCTGTCTTTGGCTGTGCTGAATGGAAAAGCTTCCCAGTTGCCAGTGGTTAAAAGTTAACATGACAGCTGAGGAGAACTCACATACTTCAGCAGTTTTATTTGAATATTCCATTTAAAAATGGAAAAGTTTTACAGGGCAATATAAACTCGCATCTCTCTTAAGAAACACATTTACCTTCATCTACACAGGTGCAGCCTACCTCCCCTGAAGTTTTTTCACACAAATTGAGTTAAGACAGTCTAATTAAAAAAAAAAAAAAGAAAGAAGGAAAAGAAAAAAAAAGAATCTTTAAATCAGAAGAAAATTAATGCTCAGTCCCATCTAGTTCATTTTGTCCTAGATCCTTTCTAACTC
Organism: Prinia subflava; assembly: GCF_021018805.1. NCBI lineage: Eukaryota > Metazoa > Chordata > Aves > Passeriformes > Cisticolidae > Prinia > Prinia subflava. The sequence continues at coordinate 47,122,194 of NC_086248.1, forward strand.
TGTATGTTCTAGGAGTAGCACTAGGGAACTCACAAGGCCAAGAGGGAAAATATGAAGATTATTTCCTTGGTTCTTTCATGCCTTGATTTAAATAAACCTGTTTTATGAGATTATATATATACATTTATGCATATACACAAGTACATACACACACATACCGGAAACCTATGTGGTGATGTTTTGAGAGTGATACTTCTCTTCTAAATCACTTTCCCTTGGAATTTGATATCAAACAGGTTTGAAATTGAGACTGCTCTAACAGAGCAAAAATGATGGAGAGAGGATTATGCTACTCAAGATACTTAAACAAAGGTAAACATTTTTGAACAGGGATATTTTTACCTCAAAATCTCATACTTCTCTGTCCAGTTATAACAGCCAGTTTATTATTTTCAAAAGAAAAGCACTGCTTTAATTACCTCAGGTTAGAAGAATAATTCTAAACAACTAAAGAAAAAGATTAAAATAAAATTTTAGTGGTAGAGGAAAATTTTCATATTTTGATAACCCGTCTTTATCTTAGCCAGTGATTTTTCTTATTTTAACTGTTCTGATTCTCTCCCCCACTCCACCAGGAGTGAGTGAGTGAGCATCTGTGTGGATCTTAGTTCTCAGCTGGGAATAAACCATGGCACATAGTAGCACATCTGGGTCTGTTTGGTTGTCCCAACATAGCAAGTACTGTAAAGGTATGTGGTAAAAACAATGTTATATGAAGTGCTTACAGTCCAAAAGGCAGAGATCTGGTATTTACTCTGATTTGTAATGCCTTTTCTTCTGGCCAGAACCTCACAGATGGGTGTAAATTTTGCATATTGGCTTCCCGATTGGACAGGCCTTCACCAAATATGGCACATGAGTACAGCATTCAGAATGACACAAAATCAGACCTGGTAGCCAGGTTAGGCGTTCTTTTGTTCAACTGCTAATGGACATCATTTACCTTTTGTGCTGTCGGAAGTATCTATATGGTTTATATGTCTCATCACCTCAGTACCTTAGTCCCTATGAGTGATGTCATTAAAGGCTTTATAAAAAACGTAAATTAGCTTTACTTTACACCTTGTAGTGTTGGGTAGGCCCTAGGAAGCCCTTTAATCTGCATTTTTCCAGTGTGTGCCAGTTGAGTTTCTTTTTTATTTAGTAGTTTCTTCTTCAGTGAAAGAGGCTCTGCTCCACTCTCCCTGTGAGAAGGCTTATGAGGACATGGGGCAGCTAGCTGGCTGCAGTCCATGTTTCTCCCAGAATTTCTGGGGACTTGTGTTAGAGAGCCTAACTGACCACCGAGGGGAGGCCCAAGCATGATGAGTACACCTGTGGAAGAGACATAGTAAAGGAGGACATACTTAAGGCATGGAATAAAGACAAACCTCACACCTACTGGAAACAGGATCCAAGAAACTGCAAGGAGGGGAGCAGCTCAGTCCCTGGGAAGACTATTGATGCCTTGGGAAGGCTGACCTGGAATAGAGACTGGACAGAGCTAGAGAATAAAGTAAATATTTATTAAAGGGCCTTAAAGGATACACCTTGGGCAGTACAAGAGCCCAGCCAGGGCTACACCCAAGGTGGACCTAAAATGGTCACAAAATGGATGACTGGTCATGAGCCGCTCACACTTTTATAAGTTTTGATCCATTTACATATTGGGTTTAATTATCCAGTTACAGCATCAGATTATGAGGTCCCATCCTTCTTGTTTTCTCTCTTCAGTCCACTGTAATTTATGCTTTTGGGCCTAAAACTTGTACCCATTGTCATTGGTCTCCATCTGGAAAGGATTTGCTTTGTCTACCTCCTCTGTGAAAAGAGCTTTTTAACACTCAACGTGAGGCTCGGAACTACACCCCTAGGCAGAACAGAATCTGAAAACATGAAAGCTAAAAACTTAAGGCATCACTATGAAGCAAATTCTCCCTGAAGCCATTTCCAGGCACACAAAGGACTGACTCAGGTGGTGACTGGAACATGCAGCACGGATTTGCCCAGGGTAAGCCATGCCTAACCCAGCTGGTGACACAAGTGGCTGTGTAGATAAAGGGAAAGCAGTGACATTAGGAAAAAAAATCACTGTGAGGATGTCTGAACTAGAATGCATTTCCCAGAAATGGTGGACTCTGTCTTCTCTGACAACAAAACTGAAATGGACACAACCATGGGAAACTTGCTCTACCTGTCCCTGCCTTGAGTATGGGGTTGATCTAGAGATATCCAGAGGGTTACGTGCTTCTGTAATCCTATGGCAAAGGGAAGCCCATGATCCCACAGAGCTTCTAGTGCATTTGGAAAACAGTTGGGACTACATGTTTTAAATGCCAGAGGGTACCAGGATACAATGTGCCAAGAAGCATGGCAAGCTGTTATGCATACCTCCTGTTTGATGGCTTAAATGTACTCAGTGTTTTCCAATGGTCCCATTGATAATAAGTGAAAATAAATGTTTTTCAAATGCAATTTTTTTTCTACATTTGGTTTTCCTGGCAAGTTAGCTAGATAAATTTGTAAAAAAATAAATATATAAACCAGTTGCATTTCTCTTGACTGACAATAGTCTTGGAATGTACTCTCTGACCTGCTGATATGTGTCCTGAATATATGGTCAGAAAATTAAAACAGTTAGAATAAGATGTGTTGATTTTGGATCTGAGCCTGATTTTGTATATTTTATTTAATCAAATCTAACTAAATATTGGACAAATGACAAAGCAATCTCCCCACCCCTTTTCAGGCAGAATCAACTGTGACATCCTACTCTGTGATTTATTTTTTATACTTCAAACTGTATATACAATGAGATTATTTAATTACTTGTTTTATCCTACAGAAAAGTTTCCGTATCTCTTTTCTAACAACTAACCAAGCATATACAATTGCTTCAGGAACTGCAATATAAAAATATAAATATAAACCACAAAAACCTGCTAGCACTTCAAAACTCTTTGTATGAGAAAGAAGAATTTTGAGAAAAAATAACCTAATACAATTATTTTATTGCTTTTAATTTTTTAAAATATTTTTTGTAAATTTATAGGCTTATGAACTCTTATCAAACATCTATGAAAATTTTTTCAGAGAAATAAAAATTTACCTAAACCCATAATTTCATGGTTACCATTTTTAAAATCCTTCATAACATCAACCCAAATTTGCCAAATCCTTTCAGCTGGGAAAAAATGTGGAGATTATTTTATTTTCCTCTTATTAAATTCTTTGCCCTATTCTCATTCTTGTGTCCATACAAGTCTGTTTAAAACCATCTTCCTGGACTCCCAAACAGTAACTGTCACACTTAAGTCCCTTGGTGATATGGAACTTTTAGGCTGCCTTTTACCAGACTGTTCAAAAAGTGTCCTGGAATGCAGGTGTCTCACCCCCACGTTTATATTCTTATATTCTAAGTCTTGTGCTCAGCAGTAACTGAAGGGTTTCATGTGGAACAGCAGTTGTAGCAGATGACCTCACAGCTAAATGAGCAAGCTGCTGCCTTGGAAAATAGCAGCTATGGACTTGAATTCCTTCAGGTAAGTCTGCGACAGGGGGCTTTAGTACTTCCTACAACATGTTACCTTGCAAATCAAGCCCATCAATTCTTTTTCTTCCTTTGCAATAATTTTAATGTTTAATTCCACTAGAAAACATTTACTCAGTCTGAATTTTCAGATTCTTAAAACTCTACCGGTAAGAAAACTCCAATGTCAGAAATGCTGTAGTCTTGTGGGATCTGATGCAACTAAAATAACTTCTCTGCTAAACATAGCAACCCTTAAAAAGCCTTGGAAAACAGATGTGCTAATAGTCTTGAATGGAAAACACTATATACTCACCACCATCTATTCTCTAGCTTAGGATGGAAAATAAATGACACCAGTCTTCAGAAGTTCCTATTTAAAGATTCATTGTGCTTCTGGCAAATGCCAACAATCAGGATGGGAGAGAGGAAAGTGGAGGTGATCATAAAGGGAGAATTTAGCTGTCAGTTTGTATTTAAAATTTCCCTCTGGGGAAAAGGGGGGGAAGGGGAGGTAGAAAAGGTGAGATTTCACCTACTTTCTACGAAGTCATTCTTTTAATTTGAGAAGAGCTCAAGAAAGGGTTGTGCTTCTGAGATTTCTGAACTATAGCAAGTGCCTTTTGTTCCACAAAATCCTACAACTACAGATTAAATCAATGTGCACAGTTGGTAGCAACACTTTTTAACAGCAGGGAAATAAAATGACTGGTTCTATGACAAAAATATCCTTTTAATTGTCCAGTCTGGGCAATGACCCAAGGTAAAAACAAGCAGGCTAAATGGCCCATTGCCAGATCTCTCAAGAAACAATTATAATATTGTTCTTCTATTCCTTGTGTTGGCTGAGTTCCCATTTCTTAATCTGTCTGGAAGGGGTGACATTATTATTTCTCTCTTTCTGCTTTTTAAAAAGTGCTTTTTAGAGTTTCTCTTTTCATCTGTCTCTCAGCTCTTTCTCACACATTTCTGCTCTGCTACTGAATTTTCTCATTTATTCTATTTCCCTGTGGTTTGTTTGTTTGTTTGTTTTGGTGGGGTTTTTTTTGTGGTTTTTGGGGTTTTTTTCCTTCTAGCATAGCTTGCTAGCGTTAGTTGTGATACTAGTTGTGATCCTTAATTCTATCCAGTTTCCATTCACTTCTCTAACTTACCCAAGATGGGATCATGTTATCAAATATTGAAAAAAAAGTCAATGGTACCTTTAGAGGGTACCTTTAAAGAAAGCAAGTGTACAAAAGAGTCGAATTCTTCAGGAGAAAAGGAAGGTATCAAAGGAAGGATTACCACAGATGGCATACACTGGTGAGGTGGCATGCAGGCAGTAAGCTCAAGAGAAGGATCCAAAAACGGAATGCATGTTTAGCACAGAAATCAGTGCTGGGGAGAGCACACAAATATTCATATTACACTGAAGAAGCCATCTGGACCACATAGAATATCCGTCATTGTTCTTCCCTGTGGCCTGGATGAGGCACTTGAATGGAAAAGTCATGTTATTGGCACTGATGAAAGCAAGAGTGGAGAAAAAAAGTTTTCAGGCCTGTTGATGTCAGAGGACCCTGCCACTGTCACTGCTGATGTATTTTGCTGTTTCAATTCATAAAAGCATATTAAAGCGGAGAAATCTGAGAGCCCTTTGAAAAGTATGTAGAGTGATACTCCCTGTAACATGAGCCAGGATAGTGTTAGGGCAGTCTGGATAAGTGGCATTTCTGAAATTGCTTTAATGCACCTCTATCCTTCATGCAGAGTCCCGATGACTGTTCCTTGTGACTTGAAAGGAGAAAGAAATTGGCATTAAGAGATTAACAGTGATAAATGGGTAGGAGAAGATAGGTCTGTTCTGAGAAGATAGTTCTGTTTTGATAGTTCCAGAATAAAATTCAGTCTGTTTCTCCGAGACTCTATCTCATATTTTTCAGCTGAGATCTTCACTTCTTGTTTTCCCACAGGAAACCAATACATTTTCTCCATTTAGTTGTCTGATATTAAAAATGAACCCAGAAGTAGCTGTCAGTCATGGGCACATCCACCTCTAGTAGCAGTGAACCTAATTAAAATGATGTGTTTAAACAATCCCAAGGGACACCTGTAACAAAACACACAATGAGGAGGGCTGGGAGCTGGGTGAGCTTTCAAACACTTTGGATAACTTCAGAGCTGATATTAGATTGCCAGGCACCATTGACTAAGGAAAAGCCTTAGCAAAAAAGCAAAGAGCAGGCAGCAGACACACAGCCCAGGGTCATGCCCAAGCTGTCCTGCACACACACTCAAAGCTTGCCATCATGGAATCACAGCACCATAGAATTGTTTAGGTTGGAAGGAACCTTAAAGATCATTTGGTTCCAATCCCTCTGCAATGGGCATCTTCTATTAGGCCAGGTCGTTCAAAGGCAAGGCAACCACAACTTTTCTGGGCAATCTGTTCCAGTTTCTCACCACCCTGAGAATAGAAAATGTCTTCCTCGTCACATTTTCTAGTTATTTCCAAGCTGTGCATCACAATGCCCAAGTTCTTTTGAGATCTGGAACTTTTGTCCTGAAAAATCAATGTATATAAGCATGTTTTTGAAGAACAGTTCAGAAAATGTACAGAAGGAATGAATCTCAAACATTGTTCCTACATGGACTGGAGGAACTGTGTCTGTTCTCTCGTAAAGGACAACTCTGAAGAAACACACTAGTAGGAACAGTGGGCCACTAAACACACCATCAAAGCTAAGCTGAAGAAATTATATGGACCACTTGCTCTCTTCTACATTCTTAGTGGCCTTTTTGAGGCCCAGGGAAAAAGCAAGCACAGATCCACTCAGACACGGAGTTCTTCCTCCCATGTGTCCTGATCAAAGAGAGAACCGCATCACCCACAGCCACAGTAAAACATTCACCTTTATCTGTAGCCGTTTGTTGGCAGAAAGTGATCTGAAAGATTTCATTTCAACAGAAACAGCTAGATTTTATTATTATTATCATTTTTAATGCAAAGCAATTGTCCTTGCAGGGTGAAATTTAAGCAGAATAAGCTGAACCATACATGGCTTTATTAACAGTGTGCTGAATTCCTCTCTCCCTTCCAAACACAAACCCATGCTGGGCCTGTGAAATGAAAGCTGTCTTTAATGGGACAAGGAAATGACATGACTGAATAAATGGAGCTGCCTAACAGACCCATGTCTGGTAACTGAAGAAACTCTTGCTGAGAGAAATGGACTGTGAATATTCATTACAAAAACACTGATTAAGACATGAAGGACAACAATCTGACCCTAAAACAAATGTTGTTTAATATATGTCCTCTGTCATCTTTTTATCCTCACCTATATATTTCTCTTGAAGTATTGGAGTCATGTCATCTAAAGAGCTTTCCCACAGCCTGCTGGTGACTTCAGCAAGGGCCATCCTTAATTGGAGCCACTGTCTGGAAATAAAAGTTAAGTACATATTTGTGTGTTTTGGGAGACTACTATTAGTTATTGAGAGAATATATATTTTATCAGCATCTTAGTCATGAATGTGCTATATTTTGTTTATTCACATGTGACTTTGCTCCTAATTTTTTTCCATGCCTTCTTCCTTCAGGGCTGTCTTGAAAAGTTAGAGTCAGGATGTGGAGCTGTACTAAATCACTGTATCTGGTACCCTCTTTTCACAGAATAAGAAGGGCATAGCCTTGGTGGTTATGTGAACAAGGACACCATTGGATCCCTGTACTGTAGTCATCCATCCAATTAGGTAAATCATAGCCTTTTTTTTTTTTTTTTGATTATCAACTTGGTCTAGTTTCTCTTCTTTAATAACTCATTTTGTGATAGTCCTTATCTTTTTTATGACTGATTTTTTCACAGCTTTCCTGATTTTATAGGGTTCATTCATTTCTTATGTCTTTCTCTTTACCATCTGTTCATCACTTTTCACTTATTTCCTTAAGAATATAGGTAAAAATGAGTGCATTATTTCTGATCAAATGTTTATTTACCTTATTAACCCTCCTTTGGTAGACACTGGTAACAAATATTAAAGAAAGCAGGCAAGGAAGAGTTCTTCCCTCTACATGGCTTCCTGGCTTGTAACAGACAGCAATTTAAGGACTTCCTTTGCAGTAGACTGTGTCCAGCCCATTGACTTTATTATCCTGCTCAGAGACACTCTTCCATCTATTATTTTTCTAGTTTGTATCTATTTTTAGTTTACACAACATCCTGTGGCACTACTAGCACAATGTGTGCAAAGAAGTTCTTCCTTTTATTTTGATTATGATCGTGCTACTTGTTAATTTAATTGGATGACTTCATACTTGGGAACTGTGAGAAATACCACAACCTCATTCATAATTTTATGAATCATGACTTTCTATACTAACTTTTAGATGTTCTCAGTCGGTTAAGGCTCTTGTACTTTTTGCTTATTAGCTTTTCATTCTTCTTGGAGGAAGTCTGTGCAGTACCTACGGTCATTCTTGTTTCCAGTGTTGTTCCTTTTGCATCTAAATATATGTTTTTTGGGATTAGGAAACTAGAATTGCATGCAGCATTCAAGAACAGCTGAAAAATATTTTCTGTGTTTGCTTTCTTGAATGTTTTCCTTTATTGCTTCTTAAATGTATCTGAACTTTGTGTATGGCATTTTTTAGCACAAATGTTTCCTTCAAACAGTGCTCCCTGGAAATCTTTTCTACCTCCTTTAATGGACATCATCATGAGTGTATATAGGTAGGCTAATTTTGTCTACAATGTACATTGCTTTGCACTCATGAATACTGAATTCAATTTAATATTTTAAATGGTAATTTCTGAGTTTGACTACCCTTCAAGATTTTATATCAAATCTCTTATAATGAAAATTTAAATAATATGCGAAACCCATTGGTAGATCATTTACTTTGTATTAGAATTTTGTTTGACTTTTGGGGTAAATAATGTCTGGTACTTATGATCTGATAGCATTCTTTCTGTTATTTTTTTTTTTTTCAAAAATCCTTTCTATAATTGCAAGGGGGTCAGGGGAGGGGAATGGTGTTTGGATCAGATAACTTTCAGAGGCCCTTTCCAACCTCAACCATTCTGTAGTTCTGTTTCTATTACTTAGTTTTGACATTTTTTCCCTGCACAGCCAGATGATGGTACAGGAGTGCTCTATACCCCTTCATTAATAGTGCATGCAAGGAGTCTACCTAATTTTTCTTTCTTATTTTTCTTTCTTATTTTCCTTTAGTTCTCCTTTTCAACTGAATTGGCCATACTAGCTCTCAGCAAGTTACCTACTCATTTAAAAATGATTTTATTAATAGTTTTTATGTCTTTAGCAAGTTGGTCTAAAAATATTTTCTGGTTGGCCTTATTATAGTTTACATTTAATCTCTTTTCAGTTTTCTTCAGTTAAATATTACTTCTGATTTTGTGGCGTGCCTTTTATCCTTTTGGTGGCTTCATGGTGAGTATATTTACTGCGAGTTTCTAATTTGATGACTTTTACATCTCTTTTCTTCTTATCTCCTTCCAAGTAAAAATGTCTGTCTTTATATCATAAAAAGCTTCTTGAAGTAAAAATTCTTAAGAATAAATGTCACATAGTAGATTTCAGACTTTTTTTTTCTTTGTCATTTATTAAGACTGTTTCATTCACATAGATGATGGTTACTGTAAGAGAATAAATCTTCAAGAATAGGATTTATGGTTTTTCAGTTCTTTTAAGAACTCCTCTCAGAATTGTTGAGAATGTAATTTGTGCTTGTTAGTTGTCAGTTGTAAGTTACTTCTTCAACTAACTCCAAAAAGCAAAAACACCACCTCCTTCCATTCACTACAGGTGTCCACAGACAGTTACAGCCTTCCCTACAAATCCCCTGGTGAGGGATTTGCTTCTTTATCATTCACATAGAGTATATAGTAGGTAACATTACAGAAAATTCTATTCAAGCTGTATCAAGAAATGAACAAGTATTCATCAAGTATAAAGTAAGATAACATGGAAATTCCTTTGAAAATCTGATTCATGGTACATCCTAGTAGCAAACAAATGAGATTCCTTCCCCTTCCCTCATCTTATTATTTTTGGAGAGATTTTTTGTTGTTTATAGGAAAAAACCACTCTAATATAACTTGCTAAGTAAAATGTCCCTTTGGCAATTATCCCAGAACAGCAACTATAAACACATGTTTAGGTTTTAAGCAGTGTTCTCCACTGGATAATCCATCATCTTCCTGCTATAACCATTTCACTTTAAGTCATTAGTAAGACCCGTATAAATAAATCACAACTAACAAAATGTTAATAATGCATATAAAGGAAACAGCATTCTTGTCTTTTCTGTATTTGCAGAGAAAACTCACAAGGAAAATTTAATAGAGGTGTAAAATGTTTACTTTGCATTCTACCTTATTAAATTATATTCCTGGATATTTTGTTTCTCTGGGGAATTTGGCCTTTCGATAGCACTGGTCTTATTTCTCTGTTCTCAAGTATTCATTCCTTTGTGTTTTGCTTGGCTGAGGAAGCCTTCCCTCACTCGTCTATCCTGTAGGTTAGTCATCATATTTCCCCAATTACTTGGAGAGCAGAATATGCTTTTGAGGGTGCATTTCATATAAATCTAGCAGGTAGGCTGATGAGAAAGAATTTGACTACTGCTGACTGAGGGATTTTTCATCAAGAATCAGTGAAGATTTAGAGCACAATTCATTTCCATTTTGAAAGAGAAATATATGTATTAGAATGTGGCCCACGGCTGATTGTTGTCTGCAGTAATGTGTTGATTGTGTGAGTGCTCCCAGCAACAAGTTTGGGATTTGCCTTAATAAAAGTGGCTGTGATCAAGAATTTAGAGGAAAATGAAATATAATATTAAAACAAAAAATCTTCCAAAAACTTTCCAAACCCTTTTCAACCATGATCCTCAGCCATGTGATTTTTAATCTTTAAGCAAAGGTTAAAGTTTTTTTAATTCTTTAAGCAAAGCAAATTGCAAAACCAAATTGTTTTACAAACACGGTCCAATCATGCAACTGTAATCCTTCCTTTATTCTTCAGGACTGTCTTGTTCTAGAAGGTGGCTCTAAGAAAAAGACTGCATTGCCTATGAAGTCTCAGTTTTAAACACACCAGAAAGTTTTTCAAATAGCTTAGAGAAGTGTTTTTATCCAGGCGTTTCAAATGAGACCAGGGTGGGCCAAGGAAAAGCCTATCAACCTAAACCCATTGAGACTGTCATGAATGAAGGGAGGGCAGTGGAGACGACAGGGGGATTGTCTTTCATGAGCCTTCTGTTTGATTGTGATTATATTTAAATTTGAGAGCTTATTATATTTACAGCTGTGACTACGTTGCTATGACAGCAGCAGCACTACCATCCCCTTTACAGTAAAAGAACCACTATTTCCACATCCCTTCATACAGCTTGAGCTTCATTCCTTTCTTACAAAGGTTTTTATTGTGACTTATGAATGAATACACTTTGCCTGTCCCCTCACCTGTCTTTATTTCCCAGAAACTGGGAAAAGTTTCCTAAGATAGCTGACATGCAAGCAATTGGGCAGGGAGGGGTAGTTGTTTAAAGCCTTCTGAAGTTTTAGCTCTCAACACTTTGCTCTAATTTTCACTCTTCCTTCCCTGGCACCCAAACAGTGCTGCATGCCCTGCTTTGAGCCACACATGCTCCTGTCTTCATCGTCACAATAACACAGCTCAAGAGCAAGCAAGACACTCTCTTGTTTCTTGGAAAGAGAGGCCAGTCCGCCTGTCCTTCTGTCTGTCAAGAGTGTGAGCTCCTGCTGCTCCCCAGAGTGCCAGCAGAAAGCAAATCTCATTGCTCCTGCCATTTCCTAGCCAACACCAGCACAATGCAGAGCATGTAAACAGTTGGCTGGGCTGATTGTTACGATGACTGAAGCAAATCAAGGACAGCTTTGTCATGAACAATGAAATCTGCACTCTGTATGTAAATTCCTCCCTGCTTTCACTTCTGTTTCTCATCTGTGCCAGCATGGTCTTAGCGAACCTCCAATGAACTGCCTAACAAGCTGCAAAATCTTGCAGATCCCTGGCCTTTAATGATAAGCTTTCAGTTTCACTTTACACAAAACAAGCCTGCAAGCAGAACCTGGGCTGCACAGCTACACTCTTTCAGGCAGCTCTAGTTTCCCCACCCCATTTTTTTTAATACTGGGCATAGTCTTCTTTTTTGCAGTATTATTAAATTCAGCGATAGCAAAATGCGACAAAGAAAGGGTGTCTGCTTTCTGTGAACCTCATGATTCTCCCTATTTTACTGTTAATCACAGCACAGGCTGGCTATTAGATTTACCAGAGTCATTATGGATCAGAAATGCCTTAGTTATTTTAGAAGCAGCGTCATTTTTACCTTTCTTGCAGAAATAACCTGATGTGTCAGTGCTGAGGTCCCAGCACCTGCTTTACCCCTTGCTATGTGTGAATGGCCACATGCCAGGTGCTGAATTTAGGCATGTGCTCTGCTCAGTGATGCGAAGCTTGAGAGGTTCAAGAGGCCAATTTCCCTGCTTTCAATGTTGGGCTAAACTGCTCCATGCAAGCTGTTCTTTTGTGCTGCTGGAAACACATTGGTCATTTCAGGGCTCTTATGCTGAAATAGAGTTATATCCTCAAGAAAGTTATAATTATTTCTCCTTTTTCAGGACACACATTTTTACTCAGCCCATTCTTATCTATAATTGTAATCGGGGTGGTTTGTTTTGTTTGCTGGCAGTCATTGCTGAAAGACATTCAGTGGACACTGTTATTAGTGTGAGTTTTAAGAAAATGTTGTAATTTTGTTTCTAGAGATGTCACCTTCTGCTGGAAAATTATTTCAAAATTTTTGCACAAAATCTTGGATAAAAAATAATTATGGAGGTGCTTGTATTGAGAAAGTGAAACATTTTTATTTACATGTTATGTGTTATCACAAAATGCAAACCAAAGCCATCTAAACTTTCTTTCTTTCTTTCTTTCTTTCTCTTTCTCTTTCTTTCTTTCTTTCTTTCTTTCTTTCTTTCTTTCTTTCTTTCTTTCTTTCTTTCTTTCTTTCTTTCTTTCTTTCTTTCTTTCTTTCTTTCTTTCTTTCTTTCTTTCTTTCTTTCTTTCTTTCTTTCTTTCTTTCTTTCTTTCTTTCTTTCTTTCTTTCTTTCTTTCTTTCTTTCTTTCTTTCTTTCTTTCTTTCTTTCTTTCTTTCTTTCTTTCTTTCTTTCTTTCTTTCTTTCTTTCTTTCTTTCTTTCTTTCTTTCTTTCTTTCTTTCTTTCTTTCTCTTTTATATTTTTGTTCTTTCCTTTTTCCTTTCTGCCTGCTAGGAGATGCTTCCTTAAAAGGAACTAAAGTGTGTCACATATATGCAGTCATCAACAAAGTGCCTGTACACCAAGTACAGCATCTTTAAATGCTTTGTCTAAAAGCAGTTTTCCATTGTTAGTGTAAATCTTCACACAGACTCAGATGTGTAGTAACAGCTTTCATCATCAAGGAAACATTTGGTGAAGGTGCTGTGTACATCTGGCTTGGACACAAACATTAGTTCCATGGCAAGCAATATCCTTTCTAGTGTTTCTGTATAAATAGAACAGTAATGAGACTTATCTTGAAGAGCCTCTGAGCTAATCCCCGTTAAAGATATTTTGCTTGATATTAAATGTCCCATTTTCTTTCAAAATTTATGAGTATAAGAAATCTTTCAGTCAGTCATGTTTATATCATTAATGTATTAAGAAATGAGTGACCAATTAGCCTGTTAAAATCTGGTTTCCCAAAAACCTCTACTTAGCACAGAGTTTCAGACTATTTAATTTTAAAGAAAATAAACAGAAGGAAGCAAATCAAATGCTTTAGTTAGACCCTTCCTGATGACAGTTCTGCTTTACTTTGCCTTCATTCTGTTTTGCTTTCAGTCCAGACATTTGATCTTTATAAAATATACTTTCCAACAAAAGAAAATATTGTACATTCTGAGCCGCAAAACATCCAGACTGTTCATTACTTAATCAGTTATGAAAGCAAAGTCTCACAAGTTGGATTGTTTAAAGAAGCTGTATTTAACTTATGGTCAGATATTGTTCTCCCAAGATTCTTTTAAAAGACAAGGGAAAAGTCTTGTGCTGTGTATTTTTTATATCCAAATAACAACTGAGTTGTAAATAAAATTTTTTCCAAGGAATTGTGGTTAGCACGCAGCAATATGGATTGGAAAAGGTAAAATTATGAAGGCAGTATATCGATTCATTATGAGGTAAGTCTTTCAAAATAAATCAATCCATTAACCAGTGTCCCTTGGCTGTAGTTTATGGCAATACTGACAAAAGTGCAGAGCTTTACTGACGAGAGGGTGTGTAGAGCATGCACATGGATAAATGGCTGTTACCTGGAGGAAACTGCAGGGCAGCAAGTGAAGTTTAGATTTTTCTATCAAGTCAGCACTTAAGCAGGGCAATTCAAGTTTGTGACCTCCTGTCACATACCTGAGCTGGAGCCAACACCAATTGGCTGCAAAAGTGTAGAGATCATTTCTCCTATAAATCCATCCCGCTATATTTCTTGGGATGGAATTTTTGACATATGTCAGGCATAATTTCCCCTTTTGAAAGAGACAGAATTTCATTCAATTTCCCCCTTTTCTCCTGGGCTTTTTAGAAATAGGAGTTTATACAATTTGGACAAATGTTACAGAGTTTTGACTAGAATGGGCTATTTTTTTTTTTTTTTTAATTTTTTTTTTGGTCAGGTTCTTTAGGAGTAAATATATTTTGCTGCAAACTGTTCCTTGCTCTTTACTAATGAGGTTTGGTATTCAGCAACAGCCTTTAAAATGAGATAGATTCATATTAAAAATCAGAAGTTTTTCAACTTCTGATTTTTAATGGTGCATTCCAGGACTGAAGAAATAACATGCTTCAGACAGAAATTTGTATTTGATTTGAGAAAATATCAAATGTTACAAGTTTGTTTATTAAGATGCAGAACAGTAAATAATTAAATTTGGAATGTCCATTTAAAGTTAAATGGAGTAAAAATTGAGTAAGTATAATTATAACAATTTCATTTAGTTAAAATATATTGGCATCTGAATATTTAGATATTAAATAGTGAAACTCACCACTAAATTCCAGCTGACCTGAACCATGTCAACTATTTTCAAAACCAAATGAATAGGAATATTTCTTTATTTATTTCTTAAGCACATTATTTTTCACTCCTATCCCCTATTTACAATCTTTTTGAAGCTTATTAGCTAAAAACAATCTTCCTCAACACATGGTACAGTCTTATTTCTTTTCAGAAACAGAGTTTTTGTTTTATGTGATATTATTTTTGAGTAGGAAATGGTGAAAACTGTGGTGTTAAAAGACTTAAAAAGACTTACACTACTACAGCATTTATAGGCATATTACTAATGGAGCTAGTTGAATATTTCAGGTTGAAATATATGTCTTTAGGTTTTTTTATTGCTGATAAAATGCCTTTGATGAGGTTTCCTGCATTAAGCAAAGATTCTCGACTAGTGTAAGCCAGTAGGTTTTCATTGCATGCGGTACAGAATAAGGATCTAGACAGTGAAAAGTTCATAAATATTCATCTTGCTGGGTGTGCAACTCAGTTTTGACTGGGTGATAAATCACAGGGTTTCTTTTCTTTCATGGAAGATGATTGTATAAGAACTCGAAGAACATGTGTTTCTGACCACAAAAGTGCAGGGCAGGATGAGTTTTAACAAAAAAATTCTGAATACAGCCTTGTAGCTTTTTTCACAACTATTTGTGTCAGTAAAATTAAGAACTTTAAAATGTGTGGGATTAAAAAAAAAAAAAAACAAAACAGCATGGGAGCCATGGAGAATCACAATTTTGTGCAAATTTTAATTTTTACAGGAAAAACTCCAACATCTTTCAGTTCTAATGAACAGCCTATGTTTGTAAAATTTTACATGTATAATCTTTGCATTATTGCATTATTATCTTTAGACTGCTTAACAAGCTTCTTATAATAACTTTTAGACTTCGGCATTATAACCAATCAAAAAACTAACAGAAAACTGTAAGAAAACACTGCTGATCAGAGCACTATATGGAGTCTGAGCAAAGAGGAGTGTTTAACAGGAAAGAACTCCACCTTGGTTTACAAGCTGTCACTAGGAAAGAGACTTTATCTCAGTTTTTTCCAGGTATGCCAATGCTTTAATTTTTCCTTAAGTTGTGCCTCTTGGAAATAAATTTTCTATTATTATCTAGAATATGTCTGGGGGATAAAGAGCTGTGCAACTGCTTCATTTTCCCCTTCATATGGGTAAAATTTCACCCAAGACAAGTGAAGAAAGAATCTGAGAAATTGGATTCAAATGGAATAAAGATCACAAATTTCACATTCATATGAATTATCCATACAAGTTGGCCTTCCGTGATTCGAAGAGGTCAAAGAAATTCATAAAACTGGTTACTATTTTGATAATGGAATTTTATTAACTACCCATAAGAAAGGGAAGAAGATGCTAAATTATCTGTCTGGCATTCAGTTTGAATCAAGGAATTTTTTTCAATGGGAAATTAAGAAAAATAAGAAACATATATCTAACTTTCCTTCAATAGAAATGTGAGCAGAAACAGCTGTGATTATAGACTAGCTGCATATAGGCACAGCCTGAGTGTCCTGTTAAAGCAGTAACACAAGTACAACAAACTATTCGGGGACTGTAAGACTATGGAATCACTGGAAAAAATAACTAGGATAATTTGATTTGCCTTTCAGAAAAGGGTCATTTTTCTGTCCTGAAACACAGACACAGGGCCTAAAAATGAAGCAACAAGGACTTCTGACTTGCTTATCAAATCTTCTTCTAAACCTCTAAACTTTCACTGCACAATAATGTCTAAATCTCAGTGCTCCAAGGTGCTGTGTTTGCAGCTAAGTTGATCCAGGATAGAATACAGTTCCACAATGATTTCTTTTTATCCTTACCTGTTCCCGTCCTTACCTTTTCTTCACCCCTAGCCTGCACGTAGATAATTTTAGGTTGGTTTTACTTTTAGATTGATAGCTTTTAATCTGTTTTTTCTCTGTGTACTTTTGTCATCCAGTACATAGTAGAAGTGAACCTTGACAATGAATTTTGCTTTCACTTTTGTATTAAACATGCTTTTGCCTAGGATCCTTTGGGAGACCTAAACCATTTATTTATGGCACACTGTATCCTACCTTTCCTCAGGGGCACTCACAGTGGCAAAGACACAGAGGAACTCTGCTCTTCCCAAGGTGTAGCAGACTGGACCCTCTTATGTGAGGGCACAGGATGAACAGTCCTTTCTTGACATCTCCTACAGATGGTTGAAGTTTGTGGTGTCCTTCTCCAGGCAGGTATGTCTTGGGGAAGAACAGAACGTAAACTAGTCTGGATCCAACCAAAGAATGAATAACATTCATGTGAATTCAGTTTAGTGGTGATTACTTCCACTCTTCAAAGGGGAAGAGCATGTTGATTTCTATTCCAGATATATTCTCATTGAGGAGTTGTGTGGTCTGGATACTTTTACCAGAATGCTGGGAGACCCTGTGTATTAGGATTAATAATTGAAATACTAATATATTTTTAACTGTAAAATTGCAAATGAAGCCATAATGCAGTTGTACAGAATCTTAGCATGCCTGCTGCAAAAAGGGATCTATGAAATTTTCATGAATGTTTTATATTACAGATAGGCAGAATCATCCACTTCTTAATGTTGCTTAATAATAGCAGTGCAGACAGTTTTCTAAGGAGGCAAGCTATGCTGCCAAATTTGTGGTGTCACCCATACCACCAAAATAAGACTTTTGATGCTTCCAAGAGTGTTCTGTGTACAACACACATACACACAGACACTGATGCACCCTCTCATCTCTTTCTCTCTGTACTTGCAGACCCTCATATGGAGTAAGCAGCAAAGCACGATGCTCATCTTCTGGAGGGGTAACAACTTCAGCCTCACTGAATTACAATTTTCCCTCTACAACTGTTTGTACCTATCTGAGGAGATGATAAAAATAAGATAAAAAGTGAAAGATAGAGCTATATGAAATGTTAATCACTGTTACTGCTCTAGTCACATTTCAGCATTTTGCTGAAGAGGAGATACTGGAAAGAATGAGAGGTAATGAGGTAAGGAGAAATACTTGTCATGACATGTGCCGCTCCTTATCAACATGTTTTCATCTAAGCAGGCACAATATACCTCTTTCAACACTTTCTGTGTTGTTCTTCATACAAATATGCTAGAAATGAGAGAATCATTTTCAGGAAAAAAATGTACAGTAACCTCAAAATGTTCTTTTGTTGTTGCTCATTTTTCAAAGTCTTGTTAACGATTGTATATGTCACATGAGATTGCTCCTGCTTCCTCTCTAAAAGAATATGACTTTCCAATCAGGAAGAGGGTAAGAGGAAATCACTGAGACTTCAGCTTTATGGAGGATTAGACAGGAGACGATTAGTCAGAAGGTGACCAAAACCTGAGTAACCTAAGAGCATTTTTAATTTTATTTCCCCCCCTAAAAAAGATTTATTTAATCCAAGAAGACTTTTTAGGCATTCAGACTGTTATGACACTTAGTGGTTTGACTGGGAAATTTCAACAGGTTCTCTCATCACATAAGTATTTGACAACCAGCTGTAAAAAGGACACAATTAGATTCCTATCTAGCTCAGTGTGCCAAAGCTCTGGCCAGAAATGATTTTACCAAGCCTTATCTTAAAAGCAGACAGTCACATTCCTGACCTATGACAGGAGAAGCAGTGTCCTCCTAATCACTGCCTTGGTTTTTTGAGTGTTTTGACTGAAGTGAATGTAGAAGGCGCACCAGCTGGTTTGTTTATTTTTCCAGAATGTCTTACATAATCGTTCGCACCCATCTATTTTCCACTGACCAAATGAGAGAACAGCTGAGGCATCCAAATGAGAGATCTCACAGAGTTTCCATCCCTCTCTAATCCACGACAGAGCTGCAGTCTGCAGGGGTATGCTCTCTAACCCACTTGGAAGCAGCAGAACCAAATAATTCCTCTGCCTTTCAAACTGTTAAAATTTGTTGCTTGGTACAAGAGCAGACACCAGTCTCTTTTTTCATAATGAACTTCCCAGAAAGTGTTTGCTCTTCAGGATTCTTGTTTGTTAAAATTTACTTTTGTGCTTACCTTTATTTTTTTTCCTGCCAAAATTCTTCTGGTTTGGGATCAGACAGCGCTGTTTTATAAGAATTATTCTCTTTATTTCAAACTGGAAGACAAAATTATTTTGACATAGACAGTGAGGTGTGTGGATTTCCTGAAAGAATTTTTATTTAATGGCCCTGAACATTACAAAATTATGTTAATTAATTCAATGAGTTTTATTGAGTTTGTTGCTCATTTATTTCTCTTTTAATGTAGTCTGAATTCATCCCAGTACACTTTATCTATAAGGCTCAAGAATTGCTTGATATTTAGACCATTAAATCTAAAGACTTTTTTTGTTGAGACTTCTACCAGTGGATATTTACATCCTCTTATGACTTCACTGCTATGAAGATGCTCTACATTCCCACTGCCAACAATTATCTCACTTTATCCATGCGTTGTTATGAAGTGATACTAATATGCTGTGCAAGAAAATAACCTCATGTGTCACCAATGCATCCAGAAAATACATGCTCATCTTAAAAACTGTGTGAGTCCCAGCAATTTTAACTTTTTTAATGTTGTCCTGCCTCTCTGGTAGAAAAAAAAAATCAGTTGGTGTGGAATGATTTAGAATTATTTTTGTCCTATATCTGGACAAGTTTTGAAAATCATATTTCACTGATCAGAACTAAGTTCAATTACAACTCAACCGTCTTTGAACACTCATGGTAGCAATGTTCCCAGATGAACATTGCTCATAGTTCACTGTTCATAGTTCAGCTCAGTCAAAATATTAGTTGAAAGTGTTCTTTTCCAAATAAATATTTTGTGTCACAATGAAATGAGATAAAGCCCAGCAAGATTCCCTTTCCAGCGAGCATCTATGTTCTACACCAAGAATCAAGATTCCTGATGGGTCACAAAATACTTGGATTTGGAGTCACTATTGAACATGGAAAACTGCAAAGAATTTAATCGTCATTATACTAATAACATTCTTGGGTTTATTAGATTTACCCCCCATTATCTTCCCTCTAGCAATTCACACAAAATTGGCTCTTTCTCAGCACTTCAGCTGCCCTCTGCCTCCTTCACAGCTAATGAGACTTTATACTGCTTTGCAGCAACTGGAAGTGTGTGTCTCTGTCACAAGCATATAGATTTGCACCATCCTGGTGCAGTTATGTGTGATTTACCATGCAGAGTGGGTCTTCTGCTGTGGGATATTACCTGAACCCAGGAGAAGGAAGAGAGAAAAGTTCAGATCAGCCTGCTCCTGCTTTACTTGCATGCACTTCTGTCCAGTAGGACTTTAGTCTGTGTTAAATGTGTGTTGGAGCACCATAAAATATCCCAAGTTCAAAAGAAACTGTAGAAGGTGGAGGACATCAGGCATATGTCCTGAGAGAAAAACATACCTAAGTGGGAACAGTGTTTGTACTTTTATTTGTTTTACAACCCTATTCCTAAATAAAACTCCTCAAATATTTTCAATTCTGTTTTCAGAACTCCAGAAGTAAAATTTTGTTTGATTTTGCATGATGAACTGTTTAAAATGTCTCATGAATTCAGTACAGTGTAAGGACTGTACTAAATGCAGACAAATGGAATTGTTCCCGCTGAACTATGCATTGATTATCAAATGATAAATCCATGGCTGTTTATCTACAAAAAGAAAACACTGGACCTCTATTCATTATCTGCAGAAGATTTTGTCAGTCTTCAGTAAAATACAAAAAACCATTGTAGTCCCACAAAGGCCTTATGTATAGCCATCAAAAAATTTTAAAAAATCACTGTGTTAAAAATTAGCATTATCCCATATTTCATTATCATCTTCATGTATCTGAAAAATCTTTGGTAATGGAAATCTGAAATGGAGAGTGAAAGCGCTGTGCTCATTTGACTTTTGTCCTGCCTGCCACCACATGGTCTGGCCTGGCCAATAACATAGTAATTGATTTTACATCATATTTCAGTGGCTTAAGGAGTTGTAATTAATCTCCTTACAGTTCTGTTAAATGCAAATCCCATAAAGCTGACTAATATGCTTATGAGACCAAAACACCAGGCCAGTGGCTTAGGATCTGTACCGTGCTGCTGAGCACACCCCTTCGTGCAGCTCTTACTGATGAGCTTACAGGCAGGAGCAGGGAGATGGTGAAAGCTGAATTCTATGATCTTATGGTGTAAGTGTAAACAGGCAAACATTTTATTTTGGCTGGTGTTCAAGACTTTGCGTTTGTTATAGGATGGCCAGCTAATAACTGTTTCTTCTGGCCTAATGTCATCTTGGCAGAAGATTCAAAGGATTTACACTAAGACCCAGAGGCTTCCAGTTACTATCAATGCTGAAAGCTCTGCAGTCATCTCTGAATATATGGAGAGCAATTTTCCTGCATTTGGAGGTGAAAAAATAAAATGGGTAAGTACAAATGAAACCTCTGTCTTGTCAATTTTCAGGACAGTACCAAATAAAGAAGATTCTCTTGCTAAATTAAACAGAAGACTCAATGTACCAATTTACCAGAGGAAAAAGAAATCCTTAGCTGGAGAACCAAGACATACTATGTGGTTAAAGGTTACTGAATCACTTGCTATTTTATCACAGAGATTGCACAGAGAATATAAAATTGACATGTATACATTTTTATATTCTAAGCTTTCTAGCAGAGGATCTTTAAATAGCATTAGTTAAAAAATAAAAGGAAAGATCTGACAGGAACACAGAGCAGTTTCAATGTTGTATATAGATTTGGCTCCTTCAACTGTGGATTAAAGCGAGCTTGAAATGAAATAAACAGAACAGCTTCAGAAGGGTAGAGCTGAAGGGAAGTCATCCATCACAATGGAGGAATGTTTGATCTGATGTACAGTAGTTTAGCTCACAAACTTCATTGCTAAAAACATTTATCTCTGTGCTCAGTGCAAATTCTAGTAATACAAAGCATGTCCTGAAGAAATTCAATATACCAAATAATTGTGAGCATCAGTCTCATAGAATGTGTAAAAAATAGACACAGTGGACATGCAGATATATTCTGTTTCTGTCTGTGCTTGATGAGAATGAAAAATAAGTCCCATAACAACACTTACAAAAAATATCTCAGTTGTTTAACAAGTTTTATACGTTTTTCCATTCTAAAAGAAGATATGTATATGTTAGTTTCTTAACTGTATGTTGTTTGGTAACTGAATGTCTCATGGGAACTTTTCTGTCTTTCCTTCACCTGGTTCTAGACACTCCAATCTTATTAGCCAGTTAAAACTTCTTATCATGCTTGTTGCATATTGTGATTTCCACAGTATCCACATATATTGAGAAATGTAATCTGACCCAAGGGGCTTGCCTTCCAAAGATATTAAGCAAGTAGTCGTTCGGAAATAACCTGAGATAACTGGTTGTGTTCAGCCTTGTGACAGATTATTTTTGAATACATAGTTAAAATTGTCCTCAATAACAGATGTGATAATTTTATCAACTTGTCTTTTTCCTCTTCCTTTTCAATCATTTTAATGTATAATGTGTGAACAGAGTGTCTTCCTTCCAGGCAACAAAAAAGAAGCTATTTTGACATTTTCAGGATAGAAAGAAAAATGCCATTTTCTCTTTGGAGAACATAGTTATCATTTCTATTATACTCCAAGGTTAATTCCTGTTCTTTGAAGGAGATTAACCTTTGACAATGCTGTATGTTGACCTCTAAAGCATCTGTAAAATGTGATGGCCTACAGAAAACACATAACTTTAATAAATACATAGCTTAATTGCAGTATCAACATCCACTCAAATTTGGGGTATAAGTCCTTTTTCGTCAAAATATTTCAATGAGATACAAAAGCATGGGAATGAGTAGTTTTGGGGGTTTTCTCCAGGACAAACCTATAGATTGGTGACAATGTAGAGGACTAGACAGATAGCTAATACTTTTTAACTGGGTGGCAACTTAACTAAAGGGTACAGTGAAAAAGAAGTAAGATGTCTCACAAAATTAAGTTAAAAGAAGTTGTTGCAACCCCACATATTCAAGTTAGATTAGATTCACATAAGATTAAAAAAAATTCTCCATATTTAAATTAGAGAAAAACACTAATATCATATTGAATAATGTAATTTTAACTGTTTTATAACAGTTGGTCACAAAAATTTTTCATATTTCCCCAAACTGATTACAGATCTCTTGTGTTGTGTTTGTTTTTTTGCTAGTTTTTGTTCCTGTGTGTTTTTAATTTTTTTTTTTAATACTTGAAAACATTTTTTGTATGATTGTCTTTCTTGTAGAGTAAAATTTGCCTTGCCAGAACATACAGCCTTTCATTTTATTGATTTGTTCATGTTTTGATGTCTTCAGAATTTGTGGAAGTGGAAAAGGTAAGCTTTGACCCCTTCCATTTTCATGAGTCACTGATTAGCTTTTTCAACAGCTGGCCCTCAAAATCCCTGGGGCATCAGCCATAAATATGGACACGGATGGGGTTTTTGTTTGTATGCATTGTATATGACAGACATTTTTTAATTAGATACTAAAAGGATCTGCGTTAAATAAAAAACCTAAATAGAGATGAGAGACCACGTTTATTAAAAATGCACACAGTGAATCCATATCAGTCATCTTTTTAGAAAGTACTTGGAACTCTGAAGTCTTTGCAGATGCTTCTTCTTCCAGATACTTTTCCCTTTTTGGGTCATATTTATCTATCTTAGTGTAGATAGTAACTTGTTCATTTATTGCTTCTCTCTACCTCTGTTGAGGGACTTTGCACATGCTTTACTCATGAAGTAAGCTTTCAGAACACTTAAAACTACAATTTCCTACTCTACATTTTTAGCAACACAGGCACATGTCTTATTACTGAAAAGAACAATCTTTTTTATTCTCTTGGGGAATGTGATTAGTTTCAAAGGCAAATGCCAAATCCAGTTTTTTTCTTCTCTTTTATCAAATACTTTTTAGCTGGAGAATCACTTCTTTTCAGCACAAATCTTCCAACTAGCTGTCACCAGTGCACACAAGAACGTTACCACCTTAAAGCTTGTCAGTTCAGTGTTGCACTTATCTTCACTTTCTCTCTTATGGAAGTCTCATTACTCTTCCCACCCTTGTGAGTCAGGTCCTAGATCAACACAACAAAAGAGGAAGTAATACAGCTTCCAGAAGGTAGAAGATTTAAACAGTTTTAATTTAAAATTCCATCTAGTGCTGCCATAATATCACCAGACCATAGAAAGCTATTATATAGGCAGTTTTAAAACAGTAATTTGTTCTTTGGTGTTGCTTAGGACAGAAGAGTGGGTCTCATTGGTGCTCTTACATTTGCACTAATGAAGGTGTCACTGTTGGAGACAGTTTGTACTAAAATTTATGATAAATTAAATAAATCTGCAGATTTTAATACATGCCTACTGCTTGAAAAAAGATTTTAAAAATCATCAAGTTGGTAAAACTATAAAAGGTCTTTCATGAAGGTTTACATTGATAATACTTTAAATGATCAATCTGCTTTGAATAACAGAAAAGTATCCTCGAACTGCCCTCACTACAAAACCAGGTACTATGTCAATAAGAGGCACGCAAATGGAAAATTGATCTCACAGATTAGGCTAGCTAATCTGAGTACTCAAAAGCAGTACAGAAGTACAACCTTTGTCAAATCTGATCTTGTTGTCCATGCACCCTTCATAACTCACACAGGTAATAAGGAAATCCTGTCAAAAGATGGTAGCAGTATCTCACTGAGCCTGTAAGCCTCATATAAACAGTTTTACCTTAAAAAGCCTCATATAAACAGTTTTATCTTAAAAAGTGTTGTGTCTTAATAATATAGGAGGGTTGAATATTTGAAAAAGGTACTTTAAACAGCTACTGTATCAACAGTTGCTAAATGCAAGTAATGAAGTATGGTAACTAGCTGAAATGCAGGCAGGTGGCTGGCATCTAAGCTAGTTCTGTAACCCAAATCTTTCAATAGCAAAAAATGGAAATGTGAATACTGATGTATTTTGTGTGGGGCTTAACAGGAGCAACACTGATGGACTGCACAAAAAAAAAAAAAAATCCCACTTAATTAATCATCTCTTTTTTCAGTTTGCATCAGTCTGTCATTACAAAGCAGCTCTAACACCACACAGTATTTTTTCTTAGCCACTTAAATTTTTAATAGGTAAGTTGCAAAGATCATATTAAGTAATTTAATGGTGTGCTAGGGAATACAAAAACACAGCTAGAAATGCACAGCTCTTTCCATAACATTGATTTCCGTGTGCATCTCAATAAACTAGAGTATGAATTATGTGGATGTAGCCAGAAACAGCTCAAAAAGATGAAAAATATAACGAGGTGGCTCAGGTGTATCCTCTTACTGAAGATCCCAGCAGCAATGGTCTTACCAGTTGGTGGAGAACAAGCTTCTCCGTTAATTAAGGAAAAATGGAAAATATGGCAGAGATAAATGTAGCTATGACTGACAGAAAGGACAGTATAAGCACAAAGAATCTTCCTAGTCATCTGAGAGAGGAATAATCCTTCACTGTCACTGCAAATGAGTTTATTTATCAGCTCTATTAAAGATATAGAATAACATAGAAGCAACAATTGACAGAAAAAAAAGCAGATTCATCATTGTAAAGAGCCATATACAATGGATGAACCAGTTCTGATAACCAATCCTCTTAAGAAAAGCAAAGTAAAAATTGCTCTTGAGCACACCTGAGGGGAACTTAAAAGTTATTTGACTGATCTTTTTCATTCTGTATTATCTTTTAAGTATGCTGACTTTATTAACAGAAACATTGCTTGAAAGTGTTTAAATTATTTTCCAATTACCCTAAGGATTTTTTCTCTCTTTCTTTGAACCTTGACTTGTATCATGTAGAGATATCATCTCATTTGGAGCTATCTCAGAGTAGCTCTTCATACATCTCTGCCTTAGCACAGTGAGGTCACCCTGGGTGAGTGGTGACAGCTGGATTCAAATACTGGAACGTTCTCATTACTTTCCAAATTAGCCTAAAAGACAGAAGGTTTCCATATCCATGTTGATACATGGCAGACAACATTTCAGAAGGGTTCCCCCCACAGACAGAATGGCTTTCAGGATGTGACTGCTAGAATGGGCACTTCACCACCTCTTACTGTAGCTTCCAAAGAGAAATACAACCGTGACAGAATGAAGAGCTACTAAATAGAGTCTAGGATCAGAAAGGCATCTGGTAATGCCCTTTCATGCAAAAACTATAGATAATAGCTCCTTAAAATTAGAGTCTGCAGAAAGCTTAGTTTTTCACTAAGGCTGTCTGAGAATTTTGCTTATGAGAGCCCCTGTAACAAAAGCTTCATCAACAAAAGCTAGCAGGGATAAGAAGTTACATTAGGAACTGTTCTTTGACTGTGGGATAAAACAAGGAAAAAACCCAAAATTTTTGGTAAGAATAAAAGTTTTAGACACTTCTTAGAAAGCTAAAAAAAAAGCTAAAAAACTCAGTACAGTACCTATCCTCCTCCCATGATGATAGAAGTAACATTATATCTTTGCATGTGTAATCTAGAGCAATAATAGTCATACACACCTAATGTGTGGGCACTCATCTAAAGGAATCTTTTAATCCTGACTGTCTCAAGATCGTTGTTAGCAGTAGCGTCAGCAACAGATAGGGTCTTCTACACCTTGTGTCAACTTCATAGAGCTGAGTGTTGTTTCAAGAGCTGTTCTGCTGTAGCAGGCTCCTGATAAATCCGTCCAGCAACAGTCTCCCAAAGAAATAACATATTGTCAATAGTGCTACCACTTCTGTTTAAACAAGTTTTTTGTGTTCTAGATTTAGAGATTTGTTTTTCTGTTGTGCCTCTGAAAGCAACTCCATATTCAACGTGAGAATATTTTTAAAGCATTTAAAGTTTTTGTTCTCTGAAAAGAGAAACAAAAAGGTGTCAGCATAAGCATATCTGACTGACTTTCTTTGCATTTGGCTTTCTCAATCTCTGAGCATTTGCTGAACACAAAGTGAGATTACAATGTAATTGAAGGACAATTTTTTTCCAATTTGCAGAATGCACATAAACAGAAGAGCACTGAGAATCTTTGAACAGACAGTTACTAGGATTACTGTATGTGAGCATCTTAAAAAATGTTCTCACCTGTTGAAGTTAAAAGCCACTGTAAAAACAGATGTAGAAGGTATAAGTACAGTTAGACCTAGCAGCACCTTAGCTTGCTCTCTAGATCAGGTAGACAGGTCTATTTAGAGCACCCCTCAAAAACAACTTCCACCCATGCCACCTGTCAAATTTGGCTGTCCAAATTTTCAAGAAAGCAAATGCAAGTATCTCAACAATTACTGTGTAGTAAACCCTCAAGTTTAATATGTGATTTCTATTTTCTGAGTCAGAGATTTTTGAAAACATTGCATTAGTGGTCTGTAGCTTTCCTTTACACGTCTATGGTGGTCCAGCCAGGGAAAGAAGTTGTGATAGTCCCCACTAGAAAGGAGGTGTCTTTTCCTCATATTAAAGTCTTGTAAAACTTCAGAGTAAATTGTTATCCTGGCCCTAATATTGAAATCCTAATACCATTTACAATCCCAAGAGGGAAAATAACCCTTTCTTATGAAGAAATCAGGTGACATGCCTCATTGCCTGTCATAAAACATACTTTTTCAACCTCAAACACATTAGTTTAATGACCAAAAGACCCATGCAATTAAATTAAACCTGCAGGCAAGGTCTGGAATGAGAGGTACAGTTATAGCACTCCCAGTGAATGTTATAAATAGCCCAAAGTTTCCCCCACAGCCCAATGTTTAACCACAACATACTTCATGAAAAAAAAAAAAAAGATATTTTTAAAAGGAGGTTGAAGAGGTTTTTATAGAAATGTTCTACTACTTATTGGAATACCTTAAAGTAAGGCATGTTAAGAGAATGAAAGAAAGAAACAGGATGAGGTTTTATGGTCTATATGATAGCAGATGTCATACGAGATAATTCAAATGATTTTTCTGGCCTTAAAAAAGGTGCAGACAGATGTGTGGGTGTGTGTCACCCTCACATCTGTGCTGTACCTTCCTTGTCTACATCATGGGAGTTTGACCCTAATTTATTGTTAACCTTAATTTCTCAGAAAACAGATATGTACCAACATCTTCATCTTGTCACCAAAGCTGAAAAGACATCCTTATTTCTTTTAGTTGGTCTGCTTTGCAGCAAATTTACTGATAAATATAAGATTTTCTGGAACTTTTTTTTCCAGAACTAGTGTTTTAGAAATTCAATTAATATTGTATTAATCCATATTAATTACTGTAATCATAGATTCTATGCATTATTCGCCAATACTGAAATGTGAATGTGATGTTACCTTTTGATCCTAAGAGATTTAGAAATAAATGTTTCAGTGATTTGAATATAAATTCCAGGGTTTGAAAAGCTCATCTTGTATGGTTTTCCTTCTTTTGAATTCTGAAATTAAGATTCCAAACCTTAAAAATTTATCTTATTGAAAGAAAGGTGTCAGAGTCCACACTTAGGCTGGAACAAAACATTAGCTTTAAATACTATCTGAAAAAACCTGAGATATGAATTTTACCTTCCAGATTATTCTGTAATCACAGTGTTTACTGTTTAAAGAAGCCATTACTGTTGCTAAAAGGTGTTTTTATAATTCAGATGTCATGGACATGTTTCGTTGAAGTCATCTCAACAGTTCCTACTATCTATAGCTGTTTAATATCCACTAAAGCAAGTGTTTTAAAGTATGACTTATTTTTTAGGATACTGTAAGTTACAATGATATAACACCTAAAGTCGCAAGTGATATTTTCACCTAATTCAGTGTGGATGTGACTCACATTGGAAACTGAGGCTGAAAGAAAAAAGAAATTGCTCTTTACTGGTGTAAAGTAGGAAGCAGCTCCAATTTTATCTTCATTTGAATCCTAACTTGGAAGAGCCCAGCTTAGGTGTGAACACGGACATAGAGATGTGCATAAGACCCAAATGTTCATCTTTTGCCTGCTCAGGACTCAGATGGTTCCACATTTCAAAAATTGCCTCTCACTTTTTTTTTTTTTAAGAACTTTTACAAAGTAGTAAAGCTGCAGCTACCATTCAAGGCACCTCTTTGTTCTATTTCATCACTTTCTTGCTATTTTAGGGAATAAGCTTTGGACAAATATTTGTTTATTTGCTATAGTATATATCTCATATAATCTATTGTGTGGCAGCAGGTCTTAATTGACTCTCCCTTGACTTTTTTATTGTAGGCCTTTTTTTCCATCCTCTTTCTGACTTCAACACATTGTGTGATAACTTCCTGGTCCTTACTAGACTTGTAAGGGACAAAATGAGCTACCCAATCTATGCTTTTCTTTATACCTCTTCATCCCATTCCCTTACAAAAGAACATAAAAAGTTATCCCTGAGCAAACCTTGGCCATGTCTGTTCAGATGGAGTTTTGCTTCTAATACTCTAGAAATGTCTCTGATTTCAGTCCCAAAGATTGCTGAGAGTCTAATGTGACTCTTTAAGATCTCCTTTACTCATCAATTTGGAACTTGATTGTTAGACCAAGAGTGGTGTATTTGAGTTCTGTTCTCTCCTTGCTGGTTCCTTTGATGCTGACATTTCAGATGGGTATCACCTGGCTGTGCCTGTTTCCTGATTGTTGTTATTTTGTTGGAGTGGGCTCTTTGGAGGACATCAAACTTTGGCAAGATATCTGGAGATGTGTTTTGCAAAGTAACACAAAGATAGCATCCTCTGCTCAGACAGTTAGCTGTTGTACACTGCAGCAAATGATTAAACATCAAGATATCTTACCTTGGGTACTGACAAACCAACAGGGTGACTGACTGGATGAAAGCACCAATTAAAAGATAGACAACAGTAGCAAATAGGAAAGCAAAGAATTATTGTGCTTTAGGAACTATGTAGCACTTCTCTAAGATGTCCTTTCCATGATGAAAACATCTCTTGCTGCCCTTCAGAAAAAAAGGTATAACTCATGGGAAAGTGAGACAGATCTCAATGAAACCAATGGAGGTGTTGGTCTGTGGAGTAATGAGATCAAGGATAGAACTGCATGGGCTTGGGGTGAGCAGTTTGTATCCCCATCTCCACAGGGCTGAACAGATAAACTCAGAGAATATGTTTGCAGCTTTGCCCAGGTGCCATCAGAAATAGTAAGCATGGGATAATAGTAAGCAATAGTAAGAGGAGAAAGATGTCAAGAGGTCAGGAAGCTCCAGGGGACCTGAATGAGGCCATGTCTCCTCTTTCCTTCCTGGATTCACTTCATCTTTTCCATAGGGGTAGAGTGTCCACACTCCCATCTCAGTTCCCATTTCCCACTCCTGTTTCTTCCCTTTGGTGTGACAGCCCCCCCTAAATACCAGTGCTTCACATCCAGTGTCCCCACTCTCTTCTCAGGTTTCTAAGAACTGGCAGGTAACTGGAAGAGGTCCAGCCCCCAGTGTGGGGGAATCTCGGACCCAGGCCAGGGAAAACAGCCAGAGAAGACTTTCAGAGGAAGAGCTATTGTTGTCAGGAAATCACTCCTTCACGTTTTTCCAGTCCTCCCTCTTTGGCAGCAGCAACAGAAACCCAATTGCAAAGATGAGGTGGGGATTTGCTGATCATCCTGGAAAGGCACATTCTTCTTTCCTCAGGCATACTCAGAGCAGGCAGTTTGCCATTCCTTGTTGGCTGCAGCTACTTTTTGCATCCTGCCTTACTCTGGGATTTCATGAAGTTGTAGATCTACCTTATATTATTTTATAGAATTGTAGAATGGTCTGATTTGAACCAGCCACCTTGCAGTTCATCTTGGAATATTGTTTGCCATAGCCTTCCCCACAGTATTTCCTGTTGATATGAGCATACCGACACACCATGTAATGGTATGAACTTGTGTCAGGGGAGGTTTAGATTGGATATTAAGAAGCAGTTTTCACTTAGAGGTGCTGGACATGGCAACAGGATTCTTAGGGAATTGATCACAGCACCAAGTCTGCCAGAGCAAAAGAAACATTTGAACAATGCTCTCAGGCACATGCTGTGATTCTTGGTGCTGTCCCACACAGAACCAGGAGTAGGGTCCCTTCCAAAACAGAATATTCTATGATTTCACTTTTTTTGTATTTGTTCACTTTTGAGATCATTCCTTGTCAGTGCCCTCGAACCTCCAGAGATTTTTGTGTTCCCTGTTATCCATGTTATTAGAACCCCAGCGTAGCTTCCATAAAGTAAAAAAGAAAGCAGGATGACTGGAAATTTTTGAATTTCCTATAAGCCATCAGGAAAACACGTACTCATAGTAAGATTGACAAGCCTGCAAGAATTATCTGTGCATATATTTTGTGGTATTTATGACAGATTGATACTTGTTCTTGAAGGTGAAGGATAAAATGGGACTGGAAAGGCAAGATTTTGTTTACTGTAACTAATAAATTTTCAATGCTTCACAACTCTATTTGGTGACCTCACTGAAGAGATTCTGGTTTCACACATGACTTTAAAAACTGAAGGAAGTATTGTTACTGGCTTTCCATTGCATAGGGATTTCACTATTAACTAGTTGTGAGTTTTTTATTTTTGATTGATCACCTCTGACTAATCTTGACTTTCTTAATAATAACATGCTACTGGAACTTTGGTGAAAGCCAGACTAAGAATTCATCCCTTGCCTACCCTGTCAGATCTTTTCCTTTGCTTCCTCATCCTGTCTGCTCAGAATTAGTGTGTTTGAATTAAATTTGTTTACAGGACAACACCAATGTGAAAAAAAAAAAAGTATTTCTTTAAAGAGAATTGTTTAAAATCTGTGACTAAATTATGATAATGGCAAGGATCAAGAGAATGAGTTTGACTTGATCTTCTCTGAGGGCCTGGACCCCAGCTGTACTGAAGGTGGAGATAGTCTGTGCTTAGACTGAGCAGTGGAGATTTCCATGATGATGGAGGTTGGAAGCTGGTGATTTCTTCTACTGAAGGAGGATGGCTCCTGCACAACCTGCAGATTGTCTGAAGTAATCATGGTTTGTCTTATACAAAATTTGATACATTAAACACATTTTAATTTCACCAAAATCATCAGGTCCATCATTACCTCAACAACTGAGCCCAGAGGTTAATTCAGATGTGATCAGAAATGATCACAAGGAGAGCAATGATCACCCAGAGAACAATGACATATTTAGGATTTGGTTGGGGATATGATATGAAAATTCCTCTTGCCCTTCTAGCTGCTGACTTCTAGATTTGAACATGAACATGACATTTCCCTCATGTCTACTTATTTATTCTCATTTACTGTTTTAAGATTCTGCTTTCAGCTTCCTGCACTCAATGCATCTCTCTTTTCTTTTTTTTTTTTTTTTTTTAGGTGCATTTCTGAATAACTTTTTTCATCTTCTCTGACCCAAAGGTCAGACTGTGTTTGAATTCTGCATTTTTCTCTCTCAGTTACTTTTTCCTTGCAAAGATTGTAAAGTTGTTACTTTAAACCCCTCTTTTCTTGACGTGAATTTTAGGCTGACTTGTTTTCAGCTGCTGTGCTTTTTGCTAAACTATTCTAAAAAACCAGAGTGTAATGGTGTACTGAGAATGAACACACCATTATATTTATTAGATTAGATGGCTTTCATTATTTACGTCTTAAAAATGGGATGAATTATGTAGGTAAGAGTTATACACAGTTTTCTAGAGTTGAACATTTATGTTACAAAGTATTTACCATTAAAATCTCTCTTCCCTTCCTAACCACTTATCCAAAACTTTCACCTTTTCCACTGCAAAATTTCAACATCTCTATCTTTCTGAGGAGTGACTTATTTTTTTAAGAAAATTTAAGCACAATTCTCCTCAGTTATTTTTTAAGTTTCATCCTATGGTTATCATTCTTTTAATTTAACATAGATTTTCAGAGACATCTGTTTTTTTCCATAGCAGGCAAGGGGCAGAGGAACAAAGTAAATAAACATGTAGGACCTGCATCTTTTACTGAGTACAGGATTCTGTTTGTGAGCATGCTTGTAGGTTACCTTCACATAGCCATAGTAGGGCTTGGTGGAATCCTGTCACGTTTTTACTGCTCACTGACAGTCACCAGTCTGGACAAAGCAGGTATTTGTAAGAAGACCCATCTCCTCAAAACTTTTCTGGAATTTTTAACATCTAATTAAATATATATACATCCTTGAAATATTCAGAATATATCCACTCTGCAAGGACATGAGGGTATGGATACTATAAGTACTGAAATGCATGAGCCCTGGAACTCTACATTTCTCTCACTGAGAGAGAGTCACCGAGGAGCCTGGCAGACTTTTGTAGAGAATGTTATTGTTGATCCAGAAACTGGAGATTGATGAACAATAACAATTGCTATTTCCATGTGATACCACATGTATGACTGCAAGTCCTGTGCTGGTTCAAGACAGCATAAAAAGAAAATTTTAATCAAAAAGAATAATAATGAAAAAGAAAGTACAGTTTTAGAGATTCTTCAACAAATTTAGCTAAAATGGTGTTACAAAAATTCAAACTGTAATGAAAAAAAGGAATTTACCTTTCTTATATCTTCTATGAAAAAAGATTGTCTGAATATTTTCTGGTACTTCTTTTAAGCCCTAGGAAGTTTAATCTGGTTTTATTTGCTTGTGTTCAAAGAAAAAAGTGAAGGCTTCTGGGGAGAAGAAAAAAGATCATAATTCACATAAATCACACTGCATTCTTGCAGTAAACTGACTTGGAAATCTAGGCTTCTACAAGAAGGATCAAGATGTTTTGGGTTTTTTCTATTGTCACTTTGGATCTGTTGTATAAGTGTCTGCAGCCCTGAAGTTTTAAGTTTTGTCTTGACATCAAATTGCCTGATGACACAAGGTCCTATATCTAAGGTTCATAGGAACTGGCCAGAATACTTAAGATATATTTTAAAGGTATTTTGTCATCCATCTTCTTTAGACACGTTTGAAAATCTTAGTTACTCCTAATGACTCTGAACTGAAGTCCAGCATAATTTAAGTTTCTGACAGTGATTTTTAAAAAAGAGAATTATCTTTTCTCAGAAATAATTTACTGTAACAGCTGGGAAACAAAACGAAACAAATAAATAAATATAAAACAAACAGAAAGGAAAACAAGAAAGAAGAAAGGTGATTCTTTTGCTGTTAGAAAGACAAGTCAGAATTGATTTTGGAATTATTCTACAAAGTAACCACGAGAAATATTTAAAAGCTGTTTTTCAGATGGTGTAGTCATTTGTTTTTCTTTTTGCCTCAACAAACTCACTGGTCAATAAGAAGCTTTCGAGCAACTATCTGAAAAGTACTTTATTATCTTTAACAACTGAGTTCTGAAAGGTCTCCATTCATCTTTTCCTTTTTTCCCACTTTTCCAGCTGGGTCAATTGTTGCTGTGGCAGTCTGCAGAGAGCTGACGACACCTTTCTTGTGCCTGAAGCCTGTCAAAGCAGCAGTGAGAAGTTCAGCCACAGTCTCACACCAGGCAGTCCCACTGGCAGCAGGGGTACTGAAACTGCCAAGAAAATTAAGTACTCAGAAGCTGTGATTGGCATTTTGAGGGAGCACATTTTCAAAAATACTGAAAAATTCTTTCGAAAATATGCTAGTCATTTCTAAGCTTAATTCTCATCTAAGCATTTTTTTGCCCTTCTTTGAAAACAAAAATTGGTTATATTTTTGTCTCAGTAAGATTTCCTACCAGGTTCCACTCCAGCACACACATATGTATGTTTAACCTCCTGAATACTTGGTTCAGCTGAATTCAGATTGACACTGACTCTGGCATGTTTTAGGCCTTAATATTTGCAGGGTACAGAGCTCCTTTTAGAATTAGTAGAATAAGTATGGATGAAAGACCAAGGTGAAGGATAAAAGTTAAAGGAATTTCTTGCTCAAAGGTTTAGTCCAACACAAATATTTTTATCTTGCCACAATTTCCAATACTTCATTTTTGTTTATACATTCAAAGTTTAAATCAAAATACCAGACTCCAGTATTCTTATCTGTACTGATTTACTTTGAAATGATTCAATAAGATATTTCCTAGTTAAAAATGAAAATTACAAAATGAAACAAATGCATTTCTCACACAAAAAGATTTTTTTTGAGTTAGACATCATTAGACATCACAGTAGTGAATGGCTTGGTGTTGCAGATCTTATAAGTCACATCTTTTTTACTATCTAACCAGAGACGTAAGAGTTATGTATAAAACAAATAAATGAGATAGATAATAGCTATGGGCATAGCAGAGGAGAAAGAAAATACCTTCAAATAAATTATTATTTTTCAGACAGCAGGATGGTTGGAACCAATGAATCAGAGTGAAGACTCCCACTGACTCTGGTGCACTACTTTTCTACTCATTCTTTACTAGCGCCATAATCCAAACTTACTAAGGACACACCTGAGCCCCTGACTGATGTTCAAATGAAGAGGGAAATATGGTCTATATTGTCAGAACAATTAAAAGAATTTTCTTCTGTCTGAGAAGCATTGCAGCTGTGCATCTGTAGAACATTTACTTAATTTAAAACACAGAACATGTTTGCTACAGTGAGTCTTAAAGGACAAGAATATTGGCAAGCTGCTCTTGGTGTTGGAGTTGTTGTAAAACCCATGGGTCAGGCAGACTTCAAAGGAAAATCACCTCATTAAGGCAATTGCTGGAAACACATCTCTCTAGGTGCTAGTAGTGTTTCATTCCTTCCAGTTGCTAACTCAACCAGTTTGTTTGCACAGACAGTCCATATTGTCTCTGCAAAGGGAAAAAATGCAGCTTTAAAAGAAATTTCAAAAGATAAAGGCAAAATGTTATAAAATACCTGAAAATTTCAGTGCTTGCACATATCATTGCCTTGCACCAGCAGACTGGGAGTAAGAGAAATGTCTTATTGTATATTTATTTTTGTTAAAGATTGCACAAACAAGATTATCAAAAAACCAAAAAATTTTAACTTTCTTCCCAGTTAATCATGTCATAATTCCATCGGTCATTTTCCAACTTGTTGCAAATTTCCTTTTTACAACACTTCTGTGCTGCAGCTTATGCTTTGACTTTTCTCATTCTGAGCACTGCAGAGATGCATGACAAAGTGCTTGTAGCCATCCCCTCAAACAGAGGTGATTGGTGCCCTGCCATGGACAGACCACGCTCCACCATCACACACCACAGCCATAAAGCTCCAATGAGATATCTGCTTCTCATTGCTGTGGTTTATGACACGTCAGGAAAGCTCTGCTTCTTCACAGGATATTCCTCGGATCCTTTCCTAGGAGTTAGATGCAAACCAGCTTCCAGCCTCTAAGCCTTTCCAAAGCTGTAGCTGGGGCTGTCAGAGGAAGCGATCAATCACCCGGGCTGAAACTGAGAGGATACATCTTCACAGCTGTGGAATCTTCCTACCTCTTCATACAGGAATAGTTGCAGATTGAGTATCCAAATGATTCTTGCTTCAACATTTGCCTATCTAAGGACAATTCCAGCTCTGTGTTTCCTCTGTAAAGATGATAAGGACTTGGCTGATATTCTGTGCTTGATGATATCTCAAAGCACATACTAATCTTTTACAATTGTATTAAGCCTCTTATGAAGTTAGTATTCCCTTTTTTCAAATCATGGCATTAGGGCTTTTTGCACACTTTTGTCTTCTCTGAGACAAATAACTTTAGCTATCTGATGAAATCCCACTATGAACACATGCATGATAAGAATTAAAAGCAAATGTTATAAACACTTCCTTGGAGTTAGATGGCTCAGTGAGAAGTTTATTGATTCCTTCAGTTAGCTTGGAAAAATAACAAAATCAGACAGCTAATATCACAGAATTCACTTGTCCCATAGAATTTTATAACTACTTTTTTGTTGGCTTTTTTTTCATTTGTTATGTTAGTGAATATCACAGAGAAGCTGGATATTGCACTTTATTTTTTTTCATGGAAACAATTTTTTTTCTTTAGTTTTAAATATCTTTGTTATATAACAGATTAGCTAAGTGGGGAAAAAAATGAAGGACCTTGTTATTTGTTGAAGTTATGTTTATGATTGTAATTTGTGTGCAAAAGAGTCAACATAAGCTAAATGTAACTGTTGCCAAAATTTTGAAAGGATGCATTGTCTGGTCTGCATGGATGTCAATATTAAATCTGACTTTACAATGGCAATACTAAATATTTCAATCCGCAGAGTAAATAGCTTGCTGTTTTGAGAAAATCCTACACATCCATCAGCATCATTTAGTTAAATAAACTCCTATCACTCTTTCTGGAAGAGAACTCCAGAATTATTTCTCATGCTTGCTGGAAAGACTCACCACATAAGACAATACTGATTTTAAAATGGCTAAATAATACTAATTGTTTCAAGTTTGGGATATCAATATTCAAGGCCCGTTTTCCAGAAATGCAAATCCTGAGAATAAGCCTTCAAGGAGCATCTGAAGTGGGAACAGAATGAAATATCAGAGTGAAGAGGTGATATAAAAAAGAGTTTCACTTTCTTTAGTTCAAAAAAGTATTACTTCCTTCCCCTCTTCCTGGCTGTGTTATTCCCCATCATACAGGGTGGTTTCTGCCAAATAGGGAGTTCCCCAGCAAGTACTCATTCCATCAAAATTCCTCTCAAATGAAGACAACTGGGAATGTTATCAAAGGTGATTTCACTGCAGCATTTCCCTTTTCAGATAATAATGGGGTTTCTATATTATAAAAAGGCAACTGGAAAAGAACAATTCTTCAAAGACACCAAGTGAATCAGGACTCCTCCCACATGGCAGCACAGGCAGCTGATGCTGTGAAATCAGTCCCCTCCCTGTATGGAAAAATTGCTTTTATTTTACTGTATATACGTGCATGTGTTTCCGCAACTATTTTGGTAGGCTTTTGGTACACCAGGGACTTGGATGAAATTGCATTAAATATAATTAGAATAGCATAATAAAGTATAATACCATTAGGGTATTTTAAGAATGTACCGTGGGACTGATGCTAAAACAAAATTATTTAATATAAATGAACAAATGTTTATTCCTGAATATGCAGGAAAAAAGAAAATAAAGTTAGCAAAACTAATAAGGAAGTATATTTGGAAGATATTGGAAGAGTAATTATTAGAACTGATTTCCCAAAGATGAGAGTCTTACCTCTTCTTTGTCATCTTAGTCATTCACGCTGAAGTAACAGTATGAAAGAAATAAGAGACTAGGGGCTTTTGTTATTATTATTTGTAAGATTGTGGCTCCTATTGTACAGGTGCACAGAGACTGCAGAACTAAACTAAATGTAATTGTTTAGAAAACTGAGTTTTGTAAAGGCACTGATATCTAATCTACCTGTACCTGCAGGTAACACTTCACTAGAGCAGAAATTTGACTACTTTGTGATCAGCTAGGAAAACAATGTGACACTATGTCTGTACCAGTGGGATAAATCTCATCCACCTTATACAGCTATGGAAGCATCCATAGCAGTACCTTAGTTCGAACAAATCTCCCAGTTATCTGGAATTTACTAAGCATCTGTTCATATCACTAAGAACACACCAATAGACTTCCTTAGCTAAAGAAAAATATTATTCCAAGAATGCACCTAATGTACTACATCTGCTAATGATAGACATGCCAATGCACATTCCTGACAGTGAGATTAGGACCAAGCCACATAAAATCCCCCAGACACAGAGCACATATAACTTCCTCAGCATCAGGAGCTTTATTCCACCAATCTTCTCCTACTGTTCCATATTTCTAACAGTGCAGTATACATATGCTACATATGGCTACATCTGTGGAAATGATCTAAAATTTACTTTATAAGCAGTGGAAAGAAAAAGAACCACAATTTTAGGTCATAATTGTAATTTCTAGTCAATCAATTTATTTTCTTTTTTCTAAGCCTTTCCTAGAACTGATGACCAGCATGATCTCTGCTTTACCTGGGCTAATTATTGTAGAAGTAAATTATGTGTTGGCATAATGAGCCTCTCTAATCTCCACCACCCCTGTTGGCTGAGATCTTGGGGTCTGGATCAGCTGTACTTTTACATTTCTCAGCAATGATATCTGAACCAGTCAGACACATCATGCTGCAAATACCTGTGAATTTGTGTCTGTAAGCAGCAAGAGTGGGCTGCTCCTGGAGCTGGCAACAGGGCAGGGACAGTGATTACTCTGACAGGGGCACTGTGCCCAAGAAAGACCAAGGTGCTGAACCCACTTGGTGCCCAGGTTTGAGCCTAAAGGGAGCTCTGGCTCCATGGGCAAATGGTGCCCTTGTGGGAGTCCAGGCAAGATGGATTGAGCAGGTCCACTTACTCCAATCAACAAGTTTTATATTTTCAGGAGAGCTTTTTTTTTTTTTTGCTGCTATTGCAAAATTAGTCACAGAGGAACATGTTGCAGGAATAGGAAAACTGAAAGACTCACAGCTGTGAACACACCAGTAGGTGCTGGCCTCAGCCTGAACATCCCTACAGGATTCTGCACACTGGTCTGGGGTCTC
This sequence comes from Prinia subflava, assembly GCF_021018805.1. Classification (NCBI taxonomy): domain Eukaryota; kingdom Metazoa; phylum Chordata; class Aves; order Passeriformes; family Cisticolidae; genus Prinia; species Prinia subflava. Next base: position 47,161,349 of record NC_086248.1, read on the forward strand.
TGTTTTGGTTCAGGCTGGGCACATCTGCCTAGCCCAAGCCATGTTTCAGAGTACTTGTGCTTGGACCTGCCTCTGCTGGCTGGATTCACTGGCTGCTCTGCTGGGATTGGTCCTAGACCTGATGTAGGTAACCTTGGCTCCATTCCTGTTCTCAGGTATCTCCTTAAATTCTTTTCTGAGATTCTAGTCTAGGACCAGGCTTGTCTATCATCCTTCCTGGCATCCCTGGGAGGGCTGTGCCTATGATTTCTCTGGCCTTGATTTGGTGAAGAGGTGGAGAAGGCACAGCCTACCCTGGAGACCCCTATGTCTCCCAGATCATCCCCCTCAGCTCAGGGGCACTGACAACAGGGACTGAGCACATGCATGAGCCTGCAGTTAGGCAGAGATTAGGCAAGACATTCTTATTCATGCAAATGTGATCTATTTATACAGATGCAAATTTGACAAAAAAGTTCTAGATCAACTCAAAAGACTCAAATCTAAATTGGAAGACTTTGCTTAGTTTTACTTTTTGTAAGGATATCAGATACACAAATCTAGCATTTTTGAACTTAACATTTTTCAGTTTTGAATCAATTTTCTCTTTCCTTGTTTGGATTAGCTGCTGCCATTGCTTCTGTATGTACTCATCTACAAATCCCCATTTTAATCAGAAATATGATCCCTAGACAGTCTGTGTCTACAGAGGACACAGCTTCAGGGCTCAGATCACACTTTGTTTTATGTATTATGTCAACAGAACACGGCTGGTTATCACACTGTTTTTCTAGCAGAGGCCAATCATTTATTAGCAACCAAAATTTTATTCAGTGACTTAAAGTATTTACACAGTGAGTTTGTGGATATTGTTTAACGTTCTTTCTTATGCAGATGATATTTCTAAGAGGTTATGGCTTTTTGTTAGCCACCGACTCTTTGGAATTTGCCTTTAAAACAAGGCTTAAGTAAAACTTCTGCTGGTTGATGGATGGGATTTTGCTGCCTAAAACCAGATGTTTTTCAGATTATCTGGTTTTAAGTTTGCAACTAGTCATTGCTCATAATTTGTTTTCCTTAGGACCCTGCTCTGTGACTTGACACAATACTATAGATAGTCCAAACTCTCCAAGGTCAGAGGAGAATTTCCACATGATCTAACATCTGTAAAATGTGTTATTTTACCTTGGCATGTGTGACAGAATTTTACACAGTCTTATCTGCTCTGTTTCTTGCTGGCATGATGTATCAGCTGCATAACCTACAATGCTCTATCAAGGGCCTTGGGAAATTCATGATGGAGTCCTTGATTTGTCATTGATAAGGTCTTTCACAAATGTATTTAAGATAGTGACCTGTTCAGATCCTATTACAACTGGGACTACAAACTGGTTATTAGCTTCACATTTCCTTTTATCTCTACCCAAGCATACCACTATGAACCAAGACACACCTATAAGTCTTAAAGCAGGGAAAACACATGATCAAAGCAATTTCTTCCACAGCCATATACAAATCTAATGAGTGTAAAAATAAAAATTTCAAAGGAAATCAACTCATGATAGAAACCACCAACTTTTAACATTGGTGGAAAATCTAATTGCTTCTTAGCAGCATTTTTTACCCATTTACCTGTTTACTTTCACTGGTTTAAGACCTGAATCCTCTGTTTCGAGGGTGAACTCCTCCAGCTGTACTATAACACATTCCTCTCATCCTATTCCCACTCAACACAGCACCTGGACTCCCAAGAGCTCCTCATGAGCAATTTCCTACAGTCTGTGTTTCACAGGAGTTGGTCGTATTTAAGAAGATTGGCATATCCTCACGTCAAATAATCTATACTCTTGTTGCAGGAAAATTAAACAGTTTCATTTCACTTATTAAATTATAATAGTGCTACAGTAGCAGCAGTATATCTCATTTATTGTGATCTTTTTCTCTTCTGATTGGTGATTTGTTTTCATCTTTCCTTTGTAAAATGACCTAATGTTCTGTGCACTTCTCTGAGTGCAAACCAGGAGTTATCAGCTTCAGCTGATTGATTTGCTTTGTTTGCACTGAACACTTTTCTCCTTTTGTAATTGTGTAAGCGTGTTTATTTCAGAAAGGATAGGATAAGAGAAGTGATGTGATGGTACTACTATGTAAGACAACAAAGAACAGCTTTGGATTTTAATTTTATTTGTTTATTTTGCTGAACCACTACTAAAATGACAAACATATTAAGGACAGCAAATCTAAAGAGCAGTTACTATAATTCAGTCACTGATTTTTAACACTCTGAGTAAATGTTTGTCTCCAGAAAACCTCAGAATGCAGTAACGAAAGTAGGCTACCTCCAGCTAGGATTAATTTTCATACTCTTCAAACTACATATGTTCAAACACATAAGCATCCCCCCACATAAAACACTAGGGCAATTATGGCTTCCCACATGTTTTCAGTCAGAATCTCTTGAAAACCACTAGTGCATTTGCTGGAGACAGCAATATGAGGTGGAGTAGGATTTGGTTTTGAAGACTGATATTTATCCAGCCCTCCCCTGTATTTCCAAGCTGAATTTGGTCCTGGAAGAACACAACTGCAGCTCTGATACAGAAAGATTCTCAATGTGCTGGTGAGCAGCAGCCCTTTGAGCAGCTTCCTAAAGATGCCTGCATGTAGAGGCACAGCAATGGGGCCTTCAGGAGAACATGAGAAAATCAAGGATTGACATCTTAGAATGGCAGCTAAGTAACAGCTGGGAGCATTTTGCTTAGGAAAAAGCCTGTTAGTGGTGAAAAGTCCTGTAGAAATGTCCCTCTAACCTCCAGGGTTATTTGGAGCTGCGATATCTCCCAGCTCCAAATATGAGGGGAGGAGGGAGAGTTTACAAAGAGATATCTTGTGAGAGGGAAAGATAGATCCATAGATCTGTGCTTCTCTGTAAAATGGTTTAGAGCTCATAGCTGTCAAGCAGTGACTATTGCTGTCAGATGCCATATGGACATTCTTAGGGAATGTATCAAATATGAGCAGTGGGGCAACAAAAACCACCAACTATATCTGTTAAATGAATAGAGTTTGAAGAGGTTTTTGAACTGAGAGCTTCAGCATAGACTGGTGATCTCCAGGACTACAATAGCTCAGCTGGTGTAGTCAGGGGTGTCCTTGAAAGTTTTAGGAGCTCAGAATTTACCTGTGCAACAAATGGGATTTGTTTGGGGATTTTTTTTCTTATCTTGAATAGTCACAGTGTAACAGAGGAAGTTCCATCTGAACACGAAGAATTTTACTGTGAGAGTGAGAGAGAAGTGATAGAGGACTGGAACAGCTCAGAGTGGTTGTGAAGTTCTCCTTCTCTGGAGATATTCAAAAGCCATCAATCCTCAGCAACATCCTCTAGGGTATCCTGCCTTAGCAGGGAGGTTGGACCAGATCAGAATAATTATTTAAGACCTTTCCTTGCCTTTATGTGTGTGTGAGTGCATGCTAATTTGTTGTGAAATTTCATATATTCCTTACAGAAATCTGAGCTAATCTAAACTAATCTGAACTCTCATGAGCAGCTTTATTTAATATCTGTGTTGTAGATTAATGAGCAACAGGGATATTAAGGTTCAGATTTAAGCAAAACCTATTTTTAGTATAATTTTTTAGAGTCCACAATTTTAGGTGCACTAAACAGTATTTCTAATCTATTTTGGGTATTCTAAGCAATGGAATTTCAAAATGTAGATGAGCTCCAACATTGCTCATTGGATTTCTTGTTCCAACATTTTAGAACTCCAAAACTGATTCCAAAGTAAAAAGTAAATCTCTACTCACTCCATGAAATGATTTCTTGTTTTCCAGTCTGTGGCTCAGGCAATAGTATTTATAAGACAGAGTTAAAAACAATCAGAAAAGTGAGTACTGTTATAAACGCCAGGACAAATTTATTGCCAAATTCAATAGTTTGGTTTATTAACATCCAAATCACAAAATTTAGAATCAAATTATAACAGTTTCAAACAATAAAAACAAAACAATACGAACCCCACGAACAGCGAAACTTACTTGACAGAAGTTCTCCCGGGAAAAGCAGAGTCAAGGGTGACCCCAGAGACACAGGACCTGGCAGCCAGTGTCTCTAGCTGGGTTCACGAATTTGCCATGTTCGAGGCTTGGTTCTTATACTCTTTATTCTGCCTCTGGCAATATTTCCCCATACTTCCCTTTGTTTCTTGGTTAGTTATTCAAACCCAAATTCGTCTCCGGTCGGATTGAAAAAGAGCTCCCCTCCCAAGTCCATGAGTTAATATTCAGTTTTTATGGATCCTTATAGTTGATGAATGTTCGAGATATGGGTGATATTGCTTGATGGTCTGTGAAAGTGGCTCCCAAGGTGTGAGTTGCTGATCCGGCTCATCTCAACAGGTCCCCTCCCAATACTTGAGAAGGCTGCAAAGTCTTTTGTTCCCTTCTGAATGGAGACGCCTGATTTTCAGGGTGCTCAGTTTCACCATCTGCTGCAGAAACCTCCTGAAGCATAGACTTTTACCTGATATAAATTTATACAGCTTTATAATTTCCAGTTTATCATAAGAACATGAATTAATCATCTCACATTTTTCACAAGTACTAAGAAGTTCTCTCCTTGTAACTGCACATACATTCTTCTAATTTATTGTTTTAACCCTCCTGGCAGTGTTGTAAGGACATATAGGGATAATCTGAACACTATTAGATAGAGAATCCAGATAGCAACTTAACTTTTCATGTATGGCTGGGGCTGGATTTTGTTCTTTGCATCCCAAAGGTTTTCTCATCTCACAAATACCTGCATTCACCATGAGGAGAAGTCACTAGTAACTGCTAAATATTTCTAATTATAAAGTAGCCATTATTTGCGAAATATATCGTAACCTAAATATTCCACATGTAAATGCTTGTGTTATGAATTGTTTTGTAATGAATTTGTTAAACAAAACTGCATTAATTATTCTGCATGTTGCTGTAAAACAAGCAAGAGTAATTGTTCCCATTAGGGTGCTAGAGGAAAGCCTTATTTATCACAGTTGGGTTAGCACACTGATTCTATTTTCAAGAATGAGCTATTGGTTTTTGAAAAAGATCATCAAACTTATAAGGTGCCATATTCAGAGTAAAGACATTTGTAATGAGAGCTTACCAGGGTGAGAAACAAACCCTGGGAAAATATGAATTTGGTAAGTGTTGTATGTGTTTCTTGATCCAGTTTGCATGAGGCTTTATTCAGTCAGTAAACTTTGAAAGATTTTCAGAAAAACTTCTGATGTTTCCCCCATAGGAAACCTGAATGATTTCATTATTTTTAGCAGATGTATAAGGTATATATGTGAGATATGTTCTGTATGTTTCATTACATATCTTTCAATGGAAGCTATTTTTAGGCATAGCTGTTCTATGGAGGTGATATTTTCCTTTCCTTTCCAAGGAAGCAACGAGGTCCCATGAGTTGTCCTATAGCCTCTGGAATGCAAAGAGCAACAAAATGCCAAGTCAGAGCCCAAAAGAAGGAACTTAAACCCATATCTCTTCCTCAAGAACTTTTTCCAGAAACTGCCGTGCTTTTAATTTATCCATGTGTTTACCGATTTCTTGGCCTAGAACCACGTGAAGTTGCCTCATTACATTTCTTATAGGACACAGGTAATACGTCTACAGAATTTGTTCTGCAATCTGTGAATTGCAGTTCTGCTAAAAAACCACATTTCTTATGAGGCTAAGTTCAAAAGAAAGATCATACTTCAAACACAGTGGTGAAATTAGTTACATAACGTAAAAATAGGCACTCATAAAGTCCAATAATAAGAACTCATTCATCACACTTAGTGAACTTTAAAAGATTTGTTTTGTTTGGATACCCACCTGTAGACATCTTTCATCTGGAAACTGAAATTCCCATAGCATGATATACTTCTTGATTATTTTTTATTATTATCTTATATTTTGCTTCTCAGAACAGAAATGCCATGGCCACAGTCTATTTCAGATTACATTTTGATCTTTATTTATTTTCCCTCCCTCTTTTCATAACATTTGAGTGTTTTTCCAAAAGACAGCAGAAAATGCAAAGCCTTACAAAATGAAAAGCAATCAAAGACCATTTCATGAGACTTCAAGTCTTCACTGCCTGCTCAGAACACAGTAAGACGAGGTTTCTTTGCTTTGGAAGAGCATAACATACCCTTATGGCTCTTGCTTACCTTGTTGTTGCTCTGCCTCTCCATGTTGACAATAAATGTTATAAGACAATAAATGCACAACTGGCAGATTTTCCCTGCCAGTTTCATGAATTAATCATATTTTTCTTACTGGATTTTCCTATGGTGCCTCATGTTCTATCTTCTACAGGCAGATTTGTTCTCTACTAGTGAGCTCCTGGAGTGTGGCTTTGCATTCACTGACATTAAGTAGTTCAAAAGTTTTGCCATCCTCTTCAGTTCCATTCTTATCACCAAACTATAACATTAAAATGATTTCAAAGGATCTTCAGAACGGAAAGAGAATACAAGTTTTGTGTAAGTTTAATAAGTTCTACAAAGTAAATTGAGGTACTATTGTAATTCACCATCTTTATAAATATATCTCACCTTCTCTTTTTCTGAAACAATTACTACTGGTTTTCTACTGGACATTTGTGATAACAAAATACTTTCAAAAACCAGGTATTTTATAATGGTCAAGGTCATTTTGCTTTCTGTTTTCTTCAGTTGATCCTTACACATGTTTGGAATGTACATAGAGTGTAAAGGAAGACAGTGCAAAGCTTAGCCAGGTAAAAAATCTTGGGCAGCAAACAAAAAAATTTTGCTGGATTTGTCATATTAGACAGTAGAGTTAAATTAGTTGTTTTCAGGAAGAAAAACACCATTATATGCAAGAGATTGTACCACTAGAAGAGTGGCATGAAAGAAAAGAAACCCAGCATTCCCTTTTACTTTTTTTCTTTAAATCAGTAGAACATCAAATACCAAAGTGAGCTTCGAGGCAAGAAATGCGTTTTGCCCAACTGAATCTTTTTGTGAAGCATTCTGATTTAACACAGGAGTGTTTAAGTAACTACTTTAATAACAGTAAATTTTGACTTCTAAGGAAAAAAAAAACAAACAAAAACCCATCCACCTCTAGAGAATTAAAAGTCCTCTTTGCTGTACCCCATCCCACCATTACAATTCCAGGCCCTGTTCAAATTCAACCTCCTCTAACAAATTTATAAGGCCTCCCGTGGTCTGCACTCTTTGAACACTGATGGGTCTTTGCTGAAACACCTAAATTGTACAGACTTTTGCATTGTCTGCACATTTTATCAAAGAGTAATTCCCATCTCTCATAGAACATCATGGTCCCAAAAATGTGAGTGCATGCGTGTGACACACAGTGGTGTAGGTACTTTTTTTAGATGGCACATACCTCTGTAAGCAAAGGTGTGGTGGGTGTGTATGGGTCTTGGCGTTAATTGCAGAAAGCTTTTTTAAAATGTGTAGCTGTTTATTGACATTTTCTGAGCATCTAATACTGTGGTTTGCTTGTGTTACCACTACTGAATTTTGAATGTATAGTTTAGGGTTGGTAGCAATTTACTGTCATTAATAAATTAAAAGCCTTTTCACTCTTGATTTGGTAAACTATGAGAATTGAGTATTTCTTCTTTCATTGTGACTAATCTCTGTATCTGTAATAAAAACTATTTAGGAGACTATGACAGTACTGGTTTAGGGTTTATTTCATTCATGACAGGGAGAAAAGCCCAAAAGTTGCTCAAATCTGCTCAGATAGCAATGGTCTAAGCATCTAAGAAGTCACCAAGGCATTGCAGGATTACCTAGGATCATTGGAGTTTCTCTGGCAATTCCTTTTTCACTTCAGATTGTTTTGTGTTGACGCATCAGGGGGCTAAGACTGGGGTTCATAAATCAAGTGAAAAGCATAACACTGGGACAGGAGGTAAGTAGGCATTAATATCTGACACCACTGAAGCAAGAATAAACATCATCCATGGGTATTTACACCTCAGCCTGGCTTTGTGGCTAGCACCCTGTTACAGGTTTTGCCACTGATTAGGACCTGCTGTTGTGCTTGGCTTGGTTCCCTATTTGGGGTTTGCTGTTAGAGGTGCTCACAAGGAAGGCAGGGAGAGTCACTTTCAGGTGGGGCAGCTGTCACAGGTTCCAAATTCCCATCTGTTGTCACTCATCTATGAAGTGTTTCTCTGCCGTGTTCCGCTATTGGTATCACTTTAATTTATATTTCTGCACAGATGTAATCATACTAGGCTATTGTGAAGGAAGATCTCCTGCAAACTTGATAGCTTAAGCATTTTTGTGAAATATATTAACACAATCTTTTTCTGCTTTTAGCCACAAATTTTTACCCAACAGACTTGGAAAGGTACCATGTACTGAAACAGTCTCCTTATAACACACATTGTACTTGGTTCCCTTTAACTTGCACAGAAGAGCAATAACTTTCAAAATGTCACAACTTCAAAAGTTTTCCTTCTTTTTCCTTTCTATATCACCATGTCTGCACCTCATTACCAAAATTTCTCAAAACTTGCTGCATTACGCAAAGGTTTTTTGTTTGAAAAAAAAAATTATTACAAAAATTCTGAGTGTAAACTACGGCAATATGATGATTGGAGAACTGTTTAGTTGGCTTAATGCAGATGTCTACTTGAGGCAGAGCTCAGTGGGCCTAGGTGCCTTAGCAGCTTCCCCCTCTAGATTGGGTAGATCTCCATGACCAGGCAAGGACCTCAGACACCCAGTACACCGGTAGGTGTGCATTTTATACACTTAATGTATAATGTACCTACCTTTGAATCTGGAGCAGAATCCCCAGCCCACAGCCTCAGTAAGTGCTCCTTAGGAGGGACACAGTTTATTCCCACAAATGAGGTTCAGGGACTCGCATCCAGCATCTCCTCTTTAATTGCACTGATAGTGAACATAATGTACATGAACACAGTGCTTGGGGAACTGAAACAAGCAGAGCCTACATTGCAAGAACCTTTTGTTTCCCAGCATCTATTTTGCACAAAGGAGTTGATGTGTCCTCTAGACTTTGATCATTATCTAATTAGGATTTTCGTTTCTTTTATTTTTTCCAAGAGGCCACATGCCCCCTTTTTGGGGTAAATAAAACAGCATTGACAGGATTGCTGTGCTGCTGTTTTCTAAAGCAGTTAAAAGGCAAGTGATCACCAGTCAAACACGGCTCAGCAGAAGATCTGAGAGCCGTGCCTGCCCCTCAGTGACACTGCTACTTCAGAGACTCTGCCAGGAGAGAAAACTGATGCGAATTGGAGCTTGTGTTAATGTGTTTTTCTCCTCGTGAAGCTTATTGTTGTTCAGAAGTGTCCCAGAAAGTTAAAGGGCTGTATTTTGGGCTGCCTAATCTTTTGGGGAATGTAGGTCAGCCTAAAGCAGCAGCAGGATCTGTGATTTTCCACGCTGGCCTGCAGGAAATTTAGAATCACAGCAGATAAACAGAGCCCAAAAAAATTGACAGAGTCAGGAGTGACAGAAAGATGTCAGACATTTATCTGGTTGACAGAAAAATATGTCTGATTGCTGACACACGCTGACTCATATTTTCTTTTCTGAGAATGGCTGAGATATGATGTATGCTTGCCATGAAACTAACTTGTAAGATTTTTATAGCAACTTGTCACTTTTCTTTTAAATTATTGCTCTTCAAACACTCAAAAGCATTTTGAAATGATGAGAGAGGTACTTTGCAAAGACCAAGAAGTGGAGTATCATGTCATATGAATGCTGACTGAATTTTCAGGCTTGCTTGGTGTGATTTTTGATTGCCTCCTGCTATTTCTGATAATCTATAGAAGTGCAACAATAGCTGGAAGTGTGTAGCAACAAAAATCTTCTATTGTGAAGCAATCCCAGAGAGCTGTGGCTGCGTGCTCATGAGTGACATCCACAGAAATGCTGCCTAGTGATACTGATCCTTGCCACTCAAACCTGGCTTTGGTGTGAAAGGAGAGGAAGGGGATAGAGATGGGAGGCAGGTTTATCTATTCAGATTATTAGGAGACATGATGGACATCTATTAAGCAGAAATACTGTAAAGAAAGTCTGCCCTGTAAGAGGATTTTTGCTTACTGATTATTCCAATAAATAGACTGCTATTTATTAGGAGGATGTGTAAACAAAGCTAGCAGTTGATACTCGCAAGGCTCCTGAGAAGGATCACAATACTCAAGCCTTTTACTTTCACTGCTTTATCAGATGACTCCAGAGGCTGAGGAGAAACAGCTTCTGCTCTTCTGACTCATGGTTTAAGAGTCTTATGAATTTTAAAAACGTAGTGGGAACTGTCAGAACTACCTTATCTGCACTGGCAATTTCTAGTTGCTCTCAATGTTGTGTACTCTCACAAATGTATGGAGTCAGAAGTGCTAGTAGGAAAGAGGTTCCCTGTTAGAGATGAACTCCTTTAAAACTTAGCTTTTTCACAGCACCTGGGGTGCTGTGGTTTTGCTGTTTTAATGGTGTTTGAGCAAATAGTGTACTCGCTCTCCTGACTGTTTGGAGGGAAGCCAAGCATGTGTCAGTGATTAATGATATGGACTAAAATTACCAAGGTATATTATTAATTCATATGTTAATGGCAATTGTCTGGATGAAAGAGGCAAAAAGAAGGTTTTCTTTATCTCACATTCTTGTCAGGTTTTCCAAGCATTATTTTGATGGCTCATAATTTTAATAAGAATTCAGTACTACTCAGAACAGTAACCCATTTAACTCATTAAGTTTTGTCCTCATGTGGCTAATAAGTGGTCACTTAAATGCCTCACATATTAAAATGCTACTACCACTTCACAGCATCTTAGTCTGATTATTGTATGTTTTTATCTTCATCCATAGAGCTGAATTTTAATGACTATATGAGATATTCCTTTCTGATAACTACAAGCAATAGGTCAGTTCATGGTGAGTTCTATTTGGGTAAGCTTTTCCTCTTGATTTGTGTTTATTAATTAGAAAAATAAATATATATTATTGTTGATTTTATGATCATTTTGACAGTGAATTGAAAGGCACAAGCTTCCATTGGTCCTTGTATTTTCTTTCTAAATAACTATGTGCCACTGTTGAAAGGACGCTCATACATTCTGGTAATAGGAAGGATGGATCTGACTATTGAAATACATTAAGGCTCTTCTTGCTTTTTTGGTTTTTTTTGCCTAAATAGCTCTTGCAAATTTTTGTCTCATATATATATATAATCACACACGTGTATATATATATATATATATATATACACCCTGCCATATCAAAATATATCTCATTTTGTATCCCATTTTCTGTGAGAGAGTTTAGTCTATACAAAATTGTTGACCTAATTTTCATTTTACTTTAAATTACTTTTAACAGCCGTTCCTGTATTTATTCAGTGTAAATGTATCCAAACATCCTTAGACTCTGCAGACAACATTGTTGAACTAATCCCAATGTTTCAATTAGTTAGCTTCAGAGAATCTTGCAAATTCAAAACACTGTAGATCATGATAAAGTTGGAGAAGCTTCCTTGCAGAGCAAGGTAGAGACAGTAAAAGTTTGAACACAGAGGGAAGTTTGTCTTTTCAATTTGCATCACACTTAATTATTCTTTAAGAAAAATAATACTATTTACAATTCTGTGAATGAAGTTAGTTTTTTAATGTATAACTGTGTTAGGCTACCAGAGTCAGGCTGAAACAGCATGATAAAAATAGTAGCATTGTGTTTTGGTGAATTAAGATAACTTTTGAGTGAAGGCTGGATTGAGTCTCATGACTAATTTCAGGCATCTGAAGGCACCCGAGTGAGACTCCATAGCAAGACTTCCTCTTCTCTTCCCTTTGGCTATCCCCAGGGGAGCATCCTGGCTATGTCAGCCTCTCTGTAAAGTCACCTGTTAGATGGACACCTCTAGATGGCAATTTAGCACATTGAAGATAAATAAAGATAGATGTTTAACATACATGAAAAATAATTGTCCTTTGGAGGCATTTCTCTCATTTCACTATTAAAGACGAATCCTGGATGATTTTAACTGTTGAACCTTTTCCCAGAAAATTGCTCCACTTGACTTCTTGCAGTGGAATGGCTTGTTTAGCTCCATCCAGAAAAAAAACACCAATGTAGCTATAAAATACAGCAAGGTAAAGAAAAAGATTCATTTTTTCACTAATTTAAATTTAGGCACTAAATAACAGAACAAAATTCTGTTCCATAACAGAATATTTTAAGCTCACTATTTCCAAATCTTGCACCTGATGCTCCTGTAATACAACTTTACTGTGTCTTAAGATGGGAATATTAGACTACGCAACCTCTGAGCTCATTAGGAATTTTAAGGGTCTTGCTGCATCCTTTAGGTTGGTATTAACATTTTTTTACATGTTACTTGACTGGCAGTTTTCATGTTTATTATTACCATAGGTATTACCTTCTAGTCCAAGGCAAACCCTTAATAACTTTACAATAATTGCTATTGTTCTTTCATGATTTCCATATATATATATAAACTTGAAATACGTGATTTATTTTAGATTTCTAAATATATTGCTGTTAAAAACAGTATCAGCAAATTAGGGCTTTGTGGTCAAAGCTTCTGTTGTTTTAATTATACAGTTTGAAAAGCATAAATCTCTTCTGACAATAAAATTCATCACCTGTGAAAGACACAGATAATGAATTATTCAGTCTTTCTCACTAAGGTCATGTAGGTGTATTCTCCACTGCAAAAATTATAGATAATCCTACCTTAAAATTCCAACAAGATGAATATTTTTCTTCCTTCCTGTCATAGGAATGGCCAACATTACTTTCTCTTCATTACCAGAGTTAGCTCTTTGTACCCACTTTTAGTAGTATCATATGTTGATGGTATGTTTGGATATCTGAGGAAAAAAAAATCCACTCTGATAAATCATGTATCTTGTCTTGTATTTTCAAAGGGGAAAAGAAAAAGACAAAGGACAAAGAAAAGAAAATAGAATTAATTTAAACTGCTGAACTTGAAGAGACTGTTATAATCCTGCTATATTAAAAGACTAAACTATGCTAATCCCACTTCTAAAGTTATAGATCTAATTCAGTCTCCCAGAGCAAAGCAAGCTGACACATTCAAGTACTGGGTGGACACACTGATGGGATGCTCAGGAACACTAACTTTTTTATCTGTATTTTGTGCATTAAAATCTCTTGTTTCAGACACACATTTACTTACAGCTGTCTGCTACTCTGTCCAAAGGCAGATAATTTTATAGTGGTCTCAGTCTATTTTGTGTAGGAGGGATGCATTTCTTTATTAAATATAATCCTGACTGACTACCAGCAAAGGTTGAGGGATTAGTTTTAATATAAAAACCCTATATAGTTTGAAGCCTGCAAATATTTCCTCAGGTGTTGGACCAGATGTTATGCTAATTTTTTTCAGTTCAGACACTCTGCATGATCAACTGTAGAGCAGTCAGTCTTACAAGAAGGCCTTAATCTTTGAGCTTAATTTTTAACTCTTATCTAACAAGACCTGAAGTGTATACTCCTGATGCTGTCTGATTTATCACATTGATGTGAAGTTATGGCACCGGGCCTAAAGGAGTGCTGCCTTCCTCTGAAATGCCAGCTGGAGCCCAAGCAGGCTTTCCCAAAACGCCTAAAATTGCACTGGACATCTATGTGTACCATCCCGGATTTGTCGCTGTCATAGCTGGCTATCTCTTCTGTTTGAAGTGTTGCTCCCATAAAGCTGGTATGAATTTTGTGATGGGGCAAAAGGAGGAAAAGGGGTTATGATTTGAGAAGGTGCAAGGTTTCATGACTTGGTTTAGGTGTTTCAGCACATGCTTCCAAGTTGGAGTTTTTTCCAAGTTGTGGTGGTTTGTTTTTTTTGTTTTTGTTTTTGTTTTGTTTTGTTTTGTTTGTTTGGGTTTTTTGTTTTAGTTTGTTTGTGTGGTTTTTTTTTGTTTTTTTTTGTTTTTTTTTTTTTTTTTTTTTTTGTTAGAAGGAAAGAACAATGGAGAAATAGTGAAAAAAAATCAACTGAATTGAAGAATTAAAAATTTATATAATCAATGGCTTTGGAAGGAGTGCACAGTTTTAGGATTGGTTCTAAAAAACCCTAAACCCAAAACAGTCTGTTTACCTACTCACAAGTGTCTTTTCATGTGTATTTATTTTTGCTTGACTAACTGTAAACCTCATTTTTCCTTAATAAGCACTTTCCACAAAAATTTTTCCAGATGATTTGCTATTTCTTTCTATTCATTCCCAGATGTTGGTATAGCAATGATTACTGTTATGGACCTGAGTTTCTAGAACTAGTTAGTTATGAATTATAATTTTGTAGTTTTATTGTCTCTTTTTCCTGGACCAAATTCTCCGCCAGTGTCAGTCACATAGCTTCCCGATTTTACTTTTGCTGTTTGACAGGCTGGACCATTTGAAGAGGTTTCATTTGAGGTTCTAATTTTCTGTATGTGTCATCAACCACACCTGCTATAGAGGGTAGTTATGCATATTCCAAAGTGAATTAAGGTGCTGATACAACAAGAGAGTTATAGTCATATTCAAGTTTTATGAGGCTTTAAATGTGGTCATGTAGGTAATGCTATTCAGCATTAAGTAGGTGTTTTAGTGTTCTGCAGAGCATAAGGTAAATATGTTTGTTTAGAAGCCCATAAACTCTCCTAGTACCCTTTAACTGGGCAGTAAATACAAATAGCATGTAAAGTACAAGTACTAGCATAAACACAGAAGATACTATTAAAGATAAAGGTCTTCTTTAAAGAAGGGATTGAAAGTGTGCTTTGCTATCCTGACAATTCCCTTCTACCAATGAAGTATTTGAGGTCTGAATGAATAGAATAATTTCTAAATCTCAAGGGAATATCTTACTTAATCAGCTTGTGGAAGATCCCAACACAATAGTGAGGCTTGTAATGCATCTTCTGGAAGTGAAATAACCCAAAAAGTGACATAGGGAAGGTCAATGCCGCTTCAGACCTTAACATCATCCTTAAAAGTGAAGCTGACACATCATTATCAATGTCTTCAGCACTTTCACTGGTCTAATAAGCACAGAACATGTAAGTTTTGAAAAAAAACCAGCCTAAAATCCAATAAAGAGAACACAGGGCATGTACTGGAATCTGAATGGAATATGCAAGACCTTGCAGTAACACCAAGGACAAATATCATCTGGATTACAAGTTCTTCATTTTGTCTTTGTTCTGTGTATTCCCAAAATTTTTGTTTAAGGCCCTGAACTCAATTAAAATAAAAAACTTACAAAGGGAAGGAAAAAGAGCTGTTATCTAAAAGTATCTCATAAAAAACAGTAAGCAGTATTTTTGAGGAACTCTTCAGGTGATTTTGCTTAATCATTTGGTCAGTGGAAGAGTTTTGAATTCTGATTACTCCAGCAGTTGATACATGAGGACTAATAATGGTTCAACTGTATTTATAACAAAACATTCTCTTCAAAACAGATAAATCAGAAGTAGTGAAATAAGAATTAATCTGGTTTCCATCTAGTACTTCTGGCTCCTAATTATAAACTTAGAGTGCTAGTCATTCAAGTTTTACTAGTCACATTGGCAAATATTGGTTTGTCTGTAACAGATGCTGTTTATTTTTATCATTTCTCATAAAGTTTATAAGGTGTTTAAATTTTTAAATGAGATACTTCTCGCAGATTTTTTTTTAATCAAATGTTCAGCAATAAGAAATGAGGTTTTTCAAGATGGATCAGTGATATGGAAGGTGTGACACTTTCAATGTTAGTTATCCATGAACTACACCCCAAGCATTTCCTTCAACCAACTTTCCTATGTTTGTTCCCATTTGTGAAAGCACAGATTAACTACTATCATATTTATTAAAATTTAACTTGTTTTTTTTTCCTGGAATAAATTTATTATTCAAGCACACCTTAGTAGATATGACTAAATATTTACATTTGATATTTATATTAATTAGTTTATTATTAAGAAAGTTTCCTAGAGCAGGAAGAGAACTAGACTAGACAAGCTGTGTCTCATCAATATGTTAAATTATAGCTGGCATGTTTCATGTGAAATGGACACAAATAACACATAATTTTAATGATATTATCATCTGTGTTCTAAGATGAAAAATTCAGACCAAAACTCTACCAAGTCTCAAGTTTCAGTCTTGAGACTAGCTTTTAAAACTGAAGATAAAAATCTTAGACAAGCTGGATTCAAGCTGGATAAATACTACATAAAAAGTTGTAAAATGCTCACATTAAAAAAAAAAACAAACAAAAAACAGACAATAAACCAACCAATCAACCAACAAAAAAACCTCCAGCCAAGCCAAAACACCGAATCAACTTTTTTTTTTCTTTTTTAAAATATAAGCAAGTCTGTTTGGCAGAACTTTGCATCTTTTGTCTGGAAACAGGGTATTAGCAAATAAAACAAATATGAAAAAGGGCCTACTTTTCACAATATGAAAGATTTTATCTTTGTTCTATGACAGAACCTATTCCCAGAGAAATTGTTTTCATATCTGCAAAAGGAAGGGTTACTTTATCTGTGCTTTGCTTTTGTCTCACTAGAACGCAGTGTGAAATAAATTGACAGCTCTTTTAACAATTATTTTTATACCAGGTGGTTTAATTTTTTACTTAGCATAAACATGTATTTCTCCATGGAGAGAAAGTATGCCAATAGGGTATATGTTAGAGAGGAAAATAAGTGGAGGATGGAAAAGCCTAAGCTAGTTAAAATTTATAGAAATTTTAGCATCAAAATTGTTCAAGAGCTCATCTTTTGGGATAACCTATCTCCCAGGAAGTGTTCACTGACTCCTGAAATGCAGCTTTCAGTTTTATTTTACCAACAGCATAGAATGAGAAAATTCTCATCCTTGCAATGGTAACTGATGAGATTGAAGTTGTGGAGTCTAATGGAGATTTTGTCTATACCAAAGTACCCCTGTATTCAGGAATTGAACACACGTAAAGTATTTGAGAAATCTACCCACAGGTAAACTTTTCTCTGTAGCTTGATGTGGCCTGGTTTCCAGTGTCTTACCACAGCAGCAATTCTTATTCAATTAAACATTGTTGTATTTGTATTTTTAATGATAATATATTTGATACTTTTATCACTTCAGACAAGAAAAAAAGATTTCTATGGGACACAGGCACTATGTAAATGTCCTGCAGGGTGACCTAAAGAGCCTATAATGAAAGCTTTCTGGATAGCTTCAGCATAAGAGTTATGCTACCATGTTCCGAGTGGAAAAAACCCTCAATTTAATTTTGTTTTCCTAATTATAAAGCCGAAATTGAGCCAGATTTTGGTTTTAGACCCTTGACTGATAGAATTGAATCTCTTTTTATTTTGAATGATATATTTTTTTCTAACTGTCGAGAGATATCCTGACTTTCTTTTTGACAGCTGACATTTTGGTTAAAGTTACGAACTTTTTCACTGTTCTTCTGCTAAGTTCATGGAATAGTTTATCAAGTTATTATTGTATTACACAAGTGATGAAAATGTTTTTGATTGTAGTGTAAACACATAAATCATTTTTCCTGACAAAAAGCCAGAATAAACAGGTGAAGAAACTACATAAAATTAAAACTCTTTCTTATGTGTTACATTTACACCTCCTCCCCAAAAATTCAATTTCTAAGATTAAGAAAGTAAGACCAGATCTCACAGCTTTTAAGTCTGAGAGTATCAAAGAAGAGAAATATGAAGTGACTTGGCTATGGGATGGGATGACCTCATCAGACTGAAAGTAAGAACCCAACACTTGAAGTGTAGTGAAGTTTTACTGCTTATCAGATGTCAGCCACCAGCAGGGCAGCACACCCTTAGCTAAATCACAATCCCCTTAACAGACTATTATTTCATTCTCTGGTGAACTTCAAAGTGAATGTTTCACAGATGATTCTGTGAAGGCTGCCATTTGACAGCTTAGGTGGCTTCTTTGTAAGGGAATCTGTTTCAATTTAGTTTTCTTACATTCTAATTATTTCTTATATCTAGCATCCACTCTAGAAATAGAAATTTCTTTGACAGTCATAGCCTAAAATCCCTTTAGTGATCTTATATGAACACACACAAAAGGATAAAATAAAAATAAAGCAGCAAGAAGCTAAAACCATGCACAAAATTCTCTCCTTTGTGTTTCACACATGCTTAACCCACACCTCCAGTTATCGACACTGCCTTAAAAATACAAGTAGCTGAAGAAAAGCAGTGGATAGCCTGCCTCATCACCTAGCCTCTACAGCCAGAGATTGGGAATGGGAGGCTGATAGGTTGACAAAAGATGGCAAAATATCACTAGCAAGGAGGCTCCACAGTAGGGTAACTTTTCTCTTGTGTTACTGAACAGTGCTGCTCAGTTACATGCCTCCCTATGTATAAATTCACACTTCATATACAAGTCATCTACATAATAGATAAACCCCATAATATACTACACACACACACAGATATACATATACATATACATATACATATACATATACATATACATATACATATACATATACATGTACATGTACATGTACATAATGCATATAATATGTATTTACTAATAATTATAGGATTAATATATATTCAAAAATGTTTTTTTGATGCTGCTGTTCAGGTCATGAATTTGCACCTGGAAAAATGACACAAAAAGAACGACCATAAAATATTACATTAGATGAAGGCTGGGAGCCCTTGTCTTGTTTTTAAGATATCACCAACAAGAAAATATCTGCAATCCAGAAGACTCAACATCTAATTACAGCCAGGCACATCACTTATTAAAGACTGCTGTATCTGTTTTTTAATTATTACCTCATGTAACTAGGAAGTGAGAAAGAACACAATGAACTTTGCTGACCTAACATCATGGATTGTGTCATGCTAAATCCAACAGTTCGCAAAAAAATGTTTAGCCTGAATATTGTCCATAACGATATTGAAGAACATTAGGACTGTGTCATGAATGGTCTGACACCTAAAATAATGAGAGGCTTTCTGAGTAAATATTTGCAAAAAATGAATCAGTAAATTGTAGTATCTTTATTTCTGAATAACAATCAAATGGCATAAAAGGATGCCTTGAGAGTTGATTTGCAGTGCTGATCAATTCATGACTAAAATCTGAATGGTTTTGGAATACAATTTCTTGAAAGGATTCTTCTAGTTCAAGCTTATAGTGTCCACAAGTTACACAAAAGGGTAGGGCCAAAAATACATTTTAGCCTTTCTTTGATAATTCCACAGTGTCTTATGGAAGATTTAAGGGTCAATCTCATTCCACTGGAAAAAGAACCAAAACACCCCACCTCTGGTAAGTAGTTTTTTCCTTTCCTTTCCAAATCACACCCCCCCACACACTCCCCCTCCCAATTTTAGTTACCTGATATCAAATCTTTTGATTATGACTGTTGTCCAAGATGTAAAAGGTATATATGAGGCTTGTGAAACTTGGGTAGCAATTTTGTTTTGTCAAGTACATCCTGGGAAATAGGCATTTTTTATGAAATAATCAGGACATAATGGTACAAGCAATAATCTGTGGGAGTCATGCACATAGAATTTCCCATGGGTTTGTTTGTTTATTTTATGAGGAAATAAAAATTGTAAAAAATGCTTACTGTCAAAATGGCTGTCCATGATTGGGTAATGAAACACTTATAAGTATTAGGAGATAAAATCTGTGGAATCAGCTCTTAAAAAGACTTTTTTTCAGAACAAAACATTGTTACAGAGTAAATATTTTGTGAAAGATGATTGCATTATAATCTGTTTGAGGATTGGTGTATATCAATAACATGATTATATTTAAGACAGACTTCATTTCAGCATCACTGATTTTCTCCTCATTTGCCAGGCCATCTGCAAGGGCCTTGTATGTACCTCACACTGCTCAGCAGAGAGGCAGAATCCATTTCATTAGACCAAACAAGACTCTACTGTCTGGTGAGGGTTTGATAAATTGAATGGATTTTAGACTTTTTTATCCTTAATGTATTACTAAAGTTGTTCCAGATTTTTTTGTTTGCTATATTTGCATGCTAGATAATAAGCCTAAAGGTAATGTTGCCTTTTTTGTAAACAAATTGATCTGATTTTTGCCTGGTAGCACTTTGAAAATAATGCTGCCCTTGAATTCGCTACTGTCCTCTCTAAAATTCATGTCAATTAAAATTGTAAAGAATTTTTAATACTTTAAACCATACCATTTCCACTGTAGAATAACACATTGGTAAGTAGAAGGTTTTTTCCCCTGCTTCTGTATTAACACATGTATACACATGAATATATATGAATGCCACATTTGTTATTTTACCATGCATTACCAGCCTAGTCTATAACCCAAGCATTGCTTACTCACATTCCCTTTGTAGGCTCTTACAAAGTCCCTTTCTTATACCAGTACAAGCTTCCCAGACAATTGATGAACAATCAAACTGACAGGGTGGAAGAGAAAATGCCCAGTAGTTTTTTTCACACAGACACTGCTACAAGTTTTTTTAACTGATAATTTCCCTTCAGCCTTGACTTTCTGCAAAATTAATGATTTTATGTCTTAAAATATTAAAATCTCCCACCAGCCTTGTGCATTTGAAATGCCCATGACATAATCTGCCATCCATGTCAGGACAAAGGGTAAACTAAGAATATGACATACTTAAATTATAGTTGTCTTCATATTATTATTCAATTTACACAGATTGCATTTTTAATCTTTTTTTAAATAATAGCTGAAAGGAAAAATTGCATTTACTGCGCTTCTGAAAAGTGAGGCAGATCTGACCTTATGTAGGTGAAGGCATTTTAGGGAAGAGGTTTTCTGATCAGATACAGTTTGTTCTTCTTTATAGAACTTTGCAATAACTTTATCCAGAAAATGTCGTTTTGAGTTTAATTAGTTCTGGCATGGTGATTACATCAACAGACTATGTGGCTCTGGACGAGCTGTGCGAGGCACTGCTTTGTAGTGTAAGCTCCCACAGAGTTCATCAACTGTGCCTTACTATTATTTGGCAAACAGAAGGACAAAACCACTGTTAGTTGATATCCTTTTTAGTCTCATTAATGTGGCAGTAAATTTCATTGTAAAGTGATGGCATTATTGCTACCTCATCAGACAGTTGGCCTAGTTGCAAAGATGGAGCTACAGCACAAGTGCAGCATGGACACACCAGTCTTGGACACTACTGAATCTACTTTGTTGGCCACAAAACAAACCCAAACATGAGATGCAGGCCCAGAAAGAAAATGTCTAAGAAGTGAGAAATAGAAAATGAGCTCCCAAGCATGAAACTGTAGAAAAACCCACACCATTATGTAAGAGTAAAAGTGTATTTGTTTTTCAGCAATAGCATCCAAGAGGTGACAAGCCACACTTTCAAATGGCCTATTCTCATTTTTCTTCTCTATGGTTCATTTATTCCTTCTGTAAGTTGACATACATTGCTAGTATCAAGTATAATTAGAGATGAAAGAGCAGGGTTGAACAATTTTTTGTTTGGTTGTTTTTTTCCTGATAGCAAAACAAAGATTAAACACACTCCCCTTAAAGGAAAATATTAGTGTTTTTTAGTTATATTGTTAGAACTTCTTCCATTCTGGAATCTCAGCACATTTAAGTGTTTCCTAGACTCACAGTGGAAAAAAAGGTCAAAACAAAATCAGGAAATGGGAAAAGAAATAGACAATAGGAAAAATAATAAGAAATCATGGAGCATATAATTTTCTCCTCTTTAGTAAACAGTGTTTAAGGTTTTTTTCTCAAAATCTTTTTTGTGTATTTAGCCTACTTACTCATTCCACTCCACACTAGAGCTCATGGGCACAGCCACAGCAGTAGGCTAAATTCTTCACTGCTACAGTGTATTCCCACACATTTCTGATGTGAGTGATGCAGAAATCTTCACTCTGTTTCTGGTGGAGAAAGGTCCGTGAAAAAATCACAAAAATGAAAATAAAAAGCACACCCCTACCAAACAGTTTTAAATATATGGATAGCAGCCAATACTGTCTTGTTCCAGTGCATATCATCCCATCTAGCTGGTAAAAAATACTTAGAAATCTCATCAATGAAATGAGCTATATTCTAACTCTCAAAGATGTAGTGAAAGGTTTTTCAGAGATCTTAATGAAATGAGGAAAATTATGAACATTTATTGATAGTGTCACAATTAGGGTGCACTAGACTTGATTACCACATTGGAAACAGGTAAAAAAATTGATGTAGGTAACTAAAGCCAGAGTCACAGAGGTTTTGGGAAAAGTGTCAAAGCTGTAATCGCCCCAAGTCCTCCATGTATATCTAATTTTAATAGATTAAGCATTTATTTTCTCCAAAACAGCTAACAGTGTGCTCCATTCTGCCTACATAGATGAGAAGTCATGAACTCAGAGGAATAGATACCTGAAGGTTGGTTGCTGCCTGAGCTCAGTCAGGACTCTTCAAACCACTGCAGTGGTGCCTGATGAGGTCAGGAGAGAGATGCTCTCTCCATGGACCCCATATGTGTGGTATGATGATGGATTCTCTGTGGTTCTTAACACTTAGGCATTTAAATAGCATCATGCAGTTTTTTTCCATTGCGTTTTATGAACTGACTGGTTTATTGCCTAGAGAAAGATGGATTAATGTAGGTATATAAATACATGGTAAAAATAGTACTACTTTATTTAATGCAATTATGACTGTTCACTTTATATATATCTGCCTGACTTGTGTATACATGATGTATGACCAGTACTGCCCTTTTTGACTTGGAGACCAAGTTTCACTCAAAGAAAGGAGTCCCAAAAGGTTTACACACCTTACTGATGAGGTGAGGGGAAAAAAGAATGTATTAAAAAGGAAGTAGGATAACAATAATTTATAACCGTATGTTAATGAGGATCTCAATCCACACAGGGTGAGCTGGAAATATTTGCAATGTTGGTGACACATTTTATAGCAATTTAAAATTGATTTAAAAGAATGAAAATGGCTGATATTTTTTCCTCAAAAAAAAATTTTACAAAATTATTTTAATTCATAGGCCAGTTTTAAGTGAACTAAGTGTGGATTTTGAAGCAAATGATCCCTTCCCTTCCCTTCCCTTCCCTTCCCTTCCCTTCCCTTCCCTTCCCTTCCCTTCCCTTCCCTTCCCTTCCCTTCCCTTCCCTTCCCTTCCCTTCCCTTCCCTTCCCTTCCCTTCCCTTCCCTTCCCTTCCCTTCCCTTCCCTTCCCTTCCCTTCCCTTCCCTTCCCTTCCCTTCCCTTCCCTTCCCTTCCCTTCCCTTCCCTTCCCTTCCCTTCCCGCACCTTCCCGCACCTTCCCGCACCTTCCCGCACCTTCCCGCACCTTCCCGCACCTTCCCGCACCTTCCCGCACCTTCCCGCACCTTCCCTTCCCGCACCTTCCCGCACCTTCCCGCACCTTCCCGCACCTTCCCGCACCTTCCCGCACCTTCCCTTCCCGCACCTTCCCGCACCTTCCCGCACCTTCCCTTCCCTTCTTTCCTAAATAAATTTGCTACTTTTATGACAAAGGAACTTATATAACAATATAACCGTATTGATGTGAACTCTTCCTCATTATGTACCAGATAAAGAATACTTTTATCTTGGGATCTGATTCAATAGAAATATAGAAGAGTTGCCCTTATATGAAGGTAATATTTGAAATCACAGACATTAATTAAATGCTAGTAGCACAGTCAGCACAACTGCATCCATAAATTTGTCATCTGCTAAACTCCCTGAAAGGAGGAAGATAAAACACTTGTTATGAAAATATTTTATGATATTTTAGTCCTGCAATATGAAAATAGTTAAATACACAATAAAAGGATTTTTTCTGCTTGGCTAAAACAATGGCTGTAAAGCTGAAACAGTGCATGAAATGCAATCAGACTGGAAACTCCTGGAGGGTTAGGTCTGTATATACAATACCAGCATGGACAGAAGTACTTACAAAGATGGGGAATTTATTTTATATTTCATACATGATGTAGATAAATAATCTGAGTGCCATTCTGAATTTTATCATGAGCAAAAAATTTCTTACTATTAATTTATTCTTTTCTCCCCTCTGTCAGTGTTTGTGTCATCAATGCCTGTTGCAGAAAGAGGGGGTTTGTAATAGCCTCCTAGATCCTTGCACCCACTCAGTTTCCATGAAAGGATTTGGTTCTAATTTTTTTTCTCATCCTTCAGCTACTATTTTAGGAGTTCATATGACTGTCATCCAACATTCCAGAAATCTGTCAAAGCTCAAAGGTGGGAGAGTTTACTACCAGATAGTTATGAATTGCTATTGCAGTAGAGTTTAAGTTTCAGACTGATTAAAACAAGCCGCTTCTTCTCTTCTCTCTTCTCTTCTCTTCTCTTCTCTTCTCTTCTCTTCTCTTCTCTTCTCTTCTCTTCTCTTCTCTTCTCTTCTCTTCTCTTCTCTTCTCTCTTCTCTTCTCTTCTCTCTTCTCTTCTCTTCTCTTCTCTTCTCTTCTCTTCTCTTCTCTTCTCTTCTCTTCTCTTCTCTTCTCTTCTCTTCTCTTCTCTTCTCTTCTCTTCTCTTCTCTTCTCTTCTCTTCTCTTCTCTTCTCTTCTCTTCTCTTCTCTTCTCTTCTCTTCTCTTCTCTTCTCTTCTCTTCTCTCCATCCCATCTTCATATAGGAAATTGTGCTCCTATGTGATTAGGATCAAATCTGGAAGCTCAATAAAAGGCATGATGTTGCATCCCTGAAATTTAAATGCTATAATTATTTGATTATTTAGATATTTATTAGCATGATCAGTTACTGGATAGTAACAAATCTACTGAATTTAGGCAATCAGATGCCAAATAAGCAAGGCTTTAGGCAGCTAGCATCTTCGCTTGCTATTCATATTTGAATAAAATATGTATTAATTGATTTCTAATAGCAAATCAATTAATAAAAATGCACTTCATGCACTGAAATGTTACCAAAATATGAAGGAATAGAATTACTTACTGCTATAAATAATTAGATGCTTTCTCATTTTGTCTATTAAATGGATAGGAGATTTTAGCAAGATGTTAGCAAGAATTCCTCATGTCTTAAGTCCCATTTATCAGTTGTGATTATTGGAATAACAGCTTTAAGTATATACCGTATCTTAGCTGCTGTTGCAAGATCTTCTGAATATTCATAAAGTAGAAGCTGAAGAGTTTTTTCATGAAAAGAGCAGGAAGTTGGATTTAATGCTGTAATACTTTGAAATATAGCAGTATGCCTCTCTTTGTTCTCTGGCACACTGTTCCAGGTTATTCAGCTAATCACAGTGAATTGTTCTATTACCCTTCCCTAGGCTGCAAAAAGACATGTCAAAATCTGTTTCAAGAACCCCTGGGTGTGGTAACAAGAACCATTTTAGTGTTCTTGGAGGTGACTGCCTTCCTCATGCCATCCCCCACAGAACACAGCCATTAAGGGATCACCCCAGCAGAGGAAGCAGTCACCAGCAATGAGCACTAACCCGCTCCTGCACTGATTTCAGCCCAAGAGGTGGCTGGTAACAAGATCATAAGCTAATGCAAACAGGCCTTGAGAGCCAAGAGCTCTGGGGAATAGCTCCCTGCATCTGTGGTTGCATCAAAAGAAATCAGGTTGCACTGTCTAGGAGTAAGTGCAAGATCAGAAAAATGCCAGACTACAGACAGAGAAATGATGGTGCAATGGAAAAAGTGTAACATGCACAAAGAAATCCACATAATTTAATTAAAAAAATCAAAATTGGTCAATAGCATTTATCTATTTTGAATTGCAGATAATGTCAGTAAACACAAAAAGCGTGAATGGTTAAAATTATGAGTAACTAAACCATTTAGACTTATCTAAGGTATGGCTTTAGTTTATATGGATGTTGGTCATCAACAATAAAAAAAATAAATTGCTAATGCCAGTGAGCAAGGAGAAAATTCCAGCCTAGTAAGGGAAATGCATGAGGTAGGCATAGTAAATAACAGAAACACATCCAGAGTGGGCTGTATTGTTTCCATGCATCCTTATCTATCTTAAAAGTGGTGGTACACCTTAGTGTTGGAATACATGAGAATGAAATGACCAGTGGGAAAGGCTAACAAGAGCATGATGCCTTGTTTTGCTGCTGTGACAATATTTTAACCTTTTCCTCCTGTCCCCAGCAAAAAAGTTTAATTAGTTTTTTTCTTTTAAAACAGAGAAGTTGGTAGACCAGTCATCCAAAAATGTGGGGCCTGACTGGAGAGCAGCTGAGGCCTCATGGTCTGGTCTAGACAGGGATTATTTCTCAACCTTTTGTTTTGCAGAACAAAATTTGATGCTAATTGGGTTATCAGTAGAAAAACATAAGTAAGCCTTGCTGTGTAGTCTGAGGGATGTCAATAAAAGGTTCAGTTTCCTTTACTCACACTGGCATTACATTTTGTGCTAAAGACTTGTCAGATAAGATACTGAATTCAATGGCCCTTTTTGCACTTACAAATTGATTTCAGAAGTCCCAATTACCTGAATAACCAAAAACTGAAAGGAAGAACTTATAACTGCTTTAAAAGTAGATGTTGCAGCAATCTTGTTTTCCTTCTGATTTTTGTTTTATTAACATCAGCAGTTTTTATGCTTGCATTTGACCAAATTTATGGAGATATGGAGTTTTTCCTTTTGGCGTAACAGTAATATAACTGGTAAACTAAGAACACAAAAGAGTAGAGAAGGGAAGAAGACTGTAAAGAATAGATAGAAGGTAGCTGAAAGTGTCTGGAGATTCCCTGTGCTTTTGGAGTATAGGAAATTATGGCAGAGAGTGGCAGAGAGTTTGAAAATAATAACAATTCTACTATTATTAAACAGTCTAGATTTCCTGTTTTCTGAATCAGAAAGAGTGACATGAGTACCACTGCTAAAGAAGGAAGCTGCTAGACCTAATGACAGACATTTCAGGGACTGGAGGACATCTGTGATATGACCTGAGATCATAACAAGAAATCATTTATAAAGTGCATTGCACTTCTCCCATTATCAACAATAAAAACTACAAGAAAAAGATCTGAATTTACAGTAGGCCAGTAAAAGGCCCAGTATAAGCAAGGTCATTACTAAATAAGTTCCACAAATATCTATGCAGGTAAGCATTAATTGTAGAATCCAATTGTATTGAGAAGTGCATAATTGGGCAGTAATAATTTTTAAAATCTCATCATTCATTGGTCAAAATCAATACTTATTTTACTGTTTGAAGCTGATTTCAAGGAAGACGCTGGTTTTTAAGACCATTTTACAGAAAGATTAATAATTAGTGTAAATAAACATATTTTTCACATTTACTTTTGTTTGAATATTTTTAAGAGAAATTTAAAACTTTAACTGTTATTTTACTGGAGATAATGATTTAGAAAAAGACCTGAATTTTTGCTAGTTCTGATTTTCACTTGCCTTTTCAGCTTGTCATTTTACACTGCTCTTCAATAAACCATGAACAGAAGTAACATTCTAATAAAGGACTAATTGTGAATTTAGAGTTCAAAATGAGCAGTTAAAATTCATTTGTTAGGATGCAAAATGGGAAGAAACTTGCAAATAATTTCCAGTAGAAAATACTTAAGGGAGCCTTGT
Organism: Prinia subflava; assembly: GCF_021018805.1. Taxonomy (NCBI): domain Eukaryota; kingdom Metazoa; phylum Chordata; class Aves; order Passeriformes; family Cisticolidae; genus Prinia; species Prinia subflava. Next base: position 47,188,949 of record NC_086248.1, read on the forward strand.
AATCTGCTTTTGAATATTTCATGCAAAAAGAAAAAAAAAAAAAAAAAAAAAAAAAAAAAAAAAAAAAAAAAAAAAAAAATGGCAGCAAAATCCAGTACATAAATTATTCATTTTTGAATTAATCACTCATCTGTATCCTGGTAAAAGCTTAAATAAAATTTCACCATGTTGGACCATGATGTGATGACATCTAGTGTTGCAATATTGAAACAATCTATTTTATCGGAACATGAAAAAAAAAAAAACCCAGCAATTTGGTGTTTGGAATGAAGTCTCCCTTCTGACTCATTTAATGTCTAAGCCTGAGACCAATTTGGTATGTTTTGTAGCTCTTTCTGATGTTACAAAATACAAAAGTGTAATTGCATTCTTCAGAGGGTGAAAAAATAAAAAAAAAAGAGAAAAAAAAATAAAAAGGGGGACCCCTCCTCTCCCCCCCCCATTATTAAATCTGGAAATACTTCCTATCTGCTTGGTTCAGTTTTCAGAAATATTTTATATAGAAGAAACAAAACTGCAACAAACTGTCTGAAATGATAAAAGCAGCACTAGGAGTTAGCAAAAATTATGTGGTACTGTATTAGTCCAGCGCAGGTCACATATGATCAGAGGGATGGAGCACATCTCTCACGAAGATGGGCTGAAGGTTGGGGTTGTTCATCCTTGACAAGGAAAGGCTCCAGGGAGACCCTACAGCACCTTCCAGTACCTAAAGGGGGCTGCAAGAGAGTTGGAAAGGGACTTTCTGCAAGGGCCTGTAATGACAGGACAAAGGGGAATGGCTTTAAACTGAGAGTGGATTTAGATGAGATATTGGGAAGAAATTCTTTGTTGTAAGGGTGGTGAGGAACTGGAAGAGGTTGCCCAAAGAAGTTGTGGATGCTCCATCCCTGGAAGTGTTCAAGGCTAGCTGGATGGAGCATTTGGACAACACTCTCAGGCACATGGTGTGATTCTGGGGGTGTTCTGAGCAGCGTCAGGAACCGGACTCAATGATCAAACTCAGCTGATTCTCTGATTCTGTGGTTTGAGCAATCTAGTCTAGGAGAAGGTGTTTTTCCCGATGGCAGGGAAGTGGCAACTAAATGATCTTTAAGGTCCCTTCCAACCAAAAAATTCCATGATTCTATGGAATCGTAGACTGCCTTGAGCAGCCAATGGCACAGAAGATCTATTTAAATAAAACTGGTTGTAAAAGAGGTGACAAAATTTTTAATCCTTTAAAATGAATTTTTATCCTCTTAACTGGCAATAGCTACTGAAATCAAAAGAAAAATTTCCACTGATTTGGCTGAACTCTAACACATTTCAAATGTACTGATTTGGAAAATGCTGAGAACTCATGATTCCTTGTCAGTAAATAGACTTTTCTGTTCTCAGTAATGCTTCAACAGATCTCTATTCTGACATCTGTGTTGCATAAACTCAATGCACAATTCCAATATTAAAACCTGAAAATACTTTGTGCTTTGGCATAAGGCTGGTCAGTATAATGGAGATTTAAACCGGTCCAGAATGCAAATATAGAAATCCATAGGCTTTTAAAAAATAGATTCTAAAATATATTTTCAGATGTATCAGTGAAACCTAGTTCTACAAAGGCCAAATTCTGCTGTGATTCTGCTGCATTGAAGTTTGATCATGGAAAATTTGGAACCATTCAGCAAATCTGCACAGAAAACAATTTAAGTTTTAAAGATCTATATATTTCTTGTTTTGCCATCAGTGGCACTTCCACAGTGCTAACTAGTGCTAACTGCTAAGTGACCACTTAAGTCTTTTGTTAAATTGAGCTTTAACTAGCAATGAAATTAGTACCTGCTCAGTCAGACAATCAGAAATGCGTAACAATAAATACTGAAACTTAGACAAAACCAATACAATTATAGAAACAGCTTCCTCTGTATTCAGAAAGAGCCCTTAAATATATCTGACAATATAGTGTCTCTTTCTTTCAGTCACTTTTAGATTTTTTTTGCTTTGTAATAGCTCTCTTGAACTCCTGGTCGCTTGTCCATGCTCTAAAAATCGAGATTTAAAAAAGAATAAACGAAAAACCTATTTTGCTTCTGAAAGCCTTGAGTTGTAGAGGGTGGAAAGACACTTTAAACAAAGTTCAACTCGAAGACACAAAAGAAACCACTGTAAATATAAGGCTGAATTTGAAATAAATATACTTTTCCGAAGTTTTTCCAGAGAAAAACAGGTCTCACATGATATGGCTTGACATGACCATGCACTGTTTGTCTTTATTTGCAAGTATGAGAGATCCTTAGTGCAGATACCAAGTGGTGCTATGATTGTGTCTGTCACCTTGAACAGTACAAACCTACTGAGTCAGGCTTATCATCCTTATCATCTCTAAAATCCCTCACAATGGGTTTCAAAACCTAGTCTAACTTTATCACAAAACTTTGGCTTAGACTGGAAGTCCTTCAAATGTGTGGAAACAGAAAAAGACATAGGCATCCCCCTTGTAACTTCGATTTTGTGCTTGATCCTGTCAGATTCACAAAAGGATGTATTTGTCCAGATCCCCAGTGTGTCAGCCAGTACAGTGAGACACCTCGGACTGCCTCTGTAATTCAGAGAGCTGAGCAAGGCTGCTATGTGAATGGAAGAACTTTTCCATGAGTTGCTTGATGCCCATCATACAAAGAGAGGTAAGCCTGAGTCAGCCAAGAGGAATGTTTTGGGTTGCTTCCTCCAACTAAAGCACCAGCTTGAGGTTTTGTCACTCTTTGAAACTGGAGCTGATAGACAGAAAGTCCTTATGTGTTTAGGAGCCTGAAGAAAAGCCACGGTTGTCATTACAGCCTGGTGGTAGACAGTGTGTGACTGGGGTCATTGGTCCTACTTTCCTGGGCAATAATACCACCCAGAAGTGGATGCACAGGGGCATCATGAAGTTGCATTTTCTTTCTATTCCTCCCTCTAAAGAATGGACAGATTTTAGGGCTTAATGGAAAGCAAAAAGCCTTGCATTTGGGTTCTGGAAATGAACACCTTCTCCTGGAATGACAAGTCCTGGATGAAGTTCCTCTTGTCAACGCAGTTTTTGCCAAAGACTTTTTAATTCTAGAAATATAAACATCTCCCAAAGTAGAGACCATGAACCATGACCCTGGTACAATTGAACCACTTTGTTCTTACTACTCTGTGGAGATCGTGCAAAGATCTTTTTTGTATTTTCTATTTTGTTTGTATAGCAAAATAATTGGCAAAAAGGTCTCCAACTAGTTAGAACTTCTTAGTGATAGAAAAAATATGCATTTCTTACATTTGTGACATTTCCCCCAATGCTATCAGGAAAGCACATAAATAAGAGAGTCTTTTATGTCTAAACTGATCAAGTACCTTTGTTTTTAATTTCACCTTTATTTCAGTTTCTCTTCCTAAACTCAGCATTTCCAGCGTGAATCAATGATATGTGCAGACAGACCTTGCTTGAAAAATTGGTCCAGGAATTGTCTCTGAGTTCAAAGTCCACAGCTTCCTTTCTGGAAGTGTTTTTAAAGAAAATGCTACAATTTTCAGCAACAAAAAAGAATAAGTTTTGAGAAATCGTGCAATCTCAAAGACAAGACTTATTATTAGAAAAGCTAAACAAAATACTTAAGATTTTATTTTGCCATGTTATAGCATACATAAGTAATGTACGTCACCTAAGTAATATGTCTTAAAAAAATTTAAATAGAATACCAACGCACTTACTTACATGCACCATGCAAAGTACTAGGCTTATATTTGTATGGCTTCAATAGTTTGAGATGACACCATGATAATTAATGTCATGCAAAATTAAATGAATCATTAACACTTCTAATTTATTGCCTACACTTATTTTTTATTATACCAGTTCACTCACAAAATGACAAAAAATTGTTGTATTATGCACTAATGAAGAAGCACAATAGCTTTTGAAAGGATTTGCTTGTGCTGCACACAGGCGAGAAGATGTGGTAATGCTGAGGATACAACTGCTCAAGATGGCTTTTGGACACACGTTCTGCTTTAAGTTTCCTGTGACACTTGTTCAATAAAGCAAGCTTTTGGTTTTTGGTTTGTTGAGTTTTTGTTTGTGGTTTGGTTTTTATTTGTGCTATTTAATTTTTGTTTCAGGATGCTTTGTCTCTTGAAGATCTACTCTAAGCACCTGAGTCTGGCAATAACTTCACAAGTTCAGTTTGCCCAAAAGTTTAACACTGGTTCTCTAGTACCCGCCACCTGCCAGGAATCATTTGCTATGCAAGGGGTGAAACATTATCTTACTGATTGGGTCAAGCCCAGCTCATTTTCACTCTGATTTTTGTCATGATAACAGTGTATAGAAATGTAAGTTAAACCCCTCGGGGTGTTAACCAGCTTGATAGTCCAGACACTCTGGCAGTTATTTCCTCATTCTCTTATTTCTATATTTTTTTCTGCTTTTAATGGCAAGCAGATCTCTTAACCCTGAAAAATTGGAATGCCAGATGAACAGTCCTCCATGATGAGACTGAAAGTGCTTGAACTTGCTTGAATAGCAAGAGACTTTTTTTCATCTTTAAAGTTTTGCAAATGTGCATACTTTTGGAAATATCTTCTTTAGTGCTTCTATGGCATTAACATGCATGTGATGAAGATGGGAAAAGAACACTATAATTTGCAACATTTATTTTCTATATAATCTTTATTTGCACCAGCAAAACAAATTCTCAAAAAGGGAAAAAAACCTCCAAAAACGGGCCAAAAAAATAATAAAAAAAAAAGACAAAAACCCCACCAAAACCAAAAACCAACCAAACAAAAAAAGCGCAATGAAACAGGGCTACCCCCTGCCCACTGGTGCACTCCAAAGAGGACACTGATTCATTCTCAGAGTCTAACTCGACAAAGATTGAAATCTGAAACTCTTGTCTGAGAGTTTGAAAGTAGATACGAGAAAATGACCTTTTCATGACCTGTTTTGCTATACAGAAGCTTTCATTACAAGCTAGTTCAAATTATGTCAAGGAATTACACAACTGCCACCAAATGGTGGAAGTTGTGGGATTCCTAATAGTGTCCTATCAGGAGAATTTTTGGAAAAAATGTCAGGTTTTTTGCATGGCATGTGTTGACTCTGGCCAGCAACTAAACACCCATCAGGGACTTGTTCAACCCCATAGTGGGATGCAGGAGAGACCTGAAAGAGGATAGGTCAAGACAAAGACACTTGAATACATGGAGGAAAACCCAAGTGATGCAAAGGCAAGCATTCAGCACCTCCCACTAATAGAATGATGCCCAGACAGTCTCCAACTGCTTCATTGGAAGGCCTAGACAGAGAGAATCTGCACCCAGAGTCTGAAATGAAAAATAAGGTTTCAGTGGAGATGCTGGTAGAGCCTTCTGAAAGGAGGACAAGCAGATTTGAGTTTGATAAGAAAGAAGGGTAAGCAAGTAGAGGAATGCACAGAGACATGTGACATCATCATTGCAGAAAATGTCTTTTATTGCAGCATTCAGAATGGATCTGACACAATAATACACATCAGACAGAAGAAGTAAAGATGCAAGATGGTTTGAATTTGAAGGAGTTTCATTCTTTAATTGCATGCTTTATTTTAATTTAGTTTAGACAGGAATGTTCTTAAGCATATTTGTCTGACAGAGACTAATACTTGAGCAAAGCCTGGGCAGAGAGGGTTGGAGTTAGAGGGGACTGATAAGATATGGATCAGAAAAAACAAGCAGTGGAAATATTGTCAAAAGAAGGTGTGGGGAGGGAAATGATCAAACTACTTTAGCTGTCTACTTGAGTGACTCTTGGTCTAGAGAGAAGCAGATCAGTCAAATACACATCTGGGAGTCAGTAAGAAAATAATTGTATTTGGTTCTGTGATGAGGTTACAGAGAGATGAGTCACAAGGGAGGATAAACGGAGAAGCTGGTCAAAGAAGATGCAGCAGAAGTACTGGTTCTGAGATTGGCTAACAGCCATTAATGGCTGTTATAAGAGCAGCTTTATTTTGTGTAAAAGATGAAAGCAGATTTGGGAGGGAAGTAGTGCATGTCTAACAGAGAGACTGTCAGCATTTATAAACAACATGTTGATTGACTTAGAGAGGGAAACAACAAAAGAAGAAAGACAAATAGCTGAAATATCAGCAGATGATGAGATCTGGAAATGTGTATCAAGCATGGAAGTATTTTGCAATAAGCTCTTCATCAGATAAATGACAATTTCTAGTTTTCTCAAACTTAAACATATTTAAGCCTTATAATACTCTGAAAAATTCTTCAGGCTGTATATCCTTCATGACTGGTGCCCTTACACGTTTTCAGATCTAGCCAGCACTTTTTACAATGAACCTGTGTAAAATTAAAATTTTCAGTATGCCCATTAAACATATTCATGTATAGAATTTTTTCATTATCATTTCACTGTCTCATAACTCTAACACCACTCTCCTAATTATGAAAATATTAGCTTCACTGAAATGAATAGTAATTTTTTTTTTTTTTTTTTTTTTTTTTTTTTTTTTTTTTTTTTTTTTTTACAAACAAGGCAAAAAAGTTATTACTAAGTATTCCCCTGTAATCACTCAGTCAACAAATAATATTCCCATTCTTTTAGTACTGTCTTAGCAGGATAATATGGAAGATGGTGACTTGGGGAATTTTGAAATTTGTAATTAGACTCTTGAAATTTCTTTTTGAAATACTTCTATTGTTCCTCATAAAGAAAGTACTTAGACACAGATTTTTTTTTAATATTTAAAACATTATTATTCCTAGCTATAGTTTTAGTTATATAAAGATATCACAAGACTGCAGCTTCTAAGATACATAGTTGTTACTGGCCTGTTATGAGAGAGGTTTAAACAACAGTTCTTCACACCCCTTCCCTGTTTTATCTTTTCACATTTGATAGTGATCAAGTTGCAGGAATGACTTTGCCTGTGGATTTCTTTATTTTGGTGCCAGTACATGTGGCTCTGAACTAGAGCCAAATGGAACAACTCTGCAGTCCTCTGTGCTGGGTGAATCTGGGACAATGGTTGTCAGTGCTTGTGCGATTTCACAGCCCCACTGAAAAAATCTGGAGGAGAGGAATGACAACCAAGCCAGAGAAACCTCAAAACCATTCACAAAAATGAAGTTACCACCCCCAAAAACCGAGTTCCCATTGAGCCAGTCAACCACACTTGCATGCTCTCTCATGAAAAAGAATTAACATCCATCAGCACATCCCTGCTCTGTCTTTTGTGGTCCCTTCTTTAGATATAGGGACATATCAGGGACACATCCTTTCATCTTATGAACACTGGGGTTTGAGGATATGCTACTCCAACCTGATCAAAAGCACAAATGTCTCCGTGGCTGTCACCTTCTGGTACACAAGGAACAAAAAACTGATTTGTTTTTCAACAAATACAGTTATGTTAACCCAGCTGCAGTCCCCATTTCTCCTGGGGCAGACATGGAAGATGTCAATGAAGGTCTGCTTGAGTTAGTATTCTGGAGTTAGCTGGATTGATGCCCTCCTAGAAAACCATCTGCATAAAGAAAATATTTCTATTTTTAATAAATGATCTGAAATTGTTATGAACCTGAAAATGGGGTTAGGTCACAACAACAGTAATTCCAAATCTGAAGGGGAAATGGTTGAAATCTAGAGGACAAGTGAATAAAATCGTAATTCTTCAGAAGTACACACCCCTGTCAACTCCAGACAAAATATTTTTGCAAACAGAGATGTCTTTTCTCCATTACATCTTGGTAAGCATATGGGTACAACCTTTCATTATCATGAAAAATTCTGAATATAGCAAATTATAGTAAGATGAGGCCCTGCCAGTTTATTTGCATTAATTACAAGAGGAAGTTGGTACTGGAAGGAAGAAACAAACCCATTTCTGAGGTCTTATTCAGCTAATAAGTTACAGAAACCTTCTTCTTCTAAAGCAATGAATTTGAGCTGTAATCTATGTTACGCTTTGAAAAAATTGCATGCTAGAATCGTTCAACTAAATTCAAATGCACATTTAATTGTGTGGAAATTTAAAATTATAACAATATGAGAAAAATTAAGAGGTGCTATTAAAACTTCCAATAAAAAATTCTTAACTGGAATATACTGAATTAAAAACCACAATTGATGAGGGTGTTTCCAGGAAGCTTATATAAACCAAATATATCTAACATACTAATCTTCAATAGCTGCTGGTGCTATTGGGGCAGTTATACTCTTAAATGGGATTCTTTGGATTCATTTAGCAGCAATCTAAATGTACTGTGTATCTCCATTTTCATACAGGTTGTATCTGCCCCTTAACCAGCGTCCTATTGTCCTGAAGTTGCAAAATGCAGGAAATATTCCACTTATGCTTCAATTACGGAGTGAATTGGATACTATGCCAGGGACACTTTGACAAAGAGTCTGAAAGTGCTTGTCAAGGTGCAGGTTGAATGACCAAGTGCTTCCTTCCAGCCCTGCCTGGTTGAATGGCTCATGCAGTATCTCCCTGACTTGGGGTCACCCTCAGTGCAACAGCTCTCAGATAACAAAAGGAGCCAACGTGTAGCAGCCAACGAGGATTTGTCAAAAACAGATTTCCTCAAACTAACCTAATTCTATTCTGTGACAGGATAACAGGACACAGCAGCAGAGAAGCAGTACCATCACACATCCTGACTTCAATGGGTGTTCTCTCTCAGGTGTCAGTCTCACAGCCACGCCAGGGAGCTACAGTCTTGGTGAAACTACTGATGGACACAATCCTGCTGGGTAAGTATCCAAAGAGTATCTGGAAATGACTCTCTGCAAGGATGAAGGGATGTAACAGGTGGAGTTCACTAAGGTTTTCCAGGCCTGCTCGATGTATTAAGTGATATAACAAGGGCCAAGTCTATTGAATATAAAGAATATAAAACTGAAATTGCATTGGGAAACTTTAAATATCACCAAACCAGCAACAGCATTCTGTGTATATTCTCACATGCACAGAATAGAGAGCATATCCACATAAAAAATAAGGAAAACTTGATAAATGTCAAGAATGACATCATAATTGTCAGTCACTGTTCAGGACCACTAGACATTATGCTAGGTCCACCTATGGCCTCTTTACAGGCAATGTTATCAGACAACTTTACTAGGCAAGAAAATACAATTGTACCTTACCTCTAAGTCATGTTTTTCCTTTGAAACTTTATAAAGAAAGCAATACATTATTAAAAGCCCAGTCAGTGTGGGGTTTTTTTTGTTGTTTATCTTTGTGTGTGTTTACTTGTTTGTTAGCTTTTTCCCCTGGTGAAAAGCGTTTCCTGAACAAAGTATAGACAAGTCATAGATCTGTGACAATAATATCCTGATTCCCACATGCTGAATACATAAATGGCAGACTGGATTAGTGAAAGGTGTCCCTGCCCATGGCAGGGGTGTTTGAACAAGATCATCTCTAAGGGCTCTTCCAAACCAGTCTACAGTTCTATAAAAGGTTGAATGGCTCCTGTCATTGCAGAGATTTTGTCTTCTGTGTCCTAAGAGTCACAAAAAGTGAGAGCAGAATAAAAACTTACAGCAAGAATCTGAAGCTTAATACCTCAATATTTGGTTTTGTTTTGTATAATGTCTGTGAAAAAAAACATTTACAGAGAATGAAATAATCAGAACTGACTTGGTGGAATAAATATAGGAAAAGCAAACCTATCCTAAGTTTCAGACATCTACTCTAAGCCACAGCCTTTCCAAGTTAAATGAAAAGCAATTATTTAAGTACTTTTTTCCACATATTGGAGTTTACCTATGCTTTTCAACCAGTGTCATGGTCTCTTGTTATTTTAACAACTAGACACTTTGCCTTTCCTTACTGACATCCTACCACAGAGAAACAAAGTGTTTATTTCCTTTTTCCATTTTCTAAGAATCTATGTTTACATACATTTGAGTTCCTACATCCAGAATTTACTTGTTCATTCTAGGTGTGGAGAATTTCAGGATTGGCATATTTTGCTGAAAGGACAGTGGGGAATGCCTGAATTAGTGCTGCTGTGGCCATTTTCCCCTCTGCAGTATTCAGCTTGTTAGGCTGGTTACTAGCACAAAGAGAGTGACAACATACACAAAGCTTGATAGAGTTAGATCAGAGTTCATCTGAAAGCCTGCAAATAAAGCTTTTGGCTCAATATTTAAAAGTGACCTTTAAAAGGGAGTTTCAAACTTGTGTGGTTTAGTTCAGATAATACTATAATAGGCATTATACTTCATTTCTGGAAAAATCAACACTAGTACTTAAACATCCTATTTTAATGCCCACAGAAATAATTTTTGTGCTCCTAAGTTACCACCTGCTGCAGGCAGTAATGGTTTTCCAGTGAAACCTGGCAGGATTTCAGAGCTCCTCTCAGCTGGTGTCACCTTTCAGACCCTGCTGGGTTACAGACTCAGGCAGGGACAGCTCAGGCTGCCCCGCATGGACATGCTCAGACCACCTCTTACATTGATGTGATCTTTAATCAGAAAAGGCTTTGGCAAAAGTAACCACAGCAATTGCCTGTGGTCAAAAGCCAAGCTGAGGCCCTGCTAAGGAATGTTAGGTACTTGAGCAAGTAATTGCAGTGTGCTGGTGAGGGCGTATGTTACCCCCACCTGCCTTAGTTCCACTCAAGGCTCTCATGGATCTACTAGTAGTTCAACTTCTGACTCTTTAAGCAATCTAAATACCAACCTGTGCACAAGTAGCTTTTAATTTTCCTCAGAGAACAGAAGAAAAATAGTGTTTTCTCATGTACTGATCCTGCAGTTCAGAACATGATCTTTGATAGTAAATATGTAACATAAATATGACTTTCATCTCCCTTCAAACAGTATTTCAGGGACCACCTACCACAGAGCCAATGCCCTGGGTAAATGAGATTTCTTCATCATTCCATATTGCAATCTGAGCTCTACTGGGACAGCAGCTGAAAGAGCTTCTTGCTCCCACCCCTCCTCCACATCTATCAAACAGTCATATGGTTCCTGGTAGAAACACAAACGGAAATAAAGTCATATTTTTGATCAGAGCCAAAACATTGTTTTAGAATAACAGCTGTCAAAACCTGGCCAAAAAGTTTGACTCTAACGGTGTATAAAATTCCAGTTTTCAGTGTGTACAATTATTTGTAAAAGGGTCAGTGGTATTGTCTAGGATTATAAGGAAGCACTGCTGAAAGCATTTAAAAGATCAGGGGAAAAGAAGTTCCTTGTCAATCAGCTTTTCAAACATTCAACAATTTTTTCTCCTTTCAGTAATAAACTGCGCTCAGCACAAAAGTCTTCGGTCTACATGTAATTAAGGACAGGACAAAACTAGGAAAGCATGTTGTGCACCAGGCCTGAGAACTGGAAAGAAAAGAGATTTCAAGCTATGAGTTTTACTAAGGTACATTTCAGAACTGTTTTTGTTAAAAGACAATAAGGGCATTGTCTCATCCTCCTCCCCCTCTGCAGGTACTCTAGCCTATTCTTTTCTGCTTTGTTCAAAAACACTACTGATCCACAGCATATTAGAGGAGTCATTGTTAGGTTGTGGACTCTTAATTCTCTTTCCAGACTGATTTTCCCAACTATCACATGTGCCTGGCATTTTTTTTCCTGATGTGATCTATGTAAGCCCTTCCAAAGCTCCTAGCCAAATGGCCAGCCTTCATCAGGGAGAGGCCACAGCTGCCTGGCCCTCACTGCAGAGACGTGCACTGGAGCATGGCTGGCACAGCTGTGCTGAGTTTATTCACTGGCAGACAGAGAAAGGAGCAGAGAAAGGCTGCAAAAGGGGAGGGAAGGGTCTGTCAATGGATAGACAGAACAATCCACAGAAGGCTGGGATTACCTCCATGTTCTGTTGGCTTGATTAGAGTCAGCAGCTTTTTTGTTTATTACTTAAAGACTGAAAGTGGCTGGAAGAAGCCATCTGTCTTGGTTTGGAAAGACAGGTATCTGTCAGGGAAAACTGGAGTTTCCCTTGGAATAGAGAATGTAAAAAACCCACTCCCTCCAAATTATTACAATTTTGCAAGTAGGAGCTTTGGGCAAAAATATGGGAATAGGAGTAACAGTTCTTTACTAGGAACATTAAAAATACAAACACAGTAGTACAAACAACAACAACAAAGTAAACAAACAAAAGTCCTAGAAAACCCTGACAGAGTCAGAGATATGACCTGACACCCTGTTGTCAGGGTATTGGAAGCAGTCCAAATAAGTCTTCCTGGAGTAACAGATGTTGTTCTGTGGAGTAGAGATGACCCTGTAGAAAAAAGGTCTGGTGTTGGCGAGACGGGTCTCATCTTCCTGCAAGAATTCAGTAGAAAAACTGGCTAAATTGGTGTTTGGGTTGGCTGGTTTTATGTCAGTGGAAAGGCTTTGGCTCCTCCCACTGGGTGGAGCATCTCACAAAGGAATGAAGTAACCTGATCAGTCATGTGAGAGGCCTTGAATGGCCCATTCACAGGTGATGTCCCTCAGAGGAGGATGGGTGGAGGAAGAGATAAGAAGGCACTGCCTTATCTGGTGTTATCAGCTGTCCTATTAACAGAGGGCATCTGCCCTCTTCCCCCCCTAGAGTTACAAGAGAGAAAGACAATATCTCCCAACTGGTTTCAACAGATGAAAATAGAATACACATTTTTTCAACCCAAGACACCAGGGAATACATATACCCCAGCTTTGACACAACCAAGGTTTGAACCATTGTTTTCACAGTCTACACCTACAAGGTCTTCAGACTTACAAGCAAGTTTTCTGCTGACCCACTTTTCTTGGGCTGCATATGACACATCATTTAACTTTTTTCACTGTCTGATGAAAAAGGTTTGCCTTAATAGTATGCACTTGGCTGGGGTGGGGTTAATCTTCTTCACATGGCAGTGTTTTGGATTTGTGCTGAGCACAGTACATATAATACAGAGATGTTTCTCTTATTGATGAGCAGGGCTTACACAGAGCCAAGGCCTTTCCTGGTGTTGGTACTGCCGTGTTGGCAGGGAGGCTGGGCATGCATGGGAGGTTAGGAGGAGACACACCTGGGGCAGGTGACCCCAACTGACCGCAGGGATATTCCAGACCATGAGCTATCATGCTCATTATATAAAGTTAGAGAAAGAAAGAGGAAGTGGAGGGATGGGGGATATTTGAGGTCATGGATTGTGCCTTCTCAAGCCCCTGTTCTGTGTGATAGAACCCTCTCTCCTGGAGATAGCTGAACACCTACCTGCCCATGGATGCAGTGAATTTTTTTGCTTTGCTTTCTGCACAGCTTCTACTTTCCCTGTTAAAGTGTCTTTATCTCAACCCACAAGTTTTCCACATTTTATTCTTGTGATTCTCTCACTGATCCTGCTGGTAAGGATGAGAGTGAGTAAATGGCTGTGTGGAGCTTGGTTGCTGGCTGGGGTTAAACCACAGCATGGTATCACAAAGCTATATCTTCACACATGAAAGACCTGTCTTTAGTAAGTTCTTGTGTCTCATATATATCACTGTAGATTTTCTACAAAGTTATACTGGGCAAAACACTGCAAAAGGCTTGTTTTTTGATAGTAGTGTTGAGACATCTTCCTAAATTGCCTCAGTCATTGCCTCATGATATGAAACAATCTGGTTTTGCAGTACAGTATTTTTTCTTAAAATCAGTGTTTTGCAGAGTAATTTTGTTCACAAGTGCAAGTGACAAATTTATACTGGAAACATTTTATACTGCAGACCTGTCTGTGGTCATTTTCCCTCAAATGGGACAAACTGCGAGTTAATGCAGAAAATGTTTGTGCTGCAAACTCTGATTTGAGGACCTGAAAGTGAGGTTGAACTCATGTTTTCTAATGCTTAATCATCCACTTAGAACTGGAAGAAAAAATCCCCAAAAACAAACCACTTCATCTTTCTAACAGTAAACGTGGTTGCCTTAAGTGGACTTTCTCAGCACATAATTGCTCAAAATTTGTAAACAAGCCAGTTGTTGCCATACAAGATGGAAGAGGCTACAGCTCTGTTAAATTCTTTCTGCTGTGATAAAAGATTTTAACAAGGGAGTAAATTTGTTTCTGTCAGCTAATAATCCTAACCAGATATATTTTTAATGCACAGTTTTATTATATGTAAAGGATAGACCTCTTAAATAGGAAGGTGCCACTTTTACAGCCAATTATTAAAGTCAGTGTGATGTCTTTATTTCTTTGGAAGAGAGCGATCGGCTGTGCTGACTGATAATATGGTTTTTATATTTCTCATCTTTTATAGAAGTTTAGAAAGTAAAACTTTCTCAGGCAGCAACATGCAACAAAATGAAATATGATTAGCAGTTTTCACAGAAGACCTAGCTAGACAGAAGAGCATTTTTTTCCCAACAAAATAACAGGATTTAAAAAACCTTCAACTTTTCTACCCCAGTTTTCCACCCCAGTTCTTCATTAAAGATGATCCCTTGTTCTTTCAAGGAAAAAATACTTCAAAAGCAACGAAAATTTTACAGATGTATTAATATCTTGTGAAAAAAAGGTTTTTTAAAAAAATCAGTCTAAAAACCAAAACATGGGTCTGGTAAATAAATAGCCATTAAATAACAAATATATAAGGCTTTTGGTGCATGAATTCTTTTTTAACACATCTAACTTAAATTGAGAATATTAGGTCTTAGTCCCTGTAAAATTAAACTACAACCAACTTTTTTGTTTTTAATTTTTTTGTTTGTTTGTTTGTTTTCTGTCACTTTGATGGACTTCGCTAAAACAATCATGTTTAAAATTGAAGTAATCTTTTTGCCTGAGTGAACTAAGTCCAAGTTAAGTTCACAGAAAAAAAAAAAAAACCAACATTATGATAAAAGTTTGCCAGTAACTTTATTGCCCAAAGGTTGGTAGTACAGTACACAGCCTGTTATTGCAAGTGCCCCTCTGAAGATTTGGGTGTGGTTCCAACATCTGTGGCCAAACTCCTGTGGGGTAGACAGGACAGTTAGGAAATTCAAGAAAACCCTTGGATTTCTCTCTATTGTGGTCAGTGATTAATTGGGTGACACCATCAGTGCCAAAGCCCAGGAACTGGGAAGGTGGTTGTGAGATGAGGAGAGCATTGTGTGCACTTAGTACCTAAATGGAGTGACATGCTCCCTATCTGTCCAACTACATACTATTTTTTAAACTACTTGTAATCTAATTTTATACCTTCTTTGTTATGTCAATTGCATATTTCAAGAAGAGTATAACAAAATGAAAAAAAAAAGAGAGGACACTTTATCAGCAAAAAACATTAAGGCACAAGTTAGAAGTAGACATAAGGTCAGGGGGACAATATCTTCTTCAGATGGGTTTGTTCACAGATAAAATTCAACATGGAACTACACCTCTGAGCTCTGGTCCCATGATATGAAGCATTTTAGTAGCAATGCAGCCCTAAGGACTCTCTGCTCCTCAATTTCATTCCCCACAGTGCTATAGTAAGTATTAAGAATAAGTTGAAGGGGTGAAAAAAGCTCTTTTTGGCTCATAAAATTTCACTGAATTTATGTCTGCGATGCTGAAAAAGAAGCAAAAATGATGATAGGAAATCAGAGAAGACGTAGACAAGAAGAGCAATATATGGACAGACCTCACTCAAACTCTGTCTTTTCTGCTGAGGAGTGAAAACCTCTGAGGTATCTGACAAGAGTATTGGCATTAATACCTGAAATCAGGTAAAAGAGATGTCTTAAAATGTTATCTAAATTGAATTTACCTATATCGCTGTGAATCTAACAGGAACAGTTTAACACCTTTAAAATATTATTACTTAAACATATTTCAAACTCAATACACAGCACAGAAGGGCTTTCTTTCTCAAGATTAGGTGCCTTGATACAAGCAGTTTTAAATCACTGGTGATTCAGCAGATGGAATACCTTGTATAGCTTTCAGAGCTCTTGAATTTATTGTCAACTCTTTGGATTAAAGTCTACAAAGCAGAGTAAACCACTGGGAAATACTGTTAGCATTTTACCTCTGGGGTAACACAATTCAGCTTTTCATCCTCTGTAAAACAAAGGCAAATAAAAATGTGTTTCCTTGTGTTTCCCCCTATGTTTGAAGGGCTTGAAACAATTAGACTGAGGTCTCAGAGACACTATTACTCCTATGATTATTGTCTCAACCCAGTTCTTTGTAAATCTTAAAATATAGTTCAATTAAATATACTTAAACTGACTTCCATACAACAGACGAGGTATGGCTGATATAGAAAAAGGTGCTTGGCTTGTGTTGATGTGTATTCTTTTAGTGAATTTGTTTGTTTATTCCCAAATTCACATATGTATATAAAGGCTATGGACAGATGAACTCATTACTCACAGAAAAAGACCACAGATGTATTACTCCACAAAACACACCAGTAAACATTATAAAAGGTAAGATTCCTAAAGTTGCACTCCTAAATCCAAATGAGTGGTCTGGTTTGCAACAGATGGTTTTGAGTGTTAAATAGTCTTTTATTTTCTAATCATGGGCTGAAGTTGAGTGTGAACAGTTTAGCTTGATTTTTATATATTTTTTATTTTTTTTCCAAGTTGATAACAATTTTTTTCCATTTGCCTCAAAAGCCTCATAAAGAAGTGACTGGTCTTTACAATCATTCTGGTCCAACAATAAAAATATTCTGTCTGGATTAATTTTAAAGGCCTTGAAGAGTATAAGAAGTAGGATCTGAAAATCAAAAGAAAATTAAATACAACCTTCACGCCAGATTCCAGCATCCTGTTGCCACTCACAGTATGCATGAATTGCTTTGTTGGAGATTTTGCTACAAGTTAGGATAGTTTTGGTAGGCCTAATGGAGTTTCCATTTTCCATTTTCTAGAATGTTGTAGTAAACTGCAGATTCTTATTAGAATCATGGAATCAAATAGATTGGAAAATCACCTGTTCTAGGGTGACTTTATGATGCCTGTATACTCAATTGTCTGTTCTGCTTATGCTGGACATTGAGTTCTCTGCTTTTCGAACTAGATCTGAGAGCGACAAGGGGGGAAGGAGAAGAGTAGAATGTCTGAGGTAGCTATATTCAAAAACACAGAGATAAGAGCTTCAGCTTTCTCTCTCATGGACTGTTGTCTGCAGCAGGGACAGCAGGAGAGAGGTCTCCTTTGCTTTTAGTTAGTTTTTTTTTTTCAGCTGAGGCAGACAATTTCCCCAGACTGTAGCTTTTCTTTTTCTTGGAACTGATCAGCCTGCTCTGGACAGAAAACCCAGAAGAACACTGGGACTCTATTCCACCCGTGTCCCACTGGGGCCCAGGACGTGGCATTTTCCAGTGCAGGAGGAACTGATAAGAGACTGAGCAAGCTGGGCTACACCCCATGACAAGGACTTTCTGAATTTACCATTCTCTGCAGAACAGCCAGAGGTGTTATTGTTTAATATTATTCATTTTGCATGTTTGTGAATACTTTGCTTGTAAAATAAACAGTTTTTTCCACTTTTCTTGAAGGAAATCTTTTCCTGAACCAGTTGGGGAAGAGGCTGCTTAAATCTGCTTTCTAGAGGTGACCCCTTCAGAGATTTCCTCCCTGAATTTTCCCTGAACCAGGACAAGCACCTTAATGAACACTGAGTCCAACCACTAACCCAACACTACCAAACCATGTCCCTAAAAACCAGATCTACATCTTTTAAATACCTCCACGGATGATGACTCCACCAGTTCCCTGGGCAACCTGTTCCAATTCTTGACAAACCTTTTGGTGAATTAGTGGACTGTAACACACAGCTGTAGAATTCAGGCTCTGGTTTCACAGAACTTTTTGTACATTATGAATTTTCAACACTAAAAAAAAAAATATTACCTCTATACCAGGGAAACAGGCTTCCTCTGTGCTTTAGGGCAAGTTTCAGATAAGGTACTGATAATTTCCAAGGCAGATGATCACAGGCAGCCATGGAATATACCCACTTACTGACAGATATCAAGTACTAAATAACTCACTTCTCTTGTCTGGATGAGGGTTTCTAGCCCTCATCCAGAAGCAAGATGAGTGTCAGCACCACTGCTTACTGATAAAGGCTGGTCTAGGCTTGAGAGATGTACATTCTCTTCAATTGGTCCAGGTGATCGTGTTCCAAGGAACTCAGATCAGTTCAAGGGGAAATAAAGAAGACTGAACAGTAAGGTTATTTAGAGGTAAAATATAAAGAGTTGTCTGAGTAAAAAAGCAAATCAAAATCCTATCTCCTCTAAGAAAATAGCATAAATAATGAATTTGTTTTCATTATTTGTGAAAAAAAGACCTGTGCATCAGACCAAAGGCATGTTTTGCTTTGTACACAGTGAAATGAAGAGGTCAAAATACAGGGAGTTGGGGAGATGTGGGGAACTCTGCAGTGACTGCAGGCAGAGAACAAGCAGTGCCCTGACAGAGAAGATTATTGTTTGCTTTCTTGTCTGCTAAAAACAAGCTTCTGAAAAAAAGCATGAGGTGTCTGAAAACATGATGGCAACCTGATCTAAGTAGAATATCAAATTCAAGAGACACGGAGAAAAAGTCTCATGAGATAACATACTTCAAGTGTTTGAAAACTTTTCTTTTGGGTTTGGAATTATCATAAGAAGTTCCACAGAAGAGTGTCGCTGTTTGCCACTCTCAAATGACTACACGGACACTTGGAAAGTTGAGAGAAAGAGCAAGGGCGGAAAAAGCCTTCCTTTGTTTATTTCATCCTATTATATACTTTTAGAAAGTTGACCATGGATTGGAGGGTGTAATTCTCACCCCTCATCCACAATGGCCAAAAGGACTGCCATTCAGCCCTTTCCTCTCCTGGAGAAGAATGCAAAAACAATGGCAGTATTTACAAAAAACAATCTCTTGTTTACATGAAGAGAGCATCAGAAGTAAGAACTTCTACTTTAATATGAACGCTGAGAAAACTAAGAAATCTCATGGAGACAGAAGAGTGTAAAGTAAAAAAGGTTTCTGAAATGTATCTTCCCTTGCTTCATACAAAAGACCACCGACTGTGGGTTTCCAGTCTCCTAAGAACTGGGACAAATCTCACTTTAGGGGAAATATCTTTTCTAATTCCAAGAAAGGGAATCATTAAAAACATTGCCTGGCTACTTGGGCCCCTTAAGAGCAGACCAGACAGACTGTTGATTTTACAACTTCAGTTTCAGGTCAGATGTCTGGGTTTGAACAGGATCATTAAAAAGTCACAGTGCACCATTTTAAGGATCTAAGAGGAATGTTGCTCTAGAAGCAACCCCTAAAGGGCCACATGGGGCAAGGCTAGTTCAGGTTGGCTTGGGATCCTGGTAGGTGTCTGTAGTTCAGGTTCATCCCCATTCTGACTGCATACCTCAGCATCTGTTTCACAGAATATGGAGTAGGTTGAGTAGGAAGGGACATTTTAAAAGTCATCTAGTCCAACCTTCCTGCAATGAGTGTGGCTTATACTTTTTATCCAAAGACCACTTAATGAAAAATCCATGGGAACAGGGACAAAGATGCAGACCCAGAAGAGTGCCTTTCACACTAGACAGAGAGAAACAGGCGCCTGCTTACTTTGTTAGCTCGCTCTGTATCTGCATAAATCTTACATTTCTGACTACAGAATGGTCTAGACATTTTGATTTTTTTTTTTGGTAACATCCCCTGTAGATTTCCAGTGTGATCCTAAATGAAGTTGAAAGAGAGAATCAGGACTACTTAAATGTCCTGTGACTTTCTTGTCCATTATCTGGAGTAAAGCTCAGCCAATTTATTGCTACCCAAAGCTAAAGATTTTTTTTTTTCTCTCAACTGTGCTTTATTTCCAGCTCCAGTCATCACATAGAACATACTCAGAACAAATTTAAGTGATGCCCTAGATGTACACAACACTTCCTCTGAGATGTTGTTGAAGTTGAGCTTTTATCTGTCAGTTTTCATCTATTATTTGGTAGTTAGGAGACACACATGCAGGATTTCTTGTATAAATTATTGATTTTGTATTGGCTGAGTCTCATAACTGCATGTTGGAGATGTTAAACAGTCTAGAGTTATCACTGCTGACTTTTCTCAGCAGATGTGCAGTCTCATAACAGGTATATTTGGATTTTGACACACAGCTCCAACTAAATTTGTTTCTCTTTTGTGGAGTTTAACAACAATTATTTAGTTTGTAAAATGATGAGATGCTCCTATAGGGTGTTGAAGTTGGGCACCTTTCTCTCTGAAATTAAACAGCCAAAAAATATAAAATCAGAGAGATTTTTGGTCCTGGAATGAATTGATATTTCATCAAGCCTGTTTACAAGGAAGAAAAGGAAAAGAAAACCCTTGCTTTTCAATGTTCCTTTCTATACCAAACCCTCATTACCTACAAAGCAATATTGCTTAAGCTTCTGGACTCTGAGAGTTTCCAATGTGGTTTCGGCAGATTTGGCATAAAATACTCTGTATCTTACTAATTGGAAAAGGTAGGTGAATACTTTGTAAACCAAAAAGACAGGAAGGCTGATACGATAGGATCCTTCTGTGGTTTCCTGGCACCATATGACAATATTGATAAAAAAAAGGTTTTGCACCGAAGAGGTTCATTGAAATTGGTGCCATGCACAAAACAAACCCACTGCCAAAGACCTTGTGGGGATGCTTGAACCTCCAAACATGGCTGTGTGTCTTGTGGCAGAGAGCTGTTTTTAAACCAGATAAATTCTGAAAGCTCCTTAAGTGAGATGTGGTGTGTCTACTCCAGCACAGACATGCCCTAGAGGAAAATGTGCAGAACTAGAAAGATTGTATAAAATGCAAAAGCAGGAGAAGACTAGACTTCTTGGGTTCAATGCTCTCTAGTCTGACTTAAACATCAGTAGAGTCCATTTAACACTTCAAGGGGCAGCCATGCTGAAGGCTCAACATATTCCTGTCCAGTATGACCATTTCATTCCCTTGATGTTACTAATATAAATGTTTTCATGAGGTCTACTAATGTACTTTTTTTTTTTTTTTTTTTTTTTTTTTTTTTTTTTTTTTTTGTGTGTGTGTGTGTGTGTTTTAGAATGGGACATTTCAGGTACTAGAGCTGTGCGGTGCCATATGAAAACAATGAGAAACTATTGCTATGAAGTAAAAGAGTTTAATTTGAGGAATTAATAACTGGAAATCAGATGATTAAGATAACTGCTCCAGTCACAGCAGTCACCTTTATCAACACTTCTTGCCTTTTACTGAGTTTGTTGTTGTTTTTTTTGTGGGTTTGTTTGTTTTGTTTTTTTTTTTTTTTGGTAAATATGGACATGGCTCCTTGTCATCCCACTGAGGAATGAAAATGAATTTTGAAACCTTTAAAATTTTCAGGAAATTAAAGTCTTGATTGTGGCCTCCTCTTTTCTTCCAGTCTCTGTGGGAAAGCTATACCTATCTTTTTCTATTAATAATACCATCAATACCACAAAAAATCTAGAAAACTCCATTTTGATTCAAGCTGATATTTTTGCATATATATTTTTCTATTTTGCAAATATTTTCTGTCTCTTTCAAGTCATAGCATACCAAGATTGGTTCTGCACATTGATACAACTACACATAACTGAAAGGAGGAATTTCATGATGCTAGGTGGATTTATATGAGTTCTAGTTCCAGTATAGATTAAAAAAGGCTAACACTGCTCCCTAAAGTATATTCTTTTCATTAATGTGCATTTAAAGATAGACCAGTGTCTATCCTGTTTGATATTATTATGGTTACTTTGAAATTTCAGGCCAGACTACAAGGAAAAAAGTGACTACTTGGATTCCAAAGGCCTCCTTAAAAAATGCTCCTTTGGGATGCACAGTTGAACTAGGGGGGAACGCTTCACAAAAAGAAGACCAAAAGTCTCACTTTCACCACAAAGAGATAGCTTCTTCTGACCTGCTCTGTGTACTGAATCACTGGATCTACTGTTGCCAGATTTTGCCCACACGCTCTTGAAATGAACATGTTTTGTCTTGCATCAATATTTTAAGCTAACATTTGCTCTGCTGCAAGAGCCATGCAGTCAGTGTTGCTATCTTATAGGCTAATCTCAGGCTGTTTATCCAATAATACTATAGAATTTAAATTTTTTTGCTGACTGAAATTCATGGAGTGGAATTTTGGAAGCCATAATCTACTGTGCAGTAACGCTCTGGTGTTTTGCTTACTGGGAATACTATGTAGAAACTTTTTATAGCTGGAACCTGTCACTATTGAGAAGGGAAAATTGCTCTTATGCATGAGCAGTGATTTTGAAATAACATAGGTTTTATGAGATCTATTTGATCTTTGTGTGTGTGTGTGTGTACTACAACATTTTATTCAGGCTCAAAGAAATAATTCTGACCTATTTTTTTTTCTCAACCTGTGAAATTTTCTTCAGAACATTGAGCTTGGAATAAAAACTTTACGATAGTTAAGAACGAAGTTTGAAGCTGAAGCAGCCTTATGCCTACCTTGTCAATTCTAATATGTAGGGGAAGAAAAAAAAATCCAGTTTTCTAACAGATTTTGGAGGAAAAAAGGAAAATGATAGCTACTGTGGCAATGAAATGTAATCCAGAGCATTGGTCTATCTTTCCATGAAGAACAAGACTTCCATCTAGCCAATAGGATACTTCTGAGATATTTTGACATATAGTTAGCTACCTAATAGAAAATAATAACAGCAGCAAATTTGTTAATAAACAGTAAAATGCCATCATACTCTCCAGGGGTTGCATTTTAGCTCCCAATTACCAGTGCACGTGCTATGAAAATATCTCTACTCTGTGGCTGTCTCTGAGTACTTTGTCGCCATCATGGACTGGTGTTCTGTTTTCTTGTATGCACTATAAGAAGACATAAAGGCAGCAATTATTCTTGTCAGCTGTAAGACTTGTAAAAGAAACAGTATTAACACCTAGGTAAAGTTCACAGCAAAGCTGGGCTTACACATATAATTCCAGGGTAGGCTGAATATTCAGGGCTCTTCAAAGAAGAAAATAATTTTTTCAATAAAAGGACAAGTGACACAATGGGACTAATATTATATTTTTTACTTTTAACAGTGAATAAGAAAAGAGAAAAGGAGCAAAAAAAAAAAAAAGCATTCTTCTGAACCACCAGAGCTTGTGTACGTGAACATGTCATGATTCAAAAGACCCTTTCTTTTTACTGTGTTTGGCAGAAATGCTGTGGAAACATATGACCTTTTACATACTCATATGCAGAAAGATGAATTCCTGCAAACAAAACAAAGGCATTCTCAATGAAGTTAAAAGGAGAGATTGTCAATTCTGAGAAATCCCAGTCCAATGTTTGCTCATCTGGAAAAAATCTAGACATCAATTTTTTTTTGATTAATGGTATTTTTTTAATATATATTAGATAAATTAATATTTTTCATGTTATCGGAGAAGGCATTTGTTACTTAGAACAAGACTTAGTTCTACTTTACTGCAGAAAGTGAAACAGGCCAAGTGGGACTCTGGGACCACTACACATTTTCCATGAAAGTTCATCTGAATGTTTTAATAAAATCATGTTAGAGATATCTGTTAGCCCTTTTGTTTTTTCTTTCACTTGTGTGGTCAATTGCAGCCCTGGCATAAGTCCAGTTAATTTAAAGGTGTTCCATTAGGATGGACTGCTTTGCTTTTAGCTAATTTGGGGTTTATTAAAGAGGGGCAAGACAAAAATTTGACCACTCAGTGTTAAAGTTTCTAAATTACAGTTGGGTTCAAGTTTTGTTTTAATCATAAATTATTTAGATATACCATTCCTTCTTTCAGATTCAACTTCTTGTCTGGTTTAGTGATTCTTAGAGATTTTTTCTTTTAGAAAGACTGAGTATAGTTTCTTCAATGCCCTTTCATTATATAGAAGGGATGTACCTAGTCTTAAGATATTGACAAAGGTGGGTCCCAAAATTCTGTGCTCATGTCTCCGAATCTCTTATCAGAAGACGAGTCAACAGTTTTATTGAGTCCCTTTATCTCTGAACACATTTAATATGTATAAGCTTTGTTTCATTCTGCTTGAATAGATAGGTCCCTTCTCTCTCACATTCAAACACATTGATCTGTAATTGAGAACCTGTAACTGCTACATCAGCCTTGAAGGAAACCTCTGACACAGTGGCACATCTCATATATTACTGTACTATGGGTTGTGGGCCCTGCTATTGGAGCTGTTAGTTCCAAAAACTGTGTCATTTTTTTTCTTAATTTATGTCAAGTCTTTGAAATTTGTCAGCTTCAGTGACACCAAACAACCTCACAGTTAGTATTTCACATGGGCAGAAACATAGAAAAAGTGTTTATATACATTTGCTGCAGTTTCATTGAGTGCACAACAATACTGCATATGAGGGAGTTAAGTTTGTATGTTCAAAGTTGTAAAGCAAACATCCCAAAACATAGGCATTGCAAGTGATCATATGAAGAGGTTTCTCTCCTAAACTTAGATTTGATGTTCATTTAAACAAATTTCACTATCTTTTCAGAAATATCAAATGAGTTAGCAAGAATCACTAAAATTCAGTGGCAAGGGACTTCCTGTAGGAAAGGTGAATTCATCTCTAGTACAGAGGTGTTTTACTAGTCCCTGCTGGTTTGGTTAGCAGGTTTAGTTAGATGGAATCAAGTCTGAGTGACAGTGTCTGCCAATTCATTCAACTTTTAAACTCCAGGGAATCCTATGTTTTATTTAACTTACCTATTTAAAATATAGGACTACAACAGAAACAAGCAAGACAGTCTGTCTCTTGCATAGCAAGATTTGGTACTACAAAGAGAATGACTGTAAAACACTTACCCAAATAATATCGTGAAATAAATCTCTTCCCTTATGTTCCTTTCAGTCAAATTGTTTAGACCCTGGGATACATGGAATACCTTCACCTATATAAAGTCTCTAAAAAACATCTAACATGATCCAAAGCTGTGATTCATATACAGATTTTCCAGATTTTATTTTAATACCCACTTCTCCCTCTGTCCCATGTTTCTGGGAGAGGAAATCACATGCTCCAATTTTACTTTCACTGCACAAAGGAGTGGAGAAGGGCCAAAGCTGAGGTTTTCATTGACATTCTTGTTTGAACCAATTTGGGTTTTACATCTGAAGGCTGGAATTTTGTGGCTAGTTTAGACATTTGCTCATTTCAGTTGCTGTCCCCCAACTGTTAACTGCTCAATAGCTTGCTGAGGGTCTGGAACCACAGCCGAGATTAAATATCTTTGTCTTGCTGCTGCCACACACGTGCTCTCATCCACACATGTGAGCATGTCTTGAGAACGAAATGGATTATTTGCAGTGTGCCAAAAAGAATCGGTGCTTGGCAAGTTTCAGCATCCTTTTTTTTTTTTTCATACCTGATTCTGGCATGCTTAAAACCCTGGAAAGTTTCAATTCACATTCCACATAGGAGTCCTGGATGGCTGAGCAGCCGAGCCATACAACAGGATATCCAGCTATTGAGTGCTGCTGTCACAGGTGGCCAGCAGTGCAGCTGCAAAGAGCTTCCTGCCAGGAGGGCAGAGTGGGTCCACAGGAAGAAATGTTCCTTTCCTCTTCCAATCTGTTTTCAACTATAAAGGAAGGCCCAGGCTCACACTCCTACGGTGGATATGCCTACGCAGCATTTTTCAGCCAGAGCAGAATCTCAGCTAACTTTTCTAACATTAACTGCCCGAAGTGGAGCAGACCATTCACAGGGCTGCAAACAGTGGGGAGCCCTACCTTTAACACAGAGGCTCTTGAGAAACATGTCATCTTGATTCTATTACTGCTGTGCATAATCGTATCATCATTTTATAGCTCACTTAGGAGCAGTCAGTGATGTGTAAAAACAGGACAATAAGGGGAGAAATTACCTTCCTCTGGAGATACCAGAGGTAGGCAGTTCATATGTTTCCTCTTTTGTCCCACAATCAGCCATAAAAACACTTAAAGGAGCAAAATTGCTTCAAATCAATTGTGGATTTTTACTGTAAAAAAGGAAAGAGGCAGATGACTTCTGTCTGTGAATTTTACAGGCTAACACTTCAAATCCTGCACACTAAAATCCTGGTTAGGTAAAGACAATGAAAAAGGAAGAGGCTGTTTGTTCATAGCAGTGTTAAGAGAAAACATGCATAAATAAGTTCACTGTGTTCTGAGGAAACCTGAGCTTCTTCCCAAGAAGCTCTTGTGCTGGAAAAACATCAAGAACAGAGACTGTGTAAGGAAAGGCAGGTTTCTGAATACTGTTAGTAAGGTTAAACTTTTACTGAGACTAAAGGAGAACAGACAGTTAAACAAATGTCAAATAAAATGTTGAACATTTTCAGTGAATATATGTAGAGCTCATCTATCTAAAATGAAGAGCAACTGTAAATTTCTTCAGAACTGGAGCTTTGATGCTAATCTGAAAGACCAACGAGATCATAGAAAAAAAAATTGACTGAGATTTGTCAGGAGATTTCCTAGCTCCCATTTTAGGAGCTCATGTGCTGCTGACAGCATATACTCTCATCCCGAAGAGGTCCTGGAGTCTCCTGCACTCATAAGTGCCTACTTTGTGTCAGACTGAACTTCAACTTTTAGGCTATAGATCTGGGGCTCTTAAACTTATACTGCAAAAAATTTTTGCTCTCCAAAAGGTGAATTATCTATACCCTAGAATAGCTCATATTAATCTGCCAAGGTACTTGGAAAAGTGACACACAATCATTATTTCTAAAAAGGCTGTAATTAAGACCAGTTATTCCAAGAGACCATCTGGGAACACGAAAAATATCTTAATGGATTTACTGAGGAAAATCAATTTCTTTCATGATTAAAGGGTTCCCTTCTCAACATTTATCACAATCATCATTGGAATATTCAAATTATGCCTCCTGATGAGGGCAGATTCCTAAAGCACTCAAGGAACTGAAAATGGTACAAACCTGGATGGTGCTACTTTATTATACTGGAAAAGTGTCTGTTAAAAAACTGATTTAAATAAATAAATTGCCAAATATTTCAATTTGATTGCTCTGAAAATTCTATTTTTTAAAGGTAGATGCCAAGAGCCCAAGTGTAAGACAAATTATACTATGCAATTTACTGTGTAAACACTATTGTTAGCAGAGGAATTACCTTTTCATTTGATATTAATGTACCTGAGAGAAAGATACCTTAGAATACTTAGATACCTTCTACCTTAGAAGACCAGCATAAGGTTAAAGTGTCCATTGATACAATGAATAGAAATTCCTACATTCTTCAGTGCTCTCTCTACTGCAGTTTTAGAGAACAATGTTCCTTAACGATGATTATTAACTTGAAACTCCATTAAAATACAGTCTCCCATTTTCTCTGAGAAATAAGTAAAGTTACTAACTTTCCCTTTGATTCAATAGCTACTAAGTACCTTCCAGGTAGTTTAATCTTGTCATATACAAATTAGCACTGCAAGTCTAAAAGTTGTCTGTTCTTTTTCTCATCTTCACATCTTAGATGTCAGACAAGTGGATGAGGAAAACAGGGTAGTATTATGAAATTTCATGTCCTAAAAGCAGTTGGGTTCCGGCTGACCTTTTTTTAACAGTGGATATCTGTGCAAACTTCAAGATACAATGAAACTCAGTTCTACAAATTAATGTTGGAGTTGTGAGACAGAGCCTGCCTGCAAAGATCCAGGCTGGGGACAGGTCTGAGGCTATTCACTGAGTTAGCATTCAGTTCAGCCTAACACTAAAGCATGTGCTTCAATTCCACTGACACCGGATGGGTCCCATTGGGTTTAAAGCACTCTTCAGAGGTGGAGAATCTTCCTCCAAAATGAATCACAAATATCAGGTTAGATATTCATTATCCACTCTGATTTAACTATGAAGTTGTTGAGATTAGTGGGTCCAAAGTACTCTGTTTTTCAGATTTGCAACCTTGCTGTTTCCTTAGTGATGTAAAATGACAATTAACAGCCAGACAGCACCTGAGTGTCTGGCATAGCCAGTTTTGTCCTCACTGTTGTTTCTTTATGACTAAGGACAGATTTTAAAAACAGCTAGGTTTAAAATGAGTCTTCAGTAGACACTGGATCATATTTTCATATTGCAAAAAGAAGGCATCCACTTCACAATGTTCTTTATTCTTTTACTGTGTCATTTTACCTTTTTCTCTCATCTTTTTTTTTCCTTCTAGAAACCAATGGTATTTTAGTAGGAGAACAGATATTTCTTGCTCAATAAGGAAAATAACAAAGAAGTATGATAAAGATGCTTTCTTTTTTGTGAAAAATTGGTAATCGTCATTAGTTTAGTCAAGGGGCACCAAGCACACTAGAGCATGATAAATGCAAATATATGCAGCCTAGTTCACCATTCTATGACCCTTAGTCATCACATAAATTGTCTAGAGAAATAGGTTTCACAAATAGCCAACATATTTCATACTCAAACACTGGATCAACAAACACATGAAACATTGCAAGTCTAGTATCTCAAAGCTTCCCAAATTTTATAAACCAAATGAATCTGCTCCATAAATACTACTAAATGATTCTACTATATCAGAAAAAAATATCATCCTTATAACTTTTTGCAGATTTTGCTCACTTAGTGCAAATCAAGGAAAACAAACTAGTATGGTAATTATTCATATTTTCTAAGACATAACCATGAACTTCTTTTGCAGATTTAATTAAACTTCAGTGTCACTTTAGAAAGAAAGGAGAATATAATGACTCCCTGAAATCATCTTCTCAGCTAACTTTTCTAACATTTCTCAACAACTTTCTAACATTAACTGCCTGAAGTGAAGCAGACCATTCACAGGGCAGAAATTTGATTGAAGATGTTTTCTTTTCTACGTACAAGTTATCAGTTTTACATATAGACTGATTGAGTGAATATTGCCAGTTGACCCCTATGCCTATCAACCATGGAAACTGATACTGATGCAAGCTACTAAAAACACACTAGTGATTACCAACTAAGATGAGATTTTTCATTCTTTGATGAGCCTCAAAATATACATAAATTAATCAATTTTTTTTTCTTGGTACTCCATATTTAACCCTTATAAATTTGGACACACTGCACTTAACTGAATCAGAATTACAAGGTTATCTCTGGTAACACACTCTATGCCAGTGGGATTGGAGTTTTGCCAGCTGGCTTTACTGTAAGAAGTAATTCCTACTCTGAGCGACATGGTGCATTTTACATGTGTTTAGAAAAGGCTGGCTAAAAAGCCTACTTAAACTGGTAGTCTACACAGACTAGACAATGGCTCATGATGTTGGAGGATACTACTTGCCCATGAACTCTGTGATTTATTTTTCTCTCAGTGTGGAAACTGTCATGAAAAGCAACATGCAGGGAAATATGTCCTGCAGAAACAGAGTTTCTCCAAATTGTTTTGTACCCACACTTCTGAATAGTCTTTTACAGTGACTTTATATTGCTGAGTAGTCTTTGGAATGTAAGATGGATATAATTTTCCTGTGATGGAAAGAGGGATATTAGAACTTACTTTAACAGGTTTCAATTATTTTGATTTTTGTGCATTGTTTTTTCCAAAGAACATTTCCTTGAAAAGTGTCCAGATTTGGCTCTTATAGTACATATTTAACTTTCCTTAACTTTCCAGATTGTCTAACATTTTTCAACAAGAGTTTTAAAAACCTGAAGTCAGTATCATTGTGTTACTTTTCATTAGTTTCATTCACCAAATTTTAGCAGGGAAACAGACACCATGTATCACTTCCAGTAACTAAGTGACAATCAAATGAATGATCAACTTAGTGCTGGAACACAATACGACCAGATCCAGTTGAGTTTTTAAATTCCTGAGAAAAGGGTAAGGCAATTCTCCCCCTGAGGGTCTAAGAAAATAAAATGTGTGTGAGGAAATGCTATAATAAACTGGTAATATATTTCCATAGGGGATACATAGGAATTTTCCATACATCCTCCTATGATGGCAGTAAACCAGACTCAAGAGCAGAATGTAAGCTATTTCCACTGTGGGGAAAAAAAAAAAAAAAAAAAAAAAGAAAAAAAAAAAAAGAAAAAACCAAACCAAAACAAAAGGTGCAGTGCAAGGACAGAGTTCTAAGCTCCAGGCTTGATTTTCTGTTGAGAGGTGCCAGGTACCATCAGTTGTGCCCAGAGAGTTGCCTAGGTTGAATGACTGATGTTGGCACAGAAGGAAGTTCAGAGCTCTACCAGTCTGTTGTCTGATTGGCAGGCATTTACTCATCTCACTCTCAGACAATATAATGCAATCTCTGTCTACACTAACTATATATTGGGTCAGTAAGTCACTCCACTTATACAGAAATTTCTCGTGGTCACCAAAAAAGTAAATTCTTTTCTCTTTTCTCTTTTCGCTTTCTTCTCTTTTCGCTTTCTTCTCTTTTCGCTTTCTTCTCTCTTCTCTCTTCTCTCTCCTCTCTCCTCTCTCCTCTCTCCCCTCCCCTCCCCTCCCCTCCTCTCTCCCCTCCTCTCTCCTCTCTCCCCTCCCCTCCCCTCCTCTCTCCTCTCTCCCCCCCTCCCCTCCCCTCCTCTCTCCCCTCCCCTCCCCTCCCCTCCCCTCCTCTCTCCCCTCCCCTCCCCTCCTCTCTCCCCTCCTCTCTCCCCTCCCCTCCTCTCCCCTCCCCTCTCCTCTCCTCTCCTCTCCTCTCCTCTCCTCTCCTCTCCTCTCCTCTCCTCTCCTCTCCTCTCCTCTCCTCTCCTCTCCTCTCCTCTCCTCTCCTCTCCTCTCCTCTCCTCTCCTCTCCTCTCCTCTCCTCTCCTCTCCTCTCCTCTCCTCTCCTCTCCTCTCCTCTCCTCTCCTCTCCTCTCCTCTCCTCTCCTCTCCTCTCCTCTCCTCTCCTCTCCTCTCCTCTCCTCTCCTCTCCTCTCCTCTCCTCTCCTCTCCTCTCCTCTCCTCTCCTCTCCTCTCCTCTCCTCTCCTCTCCTCTTTCTTTCTTGCTCTCCCTCCCCTCCAGCTGTAATTCACTCCATAGTGAATTTACAGAGACACAATCCAAAAGGTGTAATTAACACAATGGTAATGTTTTCCCTTTTCCCCATAGCTTCATGACTGGAGCATCTGGGATGCAGGAAATATCTATTCAGATTCCCTCTTTCCTGGAGGGGATTTGGACACTCAAAACTCATCACAGTCTCCAGAACTCTGAAGAGGTGAGAGAAGGGAATCATCCTTCTTTGTACTTTTGTACACTTGTTACTCTTTCCGTTTTCATTCTTATTTTGCTTGGTGTTTTGAGGCAAGGGTTTCTCTTTACATAATGTATATAATTGCTGCTATGCTGGAAATGCAGTTCTTAGCTGGATTTAACACCAAATAACACTATGGAGTACAGAAGGAAAAATAAAGAAATTTTATTTCCTTCAGCATACATTTCTTAAGATTTCCAAACACTGAGATACAAGACATAGGTAATCACTGCAAAAGTAAGAGGATGCTAGTAACAATGACAGTACAATACTTGGTCAGATGTTTTTCAGTGATTTGCCAGTGAAGTTGCCATATGTTGAACCCCGTTTGTCTTTGCAGTTGGTTACCATTGCTATTCAGCTAATTTAGAAAGCAAAAAACCTCCAAATCCAAGGCTTTTTGCCAGAGACCAGGAGGCCAGAGACCAACTGCTGGATATCAGCCCAGGGATTGACTGTAAGGTTGAAAATGCTGTACAAAATGTAAAGGAGAAATGGTCCATTGGCTTTGAGACCTTAATATTCAAAGGGAAAGAGCAGAGGAATGTTTGATTTGTATGCAAATTGAAACTCTTGAAGATAAAAAGGGCTTTTTTTTTTTTTTTTTTTTACAAAGTGGTAATTATAACTGACATGAATAGGAATTAAAGTAATACCACTTGCTACCATTTGAGATCCTTTGAATTTGCAATTAACATATTGGTAGATGTGATGGTAGTTATAATGTCTATCAGTACATACAGCTGCAAAAATATTTATGAATTAAAAGCTTTTCACTACTGTTGAAGTGAAAGACATTACTTACTGATTAAAAACACATCCTCAGTTGTTACATTCTTGTGGCTTTTGGTTCTTTTATACCCTTTAATTATCTCATGATATTGTCCTATATATTAAATAAAGAATTTATTTTCATGATTACATTATTTTAAAAGGATAAGAAAAATGCCACCTAAAATGCTTAAAAAGGTGCACAGACATAAGACTGTGAGTCAGAAGTTATTAGAATTGTCTTTCCTGAGATTAAAAATTGGATGAAAGTATCAAAGCAACAAATTGTTTCAGAATAATAAAATATATTCTTAACTACCAGCTGCTAGAATTTTACAGAATAACCCTATCCAAGTCAGAAATTTAAAAAAAAATCCCAACCCATCTATCTCCTCCAAAAGCTGGAGGCCAATTTCATTAAATGACGTTAGCTGACCAAATGAATCACCTTTATATATATCACTTTTAAACTATAAACAAATCATTTTCCAGTACCACAGCAGCATTGTTCAGTTTAAAATTTCTTGCAAATGACCACCCCAAAGCTTCCTAAAATAGCTGAATGACTCTGGCTGAGACCCTTGGACTGTGACATGACGTGGATTAAGTCCAGCTAGTGATATGTAACTGTAGTGGCACCTTATCCTTCACACCTGACTTTCAAAGAGGCAAGTAAGTTATTTGAGCTTTTGTTTTTTCACTTTGAGCTTTATGTTAAAATGTCTAAAATTAGATATGTGTATTATTACCTTTAAAAACGCAAATGTCCCTTGGGTGACTTTGATCAATGTGGTTGCTTTCAAGGAGATGTAGAGATTTTCTCTGAAGGTACTTTCACGCTTCCAGTATTTTATTCTTGCTTGTATGAACACTTGTACACAGCAGACTATGATATCATCATGGATGGAAATTTACATGAGACTTAAAGGAAGAATTAGAAAAAGACACATATGATTTTCTGGTAATTTAACTGCCTTTGTAAACGAATTTGGAAAATAACATTAGAGCCCCATTGACAGAGAAATGTTTTAATGTTCTCAAAATCTAACATTTCATCCCATCAACGTATGCTAAATAGACTCTGTAAGAAACTTTGAAGAGGTGGAACATGCCACAAAGAAAAAGTATTTTCTATAAAATATTTTCTATATTTGATATTTGTATTGTGAGAATGTTTTTTAAAGCAATACCTGTTTTATGGTTTTTCATGTTTTATGTCCTTCTAAAAGAAGGTAACTGGAGCCAGAATCCACCAGCATGTTCACTAAGAATGTGAATTAATATTTACAGAAAAAGTAAAGAAATGCCCCAGAGTGTTTCTGTTTCTCCATTGCTGGCCTAAAGGGATTTTGTTGACTTTTACACATACCCTCTGGGGAAGGTATGGAGAGCAATTCTTCTGAAGACAACAAATACAGAATGCTTGACAAGATACCTATTCCTTCATTTGTATTCATATTTGATTATGATAGATTTGAAAAGAAGTATCATGATGATTTCTTACCTCTATTTAATTCTAGTATGAAGAAAGTCTGCATTGTGTTTTTTCTTAAATACTTTTATCAACCATTCTGTTATTTTTAAAAAGAATACACACAAATGTAAGGAAACTACTATATTTATCTAATAAATTCTCTTGACAAAAGAAAGGTGGGAAAAAACCCAACCCACTTTCAATTAGTCTTTATATGCAAATCAACAATGACAGACACTGATTTTTTTATATGACATCACGCAGAAAGATTAATTTTACCTGGAATAAAACCAAAAGCCTCTGGGGTGCTTATCGACAGTCTTCAGTGGAGGAAATGATAATTTCTTTTTATGCAAAACAAGCAAATATCAGTTGTTTTCACAGCTCTGACCTAAGGTCTCTCCTGCTGTATCTTACAATGTTTTTCATCTGTTTTACTAGACCCAAGAGCAGGTGTGAGGCAATTGAAAGCAATGTAAAACTGAATTGTTTCTTTCACTTCCATGAGAATTTCTGCAATGCACATTCTTGGAGAGGAATTAGTTCAAGGTCAGCATTACTGTCGTGTTAAGAGGCTGTTTGCCACAGATGAACACTTGTCAAGGTTGCACAAAGCCTAAACTGCCAAAGGATGTGCACAAACTTTAGAAAGAAAACAAGCAACCAGCAGACCTGAAAAAAAGCCCCCTCATATTATACAGAGCTGATAATTTTGAAGCTAAACTTTTAAATCTTTATTGCTAGGAGTCAGGGAAATGTGGCTGCTAAAATATTAGGGACAATCTTACATGTTTTGAAGATGCAATACAACTCGCGGTGCATTCACAGTGCAATCGGTGCACAGGCTGCAAAAGCATGAAAAGTTTCAGCCTGTGCAGGGAGGAACCCAGCTACACAGCATTCTGCTTTTTGAAGGGATCTGAACAGTGCAAGAACCACAGAGGAGCTCTTGTGAGGGAAAGCAGGAGTGTTAAGCTCTTGACCACAGTGTCCACAGCTGGTTGGACTCTTTTGCTTTGTGTTATGCCCGTTCCACACTCCAGAGGTAACTGCACAAGATGGGCAGGATGCTTACAGCTAGGATTACTCGAGGCCTAGTGAGGTGCCTGGTCTAATCAACATGGATTGGATCTCAGCCCACCATGTCTAAACTGTGAGTCAGAGAGCTGGAATGGTGTTGACCCATGTGGAGATCTACAGGTGAAATGAGCCAGGCTAATGATGCCCCTGCTCAGAAGGGGTGGCAAGAACAAAAAAGAAATAAAAAAGGAAAAAGAAAAAAGAGCAAAACACTGCCCTATGCTTGCAAGTTGCAATGCAGATCAAACACACCTGCTGACCAAAAGAAGTCTTACTCATGTTTCACTACAACATGTAGATGCATGAATTGTACTACAGGTTTATTACCTTCTGGCTGAGTCACAGGCTTCTTCTAAGCTCCATATGATATTGTCATCCTGTCGTTTGGGGTCCAAGGGAACTGCAGGCTAAGTAAATTTTCAGGGCTTTTTTGGTCCTCTAGAAAAATGTATAAGATATTTTCCTCTGATAGAGGGAGTAGAATGGAAGTAATACAGGTGCCCATAGAAGAAGATGACAGCTGTATCCATCACAGAAAAGAAATACTGGAGCACAGAGGGTTGGAAAAGATATTTCCATGTTTGAGGAACAGTAAATGCATGTTTGTTTTGTTTTGATTTTCAGGTTTTTTGATTATTTAACTAATTTATAAAACTGTCAGTGGGTGCTGAGTGCACTAAGTGCTCTGTGCCTTGCTTTGCAACATTTACTTTTTAGCCTGTGGATTTTCATTTAGCTAGGGTTCCATTCAGCTGTATTTCAAATGTAGTCCAGATGACTGTACACTGCAGACTGTTAACTAAAGAGCCAATAAAACACAGTGTTTAGTCAAGTTGGGCCCTTTCCATTAATCAGACTGCATAATCTTCTAGTAACAGAGTAATGCTGATTTTATAGACTACTTACATGAAGCCTAATAATTCCCCATTCAGCTTAAGCTAACATATACTTTAGAATGGATTATGTTCTTATAGTTAGAAAGAGAAAATGGTGGTATTTTCAACATAATTGATACTGACAAGAATTAACAGTTCCTTTCCATTTGCCTTTATTCCAAAGATTATCGTATAAATGAACTGCTTTCACATTATATAGCTGAGTTGGCTCAAACATTCTGACTCAAGAAACCAATTTGTGCTAGTTTTGAATCTGTTTCTCACACACAGAAAGACACTGAAGTTTCTATCTGTGTCTGGCTAAAGCAATTCAATACTGTTCATCTGTCATATTTCTCACAAAATTTTGGCAAGTTCTTTGTTATTATCTGCTCTTCTTGCATCTTTCATTACTTTTCAACAAATGATTTGAGATAAAACAATATTTTGCTCTCCATCTCTCCAGCAATTTCCTATTAGATGATATCAAGATATGTTTACAAACAGAATAAAATAATTTCCTGAGCTACCATCCATATGTGTTGCACTACAGGCATCAAAATAACCAGAAAGTTCAGAAGGATTTAATATATGTAAGTTCTAAATATTTTTAATAATGATAAGAATAATATCTGCAAACTTAAAACCTCTCAATTACAAAATATCTTATGCTTGAATTTACAGACGTATATATATTTTGGCCGAAGATTTCATAAGCAAGTAGAATGTGCCAATTTAATTTTCTCATCATTGTCTTTATAAATACAGTTATATCACAAACATATGTGTCATTTACATGTAATTATAATTTCTTAACTTTCATTGCAGTGGCATTTGAAAGTAATCATGGATCAATGGCCTATTTTTCCAGATGTCATGTGAAGTCAGGATACCTTTTTGTACTTACAGACATATTTCTCATACGTGTCTTCAAGCACACAGTCCTATTCTGACATTGTGTTAGGCAGCTCCCTGGGGTTGCTGGATTACTTCTCAGGGGTCTGTGAAATGCTGCTAGAGAAAACAGGTTTATTACCAATACACTTCCTCTCTACAGGGAGCCATAACTTAATCGGGAAACTAAAGAATGTTGAAATAGGCAAGAGTTCTGCAATGCTGACAGAATGGCATATACTACAAAATTTCTCATTATCTTCCTCAGATTTTAGCCATCTCTTGTGCATCCACAGACTACATTCTTGTGCACATTTCCCTGAGAAATAGATTGAAATCGTTTTCATGCTATACACTGCTAAGATGCTGTACATATAAATATAAATTACTTCTTCCCTATATAAATTAAATCAACGCTGATACCACTGCAGTTTTGTATTTTATTGCTTCTGAGCCTTGGTGATTGAAAAATTTTAGCTAAAATTAGGCTGATAATTTGTGTTCAAGACTCAGTAAAGAAAGGAGACATCCACCTCCTGAAACTGTTTGCTAATAGACAACTGAAAATAAAATTGAAAACATTATATACAAATATCTATCTCTCTATCTCTATCTCTCTCTCTCTCTCTCTCTCTATCTCTATCTCTATCTCTATCTCTATCTCTATCTCTATCTCTATCTCTATCTCTATCTCTATCTCTATCTATCTCTATCTCTATCTCTATCTCTATCTCTATCTCTATCTCTATCATCTCTATCTCTATCTCTATCTCTATCTCTATCTCTATCTCTATCTCTATCTCTATCTCTATCTCTATCTATCTCTATCTCTATCTCTATCTCTGTCATCTATCTATATCAGAAGAAAAATTTGTAACAAGACAAGTATTTCCCTTTAGTTTTTCTTTGCTAGCTGAAATCCCAGCTTTCTTAACCTGCCTTAAAGGTTAACCTTCCTCAAAGCTGGGTACAGTGTTTTAAACATGGCTTTACCAGTTTCAAGTATGATTAGCTACAGGGAAAATAATTTCTAACAATGACTCTTATACTAGAGAAATATTAGCAGTAGTGTAAAAGTTGGGAATCTTATAAAAGGTTTGATGAGAGATTGAAACACAGTTCTTTCAGCATGCACTTGTAATAAAATTCTCCCCCCAATAATCCAGGCAGTTTAGCATTCAAATATTTAATTTCACAAGCAATACCAGAACTACTATAGAAACTGTATGGGACACGTGAAGTTCAGAAGACTGAGGAGTCTTTTCAATGTTCTCCCCACCATATTCCAGGTTATCTCAGGCTTGAACTGCGTGTTGGCTGAATATGCCAGTAGACCATTCTTGACATTTAGGCAGATTAGCTCTGCTCCACACAGGATTAAAAACTTAAGTATATTAGGCCAATCTTGTCTTTGAGATCTGATGCAAGTTTAAAAGATTGAACCTACTGAATAATTTAAGTGTAATTATGGTATATACAGAGCTTCAGACAGTGAACATTATCTATGTTATCTTTGTTCATTTTAGAATTGTGGTCACTTGATGTGCTCTTTCAAAGCTTGTTTTTGTGTCATCCCAATACAAGAGCTTGTATCCTTTACAACTGAGATTTGTTTTGGTTATGACAGATTAGGTTTTGACCCATTTAGAAGCATTTTTACATGCATTAAAAACATTTCTTATGGTTTAACTTTTACCTAGTGATGTCTTTCAGAAGAAAGACTTCATCAATTACCTTAGATTGACTACTGTGTTCAGTACACACTATTTTAGTACAGTGTGTTCAAACCTAATACTCAGCTGTATGCTGTTTTGATGAAAGCTTTGAGGTTCTTTGGCTAAAGAATCTACAGTACTGTGTACAAAATAAATCTGGTCTTTACATATTTCACAATTATGTGAATACATATTTGATCTCAGGAAGGAGAAAAGGAAAACTCCAATATTACACATAAAGTTGAGAAGTTATGCAACTGTTGAAATAGGTGTAAAGAAAACATATCTCCAAGAAAGTCTTAGTGATAACCATAAAATATTAAACCGTGACTTATCACTAATATTCCACTGCCTTTAAACATTGTTTATCACTTCTGCTCAGGCTCTTCTGAGTCTCCATAGGTTAAGGTCTATTTTTCTGTCTTGTTTTATTTGTCTTCAAGTTATTGACATCTAGGCGACTGGTTTGGACTGTATTAGCAGGAAAGAGTAGAGTGATTTTTTTTTTCTTCTGAGAAGAAGAGAAATAAGATAAATAAGAAGAATAGGAAGAAAGGTGTTGTCATCTTCTGCTCAACCCCCCATCCTTTCTCTCCCTTAAGGAAAAAACAATCTACTTCATATTTCTGAAAAAGTCATGCAAGCAATCATTCTTTTCCACACAGTTCTTAAAGCAAAATGTGAAAGTTACAGGACTCTTAGCTTTTTATAGCAACTTTAGATGGTATGCACATCTGAACTTCTAGCAATGGTTTCTTGACTTTTAGACTCCACTATATTTAACTGAGAGTAGAGTTGTTACTGATACTGAACAAGTGCTCTAAATTGCTTTCTTTTAGGTGATATATCACCTATAGATTAATACCTGCTACAGATACAGACATCTTGGTGGGGCTGAATAGAAGTCTGTCATTAGCTGAGTTGGATGACTCTAAATGAATTGCTCATAATAGTGAAAACACAGTAAATCGGGAGTAAGAGGTTTTGTTTGTTTCTGTTTTTTTAAAAATGATTTTTATTTTTCTTTGCTTTGATAATGATGATGATGATGATGATGATGATGATGATTATTATTATTTCTTTGTTTGCCTCTCCTGGAGAGGCAAACTTAGACTTGTTTTCTACTGTTTTTTAATAGAGAAGAAATCCAATTTGTGACCTCTTTGTAAAAGATGTGGTAAGGTCTCTTGACACTTACGAAAAAATCTACTAATGCTGAAAAGTGAAAACACTGTAAAGAGAATCTAGAAGAGAAAAAAATCATTAAAGATCAATAGCCTTTTTCAAAGTCCAATCCAGCGTGAGAAAAGTATTGAATTAGCTTGGAAGAAACTCTATAAAAACCTGGTATGAACTGTAAGTTCTTCTTATTGAACAATAAATTGGTACAATGCTCAGAACTGAGACAAAACAAGCAACTATATCAATCTATTGCATTCATTTGTAAACTGATCTATCATTACTGCTCCTGGCTATCTGTTGATATGAGAAAATGTGACAACAGAATGCAGACAAAATACTTGGACGTGGGTAGCTAAATATGTCAAATTTTATGCTTTAAGACACCATAGGTGTGCTATGGATGTGCTTTGGGCTGTGCATGACTCAAAGGCTGAAATTAAGAGCTTGTCTCAACACTTGTGTTTATTATTAGTAGTATTAATATTAGTATTAACTCTTTTAACAGTGAAATGAAGATTGTAACAAAGTGGGTTTTTTGGGTTTTTTTGGTTTTTTTTCCCAACCTGTAGCTACCTCAATTTTCATATTGTTTTGAATTAGGTCCATTTTGCCCAGGAGAATTAATTACATACCAGGAATAGTTAATATATGTACTGCTTATGTTTTTCTTCCTTACTGGACTTTTGATTTGCTACTGAAAAAAAACGGAATCGTAGGAGCAGCAGGAGCTTCTGCCTGTGGCTCTACAGACAGTTTCTGGTCCTTTTCCATGGCCAAAATATATGAAACCTCAGTTTATCTGTCAAAAGTGCAGAAAAAATTATGGTAGTCCAGCCATGACTGGATGTTTAATTCCACCCTTTCTAAGCTTTAATAAGGAGCTCCCACTTTTCTGTCAGGAGACATATTCAAAGCTCGTGCAATCAAAATAAGAACATCTTCCAAAATCCACATTTCCCTTTGGAAAGGGCCAGGACATTCTTAACTAGCAATCATTACTTAGGCATGATGTTTTTTAAATGATCATGCCTAAAATATACAGGGAACACCCTCACACATGGCGTGTAATCTTCCTCCTGTCAAGGCTACCTAGCCAGAAACTGATTCTTCCCTGCAGCCAACTCAAACAGTCGTCATAGACCTGGTGGTTGTGTTTTCAGCCAAGATTAAATTGACCAAAGTGTTTAAAGAAAGCTGAGCTTGTATACAAAAGCATTTGGACATAGTGTCAGCAAAGTCAGATGCTGACATAAGCAGGCAGCTGGCTACCCAAAGGCTGTCTCTGAAGTTCAGTTCTATCTCATTTAAAATAGCTCCTATTTTGAAATTGAAGCTTTCACAGAACAATATTTATTGGATGTTCATTTAAATTAATTTAGAGCAAGAGGAAAGCTCTTTGGTCTACATGAGAGGAAAAGCTGTGTCCCATATTCTGACTTCCTACCTACCAACTACATTGGAATTTTCTTTGGTTGACCAACATAACCAAAGCTAAAATAACAGTCAGTATCCGAATTTTAGCTTTAAGAACTTTGCTACTGAACAAGAAACTAGAATAACATTTGATCTCTTTCCCTGATAAATTGCTTTGAATTTTATGCATAGCTTATTTTTAACAGTTTTATTTTTGTAGATAAATAATAGCTGAGTTCTACGGCAATTAAATTCTACCCTTCTTGTAAAACAAGTTTAATAATAGCTCTCTGCAAGCAGTGATTCAGGCACTATGTGTTTCAGTGGGGTGAGGGGAGGGAAGGCAGACCTGTATGTGTCAAAAAGAAAGGTATGCAATCAGTGGTGTAATATTATCTAGCATGTATCTCATGTAAAGCCAGACCTAAGGTCACGCCTAAAGCCTGTTCATAGCCACTGTGGCTTTGGTGTGCAAGTATACAGGTAAGGCTGTGCAGAGGAGGGTGGCATGGGCTTAGTACAAGAAGTGAGAGAAGGGATGAAGTATTGCCCTAGAGAAGAAAACTACAGGGGGGAACTGGGGTGAACAAGGTCATCTCACAGGGACATTTGATGAGGAAACTAAACAGCTTTACAAGCATCCTGAGACTGTGTGGCT
The DNA here is from genome assembly GCF_021018805.1 of Prinia subflava. Lineage (NCBI taxonomy): Eukaryota > Metazoa > Chordata > Aves > Passeriformes > Cisticolidae > Prinia > Prinia subflava. Next base: position 47,230,156 of record NC_086248.1, read on the forward strand.
GGTGAGCAGGCAGTTTGTCCAGAGCTAAAAATCCCTGAGATCTCAGGGGGGTAGAGTTACGCACATGAAGTTCATACTTACAGGACTCATATTCAGCTGTAGTCCTAAAGCTTTAAATTCAGCTAGAGAAAGACAAATTTCCCCATAGCCTTACCTTCCCTGTTACAGCAAAAATGAGGCAGTAAAGATTTAACACATTCCATAATTAACTCAGAGGCCAGTAGCAGTCTGAGATGAGTGAGCTGAGATGGACACTAAATGATGGGGCTTTATAGTTATTACTAACTGGATTTGTAAGAAATGACTAAACATGATTCAGGACCATGAAAGTGATCTATAGCTTCATAAAGTGGTGCATTGACACAAGGGAACAATAAAAGTCTTTCCACATGAAAGATGACCCCAAATGAATATGATGCTCCACATTTCTTCTACAAGTCCTGCAGCTTCAGTGTATATACTCTGTTTATAACACATGTAAATGAAAAGACATGTTGGTAAAGCTGTAAATAAAGTTATATCTTTTAAAATGCTGCAGTGATGGACTTGTAGGTTTATCATTCTGAACAACCCCTGTACAGTGTCAGGGACTGTAGAGAAGCAAGACCCCTCCACAGAGCAACCTGCAGCTAGTTTTTGGTACTTTTACAGTTTTATTGCTCAAATCAAAGAAATAAAAGATTTTCTTTATATAAGAGGGTGCTAAGAGAACACAGAGTATCTGAAGCAAGTTATCAGAGCACAGAGTCTGTTCTTTATTTAGCAGGACAAAAAAAGAACAATCATATTTATAAGCAATTCTAGATGTACACATATTTAAAATTTCTAGGTGTGAGACAGCATTATATTATTCTGACAATGTAGACATGACAGGGAAGAGTAAGTGTGATAGAGCACAAAAAATACATATATAGAGTATTGCTCTCTTTCAACACATAACAGAGACATTATGTTTTTGAGGGGGAAAAAATTCCCACAATATTTTTTATCACTTTAGTTATTTAAATAAATATAATTTATTTAAAACATTGAATGCTTTATGTTTTGTACACATCTACTCTAACTCTAAGGATTAACATCAGCCACAAAATTTTGTTGGTGTGTGACACTTACAATATTCTAAAATCAGTAATACCTCAAAATAGATTATAGTAGACAGCCATACACTGAAGCCACATAATTTGTCCCCTAAATATAACATTACATTTTAAAAAACCTGTAAAATACTGACCATGCCTCTGGTGTGCTTGAATTCACAAATCAGAAAAGAGGTAACAAGCTGAATCTTATGTTGCTTTGACTCACTTTTTCTCCAGAGACTGCAAATCTAGTACAGCCACTATTTCAGTACTTCTAGACTTTTCCTTCTGCTAGTCTTCTGTACCTGTTTTTTGTAATATGTGATTACCTCTAATATAATACTTGTAATATAGGGTGTAAAATTGGGTATGAATGTCCCACTTTTTAGAATGTAATGCTACATATGTGTGTCTGGAATGATTTCCTCTGTCTTATTTTCTGTGTCCCTGTACATGCTTTCTGGCAGTTTCCCGTTTGATTGCAGAAATACATTTTGCTGACAGTTTTGTGGCTCTGTTTATTGTTTGTGATCCCAGGTCCTTTCCCAACCTTCTGCCAAATATGCCCATCTAATATACACTCTCTGACTGCTTTTAACCCCAATGCTCTTAACCTTGCACTTACATATTTTTAAGAGAAAAACATGGAGATCTCCATTCTTCTGTCGAGCTAAATATACAGTGCACGTTTTCACATGATAGTAATAATCATAATTATATTTGGCAGTCCTCATCTAAGAGCCCTGCAGATCTGATCAAATCAGTGGAACACCACATACAGCAAGGACTTGTTTGGAGGTAAAAAATCAAGGCATTGTAATAGTTTTGATAGAATATATACATCATTTAATGGTGTACACACAGCTGTTCAGTGGGTTAAATGACATTGAGCATACACAGAACAGAGGAATATCTTTAGATCCTGAGGGGAGTAACTGTAGGCTGTGCCTATCCAAAACTGCAGACCAACTCTCTAAAATTCTACATTATTTTCTAATATGTAGAAATGTCCAAATTTGTAATACTGTCCAAAATGTCCTTTGTAATATTTGGAATCAAATATCCTGTTGCTCTCGTTCTCCTTCTTTCTCCTTGCTTATAAGCATCATGATTCTGTTACAGGATCTCCCCAACAAAGCAAAGACGAAAGGGATGCAACCCCAGTGTATCAGGAGTGTGAAGCTGAAGAAACAACTCATTCAAGAAGATGCTTTTGTATTTTTGAAATAAATGTGTTATAAAAAAAAAGATAGCTGATGTGAAAGAAAATGGGAGTAGACAAGCTGTTTCTCTGGGTTCCGGGCAACACCTTTACACAGAATTACGAAGTCCTATTCTTCTGGCCAGAGGTGGCCAACTTTCTTTAGATAAAGTACACATGAATATTTTCCATGCTGTCTTTTCAGCTATCAACAGTGCAAACTTTGGAGCAGTTGAACCAATGGTTACAATTCTAATTCAATCAATGACACTTAGGCTACTGTCCAGCTACAGTACTCCTGAAGATCTCCATATTTCAATGCAAAAGACTGTAACAGACCCCTCTGCATTTGACATAGACTCTGCTTTTTGGGTGTCTCATTACCTCACAGATTTTGTCCAGGACACTGACCATCCTCCTTCAATCCCCTTGATTCACTTCAGCCTCCAAAACTGTTGGCTCAGTTGGCAATGAGCTCTGTTAATTTTAAAATAATATATTTTAATATATGATCTGCACCACACTGCACTGTTTATTGGACATATGACCATTCCTACACCACTTTAAACTAGATTCAAGTCACTTCTGTGAAGGCTAAAGGATACCTGTGAGCTTGAGGGGCATGTGACATCCACAGGGAGTGACATGTGGTGACAGAAAAGTGGTCACAACGCTGACCTCATGCAGTCTCAGCAGAGGTGCTCCCCAGCGAGGAGAAAGAAGCAAGAGAAGCATTGGAGACCAGCTGGATGTCAGGGAGAAGCACAGATCAGGTTCAGAAGTGATAGCAAAGCTAGCAGAGGTGGGGGATACCCTGCCCTGCAAATATGCATGTCCACAGGCTTTTTAAGGAGAATGACTATCTGATGTTTAAAGCACAGGGTGCCTCAGGAGACACTGTATGTCTGAAAAAGTACAAAACCAACAAAACCCCATGCATGTAATGACATCAGAGAAATACTTAATCCCATCTGAATCATACAGCTTTGTAGGCCAATTTTACAACCCAAAATGCACTGGATGGGGGCAGTTTGCTGCGTAATTGCTATTACTTATTGGGGAAATGGATGGAGGTTCAGCTTAGTTTCACCTCTCCAAAGACACTGTTGATTGGAATAAATTAGCACCATTGCTGCTTGTGCCTACAGCTTGTTTTTAAAAATCACTGCCAAGTGGCAGTAGGATGAAAACTTGTAATGTTTCTGTCAACACTGAAGCAAGGTTACTTTACTCAGAAACAAGGACTACTTGCCTCAGGGAAGCTTCTGGGGTGGAAAGAAATCATGAAAATGGGTATAGACCTGATCAAAACTCTTAGCCTCTAAAGTGAGTATCTTGCATTCTTTTTTTTTGCCCTGACAAGTCATATTTGCTGGGGCAAGTCATGGTGAGCCCTCATCCTTCCCCATGTATCTACACAGGTACAATCCATAGCTGCCCAATATCAAATTCGGATTGCTTTAAATCCAAGCTGCAGGTCAAATCAAGGTTTGTTTGAAGACAAACACAGCCAGCTCAGGTCTCAAGTTGTGTATCTGTTTTGGGCAGGTTCTTCATAAATTTGGCAGGAATTTCAGGCATGTGGTGCATGTATATATCTTCAGGAGAGAAGCTGAAGGCTGGGACAGACCTAGTATACAGTAACTCATCCCTAAACCAGACACAACTCAGAAGGGTCACACTGCAGCAGTAGATTTCCTCATCTGGAAACACGGCAGATGAGTCTGGGACAAAGCCTCCCCCATGCAGGATCCCTTCACAGACCACACCAGTGGCTGTGGAACTGGAGAAGTTCAGAGTAAGTCTTTTGTCCTCTATCCCTCTGACCCTGTATGGGCTCAGAGGGGCGTCAAGAACCTGGCATTAATATTTTGTGCTGTACCCAGCCATTTATTTCTAAATCAGATATTAGCCCTGAGGTTGACTTTGTGTCTGCTTTTTTATTTAGCAAATTGCAGTATTCACTTTGGGATCCAGTCACGAACAACCAGTGCAGATAAGATCACATCAGATATCTCATTAGTTGAGTAATCAGACTCGGAACAGATTTTGTTTCTGCTTGCAGTTAGAATTTTCTTTTTCTAAATTTCAGAGATGAGCAGAAAATGGAAAACACATTTTAGAACCATATTTTGTCAAAAATGTTTTCTTCATTTTTTTAATCAAATTTCATCTTGGTCAAGATTTTCCAAGTAAACATGGGAAATTATTTGGCCAAATTAGTCCCGAGTGTATCTTAGCCTCTTGCACTGAAGGATTTAGCTCAGAGCCAAGAACTTCAGGATGTTGGAAGAAAATGTTTTCGGAGTTACTAAATTACAGTCTCCACAGTGATTTTCTTGCCATATGTTAAACAAGCAAGAAGACAAAACACACTGGGGAAGATTCTCCTCTTGCAAAAATAAGCAGAATTATAACAGAATAAACTTTCACTCACTTGTGTGTAGACATTTTTTCAGTGAAGAATAGATTATATCCTGACAAAATAGCTTCAGTTTTCTGTGGTGAGGCATCTCACAGTAGTTGTGAGAGGTGATGTAGGGAAAGGTGTCTAGGGAAAGAGACAGGAGAAACAGGAGATTGAGGGAGGGAGAGCCATGGCAAGAGGTAGAGAGAAGGGGGTTTTTTTATGATTTTTTTGCTATGGGGCATAAAGTTGTTTAAAGCTGGAGTTCAAAAGTGCATAAGGTTTCAAATAAAGCCTTGCTGTTGACATTCTAAAGGTCTTTGCTTAAATTATGGCAACTACAAGCACCACCTGCCTCCATTGTATAACAGAAATACTAACATTTATGTAGCTTACTGGAATATTTTGAAGGTCAATTACTTGCCATAGGCAGAGAATTTTAAATGTCCAAGCAATAATATAGTCATATATGCTTATATTTATTTTTCAAGTCAATAATAATGTTTTATATGGACTACTAGTGTAGTTCAAAAACTTTACAGGTATATTTAATAGTAACTATATGTTTAAACATAGTTTTCATATGGAAGGAAATGGGATTAGGACGCCTTGAAAAGTTCTTATTTAGAATCTTCAGTTGGTAAGAAATAGAGAGGTGAAGCTTTTACATGTGCACTTTATTTTATGTGATGTATTTTAATTGTATGTGCATTAACTTGTATTGCATTTGTTACAGTGGACTCCAGGGCATCTCACAATACTTTGAGAATTCCTAGAGAAAGCTTGAAGTAACTTTCAGTCTTTTAATCATCATACTGGAAGTTATATGCTATACTAGAGATGACTACCTGAAGTATTCAAGCTCTATTTTATTCAGGTATCTCTTTTCAGAAAAGCCTGGCAGGAAGTTGGTGTCCTTTCATATTTTCTGTTTTGTATTTTTGCAATATGATGAATTAATTCTGTGGATTAATGAGTTAGTTGTAGAAAGCCAAAATTTTGCTTGGGTAATAAATAATGAGTGAAGAAAAAAAAAAAAAGAAAAATAATAGAAAATATAAACAATTTTCTGGGAGCATACATTTAGGGATTTCACCCTAACACATGCTGGAGGAAAAAAGATGTCTGTGCACATTCAAGACATGGCCTTAAACACTACTGGGACCCTCAAAATATTAATCAGGATTTTTCTTTTGCTATTATTTTCTTTCTAAGACAGAATTTTTTTTCCCCCAGTTCCCCTTTACCTCATGATGCATACCTCCTGGAAGGAAAAAAGGAAGGAAGGAAGGAAGGGAGGGGGAACAGAAGGAAGGTTTTGCATTATTTTTCATGAATACTAGTGTCAAGGAGAAGGAACTCCTGAGAAGACATTGTGACTATGCTGCACTAAGCAGTTTTGAGGTCATGATCACTTTCAGGAAATAGCTGGCTTGAAGAACATACAAAATGTGTTTTTGGGTGGATTGGGACAACTTGAATCTGATTAGGTTTTTGCCTTGGTGCAAGGAACTGTCTGACTAGATCTGGCTGTGTTATAGCTGATTGTACGTACTCAGAAAGCAGATTCAAGAGAAAAGCACCTCAGGCAGCCTCTCAAACAGCTGCCTCCCTGGATTTTGAACAGTTTTGCCATTTTGTGGTAGATTTGTGTTGTCTTTAACCTCTCCTGTAATTTGTACTATCTGTACTGCAAACTAAACAGCTTATTTATGCAGTTAAATTTTGCACTAGATTAGTACAAAGGATGCTGGGCATACCGATTGGCAGTGTGGGGAGGGGAAAACAAATTTTAGGCTGCACTGAGCTCTTCAAACTGATATGCAGAAAATAGTTTGGAAAGGCAATTGTGAAGCCATAAGCTTGGGTCTTGGGGTACAGAATCCTCTTCAAATGGCTTACAACTGTCAGAGAAAACTCTTTGGAGATTTCCAGCTTCGAGTAATGTTGAAAATGCCTGTGAACAGCTTTGTTTACAGTATATCACAACATTTTATCCCCTCAAAACTGCAGATAGCATTGGTATAGTATTTAGAGCCTCATTAGGTACAGCTAGCAGAAATAATTTAAATATATATATATATTTAATGTTATGGTATTCAAGACAAGTAATCAGGGTTCAGCCACTCACAGCTCTAGGAATGTCACAAAAGTGGTTAGAGTTCATGTCCAAAATTACTACAGTTCAATTCTAACTGGAAGCATATCACACCTTGGGAGAAAGCAGGAGAAATATGAACAACAACAATGAAAGAATACCATGTTTAGCCTAAATAGTTGTTATATGGACATGAAGTTTTGTAAGACTGGAAGATATTATCCCACTTTCATGTCTTAATAGCTAAGTATAGACAGCTGTTACTGACAAAACCAATAATCTTCAGAAACATTAATGTGTCTTCATTCAGTTATTTTTTAACCAAGTTATTAACATCCTGAAATAATTCTTTTTCAAAGTTGAATTTATGGTTACATAGGCATGCTGATGAAAAGCACTCGTGATGATACAGGACACACATTTATTTAGAGATAGTTAGACCAGAGAAAGCATGACCAACTCAGAGCAGAAGATGGTGGGAGTAACAGAATTACTACAGCCATTAAACTGCTTCTGCCTGTACTAGCAAAGGCAGAGTGCAAAAATTCAAACAGTACTTTTTACCACAGTAATCAATCTCTTCATCCTTTTGTTGTCCTGCCATGGTCATGTAAAGGGGACTCCAGCTCCCATTGTAGGAGGAGGTGGGTGGAAGCATACAGAACTCACCCTCTGGATTCTAGCTATGCAACAACATTGCAGCAGGTATGGGAGAAAGACATTGTTGGTTACAAAGAACAGGTAAAACGAAGAAATTTTCTGCCTCTCACAAGATTCTGCAGCTATGTCCAGACCTTATAAGTCCTCTAAGCCTGCTCTTTGGGTTGGAAAACTCAAGTTTTCTAGTGATGAAATATTCTCTATATTATTTGCTGAGTCCCTGTTTATTTTTCCTTCCCACGTTTATTACTTTTACATTTGCAATGAGAAGTAAAGGTGGAGAGCATAGTCATATCAGATTCCCTTTGGCAGGGTCCCAGAGTGGTTTTTTTTCAAAAATGATGAAAATTTAGGTTAAATGGTATTACCAATAGCCTTGTTCTCTTTGAGTTCACAAGTTTGTAAACTCTTGGCTGTGTTTCAGAGCAATCAGGACCTAAAAAAGAATTTAGGCAAACCTACTGAAACTGACAAGATAAACAGAAAGAAGACTTAAATTATCTGATTCATAAATCTTTAAGCATATTAATTCACCCACTGGCTCAGATATGTTAATAATGTTCTAAGTACTCCTAGATTTAGAACATTTTATTCCAGAAAAGATCTCACTGAAAAGCAGTAATAGGTTTTGAAGCTTTTAAAGCTATTACATTTTTTAAAAAAGCTTTCAATCCCTAATTTAAAGGTTACAAGGTCATCAAAATTCATTACCAAAAAAAAAAAAAAAAAAAAAAATCACAGACACAATCATGGCAAAAACATTACTTGCATTGTGAATTTACTCATATAGTTGAAGCAGGAGAGTAACTGAACCACAAACTGATGGTGTTCAAATCCAGATGTGATTTTATAAGCATTTTGAAAATTGTCACCTAATTTTGGCCCAGGCCCATTCCCTTTAATTCCTATGCAGAAGCTTCACCTCCAGAACTGTCCATGCCAGTTAATGCTTGTAACATTTTTCTAGCAGAGGTCACCCAGGGTTTGGATGAAGTCAGATGGTTGGATCCTTCCCACACAGGCTGTGAGATGGATAGATAAGAGCTTGTTCACAGACCAGAGTGTATGCACAAACATAGCTTGCAAAAAGACCCAGGGAGATCTTTCCCAATCATTGTGCTTCTCTTTGGTTAACAATACCTCTATGAAAACAATTTAACTTGTTCAGGAATCACCATTTTGAAACTGTACAGTGCTGATATCCTCTCATGCGAGTGCAAGGTAACCTGAAAGGGGCTTAAAATAAGCTGTGGCCTACCTCACATTTTCTCCCCACTTAACAAAGAGTCAGCTTAGGAATCAGGAGTAGCTTCCCTTGCATTTTCTGCCTTCTCAATATTCTGTTCACAGTTCACACAACTGCTTCCAGGATCCCAGCAAATGTATAGCCGAGCCAGTTCAGACACAATTGCCCCTTGAAAACTGGAATCGTTCTCATGAGCTTTGGATAGCTGACTAATTCCTGCTGAGAATAACACTGCTTACCCTTTCTTTACAGTCTATTTATACTCCCACTTTTTTTTAAGTTTAAGAGACTTCTACTCCCTAGCACTCCTGAAGACGGATGCCCTGCAATATTCAGCACAATATGTTTCTGATTTAACTTTCCCTTCTTTTATTTTCAAAATGAATAGTTTCATCTGCTTTTCACCCATGAGAACATTTTTGCAGTCATTTCTCACTTCATTTTGTTCAGCTAAGGGGCTAAGTGCTCTCAGGTTAAAGCAAAAGGTGAATGGGGCCATTTGAAAGATTGTTTAAATGCTGCCTTCTTGCATCTCACATTCTAAAGTGACCCCCTGCATTGTTTGCAAAGGCAATTATGTGAAAGGAAGTAGAAACAACCTTTTAATTAATGCACTACAGTAAAATAACTACAGCTTAGTTCTGTGGTGTGTCTATTATATTTTGCCCTGTGCTGCCTCTTTGCCACTTGTGTTAGAACATAACAGAAAAAAAAAATTGCTTCCTGATTTGCACTGCTGGAATGATAGGGTGATATCTCTATATAGAGACTACTTGTTAACTCCTGTTAGATCTTACACTTGCCATGCAAAGTGAATGTATCTGTTTTCAAATTTTACTCTGCCCTCAAATAGATGTTAGAAGCATTTATCAGAAACAAAATCACTAGATTTATCACCAGCACCTTCTTTCCCTATTGAGCACATATTTCTGTAGAAGTATTGTTAGAGAGTTACATTACTATGTTTCTTGCTACACTGAGAGTCCAAAAGCAAGAACACATTAGTCTGATGAGCTTGGGTATAGTTTCCTGAATCAATAGTACTTCTTCAGCGGAGACCTAGTAACAGACAATTGCATAATGAAGCTGTCTGTCTTTATTTACACAATGTATTACTGTATTCAGCAGGCCAGAAAGAATAGTTCTGTGTAGCAGCTGTCATTGTGTTTTTTTGCTTATCTCTGTCCTGTCTGCCAATGTTATAATTCACCAGCTGACACCCGTCTTGGCAGAGACTGAGCGCGGTGACTCGGTGCCAGAGCGACAACAGTGCTCTGAACTGTGACACGATTCATCCCCATCCCAGCCAGCAACAGGGTGCTCTTTTTTTTTTTTTTTTTTTTCTTTGAGCTCTGCAGCCGTGGGGGTGGCAAGCAAGCAAGCTCTGGGGGAACAGTTTTGGTTCTGCCATACACCACGCTGGGGTGCAACAGGAAAGAAGGCAGGGTCAGTTGGGAAGAGAGATGGACACCCAACAAATATTCTGGATGGTCTGGTTTCGTGGAATCAGGAGGGAAGGAGGTCAGGCTGCAAAGGCAGCATTCAAAGCACCTTGTCACAAGACTTGAGGTACAATGTTGGATGTTTCTGACCCTGCCTTTGCTCAGAGGGGCAGAAGCTCATTGACTCCAGTGAGAGTGTTGGCTGCATCTGGAGTGAAGCCAGGGAAGAAGGCACCAAGAAAAGATTCTTGCACACTTTTGAAAATGAAACCTGGAAATCTGATCCTTTTTCTTTTGTAAATCAAAATTTCCATGAACATTATTCCCTAACATTCTAGTTCTGTTCTTTGAATATTCATAGGAAATAAAAATGTATGATAACACTGATGAAAAAAACCCCTTTTTTTCCCTTGTTTGGGGTATGCTATGCCAAAATTTCTTTCTGTATGTGTTCCTCATAGGATGTAAAGCTACAAAAACTGTCAATTGTATATTCATAAAGTTGTCTGAGTGAGAAAGTTTCACTTCAGCCAGTACATAACTCACTTGGAATGTTATCTCAGTTTAAGAAGCACATTTGTTAATCAACTGAAGTCAATCAGAAACATAAAAGCTTGAAACTGAAATTGCACCTCCAGGCAAGTCTGTGATTCACAAATTAGGATAAAATTTTCTCATTCAAGCAGCAACCTGGTTTATGAATGCATCTGAGGTTGATCATGCTTTCATTGTCAGAAATTCTATGATGAATCACAATAGTGACCAAAGTAACTGTGATTTTTTTTCTCTGGCCATTCTAAGTCCTTTATGTGAAGGAGGAGCAGGAAAAGAAAGGAGATAGAGAAAAAGAAAAAAAAATGGAAGGGGAATGGAGAGGGAAATGGAGAAGGAGAAGGAGAAGGAGAAGGAGAAGGAGAAGGAGAAGGAGAAGGAGAAGGAGAAGGAGAAGGAGAAGGAGAAGGAGGAGAAGGAGAAGGAGAAGGAGAAGGAGAAGGAGAAGGAGAAGGAGAAGGAGAAGGAGAAGGAGAAGGAGAAGGAGAAGGAGAAGGAGAAGGAGAAGGAGAAGGAGAAGGAGAAGGAGAAGGAGAAGGAGAAGGAGAAGGAGAAGGAGAAGGAGAAGGAGAAGGAGAAGGAGAAGGAGAAGGAGAAGGAGAAGGAGAAGGAGAAGGAGAAGGAGAAGGAGAAGGAGAAGGAGAAGGAGAAGGAGAAGGAGAAGGAGAAGGAGAAGGAGAAGGAGAAGGAGAAGGAGAAGGAGAAGGAGAAGGAAAAGGAGAAGGAGAAGGAGAAGGAGGAAGAGAAAATTGGAGAAAAGACAATGAGATGGGAAGAGGGAAGATAGAAGAGGAAAGAGGGAAGAGGGAAGAGGGAAGAGAAGGGAAAAAAGTTAATTAAATTAGAGTAAGCAGGACAGTCAGAAGAGTGGTAACCCTAATCCTAGATATGCTTTTTGCACCAGGACATGCCTGATCACATTTAGAGCTGTGCTAAAAATATGTTAAGAGAAGAGGGAAGTGAATGGAGCAGGATGTCATTACCCTGGGGAACTTCCATTGTGTTGCATCCTGATAGGTTTCCACTGCCAAGTGCACAACAGCATCCAAGTACCCAAGCATGGTTCAGGGGAAACAGGTTGTAGTGAAAGGGGTGACACCATCACTGGTGACCTGTCACTAGTGGGTTCCACAGGGCTCCATCCTGTGCTCCTCAACATCTTCATAAATTATTTGGATGAAAGGCTGGAAGGGATACTGAGCAAGGGCACAGATGATACAAAACTGGGAGGAGCTTTTGACTCCCTTGAGGGCAGGGAGACCCAGCAGAGAGACCTCGACAAATCAGAGGACTGAGCAATCACCAACCATATGAATTTCAATGAGAGAAAGTGCCAGATTCTACACCTGGGATGAGGCAACTCTGGATGCACAGACAGCTTGGGGAATGAGAGGCTGGAAAGCAGCACTGCAGAAAGGGACCTGGGAGTCCTGGTCAATGGCAAATGGAGCATGAGGCAGCAGTGCCCTGGCAGCCAGGAGGGCCAAGCGTGTCCTGGGGTGCACCAGGCACAGCATGGCCAGCTGGGCAAGGCAGGGGATTGTCCTGGTCTGCTCTGCACTGCGGCGGCCTCACCTTGAGTGCTGGAGGCAGTTTTGGGGGACACTGATCTCTTCTCTGCTGTCACCAGTGACAGGACCCAAGGGAATGGTCTGAAGCTGTGTCAGGGGAGATTTAGTTTGGATATTATAAGATTCTTCACCCTAAGGATGTTTGGACACTGAACACGCTCCCCAGGGATGTGGTCACAGCAGCAAGCCTGCCTGAGTTTGGACAATGCTCTTGGGCACATGGTGGGACTTCTGGTGATGGTGCTGTGCCGGGCCAGTAGTTGGACTCAGTATCCTTGTGGGGCTCTTCCAACTCAGCTTATTCTGTGATTCATTGATGCTGTGAAGGAAGCAAATCCCTTGCAAAGGAAAGGACCAGGAATGTCCAAGCAAGGCCATGGGTTCATATGGATGCAAAGCAGCCGTTGTGGAGGATCTGTCTTATGCCTTTCATAAACATTTCCTATAACTATCTCCTGGGAAAACAAACGTCCCTTAAATATAGGGAAAGGTGTTAGATGGCAGCTTACCTGCAAGTGAGAGGAGTTTGTTTATTTTAAATGTGAATTGGCTCTGCATACAAATATGTTTGAGGGAAGACAAGAAGCAGCATGATCATAGCAGACTAACCCTAATCACTGACATTTTCACTGGCAGAGGAATGACTGAATGACTGAATTAATCTGAACCTTTAAAGCAAGCTGTGGCTAGTAGGTAGTCAGCACCTATTAATGTTAAATGGTTAAATACTATATTCTCTGGAATATAATGTAACTGACCCTGATTGTATAAATGCTGTAATACCTCTTCTGTCTCAGTGCTCCTTTCTGAGGATATCAGTTAAATTGTTCATCCTGGACATCAAAGTTGACTTAAACCAGAATTGCCCTATCACCTGGCAAATTAACAATATCCTTAAATGTGTTGAATGTCCTGATCCCCCTGCTCAGGATCAAACCTCAGGATTTGATTTACTGTATTGATTTCTTCTACCCAGAATAATTTCTAACACCTCAGTTAAGTAGAAAAGGTGGCTTACAGTTTCTATTCCTTGTCAGAACATTTATTTTTAGAGTCTAATGGAAAGTGATGTTCTGATGTGTTGGTATATGCAGGACAGTTTCCATCAAGACCTCTGACCTTAGGGGTGTAACAATTATATGAGACATGATACCTGCAGTACAAAACAACACAAACGGAAAAATATGAGCCTCAGACCATAATGAATGGGACAACAAAGTGACTGCATTGAAAATTATCACATAGTCTTGCTTGTTATCTTAACAGTCCTGTATTCACATAATCTAATGTGCTTAGTAATGGAAAAATAAACTGGAAAAAAGCAACACAAGAATCACGTAATTGCACCAGTTGGCAACATATTATGAAAATTGCTCTTTTAGCACTGAATTTATGTAAAAAATACCCCCCATACATCTTTTATTTTCAGCATTAGAGGATTTTTATGTCAGTTTAACCACAGTTTAGATATTATTAAACTTCACATTTATTCAATGTCATCAATAATCAAGTTGGACTGAACCAAAAGGATTGGAAACTTCTTTTACTTCTCCGTTTTGGTGATATTTCCTAGTAGTAGCAGCAAATAAAAGAGTCAAATGCCAGAAGAGAGACCTGGAAACCATCAAAAGAATCCAGAGGGGAAAAAATAACAGAGGAACAGGAACACTTGAAATAGAGGGTTTCCCTGGCACACACAGCTTCTCAGTGACTCCCAACATTGTTTCACTCTCCCAAAGGCACAGAGCCCAGTGTCTGTGGCAGACTTTTGTAGAAGCAGTGACTCCCACCATGCCAAGGAGAAAGAAAGAGGAAGAGAGAGAGAGAGGGGGAAGAAAATAAGATTCTGCTGATAGATTTTGCATTATATGCCACATTGGAAACTTTAATTATTGAAATGAAATATTGAAGGACATACGGAAAGGCTTGGGAAGATGAAAATGAAGGTGAGAGGAAACAGTCATGAAGAATTAATCATTCTGGCAACATACATACACATATAACTCTTATTGTTGCCAACAGAAAATGACCAGGGAGTCAGCAACTCAAGTGGAGGATGAAGAATGGAAGGAGAGAAGAAAGGAAAGCTTAAAATGATGCTATTGGAGTGAATGCAAATATGTGTTTTAAAAGCTTGTTTAGGAGAGGAACCAAAAGACTCAGCATAGGATGCTCTCTGTGTGAAGTGAAAGACACTTCCACACTGGGACTGAACAACGAAACATTGCAGGAAGTGAAACAAGTTTAGATGCCAGACCTTTTCTTTCTTCCATTCCTATTCCTAAGGTAAGAGGAAATGGCTAATAATTAGCATGCAAGAGCCATGGCTTACTGTGCTCAGGGAACTGTACAAAGCTGAGACACATGCATGGGAGGAGACAGCATGACAGAATACAAACCAAAGAATGTACCGAAAAGTAAAATGCATGGTAAAAGGGTTCGGTGAATAAACCTCTAGGTTTATTTTAGTTACTTTACACTCATAAGGACAGACTTTGAGACTAAGCAAAGACCTGAACAAGGGCTGATATATGAGCTACACAATTCCAGATCCAGAGATACTGTGAGTTATTGATATTCAGTGTTACTGAGATATAGGGACACCGAGTCATACTTCAGCCCAGCTGAACAAGCCCTTGCTTGTGTGAGCTCTGGGTTACACATTTCAATTTCACTCTGCAGTAGTCCAGTTATTCACTTAGGCAACTCCACTCAAGCAGCTGAATTGACTGAAATCAAAGTATCAGCCATTTCCTTTTGATCTGCTCTGAAAAGTAATTGTACATGTGATTAAATATCTTCATATCCAGGGCTAAAAGCTGAATAATCTGGATGTGTGTTTTCTGTCATGTTTTCTTGCAATAGACCAGTGACTTTTTGCCTTTAAAGATTGTTGATAAGGGATTTCAAGTCATTCAACATCCAAAGAAGGTTATCTGCATTTCCACTCTGAGATCTCATGAGACAAAAAAACTTATATGGACATTTTCTGATATTTTATGTTTTTTCTGATGAGCTCTTAGACATCCAAATATGGAAATGTTCTTCATGTTAGTCTAATTTCCCTCCTCATGGGCTATAATTTTATAATTTGATATTGCTATTGATGTGGATATGCTTTTGAAAATTGATTCTTGGACCTTAGTGAGAGGTAATAAGGCAGAAAGAAATATGTCGGATTCTCAGTAGATGAAAAGTAGTGCATTTTGCTTATTTTAGTTAATTATCTGGCTCAGATAAAGTAAAAGTCACACAGGGGCTGAGACCAGAGCTGGGGTCTGAGGCTCAGGCTCAGATGTCCATCTGTATTTAGGTGATTCACTGACCAACACAGTTATATGATTTCCCCAGGCAAGGTGTCTAGGCAATCAGCCAGTATAGCCAGGAGTCTTAAACTCTAGACCACTGATTAACTATCCTTTTACAGCTAGCTAGGTTGAAAGTGATCTTGGACATGAGTGCAGAATGAAGTTTAATTTCAAGCATGCAGAGCTGTAGTGAGATGTCTGTCTTGTAGGTGAGCCAAAAATATACCATTCCCTGTGGATGGGGTTGCTATGCTATTGTATTCTGTTCAACTCCATCTTGTTCTGTGATTATTACCTTAATATTTGAAAGCACCCAGCTGCTCTATATGACAGTCATACCTGTAATTTCTCTTGTCTTCCCAAGGGAAGGACATATAAGGTTATTTTGGTTTTGGGATGTGAGTTTATAGTAAACACAGAGGACAGGGGGAGAAGGAGGCTATTGAAAGCAGTTTTTAAAAGCCTTATGTTCCCCAGGGAGTGTATTCTAGGCTCTGAGAAAATTTTTTGTCTTGGAAAAGTGTATTTCACTATGGCTTTTGCTCTTTCAAAAGAGTGAAAACTTACATCTTCTAATTTTAGTTTATTTAAGTATGCCTTGGACCTCTTGAATGATTAAAAGACAGCATTGTGCACTTTGAACTTGATTCAGTGCCTTCTTTGAAGCCAGTATAACCAAGAGATGATACTGCTTCTGTCTTGAGAAATGCACACTGTGTTCTGTAGTACTTAGCATTTCTGATAGTGACACAGCTTCTTTCCCAGATCTGTCTTGCTTTTGCTAAGATGAGGAGTCATGAAGAAAGCTGAAAATGAAGTCATAATTTATAAAACTGCAGATAATATAAAGTATTAGTTGCATAAACAAAGAGTTTTGCTGAACATAAAAAGCACTACTAAATACATGTGAATATGAGTTTTTCACCAAAAGAAGCTGTGATGTGGCTACATATTCCTTCTGCAGGGCTTCACATACTCCCCTCTGAAGACCTGAAAGAAGGCAAAAACTGACTGTTGAGAGCAATAGTCTGGAATCCAGCTTCCTTCACTTGCTCATTGTGTCCCTCCAAATCCCACAACTTCAGTGGGTCTGGCTGCAATCTGTTCTGTGCCAATGACAAAAATCACGAAAATAGTAAATACGGTTCAATTCCTCTCTCCAGGCACTACAGGGCTGCCATGAGTTCAGTCTATCAACAGTATGTGTTCCCTGCACCATGCTGGGAATACAACATTCACCCTGTACACGTGAACAACTGTTGTGGATAAACATGGTTTAAAGACTTACAAAGACATGATGTGTGTCAGCAACCCAGCTCCAGAAGGCATTAAAAAAAAAAAACTCTCAAAGACTTTCTTGTGAGACCCTATAAAGCAAGCTTCCTACAGAAACCTTCCACAACTTAAATATAACAAGTATATAAACAACAACAACAAAACCCTAAAATCCACATATTTAATTCATGCTACTTAATACTAAAAATTTACTCTTCATTCTTTTATTGACCTGATAATGTGTTAAGTGTTTTCTCCCATGCAACTAGCTGACTCTGAAGTATTTGCATATAGAAAACTTTCCTAAATCAGATGGTATTAAAAACATAAACTGGAAGTTCTTGACAAATTTCATCAAGCTTAACTCCTAGTATTTGTTATTTTACTGAAATATTTGCACCATAAATTAAAGCTTAAAAGTTGGAACATCTGCAAAAACAAACTGAACATTGTTTTCAGATTTTCTTCTGAATGATTCTTTGATTAGCTTTCCAGTGAAGAACCTCTCTGGGAGTATAAGTAGGTATCTTTCTCTTTCCATCAAGCTCTTTATGTTTGGTTATTTACTTCTGCAGCTGTTCATGTTAAGAACTGCAAAGATTCACAGGGGTCTGTGAGTGTGTGGTAGGTAATAAATCTGCCAAAGATTATCAAGGTTTGTGTATTTTAACATACTGTGATGTGACCTTAATCTCTCTAAGTCTTAAGAAAAAGAAGTTCTGTCTCTTTATAAAAGATCAATTATGTACATGAAGATAATGCTGTTTGAGATTTTATTCTCATGCCAAACCTTATTTTTGCTGATGGATTCTTGGCATGGACTACAGAAAGGTCAAACAGGAGATGTGTCTTTGCACTGTGCAGTCAGACTAAACCAGATATGTTCGATGTTGCAGAACTCCCTCGTAACAACTTGAGATTCCTTTTCAAGCTGAAATTTTAAAAGCATAACCAAGAATTTTAAAATGATAACAATCCCAAGTAAATGAAAACTATCATTTTGAAAATTACTAATACTTGCCACAGGCCAAATATTGTGTTTGTTTACATTTTTGAAAGGATACTTGGATATGCATTATTTTGTTGTTTTCTTATCCTAGGCTTAGTATAATAGTAGAGGCTTTACTGCCTTCATGTTTTACAAAACAGTGATGATAAGCCTTAAATCCCTACTGAAAAACAGGGAAAACAATCCTTCAGGAGATGAAAAAGAAATGACACAATTTCTCCATGGCTCCATATAGTGTCTTTTAAAAGTTTAAAGGCAAGGTCCAAGCTTAACCTTTAGAATGTGTCTTCACACTCTTTCATCTTCACTGTGAAGGAAATGAAAATTGGAACCTGCATCTCTGCATGTCCCTTTTTTCCAACCCTATATTTACATCTTATGATTTTAAGTCAGTAATTGTCACTTTCATTTTTAAACTTTTACCAATGTGCCTGTATTTTGCTGGTGTTTTTGTGCAGTGTTGAACATTATCACATATCTTAGTGGAAATATGATAAATACTTATCTAAAAATTACTTTTATCTCTATCAGCTTATTATTAATGTATATCTAATATAGCCTGTCCTTGAAATTAACTGAATTTGTTATGATGTGTCTTTAATTAAGCTAAGAAATTCAAATGCAAACAGATAATTCTCCTTTATTAATGGAGAAAAAGGAGAAATATTTCCCAGTAAGGTGCAGGGTAAAAAGAGAAGCTTCTTATTTCTGCTATGGCTTGTCTTTTGCTGGTACTCAGCCACTTTTGCTACAAAGACACCATACTAGTTTGATATCAGATTACCATTCCATTTTTTCATGTAATATTTCAAGCATGAACTGTATCCATTTCATGGATAGAGAGTTTGAGCTTAAAATTCACAAATTCAGTATAAACGGAAGTATTTTGTTTCAGTCATATATTGCATTAGAAAAGTAGTTTTCAAATCTGGATCTACATGCTTCCAAAGATTGAGTTCAACCATTTTGTTCCCTTTCTTTTTATTGTTTTCCTGCAGGCTTCCCTATTGCTCAAACACCTCCACTTTCTTACCTCTGGTTACTGCTGAGGATGACTCCTAAATCAAAACTGACTGTATTTCTCTCTTTTGTTTTGGTAAGACTACTCAGATCAAAACACCTATTCTGCATTTCTCCAAGAAGCTTGAAGTTATAAGAGAGACAATGTTAGAAGGAAAGATAGGCCTTAGGTAAAGACTCATAATTCATTCCACTTCCTACTGAATTAGGCACACCAATCTTGCATCTGATGACAAGTAACTTAAGTGTAGTAATCAGTAAATAAATGGGATCTTACACTTCTTCAAGCTTATTCCTCAGGTTAGTGCTTTCACATAAATGGCCTCTATATGTTAATCAAGTACTATTTTTTTCTGATTTATTCCCTAAAGATGTATGAAATAAAGATAAAAGGGAAATATTGTCATACCACTGTTTAGTTCCCACAAAACTACTCTTGAAGCAGAACTTCTAAATGTATGTATCCCTTCATATTTTACCTCTGTGCATCTCTGTATCTTTTATTCTCAGAATTCAAAAGAATACCATACCCTTTAACACTAAATATTTCTTGTGTTGTACATCTGGTTGAACACTTCTCTGTTGAACTCTCAGTGAACTACTCCACTGAAGCTTCCCGAAGCTGAGCAGAATTCAGAACCAAGTACACTTTTAGACTACAGATCTTCTGCCTAATGGGATGGAAATAGAAATCAAAGACTATTCCACTGTTTGCAAATAAGTGAAAGTTCATATGGGGAGAGTTCATTGCACCTGTTGCAGGTAGAGTGAAAGAGATCTCTCAGGAGAGACTTGAAAAAGACTCCGAGGAACAATTAATGTCCAGAGTCAAAGGACTTAGGTGATGCTCTGCTCCACAGAAATACATATAGTGAAATGGACATGGTCCTCAAGTGAGTTTCTGAGTCTTAAATCAGGTGTGTGAATCCATGACACTCTCTATAGCTGAGGCAAATAAGCAATATAAACACATAAGGCACCACCAGTGTTCAGAACAGTCAGCCTAAAGACAATATTAAAGCAGACAAATAAAAGTTTGAGGAATAAATTCTACAGGCATTTGTCTTAGGACTAGTCTGACATATGGCTATGAAGTTGAAATTTAGAATTTGAGTCACTTATTTCATGTGTTTACAAGGTATTATTTCATACTAAAATGGCAATAACAATCTTCTGATTCATAAAAGCAGTGAAAGTCCTTTTCCAGGGAATGGGAGACCACATTTCCACCACTCCTTTATCGACCAAAAGACTAAAGGGAGTTTTCAGCATTCCTATCTTGAAGCTGGGCCTTCCTTGCCACCAAGGAATTAGCTACTGTCTCTAGCTGATGTTTAAGAAAAGTAAACTTCAGTTAATTTTTACAGCTTGAGAGATCATTTCACTGTTTGTGGTTCGATTGTTTCTATCAGTGAGCGATGAGCAGATCTGCCATTGCTTAGTCTGCAAGGAAATGTGTCAGCTGAGTAACATGAAGGTTTCTGCACAACATTGAGCCTTTAAGCTGCTGCTACAGCTACTAATCCTTAGCACTTTCTTTAGTGAAGTAAAAAAGCATCAGAAAACAGAGAAAAATGATGCAATTTAAGATCTCTATAAAATAGTGTTCTTTGTTCACTGGCAGCCAAAGTTTCTCATTGTTCATTGGTAAAAAGTGGGGCTTTTTGGTGTATAATGTTTTTCACATGCTAGCTTCAGCTCTAGACGTGTCTGCAGGTTACTGCTTTAACTCATATTTGTGTGAACATCCAGAAGAAATTGCAGAGAACCTCTTGGACAGCCAGCAGCCAATTGGTCCTGTTTCAAAACAATTGATGTCTGTAATAGATATCTATTACAGACTAAGAGCTTAATCTTGACTTTTCACTACCTCCTGTAAATCACAAAGAATGCTGTTGTGACATTTAATACATCTAGCTACTATGTTATTGTCATATTTTTACTTAGCATTTGTAATCCAGTAGTCCTAGAGGCACTGTGGGGATCTGAATTGCGCTAAACTAAACATTCTGCAAACAGAATTATGGTCTCTACTGAAACAGCATGTAGTTAAAATACTCGTCTCCCAGGAGACACTGGAAAACTAGGCTGAATTAACTCAATGTGTGAAATTAAACCGTGTTTGTTAAAATATACCAAGGCCTGCAGGTTCCCCTTAGAAAAAAGTCTGCTTCTACTCACTACCATTTAAATCATGGAGGAGTTAATTGCAATATTTTTGGGTGTTCCTTTTGCAATATCCAGATGAATGCAGGTGAATACAATTCAGGCAGAATCCCACCAAAAGATAAAGCAAGTCACTGTTTGGGTTGTGAAACTGCAAAACCTGAACCTGGAAAGATGTGTGGGAAGACTATAGCAAGAGGTAAACAATTAAAACCAGAGCCTTCTGCCTTCAGTATGTTGACTCCCCTGCTTATTTTCTGGATGAGATCTTTACATGTGCATAACATCTTTGGGATAATCTTGTATGGATTTACTGACAGAGTCAAGATGTGTGAGAGCCCCTTACTAGCAGCCCCCAGCAGGACAGCCTGCTCAGAGCTGCTGATCTTCTGTGGGTCCCAGCCAAACAGCTTCAGGGCATGCTCAGAGCAGGTGAGCCCTGCCCTGTGGTTAGAATAAGCCAGACATACACAAAGTGCAGCTGATTAATGCTATGCTCAACATGCAGTTCACATAAAAGAAGCCCAGAGCATCCCAAAGGTGTTAGACTCTCAGAGAGCTGCAGGGTCTCATTTTCTTCCCAGATATACTGACTGAAGTAGGGGAACCACAATAATGTGAATGGGGTCACAGCTTGATGTAGAATCCTGGGCTGCATCCAAAGCAGTGTGGCCAGCAGGGTGAGGGAGGGGATTGTGCCCCTCTGCTCTCAGGATATCCCACCTGGAGTGCTCCATCCAGCTCTGGAGCCGGATGCAGCACTCTAAGCTGAGAAAGACATGGAACCTTTGGAGTAAGTCCAGAGGGGCTGATAAGAGGACAGGAGCACCTCCCCTAGGAAGACAGGCTGAGGATGTTGGAGCTGGAGAAGAGAAAAAAGTTATGTGGAGACCTCATAACCAGGTTCCAGTATCTGGAGGGGACCCACAGGGAGACCAGAGACAGACTCTATGTCAGAAGTTGTAGTGATAGAGCAAGGAGTAACAGGTAAAAATCAAAAGAGGGGAAGTTTAGGTGAGATACACAGAAGAAATTCTGTGAAATGAAGCACAGGAACAGATTACCCAAAGAGGTGGACACCTCAACCCTGGCAAACTCTGGGAGTAGATGATCTTTAAGGTCACCTCTAATCCCTTTCTATGAGCCTATGGGCCCTTCATCAGCTCTGTTGTGTCTATTCCTGCTGAAAGTTTTTACAAGACATACCTTGTTCTAAGCTAACAAAACAGTTCTCCAAGTACCCTAATATCCTTATAGAGTCTTCTGTATATTTTCAAATGATAGTAGGATTACCAGCTGCCAAGATTTGTATGCCAATTTGTGAGTACATTTACCATGGGTGTGATAGATTGGATGGATGGATGGATGGATGGATGGATGGATGGATGGATGGATGGATAGATAGATAGATAGATAGATAGATAGATAGATAGATGTAGAATTACAGTGGTATTCAGGTAAGTGGGGTGCTTGAAAATATACACTTTCATGAGAAACTATGATAAGCCTGCATTAAAAGGTGGTCCAGAGTAATAAAAGGTGTTAACAGATATGATATAATGAAGAGAAACAGAGCCTAATGAGGCACATGAAGAATTCATTGGAAGTAATTTGGTTGTTTTCGGTGCGATGTGGAACAATCCCAAAATATAGATCACCACAGATAATTATGCCTGTATTTATTTATTACGGGCAAAAAGAAAAAATCCAACAAAAACCAAAACAACCAACCACCAGCAAAAAAAAAGAGGAAAGACAGGAGAAATCAAAGCTGCAGAAAATCTCAAAAAGACACTAGAGATGTGTTCAGAGAGTCTTATCACTGAGTAACCATGTAACACTACATAAATACCTCTCCTGGTATTTTCTGGATCTGGGGATGTATGTACTTTGCACATGTACCACAAAGTCTTGTCTGAAATAGCAGAGGTTTTTCCCATCTGCAATCTATGAACATTTGCCAACTTTCATATCTAAGTTCATAGAAGATCAAGACGGTAATACTTTTTTCTTTTTTTTTTTTTTTTTTGTGTCCATTTTACGCTGAAGTTAATATTAGACCACAGAGTTGTCTTATGGCCTTAAAAACCTAGTCAGATACATTCAAAAAACCAAGATAGCAAATAACAACAGTTTCTTAGATATCACTGAATTAGATACTGCTATGGACTGAGAACACTCTGCCTGGATAACCCAGGATAATCAGGCTGGAGCACGATTTTTTAGGATTCATAAAATTCAGGGCATGGTGAAAGACACTAAATACATATATATGTGCGAATGTATGCCTTGACACATGTACAAGAGCTTATTCCTGCTTAATTGATGAATAAGAATTGATGAGTAGGATGAGTTTCTCTCATGCTTTAAGTAGACTTGTCCTATTTTATGTCTGATAAACAGTCTTCCTCATCTTCCTCATCCTATGGCTTTTCCTGTTTCACCCAGTTACCAAGGGGAAATATTGATTTCTCAATGACTAGAAAAACAAGAATAGCATGGAAAAGGAGATTTTGTAAAGCATGAAAGTAATGTGCTAACTGGAGACACTTTTTCAAGAGAAAAGATGTTGACACGTTTAACATCTATTAAGGGAAAGAAATCAAATCCTTGTCAGTGTGGTATGAAATCATGTGCATGTTTCCCTTTCAGTGACTGAGATTTTTAAAATCTTATGTTTGGAAGAAGTTAAGGCAGTGAGGAAGATTCTACAGATTTCCATGAGAAAAAGCTTGTATCTAGTCATCATATAAACACTCAATGTAAAACATTTCATTTGTTTATTTGTCTGACACGTCTCCCTGACAATAAGCTGGGGCCTAAACGAATTTTTACAGTCTCAAAGCAACAGTTTATTGTATAGGTCAAAGATTAAATGTACTCTTACATCAGTTTCAGTACTCTGTAATTTTACATCTTATATTACATGCATTAAGGAAACCTAATTTCAAAATAAGGACTAATGCTTTACAACTGGTAGCAAGTAATTATGGAAAGCATTCGTGTGCTGCGGTGTGAGGCATCTGCCAAAGCAAAGTGGAAAAATCATAGTCCATCTGACTAAGAAAAATGTTAGGTTTTCCACCAAATCCACAATCATACATCCAAACAGTTCACAGCTTCAGCTCAAGACATTTCAAACACTCTTTTTGGGTATGATGAACTCAAAGGCTAAACGAAAAAGTGTTAAATTAAAAAAAGAAAGAAATTTACTTCCTAAGCAAAATTCTTCTCTTTCATGAATGGAGAGCAACAGAGAAGTAGAACCAGACACATGAAAATTATTAACTAAAAAACAAAAGGTGTCAGACCATTAGTGCTGATAGCCCACTGTAGCTGATATAATTAAACCAATACTCCAATAAGAATTGTACAATCAGAAAGACATTGTTATGTTGTTATATGCATGAATAGAACTTTCTGTCTGTTGTAATTTTTTCATATGTTCAGAGAAGTTAAATGGTTCATCAAAATATCAGACATCAGAGTGAATCCTGGCTAAAATTTACACCACCCAGGAAAACAAATTGGCCCTTATCTTATTATGAAAGTGACAAAACTGTAAGGGCTTTGCAGTGCAAGAAGAAAGGTCATGGCAGTCAAGTTTCTTTGTCTTTGAACTTCCTTGTGGATGAAACATACAGTGTATCTATCTATCTATCTATCTATCTATCTATCTATCTATCTATCTATCTATCTATGTGAAATTGCATCCATAAACTGATTGCATGACCAGAGTCACACTATCAGAGATTAGATGGATTTAAAATTAAAATCATGATTTGAACATATATACTCTCAGTGCACACAGAAGACAAGAAAGTAAATCCAGGGATCAGTTTATAAATGAAGCCCCTTAAATATCTCATAAAATTCTGTGGGAAAGCCCTAAAGCTTTGCTCATTTTAAAATGGTTTTGGTTCTAGATTGTTTGCACAGTACACATGTCTCTGTTTAAGCACAAGCTGATCTTCCCGGTGAAATTAAAAGCAATCACAATCTACAGACATTGCCTGGGTAAGGACCAAAACTGCTGGGAATCAGTTTCTCTTTGAGAAACTCTTACATATTCCAGTCCGAATGCTGGAAACCTCATGCTTCACTTCAGATGAGTTGATATGTCATGAACCCTGCTGAAGAGTCTGTCAGTTTTGAACTGTAATAGAAATGAGCACAAGGGAAAATGTATCCAGAGCTGTGGGGCTTTTCTTACTTTCCATATATTCTGTCATTTGACTCATTCTAAAGGCTATCGGTTGATTGACGTACACAGATGTACTCCTCCATGTTTTCACTTATCTTGTTCCACCACACAAAGAGCAAAAAACATTTCCCACTTTTAGTAATTTCACTTCAAACTCTGTATCACTCCAATAGGGTGAGTTTTCACCTTAGACTTCTGTTTACATAATGGACCTTTCAAACTTACAACATTTTTCTCTTGCAGCTGGTGTCTGTGCCTATGCCAGCCTTAAAAATATGTATGTCATTATTGATTTAAGTATTCAGTTTATAACTAGTTTGTAATTTTGGGGGTAATGATTTCTACTTAGGTACCATTGTTGAATTCATGCCTTGATGGCACTTTTTTTCATCCTCTGGTAATTCCAAATTATGCAAAAGCCAAAATTTCTCAAAGATTTCCTACTTACATTGTATCTTTTCTAAAAGACACATGCAGCATGTATTGCTAGTAGACAGTAAAGCATCCTTTGTCTAGTTCATTAACATGAAATGGAGATTATCCCTCTAAATTACAGTGATTGATGTTTGTTACAATTTCTTTAACCACAACCAAGAAGTTTATGGGATTTTTACAATGTTTTAGTAACTCGGCTAAGATGTGTTTTGCATTTAAAAAGTCTTTAAAAGCTGCAATATTTTGTCATTTAACATTTTTTTCGTGTTACGTGGAGCTACCAGGATAAATTTTCCATGTTGCAAAGAGGGATTTGGCCATGTGTTCCTCATTATCTTCAATGAAATTCAGATGCCTAACTCACCACCTTGACTTTGAATATTTATATGTATGTGTACACCTACTGCTGTGTTTCGCTGAAGCTGCTACTCTCTGAGGATCAAGAATGCTTATTACTACCTGGAAATCTGCTAGCACTTCCTGAGTATTCTGAAGAACATTTGAAGCAAATTTTGATCCACCAGTGATTTCGCTGCATGTGCCCTTCTTATTTACTCACTCTTCACGAGTACTTTTCTAAGGAAGTCTATTTTCAGCATTTTGGGAATGAATGCTCGTTTTTCAAGCAAACAACTTGCTAAAATAATAGTCACTCACATATGTTAATAGTTATGGTCTTTTCAAAAGAAGAGATATACAAACACTGCCATGTGAACCAGGAGATTAATCAAGCACCATGAACAAAGAATGGTGGATTTCCACACAAAGTCACTATCAAAGAATTTGCGGAGAAGTTTCTTTGTTGCCTGTGAAATTATCCAGCAGAATAATTATGAACATGAAGATTAATTTTGCACAAACTCAAAGCAGAACAAGCTGCCTTCTGCTACCTCTTCCAAGAAAGCTGACAGGTGAAGCACAGAACGTCATGAGAGATAATTGTGTTAAACCTTTCTGCATTTTCTCAGCAACATCAGTCAGAGTTCTTCATTAAAGTGACTCTGTACTATTCAGTGGGTGGAAAGGTGATTCAAGAGTAAAAACCATTGCATTTTATCATCTCTGATAGTCAGTAAAAAGTAACATCTCAAACTGACGTCAAGTACGCCAAGTCTACATACCTGGAGATGGGCCCAAAAATCTACCTTGATGAATTTGATGAAAATGCACTTAATTTTTTAATTGCTTGGGTTTCAAAAACTACAACAAAGTCAACATGAATCATAAGTACTTGGAACATGTAAACATCAGAGAACTTTCATTGAGAAGTGATGGTATTCCATAGTGACCCGAGTGGAACTACATACTCCCTGCTTTTCTTTTGAAATTATTGCACCTACACTGTTTGGTATCTAAAAACATGCTTGTCTAAATTAAACAAAACAAAAACTAAAAAATACCAAACAACTTCCCATTCCCTCAATTTAACAGAAAATACAGAATACAGAAATACAGAAATATATGCAGAAAGTTCATTGCTTCCAGCACAATACATTAAATTATTGAAGAGACATTGTCTCTTACTTTATAATAGTATCTTTTTAAGGTAGGCCTTTTCCTTTCCTTCTATTTTCCAGGAGTCTAGCTTCCTTGTTATTTGAAAGGCTTAGCTATGAGCCTGTTCTCTGTTCTCAGAGTATCTTACACCCTCTAGGATGCTCACCCTGATCCTTCCAGCAGCAGCCAGGCCAAGGCACATGAGTAGCTCTCCTCTCAGCTGCTCACTTTCATGGCCTCTGAGCAGTGTATCCCATACAGAGTGTTTACACAGCAAAGTGAAAGCAAACAGTCTATGATAAGGTGCTTAACTATGTATTCAGGAGCTGAACATCCAAAAAGAGTCAGCTTTAAGAATAAAAAATCCAAGCAAATTCACAAAAAAGTACATGTGCTTGTTCTTGCTCAAGCAGAATAATAGAATTGTTAAGGTTGGGAAAAACACCTAAGATCATCCAGTCCAACCATAAACCCAGCACCACCCTGTTCACCACCAAACCAGGTCCCCAAGCATGTGCCACATCCACAAACCTTTTGTATACCTCTAGGGATGGTGACTTCCCCACTTCCCTGGGCAGCCTGTTTTAATGCCTGACCATCATTTCAGGGAAGAACATTTTACTAATATCCAAGCTAAACCTCCACTGGTACAACTTGAAGCCATTTCCAGTCATCCTGTCATTTATTTCCTGGGAGAAGAGACAGACTCCTTCCTCACAACAGCCTCCTTTCAGGAAGTTATAGAGAGCAATAGGTCACCCCGAGCCTCCTTTTCTCCAGTCTAAATAACTCCAGCTCCCTCAGCTGCTACTCACAGGACTTGTGTTCCAGACCCTTCCCCAGCTCCACTGCTCTTCTCTGGACGTGCTCCAGCCCCACAATGTCCTTCTTGTACTGAGGGGCCCAGAACCAAATACAGGATTTGAGGTGTGACCTCACCAGTGCCAAGTACAGAGGGACAGGGAAGGGACATGGCACTGTAATGCTGTCAGTAATGTGTTTTGCCCCTGAAGTTTCTTCAGCAATGCCATATGAGGTAGTATGGTCACAGGGCATGCTGGGCAGTGATAAATTACATATTTTAGTACTTGGAAGCCAAAGTACTCCCTTCCCCCTCAGGTGAAACCACAACCTTTTCCTGTGTATTTGAGGAATTTGCCTTCTCTGGCTTAATTTCTCTCCCTCCTCCTCCTCTCAGATATACAAACTATCATGTGTATCTACAACATAATCCAGACACGGTATTTGGTTTTCATTTGTGTTGTTCCCGTTCTGTTTTCTGCAGCAGAACCATCTATGGCTGCATCTACTACACAGTCTTGCATCAATCACACAAACATTTAGGTTATTTGCTACACTGACTAAATACTAAGTGAGGAAGGGAAACAATCTCTCTGTAATACTGACAGCAGACACCACATTCTTGAGAAAGCCTAAGTTTTAAAAGGAATTTTTTGTCACACAAACCCAGACATCTATAATGAAAAAGGAATATTTCTCTATCCAGTGCAAGAACTGCCATTCACCACAAAGACACCAATGTTGCAGAAAATTGGATTTTAAATATTCCCAAGGGAGTTTTCTTGAAAACTATTATTTTTATTACTACATACACATTTTCCTGCAGAGTGTGCTACGCTTTATCCATAGACACTTGATCAGAGTCCTTACACCTTCAGACACTATTAAACCACCAACTGGTTGTTTCTGCCAATTTCCCCGCAATGTTCTGACTTCATTTCCCCATTTTCATATCTGTTCTTGAATCCAAATCTTAACCTTCTTGTTTAATCAGCATCATCTCATTTTTGGATGTTGATGCACCCTTAGTATTTTCAGTATGTCATCATGCCCATTCCCATCAGAGCAGTGGATTATCACCTCAATAAAGTAAGTTTATGGGAGTATCTCAGGACTGTCTGCTTCAAGGTACTAAGCATTCAAATTTTTTTTGTTCAGAGGAAAGACATAGAGAAACTAAAACCGGCAACTAAAAAGACTAATTTCTAAATATGGGTTTATTTGTTTGCACATTCCTGTTTCCATCCCATATTTCTCTCACTACTAATACAACAAGATGAATTAAAATTTTCAGTTTTCATGTATTTCTCAAAAATACCATCATTCCCTATTAAAAAATGTTCCTAGAAAATAAAATCTCAACCACAGAATTTCATCCACATCTAGAAATGAATATCAGAACTTCAAGAGGTTTTGAAGTGACTTAATAGTGTCATTGTATTCAAAGTTATTTATTGTGCCTTTCAAGTTAATCAGTTAGTTTTCCTTCTGACTGCTTTTTTTTTTTTTTTTAATCTCTGGAAACAACCCAGTTACAATTTATTTATTTTTTATTGATAGCATAGTTCCAAATTTTACCTAACTACTGAAGTATATATCCTGCAGGATAAGGTAAATAGGTATTATATTCCTCTTCCATGACATGATTTCTCTACAGAGACATTTTAAAATTTATAATCTGTGTTGTCTGTTTTTTGCAAATTGATATTGTATGGAAATTCAATGAATTCACAAACATATTTGCACTTCTTCTTCTAGATCGTTCACGAGTTTGAATGTTAAAACTACAACACACTGATGGAATTTCTTACTGTGTAACAAATAACAGTGAGAGTCAGTTTTTGCTGATCATCATTACTTCTTTTGATCATTATCTCAACCTTCTCATATAAATGTTTTGGGATTTACCCTTAAATAACTGCTGTGAAGATATACAGTGCTCACATACACACAGTATTTACAAAATCGCAATCATATCCCAGGAAAGTGTGAGAACTGCAGTCTACTGGGTTGCAATTTGTGTTTTCTTTCCAATTTTCAAGTATCGAACACAAAAATTCCAAAGAGTTGAAGAACTGGAGAGTACACAAATGTCAGGGAAAGAGCATTAAAAGATAGAATCACAGGATATGCTGAGTTGGAGGGACCCACAAGATGAAACAATGAAATTTCAGATGAGTTTACAGCAATGAGAAAGGGACTGGGTCAAAGATTGAACATCAGTTTCTGGTAGATATGGACGAATTTTTGAACCTCTATGGGGACAGGATAGATTTTGTTAGCTTACCTGAAAGTTACATTTTTACTTTGGAAGTCAGTATTTTTCTTCTGATCTTTGATTTTATCTTCAACTATTTTGTATTGCTTCATGTTGAATTTCTTTCTGTAAGAAGAAATTATGTTCTCTGGACTTAGAATGTAATTAACCTTTTGTAAAATCCATATGAGACCCTTTTTGATGTAATGAAGGTAGAAACATAACTAATCAATAAAGTAGTGATTTAAGCAATCAGTTCAAGCCAGTTAAATAGTACTTGGTTACCTTGGGAAGATTGCTTTCTAAATAGACAGAAGAAAATTTTATTATATATTTTTTTAATTTGTTTCTTGTATTTGAATCTATGCAGGTCTTTTTTATTTTACAAAACAATTAATAAATGCTCAGCAATAGGCTTAGAGTAACCTTGTATAGTTCTGTATTCACAGCTGGCAAACATATCTCACAGGTTTTGATAATAAATTCTATACATTTTATTAGGATTCTTAATGCAATCACTGTGTTTACATGTTGCATATCAAAATTAAATAAGAAAATTAAACCACTTTTGGGCCAACTACAAACACACCACACTAAAAATCAGCCATAAAGGATTATGTCCTGGGTAGATTAAAGCAGTTAATCACATATGTAATCTCATGGAATTTATCAATTCAACACATAATTAAGACCTTTACTGGACCAGATCTTCAGATTGTAATCAGAAAAAGATGGAGAAATTTAAATAGGCTCTCTTGGGTTGGTTTGGGGGTTTCTTTGTTTGTTTGTTTTTGCTGGATTTTGTTGTTATTTCATGACTTTCAGGAGGAGTTTCCAGGGAGGAGTTGTTTGGTCAGGTTTTTTTGGTTTGGTTGGTTTTGGTTTGATTAGGTTTATATTTAGGATGAGTATGACTCACTTGTTAACACTGTATTTAAATATCTTTCTTTCCTTATATCTTGTACTCTTTGTAGTTACGTTGTACTCAAAGGCCTACCTCAAAAACTGAGAACTATCATTTTATAGTATTCTATAAAAACAAGTGGACTGATCAGAGTAACCCTAAACTAGGGCATTGTAGAGCCCATTTAAATTAATTTCTTCACCATCTGAAAGGCATAAACTTCCTCTATTAAAAATGTATTGCCTGAAATTTGTAAGCAGATTAAAATTTGAAAAGCTGCATTCATAATTTTTAAGATTAATTTTAGTTTTAGTTTCCATTATTTAAGTGAATAACTTCCACATAAATTTACATTATGTTTTGAAAGCAATAAAAACTATTAACTGACTTTCTTTACAGTCAATTTGTTTGTATATATCAAAAGGGGTACTTCAACACTGACTGAGGCTGCAAAGTCACAAATCACTCAAGAACAAGTACTCTGATACTTTCACATCAGTAAAATTTGTCCTAATTTTCTTACAATAATCACTATTTGATATCAACATTGGAGTTCAAGCTAAAATATTATGTCCAAAATATGTATCTTCTGTTACTTAAATATATTTGAGATATCCAGGCACTTTTAACCAAAAAACAAAAACAAAAACAAAAACAAACAAAAAAACCCACAAACAACAAAAAAACAACAACAAAACAAAAGAAAAAAAAGACCCACCAAAAAAAAATTCAAAAAACCCCTCAAGGAACATTTTAAAAATTCAGTAAGTGGAAAAGGTTTCTAAGTGTTTTCACTTTCTAGAAATTTAAGTTAATATAAAGCATATTTCCATGCCCAGGAATGTCATCACAGCCAAGATTTAAGTACATTCTTTGTAACAGAAGCCAATCTGAATCATTTGAACTTTTATTAGTGGAAAATTTATAGTTGAAGTCAAATGATTGAGTACAAACCCAGATTGCAGAGACATTCCAACTGCATGTGACTTCCCTCCACGTTTAAGAAATGCACACAGTTTTCTCTACTAATTTGGTGGCCATAATATCACCAGGACTAAAATTACTATGGCTGCTTGGTACTTTTTCATTGCAGAATGGTTACTCTTCTTATTTATTAAAATGTTCTAAAAAACTTACCATTACCTTTAAACAAACAAAAAAATAAAAAACATGGAGATAAGCACTTTTTGTTTTTATCCGTTTTAAAGCTCAGGATTTTAGTCATGCTTCAAAAACAGGAGGAAGCATCTGTCCTAGCACACTGTAAATTCAATCAGGAGTTGTACAAATTCAAGCATTCTATTTCTGATCTACTACGGAAATGTGTTTTGCACTTAAGTTGCCAACAGTCAACTCCACGTATTGGCTTTGGATGACATTCAAATCTTCCCAAGAATATCACAGTCCTTTCCTAACAGGTTAATATTTTATTATTTAGTATAACATACAGCCATTTATTTTTATGCATTGCAGTAGCAATGAAGATTTCTAAGGTCATTTTACCCAGATTTTATCTTCTGAAACTTTTTTCATACAGTTGCTTCCACATTAAGCACAGGGAAATTCTTCTCTTACAGTAGACAGGCTGTGCAGAGGAATGTTCTTCCTAATGGAGAAACCTTGCTTTGCAGAAATTTCTTTGATTACCAGGAGCTACAGAATTAGACCCATATGACTGAACAAACTCTGTGTGACCATTCCTAAGATCTTTTGCAACAAGGGATAATTTTTGCAGCTTTGTTGTCAGTCATAAACCAATCTTTTCTTCTTTGGGTCATTTTTCTGACTTCACTTAAATGAGTGAGAGAAGATTTTCATTAAGAGATTATACTATACAGCATGTCAACTGTATTTAAGACTCTTTGTCACAATGTGGAATTGAATCTGGCATTGAAGCTATGGAAAAGAGAGAGAATTGTGGATGATAAACATATATCTTTATTTCTACACAAACAACAATTACAAAAAGAAGCATAGCTATTATCAGCAATATTGTGGCCAGCAAAACTATGGTAGTGATCATCTGTGAGGCCACAACTTTAATCATGTGTTCCATTCTGGGTCCCTCACTGCATTGAGCTGGAGGGAGTGCAGAGAAGGGCAATGAAGCTCGTGAAGGGTCTGGTCCACAAGTCTGACAAGGGATGTCTAAGCTGAGTTTGTTTAGCTTGGAAAAAAGGAGGTTTAGGGGGCACCTTACTCCTCTCTACAATTACCTGATAGGAGATCGTGGCAAGGCAATTCCTTCTCCCAGGTAAGAAGCGATAGGACGAGATGAAATGTGCAAGTGGAGGTTTATATTGGATATTAGGAAAAATTTCTCCCCTGAAGGTGTGGTCAGTCATAGGAATGGACTGCCCAGAGAAGTGGTGAAACGACCATCCCTGGTGGCATTTGAAAGACACGTAGATATGATGCTTAGGGACAAGGTTTATTGGTGGATTTTCAGTGCTAGGTTAATGGTTGGACTCAATCATCCTAATTAGAAGTCTTTTCCAAATGGAAAAATCATATGATTCTCTTACTATGACTGTGGTACAGAAAAAATAACACAGTTAATATAGGTATTGTTTTGCAGGATGGAGACTGTATAGTGGAGGCTAGGTGCTTTACTCAGATGTTGAATAAGCAGTGTGCCATAACTACTTCAGTATTTGAAAAATATTTTATACATAAAATAGAGGTATCTTTTTCAATTGATGCAATATGTTCATTACAAGATGCATAAAGGCAAAAATCAATAAAGGAACTGATGTATCTGCCTGCAGGTTAGAAAAGGAAAAGGGTTTAACTGACCAAATGAGTACATTTGACATATAAACACGTACAGCAGAGCTGGTCACAGCTTTTATTCAGTGGAAAGAAATAAACACACTTGGGATCTGTTTCACCCTATTGTAAGAGATGTCAGAAATAGGCCACATGTTCTCAAAATTCCTTTTAAGCCTTGAATAATAATATTTTGTCCAGAAATATAAATCTAAATCAGTGAAATGGTCATTTGTGGTGAATCTCATTTTCTCTTAGAGTGCAGTAGTTCAGTTTGTGGACTTGTGCTTTTCCTGGCTCCTGCTGAGATCAGAATTTAAAAGTGTACAAATAGTGGGAGAAATGTCATGTTTACAATTCTTTTCAGCATGGTGAGAAACAGGAAGTGACAGAAATAGTAGTCTGGGATGATATTGTAGCAAGGGGTT
Source organism: Prinia subflava (assembly GCF_021018805.1). Taxonomy (NCBI): domain Eukaryota; kingdom Metazoa; phylum Chordata; class Aves; order Passeriformes; family Cisticolidae; genus Prinia; species Prinia subflava. Next base: position 47,264,485 of record NC_086248.1, read on the forward strand.
CTCAGACATTATTCTTGACACTTCATCACAAATGCCTTATATTATGGTTTTGTGAGTTCACAGGGTGGGTGAAATAAAAATCTGTGGAATTCATCAATTTTGTTTTTTCCATTAAAACAGAAAAGGTTTCCTATGACAGGGACAAGTTCCAGAAAGGAAGAAAAACACTTAGAAAACAAAACTTACATTAAGAATGCTAAGAAAAATATTTATACTTTACTCCTGGAAATTATACAAAATACAACTTCACAGTGGTATCACTTGAATCAAAGAGCCTCTGCATGTTAAGATATTGAATGGAGGTCTAAGGTTATCCTTTCTGATGAATTTTGTTTAAAAGTACTTGACACATGTTGAAATCTGTTTCTTCCAAAAGTCAAACAAAAACTGGCCTTTCTAAAAATTGCGTGATGTTCAGAAAAACAATCTTTTATAAGGCTGCAGCAATACACAAAGTGCAGAAGGAATATCTCTTCCTACCTCTCCAAAATTTGTTTTATCTTTTCATCATGTAGTACTGTAATTGTCTCTCTCTACAGTGAGGCTGTGTGAAACATACTTTCAGTCACTGGTTAAGTGAGAACCTTATGATATGGTAGGAGTTTCATCCAACCTGTAATCTGGGTTCTTCTAGCAAGATTTTGAGATGCTAGATGAGCGTGCTGGGATCACTTAGCTCAAGTGGGGGTTGATCCTGTCTGGGTGCCAGGTACCCACCAAAGCCACTCTATCACTCCCCTCCACAACTGGGCAGGGGAGAGAAAATATAACAAAGAGTTCATGGGTTGAGATGAGAAACACCAGAGATCACTCACCAATTACCACCATGGACAAAACAGAATCGAGGACATTAACTGAATTTATTGCTGACATAATCAAAGGATGTAAATGAGAAGTAAAGTAAGTCTTAAAAAACACCTCCTCCTCGCCTCAACTGACCTCTACAACTTTTGCCCCTGCAGAACAAGAAGATATGGAAGGGAGGCTATGGTCGGTTCATCACATGTTGCTCCTGCTGCCATTCAGCAAGAAGAGTCCTTCCCCTGCTCCAGTGTGGGATCTCTACCACAGGAGACAGTCAGTCTCCCATGAACAGTTCCAATGTGAGCCCATCCCATGGACAATGTTTCTCCACAAACTGCTGCAATGTGTGTCACCCTTCCTAGGGTGCAGTCTTTCAAGGACAGGCTACTTCAACGTGGGTCCTCCATAGGTCCACAGGAAATCTGTTCCAGCATGGACTCCTCTCTCCAAGGGTCTGCAGGTCCCTGCCAGGACCCTGCTCTAACATTGGCATCCCATGAGGTCACAGCCTCCTCTCAGTCATCCACCTGCTCCAGTGAGGATCTCCTCCAGGGGCTGAGGATGGATCTCTGCAGCCCCATGGACCTCCATGGGCTGAGGGCACAGCTGCTCCACCATGGGCTACACCAGGGGCTGTGGGGGAACCTCAGCTCTGGTGTCCGTAAAGTCTCTTCACCCTCCTTCTACACTGACCTTGGTGTCTGCAGAGTAATTCCTCTCACATATCCTCACTCCACTCTTCCCTGGTCGCAATTAAAACTGTGCAATAACTATTTTTTTTTAATCTTTTAAAATATGTTTATGTATAACACCCATCACAAAGATTTTACCACCATTTCTGACTTTGGCACACTGTTATGGGTTAACACTGGCCCAAAGCTGAGCAGGAGAGAGGACATCTTTCTCTGCTGAAACCCCCCTGGAGTCCTGCTTTTAACCTTTTGTGTCCTCAGAGGTGTGTCCAAACTTCTGACTGACCAATCTAAGTGCCAGCACAAAACTTGATCACTGATTGGGTTGCCCACATCCCCCTGGAAAAATACACCTCCCCCCCCAACCACGGCACATACCTGTCTTGGAGCTTCCAGGGATTGGCTCTGCTGGATGGAGAAAACTTTCGGCAACTTCTCACAGAAGCCATCCCTGCAGCCCCCATCCGCTACCAAAACCTGGTCAAGCAAACAAAATTCAATGAGATACTTGTATTTCTTGCTTTCATGAATGTTTGGTTTTGATTCTGATATAGTAAACAAAATTATGCCTTAAGCTGTTATGTCAGAGAAATAAAACAGCCCTCATCTAAAGCTGCTCTGTTGTCACCTGCTGAGAAAATTGCCTCTTTTTCACTATACCTGCTGAACTGCTTGTGGGAAAATGCCTTGATATGCTGAAGTAAAATTAGTAATTATTTCCCATTTAAACTTTTGAAGTTAACCTGTTACGGGTTTTTTCCCACAGAGTGGGTTGGAGATGGCCTCAGTCAGACAGTGTAGGGTACCAGTAGCCTCAGGGGATGCATGGTGACAAGTAACTGGAGAGGAAAACTCTCAGCAAAACTGAGCCTGGAAGAGGACAGCTGTTCTCAACCTACACCAGGCCAAACCTGGGTGAGATATTTGTCTCTTCAACAACACACACTCTAACCTGTGAATTTCTGAGTAAAAGGGAACACCACAGGGCACCCTGCATGAAGGAAATCCTTCTCTATTTAGGCTCAAAGTGAAAGGTCTTCTCTTGTCCCCTTTTTCTTCTCTCCCCACTAAAATTTCAATTGAATGGCAGAGTTTGTGCAAATGAAAAGTATTTGGCAAACACAAATGCTGATTTTTGTGGGTAGATTTAAAATGAAATGTCTTCAATTTTTCTTCCTCTTTTTTATTTTCAGGTTAGCAACTGAACCAGCATTCACATTGGGAGACCTGCATACTGTTGGGATGGGTTATGGCCACTTAAGTTCATAACATTCTTTTGGCTCTCTGTGTCTGTCACTGTTTAAGAGAGGGCCATCAGTAACCTCAGGAACAGGTCTGCACAACAACAGATGCCAGATGAAACTTTGACAACTCTTCCAGATCTTTGCTCTCAGGAAGCAAAGCTGGTGTGTTTCAGAACCACAGTGAGGAAAACTTTCTGCATTTGGTTTTATAGTGAATCAAGTGACTGACGAAAGAAAAAAAGTAAGTGTATAAATTAATTTAATAAGATTTTCCCCTGTGTCCCTGATTATCCACTCAAATCTCTTTTACTGTTTCTGGTTAAAACTCAAAACATACAAGACCAAAGTTAATTTCTGGCTATTCAGCTTCTCTTTCCACATCATTCACGACACATACACTCTTTAAGTAATTCCTGACTTCAGCTCTTTTTAAATTCTTTCTGACAGCCTTTTCTTTTTTCATCAAACATTAGAAAGACTGATGTTCTTTCTCTGAAGAACAGACTTCTGGTTTAGCTTTCATGGCCCTCAGTGAGAACTACCTCATCACTGGAGTTTGTTCACAGACATGTTATACTCCAGAGTGATGATACTTTTTAGAAACAATTTTAGGCTGATGGGTCTAGCAATTATGACATGCATGATGTGTCACAAGTCATTATTTTGCTTCTGAACCATAATCCAAGTAAATTAATGTTACTTTATTTATGTGGCTTTGTGGGCATTGTATGAATGACAGGCATTTGCAACTCTAAAACCACTATATTTAATTAACACATCTGTTGGGAAGTTTGGAAGGGGTTGGAAGCTGAAGTATTACTGCTTTGCCACTAAAACTGATTATGACTGAAGAAAATTAGCAAATTTTGTCTGCTCAGGTTTTCAACAGATTGTTCTTCAATTGAATTAAGAACTTTGGGTTTAAGGTGTAGCATTTCAATGCATGTGTCACAGGCACAGACACTTTTTTCAAGGTGTGGTTTCACCACTTCCCATGGGCAGGCAGGAGTTCAGCCATTCCCAGGAAAGCAAAGATCCATTGAACACAGCAGTAGTGACTTGGGAAGACAAATGACATCACACTGAACATCCCCCTGTTCCTTCTTCTTTCCTAGCTTTATATGCTTGCATTAAATTGAATATATATATATATACATACACACACATGTACATCTACACATATGGCACGATGCCACATGGTCATATGGTATGGAATATCTTTGTGATCAGTTAGGGTCAGCTGTCCTGGCTGTGTCTCCTCCCAGCACCTTGTGCACCCTCAGCACCCTCCTTGGTGGGTGGGGTAAGAGGCAGAAAAGGCCTCTGTGCTCAGCAGTACTTAAATCACCCCTGCTTGTTAAAACAGTTTCCAGCATAAATCCAAAGCCAAGCCCCATACTCACCACTCTGAAGGAAATTAAATTTATCCCTAACAAAAGCAACAAGCCATGGCAAATCCATTCTTCCTCTGTGATTTACATCTCTTTGCTTGTTTTCTCTTTCTGGCCCTCTGCTTTGGAAATGATCTTTTATTAAAATGGGCTATGTTTTTCATTTTTTAACATGAAAATTAGTCTTACCAAAAAAAACTCCAAACCCAAAACAAGTATTTTTCAGGTCTTATTTGCCTGTGATAAAGATTCTAAGGCTTGAATGAATGTAGGTCCAGGCCTACAGAACAATAAAGAAAAAAAAAAACCAGAAAAAATTAAATAAAATATTTTCACTTTGCAGACTATATTTGAAGAGTCTGAAGTTCCACTTGATAAAGCTGGAGTGTCTCTTTTTCTTTTACTCCCAAAGCCTTGGACTACAGTGTTGTTGACTCTTGGAAATCAAAGCAGGTTTCACATCCACTTCTCTGTGCTAAGCCAGCTCAATTACAGCTCTGAATGACAGTCACAATTTAGTATCTGACAAGTAGAATACAAGCAGATTACTTCGAAAATAGCAAATAGACAAACCCTTTTTTTTGGCCAAGCAGTGTTCACAGTTTCTCATAAACATTCTTCTTTTACTTCCCCCAAACATTTATGTTTTCATGCACATATAAAGAGAGAGGAAAAGGTTTTTTCCTTTTTGGTATTCTACCATTTTTTCAGAGACCTATGTATGTTCACGAGTACACTAGGAAAACCCTGTAAAGTCAACAAGTAGAATGCAAAAAGTTGACCTTCAAGATCACAAAGCAAACCAAGAAGCTCTTTTTACATCAATTAGATAGTGTTTTCTCAAGAAAATGTTGAAGTTTATTCTGGGATCGATGCACTTATGATTAAGCATGAGGAGAGGAATTTGTCCTCATTCAGGAGTCTCTCAGATTATTCTTTTGGTTTTTTTTCGTGCTATCTTTGATATCATCTCTGGCCAACTAATACTCTTCCATCTTTCCTCTGTTGCTGTGGTACTTGTGCAATTGATAGCTTCTGTGCACAGCTACAATTAGGCAATAATTGCCCCCTGACAGATGGTGAACTGAGATGCTGAAAGAAACTTCAGTGCCACAGTGCTGTGCACTGGGACAACCAGCAAGGTGAGTTTCCTCCCTAGACCTGGGCATGTCTGAGAAGGAAATCCATCATCACACAGTAGCTTGGCTGTTAAAAAATCCTGGGTAGGGGTAGGACCTGAACCCTGCTCCCCACTGTGGGGTGTGAGCCTTAGTCCAAAAGGTAGTGTTATGCCATCTCCTAAAGGAGAATAACTGAACATTTTATTTGAGAAAAAAACAGCACAGGGTATAGGAAAGAAGAAAAGGAAAAGAGGACAGAACAAAAGGAATTTTTTTTTTTTTGTTTTAAAATCAACCATGGGGGAAATGTTGTCGTATAGATTTATGAGAAAATACTCACAATCCACAAGGATATTTCCAGGACTCATGCTGTGACTGAGGGATTTCTGACCCATATTTTCCAGCTTTTTTAAACGTTAAGGCATAGAAGTTCATGCAAATGGTCAAACGAGGTATAGTAGAATCTACTCAAAGGAAGTGGTTGAATTGGTAGCATACTGAATGTCTTACATCTGTAATTCATGCTCTATATTGATATAACTAAGATTAGCATGAAAGACAGTGGACATTTCTTTCTTAAAAAGGCTTTTTACCACTTTCTCTAACAGTACCTTGTTATATCATTCCTCAAATAAAGACACGGAGTAAGTGGTAATTATTTCACCCTGCAAAGCCACCCAGAGACGGTTTTGTTTTCTGAGTCTTCCTACTTAGACACATTTATGGAAATTATGTTACTTTAAAATGAAATTATATGCATGTGTACAGAGGAAATGTTCAGGCTGTTACAGCAAAGTGGATTGTTACTTCATTTTATGATGCTATAGAAGCAGACACTTTTAAGTAGTACTTCTTGTACAATAATAATAGGAAAGTCACAGAATTGTAAATGACTGAGCAAACCTCTGTTTCCAGAAAGCCAAACAATATCAGTCCCACAATTATGTACCTTTTCTAAGTCTTCACTCCAGAAAAAAATCTTTCAAAGATAACACTTAGAGACTTCTAGGAGAATTTAAATATGTTAGGAGTACTTAATTTGTTTTCTCAAACTGGTCTTGCCCTTTTCAGGATGTGAAAACTGAGACTGACAATAATTCTTGGTAATTAAATGAGCTATAGAAAATACAGAATAGATTAAGTGGAGAATAAGAGTTTGTGATTTGTTCTCAGAAAGCAGTGTGCCTTCAATTTTTTTTCTGCACACTATAAACCCCCCACATAAATTTTGTCATGTTGTGGCTGCCACATAAGAATAAGAAGGCATTACTATGATACCATCTAGTATCTCTGCATTTACAACGATTTGCATATTTTTTATCATAAAATCCATTTTAAACTTCTCATATATTTCCTAATAAAATACAATCACCTCAAGATCTGAAACCCTGCTTTTTTAAGGAACTCTTTGCAACCCAGATAACTCTGATTAAATCAAAAATGCATGTATTTGGCAAGCCAGTATATTTTTAATGGACTTGATTGTGGCCTTGTCACAAGTTTTGTGGAGGAGCTGGCTATGTAGCCCTAGAAGCCAAAGGCAAAGGACTCTATGGAGAAAATAAAAAAAGTACAGCCAGATTCTTAGCTCCCCTTATCTGAGTTGGGAAAAAAGAAAATGTTAGACTTTTCCATGTATGAAGCCAGCAGAAAATTGCAGCATTCTTCCCTTGGCTCAGCTCCCTCCTGTTTAGTGAGGGAGGAGGCAGAGTCCACGCTGACTCCTGGCTGGAAGGCACCCAGTCATCTCTGTGAGGGACCTCTCCTCTTGCTCCAAGACCCCGAGGAGGTCTTCCTATTGTGTTCCCCATTTAGCTTAGGGCAGGAAGAACAGGAAGGCAGGAAGAGATGAAGGAAGGTGAAGTGGTTGAAGGGATGGAAGGACAGAAGGAAGGGAGGAAAAAAAGGAAGGGAAAGAGGCTCTGGGATTGCTAGCCATCTACTCTGAAATGGAAACTCAGCCATTTTCAGAAGCAGACTGAGGCAAAGACAGAGTAATTATGAATATTGCTTTGTTTAAAAATCCGTCTCTCTTTTTTACTTTGTCAAGCACTTGAAAAAGTTTTCCTTGGATATTGCACCCCATAGAGTTTTAATATCAGAATCTTTCTGATAATTGCAAACATTATCTACTAAGTCATCCAGATGTCTCCAGAATTATCATTTTTAGAATGAGAAGGAAAGAAACATAACAACTGCTAGCTCCATAACTATATACACAAGCTGTATTCACACAAACTGTGAGAGTCTTCAGCAGATCCAACAACCCAAAAAGAATGTTAGGATAAGGAATCCCTCATCATAAGAGAAATGCACAAGCCAGCATTATTTACTGAAGAGATCCTTCTAGCTGCACAGCTGATGGTCTCTGGGTTGCAGAATGGGACAGGTATAATCTAGGTTCTCCTCTAACTTTATATCCTTCTGCATTATGTTTGGCGAGAATTCCATCCCTGAGGAATTAAAAAAGTTGTATTAAGATTGAATATGAAAATAATAATGCCAATTAAGTTCCAAGTATTCTATACAGATGATTTAACCTTTTGGGTTTGTGCCAGCTGTGACTATGCCTCTGTACAGAGTATGGCCACTGAAATTATATCCTGTTGTTCAAATTACAGATGATTCCTGGGGGTATGGCCATTGATAAGGCTGATATTTTATCCTTTGTTTCCTAAATCGTGTAAGTAGAGGAGAACTGACTAGGTAATAACATCATTGCAGTTACATCAGATATATTGTGTATGCAAAATCATCTCTAAGTACTCTTGATTTTAAAGCAGTTCATTATGCACTGAACAAGCTGAGTCAACAGAAGCCAAGTCAGCAAATACAGCTTTAGTGCCTGTTTGGAATTAGTTTAGACATTCAGACAACAAAGGATGCTAAGTTATTCCTCTTTGAGTGTATCACAAAAAAGGGAGAGTCAAAAGAAGCCAGAGCGGGTTAGTGTACTACACTGAATGATTTCCATGGGGAGAAACATTGTGCAACATGCTACTGAAACATCTGCATGTCAAAAATTCATTGCTGAACACATACTTTTTCACAGTGAAGCCTCTGCTAACCTTGTCTGAGCTGTCATGACATGTCTCCAAGCTAAAAAAAGGTTTTCCTTTGGGGTGCAGAAGCTTAGGTACCTCAAAATTTGTAATATAACTAAATGAGTTAACTTGTTCACTTAGCTATTCCCAGGCTGTGTTCACTGGAATAGGTGAGAAAGATGTGCAGCTATCTGTCTTCATCATCCATGCAGTATCAACTTCACAGGTAACTTGTAATTAGGGCCCGTAGAGCTTGCTGATTAATATCTAATTTGAAAGCTTCTCAAGATGACTCACCTTACACTCAGCATAATGCAAGTATTCCTGTGTAAATAACTGGGCCTGGCATAGACAAAGTATGTGAACTGATTTAAAGGATACTTTAAGAATGTCCCATGTTTATGGACTTTCATTTAAACAAAGGACAAAAGTACAAACTCAGGAACAATTCTAAGATCTTAGGGCCACACTAGTAGAATTGAGGGGGTTTAGTTTAAAAATCATGATCCCTTTATCCATCCCTGATATTTATGTTTCAGATACCTAAGATCAACACATACCATCAGTATTTAACCCTTTAATCACTCAAGAGCACAGGTTCTGCAGATCCTTGGCAGCATAGTGATGAGTGTACCGGTGGCTAGTTCTTGTTTAACCACTACTTTGTATGCACAAAGTAATTTCACTGCCAGACTTATCTGAGAAACTTGTTCTGCTGTTGAAACTAGTAACTGCTGGGAGTCCACTGAGTAAAAATGCACTGAGTGAAAGTTGATGCCAGTTAGCCCATTTTTAAAATTTTTTTAGTGGAAAGCTGATATTTTTCTATCAGTGTCTGCCTCAGGTGTCTGGTTAGCCCTACAGCTCATGGGTTCAGGATCTGATGCAGAGAAAGGGCTCTCTGCTTATGGCCTCTGCCCAATGTGCATTTTCCTGCAGGTGCCCTTGTGTGGCTCCACACTCGGCACACTGGCTGTTAAACATCTTGTTAAGGGGTGTATAATACCCCTGGGTGTTGTACAGGAAGCCCTCATAATGGTGCTTCAGGGACACAGACTCTACTGCGGAGATCAAATTCCAAAAGCCAAAATGCAAGAACATTCTTGGGTTTTTTCTGAGATGTGGAACACAAAGTTTCTGTTTATTTCAGTGGCAGTGCATGAGGTGTCGGGGGAATAAGGTCCAAAGTAACTGCACCCCCATCACCATAGGCCAACGAAAATACACGTGCCCTGTGGATCACTGTAAGTACAGATCTGGTTTCTCTGAGCACAATGCTGCTCCTGTCATCTGGAGACACAAGGAGCTAGACAATGCTGTGTGCATCTGCTATGCAAACACAGATACTCAGCAAAACCACCAAAAGTTACCTAATTCAAATTACTCAATTAGAAAGTAATAATTTGTTTGGAGATGATGGTTTCAGTGTGCTTACTAGCTCATTTTATACAATCAAGAGGTATGTTTAGTTGATATCTAAAGCTTATTTCCTGTATACCCAAATCTAATACTGGATATTTGTGAGCAACAACCATAGATGCCAGAGGGTATTCAATTTTTTTCTTTTTTTTTTTTTCTTTTTTTTTTTTTTTTCTTTTTTTTTTCTTTTTTTTTTCTTTTTTTTTGTAATTAATCTAAACTGGACAAGAAGTAAAATAAAAACAAAATTAAAGCGAATAATATAAGAATGAGAAATTAAGAAAAAGAAATAAGAAAAAGAAATGCATGTTGTTCTTTTATTACTTGTAAAGAAAAAGTTTCAACAAGAAGTTCTTGCAAGTGAGGCTCAGGGACAAAAAAGAAAGAAAAGAAATTATTATGGTTTGGTATAAAAGTTGTGCAGGCAGGAATCAGGCTGTTTAAAAAGTAACTGACGGATGTTTGTCTGGTTCAGAGGACTGTGATGTTTGGGACACAGGAAGCAGGCTTTTTGACTCTGCTATATCTGAATCTGCCATTTAAGGAAGCAGGGATTATTGTGTCTCCTGTAGAAGAAGGAGTCAACCCACATTGTACCAGAGAATTCCAAAGGACTTTCACTGAAGGTTTGATTGATGGAATATTCAAGAAATATCCCTTATGTCAGTGTACCATTTTCATCATTAGTCCCCTTGTTCTACCCAGACTCTTAGGGGTTACAGCTTTCCGGGTACAGAATAGTAAGGATTATATTGGTAAGTCTTGTAACCACCATTGACCCTATTGGTTACAAACTCATGCACGAAAAATACTTGCTCTAGCTTTAGGAATTTGCACCTGCTTCCTAAGCAGAATTTGGAGACAGTCATTTTGTCAGATTTTGGGTAGACTTTTCACACTCCTACCTTGTGATTCACCCACGCTGAACAATATTTACAGATGGCTACTAAAGAAACTCAGAGAAGAGTATATTTTTCCATGATGGAAAATTTTCCTACTTTCTCATTCTGAGTCTGAATCTAAGGGTCCTTCATACATATGCAAATTTTAAACCTGTTTCTCAGTGCTGCTGGAATTTAACTGTCCTGAATACGTGCCTGTTCCACATTAAACCTGATCCTACACACTTCACACAGGAACAACTTCTATAAAATATCACCTCCAGTTCTTTTCCTTTAGACATTTTTCTCCCTTTTATTTTTTTTTGCTTTTGTTTGATATCTTTGTTTCTCTGATACAAGCATAGTAATGTACTTTGTACATATCTGCCTAAGGTTATTGCAGAAATGTGATTTTCCTTAGCTTAACCTGCTCAACAGAATTTCCAGCTATGAAACAATCTTTCATCCACAATGCATCTTCTGCATGCAATTTCTTGATATGATGGAAGCAAACAATAAGAGACTCCAATGGTGAGCCTCCACTTATGGAAGGGTTTTCCACCTGGTTGAGGCAAATGGGTCTATGGAGTTCAAAGCAGCAACAGATTCCTGTCTCACAGTTCAAACCCATACAATGTTATCTTTCTGTTGTTTTGTGGCTGGGCTTTTTCCTCTAATCCACAATGTATTTAGGACCAAAGAAAGACAGAAAGAAGGAAAGAGACTCTGCATATATTGTTGTTCTTGTTTTTTTCTGTGGTTTTTTTTTTTTTTTTTTTTTTTTTTTTTTTTTTTTTTTGTTGTTGTTGTTGTTTTTGGTTTTTTGTTTTTGGTTTGGTTTGGTTTGGTTTGGTTTTTTTCTCCCTCCTACTATTAATTTTGGTTTTACTCCTTGCATCACCCTGGCTTCCCAATGGGAATTATGAACCCTGCTGTGGCAGACACTGTCCAAGGCTATAATGAAGAGGGAGTCCCTGCCCCTAGGACTTACTCAACCTTTTTTAATTACTGACTCAGGTTTAGACTGCAGTCCTCACAGCTCAGAGTATTCTCTTCCTCTCACTTTTTTTAGTCTTTTCTAAAGACAGAAAGACAAGATTGTCCTCTAGCTTATAAAATAACTAAGATTTTTTTCTGTAATGTTCCTTTTTCATCACATTTTGCATCAGTTATTTATTGTATGGGCTAGCCCTAAATCATATATATTACTCAGTAAGTAAATGAAAACACATGGTACCATACTATGGATTTACCTTTCCCTTTAAAAATCCCAAGTTATCTGAACTGCTTTATGTTTTGTATTTTTTGCCAATGACTTACAGTAAGCTCATGCACTGAAATTCATGCTGTGAATGCAGTACAAGTTGCAGGGTGTTCTTATTGCAGCACAGGCACCAGTGGGTCACTACTAAACCAGAAGTGTGCAGCACACAGGAAAATTCTTCTTTTGTGAGCTCTCAGATACTGCAAAAATATTACTTTTCTGATATTAACAACCTGGCCTATTCTTATTTTAATAATTCAAGATTCATTCCATTCTTAGAAAGTCAATATTCCACTCCTGATTAGAAAATTGAAAGACATTTCAATTTTTTCACATCTGAAATATATTTCAGTTAAAAATCTGTACATTTAGAAATAGTGTACAGATTTTGATTAAGTGCTTTAGAGAGTGGCATAGTTTTTTTTCCTAACTTTCAACTAAAAAAATAATGCAAAATTTTAAAAGAAAGTTTTCTTTTAGACAAAAAAGAAATCAAGGTCTTTTTTTACTAAAAACTGCAAAACTGGATTTTGATACTTTAAAGTCATGAGCTGCGCTACCAAACCACTACTCATCAGAACGTGTGTTTTGTTGATATTGCAAATATAAAGACTCTTCATCTAAATGTGAAACTTGTCACAGGGAGTATTCTTTCTTTTACTTCAACAATATTGTCTTAAAGATCTTCTTTTAAAGCATTTTATTCTCTGCATTTCATTAAAACCAAGTTTTCATATATTTGAGTTAGAAGTCTAAAGGGAAAACAAATAAAAATCCCATTTCCCATTCCTAGGGCATTTATTTTTGAAGAGAGATTTATAGTGAGACAATTCCATTTCAGTGAAGGGATCTTGGATTTTACCAGCTGGATAAGACCAAATTTTTCATTAATAAAAACAACAAGAGTAATGACGCACTGTATAAGCAATACTTTATTTACTTGGCCACTGAAAAGCTGCATAAGAAGTACAGAGCAACAATATGCTTGGAGTATAGGGCATCAAGCTGTATCAGTGTTAAACAGGCTTGTGAGTACGTGGTTTAGTTAGGAAAGTTATCAAGCTACAGTAAAGATGCATTTATGGAAGGATGGGAAAAGCTAAGGAGACAGAGAGGCTCTTTTTGCTTCCCCTGCTTGAACACTGCTGGCTGCACAGAGCAAACTGCAGTCCTGACTGCCAGCCCATTGGAACCAAGCATTGAACAGCCTCTAGATCTCTGAAGCCCACCTTCCAAATTTCCTCTTTTTTACAGCAGATACTGATAATACAAGGCATAGAAATGACAAATCTGGCTGAACATGCTGTCCACTGGATTTGCAATATTTTTCACCACATTGCTTCTGTTTTCAAGCATTTGTACCAGAGAAAAGGAGAAATATTTACACATTTATCTCAAGATTATATCCTTTAATTCTTGAATAATAGTGGGTTTGAAAAGCTAGTATCTACAATATCAAATGACAGCAGTTTTTGTTTTAGGGCAAGCTTCGCATTTGGCATGGTCTGGTTTGTTTGTTTGACAATAGGAATGTTAAGCACAGTACAATTGCTGCTCCATCCTAACCTAACACACTGCATACATCACATTTTACAGCCTCCCAATGCTATTGGAAGCAAACAATACAGGAGTGAGTAGCTGCATGCCTAATGAATAGCTGTATAGTAAATCCACTCTCCATGAAGAGAGCACTGGATTGATTACAAGGTGTCTAGGGCTGCCAGGAGTTATTCCATGGCTTCAAGCAACTATAGTCCTTGCTGCTGATCCTCTCAGCTGTTTCCTTTCTTCTCCTCTTCATGTGTTGTTTGCTGCCAGGCTCCACTCTTCCTCCCTCCCAGCAGCCTGCAAGCCTTGCCCAGGTGGCAGCAGCCACCAAGGAACAGAAGGGCCAGAAAAAACAGGCAGAGTGTCAGTGCAGATGGGCAGTGACCCAGCACAGGTGGTGAGGCAGAAGCTAACCCGCTAATTCCTGGTCCAAGAGAGCTGCCTTAAATTGCCCTTTCCCCCCTTGTGCTAGGACTGACATAAAAGGAGTTTAACTACATTGTCTCACAGGCTGTTGCACTAAAAGGTTAATAAAATGGGGACATGTAGTCCTCCCAGAAAAATTTTTGATGTTTTGGGGATGACAGGCTGGTTGAGGAGCTTCTTTCCCTTTTCTTTCTGATCTTTTTTCTCCTCTTTTGATCTTTCTTCTATGTTAGTATTTCTTCACACCCTGCACACATGTGCAGAGTAAGAGCTGAAAAACAAGTTAATAAATAAATTCTGTATATTTCTCATTTCCTGAAATAGTCTTTGCCATCCATTAATGATGGATTTCTTATACAATGAAACGCTAAAAGTAGCAGCAAGTATGGCAAACTGAAAATAGGTGTGCTTTTCTGTTATTTTTTCTCATCTGAAATGGGTGGATATTTTAGCCTTTAAGTCAACATAAGCCACTTTTGGAATACCCTGGTGACTAGCAAAATGCATACTTGCACTTTCTTCTGCATCACAGTCTTACTATACAAGACACAATAAATCTCATCGTCTTTCTCTGCTTAGCTTCATAACAAAGAGCTGTCAAAATTGATAAACCCAAACTGAACGATTACACTGTCCTGCACCTATTTATAAACTCACTTAGCTCATCTCGTGGCAGTCAGTGACACGACAGTGCAGGCTGCTATGAACTTTGAATGACTGTATCAGGCCTGATACCCTTGTGTCTAGGGGAAATGTGAGGGATCAGGGGAAGGGTGATGTTTCTAGACCAAATCACCCTTGCCTTTGGAGTAGTTTGGCTTATTTTGCTGCCGAAAGGCTTAGTATTTGGGCTCTCACCAAGTTCTGGGGAAGAGAGGAAAACAACTGATACCAGACCAGCACATTCTTCACAGAAGTCTCAGTCAGATTTTAGTGTTTATTTAGATTTGCTGTTGCTGTTGCAGGAGAACAGACCTGGCTTTAATTGATGCTGAAAAGAGGAGAGTCTCGGGGATGTGCCCTTTTCCTGTTTTTTATATTCTTAAAGCATCCACTTTTGGTGGATGAAGAACCATCTCTTACAGAAGAAACATTGGGCCATACGACATTTGGTCTTGCATATTATTACTGTGTACTTGGAGGCTAGCAGAAGGCTACAATAAGTCACATATATTCTAGAAAGCAATTACTGTGCAAAACACAAGGTTTAAAATGATAAAGACTTATTTGTTATAAAAGATGTAACAGTGAAAATTACTCAGAGAGATGTTTTCAAAATCTATTAGCTCTTCCTTAAGAATAACCTCATTGTTACCAGATGCCTTTAGGCATTTTTAAGGGCAGAAAGCTTATACAGTATGTTGGATGATGCAGGGGATGTATAACTAAGTGGAAATTCAGTTGAAGAAATATATATGTGGGCAGTGATAAAAACAAATAATGGATTGACTCCATGTAGGTATATAGCTCCATTAACATCAGTGAACTAGACTGACAGAAACCAGCCAAAGATCTATGCCATTAATTTGTCAGTAATTTTATCTGATTTATATCAGTGTGTAATGGGAATAGGATTAATTTTATCCCTACTATGATTCCAAAGATTTCAAAGGGGTTTTGTGAAATATCCAGGAGAAAATGGGATACTCATAAGCATACATTCCTCTCAGAAATTCATTGGATTATGCTTGAAAAGCACTCAATGTCTTTTTAACAGTGCTGTCTTACAATAAAATATGCCTGATTAAATGCCCTAAGAAACATTATCATTAAGGTTCTATGTCTGGTGAATATCACTCTCAAAGCTTTTCTTTCCCTGATTGTGATGAAAGAGACGTAATGGTCAGTTTGTGATGAGTTCTAAGAAACTGGACTTGATTTACTGTTGAATTGCTGCATTTAACATAAGCATTAATTCACATTCTATCTTGTTACATATTTTCTAGCAAGAAAAATGTACTAAGTCTTCTTGATTTTGTTGGAACTTATATCAAAGGAAAAATACTGGCTAAGTAGTAATTTCTAAGTAAAAGTTGCTAAAAAAAAAGAAGCTGTAGTATTTCTTGCATACCAATTAACTTAGGCAACTAACAGGATGAAATAAAGAGTATAATTCATTACAGTAGCCTTTGAAAATATCTTTACACTGCCATCATAAAGCTACATATAAACCCCAGGATTTCCAGCTTTTAGGTTTCAGGTACGTACACTAGCTACCTCTTGGATAGATGTTGAACAAGGCCCAAAAATTATCAGCTTCCTATTTCCCATTTCCATTCATGTTGGTTTCCATTGAAAAGAAAATTTGTCATTACAGTGGGAAGGGAACAACAGCCTATGTCACAAAACCAGATGCCCTCATCAGGCTGATCATCAAAACTTGGTTTGTCCCAAAGCACCATGCTGCTGGACATGGGTTTGGGTTTGTCCCAAAGCACCATGAGCAGAAGCACTCCCAGCCCTTGAATACCTGTGTAGACTGTGCAGACTAGAAAATCATCAGGAGAAGGTTTACTAGAAACATAACTCCAGTAAAAAAAATTAGGTCTAGGCTTTTAAGTGCAAAACTAATGTTCTTTCTAGCTCTGTTAAGATCTATGTAAAGGTGGGTCCAGTTTGCAGTTTTCAGTCAAAATTTGGAACCTGAAATTAAAGGTGCTTTACTCAAGCCCATGACCAAGATGTTCAGAGATTTTAAATTGTACTCAATTAGCAAAGCTCCAACTCTTGCTGGAGACACACAATCTCTTCAGAGGTTTACATGCATACCTGAGCACATCCTATAATCTCTTAGAGGCTGTTGGAGGAGAACTAAGTAGGTAGATAAGCCAACCTTAGCCCTCAGACTTCCGGATAACCACGGTATTAGAAAATCATTATAGACTAATTGGAGGAATAGTTAAGAAAAAAAAGGAGTAAAATTTAGGGCCTAATTTAAGTAATTCTCAAGTAAATTTTTTAACTAGAACAAATAGATTATCTGTCCATTGACTGTAACAGGGAAGCTTTGAAGGCTGTGAAATCCTTCCTCCCACGCCACACTCCAAACAGCCACAGTGCAGTGAATGTGTTCATCTTCTCCGGCAGCCTCTGAGGTGGGATGTTTTGCAAGGAGAAGACATAGCCTTGCAGATATCACCAAGGAAAGATGAAGCTGTGTCCCACGATTAGGTATGCACAATCCCAGACTGACTGTCTCTGTATTAGACAGAAGCACTGCTTGTTTTTCCACAGGCACTTGGTGCCCACACATGTATCTCTGTGTTCGTTGTGCTTCCAAGACTTTTCTCAACAGAAGACAAGAGGGAGACAGGAGGATGATTTTAAAGTACTCCAACTTTAAAGTACAAGAGCTTCTCAGATTTGCAGGGGAAAAAATAATTGGGCAAGGATTATGTATAAGAAAAAACCCCATGGGATATTTCTGCCTGACAGAGCAGTACAAAGAAAATTATACATTCAGGTGGTATTCCAGCAGTGGTGCAAATAATTCCATAAAGCCAAACTAGCTAAAAAATTGAATAAATTAAGCTGAAGAGAGGCTTAAGCCTGATAACTGAAAATAGGATACAGCAAGTGTTCATTATGGTGGCAAAATATGGGGGTGGGGGAGTGGGAGGGTGGTATAATGAGATTTTTTGTTTGTGTGATTTAAGGCCTATATTTTCTAAGTTAGAGCTATTACCATCAGCACAGAATTTTCAGTCAAAATGCATTTTGTTTATTCCAGTCGAAGAGTAGTTTATCAAAACAGGATCTCTAGGAAAATATTGGTGCCTGAAAAATTGAGATGTTTAGTTTGTATAACATGCAAAGATTGAATATTTGCTGCTGTAGTCCACGGGTAACCTAAAGAACAGCCTAAAATTTATGAGAAACCTTGAATGTAGCATATTAATTATAAAAAATAATGCAATCCTTGAATTAGAATTATGTGCATAGCCACTGATGTAATGACTTATGGGAAATAAAAAGTCACTAAATTCACAAAATAATTAAGTCAAGTGGGAGAAGTGGAAGCACCTTAAGCATGCAGTTGAAAATACTATGTGCATAAATATTTGCAGAAAAAGACTATCTGAATGTAAGAAAAAAGAAATTAAAGTAAAAACATCACTTGGAATGTGCTGTAGCTTGAAATGGAATATTTCTATGAGAGGAAAAGATTGATACTACTATTTGCAGCAGGACTTCTTCAGAAGTGTTAATGCCTTTCTGTAATTCATCAAATCCATCCATAAGGTGATTTTCAACTTTTTTTCTAATTTGACAAGCATGTAAAATTTTCCAGCAGATAGGCTAAACCTGCTGGAGAGAATGTAAGCTTATTGACACTCCTCTTACTTTCCTTAGTTACCTTACACAAATCCCTTGGAAATAGACCACAAACGTCAAGGTATCCATGGATCCCAACCTAAAAACTGCTGTTCAATATTCAAGGTAAATTGATTTAGTTTAGAAGGGTGATGGTGAAGGAGGTAATTTCTCTCAGTGTTTTAAAAAAGTTATATTTTACATTCTAATTGGAGAAAGCTTGTACAATATCATAATAAAGGTGTGAACATGTGACAATTGTATGTGCATCATGTAAAAATACAGGTTGGGCTAACGATCTAGATAAGAAATCCATACAGAGAGTTGTGACTTGTAATTAGAATTAACAGCTGTGATTCCTACAATATTAGTTATTCTATGAAATTCAAATAAATTGTCATTACATAGCCTAAATATGATAAACATTTTAATTTTGGTGCTGTTAGAAACAAAATCTCCTTATTTTCAAGACTTGCACAAACTGCATTTATTTTGCTTTTTTGTGTAGAGCTAAATGGAAATACAGATAATAGTAAGCACAACTAATGTCTCATGAATACTTTGGTGCTTCTTTGTGCACACAGTTCACAGAGACACAAGTGGCTTTAATATCTAAAACTGACCGTTGGCACAAAACTTCCCTAAAATTCATTATGGTCAAAAATTTAAAAAAAAGTAGAAATTAAGTGGTTGTGTTAACAAAAAAATTGTCAAGAAGAGAACTTATGCATGAGGGCTTTTTTCTGGTTTCTGAAACCTTTACACCGAGTATACTTAAAAAAGTCTTCACAGTCATATGAGAGAAACTGTAATTAAAACCTTTTCCTCTGTTATTACATGCATTCACAATAAATTATGCCAAATACATAAGCATAGGTGATATGACACCAGGAAATTCCTGACCACCAAAATATCAGCCTGACATGGATCCTATTGTAAAAAGGGGCTGCCATAGTTATAGAGTTTGTTGTAAAAGGTTAAGGTTACCATCTGGAACAAAGTTCCCCTGAATCTATCTGAAGTAAATTAAAACATGTTCTTTAATGACTATTTAAATCTCTTTGACCCTATTCTGGTTTGTCAGGAAGGTTAGAAAATTAGAAAAGGCTCCTTTTGTTTTGTAATTCAATTTTTAAAAGTTTGGATAGGAATAAATCTTTTTGTGGATCATAAATAAAACACATGAGAATTGAGTTGAGTAATATGACCATAATGACATAATGCCAATGGAATGTTGTTTGTTAAAATACTCAGAAAATAGTAATGTTACTGAAAAATGTCAAAAATGTAGATTTTACTTACTTTTTTACCTTTTTTTAAGCAACACATGAGATCCTGTGATTGCTCCCAACTATTTTGCAGCTGGCATAAATCTGCCTCTTAAAATATGGCTGAGAATATTATATCTGAGTATCAGTAAGCAAACCAGCCTTTTATTCAGCATTTTCTTTTCATCAAGAGCAGTTAGATTGGTTTTTTTGTATATGACTGGACCTACTTTCCTGTGATGCTGAAGGTCCTTCCTTTCCTATGCTTGGTACACCCACATTCTTTAATAAACAATGAAAATGTGAACTTTCAGACCCTCACAAAATTGTCAGTTTCTGCATTCAGCTTCAACGTTGACTGCATCTTGGAGTTCTGATGATGTACTATTGTCACGGCAGATGGTTCCTTAGACCCATATTTGGTAGGTATAGCAATACTTAGTCAGCTTCTACAGATCTCCAGCAAAGCAGAAATCATAACAAAGAAAGAAATTAAAGCCTGGTATACTAGAAATCAGTTTTGATAATCCTTCACATCATTTCCAGCAAAATATGAAGTGAATTGTTCAATAATATGAAGGTAATATTCACATACCAAATTTAGGTATTGAAAAACCTGAATTTGGAGGCTGGTAGCTCCACAGTTCTTTACCAGCAGAAGTGATTTTTGTGGTTTTAAGGGCAGTTTTGTTGTTAAGTCAAGCTGTAAATGAAACACCCCACAGCTGCTCGCTCAGTGCCCTTTCTCTCGCCTCTACTCTGGTGGAATGGGGAAGACAATTGAAGTAAAACCTGTATGTTGAGATAACAATAGTTTATTAATTGATATAAAAATACAATATCATTGTAAATAATAATAATACCCCAATAATTCACAATGCAATTGCTCACTACCGACTGACTGATGGCAGGCCTGCTTTCCCAAACTCAGATCAGCTGTCTTTCCAGGTAACTGTCCCTCGTTTATATACTAGGCTTGGTGTTCTACAGTGTGGAATACCCCTTTAGTCATCTCCAGTCACCAATCCCAGCTATAGTCCCTCCCAGTTTGCTTTTTTCTGTGCCTCCTTACAGGCAGAGCATGAGACAAGAAAAAAAAGAGGTCACTGACTTAGGATAAATACATCTTGGCAAAAAAACAAAACATCAGTGAGTTATCAACTTCATTCTCATTAGAAATCCAAAACTCAGCACCGTAACAGCTACTGAAAAGAAATTAACTCTACCCTAGCTGAAATCAGAACATGTGACATATTCTGGGTCTAGGAGGCATAACACCAAAACATTCCCATGCCTTAGAACCATGATGTACATGCAATATGGTTTTTCAGAGGTAAAAAGAGACCATGAACAGTTTGTGAGTGGAAAAGGACAGGAAGCCATTTCTGTACATTTCCTGTACTGTCTGCCAGACCCCTGTGATTTAATGTAATGGATTTAATGTAACCAGCATTGCCCTGCCAGCCTGTCTCTGCTGGTTATGGACTACCCAAGAACTGGACATCTCTCTGCTACCCTCCATGAATACTGAAAATCCCATCTGGCGTGCAAACCACAGAACTGAGAACATCCTCCTACCCTGCATATCCCTCTGGATTATCCTACTTTTTTCCATTACCTACAGAGATATATTAGTCAGACAAGACCCCTAATCCAGGCGTGGAGGTTAGGTACTAATGTCAGTAGCACAAATACATCACAGAATGTACTCCACCAAAATGATTGCACACGTGAAATGCAATAAAAAGCATTTTGCCAGAGCATGCCAGAATTAATGACTGAGATAACTATAACACAGAAAAGACTGAGGGGGAATGGCAGGCAGCTCTTCAGAATGCAGCATTTGTGCAGTGTTTAAAGGCTTTTGAAAGAAAATACCTCTTTCAATGCCCTCCCTCAGGACTTTTAATTGAAGCCTTATGAACGAGATGACTGCAATAGTTCCTTTGGGAATAATAATTGTTGGGAGTGCCTGTGACAATGGAGTAGAAATACTAATCCCAAAGGTGGTTAAATGAAGCAGTAGGCATGAGCCTGGGTCATAAGCAGAAAAGCGAAATGCCTTTTCCCAAAGGTGCTGCAAAAGGAATGTGGGATAAAAAACTTGTGCAATACTGACTGAAATTTAAGCAGTATTTGCAGTATTTCGAAACATCCCATTATTTAGAATTGGTTTATAGCTAGAGAACAGGGTGAAACAATAGCTTCTAGAATAAATATAGTTTCAGAATTTTTAAAATGGTGGTTACAGCAGGTTAAGAAAAACATAATTTGTTTACTACAGGAAGTTTTGAAGAAGCTGTAAATATTTCCACTCTGATATATTTTTTCAGAAAGAACTTCCCAAAGTGCCACTAAAAGCTCAAGCTTGAAAAAATATTGGTTATTACAATGAAAATTTGCTTATTTGATTTTTTAAGATATAAAGGAAGTAAATTAGCTATGATTTTTTAAATTATTATTATTTTTATTTTATTTTTATTTAAAGATACCTTAATCTCTTTCTTCTATGAGAAGAACTTTGTTCAAACTCATAGGACTGAGCTGTTTTCATAGAAGAAAGGAATTGCAGGGGCAAAATATGCCCTTCCAGAGCATTTTTTATGTTTTTTATCCATTCCCTTATTCCTATCCATTTTTCTTTATCTTGTTATCAAGAACTCCCTTTCCCATCACAGATCTGCTCCTGAGGGAAATTTCTACTATTGCTGCCCATTGCATATTTGCTTAAGTGCAGGAATGTTGGGCCATCCTTCATGGGCTGCCATAGCTCCAGAAATGGAGACATTTACTGCTTGTAGGGATCACAACTATTTTCAACTCATTCATTGTAATTCTGAGGCTTTCCTGTCACACAGAACCAAGCTGGCATGAACACACACTGTAAATCCCACTCTTTGGAACAGCAGCAGATTTATTGTATTAGGATTACATAGTCAATCTTTGCTTGGGCAGTAGATCAGACTCTCCCTAGAAGTTTAGTTCTAGGGAACCATGAGCTAGCCATGCACATATATTGTCGTCATC
This sequence comes from Prinia subflava, assembly GCF_021018805.1. Classification (NCBI taxonomy): domain Eukaryota; kingdom Metazoa; phylum Chordata; class Aves; order Passeriformes; family Cisticolidae; genus Prinia; species Prinia subflava. The sequence goes on from NC_086248.1 coordinate 47,286,928, forward strand.
TTGTGGATTGGGATTCAGCAGCTTGGGGAGTGCAAACAAGCAGAATTTTACTAATGGAAAAAGGAAGGTGTCACCTTCCCATTAAGAGTCACAAGGGATGAAAACTTATTTGCTCCCTTGTGATTTCTCTGTACATTTTCCTTAAAAAATAAAGGCAGACCTTTTAAGTCTGCTATTCATTGTGCCTTTCCTTACCTTCCTGTGGCTGCACCATAAAGGCTGTTACTGTTTACTAGCTCATGATGGCTTGGTTTTTGAAAGATGAAGAGCAGTATCCATAAGAAGTTTTTCTATTATATTCAGTTGACATGTTATGGTGTTAGATTTAAAAATTAATAATCTTTTGTTGATGGGAACATTTAGACCATTGAAGCTTGCAACAGGTGCTGAATGAAAATTAAAGAAGTAAAAGATTGAAAGAGAAACTGTTTTTTCCCCAGAAATAGTGGCCTAAAGCACTTTCAGTAACCCACTTCAATACCTTATTTCACTTTTGAGACTAAGCTGAATGCTATTTGTAAGCCAAGACACATTTAGCTGAAAAAGCTTGTTGTGAGATTAATGCTATATAAATTCTCTTCTGGACCCTGTTGCTGTGTTAAGCAAGGGAGTACTTGCAGGGAGAAGCAAAGATGTTCATTACATGAGCTGATTACCATGCTCTCAGAAAATAAACTGCTGCTGTTGCTACATTAAACCAGCTGTTGCCGCCTGCCATTGAAATTTCTATCTGCCTCCCTCATCCCATGTCTGCATTAATCACTAGGGCAAAAACCTGCAATAAAAACATTTCCATTAATTGAAGAAAAAGAGAAATCTTTTTCTGGAAAGAAAATATGAGTTTTGCAATATGCTAGTTGTTTTTTTTAATGGAGCATTGTTCCTTGCCTGTGCAGGTGAACTGCGAAACTGGAGGGTGACAATCGATGTTCTGGTAAAATGATACTTTGTCACCTTCATTAAAAACAAACAAACAAACAAACACCCAAACCCCCTAACTTAAAAAGAATAGATATTTAATTTTGTTTCAAGTTTGGTCTGCAATATTTTTCATTTGATTAGAATCTTATGATGGTTTCAATATATATGCATACAGAGACTGCTTGGAAATGTGTGAAAGCTGGCAAGAGAGTAAGACATAGACATATGTAATTATGCATACAAACATATAAACCAAATCCATATAGAACTATATTTAATCTGGCTTTGAACTGCCTTGTTATATTATTTGTTCTACAGATTTATTCTTACTGACTTACCAAAACTCCATGCAATCCAAGATCAAGAACTCGATTCTTAATACTTATGTAATGGTTCCCCTTTTCACTCTTCCATCTCACAAAAGTGTCCATGGTATTCTATAGCCAATTTAATAAAAAAAATCCTTTAAAACAGCAGCAAATATTGGGGGAAGCATATAGCAAAAGACTAAGAGAAGGAAGTTGTTGCAGTGAATACTTCAGAAATATATCCACTCTGGCACATCCCAAAACTTCAAGAAGGCTCAGCTTTGCAGACAGAGTTATTGCAATGTCTACAAAATTTTGGCACTGAGTCTGGGAAAATAGCATAAAGAGCAATGGTAAAAAGGCGCAGCAGGTGATGATGCCACTCAAAATTCCAGTCTGGTGCACTGCTCTGTGGCAGACACTTCTGCCTGAAGCCTTCAAGCCTGGTTGCTACATTTGCAACCTTTTCAGACAAGATAGTTGTGCCAAATACAGGATAAGGAAGAGAGTATTTAGTTCCTGGGAGAAGCACTCCAACTGAGCTGTGGCACAAGACTAAAATCTGGAGGCAGACAAGCAAACAAACTACAGATGTGTCTAGAAAACTGGTAAAATAGTCACACAATTCAATCTGGGTTTGTTAAACAATATTAAGAAAAAAGGATGCGTAACATACGGATGTCTATGAATATGAGGATGGAGATCTCAGTTGCATGACTTTCCTTTGTGTTTCTGTCTATTTCCTCAAAGAATACAAAACAATACACTGCAGATTAGGAACCAGATAAGTGGATGTATGAAAAAAAAAACCAAAACCCTGAGATAAATACATCCCCAGTGGAACTCCACTGTGATTACTGGAATTATTCCAAGCCATGAACTAGGGCCATAATTTCATATTTATATTAAAACCTTGGAGATTAGTATAAACTGTTAAACTTGAGTCTTGGAAAATCTGCCAAAATCCTTTCCAAAACCTCTTCAAATCCCACACTTGGCATATTGTTTTTGTTTTGGATACTAAAACATGAGTTTAGTAAGCACAAAGCATAGGTGTTTGCTGTTAAGGTTGTCACTGTACTTATTATTGGAATGTTCTAAAATATTATTATAGTAAGGGTGATATGTGAGCAAAACAGAATAAAATAGACACTACGTTATAGAAAAAAACCCTTGGTATTATTGTTCTGTAACTACAGCATTTGTATAGTTTTAAGAATGGTAAGCCTCTTTTCCTACCAATTTTATTCTTTGTGCAACCTTTTTCTGGTTTTTTTTCCTAAAAATTGTCCCATGATTTGGAGATCTAAAATCAGCATACACAATTTCAAGTATTTTCACATCTGTAATTTTTCATTCAGTGTAACTCTCAATTGAAGACAAGCAGGAATAATATATTTTCCTAGTTCTAGCTGGTATCACTCTCGAATGAATACAGAAATGCCAGGGCCTGCTCATATTTTACTCTTGAAACAGGAACAAAGGAGTTATGTCAAAAGTGAAAGATGAGTATTTAATAGCTGTCCAGGGGTGTGCAAATTAAAGCTGTAGACTAAATAGCAGTTTATGGGGTATAAAACCCAGGGGGACAATGAGTAGACAATAGGCCCATGGAATTGCTGGACAAGACTGAACCATCAAACATGAGTTCAGCTCCCTGCACTGTAGCTGAAGCTGCACCAAGGAGTGAGCAGATCAGGGTGCCACACAGAGGTCTGCAGACAGGTTTGGTGGCTTCAAGGAGAGGACTGAGCTTAGTTAAGGGCCAGAGTTATGATGCTGAGTACTAGAAACATTAAGCTGCTAGCATGTCTGCTGGAGACAACTCCAGACTGACTGCATATGTGAGGAGCTGTGGGGCTGTAGCCCAACAACCCTTTAGTAATCCCATTGCTTCTGATTGACCTCTCAGAGGAGCTGCAGCACCCCTAAATCTTGTCCTTCACAGTGCAGGGAGGGTTTTATAGCTGAGGCAAGTAATCTCTCTTAATCATAACAGACTTGCCCTTGAATAGAGGTTTCTTTTTAAAAAAAAGTAATGAAAAGGAAAGAAAAACCTATGAGTGAGGCCACAAACATGTATTTTGCTTAGGAACCTACTGAGCTTGAAAGCCTTTTTTTACTTTTTTTACTTACTGGAAATAGAATTATTCCAGTTTCATTTAGGTTAGTGGAACACCAGTGATTCATGACATTAGTCAGCCATGTACATTCTAGTAGAAATCAAACCCAGCAGCCAGAAATAATACTAGAGTGGCTTCATAAGATTTGAAGGATTCAATGCATTTTTGTTTCAGCTGACAACACTATACTCTGGCTTCTCAGTTCAGAGGAGATTTTTCATGAGATTCAAAACCCTGGAAAAGATAGCTAAGCTGCAGAACAGTCTGTGCTTACAATTTAACTACATCCATGGTGCCTGTACTAATAAGTTTCCTCAAAACTGGCTAATAGGTTTAAAAAAAAATAGCTTACAAATTGGGAATGGGAATGTTCAGGATAGCCAGAACTAAAGTGAGATGAGCCCAGTTCCCTCATTTGTAATTGCTGGGCTTGTAGCAGTGCTGGAGAACGTGTGCATGGTTTAGGATGAAAAGCATCAGGCTTTGCACCAAGGATGCTGCAGGAGGAACAACTGAGGAAATACATCAGCCACTCCTTTTGCTGTATTGCCCACGCAGGACCAGCCCAGCTGGAGAGACTTTCAACAAAAATCACTGCCTGTGATTGCTAATTAGGTCTCTAATTTGAGTGGAAGTAATTTTGCAATGATTAAACACCCCAAGAAGCACAGGTGGCATCCCAGCCATCAATTCTCTCCTGAAAGAACAAATCTCTACCACACAACATTTTGGTCGAGTTTTGGACCCCAAAACTGGGTTTCAGGCTGATTCTCTTCACTGCCACTTTCATAACAAATAATAAATCATTTAAGGACAAATGACCCCATAATTTTGTTCTCCCACTCATGCAGTGTGTTTGCAGCATATAATTTCTCTCAGGACTGCAACTTATATCATGTTGAATATTTACTCACACCATAATTAATATGTATGAAAGATATTCTTGTTAGCTTTTTTTTTTGCTTGCTTGTTTGTTTTTTTGGGTTTTAATTGTTTTTGTGCTTTGAGTTGAGGGATGCAGCAGGAGAATGTCTACCTGCTTGGCTTGAGAGCTACTCAGCCAAAAAGCTCTCCAAAGAAGGGAAGAGACTGCAAACATCCAAGAAAGTGTTTGTGAGGGTATTACAAATTTTTGCATCTGAAAGTTACATCAAGGTAAATGGGAAAATGATGGCCAAACTAACCAAAAGAAAGATACAAAACAAAACAAAAAAAGAAAACAAACAAAAAAGATAACAACACACAATGGCCTGGGTTGGCCTTCAGGGTAAGAGATGGTAAGACAAACTTTCTAAAAGAGGGAGTCACGGAATCACAGGGTCACAGAATATGCTGGGTTAGAAAGAACCCAGCAGGATCATTGAGTCCAACTCCTGGCTTTGCACAGAACACCACAAGAGTCACACCTTGGGCCTGAAAATGTTGTCAAACACTTCTTGGACTCTGTCTGGCTTGGTCCACACTGCTTGCTCCATGACAGCAGAGGTGTTTTCCCAGACTAAGACTATTTGGCATCCTTGCCAATTGACATATTTGCAAGTCAAATTGGAAAGCTTAAAATGTGATCATTGTTTTAGAGTCCAAGATACTGCTCAGACTTTCCCCTTTTAGGAGAAGAGTGTTTTTGTCCAGGCCTTTCAAGTTCATGAGTTCATAACCTTTATTCCAGGGTCTTATTTTTTCAGGGATAAACCAGTGATTTCGGAATTGCTACCAATTACCTCCTTAATCCTTTTGTTAAGATCCCCTGGGTTCCAATCTGAGCTTGGAGCATAGTATCTGACTTATTCTTTGTTATGCCAGGAATTTCTAAAAATATTGAAAGATAAAGCAATGCTCTAGTAAGCCATTGTGTCCTGGAGTGTTTTGAGTACTAGATTATCATTAGAGTCTTCTGCACAATCTCTGAACCAAAGGTGTATCAACACAACAGAAACCAAATTAGATGAACTACAAGGAACATCATAGTAAAAATGAAATTTTGTTGTGGAATGTCTTTGCTTTATGTAAATACAGGACTGAAAAGAAATTAAACAAAATTTTATAAGCTGAAAACCCAAAAATTCTTCTTGCTTGTGATCAAAGCTTGTAATCAAATATATAAGCAAAGTGATGGGGAATTCTTAGAACATTCTGTGTTTGTTTACTTATTCAGACTGACGCAACTCTGGTACAAACCTGATTTTTTTAAAAATAAGCTTCTTAACAAATATGATAAATGTTGTTTCCAGTCATAGAATCATAGAATGGTTTGGATTGGAAATGACCTAATCAATCATCTCATTTCAATCCCTTACCATGGGCAGGGACACCTTGCCCTTGACCAAGCTACTCAAAGCTGATCTCTCCTTGAACACTTCCAAGGGTGGGACAGCCACAACACTGTGCAACTTTTTTCTGTGCCTCACCACCCTCACAGTAAAGAACCTCTTTATAATATGTATTCTCAGCCTTCCCTCCTCCAGTGTGAAGACATTTCCCCTTGTCTTATTACTGCCTGCCTTTGCAAACAGTCCCTCTCCAGCTCTCTTGAAGGCCCCCTTTAGATACTGGAAGGTGCTATTCTATCTCCATGGAGTCTTTTCTTCTACAGCCTATAAAACTCCAATTCTCTCAGACTGTCCTCATAGGTCAGGTGCTCCAGGCTTCTGGTCATTTTTGAAGCCCTCCTGCGGATTCACTCCAACAGGTCTGTGTCCTCTTTCTTTGAGAGCTCCAGAGCTGGTCACAAGTACTCCAGGTGTTTAGAAGAAGTGTGTTTTAGGAAGAAAATATTTATTTTATACTCTATATTTGTCAGTCAATGAAGAACTAAAAATGTGAAAGCAATAGAGGCAAAATACATCCAGGAGAGTGAAGTTAATAGAAGTTCTTAGTAGAACATCACAAAGATTTTTGGGGACTTGCCCTTGTGGTAGACATACAGATTCATAGAATACAAGTCTTAACACCTGGCAAAACTTTGTGCAATGTGTTTAATTTGTGAGGTGATAGTGGCTGATAGGGAAAAAGAAACCAACACCAGGAGCCTATGACATAGTTGATGCCATAGAAAATCATTTATGAAATAATTTAATCCAAACATATATGACCAAATCACTGCAAAATATTTTGAAAGATGTTCCTTTTCTGTGTAACCATGTGGGGTGATTTTCCCAAAGGGAGCTTGATTTATAAACTTCTCACTTATTCTTTCAGGGTGTGAGTTTGGCTTTTATCACCTTTAGAATTTAATTAACAGCAAATTCATATTTCTTATCGTAGTCTTATCCACAAGTAGTTATACACATGAGGCTTCCTAAAAATATAAGAGAACATTTTTGAAATGACATTCTGTGTTTCCCTTCTTCAGTGTTCAGAAAAACTGAACTTCATTACACTTATGACTTCTGGTCAGGGTATTCCTTTTTTTTTTTTTTTTTTTTGTGTTGGATACTTTTGATTTGTGAACTCTGGGAGAACAAAATAAATATAGGAAACCAGCTACTTTGCCTAGACTGGCAGTAGTTTTCTAAAGGAAAACTTCTGTCTCCTGTTCTTTAAAAGTTTCAGTTCTGCAAAGATAAGTTAGCTAATGAGTACAAGGATTCCTCCCCACCTCTTCTGCCTTTTTCTAAGGCTCAATAAAACCCTTTCCCCCCTTTTTTATCTTTTTTTTTTTTTTCCCTGTATGACTTCATTTGTATTAACACGTGTGTCTTTGGACTTTTCAAAGTTTATATTCTATTAAATTGCACTTGGTAAATTTTGTTCACACAAAAATAGCACTTCAGCTGTAATCAGTGCTTAAAAAATTATGAGCAGTTTGTGTTAACCTCTCTTTTTTGGCACTGCTAGAAGTCAGCTGTGATTTCAGAGCATAATAAATGCATTTGGTTGAATTCCCTTGTTGTGCTGTGAGGAGAGCTTGTCTTTGGCTCATTTAGATTCTGAAGACTTTGTCCAGTGTCCAGATGCACTTTTAAAATGTAGTTAGGAGAATAATTACTGAATATATTGAAGAGCCATTCCTATTTTTTCCAGTTTATGCTCAGTAGATTTCACAATTGGCATAATTACTGCAAACTCAATTGGCAAAGAGCAGTTATCTTCAATGGGAATAATGCCTACTACTCAGTCTTATCCATTATTAATAATGTGCATTTAATAACTTGCAACTACTGGTCTTCAAAGCAGTCCCAAAATTGCTTAAGCTGCTTCTCACAGTGTTTGAAGCAAGCTGACAACATGAAAAGGCAGAAATACAACAGTCAGTGCTATAACATTCATGGTTTTTGCTGTAGCTGTCCAAGGAAAATCATGGTTGATTCAAGTTGTAGCAAGAAGAAATAAGTTGATCAAATTAGTCCTTCAAATTGCTGACTATGAGACAAAACACTGCAGGGACATTGAATTGAATATGTGATGGATGGTACAGAAAATCCTTCTTCTCACCAATAAATTACTTTGCAGTAGTATTGCTAGGGAATCCTAAGATGGTAGAGATTGGCAAGTAAAATGTGAAAGCTTGCTTTAAAGACAATTTTGGATATTTTTTGCAATGCAAAAGAATTTCAGATTGCTTCAGAACAGAAATATTTGCATGGAAACTGTCAAAAAATTATTTGAATCCTAACTTCAGATTGTTGAGCTATTTCCAAATTTGGATAAAGCTAAGGTGAATTCTAGTTTCACAACGAATCAAAAACTCAATAAAATGCTCTTTGCCACATTCTTTTGTTAAAATCATATTGTAAACCACCCCATGTTATTTATTAGTCTTTTTGTTAAATTAAAGTTACTTGATCTCTCTGACCTTTGACAAATGTGACTTCTTGACTAGTTTCTAGTACTTTTTGTGAAAGAAATACGACCAAAACATTTCTATGGAAATACCTTTGGCAGAAAATAAATGGCTTATTGCATTATTGAAAATAGAAGGAAGTCATTCACTAAGATCAAAGACCTTTTATCCCTGTGAAAGTTGCCTGCCAGCACATGAGAATCCATGAAAATTGAAAGCAATATGCCAACTTCTTGTTTGCACGGCAAGTCTGTCTCAAATATATCTCCTTGGGTTTAACAATGAGTAAGAATTTTCTTCACAATTATATATTAACAAGTAAGGGGGTGGAAGATTGCAGCTGAGGTTTCTATATAGGGTGTGAAAATTATGACTCAATCTATTTTCTAACTCCAAAGTAAAGCAGGAGAGTTCATGACGATCTCCAAAATGCCTCTGCAAAACCCTGGACTAAAGCAAAGCTACTCCTAGTCCATTGCTGCTCATGAAACAGACGTGCTGTAACAGTATGTTGGTAAATTCTGATAGATATAATGGGTGCAGCAAACCCAAGTCTGTAAATAGTCACCTTTTTCTTCTTGATTGCTCCACTTGTGTATGGGGTTTACCTTTTTTTCTCTTGTAGAGTAAGTCCTCCACACTCTGTCAATGTAGGATAAGAATATGGAAGTCCTGATGTCAAGGTCTCCCTGAAATTCAGTAAATTTCTTCTTAAGTACTCAAGGGTCTTCACAAAAGGTACAAAACCAAACACAGACAAGTTGCCACCTCCAACAATTTGTATAGTCTCTTATTTTAAATACAGTCCTGAAGGAATTTCTGACAAATAACATCCCAGTTGCTGCCATTCTCATCAGAAAATTGGTCCTCAGTACTTAGAATGAATACAAATATTAGCTCTTTGCAAAGCATTATAATTTTCAGGCAATCATACTAGTGCACTGCACTTTGATGCTGCCACTATTCTAATTTTCTTGGCTGGTGACTACACTGTTACTTCTATTATGTCCTGGCTGAATTTGAAATGAAGGGCAGCCAACAAGGCCACTAAATGATAAGTTTTGCAACTCCTATTCTAGTGCTAAGGGAGGAACTGTGTGTTCTAGATAATTGTGTCTCAGAGTTGCTTTTAAGGAGAGAAGTGTATTCTCTCCTTACTCTCTGGTTAACTCTTCCACCTCCATTACCATTACAAGCATAACTCAACTCTGCATTTGCTCAAAGACATCATCCTGGACATCCCAGGTACAATTTTGCCCTCCAGAGTGTCTGATACAATTTTTCCGGTTCTGGGTGTCGGGAATGGTCTGGGAAGCACAAATCTGTGCTTCAAGGACTGAACATGATCTTGGACCTCGTCCCTAGGCACATAGACAAGTTAAAGTTTTCTATATGAGTTTCGAGAACATTCAGCTGGAATTTTTGGCACTCATTCTCCCAATTTGGACCATATCTCTTTTTCTCTGCCACCCACAAGCCACGTCCAGGCTGCCAGCCTTGCACAGCATCTACCAAGAAAGTTCTCCTTTAACTTGAGGCATTAAGTGGGGAAATTCTGCAACATCAAACTGCAGCTGAAGTGTCTGCAGGAAGCAGCTTCCTCTCATCCGCAGCTGCTTGCATACCTACCAGAGGGCAAGAGTCTGTACTGTGTTTTCACCAGTAGACAGCTTCCAGGGATGCTTAGAAACCACCTTTCTACCCAAGAGCATGCCTTAAACTTCATCACTCCTCTCAAACAGACCTAGGGGCATAAATCACGCTGGGTAAAAAAAGAAAAAAAAGACAAAAAAGGACAAGAAAAATGTGTTCCTCTATGTTTGGTTGGCCAGACCAGGCTGCTCAACATCACTTCATTGCTTCATAGCTGACGAGATGCAAAAAACTAGAACTATATATTTTCTGTATGTTCATTTCCCAGCAAACTTGCAAATTAATTAGTGTGATACAGCACAGAGATGACACATAATAATTCAGGCAGAATACTAGTTATTACAGGCCTTTTTTTTTCCTTCCAATGTCTTAGTGATTTAAATCTTGGTTCTGAATTTTCCGGGTGTGCTTGGCTTCAGTTTATGCTGAAATCAATTCTGCTGTGTTTCAAAGAACACTGTGGGATCTCAATTTTTCCACTTCCTGGAACTCTGCAATTCTTTAAAAAAATTTAAAATAATTTTTATCAAGAACAAAATGGATTGTTAATACTTGAATTACTGGTAAAGCCAAGCCTCTATGGTTCAAGAATAGAGAAATTAAAGTCCAGCTTGTGTCTTTGGTCATGTTGTTTGTTTGCATTTAATTACCATGATTCTTAAAACAGATTCATGATTTCTGCAGACCAGATTCAAGGGTTTGGTTTCTGTTTCCAGAATTCAAAAGGTTGCTCACACATCCAAGACTGTTAGAACAAATTTCCAGGAGCAGGTAACTGCTGACTCGTGAGTTACCTGACATCTGGATCTGGATCTGAAAGTGTCTCAGTATCTGAATGGATTTCAATTGTGGAAATGGCTTTTCTACAAATGATTTCTCCTGTTCCTGTTTCTAGTTTATTTCCTGAAAAAAAAATCTCCATTCTATTTTTTGGGTTTTTTGGGTTTTGTTTTTGTTTTTGTTTTGTTTTGTTGGTTTTTTTGTTGGTTTTTTGTTTGTTTTTTTTTGTTTGGTTGGTTTTTTGTGGGTTTTTTTTGTGTGTGTGTGGGGGGGGTTTTTTTAATTATTATTATTATTTTGAGATCTAACAGGCTTTTTAGCAGATCGTCATGTCAATTTCTCTAGGCACAGCAATCCCATAAAGCTAAGAGGCACATGATTAAATTAGGACCTTAACTACACCTCAGTGTCAGACTCTGAAAAAAATAACAGTAAATTACATAAAATAGTCAATATAATCTATACCACTCAATGCAGGCTGTGACATCCTCAAGCAGCATGCATTAACTTTTTAATGCAATCCACTGATTGCATTATAAATCACAGATTTGTGTATCAGGGATGAGAAAAGCCTATCCAAAAGGTCATCTACACCAGAATTTTAAAAGGACTCTTTAATTGGTTTCTGAGAAATTCATAGGCCATTTTGAATGGTGTTTCCAGACTTATTTACAAGCCTGTTAAAATTAGCCTGCACTTTGTTTTTTCTTCCTTTATTTTACCTCATTTTGTCTCTTTGCTTGAATAAAAGAATGCTTCAGTGGCCTATTGGTAAGTATTTTATTATATCTGTAGTCCTTCTGCACATCACATAGTATGGTACACAAATCATACACAGAAATATATCAGTTTAGTGTATTTTTTCCCCATTTTAAGGTGTTCTTTTCATTTATAGTGCTTTCATTGTTTAGTTCTTATTTTGTCCATAATTCTGTGATATTTACTTAAGTGCCACAAATAGGATTGCAGAACTCTGGGAACCATCTTTCAGTATATACTGCTTTCACTCCCTCAAACTCCAGGGAGCTTCTACACTCCTTTCTTCCTGCTGGTGGTCTGCAGGAGGTGGAGGGAATTAACCTTGAAAATAGATGAAGAGAAAAAGAAACAACCCACATCATTTTAGTATAAGCAGTCACTAGCTTTTTGTCTGACCATACTCCAATATCATATTAGCAGCTGGACTCCTTTCCCTTCTTTTCCCTCTCATTTTTCAGTCCCCTTGCTGAGCTTATCCTTTCATATCAAAACTTGCAAACAGATGGGCAGCTCCCGAGAAAATTTCCCTGGGACCTCTCTAGGTCCCAGAAGTAGCTGCTTCCACCTGACTCTTCCCACAGACAACAGGATGCAAAATCTTTGCCTCCACAGAAGCTGTCAGGTGCACTTCAAACCGCCCAAAGTCACATCTCCCAGATTTTCTAAGTGCTTCATCAACCAGCAGGTACTGCCCTTTTTATTCTTCAGTTTGTTTTGCCCTTTCACTCTCAGGGACTTTTACTTCATTGTGTCAGGAGATGCCCACTAAACCTTTTAAGAGGCTCTCCAAAGTATTGCCTGTGCCTTTGTACTCCTAAGCCTGTGCAGAGAATTGTAAGCTTGTTATTAGTTTAATGGTCCCGAGCACAACAAAGGCTCCCACCTGCTCCCCCGTGGAAGGGCGCCTTGGCTCCGTAACAATTAGCATCAATTACGGCAGGACTGCCCGGGAGCAGCGCGCCCGGCCCTCTGTGGGCTGCAGGTGCAGGATTATCCCCCTGACCTTTGGCTCCCAGAGCCCCCTCTGAGGACGGGAGCAGGAGGCAGGCAGAGGAGAGCCACACTCCTTTCAGCATTTGCGGGGGGCATTAGCCATCCGTGCCATTTCCAGGGCGACAAGCTTAGTTCCAGAAAGCTGAAGAGAAAGCAGGCTCCCTCTCCTCGGCTCCACTTTGCCTGCTAAGCGCTCCCGTGCTTGCACGGCCTCTTGTGCCTTGGTGTCCGTGCACTAGGCACAGGAAAAATATATTCACGGTAGAATATGAGAAGGAAAACAGGATGTGATAACAGTAAAGATGATAATAATGACAGCAGCAGTAGTAATAAAAACCAGAGCCCACAGCTGGCTGGCTGAGTGGCAGACAATGGCAGGCATGTAATACGCTTGGACAGACTTCATTTCGTTGCCTTGGCTTTTAGGTGCAAATGCGATGCCAAACCCCTCTCTGGTTTCAGTGCACACTGGTACAGCTGCTGGCAAAGGGAAGCAGTGCAAAGTCAGACATACTTCAGGTAGTTTAGGTAGCACCATCACAACAGATCATTTTAGAAAAATGCAAACCAACTTTTTTTCCAACAAACCGCTGGATTTACAAGTAAATTATACCTGAACACAGAGGTATTGTCTAAGTTGCAAATATGACCTTTTTTCATATTTAAACATTATTTGTTTTTGATATCCCCTCACAAGAGCAAGGGTAGCTTTCTTTCCAGGGGCAAGTAATGTTCTTTATGCATAACAATTTCTGTATATAATGAATATTTTCTAAATTCAGTAATAGTTTTTCCATGTATAAAATGATATGTATCTCATGTTGTCTGCTTAAAAATATTCACCATGTAGGGGAAAATGAGGGAGAAATCAAACAAATCTATTACAGAGAAAAAGAAAAGGAAAAGTAAACAAGCAAGGAAAGAAACACAGAATCACAGAAAGGATATTCTACTTGGAAGGGACCCATGGGGATCATTGAAATCCAAGCCCTGATCCTGCACAGGACAACACTACATGCTTGAGAGTATTATTTAAACATTTCTGGAGCTGTGTCAGGCTTGGTGCTGTGACCACTTCCCTGGGCAGCCTATTCCAGTGCCCAACCACCCTTTGGCTGAAGAACCTTTCCCTGATGTCCAGCCTAACCCTCCCCTGACACAGCTTCAGGCCATTCCCTTGGAAGCTGTCACTGGTCACAAGAGTGAAGAGATCAGTGTCTACCCCTGCTCTTCCCCTCAAAAGGAAGTTGTATGCTGCAATGAGGTCTCCCCTCAGTCTCCTCCAGGCTAAACAGACCAAGCGACCTCAGCAACTCCTCAAACAGCTTCCCCTCACAGCTCTTCACCACCTTTGCTGCCTTCCTTTGGACAGTCTCTAGGAGCTTTATATCTTCTTTATTTTGTGGTGCCCCAAGCTGCCCCCAGGACTGAAGGTGAGTCTGCCCTAGTGCAGAGCAGAGTGGGACAATCCCCTCCCTTGCCTGGCTGCTCATCCGCTCTTCGTAGGTAGTGCTTTAAAGGTGACCAACACGGATGGACCACACCTCCTTCAAAAGTATTTTCCCAGGGGAAAAGTAAAAGAAAAAGAGTTTTTAAGCCATTGCTTTTCCAGAAGAGCAGCATGAAGCAGAGATGGGAATGATCCCAGAGCAACAGAGGTCAGCTGCACCTGGAAGATGGTAAGAGAGAAGAAAACCTTTGAGTATCCTCGTAAGTCCAAACTATCCCTCAAATTTGTCTTTTTGATCCCAACGCAATGAATTATTAGGATACCAGTGTGGGGTGTCTGTCTGTTTCTGGCACTTTCTTTCCCCAAAAATCTCTAACATTCTCCATTGAAAAAATAGGTTACTTTATTAATAATCTGAAGTGGGTTCTATTTAGCCTTGGGTATCTCCATTGTTCATGGTTTCTTTCTTTTTTAATGTGGAAGTTTGTCAGGGAAAATACAAAGACTTAAAACTCTAAATGGTGAATTTGGCATCCATAATCTGAAAATTTTACATCATTTACTCCAAAGACATTACTTTTTTAGGTTATATGGAGGATGATAGCAGCAAGGGATCAGGACACATTCTCAAAGAAACATTGTTTGGTTTTGCTTTACTCAAAAGACCATAACCCTGACCCTTTTAGATATTTTTGACTTAGATATAAGCCTGACAATATAACAGTGTAAAAATAGTGTAAGAGGAGAACCAATTGCATGGTAGTTAAGTCAGACACATTTAAGCATGTATCACTCTTAAAAAAAATCTTTCTTAAAAAAACCCCCAGTAATATGAGGGTTGGGAATAGCTTCTACTGTTAATGATGTCCTTTGTTGTGGAGATTTTTCTTTTATATTAGGTTAGAACTCACCACCATCACTCACAGGTGTAAATTCTTCAGCAGAGAGAAGAAGATGTGGTAAATCTCACTAAACAATATCTATTCAGTCCATCATGTCAACAGCCATAGCATTTTCATGGAGTAGGAGATGATGTGGGATTGCAATCACTTCAGATTTGCAAATGTTTTTAATGACAGACACCATAAGTGCTTTATTTCAGAAAACCTATAAATTTCATGACAGCTGGAGCACTGCATGTTGAAGCAGTGAAACCACATAAGGAAGTTTGCAGTTCAAACTTTCATTGTTAAAAAAACGAAAAAAAATGACACTATGTTTCTCTCAAGAGAAAGTACATACAACGTGTCACAAATCCTCATTTTATCTAATACAGTGGGTGAGACAGAAGGTGGAATGTGAGATCTGTGAAGGTCTCCTACTAAAATTTTAGTGGGGGAGAAGAGCAGACCCTGTATTTTTAGGAGGAAAGTGGTGATTTTGTTGTATCCTGTATAAGAACATTCAGCAAGAGAGGAGAGAGGTTTTCTACTGCTAGAGAAAATTTTACACATATGCAGGAGTGGGAAAGTAATTTTTAACTGACTGGGAACAAGTGCTAACAAAATAAAAGACACGGCTCCTTTTTACAATAAATGCTATAGCCTCACTTGTAAAGGCACACTGGCAAGTTGAAAATAACTGTATCCTGATGCTTCAGCTGCTGGGAAGCAGTAAAAGTGACTGGAAAATATCCTCCACTGGAGGGGTTGCTCTCTTCTACTGCAAGGATGCCAAAAACACTTCTTCTGTGTGGATCTCATCCCCCCAAGCCAAAACAAACAAACAAACAAATAAATAAATTAGTCACAGACAAAGGATAGTTGTTGAATTGCCATTCCAAGCACAAAGAGAGAATTGAAAGGAAGGAGAAGGGAGGGGAAATCCCTCCGCGTTTATGAGCACACATCAAAGAAAACCTTCTCGAAATCTGAAGACTTGGATAAGAGGGAAGGAAAAAAGGCCTTGATAGGAAACTTGAAACAATTCAATAAACACCATTGTGTGCATCTATTCAGTGGGTTCAAGTTACAAGTTTGCACAAGCGTGGGGTGGTTGTGTGCCAATGCCCCGTACGTGTGAATACGTGTCTGGGGGACTCAGCAAGTGTGCTGAAACTGTACAGGGGTAACACTGATCTGTAAATTAAAATTCATTTTAATGTTTCCAGTTTTCCTAAAGAGAAGTCGTGGACCCATCTTCTCATTCACTAGCACTTTGCTTAATTAATTTTAGATGGAACATTATTTTTATTGATTTTAGGCATTGTGCAAATTGGCTTTTATAGGACATTAGCTAATTAAGAGCTACAGCAGGTAGTGTGGTATAAACAATTTAATGCCAGAATATGTCACAAAAACTCATGAATAACTGTACTGATGACAAAAGTAAATTGACTTAGCATGGTGGTCTTGCCTTATGAATATATATTTATTTACCTGCATGTATTCGTATATATATGTGATATTCCTCCAGCATATTTGTAAGCATATTTTCAATGCAGCCATTTCTTCCATTGACCTTAATGAATTCAAAATGTCTTCATCACACCTCTTCTCTTAGACTGGAAAAGTAGCAGTGGCATTTTTTATTATTATATGTAATATACCATATGAATATCAAGGTAAAGAGTAAACTACAGAAGTTCATGTGACTGTGAACAAAGACTGTAAATTTATACTGTCTTTTTTTTCCTCTAATTAGTAAAACCTATGAATATAGGAGCACTTGGATCATATCATCATCTGCAAATATGACACGGGAGGATGTGAGTTTCATTTGTGCTCATTAGAGAATTAGTTTTACTCCCACTTATATTCAACTTTGTGCTATACAGAATAATAGAAAAATTACATCTAAAATGTAGTTTATCTCTTTTGCTTACAGATCATGATATCTTAGGATTGAAATAAGACACTTTGTAAGTAACTTTTCTAGTTACTGAAGTCCACTCATTAGCTGAGAGGAAGGAAGGAACAAGCTATTCATCAGCATGAAAGATCTGAATTTCATTGTTTTTCTCTGTTATGGTGTTATTAAACTCTTTCAAGGTTTTATTGTTATTGTTTTTCACCAAACACATCAGCTCCAGAAATATGTTTCATAACTTATATACTTCAAGAGCTTAACAAATACTACTCTTCAATAAAATTAGTGGTTTGTAAATATTTCCAAGATATATTTATTACACATCCTAAAAAAAAGTCTAGCTGCCCTTATTTAGTACAACTTAAATGAGTAGAGATTCACAGTCACAGTTTATGAAAGTAGTAATAATATTGATGCTATTCCTTCTAGTTTTCATGAACATTTCTGAAATTTTGTTACTCTAGGTAGTAAATCTAGCCATTGTGAGATTGTAATTGTTGTCAGTGGTTCACAAGTGCAAAATACTTTCCTCTACAAGGTGAAATTCCTTTTATCATCAGTGCCAAAGCTGCTCAGAACCTTGGCTTTTGATTGAAGGAGACTATAGTGACAATTTGCTTATGGCTAATCTTCAAGATTTGCTTCAAATTCTCAGAGCAGGGCTCCATCTGAAACTGCTACATTTACCAGATTTTGTTAGAAATGCATGAATCATCCTCCAGTACTGAGAAAATGGGCTTGAGTTCTTTTGAGAGCCTGTGATCATTTCAGTCCTTTCCTACAGATGGGGTCTGAGACACAAGCTTGAAAGCTGAATGGAGATGAGTTTTCTCTGGAATGAGATCTCAACGGATATATTGCAATTTGATTCACTGTGGATTTTAGTTCACATGTATCACCTAATATCTATGCAATATCCTGTCATACATCCATCAAAATGTGATCATTGGGCTTGAATGCTTTTATAGTGAAACACACACACACAAATATATATATATAGGTACACATATACATACCTGTACACATGGTTTTGTGGGGTTTTTTCACTTGCATGTGTCTGGCTGTTTCCCACGTTACAGGAACTGGAGAAATGTTCCTTGTCCCTGGTGCAAAAGATGAAGATATGGTAGTTGTGCTTGCTTGCTTCCTGCCAAAAGCCCTTACAAATTCTCTGACCACTTTTGGGGATCTGTTACACACTGTATGGTTAAGCCCATTATTAAAGAGCATTTCTCTGTGAGAACAAATCATTGCTTGATCTTGCTCTTATACCACTTTTCCACTTGCACTTTCACAGCAGTTTACATTTTGATCCAAACTATTTGTCCAAGCTCCTTCTACAGAGAATGGAGGCCTTGCAGAGGGCAAGTTGTTCACCTTATTTGAGATAGTAATCACAGAGTTGGGATGAAGCAGCTTACAGTGGTATTGATCTGTCCCCATTAACTCTACAGGAAGTTTGAAGGAGCAGGACTGCTAAACAGCTAATCTTTGTGCAATACTTCCAGAAATACTGATTGTCAGCCATTCGTTATCTTTACAAAGGCTAAGATTAGACCTTCTGTAATATTTTGTTGCTTTTGCCTTACTGAAATGAAAGACCATTAAGAATCTATACAACCCTGTGGAACAGTACCTGAGACTCTGGACTATAGTTGACACCCTTGAGAAATCAAAGCAGGAGAGATCTTTTAAGTCGATTGTAGCCTTTGCTGCTTAGGAGACACATTAGAGAGACTTACATCATTAAATTTCCTACGTGGCTAGAACTCATCACCTGTGAAGTCATGCCTCCAAGCAGAGGAATTTCCTTGTTCATGGATGTCATCCCCAAACGGATTATGCCTTTGGGTCTGTCGAGTTGCAGCTCCTTTGCTGGGGTTATTACAAGTCAGAATAAGCTGTGGTCTGACCTTTCAGTGTACTTACTTCCTCTGACAGAAAGAAAGAAAGAAAAGGATGGAACAAGACCTTCCAGGATAGGAAAGGAAAACTAAGACAATGAGTAGTCACTTTTGATATGACAAACTCCTTATAGTAGGAACCAAGCATCACTAACTATAGCTAAATACAATGTCTAGAATAATATATTAATTTATTTTTCGACATTCTCAATTTTTTTAGAATGGACTTCAGATCTTTCCATTTAATATAAAAATATCAACCTAATATTTAGGAAAATAATTATGAAACTACAATATCTAATTTGCAGGTAATATAGTAATTCCTGTTCCTTTAATGACTGCTTGTCTTGAGATGTTTCCTTTATGAACATGCTTGAAATCACATTCAGGTCATACATTTCTGTTTATTCTGATACACAGATTTGGTCTAGTCATCTATTTTGAACTGGACTTCTAATTCTCAAATCATTTCATTTTCATTTCCAAACCCTCTCCAGCTTATCAGCTCTCAAAATTATGTCATGCACATCAGAAGTGGAGATAGAAATCTATGAATGGCCTTACTAGTCTTCATGTACTGTATGGGGAAATGGTTGTAAGAAATTTAACTCCTTCTGGGTTGTTCTAGATGGAGCCCTGGCAACTTTTCCATGAATACTCATCCACACTGGATCATAAATTTAATTCTGACTATGCTAGCAACCCTGTCTTTCTAAAATTTGCCTAAAATAAGAGTGTATATTCAGACCAAAACTTCAATTTATAATTGCAGTTTGTAAAAGTTACTTGTTTATAATTATATGCTTGGCTGAATTGAAATGCAAATCGATGTTCTTTCTCTTACATTAAGATGACAAAGGAGTTTTTAATGGTCTGAAGAGGCTTGTGTTGGAGACATATTGTGTTTAAATGCAGTGTTCAAAAAGAGATGGCAGAAAACACTGACTTTTCACATCTTGAAAAATTATTAATGATAAAGGGAAAGAAAAAAAAGGAAGTATTAGGAGGCTTGACATGATAAATTAAATATTTGATATGAGATATGTGGTGGCAGAAAGGTGTCCACTGTAAATGTCACTGTAAGAAAGACTTCTTTGATTTGAAAGTGAGAGACTAACAAGGGAAAAGGGCATTTTGATTGTAACAGCTTTAAAGAAATACTTGAAACAATGGCAATAGATAAAACCTGCATAAAATTGTTGGGCATTTAAAGGACATTGTCAAATAGGTGAGCTCAGAAACTATTTTGATAGAAGTGACAGAAAGACAAAAAACTCGAATACATCAAAGTAGAAGTCCAGGAAGGGACTTAATTCCGCATTCACATCCCTGATCTGGATGGAGGTAGCTTGCATAACTATAAACCAAGTGCAGGGAGAGTGGACTGCTGCATTGTCAATAAAGGGCAATTGGCTCATCTCTTACAGCATTGTTTGAGAAATTAGTCCTTAAATATTTACATTATTGATGGTGATCTGACTTTAATCTCTCTGTGCAAATACCTGGTGATAAAAGCACATTCATGTTTATCAGTCAGAGCTGTTGTCTTGCCCTGGCACTACTGCTCACTTTAGGGTTAGATTCATCTCACTATACAAAGAATGCTGCTATACACTTTAGACAGAGATGTTTCAAGCCAACTTTCATGTTTCTGGTTCGGGTATCAGATTCCTACAACATGTTGTACATGCTGAAACAAGAAAAAAATGCCTCACAATGACATATTGCTGCAATTTAGTGCACTGAGCTAAAGGTAATGACAATATGTTTATAAAACAGTATGATTTCATTGTCCTTAATCCCTCTCTTTTCCCTGTACCTTACTGGACAACTTTATTTCAGAGTCAGTTCCAATAGCTGCTTGAACCCTTCCCATGCCTCTCTGTGAACTGTTGCTTGGACGAGTAATAAACAGTGAAGATGGTTGGGAGGCAGAGCTGCCAGGAGGAGGCTGGACTGCTGCCCTGGGCTGATGAGGTTAGGTTGTTGCATATGCCTTGCTGGTATGCCCAGGAAAAGGATGGGATGCCAAAAGGGAACACTTGTCGACATGAACCAGAAAAACCTTCTAAAAAATCTTGGAAGCATTTAAGGCCCAGTAATTGGGCGTATTCTAACTTGGTTTCCTTCCAAGTGGGTTCTTCTCCAAATCTTCCTAGCTTGGAAATATTAATGAATTGTCCTTATTGCTGAGCAACGCATTTTCCACAGAGAGCTGTTCAAGTTGTTTTAATACATTTGCTTCACATTCATGCACAAAGGGTTGTTTTGGGGCTTTTTTTGCCCACTTTTTGTGGCAACTCTAGCAAAGAAGCTTAGTATCTGAAAAAAAAAAAAAAAAAAAAAAGAGTGCTAACCTCATACATTTTTTGAAAGCACTATTTAAATTACAGACTTAATTAAACTTGGACAGACAGCTCAGTTGATTTTTTTCATCTGTTTGTACAGTAAAACTGTATTGTTGCTGTTTGTAGCTATGTAAACTTTGGAACTAACAGCGGGATAAACACATGATAATGCCTTTTCTCTGATCCTTGACCTTTGAGAATGAAACTTGAGTAAACAGATTCAGTTTTGTTCTGTTTTCAGGATGCCTGTGTCAGATGCTATGCCCATGAAGTATCTGATATAAATCAGAAATATTTCTGTATAGCTAAGGCTAATAAATCATCACAGCTTTTAGATAGTGGGAAATGAATATAAGCTTAGCATGAAGGAAATACAGACCAAAGAGAAACCTCTAAGGAAATACTAAGGCATTTGTACAGATAAATAAAAGAATTTAACTTTTCTGGAAAGTATGCCTTGTCAAATGATTGTTGACAAATTAGTCACTATCTCTATTCAGTTTCTATTGAGTGCTATTTTTCTCCTTTGACCTGCCCCCTTAGTTTCTTCTCCATCCAGACAGATTGCCCATCGGGGGCACAGAAGTTATCTCACCCCACCCCTAAGACATTTGTGATTATTGTAGTAACAGTGAATTCACCACACAACTATTTTATCAAATACACCAGAAAAATATTTTATCAAATTATGCACCCAATAAATGCCTGAGGTTTTTGCTCATGTTTTCAGTAATTATTGTCTAAATTTAGGACTTAATTCAGAAACCACATTTTAAAGGAGCCCAAATTACAGAAAATGTGGTCTTGCAAGAGGCTGGTATTTTATAACGCAGAATATTTACAGCATCACTAAAAATGGAGCAACGTTTAGCTGCCTAATTACATATAGTCATTTTGTTGTGATGGCAACAATTAGGAACCCAAACCACATGAAGAAAACTCTGCAATGCTTATCTAGTTGTACTAGATAAAGTTAATTATACTAGATAAAAGTAAAGTACCTGACTCCATCACTGTGCCTTAAAAGCTGGAGAAAATTTGTACATGTGAATGCTTATACGCTAAGGGTGCCAGCAGGAAATCTCAGGCAGGACTGCATCTGTATTGCTTCCTCCTGACAGGTATTAGGCAGACAAATCATTAGATAAGTTATCCTTTGGAAATGCCCATGGCACTGAATGCTCTCCTGTGGTGCCAGACTGAGCAGTGCTGGGCAATAGCTTAGTTATTTGTTCAATTGTAGTAAAAATGAAGTATCTTCTTCCATTTTCTTTCTCACCTAAGGCATATGAAACATAGCTTTATTTCACCAAAGAAGTGGGCATGGTGACTTGGAGTATTTTGGGAGGGATAATCAACTCTGTTACAGATGCAGGGACATTTACTAAGAAGTGCCAGCATTCTTGGACTTAACCTTGTGTAATGGGAAAATAAGAGCAAGTTGTATGTTACAGAAGAAGCAAAAGCTGCAGATTGTAATTTGGGCTTTTTTGTTTTTTACTTTCAGAATAGGAAAAGAGTTAAAAATAACAGATTCATCGAGTTCTTAGAAAAAAAAAAGTAATGTGTGTCAGCATCATGTGGTAGGAAACTTTAGGCAAAAAAGGTGGCAAGTTTTTGCCCATCTGGGAAGGAGAAGGAAAAGAAGTACTGTCATATCAGCAATTGCCAGCGGTATTTTTAAAATGCCATTTTAGCAACATTTTTCTTCTGCAAACTCATCTGTTGAAAGACTGGTTAATTTTTTTCTTTAAAAAAAAGAAAAAAAAAAATTGCCAACTAGTTTGAGGGAGAAAGTGGAAGCAGTAAAGCCTGACTGACATGCAGCCATCAAAAGGTCAGAAGTTTAGACCTTGCTCTTGTTTTTATTATTTCTAATCCATCCTTATACAGAATGAATGGCAGATTTCAAAGGGAAAATGAGTGAACTGAAGATTGATATTTCCCGACATATATTCCAAGTTGAAGAGCAAATAATTTCATCAGATAAATATAATTTCACAATGACGATGTTGTTATTACTTTAAGCACTCCAGACTCTGTTAACAGGACCTTTCCTCTCCTGTTTCCCTTTTCCTTTGAACTGTTAATTAATCATTTTGAGCTCTCTTGCCCTTAATGTCCATCTTTGAAGAATATGGCCTAACACAAGTCTCTTTCAATTAAGTGAGAGGGGAAGGCAGGCTTGAAATAAAAACATGAAATCAGCTACAAGCAGCTCTGTAATTAGCAGTGGAGCTGGACTACTCACTACAGCCCCTTGCCTCTCCATGTTGAAGCTGTGTCTCATACAAGACATAGACTAGAAGTAGGTCATACAAATAACTCATAAATAGTTAATAGCTATTTAGCTACTGCCTTGAGAAGCTGTTAGAAAAAGGGTTGGTGGTGGAGGAAATAAACACAAACCTTAATCTAATGCAGCAAATAATCATTTGTCTCAAATGGTTCCAAGTGTGCCACTGGACAGGAGTCCACTTAAAAGGGTAATTTTTAAAAGAGTACATTTCTGAAAAATGCAAGATGAACCTCCCTTAACTGAATAGTTGCTAAGAAAAATAGCTTTTGTATGTGCAAAACCCAGGAAAAAAGAGCAGGATTACATTGAGCAGGAGTACATTTGGTTTCTAGAAAAAGAAGCTTACACTGAATCCATTAATGTTCCTGACTTATTAGCAGTCTGTTATTTAGTTATTTAATGGTCTGTTCTATTAATGAGTAACACAGAGAATGAAATGAGAAATATGACTGCCCTACTGTTCTGCAAGAGAGAAAGTTAAAATATAATCATGAGCCATAAACATTCATTACAATTTCCTTCACCTATTGAATTTTAAATTTGTGATTAATAATACTAATACTACTGAACATACGTGCAATACATGCAGTAGGTGACTGCATGAAGGAGGGACTAGAAACTAAATGCTCTGATGTACTCCTGGCTCTGCCACAGATTTCTCAGTCCTCAGACAGGACATACACTGGATGTGAAGGAATTTTACTGCCAAATATGCAGAGGAGAAACCAGTAATATGTATAATCATGCACAAGCAAGCTGTGACAAAATTTTTGAAAGAGCTCACTACCTAGCTCTTACTGAAATTAAAAATTGGAAAGTGTCTGTAAAACAGAAACAGACATTTGCTACAGTGAGACTGAAATAGCTAATGAATTGTGCAGCTAAGTATTTTCAAAGTTTTGCCTGATATCCATAAGTTATCAAGTAGTAGGGCATGGTGTAATTTAAAGCCAAGTTTAATTTGCAGTAATTTCCTTGATTACCTACGTCCTGAGCTTCTCCATCTGTAAAGTCAGTATTGCAAAACTTAAATCCCTCCTTCACAAGTTTTCCTGCGGATTACTTAACTATGAAGACATTAAATGCTGAATCAGTCCAAGAGGAAACTTTTCCCCTAACATTTGTTAAGAGCTGCAAAAGCATTTGTACTTCCACCCCTCCCAAGCATAATGCTTACATATCTGTCCTGGAAAGCTACACTAAGGGGAAAGATTCTTCTTCATGAAACTACAGGGACACAACAGGCTTAATCTATAATCCTCCACTCAGCTCCAGAGAATGAAGTTAAAAATCTGTAGCTGATTAGAATTTTTGGGGTTTTTTTACACACATTCTGACCAGAGCCAGTATCTTATCCAGCTTTTCCTCTAAGCAGTCTTCCATCTTAAACGAAGGAAAAAAGACACTGATGAGAATCAGACTCTGTTGCAACAAATTCTTCTATTTTATTCCGATGAATATCACATTGATTTTATTGTCTTATGTCTCTGCCCTTAGAGAAAGAGAAATTTCCCCCAGGTATTCTTGTTATCATCTTCTCTTATGAAGTCTTTGTCAATAATTGCACCATATTTTTCCTAATGTAACATGATACTATTAACTTTTTAGGATGAAATGAAGAGAATGCCCGAAGAGATACTGTATGTTTCTAAAATATATTAAAATTGCTGTTGAATTACAGATATAACTATTTAGTTAATTATCTTGGTGAAAAGAATAGCTCTGAAATTCTATCTTTTAGACAAGACAAAACCAGCTGTTGCTATATGAAATCAAGGAAATTGCACATTTCTAAAACCACTGTGAGATAAGTGCCACTTAGAACAGGCGTAAAAGACTATTGTTTCTGGGTTTTGTCGGGAAGCTTGGGTTGGGCTTTTTGTATTTTTCTTTTTGTTTGGGTTTTGTTTTTTTTCTGAGAGCAAAGAGTGATTTTTCAAGTTTGGAGAAGACACAGATTAGGGAGGACACAGCATGTGTTTCAAAGCTGTGAATGTGGTTGATGAGTCTCACAAGGTAAAACCTGGTAGGTGCTTTCACAGCACAAGGGAGCTGAGAGAAACGAGGGCAGTCCCTCTTCCTACCGTGGGCAGGGAACCTCCAGGAGTGAGATCTGCCACAGGTGGGTGAGGGAGACAGGCAGGACAAGTACATTGGAACAGTGGCCTTTAAGCACAGACATTAAAGGGATAAGGCAGGGGAATAAGTTCCTTAACACAGCAGACACGGATGCTGAGGGAGTGTCAGCCAGCAGACTGCAGGGAGCAACCAGGCTCCTGTGGAATGCTCAAAAACACTGCTGGAGACAGCATTGTGCTGGAGATATGCAGATCAGCTCTGGTAGAGATTTCTTAAGTTCTTCTATTCTTAAAAACATTTCACTTCATTCTTTAATAAACGAGATTCTGTGAAAAAGGTTGAAAATACAGTTATATTTAGATACGGTGAGATGTGAAAAACAAGATCAAGGGAAGCAGAATATTGGAAAACATCACATGCATTTCTGATTTAGCTTCACTCCATTCTAGATGTCTGGCTTTTGGCCACAAAATTACAGCACAACCCTCTGGCATGGTAAGAATTTGTGCTCCTTGTGCAACATTACCTGTTAATATGCAGAAGGTGTTATCTACGGCATACTCTTAATTTTATGTGGGGGGGAATGATAGAGGCCAGACCACAGAAATAGCTGCTGCAGAAGCAGCCCAAACCCAGTGTGCTGAGTGGCATTTGTAACATAGCAGCCACCCAGGTCACTTTCCTTCCTCTCAGCCTCACACACACAGCTTCCCTCAGTGGTTCTGGAAGCACCTGAACCTGAAGTATGCTTTATTATTCCCAGTTATATTATTTTGATGACCAGCCAGCGGATGCATATTCAACAAGCAAACTTGTCCAATTCTGGTGTTGTTTGTGCTGCCATTTTGTACTAATATTTTGTTTCAGGACACTAGTCCTTTGATTATCTACTGTGAAAACAGCACTGCACAGGTTCTATGGCAAATTCTATGCCATATGAACCTTCCCTTCCCTTCCCTTCCCTTCCCTTCCCTTCCCTTCCCTTCCCTTCCCTTCCCTTCCCTTCCCTTCCCTTCCCTTCCCTTCCCTTCCCTTCCCTTCCCTTCCCTTCCCTTCCCTTCCCTTCCCTTCCCTTCCCTTCCCTTCCCTTCCCTTCCCTTCCCTTCCCTTCCCTTCCCTTCCCTTCCCTTCCCTTCCCTTCCCTTCCCTTCCCTTCCCTTCCCTTCCCTTCCCTTCCCTTCCCTTCCCTTCCCTTCCCTTCCCTTCCCTTCCCTTCCCTTCCCTTCCCTTCCCTTCCCTTCCCTTCCCTTCCCTTCCCTTCCCTTCCCTTCCCTTCCCTTCCCTTCCCTTCCCTTCCCTTCCCTTCCCTTCCCTTCCCTTCCCTTCCCTTCCCTTCCCTTCCCTTCCCTTCCCTTCCCTTCCCTTCCTCTTCTCACATTCAAAACAGGACATTTAGCCTGCAAGGATTCAGCCTCTCACCTCCATACATGCCAGAATATGCTCACCTGTTGAGTTGGAGCTCTGCAAGACTGCCAAGTTCAACCTTGTCAGAGCTAACAGACAAAAATCTTGTACTTTCCAGAATTCAGAGTGAATTTCCAGAGTGAAATTTCAATGTTTTCATCAACAAGCGTCCATTTAGCCATAAAAAATATGAAATTCACAGTAAATAATTTAATTTTTAATAGATTTGTCCCAGGCTGGAATTGTTCCAGAAAACTAAAGGATTTTGGAAGGGAAGATCATAGGATGTTAATAGAGCATGAACAGACAGGAAAAGAGGACTTCAGCAAAATAGATTCCCTCCCTGACCATATTAATATACTTAATGTTTAAAATATTTTATTGCCTAGTTTCAGGGCTGATTACCTTTATGCAATTGACTTGACAACATATGCATTCTCCAGGTAGATGAATAGATGGAGCAGGGATACAACTTGTTCTCCAATAGTTTGCAGTAGTGTAGCCAAGTCTGATCTGCCTCCCTAGGCAGACTTTTCCTGATTCATGTTCTGCCATCTATCCTGACATTTCATTCTTATTGTGACTGGGTAGAAGGAGGGGATTGGGAAATCCATTGTCACCAAGGGGCTGTCTTGAATTTTTTCATGTAATGTGGGAAACTCCCCACTCTTTCCTTTGTGTAGAAAAGAGGAATAAAAAATAACCTGGACAAAAGTGCTGGAACATGTGACATCCTACACAAGAGTGAAATGGGTAATGACCAATTTGCTATTTTCTTCAGAAAAAATCTAACTAACATCAGCACAGAAGAAATTCACAACAAAAATGAATAGCAGAATTTCAAATAGAGCTTCAGTGACTATGGTATTTTTTTTTCTTAGAGATGTCTGTGCATCCCAAAGGCTGAAGATGTTCTCAGTGATGTAACTCTCATATGCCTGCAGTGTCTCCAGCTGGCCATGTACAATGGAAGGACCAGTCACTCAGCAGCTCTGTAGTGTGTTGCTGCTGCCATTTCAGACTTCTATAATTTATGTTAAAGGATGCCTTACTTTATTAATTTTTCTACACAGTGGTCATATATGAAGAAATTACATGTGCCTCAGTGACAATCAGTTATCATACCACTTCTCTGCCATGGTTCACCATGCTGTATCAAGAAGCATATGAACCTGAGTTCCCACCTCAACAAAGAGTACTCCTAGAAGATTGTTGGATTGAAGGATTCAGAAACTACTGATGAAAATGATAAAGATGAATACTGATAAAGGATAAATTACTCTGTTAAGGAAACTTTCCTGGGCCCAGCTTGAGCTGTTATTGCATGACGATTAAATCGTTTTAAGTATTGAGATGTCTGAGACTCTGCTATGGGAAACCAAGGGTTAAACCAGTATGGAAACCTTGTCTGAGTGTGTGAGTTTAGTGAGGGTAGGGAGTCCAGCAGGGCCCCTGTAGGCTCTCTGCTGTGAAGGGTCTTTGGTCCTGTCTCAGGTAGTGCATGTGTGACTGCCAGAGCTGCTCCTAGATGATCAGACAGGAAAGTTTTCTCGACATCTTTACAATACAAGAAAAAAGTGTTTTCCTACTTCATTTGAATTTTTTAATAGTGGGCTGGAGAGGATATCAGTTCAAAGAAGATAGCAAGAATGCTGTAATTTACTAGATAACTGAGGGCTCAAACACATATATGACATATAAAGTGAACCAAGTCAAAATTAACTTAAACTTCTAAATACACTCAACATACAAGAAAACTATTCTACCATCTTGTCCTCATCATTTTTTCTGAAGATATGCACTCAATATTTCATACTGCAGAATACTTTCTCAAAGTCATGAACTACTCTCAACTTCTACAGAGTGCAATAAAACTTCTTGTCCCTTGAAAACTTCAGTGCCTCACAGGGTCAGAACCTTTATTCCAAAAATAAAAATGGCCCAGAAGTTCAGCTTTCTGCTATGGAGATGGAAGTATCACAGTTTTAGAATTATAGGCAATATTTCATTAAGAAAGAAATGCTGGGATTTGTTGTGACTGTTGTTTGATTTTTTAATCTTTCTTTTAAAAATTCCAAAGCTCTGTTTTGAGGCATGTGAGATCCCATGAGTGGAAGCTATGCATAATGAAAAGTAGAAAGTTCCTTTAAAATCTATCTGATAAGCTCTAAAGTAAAATTGAGTTGTGTTCACTTAGAGGTTATCTGCAGAGATTCCACTACTGAACAGCAAGTTCTCAGGAAATTGTAAATATAAAAGCCAGGCATTTGTGATGATTTTAAGAATGTGTGCTGTCATGAAAGAGAATCATTCCATCTTCATGGAGTCATAGGCTTTAAAGGCTAGAATTCACTTCCTGAAAGACACAAGCCAGAAAACTTCACCCAATACATTTTGAACATGGTATTTCCTTTCTTTAAATGAATTTCCAGTGGTATTAAGTTGATAGGGTGATTAAAATATTTCCCATAGACTGTTTTAGAGAGCGTCATTCTTTGAATGATTACAAACACAATTGGTCAAACTCTCCTGTGGTGGATCTGCACTGAACTAGAATTACAGATGCCACACAAGCTGCCCCAGTGGTGTGTGCTGGGAAAAAGGACACCAGTACAGTATGATTTGTTAGTGACTACACCCAGTAAATGCAGGAATTGCTGTGAAGAAGCATCAGCTCATACTGGCAGGAATTTGTGTCTTTGGTTAACCTTATCTTCCCCGCAGCTGTGGAATTTCCAGATTTACATGAAGGGCTTGGAAAGAAAACAAGGCAAGAAACACAAACAAACCAACACCATGTATTTCTGAGTCAGTCAGCCAACATATGAAATGGTGGACAGGTGAGGAAGACAGCATGTCATCCAACAAGCTGAACAAGTAGAGTGGAAAGGAAGCAGGGCTATTTGTCTTAAAATCTTATCTTTTTTATCTTGGAAGATTCTGGCTCCTATTCTCCAAAGCAGATTTTTTTTTCCCCCTCAGACTATTCTCTGTCAGTTTTCTAGTATTTTTTTTTCTCCTAGGCAGTTTACGTTTTTCAGATTGTAACATCTTCAGTACGGTGTCACTTGGAATACATCCTCCCTTTGCTCTCTGACTGCTCTGCTTTAATTACCAGTCTTTGTAAAATGGGAAGGTCCTTTCCTCAGCTGTCAACAGACTGAATTGGTACAGTCTAACACTCAGAATTTCCCAGATTTTCAGCCTGTGCAGCCTGTGATACAGCTGAGAAGTTGCCTGCAGAAGGATATAAACCTGCATTTTTTTCAAGACTTGATGTAAATCTCATCTAGACAGGATTCAGGAAAAAATATCACTGTACAATCACAAAACGGCTGCACATTTTGCATGCTATAAATTCTCTATCTGTGGGTCTGAAGTTGTAGCCCCAAAATCCAACGTTTAGCTTCCACACTAGTGCAAGCAGAGCTGCCTTCTGTGCATGAGCTGCATTCCTTGCTGCCTTGCACAGCTGATGTGATGCTGAGTGCCCTGGGCGGGCAGAGCGATGCGCATTCAGAGAGGGAGGGAGGCTGCTCCATCCCTGTCTGTGCCTTTGCACATGCTCAGAGCACAGAAGTCACCTCCCCCAGACATTTGTGCTCTCTCCTGTAAAAGGCTTATCAACTGTCCACTGTCCCAAGAAAAAGAGGAAAAAATGGGGGAAAGGGCCCTAATTAGCTAGATGTTTAAATTAACTACCACATGAGCTGAGATGAAAGGTTTATGGCTTTTATGACTGGCTTTTTATGGAGAGGAAAGGGAGTCAAAGTGGGCTGTGAGCATCTCAAGGGGAAGGCATGAGAAAGATCATCACGTGTCTTAATTTCCATGTTGTCTTAGAGAAAGATCAAATGCTATTTATTTTGAGTCAACAAGCCTGCAGGGAGGTGAATAAATGTTTGTTACTTTCTCTCTCCTTGTTCTCATTTCCTGTCCAAGAATGGAGGCGGATCAGCTGAGCCATAGCACACCCAGGACAGACACTACAACATTCATCTTGGTGTGGATGAGATGCTTATGTTAAAGCAAAAAATATGCTGTTTATTTAATTCAAACACAGCCACATGACCTTCAGATGGCAACATCATGATCAGCTTTGGCACAGGAACAGAAATGATCAAACAGACGTAAAAATTCCAGCGAAGTTCTCGTAATGGAGATCATTCCTTCGGTAGTCCACAGTGTGCAGCTGCAAAGTGGTCCAGTTTCAAAATGTTCCTGATAGCTGTAGGTGGGAAGCCTTCCAATCAGGATCTGATTAAATGGCAGGACATGTTTTAAGAGAACTAAAGTCCACTACAACACAGAAAATATAAAAGCTTTGTTCTTTGTTAAAAAAAAAAAAAAAAAGTAGTTAATTAAATGGCTGTATTCATTTCTATTTGACCCCCAAGAGTGCTAAGGGGTCTCCTCATGAATCAGAATATTTTCTAAAATCAGAAAAAATATTAGCCATCTAAGGGAACTTGGAACTAGTAATGATTATAATTATCTTATGGTGCAATGCTTTCATGCTTTGCCAGTATGCATTACAGGATATTCTGAAATGCAGCTAATCATTCTGAAATGAAGCAGGAAAATGCAGCAGCAAATAGCCTAAGCATGTTTAAGTCAACTCTCATCTAGTCATACATCTATACGTGTATGCTATATAATTGTACAGTCACTGTATAGAGAAATTATACATGCAAGTATAAAAAGGTTCTAGTGGAAAAAAATATGGGTGAAAGCTCAGCATCCATTTTGTGCCTTATTTGTTTTACTTACATAGGATGGGTGAACAGAAATAAGCGTACTTGGCATTGTAATAATTTTGTAAATGAATTTCCTAGGAACAGGAAGGTATATGGAGGATTTTAGAACTCTTACCTTTGCTTTTTACTGGATTCCCACTCACGTCTACATGTCATGACTACATGTCAAATTTTCTGCTTTGAAAGCCAGGTAATACTGTAGGCCTAGAAGCTGCTCTAATTTCTTCCTGAAGGGAACTGGCCCTTTCCTCACAGCTTTTGATCATCCTCATTTAAGCACTCAGTTGCCAATGTTTTGAAACTGAAACTCCAGCTTCAAACCATGTCAACTCATCCTTCCCAGCCTTAGTACTTAGCATTCCATAGTCAGGTTCTTTTCTTTTTCTTTTTCTTTTTTTTTTGCTTCAGCTTGGATACAAAGAAAATAATGGTTTTTTTCTGTTATGGCTACACTTTTCTCTTTCCCAGGGTACGTTCAGGGGTGAAGGACAGCTGGAGGAGGTGAGCAGAACTCACTTCTGATTTCAGGCTCTGCACAAACAGTCAGGACGTTGCAATTTTGGCAACAGACAGTTTATAGCTGAAAGCATAAACAAAGTTTTCTTTATTAAGTGAAAATTGAGGAAAGCAACTGTGAGACCTAATATATCCTCATGTTTTGTGTACATATCCTCAGAAACTACACCTTAAATATAGGGCTATTGAACATAAGTGTTATATATGTGTGTGTGTGAAAATATAGATACAAGTGCATACATTAGCCTAGCAGCTGAATGTCAGAAAGGGAGTCTGACCGCAGTCAGCTGAAGTCCCAAGTGACAAGGATGACAGGATTAAGTGAAACCTAGAAGTTACTGGGGCAGAAAGCGCTGCCCAGAGTACTCTGAGGAAGCAGTCTCTCCTGAAAGACAGGCTGCCCTCTGTGTGCACCAGGAACTCCTGACAGCTCCTTTCTTAAGGTCTGCAACAAAGGGAATGACAGAAGGCTTTGCCGGAGGTAACACTTTCACTGATCATCAGCGTCACATCCTCTTTCAGAACACCTGACTTCCAGGAGGGCTGGATGTTTAAAACTTTTCCTGTCACTCTTGATATTAATTTTTATTAACTGCCAAAAAGCAGTGATGGCTTACATGAAGCCAGGTGTAGCACAGTCTCAGAAGCATGAAAGGCCCATGCAGGTGGCAGCCCTGGCCACAGATTTTGCTTCATGGCTCTTATTGTCCATCAGACACAGTGGCAGGCTGTGAGGTGTCAAAGACAACAGCATGCTTATTTTCCTATTTGCTCTGCTAAAGCAGCCCTGCTGTAGCTAGCAGCTGTCTCGTAGTAAGAGGAAAAATTACAGCACTGATGAGTTAAAAAACAGGAAGCAATTCATGCTGAGCATTTTAAGCAGTCCATTGCTGTCTTTATAGACCACCAAATAATTTTGCACAGCATAATACAGAGGAAATGTAGTTGTGGTCAGGCCGATTTAATTTCCATTAAAACTGCAATTGTGTGACGCAACCCTTTGGATTAGAGAGCTTCTGTTTATTGGACAAGCAGTGTTCTCAGCTGAGGTGAAGCAGCAGTGCTTCCATCATCCCAAATTATGGACCTGGAGTCCTTGAATTCTTATTAGGTTTGACACTGGCTGCACAGTCCCTAGCTAGAACCTCTATTCCTGTCAGAAATTTATGCCTTTCTTCTGCAATAGACAAGTGAGAGTAGAGGTTTCAAATAATTAACTGAAAACACAACTGTAACTGATCTGCTTGTCTAATTTTTACCAGATGTTCTAAGGTAATCTTGCATAAGGAATCAAATGAAATCAGCACAAGCACCACTGCTTCAGTTAACTTTGGGGACTGCTGAGCATAGAGGCATATGTTCAGAGACTGGAAAAAAATGGTAGTAGACTGCAAACCTTTTTCTCAGGTTATGATCAGGACAGTGAAGTGACACTACACTTTTCCCAAACTGTTCATTTTTCACTTACCTTGCTAAGCCATCTTACAATATGAGTGATCAGGCCACATGCTCTGTGCTGTGCAGAGCAATTTGCTGGATGCATGAAGTACAATTGCACATTTCAAGTTATGAAATTACAGATGCAACAAAATATCATAGTCCACTGCACTGAGAACTAAGGGAGTGCTGCATGGTCACAGGTGGTGGCATTGACAGATTGAAGAATCTAACTCACCACAACTTGTACTGAGTTCTTCAGCTCCTATGAATCATATGGAAAACCTTGCTAAACTAAAATCTCCAGGACATAAGTATTTTTCCTGAAAGCAAAAGAAGCCTAGCAGAGAGAATAGTTAACTGTCATACTTTTATTCTGAACAAGGTTTCTCCTCCCCAGACCCCTTGCAAAGAATGTTAAATGCCTCACCCAAATGCTGTATTTGAACAACATGTTCTGACTGCATGTTGCTCTTCCATATTAAATCAACACAACCATTTTCAGTTTCTGTGTCCTCTCCTTTACCTTTTAGTCTTCTAGAAGTTTGTTGTCAAACTTCATATTCCCTTGTGTCCTGCCATAAACAGGCCATACCTGTTGCTGTAGAGTTGGAACAGAAAACAGATTACAAAATGTCTGGTCGACAGACAGAGTGGATGTTCTGGAGTCTGAGGAATCAAGTCCCACAAACTGATTAAGTCCATGGACAAGGAATTTTATTTCATCCCAGTTATCAAAGCAGAAATATTAATAAGTCCCTGATAATTAAACAATTCCTATTTGTTCACGGTTTCTTAATTATTCTGTGATCACAAAATATGCTTGAGCAGTGAGTTCAGACCCATATTCCAAATCACTTTAAATACATAAATAACGGCAATTTGGATTTTTACAAATTTTTCCTTTTCTTGCTCATATCATCACCTGTCACATCTTTCTGCCACCTTGCCAGCATAAAATATTGGTGAGAGAGGTGTACCAAACAAGGTTTATAAATATGTCTAAAGAGAGAAGATAATCTCTTTACAAAAAGTTCAAAATGGGATTCACCTGTCTTGAGGCATGTTGTTTCATTTGCAGAGTTAGGCAATTCTGGGGCTAAACAAAAAATATAATTGAAAATAAAATTTTGGTTTGGATTACATTTGAAAGACAAATTAATACGTCACTTTAGCAGTAAGAGAAAAAGTAAATAAGGTCATTAAGTGTGTTGAAACTTGACAGGCTAACAAGCACTTTTAGTTAGAAAATGCTGACACCCTTATTTTCAATACACAATTTAACAAATACAGGTTTTGAAGTATCTTTCATTTTCATTTAAAACCAGCTTACACTACGTAGGAGTGGGACAAGAACAAGGGCCAAAACAAAAGTTCTTATTGTTGGCTGACATGAAATTCCTCAGGTTATATTTTTCTTGAAAACTTGAATTTGCTATTTGACTAGGGAATTGCTAGTTACCCACCTTAACTGCACAAAATAATACAGCACTGTGCATTATATGGTGTCTTCCACAACACAATGTCTTTTCAGTAGTTCCATGACTTTCTGGAGGCACTGAAGACACTTTGGATGCATTCACTTGGTTTGCTATATGGATTATTGTGTCTGTGATATGGATATTATGTATGTAGCATACTGGTGCAATAGAACTAGTGAATGGCCTCTTTTGCCACTGGAAATATAACTAAATTAGAAAGAGTAGTGTCTGGCTTTTCCATCAGATGTAGGAAAACAAATCAGCAATTTTCTCTCAGGAACAGCAACACAAAAGAGGAACTTTGTCATTACAGAGTGGTAATTGTTGTATATTTTATTTACAGATGATGTATCTATTTACAGCAGGAATTTTTGTTTGTGTGAGAGTTACAAAGAGCCTCTTCCAGAACAATTTTGGGCTTTATTTTGGCCTTGGAGCTTGTTACCTTTCCCATGGTTTTTCTGCTTTGTGATATGTATAATAATGGATCAGCTAGAAGTCTTAACTCAAAAGGATGAATGTATGATAATTATGAGTGATGTAAAAAGTTGATCCAGCACTTTTTTTTTCCTGCATCATAATGCAGATGAAAAGAAGTGATGTTTGATCAAATGTTTCTTTTTGCCTGTGGATCTGCTACATACAACATTTGGGCTCACTTTAACTGAACTATAACCTGAGATGAAAGAAATTCTTCTTTAAGTGACATTTCCCTAGCTGCCTCTGTTTAAAAAAAAATCACACAAGCATGTTTTTTTTTATATCAGATACAAACAGAGTCAATAAAAAGAAATATTGGACTGTAGGCACCACTTGGTCAGCCTTAAATGCAATAACTTGATTTTTTTCAACTGTAGACTAATTTTATTGCCAGTAACAACATGAGTGATTATTCATGATAAGATAAGAGAAATAATAAATCTAATGAGCCACAGTGAATGATTGACAAAAAGACCACAAAGGAATTTTCCTCTTGCTTACTTATATTTCACATTACATAAATGGGCAGATACACTATAGGATTGTGGAAGCTGTTTCTGAAATGCTGAGTATGATTTATTGCCAGAGGCAAGATGCCAGACTGGATGCATCAGGGATCCTGTCTGCTAAGTATGCTTCAGTTTCTTTCAGGAGACTGTCCATATGTGCCTTCATACCATAAGCATATGTCTGCTGCTCTGAGTTGAAGACTCCTCCGTTTCAGCAGTGTCCAGACGGTCACTATAACATCCTGTCCACTGACAAACTGACTGAGGCTGCCCCTGCTTGCTCAGGGGTAATTTGTAGATGGGTTCTGAAGAGCCACTTTAGCAGTTTAGCCTTCCTTTGCAATCTAATTTCTTCCTTTTGTGATTCATTTTTCCTGTTTTCTTTTCAGAATGCATTTGAGTTTTTATATATTGAATTTACCTTACTTCCTTTCTTTACTCACCTGCAGGCAGAATTTTTCTTTAATTTTATTCCTACCAACCACGTTGGAGCTTGTTCACAGTTACGAGGAGAGGTGTCTTGCCTGAAGAGAGTTGTGGTCCTTTTTCTAATGGATATACAAACACAGGCCAGGCAGATATCTGTATCTGTGATTTCTCCACATCTCTAACAAGATGGTTCTAACCATATGCTCCATTCTTCTTTTAAAATGTGGAAGTCCTACATCTAGACAAAAGATCCCACAGGATACAGTTTGCCTATCACCAAGGCTCCCCTTTTAAAAAAGCAGCAAGCAAACAGATTGTGTGTGTGTAGAGATGTCTGTGATTCTCTGATCCCATTTCTTCAGGCTCTTCCTATCTGTTTCTGGGGTTTCAAACTTTTGTCATTAAATTGAAAAGATAGAGTATCCAAAGGCACTGTAGATTGGATTAAAAACAGAGAACAAGATCCTGTGCAGTTGGAAGCACTGTCAGCAGACTCCAGCTACTCACTCTGACCTCTGACTCCAGCAGGCTCCAATAGCAGCCCCTGACTCCTCACACCAGAACCAACAAGAAAAAAACCCTCTCTACCTTTTCCATGCCTCCCCTTTTCTCTGCTTTTTTCTTGACCACCTAACCCACTCTTCTGTATCACCCATTCTCATTGGACATAGCTGTGGGTTAAGGGCAAGGCTGTTCCTCCTCTTTTGTAATTAGTAGAGCTGTAACTCATCAGGGGCAAGGGTGCTTGCAATCCATTCTCCTACAAGATTCCACTTAGGCTTCTCAGAGTTCTTACTCGGCAAGATGAAGGAAGAAGTGACACTTTAGTCAATGTTACTGCCACTTCTGAAAGCAAGGGACGAAGGTGGCAAGGGTGTGCCTCAGTAGACCACTGAATCCTAATTGCAAATAAAACTGCTAGGTTTCTGTAACATTTGCATGTGCTATGTATGTGCTCATGTCCAGGGAATGAGTTCCAGCGCTTATGTTGTGTTCTGTTCATCTAGAAATTACACAATCCTGTTCTTCTTCCCAGACTGGGGAGGTTTTTTTGTGTTAAAAAGGGGACGTGTCAAGGGAGGCTTAGACATATGGTAACCTTAGCTCTCAGAAACACTGTATTCCAGTGATATCAAGACTGGCTGTTGGGTAGATTTTATTTTTTCTTTCACTTTTAATCTAAAACCAATATTATTATTTAGCCACTTAATAATTATCCAGTTAATAACCTAGAATTTTTGTCCATAACCTACCCTTATTTCTAGCTTTCTTCTAGTCAAATCCCTAAGCAATACATATTGAATAATGCATAAACCAAATTGCACAAATATCCATGGATATTTAGCTACAGTCCCTAGATGCATAATTGGTTAAGTGTAGTGTTTTGGTTTTTTTTAATCACAGCCATTCTCGAAGGTGAAATGACCTCTAATTTGTAACAATTCATTATGGGTGTTAAGGAGGAATGCTTATGTGATTTAATTTGGTTACTTAGTGAGAATTGGAAGTCTCCAGACAATCTTCATTCTCCTTTGGCCTTCCAAAATACATTATACAAGGATGTTTTCCAGAAATTCATTATGGTTTTAATCCAGTCATCCCAGATCTGCACATTTCTTTGATAAATTCTTGATTGCATTAACTGGCAAAGCAGAGTCATTTTTCATGCAGTTGTTGAAATTCTTTTCACAATCAGAACACACTGTCAATACACATTAAATGTGAATCTTTAGGAACAGGATCCCAAGCAAATGTTACTGTGATGACACTTTCTTTTTAAACCAGGACAGAGAAAGAAACAGTTCACAACAGCTTCTTCACATACTAATCTAGTGGTCAGGTCACTTTCCATGGATTTGAAAAATCCAGGAGAAAGTCTCTTCTTAGCATTTGGGAATGAATATCTTCCATATTCCAGGTGACTGTGCAAGCTACTAGAGTATACTCTGGCTTGATACCAGAATATAAAAATATTTGCAAGATCCTACACTGCACAGAAAATAATTCTGAAGTAATTAGGGCAGGACTAAAGTGCACAAGTTGAAGCAGGACACCCTAGTTGAATAATTAGAAGAACTTGCTTGGAAGAAAAAAAAAATCTCATCTCCCATCTCCATTAAAGCCAAGGTGAGGTGTCCTAAGGGCTCTTTTATATGAGCTACATAAAGTATTTTGAGCAAAGACTGATTTCCCATCAGAACTTCCACTCCTTTATAAAAGGAAGTTACTACAGATAGCAAGCATTTTTTTAGAGGAGCTGGCCCCCTGCCATTTTTCCCAGTTCACACAGCATACTCCCAAACACTACAGGAAACCAGCACACTACTGCATGGCTCAGCAACCACTCAGATGAGCCTAAAAAGCAACCAAACTTGGCTTACTGCAAGGTATTAATTCAGGGCATCTTCCAAAGGATGGTGAAGGGAGTTTGCTGAGTCTCCCTCTGTGACCAATAGCTGGAGACAGGTTCCCCCACAGCATTCCACACCAGGACATTGGCTTCAGTGTTCCTCCTGCAAGGAGCCCACCTGCTTTTCTGGGCCACAGGGCAACACCAGCTTTCTTTGGCTAAGATTTTCTTTTAATACTGACTCCCAACCACCTAGTCCTTTTTTTTGGATTCAGTTTTGCAGGGTTACCAATGCAGAAAGGCTCTCCCTTACAGAGGAAGATTACTGCAAAGTAAGGAAGTAGAACCGTTCTACTTAGACCACTTTTAGCCCACTCTCTCAGATCATTATATCTCTCACCAGACCAGCCTCTAACATGCCTTTGCTTAGTGAACATACTGCAGCTGCATGTGCAGATCTGTCATTTACAAGCTGATTAGAAAGGGTCTGGGGCAAGCAAAGCATGTCCCAGTGAAAATAAAGGTATTTTTTCCTGCACCACCCACACATTTGGAATGGGGATATAGGTCCTTTTCTTATTTCACTCTCAGGCCAAAAAAAAGTTAAAGCACTTGATTACAAGATACTGTATGTAATGAGGGAAATTAATCTAGGCCAGAGAACTCTGATATGGCCAAGAAGAATGGAAACAGTTAAGCTAAGTGTATTTAAAGAGTGCACTTATGTCATAGTGCTGTTCCTCAAATTGTGAGACGTGCCTTTCTCAGAGAAGTGGATGGAAATACAAATGAGGCATGTGCTGTGATGAGGCCCAAAGGAGATGCTAACTGGTTGTGAGTGAAGCACAGGATAAATTAGTTGTGATGGACTATTTGGCAGTGTTTAAATTCAGGTGGAGCTGAGGGTTTTTTCATTCTGCCATGATCCTGCACAATAAAATTATATCCAGTAACTGCATAAGCATATTATTTTTGATTATACCAAAATATAATAGCTTTTAGAAGGTTTTTTTTTTTGCTTAGTGTCATTCATCCAGAGTTCAAGAAATGTTCTTCTTGGGGCTGTTCAATGATTTCTTTAAAAATAACCAAATTAAGTCTGTTGTTAACATATTATGTTAAGTGCACCCCATTTTCTCTAAAACTATAAGCTATGATTACTTCCAGTTCAGCTTAAGATACAGGTAGGAAACTGCTTTGAAATACTGTGTGTTGCAGGCACAAGGGAATTAGCAATGCATGAACCCTAATTTGCAAAAATGAAATTATTTTGTCCTTTGTGATAAATAGGGGGGGGGGAAGAGGCAAAAGTATAAACTCAAATATAATAATACCAATATAACACCAAGTATAAACTCAAAAAAATTGAATCTAAGCACAGGATTAAGGGTTTGGCTCATGCTGATCTGTTTGAAATGTTATTTAATAGATGGCTTGTATCTAAGGAATCATACTAGAAAACTGGACTGCAAACCCATATTTTGAATTGTTGAGTTTGGAAGCACATAAAGATTTAGTTCTGATTTTATTCTAAAGTTCTTATCTAGATCAAAATACAGAGACTGGGGCAAGATGGTGATTTCCTGTTCTAAAAGTTTCACACGGACTAAAGTAGCAGAAATTATTCTTAAAGGTAGTATATCTACCTTCTCAGTTATATTCCTGCTCTAATAGAAGGAGATGTTTTGACTCCTTTCAACCTTAATTTAAAGGTACAGTTTGCGTTATTGCTCCATCACATTTCAAAGCATCAATAGTAACCTTGGGAATAGTGCAGAAAGAGTCTTTTTTTTTGTATTGATATGCACTAGAAGTTACCTGCATTTTCTCCCATGAAGAGCAAGCTTCCTTCTGAACAACTAAATCTCTTGTACATCTTAACTAGTAGCAGTTCCCAAAAGGAAGTTAAGGAGTACAGACAAATACAGAATAAGAGCATGTCTAGTGACTGTTATCCAAGTAGTGATAACTCTTTACACTGGTTCATGTGTCAATGTAGAATATCAAGTATTGTTCTCTTTTTACTGCTTTGAAATTTCTAGAAAATGCTGCAATATTTGTGTGGCTTTTAAAATTTGATTTATAGAATTTATGAACTGTAGAGATCTACTTTTTTTCAAACAATGATATCATTTAACGGAAGAAAGACAACACTAAAGCTGCCTTAGCCACAGTGAGCAATGCTTCTTTTCTACATTACAAAAAACCCTTGAGATAAAAACAGCTCACTGAACCTTGGTTGTGGAAAAATTCAAAACTACAGGAGTTTGTATTTCTTCTGTGCCAAATAGCAGGTACTTGAAATTTCCTCAAAGGTGAATCCCTTTGTTTCTGAAAGTTGAGTTCTGCCTCCTCACATCACACTGCTGCACAATTTACCGAGTGGCTTCACTCAAGCCAAGGAAGCCAAGGTGAGGTTTCACGTTACAGATGAGTTGACAGGTTGCAGGACAAAACCAGCATTCTCTCCAAACCAAGGCCCTTGGCTGTGTGCCTGCCCTTCCCTCACACCAGCTCTCTTCCCAGCTGGCCACACGGTGAGCTGATCCATGAAGCACAGTCAGCAGAAAATGATCCCACCCCTTCTTTTCTTTTTTTCTTCTTTTTTTTTTTTTTTTTTTTTTTAAGCTCTATTAGGTTTAACCCTAGAAAATGGTTCATCTCTTGATGCCAAGGAGGCAGAGGAGAAGGAATGGAGAAGCAGCGGATGGGAGGATGCAGGATGGATACCTCTTAGAAAAGTACAAGTAAAATTCCACTCTGAAAAGCAGAATAAGGAATAGTTAACAGTAGTGTAAAACAGGGCCTCTAACTTGTTTTGTTAATCTTAATGAAAAAGAATCAATAGTGAAGTCTTCACTGGGGCTAAATACAGGAATCCATACACTCTGAAAGGATGCATACATGGACACGGCTGTTTGTGCAGGGAGACCCCACATGAAGAAATGCACAGGGGTTCCTTTTTGCAGATATAGTTAGGGAAGCTCTCTGGCCATGCTGTGTTTGTGTTGTCAGCTTGAGATGGCCAGACCAAGGTTTGGGGTACACTGGCTGTGTTCCTGCCCTCCACCAAGGCAGGGGGCTGCAGAGGGAGAACTGCAATGCCTGGCAATTCCCACTGACAGCAGTTGCCTCACTGGATAGCAAAAGGCAATCTGCTGTTCAAATACTCCCTCTTTCACTGAATAACCACTCTGTATATCAAAGATGCTTTCATTGTTGAATATCCAAAATATCCTAAGATATAATAACATTCTTATTCTCAGCTATTTGGAGAGTTTATTTCTCCTGTTTGCAGTAGAAAGGAAGAGTTTGCTTCCCTATTTACTAAGCACTATCATTTGAAAGAAGAATGAACACTGCTGAATATCACTGCATGGTACTGTTGGATTTAGTATGCCCACATTATACTTCTTGTTATTCTTTCTGTTATTCTCCCCAGCATTGCTGCAGCACTTAAAACTCCCAGTAAAAGTGATATTCAACTTTTCTGACTGCTATAAAAACAAGACAGTCCCTGTTCATGAGGAAGTCTTCTGTAACTTCTTCTGTCTCTGTGTGTTACAATTTATTCATATGCCTACTGAGTTTCAAGTCAGTGACACTTCTAGCCTTCCACTAATATCTCAAGTCTTGCCTGAATATTTATTCAGACTTGCTTTTAATTCTCTGTGCAGAAGGGTTTTTTTTACAACTATTAAAGGTATTCATGCATTAATATAAATCTCTGTAATGTGTATTTTCCACACTGCGTTTGGGGAAGCGACCATGGTGCAGTAGTTAGAAAGCCGAAATACGATGGAATCAGGACAAAAAGGTTTATTTTGCAACATTTCTGATGTCTGATGCAGACAAATCAGGAAGCACCGATTTTTCTAAAGAAAGCATGCTGTTGTTAGGCAATCTTCTGCTTTGTTTCTGAAACATGCATCTACTCACTAACCCACAATTCTCACTAGAGAACAAATCAGAAAAGAAAGATGTTTTCCTTAATTGTTTTCTGAGGGTGAAAAAGCAGAGATAGGATCATAAAATTAGAGAAAACAGCTGAGAGAGGATGAGAGACAAAGCAATTCAAATATGTCTTCATAAGATGTCCATATATGATAAATATGAGATACCTTTAATGACCATAACATATATTTTCTAGGCACAGCATTCTCTAGCAATTCCTGTTTTGTTATTGGCTTTGTTGTATTTTGAGAAATCTTCTGCCTGTGACACACAGATGAAAGTCGTGTGGGAAACACATTCCTATGTAGATTTTTATAGCAGCATTTTAAGTTCTACAGAACTCTGTGATTTCCTGTCTATTAACTTTCTCCACAACATCAAAACATTTATAGTATATATTTTAAAGGGTGTAATATCCATCCAATAAACACTAGCCTTTCATTCAAAGTATACTTGTAATAATAATAATTTTTTTACACATTTTCAGAAATGTGTAAATCAGTCTAAAAGAGTTATTGTTTGTACAACTGCTATTCCTCCCCACTATATTCTGTTAAG
Organism: Prinia subflava; assembly: GCF_021018805.1. Taxonomy (NCBI): domain Eukaryota; kingdom Metazoa; phylum Chordata; class Aves; order Passeriformes; family Cisticolidae; genus Prinia; species Prinia subflava. The sequence continues at coordinate 47,330,011 of NC_086248.1, forward strand.
GTTTTGTCATCAGAGTTAGTAATATTTGTTTTCAGGAATGCCACAGAAACCACAAGTTTCAATTGCATTTGCTTACAGACATATAAAAGAAACACATGTAAAAGCAATTAATAAAATTATAAAATTCACAGTTCCCTGAAGGTTAGTTCCTGCAGTTTCTCAGTTCAAGAGCCTAGGGTGACCAAAACAATGACCACAAATCAAGCTGCTCACTTCTCCCTCTGAAGAAAGTCACTTAAAAATGTCATAGAACAAGCAGCACATTTTTACGGAGTAATTATTTTCATCCTCTCTCCCCATTTCTTCCTTATTCAATGTATAATTTCTCTCCAGGCACTTGGATTCAAAGCTCTTTGGTATCAAAAGACCTCTAGTTGACTTAGCAGAGCTCTGAATGGGCCTGGGCTGCTGTAAGGTGGGAGCTAATAAAAACTGTGGTTTGTTCTCCCCTGGTGCCCTCTCAATAAAGTTTGCCAAGCTGCATAAAAAGCAGCAGCTTTATTTTTCTGTGCAGGGAAATGAGGCCGTGCAGAGTGCCACTACCAGAATTATCTACCAAAGTTCAGGGCAGGCTGGCCAGCACTGAGGCAGGATTTACCTCCTAGTGTGCAATGAGAGATGAGAATTCAATGCTTTGCTTTCTCTGCTTTCCTTGTGTTAAAAAAAAAAAAAAAAAAAAAAAAAAAAAAAAAAAAAAAAAAAAAAAAAAAAAAAAGTAAGTTCAAGGCTTTTCACTGAATGAATTGTATTGTGAATGTGTTGGGGGATAAATTGGGGGATAAAGGGGGAGGTGAACTAGTCATAAGTACATTCAGTTTTACCTCCTTGAAGTGAGAAAGGCGTACTGAGAAGGAATACTGAACACTAGCTTCTCATATTAAAATACTAGATTACTTTTCGGTAAAAACACCCATATTGCAGGCAAATAGAAACAAAATTTTCACATATATTTGTTCTATAAAGTCCTACAGAATGCATATTTAACAATGATATTTCTGTCTTTGGAGCATGTTTAAAATAATTTATTTCCTCGAGATGGTACAGCCAGTCCCTAAAGAAGAACACTAATTTATTATACTCAGATGTTTTCACACATGAAGGAGACCAAGAGGACACCCTGGGTAAGAAGTGTGCATTCTAAAATGGTTTTCAAAGGAAAAGAAATTTTTTTTCATGTTGTATTAGAAAATTATCATTTCCTTGTTATAATTGCAAATGCAGTTCCTTTCATTCATGCAGTAAGTCCAAAAAAGGGTCAATTATTTTCTGTTGCTCTGGAGACCATCTCTAAATAAAAGCTGATATAAATCTGTGCTTTTTAAGCATTAATGGAACCAGTCACCAAATATCTGTGTGTTAGAAGTGTGCAACAGCACGTGAAACAAAGTGTGCCCATGACAGATCTGTGCTACCGCCACAGAGGGCACAAGAAGCACAGGACTCACCTGAGTGATGACTCTGAAGTGGAGGAGTGATGTGTTACAGATAAGAAGTTGAGGACAACCTACATCTGCCTCTGGCAGGCATTTCCTCCAGTGTTTTGACATACCTGTTAATGTGCCCGCTGTTCAGTTACTTTTAATTGAGATGCATTGCCTTGGCACCTCAGGCACCTGAGACATGCCAGAAATGAATGTGCACATATTCACTGCATGTGTACAGCAAATCTGACATGCCCAGGCAGGACTGGGCCAATCTGACTGAGGTAAGGAGGGAACAACACACGTGGTGCTTTGCAGAAGCTCTGGCACCTCATGTGGGTGCTGTGCAGCCAGCCAGGGCATACCTGATCCTTTCCCTGCTCCTCTTGAGAGCAGGGAAATACCTGATCCTTTCCTTGCTCCCACTCTGGCAGCAGGACTGCAGTGAATGGACATGGCTTTTCCTACTTGAAGGCACCTTCTGCTGACCTTCTGCTACCAAAGTCATGGACAAATGTTTGGGAACATCAAATGCCATCCAGGCAATGCTCTGTAATGGACACGGAGGACATGGCTGGGGAAACTGAACATGGAAACAATCTTAACCTTAGAGGAAGACATCAGAGAGGACAATGGCATTTTGCACCAGCAGGAAGAACCCACATTGAAGCAAGCAGACTGGAAATCAGGCATGTGCTGTCAACAGAAATTCTCACTATGTTATAAGTTATGAAAATAACTTCTGAATTTTTCTGCACATTTTCAGACAAAGAATATATAAGTTGAGTTGTTGTTTTTTTCCTAGAAAAGAATGTATATGTTAAAATTCCCCCATGACTACTAAAATACTGGCATGTCAAGCTTTGAAAGAGGTGCTCCCCATCCCATGAATCTTTTTTTAATTGAAAGAAAAATAAACTTTCCAAAATACATCTGTATGTAATATTCTCCCTGATAACTGAGAGAAAGCATCTGCTACATTTTTTTGAATCCAGGACAAAAGTTCCTCCAGTTATACTTGCTTGTTTTCTTATCTTTCAGAATAAAAGAATTTTTTTCCTTCTGCCCATTATCAGCATACAAAATAATATTTATACTTAAAAGTGTGATCACAGGAAACATTACTCAAGGATAAACACTGTTTCGTGGGTAAGAAAAATTAGAGAATTCTGTTTCTATCAGACACACATTTCTATCAGCCATCTGTATTTAGGCTATGCTATCTGTAAGCTAGTGTCACTGTTTTACAATTCTAGGGCCTATACTGTTGATTTTTTTCATGATTTTTTTCCATCACAGTCTTCTGTTTTTCCAAGCCAGTGGGAAAATCTTCCATGTGTTTTTTTTACTAACTATTAAAAATATTGAAAAAATCTTAAAAAATGGGGATGACAGTTGGGGACAAATGCTAGTGCCTTTTCTCAGCTGATTCAAGAAATCTACTCTCATTTCTGCCACAATCTTCATATCCCCACAGAATGGTTGAGGTTGGGAGAGTCCAAAGCCAGGAAATCCAGGAGGACATCCAGTAAAAGTGTAAGCCTGCTCCTGCTCTGACCAAGCATATATTAATAAATTCTTTCCTGCAAGGAGAGCTATGTCCTGCCTTATTCAGTGCCTGAAAATCTTCCTTGGAAAGCAAATTAGTATCAGTTGGCTTTCTTCTGGAGAAATATATTTTTTGGTTATTGGTAAGCCATAGAAGAAGGTCAGCCCCTGTTCATGCTTCTTTCCTTTTCTCCATTTACTTGCAGTGAACATCAAATAAAGAAAAAGTAAACAGCATTTATTTTACATTACAGGCCAGCTTATAGTCACCTATGAAACTTTATTAAAATATTAGGAAAATAATAGTTATTCTTACTATTATGACTCATCTCCACTCAATCCCAGGCACTGCAAATATTGCCAGCAAGTAGAAAGTAATTACATGAAGTCAGGTGCACTGTTCAATGGGACATCACAGACAGGTGGTGATATGGTAGAATTCCCTTTTCTGTGCAAAAGGCAAAAAAAGTAAGAACCTGCAAATTGTTCCCACCTCAGTGTGTCAGAGCCCACACTCATTACCTCCCTGACATTCCAGAACTTGGAGAGGAAGGGATGGGAACTTGGCAAGATTCTGCAAGGTAACACCATTGCTCCCTCAGACCATGGTTAAAGTCTCTGCTGCTTTCCCAGAGACTCCAGTAAGTCACTCTCAGGGCTTTGGGTGTGTTTATCATTGCTCCAGCTTTGCAGATGAGGAACCTCAGACCGGAGAAATGCAATGAACTGACCAAAGCAATTGAGGAATTGGTGCCAGACTCCAAAACTAAATCCAGATGAGCCCATGAGGCAATAAATCACAGATGATTTTGGCATGCAAAAGCCCTTCCTTTTTAAATGTTGGGAATGCACTTGCCATGGCCCAAGGAAAAGATGGTTCATCTGTAATGAAAGCCATAGTACATAGAATGTGCTGGAAACAGAACACCAGGCAAAATAATGTTTAGAAAATGTCAGATTTCCCAGGAATTTGTCTAATGGGTCTGAGGATTCTTTTGTCATTTATAAACTTCTACTTTTTTTTTTTTTTAACTCGCTCTTTTTTACTAGCACATTCAATCACATCCAATTTTTAAAATTTGATTTGTATAAGTAAAAGATAATGGAGTTCAAGACAGAACAGCTCACGGATTGAAAACAGATTAATTGATTATTCTCAGGTTTTTCCCAGTGTGCTGGGTGGTTCTTTATTCCCTTCCATCCCTCTCCTCCCCTTCCTTCACTGCTGATGTTAATCAGAGAGAAAGGAAGTGGCTGCTTTCCATAGACAATGTTGATATTTGGTGAAAAAATAAGGGATGGGGGAGTGAAAGGTGCACAGAAAACAAAACAAAAAGTTTACTGATAAATTCCTTTTTATCGTTGCCAAGCGCTGCTCTAGTGTGGGAATGGATGGAGCTGGCAGTCACTTCCATTAAGCCGGAAATACCATCTTTAATAAATCCAGTTACAGCACTGGATGGATACATAAATCTCTTTGTATGTGTGTGACAGAAGTAATGAAATGTCAGAGGAGAACTTTGAGAATTTAGCAGAGATCTGAGGTCAGCCTGTTTCTTCTCTTTTTCCTTCTGTCTTTCTGACACTCAATGTAAAACTGAAATATTTATAGTTACATGAGTACTGCTAATGCAGGACATTGAGGTCATCAACATGAGAACAGTGACAACAGGCTGTGTAAAAATTTTACAAGCTTCTAAAAGATTCTATATTAATTACACTGAGACTCCCTTTACCTTCATTCTACCTCCCAAAGCCAACATTTTATTTGCCATACATAATCCACCCTTCAAATGCTGAACACCTCCAAGGCTCAAATTCTGCTTCAGTGTTCTCAGAAAATTATCATTATTACTATGTTCTAAAGTTTTTCTGTTTACTAGAAAATTTGACCAGTGTTTTAGATTAAATCTAAGATTGACTTCTGTTTCTATTGAGTGTATTAAGCCCTTTCTTGGCACAGCATAATCATTTTTTTGCTGTGTCTTCACAGACCATGTACTCTGCAGCTGCTGATGGACCCAATTGACTCTCCATTTTGCCATCATTTGTGCTGCTGATTTGGCACCAAAAGTGCCTTTGCCATTCATATGATTGTTCCTAAGGTGGTTTTCATTGGTAAAGGTATGGTAAATACACATGGGTTCATCTGAAACCTCTACATCCTAACAGTTTTTTACAATTCTTACACCTTTCTTCAGCCACAGTACATCAGCCTTGCTGTGCTAAGAAACTTGTACGTGTTTTTGTCTCCTCCGCAGGATTGTTGCAGATCTTTTCCTCAAAAGCTTCTGACAGCTCCTCAAAGCCCAGACCCACTAATTCCCTTTTCATAAATGCAGGGATGTGTGACTAGATCATAGCTGCAGCTCTTCTCCCATATATCCCCATCTCAGCCTTAGAGTCACCTTCCCATTTAGAAAAAACTCCTATGAACCTGAGGCACCCTGAAGTACCTCAACATAATTTTCTTTCTTTAATGTTCAAGTAATGATGACAGCCGACTGCTGGAACTGATAAACAGATTGTCTTTATAGATTCTGTTATTCAGAATAACAGCAGGATACTCCCTCTCAGCAGTTCCCATTCCAACCTTAGTCTTCAGCGAGACACAGTCCTCCCCCCTTTTCTCATGTTTTTCCTTAATTAATACTTTCTTTTGATTATTTTTCTTTTTACTCAAGACATTTGGGATAGAATTTTAAATTCGTTTATTTATTGAGTATGGAAGGATGAAAATAAAGCTAAGTGCAAGTATAATTTGAAGAATATTTTTTGTGAAAATGTATATTCTGCACATAATCCAGCTCCTTAATCTGAATTGAATACTTAGTTCATTGGTGTAAATCACAAATGGCTTTACATAGTGAGTAATTTTGAATCTCTTAAGTAATATTCCAAAGCTCTGTCCCAAATGAATAATCACACTATATATAGAGTCTCTAAATATTATTTTTTAACCAGTTGGAATCTCACGATGGATTTCATGAAGAACAGTATTTATGTCACAGGTTTTCCAAGAGTGGCCACTCAGGAACAGTGACAATAGGAAACCCCAAAAGCTCTGACAATGAATAATTCAGCTATTATGACACAATACTTCTACATGACTAATAAAAATGAATGCGTTGTTTCCTTTTCTGGAATGATTTTGTAGATTTTCTTCATCCTATGTTTTTTCTTTCCTGATCAAGACAATGTGGCCAAGACAGGATAAACTGTAAGAATCAATTAAATTAGCATTTTTAGTAAAAAATAGATCACAGAAAAAAACTCATCCTTATTTTGAATGCTGTGACTGGAGAGAAAGTTGAAGTGATAGAGATGGGAAACTAAATTAGTTCTGCTTGTAAATTATATTCTTAGGCATTTTCCAGCAGTGACTTCTTGGTTTTGCAGCAAATGCCTCTGATATTTTCCAATTCAGAGTGCTCCCTTGCTGTGAGCCTTCTTGCTATGAGGCCACCTGGGATCAAAGCTACTTTCCCCCTCCTGTTGTCTCAACTAACTCCATTAACTCTAATTACAAACACTTCTGTTATACCAACCAGATTTTATGGCTTCCAAGGAGTGAACTACATGGAGAAAGTCCACGTGACATTACTGTTAGTTCCTTCTTCACATTATTGCTTGCCATACATTAACCTCATTCATGGTTAGCTCAGAGCTAGAACCACTTCATTTTTACCTTGTGTAATTAAAAAGAAACTTAAATTGTTTCTTGAAGTTCATCATTCCAGAAATTAATGAACCGAGCCAAAACAAATGTTTTATAGGATTTAATTTTTTGTATGTACTGAGAGTCACAGAAAGGGCTTATATTGTATAGCAATGCCACTAACACTTTTTCTTAATGCAGGAAGACATAAAGCAAATGTGTGTAATTTTTCATATCTATACACACACATATATATGTAACACTCGGGGATACGTGCATTGCTTGCTCTCTCAGCTTGTTTCTTGATGTCAATATTTTTCAAGCTGTTCTTTAAATCTCCAGTAAACTGGAAGGTGGAAAAAAAATCTTGTTATTTTAACAAGGATTGCATGTTAAATGATGGTGTGGTTACACATTCTACCTGACAGGGGTTATTTATAGAACCTGTATAATTTACATATGTTCCTTTTCCGGGTTAAGTACAGGTGGCCTGTCCACCTTGGTCAAAATCAGTAGAATTTTGTCCCAATTAGATGATATGTGACGTCATGAGATAATTCCATTTTCATCCCCTCGTACCATTCACAGGCAGTGTGAACTGGCTTGTGGCCCTATGCCCAAGGTATTCACTGAAACTTTATTGTGAATTAAGTTTCACAAACCCATACAGTTGTGGGCTTGCACATTAATGGGCTCAGGTGAACATTCCCTTCTAGGGACTGTGGCAGGGAAAGCCTAGCCTTTTTCAGAGATGGGGAAACAAACACACTCTGCAGCAGAAAGAGCTTCCTCAGTCCATGCTACTCCAAGAGAGAAATTTGTGGTAATTATGCATCCTCGATGGACTTTCTGCCCACAGCTACCTATAGAAACAGTGTCATAGTTTCTCCAGCATGTTATACTACTGCCTCTTTTTACTGTCAAGAAGCCCATTCTTTTTCAGTATCTGCCACTCATTTGCTTTTGCTTAAAAGTCCATGGAAGTATCCAATGTCTTTTTTTCAGCTCTGAGCTCCAGAAATCCTTGGGACACTTTTATTGACTTTTGCTGGTCTGCACAGCCAGCTGAAGAGTGTCCAAAAAAGAAACTATGCAACAGGAAAATCGAAGTGAAACTCCCCTGATTTCAGCCACCTAAAAATTATACATCTAATTTAAATTACTTATGCTCCACCAGTCAGTACAAAAATATAAGCGCTCCTGGAATGGATCATCTCAACCACCTTAGACATCTATTTTAAATTAATATAAACTGTTTCATAAATATCTCTAGCTTCAGATTTTATCTTTTTGGAACAGGTGATTATAGAAAGAATTACATTGTAATTTATTGAAAGTACCTTTTTTCCAAATTTCACCCAACAGAATTCCTGTTTTTCCATAATTTTATTGGCGAGTTTTTCCTCCTCTGACTACAGGACTCATTTGCCTCAAAATAAATCTGGAAACTTACAATAGTAACAGATTCCTATATTTAGAGATGGAAAAATTGCCTGTTGTGGTAATATGTAGTCTACAACATTGTGGTTGACAAGACAAGAAATCATCATTGCTGCCATTTCTCTAAAAATTAGGAGAAGTGTTTTTTAGTTGTAAGCAGCTCAGACTGGTACTACAGGTGGAGATGGACTTCAGTAGTTATTGTGCCTAAATTCAGATTAATCACAATAGACTTAACTAGCCAAAGTTGTCACTGGCTGTCTCAAACCAGTGACCTATTTGCTAAAGAGAAAGTAACCAAGAGATTCTTTTATCAATTAAGAGCCTGAAGAGAAATAAAATACATTATGAATGTCCTTTCAGAAAACAAAAAATATGCAAACCCGCTTTTTAAAATTTCGTTCTCTATCTGCTTTTAAATCTAAAGACTGAAATATTTTATTTACTGTTATTCTTACTCTGACAAATTCTGGCTGTTGAAGTTCGGACTTTATCTGAGAAGACAGTGTTAAAATTACATGGCTTCTAGCCATACAGGAAAATTGGGAGTCATAAACTGTCCCCTTATTCTCCAGGCATCTCAGGTTTAATCTCAAGAGTTACAATTTCCAGAAAGTAAATACTTCCCAGCTGTGTGTTTGCCAGGACTGAGACTGATGGGATAAATAATCCCATCCTCTCTCCTAGTTCTTCCAGAAGAGATCAACCACTGTGTGTGTGTTGACTCAGCCAAGAGATGTTGTTTGAAATACACCTGGTGTCAGATATTTCCTCATTAAAGAGCTCACTAAGAGAACACCAGCCTGCCTCTGGGGTTGCTGTGAGGAAAGTGTGACTGAATGCATTCACCTCATATTTCAGGGTTTAAGTCTTAGCACTAGGAGTTTATTGCAGTTGTTCTCTGCCTTCTTATGTTCAAGAATTTCACCTGTTTCCATGCAGAGGATTTACCCTGAAGTCTACTTTCAGTGTTGAATACTCCTGTTTATATAAGGAAGTTAATTTGTGAAGGACATAGCATAAGATGTAGGAACAGGGCAGTCAAGAATTTGACCAGAAGTTTTTTCATCCTGTTGCTCAGTTTTGGCAATGGCCAGGCATAGGTACCAAGGGAAGGAGAAAGTTTAGTTTTTTAGCCCTGGATTACTCTCCAAGGTCTAGTAGACTGATTTATGGACTTCCTGAGACAGGGATAGCAGTGTCTCTCAAGTTGCACTGTAATTCCCTACCATCAGCTTGTCCACTCTGCTTTTTAACATATATTACACTCTCACAGCGTTCATGCCTCATGGCAATGAGTTCCACTTCTTCCCAGCTATAGGATAAGGAACTGCCTTTTTATATGTACTTTGAACTTGCCAGCTGCTATGTGATGGCCACCAATTTATAAAGCAGAGAGGACAAATAAAAATTGATCCCCATTCACCCTTTCAGTGCCCTTCCTGTGTCCACAGGCCTGTGTTGTATTCGTGCCCTAGATAGTTCTCTCTGTGTTGAAGAGCTTATTTACTCATTCCCTGTAGAGAAGGCATTGCTCACCCTTGGTGACCTTCTCTGTATTTTTCAAAGGGTCTTTCCCAGGGAGTAATTCAGAACATTAAAATTAATCCTTGCTCTGAAGCATTCCCTGGTGGGAGCTTCTCTCTTTCTCCATTGACAACATAAAAGGCTTAAGGATACCAAGGGCCTTCACTTACACACCTGAGTTAAGCACAGGCAAAATTCTGCACCATCCTTTAATTTCTTGTTTACGAGAGTTAAACACAACAGCTTGGTTTGTTTTAAAGAACAGAATTACTATTCTCATCCTGCGTAAGAAATAACTTGTTAAGATAAAATTCCAATATGATATGTCATTCACAAAGAAATAAAATCACTGCATATTAGAGGAAAGTGTTTGCAGAGCATTATTTTTTCCCATTTATTGTTCATCCACAGGCTGGATGGCTTGTGAATTCCTTCCAAACTGAACTGTATGATGGTTGCAGTTAGTAATAACAGGGTTTTTCCTAAGTCTTACTTGCATGAAATATTTCTTATCAATAGCTGCAATTAAGCCTATTTATTTGATTTTGTCCTAAGTAGACAAAGTTGTTAATGTTTTAACTGAGTTATTCCCAGCATTAATGTATTGATTTTTAATACACAAAAATGAGAATCAAATATGGTAAAGAAATTAGTAGTTAGACTAATAATGCATGAAAATTTTTCTTTTCCACCCTATGTCATGCTTTTTGCTCAATGTTCCCAAAAGTAATCTCAAAAACTGCCTGGACAATTAAAGAATATAAGAAGGAGAAAAATTATATATACATGTAATTATACAGGTCTAACACTGATGGTGAGGCTCATGTAAGCTTTGGTGAAATATCACCTCCATCCTCCTTTGGCTCCCTCCCCTCATGCAAACTCCCATTATGTTTGCACTCACTTTGTAATTTGAGTATGACTTGATCTTTCTGCATGTGCTGTGCTGGTGAACATTAATTTTACTGCAAAGAAAGAGCTGCCATCATTTTTCATTTAGATAGGAATAAAGAATATTCTATTTTGTAGCAATCATCTTGGTATGTTGTGTGTCTGTCTGAAGTGTTTCCAGAAAGCACCAGATAAATGGTGTGATATTTGAAAAACAGGGCACCATATATTTTGGCCAGTGTCTAGGAAGGTTTGCAGGATGTCCCAGACTGGCTCTGTCTGTGAGGTCTGAGACAGCCTTTCTGACAGGATAGATCCGTTACTCATCCAACAGGAAGCCACTTGTTTCTCCCGCTCGTTTTTGAAGGAGGAATGGAAGCAATATGCCAGCAGGAGTAGTAACTCCAGACAGACTCCAGATGACAGGAGGCTTGCTGCAGCAAGGAGCTGCAACAAGAGCTTGGCTTGGAACACAAGAGCAACTCCATGGCTAGTGTTCATGTACCTTGCTGAATACCCAAGCATACTGCCTAGCTGATCAGGAGGAATTTATGGGATTAGGAAGAAAAGAAATACCCTTTTACCAAATGGGAGGCAGGCTCTCTGGATTAATTGAAATCTACCTGTAAATAAGGCTTCTCCTTATTCTTACTGAAGCACAGGAGACAAGTTTGTCTCCCTCATACTTGCCCTGCAGTTTCTGACTTTGTAATGAGTGAGGCAAGGGTATACTTCATGCTGGAGTTTGCTTTGCCCATTCATAATCTGGCAGCAGCAGGAGTAGCAAAAGAACATAATCATGCACTGGAATGCTTTTAGAATTTTTTTCCATCTTTCTAATGCAAGGTTATATTTTTATTCTGAGTATGGGAGGAGATTTTTCTCAGAGTCGTTATTTATAAACTACTTTTGCTTTCCATCCATTTTGCTGTGGAGGCAGGTGCTGTTTAAGTCAGTTTAAAACATTAGTTTAAATGGCAGTTGAAGTTTTATTTGAAATCCCTAGAACGATGAAGGCCTTTTGTGCACAAGACTAGAAATTTCCATGACATGGTAAGAACGGATGGCTCTAAGGATGGTTCAGTTCAAATCTCTCCTTCTCCTCTCACCTATTCCCTTTTCTGCAGAAAGGAAAGGAAACAAATGTTCCTAGACAGCAGAATTTTACATGGGAGCTGTTTCATTAGCAGTCTGTCTAATTCTTCCATCATTTAATGGTTTTAATGATTTTGTGGCCTTTGTAAATATACTATGATGAGTCTATCTGACCAAGTCTAGAAGAGGGAAAACCTTCACTGATTGTTGAGAGATTCTTTGTGCCTCAATGTGATTAAACTTTTCACTTTCAATTGTCTAAAGACTGTTAGGATTAATTGATTGCTTTTTTTTTCACCCCTAGGTGTACAGATCAAAATATCTGTTAATGATCAGAAAAATGTAATTTCACTGAAAATAGCTGCCAAATATAATCCAACATGACGATAAATTATATGGTGTTATGACAAATAAATAGAAGCAGTGAGCTCATCAAGAAAATTATTGAACATTAGAAAGTTTCTAGAAACATTTGGAATTGTTTTGCATTTATGTAGTGAAACATTTACGAAGTAAAAGCTTTGTTCTGTATGAATTTAACACATCAACCATCCAAGACCTCTCTCACGAGTTTCATCAAATAGTCACATTCATTTGTCATAATTAATTTCTCAGAAAAGGCAGGAGTCTTAATCACTGTTATTCCTTGTGTAAGTGCTGGAATGGTTGGAAAAGCATTGCTCCTGGACTGATTCTTCAATGCAGGTATTTCATCTGATTCTAATTTCTGTTGTGCAGCACCCAAGGACTATCAAATAACATCCATTTTGACCTCTTTGAGTGTTTGGCCAATGTCAACGTGATGATAGCCAGCTCTAGAGAAGCCACTTTGCATTACTTAATTCTACTCTAAATATGAAGTCACTCCTATCTTCCTGACTCAACCAAATCAGCGGCTGGATGAAGAGGAGCTGGATAACTGGTCCAAACTCTTCTCCAGTGTCCCCTGCCATAAAGGGCCACTGTCCTCAGACTATTAAACAGATTCTCAATGTATGTACTTTTGTTTTATTTCGGTTCTACCTCTGGAAGTTCAAATAGCCATATAGGAAAAAAGCAGAACAGCAGCATCACCAAAAACCCATCACCCTAATATTGTTCCAGTCACATTACAGAGTCCTCTAAGAATGCTGGATGTTCACAACTGATTACCTCAATATTTTTGGCTCTGGGAAAATGTTTCATGCCCCAGCTTGTACACAGGCAGACACACTCACACACATACACACATACACTGAATTATTTGGAACATTTTTGTGATGCCAGTAAAGTCTCCATAGACTTTTCATAGGCTTTGAAATCTCTTGTTCTGCAAGCTACAAGTGCTTGCAAATCTTCTTTCTGATTCAAATGAAGAGCTAGTTTCTTCAGCCTTATTGCTCAACAATAAATTGTTCACAAGAAATAACAGATACCCAGACTACATACCAATCAAGCTGTTTCTCTTGAGACAAAGTGGGAAATAAAAAAGCAAAAGCATGTGAAATATTCTACTGTGAGAGTGCTGGAGGCAGCATAAGAAAGTTAAAAAAACCCACATAATTTTGAGTGTAATTGCATTTAGCAACATCTTCAGTGCCCTGCATCTTCAGATATCTTGCTGTCATTCCACTTTGAAAATTGTGATTTAAAGGTTTCTCACATCTGTCTAATTTTATGATCTGTGTATAACCGGGTTTTCATGAATTTCATTAACTTCTTGGCACCTGTTTCTGAAAATAAAAGGTCTCAGGAACTGTGTCAGTATTATATCGAGAACCTACGTTAGATAAGCACTCTTGCCACTGTATTCAACACCTTTTGTGATTGGAAAATATTTTTTTCTTAGGAGAAAAAATACCTTTCAAAACCAAGTCACATCTCTCTTTGAAATATATATATATATATATAAAATATATATATTTGAAATATATATTTTCTTGCATGAAAATGTATTTGATTTTGAAGAAAAATTATTAGTTCTTTGTTTTACATCAATGTTCTGTTGGAATTTTGAATAATATTGGACAGTTTGAAGGACAATTGTACATTTACAGTATCAGCCAAGAACAGCTCCAGTAAGTATTCTCCCTCAGAGTACCTTATGTCCTTCCTATGTGAAAGAACACATCTCATGTGACTCTCTCAGATATTGCTCCCCTCCTGTGTGGTTTTTTTTTTTTTTTTTTTTTTTTTTTTTTTTTTTTTTTTTATCTTGAAGTAAAGTGCTGTTTTGGAAATTGCAGAGAGAACATTTTTACATTAAGGCAATTCAGGCCCCAAGGGCTTTTCTGGCCTTTCTATGAGCTCTGCTATCAGCTGGGTGGTTTTGTACCTCTCTTAGAGGTTTTGGCACACACATGCTGTGAAGCAATTAGTCTATCCTGATGTAAAAGGATTCATGAAGTAACATTTGCTCTTTGGTAGTGAAATTTCTTTGGATATTTTCAAGTAGAATGAAAATACTTCCTTTTTTAATCCATAAATAATGACAGAATCATAGCAGCATCCTAGGAAGAAAGGCATGGCTTCAAATTTAGCCTTCCTTGAGCCGGATGACTTCCCAAAGCACCTTCCTGAGGCCAACCTGAGGATATTTTCTCCATCATGGTATTACATGAGCTATATCATCTAACTTACCTGTTTCAATTATGTAGAATCATGGAATCAGAGACAGAGATCAGAGTATATAAATTCTGTAATTGGACAACAGAGAAAATCACCAGGGATACTTTCCTGCCTCTTGATGTGTGGTGTTTGAGGCAAAGAAGAGAATATTGGATTATACATAAGCTGAGTTACATCTGTTCTATGAAGTGAAATGTACCTTTCTGTCTTTAAGCCAAATTGCACTATACTGTTGACATGAATGAGTCGAATCCTTCTCGGTCATAAAAATGGGTAGGCCCCTCCAAAATGCTCGCTGGGAATGATCCCAGGCCCCTTCTGTCATCCAGATGGTGCATGGGTGTGTCTGGGAGAGTGTTAGTTGTGCCTGAGCAGGAGGACCTATGGGTGAGGCCAAAAGCAGAGGTCAAGCTCTTCACCTGCCCCACTTCAACATAGTACAGGCAAGGTAATCAACTGTGGGAAGAGAAATACAACAGGGATGCGTGGCTGTATCACTGAGAGGTTTGGTTAAGGAGACACAGGAAAGCTCTTAAATTTGTGTAGAGTGTATTTAGCTTAAAAACTAGGTAATTTTCTAGCTGATACTTATAAAAGGGGGAGCAGTAATTTCTTGGGGTTTTTCAGTCTGGGATGTGTTAAAACATCATTTAGATTATGTGAAATATGATTTTTTTTTCCCCATGCAGCTAAATAAAGTGCAAGCTTACTACAAATATTTCATGTATAGCTTAGAGTAGCATGTCTAGGAATTTGGAAGGGGGTGGCTGGTATAGGAACAGAATGGGAATGAGTAAGTTAGTTTACTTTTAATAGTATACATCTTCTCTATGGCTTAACATGCACATGGGACAGCTGGCTTAGTGCAATATATTGTATTCAATACAATCAATTAAGTCAAGAACAAACTAATATTTTTATAAATGAGCCATATCATGTCCACAGAAATTATTATAAATTGACAGATAATGTAAATATAGAAAGCTTTGACCCTGTAGCAAAATGTATAATTCCCTTTTATGCAATAAGAGAGCATAAGAAGTAAACCTAGCAAATAGTATTTGTATAATAAGTGAATTTACTGCTGGGGTGGAACTGGAAAATTAACATTCTTTTTAAATTACTTGATTTTCTATTTGTAAAAACAGATTTTAAAATTATTTCGGTCTTACAGACAATGTGAACACTTTTGCTTCATAATGTCTTCTTTCCCTCAAGTTACACTACAGTGAAGCTTGTGTTTAAGTAACATTAAATTTGTGGTGCAAGCTGACCAAGAGCCAGAAAACTAGGGCTGAATGCTACTGTCTTCAGCTCATGCTTCAGTATCTGTTTCCCCTTCTCTTCACAAAACCATGAGCAAAGTATGAGGTGTCAGTGTATTGCTGAATTTTCTGGCTTTTTGTCAGAAAAAGTTCGTGTCACAATATCAACAGTGCTTAAGAAGAGAATGGGGAGTTCTATTTAGTAACAATATCAGATTACATCAGAGACACTCTCTTTTTTTTTCCTCCACTTATTGCTGAACAGGCTGTTTTGTGGCTTTTGGAATTCAAACTGCATCTAACTTGACCTGTGTTTGGATGTCTTTGGCCTGGAATCTAAATGTCCTGTCCAGTCCCATATTCCCAAAGTCTCAAACAGAAATAATTCTAATATTCTTTCTCTCTGTGCATGTATAAATCTTTGATCAAAGGTGTTGTGGAAACACTGAGGCTAGTACACATTCTCCTAATAGAAAGAAAAAAAAAAAAAAAGAATTAATCAGGGGAGCTCTAATGTTTATGTCTAGAATTCAGACAGAATGCTCTGGCTTATAAACGGGGGCTGTGTATACAGAGCATAAAGAAAGTACCTCGTTATTTTTTCTTTTATGTTTCAGAGTGGACTGTTTCTCTGGGAGAATCACAACATCTTTTTAATCATATTGACCTATTTTTGTAAACATTTCTGTGCTAAAGTGAAGATAATACATTGTAGACTTCCTCACCTCACATTCCATGAGGTTGGTAGCATTCAACTTTAAACCAGGTTTATCAGAGCCCTATTTTCCCTTCAAGAAAAACTATCTTTGAACATTTGCCTGTTTTTCTTACAGAACATCTTCCAGAGATTGACAGAAATACTGATTAAAGAATGAAGAGATTTAATATAAAGCAAATTAAATACATTAGGTGTGTTATCAGGATCAGTCTCCTTTCTAGAAATGTTTGACTCAGCAAGAACTTGTTAAGCCTCTAAACTCTAATAATAACTTTACTGTATGTGTTTGAAATAGTGAGAATAAGCAGTCTTGAGACATTTTGTAAAGAAAACAAGTTATTCTGAACAGCAAATTATATTATGTTTTAATAGTAGATGAAGTTGTACAAGCTGCCAGATAACTTCCAGTAGCATGTTTTTAAAGTACTTAGGATTATAGCATAAACCTCACTTAAAAATAGAACTAAGAAATATCTCTTATAGAAAAGATGATATCAAGTATAAACAGCCTTAAAATATCCCACATTTATATTGACTTGACAGACTAAGGCAACCTCCCAAAACCCATTTTTTCTTCTGTTTATTGAGGAAATACAGTAACAGGCATTTTATCAATGTAAACAGTATGTAAGTAATTGAGTATTAATCCTTGGCAGGCTGAGGTTACTAGGATTGACTGTAATTGAAATAAGTGCAGTAAAGTATAGCCTGGAAATCACTTTGATGAGTAAAATATTAGAACTCTTTGAAGGTTTGAAAGCTGGAAAGGGTGGTTTGTGGTCAATGTTCTAATAAAAGACTGCCTAATCTTTTTTCATCCTATGTCATGCCCTCAAGTGGATGGTGTGGCAGAGGAATTAAGCATTCAGGAATATTTTTTTTCTATTTGTTGAAAAA
The DNA here is from genome assembly GCF_021018805.1 of Prinia subflava. Classification (NCBI taxonomy): domain Eukaryota; kingdom Metazoa; phylum Chordata; class Aves; order Passeriformes; family Cisticolidae; genus Prinia; species Prinia subflava. The sequence continues at coordinate 47,347,078 of NC_086248.1, forward strand.
ATTATTTTGGATAACTGGGTGGTGGCAGGAACATTTTGCACACAGAAAAAAACTTTTCTACAACCTGTTAGTTTCCTACAGGCCAAAGATCTGCCCCCTTTGCAACCTTCCACTTTTCACACTCCCTTTTTCAGGCTTCTTTCTCTCTCTGCCCATGGTTCTCTAATACTCAAATTCCACTTTGTCATTCTGCATTTTATGACATATACAGTGAGTGGAATAGAGACAACAAGGAAAGACCATGTGGAGCTCAGCATATTTTTAGTGGATGGAAGTTATACAGAGAAAGATGAAGCATGACAATAGGGAGGGATGGTGGCAGAGGAGCATTTTATGAGGAAAGGAAACTGCTCAAGGCAGACGGGAAAGGGATGTAACTTCAACTAGAAGAGGAAGGAACACAGTGGGCGTACAGGAAGGCTTCGTCTGGAAATCAGGAGCTAAAAAATTGAGACATGAGAAATACTTTCTCTAAACTTAAAAGAAGGAAAAATAACCTTAAGAAATCCCCAAATTCCCCCAAAATTTTTCATTTACAGTTAGGTTGCTCGAGTGCACTTCCCATCAGCACAATCATCTCAAATCAAGGAAACCACTTGTGGAGTCAGCATTAACCAACCTCAGTTTACACATTTTACCACCTAAACATTACAGTACCCATAGCTATTTTCTGCTCCCTCAACTTGATAATAAAAAGCCTTTAATTTCAGCATATAACCTTGTGCAAGCCTCATACCCATTTCCTTTAAAAAAATGTACACTCTTTGTTCTGACCTCATGTTTATCTTTCTGGTGGCTAAGTTATTAGCTGTCTTCACTTTGCTAGGGCAAACTTCAAAGTGGGTGTCTTTGAATAGCATTTTGAGAAATTTGAGGAACTACATAGGTATTTCTTGTTAGAGATGAAAGGATGTTTTTAAGCAGAACAGATGAGACTGCGAGTGTATATGGACATTGCAAAGTTTATTTAACAGTCTGCTTCTATTTTTTTCAGTATTCCAGTATATTAAGCTTCCTTCATCACCTTGGACATTTCAGAAATAATATAAATTATGCCAGTAGCTTTGGTGCTATATAATATTGCTCATATGCTAAGAAATACCTTACCCTTACCTATGTTATTTATGTATTTTCATATTTTTAATGTATTTCCTTTAATCTTCCTTTTTCGTTCTTTACAAAATCACTATATATTACTATTTTTCCGATTTTGTTTTACTTTTTTTTGCTGAATTCAGCTCTTCAGGCACTAGTAAATTCAGAATTTCTGAATTTCTGTCTGGAGACAACCTTTCTTTGTTGTACTACTTGACCTGGCATTTCTTTCTGTACTTTCTCTTGATTCTGTGAATCATACTTCTGGTTAAATATCGTGCCAGGACAATCCACTGGTGAAGGCTTTCACAGTGAATTCTGTGAGGGGAAGATGGCACTGCTGAACAAGAAGTCCAAGCAGGTCTGGCTTTTGGTGTACACACACATGGAACAATCCGTGTGGGTATGCGTGTGCATGCGGAAATGAATGAGCAGTGAGGAGAAACTCTGTTTGCAAAGGGAGAGAAAAAGATGCTGGAACAGAGGAATGTTACATGTGGTGTTTGCATACAGAGATAATTGATATCTGATTCTTAGTGGTCAACACTTTTTCCTGGTTCAGCCAGCACTAGGTTACACAGCAGTCACTGCAGAAGTTCATATGGCTGAGTAAGTAGTCTGGCTATTTTCCACTAAACCATTCCTTTGTCTGAGGGTGAAATATTCTTTCAAAAACTAGAAAATTAGGATTGTTCTCTTTCTAATTTGAATTTACCAGTTACTTCCCTATATAGAAAAGTCAGCTACTGAGTTCAGTTAGCTTAATTAGTTGTTTAAGCACACTAGTTAATATAGCTCTCAGTGTAAAGGAGGAAAATATTCTGTATTTAATTTAACACCTAAAGTGCTGGAAGAATTCACAAGACCACTCAGAAGAAGCATAAATCGACACCTACCCCTGCTAAAATAGAGGGGGATTTAAAGAGCCATTTTATACACTCCTCTTCTAAATCACACCCTGATCCTCTGTCACTGTGGCTTTACTTGTGGGTCTCAGTGGAACTGCTCACAAGTGTTAAACAGATGCCTAAGTGTTTACAGAACTGAGCCTAGGAGAATGACATGCTTAATCCTGCTGCAAGATTGCAAGGAGGAGCTGGAGCAAATTCCACCCAAGCATTCCCCAAAATCCAGATCAAACCAGAGAAGGAGAAGCTGTCTGCTGCAAATAAGAAGTGGGATGCCAGACAGCTTACTTTGCATAAGCTGGCAACCAGTGTTCCTAGCATGTAACCTCAGGAGTTAACTAGGAAGAACTGAGTTTCCACAGACAAAGAAAAAGCAGTCATTAATTACTAAAAACCTAAAAATGACTGCAAATATACCACTTTTACAGGAGGAAACGGAACAGATAAAATAAAGAAATATCCAATTAAATACATCCATGATAGCTGAGAATGGAGTAGAGTCTGACAGTTCTAGTTTGACAGTTTGACATCAGCCATACTGAAGATAAAACCAAATGTCTTTGTCCTTCTCCTGCTGGTGAAAGATGTTTACTGGGCAGGTAATAAAATGCAGTGATAGAACTGTTTTGAAGATAAGTTCTCACAGTGATGAAAAAAGGTTAGAATGATTGCGTCTAAAATTACTGGATTATACCTGGTTATCTTAAGTTATAACTATATTGCCCTTTCATAAATAAAGCTTTCCTTGTTTGCATACAGTGTTTGCAAGCTGGCATTAAAGAGGGTACACCTGTTTTTCTGTCTTGATAAGGTAGATAGGTGGGTTAGTCACCTGTATGGACTTTGAATTGTCGCAAACCTACCTTTTCTCCAGCCTTTTTCAAATTAATATAAAGGGTTACTCAGAGCCAAAAAGAGCAGAATGATTTTTTCTTTCACCCATCTACACTTTTGAATTCATCATGAGTCTATGCTTTCTTGTTTTTTTTTCTCTTTCTCCTGCTGCTTGTGTCTTTTCAAGATTAGCAATAGCGTGCTATTCGTTTTCATGGTAGTTTGTGATTAAAATATCTGAAAAGAAATTCAATCTACCCAACCCACCACAAGCAAGTATCTGGTTTTTCAGACTTATGAAAACTGGCTGAATTAATTTCTAGTCTGTTATCTCACAGTTCTGTAAATGGAAAGGCTCCACAAAACAAGAAACTTGTTAAAGTCTTTTACAGTTGATTATGCTTTAGGTAAACTTAACTATGTACACATTCAAAGATGAGCTGGCCTGGTTGGACTTTGTCCTCTTTAAATCCCTCTCATTTTCAACTCACAATCACAGAATCACAGCATGGCTGATGTAGGAAAGCACCCCTTGGAGATCATCTAATCCAATCCCTCTCTTCAAGCAAGGTCACCTAGAGCAAGTTGCTCATAGCCAGCCATGTCCAGACATACTTTTAATATGTTCTAGGAGGAAGGCTCCAGAATATCTTTTGGCAACCTCCTCCAGCATTTGACCAGAATTTCAGTTAAAAAGATATTCCTGTACTTCAGTTTTTACACACTGACTTTTGTCCCATCAATGGGTGCCACTAAGAGGAGTCTGGTTCCTTGTTCTTTAATCCCCACCATCGCTCCATCATGAGGCCCTCCCTGACCTGTCTCTTCTCCAGGATGAATAGTTCCTGTTTTCTCAGCCTTTCCTCACAGGAGAAATTCTTCAATCCTTCCAGAACTAAAGTGGTCCTTTGCTGGGCTCTCTTCTGTATGTCCATGCCTCTCTTGTACTGGGAAGTGTGAACTGGGCCCAGTCCTCCAGGAGTGTCTCACCAGTGCTGAGCAGAAGGGAAGGATTACCTCCCTCACCTGCTGGCAATGTTGCACCCAGCACAGCCCAGGAGGCTGTTTGCCATGAGACTGCACTCCTGTCAAGAGATCACCCCAGTGACCGACAGAACCCGCAGACCTTTTCTGGCAAAAATGCTTTCCAGATGGAAATCTGACATAACTTCTTTACTGCTCTGTCATTTAGGCAGACACTTCTGTAAAAGTGTCTTCTTGTCTCCTATACTCATCTTTGCATTTATAAGATTAGTTTGACCAGGGTGTCTTGCTTTAGTACACTTCCTTCTGGAAAAAAGAAAAAAAAAAGAAAAAAAAGAAAGAAAAGAAAAAAAAGAAAAAAAAAAAAAATTCTAAATTTCCGTATTGATTCTTCACTAGGTGGTTAAATACAGAAATCTTTTAGAAAAGGGGGATATCCATAGTAGGACCAGTAATCTGAGAAAATCTATTGGTAACTTAAAAGTAGAAGTTACTAATTAAACAAGAAAGTAAGGAGGACAATGTGTTCAACTCACCACACATCATTATAGGAAACTGCACAACACATGTTTAAGTTCTTTGTTGCATTGTATCCTGTCATTTTATGTAGTATAACTAAAGCTGTGTTGGTTCACACCATTACTTCATGTTATTTCTATGGCTCTTCCTGGTAATAGAATTTTTATTCTGTTAGTGGATGGAGTTTGTTGAATTAGAATATTTGTTGTTGTTGTTATTATTGCTGTTGTTGTTGTTCAGCAGGATAATGTGTAATTTCTTTTCTTAAATTTTCTGCCTAATATTTTAATTTATGTCTTGCACAATTACTGTATGTAACTATATTTTCATTTTTCGTTCTTGTTCTTCTGAAGTTCCTTAAATTAACCAAATAAGATTTTTTTGTGTTCTTACATCAGTTTTATTTCCTTTCTAGGGGAGGAAATGTATACTTCCTTGTCCTGTAAATAGAATTTGTGAAGAAACTTATTTAGTTTCATTTGAGTAACTGTTTACAAATTCATGTTAGCAAATTTTTCTGTTGACATTTTAACTCATTCATACTTTTTACTTTCTTATGCTTCCTCCTCCTCTTTTGGAAAGATTATGTAAAGCTTTCAGATTTCCTGTGTATGGAATGTACTACTCTAAATGTTCTGGTTTTGATAGGTCTTCTTCAGGTAATTCTGGAAGAAGAGATTAAGGAGCTCATAGCACTTGATTGCTGTCAGGCCATCTGGGAACACTTGACTTTCTGGAAAGTATTTTTTCTTTACAAAAACAGCTCAGCATCTTCATACACTGACCAGTTCTGTCTAGAAGACACAAAAATTCTCTTTCTACCATGAGGATGCAGGAACATTTGCTCTTTCTCAAATATTTAGAGGCACAGTCTCATAAGTCAGGATAGAAACTTCTTTCTCTTACAGGTCTGTAAAGCTGTAGCAACACTATATCCTGCATTATCAATCCAGGCATTCCACATAAGAACAGAATGATAATCTAACAACAAACAAACAAAAACCACAAAAATAAGTAAAGCAGAAGATTTTAGCATGTTTTGGAGCAAAACTACATATATGCAGTGATTTAAAAAGAATAAGCACTAAAGATGTCATAAAGAAGTTCCTGTGTGGGGTGGTACAGAAAAGAGTCTGGTTGCCAAGCATCAGTCATCAGCCCTTTTGGTTTCCAGTGGAGGATTGCAGGGAAATAGGATTCTTTTTTACTATGCTGCATACAGTCCTGGCAGATCAGGATGTCTTTTTTTCTTGGATATTTAAATCTAGATTAATTACGAGTCCACTTTTCCCTGTGTTCTCATAGAGAAGAAAGTAATTAATGACTATTAAATGGTTGTAGTATGAGGCCTAAATTAAACAATGTCTTCCCTTCCCATGTTTAGATAAGATAGGTTATGAAAAGTTAAGTACAGATGGAATATGACAAATGCTGTCATCCAATTTCCCATTGCTTTCCTGATGGCATGTGTTCTGAAGTAATTTCTGAGTCATTTCTACTTTCACTTAAGAAAAAAAAAAAAAAAAAAACTTGCTTAACTTTTTACACAGTAGAAAAGGAGGCAGCTTTTTTTAAATAGCTAGAAAAAAATTAGGCATTGGCTTGGAAATTCCTGTTGGTAAAAGAAAGAATAGAGTTAAAAATTTTAAGGGATTTCTGAATCTCAAAATTTCAGTTGGCTAGGGCACTTGTTGGAAACAAATCGACTTTTTAATGAGCCTTTTGTGGAGGCTGGCAAATCAGCTGTGTGTGAATTCCAGCCTGTCAGATGCTTGCAAAGGGTTCACTTGGAGTGTTTGCAGATCACTCCTCATTACCTGAAAACCGTTCCAGAAGCCGCATGGCACATATCCCAACCACTACTTTGGCCAACCAGGTCACCTAATACACCTCAGTGAGTGATTGAAAACAATTCCTGCTTTTTGGAAATTGTCCATAGGAAAACAAAGCAAAACAAAAAAAATCCACAGAACCCAAACTGTGCCCCACTGTGTGTTTGCAGAAGAACAATGATATAGACAGCAAAATCTGCCCTCTCCCTCTCTGACCTTTATTGACCAGAAGAACTGGGCAAACCATTTATTGCCCAAAACTGCAGACATGCTTGCAGAGCAGACCATTGATAATTCTACCCTATTGGGAAAACCCTGTAAATTAATTGTTTTCTCCTTGAGTTACACCACTTTTTTTACCATGAAAGTATAACAAAACCCAGGCATGTTAGAGAATTGTCACCGTACCTGAAATCTCTGTTTTACCCTGTGGTAGAGATGCCCTGTTTTTTTAAATGCAAAACCAATGTTTTTTGCTGATATTTTTCCTTTATTCGGGAAGGGGGCGGGGGGTGGTATTTTCATTGCTTGCTTTGGGATTTGGGGGTTTTTTTAAGTTTTCAAGGGATTGGACTTTTTTTTTTTGTGAGCACTTTAGTCTGATAACAGACCTGAGCTAGTCCTTGAGGACTGCCCTGAATCAGGATAACTAAAGAACAAGATATTTAGGCTAAATTGCACCAGAGGTAAACATAACTAATGAAAATTGAGAGCATGTGAATTTAGAGTTTTAACTCTAGCTGCATTACTTTTGCAAAAATTTCCATCTTTGAGTGCAGATAAAGGCCCAAAACTGCCTCTGCCAACTGCTGAAAAAAAACAAATGCATTGTGTGCATTTACAAGACTGGATCCAAGATGCGTCACAGGGAAGCTTTTTCTTGCTGCTTTTCTTGCAAATATAGGATTTGCTAAAGTGGCTGTAGCTTCAAACCCTTCAGACAAACCCCTTCTGTCAATTTGATGGAACTGGAAGACAACACGCACTGCAATGTTTAAATAGTTACAGCTTTTCAGACTTCTTTTTCCTGACTGAGCAGGGACACACCAGTGAAATTCTCTTCCTCCTTCACTTTTCTGCCCGCTCCCCTCCCCCAGCTTATTGAATATGCAAGGAAAAGCTAATTGGCAGAGAGCCATTCTGGCAAGCTGCACAATGTGTTCAGCAGTTTGTTTGATTTATACCGTTGGAAGTTGCCAAACTTTTTGTCATTTGGTTTAATATAATGTTGTGCCTTTAACATTTTTTTCTTCCATAAAGGATTTTTATTTTGCTCAGTAGGATTATAATTTGAAGGTATAATTAGCATCTTGTTAATTGTCGATAATTACACATGCCATTCACAGAGCTCTTGCAAAGGACATGAGATTCATTTAGCAGAACTTCCTCAAGCTGGTGTTCAGAGGTCCCTAATGAGCAAAGAATAGAGCAGGAGTGGATCTAATAATATAAACTGAAAATATGAACACATATAAGCAATCTAAATTTAAATTCAAGGCAAGACAGTGACATGAATGAGACTCTGCTGTCAAAACAGATGCACAACAGTGTGAATTAGCAACCTCTGTGCACCAAGAATTACAGAGACAAAGAAAATAGTAGTCTGATGTTAAGATTCAAATCTAATTTTTCCAGCAATATTTGTGCAAATGTAATGTAACATATAAAATATTGCAGCCAATTCAATGAAGAAAATTAATAATTAGATTACAATGTTTTTTACCACTGCAGTGATATTTTGTGATGTGTAAACACAGCAGAATTTGATTGTTTCTGCTCATAGCATAGTAATTGCTAGGTTCTCATTTAGGAAAATGGTCTCCATTGAGAGAAATCAAGAGTAATTCTGTAGTAAATTTGGCAGCCTTGCATACTTACAACCTGTTTCATATCAAAACAGCATAATGGTGCAGATTCCTATGAAAGAATAACTGGATTTTCTCATTCCTTGGCAGGTAGAACTCTCTGTGGATCAGTGAGCTAGAGGAAATTTTATCCTCTCCTTCAAGCCCATCAGTCTGGATCCTGTAGAGTGGGAATCAAAACCTCATTTTGGAGTGAAGAAATCTTGACATTTACAATACCTGTAAGTTACCCCACCACAGAAACAAGCATGCAGTATCCTCTGCTAGAGGTTCTTGTTTCTGCTGTGGCTCACCCTAGGGGGTTCATCTCACAGCTTGTTCCCCTCCCCTGCCTCATGCTGCGGGGTTGAGACTGTCATCGGGTGTCCGATATGCGCTTATTTTCCTTTCTGCCACTGTCATCCCCTTGGGCTCAAGAGGGAGAGGACCACTGTGCGGAGGAATAGGAGGCAAGCGCAGTGGGGAAGTGGCTGTGTAGCTTTTAGATAAAGCCTTTGTCTGTTCTTGGTTAACCCAGAGCCAACACCAAAGCCTGCCGGATCCAGTCTCAGAGAGCTCCATGAGGTGAAAGACAGGGTGAGTTCACTCGGTCAGCTGAAGACCAAAGCAGTGCAGGGCAGAATCTCTTGCCTCTCTGTGTCCCACGCTGAGCTGCACACTTCTCAAACACAGGCTGCATCCTGGGATACTGTGGCCAGGAGTTGCCATAACCTTCACTTGAACTCTTTGGTTTTACCCCACCTCACCAAGGGGACTCATTCTCCTCTCTCCCCAGGAGAGCTCAGCTGACTACAGCTGCGTTAGCTCCAACTAGGTTTTTTGTTGGAAAATTTCTTGTTCCTTGTATTTCCATTTGAATGCTGTTCATTTTCTCCACCCATATGGATGACTTCAGACTTTTTCTTATTAGGTCTCCTCTTTGTTGTTACATGACTACAGTGGAGTTTTTCCCTTAACCATCTGTCTTTTTGAGAAGTACTTTGAATATTGTCAGGTGTTCATGCTAGCACGGGTTTCTCCTTGTATTCCTCAGAGCCTTTTCAGTCAGTTCCTTTTCTGCTTGACACAGAGCTACAGCAGCTGGTTGCCAAAGCACTCCATCACCTTTGTTAATAATCAGATTTTACTGCCTCAGTAAAAAATGGACAAGAGTGAGGATTTAAAAGAGATTAGCCTTTAACTGAACTAGAGGGGACTACAAATATCTTTGGTTTATGTGAAAGATCTAAAAGGTTTTTGCCTTGAGCGTAATAATGTTTCCTTTTAATGAGTTAAGTGGACAGAGATATTTAATTTCTTGTACCATTATTCTGACTTTTTTTCTTAATCCCTGGGATTCTATTATAAAGTAGGGTTTTCAAAAATTATGTTTGCTACAACATAAAAATGTTTAACTAAGAGCTCTTTGTATTTTCAACAGAATTTTCATTACTCTTTCTAGGTAGTCAGCTCACAAAATGTGCACAGCTAAAGAAAAAATAACAAAAAGTCAGCATAAAGTATCTGGATATTAATAATGTATTAATAATCTGTTTGAGTGAGGCATCACAAAAAACACTGCACTCAGAACAAACATGTCTCCCTAACTTCACTTCTTAAAATTTAAACCATCTTCAATGTGAAATCAATGAAATAGCTCCATCTCCTTCAGAACTGACTTCAAGAGGCACAAGAGATTGACTTATTTGCATTATTTCTTTATTCATTCTCCTGTTAAATGGAAAACGCTGGTTTACACGATGCCAGAATAAAGGGGTAACCCACACCCTCCTGTTCCAGGCAGTGCCCAAGGCAGGGAGCCTTAGCTGAGGAGCTGCCAAACCCTTGAGAATTCATTAGGCTCACTCTGCTGGTGAAGACAGGGCCCAGCTAAGTGCCTGAAGATGCTGCTGTGGGAAGGAAACTCAGTTTCGCCTGGCCAGAGCAGAGACAAGAACTGAAAACATTGCTGTCTGCCACCTACTGCAGTCTGGTATAGACAGCCCTGCCTGCTCCCACTGCGTGTTCAGGAGGATCCAGCAGCAGGCAGATAGCTCAGGGTGTGAGCCAGGAGGCTTTGGTTCTCAGGGCCAGCTTGGAGATGGGATGTGAGAGGCTGGCTGGAGTGCTCAGGAGCTGGGTTTGCTCATTGTGTAGAATGTTGCTGTGCTCTTCCTCAGCACAGAGCTACTCCCCCTTTCTTGCCTTGGCTGTCGTGGGGGACTGCGTATGGAGTGCCTGGTCCTGTTTATTGGGTGATTAAAGTTTGGGGAAGGGAACGAAGGAGAATACTCTCACAACCCCTCTACTAGCACACATATGCCAGAGCAGTCTTGTTTTAGCTTAGTTTCTGGTACCTGCTCCAGTTAGTTCAGATTTTTGTTTTTAATTTCTCTTTTTTCCTCCTGAGAGCTTAAACCACTGTACCGGGGAGAAATCTGTGCTCCCATTTGTGCAATACTCTGCTAACTCATGTGCATCTACTCTGGAAAGCCCTGATTGTGATTTATGCTCCATTTTTGATGAATGCAAATAAAGTTTATTGTTAAATATTTCAAGCACTGTTTCAGTGATCTGGACCCTGTCTTCCAGGTGAGGTTCTAATTCCTTTTGCATTTAATCCCCCCAGAGAAGCACAGGTGATGCTGGAAACAAACCTTGCCCTGCATGGGTTTGGGAAGTCTAGAAATGCTGCAGATGCCTTTTTTGCAAAGAAATCCCTGAATAGTGCTGCTGAAGATTCAACGTCTTAGAAGAGAGAAGGATCCTATCTGCAGTGCCCTGAGGTGCATCTAGAGTAGGACTCACGGTTGTGAACCCCAGCCCCACTAAACTATTCACAACACTCCACAGAGACAACACAGTTGTAATACAATTCATGTTGAAAGAAAATTAAGGACTAAACACAGCAGTAGAGGGTTTAGCTTCTACCATATGGTGGAATATTTCCTGTTGTATTAACAAGATCTGAGGCCGTGAGAGAACAATTTAAAAGACACAGTATTAGGTTTGTTTCAGGCTCTTACCATTTCTTCAAATCCTACCTTTGGGTACCTCATCTCAAGGATAAAATTACTTTCCGAGCTCTATCTGTCATTATCACTATTATGAGACATGACGTGCTTCATATTCTTACTAAAATGAAAGAGAAGATGGAAGGCAGATAGTATAATGCAGTTCAATAGCACTAAGAGATGAAATGGTATATACATGGCTACACAGGGATAGTTTAAGCTAAATTTGTTTTTCTGTTCATAGTACCCTGTAGGCCAATCAATGAAATTACATCTTTTAGTGGCCCAGCCTAGTGCCAAGTAATTGTCTTCTCTTTTCTGTTATCTTTATCTCATTTCCTAATGATTCCTCAAATGCTCTGCTCAAATTAAAGTCTAACATTACATTTTTTTCCTAAATCTTTTTAAAAAACATATTTGTGATATAAATCAATGCAAAGAAACTACTGAATAATACAGGCACAATATATACATCTAGTGATCCAGTTTTAATATCTTCAAACTGAAATAAAGAAGAGGAATGCAAATAAGGCCATGGGTAGTATTGCCTTTTATGTATGTGTGCCTCACATATCTGAAAAAAAAAAAAGTATCTCACAGGCAACCAGCTGCTGTAGCTCTGCTGAGGTTTTGAGTTTGCTTGTTTTACACCCCAAATTTGATAAAGCACACTGTGTTAAGAACAGGACTGTCAGCAGATGATATTTAACTTGATTGGTGAGGATTTCTGATTTTTCCCATACTCCTTGACAGATTGATAGACTTAACCCAGGTTATTTTTTATATGGTAAAATGCTGTTTTTATATGTCAAAACAGAATGCTATAAAATCTGCAGCAGAAAATACAACAGAAGAACAAGCCGATAAACTTGTGCAAGGAACTATGAATGGAACAAAGAAGTACAGGCAAAAAGAGTTCTTAATGAAAGAGAAAATATAGTAAGAAAACCACCACTGAAATCCAATGAAAAAAAAATTAACAAAGGTATCAGCAGACATTCTGTAATCTATCTAGGAAAATAGGAACACTTTTTAATCAGCTGGCTTGCAGCTGGAGACTTTTAGAAGGAGAATGTAGATAGTCAAGTTGTTTATTTGGAGATCTAATAAGATTTGTGTTCATGTCACTTATCCTCATCAGACCTATTTTATTTTCAGTGGTTGTGGCAAATTCATTGAACTTTGTTACACATCCCATTATAATTACTATTTTTCTATCTTAAATGCTTCAAAAGCAAATATATTAAAGTTTACTAATTGAATCTTATGGCTTTTACTGCAATTTTGTGGGCTTTTTCAAAACTATTTTAGAACATGTGGCTTTGGCCATGCTGTCTGTACAAAATGTAGAATATGCATTACCAGTGGGGAATATATAAAAGGTTCTGTGAATTTAAATTCTCTTCAGAGAAGCTTAGCTATATTATAACAGCTTTCTGCTCTTCCAAGCACACCTCACACTTACAGAGAGCCTTGTACACCCCAGAGCTGCAAGAGTTGCGTCCCATAGAGCCCACAGTGCACACACCATATCTGCAGTGTCCTCACCTCACTCTCAATTTCCATCCTGATGAAACAGGAAAAAGTTTGTAGCAATAAAATATTGTTGGTTGTTTTACTCTGCTTTGCTGTCTGAGATTCAGATAAATAATGGACAAAATAATGTTATTGGACAAAGAAAACTGTATTTTTTAATGCCTAAAAGCTGTCTTAGTCTCTAGAAGTTTGTCTCACAATGTCACTTGTAACTTTCTCTATTTTCCAGCACTGTTGAATCATCTTTTCTCTGTGATGCTTTATGAATGCCTATCAAGTATACTGTAGCAGTATTTGTGCATACATTCCCACGTCTTAAAGAGAAAATGAAAATGACTGTGGTTAAAGCTGTCATACCAGCTACAGAAAATATGTACTTAGAAAGTGAAAGAGATTTATTTCATAAGGCAGATATATGAAAGCCATTGCCTTGTACATATCAGCTGTGACTTCAGTGCAGGGTAATAAGTTAATAAGTCTTCCATGGTGGAGGCAAGCTGCCAGGAAGAGCTCAAGTCACCAGACAGTAACAAGTTTGCCTCAGGCTATTACAGCAGCAAAATTTTCCAGGCTAGTGAGAATACGTTTACCACTGGACAGGGTTAAGACTAACATTGTTAAAAATACTCTCCTCATCAATTAAAGCAGATTTCAGGGAGCCCCTGTGCAAGGTGGGGTCACATTTCTGCTGCATCATCCTTTGTGAGAAGCAAACCTTCCCCAAGGACAGTGCTGACCCCCAAATCCCATTTCAATCCAACTGTAAACAATGATGCTGAAAAATTTATTTCTAAAATCAGCCTTGTCTAAACAGGATTTTTTTTTTTTTTTAATACCTTAAGATTACCAAAGGATGAATATAGTAGAAAGTGTTTCTTTAGGAAATCCCCAAAAGAAAAGCCTAGTCCTAATCTCTAAAGAATAGCTGGCCAAACCATAAGCTGAATATAATTTCCTCTTTACTAGTGTCAGGTGGACATAAAATTAAATTGTTTTTAATTCTGATGTGTTCTACTCATAACACACACTAATTTGACCTTAGTGTCAGTAAACACTGATGGAAAAATGAAGCTGTTAAACATTATTAAAAGTCAGAGAGATAGAGATTAGAATATTAGGAAAGCTACTGATTTTGTATTTTCTCCAGCCTATTGTGAGCAAGAACATTTTGTACTTTTTTGACACCCTCTCAACCCTAGCAACACTATCATCCCAATAGCTAGGAACCCCTAGTTTAAAATTAAGTTTTGGCAAGTCTCAGCTGGCCAGAACGTTTAGCAAGACACCTGTAGTGAATTTTCATACCCTCCATTTATTTTGAAACAGTGAAGGGACAAGTTTAAATAAAAGGCATAGCCAAAAGTAGAACACATTTTTCACTGTGGATAATGCATCGTGTATTGAAGCACATAGTCCTCATCATGACTACTTTCCATAGGAAAAGCCAACACAAATCTCTCAAAAGTAGTGTTGAACTCTATTAAATTCACCTGATGGCAAAGGATCGACACATCACAAGCCAGCAAAATCTGTGCTCACCACTCCAGCGTCTTAAAAGACTTTTGTGCCAGACTGATTCCAGATTTTCATTATCTCAGGCTGATGACTTTTACTCTTGGAGTTGTTTCACTTGGTAATTGAAAATGTAAGGTCATATACCAGCCAAACACAGAATAGAAGAGTGAATATAAAAATAAAATAATATTTTTTCTTCTCCTCTTTTCCTTCCATCACCCCTGTACTGGAATATATATGCTAAGCAAATAAATTAGAGCTTGAAAAGACAAAAGGATTACCTGAAGTCACTTAAGGTCATACTTTTATCTTGTCTCCAAGTAGTGAATTATCCTTTTCCTGGAAACCATATCTATGAACTGCAATTTTTTAAAAACTAATAGCACTAAAATGGTTTTTTTTTTGTTTATTCTGCATATACTAAATAGCTCTTATCACTTGTCAATGTACATATAAAGATATCTTTACATATATGTGGCTTCCTGTGATGTATGTAGATTACTGAGCATTTTTGTGCCTCTCTGAATATATACATAGTAAAAGGAATGAACAGGCAGATGCTGATAAGCCAAAGCAAGACCTGAATTCCTGAAAAACTGGAATGAGCATGTGTAGTAAAATGTGTGCATCGTTGCACAGAAGTGACTCAGATAGGTGTTCAGAGGAAAGTGGCTCTTTTGCATGACAATCAGTTGGGCACTTTTATCTTACTAGCTCACTCTTGAAGGTGAATACATCAAATAGAATTAACATGAGTTTTCGTATGGTTAAAGTGCTACTTGAATCTGCTCAGACTTCTGACAGGCAATGATTTAAAGAGTAAACAATGGTTTTAGCAGAAACACAGGATTAGAATGGACATCTGAAGTCCAGTCTCTTCTTAAAACAGACACAATATTATGTAGTCTTGTTCATAAACCTATCAAATTCCATTATTTTTATCACTGATAATCTCTTAGAAGGCTGTTTCAAAGGTTTTTTAGTACTTTGATGGCTAGAATTATCTTCATTTCATAATTAAATTTATTAACAGGAAGCTTAATCTGAATTATTTGTGACTCAGTGCACAAAAATTTTATCACTCAGATATTTCGTCACCCTTCTGTTGCATATATTGAGCTGTGAAGCATCCACTTAGCTTAAATTTTCTTAGGAGAATAAAGATGACTTTTTGAATACTGACTTAGTAAGAAATGTACTTACTAAAAAGTAGGTCCCTGATGTAATAATCTACCTGCAGAGCAAGTAGGTAGTGTTATATTTCTTCATTATGCTTTTTGGGTTGTTAGACATGGAAAATAAATAGGGGACATTGAATACTTCAGCATGCTTTGTAAACACCAATGACACTGAAAACTCTGTGTTATCCATAGAAATTATTCTCCAGCAACAGGAAGAGGGCTGGTGTTGCTGATATTTATCCGTACTAATTTGAGTGGGCAAGATCTGTAGAAGAAATTGATTTGAATGGATGTAGATGTCCTTGGTATAGATACACAGATACACCGATATGGGACGGTTATTTAAGTTCCCATCACAGGCCCCTATGATAAATAAGCCATTTAGGGTATAAGCCATCTAGCTGTTCCCCAAGTCTACCCAGGAGGAAATGGTTTGCTCCCTAGAAAGACTTATGTTTCCTTACTGACAGTAAAGGTAACCTTAGAAAGAAGTCACCTGTTGTTAGCTGCATGGGACAACCTTCTGTCTTTATTACATAAGGATGACTTCAAACAAGGGCACTCCATCGTTTCAAAGTGATTTTATCCCACAGACTCTTTAAGTTCTCAAATTAATAAATAGATAGGCACTTGCAAAGAGCAATAATTGCACAGATCTGCCTCAGCCTCTGTGAGTGCCAGCTGTTCAGCCTCAGTTGACAAAAGAGCCCATATATGATGCATATGCACCTCAACCACCTTAGTTTACTGCCTAAAGTTGCAAGAGATAAGTACAGGCCAGAAGATGTAACCGTATATCACTTCATTCTACAAAGACAACCAAAGAGAAGAGCTCTGTTTTTCATGAATCTCTAGGTTTAGAAATGTCAATCAGCCCATCAGTGTACTGAAATCCTGCCATAAAATTATTTACTATGTGGTGTTGCGTTCACACACTGTAAGTCACAAAATATAGCAAGGTAAATAATAGTGTTCAAGAGATCCAGCAACTCTTGGAACATATGAAAATACATGAATATAAACCACTTGCCAAATGCTCGCAGAGATGAGGACTGCATTGCAGACAACTCCTGAAAAGGAGGTGGGGCAGTGGGAGGGTAAATCCATAACTCAGATTATTCGCAATGAATAATTCAGCTAGTTCTTTTTACAACACACTTCCACCAGCTGGCTTTTGTGTAAGAACTTCAAAGTATTTCAGTATGAATTGATTAAGGCTCTACACTACATTGATCTTGGTGTTAGAAAAATTTGCTGTTCTCCAAAAAAGCAGTGACATTTGAGCAATGCAGTTTTGTATTACTTCTCTTGACAAGTCCAAAAGAATATGTCTTTGAAAATTAGGAGATTTTTATTGAACTCAGATGCAGAAATATTTTCATTTTGGCTTTCCTTTACAAGGAAAGTACATGTTGAATCGCAGAATTGCTGATATTTCCCTTATAATAGTATCACCTCGGATCACTGAAATCTATCAGTTTTGTTTCTAACTGCAGATGTGGACATTTTACAGCTAATAAAAAAAAGTTATGTGTGAGGAAAGTTCAACAAAAGCAGTCTTTTTTCTCCCTCTCTTCTTGAAAGCCTTTGCAAAGAAAAGGAAATCCTTTACTTTTTTCTCCTTGGCAGTAAAATGTTGTAAGCAAGGACTACATTGGTGCTAAATATTAGCAGCTGAGTTCAAGAGTAATATATAAACAGAGTTCAAAGGCAGAAATAAATTTACATACACATTGCTAGCATAGTTTCTTTTACCACTGCACTATTCTATACATTAATTTGAGTGCTGGAAAGCTCCTCTCTCTGTGGCTTGTATTTTAAAAACAAACTAAAATAGATGAAATAATTTCTGAGGCCACAAATGGGACTTTGTGGAGACGGCACATATTAAGACTGAGGGCCTGGTACTTGTTTCTTATTTCTACCCATATTTATACTGCTTATTTATCCTATACTTGGAGGTCTGGCAATTCTTTTTCCCTTTTGTGAAAGCAGCTATAGGGCATTTTGTGATGCATGTTTTGGAGTGGGTACCTCACTCCAAAAAGAAAAACATTATCTTATCACTGTGGGAAAATTATGTCTCATCCTCACACATATGAATAAATATCTAGACAGCTTTATGATCATGGTGACAAAAAATATTATTCATTTATTAGGACAAATATATGTCATTTCCATGAGAAGAAATAAAGGATACAAGAGATAATCATGATGGACTGAAAAATATCAAACTTTTAATTTAGCTTAGAGAAGGACTTGAAGTCTTAGATATAGGGGAAATGTCCAGTTTCAGATATTTCCAAATCCAAAAATTAGAGATGTGTGTGAGTCTTTTTACATCTTCCTAGAAAAAGGCTTCTACATATTGGATTTTCAGCTACTGATTTCCTTTGAAGATCTGGTGAATTGTGCCACTGCCAGACAAGTACCCCTCCAAATTTTAAAATTATGGCAACTGGAAGAGGTCACAGTGGTAGCTCCAAGAGTGTACAGTAAAGTGAAAATGAAGATACATTCGGAGAAGTTAGGTAAATATTATATACAGAAAATGAAGGTAAAATTGAACCTCAAAGGAGTTCCTTTTAGGCCTGAAAAAGGCTGATACATTATATTCACTCGAGCCTTGTGCCTTTCCTGAAAAATACAAATAAACCAAACATTTACAGCAGAATCAATCTGTGTAAATCTTATCTGAGATCTAGCCTTACTTCTAGTCACATGGATCTAGAAAATAGCTGCTCAAGTTGGAGTAATTGTTCATCCAACATGTTTGAAACTGGAATTTCCTTAAGAAGCCTTTCAATATTAGAGGCCAATAAATACCTCACAGTCTTTTGGTACAGGGAAGCCTCTTTGGAGCCTTGTACAGGGTATGCAGATTTTTCTGGTGCCAGAATGATGCCTGAGATGTTAGCTTATGGTCCTGGAAAGGAGGGAATTCTCCTTTCAAATACAAGTGCTAGGGAGGATGATCACGGCAACCACATTAGGACTGCTTTGTTTCTGTCTTTCTGCAAAGCCTTGATGCTCAGATTGTGCACAGGTATTGTTGTCTAAGGTGTCTTTCATAAAAATGTTTTAATAAAAAAACAAGAATACTGCAAACTGCCATCAGTAGGGAACTTTTTCCTTTTAGAGGAAGGACAGCAAACAATGGTATTAAGCCTGGTGCAGGCACCAGGTCTCTGACACCTAGTAGAACTTCTCCTCTGTCTGTATGTGATTTTCATGTGCTTCTTTTGTAGGTAGTGCCACAGATTAGAAAAGGGTTTAGAAATTTGGAAACTTCCCCATGTCCATGCTCCAGAAGACCTTGGAATGGGTGAACAGCCTTGAGGAAAAGGTTTGATTTCAATAGAAGAAACATTGCAACTCTTTTCAGATTCATGTTCCAGATTTAAAAACCAGTAAAAAACTCCACCATACACTTGCACATCAAAGTTTAATCTCTTGTAGCAGTGCCAAAAACAATCCTTAAATTGCGTTAAAAATAGAGGATTTAGCTCTCTTCTGCATTTCTTCTCTCATGAGGTTAGATCAGCTAAAAATAAAGATTTGTCCATATATCATTCAATGCCTCTATGAAAATAACTACTTTGTTCAAGTTTTCTTCCTATTGATAAGATGTGTCATGTTATAAAAAAAATTTCAAGTTTTCAAGGTATTTATACGCCTTTGGGAGATTAAAAAATACAGAGGCAGAGAATGGCGGGTGTACACACACACAAAAACAGTCTGTGTGGAGGCATTACCCAATTATTAGCATGGCATGTTTTAATGACATGCCCTCTTTTCATGTATTGTCTCAGACATTTCCTTCAGACTGAGTCCCAGGATTTCATATATCTGAGAAAAGGCATTTACCAGACTCTGTTGTTTTCCTCCAGATACAGATTCTTTTCTGTATATTACCTTTTCTATATATGCCTAGTGTCTATTGATTCAAGATAAACCTTCACACTTCTAAAAGAGTCTTCACGTTATGTTTTAAATTCCCAGTACAAAAAAACAAACAAACAAACAAAACCCCAAAAAAACCCCAAAAAAACCCAAAAAACCAAAAAAACAAAACAAAACAAAACAAAACAAAAAAACAAAAACAAAAACAAAACAAACAAACAAAAAAAAACAAACAAACAAAAAAAAAAAAAAAAACAAAAAAACCCCACCACAACAGAGACAGAGACAGAGACAGAAGATGCATCCTGTTGCAAAAGAAGTTGGATAGCTTTCCCACAGCACTTTCTTCTCCTAAATCTAAAAGCTTCAAGATTCCCGACTTAAAGCTAATTGAGGTTGTGTCTTGAAACATTCAGGAGTGCAGTAGCACTTCTGAACAGTTGTGTTCACAGGCAGGAGGGAAAATGTACAAGGCCAGTGACCTCCCACAAACTCTCTAAAACATTGCAAAGATAAAAGAGTGAACTGTCTGGATATAAAGGTGGAGGAAAATAGATGCAAAAGTCTATAACATTTGGGAGCTGCACAGAACATGTATTGATGGCTGCTCTAGGAATCACCTTTGCTCTGATCCATGTTGTTTTGGCCAGATTTTTCCATTTGAGTCAAATTGTATAACACAACCTTTCCTTTGCCATCTTCATCATGACCTGTGTCATTGTGCCCCCCTCATTTCAAGAAGCACATAAAAATGTTCTGGGGCTGTCTTGGGTTGCAATGCAAGATGTATTCCATTCCCATCTGTTGAAACTAGTTGAAGAGATATTTTTCTTTATCTCACAGCTCTGTGAGGGGAGGGAGCAGGTGTCTTCCTGTTAATGGGCCAGCTGCTAAAACCAGGTGAGGCAGTATTCCTTTATCTCGTCCAGGACCCATCCTCCCTCCAGGGGGATATCTGCTGTTAATGGGCCATTAAGGCTCACTGCATGACTGATAAAATTACATCATCCCATTGGAAGATGCTCCACCCAGTGGGAGGAGCCAAGCATTCCAGCTTGGATAAAATCTGCGATTCAGAACAGCAGGACAGTCTGTTTTCCACTGGATTCCTAGAGGAGGACTGCACCCATCTCACCATCACTGGACCCTTCTACAGGATCATCTCTACTCCAACAGAACCACATCTGTCACTCCCAGAGGACTTAACTGGACTGCTTCCAACACCCTGACCAACACGGTATCAGGTAGTGTTCTGACTCTGTCAGTGCTTTTTTCTTTTTTCATCATTTGCTTTTTTTGTACTCTTACATTTTTAATATTCTTAGTAAAGAACCGTTATTCCTATTCCCATATCTTTGCCTGAAAGCCCTTAATTTCAAAATTGTAATAATTCGGAGGGAGGGGGTTTACATTCTCCATGCCAAGGGAAGTTCCAGCTTTCCCTGGCAGACACCTCTCTTTCCAAACTAAGAGAGGGGCAAGTTCAGAAAAAGGCAGTGAGGCTGGTGAAGGGTCTGGAGTACATGCCTGATAAGGAGCAGCTGAAGGGTGTTTATCCTGGAGGAGGCTCAAGAGTGACCTTGTCACTCTCTGCAACCACATGAAAGGAGGTTGTACCGAGTGGGAGTTGGCCTCTTCTCCCAGACAAGTGACAGAGCAAGAGGATGCAGTCTTAAGCTGCACCAGGGGAGATTGATGTTGGACATTAGGAAGGATTTCTTCACAGAAAGGGTGATTAGATATTGGAATGAAATGCTCATGGAGATGGTGAAGTCACTGTGCCAGGAGGTGTTTAAGGAAAGAGTGGATGTGACACTTAGTGCCATGGTCTGGTTGACATGGTGGTGTTTTGTCATAGGTTGGACTCGATGATCTCGAGGTCTTTTCCAACCTAAACAGTTCTGTGATTCAGTAATAAATGGAAAATAATTTTAAAAACCCAAACAACCCACATCTCATATTTAACATGGAGAATTCAACACCATTTTTAGAGATCGTCTGCTGATAGCTATCCTATGATGATTCATTGCATTTAATAATTCTGAATTCATATAAAGTAAAGGATTTTGAGGCTCTGAGAAAGAGAGCAGCTACACATATATTCCTGAGTAGAACAGCTGTCATGCAGGGGAATAATGAATATTCTGATCTTGTTTTGAGGAACTTCCTTCTATAAATAACACTGCTACAAGGGTATAAATCAGAAGTACCATAATTCTGATGAGACCCCAAGGGACTTAAACTCTGCTCACAAGAAATTAATCTCAATTAACTCAGATAACTTCTGGATAGGCTACATGCTCATCATTCACAGGGGTAACCTGACTACTGAAGGTTGCTGTACTCTCAGAAACAAGGCTAATTAATGAATGAACTTCTGCTAAAATGCTAGTTGAAATTCAGCTTGTGCACCAGAGAGTCTAATGTTCATTTATTTTCATCACAAGCTTTGGTATCAACCATTTTTTCACCAAATATTTTCTTTTCAATATAATGTTTCACTTTTTAATCAAATGGAAAGGCACTATATTTTCATTCTTAAGAATTATAAAACTGTATTTGCAACAAATTGTTATTTTAGAACCTATTTATTTTCTTTCTAAATCTAGGATATGCTTTTGGTGATTTAGTATGGGGTTTTTTTAGAGCTATTTCAGATAACAAAATAAAAATATTTCTGTGCCTTTTTTATTCCCTGAACTCTTTCACAATGGACTGTGGTTCATGGAAAAGAATGCAATGGTCTTCCCACAGACAGGACTAGACCCAAGCACTAGACAACAACTTTTTCTCTGCATGGGAAAGAGGATGGTGGAGATTCAGTTTACACACAGGTTCTGTCCTACAGCAGAATCTGAAATAGTGAATCAGAACCTCCTGCCCTCCCTTTACTCTAACTAGAAAGGATAAATTAAAAATAAAGGGGAAAAAAAAAGTGAAATAAATAAGAGAATACAGGGAAATGGTACATAAGACATATGTTTCAGAAAGAATTTGTTCAAAGACAAAAGTCATGCTGTTAAATATGAGACTATAGTAGAGTGAACAGTCTTGTGTTTAGCACTCTGAGCACAGAACTTTACAAGCATAAAGGCTTTTTTTGTTTTAAGGAAAAAGACCCAATATTAGATATCTGATGGGGAGGCTGGGGGTTGGGAATTTACCATTAACTGGAACAACTTTTCAAAGCAAAGAAATGAAAAAGGGAACAGCGGAGGAATGTCTCTCCAAGTTGCCTACTGAAGCAGTTTCGGGTTTAATTTTCATGCTTGTTTTGCAATCCCTTGAGAGTCAAAACTGGCTGACACAACACATGAGATATGTCAGTGCCAGTCTTGGGTATTTTGGGTTCCTGGAAACAGCACAAAGACCTGTGTTGACAAAAACACTACACATGTGCCATATTTTTATTCAGAGTGAGAAGCAGAGGCCCCTCAAATAGGAGTGCAGATGCTGCCTGGACCGGGCCCTGGGTCACCCATGCAGGGGTCATCTCTGTGTGGGCATTCTGCACGTCCTGCCCGGCTGGAGCTGGGAAAGGGGGTCACTAGAACAAGCTGTCTTTACTAGTGCAGTGCTGCTTTCACGAGCATTTAGTAATACAAATAAGGCTCCCAATTTCCTGAATATCACTTGGAAACAGTTTTTTATTGTTTAAATAACAGATGGGATGTTCTTTCACCTTTCACTTCCTTCTGTTGTAGATGCCCGCAATCCATATTCTCTGTAAGAAACCTCAAGGGGAATTCCATTTTATTCAATTCTCACTGGGATTCATATCCTGAGGCTTGTTTCTGGAAGAATGGAAGGGATTTTTCTCTTTTTTTTTTTTTTTTTTTTTGATTATTTGTTTTATTGTGAGCTACTTGACAACAACATATGACAATGTTGCAGGACCTGGGAACAAAGTTCAAGTAGGGAAGAAGTAGTAGAATTTGAAGATCCAGATCCCAAGAATTTGGGATCCAGGAGAAGGGGAAGGAATCTGGAACAGCTGGACCTCTTTGTTGGGAGAGGAGAGGAGAGATATTTAGCCTCACTCCATAAAATCTGTATACATAAAGCTAATATGTTAATTTCTATGTGTTTCCACTTGTCAATATAGGTCAGGTTTTACAGCTATGAAAAGAATGTCCAGATGTAATTGAGTAATTTTTCTCTTCTGATTCTTCTCTTTCTGATTGTAAACTTCTGGTCAATTTAAAGTATATATTTGTGGGTCTTAACATAGATAACCCAGGTGACTTTTGTACTTCGGGTCTTCCATGCCATATTAGTTCTGTTAAGTGAGGAGAAGTAAAGTTCAGAGGTAGCACAACTGAAGAGTTTAAGCCCTTAAATCTAAACAATAAATGCAACTCAGCAGAGACAAAATGTATTGTTTATGTTTCAGAAATTTGCATCAAAGCTTGTGCAAAAAAGATGAAATCTGAAATATGAAAAAATATAATTTTGAGGTGATCTGTAGTGATTTTGATGAAATATATTTAAAAATATGTCCTGCAAACACATTAAATAAACCAAGAAACTGGTCTCTATTATCCAAAAACCAAAATAATTTTTGTTTTTATTCTTAATTCATTTAAAGGTTGTCTTGCTCAAAAGAAAGAAAGCAAACTTAATTTGATATAAAATAAATTCAAATAAAAGAAAGATGTCATACTTCACTGGATTAGTAAACAATTTTCTAAACTTTTGTGGGAAAATCCTCTTACTTTGCTGAGGAATTTTGACACACAGACATCACATTTTGCTATATATGACTGCAGTATTTAAATAAAGATTATTTTACTGCCTACTGCAGTATGCATTTTGTTCCCAGAGAATTTTGCCTAGTAATTCAGATGCTTATATAGCTTTTCTTTGTCTATTGAACAAGTTTCTCACTAAAAAAAAGGTCAGTCTTTCACAAAACATTTTTAAAAGTGCTTCTTTTTTATAATGTTTATATAAAGATCAATATTTTATGCAAGAGTGAAGTCTTCAAATAATACAGTTTCTCTGGATACCTGCAGTAAAACGACATCTTAAACATTTAATTTTTATTACACCTTGTGTACTGGCAAGAGTGACATTCTCAGACATCTCATGAGCAAAAGGGCCACACAAGCTAAAGGAAAATTATTTACAGATCGAACCAAAGCTAGTTTCTACTATTAATATTGCAAGATACTTGTCACCTTTCTCTGTTTCTGGTGTACTTCTGGGACACTGCACACAGGAACAGCAGTTAAAGACATATTTAAGGCAAAAGAGAAGACAAATCCTCAAGTCCTTCTCAAATCTATGCTGCAAGGAAAGTGTTAGGTGACATCTAACCAGCAATCCACGGTCCCAAAGGTAGGCTGTGTGTTAAAGTAAATGTCAGCACTCTCAGGATAAGGCACACTTCAAGACCAAGACATTTCTTTCATTCATATTGAGTGTTTTGAGCAAATTTAGCAATCGTCTGAAGTGTATCTCCAAATCCAAGAGCCAAGGTGCTCACTTTGAAGCTGGCGTTCTTACAGATTAAAGTACTTAAAAAGCTTGTAGAATCAGCTCTCTTATTACACAGGTGAAGAGATTGCTTTAGATACTAATATGCATCTCAGTGCTGAAAGACATCAGGAAGAATAGACTCTGAGTCTTAGAACACTCCTGCACAGGTCTGACACAGGTAGAAAGCTGCAGTATTAAGCACTTCTGACTGAAGAGCAAATAAACCAGAATCAAACACAGTTGGCTTCAGGGGAAACAGTGGAGATTGAGTACCTCAGCTGCTGGCAGACAAATATTATTTCTGTTGATATCATGCACTTCATTTTTTATCTATTTTATTTATTTTATTTTTTATTTTCTGCATGGAATTGAGTAAGGAGCAGATAGAGCCAGAAAATTTCATGTTGCATTACAGAACTGTACCCCATAGGTCATGTCCCATGTTGGCCACACTTTGATGTTCTAGGGATGCTGCCTTATGCTTTAGGGAAGGGGAAGAGAAAGTCTTTGTTCTTTTTTCTTAGAACATAAATTTAATTTTTATTCTGTGTGTGCTGTCTGTATTCTGCTCAAACATCCCCATTCAATCTCCATTTATAGTACAGCTTTCACCATCTGGATTTGCTTTTGGCAGCTCTTGCTTTCAGAATACATTGCATCTTGAATGTGTGAATTCCTTGCACACCTTTTCAAAGATGCCTCTTTCAAAATAAATGCCCTTTAAAACAGACTTTGAATCAGTCATAAAAATTGCTCTTCTCAGCTGTTTCCCCTCAGGTTGCCTGCCCCAAGGAGTTATATTCAAAATGATTTAAGCTTCATGGTCCTAACAGTAAGAATTTATTTCCTCATTGCAAGATCATACACCTTTGCAAAGACCACAAAAATTATCTGCCCATCATTAGGTTACTCTTGAAGTGGAAAATATGTTAAGCTGGACTTGTTTCTTTAGGTGACATAAAAGTGTTAGCTTGAGATCCAGTTCAAAATAAAACCTGTATCTGGGAAGAGATATTTGTTTAAAGACTCATCGGCAAACAGAGGTTCTTTTCTCAAATTTTCATGCATTAAGACAACTTTTAAGACTCGTGGCTTCTTTACAAAGGTCTAAATTTAAAACAGATCTTGGAAAATACATCAGGTGGCATAGGAACAGACATGGCAGAAGAAACAGGTCTCTCCAATTTCTTTGTGGTGGGATAGCCAGAAAGAGCAACAGTCTGTTTGAGACTGTGGTTTCACAACACTGAATCAGGCAGGCAATCACTGGAAGAGAGAAAGAGAAAGAGAAAGAGAAAGAGAAAGAGAAAGAGAAAGAGAAAGAGAAAGAGAAAGAGAAAGAGAAAGAGAAAGAGAAAGAGAAAGAGAAAGAGAAAGAGAAAGAGAAAGAGAAAGAGAAAGAGAAAGAGAAAGAGAAAGAGAAAGAGAAAGAGAAAGATGAGCAGGATTAAAAGGACATCCAGGTTCCCTGGCACAAAATGGCTATTGAATTTGTGAAGTGAGAAATGTTAAATATGATTACACTCATTAGCCATCTGCTGTGGGTTTTCTCAGCTTCCTTCGACTCAGAATCTGAAACAAAGTCCTTCCAACTATGCCTCATTTCTTTATAGATATTCTCCCCCTCCAAAATTGACTGCATTTCTTAAAATTGTGTTCTGCCTCTGCAGGGCCACAGAAAGGTTGCCCAGGCATATAGGTGCATATTAATAAAACGGATTTACTAAAATGGATCTTTAACTGAAGAGGTCAACTCTTAGGGAGCTGCATTTCCCAGTGTATTTTTTTTAAAACTCTCTGCATGAAAACTTTTTTTTTTCCAGTTTTACTTAGTCATTGTACCTACTGCCACACTGTAAATTGCAATTCTTTTCCATAAAATCAAGTTATGTTGACAAGAAGGATTTTAGGTAAAATCCATGAGTTTTGCTTACTTTTATATGTGTCTAAATTTCCTCTTGAGAATATTGATTAAAACAAGTGTTAAATTCTTTATACCTTTTGCAGAAACTTGTATTTAAAATACAACATGATGACTAATATAATGGAAATAAGATTCCTCAGTCTGTGATTCATTGCAAATTAAAAAAAAAAAACAAAAAAACCCCACCAAATAAATATCTATCTCTAAAAGTGTTTCTGCTATTGTTTCCAGATAGTTTGGAAGAATACACTTAGCATGACACAAGATGAATATTTTTTATACCACTTTTTAACAGTATTTCTGACAGAGACAGAAACAGGAAACAAGTAATGGAAACAGAAAACAAGTCATTAATTTTATCATTGATACTCTTCTAATTAACTGAAAATAAACAATTTTAGAAACTAAACTCAGGTACAGTTTTATTTTCCTAGTTCAGGTTTGTATTTATATTTACAAGGATACTGTGTCCAGCTCACTAGTTTTTTTTTCTTCATCAAAACCTCACTAAATACTGCTTGACAAATAAAAATTGACGCCACAGATTACAGAGAGTGCAGTTCAATGAATAACATGTTCATAATAAGTTCCGTGATGAAAAGAATGCAAAAGAGCAAGTATTTTCAATGCTGGGAAAAAATGAGACATTCTTCTTAATGGATACAAAATAAAGAGATATGTCAGTGGTAGTTCTGGCCTGTAATTCAGAGAAAAAAAAACCAACTTAGTACAACATAAATAAAGTTACCATAATAAGCAGCCAACTAAATAATACTAATAATTACTGTGGGTAAAGAGAGAATATTTGATTAGGAGTTGAAAAATATGAGGTCAAGTACCATCACCAGCACAGGTCAGTGGAGTTAGTCTCAGAAAAGCCAAGCCATTTCATTGTGGATCTATTTCCTATTCTCTGCCCAATATTATCATTTCAAACTGACCAGGCTTCACTGGGTGAACCTCTACCCAGAACCTCGTTATTTAGACTCTTCTCATTGTTTGTGCAGAGAAAATTATAGCTTTGAGAGTATGATTCATTTGAGCTGAAGCTATATTTTTCCAGTTGATAAATCACAGGTTTGAAGTCATTATTTCCTTCTAGCTGCCAGCGTCAATGTATGTAAAGTTAGGTGAAAATATCTACACTCCATTGGATCCTACAGCAACAAGTGATATGGTCCAGAAAGGGTAGCTCTCTAGAGCAAAACTCTTGTTGCTGAAGGTCCAACATCTGTGCTAAAGGTGCTTCAGTGGTTTTCAGATGAGAAATAAAAGACATTAGAGGAGCACATCTTTGGTTTCACTTCACCCCAGAGGAACACATTTTACTTTTTCCAAGGTAGTTCCATGCTGAGAGCCTGCGTGCAATAGGTGAGGACAAAGAGAACATGCTCATCCAAGGTTCATATGTTGTCTGAACTAAAAATACTAGTAGAGGTGTACCTATTGATCTTACTTTCTAAATATATCCAGAAGAATATAGAGTCAAGGCTCAGAGCAGTTTCACAGCATTGCAATAACAGAAACTAATAATCATAGTAATCCTACAAAAATTGTTTTCCCAGCTTGGGCTCATACTCATGAGAAGTGTAATACTCATAAATCTGTCTCCTTCCAACACAAAACATTTTGTCTCTATTTTGTTAACCCTGCATAGAATCTTCCATATTATATATGGAAGATTCCATATTATATACCTCCACAAACTCACTTGGTTTTTCCTAATTGGCTTTCTCAAGGGGGATAAAGGAGAAGTATTTGAAGATCACTCTCCAAATAACTCACACTATCCTGTGACTTTTTGCACTTTTTGATGTTTTTGGTCAGATTCATCATCTTAAGTTCTCTGTGTGCAGCAATAAAAAGGACATGAACTTGATCTTTTATCACCTATCACTCAACACTGCTTAATATGCCTGTGTGAACCCAGCTGTCTTTCAATCACTGCTTTATTTTGTAACTTTTTCCTTACATTTTGCCACCACAGCTCTTTCTCGGAATATTTTTCATCATTTTGAATTCTTATTTGAGGTTTATTTCTCTTTGTATCATGTTATGGGGCTGGTAAAATTCAAATTTTCTTTTCCTTTTTTCCCTTAGTGCCTTAATTCCAAAAGTACTGAAGTATTTAAGCATTGCTTGTGAAGACAGTGTAGTATTGCAGTACAAAGTGTTTATATATAAAGTTAAAAAAAAACCCAAAACAAACCAGAAACAACTCCCATCTTCAAAACAGAGCAATTGAGCACTTAAGCTTTTTTTCCCCCCTGTGCGGACCTAGTTGGTGCTAGTTATCTGCATGTCTTTGCCACAACTGTTCCCTCATTAAGGGTATGAACTTACTGAATTCCTGAAGTTGCTGGGATTGTTTGTGATGCTATCAACATTTTAAGGTTAATCAGTGAACTCTAGATTCAAGTTGTGGCAGGAATGGTACAAGGGGGGTTGATTTTCATGTGTGGTGGGATTTTTTCCCAGTTAATTTTTTTTTGACTTCTCTTCAAGTCTGCACGTAGCCTGAGCTGCAATAACTGCAGCCCAGGGCAGTGTCAGTGAGGCAATCAACACCTTATCTGGGTAGCTTTCATTTCCTGTTGAAAGAGCTTGCTGAGGTATGCACTGAATCCACATCTCCCCCCCACAACTGCTTCATCCTCCGTGCTATCTCCCCAGTGATCTTCCTTCCCACAGCAGAGGAAGGAGGCTGGGCCTCCTCACCGTGCTGCAAACACCTTTCTTTTCATTCCCCACTGTTTGGATTCACTGTGAGTGTGAGCCTGAGGGGATCCCGACCTTCCAAAGGGCTTCACCCGTTTTGAGGAACCAGGAGATAGCCTTCATGACACAGAACAGCACAGGAATTTCTGATTTTCTTCCACTTACTCGTAAAAGTTTCAGTTCCTACTTCTAGAGAACTTGATCAGTTGCAGTCCCCAAAAAGCCATGGTTTCTGTCATAAAAACTTTGACATGTGATATGCAAGCTGATTCTTAATAAAATAAAATAACTTAAATGTATGATATCCAACAAGCTTCAATTTTCCTTCTCTTTGCTTGCAAATGAGATCAAATGCCAAACTGATGGGAGCCAGATTATTTTTAAAAATATAAAATTGTATTTTTAAATTAATAGAGCTTGATCCCAAGTCAGATTCATATACAGCTAGAATAGGTTAATAAATGGTTAAATGTACCTGTACAGGCTTCTAGGTATCCTTGTTTGCTTGGTTTTTTTTCTCTTTTGGATACTGTAGACTGGATTTGTCTAGGCTAATAGAAAATAATTTGGTCTATAAAATCTACCCTCCCTGAAGCAATGCAGCAAACTCAGCAAGATTGTTTTCTCTTAAGTCACTCAGAAAGGGTTGGGTGGGTTGGGTGGGTTGGGAAACCAGCTTACTTACTATTCAAGTAAGACTGGAAAGCAGCAGAATAATGCATTTAGATAACGATCTGAGACCAAATTCATCGTTAGTGATACCATCAAGGCCTCTGTGCTATATTTCAGTAGGGGTGAGAGACATGAAACTTACATAATATAGCAAATTTTCTAACATTCATTAACACTTCAGGGGAAGCAAACGTTGGAAAATTCTCGTTCCCTCTAAACCTCCCACATCTCCTAACAAAGCCAAGTGGCAAATACTCTGGGAGGGGAAAAAAAGGAAAAGAAAAAAAAACCCTTCCAAATCCATACCACTCAAAAAGTCAATGATAATACCTGAACATATGGAGAAAGTCATAAAGACTACTCTGAATTCTGATTTCTTCAAATGAGTTTAACTCAGTAGCTTAGAGTGCTACTGGAAACCAAAACCAAAAATAATCGTGAAGCTGGATATAGCAGGGTCTTTTAATTGCAGTGCTGATCCTAATAGGGTACTGCCTCATACAGGCACCTGCAAAAAAAGGTGGAAATTTTCACCCCTCCCATCAATTTTGACAAAGAGCAGGCAAGCCCAGTGTACAATACCCTTGTTTACAGCTCAGTTTTGCAAAAGTTATTCTTTACTGGTTTTGCCTTCTTGCAAGAATACTTCTACATAAATTATTCACAATTATCATTAATTCAGACTACAGTTGAATAGACTTGGAAGGCACAAGGGACTGTTTTGGTCATGTATCCTGCTTAATAGACACCACAGGACCTCCCCCAAAAAGTCATTTCTGACTTGAATCCAGCCCTTCTGGTTTACTGAAGGAACTTTGCCAAAAGACACATTCTTCATTGCTGCAATCTTTGTGAGCAGCTCTTTTCTGAAGTGCAGATTTTACAGCTTAAATTGTATATAATCAAATAGAGTTTTAAATTGGAAAGGATCAGTGAAGATAATCTAGTTCTCTATCTTTGCATTGGGCAGGGACACCCTCCTCTAGACCAGGCTGTTCAAACCACCATCCAGCCTGGCCTTGAACACTGGCTTGAACATCCATAGAGGTTCTGGGCAACCTGTTTCAGTGTCTCACCACCCCCCAGTGAAGAACTTCTGCCTTATATCAAATCTAAACCAACATTCTTTCAGCTTATTTGTTCCGGCTGCACAATTAACTCAGCCCCATGCTGCTGTTTCCTTGTCTTAGAAGTATGAGTCAGGTAAGCAACCAATGAAGGAAAATGCAACTTGATATATAGGTAGGATCCTCTGTTGATATCAGTCACTGAAATCATGTTCAAGTAAACAAGTTTGCCCATGTAGGTCACTGAGAATTTGTCCCCTAGGGAGTACAAATCATATGATACAGAATTTATGATGATGATAAGGAAGCACATGAAGTAGATTTGCTTGCATTGTCACTAATTCAGTTTTGAATTAACCCAGCTAAAATGTTCCATTAGGATTTACTGTAGGAGAACAAATAACACTGGCTTATTAAAAGAATATGGTTATTGAAGACTATTTAAATGGCCAAAACATAGCTGGCTGTGTTGAAGCACAGAGAATTGAGATGGTGACAAGGAGCCATAGCTTTCAGGTTTGGTGTCAGTTTTGATTTTTTTAAAAGCACAAGTGACAAATGATGATGTGTAAATTTTGCAGAGAAGAGGTGTCACAAATAGAATTGGTTTGTTGCCAATGCATCCTGTGAAATAGGATTTGCTGGTTACATTGCAGTCTTTTTGCTGATCAGACCAAGATTACTCTGATAGGCATGATACTGAGAGTCTGACATGAAAAGTGGAAGTTTACCATACAAATAAGCTTTGAAATTTTCTGTACGAGTATTTGCTACATACTTGACCATGTGAACCCTTCAATCTCTGGTACTACTTTGACACCATGTGCAACCTCCTGCAATTAACATCACTTCTCTGCACCAGCTGGCACCTTTGCAAAGACTGTGGTATCATTTACCATGAAGCACCAGATATGACAAATCTGGTGAAAGGGCTAGAGGAGAAGTCCTGTGAGAAGCTGCTAAAGAAACTGGGGCTACGAGCTCTCCAGGCTGAGGGGGCCCAGAGAAAATGAGGCTATGGGGTGTCATTATACTCTGCAACTACCCAAAAGGAGGTTGTATGCCATTGGGGTTCAGCCTCCTCTGCCAGGTAACAAGTGACAGGATGAAAGGGCCTGTTTCAAGATGCATCACAAAAGGTTTAGTTTGAACATCAGGATGAATTTCTTCACAGAAAGAGGGATGACCCATAGGAATGGGCTGACCAGGAAGGTGATGGAGTGACCATCCTGGGAAGTGTTTATGGAAAGATTCGATGTGACACTTAGTGACATGGGCCAGTTGACGTGGTGTTTGGTCAAATGGCTTGATGATCTCCCAAGTCTCTTCCAATCTAACTAATTCTGTGATTCTGTGTGAGACACAGTGACATGTTACTCTGGTGCAAGGGCACCACATCCTTATTTCCACAACCTTATTGCTCATTTTATAAGAGTAAAGGTCCAGACAAATCTTCTCCTTGATTACATCTGTCACTTCAGAAAGGGAAACAAAGCAATTTTTTTTTTTTTTTTGAATGTTTGTTTCATTAAGGGAAACAAAGCAATCAACTACTTAGATGTTTAAGTAATTTACTGTCCCTGCTGGCAGACAACCAGAATAACAGGGCAGAACTCTTGGTAAAATTCTGCGGATTATAACAAGGACAATAATATTGCAGCACGCTATACACAATCACAGTCACAGTCATAGCACCAATCTTTTGCTCTTTGCAATACTACGAATGGTCCTATAATCTCTAAAATGCAAATGCTTTGGATGTGTTCTACCTTAAGTCTGATTCTTGAAATAATAGAAAATAACTGTTCAAAGCTTAGCAAATCTGTTTACAAAACTTGACACTATTACCAGATAAGTAATTTCCTATTTGTTTAGTTCTTATGCTGTTGCTTCTAAATGTTTGTCTTTTAAACAATTTACTTTTGCTTGAAGCTTAACATTCCTAGAGACTGACATAATGAAACCAATTAGACTCTTACTTCTTTTTTCTTCTTTTCTTCCAGGTTTTATCTTAGTGGGATTTCTGTAACCTAGTTTTGAACCTCTTCCCAATATCCAGGTAACTTCCCTAATCCATAATTCATCAGATTACACCAGACTATTTCTCAGTACTTTCACAGCACTGGAAATACTGGATTTCCACAGAGCACATCAGGCTGCATGAATAGTCCTGTCATTTTTCTGGCTAGATGTACCAAGAGATCTTCTTTCAGTTTGTATAGGATGGACTAGTCAGACACCTAGATAGAAAAAGAGAGAGGTATCTCACACTTAAGTGGTATTTGCATTTCTTGAGTCTGGTCTTTGCCTACTTTCTCATTTCTGGATATGTAACCTGCTCACATGTACCTAGGCTATAATTTGACTCAGCTTTGTTAAGAATTCTCTCACTCGAGGCAAAATTGTGCTGGATACACGTGATTGCTTGTAGGTACTCACAATAGTAATGAGACAGTCACAGAAGGTCAGAAAATAGGGCTGCAAGGGCTGCCTCATGACAGCTTCATGGTACCTTTCTCACTGAGAGCTGACTGTTGTCCTCATGAGCCCATTGTGCCCCAGTAAAGCATTCCCCACTTCCTTGGGATAACTCCCCACACTGCTGCACAATCCTGACTGCAGAGAAAATGTAAGGACTGGGGAATGAGGAATACTGTGAAAAGTCAAGGATCTGGAAAAATATGCCTGGTTTTATGTAACAGCTCCCTGACCACCTCAGCTGTGACATCAGCTTTGTCTTAATCGAGTCTTTTCAAGCACCCTGCTGACAAGGTAGGTATCTGACAAAGCTAGCTGGTCCTGGGAGGGAGCTGTTAACTAAGTAAACCCTGCATTGCCTGCACTGACATTTTTAATGAAGCTGAAAAATGAACAAGGATATCAATCCAAGCTGTCTTGGCTGTGTTGCATGAGAGAAAAACAGTACTGGGTATAAATGAGAGATAAATAAGTTTTATTTATGCAAGACTTCTAGAGACAAATGCAAGACTTCTGACCAGAAGATGTAATTTGCTGAACAAGAAATGTAATTTTCCAGGTGCTTTTTGAAATATAATTTAATAAAAAATTGAAACAATAATGACAATCCTTCCTTCAAAAATTAGTTTTCTTTTACCTTCATTGATTTGAAATAAAGGCATAAACACTATTATTCTTTTTAAATCATACCTTTTTTAGTTTTCTATCTTCCATCTCCCATGTTTATGTCAAATCTGCAAAACCTGTATGATTTTGGTCACTATTAAAAGAAGTACATCAGTTGGTACTATTTTTTACTTCAGCAGAAACTTGTTATCCAAATATTCTGGCCCTAAATATGAAGGGACAACTTCTATCATATAAAAACATAATAACTTCTTTAGAGGGATTTTAATGGAGAACAGAAGAAACCTTGGAAATGCTCTCACTAATAGTTTTATATTATAGTAAATGAACATATTTCCCTCTTTATTCTGCTTTTGGGAAAAGCTTCTCACTATCTTGTATAAGACTAAATGTCCTTCCTGAAGTACATTTCCAGAGTGGAAAGAAAAATGGATCCATTAAAAATAAATGAGAAGGATTGACTAGATTTTTGTCAATGAAAATATTTCTGCATATTCCATGGACATTTTGCAAGACATTTTTAGGAGCATGACAAAAATCTGCAGGGTATACTAATAAATATATTAGTATACTTTTTGACTAAATAAAAGTATGCTAATATATTTATGAGTCTTCAGTGACAAATAAAAACATGAGATTTTTTTTTTTTGCTACCAAATATTTTACAAGTCTTAAAAGAGCTAATATTTATCTGTAGGTTTTTTTTCTGAGAAAATATAGTTGCACACGCCCTATTGTCTTCCCTTGAGTAACGAGACAGAATTTATTAATGCTTTTAGGCTTTGATTTTATTGACCTCTGTCCCTTAAAAATATAAGCTGTTTTCAAAGCTCTGAAAAAGGTTATTTGCTGCTTTGCAAAGCTGTGTCTACCCTCCTCCCCACCTCATTCTTTAGGTATGTTCATCCTGGCCTTGATGGATTGACAGTTATTTTTTGCCTGCTGATTTTATTGTGTTATGAGTTATCAAGCTTATCCAGGACTGTGCTGTCAGTGAGATACACAACATCACAGGGATCTTGCAATCAGGTGTCAGAAAAAAAGTGAACAAAACACAATGATTTGTAACTGAAGGAGGAATTTCTGCAATGTCTCTGATACCCCACAGAGGTTATGCAATTGTGGTTTAAGGAAGAATTTTAAAAGGGGGTTTTTTGTGCGTGTAAGTCCCCTCTTTCAGGCTGGCTCAAGAGTCAACTTTTTCTCCAGCCATTTTTGTGATGCAATAGCTGAGAACCTAAAATATCCTGGTTTGTTTGTTTATTTATTTTATGGTTTTGTAACAGGATGGTTCCTTGAGATACTGTATCTTCTCATCAGGGCTGTCCTGGAAAGCAGCCAAAGCAGTCAAACCATCGCTGCCTTTACTCCAGAGCCTGCACAGGGGAGCGCACACCCCACAGAGCAGGAGCTCAAACAGGACACATCTGTCCTGTGCTCACACCACTGCCACACCGTGAGTGTGTCCCGGGAATGGCTCCCGGGGTGGCCACACTGGCAAGAGAGGTTTCTAAGCACTGCTTGGCTTGGCACACCACAAGCTGTAAATAGTGGGAGAAAAGCCGAGAATCCTTCTTCTGCTTTGGAAGTGAGTTGTTGCTCAGTTCGCAGCATGTCCACGTTTAGGATGCTTTTACTCCTCTCCTAACAATCAGTTTTATTGCCAGCCTCACATAAGCAGAGCCCAGCAGATGCTGCTGCCGGGGTGGAAGTGGGAGCAGGGGCTGGAAACACGCACAGAGCAGGAGACACAGCGAGAGCGTGTGTTCACAGCCCTGTCAGAGTGCTGCAGTCCTCCCCTCTCGAAGCATCTCAGCTATGCCAGCCCCGCTGGTCCCTGCACCAGAGCTGCCAACTGGGCTAAGTCGCGTGGTGACTTTGTGAGGCAGGCAAATGTAGGTTAAAACGAACTGGCCAAGCTCATTTCCATTTGGATTTTACCCAAAGCCTCAGATAAAGGGCCTGAGCAATAATTTGATGCACTAATTAGCCCATTAAAAAAAGATTGTTATTTTTAGGTGCCTAAAATTTTGTTTCAGAGGAAAAAAAGTCGTTGGTATATTTTGAAGAATTTTGTGAAAAAGCCTGTTGGAAGTGAGAATAAACAAACAAGCTCTTTCAAATTCCTGGAAATGGCTGAGAGACATGTTGTAAATTCTTTGAATTGGTAAAATAGACTGCAAGTGACCAAGCACGTAAAAACAAGGTTAACATGTCACAGAGGACTACAGTTGGTTGATTACTGCATTTTAATTTTAACTTTTTTCTAAATATTCTTTATAATTTAATATTTAATTAATAATTAAATGTAACCAAGGGCCAGTGTAGGTTTTATTACAAAAAGCCTACACTGAAATAGTATTAAAAAGTGGGAAAAACATAAGAAAACTTTTGCTGTCCAGATTTCATTTACTTCTGTTAATACAGATTCAATAACATTTAAGAATACTTTTACAAATGCTATCATTTGGTACTCATTCTGTGCATGATCTCACATCTTTTTTACTACACATCATCCAAATTTGCACTCAATAGTTGATTGTTAATTCTGAATAATTAGTATTGTTACAGGATGTTGTCCAAAATCTTCTGTAATAATTGCCTAGAGTTAGCTTTCCAAGTCCTTATCGTTTAATTTGACATAGTGAACCAGCAGATCCTGTTGGAATCATTAACAATACAACACTTTTGAAGCAATAATTGTTTATTTTGGTATCTGAATTAAATCTGCAGCTCAGAAAACACATGCTCAGGATGAACTGAAGAAGTAATCTTCCAAGTTTTCAGGATTTAGTTCAGGTTGTGAAACAGTTTTCTTTTACTTGCGTGGAGTGCCATCCATTCTTCCATCCATTCACACTCACTCTGAGCTGCAGAAGTATAAAACAAAGTATAAAGAAGTATAAGAGAAGTATAAAACTGCTGTCCAGCAAAGTCAACATATTGTAGGAAGCGCTAACATGGGCTTCACACTGCCACGAGGACACTGCGCTGGAGGCGAACGCGTTTGCCTGCCAGCACTGACTGTGCAGTGAGTCTCAAACACTTGTAGTGTTCAAAAGAGCAACAAAAAGAAGCAGATTAGGAAAATGCTGCTGATCACTTGTAATTGCATCCACAAGCTCAGCTCCTGGCCTGGTTTGACTTTCCTTCACACCCAGGTGAAGGAATAACTTGGCTTTGGTTGATGCAGCAAAACTGTTGTCAAAACTGCATGTGTGGAGAACTCAAAACCCATTTGAGGATGGGTAAGTAAAGAGAATAGACAATGTGCTGGCTATAACATGCAAGCACTTTACTGATTATCTGCATAATATTAGCAGTGACTCATAAGTTTGGGATGGTGTCTAACTTTTCCATACTAGTGGCAGTTTGCCCCTCAGATGTGCATAAGGAACTGCTTAGTCATGTACACCCAGGAGCAGCTATAGGAGTTCCAAGAACTACAGAGAAACTGAAACAATCACTAGCTATTTACTGTTTATTACTGATTATTCTTCAGCTGTGTCCCTGGTTTTGCTCAACTCCTGTCCAGGAGGGTGAAAAAATAAGACTTCTGTTTTGACTTTGGTGACTGCAAAGGCACACAGTGAGAGTCACAGGGCATGGTGCTCCCTGGTTACATCCTAGCTAACCAGAGATTTGTCTTTTCCAGTCTTTGAAAGACTCTGAGAACACACAAATGCACACACACACACACAAATGCACACACACACACACAAAAAAAAAAAAAAAAAAAAAAAGGAACAAAGAAAATATTTTCATTTTCATTTATGTTTTACTTCATTCTCTTCTCGTAAACAGAGTGAAACAAGACTTTATTAGACATTATTAATTTTGCTGCTACTGCTTGCATGACTGAAGCACCTGCAGATCCCAAGTGAGATAGGAGACAGGTGTTTTTGGTGCTGTACAGATAAAAATCTCTTGAAAGTGTTTGCTCCAAGCATTCACCAGCCGACTAGACACAAGAAACTACATGGGAGGGAAGCAGGCAGCCAAGAGGCAAAGAGGTGCTTGCTCAGAGTCACTCAACAAAGCAGTGGCACAGCTGGGAATAAACTCCAGGTATCCAGATGCTCAGAACTCCGCTCAGGTCAATACATTAAGCAGCTTTGCCAGCTAGAACAAACATGTTTTTTCATCTTTGACAAACTGCCAACTGCAGTGAAATGTGCTAACAAGATGTACAAAAGCAGGTTTCACTCTTCAAAACCTTTTGAAAACAAAGCAAAACACAACATCCTTTTTTCTAATTGTTCAGTGTCACATTTAACCTTTTCAGGTTTTTAGGACAAATTCATTTGAAAAACAAAAGAAGCAATTAATCGCCTTTTATTTGTAGATGAACACAAGGGTTATCTCTGCCACTTCTTTAAATTGCACATAAACAAACTTGGCTGGTTAAATGGGCGATTTTAACAATTAGGGTGGATGTCTTGAAAGAACCCTGTACCAAATAAAGTGTTTGTTTGAGGAGAAAGCATCTTGTTCAAATAATATGCTCTACAATACCTAACTAGTTTATCACAGCTGTTACCTTCTGACATTCACCAGGAAGTTTTACACCAGCTGTAAAGCATATTGCAAAACTTCCTCATATTAAATCCTGTCAGCAAGAGTCTGTTTCAGCTCCAAGTATGCTATGCAGAAAAAGAAGTCAGCACAGCAAAAAAATACTTCCCTGTGCTTGACCAAAACTGAAAAAAATAAAAAGAAAGCAAAAGAGAAGAAAAATAAAAGAAATCCAGAAGCTCTTTTTTTATAGTGTTTCTAATTGGAGCTTCAAGAATGGAATAGAGAACCACCTTAAGATTCTGACTTGGAGTGCAGGGAGGGTTTTTTTATGTCACTTCTTCATAGTCTTAAATCATCAAGGCCATTGGATGCTGATTCACAGCCATAAACTACTTCCAGTGTTTACATTAGGGTTTCTGAAAGAAATGTATATCTCAGGCCAGCAGATCAAACACATCACTGTCTACAGGAACTGAAGTAAGACATGTATGCATTGTATCCAAATGAGGCCTTCAGGAATATAAGGCAAGCAAAATTTTGATAAGTTAAGATACACCCAAAAAACTTGCACACAAACATATGAACGAGGATGAAAAAAGGTTAAAGGTTAAAGGTTAAATACTGAGGGTTTTTGTATGCAGCAACGAATGTGATAGGACTAGGTCCCTCTGTCTTTATGAAAGTAAAGGTCCACTTCTCGGGAGGAAGGAAAGATGGAATTTTTCTGTTCGGCTCATTAAACTATACAGAGTACAAATGAGGCTCTGTAGTTTATTTCAGAATTGCATGAGCTAGGGCAGGAGGTGAAGTCAGATTTTCCCAAGAGAAAGGGAACTTTGGGATACTCCCGGTTTCAGTGTGGTGGTGCTCTGTGTGTTACTGAACTGGAACATCAGCCCTTGTGCCCAGGCTCAGCACTTAGGGTAGTTGCAGGGAAAGAGGGCACGGAGCCAAGAGAAGGAACTCCCCTCCCAAGACGGCAGCAAGTGCCCTGCAGTTGCCTCCTGTATCCCAGCAGCTGAAACAACCTGCGTGCTCTCATAGGTGGAAATCCTTCTGTCCTCAGGTCCTGCTCACCCAACTCTTGTCTCAATTATGTCCTGACTCTTGCTCAAATAGCTTCCTGCTTCCACCACCAAATGACACTCATTCCACTGCAAATGGCCCTTTGAAGCTGCAGAGGAGGGGCTTGAATTTTATCCATGGCACAGAATCCTAGCATAACTTTAACCCCTTTTTTTTTTTTTTTTTTTGAGGGGGTGGGGGAGGAGGGGAGAAGCAGCAGCTACTGAACACAAGAGGAAGAAAAAAATGCAAAAATAGAACATTTCAATTTTCAATTATCACATTAATAAAGGCCCTCCCACAAAAAAACAAAAAAGAAAAACAACAAAAAAAAAGGAGCTGCTACTGAATCCGCTCATCCTTGTATGCAATTGTCTCACCAGCTTGAGATTTCCACTGCTGTGTCACTGCTTAGTCAAAGGGTCTTACTTTGAAGGTCATTTATCCCATGGTCCTGTTGCAGAGGGCTCTGAAGGAACTCCTCTGCTCTGAGACCTACATTTCATGCCTCCCCATGGAGGAAAGGGAAGTGAAACTGTTAACTGGTTGTCAAGCAGAATGAAAACATTATTCCTTTGGCTTACTGGATGTTCGCACATAGAAAAGCTTAAATGTTGCTGTTTGCCTCATCTTTTTTTTCATTAAGCAAATTAAAAATTCTTGTGAAATCCCATGAAGTCCAGAAAATCACAGCGTCTTAGTTTGGGTTTGAGGCTATATTTTTTCTCTAATGACAATAAATAAAATTAAGTGTTTTTCTAAAATGTGAAATCATTCCTGTTCTCAACTGGCAACATATAATTTTAAAAATGTGTCAAAGTCAGTCACAGGGAATTTTTGGAATGTTTACTTTTGTCAAGGAAAGATTTGGCAAAACACACTCTTGAAATGTTTTGATTTCACTAAATCTGCCTCTTTACCCAAAATAAAAAAAAAACAACAAAAAACCAGCAAAACTGGTGAAAGAAACTTTCACGGAGCTCAGAATACCGATGGCTCTTGGGCTATGCAGCTTACATTACATGAAAAAAGGTCCTTGAACTATAGTTCAGGTCATGGTTCAGTCTACATGCCTGTCAGTCTTTTTTTAACTCCTACCATGTTTCTCAGATTCATAAGAGTGCACTCTTCCATTCAAAGCCTGACACAAATTCTGCTGAAGGTATGGGTTTTCAAATGCAAACTGGAATCATATCATACCCACCCCTAACGTGTCTCTTTTAATCTATGTGAAGCGGCTCACTGGGACCACACAAGAAATCTTTACACAGAAAATTGCACACAACCCATAAAGCCATAATTAACAATTAGGCACAGGCTTGTATATCCTATAGGAGCAGAGCTTTTTCTGTTGAAAGATTATTAGAAAACAAACAAACAGAACCCAAACAAATAAACTCCAAACTGAAAGATTACAATACATAGCACTAAAGATCTGTTTTTCAGTTCATGAGAAAACCACATAAAATGTCTTATGAGCTCCCTCGGAAAACACATTATGTACACTTACATGTCCACTAAAAGCTGCATAAAACAAGCTCTCTGCAGTGTTACACATTGAAAACCCTTACAATTCCTCTTATAGTTTCATTCAATTTATTTCTTATAAACTAATCTTCCAGCATGAAAAAGATCTTACATTGCTAAGCTGTTTGGTGTAGCAATGACAACAAGCCACAGACAACGTCTAGTAAGTATACAAAGCAAATTTAATATTTTTGCATCCAAATTGTATAACGGTGCTGGAATGCACACCCGGTCTTTTTTTCACATGAAATCACCTTCTTGAATCTCACTCTCCTTTCTCAGTGATATTGTCTCATTGTCTTTAATCAGAAGTACAATCAATTGTTTCTTTTTGTTACACACTCAAACTCCATGCACTACCTGGTAGGTTATTTGCTTATCTACATGGCCTAAGTAAACTATTCCAAGCATGTCAAAAGATCATCAAGAAGCTAGTGACAATGCTAACTATTTTTTTTTGTTTGTTTGCTCTGGTTCTTTGGACTAGATTGGAATGCTAATCCTTTCCTCAGCAGATACTGCTCACTGAGGGTGTTGAGAAAGATGGAAATATGGAGTGTAGCAAATGGCAATGGCACAAGCATGTAAAAAAGATAAAACCAGGACTGTCAGAAAGAAGGCTGGCAGAAACCTTTTACTTCAGAATTTCATATGAGTAGACAGACTGACGTGTGCACAAATTAGACTCCAGACTGTTTTTAGCACCTATTAACAAAAAGGCCTAGTGAGGTCAAAGGTATTTTTGGGGAACTCCTAAATCACTTAGACTCAACTGCAATATTAGAATTCCTCAGTGCATAAGTCTCTGAGGCCTGATGAGGTGCATCCCAGAGTCCTGAGAGAATTGGCTGATGTAGTTGCCAAGTCACTCTCTGTGATAAGCTTCAGCAGTCAGGGGAAAACCCAGGTGACTGGAAAAGGGGAAACGTACCATAGAAAGGGGAGCCTTGGGGACTACCAACCTGTCAACCTCCCCTCCATGCTTGGAAAGATCATGGTGCAGATTCTACTAAAAGCTGTTTTAAGGCATGTGAAGGGCAAGGAAAAGATTTGAGACAGCTATCACCAAGGGCAAGACCTGCCTGACCAACCTCGACGCTTTCTGTGCTGGAGGGACTCCATCAGCAGAGAAGAGTTACAGACGTTTATCTGGACTCCTGTAAAGCCCTTGACACGGTCACCCACAGCATCCTCCTCCACACGTTGGAGAGAGATGGATTTGATGTGTAGATGGTTAGATCAATAAGAAAGTTGTATCCCTAAATGCCAGTCTGAGAAACTTAACACAGAAATTTGAGCCTTACATTTAAGTACCTGTGATTTGATAATTTCTCTAAACTGCACAGTTGCCAGAGAAACTAACCCTCCTGTTTAATACTTTTTAAATTTTTCCAGCATTTAACTGAAAATCAAAGATTAATTTAATATTTTGACCAATGCTATGCTAGATAGTAATTTAGTGAGTTCCACTGTGTATTTAAGATCTCTGGGACAGAAAACCAAAGTGTTGGTAAGACTTTGCAGCTGGTATGATGATGTATAATAAATACTGTAAATACATTTTTAGCCACCATTTTTCTCTTTCCTTTTTAGAATGGAAAAAGAAAGAAAAGGTTCACTCCAGTTTGTGATTATGCGTTTTCATAATGTGTTTTGAAATTATTGCTGTGGCATCATGTTCTCCTTCTATTAAATGTATTCTCATCCCTTAGGTTAAATGATTTGTCCACGTGCATTGAAATTTGGAGAAATCTTAGTGACTGAGAAAATCCAGATGTTACTAAATAGGAATTGTTTCAGTTTGTACAAGTACTGATTTTAAAATATAATAAGAGAGAATGAAACTTATGGTAAGTTCTGGTTTTATCAGAACTAATGATCTATCCCTATGTATCAGCAGTGATGACCTCTAATTTCGCTAACAAAATACTTGTTTACGGAAAAGCTATTTGCAGGATTTAGCATAATTGACCACAGTATTTACAGTGAGATGAATGTTTATGTTTAATTTGGAAAACCTGTGATAGTTTTCTTGGCAACATAGGTAGGTTAAGCCTTTAATCTCCAACAAGATGTTTTCAACAGACCAATGTATAAATGGCGGGGCTTAAGAGCCCTTGTGTCTGTTTATATGTCCAGAACCACACAGCTCTTGCCATGCAAGTCTGTGTGCCCAGGGGAAGTGTCAGCCTGGTGTGAGAGGAAGGCAAAGGTTGCAAAACAGGTTTCTATCAGAAGCAGAGCACGTTTCTCCTGGCCTGCCTGCATGCCTTGTCCTTGCCCTGCAGGGATTGATCAGTTCCCTTGCTGCAAGGAGCAGTTCAGACTGCCCACCCTGCTCACTCTGTCAGAGTCATGTAGGTATTCACACAGGTGATTGGTTTTGAGCAGTATGTCAGCAATTTTCATTTCCATACCAAGCTGACACTATTTTAAGATGGTAGCCCACAGAAGCTGGCATCTTTCAACTGGGAAAGTCCTCAGCTCTTCACACACCAAATTCTCAGTTGTGTTCATCAGTTGAGGAATTTTTATGGTAGCTCAAACAAAAAAGTGACATTTTCCTGCCCTGCTGTGCATTGTAGGCAAGAATAACCACACAGAATGTGACAGGTGCTAGACCAATGGCTGGACTCAATGGCCTAAGAGATTTTCTATTGCCTCTATGATTTTTTTGGTGGGGTTTTGTTTGTTTGTTTGTTTTTTTGTTTGGTTTTGGTTTTGGTTTTTGTTTTTGTTTTTGTTTTTTTGATTATTATAATGCCATAGAATAGCTTGAGTTGGAAAGGACCCTAAAGACCATCCAGTTGCAATCCCCTGCCATGGGCACAGACATTCTGCACTAGACCAGCTTGCTCAAAGCTTCGTGCAATCTGGCCTTGAATACTTTCACAGATTCACATTGAAATTCAGAACCTGAGTAAGAGATGATTTCTTTTTCTTTTGGCCTGACTGCTTCTGTGCTAACATTCTTGGTTGCCTGATAGCAAATGATTA
This sequence comes from Prinia subflava, assembly GCF_021018805.1. Lineage (NCBI taxonomy): Eukaryota > Metazoa > Chordata > Aves > Passeriformes > Cisticolidae > Prinia > Prinia subflava. Next base: position 47,391,317 of record NC_086248.1, read on the forward strand.
CAAAATCCTCACTGTAAGCTGGGATTTAGTTTGTGTCCTATGTCCTACCTTCCATGCACTAAAAATTAAAAGCTTGTGGCATTTTGGCAATATTGTAAGGCTGGAGAACAAAAAACAATATTTGACTCTTTATTTCCAAACAATGCGTGTCTATGAATGCATGTCTCTCTAAATTTAATCTTCTGCTATTTATTAATCATATAATAGGGTCCTCAACATTAATTTTGTCTACAGCTAATGAAAAAAAATAATTCTACTTTATTAAATGGATCAATTACTTTAAACGTGCTTTTACTAAATAAAAGTCAGACAAAAAATGTGGTGTTCTACAAAACAAGTTCTGCCCACTTGAGACTCAAAAATGAGAAGCCGGGCAGTGCAGATTATGCAATTAGTTCTGGTAAAAGTATTCTTCTAATTTCTTATACTTTTAAACTAAAAGAAAATACTTGATGGCTCTCTGAGCTGAATCATGCAAAGATTCCTGTAGCCCCAAAGTTTCTTCTCAACTTTCAAGGACCTCAGTCAGACATCAGCTACATTAAACTCCATTTACAGAGGTGTCGTGACCCAGAAAAATAAGATTTTCAAAAATCTTCAGATTTAGGTCTCAAAGTGGAATGATTGTTTTCAGTGGGAAAAAAAAAAAAAAAAAAAAAAAAAAAAAAGTCAGCTTTCAATTTGTCCTTCAGGGGAAAAAAGAGTATAATATCCCTTTCCATTTTGATTCCAAAAAACAAAAGTTCTAATAACTACCAGCAAAGTGAAAAGCCGCTGAATATTATTTTATTGTTGCCTCTTTACTAAAATGTTCATGGAATCTCAGCTATTTAGAGACGAAATGTAGCTTTGAAGACCTGCAGCCCTGAGCAAGGAGCCTTCAGACCCTTACATATTTAGTGTAAAACCTCTGCACAGAGCACAGGAGCACAGCACTGACAAGGGGGCTTGAGAGCCTTTCAGAATGCAGGTGTGAAAGCTCACTGCAACACCTCATCATTTCAAGGTGAGTCAAGTAAACTGCCTTATGTCAGAAGGTTTGCTGTAACTCAGTGTCACAGGTTTGTTTTGGTTTATTTACCTGTCTGTGCAGACTGCTAGGTTTTTTTACCAGGAAATGGGTATGCAGGCCACAGTAACTTTTTTGGAGAGAAAAAGCTGTTCACAGCTGTTCCCTCAGCCCACTGTGGCTGTTCAGTAGAGGAGACCCCACTAGTGCCCAGAGGTTCACGCCTGGTGGGTTAGATAGAGGTCCCTCTCAAGCACTCTGACCATCTAGCCCCAGCCCTGCAAAAACCACCCTTCCCTCAGTGAAAGGGGCTGGCACCAAGATCTGGGGGAAATACAAAAAGGAACTCGGAGCCTTGGGTGAGACCCCAAAATGATACAGGCAAGGCTAAGATTCACTGATTTAAATCTGGTTTGGAGAGCCAACTGTTGGCATTGCTCTGAGAGGAAAGAAATTTTATTTCATGTTTGAGGAAATGCAATCTATGTTTCTTCATTGTGAGAGTACTTCATTTTAAAATAAACAGCTCAGAATGGTTTGAGAAATAAGGTGAGAACGTGCTTTCACAATAAATAAACAGAGCAGTGGGGATATGACTTGGTGTGACTTTTCCTAATGGAATGCGATTTTGACTCTGAACCAAGTTGGACTTGTCAGATGATAAAGGTTAGCCTTGCTGTTAAATACTATCACTCTTTTGGCTAACGTTAAATATATCTGCTGCAGAAAACAAACCATATAAGATGGACAAGAAAAAGCATTGAGAATACTCTCAAGCTATCTTTTGTAGGAACCTGAATGCCACCAAGCACTCCACTAAAGAGCCAGTCTTTGTGGCAACACTAAATCCTCGTGAGGGTGTGTGAGTCTTGTGAATCTTAAATAAGTTGTTTTATCAGGAACCCTCTCCGTGTCAATGTTTTAAGTAATAGTTCTGAGGGTATTGCCAAACACACCTTTTCAACAAATGAGTCACTGAGTACATTGGAGGTTGGTTCCTGCAGGACAAAAGGGGAGCCATGACATTTTAACCGAGTTTCACTTTGTCCTTGGGCTAGACCCATGCCTGATCATAAAACACATTCAGATCTAGCATGCAAATCTTCTTTCTCACCATGATTCCAAGCAATATAAATTATAGTTGTTTACATCAAGTTTCCACTCTTTTGAACACTGAGCTTCTCTTGACCTGGCTAGCAGAGAGCCCACAGTGTAACCAATAATCTTCATTCCCTAAGCCGTACTGACATCATCCTGGCTAAAAAAAACAAGGAAGTAAGCTAATCAGAGATCTTCTGATTTATATTCTGTAATGAATACAAAGGGGCAGAAACCAAGGTTTTTTAAATGGAAACTGTCAGCAAAAAAGAAAACAGAAGAGAATTATTTTGGGAGCTAGCCAAGACAGAGCAAAAGGGTCGTGGGGGAAGAGGAGATACTAGAAAATGAAGGAATGATCTGAGAGATAATATGTACTGCTGCAATATTGTTTCACCTGGTAATGTTGTGAGCTCAAAATATCATGCAGTCAGACTAGAGAAAGGAATCATGAAACGAATCATTATTTTTGCTGATGGGTCTGAATTTTGTAACATTTTGTTTTGGCCCCAAAGAATATTCACTTACAGAAAACATTAACCAAGTTTAAAAAAACCCAGTAGTTTTAGGTTGAAGGATACTTTTCCATCTATTGGGAATTCATTTTAATGTCTGTAAATATATTTACAAATTATTTTAATTTCTGAAGGCAGAAGCTTATCTACTTTCAAATTTGCAGCTTTTTTGGTTTGGTTTGGTTTGGTTTTGCTTTTTCATTTTTAGAAAAACAGTTCAGTTGAATCACTTTGAAAGCTCAGCTCAACATTCTAGTGCTGTCAAAAGTTTTTTCTCCATAAAAGGATTACATCCATACTCATTAAGGGTAGGATTTACCTAAAGGAAAATTGAAATCTCTTGTTTCTAATGTAGGTTGAAATTCTGAACTCAGGAACAGTCTCAGTGAGGCTCTGGCACAGAGCTGAGTGCAGGTACACAGCCCAGGAATCTCCTCCCACTAGGACACTTCACTGTTCCTCACACTTCTCTGCTGAGATCCTGTCAGGCCATTATCTGTTCCTGTTCAAGTGCAAACCCTTAAGAGGTGTGGTGTCCTGTGGCTGAAGCCACCTTTCCTCCATTGTGCAGGAAGACATACATTAATCCTTAAGAGACTTCTCTCTGTGTGACCAGAAGTGTGTCTGAGGGGGCATGAAGTGGGAGAGAGGAACTTGCTCTTGTGACTCACTGACACAGAAATTTCACTGTAAGAGAATCACAGGATGGGTCAGGCAGGAGGAGACCACAGCGGATCATCTGATCCAACCCCCCTGCTCAAGCAGGGTCATCCCAGAGCACAAGGCACAGGATTGTGTCCAGGCAGTTCTTGAACATCTCCCATGAGGGAGACTCCACAGCCTCTCTGGGCAATCTGTTCCAGTGCTCAGTCACCAACACAGTAAAGAAGTTCTGACTGACGTTCAGATGGAACTTCCAGTTCCTGCCCATTGCCTCTTGTCCTGTTGCTTGGCACCACCAAGAAGAGCCTGGCTCCATCCTCTTGGCATCCCCCTGCAGATACTGATGGACATTGATGAGGTCCCCTCTCAGTTATTTCTTCTCAAGGCTGAACAGGCCCAGCTCCCTCAGCCTTTCCTGAGGCATCTGTAATCACCTGGATCCAGGAGTTAGGATTCTACAAAACAGTTTTAACTCAATAAAATAAAAGAGAACTAGTTCTTCTTGATCCTGATGTCTTCTGCAAGGTTTGTCTCCTGATGCAGACCCTCAGCTGTGCTAGATGACCTACTGTGAAGTAGTCTCCTATCCTTTTCCTTCATGTCCTTCATAAAGAGGAGAAAAACAGCTCTGCTATTCTTCCATAGAGACACTACTTTCACAATGATACATCCCAAGATGAAAATAGTGGATCAAATATGATAATTTTCTTTGTAGGTAGTTGATACAGGTCTCAACTGGCCCTTTTGTCAGACTTTTTTTTTGTTACCTCACCTTTGGCATGACACAGGAGGACCAAAACAAATTAAGTACCTCAACACCCCCTTTGGAGAACAATATATTTTTCAGCAAGGTGAGCAGGTTTACCAGCAGTAACACCGGTTCTGCTGAGCCTCGTCATGCCAGTATTTGGGGTGAACTGCTGGAGGAAGACTGGCATGCCCAAGGGTACAGACAGGAGAGCATTGCTCCTGTGGCCATAACTACAAGGATTGCCTTCTCTGACAGCATGTGCCACGAGTGGAAGGAAGAATGGGGTGTATAGGTCCTTAAACACACCACATACACTTTTGGCACTGAATCTCAGAAGGAGGGTCCTGGAGAGAACTGCCAGTGCAGGAGTACAGAGAACTCTACATTCAAAGGAAAAGGGCAAGGCAAGGGAAGAAAAATTCAAGCTAAATCAGTTGTGGGAAGACACGAATATAAATCTTTTTTTTTTTTTTTTTAATTGCATTTGGGACAGAAAACTGTGGCACCAACTATAAGTGTTCAATCTTATTGGAAATAAAGTATTAAAGAAAATCAGCTGATCCAACCAAGAAAGAGTAAAACAACTATCGTAGGGAGTTTTAATATATTTTGCTTTGGCCTGAAATCAATAATCATTTGGAAGGAAGGATTATTTCTTACCTAGCTGATAAGGCAGTTCTGCCAAAAGTTATAACAGATGAAGGGCTAAGCATTTTGCAACATGCTATGGAAGACATAAATGTACACATAATCAGAGATGCTCAACAACTGGAAGTACAGTTTCTGCCCAATCCATCAGCAATTGTACATTGTAGTAGAGAAACTGACTGGACAACGAAGTTGGACATGCAGTAATGTTGCACAGTGTTAAATGGCTCATTTTTGAAACGGTTCCACCCACAGGACTTACTGATTTAAGCCTGATAATAACCTTCTTTCACGCTGGTGCTGTGTTGCAGTGAGTAAGGGTACGCTCCAGGAAATGCAATCATTGCTAAGATACCCACACACTGTCTGCCAAGAAGATATGTGACCTGACTCCCAAAATTGCAAGAAAATTCAAAGCACTTATTTGAGAAGAACTGTCGCAAACCATTGCACATTCATAAGCAACTGTTGTTAATTGCATCATGTTTCTGAAACTGTTTTACCCATTTTACTGATGGAAAGATTTGTTTAGGTTTTATAGGCTGCCAGTCTTCAATTCTTGTTTCCTGGCATTCCACAGTACTATGCTTGATGTTTATGTCTCTTCAATGTCATTTTAAAAAGTCTCAGGCTCATCTGCTTACAGTGAGTAGGAAAAAAAACGCACCTCATAGTACTGCCTTTCATGAAATACACAGGCCAGTCAAGTAGTGACAGATTCTGGTTCAAATGTGCTATCAGGGAGTTAGCTTCCTGACTTGTTTTCTAATACAAAGACAGAAGTAAGACTAAGATCACTAGGAATTTGAATTATTAGCTTGATATACTTTTTTATAACCTCTCTAGATAAAACAAATCATGTACAAAGCTTTTCTCAATCATCTATTTGTCACAAGCAAAACTTTCTTGCAGGCAAAGCCTTTCTGCCTTGCTATAAAGTTGGTTTAATGCATCTGTTGAGGTGAAACAGAAATCTTATTCAGAAGTCTTTAAATCTCTTTCCATTTGCATGACCTCTTTATTGCCTTTAAATTTCTTGAGTACTGTAATCTGCAGGTACAATTATGTTAGACTTGTGAGAGCTCCAGAGCTCCAGTTATGTAAAATTTTCTGTACTGTCACTGACACACTTGATGTTGCTCCTGGGAGGTTGTGCACAGAGGGCTTCTTGCTCAGCTCAGCTCACATTTACAGGCACCCATTGCTGTGCTGTGTGAACCCTCTGCACTGCACTGAGTGCAGCTACTCCAGACATCTATGATTTAAAGGCATGCAATTTTAATTTTTTACTTACAGGAAATATTATAAGAGTTGCCATATAAAAATACACAAATGAAGAAAACAACATTCTATTTCTAATAAATAACATCTGGGCAGAGCTGCATTATAGAATTTTAATATTAAAATTTCAGTATTTGCAGCATGTCTTGAATAACGTCAGTCAGACCTCTCTCATCAATCTTTTGAAAAATAAAACAATGCTAAGTCATAACGCAACATCTTAGGCTAGTTATGGCATTGCTGATTTGTAACTGATGGAACTTTTCTGCGTTGCATCAAATCAGACAATGAACTCAGAATGTGAGCTTGCAACATTGTGTTATGATGGAAGTCCTTCATTCTGAATAGTCAGAAAGAGGTAAGTAGATTCCAGCAACATTTGCTGCACTGCTGAAGGATCAAAATAATAAGTTGGCTGTGATGGGATGTACCAAGGCTGAGATCATCTTTATCTTTCTGATCCCATGCATCAGCCTTATCCATTATTACTGAACATGTGTTCTCTGAGCCTCACTTCTTTCTGTCCAGTTTGACATCTTGCTCTTGTCAGTTGGAGATTTCATGCTTCATTGAATGTTACTATTAGTCTTGTGTATTGCTGACAAACTTCATTCCATATCAAAAGATCATAACTATGATGATCTATCCAGCTGAAATCTTCAAGGCCTTAACAGCTGGGTGCTTCGGTACTACAGTACTTAGAACTTGCAAACTTGCAGAATTTTTATTGTATTTGTCAAACTGGACTTGCACCTGCTTTTGTTTTGTAAACAAAACTAAAAATGTTGTTGCATAAGTCCTTCTTCCCAATCTGTTTCTGGGGGCAATTTTTGAATTTACAGCCTCTGTGTATTCCTTTCCTGTTTGGTGCAGGTAAGATAATTCTGTTTCCAATCCACTTCATTGGTATCTCATTTGTACCAAAACTCTTTTGTGCCATTTAGAAATTATGCCAGTGCAGGAAATATGGTCCTATCTAATTTTGTTTCATTTATGTAGGACTGAATCTCAGCAATCTCCTTTTTTTTTAAAATGTTGTATTACCTCTGTCCTTCCATGTTGTTTTTGACACTCAGCCAAATGGCACCATGTTCAGTAGCCTCATCTTCAGATGATCACCTTGGAACTTCATATTATTAATTTTTAAACTGGACAGGGATAAAAATCATATACGATAAGATAATTTACTTTCTTTGAATCTCAGCTGACTCTATCCTGAAGCCAAACCCTTTGCACTTTCTGCTTTTTCCTTTACATTTCATTTTTCTTGTTTGCTTCTTGTTCACATAGGCCTCATAAAGGATGATTATTTTTAAGAGCAATATGAGACACTTCAATAGTAGGTTCTCAGCAGGGATCAGTGACATCTGAGTAATTCCTTCCAGCTTTGGCTGACACGACAAGGATATGACTGGCAGAGAAATAATGCATTTTCTAGATCAGTAAATCACTAGATAAGTAAAAGAGAAGATGGTCTCTTTTTGAACTGGAAATTGAAAAGTCTGTAATTTTGTCAAAAAACCCCCCACCAAACAGTGGTTTGACAGCCAGTCAGTCTCATAAGTTCCACTCCTCAAGCAAAAATGTGTGCATATCTTATCCCAAATGATTTAGATGAACAGCTGATTTGCTAGTATGTGTTACTCTTACATCATTGCATTGCAATTCTAATAAATATTCCCTCATCTTTCTCTTGAATCTTATCGTTTACATCAGTCCTGAGGTACAGGAGGTTCCTGCTTCTCAATAAACAGGTTTTCCAATCATACCACCAATTATTTATGGGTGATCTCTGTTTTTTTTCCCCTTACATTTAATTCTCATTAATTTTAATTAAACTCAGACTAAGCTCAAACCCTTTAGCACAATTTATAAGAAAAAGGAAAAGAAACACAGAGTGCTTGCCAGATGAATTTTCCCAGAGCTCTCACAGCTCTAATTTACACTACAGACACACCAGGATGTGGTTGGAAGAAGCCTTGTGTTTCCTGCTTGTGCATGCTTTGGATGCATGACCTCAAGATGTCAAAAAGTCAGTGGGTCATGGGGACAAGTCCGGCTTTGTGGGTTAAGCTTTCTGGCTTGAAGATATGAAACACGTAAACAACTTTTGAAGATACAAGATTTAGCTTTAACAGCTCAATAAGCCACTGGGTTTGCTTTTCTGCTCTGAAAAAGACTTACATTTTTCAACCTAAAACTTTTTGATTGCTTCAGCTTTTCATTATGCAAATATAAAAAGAGGGAAAGTGTGTCATGAAATGACATACTGAAATCCAGAAAAATAATTTATCAGCACTTAATTTTTTTAAGAATATGCCTGGCTAGTGAACACCTCCCATGGCTAATTTTTTAGCTTTGTACTTCCTTTACATTATACACCATGAAAAAGTGAGTTCTGTTCAGCCTCTAAAATGTATTGAGCTCTGTGGGGGTAAGAAACCTTGATCAGATTTAACCTTGGTGGCCTGCCATCCGGATTAGAAAGAGCCATCTTAATAAGTTGCAGGTGCAGGTAAACTGCATCATTAATGTGGTGAAAGAGACCCTCAGGGGCTCTTAAAAGTTTCCTAGGAAAACACACCATCACACTAAAGGACTGAGATGATTTCCTTGCTTTGTGGAAGCAGGTTTTCAGTGACTAAAGATGTCTCACAGCAGTACTTCGGGAAATCAGGGTCCTTTGTGCTTATCAATGACTTGACAAAATATCTCATATACAGTTTCTCTGCAGCTGTTGAAATCAAGGAATTGTTTCATTTGGAAAAGACCTTCAAGATCAACTAGTCCAATCATTATGCAGAGGCATTTCCATAGGGACATGTCTGCAGTCCAATGAAAAAAATACACTCTCTCTCCTGCACCTCAGGATGTAAGCAACAAGATGTGAGAGAAAGATGAGGGAACACTTATTAGAATTGCAATGGAGTGATGTAAGATTAAGAAACACTAGCAAATGAGTTATCATCTTCACAGTTCAGGATATGATAAGCACATGTTCTTGCTCTCAGAATGGGACTTATGAGAGTGTCTTATTTTGACAGGACTACAGACGTCTCCCTATGGAAATGTTCCAATGACCCAGGACATTTCTGTCTTTCCCTGGCCTGCCTTAAAAATTGTATCACACTGAGATAGGTCTCCAAAAAAAAAAAGAAAAAAAAGAAAAAAGAAGAAAACAACAACAACAACAACAACAACAACAAAAAAAAAAAAAAAAAAAAAAAAAAAAAAAAAAAACCACCAAAAAACCCACAAAACAAAAAAACCCCCACCCACCAGGATAAATGTATTACAGGAGAAGAAACCTCTGAGGAGATCTGATGGCCAAAACATTCGGCTTCACTGACTGCAAATATAATTCCAAAAGGCCTCTTTTTCTCTTACAGGGAAACCAAAGTAAATGTCTTCCTATGTTTTCAGCATTCACATTGTCACTCTTGTAGTTTGGAGACGAAAATAAAAACTGTCAGAAAGATGCAGTTTTTGAAATGGTGATAGTATGTCATTTTTAATGCCCCAATCTAAGCTAGCAGTGACCTGGCACCTTGTTCTTAGTAAATGAGAAATTATCATATGGAATTTCCAAGAGATTGAGGTCTGCTGAACCTCACTTTTTACTCTTCTGACTGTTTGCATCAGTTGCTATAACCAGTAGCCCTGAAAAATATACTGAAGACTTGATCATGTTAATTATCGTCTTTGATACACGAACTCCTTTTAGCCATGCCTGACATACACTTGGAATAGGTAAATATTTATCCTGCTAAATGCTCTTTCACCCAAAGGGAAAGGCCACTGGCTGCAACCATATTCCACAGCACTTGGTCCAGGGTCTCTCCTGGGCCCTCTTTTGTATATTCAGGCCATTAGACAGTTATGATTTTCTGTATATTTTATTCAGTTCAAAGGGTCTGAAACACTATGAGGACTGCGATGGAGCATACCAGCACTATGATTTTATGCATGCCCTGCAGGTGACCGAGTGCAAAGTCTCCTGGAAGATTGCAGATGCAGGACTGTGCAGTCTTAGCCACAGTGCTTATTTGTAGCAGGCCCAGGAGTGGGATTCCCCCAGAGCTGCACCTGTGCTGTGTTTCAGAAGGGATGCAGCTGACTGACTCTAAATGGGAGCTCAGGAGTGAGTAAGATTTGTGCAGAGCAGGTAGGCAGTGACCAGGACCAGCAAACAAACTGCAGACCCAGCACCACCTGGCAGTAATGCACACACACACACACACGTGCATTTGTTGAAGCCCTGATACTGGCTGGACTTTTTAACACTCATCAAAACTGTGTGCTCTTTATGCTCTTGCAGGCTAATCCAAAAGTTACAAAGGAAAGCCCTAAGGACAAAATCTGCTCCCCCACAGATCTCAGGTTTACTGGATGGCTGCACTGGGGGAGCTTTTCTGTGAACAGCACTGTCATTGACTTGAATGCAAAGGATAGGCTTGCACCAATTTTTCAGAGGAGCATTTTTTCTTATAGACAGGCTATTCAATAATATAATGCTGATAATGGACAAAGATGCTCCTTATGATGCTTTTAGATAACACTGCGTGTCAGTACATTCATGGAGGGAAAAACAAAACAAAACAAAACAAAAACCCCCCACCTAGAATCAGAAATTAATACCACTTGATCCAGTCTTATCTTTTCTTAGACTTTTATTGTTTAAACCTGATAAAATTACAGCTATTTAAATGACTATTGATTTTTTATTAGGCTTTTTCTTTCTAAAATGATCACCTTCACTCTATTTAAAGAAGAACTGTGAGAGCAAATTTACCAATTATTTATTTTTCCATCTAAGTAGCTCCTGGCAGAAAAAAAAAAAAGTACTGCATTTTGGATATCAGGATTTTGACAACAGGACAACATCAACAACAGGAAATGGGACTCAGAATCAGCTCTGCTCCCATCAGAACACATAAATTCCCTTCATCACCACTGCCTGGGTTGTCTCACCGTTGAGGTTTTCAGGGGTTTTGCCCCTGATACCAGCAGCAGAGTAAGACCCAGAATAAGCTGCCTGATTTAGAGCACCTGTGGATGTATTATTGTGCAGCATTGGCAGAGCACTAATGAGTGTCCCATTGCTTCAGGGCCTTTCACATCAATGCTGCTTCAAAGCCTACAAGAAGTCATTTGGGCTTTTTAACCGTGCCGGTGTTACATATGGTTTCACAGAGTCCCATACTGTTTATAAGAGAGCTTGGCAGGGTCCACGTTGATCTGGTGTCTTCTTTTATTTTTAACTTTCTTTGCTCCAGTTTAGATCTTATCTGTTTCAAGCTGAAGTGAACTGTGATGTGGTAGCCAACATGACTGCCAAAATCAGAGCATGGGATCGCAACAAAAACTTACTCTGGTCAAGGACTAGTTTAGCACTAATTCAGTGTGATTTGGACCAGGCACTCTTGAGTTTCCTCTTTCATACTCAGATTTTGCATCCCTGTAATGCCTTTGGCTTCTTTGGAAGGTACCCTGGTCTGCAGGAGGGAGAAGAGAAAAATGTTTCCTTTTGTATTTATTTTCTTTAAACATTTTCTCTTACATTGTTTCAAAACCTTTTGATTTATAGATCAGCACACACCCAAAAACAGACCCTGGAAGCAACAAGGATTCAGAGGCTTGTTTGCACAGCTTTAGACCAAAGTCTGCTTAACTGTGAAAAATAACATTGTTGTAGGCTGTTACTTCTTAAAGAGCTGCTGGTGCCTTCTGGAAATCTTTGAGAAATAGTTTGTTTAGGAGTGAATCTGCTTAGGTCAATATACAATCTTATTTTTCTGGTCTCTGTGTGATAACAGTCTCAAGCAAAATAAGCAGAAAAGGTGCATAAACCCATGAAAAAAAGCACAAAGAACAAAAATCTTATTTAATTATTAGAATCCATTCATGGGAAAAAAAAAATCAAATATTCATACAAATTGTGTAGTCTTAACAATCTGTTTATAGAAAGAGAACAAATCTCTGTGAGTTTTTCAACTGCAGCAGAGAGCAAATCGAATTACTTTTTCATTACGAAGAAACAACAGTTTTCTGTTGATGTAAATACTCTACAGAAGCATCAACAAATAGATGGCGTGTAGACCAGCAGAAAATTTGGCAGAGGCCCTATATCTTCTAACACTCTTCTCCTTTGGAAATTTAGATTTCAAATTACCCTTAATCAGAATTAAGCTGTAGCAGGGGCATAATGTGGGGAACTAATTCTGCAAGCCAGTGAAGCATTTCCATAGGTAAGGAGACTTATCTTGATGTAAAATCTTGCCATCAATGCCCTTATTGCTACCTTGACACTTCTATAAGTGGCTTCATAGGTAGCACAGCAGAATTCGTTGCTGTCAGTGGCCATTTGATCAGCTGGGAACATGTGCATGTGGAGTAGAGAAAAATATTCTTGAAATTGCCTCATCTTAAACTTTGAAGCAGTCTGACATTCAGAGTCTCATGTTTCTCATGTTTTATGTTACAGCTAGTCTTACGCTAAGTCCATCTCAGTATAGAAATGGGTTGATAATTTTAACAGTAGAATTTTTCTTCCATTTCACTCACTCCCTACTGAATTTAAAACACAACCCTCTCTAACCTTTCCCTGATTTCCTTCCTTCTACTTAATCACTGAATTACAAGTTGCATCAAGAAAAAGGGCACGACTCTGAGAGTCATATTGATCAGCCAGTTTCATGTTCTTTCACCACCTGCCCAGATCAAGACACTCAGAGCACTGAGAGTTTTACAAATTCCATGCAAATAGTTTTTAACCATCAGAGTTTTGCAATCATAAGTAATGTCCAAAAGCTATGCAGGGAAACAGCCTTCTGCTGTGCATTGTAGAAACAGAAACAAGTAATCTAATGTATGTATGTTAGTCTCCATTTATCATTACTCAATAACACATCAACTTTTAGCATTGCATTTTATGAGAGTTAATGAATTCCAGTATACTGAGCTCTAAGGACATGGAAGAAGTCAGTATCTTAGCTAGGTCCTGATGTTTCTACTTAGTTTAATTCAACTCTTAACGAAAATCTCTTGTTGAAGTCAATGAATATTTAACTCGAAAAACAATTGAATAAGGACAGAGAACTAAATTCAACATTCATTTGGTTAAATGTCTTTTGGCACAAGAACAGCAGAATTGGGCCTTAAGCAACATTTTCAGAAAAAAAAGACCTGAAAAAAACCTCAATAGCAGAATTCATGCATTTCCTATATTAACCAAACAATGTATTATTGCTGATGTCTGTTTCCTATGGGAAAGTTTGCAGTCACTGCTCTGCATGAGATAGAACACTGTACAGAGTCACATCCATGTAATGCAATCTACATGAATGTTCCCATTTTTTCCTTAACCACTGGTAAATTAAGCTGTAAAAGAGAGCAATTTAATAATAACTTCCTAACAGTTTTATTAGTTTTGAGAATCCTTTCTCAGAACACAGTGCTGCCTGACCTTGTGTCAATCAGGCACATCCACCTCACTTCAACATTCACATCAATATGCTACTGTAGGACAAATCTTTAAGTTGATCACTGCCTTCAGGGTCAGCTTAGCCCTCAACTTATATAAATACTTCCTATTCAAATCCTGTCTTCATTTCCCTGAGAAAAGCTGAAGTTAACAGTAGTGATACCTAATCTGTCCTTTTTATCCAGCTGTGAATAGCAAAACCAAAATTATTCCACACCCTGAGGAAACAAAATGGCTTGTTTACCTTGAAATAACTTTGTCATTTTGGGTCCCTTCATATGAATATATTTTGTCTGCTTAACAGAAAACAGTTAACTGGAACATGGAGTCTTTTCACAGAGTTTTTCAGATGAGCAAGGCTCACACTAAAGTCCATATGGTATTCACCCATAAACACAGACACATGACAGGAAAAATGCATTTTAAGTCTGTGTGCTGTGTGTTTTGGAAGAAGTTTGCCAAACAATTATGAAAAGAATTCGACTTCCTCATAGCACCCTGGGAATGTACTCAGACGCTGGATGGGTTCTCATTTGGCTTCAAAGAAACACTTGAATAAGCCCCATTTTTAATGGAATAATGTTTATAATGTAATTTTATCTCTTATTAGAGATGTCTTTCTTTGCCAATGTTACTTTTAAATAGGACAATTAATATTTAAAGTCACTTAATTATCACATGTTAACCCACTTCCAGAATGGGATACAGCTATCCTTTGATGTATAAAGGAGCTAAACCCACCACTGCATCATTCTCCTGGAACAAGGATACTAGGAACATGAAAAGGAAAGTTTTCTTCTCTTTTATTCTCCCCTTTTGAAACGAGCAAATTAAATTCCTCAACATTGTTAGATTAATGTCCGAGCACCTAATTTTTTAAATACTTCATTTCAGTTTGTCTGAGATACTTTTTTCCAGGAAGGTGTCAGTTATGTTAAGCTTTTGAATCAGTCATGCTGGGAATTTCCACATGCAGGGAACAATATTGTGCAGAGCCTACTTGCCATTTGCCAAGTTAAACTTCCAGTTGTTTGCAAAAGTCATGTTACATAATACTTCCCACTATTAACGTTAGAAAAAATCTCTATGCAAACAGGTGTATTTCTCCTCTTGGTTTCACACCTAGCTCCCAAAAGCATTAGCGTATAGGTGAGAAGTTGTCAAATGGAAAGGCTTGTTAGGGGAAAGAGGACTTTACAAAGTCCCTCTGGAGGAAACAGCAGAATCAGCCCATCTCTCTCTGGGTACAAATGGATGGCTGTAGATTGCTAGTCCCATCTCTGTCCCTTGCTGCATTGCAATGGAAGATTAAAGAAAAAAAAATTGGGAGTTATGCCTCCCCCAATATCACTGAAATATGACATCTGCATATGATGGGATGAGCAGATTAGATTAAAAGCTATTCAAATTTTCTACAGGCTATATATACAAAAAATCAGTTAATTTAATGGGCAGGGCTAGTTTCAGTTTTCAGAGACTCTCTTCTTCCATTCACACATCTACAAAAGTCAGTTGCAACACTACTTTAAAGAGCATGAAATGCTTTTATTGCTGTGAATGGAAACATCAGAAGAAAAACATTCCTAAAACCATTCTTTGAAATACCAAAAGAGATAAGGTTGAAGAGTAATCTAGGAGAACCTACCTAAGCTAAGGTAGGCTATAATTTGTTGGTGTTCACATCCTATATTAAAGTGCTTTCTTGGACCAAAGTCATACTACCAATGAATTTTTTAGATGCCAAATGTTATCTAAAAATGTGATTTCTATTACGCAGAGTGCATGCTGAGTACTGTGACGCATTAGCCACCCAGACAGAAATTTGGGGGAAGTGGGTCTCAAAGTCTTTCAAATATGTGATCTTTGATGTAAATGTTAAGGAAGCTTAAGAATGCTATCCTTAAATCTGGCACCAGACCCTCCTTGGTCTAATATCTATCTCACTTGCTGAGATATAAAGTTCTTTCTCTATTTATTATTAGGCACTCAGATAATCCCTACTCTAGAAAATTAAGCAGGGCTTGTCTAGTCCTGCTGGTTTTGGCACAGTCTTGACCACTAGCCCCAAGTGCCATTTCACTGTGAAACTGAGGGGGTAGTATGACACAGGGACGAGCTAGAGATAGTCTTCCAGATAGTGCCCAAGTGCAATGCAGGAGACAGAAGTCCTGTAGAATGGACCAGTATGGTATACCAGGTGTATTGCTCTCCTGCAACCCATACCCAATGGACTTTTCACCTGCTTGTTTTCCCCAGTACTCCCACATGGCCTACACATCCTCCCACATGATAGGGAGTGGATGCACAGCAGGTTCTTGCTACAAAGACATCATTTTCCTGGGATGCAAGACCACACATTTCATTTCAGATATAATAGACACAAACATGTGACACCTTGGGTTTATAAGGGCCACATGTGGTACAGGGCTGAGTGCTAACTTGTACAAATAGTATTTCTTCTGTGTTCAGCAGCAGAAATGTAAATCCAGATCTAGGTGCCCCAAGGATGGAAGGATAGGGTCCTAGATGGTTAGTCCAGACAATGCAACTCTACTTTTTGTAAGAGAGTAATCCTTCTTAAGGAACCTAAAAAGATTTTTCTACAGACCAGATGGGTCATTCCATAAAATCTGTATTTTTTGCCTTTATTCAGGTGCCTAAATTTTATTGAACAAGGCATTTATTTGCCTATGTGTTATGCCATATTTCCCCAGGAGACCTCAACAAATGATGGTATAGCTGAGAAATACAGTAGAAGGTGAACAAATATGAAAACACAGGATAACAAAATGCTTTTATTGCAATGGCAAAGTTAAGAAGCAAAGAGCATTTCTACAAAAAATGTGTCTTGATGCTGCAATATGTTTATAATGAATCATTCTAAATAAAAAGTTCTCACTTTTAATTAATTAATCCAATTAATTGGGAAATAGTCATCCTGAAATACCATAATTCTCTCCTTTCAAGTAAAAGCAGTACAAAGAAGGCATGGAAAGTACTAATGTTGTTATGTCTGGGCTATAACCTGATTGTCACCCATCAAAAATTAAGAGTTTGGAGGAAAAATAGGATTGGGTCAAAAAAAATTTTCAAAAAATAGAGATGGAACATTATTACAGTTCCTTGTTTCTCATTCTGTCATCCTTTCTGTAAATTAATAATTACATTTGAAAATAATACTGCAGTTTGTGTCTTACAACTACTAGAAGAAAATATCCATAGTGTACCTGAGGCTTTATTAACACAAATGCAAAGGAATAGTATATTTCATGCTTATTTAACATTTGCTTAGGCTCAGTTGCATTTGTCTGGAAAAGAAATAGAAAGATCCAGGAGTATTGGATCCCTTTGCTTGTAGGCTGACTTTTAATAGGCAAATCCAGTTATGCTATTGCCAAGCAGGAATTCTTTTACACTGCATCAGTGAAAAAGGATAGTACCAGCAAATACCTGCATTCAGTACTTTTGAATGTTGTAGCACCATGAGATGATCATCAAGTGTGAAAGCATGCAGTGGTTTTTAAAAGCATCTGAAAACTAGCATCAAGCTGAAAACTGTTTGGCTGCATAGCACAGAGCTATGCACCAGTACAAACACTGCCACTTCAGCTTGGTACAGACAATGCTAAATAGGTAATTTTGTCCAAGCAGACCTGATGTTACCTCCTCTACTGTCTGTATGTGCTCTTCTATCTTCATAATGGGTTAGAAATGGTCTACTGTTGTAGTTTAAATTTATGGGGGGTCCCCGGGGAGTGCCCCCCGGAGACCCCCGGGGTCTTTTGGGGTCGTGGTGTTCCCGCGCTGGCAGGCAAGGAGACTCAGATGCCGATGGGATGCTGATGAGGTGAGGGTTTATTCACTGAGGGAGAGGGGAAGGGAAAGGGGGGGAAGGGAGGAGAGGGAAAGGGAGCATCAGGAGGCCTCCAGGGGGAGAGGGGCAAGAGGGGCAGAGCCTTCTGCCTTAGCATTCTTATCACAGAGGTTCAAAGGGGCGCGGTAACATTCTCCAGCCAATGAGGTTACAGATAACTTGATACTGCAGGGAGGGTACAGACTTGGGATAAACCATACATTTTCCAAGGGTGAGCCAGAGCAAACCATTTCCATAAAATGCAATCCCACAAGTCACCCTTTTTTTCTTTAAAATGTGAGAAGAGAAATATGACATATGACCATTAACAATTTAAAAAATGAAACAGTAATTACAGTTTTGCAGCATGAAACCAAATACAATTGCAGTAAGGATTATGTTATAAGGTGAACAGTTGATCTGACCTTGTAATTGCAGTAGACGGGTTATGTGAGTTTATATTGCAAGATTTGAAACAAGTTAACAAATTTGTTTGAGCCTTTTCAGCGTGACTGGCCTAATAGTGTCTAGTCTTTTCCAACTGGCTTTTCAGACCACCACAGCCCCCAGCTTAGGCTGAGGCGCTGACCTCTGCTCCCACTCTAGGGACAGGAAAACACGTGGAGTTCCCCGGGCTCCACACACGGCCTCAGATTCTCACCCAAGGATCTGAGCCAAATCACTCCTTTCACTTTCCAACTGGTTCAACCGAAAGGACCTACACTCTGCATGCAATTGTTTACATTCGTCTATATGTACCCATTGGGGATTTTTTTCGTCCGTACTTGCACCAGAACTGTCAGAGACCTAACAAAAGACCCCCAGTTTTAGGTCATCAAACGAAAAACAAAAGAAAAAAAACTACAAAAACCGTCAAATACTTTCTCAGACACTCTATCAGGTTATCAAACACCCTCAGAACTAACTGAGGACAGTATAAACCCAAAAAGCGTTACCGATTCAATAGTCTACTACTGATTCACGCTTTACAAGAAGACAATCTAAAAACTGCTTCCCTTGGATCCACACTTGTGACCTGAAAAGGCCTCTGCTTTCTAAATTAGAAAACAGGGGAATCTGCAATATGAACACACACAAAAGCTAGAAAGGTATGATTGTAAAAACTACTTCATGGGGATGGGAAGGAAATGGAGGGGTTTGGGACACCCTGCTGTTTGGCCAGAACAGCAAGGGACAGGGGCAGAAAAACAGGGAAAGGAAATCGAAGTAGCATTAACAATTATACAAGGCTGCAAAACTGGTATTACAAATTCACTTTAGCTTTGGGGTTTGGTTTCTTAGCGTTTACCTTGTGTGACTTGGAAAGCGGAAGATGGGACTGAGAGCACGTGGCCATGGTGGCCATGCGGTCACAGCACAGCACGTGGTGTTAGCCGTGCCGTACCGGGTTTAGCAGGAAGGGGTTAACTCTCGGGGGTTTGTTAAGGGAAAGGGGGTTAGGGAGAAGGAGCAGCGAGGGGAGGAGGGGGTAAGGGTAAGGAAGGAGGTTACACAATTTACAAAACCGAGTTTTGGAAGGTGCGGGCTTGGGCACAACTGAAGACTGCTTTTTCCTTCTCTGATGGCCGTCTGGCTGAGTTCCTTTCGCTGCTGTCTAGGGCTGCTTCGCCGCTGTTGCCGGGCGGGGGGAGGGGCACCTGTTCGCGTGGCTTCTCCCGGTGCTGGGGCCCGTGCGCGCTGCGGCGGGGCTGGGGCCACGTGTTGGTTCGCGCCGGGACTGCCCCGCGCCGCGGTCCCGCTGGGCTGGGGCCGCTCCTCCGCCGGGGCCGTGCCGGGCTGGGGCCGCTCCGCCGCCGGTTCGCCCCCCGCGCCGTGGCTGCCGCGGGCCGGAGGGTGCCGCGCCGCTGCCGCGCAGCCCGCGCCGCTGAGCCGAGGCGGGCCGGGGCCGCGCTGCAGCCACGCGCCGCAGCCACGCGCCGCTGCAGCGGTCCCGCCGCGCCGGGGCTCACGCCGGAGCCTCGCCGTGGCGGAGCCGCGCCGCCCGGGCCGCGCCGCCCGGCGGGGCTGCGCAGCCCGCGCAGCGCCGAGGCGGGCCGGGGCCCCAAGGGGCCGGGACCCGGGCCCGCGCCGGGCTGGTCGGCGGTGGTGGGACGGCCGCGTGGTGGCTCACGAGGTCTCTGCGCGGTGGGGGAGGGGCCGCCCCGGGCCGCGATGGCCCAGAACGGCCGCTCCACCGGAGACGGCACCGAAACGGAGTTACCATGGTCCATCTTGTCTCAGGGTCGCTGATGCTGTTGCCCCACGTTGGGCACCATCTGTTGTAGTTTAAATTTATGGGGGGTCCCCGGGGAGTGCCCCCCGGAGACCCCCGGGGTCTTTTGGGGTCGTGGTGTTCCCGCGCTGGCAGGCAAGGAGACTCAGATGCCGATGGGATGCTGATGAGGTGAGGGTTTATTCACTGAGGGAGAGGGGAAGGGAAAGGGGGGGAAGGGAGGAGAGGGAAAGGGAGCATCAGGAGGCCTCCAGGGGGAGAGGGGCAAGAGGGGCAGAGCCTTCTGCCTTAGCATTCTTATCACAGAGGTTCAAAGGGGCGCGGTAACATTCTCCAGCCAATGAGGTTACAGATAACTTGATACTGCAGGGAGGGTACAGACTTGGGATAAACCATACATTTTCCAAGGGTGAGCCAGAGCAAACCATTTCCATAAAATGCAATCCCACAGTCTACTGTCCTGAAGCCAGTGCAAACCAGCCTGAAAGAATGAAGTCAGCATGTACATCACAATCTACAGTTAATATTGCAGAACTGGGATCATGAGTCCATCTTGATCTGGATTAAATTTGCACACTATGGTGAAATGCATTAAGGAATACAGATTGTTCAGCAGGTTAATTTGACTGAAAGACACTATAGCCTGCTCATGAGGCAGCTCAGACAGCAGACCTGACAGGGCCAGAGCTCTGAGGAGCAGAGAGAAAAAGTTGATGGTACCAAGATGTTTCTCATTTCTCTGTACCTGAACTACTCTAAAATTCCATCTGCTTCTTGGTATTTTGATGTGCTCACCAGAGGCAAGACTCTGACTGATGAGTCACAGTCATGGCTTGGGATCACTGTGAAGTCTTCCCATGCCCACTTGTCAGCTTCTCCTTTTCCCATGTGTGTCTTCCTCCCCACAGGGATGGATCAGGTCCTTATGAGCAGAGGCAGCACACAGAAGGATGTTTGTCATTCCTGAAGGAGGGGATACCACAAGATCAGCTAAGCTAGATCTACACTCAGAAGAAGGTCCATGGAAGTAGTACATGACAAAGAGATATGTTTTATAGTTGCCTCATTTTAATCCTCATGAGGTTGTGGATCAGGACTCTTAGTGATTTAAATGAGCAGTTGTTTCTGGTAAGGATTTCCATCACCTCCTCCTCCTAAACATACCAAATAAATGTTGAAAACAGATCACATTTTTTTACAAACTTCTATATTTTTTTCTCAATGAGTTTCATTGTGTTTCAAGCCCTAATCACTCATTCATCTAGTTCCTAGCATTTACTAACTCTTTTACAGAGATAAAAATAGAGCTACCAATGAAGAGTGACGGACTGCAGATAGGAGATCAGTAAGGTCAGTAGCTAAGGAATATGGGGTCAGTAATGAATTTCTGAAGAATCTCTCTTATCAATCTCCAATACCTTATATTTGGTGTTAACATCAGATGGAGCAGGAATGGGAAGAGAGGCTAACTATGTGACAGTGTGACTAGTGCCCCTTTCTCTGGTCTCTTTTGTCTTCCTAACTCTTCAATCTTCTCTTGGATTTTAGCCCTCCTATCGTACTTTCTCTCTTCCTGGAAGAGACATGACAAATTCTTTTTAAATCAAAGTAGTAACTTTACACCTTTGAAAGCAATAAGAAAATAAATTAAGGTGAAGACCATCCCTATGTATGAATTATAGCAGAAGGCATGAGAACTAGTTCAGTAATCCAGGTCAAGGCTGGGAACAGGCTTTGGTTTATGAAACAGAAGCAGCCCTACTAGGTAGGGGTAATATAGGTGTAGGGCTTAATCTGAAACACACAAAAGTGTGAAGGGCTCCTGCAGTGGTTTGTGGCATAATTTTCATACCAGATGGGACAGCAAAGAGAAATTTTTATATACAGTGATTTAATGGGACGAGAATGAAGCTGAAGAGGAAGTCAGTACAAAGTATTTGCTGAGGAGATGGGAAATTTGAAGGTGTGAGTACAGAGTAAAATGATCCTTTTCTCAAAACCATTAAGCTACTGTCACCACCACAATATAGTAGTAGATTTGGGATGGAGAATGTCTCTATCTCTTACCAACTCTGTAAGCCATAACACAGTTGAACTCCTCTGATGAGGAACCTGAAACTGTCCTTCCTTAACTCACCATGTATAGAAAAGGACCTGATAGCTTCATCCCTTAGAAGAACTCTCTTTCCAGCACAACAGAATTACCAATAACACTGAAAACAAGATCTTAAAGTCTATTCTCTGCCTTCTCCTCTTACAGTGTGTTCTGTATATTCACAACACAGATATCTCCACTTTGCCTGCAAACTACTCTGAACAGATGGTCCTTATGCCAGCCCAAAAATTAAACCTGCAGTTTAATCCCTAGAAAGATTCTGAGATACCACAGTTCAGTGCTGACTGATGTTGTTCTTAGAAAGGATAAACCACAGAGACAGAAACACTTACAAAAATATCCACAGCAAAAAGAGACAACATCCAATTGGCTGCAAAGCCTATCTGATAAGGGTTTTTTCCCCCTCATTCTTCTTTAGTCGTTTTCCATTAGCACAGGATGTTGTCTCTTGCCATCCTTCCATGCCTAGTATTGAACTAGCAGAACACACTCATCTTCACCTTGGTCCTTACAGTCCTGATGGAAAAAAAAAAAAAAAAAAACAACACAGCACAACTTTGAAATGAGACTCAGTAGTGAAACATACCTCTCACTGCTTCACAGTGCTCACACATATTCATGAAAGCACCAGGATGTCTTTCCCAGATGACCTCAGTTGCAATCAGAGCTCCAGCAGTTTTATGCAACTTCAGTGCTCTCTGCAGCCAGAGAGAAGACAGGGAATACAGCCAGAGGGCTTGCAACTGGGGCTCTGCTGGCACTACTGGGAGCAGGCAGGCAAGATTAAGGTTATCCATAGGGGTCCATAACAATGGAATTCTGCTTTGCAGTGAATATTGGATTGAACCCACACAATTTTCATGTTTAAAAATTAATAATTTACCTTTTACCAGGTTATTTTCAGAGAGGAACCAAGCTGATTTGCTTTGGTTGACAGTTTAAAATTGAGTTTGATTAAGATGAGACAAAGCAATAAGAAAATCTTGAAAATGTTTAAAGGCTGAAAAAAAAAAAAGGAAGCACTAGCTGAGGTATTTTTAGACTTAAAGCTCTCCAGGGCAATAATTGTCTGCTGTTGAGTATAGTACAAAGCTGAGCATACTGCTAGCTCTAAGCAAGCACAACATCTCTATTGCTGAATATCTTCACATAATGTAAAAGTAGAAAATACTGATAGAAATAAATACAAAGACAGAAATGCTTTACTCAGAGACAACAGCTGTAAATCCAAGTACACAAAAGGATTCCCTTTCCAAAATCTGGCATAAGCATGCAGCTTGATCATGCATTTCCCCAACAATCAGTTTGCTGTATGTACTGTCTACTTACTACAGAGCAGAGCAAGCAAACTCCCGGGAAATAACTGCCAAAGGGCACGAGCTGATAACTGTAATTCCAAAGACAAAGATTTCCTCATGTTTCTGACTCAGGTCAGGCCACACTAAATTGCATCAACTAGAGAATACCGTAATTGAAACAAAAAAGAAATTACCAGTTGAAATTTCTTTTGAAAAGGCAAAGAATTTCTAATCAAGACCATGATTTTACATTCCTCTGCACTTCAGGACATTATAATTGTGAAAACTGGGCAGCATGGAAAGTCCTACAATTATACACCGCAATTCTCTACTCGTCTACATTAAAATTCCATTTTTCATGTGCCATATGCAAATATAGTTTTGCAAGAGGTAATCATGCTCCTGATGTTTTCCAAGATAATAATAGCCCATTCAGTAGTAGTTTTAAACTCCAGGCATTGCAAAACCCAAATGGGATAAGAGAATGTATTGTTCAAACTAAAAAAACAAAGGAAGCTAATCAAAATCCTTACTTGACTACAGCTGTCTTCAGACCTCAGCCTTGAGAGGTATTTCTTAACCACTGATTCACTGATTTCTCAGGTAGACACCTGAGAAAAAAAAAAGACTGCCAAATTGTAATGTATTTCCTTAAACAGAACAAAAGTCATTGTAGAAAAAGAATTACCATAGAATTTATGCAAAAAGTCAGCTCTTCAAGAGAGCAAAGCTACTTCTGTCTCTTAACTCAGCAGACAAGATGGCTTCAAAAATATTGTTCAGAAAATGAATTTAGGTGTATTACAAGGAAAATAATTACAGGATTTGAGTTCTGAAGGAATCTGAAACACCTATCTATGTTTCAGTAATTTGTTCAAGACATTTGAAAAATAATTGTAATGAAGTATATTGGAAAGGAAAAAGCAACATCTATGAGGCATATATTTCCCAGGAAAAATATAGGGATCATCAGAAAGCAGTATTATTCCCCAAAGTAATAGGGAAGATGTTAGAAGTATCTCAGTAGACTTAATTGTTTCACTCTTCATCTCCCATCTTCTTGTGGAGAATAAAGAGAATGACTAATTTCTGAGATCTAACTTATTTGTGAAAAATATCCCACTGAATTAATTCCAAAGATTCTGAGTTTTGCTGTGAGGAGGAAAAGGGGACAAATGAGTGATTTTGTCACTCTCTTCAGCAGCTCCTTAGACCCTATCTGGTTCAGGCTGTATCACATACATGGGTGCACAGAATCCAAATCTGCTTCGGACAGACACCTGAAGAAGGTCCATGAGCTGCATAAAAACAAGACCAGCTTCATCTGTGCTGTCACAGAGCACAGAGGGGAGCAGAAACCCTGTGCTGGACAGTGCTGCAGAGTCTGAGCAGGCTGGTACATAGTGGCATGAGGTGCAAGCCTACTCTGCTCTCTAGGAATGTGTTGACAGGTAATATTTCAACAGTGCTCAGTATGGATAAACAAATACTCCTAGAACCACTGATTTGTAGGCAATGATGCCTCAAAAAGCGGAAATCAATATTATGTTTGCTACTGGAAGAGGTAGTTTAAAAAAAGAAATATTTAAAAAAAACCCCAAAAAACCCAGAAAACAAACAAACAAACAAAAATCCAAACAAAAAAAACCCCTACAACAACAAAAAGAACTAACCACAGCAATACCAAAAATAACAACAACAACACTCAAAACCACCTGTATTGGGAGCCAGGAGAAAAAAGGAACAAATTGTGTTGTCACAGATGCTTCTTGTGCTATTCACTACCTCTTGGGTATATGTAAGAGTACCTACTAAAAAGGATCTAGCAAGTCTGTGTGAGAAAGAGGAAAAGTGTTGTCTCTGATCATGCAACAAAAATGCCCTTTGCTTGAAGTTAGCTAATTCTTTAAGATCCCAGCCTGACAGTTAATTCTTTGGAGGTTACAGTTTAAATTCCTTTTCCTTCACAATCTGTGTGTGCATACCCCTTGGAGAGGAAGTGGAGAAAGGTTGGTAAAAGACAAACTCAGAAACTGTAACTTAGCGTTGTCAGGAGACTCCTCTTCCCTTTTGGATACCTGGCCTTTCAGTAACTGAAAAGACTGAGAAGGAACCCTTAAAAGCTGGCCAGTGGTGCAAACCTAAGCCTTTTGGATAGAACTGGAAAAATCAGGTGACGAAGGATTATAGCATGGTTATATTAAAAAAACCCAAAAAACAAAACAAACAACAAAAAACCCCACAAAAAACCGCACTAAAACCAAATCAAAGCAACCAACCAAACAAAAAACCCCAACCCCCCCCCCCAAAAATCCACCACACACACACAAACCCCCCCTCAAAAAAAACCCCCAAAAAACCAAAAAAAAAACCCCAAAAAACTATCTACACAGATATGGAAAGGTAAAAAAATATGATTGAATAAAAATGAACTATAAGAAATTGTGGTTGAAACAGATGACTGCACAAGAGTCTCTGTATCTCTGTCTTCTGTGTTATGATATAAATATTTTAAGATATTAGAAATGTGGTAGACTATAATCAGACAGGACATAGAAAAGGATTTATTACCCTCTATCATCCTTTCCTCCCTACCACTTGAGTTTAGATGTGACTGAACAGTTAATTGCTTTCATTGCTGCCTTGGCAGACAAACCAAGGAGAACAATAAACTTGAAGCTTCTCCAAATTCTTCCATTTGGCTTGTGATTATTTACTAGTGTAAAGAGCCTTTGCCATGAGACTCAGGTACAGTTTTTTTAGGAATGTCCAAGTTTGGTTTGTCTGATTTAACATTTCATGATGTGAAATTTCTTCTACAGATTTAGTTCTACTTGTCAGTAATACAATAAATGCATGGGAGTTGCACCCAAGCTACGGAATAATTCAAATCCCATGAAGTTGAAGGTGATTTTACTTCAACGCTCTCTATCAGACATTGTGAACTAATGTAAATGTTTCCAGCTGACAGAAAAGATGGTCCCATATTCTCCCAGCTTGCCCATTCCCTCCATCATCAGCTGCACCAGAACTAGTATTTGCAGGGTGAGTCAGATCACCAAGCAGCTGCACAAATCTCATGCCTACCCAAAAGAGAAAAAAGAACATCCAGTTAGGGGTGGCAGGCCATACTTATGTCAGATTAAAGTAACTAGTATCACCACAGGCTAAAAAAAATGTGCAGGATATTGCTCTCAGCCTGCAAGCAGAAACCTCAAACAATAGAAAAACTCAGCTGAGAGCACTGTGTGACCTTTCAAGTTAGCATGCTGGCAACAAAGTGTTTTGAAATGTGACCATCTGTTTTTGAATAGATAACTGGAAATTCAATTTATCATGCTCCAAGTTCCTTGACTCATTAAGCACCAGTAAGTCATTACTTGCCTGCACTAAGATCATAAACCCATATACAGCCAGGTCCCTTGTTTTTTGCCTGTAGCTAAGCACAACCTCTGAGAGTGAAAGAGTGTGTCAGCTACCACCTGCAGTCCTGAACACCTATCCCAGCACAGGAGGAAGCACAGCAGACCAAAGGCCCCTATACCAGCTTCACTCAGCTTTGCTTTTCTTTAATTTTTGACCCACAGCAAGATGTGAATACCACTGATGATCCAGCCTGAAATGTTTCTGTGTTTAAATTCTTAATCACAGATGTTGATTTTTGTTGATGCTGAAATCTTATTAGTATCATAACTTCTGTTTATGAAAACAGAAAATTCCCATGTATACTGAAGTGTTGAGCTGGTTTTTTACTACAAATGGAACAGTTCCATGTCCCCTGAAAGAAGTACTAACGATAATACATTACTAAGGATTAGAAAATAAGCTGAAGCAGAAGAAAAACTGTACAAAAGAGATGAGAGAATAAAAGGGGCATCACAACCCAAAAGAGAGAAAAAAGTTAGGAAAGAGTAAGATCATGATAAGAATTTTGCCTGAGTGAAACCAAAGGGATTTCCACCATGTAATTCAAAATCGAGTTTTATATATAACGATTAAACTTATCAGAGCATTATTAAAATCTGTGGTTCAGACTCTTGCTGCGCCTATCATTTTCAAGTGGAAACTGGGGATTTTCATAATTTCTTAAAATCACATCTATTGAACATACACTGTGTATGTAGTTTTGCCTAGCAATAGCAAGAAACCTTATAAGGAAAAGAACTGAAATAAAACTTTTATAATTTATATTTATCCTGTTCCACATAATGATTTTTGCCAAATCAAGCTATTTTTTTCTGATATTTATTGGGTAAATATGTGTCTTCTTGTGCCCAAAATAGAAAAAATACCAATTTGTCAGTGTCCAAGGTCCAGTCCGATCTTCTTCTAAACTCTCTCAGATTTGTCACACGTTCCTCTTGTTGCTATAGCCAGTACTCAGCCAGGACTCCTGCACCAGGTTGAATACTGCTGCCAGAGAGCAGGCAGAGAGTTTGGGGGCTAAGTTGGAGTGTGCTGAGGAAATATCCAAACATTATTACTCCACAACAGCCAGAAAATTTGCAAGTCCTGTCCATGTCAGCCTGAGTGATGAAGGGGTCATAAGCAGAGCTCACCCCAGTTTCTTTCCCCTGGAGCCTTCCTTCTGGGTTGTTTTTACCAGAGCAGGATAAAGAGCTCTTGGATACAAAAGATTCAAGACAGAAAGGAAATATGTTTCAGACTTGAAAGGAGACAGCCCAGGACTAAGGAACTGGCTTTCTATTTTGATTCCTTCTGCCATCTGAAATAGCCATTCCCACTAATTCTCTTCAAATTCCTTCCAGGAGTCATCTGCTCAGTGGGCAGAGCCTCTCCAACTGCCTGAAAAAAGTGTTCATCCCATGGCATGAACTTCCCAGCTTTCTAGCACTCAATCATTCTCCTGAAACTTGGCCATTGTTTCCTTCTTCACCCCTGCCCTGCAACAAGTACAGATGCTTCCTGTAAAGCTGAGCACTTTAGTTGCACCATTCAGGAATGTGTAGATAAACTGGCTTTGAAGAATTTCATGATATGCTTGCATGAAAGATGGTGCATAAAAATGAAGTGTTTCATTGTCTGACCAACTCGATCAGATCCAGTATTTTCACTTCTCATCACTGAAGTGGACAAAAGCCCGCTATTAGTGATGGTTGTTCATGAATAAGTGTACACATACCCACATATATTTGTGTGTATCTATGTGTGCATAGGTGTGAGCTGAGAAGTATTTTATCTCAATAATTTAAAGCTGGTTGTCCTGATACGTCAGATAAAGAGTCAGGGATTTTATTCCTTCTGTGTTGTTTTCTCTCCAGGGTAAAAAAAAAAAATAAAAATAAGGTAAAAGTGCATCTGCACTGTCATCATTACCTCTTTTCCACCGCTATAGTATCTCTCAGAATGTGTTGAAATTTCAAAATGAGAGATAAACATGAGGACTATTTGAAAAATATAATTCTCTTTAGCTCTGCTGCATATTTTTTCTGGGTTTTCCCACTGATCTTAGGCCTCTGCTCATATGAATTCACTGAAAAAATGAGGCAAATATATTAAACAGCAAAGAAGAGATGATGATGTTTGATGATGTTTGGTTATTTGGCATGAGAAGCATGCCAAATAACCATTTATTTTCCCATGTGCAATATTTAAAAACTGCTTTTTAATACAAAGTATTGGCTGTTCTGTCAGCTTCGGGATTGTCTCCAACAAATTGGAGAACCATTGTGAAAAAGCAGTTGAGTGAAAGAATGAAGAAATGGATCACCTGAACTCTTGGACTGCCCTCATTGCAACAGCAGGTCCCAGGCCTTGCAGCTTTCTTTTTAAACAAACACAGTTCAGCAATGGTTTTTCACTTTTGCAGAAGACCACAGTTTTCCTTTCCACATTTTGCTGGAAAAGTAATACCAGGCATTTCACCAAAACAATCATTTTAAGGAGGAGTATTCTTACATATCTAACACAAACAAAGTGTTTACAATGTAAGAATGATTTTGTACTGGAAAGAAAAAGAAAAACACATTTTGACAGTACATCTAAGTGACAGTGAAGTGAGTTTTCTACTCAGTGAAGGAGCTACTGCACTGTAAAACCACTCCTGTCGGGGTTAAATCAGTTTATGGAATGCAGAGCTCTCTCCAGCTTAATACAAAGAAGGTTGGTATCTAAAAATTCCCTGCCTTTAGTGATATGATACTATTATGGATACACCCACAGCACCTGCATAAGCTCTAGCACAGCAGGATACCCTCTCGCAGTGACCTTCTCATAATACTACACTGTATTTGCAGTCATTAACCGTGATAGCAGTGTTATGCAGCTGCTATGCTGCTATCTTGTGTGGGTGGCTCTCTGAGGCTGGCTTTTTTAAGGGTCCTTGAAATCACAACAGGATAAATCTTCTTCAGGGAGAAAGTTCAACCACATTCTTCCAGCAAAAAGAAAGTCTTTCCTATCATGCAGTCCTTGAACTCACAATTGCCTGTTCTCCCCCCTGCCCCATCTGACCCACAACAAGCACAAGAAGTGAAATCTCAGGTTTTCACAACATTTCCTATATGCAACAGGAAGGGTTTTAAACTCCTCGTTTCATCACTGCTGCAGAAAGAGTAGCTGGTTCAGCACAGTGCTGAGCAAACAGACACACTGAGCCAAGCTGAAGACACCCATTTTATCCTTGTGAACGGCCTGTGTGGCCAGCAGGAATGTTACACCTGAAAAAACATCTGTGACACCAGCGCTCCCCAGATCTAGACTGAAGGCAGGCCTGTGACTCCTTCACAATAACAGGAAACATCGCTGTCAACAGAGAGCAGGCTGTGCCAGAGCAACCTCCTCTATACATGCTCAACAGGGAATGTAAAGAACATTCCCTTGCAATGTTTATTTGGACAGCAAAGGGAGTGGGGGGGCTGTGATGGACTCTCATGAGAAGCAAGGTGTTTTCAGAGATCTCTGTTAAAGCCTGAATTTTTTTTCTGTCTCTTTCAAATGCTTGGGTAATAATGAAGGAGAAAAAAAAGTGCTTTGTGGTTTGTTTAGCATTGCATCCCTGCTTGTTTTGAAGCCATGTTGGCCCATTGTGAAGAATGTATTACACATCCCTTCCCTCCACTTTCTCGTTTTTATGGAACTTTTATTTTCAATTCATCTGTCTTTGGTTGGTGCTCCAGAAATCACAGCAAAGTGGCTGTAGATCAATCCAGCCTTTCCCCAAATCATCTCTTCCATGTTGTCCTTCAGGAAAAGAGGTGGCACAAGCCACCCCTCAGCATGCTCCCAGAGCAATTGCCAGAAGAACTACTTGCCCTAGGAGCTTGGACTCTGCATGGCCACAAAAATCTCAGTAAATGCCTTTTCACAGGCAACATAAAGGTATTCAAGGCAGTCTTCTCATAATGGAAAGATCAAATAAAAGTATTGCTACAAAATACTGATAGAATCAATGTCTCTCTGCAATCTCCGCTGATATACTCACATTCTTCAATCTTATTGAAGGAGGAAAAAATTAAGAATATTTCTTCATAAAGTAGGTATGTATTCTTTCTTGTAGCCTTTTTTTTAGTTAAGGGACTTTTTCAACTATGATTTCTTCTTAGTTTCATGTCTTTTTATGAATAAGGTAGTTTGGCTGTCTTTTCTGCATGTGTTTGGGTATTAGCAATTAAAGGAGAATTATCAATGTGTTACACTCATTATTAGTCTAATTAAATCTGGACTAACATTCTGGACTAACCTTCCATACAGGGTTTGGCCATAGAAATTCTC
The DNA here is from genome assembly GCF_021018805.1 of Prinia subflava. Lineage (NCBI taxonomy): Eukaryota > Metazoa > Chordata > Aves > Passeriformes > Cisticolidae > Prinia > Prinia subflava. The sequence continues at coordinate 47,421,999 of NC_086248.1, forward strand.
ACAAGACAATAAAATGAAATAGGAAACAACAAAGTTTCTTTTTCCACAATGTTGACCTATGTAATTGGTTTGGTTACAAATCACTATAAAACATTCTTTTGGAGTATTCTGAAATAAGAGACATCTCTAATTGCTATTCCCTCCACATCAGACCTCAATTGTGAACAGCTTATTCTGTAAAGAGCTCTCTACTGTACACAAAAACTCAGATGTGTTTTGGACTTTAATGTAGCAGTGTGTGGGCAAAGAAGAGGCAAGGAATTGCTGTAATGCAATTTCTCTCTTGTTATATTTCCTACCTGGATCACCTCAATTGCCCCCTATCTGTGAGGCCAGCAGAGGGTTCCTGGACTTCTTCAGGATGACTGTGGATTTCTCATCTCTGTAGTACTAAACAAGTGAGCTAATGTGTTCTTTCACTCCAGGTTTACCTAAAAGTCTAAGTGCACCGTCTCTGAATTAAAAAAAAAAAAATCTTTCTCTATAAACTTCTCTGTGGAAACTGAATGTCACCACCCAGACAAATCCAGTTACTTTCTGTGAATTTGAGATAGTCAAGTACCTGAAAAGCCACTGCCTGGAGGCCACAGCACAGCAGTGGTTTTCTGTGTTTCCCTGTGCAGAGGATGACCAGGATGCAGACTTGCCCAGATTTTGAGACACAGCTCCTTTCTTATATATATTCTTCACCTGGTAACAGAGGCACTGACAGTGCAGATGAGTTCATGCTGTCAAGTCTGACTTTCATACCTAGAAACATTCATATTTCAAAACAAGGCAGTTTAATGGGTTTTAGGGTTTAGAGCACAATGCTGTTTGGTAGGTAAAACACTACTGGGAAGCAAACAGTTGGAATGTACTGATCTCTCATTTCTCTTTAAGTTCTTCTTGACCTTACAGTGCTGGACATGACAACACCATGATCACAGAAATTACTTAAGGGTAATTCAGAGGCTGCTGGCTAGCTTGGGCACCAGAGGAAATCTAAACACAGGAACAAGAAGCCCAATACTCTTTGGTTAACCACCAAATTTAGGCTACACTTGCACACATAAAATTCACTCTATTGTGAACTTGCACACCACGAAGCCATAACAAAGTCATTTTTTTAGTGTTTAAAGTAACTTGTTGAGAATTGGTTGTCACTCCAGTCTGAGTGTTGTCTCAACACAATTGGGTAAAAAATGTTAACTATTAGACAATGAAAGGGCCGAAGGGGTTATTACTTTTCTTTGCCAGCCAGGAGATGTAAGGCTGAATGCATAATTTCTGTTGGTCAACCTTAGCCTTGTGGAGTACTGTGCTCTTACAATTCAGCTGTGGCTCCAAGCTCCAGTCTTTGAGACCAGTTTGAAGTTGCACTGATAGAGTTCAGCTCAGGGTCTGCACCAATTTTAAGGAACATTAAAAAGTAATAAAGTATACCATTAAATGGTGCAAAATTTCTCCTATGCTATGCTGGGTGAACCACAAGAACCTTGCATGGAGGGGATAAACATTGGGATATAAAAAAAGAAAAAAGATTTTGCTGCTCTTGACCATCTGTGTTTGAGTGGAGCAGATGTAGATCTGGTGAGGGAAAAACCTTTGTTATGGAAAATGGAAAAGGTAGCAAGGTTTAGCTACTGTCATATAATGGGAAGCCTTATTCATCTGAGTGGAATTTTTTCTGGTGTTACTTATAAGATTGGACAAATAGCTGGCCTAGAAACAAGTATTTTAAACTAAGAGACAAAGAGACAAAGTTAACTCAAGACCAAGTGGGTTTAAATTAGCTATGAACAAAGCTAAACTGAAAATTAGGGTAAAGAAAGAAAAAAGAGTTGTTACAGTCACCAGAATTGCCAACCTAGTTGGCCCTTTCCTAACCACTGATCATAATATCCTCTCCACTTTCCATTCTCCACCATGATCTTCATTCACATTTACCAAAACTGAGCAGCAGCTAATGGACTAATCCAAAGTCATGTTTTCATTTGAGAACAGCACAGTGTTTTGCTTAGCTTAAAATTGTTCATGTCAACAAGGCCAAATAATTATTCTTTTTTTTTTTCTTTTTCCTTACAACAAATGTTTCAACATTTTCTGCCAAAATTACACTCTGTTTGTGGGTGGAGGTGTGAAGGGTTTTACTTTCCCCAAAATAGCTGTTAACCTGGGAAGATTTGTGTGCTAGAATGCTTCAGGGAGTACAATTCTTTAAAATGTTAAATAGTAATAATCGGAACTGTATACCTCACATCTATGTGAGCAAAAAACCCAAAGGATGGTGCAGCTTAATGCTAGAGACTAATGCTGAACTCCAGTCATGAATTCTTTTACAGTCTAGATATCTCGGCCCCTTCATTCTACATCAACTGCACAAAATGTATTTCAAATCAAAGACAGAAAGTGCTGTTAAAAAGCTTGGGGATTTAGAGATACTAATTCTGTTTGGATTTTACCTTTCAATAATGAGGAAAAGTTTGAAGTGTAGTTGTCATTCCCAACTGGCTGCATCTGAAATGTTTAACACAGAAGTGAAGGTCTTCAGTAAAAATTTCTAGAGCCAGCAAAATATGGGCAATATTCCCATGTCTACTCCTCATATATTTCCTTGTTGGCAACACTGACACATTTTAACCAGTCTCAACTGCTAAGATGTCTCTCAAGTGAATTCATATTCATTAATGATGAATTAATTTCCTCTGTGTGACTCATCCCTGTGGTTGGTGTGTATCTATCACAGACTGTAAGAATAGCTAGTGATGTAAACTGCAAGACAGGAAAACCCTCTGGTGTGTGGAATTTTAGCCATACTTCATGGATTTGGGAAATCATAGAAATCTCCTAAAGAGAGTTTCTAGTAGAATGTCCTGTGCTTCCAACTTCTGTGTAATAAATAAAAACATCTACAAGTCATTTTGTGATAACTGTCCTGTGTTTTCATTTGGCTTTGTTTTTTGTTTTGTGTTTTGGTCTTTGTTTATTTAGCTCTGGGGAGCATAGAGGCCATCTAATTTGTAGTTTATGCCCGTTTGTGTCATTTTCTACCATACATCTCTATTACAATTAGGAGTACATACCAAATTTGGATTTTTCAAACCTAACTAAGTAAATATCCATGGAGTTTATTTGTGCATGTAGAATGGTTTTGTTAATTTTCAATTTCCCATGCTGAGAGTTGCAACACGCAGGCAGACCACCAAAGACACTACTTACATTTTACTTTCACTTATTTTCACTTGAATTTTACTTTCCCGATGATACCTACCCAAGGGAAAATGCGAGCATTTATAGTGCTGTGTTGGAGCATCTCCAAAACATAATATATTGATTCTAGGAAACAGGCATTTTTAACAACATACCTGTTATTCCCTGAAAGTGTCTGGGCATTGTTCTTCCAAACACTTTATCCATTCCTCCAGCCCTCCTCAAAGGAGTCTAAAAAGTTGCTTGACTGTTCTCACACCAGGCTAAAGCAAAGTTTCTGGGGCAGAGCAGCAGCATCATGCTTGTTCAAGGCTGGCAAGAAAACAGATAACCAAGGCCAACATTTCTCAGTCTGCTCAGTCCCTACCAGTTGCCTTTTAGTCCAACTGCCACCTTTATTTACATCCTACAGTTCCCAGGCTAATCAGTGAGTGCAGCAGGTTAGCCCTGGGCTTTACAGGGCCTGAGATCATTATATCATTTTAACATTGTCAGGGTGTAATTTCAGAGATACATATTGCAGCAACATTTGCTCATAAAACTATCTGTTAGCTGGGGAAGGAGGCCAAATAATTGAAGAAACTCATTCCCAGGAGAAGGATCCCTTAGCATTAGCTGAACCTGACCCCAAGACCCATCAATAACAAGGATTCTAATGCCTATGAATTTCTGACTGAGTTTTATAGATTCTTGCTGGCACTTGATGTGAAATTCTAGTAGAAGGCTTTCCTGGAGACAATTTATATGTAAAAAAATATTATTTTGCGTCCTCAGTGGTTTTGGAAGCTACACAAAACATAGAACTAAGAAATACAACATAACAAAAAGATGGATGGATGTATGCATGGACAGACAAGTAAAGTAGTTTGTATCTAAAAAGACTGGAAAATAAATTATTACAAAGAATATACTGAATTTCTTGGGATTTCGCATAATTATGAAATGAGTGACTGATTTATCATTGGTAGGGAAGAGGAAAGTAGTATTTCTGCTATTCAAGTATGATAAAAATGAGATATTAAAATGCTACCTTTTCCTATTGCTGATATTTTCACAGAGTAAAGTATGATCATAACCAGGGTGGAGAATGAGTTTTACTGTTTGCTTGTTTTTTTCTGTCACAATAAAGTTACATTTTAATTGTATATACCAGGAAATATAAAAATATATACTTCGCTGATTAGATGCATATGTAGTAGAAGTATACTATCCATATCATACATTCTTTACTCTCTATACAAGGTTTTGTAATCTACTTATAATAACAGTAGAAACAACTTTTGGACCTATGACTCATGCTGTACCTCAGGAATTTAGACAAGAGCAAAGTCATGGACAGTATGAGAAAAAATAAGTCTTGCATGCCCTAAGACAACTACAATCCTTAATCTGATCTTTTACTATATATTTAATATGTGAGAGATAACAGTAAGAATTTTTAGAAATTTGTTACTTAATTGAATCAAAATCAAAATGTATATGTTTTTTGTTTTGTTTTCTTCTTAAGTCAGTATTAATTTTGGACAAAATTACATTTTTCTTCTCTCAGACTGAACTCTGAATATTATATGAACTATTGTTCCTCAGAAACAGGATACAAGGAATAAGGGAGGGAGCAGCAACCATACCCGGTGGAATAAATGGGCTTTCAAAGCTGGGAAAAGCTTTGTCTTTGCTTTCTGATTAGTCTATCTCATTGTTTACAAACACCAGATGTCTTAGAAAAGCCTCACTTCTTGCCATGTATTTTCTTTCCCGATGAATCATTCCACCCATTTTGACACCAAGAAAATGCCAGTTCTTTTTTATTCTAAGGTAACATTTCAGTAAGCTCCTTTTAATTGTTGCTGTAGCTCAGAGGAAAACTGCAGGGACCTTGGGAGTCTACCAAATACCTATTTTTTTAAATACCAAGAGGAAAAAAATTTCACTGACTTAATACTAAGAACTTGAGAAATCAGTGTCTCTCACCTCTTTTTCCCTTTCCATTGCACAGACTATTAACAGAGCCATTTTGGGGATGCTGACAAAAACTCCAAGGTTTACAGCAGCTGGTATGTTTGGAGACAGTACCCTGGTACCATCTGTGCCTCTCCAGTTTCAGCCAAATTAGTCTCCTGCCCAGTGGCAGGGAGAAGAAGAGGAGCAGAGAGTGACAGGGAGCCTGGGCAGGCGGAGAGGAGGGCGCCAAGAGCAGCAGTGGAGTCAGGCCCGTGCCAAGGCTCTCAGCTTCCCTGTGCCCCAGCTGCTTTGATGGACAAAAGGTAATCTCTTCAAATGACCTGATGGTTAGCTCACACTGCAATCTACACCCTCAGAGCATGCTTTGTCTGCAAATGTGCTACCAAACAAAGAGACTGGGGGACTGTTTGCTGGCCCATAGGGCTGGTGCCAGGACACGGTCTCCCTGGTCTCCCCTGCATCGCACTATCCACTGAAACATCCCTTGATTTATTTCCTGTTCATGCCTGAGCACTGCCTGTGGAGTGCTGCTTGATGCAGATAAAAACTGCAGGGGAGGGTGCTAACAATTAAACAGGCAATCAAGCCCTTCTCTTAGTCTTGTGTCTTTACATCATTTGTGCCCACACAAAGTCTACAACTGATGTTATTCAGAGACAAAGAGAAACAATCTGAGCAGCACTTTGGTGACAAAAACCACTTCACTGATGGCACAAATTGTCTAAGAAGTTCTTGCTTTACCCTAAGACTTTCAGTGATACTTCAGTAGCAATGTGTGTCACCATTAGCACTGAGACATTCAAGCACTTGAGCATGCGGTAACTGTGAGCAGGAGTCGTCCTGAGTGATACCTGGTGCATGCATTTGATTTCTCACAATTGTGGTGGTTTGGTGGTGGGTTTTTGTTTGTTTGTTTGTTTTTGTTTGTTTTGTTTTTTGGGCTTTTGTTTGTTTGTTTGTTTTGGTTTGGTTTTGGGTTTTGTTTGTTTGTTTTTTGGAGGGGGAGGGGTGGAGGGGTGTGGTTTTTTTGTTTTCTTTGGGTTTTGGGGTTTTTTTGGTTTGGTTTGGTTTTACTTTTTGATTTTTTGGTTTTTTAGAGGTTTTTAGGGGGTTTTTTGTTGGTTGGTTGTTTATTTTTTGGGATTTTGGGGGATTTTTTTGGTGAAATGTTTTGGGGGGTTTTTTGGGGTGTTTTTTTTTTTGTAACAGTAAAATAATCACTGTAGACCACTGTCCCATTAACTGGTGATTATAATTTAGTTCATTCCTGTTAGCATCCTTGCTCTTTGGGTGACTTCCAACTTGTGGTGAACTTAGCGGTTACACTACAGGTAGCTAATGAAGTGGTGTTTGAGGGCTGATAACGATCTGTGGCAGACGTGTAGGGACCTCCTTGCTTACTGAGGACAGCAGCTGAAATCTTTGGGGGGGCTAATCTACTTCTCACCACGGTTTTAGGGCTCAGATCCTGGGTGAACGGGTCAACAAATCAACACCTTCTGTAGTGACAACATAGTTCTCCCACTTGGCTAGTCCAACAAGACTCAGTAAACTGGACTACAAATTCTAAAAGCAATGTGTATCTCTTTGCCTTGGAAAAGTACACACCAGACCATTCATGCACTGTTTTCAGTATAGTTTTGCAAGCTAAACTTATTTTTTTCAGAAATAAGAGATTAGTTTTATAATTGGTCATGATGCTTCAGAATGCTAACAAAACTAACCAAAAAAATCACACTAATTTAAAGTCCTACTGAAATAATAGGTATCCTTTGGAACTGACCTCTATATGTGTTTCTCAAGGCACAAAAGATCTTTTATCTGTGATAATGGGGACTGCAGATTAGTAGAAGGGCAACTTAGGGCCATGGATACTAGAGATGTGATGGTGAAATAAAATGTCATTGGCATAAAAGGGTGTAAGTGCAAATTATGAAAGTGCCTACAGCTATTTGGACCGGGTAACTGAGTTTCCTGTAGCTTTTAATTACTTCTGTGATTATCTTCTGAAAATGTATGTGTGCCTGTGTGCACCCGTGGTTTGTGGGACCAGTTGAATAATGGATTGACACATGCAGACATTAATAGAAAAATATTGGAGAACTGCTTGAAATCCTCTAGGAAGAAAGGAGAGCACCAGATTTGTTTATATTCAAGGGATGAGAAACCATACAATATTCACGCTAAGAGTGATTAAAGTAAAAACAGATGCACACAAAGAGAGAGGAGGCAGTTTTGCTCCTCTTACTGTGCTGCTTTGTTTAAGGAAAACTCAAAATGAGTTCCTCCCTGCTGAAGTAAACTCTGAAGACTCCCCACTGAGCCAAAAGAGGGAGTTTTACAGTCCCATTCACTTTTCTTCTGCTTTCCCAGCATTGTGTCAACCTTTGCACTGTGTCACACATCCGCAGTGCAAGGGAAAATACAGCTGCCATGCTCAGATTGGAGACAGGAGAGAAGAATCAACTAGTTTTTCTCTAAAAACTGTGGTCTGGGCTTCTGCTACTGCACATCTCTCATTTGGCTCTGCCATCCAGATGCACTTTGCTGTTAATGTCTGAATATGGAAGTTATTTTGTTTGAAAGCTCTTACATTTTAAACAAGAATCTGGTATGGTAATTAACTGTTCCAAAAATGAATATATTCAGAGAAACACAACAGGCTAAAGGAAAAGGGATCACAGGCCAGGGATAGAATGAGGTAATTTATGTTTAAATCTGATAGGTATGTTTTTCATATTCATATTCCATTTCAGTAGTCATTCTTGAGCCAATGTTGCTAAAAAAATAAAAGGAGGAGGATGACATTTTTAGATATAAAACAAACAAAGGAAAAAGAAACATTGGAGTCGGAGATTAGTTTTTCACAGGTGAAATAAATTTAGAGAAGAAAAGTGTGACTTTTTATAATATTTTGCTATTTATGAGCATCATACATAATTACCTAATAGACATAATTCCTGCATAAGTAAAATAACTCTTCATTGAATATGAGTCTAATAATGAATGCTATTGCAAAAGACCTAAAAAAGACACTATCCTGTATTGCACTTCAGAGAGAATACATGATACTCCATGACTGGAAATCACTGTAAATGCTGAAAAACAAAGATGAAAAAAGGAATCCATAAGCCCTTCCACTTTGTGATTTGCAGACACAAACATGGGTGAGATAGCATGGGACCTGCCTGCAATATATTTTCTTTTTCGAAAGTAATTTTAATGAAAGCTTTCATATTAAAAAAAAGTTGTTTTTTTTTTAAAAGAACCCTGGAGCAGAGAATATCTTTAAATGGAAGCTCCTATTTTACTGAAATTCAGACATGTTTATTAAAATATTTATTGAGAACAAATATCATTATTTAGAAACTTGACATTTTAAGCAATAAATAAATATACCTGCATTATAACTAAAAAAAAATGCTTTCTTGAAATTTTCAGAATAACAATAGGTTTGCACACTCAGGATACTAAATCTTTATCAGAATAGTCAGCAACCATAGTAGCTTGATAAAAAAGAAAATATGCTATCTAAAGAACTTTTCTTACAGAAAGTTTATTGATGGAAAAAATCCCCAAAGAAAAGTAAATGGAATGAAACAAGCAAAGTTAAAAGGGGTTAATTATCAAAATCAAAGCCTGTAACAATATTGTTAACATATGCTTTCAAATGTATCTTATGATTCCTGTGTTAACAACATAAGGAACAAGAAATTACATCCACAGTAAAGACCAAAAATTCTGCTGCAAGCCGTATGCAATCCACTGGATTCATGCCCTGGGTCTTGCAAAGTCCTCTGGACAGGAACATTCTGGGGGCAGTTGGAGTGCAGGCAGGTACTGTCCATCAGCATAGGGAGGAAGGGACCCCATGCCAGGGCTGAGCCATTCGTGCTGCTTGAACACCGCACAGGCTGGGAGGAGTTGTGTACTCCCCGAGGTGCCCCTTCCTCCCAGCCTCAGATCTGGGTCCATGGCTTCCAGGTTTCCTTTTGAGGGAGGACTGGGATCCTGGCATGAACTCAGGATGGAGCCAGCATGCTCCCTGTTCTCACAGTTCAGCTGTGAGCAAAATTTCACATCTGCTACCTCAAGCTATTAGAATGGACTTGGGCTTGACAACAAGCAGTGAAGGTATTTTCCCTATCAATAGTGAAAGTCAGCTTAACATGCAGAGCTTTAAGGATTGCAAAAGCACAGAAGGGACGAAAACAATGAGAAAAACAGATGATGCTGCATTAGGAAAGTGGTGCTACTTCACTTGGACTTTGTAACTCCTCACACCAGAAATTACTGCAGGGGAGACAAGATATGATCAGAGTTCAGGTATAAAAAAATTGATAAAGACATGAAGGTCAGGACAGTCTGAGAAGAAATAAAAAGATAAAGCCTCAGGAGAGTGGACAGAGGCTAGGCAATGGAGACCAGAGAGGCAAACAGAATTTTCTTCTCCTTAACTCATACAGTGAAATGTGCCCTCGCAATCAACAGTGAAAAACATTCATAACTAATAAGCAGTGAGCCAAGTATGGATAATCTCACTACACTTTTGTCTAATGTTAAAGCAAATATTTTCCAACAAGAAAGAATATTTATTGCATAAATAACTAGAATATCTAAAAATACAGTGGTGAACAGTAATATATAAATTGCAGAACAGATTTTTCCAATTACAGATAGAAAAAAGGCGCATTTTTCTGGAAGCAGGTTGTTCTTCAATCATTCGTGTAAAATTTCTTTTCTCTTTGTCTTTTTGGGGTGCAGATAGTATTAGCCCATCACTGCTGGAGCAGAGCACTTAGGAGACACAAATACGAGTGTCCCATTTGGATGTAGTACAGAAATAATTAGCCTGCCTTACCAAAGGAAAATAAAAGAAAATAGAGAAGGGAAAACAAAAACCCAAACCCACCCCAAATTTCCTGAAAGATTCAATTCTGTACTCTATTCTTGAACAAGAACTACAGGTTATACAGAAATGGATAGGTATCCCCTAGGGGAGGAGACAAGGAAGATTAGTTACAGAGACTGATCACCTGCTCATGTTACTGAACTGACTCTCAGCTACCCTTTCAAGTGCACAAATCTCATCCACAAACACACTCAATCGTGATGTTGCAGTGGTCACTTCTGCAGCAAAGGCACCAAAACAATTTCTGCTGTAGCTCTCAATTTTCAGTCCTTGAAAACTGGCAATTTCATGATACACTGCTTCATCTTGTCTTATTCCACTGCATCTCGGATGCCCTCTGAACTGTGCTTTCTCAAATGACAAAGCCTACTGCTTTCTCTCTTCTTATCACAGGTTTTAAAACAGCCTGTCCTTTCACACTGAAGTCACTGTCTACCATGTTGATGGATATTTCTGTTTTCTCCAGGCTACAGGCAGGAAAGATCATGCCAAAAATCCCATGCATTTATATTTACTAGAAAAAAATAGCCTAGAGGGTTATGGATTTTTGGTGGGAAGATTGACAGAGGAGTAGTGTTAGGTCCATTGTTTCTTTCTTTGATTAGCTTTTGCTTTATGAGAAACTACTGAAAACACACTGAAAACTGCAATCAACAATGAATGTCCATAGAAGAAAATAACAATGGGATAAGCATGTGGAAACAACCCCCTGAAACTTTCACAGCTTCTTAGCTCAAGGACTTCCTAACTTATTCCCAGCTTGGGGATCTCCTCAGCTGAAAGCTGCTGAATAGACCTCACTGGGATTTTTTTTCTCCCATGTATTAGTTTGATTGATTCTTGAGCTCATGAAAATTGTTTCATGAGCAAAATGTGGGAAGGACTCCCACTGACCCTTTCTGATGTGTTGTGAAGACATGCTCAAGTTGTTTGGTTAGAGCTCATTTGGTCTGCAGTACTGCTGAGGTTAGTTCAGCTGCTTCTTCACCATAATGCAAGGAATTCTTGCACATTCATACTTACTTGGTCTTGTGCCAGCACTGTCATTTACCTTAAATTGTTCCTTCTTCCCTATGTTTTACCCACTTTGACCTACTGATGGGAAGAATTCACTTAGTGAAACTATGTTATTTTAGACTTTGATTGTAACATGGGTATTCCACTTGCCTGATAAATTATTTCCTCTTTACACACATTCCCATTTCAACTTATCCTGCTGGAGCTTGACTGACTAAAACTGTGTAGAATATTTAGATTATGAATTCCTCAGGGTCCTGCATGGTGCAGTCACACTTTCTTACCTCGACTGGAAAAACTTTGTCCAGCTTTCATTCTAGGATTGCTGTTGACTGTTTCCAGGGTTGTTTTATAGCCATCCTGCATCCATTTTCTCTTCTTCCCTTATTTACCACTGCTGACACACCAGAGCCTTAGTAATCCTTCAGTGCATGACCCTGTCTACCGTAACGCAAATTTCCATCTCACTTTGATATCCAGGTCACCCAAATTTTCCTTCATGATATTCCCATCTCACCATTACTAAGAAAGTTCCCCGGCTTTGAAGCAGCATCTGAATGGCCTAATTGCACATGCTTTAAGAAGTGGCTCTTTCGCTAACCCACGCCTATTACCTAACCCTCCCTGAAGCCTCTCTAGTGCCACGGCAGCTCAATTGGAAGCAAGGCAACAGCAGAAGCTTCCTTCAGGGCTGCACATCACACACCCAGGATTACAGAAATGAAAGTGTGTGAAGGAAATGTGGTCTGTTTACCACTGCAAGCCCCATGCCAGGCTCCGTTGAGGCTGAACTATGTAAAGGAACAAATGTCAAGACATATTACACTTCTGACAGGTCCAGTGTCTCTCACGGGCAGAGGGAAGAGTGCTGAAACAGCATCTGTGAGTTACTGCACCTGTGAGAGATAGGGGCAAATGGTCACCTCAGCTCCCCAGTGAGGAGGATGGAGTTCAAATAAGCTGCCCATGAATGCTAACACTGGGACCAGAGAGTGTTGAAAACACAGCCACGAGGGTGTCTTTGCCAGACTTCTCTCTTTTGGAGGGATGTGAGCATGTCTAGACTTCATGGGAACTTCCCTGGAGGTGCAAATGTTAGTTGAAGTACATGCACATACTCAGACACACACCAGCAGACATTAATTAGACTAAGACTAGCTGACTGAATCCTGTAAATAAAATTCCCTAATATGACGTCTTCTATTAAAAAAAATTAGTAATAAAAGTCCTTCTGAAAAATTGAAGTTGTTTTTCTGTATATCCTCACTACCAATATGAAATGATTTTATAGTATCTGGAAGTGACTAATGACAAATAAAATAAAATTTAACTCAAAACTCTGTATTGCAATCAGTGGATTATAACCAGTAGATTATAGCAACCCTTGATGCTCAGGTAAATGAAAGAAATAGAGTTACTGCTAGATAAGACAAAATATTTTGGAAAAGTTTCAAAGAATAATTTACAAGGTATTTCTTAAAGACCTGCCTTCTGATTCATGAGAGTTAAACAGGCCAAAGATGCACCTTGTTAATGCAGAGCCAGTATTATGTTTACATTTTCTGCTCACTATTACTTTGCATTTTAGGGAAGACTCCAAGTATTAAAAGACACAGCAGTCAATACCTTCTTATCAAGGAATAACTTTCCTGAATATTAGAAATGTCTGGCAATGGAGTCACTTTAACTTCAGCTAGGCAAATCTCGTAAGGACACATTCAGCATCAAATGTTATTCATTACATTATTCAGTACAAAACCAGGATTTGTCCACATTGAGTAATAACTTTCTATAATTGTTTGGCATGCAGGTAAAGTGAAAACTACTAAAAATCTCATGTTCTATCCATGCAAACTTTCAATAAACTTCTGCAAGTACTTTGCAGTTCAAGTTTTGCTTCTAGTCCTGGCAGTCTGGTAACTGGTTCCTTTCTGTCTTCTAGACAAAGTCAACCCAGCTGGATATGGCAATTACATACAATCACCTGTTACACAACTGTGTATCAACTTAATTCAGAGTTCTATGAGTTTACTCTCTGTTATCCAGTCCAAATCTCACTAAAATAAATTTTAAAACCCCCAAAGCTGCTATGTCAGTGGAGAATGAGTTAGTTATGGCCATGCTCTCACAGTTCTCTTCACTTTCCTTAGTTTGTTTCCTTCTTTTCATGTTCAGTTACCATGTTTTGTTGTGGTTTAACCCCAGCTGGCAGCTAAGCGCCCCACAGCTGCTCACTCACACTCTCAGCTGGAATAGTAAAAGTGAAAAATATTTATGTGTTGAGATAAGGATAGTTTAACAGGTGAGGCAAAAGCCACACACACAAAAGCAAAACAAAACAAAGAATTAATTCACCACTTCACGTGGGCAGGCAGGTGTTCAGTCATCCCCAGGAAAGTAGGGCTCCAGCACATGTAACCATGACTTAGGAAGACAAACTCCATAACTCTGGACATCCCCCTTCCTTGTTCTTCCCCCAGCTTTAAATCCTGAGTATGGTGCCATAGGGAATGAAATATCCCTGTGGTCAGCTGGGGTCAGCTGTGCCAGCTGTGTCCCCTCCCAAGTCCTGGTGCACCACCCGCCCCCTCTCTGGTGGGTAGTGTCTGAAAAGGCCTGGATGCTGTGTAAGCCCTGCTCAGCAGTGATAGAAACATCTCTACATTATCAACACTGTTTTCAGGACAAATCCCAAACACAAACTCACCAGTTACTACAAAGAGAATTAACTCTACCCCAGACAAAACTAGCATCTATTTTATTTTTGTTTTGCTTTATATGAGTCTCCAATTTTGGTGCTACAAAGCAGTTTTCAGTGTCCACAGAGTCTCCTCACCAACCGGCAATCAGAATAATGGATCACCTCAAATCTGAAATTTCACCTGCACTGTCTGCATAGCAGTTTCAGTGCCAAGGAATGTGAAAAGAAGTGAATATATGTTAAAAGAGATGATCAATAATACCTGGCAACATGTTCCTTCCAACAGAATGCCCCCCATTCCAATCTATAGAACAAGTAGAATTGTATTCATACTATATTTTATAATGACCATCTTCCAAAACCTCTTTCTCCAAAGGGCTGATCATGAAAAGGTGGGTACGAAATTCAAAGCTTCCATTTCTAAAAAAGGTATGTAATGGCTGGGACTGTTTTTGAGATTCCATAGATAGATATAAGAGATAAAAAAAATCCACAGGGAACTTTCCTGTCATAGCATGTGTACTGGAGAGATCAATTACAAGAGCATAAAAATGTAAAACCTTGTCGTTAGAACAGTGTTATTCAGAGGTGTGAAAACTCTAGGAGGAAAAGGGTCTGCAAAGCAGTAATTTGAATTTAATAAACTAATTGACTTTTTTATGCTCATGCCTCTTTTTCCAAACATTTTGCTTGCATGAACATTCACAGGAAACAATTTTTCTCTCACACGCTCTGAGGACAGTGTCAGTGTTACAGTATTGCTGAGAAGAGTCAGAACTACTTTCATAAATTCCCATTTTATTCTTATAATAACAACAGCCATACCACGTTTGCTGGAAAAGAATTTTTATCCACCAGCACAGCAAACTCAAGCAGGCACCTGAGACTCAGCCTGGGTTTTTTTCTGATGCTCCCTCTTATCACCTCTAATTGCAGCTCACTTGCTGGTAATACCAGCACCAGTGTGCAAGGTAAAATGTTCTGTACACCTTTCCACAAATGTCTCCTCACACTGATATTAATTAATGTGATTTTTGTCAAGAAGGTACATCAGAGGACTTGACAATTGTTTTTACTTACTGATGGGAAGCCAATGAAAAACTGGTGAAACAGTGTAACATGCTCAGACCTTGCAAATATTTACCATGCAAATTATATTTCTTTCCATTATAAAGTTAACTTGAATTCACAGGAACAGAAAAATGGGCTAAAACAGAGCCGTGAGATTTCTATTTTCTCTGCTTTGCCTTTTCATCCATTCGGTCCTTGAAACATGAAGTGAAAAACTGAAGCATCTTAGTTTGTAGAATCAGATGCAATTTTCAATAGGCCAGGGAATCATCATGTGAAAGTCAGTGTCATTTACTGCAGGAGAAAATTTCCCCATTCCTGTTCTAGAATCAGACATCTAGAATTAAATCTGTGCCAAAAGGTGCTTTCAAGAAAACATCATGATGGACCTCGTACAACGGAGCATTTAAACCCATGCTTAACATTGAATGGCTGAAAAATCCTACCCAAAGAGAAATATTTTCATTCCTAAAATTAATCACATGCGCACATTTTTATTAAATGAAGTAGCATGTGAAGACAACCTCCAGTCCCGTAAAAACATAAACCTGAGTCTGTATCTTTGGACACAGGTTTTTTGCCACTTAGGCCTTGTTTTATTTTTTTTTTTCTTTTTGTAATAGACTATGGTTTCACAGAGTATAATGCCAATGAAACTTAAGTATACACACAAAGTGGACATCAGCACTTTTATTTCAGCTTGTATATCCCTCTGAATGCTGGGGAAATAAAACTAAAAACTCAACAAGTTAATTTACCTGAGCAATAAATCCTCCCAAAGCTGTTGCTTTAACTGATGGGAATTTTGAATACTAGTCCAAGACTCCTATAGACATAGCACATTTAATCCATCAAATAAAAATATAGACCTTAAGGGGGAAAAGGTAATATTTTTTTTAGTTCTATTAGCCAGAAGATATAATTATCTAATACAGGTTTTTTAAGTCTTTCAAATTAACATTTCCAGGTCAATATACAGGTTTTGGTTAGAAAGCTTTCATTCCATAATGGATCAGGGATAGTGTTCCCAACCACATTACCTGTAAAAAAAGTCTCAATGCATTTTTATGACCTTCTGCCTCTTTGCCCTAGCATCCAAGGTACAGTGATACAGAGGGTCTCAAATAACTCACACAGAAAGGGTCAAAGCCAAAATGTTTTCAACCTTTAACAATCATGCCAGAGCACCACGAGTACCTCTTTCACTGGTTATCTTTCATCTGGTCCAAGAGGCATTGTATTGCTGTTTTAAAAGGAAAGCATAAAGCATGTAAAGCCACATTTATGTACTAGGGGTGTTGCTTTCAGCATCTTTTTTATGGTAGTTGGTTTATATTGTTTGCACTGTGTCTCATAAAAGAATACTTTTTTGTATCATTGTAATATTATTTTAATAATTTTTATCATCATGAATGCCTTTGAATCAATTCTTGGCTTCTAAACTTCTCATGTGAGCAGAGTGGATTCTCTTTTCTGAACAGGGATGTTGCTCTCTTGAAGAGTATCAGGTCCTCTTTCTTTAATGTTAGTGTCTTATCTTCCCTCATGTGACAGAATGCCTGATGGCAATATCTCATATAAAGTAAGCAGAGACTAAACATTATACCACTTGAATAGGATAGTTTTACTTCTTCTTTTCTCTTCATTACTCTTTTGTCACTTTTTGCTAAATAGAAATGCTTGTCAGCTTTGTTCTTTCCCTATATGTTGGATTTTCCCTTCTCTCTCCTCTTTGTGTAATCATAGAATCATTGAGGTTGGAAAAGACCTTTAAGGACATTGAGTCTAACAATTAACCCACCACCAACAAGTCCACCATCTCCCCAAGTGCCACAGCTGCACATCTTTTAAATACTTACAGGGATGATGATTCCACCACTTCTCTGGGCATGTATTCAACACTTGACAACCCTCTTCATGAAGAAATTTTTCCTAATATTCAATCTAAACCTTCTCTGTCACAGCTTGAGTCTGTTTCTTCTTGCTATGTGGGAAAAGACACTGATCCCCATCTCACCACAGTTTTTTCTCAAGTACTTGGGAGAGAGTGATAAAGTTCCCCTGAGCCTCTTTTTCTCCAGCCTATAACTCCAGCTCCCTTATGTGTCACCTAGGACTTGTGCTCCCACCTCTTCCCCAGCTCTGTTGCCCTTTTCTGGACACACTCCAGCACCTCAATATTTTCCTGGTAATGAGGGGCCTAAAAATGAACACAATAAGCTGCTTCATTCATTGTCTCTTGCCCTCAGCCCAGCAAAATTCCCTTTCAAATTAAATTAAACCCTATTACCCTCCAAAATAAAGTGGTGATGTCCAAGTACTTATTGGAATTGCTTTCAACTGCTACGAATTCCAACCTATGCCCAAGTTTTCTTTTGGGAATATGAAAAGGTGAGGGTCCCAACTACGCCTTTGCAAAGATTTTAGTGCTACAGAGGACAGAGCTGCAGTGCCCAGGAATGTTTTCTGATAGTTTTTGACCTGATTCCAATATAAGTTACTGAAAAGTAAGTCTAGTTCTCTCTGAGACACACTGTGCCGTTTCCAAGGTGGATTGCCAGAAGTTGCAGACTGGCAAAGAAAACATATGCTTTTGAGCTAAGAAATAGAACCTAAGAAGAAGATAATTCCATGTATCCTTGGGCATCCCCAGTGACAGTAGGCACCTTTCTTTGTCCAGGGACCTCAGCTGAGACTTCTATGTTCATATCCAGTTATCACAGACCAGACATGGCATGACTGGTTTTACCATATTGATCATATTTATATGAAAATTATATCAAGTACACATTGTTTCATAAGGTTCATTTAACTCAGTAGACATGTAATCTACTCCCATTGAATAAAGAGCAAGTCTGGAAATAAAATTTTTTTGTGACATGACCATGTCCACATCTGCTGTTACCGGTGGATGAGCAGTAATTTTCTATTAAATTGCAGTGAAATGGTTTGGACACTCTATTTTAGCTTAGCAGTTTAACTAAGCATTTAAAGCCCAAACCTGTTGGGGAATCACAGGCAGAGGATACACAATATACTCTTTGTTAATAAATGAGCAACAATTTTTTTTCATATTTGTGTTAGAATTCATCACAAACCTCCACTGATCATTTCTGCTTTTGTATTTCAGAAAGTTATTTGGGGAAATCCAGTATCTGACATGAGAAAAGGAAGAGAGAGAAAGTGGAATTTCCACAAGCTGCTATTCAAGACCTCTTCGAAGGAAAAAACATGCAATATTTTACAGTTAGTCATCAGTCTCAATGGTTTTTGCTCCTTCAGTTTCTATCTGGTGTAATTCTTTTATATTGAATTCGTCAACATCTTGAAATCCACTGTCATCAGGAAAGGTCAGGAAGAGGGAGAGAATTCAGTGCCTGAAGAAGACCAGTGTGGGAAGAAGAAGACTGAACAGCTAGAGACTTTCCCTAAGTTTAAAGACAGATTGAGAGAGAGCAGAAAAATTACTCAAGAAAATGTGGGAAGTTTTATGGTTTGACTAAGTCTGCACTTTTTTGTGTGTGTTAAAAATAGAATTAGAAACTATTCTGGAAACTTTACAAATACATGTTTGTTTGCTTGTTTCCACTACTTTGCAAAAGAAAAGACATCTTGAATGGAAAGGAGCTATTTGGAGAGTGTCAGCTCAGGTTATTGAGGCGTGCAAGGAAGCCTGGGTTGTTGGAGCCCTTGTTCTTTTAGAGTGCTATTTGATCAGCTCTCCATGAAAGGGTAACAGACTGAAGTGAACTTGCATCTGGAACAAAAAAAAAGGACACAATCACACAAACAAGAGCAAAAGAATATCTGTTGCACCTTTTTACAGGACTCATAGAAAATCTAAGACAATATCAGTATGAGGAAAATAACTATTTACGTAAACTGGTAAGATCTGAGAAATGAGTCTGAAGTGTGAACCATCCTTCCTTGATAATGGAACCTTGTTATTTACAGAACTGTTCTTTACCATTTCAGCCTTCCTTTTCAACTCTTGTCACCTGGATTCTGTGTAAGTTGGTCTGAAATTTTCAAAAGAATTTATCAGTGAATCTGAACCTAATCTCACACTGTTTGATTTGGAAGCCTGGAACTCATTCTCTGGGAGTTTATTAATTTATTTGTAAATACAGTAGTTTTGCAAAACCAGTGACAGGAAAATTATCTACACCAATACTTTGCAACAACTGGCACATCATTCTAAATCTCATATAAGGTATTATGACATATTACGACTGTTGGTCATCTGAGAGCAAAATGTGATGAACTGGGTGTTCAGTTTGTAGTACCATTGAGGTAATACAGCATTCTGTTGGGCATTCATGCTAACGAAGTCTCAGTATTACTTCAAGCAGAGGATATATCATCATGTCCATTAGAAAATTTTTTCCTGGCTACAATTTTTTAAAAATTTTATTAGACTTTTTAAATAAAATAACTTACTAAAGAACTGTGATATGGTTAAGGAAAAAGAAAATGTTTGAAACAAGAATAGCAAGACCATCTGTAATCGTCAGTTCAGTGTATCTCTGCATTGTGATGGTTTCTAAACTAAGCAGTACAATAATAGTGACATTACAGAGCATATAGAAAGGTTGTTTTTTTCTTTTGCTCTTAAATTTATTTTTTACTTTTCATCGGTTCTCACTTTAAAGATTTCTGTTTTGTTTTATTCAGGCTTGACTGAACTTATATTCTTCCTACAGTCAATAACAGGAACACTTACAGTAACTTGTCCTACAGGCTATTTCATGTCTACACTATCACTTTACATGACATGACATAGATTGCCGCTTCATCTTTGTGGGAAAGCACAATCACCAAAACAGTAATTTGTTGTTCTGCAAACAACTGGGCTTGATATTTCCTATCGTCTTTTGCTCAGATGACAAACTGTTTTTTGGACCAACAGATAAGTAATTACTCATAACCTGCAATTAAGCATTGATTTCGCATTACATCAGTCCTATATAGACTCAATCCTGCATGCACTATTTATATGTGAAATTTTTTTGAGACTGTAACCAGTCATGAGGAAGTTGCCAGCGTTTGGCTGCTAAACCTCTTCTTCTCCATCTCCCATTTCTGTTGTTCACCCCCGAAGTATGATGAGACCAGCATTAACCACTTTTTAACTGAACGTCCACCATCGACATGGTTTTGTGTGGGAAAAAAACCCAAACCAACAAAACCCACAACAAAACAAAACAAAACAAAACCAAAACCAAAACCAAAAACCCAACCCAAACAAACAAACAAAACACCTCTAGTGAAACTTGGAGGTAATGAAATCCTGTCACTAACTGAGGAGTGAGTTAACTACGCCCGAATTAAAACAAAGCCGTCCCTTTTAGAGGCTGCCATCAGACACCTTTCTGAGGAGGGAGTCTCTGCCGTTATTGCTGCAGACACAGTGAACATGTACTGATCCTCCTCTGCTTCAGCTTTTGTTTCCAGGCCTTCGTGTTCAGTGGTTGCCATAGAATCTCTCCATTATCATATGAAAAGACACACACACACACACACAAAACAACCAAAAGCCTGTTGCTAAAGCCATGAGCACTTTTCAATGTTCATGTAAAAAGAAAAAAAATTCCTGGAAGTGAAATGGTCGCTGAGGAAGAAGCTGTCTTTAGCTCTCCCTTCTTTCTTCTTAGATGACTGGATTCCTTTTTCACTTTTAGCTACATGAACTCCTTACTGGATCTTCTTCCTGACTGCCATAACAATTACAGGCTATTTATCCACGAAAGTGGTTTTAATTGCCTCTTAAGTCAAGGGATAGCCATTCATTTTTCTTGCCTGATTTGTTATGCAGGCTGTCTTGTTTTAGTAGGCGTTTGACTTGAAGATTTCAGTGTCCACTTCCCAGAGTCTGGCTTCAAAACAGATGTTAAGAACTACTGAAACTTGGGGAATAAACATATAGTCCTAGGTATAGAAACTTCTTTTTATTACAGGACTGCTAATTTGCTATAAATAGAAGAAGTATTTGTTATAGTAGATGAGATGCCCTGGAAAAAGACATATTTTTCCATATAGCCGTTTAAGCAATGAAGCTCACCCCTATTTATGAAGGCTATATGCTGGAGAAATCACAATCCAATTAATGGAGCTACAAAATATTTTCTGCTGTTTCACTGTTTATCACTTCAACATAAAAGAGAAGATTTTTTTTTTTTGAGTCTCGGGACTTTGATATCAAACAGAAGCTTGGTTTTGAAAGACTACTCATGATGTATATTTAAGAATACCTCTGAAAACTGATAAGGCAACATAATATAAATGCATCACTGCAACATCACATAAATGAGTGAATTTCCAGTTCCTTGAATTCTACTAACTTCAGGAAGATCAGGATTTTTCATAAGCAAACTGGAGTGATTCTCCACATCCCTACAACTTGTTTTGAACAGATGTGATACTCTCATGTGTATACAGAATGGATGTAAGAATACTTTTGCACCCTCCTCCCTACTATCTACCCAGGCAATGGTGATGAAAATTTGGAATAAGGAAAATTGCTAAGAAAAGTCATACTTTTCTGACAGAACTACTCTAATGAAAGCTATTTAATAATATATAAATTTAGATATTCCATATATATATATTTATCTTCCTGGAATTATCTTTAGAAAGACACCCAAAATACAATCTTATTCCCTAAACTTTATTAAATCCCCTTTTCTTCTACTGAAGCCCTATTTTATGTCTTTGTTTCATTCCTTTCACACTATTCAAATAATTCCACAAGTATACAGTGACAAACAAACTTTACTTTCTGGCAAAAAATGGAATGTTACATTGCATTCTAATTACATACACATCGAGATTTTGTGGTTTCTGATATTTTTTCCTTCTTTGCTGATAATTTCAATGTCTTGCCTGTTTTTTACTCTCTGAGCATGGCAGAAAAAGAGGGTAATGACTTGCCTTGTGTGCATCTCAAGCATGCAAAGTCAGAAGCTCTTTGCTATCACTGACTGTGCCTGCAATAGTAAAGAGCTGGAGACAAAATGTTTCATAAGAAACGTAAAATGACAATGGGAAAACCATGAAACATGAACAGAGAAGTTATTTGAAAAGGCAAAACTGTGGAATGGAATGGCTCAGGGACAGAGGGCAAGCTCATGAGCTGGGATCAGAGGCAAGGTCAACAAGTGGATACGAGGTTGGGCATCTGCTATAGGGTGCTCAGTGAAACAAGTAAATGGGAAAATACTTTAAACTACTCGAGGAAGCCATATGATTGCATGTGCTAGTTCTCATTGAAGATAGTTGAAGTCAGCCCTGCTTTGAACAAGGTCTAGTTCAGATGACTTTCTGAGATCCCTTAAAACATAAATTACTCTATGATTTCTTTCCCACAAAGTGGAAGAAAAATCATCTTTTTATATTCTTTTCTGTGCTAAGTAGAGTTTTGAAGATCACTCACAGGCAACCAAACATCATTAAACTGCAGTCATCTCTAGAGACCAGACCTCTAGCCTCACAGTAATTACCATGAAGAACAAACCAGAACACTGTAAATTAGACCAGATTATTCAGAGCATGGCACATCTTCACCTTTAGAAGCCATGCCTAGCTTTCTTGGGACTGCAACCATCAATACTATTATCTGGAACTTGTCTTACATGCCCTGTATGTCTGACAGCTTTGTTACACCTACAGTGAAATGGAATTTTCTTATCTGAGCTTTAAGAATTTAACTGACAGAAATTAAACTTCTTTGCCTCTTGTGTCATGTGAAACAAATTTTCTAATGCTCAGTAAAACTGGATGAATCTACATTAACATGTTAGTGCATTTTTTAAAGGCATAGCTTGTACCTCCTGATCTACAATTACTAGTTCTTTTTTTTCATCACCACAGACTCAGGGTATCTGAACTAAATTTGGGATTGGATGAAGCTAAGACAAAAGGTTTTCTTCAGGAATTCCTCTACTGCTTTTTAAATTACAGTGAAAATTGACCCACAGGATTAGACACAACTAATTCTAAGTAATTCCCACTGCAAAAATGTGTGCCACAAACACCTGGTGTTCAGCTCTCTGTTCATTCCATGCATCCATTTGGACAGGACTGCACACTTGCTAATGTGAACATAGGTTTTAATAAAAACTAAATGTCTACTTATTGTGAACAACTTCATGCACTTTAAGCACCACAAATATACTTCTAATTGAGTTTGAAAACTCTAAAGGTGATATGATAGGGAAAAATATCCAAAGTGGTTAAATAGTATTGTCATAAAATGTTGGCATCCTTCACTGTTGCCATATGAACATAATTTATATGTTGATGTTCTTGTATTCCTGTTACATATTAATATTTTATCTTTCCTGCAAATATTTCTGCTACTAGAAAGTATTGGTTACTGATTTTTTTTTCACTTTTCAGGTAGCACAGTTTCATCTGCTTTACAGGAGTCTAATACCTTCAATGTTGGTCTTGTTTGACTAGAGTGCTTATTATGCTACAGAACTATTAAAAATTAAAAGTATTGTTATTTTTGTTTTTATCTATAATAATTTGCATACAAGGCTCATATCACAATGCCTGAAAAGCTTTAAATGGTATTATATCCTTCTGCTGTAAGGTCAGAAGCGTTTGTTTGACCATAGATAATTTCCTACAACCCAAAATGTAAACTTTAAAGCCCATTGTGCTGTTTGTTCAACACCCTATGCAAGTGTTGTAGCACAGCATTGTGAAAATGGGCATCTTCTTCCTAATCAGATGTCAAGACTCATTTTTCACAGGTATTCACTATTTCACAGTACATTCAGAAGTGTCGAATCTGGAACGCTTTGCCTACCACAAAAGGCTAATCAGTGAGCAGACATTCTTGAACTCTTAAATTCAGTTGCATTTCCTTCATCAATGCCAACCTGACTCAAAAACAAAATCCTTGCTTCCTTTGTGGAGCACAAAGCCTGGTCCTGTCCTGCCATTCTTCTTTTCACTTCTGCAGCCTTCCATATCCTGTCTCTTGCCTTTAAGAAGCCCAGTCCATCCCTCTTTTAATAGATGTGATGCATCACAAAAAGACCTTTCTTGTTGTTGTACTTATTACACCAAGAACAGAGATACTCAGAAAAGTGCTACTGAGATTTAATCCCAATATTACTGGAGTGTCTGCATAGACCAAAACCTGCTCAAAAGAGATGTGAACTTCTGTCTTCTAAGCAAAGCAGAGTCAATCTTATTGCCATCAGTAACTCAGAGGTGGGGGAAAAGCACAGCATGTCACAGACTCTATCTCTCACATCCCCTTAGGAGCAGCAACTAAAGCAAACCCAGCACTTCAAGTCCCAGTCTTACAGACTCCCTCATTTATCCACCACATTCTCTTCTTTTGGTAGGACCACTATCTTACATAAAAATAAAATATTTTTATATGTCTATCTAAAAGCACCGGCTTTGAAAACTACTAATTCTTCTTTTTCTTGTTTTTTGTTTTAGTTCTTACTGGATTAATATTAATCAAGGAAATCATTGTTTCTATGTGATTTTAGATGTACCTGTCTACAGTCGGCAGCTACTGTGAAAAGATTTTTGGAAAAGTGAGTGGAATCTTTAATTAATTAAGCAAATACAAAATACATTGTTTAAATTATTATTCACAAAAAAAATGTTTTTCTTCATTCTAGGTAACAGCATAGTTAAGGATGGAATTAAAGGCTTGCTAGTGCTCTATCTCTTCCCAACACTGATGTGTATCATATGCCCCAGAGGCAGAGGACATTCCTAAGCAGAGCCAGCAGCTGCATAAAAGTTTCATCCAAAGCAGAAGCAGCTGTGTGTCTTCATAAACACTGGACACTAGCACTGTCTTCCAAATCTGGCTTCACTATTCCCTGCTGAGGAACTTCCTACCCATGCTCTTGAGACTTGTATTTCCATCCCCTCCCAGCTCCCTTGCAAGTTCTCTCGTGCCAGTTTCATTACTTCTGCTTACTATATTCTCCTTTACATTATTCCCTCTTTCCATAGCTCTCTAGTACTTTCTGGTTTTTTTCTAACTAAACAAACTCTTTCCATTCTGTTTCTAGCTACCATTTACTTATCTGTAGCTGTGCATGTAGAAAAAAAATTTAAAAAAGAACTGCCTATCACCCATATTTGACAGAGAAATGGAAAACTTCATTTGTATATTCTTGAACCTTAGCTAGAACCTCTAGGTGCTTTGGGAGCAAAATAAGTTAAACACAATGGTTTCTGAAGATGAGTTACAATGATGAGTAGGAATAGAGAAGTTTATTTAAAAGACTCTGCCAGATCAAAGGTGATGTGTACTGGAGAAGGCAGATTGCAGTTTTTGTCTGTGGTGTGTGAGCACATTAAAATTAGGATCTGTAAAACAGCATCTGCAGTCTGTGATTGTCATGGTTTCCCCCAGTCAACAGCCAAGCCCTACAAAGGTGCTCACTCACTCTCCCACCAGCAGGATTGGGATGGAATCAGAAGGGTAAGAGGTAGAGAACTCATGGGTTGAGATGAAGGTAGTTTGATAGGGAAAGCAAAAGTTGCACGCACAAGCAAAGCAAACCAAGTAATTAATTCACTGCTTACCATGGGCAGGTGTTCAGCCACCTCCAGGAGAGCAGGGCCCCAGCACACATAACTATGACTTGGGATGACAAATACCATCACTCCAAACATTTCTGTCTTCTTCCTTCTTCCCTCTAATTGATATATGGAGCATGAGGTCTGGAATATCCCTTGGTCAGCTGATAACTGTTTTACATGAGAAATGACAGAAAAGACAACACTAGGCCTGTAAAAATCAAAATTTGGGGTGGTTTTCAATGTTCTGCACAGTGAGAAAGCCTACAGGGCCAAGGACCATTGTAATTTTACTCAGGCTACATACCATTTCTTTCATTAAACCCCACATTTGGCAAATTGCACCTCTGGTGGTTCTTCATCTTGCAAGCAGTCTAGTAATCCCTATGATTAGGAACACTAGAGCCTCAGGAAGCAATAAGAAATGATCAGTTCACTAAGGTGAGTCCATCCACAAGACAAGTTAATGACTCCCATGCAGTCTATGAAATAACTGAGGGGCATATAGAAGTGGATATATGAGTGCGAATCTCTCTCTTTACACATAAAAGTTTTTAAATTCTTCAGGAAGCCCAGAAAATGATGCTCAGTACCAATTTTTAGAAAATAGAATTTATCAGGAAAATTATGGGGCTTTTTGTCTTTGAAACCTTTGAAGAAGGGTAATTTTGTCATTGAGGCTGTCATGCCTTGTGCATTATAGTTACTTCCTTGTTGACTTCCATGTTCACCATTCAGGTTATGCCAGCCTGCAGGACAAATTTAGGATTACAGTACCATGAGCACAACAATGATTGTCAACACAGCATCTTTTCCATTTATATTGAAAGCCTGCTGCAATTTGACCTCATTAATTTGACTTAATTGAGGCTAGGTTTGGATCATTTCAAGATTTTTCCACTAATAAGGGAAAAGAGATATTTACTGAAAGCTAAGCACTACACTAATGTGGCAAGGCCAGTCACAGTTAGGTCTGTCAAAGGACATGGGAGAGGAGGAAAGTGTACAGCCAGTCAGGGTATGAGTGGTGGGAGTTCAGCCCACCAGGATCAGTCTTCTGGCCCTGGCACCTGTTAGACCTGCCTGCACCAAAAGCCAGATCTACAACCTCTGCATAAGGACTAGCAGATGACTTTCAATCCAAGTGAATGGAAATCATGTCAAATACCCTGATGCTGAGTAAGGTTTTTTTTCAACTAATTTTTTAATTTTCTTTGGAGGAGAGTTGTCAATAAGGTAGAAGGTCTGAGGTTCTTGGATATTTTTGCAGGGTTAAGAGACACCAGTGATGTGATTTATTAAAAGTCTTTTGACAGGAGTCTGAAACTTTCTGAATGTAACAGACCATGATATATTCCTCTTTGCCCCTCTCCCCTCTCCAGAGTGGTTTGTTCACCTACAACCTTGCAATTACAATTTGAAACCTCTTCAGAAATGCATTTACAGAGAATACAACTTCTGTCCCCCACTGAGGGTATAGTACAGTACAGGACTCTGAGGTAAGCCCAGTTACAGTGTTACAACACAGTGGCAAGGAGAGCTATATGGGCAGGCCTCACAAACACATAATATCCTTTAGTCTGTGCTGATTTGTTTTTCTGACCATTCCTTTGAACATGTTTCTTACACGTGGGGTTGGAAGGATCACTGGTTACCAGCTTCTTGCCAGACACAGCTGAAGACATTGGCCATCAGCTGTCTCAGAAACTTCCCCACTGTACAAAAATTGAAATATTTGAAAGAGTGCTAAGCTCAAACAGCTCAAATATCTATGTACCTGGAGATAAGGACAATTCTTCTGAAGGAGGAATGTTGAGAGATGTACTTTCCAATTTCATCAGAACCACTTTGGCACCTTACACTCTTTTTTGAGAGCCTTACACAGTACCACTTTCGTGCCTTATTTTACTAGTCAGCTGGGAGAAATATGGAGCTTGAGCCTTTTACAGTACTGGTGCTGATTAGCAAAAGGTGAAGACACTTAACAGTTTTTTGAAGCTAAAAATAAATGAGACAACACAATCAGGAGTTATGTGTCTACAGCAGAAAGAAACCTAAGTCAAACACTCACCCAGAACAGCACTGCAAAAAGCAAACTCCAGAATTTTGTGATTTGTGAGTATCTGGGATTCTCTGTGTGATTTGCAAAGCAGATTACTAAATTATTTTGCAAAATAAAATGTACTTCTGAAGCCTGTCAGTGTGGAAGCCTGACTGAACCATTCACAGTGCCCATGAGGGCAGGAATAGTCACAGGCTTGGGAGGTGTTGGGAAAAGTTCCTTTGGCTGGCTAGCAAAAATGTTCAGGTACATCAAGAGCATCTCAGAAGTACATGAAACATTGAGGGGAAAGTCAATTTCTTTCATAACACTTGTCTCATTTTGACTTTCTTATGATTTTGCATATTTTTTGCATATTCCTATATCTATGTGCATATCTCCAAGATTAGCAAACATGAAGTGTTACCTCAACTACATTAAAAAAAAGGAAAAAATATTTTAAAATCATCATCTCATTTTCTCAAATCTCACCACCCAAATCTTTGTGTTGTTTTTTTCTTCTTTTTTTTCTCATTCATAATCAAAATAACAATTCTGAGTTAGAAGAGACCCACAAAGATGAAGTCCAGTGCAGGACATCCCCAAGAATCACACCATGTGCCTGAAAGCATTGTCCAAATGCTTCTCAAATTCTGTCAGGCTGGTGCTGTGGTTATGTCCTTGGAGAGCTGGTTCCCCTGTGCAATCACCCTCTGGGTCAAGAACCTTTTCCTAATATCCAACCTAAACCTCCCCTGACACAACTTCAGGTCCTGTCACTGGTGACCAAAGAGATCAGTGTCTGCCCCTCCTCTTCGCCTCACGAGGAAATTGAAGCCTCCCCTCAGTTTCCTCTTCTGCAGGCTGAACAGACCAAGTGACCCCAGCTGCTCCTCATACAGCTTCTCCTCAAGACCCTTCACCATCTTTGTAGCCCTACTTTGGACATTCTCTAATACCTTTGTATCTTTTTTGTATTGTGGTGCCCAAATCTGCACACAGGACTTGAGGTGAGGCTGCCCAAGTGCAGAGCAGAATGGGACAATGCCCTCCCTTGCTCAGCTGGCGATGCTATGCCTGCAGTATCCCAGATTATCACATCTGTAAAAGACTAAATTAATGTCTGAAAAGAGATGTCTTTGCATCACTTCCTCCTGTTTCTAACACGTAGACCCATGTAAACATACAAATGCATGGACAACAGCTAGAATGCTGTAGGGAGAACAGCTGACTGCACATATGACTATGTTTATTCCTGTGTAGTCAAAAAATGAAATTAATAGGACAAAATAAAATATACTTATGAAACCAAAAATGGCAGGATATTGGGAGAAAGGGTTGGGGATGAATGAGGGGAAATCAAGAATGGGATATTTGGGGCAAGGGAAACATCTGGTTAATTTTGCCAAGGGAAGCAAAATAAGTCAAAAACATTCATCAGGATAAGCAATGTATTAGAAGTACATAAGTAATACCTTCGCCTAAATCTTTTCCTGGCTTCCAGTGCTGTTGGAAAGCATTAGTTGTTCTTCGTCATGTCTGCTAAGCACATTCTTTGAGGGGGGAAGGAAGGCAGTGAAGAAAAGAAAAAAAAAAGAGCAGAGAGTGAATTTAATCTTGGAATCCTGCAAAAAGTCGCCTGTGTGCTTTTTCTAGCCTCTGGTACAGCAAACCAGGTTGCTATGGTAAAATGGGTCAGAGCAGTAAGCAAGTTAGCTTGTGCAACAAAATCAGACTCCTGGTGCAGTGATGGGAGGCAGAGGCCAAAGCACACAGTAATCTAGAGCTGAATCTAGGTCACTGGGGTGCTTTGTAGCTGCAGCTGTCCGTGTGGGACTGTGATCTCCGGCAGGGCTCGCAAAACCATCCTGACGGCTGGGCTCCTGCTCAACGGTTACGGGTGCACCGGGGGAGCTGCAGCTTTGTCTCCTTCAAAAACAAATTATAATTTTAGATTTTGAATTATGGATGCATATGCAGGCAGCATGTGTCTGCGTGTGTATTATGTATGCACATTTATTTTAAAATAAGACATACTCAGCAGGCACATGGCCCATATTTTGGGAACTCATTACACGAATTAACATTCACACTCCAAATGATCATTATCACATATTTATGGGAACTGTGCATCCCACTCCGTGAAGGCTATGAAGATCTGCAAGCAAGCATAAGAAATCTCTTCTCCAGCATACCTAATGAATTCCCCCCTCCTCAGACAAACACCCTCCCAAAAAGCCTGGGAAAAGAAAGAAGGCTTTGGAGAATGTCAGGGAGGTCGTCCCACGGTTCAGTCTCTCACATCCCCCTACAGACATATGCTGATACACCCATCCATGCAGCAATCTATTATTATCATTTACTATTCTGTGACTGTTAAAAAACAACCGAAAGGAAAATAAAAATTTAAGAAATCCCCACAAAAAACCAACAACACAAAAAAAATGCCCCAAATCCCCAACAATCAGTTAACAAAAAACAGAGCACGGGGCCATATCAAGAGCAGAAGTAAACCAGCTGATGCTGGTGGAACTACACAGGCTCAGACTGCAGACTCACATACAGACATGGTTCTTGCCCACGGAAGGATGAAAAATGACCCATAATGGAGATTCATACGGAATATAGGAAAGGCACACTTCTATGAGATGAGGTTGGCAGCTCTTTGGAGTATGAGAACTCTTCTGTCACTGTTTTTTTCTGCCTTTTTCTTTCTTATGTTTAGAAATCCTGCCAGGCAGAATTTCATGCTGTGGCCTGGGATTCTAGGTTATAGAGAAGAGATTCTGGATACATCACCTGCACCCTGCGTCAGCTTTCAGTGCACACAGAACAAGCCTAGAGCTCCACACCAGATCTACTGGGTGTGCAGTGATTGACTTCATACCAAGAACACGGTGGGTCTCAAGCTCCCCAGAAGTGTATAGTTCTTATTTACACCAAAGGTCTGGCACACTGAATGCCAAATATGTCACTCTCACCTGTCATGTTTTGTCTGCATAAGCACATAATAACACTAGGTAGAGATGTTAATGAAATGATGAAATATGAATCTTTTCTATTTGGATTCGAGACAGTATTGGACAGATACATTTTCCTTCTCACAACCACAAGAATTTAGACATTAAGAGACAAAATATCTCTCAATACAATTTCGTTTTATTCCGATCACATCTCATACTATGTCATGAGATTTTGCCCATTTCCAGTGAGTGTGAGGGCAGAGGAAGGACAAAGAACAACAACTTGGAATTTCAGAATCAGTGTCCACCTACATAAATCATGTATGACAACAAAGTTCCTGCCCTCCAAATCCTACATTTTAATGTTGCTGAATGAGATCAGAAATATCTTAGGAATAATTAAAAAATTAGGCCAGGAGAAATCCATGACAAGGTCATCATCCAAAGACAGATGAGTCACTAGTGCTTATTCAATTAACTAAAGAGTTAAAATCAATTATATTTTTCTTGAAAAAAAATAACAATGCACATTTTTATTGAGGGTGGCATTTCAGTTTTTGTGCAGGAGGAAGGTATACAGCTGATGGTCAATGCTTTGAACTGCATCTGACAAAAAGCTGGTAAGCAGAGTGAGCTGCCTGTCCCCCCATGTGAGAAACACCCCCAAGGACACGGGCAGAGGAGCTAATCAGCACAGACTATGGCACAGGCAGTGTGCATTTGCAAGCTGTCAAACATGCCATGAGGGTGGCTTCTGTGCACACCTCTACAGATGTCTGAAAAACCAAGATAAAACATGTACAGACCATATGTCAAATGCCAGTTTGTTAGCAAAGTGAAATCTCTCATTCCCTCATACAGAACTGCTAACACGATGCAAGAGCACTGGGAACTGCCCATCCTACTGAGCTGCAGCACACATAAGTAGCTTGCAAATGCTGGGGGTAGAGGTACATATCATACACAAGCAATATTATATATTTCTTCAAGAGGAGAGTAGCAGAAAGCAAAAGGAAAATAGAAAAATGGTCCTCTCTCTTGATAGTCACTGACAAATTCTCTTCTCTTGGCAGTAATAAAGATTCCATACATTAAAAAGGCCTTGACTCATTCTATCACATACAGTTCATGTCTTCTATAATTTCCACAGCATCTTGTCTTAAATCCTTCAGCATTCTTATCCTTGATTATTCAATGATACTTGAATAGTTCTGATAACTCATCTGATCCAGACAAGAGACAGAAATATTTGTCTATCAGGCGTTGTCTCTGTAAAGCAGAGACAACCTGTGTCCCCCCTCTATTCAAGGGGGACAGTCAAATTCATCACTGGTGAAACACTCTGCATATAAGGTTTACACGTAATGACCGCCAGAACAGACTCTTTTAGAGATATCCCTGGTGATATAAAGATCTGCTATTGTGCTGATAAAATTCTTTTCATGCCACTGATACCTTAATTGTTAGCTACAGAATGATAGGCACAGAGACCAGGCAGGCTTGGAGACTTACCTGGACAGACATGAAGCAAGAGGGTCTTGATTTTGGTACTAGAATTGCATAAACCATCACAAAATTTGTCATCTGACTTTGATTGTATATGTTCTGAAGGTATCTTTCCTACAACAGCAAGTCTATGAAAATCTGCACATAAACCAGAGGAAATCAGAGCAACAACAACAGAAAAGGATCTAGGAAAAAAAAAAGTTCATTTCCTAACTCTGACATGAATATAATTTATGCTTGAAAATAGATTTAGTCTTCCTATTTCCAGAAATGGTAGTAAATCACAGACTCAGGGGACTCAGAGATGTGTACTGAGTGCAGGGATGGCAGGGTGTGTGGAGGGAGGAACTGCTTCACAAGCAGAAAGAACACATTCCATGGAAGTAGCACTGCCAGATAAATCCCCTGTTGCAGAGTCTATCTGCACATTCCACTGCTAAAGGGCCGTGAATTGTCGATAAGGGGTTGTTTTCCTACACCTGCCCAAACAAGCAATTCGCAGAAAAGGGCTAATTAGCTCTGCCACATATTGAAGGATCTGAAGTACCTGACACACTTTTGTCACTGTCTGGGTAGGGTGGAGTGAGTGCTGACTGACAGAGGGCTGCAGAAAAAGCCACCTGATAAAAATTATAGGAAGGAAGGAAAGCAGGCAGGCAGGCAGGCGGTAGGGAAGGAGGGAAGGAAGGAGGGAGGGAAGGAGGGAAGGAAGGAGGGAGGGAAGGAGGGAGGGAAGGAGGGAGGGAAGGAGGGAGGGAAGGAGGGAGGGAAGGAAGGAAGGAAGGAAGGAAGGAAGGAAGGAAGGAAGGAAGGAAGGAAGGAAGGAAGGAAGGAAGGAAGGAAGGAAGGAAGGAAGGAAGGAAGGAAGGAAGGAAGGAAGGAAGGAAGGAAGGAAGGAAGGAAGGAAGGAAGGAAGGAAGGAAGGAAGGAAGGAAGGAAGGAAGGAAGGAAGGAAGGAAGGAAGGAAGGAAGGAAGGAAGGAAGGAAGGAAGGAAGGAAGGAAGGAAGGAAGGAAGGAAGGAAGGAAGGAAGGAAGTTAGTTATCTAGCTGGCTAAATAACTACCTTTGGCAAAGGGTTTTTTCAGGCTTTATTTAAAATGCAAGTAATTCTTGCATAAATGTATATTGATAACACTTTTAGCAGTGCTCAGGTACTGATGAAAACACACCTTGTATGCTGAAAGACCATCACCATCATCACAGCAATATCATATATGTGGTCTTCTTAAATGGAAGAGAAAGAGAAACTCCAAACATTTGTAGTGAACAAGGAAACTCAAGAGTTCATGTCCTGATAATTTAGTAAATAAAGAATTCCCCACCCTTGTTGCTCACAATGAAATAAGTAAAGGTTAATTTTACTACTTTTTTAATTAGTCCCACTGTGATGGATGCAAGCACATGCATCAGTACTTCCCAAGCTGAAGTTCATGACTGTTCATCTGTACAACATATACTGCCTCAACAATGCCCTTATGAATTTCATCAAACAAGTGTTGGCAGCTCCCCACTTAATCACTTAGTGCAACTGTGGACTCTTGTTTACTGACATCAGGGAATGCCTTAAGAGAGCAACTATTGCCTCATACCACTTCAAATACTGGTGGGGGTGTAAAAAGCCAAACATCTGATGCATGCTTGTCTCCTGGAATGTGATAGGGAAACACAAGTCCCTCAGTCGGTAGAAAGGATTAAATCCCTTTTCTAAAAAAGGAACGATTTGGAGGAACTTTAGAACTCTTCACAGCTCAAGCAGAAGCCATTTCAAGAGGTTCTTCAGGAAATTGTCTAGAGGGTTCTCTCCGAGTACGTTAAAAACTGGTTCATTCTCTGGGTAAATATGTAAATTGTTGGTATGACAACTGAATCATTTTGATGTAGTAAATGAACACAAATCTGATGGAGGCAGGTACCTGTTACTCGAGTATGATTTCCAGTGTCCTCAAACATCTTGCTTTGGAACTCTTCACAGCAGCAGTCTGCTGTTAAAGCATGTGAAATAAGAAATCACTAAAGCAAACTGGTCCTGGTATGCAGAATTTTAGTTTGAATTGTGCAAGATAAAATAATGAGCATTTTAAATAGAAATACCTGAGGTAAAACATAATGTCTGGCAAGGTAACTGGGGAGGAAGTATCTCATGACATCCATGTGGAAGTCTCCAGCTGTAACACAAACTTCCTTAGCCACTCAATAAGTGACTGAAGTTATAAATATTTATAGCAAAGTTAATTTAATTTCAACTGTAGCTTGGAAAGCTCTTGCTCTCTTAAATGATGCTGCTAAATGTCAAATTTACAATTTTGGAAAGTTATTGTCAACACTTAGCTATATGTGAATATTAATTAATTCTAAACTGCAATGGCTTTCATAAAACTTCGGTGGGTACCAGAAGAAAAAAACCCCTTAATCTTCTATGCTACTACAATAAATAACAAAAGAAAAAGGAATGGTTTTCCACTTACAAAATAAAATGCTGCCAAGAGCTACATTCAGCTAGTAGGCATTTGTTTCAAGTGGATACTGCTCCTGTCATATGATGAGGGAATATGACATTTGGTAATCTTATTGGCACATGTAAGGTTAGCGTGGCCAAGAAACACAGAACAGTCTCCTAGCAATCACCCTTTTCACCATAGCTGTGGTGACTAAGAAAATTAAATATCTAAAGACAACAATCGTAGCAAAAAATCTGACAGTTTTATGAGGGAGGAATGTGGTGGAGAGTGATAGAGTTGTCTGTAACGCTTCCAGAATTTCCTGGAAACACATTTTATTGATCAGAAGCCGGAGTCAATAAGCTCACTGAAGATCTGAAAGTGTTGAACAAAGTCACTGAAAAAGAATGAAAGTACCACAAGCAGCCCTGTGTATTTATTGATTCAAGAGGCAGGACTAACATCTGACTTCCAAAAGCCAGCAGTGACTTTAGCCACTCTTTCATAAAAGCAAATAAGAAATTGCAAGAAAGCAAGAATTGCAGCATGAAAGAACCACACAAAAGAGGCATGAGTCAATTATATCATAGGATATCAAAGATAGCCAAAATAAAGGCTGGTAGCAGATTAACAAGCTTCGAACTTTAAAAGATGGTGTTAAAACCAGAGAGATAACTCCCAGAGATAAGGATAAGCTGACAAAGAGACTATAAATATCATTCACAACAAGATGTGATCAATAGGGTAGGGAAATGACCCAGAGTGAATATGCATCAAAGACCAGATGCCTTCAGAATTTAAATCAGTTTTCTGTTGAGAGCTGATAAAAACAACAACAAAAAACAAACAGCAAAAAACAAACAGCAAAAACCCCAAAACAAAACCAAACCAAATCATAATTTAAGAAAGCCAAAAAATTCTTTAAAAAAGAGACAGTATTCATATGTCATGACATGAGATAAAAGGTTTATTAATTGAAAATGCTTTTTGAAAGACAACTATGTTGGTAAAAAAGGTATCAGACTGATAGCAAAGAAGGATAAAAATAAAGCTTTTTGTTTCTTAGATTATAATTATGGGGTGGTATAATGGGTTAGACAGGGACAAAACCAAACAAATGAAAACAGTCAATCTTCAGAGAGAGATTTTATCTGTAAATGACTCAGACAACTGCAGTAGATGGAATATAGTAAAAATGGTCAAGAACAACAACATATCAAGAACTGTTAATGCTTCTTTTGAATATTTATTCAAGGAAAGGAAATAAGAAATTACCTAACACAAAGACTTGAGAAACTAAATCACAGGAGGTAAAGGGATCTGGAAAAGCTCCAAGGAGAAGAGTATTGTCAGGTATCAAATGATTGTAACCTACAAGAACTGCTCTTTGTTAGTCTGTTGACTTAACAAAGTTCACTAACACTGTGTTAAGAAGTATCAAGAAATACAGATTTTGGAAAATGTGTATAAAATCAAATGCACAGGTTTATATGGTATTTGAAGACCTATGAAATGTTCATCATTATTGAGATCATAGATATCAATATATTATGACTGGGACTATCAAGAAATCTTAGAAAACACATAATTTTTTGAAAGAAATTAAGGTACAGGAAAGAGCAGGAAGGCTTGTTACATTTTGATAGGGAGAGTGCCTAACTTAAAAAAGCTAAGAAATGTTCAGTTTCATGAGCACATTTGATCCATCCCAACAATTCCCCACTATTACAGAGGCAGACTAATGAATTTGTCACCATTTTATATATCCTCCTTTTCCCTGGTATATCCAGTATTCATCTGGTAATTCAGCAAGTCAATTCAAATCATTAAGATAAAAGAAAGAATATTAAGCTGGAAAAATGTGATGGGTTAGCTTATTTAATCAGTTCAATCCATTAATCAAGTAACAAATTAGAAACAGATGGCACAGACTGTCAAGAGAAGGTAAGAAGTTCTAGATTTTGTTGTCAGGACCCATACTCTCAGAAAGATCAAGGTATTGAAAATTTGAGTCAGTAAAAGTATATTATTCTATGTAGACTTGAGAACTGGTTATAGATGAAAAGAGAAATACACAAAATAAGAAGAAATAAAATTAATACATTTAAAAGCAAAGTATTATGGGAACACAAAGAACTTAAATAGCATGTGAGATAGCCTAAAAAGAATTTACATGAAATCTATGAGAAATCAAACATAGGGAGTAGCTGAAAGTCTCAGTGTCTTTAGGGTGGGACTCTGAGTTAAAATGACAGACACTAAATAGGAATCTCTAGAAAAATTATACCTGCAATTTAGTTCTCTTGAATGATGCAAGAGACAATGAAGAAATAATGAGAAGCATAAGACAATTGTTCTAACAAGGAACTACAAGAAGATTGAAGAAGTATCCCCTTGGCCAGAAAAGATAACAGCAAATTTTGAGAGAGAGTTCATGTCTAGGGTGCCCTGTACCAAGAAAGGGAAGAAATAGAAAATCAAAAATGAAAGACACAACTTTGCTAAAAGCAAAAACAGGAAGCTGCTGCTGTTGGTGATGATATTGCAAATATAACCGACTGAACTAAGCAATGTTAACAAAATGGTTAACAAAGAGCTTCATTGGAGACAAAAGTTTTGTGAGAGCAACAGTGTTGAAGGAATTATCACCGACTGAAATTTACCTGATTTTTTTAAATGATGAGTGCAGGTTTTCAGTGAAATGGAACTAGAAATGACAGTGCTTGCAAACAGTCACAGGACTGAGATATATTGATACAAAGTAGATGCAAGGTCAAAGACAGAATGCAAGGATAAATAAACTGTAGAGATAACAGCAGCAAACACAATAAATGTGGGGGCAATCACAACTCAAGGGAATCAGGCTGTGGGGTATCATCATGTCTTATAAAGAAAGCAAATGTCTTGCAGGGTCCATACGATCTGCTGCAAAAATAAGAGAGATTAAAATCACAGTCTGTCCAAGAACAGAGACTGGAGAATAAAGTTCTGATTGTGAGGCAGACATGAACCACTGTCTTGCTTATCTCTTGTAAACGTTCGCAGGAGTCTGTAAAATTCATTTGGATTTGGGGGTTTTTTTCATAGTGATGCAACAAATGAAGGAAGAATGAACTTCAAAATAAACAGTGGAACTGATTACAGTGTAAATTCTGGAAACACATACGAATATATGGTGACATACAAATAAACAGTGACTTGCCTGGCTCAAAATCAAAATGAGTCTTAATTTACATAGTAAGCATAAAATGAACCCATGTGGTGAAGTCATACAAGCACTCTTGTACAAGAATAAATACAACCAAAACACTTCAGAATGATGAAACAGAATTTTTATTACAAGCTTCTTTTGAAGAACAGTCTGCAAATATAGAAAATCAAAGCATGATCAAAAGTAGGAAAGTTCTTTAGGTCCTCAGAGGGAGCCTCCTTCAGAGGATGACCCATAGAGGATGATGGAGCTTAATATCCTGAATACAAGACAGAAAATATATCTCATTCCTTCATTGTCTAAAGAACCAGGCCTTTTCATGAGAAAATTGTCCCTGATGACTAACATTTTGTTAGATTGAAAAAAGTCTTAGAAAAGACTAGATTGTCTTTTCACTACAACTTTTTAAAAGTTATAAATCTAAAATATGAGAATAAAGAAAACAGGAGTTAATAGTATTTTCTAACAATTACGGTAGAATCGTCTTCTTGGAGAATTTTAAAAACTTGAGTAGATATATTAACATGGCATAAAACCTCATCTCCCTGTCAAAACTTTGACGTTAGCCCTACTTCATGCAAGATATTAGTCTAGATAGACCCCAGAGGTCAATTATGACCTAAATTATTTTGTGATCAAATGATTTTATGAGCAATGGGAACTTGCAAAGAAGAGATTTTAAACTTATTTATCTTAGGAAAATTAAAAGAGAAAATAATGCTATTTGGAAAGAATAAAGAAAAAGTTTGTTTCCATAATATATGTTTTATTCACCTTTCCAACTAAGCAAACGAATATACCACATTTCAGTTAAAAAAAAAAAAAAAAAAAAAAAAAAAAAAAAAAAAAAAAAAAA
This sequence comes from Prinia subflava, assembly GCF_021018805.1. Lineage (NCBI taxonomy): Eukaryota > Metazoa > Chordata > Aves > Passeriformes > Cisticolidae > Prinia > Prinia subflava. The sequence continues at coordinate 47,460,436 of NC_086248.1, forward strand.
AAAAAAAAAAAAAGGTACCTCTATTCAAAGAGACTGTAGAACACAGGTTATGGCATCTGGGTTTTATTAATAAACTTTTCTCTTAGGAAAGATTCTTGGCCATTAAGCCGTAGATTATTTTGGTCTTTTCTCATAATTTTCCACTTTCAATAAGTGCATTTTGGATAACAAAAACCCAGGTGTTGCATCAGAAAATAAACTAGGCAGCTATTACTTTTAGAGATGCTACTTTTTTGCTTGGATTTTGAAGAATTTTACTAAGTGGAAGAATGCTATCACAGAAGTAGGGTAATGACAAGATGGGTTTATCACAGTACTTAAGTTCTAGGGCCTATATTGTGATAGTTCAATGGGATAGGTGGGGCTTAACAGGTCTTAACAGGCCTTATATTCTTGATTTGAAATGGTGTTGAGAACAGAAATGTAATTTATGACTCGTTCAGTAAATAGAAGCACTCACTAAAACATTTTAATTCTGAACTGAATCTAGTCATAAGGAATCTCATTGTGTGTCCTGATTTCAAAACAGAATTTGCTGTTCTAAGAAAAGAAAAAATTTGCTGTGCTAAGAAAAGTTTGTGAGGAATCAGTGTGAAATGAGGTAACTCACACCACTCTCCTAAGAAGTAGCAAAGATAATTCCCTGTCAAAGATGTATTTGCACATCTCTATGGTCAGGCTGTGCATCAGGGCAGACAGTCACTGGAACAGGCTCTCCAGGGAAGCAGTCACCCCTCTAAGCCTGCCCGAGTTCAAGGAGTGTCTGGGCAATGCTCTTGGTCACAGGGTTTAGTTGTAGGCAGTCCTGTGAGGATCAGGAATCAGACTTAATGGTCTCTATTAAACCCTTCTGACTCGAGATGCTCTTTGATTCTTAGGATTCTATGGCTCGTACATGTGAAAATGCCTTGGATGTTATTCTGAAGATGACTTTGATGATTTTATTTAAACACGGTGTCCGTTTATTTTTGGGTGAAGGAGGGCCACAGTTTGTCACGTTCCCTCTTTGATCTTAAATCAACTAGTATGATTGACTGCTCTTTTCCAAACACTGTTATTTTCTCTTCATTCACTTGGAACCTAATTCAATTTTAGACAGCAGTAAAGCACTTACACATTTTTAACACATACATTTTCTCAGTGTTGCTCCTCTCAGAGGAATGATTTCTGTCATTTCCTCAGATTAATTCTTTTCAATACCACAGGAATGCTGACTTTTTAAACTATAGCTTTATGTTGGTGCCTTTGATGCTAAGTATACATGATATTTTTCATTCCCAGCATGATTCACAGTTATTTCCTAGGATAGCCTCATAAATGATAGTTGTCATTCTTGTGAAATTAACCACATGCAAAGTAAAAGACTACACTTCTTATGGAAAATTTATCACTTCAGAATAGAAATACACTGGGTCAAGGCAATGCTAAAGTTAATTTAATAATAGAATGGTTTGGGTTGGAAGGGGCTTTAAAGTTCATCTAGTTTCTGTCCTGTGGGCAGGGACAACTTCCACTAGAAAAATGTAATTAGATTTAATGGAGTTACTCCAGGACTTCAGCTCACCCTGTAAAACTATGAAGAAAAAGAAAGCTTAGCAAAGATGCATTTTCTGCTTTGTGAAATGTAGTGATAACAGAACTTAACCAAAAAAAAATTTGGTTAGGTAAAGATTGTAGTGTATGTGGATCACATTTTCCCATACACAACTGTAGTACAGAAGTGAACGCATACAAAAAACAGTGAGACAACTAATCATATATGAAGCTCCTAAACATAACCTAACTTCTAAACCATGGATCATAAAGATAGGTGTCTTATTTACAGTTTAGTGCTGCCTTACAAGGAAATTACATTGTTAATAATCAAACTAGTAAAATAAAAAACAGTCCTTGATTAAAGGTAGATGTACATTATGTTTGTCTCTGGCTGTCCTTGATGCTTGAATGAAACTATTATTGGAAAAGATTGTTGCTGTATGAAATAGAACTCCATACTCTAGCTTTTCCCAACCCAATACATTAATGGGAATAAGATCCCAGTTTTCTGCAGACAAATACATCAATTGGAATAAAATTAATATTTTTCCCTTTCTGCCTTCTCTCTTCTTCATTGAGTGAGACAATAAGCATTTCTATCATAGGAAATGCCTATGCAGGAAGGTGATATCAGCTTGAATAATGACAGCACTGAGCCCTCTAAATCCACTGAGGTCTCCTAGTCCAAAAGTCTCAAGATGACCTACAGGAAGATTATGGAAGTCAGAGAAAAACAGCAGTACCAAACTGAAGAAGGTATCCTATAATTTGAATTTGTGTCAATACTACTCTGACCATCAGAGAGGGAAGGAAACCTCAGTTTCCCACTTCCTTGTTGTGCGCTCTAACTACAGTATGCTACTGAATTAAGAAAAAACATGAATGTGAAAACATCATTTGAAGCTTGTGATAATCTCTGCCCTTTTAGAGGATGGTTTCTGTGAATGTTTGCCAAAAAATCTCTAAAGCAAGTCTCAGCAGGAGACTGTGGGAAGATGCAAAGAGGAGACAGGTGTCACAAATCAGGCACCCTGGGAGAGAGGCAGTTCTCAGTAAGTGCAGCAAATCCACTCGCAGAACAAAATTATAGAGATGCCTAAACTTTGACATACTCTTATTCACAATTGATGTCAACCCTAAATACTCAATCTCACCTGTCATTGAAGAACCTCAGTGGACATTTCATAGGAGAAATAAAAGGAGTATTATGATTCTTAAGGTCACAGAACTGACTTTGTCTAGATTGTGTCCCCAGTGCAGTGAAAATCTGTACCAACAGACGTACATAAAACAATCTATATATGCTTAGTGGAACTATCAGTGACTATCAGTACTCTTTGAGGAACTTGAAAGTCAGAGTGAGCTACAAGCCCAGCATCAGGTTCTCCAGTGGATTTTCTACTTTATCACGCTGTCCTGTGAAGTTCAGGTTATGGCATTAGTAGTAATTAATTATCTTTAGCCAACTTTAAGCTCTGATGGCGACATCAACACGCCTTTGAACTGTCAGTCCACTAAAAATAGCTGTATAAAATTCTATAATATTCAGTTAGTTATTCCTGTAAACATAATTTCAGTTAATTTATATATTTCCATAAAAAGAACAAGAATGTTACTTCCATTTGAATTAATTGTCCCAAAATACCCAAGCCTTGCTTACATGAGAGTTTACTGAAAAGACCGTTCTCAAAAGTATGAAGGAGGAAAACACCTGGCAGCAATGCAGGAAAAAGTGACAAATGGCAGAGACAGCAGCAGTATCTGTGATGTGAGATATTCCACCTGTGCATCATGAGCAGGGGCTTTGCTGCCAGCTCCTACCTCTGACATGCCTCCCTCTCTCATCTGCTGCAAGCTATCTCCATGCTGTGTGCAGCCCTGTTGCAGCCATGGTGAGGAAAAAGGCAAAACCCTAAAGGAAGAAAAAAGGACTCTTTTGTGACTTTTCCTTTTTCAGCTTTGTGGGAGACTGAGCTTTGTCACAGACTAGTGGCCTGTGACAGTGGAGCGGGGAGAGGAGTGCTCTCCAGGCAACAGAGCACAAAGGGAGAGAAAGAGTGGCTGCAATCAAACACGGAAGGGGATGAAATATCTGCCTTGACTGTATTATAAAAATAACAGAGAAATATGCTTCTTAAGCAGGATGACCATCTGTCTGTGATGAGTGACAAGACTGTTTTAATGTTTCCTGTAAAAAAGACTTTGCTGAATTTTTAAGTTAACTTGACCCCCTACCTGGATTCTGTCTCTGACACTGCAAAGCCTTCCAGCACACTTTGCCTAAACTGTCTCTACACATCACCCACTGCAGAAGTTTCTTAGGTGGAAACCCTGCCACTGTTTACAGTTCACAGAAACAATGTCTGATAGTTTAGGACAGGAAGTGAAAAATGTCACTAAGCCAAATGAAACTAGAAGGGAGTTTATGTGGGAAGAAACTAATGAGTCAGACAGATATTTTGGAAGAGTTACTCATCTAAGAAGTGTTAGATCAGTCCCTTAAGAATGCACGCTTGATACTGCTATGTTTTGACTTAATAAATGTTGACAACAGTGGGTAAACTTGCCATCCTGTTTAGGAGTAAATGTGAGAATCTATTGAAATTCATCTGAGGGAAAAAGGTGGCTAAAATACCCATACGCATTCCCCAAGAAATAGGAATGGCCCACTGCCCAACAGGAAGACAACATAAGAGCAGATCTTTTGCTGTAACTACTTTTATGTATGTTCAACTGTCTGTGAAATAACGGGGAAAGGAGTATAAAAGGCAGCCCAGAAGATGGAGTGAAGCTGGGCTGTGGGAATATCCTGAAGGCACCACCTGAATGTGGTCTTGCAGGACTGTGGGAGTGTGTGCCAAGAAGCAGCATGCTGTGATGGCCTTCAGCTGTAGAGAGAGAGACGTGCATTCAGTGCAAATATAGCTCCATCAATGGGGTCTAGTTCCACCATGAATTTTACCTTTTCAGGGAAAAACTTGAAAAACTGCAACATGTGTTTAACTACTAGAGTCAAAACAGGACAAAAATTCTGCTACAATTAAAGAAGTGGCCTGAGGTATTTTCCTTGTTTCTAGCATTCAGTGTTTCTATTACATTTACTTAATAATGCTTATATTACATTGGATCCAAAAGATGACAACATCCAGCTGGTATTGCATCATGTTAAGATGTTACATTATGTATGTGAACACCAGAACATGGATTTTTAAAGAGGCTTGAGCATACTGTCACTAAATCCACAAATGAAATTCACTTGACTTTCAGTTTGGTTCTAAATCCAAAATCACACTGAAGCTCCTTAGCAAAAACATGAACAGTTATGATTAATGAATTCTATGTAAATTAAATTAAATAAAAATGCCATTTGGCCTGGAGATTCTGATCTTACTTTTATCCACAACTGAAAGTACAGTTAAGAAAGGGTAAGAACTCATGCAATTACATTCAAATAATTTTTTCCCCTAACATATGCATTGACAAAATCAACCATTCTTCACAAAACTATCTGTCTGTGTTCAGACTTAATTATTTTCTTCCAGGTACCCAGTAGTGACATGTGATAATCTTTAGGGCATCTCTGCAGATCACAGTACAATTAAAAAGCTCTAGCGAAATGGAAGTGGTTGTTAACTATCTTAACACATCTTCTGTTTGAAAAGCCTACAATGCTTAGCATATTAACAAACACTATAATTCTGATTTAAAAGATTTGCCTTCATGCTATATTTGCTATTTGCTATGCTATAAACTTCACACAATCAAATTATTTCACTCATGGCAGGTATCCTAAATCGTAAATGGTTTTTATACACAGTGTTACAATACTAGTGCTATAATCCATCATGGTCATGCTAGTGGAACCCACTAAGGAATCCCTGCACAGTTGATACTATTATTCTCTTGAGTCTATATGGTGAGACATGTCTGTTGAATCAAGTCTATTTTGTCTTCTTCAAACCCCCTTTTTTTGGTGTTGTAGTGGTATCAGTGCAGTTTTATGATAATACTGCCAAAGAAAACAAAATCCAAAGCTGAGTCAAGTCTCATAGCATGCTAAAGAGCCAAGGGATGCAAATGTCTGGGCTTCTTTTCAGGAAGATAACTTTGTGTGCATTTTGCTATCTAACTTGCACTCCTACACCTGCTTCTCCATTCCAGAACCAGCTTTCTGTGGTTGGTACTACTGCACTACGGTATTGTGTTTTGTATGAGTATTTAGAGAAGTCTTGATAATTTTGAATGACATATGCATTAGTATTGAAATTTAAGGATGACAATATTATTATTATTATTTATAATAATAAACAATAAAAGAAAACTAGAAAATTAGCTTTATAAGTGGTTTTCTAGCTAATGGCAAACAGCCATGTCCTGTGATCATATCAACCCAAATGAGTGCTGGTTACGCAAGAGATGTTACATTTGGATGTAAGACAGGTAAAAACCTCAAACTCACACTTCACAGCAAGGTAGCCTTGCACAACAACCCTCTGACACAAAAAGCTGAGACCCTTGAGGCTGTCAGCAGCACATTTAAGGAAAACAAAAACTAGACAAGGAGAACTCATAGTTCTATCTATTCTATCTATTCTATAGGTATTATCTTACTGGTGTTTGTGTACAGAAAAATTGTAAACAGGAGTATGACCAAGGCCATATTATGAAGACAGAGTAACAGCATGAGAAACTTTTTTATTAGTGCCTCTGGCACTACTTCGAAGTAATAATCCAAAACTCTATTAACCTCAAGAAATTCTCAGTTGTTTTAGTACTAGTGTTAAGAAGACTATGTCATATTAAATGATGTTGTGAATGTAGCTCAAAAATTATTGTCAATGGAGGCTGCATCTAAGAACACTCCTGTGAGAGCTAATGGGATCCAAGGAGCAGAAAGGCAACATGAAGCTCTTTGCATACTCAAAGAAGTTTTGTGTAGCCCACGCAGTGACCTTCAGAGAGCTGGAAACAAAGGCACGAACCGGTATTAATCACTTTCAGTGAGAAAACACTTAAAAATCTTTCAAGATGCTTGAATGCCAAGATATTCCCCGAAACATTTTGAGAAAGATAAATGACAAGTGAATAAATATTCTGTCAAGTGTTAGTCATGTAATACCTTGGAGCAATGTGTCTTTAACTGTACACTCTTGTCACTCTAAGGCTTCACTGGTACTACTCCAGTACAACTATAATTGCAGTGTCTATTAATCATCCAGGAAGACTTGGCCTAAACTGAAGATTGACCTGGTATTTTTCTCTTCATGCCTATAATAAAAATTGTCAGCTAGCATTTTCCTAAGATGAAAAAAATTGTTTCAGAGGAAGGTGTCTGTAGAGTTATGCCTCCTGCAGTGTAACACAAAACTGACTTATAACCATTCAAACTCAAGTCTTGAGTCTTGAAAAGCAGGAATTTTTGGAGCACTCATTTCTGGTAAGGTGATCTCAGTGAAATGTTAGGTCCACATAGGAACAGTTGCTTTGCTGTCAATTTATACTGTGCAATTCAGCATATGACACAAACTACATTACAATGCAAACTCTGAGGCAGCAGTATTGCTACTTATAAACAGCTGTAAGTCACTGTGCAGGACTAAGAATAAATTTTGTGAATAGCTCTGAATGGTAAGTGCAGATGGAGTGAAAGGCATAACTTTTCAACAGCTGGGTTAAAAAGCAGCTGCCAATATCACCTTAAAGCCCAATGTGGCTGTTTCTTAAAAAAAAAAAGTTTTGTCACACATTTTTAACATGGATTTTATTACATCTGCCCCAAACTAGAGAGCATAGGACCATCACAGCCCCCCAAAAATACATTTTATAGTAAAAGTTGTTACATAACCTGATCCCAGCTTTCCCCACTACTCTCCAGAAGCTTTGTCCCCTGAATCCAGCTGAAGGACATGAGGATCCAGTTGCACAGGGCTTGCTCACAGACTATTCAGTCTCTCAGTGCATCTGTAATCCACATTTCACACCTCTGAATACAGAACACGACTCATGCAAAACCAAGTGTGGAAATGTAACAAACTGCTGCTGAAAATGAGTCTGCAATAACACTTTCATATTTCTCCATGTCTGCATGCAGTCAGTTTTTCTTCTCTGTGATTAAGGACACACTATGTCAGGAGAATACCACATTGTTAAAATGACCATTAATTTAATCTACAGCTATTATGTGGCCTTCTCAAACCATTAGAATTATTTTAGCTGATTTTTTTTTTATCTGATCCATGTGTTTCTATTCTACTTAATTTAAATAAATCTGCATTTTGAGAAGATACTTAGCCTTAAAATGAGTTCCTATCTGATGGGAATGAAAAAATATAGACAGAAAAATATCAAGTAGACATATAGACAAACAACATCATTTTCATAAACAGATGTAATTAAATTTACATTCAAAGAAAAAAATTGCTCTTATTAGAATAGTCAAGAATTTTGTCAATGACACCTACAAAACCACAATTCCTCTTCCTAGTATTATGTTTTCTTCTGCCATGGTATTCACCAAAACCAGAAAATAAAAACAAGCAAAGCACTGTATTTATGAATTTTTATTAAATAGAGTGTATACATGTAATTAACTACTAACTCTGGGCCAATTCATATGAATGCACAGTGGCAAATTATACTGATACTGAAAATTACTGATTTTCAGCAGATTACACTGACACAGTAGCATACTATAGTTCAGACACACCTGAGATTGAGTATTATGAGCTCACATATTTGAATCATGATGAATTAAGACAGAAAAAAAATCACTGTATAAAGCTGTGGCCCACCCAAGCAAATGAAGGGAGAAGAAAAAGAGAATTCCAAAACAAACATGAAGTTACAATAGGGACACCTCTTTGTGCTTTTTTTACACAAAATCTACACCCGCCTTATTATAATTTATTTTATTACAAAGGTGTATATACCATCTGGATAACACTGGCTCAGAGTGAGCCAAGAGGGAACCCTAAAAAATGTACACAGACTGTGTAGCCTTCCTGCTGCATAGAGAAGGACATGAACAGTTTTGAACATTATGTTGTGTCCCCAAGTTAAATAAAAAACAGTGGGAATCCTCCTTGTCCTTTTGTCCTTGAGACAAAACAAGAGCTGCTTAATGTCAGACTCAAGGAAAATTCTTGGGCTTTCAATGGGAGTTTTGTCTGCCTGGCATGCATGGCATTGTTCCAAGAAGGACAGGGAGCACAGAGGTGAAGACTACCAAGTGATATCACCCTTCTGCAGAATGGTGTACTCTGTAGAAGACAAAAGGGTTTACGTTCAGATCTTACCGTAACCAAGTTTTTCCACCAACAGGATTTGTGTTCTGGAGAGGCTGCTCCCATCCTTTATGTGCAGAAAAATTAGGAATAGATTTGAGGAGATAAATGACATAGAGCTCAATCAAGTCAACCTTTCCAATACTACTGGTGCCAGTCTGCCAGCTGGTGGGATTTTGATGTATTCTCCTGTGCCTTAATTTCCCAATCTGATTGCCTGTCAGCTTTTTTTACATGCATGTCTCTCTGCCTCTCCACCTTCCCTTTGCCTCAGGGTGTTTCTGTTTACATTTAAGAGGAGCAGAAAGAAATGGAATATATATCTTTTAGGCAGCCTTTAATTGTATTTTGTGTTTTGTAATTATTATAAAATCACCTCAAAGCTCTGTTTTTCATTTATTATTGCTCTTTTGATAAGATAAAGAACAGTGTGCTATGAGCTCTTGACTTTTTTGTCATCTGAGATTGAAAATACAATGATAAATACATTAAATATTCACAAAGGGCGTCAAATAGGGTCATGGAAAGTGCCATACATTAATCATATATGTGTGGTATTCCCTTGTTAAATAATACAGTTCAGCTTGGCGTTTTCTGACAAATGAGGTCAAGATGTTGTTTGCTGTTAGAAACTAATTAGAGAAAATTCTTCACTTTTTTAAATGAAGAAAAGAAAACTTTTGGAAATGATAATGTGAAGAAAATTCAGACTGTGGCAAGAAAAACCATTTTTTCCCTCAGAAAAATATTTCTAAAGAAAAGTAGTGATTAGTTACAAAGTTCATTTGGCTCACATTCTCATCATTTCAGAGTCAATAAGGTTACATCATGGGCAAAAATCAATGTCTTATGGGAATGAGAGATAAGAGGAAAACAATGAGAAACTGATTATTATTGTCAAATTCTGTTGTTATTTGAGCTATTTTACTTTGGTATTGGATATTAATGGGATCAAATGAAAGAAAGACCTTTCAACACTTAGCTTGCTACACTCTTTGTGTACAGTTCAAGCCCAGAAGCTGGAGACTGCCTCTCTCTATCACCTAGGAGAAGGTGACAGGTTGAAGATGAGTTGTGGGAAACACCTCACTTGTCCCTACTCCTCAGCCCATGGAGGCAGTCAGCCCTTCTGGAAAGTATTTTAATCTATAACCACTTACAGTTGAATTTCACAACACTCCCATTGCAAAGATGCTTTGTTTCACTGGGTTTTTTGTGTAAACTTGTTTTTTGGACAATCAAAAGATGCATCTCACTAACCAAATAACAATCACAGTCCAAAATTGAAGAAGAGGAGTTGCCTTCACAGAAGCATTACTTGGGGTTTGGTTGAGTTTTTTAAATGAAAATAATTGCAAATATTAGCACTTTCTTGCAGAAGTGAATCTCTTTTTTATTTCCTAAATATATATATATATGGATGCTGAGAACAGTGATATAAAAATTCATATCCTTTGAAAAATTTTTGAACATTTTATAACAGAGTAGGATGGTCCTGAATTATATTTACCATGAAAAAAAAAGGTTTGTTCAGGCAGACTGTATGCTGACCATGTGTATGACATGTATGCACATGCTTCTTATCAGCCAGGTCATCTACAATTAGACAAACTCTGTAAGACAATAGCCACAAAAAGAAAATTTTTCTGCTTGCTTTCAAGCTCTGTTGAAAGTCAGGGTAATTCTGGCTCTGAGTCTGAGGATGCATGTTAATATATATGTCTGAGGAAACAAAAACCCTAGGCTATATCTCTACCACCTAGCAAAGCATGGCCAGGACACACCACTACTAAGGAGCATTTGAATCCCTACTAATCCCTGAGCACAGTTTTGATCACAGGCAACCACAAAACTCTCAGGTCATTCCTCGTAGAGAAGCAGGAGGTAACACAGGCCAGGACCATACCCCATAGGCAGTTTGAATGCAATCACCTTGTTTTAAGAAGGTGGAAGTGAATATCTGTGATGATTTGAAATGTGTCAAGCCAACTGACTTTGAAACTGGACAGTGCCTAACTGGTTTGCATACTAGCATAGAGGCAGTTGAACACTTCTATTTACAGGAGAAGAAACGCTCAAAACTGTATTTTTCATTTTCATTTATTTCATAATAGAGGTGTTTTTGACAATAAAGTAGTGGAAAAAGCTGGCAGACCATTTACCATCAGTAAGAGAAGAGAATGGAAGAAGAGATACCTAAAATTCTTAGCAAACTCTTCTCAAATGTGGCTCCCTTTAACTTCGGTATTACAGATAGGCAATATCATGTAGCCAAAATCAGTTTCTTTTCCTTTTAAATACTTCTCCTCTTGGCTAAGTGTATTTTTCTCCCAAAGCCTGTCCATATGTATGGAACAGTTAATTAAAGCTTTGTCCAGTGAAAAATCTTCCCATGTCCTCGGATACTTATTTCTACTAGTTTGAATGGAAACAAACTGTTCATTGTAGGGTAGACAGAGAATTCTCAGAACCAGCTTCAGTTGATCTAATAGCCCAAGCATGAAAGCATTTGTGAGAGGACCGAATACTAAATAGTAAGGGTGACAAAGACCACCAGCTTTCAGACCTAGCTATCCAGAAGAATGCACAGAATGCAAGAGGTGAAAAACTCAAAAAAGAGAAATTCACAGGACATTTTTGTGAAAGCACCAAGAAATATTTTGACCTTTCCCTGCATTATTTCCATGGTAAAATAAGTAGCACTGGACAAAATCTGTGGTGCTGTCATACATTACAAATGGTAATTCTGCAGTTTCTGGTGAAGCACCCTGTGCTTTTTTACAGTGTACATTTCAATATTTCTTCAGCACAGAATAAGGTCAACTCAATTCTACTCGCAAAAACGACTTGTGAAGAAAACAACTGAATAAAAAGAAAAAGAAGGTTATTAAAAGCATGCATTATTCCATTTCTAAGAATATACCTAATACTTCAGCTTTGGCAGACAAGGTGAGTAGGTCTCTGTAAAACCATGGCACAGCTTAAAAATAGCAGTGGGTAAAATGGTAAGTTCTGTGCATCACACAGGGTGTGGTAAGACAAGCAGACAGTTATCCATGAGGAATTACGCTTTATGAATCAGAAAGTCACTTCATTCTGCTCCATCAAGCTTAGTGTGGTCATTACATAAAAGACATAAACAGGTCTAGGGTGTCCTTTTTCCTTCTTTTCTTTCTATTTTTGTCAGGGCTTGTGGTTTCTTCCAGGAGAACAAAGGTTTCAGCAGCCAACTCAGCAAAGCATCATCAATAGAGATCCCTGTGCCAGCCAGGGCACCCCCATGTGTGCCCAAACCCCATGATGACACTGTGGCTCCAGACAGAAGCTAAGATTAGCCATCTCCTTGTTATGGGGATGTGAGTTTCTGTGTTAGGCATGACTTTTTGCCAGACTGGTGAGGCTGGCAAGTATTCTCCCCAAAAAAAGAAAACAGTGTTTGGTGTTGAAAGGAAATCTTCCCTCTTCCCAGTTGCTTGGGCTGCTATATAGCCAAGAGTTTTATGCACTCTTCCTTGTGGCTAATCCCATTGTAGTGCCAAGAGTGGGTTCCTTTTTACAACCAGATCTGCCTTTTTACAACCAGATCTGCCTTTTTACAACCAGATCTGCCTGGTTTACAACCAGATGCCTTCAGATCTGGCAAACCAAACACAAGATTAGGAAGCAAAGAAGGGCAGAATTCCGTCCCAGAGAAGAGCAGGAACATGTTTCCATCATACACAATGCCTTTTAATTTTCTGGGGAAAAAAAAAATGTCTCTTCAATCTCTCTAGAGTTTAAGTTTGAACACGTGCACACTAAGTAGAATGAAAAATACTGAGGAGGATGATTTTGAAGTCATGGTTTCAAAGATAAGAATACATTCTGTATTTTCCCCCATTATGTGCTGTTTTCCAGCCTTCCTCCAAATTGAAAGGGATTTCACAAGGGCTGCCTGGACACTGGTCTATGATAAAACTACACAGCATTTTGGGACAGGTGTCCTGGGAGAAAGGAAGTGTCCTTAGATGTTTGTTCAAAGCAGCAGGTTTATGGTTGAGCAGCAGTTCGAACAAGCTTTAAAAACATAGACATAAAGAAATTTTAATCTTGGGAAGAAAGAGTCTTTTTCACTTGTGACAAAAACAGATGTCTTGGAGTTTTTTCATAAGAGATGTAATATCAGCCATGGTGTCCTGGCCAGCTTCCAAATAAGGTAGTTGTAAAATACCTAATTAGAAGTTTGCTCAGCTTCAGAAGTATTATGGCAAGGATGGCTAAATTTAAATTTGTTAGTAGTGCTTTTAAGTCCTTTCATGGAGCTGCTGCAGTCTATTTTAGGAATCGATGGCTGATACACAATTCAGTTATGTATGATATTTACAAGCCATTTTCTGATTTCTTCCAAAAGACACTATAAAAATCCATAATATATTTTTTTTCTCAATAACTAAACAGTGAGAAAATAAAATATAGTAAGGAAAAGAGAGAGAATAATCCTTTCATTCCCTCACATGCCCTCTGGTCAAAGAATATTGCAAAAATATCTAAAAATTACAGAGGAAGATACATATTAAAAACCTTGATTTTCTCTTTTTCTTCTATTACACTTTATGCATGGACTTGACTCTGTAGAATTTATGTTACAGAATTGAGTTCAAAAGCATTCTTAAAATAAGCTCTATAACAATAAACTGTAGATAGAATATAATTTTGAGTTCCTCAGAGCAAAATCCAGTCTTTCCTTTTCAAGCTTATTTCTGTCCTCAAATATTTGGACAGTAAAGGCTTTCTTGGTGGTTTCAATCCATCTCAGACTGAGAGGCACCAAAGAGAGTAGCTCAAAATCAGAGATCTTACTTCCCCAATTCCCCCACACACCCTTAAAATACAATACAAACTATTTTCTAAAGGCCTTTACAGACCCACTGACATTTAAGAGGAAATTGGGGTCCACGCTCAGAGGAAAATTTTCCTATAATGACACTAAAGAGCTCAAGAAAGATACTCTGCTCTGTCTGTGCCTGAAGATATACTTAAAAGAGCTCAAAACTGAACCAATGTAAGAAGAAAACCTAAACAGGGAAATAGGAGGACAAGATGGTGTAGAAAAAAAAGAATGTACAAAATGTTTTGGATAACACATAAGAACCTCCACGTGGAAAAATATTCAATGAATATCATACATTGGCTATTTTTAATATCACATCATCCACAACTGTTCTGTTTACTCATTCTTTCTTTGTCTTGCCCTGCTCTTTGTACTTCTTTCTAGAAATGTAGCTGTTCTGAGAAGGCAGATACCTGTGACATAATCAAGGACAAAGAAGACTGCATATTGAGTGACCACGGCGTAGGTTTTAGTCACAATTACATCCCAGCACAAGGCACTGTGTCATATCAGAAGGTGCTCACAGGGAAGCTCCTTTGCTCTCTCCTTCAGCAGTGAGCCAACAGCTGTATATGGTCCAAGTGTATCAACCAAATGGTCACACACTGTGAGGAAATCTCCCTGTGATAAACAGGGACATGCCTTTGCACAGCGACAAAAGCTGAAATCAAACTTTAACACTGCAGATATATAGGTTCCATGCCTTGTCAAAGATACTACAGTTTCTAAAACACAACCTTGCTGCTCCTATTAGAGAGTGCAACAAGTGTTCTTTGTCATATTTTGTGAAAAGATGTTCATAAGTCATGAGGTAACAATTTTTAGAAAATGCATGAGCAAAACCATTCATGGTTTTGATATTTTTCACATTATTCTCATTCATTAATAAATACAAAATAAAGACAAGAGGGCTATTTTTCTTTTAATTACAAATTGCTCATTAATTTGTTTTATGGTGCAACAAGAAAGACTAGCAAATCAGGGGCAGTGGGAAGTAGAGCTTCAGTTCCTGTGAGCCAAAATAAACAGAACAGAACTGAAGACTGAATCCCACTTTCTGCCAAATTTTCTGGTGTAAAACATATTGAAGACTCAGTTGCAGAGACTCATGTATGGTGAACACATTTGACACATTTGTTTGAGGTGTTTATCTCTTCCACTGATGATGGATTACAGTTATTTGTTGTACTTTTGACGTGTATGAGTGTATCAAAACTTAAAAATGACCCAGACCCAGACAATAATGATTGCTCATATACCACTTTTAGTTCTATCATCTATCACTTTTAGTCCTCTTGTGAAATTACTTACCCCTTCAAGAGCCACCCAAGGTTCTCAAATGAAGTTAACTGTCTAGAAGAGTTAGTCTGACTTCCCACAGCTTGTGTAAGGAGACAGAGGGAATCCAAATGGAAGAGAGTAAAGCAGCGCTGCCATAACTTTTTGGTGTTTTTCCACATTTTTGTACCATCTCAGACATTCCACTGGCAGAAAATGATCCATAGTTCACTTCTACAAGATGTAGTATATAGATCTAACAGACCATTTCCAAAGGAAAGCGTAGACCCCACCTCCTCTCACACTTGTGTTCCATGTGTGTTTCATGTATGTTCCTGCTTATTTGGTACTGCCGCTCTACTCTTTGCTGACCACAGTGGTCTTCCAGTGTCACTGTCAGTCAACTCATCTCCTGACCTGGAAGAAAGTAACCAGAAAGTGGACAATTCTCTGAGTTGAATTGACTCAAGAAAAGAGGCAAAGGGTGAGCCAAAATAGTGGGGATAGGACTCTGAGAGGGTGGGGCAAGAAAGGAAGGGTCAGGGTGTAGAGGAGGAGGGAGTGAGACCTTCTTCTGTGGCAGCAGCAAGATGTTAGGTTGGCTTGCAGCCATAAACTACCTTCAAAGCACCAAATAATGTTAGGCAAAACTGCTAGATGCAAAAGAAAGACAAGGCCAAAATTGTTTTCCTCAGACAGAAAAGTGAGTTCCCCCTGAAAAAGGAAAAGTACATACTTAGTTAATTCTTTGAAAAGTTGGAGGTCAATTTGTTTTTGCTAATGGGGGTGGAGGGTGCAGATTGTTTCTCCTCTTAAGTTAAATAACTGTTAACAACATTCCTTCTGTTGAGAGGTTAAAATTTAGATGATTTATCACCAGTACATGGTATTATTATTTGCAAACACAATCATTCCTAAACTGGAGATTAGCCTGATCCAGTCTAAGATCATAACTCTTTTGGTGTTGCACATTCCTAAATATAAAACTTTCCTTTGCAATTTTATTTTCTTTTTACTTATCCACAGCATTGATCAAAGGAATTCACTTACTCCAATAAAGGCAGTAGGAGGTTTTGGTAGGATTTAATATTATTACTCATTGTAGCATTTGCTTGATTATATCATTTGTAAGACAGGCCCCTTGATAAAGCACTGTTTACTTATCCCTGTGCTGAACACATCTGGGTACCAATCCCTGCAGGGTTGATTCAGCCATTCAGCCTCCAAGGAAAGATAAATTAGCTCCAAGTTAATTTGGAAAAGACCTCCCAAAATAAGAGCTCTTTGGAATTTAGGAATCAACATTTATGGAGGTAGTGACTTTGGCACTGTGATTTGTCTGCAATTTGAAGTCACTGTCAAAATGTTGCAAAGACAACTTTACATGGAGGCACTAGGACAATCCTGTCATTCCCCACTTGTTACTTTTAGCCAAGATCAAACATCACTCACTGCTCAGGCTCTCCTCCATTCAGACTTAAGGCAGTTTATATTTCTAAATGTATTGTTGAGTTAGCCACTTCTTAGAACTCATCCATATCTTACCTCTGCACAAGAAATAAGCTTGCCTAAGTGATCAGATATTCATTTTAAATAATCAGGTGTTCATTTTCCTTAGGGCCCTGAAGGGGCAGCCTCCCCAAAGCCCCTCTGAACTCCCACTGGCACCACGGTGCTGCTCAGGTGAGGGCTGGTTACTGGGGCTTGGACAATGTGAAGGTGGGTAGAGCAGCCCAGATGGAGAAACTGGGCTGAGGGGATCAGGAACATTGGAAGAGATGGGAAAGGAGGCAGCAAATGCTGGACAACAGCTCAGAGAAAGTGGGTGTTCAGAGTGGAACAGCAGAAGAAAAGGGAAGTACACACAGTCACTGTGTGTTTGACTAACATAGTGGAGATGATTCATTTTCTGCTCATTTAAATATGGTAAACTCATTCACTGTGTGACTCCAATACATTACTATTACTATTTTATTACTATGGTTACTTTTATTGTTGTTATTATTATTATTTCAATTTTATTATGGTCATAATTTCTATATTGTCATTTATATGCCTATGTTTTGAGATGAAATCACAATAACATTGTGCCAGTCAGGTGTGGGACATGACAATTAACTCCAGCCTAGAGAGACACAGACACACTGGGTATCACTGTTTGGATCACAGCCCCTAAGGCCAGTCTCTGAGGATATTGTTTCACAGACCTAAAACTTTCAATGAGGCTGTGGAGGAAGAAGGGCAGAGGGCAAGATTTGTCTCCCCCGTCATTGCTCTGACCCACACAGAGAAAGGAGGAGAGGCTTCACTTTCATCAGAGAGGTGCAGCACCCATGAAATCTTTGTTAGCAGATGCTGTTAGGATTCCCTCTCCATCCCTGAGACCAGGTGCCCTTGTGCTGCAGAGGGGTCTGCAATGGCCAGGGCAGCACCAGCCATACATGACACTTCTGAAGTTTTAGCTCAGTGGTTTACGCACAGCTACAATGAATCAGCAGACTACAAATCTTGATTCCCCGGCCAGTTTGCAGTATTCGAGGTTAAAGACAGTGATACATGAAAACTCACTGTGGATGAAGAAGTGTGATACAGAAGAGAAAGACAATTGTAGTTGGGGTTAGCTTTTATCATAAATTCTCTGTGGCCATTGGCTTGCTTTGGCTCCTCAAGCTTGTTCTTCCTACAAAGAGAGCAAAAAACAAGCATTCACAGAAATTGTACTGAGACATTATCACTCCTGTTTTTGGAGCGATAGTGTTGGCGAGATGACACGTTTCAGTCCCTCCAGACATCTTTCAGATGATATAAATCAGCATCACTCTGTTACACTGATAACGCCATGAGGATCCCATTGAACAATAGGCTCCAGTCTCCTGTTGGGAGTGCTGTCATACTTATGCCTTCTAAAAACACCTTCTTGCTGCTCAGTTTGGTCACCAGATCAGGAGGAGTAAAAGTCTGTGATGTTTTCTAAGACTGCTTGCATATGGATATAGCCAATTTTTCCACATCACATCAGCTGTTAGACATTTAATTGGGTAGTTCAGAAGAATTTGGTGTGAAAATCACCTAACTGTATCACTTTAGCTACCAAATTATAGCTGAAAGGAGAGAAAGCAAATGCCATGTGGATATTGCAGACTTTAAATATCAGTCCTCATGACAAAAGATTTGGCTCATTTCTTCTGACTTAGACTTTAGACATGCTCATGGACACTTCTTTTTTATGTATGTATTGAAATCTCACTACAATACTCTATCCTAATTCCTTCTATTCCCACTAGGCTCCTGGCAGTAAGTACACCTTAAATAAAATCAGAAAGAGGAATTGTTCATTAATCAGAAGCTTGTTTTGTCTAGAGCAAAGAAATATTCAAGTTCGTGTACTGCAGCTAATGAGCAAATGAGCAATTTGCTAATTTGCCTGTGGCTTCAGACTTGACAAGCATGCTCACCATGACCAGCAAGGAACACTTAAAGGTGTTGAATGACACTACTAAAATAATTACAAATTGTCCATTGTTCTGCACAGAGATCTATCCACAAAAGGATCTGATCTTTCATACAGTAATTGACATTTATTAAACCACTTCCAGGGAAAAAAAATTTTGAAAGGAGCTGTTTCATTTCCCTACTTGAATTCCTATCCAAATATAAGCCTGGCCTCCTTGGGTTGATTTGCAGTAGATAAAACCAAGACCTTGCATTCAGAAACACAATGCACACTAAAAGGAATTTTGGAGTGACAGAAAAGTGAATCAACAAGCAAAAAAATGCACTTTCATCTTGACTCAGCTGATATACCATACTATGTTAGATTAGTCTAAATTGTCTGCAATTTAGTTACTCCTGGAAAAGACATACTCCTGGAAAAGACATATGTAATAGTGGTAGACCTACATAGACTACCTGCATTGTGTTTGAACTAAATCAACCTATGATAAATTTTCAAGTGGATCTAATTGTATATAATTTGTCATTACAGCACAATTTATTCCAATTACTGAGAATTTTTCAGAGTACTTTAAAAAAATAAAGTAATTTTCAGAGAACTTAGTGTCTGTGGAACATCCAGAGTCAAAATGGAGCTGTAAACTAAGATGCTTTGTCCGAGGTAACTCAGCTACTCAAAAAATCTTGATGCTTTTACTCTGGGATAATGGAATTATATAAGCAGAACTACTTAATGTCACTACAGGACAAAGCACACACAGATAAATAATATTTTTGCATTGATGATAACACTTTCTTCTTTTCAGCCATCTGATTTTCAAAACGTAGTATTCCCAAAAATAAGACTGATGTGTTCAGGTCCAGGTGCTTCTGTTTTCTTGTTTATTGAGACAAGGAAATTTCCTTTGAAGGCAGCTGCTCAGTAAACCTGCAGGGCTTACTTTATAAACTGCTCTAATTTTATCTCTTTTCAGAGATATAAAGATTGGGCAATAGCCCCTTCATTTTCAAAGCATTGCCCAAGGCCCAGGAGCACAGGGTCCCACAATAATCACTGGAAATTATGCGGCTGAAAGTCCATGTGGTATTTTCAGCCTTCTTTTAGCCAAGTGACCCATCTTAAAAGAACATATAATTTCACTGGGGCCTTCTCAGCTGGGAGAGTGCTGTGAAAGCCAATGGCAACAGTCAAAAATATCTGGTACCCAGAGTCATTCTCAGATACACAGTGGGAAGAATGTCACTGAATTACCTCGCATTTTTATCTTAACTATATGCAACCAATAAGGCAAACAGAGCAGGATGCTATCACCTCTTTTGGTGAGGATATCATTTACCCTAAGAGGTAAGATATTTAGATCAAAGCCTGCTAAAATTTCAATTCCCTAAGAATAACAGTAGCTTTATGTTGTTATTCTTCTTCTTTAGGTCTTCTGGAAAAGAGAATGAGAATGAGATTAAAGAATATGACAACAGATTTCCTAGATTCATAGATAAATAAAGTCAAAAATTAAGTGGCCTGGTCTCCTAAGCAACACAAACCAAATGACTTCTCTGAATTATCTTTTTTTGACTCGAGTATATACTTACAAAAACAACTAGCCTTGATTCACCTCTTATACACTGTGAGTTATATCAGTGCTGTTAAAAAAAGAGGAACCTTTATCAAGTCTAACTATATTTAATTAGTTTTAAAGACTGGAAAAGCCTTCTACTATCAGCTTTTTAACCATTTAAAATTTACAAAGTATAATGAAGATACTCATAGACGATTTTGGACATCCTACTTGGGTGAAACACCATGAGCAACTCATAAGGAAGTTTTTCCAGTCCTTTAATCACATCTCTGGCTTCAGTGAATTTCCACACATCTCTCTGTCACTTTAGCATGCAGTGTGGGTGCTTCCTCACCCAATCCAAAAACATCCCTTTTATACATACAGAATTGGCATACACTTTTTGGATGAAAAATTTCACTGGCACTTTCTTTAAGATAGAAGTTGCACTTTTTTGTATACCTCTGCAGGGTCACAGAGTCCCTCCTGAAGGCAGGTGCTCCTAGGCACTGTTAAACAAAAGTTATAATCATAATAGTAGTAAAACAAAAAACATTATTCTGCTCATCATAACCTTGTTAGTTTCGGGTTATTCTTATGGATATGATGTATCTGCGTTGTTGCCACCATATTTTTTCCTATTTGACCTACCTAAGTCACATACTGGCTTGTTTTTTCTGTGACAGTGATTGATTCCTTTTTTACTTTATCATTCTTTCCTTGATCTTTGTGCTTTTGTAAGCCCAGTCAGTAATTGTTTTCGCACTTCCAGATTCTTTATAAAAACTTTAAATATTGCAGGAAAAACAATGGTCTCTTCAGAACCCTGCAGTTGTTCACTGATGGTTCCCTCTTTACAGTTATATTTTGAGATTTGATATGCCTCTGAATTTTAGTCTCTGTGATACTGATTTTATTTTATCTAGGTTTTAAATCAAAAAACAGTGTAACATCAATCCAGCATTCTACATAAACCTATTACATTGATGCTGTTACCTATTTCAAGTGAACCAGCCTGAGCAGAAACAATAAGCTTTATTTTCCATATTCCCTGTGTTTATTGGTACTAGTTTAGTTATTCTCTGTTACTGCCTTCTTAATTGTGATTGAGACTGTCTATTTAATCTTTTCTTCCGTAGACTGACAAACATCTAGAGCAGCATAGATTTACTTTTTTCAATACTTTTGAGCAACTTCCTCAGAAGGTTCCTAGGCCTTTTCCAAAATCACACCAAACACACACAACTGTTCCCAGAGCCCCTCTAAGAGAAAAAAAAAAAAAAAAAAAAAAAAAAAAGGTCCAGAAGTGAATTTTAAAAGTCCTGGGTTTCTGATAGATACTGCTTAACACCTTCTGGTTACTCAAATGGAAACCATTGTATTCATTTGCCTGGAAGCCACCCCATGAATGCAACATTTGCTTGTGAGCATTGCAGAGATATCTGTGCTGCAGTTAAGTCTTGGATTTGGGTACTACCATCTCTGGGCTCCTCCTGACACTGCATTCACTGCCATATCATTGACCTACAGCTGTGCATTTTAGTAGTACAAAAGAAGAATAGGTCTAAATTGATGAGTGCTCCCACTGACCAGGTAATCCTGATAGGTCAGAAGCAATAAGCTACAATTAATTTGGCTTAATTGGAAACATCTCTTGTCAGTGAATGGGGGAAAAGATTAGCAACACAAAACTTCCTGCTGCCAAGACATGACCTAGTACGTATACTGGAGATGATAAATGACAGGAAATTGTTGAAATAATAAAGAAAAACAGGAAATTCAGGTTTTTGCTAGTTGCAAAATCACAGATGTTTAAATGTAGTATTATTTGAAAATCTGTCTTTATGAAAAATTACACTGATGGAAATGCTCAAGGTCACTCCAGTTGCTATTGGTGTCTGCCACGGAGCTCTACTCTGGTTATCAGGCATGTAAATTACCCACAGGGACTGGGTACTGCAAAATGCACCACATTCTTTTAATTGCTGTGAAGTCATTGTACAAGCTCCCTGTGAGCAATTAGCATCTCTATTCCCCAAAAGCACAGCTTGCCAAAAGCATCTTACAACTCGATATGTAGTTTCTTCTGCATAGGAAAAATCTTTATAACACAGAGTAGCTGCTCTGAATGAGGGTGAGGGATGTATTCTTACAGACGGTGGAGGAGCTCACATTTGTTGCATTTGCACACACTTACAAGTGGAAATCACAGAAATTAGTCTCATTTCTCTCAGCAGAGTAGCCTGGCCTGCATGTTCCTATGGACTCTCTCGCAAAACCTGGTAAAAAAACATGGAAAAGCAGTGTTGGTTTCCCTTCTACCATGTCAGTGTATTCAAAGTTATGCTTTGTTTTTGTTCCTCCACTCCCTATTTATTACAATTTTTTCTTTATTTCTCTCCTCTCTCTCTCTCTTCCTTCCTTTCTTTCTTTCCCATTTCCTTGCTTGTGTCCTCTCTTCCCAGTAATGACCCAGTGCTTAGCTGGGGAAAGGCAGGAGGTGTAGGGGCAGGACTGTGTTAATGCCCTAATTAAGTCTGTAGTTAGCTGATGGGAAAATCGTTGTCAGGAAAGCTGATAACAAGCATAAACATGACAAGCTTGTTTTGAAAAGCCATCCTGTCACTCTGTTTACTTAGGCTACTGCATGCAGCTCCAAGCTACTGTCATATATGTTTATATTGATCCATTTTCATCACTTCCCTCTTCCTTTTTTTTTCTTTTTTGCCCTTTAAGGAATATAGATAAAAACTTCACTCATCTTGCATTTTAAAGGGTTCAGGATGTCCTCACATTAGACACATATATTCACTGATTTAAGTAATAATACAAATATGGAAGAGAATGCCTGAAAAGGTGAGGAACTTCATGCATTAGTTTCAGTTTTCTGAATAACCTACAGATGTCCTTGTCTGTGATAGGTTTTGTTGTGACAGTAAAGTAATTAATTAGATTACCATTAAATATGGGGTGCTTATTTTGCATATATTTTCACTAGAGATCTGAAAATGTTACAAAATTATAAGGAAGAGTAGCAGTGTGTATAAAATATGTCCCAGTCTTTCGGCCACAGCAGACACTGTAAGTGCAGTATTTCTCCCACAGCTGGAATTGGATAATTGGATATGCTTCATTCCAGTGACAGCCAATAAGCCTTCATGAACTGTTCAAATTACAGTCTGTATAAAAGTGTCCTTCAGGCCATTCAAGTGGCATACAGTTTAAGATTTTTGCTTTGGAAAAACCTGTCCTGTTTTCCTGGTGTGGAAGATTTGCTACAGCGTGAAAATTGAGACAAATGATCAAGCCTTGTGTTCCTGAGGAGTCCAGCATCAGCATGTGCCTTTCTGGTTTCAGATATTAGCAGAAGTGACAATGTGAGGCTGTATGCATGGCTCTGGAACTGGAGAGTGATTTCCATTACAGAGCCTTTATTTGATTTTGCTTTGACTTAGGCAAAAGGAGCCAAGTTTCCAATTAAAACAGGCATTACCTTCTTGTTGCTGATGTTTCTTCTCTTAACCATAGATGACTCATTTTAGGTAAGTAACATTTCAATCAAACTTCAATTGTTGAGGTGACACAGGAGAGGTATGATTTGTCACTGTCCGTGGACGCAAAGAAAGTTCAACCACATTAGCTTCTCTTTCCTAGTGGCTAGGATTTTAACAGAATTCATTCTATTTATGGCATGTAAATAAACAATTCCAAGAACTAAGGAGGAAAGATTCATCACAGACTACCTAGTAAGAATGTTTTACAGAAAGAAATGTTTCTATGAAACTAGATTTTTATTATCATTATATCCTGTGAATCAAGAGGAAAGATTAAACACTTGAACTTCCTCAAGGGCCTTCTGTCATCTGGAGGGAGTCTACAGTGTGATTCATTCGTTTTATGTAGCCATCAAACAGGTAGATAGATATCCACAGATCCTCTTCCTTAGCTTGTGAAAAGAGACAGGCTCCTCAAAAGGACTTGTCCTTAGCCCTCTTTGGCTTAAACAACCATTTTAAGATGATATGAGCTGACTCCTGGAGGAGTTTGCCCCCTTCCCTGACTAAACACAGAATCTGCAGTTTAGAAAGGACAACTTGCATTGTCAGCTGAGTCAAACAAGACAGATGTCATCCTGTTTTCTGGAAGCAGGGCTAGACTTCCATCCTGTACATGGATCAGCTACCAGAAAGTACAAAACATATTTGTTCTTAAGGAATGTCCACAACAGTAAACACATTTTCTGTTTGAATCACTGTCTTCATTCCCTTCTCTCAAACACAGTATTTGTGCAGGTGCCAGGGGTAGCTCTGACCTGTGGCACTTGCTGTCACTGCCCTTCCTTGGTGGGGAGGGACTACTTACAGTTTTGCAAGGAACAGACACCAAGGAACAGAGAGATTGATGTTCAAATCTACAAAGTGTGCTTGAGCACTGCAATAGCTCCATGGTACAGCAAATCACTTTTAGGTGTCTGGCTCCTGTCCAAAATCCACATCTTCAAGTTTTAATGTGCTTTGACTGCAATTGCACAGGGAATTTCTGGTGCAAGACAGAATTTAGGTCTTCCAAATCCTAACCTCTAAAAACATCCTAATACCCAAGTTTTCAGTGTTTCCTTTTTCAAAGGGAGCATGCTAGCATGCGGTGGTGCTGACTGACTTCACCTCTAAATTGCACTTAGCTCTGTGCAGATAAATGGCTAAGCCCTGTCACCCCAGAGCAAACCCATCCACACGTGAAGCAGCTATACTTCATTTGACAGTTCTTTTCTTCATCACAGCTGCAGCTCTTATTTCAGTAATCTTTCCTTTCTTACCTTTAACTGTAGCAAATCCACATTTCAAACTTCTTCAATCAGTGATAAAAAAACCTCAGAGTGACCCACCTCCTCCCTAGCAATGTAGAGATACAGACAAAGTTATATTGCATCATAAGGGAAATGTCAGATGTGCAGTCACCTGCAACAGTCACTACTGAAACAGCAATTTCTTTATAACAATGAAAGGAAATAAAAGAACATCACTAACATATTTTTCAAGTTCCATGTTGTTAACTCTCACATTCTGGCCAAATGCCAGCCCAGGCATTCTGAATGACCTAATATCATCCTCTCTATAATTACAACTAGATAAGTTATTCTAATGAGAGTAAGCAGAGAAAATTATGTGCAGTAGCTGGGGCTGCTTTTGGAGAAAAGCTTTCATGCAGAAGACTCCCAACGCATTTTGCCAAACATAAAATCAATTCAGCTCTGTGTTATACCAGCCCTTACAGGCACACCAGAAGATGTGAGATGTAACAGACGAGTCTGCATCATTCTGTGGTGGAACAAGTACCTCTGCAATCCCTTCTTTGCTAGGAAGCCACAGTGAGTTAAGGCACCTCAAGTGCTGATTAACCAGGAAAGCTGCCTAATGGAGTCATTCAAGAAGCAAAATTCCTCAGCAGTCTTGAGTAAACATTAACATTCTCCTGTTTTGGTGAGAAGACCTCATGAAAGAATTTCGTGAAGTCCAATTGTCATGACAAGAACAGAGGGTACACTTACTACAGTGGTAGAATCTGTAGTCAGAGGACAGACCATGTTTTTAATAAAAACAAATCTAGGTGAAGAGAAGTATTTTCTTTTTTTTTTTTCAATTTTTATTCAGCAGGAATACCAAGAAAATTTTTCCTGACAAAACATATTACAGGTGTTTCAGTATATTTTGATTGAGGCCCTACAGGTCCTTTTCCTTCACAAGTCTTGAGTAATATAGAAAAAAAGTTCTGCCGTGCTTGTAACTCATACTTGCTTAGTGCTACAGGAAACTGACATATAGGCCTGACAAATGAGCAGAACATTTTTTAATTTTTTCACTTATATGTTTGCAAGCTGCACAGAATTATGATACAGAGGAAGTGTTCATGGAACTCCTCTGGACAATGGCCTGTAGATGGCTAAAGTGGCTCACATACCATCTCTAATGCAAATGGGGAAGTTGATGATGAAAAACACCTTCATATACACATGGAACTTCCCATGTCAGTGAAATTTCTGAAGAAACCACATCTACCACAGAAAATGTTTACAGCTTCATGGACTGGCAAAGGTCAAAAACCACTGGTTAAATAATACATAGATTTAATTGTACATCTTCCCTCAGTGGAACCCATCATGTGACCAAATTCCCATCCACCTCTTTGAAGAGCTCTCTAGAGATGAAAAAGCTCTCTCTTCTGTTATCTGACTGGTCTCCAGTGATTCATGTTGAAAAGCAAAACTTCAGAAAAACAAACAGCCTCTCAGAAATATTTCTCAACACTAAATAGTCTTGTTTTTAAAGATTCTTCCCTGCAGACAGACTTACAGACATTACCTCTGGGCAGCTGTCTAATATCCTGTCTAGGATTGTACTCCTGAGCAAATCAGGCAGCTCTTCTCTGAAAAATTAGATGGGATGAAGAACTTTGGTAAGGAAGCAACAGAAATATCAAATCTTTAGATGAATTGTTCAAACTCTTCTCTTTTCCACATCAGTTCTACATGTCTTAGCAGAGGTATACTCTATCAACATTTTATAATAATTCACACTTATATGTGATCACCCAGAGGAGGAGATCAAAATCATTCATATATGCACTCTAAGAAATGTTTAAAGGGAAAATAAAGAAATCCCAGAAAGCTCTGTGACTTGTACTAATTTACTCAGTGAACTTACAACAAAAAGAAAAGAAAATCCTCAATATCTGCCTTTGAATACATGTATAATTACTGCACAAGTTAAAATGATCTGACTGGGAACAGTTTTGAACTAATATACCAAAATAGAAGTCTCTCCAAAAACATATTTCAAGTGCAAATGAGTCAATAAACTAAACACAGAGTACAAGAGTTGTGCTCAAAGTGTTTATGTTGGAAAAATAACCTAAAAACTGACTGAGACTAAAGTACAGTGTGTTTGCAAGCAAAGCAAATACTTGCTGACAATACAGGCAACTGAAACAAACCAGGGGGTAGGAAAAAAACTTGTTTCTTTTCCCAGGAGAGAGGAAGGACAGTAGATACAAAGATTATATCAGTTAAATTGTGCTCCCTCACAATGTAAAGAAGTAATGTAGGTTTTTACTCTTTTTTACAGTCTCTGTTTGACTTAAGGCAAGCTTTCAGAATACTACAGACTTTAAACATCTAAGAGCACATCTAAGGATATGGATAATACATCTGAAATAATCAGGTGCCTTTTCACATCACCCTGTTAGAACAATATAATCAGTGTCAGTTAACATCTGCTTTGAATTACTGTTCCTCTGGTGAGTACCCAGTAAACTCATTAGACTCAGGTGCTGTGGATGTGACTGCAATCTTACATAACTGAGCTGGAGAGTAAGGAAGACACATTTAACGTAGATAGAGAAGTTAGCACATATTTGCTACTGGAAGACAAGCAATGAGTTAGTCCTGTTTTCTTATCGTGCCTGTGTTTGTTTTGGTTGCAGCAGTGTCCAGCCTGGTGGAAGACACAGATAAAACAAACTCAGAAAAAAGTATTTTGAATAATCAAGGTCCATTTTTCAGAGCGAGCAACCATTGACTTCAGTGCTATTTCAGTGCTGGCAGTGGAATGGGGGAAAATGATTAATAACTACCATAACTTCTCTCTATTATGTACTTTTTTACAAAGCTATATCTGTGAGCATTTTTATTTATTGTTCTAGAAACTTGACTTTCTTTTAAAACAGCATTGCCAGTTCTTGAGATTTTGTCATAAACCTCACAATAATTTGAAAATGAGGTACTAGAAACACATGAATAATAAGTATTCTATATTTTCTTATTTTTTCTTTTTTGTTGTTTGTTTGTTTGTTCGTGTTTTTTTTTTGTTTGTTTTGTTTTTTTGGTGTTTTTTTTTTGTTTAACATACATCAAGGAGAGTCAAAGTCCAAATAAAAAAATAAGATCTTAATCTCACAATCTGTATTATTGTTGAAACCTTACTGTTTTAGATGGCCTGGCTCATAACTTTGCTGAACATTTGTGTGGGCCATGTAGCAATAGTTTCCTGGGATAATGAAATTATTAGCTCTTTATGTGGGATAGTTCTTCATCAGAGCACTGATCCCCTCCCGAAGGCTGATGAATAAAACCAGGAATAAAAATCTCCCAGCTGGCTCTAGGTGTCCAAAGGGTGAAGCTGTTATTCCATGACACAGCACTGGAGGAGCAGACCTGCAAAGCCGAAGAGTTGGTGTTGAAGAACTGGTGCCCATGGCACGTGGATGGCAGGGAGCTCCTGGTTTGGTTCAGTGGGAGAATTTTAGACTAGGTCTGGTCACTTACGTCAGCTGACTCTCCTTCCATGGTTGCAGTGTGTTGGGAGTGCAACATCAATTTCATCCAACCTGGATATGGTTTGGGCATGAAGACTTCTCTGCAATGCAAACCACAGCCCTGTACATGGGGACAAGGCAGAGGAAATCCTAATCCACACCACTGTGCTACCAGGAATACATCCTGAGCTGCAAGAGGTAAAGGTTGCAGCTCTCTGGCAGTGTAAACCCTCTGAACCAGAGCTGTTGTGTTCCTACCCCACAAGGATTTTCTCAATGACCCACTTTTTCTTTTTTCCTCCATTATGATGACAAGTTGTTTGGGTGGGAAAAGACCATGGTTTCAGAATGTTAAAAGAGATTAAATAAAGTAATTTTAGATGAACTTCACCATTTTGGTTTTCTACTCACTCCAGTGCTTTTCCTTTTTCTTCCCAAACCCAGTATAACATGGAGTCAGGCGAGCTTCCGTGCTTGAGGTGGAAACTCTCAGCTGGTGATAGAACTGGAGATCAGTTGAAAGAGTTCAAGGACAGGATCATGACAGACCTGATGTATTACTGTCAACACAGAGGACTCTATCTTTAGACTGGAGTTCAAATTCACTACAAAAACAGAAACAAGACACACTCTGAAACATCTGTGACTGGTATCTTCATGGTGCAAAAGAGCAAAATTTAGATACCAGTCAAGGCCCAAAAGCAGACTATATAACTGAGGTGCACACTAGCTTAACTTTCTCTACAAAGTTGCCAGTGCACATTTTAGCTGAATTCCCAGTTTCTCCTTCAGGTTTTCTCCTACCTGAGTTATTGCCCTAAACTCCACTCTATGCCCTGTCCCGGGTGCAGAATCGTTGCCCTTGTTAAACTTCCTACAGCTGCTGATTGCCCACCTCTCTGACTTGTCAAGGTCTCTCTGCAGGGCCTCTCTGTTCTTGTTTCCTTGTTTGCTTCTCAGTATGGCTTTTCCCCAGTCAGTATGGATCTTCGCTCTTCTGGGTGAATGAGGAAAGCCAAGATTTTAACTCTTGTGATTGCTCTCCTGAATGTCATGAGATGTTTACGAATGTCAGTGGCTGAAGATAAATTACATTTCCAAAGAATGTCATGTGGCCGGGGGGTGTGGGAATCCTTCTGGTCAACTGTTGCCTTCTCTCTTGGTGTCAGAGCCCCAGATGAAGTCAAACAGCAGTGTAGTGGTTCTTCTGCTGCCCTCACTTTCACAAGCAGCTTGAAATGTTCAGTTTGGCTTTTGACCAGGACTCAAGCTCATGAACTGACGTTCTCATGATGTTTCCTATTTTGGCCTAGGATTTAATTCTTTAGTAGTAGTCAGTTTAGAGACCATCAGTTTGCAACAGAGCAGGATTTTTTTCACACAAACATACACCCCCTATCTCTAATCATTTATTTCTTTCTTGAACAACACAGGCCTAAGCAGAGATGTCTGTGGAACTTCAGTGGTGATCTTGTTCCACTTGAAATCAAACATGTATTTCTATTCTGAATTTCATTTATTTAACCATTTTAATCCATATGGAAAATCTTTTCTTTTTACCCATTACCACTTCTTTATGGCATTTTGGTAAGCCACTGTTTTAGATGTTTGTCTAAACTGATATATAACTCCTTTATAAGGCAATTTTAGATTTTCTTCATAACAATTCAGGATATAGACACACTTGGAAATGCCATAATTCTCATAAGATTTAGAGGAATTTTGAGCAGCTCTTGTTTCCCCCGTTTTCTGTTATTTATGGCACCCATCACTGGAAAGATGGTGATCTGGATAACAGTGTCCTTTACTGTTTCAGCCTCCTTACTTCAGACGAGTCAGAGTATGTAAGACACCCAGCAATAAGACAGATGATTGATTATGCTGTGTTGATTACTGTACATTAATAGCTTCATAGTACAAACCTACATCATGTTGATGGGCTAAGCCTGCTAGAAAATATATTTGGGAAAACAAATAAATAGTCCATCCCACAGGAGTTAATCCAGTTTCAGAATTCCATTTGAAAATTGGAAAGAAGTACTATGTTCATTTATCTTTATTATATATATATATATGTTGTAAATGATGTCTGCTGCTTGCAAAGATATTCATATTAAAGGTCAATTATTCCTCCTTTAATAGTGTTCTGTTTACATCAATATTGGTTGAATAAATTCAGATGTGAACTTTACTTGAAGCAAATATAAATATATGTTGCCTTTTTGTGGGTGGAAGGGATTAAAGCTCTGTTAAAATATCAAGAAGATCTCTACACATTAAAAAGAAAATAGCAACAATATACTTTTGTTAATTTCTCTGTGTTCTCCCCTGAAATCTCAGTTAAATGGTTTTGCACCTGGACTTTCTAAGCGCCAAGTCCTTTTCAGAAAACTATTGCAAAACTGCTTCTGAAGATGGTCTTAAAAGATAAGGCTGTAAATTGTTAGTGCTTACTGAGCAGATGGAGAGGATACTGCTCGAGAGATAAGAGGAAGAATGGAAGAATAGGCATTCAGGATGACCAGAGCTAAGTAAACAACTAGACTACCAACCCCCAGGGCCTAAAAGAGCCAAAAGCAGAGGTGTAAAAACAAAACCAAAAAAAAAAAAAAAAAAAAAAAAAAAAGCAAGATGCAAAATCCCACTTATAATTTCAAAAAGTAAATCAATCTTCCTGGTGAATAACTTCCTAAACACTGGCTGCAAATAAATCAAAAACTGCTCGGATAACAGATTTTTTTAAACATATTTTAACCAAGCATAAGTAGAAACCAATTCACTGAGCCTTCACAGATATACAGGATAGTATTAGAGCACATCAAGCCATCTGAGACTAATTTGAGGTCTGCAGGGTGTAGGACTTGAAAGACTTGAACTTTATATCATCAGATCAGAAAAACTTCTGACACTATCAAGGCACAGTGTCTGTAATACAGTGTGCCCCTACTGAAGGTGAGAAAGGCATCACATTAAGATTTCAGTGTTAGGTGAAATGATACAATAAATTTGATGGCAGAGGGATTTTTCCAGCACAGCTTTTATGGAAAGTTTGTAGGGGTTTTTTGTTGTTTGTTTTTGTTGTTTGTTTGGTTTGGTTTTTGTTGGATTTTATTTGTTTGTTTGGGGGTTTATGTATGTTTTTAGCGTTTTTGTGGTTTTGGGGGTTTTTTGGGGTTTGGTTTGGTTTGTTTTTTTTTGTTTTGGTTTGGGAGCTTGGGGGGGGTGGTTTTTATTTATTTTTTAAATTTTTGCGAGGGTTAGATTGTATAGCCTTTCTTCCGTATATTTATAATTTGGGGCAATTTGGAGAAATTTGTAGAATCATAGACAGTACCTTTCCAAGAAGGCATTTTCTTGAAGTTCTTTCTCATTATCATTTCTTGGGAAATTGATTCTCTGAAGACAGGGAGAGACATGTTCCTTGGTGGATCTTATATCGTACTTAAGAGAGTAAACCTCAGTTTACGACCCCACCTAAGATAGACTTTGAAAATAGACATTGCAACCCTATGGGTTGGTTTAAATCCTGAAAGTGTTCCTCAGAGGGGAGGAATAAATAAGCCTACCCTTTTCAACAACTAATGTTTAGGTATTTAGACAACTAATCTGGAAAAGTCCAGTAATACAGGGGACTGCCTCAAATAAGTCTTTAGAATTTTCCATGGTTGCTCTTTGGCACCTTGAGAAGTTTTATTCTGCAGGTCTTGCATGTGAAGATACAACCTTGATCAGGAAAAGAGGAAATGAGGACCTTGAACTCTCATTTTCCTTCCTATCTCCTGCACCGAGTCAATTTAAAGAGGTAATTCTGTCCCTCCCCTCTGCTCTTGTGAGACCCCACCTGGAGTACTGAATCCAGCTCTGGTGCCCCCAATATAAGAAGAACGTGGAAATGCAGCAGCAAATTCAGAGGAGGCCACAAAGTTTCTAAGGGGGCAGGCTGAGGAAGTTGGGGGTCTTCAGCCTGGAGAAAAGAACATTTTGTGGAGACCTCATTGCAACCTTCAGTATCTGAAGGGGGCCTACAGGGAAGACAAAGAGGGACTTATTTTCAGGAAATGTAGTGATAAGACAAGGAGTAAAAGAAACTGAAAGAGGGGAAATTTAAGGTAGATATATGGAAGAGATTCTTTACTCTGAAGATAATGAGGTACTGGAACAGGTTGCCCCGAGAAGCTGTGGATGCCCCATCCCTGGCAGTGTTCAAGGTCAGGTTGGATGGGGCTTTGAGCAGCTTGATCTAGTGGAAAGTGTCCATGCCCATGGCAGAGGGGTTGGAAATAATGATGCTTAAGGTCCCTTTCAACCCAAATCATTCTGATTCTATGATCTAGTCAGTGGATTTTGTAGATCCACCAGAGAATGAGAAAAAATAAGATGATATCCTATGTCAGATTTTCAGACCTGGAAACCTGTCCAAGGCCATGAGCACAAGAGAGTAAATGTGTCAAACAGGATTACACTTGTGCTGATTCCTATAACTGGATACCGAAAATATCCTTTTAAGCCATCTCGTTTACTCCCAGTTTTATGCTTTATTCTGTAAAGTCATGTGTATTATGTTTAAGAGGGAACAATGGAATTCAGAGTTTGTGCATGTGTTGCTGATTTATACTGCAAATTGACATATTCGTGAGAAAAGAAGTTAGTGCTACAGACAACTAGGTTGATTTAACATATTGCTAGCACAGGCAGTGCCTAGGGAAGACTAAGCCAGTCTCCCCTGGAAGGAACTAGGGCTGAACTAAATGAATCCTACATCATTTTGTCCATTTGCCAGCTCAGCTGTGACCCATGCCTTGGCTTGGGGACAGAAATCAGTTACCATCCTGAACAGACACGGCTTTTCTATACAGCCTTCGAGTATCCCATACCAGTTTCAGCTTAATTCACACACTGGACAGGGCAAAAATCATATCTAGAAGTAGATGTCATGAGCCAGACTGCTTGCTCTCTTTATAAGTGCTAATCAACCAGGAATATATCCATTGGCACTGAGTAAAATCTGGGTGTGGATTGAACAGTTATAGATTTAATGCAAGCCAGCAGTTATAAAATCACAGAACGATTTAGTTTGGAGGGTACCTCTGGAGATCAAAGGGTCCACTCCCTTTTGCAGAGCAGGACCAACTTCAAAATGAGATGAAGTTGCTTTATGCCTTGTCCAGCTGAGTTTTGAGTATCTCCAGAGACATTCAGCCCAGACAAGCCTGGGCTGAGAAAGACACTGAGTTGAAAAACTTGATTTTGATAACCTAAAGTGATTCTGGGCACTCTGTGGCACAAAAGTTTAACTTTTCAAGGAACTGCTATACAAAAAATACTGATTTTAATGGATGTTCTTACAATTCAGTAGAAGCTGAGTTGGAGAGTGGAAGATCTAAAATAGCATGGGTTTATATGCCCACTTAGCATATTTCAATGTTTTAAAAATGCATTTTCTGCTTTCTTTCTACATGTTTTTAAACTTAAAATCTTACTAGCCAAAATTCTGCTGGATGCATACACCTAGCACCACATAAAAACATTTTCAGGTAGGCCTCCATGAGATGGTGATAGAAAGATCAGATGATGTTTGTACAACATTTAAACCAAGGTAGAAGACAGAAGGCTTACAAGGTAGGAAAAAAAGTCCCCCAGGAGCTGGAGAGGACTTCATTAAATGAATGCTTGCATACTTTCCCATGTATTTTTAGTGCAGGATTGTAATAGGGTGGTTCCTTTAGCACTAGGTAGCGAGAGATGGATTAAAGAAAATAGATGGCAACAATATACTCCTTGAATGTAATATGAAATTGTAAATTATTTAATTTGGTCTATATATAAAGTCAAGGCAAAATTGCTCTGGATTTCAATTGTCAAATCCACAATAAGATCCTAATTCTTCAAAAGTCTAAAAAGTTAGATCAAAGCTGTTAAATTTGGTTATTATTTCAGTGGGCAAAACTGAAATGAGGTTAAAGTATTTGCTGGATATAGTATCCATACATTATAAACAGCAATTTTCATATATCTAAACATATTTTTTCTATTTGATGACATCTCTGATGAAGTTTTAGCAATTAGCTGAAGTTTGATGACAGTAACATTATAGAAACACATTAAACTGTGTTCTGAACTTGATTTTGTTTGTGGATTTTTACAGCTCTAGTAATTATGTACTTCTGATCTACATTTTTTTCAGGTATTCTAATGTCCACATATCAGAGAACTGATTTCAAACATTTAGGGATAATTCTCACCATTTATCAATGAGAATAATTCACTCAGTATAACTCCCTCACAGTTAAAAAATCTATTCTAATAATAGTCACATGTAATGTGTGAGGTTCACGGCCTTGAACTCCAAAATAGTTTACAGCAGATGTGTTTTTACAATGAAGAAACAGGCACATAAATGTCATGTAATGCAATGAAGATCACTAAAGAAGTCCATGACAGAATTTGAAACTGGGCAATAAATTCTCCAGTTCTGGAATGGTTTATGCATGGATGATGCTGATTGCCTACTCTAGGGTTGTTATTATTTCTAAGAGCATCTCTCTATTCAGTAGGAAGAGGCCATATTATTTTTAACTTTTGTAGATTAAAATTAATTAGAGCCCAGATGTTCTGAGATACAGCTTGGATTTGAAGCACAAAAAATTAAAACAGTAAAATTGCCTATAAATTTCAAAGGTTTCGTCAATCACTTTGATGTTACAGGAGGAAAACTTCATTTATGACTTATTTTTTTCTAAGAAGACACTTACTGACAGCTCATGGAAACTGTGTCCAGCATTAAAAAAGAGAAGAAAGATAGCAAGGATCTTGTAATTTCTGCCAAAAGTTAAGAGCAGTAATTAATAATAGATTCCTTGGTGGCTTTAAAATTATTTTAAAATTATTTTTAAATTATTTTAAAACTATTTAGATAATTTTACATTATAAATATAATTGGAACTCAAAATTTATTATGGGAAAAAAGAGCACTAACAAGATATCCCCAATTATTAGTAATCTGGGCCATCTCTGAGACATGATTTTACAACAATAGCCTTCCTGTCTCATTGTAGGAACGGGGGTCTTTTTGAAGAAGCTTTAGATTGTCCAAAACAGTGGCTCATAATCTTCTTTGTAAATGGAAATAAGAAAAGTATCTGAGCAAACACCTCTCTGGTACTCAAACATCAAGGACAGTAGATCCAAACACAGCCTGAGATGACAGATGCTTGGGAACTGTGATCTAATTATATAAAATGCCACTGTTTGAATTAGGATTTTTGTGGAACCCTAAAATAAAATGTATTCAGATGTTGATCTTGTCTAGTCTCCTTCTGGAAAAGTTTTGCTCAAGGAGTAGTCAAATGGATTAAATCAGAAATGGGGTCCTGATAGAGGAATCAAAGAGTGGGCTGTGCAGAGCACACAGGAGTCAATAGGACAGAGGAATAATAACAGAGATGCATTCTCTGCCTTTTACCATTGCTAGAAATATTTTAAATCTGACTTGGTCCCTGAAACAGTCTTGTCATAGAAAATGGGTTTGAAAAAGCACCAAGTCAATTTATTCCTATTGCAAGACCCTTTTCACTGACAGTCTCTCACTGTAGCTAAGATAAGAACAAAGAAAACATTTTACAGGGACATCCAAACTAATTGTGGGTGGAACACAGACACTTCTCCAATTAAAAATGATTACTGCTGCAGAGAAGCAGCCTTTCCTAGGGCAGAAGCCCTTATGCCTTTGGCTTTCTTCTATTTCCCTTGTGAAAAAAAAAAGTTTTCATTTCACTGACCCTTCATTCTTAGGTCTCACAGTTAACCAGTTCCACAGACATTACCCTAGAATCACCCTTTACACATTGTTCATGTCTTCAGATTTTCCTCTCATTTTATCAAACTCATTCCTACTTAGTTCTTCCCCTTCACCTCAATATCTACCTCCCTTTGTCTCTTTCATCCCGGAGGTGGACTTATTCATGAAACTTAAAACTGATTGCAATTCTTTTAAATTAAAGGTATGACTTTACATCCTCAAAAGCACGCTGCTAGGAGTAACACACTGTCTCTTACCTGTCCCAGAAAGCTTTCAGTGTAAATACCCAACTCCTCCAGATCCTCCCACTTCACCCATTACTTTCTCTATGATTCCTCAGCCAAAAATTCCCCCAGGACAGGCTCATCTTGCAGATCCCTTCTCCCCTCCAAACAGTATCCAGCTTTGAGCTTGAAGGTCTCTGAATAAGCTGTGCAAGCTGACAACCCCTCAGTCCCAGCAGCCACCAGCAGCCCCTGCCCTTTTATTCACAGGCTGTTGTTGCTCAGCCAGCCTGCCCACCTGCCTGCCTCCTCCTGCAGCAGCTAAGCTCCGTCTCCTGTGTCTGGCTGGGTCCCTGCCACCCCAGGCACATTCAATAACAATCTGTCCAAACAGGGCTCTGACACCAGAAACAAGAGAGCAAGTTAGCGGGGAAGGAAAAAGAAAAGGTATTGTAATCCTATATCCTCAGCTTGCCACTCTTTATCCTGTACCAAATAAGCTTATTACAACAGGACTATGCATCTTGTGCTCTCCTGGCAACACTGAATTAAATCCAGACAACTCAAGGAGACCATTCAGGAGGGAATTTAAAGAAGGGATTGCATTAGCTGAGTGGAGAACTGAGTAAGGTATAAACAAGTATTTCATCAAAGACAAGGTCGGGGTGAGCACAAATTCTGGCAAGAGTCCAACTATAGTAATAAACCTGAGGGAGGTGCTGGTGGAAGGAAAAGTTCAGGGTCAGCGATGACAATGAGATTTCTCGCCTGGGGAGAAAAGTAAAGGTCTAGAGACATGAGGAAACCGTAGCCTAATTAACAGCTCTCCTTGTGGAAAAATTGGTAGCAAAATAACATAGCTTAGTTATTATCACCATCATGACAGGAACCCATGTATCTTTAACTTCCTATCTATTTAAGGGCACTGCGAGGTGGCGGCGTTTCCCTGGGATTGTCTCCTGTGGTCCAGCAACATTCCTCACAAAGGGCAGCCTGGAGACCTTCCACATGGAAAAGGCAGGGGTGGGGCTGGGCCTTTGATCTTTGCCTTGGAGATGCTGTCTGGACATCACTAGAGCCAAGTCAAGAAAGGTTGAGGTGAACGAGTGGAGCAGGTTTATTTGTTGTTTGTTTGTTTGTTTGTTTGTTTAGGGTCATGCCTGAAATGTTTTAAAGCCATGCATCTTCAGCTTGTTCTGAGGTCCCTGCATGCTCTGTGACAGAGATTCATATTGTCTCTGTACTTTCTAAGTGCTTTTAGGGAGAGAAATGCAGTG
Source organism: Prinia subflava (assembly GCF_021018805.1). Classification (NCBI taxonomy): domain Eukaryota; kingdom Metazoa; phylum Chordata; class Aves; order Passeriformes; family Cisticolidae; genus Prinia; species Prinia subflava. Next base: position 47,498,021 of record NC_086248.1, read on the forward strand.
AAAAACAAAACACCTAGGGCCTAAAGAGCCCTGCATTTGGGAGTTAATTCAAACAGGGCCTCATTTGACTGTCTTTACCCAATAGCTAAATGGGCATTTGCAACTCAGAAGAGAAACGTGTCGTGATTGCTGGATTTCATTTAGATTACCCAAGGAGTAGGTAACTCGCTGTAAAATATGGAAATCTGACCCAAAGAATTCTTTAGCAGAGACTGGGCTACAGAGGAGTGCAGCTGAAAAAGTAGAGAAATACTGACATAAAGTGACATAAAGTGAAAAATTAGTTTACAGAAAATGTGTGCCTTTCCCTCACCTTTCTCAAGTCATTCCAATTTTTCAGCATTTTGGTGGTATTGATAAGGATTGTCACTGTACCTTTAATTACCATGGAGACCAAGGAGAATGAAAACCAGAAAGCTTTGAGTAATAGCTCTTCTGGTGGAACTGAGACCTGAATCTAGCCACATACAGCAGCCTGGTAATGTCTGATACAAGCCATTAAAAATGCCCTGGGTAGTCTATAAATTACAGCTGTGAAAATGGAACCAAATCCTTTTAATGTGCTTTCCTCAACAACATATTTTTATGTACATCTGTGTGTTTGCCTAAGCCCATATGTTATTACTTAACCTCTGAATCTATCAGGTATATGGACAATAAAATCCACAAAAGTTAAAGACTAATTTACTAAAGATTGGTCTGGTTTTCCTGAATTTCCTGTACTTTTTTAAGCATTAGCTTTGTTACCTGGTGGGCCTGCATTTGCTAATGCTCCTGAGCGGCTTACAGTGCTGGTAATTAAATATGCTACAGAATCTGAATATAAAAATTCTTTTCCAATTAAGAACTACTTCGGGGGGGAGTTATCTATGTTATGTATGAGAGAGCTAAGTGTGTAGACCAGTGGCACTCAGGTGCACAGCATGGTACCTTTACCACCTTGCTCCTGGACAGAACAGCTGGGACAGCCCAGGCCCTGGGCAGGGGTGCTGAGCAAGGATTGGCAGAGAGTGTATTACCATTTAAAAAAAACCTTTTCCTTTAAGAAATGTGAAAAAAAGAAAGCTTTGATAATCTATAAATGGTATGTTTGATTTTGCAACTTATTCCATGGTAGAATAAATAGTGTACATTGAAGGTCGAATATTTTACTTTTTAAACCATTGGTGACAAGTGAAAGTCCAGAAAATTATCGTAGCTACTGCAGGAGAAGGTTATAGGGAACTGAAAAGAGAATAGGATAAATATCGACTAATTTTCTTTTTTATAATGGCATTTTAAATTATTTTGGAAAAAAATTACTGCTGTACACAGTACTACCTGATGATTTAAGCAGACAAAATAAGGGGAGATATATCTGATGGTGTAGTTGCTTTAATTGTGCATATTCAAGTAGGGTGATTCGTTATTGATTTCAATACATTAAAAAAGTGAAATGCTTACCAAAGCCATTTCTCTTCTCATTCAAGGAGTTTCTATGGGCATTGGAATTTTTAGAGGAGAAAAACAAAACAACAGGACTTCTTCCTTATTTTTGTTTTGCTTTCAATCTTTTTGCTGCATTATAGTTTTCAATATTGCTGAGGAATCATATGAGGACACATTCAGAAGAGAAGCAAACTTTATACAAGGTGCCTGACACCAAAACTTCTTTTAGCTGTCATGGAAGGAACTATATAATCTTCTTAAACTCACAGAAAGGAGGGACTGAAATTTTCATACACATGCAGAGGACAAATCTGACACTGTTGCATAGCCAGTGTATATAAAGATGATTTAAAGATTTACATTCTGAGAAGGCAAAGAGGAGATGTAGAAATCTGTGTTCTTGACACTTCTCAAATGCAGACCTACCTATGACTTACATAACTTGATCCTAAAACTAAGGAATTCATTTGAATTAAAAAAAAAAAAAAAAAATCAGTTTACAGAATTCTACATTGTATGTTGAAGTGAGGGATTGCTGTCTCAATCATTTCACATAATTTTGGCTCGCTAGTGCCTATCTCCAAATTTAATTAACTTTTTCAGAAACTTTTTTTTCTTGGAAGTGGACTAAAAATCAGTTGTGTGAGTAAATGGGGGAAATTAGAGCTAAAGTTTCTATGCATTTTGTTCCTATCTAAATAAGTTTGAAATCCTACTGTGAATTGAGAAGGTTCTGCCAATATGAAAAAAATAATGAAATTGCCTCTTAAAGAGTGATCAAATTTTAAACTACATAGACAAGTATGTAAGTACCACATTATTTTGGTTCCTTAGGATTTAAAATTATATAAAATTTCCCAGACAATGTTGATCTTTCAATAAAGTTTCAAGTATTCACATTTGTCTCCCAAGAGCCAGTACTTTAAGGATGCATTAGAGCTCATCCCATAATTGGAGAGTTCATATCTATCCACATTGCTGCACTTGTGAACAGCTTTAGAACAGACCAGCCAAAAAGTCTAGAACCATTACAAAACCCTTTAAATGTTGTGTACATCTTTTCCTCCTAGCACAAGCCTGTGCAGGCAGTGGGATCAGAATTGCTGCACTCAGGGTTTTCCCTTGCACCTTCAGGAGGTACCTCCTTTTCTGTATAAAAACTGCCTGAGAAAAATACTGCACATCAAAAATTGCCAAAGGAAACAATCAGTATAATACAAACTTGTGCCTTAATATTTCAGTGTTGTGTCAATACATGAAAAGAGATCCTTAAAATTAGATCTTAAAATTCTAGTCTGAAATAGTTTAAAAGTACCTCATAAAATTAACAGTCCTACCAAGTGTTTATGACATCAATCCCAGATTTAATAACACCATGGTTAAAAGAGGCTGTATACTTAAGATATTATTTACAGAAAGAAAAGACCTGTTCTGTTTTTATGGGAAAGGTGTTTTTCTTGTTCAGGGCAGTGATCAAATATCTTCCCACAACTTTTGGGTTGTGCCAGACAGTGAGAGGGGCCTGATACTAAACTTTGTAAAGCCCTGAAATAATTTGCATTTGTTTTGTAACTGAATTTCTATGCAAATATATAGCATTCCACTTAACACCAGCACTTTTAAATCCACTAAGTAGAGACACTTTCTGAGATTTTGTCAGAGGGAAAGGATTAGAAGATTTAAGTTTAACTGAAATGCTGGTGGAGTATAACTCATCTGAAGAAGTCTTGGGAGTTTAAAAAGTCACTGAAATTTTTTCTGAAAGTTTACACCTAGTTAAAATAAAATATATCTTTCCAGGTAATTACCTATTTTACATTAGAATAGCTTACCATTATTCTGTGCACACCTGCACCCCTCCCACTTAGATTCACTTCCCAAATTTGTTTGCTCCATAAAGCTGCCCAAATTGATTATTTATTCATCACATTTTTAGCTTTCAGAAAGTCTCTGGCCGCTGATGGCTTGCTTAGCACTTAGATCCAGCCCAACACCATTTTGTGCTGTAGGGAACAGGAGAGTGTGGGAGAGGAGTCCAGGACAGGCAGGGTAGGTGTAGGAGGAACACACACACACCCCCGTGCACACTGAATGGTCTGTATAAGTATGGAGAGTGGGCAGCATTGCTTGCTCTCCCCTTCTTCCTAGAAAAATTTGAAATTAATCCCAACAGTCACAAAAATACAGCAGATCTTCCTTAGCCTGGAACAGTACTAGCTAACTCCTAGTTCTGAAAACAGTAAGGGACAGCAGTCATCATAGTCATAGGTGACACAAGACACAGAATGTCACTTTGCAATTCTTGCATTAAACATTTTTTGAGCTGTAGATTTTGAAACCTAAGTGATATAGAATCATTAAAATTACCAGGAAAATCTCTGGAAATATTTAATAATTTTCACTACTAAAATGTGAGCTTCATTTTTAGGTTGAATAAATTTAATTTTGTACTGTAGTTTTAAATGTTTTCACCAGAGAACAAAAACATCAACTTCATAGTTGCCCAAATACCAATGCCAAATCCAGCATGACTTTTTCCCCAGCAGCAAAATCCACAACGACGGTTCCTTTTCCTGGCGTCATATCTCAAAATCTAGTTCAGTAGCCAACAGGGAAAGCCAAGTACCACTTCATTAACTCAGTGAATGGAATGGAATGGAATGGAATGGAATGGAATGGAATGGAATAGAATAGAATAGAATAGAATAGAATAGAATAGAATAGAATAGAATAGAATAGAATAGAATAGAATAGAATAGAATAGAATAGAATAGAATAGAATAGAATAGAATAGAATAGAATAGAATAGAATAGAATAGAATAGAATAGAATAGAATCACTCTTCTGTGTCTGAAATATTTTTATATGTTGTTGGCAGCTAACAACTCCTGTAAGCGGTATGAGTTGCCAACAAAGATATAGTTTGAGTTATTCAAAATTTCTTTAGGAATTATTAGCTTTGTAGGCTTCCTGAGAACTATTGAGCCACAGTACAGGTTTTGCAAGTACAGTGATACATCTACAGAGTCATGATCAGATAGAGCTTAGTAATTGAGGATGGGTTTATCAAAAGCCTTTGGCAGTGTCCTAAAGAACTAGACTGTGCATCTTAAGCATTGCAGGCCTCTATTTTGTTTCGTTTCCTTTGAGGGAAGATGCATTGTGCTTGTAGTCTTTTGATTGGGACACACCTATGAACTGCAAAATTGGCATTATCCCAGAATTCACTCCTTAGAGAAGAGAGAATGCAAGGCTGTTCTTCAGAACTGATGCCATAGTTGAAACAACAGGAATTTTAGGAAAAGACACAAGGTATTAGATCTTTTTGGCACCTATACCGCCCCTTCATTTAGCCATTAGGTGCATTTACTTTAAGTTGAGCACTGTTTAAGATGAAACAGGACATTGCATTGCAGTGGTGAATATTGCAGCACTGCACTGTAGCTAGAAACCAGGGTATGGTAGCTGGAAACCCACAAGAAAAGGAAAAACATTCCAGATGAATTTTAGTTTGAAATTTAGAACATGGATTTATTTCTCTCTCACTTGACAATTAAAAATTGCCTCATTCAGAGACATAAAAGCTAACTTGTCAAAAAGGAACCTTTTATTTTTTCCTCAGCTGAATCCTTCTCACATCCACCAGTCTGAATGTCCTCACAAATACTAGTGGCAGCACAAAGGATACGGCACAAACCTAAGTCTAGGGCCTTGGGAAACCAAGCAGGAAGAAGGGATGTGAAAATCATTCCTTTTAACCACAGCCTGTATTTGTGTCTGCTTTAAACCACAGCCTCAAACACACAGGTTCTTCTCCTTGCTTGGGGTGTTATTCTGCTGGTCCCATATGCTTGCTCTGCATATTCACTTCCTGTCTTCAGGAATTTTTGGCAGCTATGATCTGTGGTTTATACTGGTTAATTACTAGAGTTATTTAAATGTCCATGAGGAGATGAAAGTGGAGGTGGGGATTTACTCACCTAATCCAGCTCTGCTTTCTGAGAGGGAGAGGAGTTTAACTCACGAGTGTTACAGTCAAAGCCGGTCTCCACGTTATTGTGATGACTGGAGCAGGATTTCCAGTGCAAGCACTCCATCCCCCGCAGGGGGAACATCCAGCTGGCACAAGGGTTTGGCTGTGAGAGGTGCTTCAAAACAGTTTGAGATCCAATTATGAAATGATGAAAACACTTAGGGGACATGCAGGATGTTTGATTTAGAGAAATTATCTCCTCACAGGTAAAATGACCTGTGCTTGTTAGCAGAGTGATTAATATAATCTGCGGACTTAAATTAAATTGCTATTTCTCCACACACTTGCATTGTATTATGCAGAAGCAGTACGTATTGATGGATTTCCTCACACACCAAGGGCAGAGCACGTTCCTGGAGAGCAGGTGGCTGTCCCTCAGCTGTCCCTGGGAACCCACCCCATCACAAAGCCCCCTCCAGTTCCTATTGAAGAAATCCCTCATAGCAGTGGCTGCATCAGTGAATTACAAGATGAACTTTGGATGACCGAAAAGCAAAACATGTTGGTCTTTTAATCCAGCTGCTAGAGTTGGACTGCTGCCTCTTGCCTAACCATACAACTTTCAGCCTCATCCCTGTTCAGCTCAGTTCCTAGCCTGGATGCATTTAAAGCATGTAAATTATTTGCTCTACGTACCACTCTAAGCACACTACTGTTAACCAGGCTTTAGCTGTGCTTTCTCCAGGCTTTGAACTTTAATGACTCATTCTGATATTTGTGACATGATGAGTGCTATCTACATTTAATTATGAAAGAGATTTTTCTGATACTCTGGTTATAATTTAAGTTCTGGCAGTTGAAAGTTTTCCCAGGCTAGCCCGAGTGTTTTTGGAAGTGAAAGAGAAAAGAAAGTAGATTCGTACCTTAAACTACTTTCTGGGAAGAGTTAGAAGAAAAAGTTACATCCCAAAGTAGTTTTCCCATCAAAATTCAACACTGAGCATACTGTAAGCAGTGATACCCCTCTATGGATGGCCAAATTTCTCAGCCTCAGATACAAGTTTTTTATAAAAGCAGAGGACATGGTTTGTCTCTTTTTCCTGCAGGAGAGTCAGTGAAAGTCCCAAGGGACCATAAACTGCCCTGTGTGGAATCAATTGTAAGAACAGCATCCTCACCAATACCTCAGACAGCAAATCTAAATCAGCCCAGGAACATTTCAAAGTGTGATAGAGCTACTGCTCTCACGCTTGTTTCCTCAAGGCTTATGAACAAAATCCCTGTAGAGCCTGACTCATACTAACCTTACTTGCCATCTCTATCAGAACTCATGTCATGAATTAGAACCACAGTCAGGATCTTTATCTGAAAACTCAAGCATTTTTTGTTAGAAACCTAATGTTAGGAGCTTAATATATGCCTTATATTTGTTTCTCATAATTTTCTAACATTTGTGTTTTTACCTTGGAGAAAAGGAGACTCAGGGGAGACCTTATCACTCGCCAGAGCTACCTGAAAGGAGGTTGTATCAAGGTGAGGGACAGCCTCTTCTCCCAGGCAACTCATGACAGGAGGAAATGGCCTCCAGCTATGCCAGGGGAAGTTCAGATGGACACCAGGAAGCATTTTTTCCCTGAAAGGAGGGTTAAGCACTGGAAATTACTGGATGTACCACTTAATGCTATGGTTTGGTTGGCATAATAGCGTTTGGTCAAAGGTAGTACTCAGTCATCTTAGAGGTCTTTTCCAACCCTAAAGATTCTACGATTTTATATGATGAAAACTATGGTCCTACTTCGTTCAACTTTCCATCTAGTTTTCATTCAGTCAGTATGTTGTGTACTCATTCAGGCTTGTCCTCTGCAGACAACATTTAGCTATGGGTGCTGAATTAATCATTTACAGCACTCCAAGGTAGGCTTTGAAGAAAGAGTTGCTTGTATCTCAAAGGTCAGCCTGAGACAAAGTAAAATCCAAGGTAAAAGCTCTAAACACTATTAACACCCCACCCAGTGTACCTAAACCAGACTATTCTCACAATAATCAGGTACTGATGCAATTTAACTTCTGTTTTATGGAGTAAGGTAATCCCTAAAACAGCAATCAGAAAATTTTGTCAGTTTGGTAGAAAAATTAGGATCTAAAGACTAGGCTGTTGCATCCAAGGCCACCAGTCTACCAGAGGAAGCTGAGAGCCAGGCACAGTGCTGCACTGGAAGATGGCTTCTTAAAAGCAGAAATAGAAAATCAGACCCAGGCCATTTACTGTGAAAGATGATCCATACCTTTCTGTTGTCACAGATGAAAAGTCAGAAAGATTAGATCAATGAAGAAATACACTGCTTCTGAATGAAATAAAACTAATCACAGCCTAGGAACACAGCAGCTCTGTGTCGTCGTTATCCATCTTGGAGAATACCTAATCAGCAAATGGTATTATTCAAATGAATGTGTTGCGATGAATTTTGCAAATACAGGAAATAGATTTTGTATCTGCGAGTGCTGATTGATTAAGCTCTTTTGAACTAATATGGCCCATATACTGCAGTATCACTGGGAAAAATAAGATTCCCTCAGAAACCACCAGGAAAGAACTCTGGGTGAAGAATAAGAGGTCTGCAGCACTGCACACATCTGCAGGACCACGCAGACTGTGTGCCACCTCTTCTCTAGCCCAGAAATCTGGCCTTAGTTGGGCTCAGGACAAGCCCCAAGGCTTTCAGACTTTCCAAAATGCCTGCTCTTCCTTCTTAGAGCCATACAGGAGTCCATATTGGTCTTCAGGAAAAATACCACCAACAGAAAACAGTCCCAGTGGCACCACTGTGTGGGCTTTTGACACCACCATCTGACAGTGATAACTGGGAAATGGCATGTGCAACATAATTATAATCTGTCATTGGTGTCCAGAAAGAGAAAATGTACAGGGAGGAAGCTTATGCTGTCCCTCAGGGGAATTTTGGCTAAAACAGGTGACTAAATGGAAAACCCACCTAACACCTTGTGCAGCATGTTTCCTTTGTCTGTTAGTTACTACCTGGGGAGCTGTACAACCAGCTTTCAGAAACCACTCTTTACTCACAGACATATCCCAAAAAGCCTTGAACCATTCAACACCATACAATATAAATTGAGTTTTTAACACCATTTTAGAATTCTTCTGCGTTTACAATGTCATCTGTTACACACCTCTAGAAATCAGCATTGTTTGACTATGGCAAGCTGCACACATTGCTAGTAATTTTTCAACATCCTTGGGAATTAGTAACTTTGATAAGGTCTTTAGAAAAGATTCAAATGTGACCTATTTTTGGCTCATGTAACATTCTGCTCACAGCTTGATTTTATCTTTATACAACTTATGTACTGCTAACTGTAGGCCTTGAAACTGTTCATTGAAGCCCATTCTTTCAAGCCCATGTGAAAAGATAGCCATTATTCATCTTTTCTACTAAGCTCTGCAGATCTTCATAACCCTTCTCATGAGCTGATTATATTTCAACAAAGTAACATTTTCCCTTTCTTGAAAAAATTATCCTGTAAGAACCAGAAAATTCCATCAGATAACCTACATATTATATGTTAGAGCTGAGTGTAGATGGAAGCCACCATTCAAATAAGTGTAAACCCTACATTTTCACCTGTGAATGATAAGTGAATTATTACCTTGGATAAGAAGATGATAGCTGGCTACCTTTCATCCTGTTGCCAGAAGGTTAGTTTTAATAGTCACAAGATTTTTCATTTTATTTTAAATATTCAATTATTTGTGCTGGAATTGCCCTACACTGTCATTCAGGGAGTACCAAAGTGTAGCGGTGCATGCATTTGATTTGCTGAATCATAGCTAGTAACTATAGCTTGAATAACCAACTCTTTGTAACCAATCCACTGAAAGCAGCAAATAGTTGTAAATATCCTATATATACAACATAAATATATACACACATACATATATATATGAGGTAATCATCATGCAAAACAAAAGCAAACACAAAGGAGAGAGGAAATTTATTACCTTCACCTCCTCAGAAATAATCACTTTAGTCTATATTTACTGTCGTAGACTCCCTTGATATTCTATTAAAAACCCATATACAAATGGCCATCATTATTATATTGCCTAGACCCCAGTTCTAGCATGAGATAACACTCTGAGAGAAATAGGTTATTTCCCTGTCTTTTGGATCTTTGACTTAGCTGAGATGAATCCTACCTTTAGTTAGCATGCTGTATATGAAGAGGGGGAAGAGAAACCCTTCTCACACAACATGAAACACATTAAATTCTTCTGAATGCAAGCACCTCTTTTACTGTTGAGTTTTCAAACACTGGAACAGCCTGTCAAGGAGATGTGGTGAAGTCTCCATTCTCTAGGTATATGCAAAACCTGGGCAACCTGTTCTAGGGGACCTTGCTTGAGCAAGGAGGGTGGACTAAGTGGTCTAAAAACACCCTTCTACTATCAGAAATTCTGTGTAATTCTGTGCAACACATTGGAATGTTTTTATTAAATAGTGGTTGCCTTTCACTTATAAATCAGTTTTGTATTACAAGATTGACATATAGCATAATTAAGAATGCATGAGAATGTGATTTCTGCTAGATGTATGAAGGGAAACTTCACAAGAAATCTATCTTAACAAATGTAAATACCTTGACAAATAACATTTACTGACTAAGGCAATATGGAAAGAGGACCAAGCTCTTTCAAGACCCACATGAAGTGGGCTTGAAAGTAGATTAGAAACAGTAGAAACAGTAGTTGACTCCTCTCACATATGGAAATAAAGCTCTCAAAGTCTAACACAATGGTAGAGTACAATGATTCTGCTGTCAAATTGATACATTCATCTTTCTCTTACTTTTTCTAAAGAAGAAGAAGTAAATTATGTAACAGACAAACTGATAAAACTGCAATTTCTGACATTCATTACATTCTTATAACATTAAGAAAGGACAAAGCCTGATGAGAATGAATGCAAAACTATTTCCCTTCATTCTCCTGACATTTTGAGTCATTCATTGCAGTCACAAGTACCCTCTTTTTGCACTGTATCACCACATCTGAAAAGTTTTTGAAAGAAACATGCCAATATTCTTAACTTGCCTCTACCAGCATGCTTTTTCTGACTACATTCCCTAATTTACTTTTTCTACTAAATGAAAGCCCTGAGTCATGGAAGCAGTATTGGAATATATTCATTTATGACTTCAGGTATAATAACTTTGCTAACCACCTGTAGCCAACCCAGTCACGAATATCAGGTTCACTGAACCTCAGCCTGTCCACTTTGACATCATCTCAAACTTCAAAATGACCTCTTTTACAAGTGGACTAAATAACCAGAAACTATGATGCCTGCATGTATTTTTTCTATAGATTATACACGTGTATAGTTTAGCTGTTCTCCTGCAAGCATCTATAATGAACCTGGCCCAACACTGGCAAGAACACTGATCGGGCAATAATCATATTCATCTAAGGCAAATTCTCACAGTCAAAGTGAGCAGGGTAAAATCAGCACAGAATCAATGAAGGAAAACAAACAAACAAACAAACGCTCTCCCTAACATAGTAGCTAATGACAAAAGAGGAAAAGAAGTGGAACCAGTCAACCAGCTAAATGAACATAGCAAATAACCCTGAAAAAAAGTAGTATCAAAGCCTCTGTTGTTGCCCATACCACAGACTGATTGTCTCAGAAACACAGGCTGTTTGGGACCAATGGAGGTCACGGGGGATTTCTTGATGTCTCTTTTTTTCCCCCTCTGTTTCTGTAACTTAAACCTAAATTAAATTTAAGCAACAAGCAACATAAAACAGACCTGAAGTCCTCCTCTTTTAGGACAAATTGCTAAACAAGGAAGAGCAGGAGCATAACTTTGCAAGTATGGTTGTTCATATATAATCATGATATGTCTTACAATTCCCTTCCTCCCAGCTTGCAGTGCTGCACTGTGCTTTAACAAGCACAAAATCTTTATCCAAGCTTTGTTCAAATTTCCATTATGAAGCTCATAAAGACAGTGTTCCTCTGAAACTGGATGTGGCTTCAGATTGATGCTAAGCCTGACTCTTCTGATGATTCAAATATGAGAATTTTTCTATTTTTAATGTGCAAATCCTTTGAGAAGCCCAAGTATAACCACACTGAAAATGCCTGCTTTGTCTGTTAACTAATTTGAGATAGGAAACTCTTACTGAACACAACATAGGAAAATTAGTTGTTAAGCATTATTATTTGTGTTTGTTCATTAGCTTGTTTGCTTCTTTGTTGTGATTTACACCATCACGGAGACACTTTCCATCATATTAAGACCCATTTTTATGCTTGATTATATATTGAAGGATGATGGACCAAAGTGTATTAGTATTAAATGCTGCTCCAAGCTCCTTTCTCAGAGGTCATTTGGACGTTTATTCTCAGCTTTTCACTTTTACTAGTGATGTATTTCATCTAACCATCTAAGTGAAGCTAGGCAATGCTTTCTGAACATTTTGAAACACTAATGCTTCCTTCTTTGCTTATCATTTTTTATATTCCTGAAAAAATTAAGTATTTCAAGTGGAATAGAACAGCCCATGCAATACAAAAATGACATTTTTGGGTGTTTTGCTTTGTCGAGTAATTTTTTTTTAATTCCCTTTGATCTGTTCTACTTTTATTTTTATTTATAAATTCTACTGCTGAACCAATAAAATCAATTACTCATGTTGACCTAGTTTCAGCTACAAAGATTTTGTCGTCTCCTTCTAGCAAAGAAGGGGTTCCCAAAGCACTGGAGCACTATCACTGTTATCAGAATCTCAGAGACCATCAACTTTTGACCTTACAGTTGTCATGACTCTAAAGTTGATATGATTTTATAGTCAGTACGGTCCCATGAGGGCACGCTTTTGGAATTTCAAAAGTAGACAGCAACAGCAACAGCTCTGAACATAGTTCCTAAAAGCAGATGACACACCCACCAATTATTGGAGTAGGAAAAACAGGAGCTTTGTGGTTATTGAATATTCTTTGCCAGATTCAAACACAGGGTAAATAAGAACAGTTTAATTTGATACAAAAGAGAGAGGTTTTGGAGAATTCTAGTCCTAATGTAAATGGGTGAAGTTACACTGAAGAAGGGAAAAAGGCTTGAAGTTACCTTGAATCTTTATAGGGTAATCCAAATCTGGTTTTAATTTAGGAATTCTATATTTCTTTATTTTAAAAATGAGATATTCAAGCCTGGTTAGCTTGGATTGACTCTCCACAGCTGATGGCTTACACCATCGCAGCCAAGGTGTAATAAGGCCAGTATTTTGTCCAGCTATCAAAATTTACTCAGACACTGCATAATCACAGCAGGGGATATACAGTGCATTTTGCTACCCAACATCTACCTAATGGTCACATGCTTGGGAGAAATCACTGCAGAGTCAAGGCAGGATAGAGCTGTCCTGACAGGCAAAAGCCTGAAGTGCAGAGGGTATTTGAGGCCCCTTTCTCTAATTTAATGGACAACAGATGTGCCTTAGTGAGGACAGGATTAATCTTCAAACGCCTCATACCTCCTTGCTCTAAGACACAATGAGAGTTGTTCATACAAGGAGAAGAGTGCCTGCCCCAAGCTGAATTTTCTAGTAATGGGGTGGGATCCCTTTTCTGACTGAGTGCAGAAGAGGGCATTGTACATGCTTTTGAAGTGATGAATGGTGCATCTAACCAGCTGGAGAAAGCCACCTGCATGCCATGCACTGGGAGACGTGGAAGTACTTGGGAAGTAGCTAATAACTCCTTGAATTTACAGGGCCAGATTTTGCAGCCTTTTGGCAAACAGTGGCTCCAAAAACTAGATTTGTATTTACCCTCAAATCAAGACAACATCAACTCCAGCTTATGCATGAGTGTTTGTGTGCATGTGAGCACGCGTAGATGTCGCATTTTATAAACCCTCTTGTTGACTCATTCCAGAAGTGAGGCAGGAGGTTCTTCATTGTGCAGCTTGTGCCGTGTGCCAGCAGGACAGGATGAATTGAAGACAGTATTCCAAGTAGCCTAATACATTCTTGCTGTTGTAGCTAACTTTCAGTATAAAGCAGGAGGAAAACAAAGGGCTAAAGAAAGGAAAATTCAGAAAGATCTACAGTCCAGGGAACCTGAAAGGGATTAACTCGGTCTCCCAGGCATGATTCGTTATGCTGATCTGAGAATAAAACAACATGGGGCTGTGGTAGCTGCCGACCTGTTAAGCCCCTTGGAAGCCTGAATTGTCAAATATCACATCCTTTCCTGAATGACTTGCTCCATCTGTGTTTGCTAGTGCCCACACTGACAGCTGCCTGCCATCTTGGCAACAAAGTCAATGCAATTTGAGAATCTGCAGTGGATGTCTAATGCATGCATACACAAAAGCGCACAGCCTTTAGGCTTAACAAAGCCTGTGAGCTAGCCACTCCAGTAAATAAAACAGTCCAGGTATCTCAGATTATAAACAAATCCCGAAATCATTAGGAATGCTTGAACCCATTAACATAGTGGTGGCTGAACATGTATTTACTCAGATAAGATAGTGTTAAGACCTGAAGGCTTCTGAGTGCATTAACTCCCAGGCAGTGAATTCTGATCTGGAAGGTATGTGTTTCTTTAAAAACAGGCGAGGTGAATCAATCTCACTCTATGTGATCTACATACAGCTGCAATTTAATAGGGTCAATAATTAGCTTTCATTTTAGTAAGTTTATCAAAGCACAGATGATGTCTTGCTATGAATGCCTATCACTGAATACGTAATAAGAGCATTTTAATCAAAAAAAGAGGTAAAGAATAATTCAGTGAACTTGGAAAGACTAAAGAACTGAGAATTCCACCCACTGTTACTCATCCATTTGAATAAGAGATGAGCTGCCAGTGAGAAGTACAACAGCTAGTAACACTGCTATATTTATACAGGCCCTTCAGAAAGACAGAAAAATATTAACATAATTTATAACATGCTGCTTAATTGAATCAAACTACAAATCCCTGACTACTTGTGATTAGTCCAGCCACTCATTAATCAGAAATAAGAATAACATCAGAAGTTTCATATCGAGGTTATATACTGATAACAGGATATTTATATATATCCTCTTTTGTGATACTTTAGCTTTTCATGGTTACAGATTCATACATTAGGCCTGATTTTTCTGATGGGCTTTTAAAGAGGTGGAAATACCTCATGAAACAAGAAGGTAGTTTATTGTAGTTTCATTTTGTCTTCATGTTCATGCATTGAAACCAACTAAAGCCTCAGGTTAAAGAAATTTAGGTCACATTTGTGCAAAACAGTTCTGCTGCCACAGTTGCTAGTTATTCCTGCTTGCATAACTGATATTTTCAAGAAAGCAAAGTAGTCCATTTCTTAAAGAATCTTTGTTCAAGAGATTCAACCAAAAGAACTTTTAAAAGAAAAGTTGAGCTCTAACAAGCAAATTGTCCCTAGAGGATGTATTACAAACCAGAAAAGATGTCCAGGCAAATTCCTGCAGCATTACTCACTGGCCCTGGCACCCTTAACTACTCTGGGGATGAAGCATTGACCTTGCTGTGCCCTGTGTGACTGAATGGCAAACAGGAAACTTCTTCTGGAGCAACTGAGGACCGTGGAAGTAGGAGAGAGAAAGTAAGCCCATGAGCAAAATGTTTGCAACTATGCCCAACCTTGGGGCTACAGGGGTTCAGAGAAGTTGCTAACTCCCCCCCAGTCTGGACTATGGCTCAGGAGAAGGGTAGAAACAAAAATGGAGAGTGGAGAAAGGAAAACGCTGCACACAAGCTGGCCAAGTTCACAAGCACCAGCTACAAGCTCTGATCGGTACAGAGCGAAACTCACCAGTGAGTCGACTTCACCCTCCGGCATCTTCGGAGTCCCTTCCCCATTGCAGGAGCAGCTTTGTGGGGTACATTGGGGAAGAAGAGTTGGTTTGAGAAGGGTCATAGCTCAGGCTGGGAGGGTCAGTGCTGAGTCATCAGAAACATCAGTTTCTGGCAGCTTTTTGTGCTGCTTCCTGTGCCAGGAGAGAGTGAATTTGACCCATTTTGTGGGGTAGGCTAGGATAACGCAACTTCACTAGTCCAGTTTTATGGGCTACCTATTAATAAATTATATTGCCCCAATGGTTTGCTAACAGTTCAGCAGGAGCTCACCAACTTTGTCATTGGAACATACAGCTTTACTTATTTGTTTGTTTGGGGAGTTGCATAATCCACCCCACACACTTCCTTGACTCATGAAAATCTTTCAGACAATTTTCATAGTTAGTTGACAAAGTGTCGACTTAGAGTCTCATCCTTGAGCACTGTTATTTAATGTTTCCAATTCCTACAATTACCTCCCTTAGGCACAAGGTTGAGTAAATAGATTGGCATTTCACCGTACCTTGAAGGTCAACTAATTCAGGGTCTGTCCAGCCACCTGGGAATGTGGGTGCTAAAGCTAAGGATCCTAGACCAGTATAGCTTTGCTTTCTGCCCCCAGACATTCTTCTTTATGTCTCCATAAAAAGCCAGCTCTCAGGAGCTAGGCATAGAGAGGTTAATCCTTATTACTAGTGACACTGGAAAAAGCTTATGACAGATGCACAGTGGGTCCCCTTTGGAAGACTGCATAACTGAGAGCATGGGAAGGATGTTTTGCACAGAACTGCCAGGAGGCTTAGAAACTGTATTAGAAAAAGTCTGGTTCTTTCACTGCATAGCTCATTTAATGAACCTCTGTGCCTCAGGGTAAGGGAATGTACAGTATTTGAGCAGATAATCTATGTGACGTAACAAATTAACCTCTGAAAAGAACTTCAATAGTTATGCAAAGCTTTATCTTGCTTTCTTTTGAATAACTAAGCCCCATATCCTGAAAAAAAACCCCCAAGTTCTTGCTAAAAGATAGATGGCTCGTGCTCTGGTATTACACTTGATAGCAAAAAATAGCAATGGGAAATATAAAAATAATGCTTCATCTTAGTGGGACACCATTGTGTAAGCAGCATGAACAAATGGCAAGGGTGCCTCTTCAACCATTTTACTTTCAAAAGGAAATTTTTTGTGGAACAAATTCTGCTTTTAGCATAGATTGACATTATTGGTAGGGAGGGTATAAAATCACACAGTAGCACAGAATCCTAATTAGCAAGAGTCAGTTGCAGGTTTGTGCTGCAATCTAACTAAAGCACTTGCAAAGATTTTTCTCTATCCCACTGGGGCTGGACAGATGCCCTGAAGATTAAACAGGGCTGCATAATTCCCTGGTGCCTGCCTGAGCTGATGGTGGGCACTGTATCTTTCCTCAGCAGCTGCTCACAAGGTGCCTGGACAGGCCCCTTCGAGACCTCTTGTCCCCAGATTGTCCTCTGTTTCACCTGCTGCATTTCAGAGCATGGCAGGGAACAACATGGAATCCTTCCTGAAACAGAGGCACTGTGGTCATGCCATAACTTCTCTAACAAAAGAACAACAAATAATTTTTTCCTTTGCTTTAAGTGAATTCTGGCCTTCCAAAGAGCCAAAATAATTTAAATGTCAAAATAGGGTTCTCAAATTTCATGAGCAACCAGGCCTCAGGATTTCTAACAAAAGTGGATGCAAGACAAACTGGAGCTGGTTCATTACACATGAAGGCTTGCAGAGAAGCAGTCACATTCTTTGTTTGCCAGCTGTTAGGACTACATTAAGACTTTCTTACATCCTAGGTAAGTGGTTTCATGGAGACAGTTTTCTGAGAAGCAAGAAAAGTCTCACTCACTCACTTTTGGTTCAGGACAGCCGTGCCAAACGCAGGCAAGAAGGAAAAACAAGGCTGATATCTGAGTGAAAGTTTATTGTGAAGTACAGAGCTGCTTTTGCTCAGCCCCTTTCTGTATTATTCACAGCTCCCAAAGAGAAAAGTTTTTATGCTTCCTGAGGAGCTCTCATTTTGGTGTAACTGAGATTAAGGTATTCTATCAATTTCCAGAGCCACAAGAGTTTTCAGGAATTTATTTTTGTTTGATATATCAAAAGAACTTGACCATGTAATGGTTTTGTTTACATTCTGAAAGTATCTCTGGGATAATTTCCTGATGAAGGCACAGAATAAAATAGTAATTTCGTAAAGCTAAACCAAATAATGCAAAAAAGTAAAATAAAGGCACACTGGTTGCATATTGCATCTTTCTCACCATGCTGTACTTGGTTGCTGCAAAATAATAACTTCAGAACAGTGTACTTTTTAGGGAACCACACAGAGTACAGTGCTTATAGTGGGAATCAAAACCTCGCAAAATGCAACATGCTTTAAACTTGTGCTTCAGAGTATTATCTAATCCTCATTAATTTCAAAGCTAAGGAGTGGTCTGAGTTGCAGAAGGTCTAAAACATGCAACAAAAATGTGAAATTACTTAAAGTGAAGTCAGAAAGAGACAGTTTCCAGTCAATAACCATTTAGCTTCCAGTTTTAGGTATGTATTTGTCTTTAGCACATGAGTAACCCTACAGAATGCAAGTCTGTGGTGTGCAGGTTATTAAAAGTCACACAGCAATAGTAAATAACAGCTGTGGGACCTGACGAGTGGGAGAGAACTTGGACTTTAACCTTGTCACTCCTTCAAGAATGATTGTTCCCTGTCCTGACCTTGAAGTAGTGGGATTTTGTGAAGGGAGAAATTCCAAGTTTGTGGAGAAAAAGAAAACATTCTCTGGCAGATTATTTTGCTAATAGCAGCTGCCTGAAACTGCTGGGATACTTGGAATGTCCCAGTAAGTCCCAACAGAGAAGGCATAAAGAGCTAAGGACAGGTGAGGTTGTGCCCATCTTCTTCAGGCATTTGCATATTTTCTCTCTCTGATCTCTAGTTAGACCTGGGCCCAGAACTCCAAAAGTAAACACGCCTCTGCCAAGAGCTGGGGTCTATACTTGGCCAGGAGAAAATGCTGCCTCTCAGTCTTACCTCGAGCACAAACATACACATGCAAGTGCAATTACAATGTAGAAAAAAATCTCATTGGAGGGAGAACCACTTAATTTGTGCTTCAGCCTAAACAATCACTGAGAAAACACACTAAGGTCTTTTCAGCTTAGCTGGAATCAACTTAGAGGGCAAGTAATGAATCTAATTGTTACGCTAGTTTCCATGTCAGCAAAATAACAGATGTACAGTATAGCAGAGGAGGGGAAACTTGGGTTTTGTTTGTTGAGCAGGTGTTACATTAACTATCACATGGAAGTTTGTCAAATATATTTGGAGCCAGTTGGAAAGGAGCCAAGAGCACAGCTTCCATTTCATCCCCTGGACATCCAGCTGTGCAGCTGCATAAGCCCCCAGAAGCAGCTGAGGCAGTGAAAACAGTGACACCTTGTCACTTCTTCAACCATTTCTAATGCCCCACCACAAATACGAAATAAATAAAACACCCAGGAACCACCCTCCCTCAGTTACATATACCGTGTCCCAGCTGCCAGATATGCCTTTCAGAGCAGGCTAGGCAGATGGGGGACAGCAAGTTTTCCCTCATCTCCAGCAATTACTGCACCCAGCACATCAGGGAATCAACTTAAGTCTGCACATGTGCTAAAGGGAATTTTAGGAAAGATCAGCAGGGTTGTATAGGCGTCACAATGATAAGCTCTGTTGTAAAGAAATGATTTGACATGCCAGGCAACTGCAGAAAAACCAGTGCCTGTTTAATAGCAGTGCATAGAAAATGTAGCCAGCAATTAGGCTGAAGCTGTCATCAACAGGCAGAGAGAGGCTTAGCACTATTACACGAACTGAGGTGGCTATTAAGTGCAGTCTGTCTTCACTGAACAATTCTTCCATGGCCAAATGACTTGGAAACTTCTGCTGATACTTTGCACAAACTCTTCACCCAAACAGTGCTAAAGCTGTGGACAAGAGTCCTACAAATGGGAAAGTACCTTAACACAGATTTAAATATAAAATGATTGCAAAACAATCTGCAACCAGAGTTCCCAGAAATGTGAAATGTTCAGGGTGAAAACTACAGAAGGGAAGATAAGACAGCAGCACTATTCAAGCATGACCTTGCAGAAGTTAACTGATTATCAGCAACAGCTGAAAAAAACACTAGGTGTTTTTGGGCAAATGCAAAGTAAAATAAACTTAAACATCTGTTTCCGTGTAATAGGCATTCAGAAGTCAAATGAAAGCAAGACAACCTGTGCAACACTGATAATAAGGATAACAGTGTACACAAAGGATAAAATACTGTGCAGTTGTTCAGAGTGCTGTAAGGGATGAAAGTCAATAAATTCAATACATTGAGAGCTATAAGGAAAAGCTATACATTAAATTTCTATATTGACATTGAAATATGTACATCAGAGTTATGCCAGTGACTGAGCAGGATGGGAGATAAGAGCAGTAGTCTTCAGATCTTATGACAGGATGTGATGCAGAGATAAAATTTTTGGATTCTGTAACCAATTGCTTATAGAAATAACTATCTGGTGAAGTCATAAAAAAAAGAAAATACTCATTTTTTAGTGGTGAATTGGGCCCAGGCTCTGTTCTGTACAACAATTCGCTCTGTACAGATTCAGCTTTTGTGCTAGAACGCAAGAAACCGAAACCAAACAACCCCCCCAAAAAAACCCAAAAAACCCCAAACAAACCACAAAAACTCCATCAACTTCTGACTTCCCTGTGACTGTAGTAACTTATTTCTGGGGAAAAAAAAAGGGGGAAAAAAGGGAAAAAAAAAGGGGGAAAAAAAAGGAGTTTCACTAAAAACTAGGAAGCTTGTTAAATTAAAAGAAACACCTAAAAAGATAAAAATGCTTACAGTTTCCTTGGAGACAGTTTATAAAATAAAAATGAGATGTTCAGACCATAATCAAAAGACTTTAAAAAACTTAAGAAAATTTAGTATAGCTAAGAAGGAGCATACAAGAAACTATGAAAGGCATCATGACATCTTCAAATATAGAAGCTTGTGAAAGAAACAGAAAACTGAGAAGAATAAAAAGGCTGGTAAATGTGTAACACAGCACCAAAAATTATTCCAAGAAAAAGCTTGATAATCACATAAAAGCTGTATATTTTCTGAAAACACCAACCAGGTAACAACAGAATCTTCAGCACCCAGATCTGAAGTACAAGGGCAGTCTAAGGAGTTGTATAATTAAAGATAAATGATTGATTCGCATCACTATTTGCCACTGACCTCTTTGCAAGGGCTCTTCTAGAGGGAAGTTTGAGGAGGTGTTTAAAATTAAAATATCAACAGCTTTAGAAAAAAAATAAGAAAATGTAATCACAGATAACATTGTCACAGCTGTCCTAAAACAATCTCAGCTATGAATACCCTGGTTATTAACTGCAGTGCATAGCTTTGTCACTCAGCTTGGTCCTAGAGCTTAAGAGGTTTGTTTTAAGATTTAAGAGTTTTGTTTCAAGATTGAATGAGCTTTTAGGAAAAAAAAAAAAAAGGCAAATGAGACTGATTTCCATACCAGCTAAATTGGTCATTTACAATAAGAATGGCATTTGTAGATAATTACACAATACAGTAAGAGCAGTCAATCCAGCCTTTGGAAAAGGAAGTTATACAGGGCAGTTTTGAGAAGTGACAAGTGCTATTGTCAGGGCAGAGCAGGGGAGCCCACGGAACAGGGGTCTATCCCACTGCTCCAGCCAGGAGCAGGGAAACTGGAGGGGCTGGGGCAGCTCCAACCCCAGGGAACCAGGCACTGCCTTGGGGACATGGAGCAGCTGAGGAATGGACACAGCCTCCTGTGTGGCCAGGATGGGCTTGGTCTGTAGCAGGGACAGGCAGGACTGTGGGTCCTGGACACCAAGCCCGCTGTGGCATCAGTGGAGCAGAGGCTGACACGGGCCCTGGGACCTGCATGGAATGGGCAGCCCCAGGGCCAGGCAGGGACAACGAGCCCCAGGGGTGCCCTCAGGGTCTGGGCAACTCTGACTAAGGATCCCCTTTACATCTTCCTGTGTCACAGGTTTAAAAAAGAGTAATCATGAGATGAACATAACTCACTGAGAAAGGGAAGCAGGGATAGTAAATGGTGGGGGGTTTCATAGCAGATGGGGTCTGCCAGGGATGCAGATTGCACACAGGGACTGTGCTGGAATCTGTGTTCACATATGTTCATGTAGTTCATAAACTACATGGAAATGGGGAGAGCAGATGTGGAAAAGCTCATTAATGATAACGTTATCCATGGCATTAAAAATAAAACTGCATTTTTGTAGCTGTACCTCACTGCTGCACAGCTGCAATACAGAACTGCTGCGTGACAAGGCAGCGAGGCAGCAAAGGAAATTCAGCACTGGCGAGTGCGCAGTGACCAGCAGGGGACAAAAGCACACTGCCTGGACACCACCCTCGCTGTCCCTGCCGGGGGATGAGATCCAAAAGGCCCCCCTGAAAGCTCCTCACATAGCTTAGGTGGTGGGCAGGAATGGCAACCAGACTCTGCTCAATGTAGGTCATGTACAAAAACTGTCGGTGTGAAAACAAGACACAGAAGTGGCGTGTGGCTTCTGTCTGAGGAAAAGTTACACAGACTGAAAATCCTCAGCATTACAAAGAGATGATTGAAGGCAGAACTCTCAGAGCTTCATGAAGGTACAAATAATCTAGGGAAAATAAATTTAGAATGATTACTCACAATCTTTCACAAACTATGAACTATGAGGAATGCAGGGAAACTGGACAGCAAGTTTGAACAAGAAAAGCCCTTTATTTTCACATATTGGAATTTTACATAATAGAACCTGTTGCTATGGTGTGTTTAGATGTCAGTAATCTAAGACAAGCATTGAATGCTATTAAACAAATTAATGGAAAAGCCGTTTATTTAACTTGAAGATACAATGCTATTTACTAATCAGGAAGCCCAAAACATGGATCAAAGCAAGATAGGAGAATGTCATGAGGCATAGTGTGCAATAAATAATCCGTATATAATTATATATTGCTAAATAATTTCCCTGGGATTACCTTAAAGACAACCATGAGGGTATGGAACCAGATAGAACTTTAGCATGATTTGCAATAATATTAATATTATATTTCCTAAGTTGATACAGTACTGTAGTCAGTGATTCTACCTATTGCAGCTTCTCATTTGCTGCTGCTGAAGTGCTTTTCCTTCCTCCTCAGACCCTGATGTATTTCATCTCACATAAAGTGGGTCCACCCTTATCCTGGAGGCACTCCCAACGTATTTTTTAATTAAACTGCTGCTAGTATCACTTTGCATACCTGGAACTTAATAAATGCCTAGCAGTGAAAAGGAAAAAGCATCCTTACTGTGAAATTGCACATTCCTGAATCCAATAAGGTGAGAGGTGTCAATTCACAGCTCCTGAGGCTGAAGCTTCAAAAATGCTTCCTTTTTTTAAAACAGATTAATTTCTGCTAGGGTCAGTTCCTTGACCCAGATCATGGCCCAGCCACATGTTCATTAGAATTGCTGAAACTGTGTTTGCAGAAATGCACAGCCAGGTCTGGAAGTAGAGAAAGGGCCATAATTTAAGCAGCAACCTCCATTTAATGGTGTTGAAAAAGTTTTCATAGAAAAATGGGAAAATATAAGCAAAGTGCCTTTTTCCCTATGCCAAGCAGCAGAGAACCTGCACCTTTCTAATCATGTCATCGTACAACAGTATTGAAAAGGCAGACATAGAGGCAAGGCTTCCTGCTGCAGGAACAAAGAGGGAAACAGCTGCTTTTTGAAAAGCAGAGTGTCATCTTCCTGCACAACACAATGCTACAAGATAACAGGCTGTGTCATGTGTATTCTCCAAAGAACATAGCCGGATGAACTCAGACAAGAACGGCTCATCTGGTTAGACTTTATTGCCCCAGCTAGCCATAAGCCATGTTTCTCCTAATGCACGTTAGTTGAAAGCACCCTTGACATTTTACCACTCAAATTATTCAGACAAGCACCTTTTAACCCAGTGCTTGAAAAGTTTAAATGAACAGTAATGGAAAACTGTTAGCTAATGAAAAAGGCTACTTTGTCCCACATAGTGTTAATTAAGCATTCCTAAAGATCCAGTTCCAGCTTTCATTATGCCCCACTGACATTTAATGCTTTGGGATATGCTGAAGAAAATTCTCTTATTTCATAACCCCTGCTGAAGCAAGGAGAGAAATTACCTTACTTCCTTCCACCTACTCTTCCAATCTGCCAAACTGGGCTATAAAATAATAAATATAACATTAAAAAAGATGCAAACATCTTTGATTTCATGCAGACATATCAATGAAATAGCTGCAAAGCAAAGCAGGTAGGCAGCTATACTGTCAGTTCTTAAACCACAAAAATACTGTAATTACCTCCCCTTGACACGCTGCCATACCTATCTGCCAAGCTGCTTGGCATCTGTCACTGGGCAATGTGCAACTGGTGCCTGTGTGGCAGAGCGGACTTTGCCTTCCACCTGGAGCTTTGCTTCCGATAGCTCATGCTGTATCACAGTGCCTGCCAGGACTAGTCTTCTGGAAACATATGACAGAAGCAAAGATAGGCTTTCAGTGGGCAGCAATAATATCCTTTCAACATCAGTGTATGGAAGTGTCTGTATTTACAATGTACAGTCTAAGTGAGGCTATCAAAGCTGCAGTAACTTCTGTCATCATGTTGGCTCTGTTTTTCGTTCTTCCTCACAGCCTTAAAGCAGGCACACACACTCTTCTTTACCTTATCAATAAAGAATGCATGCTTGCATTCCTCACACTAAAGTAGGCGGTGGGGTTTACCTTTATATCTGTTTCTGTGCCAATCAAAGATGAAATTTTCTCCATTTCTTTTCACAGCCTTTAGGATTGTCTTCTGATTAAAAAAAAAAAAAAAAAAAAAAAAAAAAAAAAAAAAAAAAAGCTGCTGGCTTTTAAAAAACAAACCCACAGCTTTGCATAATCATCTCACAGAAAGTGGCACTTTGCTGAATCCTTCTCCCAGTTCAGACCTTGAGACAGGATGTGTCTCAAAGAAAAGGTCTTAAGATTATGCAGTTCTGAGCAACCCGGTGTGGTGAAAGGAGTCCCTGCCCATAGCAGGGGGCTTGGAACCAGATGATCTTTTGGGTACCTTCCAACCCAGGCCATTCTATGATTCTATGACATGATTCTATAAACTCTTCAATTTACAAGACATTCTCTGAACTCTCACTACCTCAGAATAATGGAAGAAAGAGTAAGTGACTGCTTTTCCGCTGCCTAATTTATAAACCATGGTACCTAAGCAGACAACTGGCCTAAACCAAGGGGTTTGAGTGTCTCGTTTTTGTTACGTTGTCTGGCCAAGAAGGACTAAACCCCCTCGCTTTGAAGGAAGTAGGTTGGTAACTCCCCCTACTGAGCTAGAAGGCAGGCCAGCTCCTCAGGCATTGAAGGTCCGACTTGATTCAACCTAACATGCTTCTGAGGAAAATGTCAGTTTTATTTATGCATTGGCTGAATCAACTCTTAGTAACTTAGCCCTGTGCCTATTGCCATAACAGGATATCTTTCCCACTCCTATGTTCTAGTATCCCCTCCACACTGATGAACAATCCACGTTTGGACACCTAGCAGCACAGGCTATCACTCTGTGATGGTAAGGAGCTGCACGCACCACTCACTTGAGGAAACTTCAGGCACAATGCAGCAGCCCACTGAAGATTTGGACTGATGAAATCTGGAGGATACATTTGCCCTCCTATCAAAAGCATCAGAAGATAGCATGATCAAAGGAAGAATGCTCTTTAAGCTATTTATCTCTGCAAAGAATGACCTGATGATGTTTAATGGGATGATTAGGCATAGCTATGGTTTAAGGCATATTTAAAAGATTATTTCCATGATTAAGTGGTTGTCAGGAGGAAAGTATCTAATGACAATGGAGACGTAATTTCATCAGTGCATTCGAAAAGATGGTTTGCACTCATGGTCTTGATATGCAGCTCTTTAACTGGGTCATCTCTTAACAGTGTTTCAGAAGCAGAATTGTGTGTTACTTTAAAATTGGATTTTAAAAATTATATTGAAAGGAGTCTCTTCTGAGGCAGACTAATAGAAAGAGCAGTCAAAATATTTGAATCTGGATAGCAGAAGTGTTATTGTTTCTTATATTGCTTTAAATATGCCTTTTTGGGATGGAGAGAAACTGGAAGGACCTAGAAGGCAAAAATATGTGTCTGCTGATTAAATACATTATATGGAGCCTTGAAATTTTAAGCCATAGCTTTAATGTTTGAAACCAGATCACTGAAATTATGAGCTGCTACAGTTTATCTTATTAGAGGTCAGAGGGCACAAAGGACTAACCAATGTGTGCTGGTTATTATGCAAAAAAGCATGTCCTGGTACAAAATACAAAATGAAGCCTTCAAACATCTGTACATTTAGAGGTTGAAACTGAGTTACTGATACAGAACAAGATAGAAGCTTTGCAGGAACATGTAAATAATCCTGATTAACCAGGCACTGTACTCCTAAAATTTTCTCCTTTTCCCATACCTCTTACATCTGAAGAATTCATCTGAAGAATTGATCAAGTGGAAGAAAAGTGAAGGGTTCATCTCAAATCAAATTCACAGACTTTGCCATTATTCAAGATTTACATTATATAACTGACCAAACTCATTGTACAGGAAAAACCTATCTGTGTAACTCTAACAGAGCCACCTTCTTGAGTTTCAGGAAATAAAAAACTGAAGGTGTGCAAGTCCATGTCTCCTTTAATAGTTCTCAAGTATTGCTTGGCTGGAGAAGTTGAATTCTCTGACATATTGAAAGGAAAGCAGGGAAATTGTGCCCTCACAGAAAAAAACACCTCCTTTGTCCCTCTGTGCAGGTTTTCACACAAGACAAGGAAAATCAAGCCAGAATTTGGCTTTTATGTTCCTATTTGAATTAGAGAACCCAAATAAATGAGCTCATAATGAACAATCTGCCAGCAAGCACTGCAAACATATTATTTACGCAGAACCACTCACCAGAATACCTGCATAATCAAAAGTACACCTGCAGCTTTAATTATCTGAAAATCATGTTAACAAAGAGCAATGAAAACACTGTGTTTTCACCTTTTTATTTTAAACTCTGTGCTTCATTTCAGTCTTTCAGAACCTTTCAGAAGTAGAAGTCAATTCTAAATCTGGCTCTAGAGTTTGGACCGACTCTAGATTCTAGGCTGACTGAGAAAGGAAAAAGTATTTTTCCTAGCTGTTGGCCTCTCAAATTAGAAAGAGGCAAATGTCTACAAGTGTTTCTGAGTTTTGAATCCTCTAAGATTTTTTCTTGATCTTTATTTTAGATGCTTACCCCAAATATTGTGTTAAGTGTCAAAAGTGATACCACCTGTTGCCACAAAGGATAGAGATTTTTCAAAAGTCACCTTGCTCTCCAACAAAGCTAGAAAAACAGGGACAAAGTGACTATCAGTACCATTACAGAGCTGTATTAAAACTACAAATGATTTTATCTTCAAAAATGTGTTTTCTAATTATCTTTAGCTTCCATTTTTCTTAGCCCTGACACTTTTTGCACTTTTTGGTGTTTAGATATAGGTTATTGAAGCTTATTCAACAGCCTCCCTAAAGAAATATATCTTCACTAGTAATTAAATTCTAATAACATGCTTTCCTTCTTTTTCACTCTCCTTCTATCCCTTCTTTCCAATGCTCTTTCTTTCTTCAAAGGAAGAAGAAAAACAGATAAATTTTGGAGATTTTCTTTCTTTCTCTCCTTCTCTTCTTTAACCTTGTGGAAACCTTGTCTCTGGAGTCAGTGTACTTGCTACCTGTGCTTGGCAGAGGACACTGGTCACTATGAGAGTGGGAAGAAGTGTTCCTGCACACTTCTGTCTGGACACACACTGCCACAGTCAGCCCTAGATTTTGTGTCAGTTCACAGAGGCACAGCTGGTGGTCCCCACAGCTTTATATGGTTTATGTTTCCATAAGGCAGCTCTCAAAATGGCCATATCACTGATCTTGTCTTTCCTATGCCTCTGTCATTCTGGACAGACCTACTAATTGGCCACAGAGATTTTCAGGATCACTTGTACTGGGAAGGGAATAGAATGATAATTTGGAGAGTTGAAGGTAATTTTAACATTCTCTTAATATCAATCACCTTATCAAGTTGGGGTCAGTACATGATATTGTCTGTGCTCGTTGTTTTAATTTACCCTTTTCCTTTACATGAGACTCAGGTTCAAAAGCAGTCAACAAAGGAAGTCTTCTGCCCTTCTAAAATCACATTAAACTTTTTCTACGTCCTCTTCCTCAGATACAACCATGATGTCCTTATTTGGGCAAAATTCCAGTAAGTAAGGGAGGAAGAGATCAGGACTGAGCCTTTTGCTAAGGTGATGACTTCCGCTATGAATGTTTATTGTTGCATGGCTAAAGCTCTTTCAGCTACAGCTTCTGACAGACTTACGGTGGCATTTTAAAGTTGGACAGCTGAGCTCTTCACTCGCTGAGCTGCCCACCCTACCCTGGCATCACCAAGGACAGCATCATCTAAGCTGCTTACAGCTCACCTCCTGTTTTCAGCTGGTCATGTAAGGTAAACCAGCTCTGATTTCCATTTATCTTAGTATGTTTCAGAAATCACTGAGGCTATTCAAATGTTCCTTTGCAGGAGATTGTAGGCAATACCCTCTACAAGACAGACAAAGCACGCAGCTAGAGGCTGTCTTTTGACATCTGATTTTAATTTACTGCAGTGAGTTGGGCAGAGTTCTTATTTCCATGTACTTGCATTTGGGAGTAGGTTGGATTTCCAAAAACACTAAGTGGTTCTGGAGCACAGCTACTGTAAAAAATTAATCAGACTAGTAAGCCTAAGTCACTTTGGGACAGCTAAGAATTTCTCTGATCACAGTTAGAGTACTTTTAATATCTTCCTCTGTTTGCCTTCTAGCATAAGGACAGTGTTTTATTTATGCTTCATTTAACATGAAAAACCCAACATTTCAAGCTGGCAAGAGAGGGCTTGCATCTAGTGAGAAGCAACACAATGAGATCACTATTAAAGCAACATTTTTGACTTTTCTGGAGGGGAAATGCAGGATATCCCAAAAAAGTGACACAAATTTATTCAGCCTCCTCCTCATGATGAAAACTATCAGCTGATTTTCAAGCAGAGGCAAATTCAGCCCTCATATGGCCTTAGAGAAATCAGTGAGAATATTATCAGGGTTGAGTATGGTTCTATGCAACTTAATGCAAACATATTTAAAGATTATGCCCACACCGCATAACCGTAGGCCTACACTTTAGTCTGTGACACATAAGGTTAGCATATTAAAAAACAAACAACAAAAAAACCAACACCCTCCAAAAGAACCCCAAAAAAAAACCCAAAAAACAAAACAAAAAAACTCCACACCAACCTCCCCACTACTACAAAGAAGCTGCATGAAAACTCACCCTGCACTGACTGAAAATCCTGAAATCCATTACCCTGTTAACTAGAGAAACGAAAAGTGACCCACTTAAAGAGGGTACCTAATGAATTGATTTCTCCCACCTCTGAGGAGAGAGCATTTAGAGAAAGACTACAATATTGTCAAAACACAGACACCAGACACCAAAGCAATAATTTTTTTCTCTACTAATGTGCATTAGTTCTAAGCTCAAAGTCTTGCTGTGCTCCACAGCAACGCAGAACTCTTCTAAATGCCCCAGCAACTGCCTTGTAATCTTAGGGCTGAGTAAAGAGGGAAAGACCCACTGTACGTGGACTTTACCATTAGTGCTCGTACCCTTCCTTCTGTTTTACCACTGCTTGCCTTGTTTCAAGTGTGTGGTCCATGACAGAAATTCACTTCATTGTTAGATCAAAGAAGGCATTTTAGCTTACACCCCACAGGCATGTAGTTCACAGACAAATTATTCCCAGTTTCCACTCCTAGCCTTCAAATGTGTTAAGAATGCAACATGAAAGCTAATAATAGTTCAGTGTGTATGCTATATAAATACAAATAATGAGGGGTCTCTTGATTAAGTCCTCTCAAAATCTCAAGCTTTGAATAGCAAAGGTAAATGTCTTGGTCTTCTCATGAAGTTTATCAGCCTTGCTGAAACTGAAGAGAAATTCACTCTGACTAAATATCCGTAAGTGATCCTTGGTAAACTGAATCTGGTGACATTACACTCATTTCCTACTGAACTATAGCTGACCTCTTTCTACTTCTTTGCAGTGTGCAAAATTGGCAAACTTAAAAAAAAAAGAAAGAAAGAAAGAAAGGAAAGAAAGAAAGAAAGAAAGAAAGAAAGAAAGAAAGAAAGAAAGAAAGAAAGAAAGAAAGAAAGAAAGAAAGAAAGAAAGAAAGAAAGAAAGAAAGAAAGAAAGAAAGAAAGAAAGAAAGAAAGAAAGAAAGAAAGAAAGAAAGAAAGAAAGAAAGAAAGAAAGAAAGAAAGAAAGAAAGAAAGAAAGAAAGAAAGAAAGAAAGAAAGAAAGAAAGAAAGAAAGAAAGAAAGAAAGAAAGAAAGAAAGAAAGAAAGAAAGAAAGAAAGAAAGAAAGAAAGAAAGAAAGAAACACCAAAAGAAAACAGTTCCTCTAAGTAAAAGCAGAGATATGTCAAACAGTGATCTAGAGACCAGATTTTAGTCTCAAGTCCTCTGACCCTCTCACAGGGAGAATGAGCATATAGAGTGGAATTCCTCACCTTGCTCAGCAAGCAGGAGAGACATCCTCCAATTCAAACACAGCTATTTTACTTCAGTTGTCACTGACCTTTGTAGAAGGCATCTGAAAGCTGCACTGACCTTAAAAAAATCCTCATGATTCCCAAATGGCAGAATAGCTTTAACATTTTGAGTCACATTAGTATAATCTAGAAGAGGGTTTCAGTGTTACCATCTGCATCTAAGTAGCTCAACTTTGGCTTCCATCACAGTCAATGGAGAGAACACGGTACTTCCAGCACTGTATTTAACTCATGTTAACAGAGGAGGGATATAAATCATGTGGCTCATGACTGAAAAGTGTCTTTTCTTCTTCACACAGCTATAAAAACCAGCAAAGGGTGATGACTTAGGATGTAGACATCTACCTGTAAATATCCAAACTTAACCTTTTCAGCTCAGAACTGTGACTGGATTTCATTCTGGGCCAGCAATAGACTTCATGTTTATGGCTTTATTGCCAAAGTACAAGTGCCAGTAATGGATGGAAACGTGCCAGCTCTTAGGTGAAAAGATCACCCCAGGGGGTAAGGGAATTTTGCAATTCCATTTCCAAGGCCTGTCCACAAAGGCTCTGTGGTGTTTGATTTCCATTACCACACCTACCAATGCCACCATTTCTTATAATCAGTCAGCAGTTTAATAAACAGCATCAGCCTTAGAGCCTAGATCACTTTCAGTCATTACCAATCTTTTAGGGATTTCTGATGCACTGGTTTGTTGCATCATTTTTCGGGTCACTCTCAGGCAAGGATACAGCCTGGATGGGTGAATAGACAGACACTCGAAAACCAACACAGAGAATGCAGGGTCACATTAGCAAAGTCATAACATTTCCTTCTTCTTTTGTATCCTTAGTATAATTTACTCAAGGAAGCACTGTCTACAAAAGAGACAGGGTGTGCTCAGTCTCTTCTTGTGTTTACGAGGTTTGCTTTATATTGTACATGGTGCAGTTTGCATCCAGCGCTCAATACCGACAAAGTACAGTCCCTCAGGAATTCTTCTTGTGAACAGGTCATAAAAACTGAGCTGGGTCCACCAGAGTGTATAGGAGTATTGCAGGAGTAGGACTGACATTGTCATCACTGCAATGACAGTAAGCAAGCTTGCCCTTTTTATGCCAGCCTGATTGCTGTGCCTTGCCAGTCAGTCAAGAGGGATTTATGCCTCGCTGATGAAAAGCAGCCTTAGCTAGTAAATCTGGTGTAATATGAATAAGCATCTGTTTATAGCTAGAAAGAGAAGTCAAAATGTTTCCTAATAGCAATCCCTTTAAAAACATACTCATTTCATTTTAAACCAGACAGAACCACAAATTTCTTCTTTATACCTAAACTCTACTCCTAGATGATTGTCCTAAGGGCTTCCATTAGTAGGTACTAAAGGATTACAGTTATATGGTTTCTTGAACTTAGCTAAAGCATTGTTTTATACTTGTAAGACCACAAAGCAATCCAGGCCTCAGTCCTTGCCAGCAACAATGTATGTGAAATGACAAACTATCACTCCAATGCAGTCACTCCTGCTTGTGTCTACCTTCCACAAAATCATTATATAAAAGAAATGTACTACAAATGTCCACATGCAACTTTATTGACAGGAATATCTACAGGTCCTTCCACTGAGTGCAGTAACACAATAATTTTCACATAATTGCTCTTGCATGGTGCACCCTTTTCCATGCTTATAGAGGAGAAAGCACAGCAAAGTGAATCGAAATGATCGGCCCAAGGTCAAACAGGAAATGTGTGACAAAGCCAGGAACTGATCTGTAGATTCCTCTCTCCCAAGGTAGTACCTATCTCCAACTCTAGTTCTGATTTCTCACACTGCTGAGAATACAATATTTAAGCCTTGATCCTTTAAATCCCTAGTGGATGAAAAGCAATACATATTGTTATTTCCATTTCTAAAATACAAGACTAGAAAAGGAAACCTTGTGTAGATGGTAAGTAGTTCAAAGGTTTTATCATCGTGCCTCTCCACCACTGAAGAAATGATGAAGCTGGAACTTGGCATGCTCTGCTCTCCTGACAATGAAGGGAACAAAACACCTCAAGGAAGACAGCAGCTTGAAGTCCAGTGGTGATGCACATCTGCCTGGCTTGTGTTGCTCAGCGAGCTGACAAATATAAACAGTGTTCATCTGCTAACAGTTAGCTCTGTCTAGACATAGCGTGCTCCTCGTTAGCTAATTGTTCACACCTCTCCCCATAGGCTGCGAGACAGCAAGAGAGAGAGAGGAGGAATGTGTATCTGTGCAGCAAAGTCGACTCAGGAAGAGAAAGGCAGGCCTCTTGCACTTCACTCTTAACCTGACAGGTAACTCAGCATCTGGGTGGGCTCTGTCAGGAGCTCTGCAAGACATCATTTCAAAGCCTGCACAACTGTCTGTGTCACACACTTTATGTATGAGGAATTTTCTGTGCATAGACACCTTAGCTGCCCTTTGTGATGAAGGACTTGTTTGCTTTTGTGGGTAATGGGGGGGAAGAGAGTATTAACATTGTGAGGGCACCATAGGACTTAATAACTTAATCTAAGTGTGATATAACATTGGCTTCATGGTTTTATAATTATCAAAATGCTGCATGTATATCATAATTCAGGATTGCTGTGCTTTCTCCTAGAAATTAAGGAAATACTGTGTAAACCTAGCTCCTCTGAAGCATTACAGGTTCAGGAGCACAGTATACAAAATTATTCCTCTTTATACAGGAGTTTAGTTGTATTGAAAGTGTTATGACTGGAGTTAGTCAGAAACTTCTCAGTGGAACAGTTCATTTTGTTAAAACAAAAGCATTTCATGGGAACAGATATAAGTGAAACAAGGATCTTAAACTTCCTAGAATCTAAGAGGTACTGCTTACTCTGGAGGAGGATTTTGTTAAAGCTGCTTGGTGCCACTAGGAGAAGCTCAGCTGGTTAGAGCAGGAAATGAATGATGCCAAGGTTGTGGGTTCCATCCCTGTAAAGGCCATTCACTTATGAGTTGGGCTCCATGGTCCTTGTGGATACATTACAAATCAGAATATTCTGTGATTTCTGGTAACCTTCTGTTAAGACAATAATTAAAAAACCACTTTGACTATATATAAGTGTGGGGAGAACTCACTGATTACCTCTCATAAGATTGATGATCCTGACTTGCAGCCTGCGTTGGGTTTAACTGGTGAGTGTGGACATCGACAATTCCTGCTGCTCATCTCACTTCTGACCATACCAGATTTGTGTCCTTCTCACAGGAGCAGTAAGTACAATATATGCTGACTGCTCAGCCACCCTCATTTGCAGCCACAGCTATCCACAAAAACCTGCCAACCTCAAATTCCATCAGCTGCCTTGGGAAACAACAGCAAGGCAAGGCAAAAGAAAACACCCACAAGCCTGACAGCAACACGAGGTCAGCAGCTGAAGGCAGTGGTTTATCATTAAAAACTCATAAAGGCCATAGGAGCTAAAGAACAGAAGAGGGGTGGAAAATTACTTCAAAATGTGTTTTACGTAGTCTGTCTGCATTGGCACTATAGTTGTTTCCTGTCTGATATGAACAACTTTTAATCTCAGCATTTCATGTGGGAGAATTTTTATGTCTTCAGGTTCTGATTTTGTTTGTTCAGCATTAATACCATCAAAACCTGAAGCAGACACACATTCTTTAAGTATTCTCCTGAAAAAAAATAAGGAAAAGGCTTGATTACACCAAATGACTTTATAATGTTCCCAGGGAGATAGGAAATTCCACTTTCATTGGTCGTGTCAAGTCTGGATAGGTACAGACCACTTTGAAAGGAAAACAATATCAGGAGCTATAACTGGAAAAATATATTATTGAAATAGAGTAAGAGTCTTCACCAATCCATGAAAAGATCCAGGAAACTTAAGTCCAAATGCCTTTTGGCTGGCTCACACACTGTCACAGAAACTGGCTGGCTCCTGGCACTTTTACACCCATCTTACTGAGTAGCCAGTACAGTCCTGTAGCACACCTCACAACAAATATGCCTCAGAAATGTCTGTTTTGACAGTCATGTTTTTCATGAGACTATCATTTTAAAGTACAGTTAACTGATTCTCAGCCATGACTGAAAGCCACTTCAAAGCTCTGTACAAATGGGTCGTCTCTGTTTCTGCACTCACCGTAAGTCTGTCTTGAAACACATCTTCCACCAAAAATGCAGCAAATGTATGGAGGCTTTTATAAAAATAAAATACTCCATGAGTTTTAGGCCTTGTCTAGAACAAACTATGCATGCCAAAGCTACCTTGGCCCTAGCCTTCTGCTTTGACACTTAGGTTGCCCCTTTGCTCATTAATGGCTTCTGTACATTCTGCTTATTGAGATTAACTTTCTGTATTTGTGTATGTATGTGTATACAAAACAAGATGCAGGTGCATTGTATACACACAACTTATGTTATAGGTATATAGACATATATGTTTAGATAGATAACAGGGAAATGTACATTGCTTCTGATCAGGAAAGAATCACAGAGCAAGGCTATGATTATTTTCTGCCCTAACATCCCTATAATTAGGCCAAGTGATTCATTGTATGGGAACCAAGAAACTTAAATTGTTCATTATTTTCAGCTCTTCAAGAGAGTGTGAATTTTACAGGCTAAATACCTTAACGGTTATGCTCATTTTGACATAATTTTCATTACATTATTTTCATTTTTTTCTTTTAGGGTGCTTTCTCCTAAAAATAAAGGAACTGTTAAAACAAAACAAAACCAAAAATGAGGAAAACCAATTATTTTTAAATGGTGCAAGGCAATTAGGCTTAAATAATACATCAGAATTTAATGAAAATAGAACTTCTCTGATTTAAGCAGAACTATATTTGTTCAGTATTTGATACAATGGGAAACTGCTTTTGGCATTCACACGAAGGCATATGAGAAACAGGTCTTTTGTTATAGAGAAGGTAACTCCATTACATGCAATCTTACACAGTCAATATAAAAAAAAAAACCAACTTTTTATAGATGTTACTTTGCTCCAACCAAACTGTGCACGAAGGAAGTTCTTCACGTGAAACTTTATTGGAGAGGCTGTGGTCACAGTTCCTCACAGCACAGGGCTACGGCTCTAAAATGCCTGGTAACAGAGAGAATTATTAAAATAATTAGATGTAATAGAATACACCTGGAATACTGTTCCAACCTGCAGAGTTCAAACTGATTTCAAGAAGCCCTGTAATCACGGAAGATGGCACTATCCCAAAAGTCAGAAGGTTATTTTTTTTTTTTTTAGCTGCTTTAATCATTTCTCTCTAGCTATTTGCTAAAGGAGGCATAACCTTTGTTTAAACACTGGTCTTCTTCCAGAGCAGAAGTAAAATATTTCAAATAAAGACTCTATATGGGTAATTTATTGTACATGTCAGGGACATCATCCAATAAGGAAACTTTTTCTTCATTATTTGACTGCTTCTAAATCATCACCTGATTTTAAGCCAAATACTGAGATGTGTAATCACAAGTCCCTATATTTCTGTCCTGATTTGGCTTGGCTGTGAAAGAGAACAACCTCTATCCCTCATTATACTAATTCTCAATTTCAGAGGAGAAGCCAAATATCAGGATAAACATAACTTATGTTTTATTAATGCAAATCTCCTTTTTGACAGCTGGGATGCTGTGTGTTTGATTTTTAATAAATTTAATAAAGATAAGCACAAAATTAATATCATTTGTAGGGCTGACCTAAAATTGGCTAATTCAAGTGCCTGAAGTGAAACAACCAACAGAGAGTTTCAGATTAAGGGCTGACAGCCTCTAGTTTATATTGAAGTCAGACCTGATCCTAATTCTTACAAGGAAATATTTCCCAGATATATGCATTGCCCCTGGAGGTTCTGGCATTGCACACCATTCTCTCAAGATGCAGTTGCAGCATCCCTCTCTCACCTTCTCATATCTTGTACCTTTTAAAGCTGAGAAGACCAGTTCATGCAAGGGAGATTCAAGACCCAAACCTCCTGTCTGGTAATTTTAAATTCAGTAACAATCACCGGTTACCAGACAAGTGCATCTTTTGCACTGGCAAATTCTGCCTTTTTTCAGTCTGTAAACATCTGTGCAAAATGCCTTAGGCTTCACTGAGTATTTGTCTTAATAGTGTAAATTCTTCCTGCTGTATTTACCCTTCTATGGCAAATTAATATTACAAATCCTTTATAATTAGGATTTGGTTTTCACCTTAATTGCAAAAGAATGTAATTACTTTATCTTGAGAGATTACATTATGCAGCTCATGTTTTGCCAATAATTACGGAGGAACATACCCTCTATTCCAACAATTGACCAAATAGCAGCCTACTGCTTATTTATCCACTGGGGGTTTAAGCTGATTTAATGACTGCACTACAGGACATGGTTCAGTTAAATAACTGCATATTATTTCAATATGCCTACATCCTTTATAAAAATAAGTGGTCAGACCAGTGTATCATATGTTCATAAACTGTCATAAAATTAAAGCAATTTACAAACAGTATGTGGACTAGGCTTAAATAGTAGAAGGAAAAAAGATATCTAAAATCTGATCCCTGTAAATGTTTCAATTTTATCTGGACTAAAGTGCACCTTCCCATTCCCAATTCATATATTACAAACTCCATGCTCAGCAAATTATGTACTTAGCTTGCCAAGTATTTCTAATCATCACGTTTTGGAATGTGCTTCTCTGTTTATTAATGGTCTTTTAAAAACAATCCCTGGCCTCAGCACCTTTCCACTGAAGCCATTAACAAATTTGCTCTGATTTCAGTAAGGTATCTGCCCTCTTA
Source organism: Prinia subflava (assembly GCF_021018805.1). Lineage (NCBI taxonomy): Eukaryota > Metazoa > Chordata > Aves > Passeriformes > Cisticolidae > Prinia > Prinia subflava. The sequence continues at coordinate 47,534,899 of NC_086248.1, forward strand.
TTTTTATGCTGTATATGTATTTTCTAGAACTGCTGAATTATAAAATGTCTGGTGTGGAAAATTATATTTAAGTTAAATAAATTAGTTCCATGTTACTCTAAGCTGCCTTTATGCATTGTCATTTTTATTGCATCTGCCATTTTTATAGTACTTCAGTAACTCTTTTGCCATGTGAAAGCAAGTCCTGGGAAATACTTGACTCAGAAATAAGAAAGAACTTGTACCAGAACTCAAAGTACGTGCGGCACAAAACCTCAACACCCTAAAATATTATGTTAAGAAAGTACAAGGTTCTTTGTAGTAGTCCTTGTTAACAAGACTTTTCTTTAAATTTTAAGACAGTTTTAAGAAGCAAACATATTTGTGAGAGCCTTTCAGTTAAGGGATGGGAAAAAAGGGTTACGTGACAAATTCCTCATTTCAAATCATGCAAATAATTGGCTCCATGGGGTGCTTATTCTAGACAGAATTTTCACAACCTTCAAGAGGGTACTTATAGATCTAAATTGTGAGGTAAAAAAGTGAGAAGGAATGAGAAAGTAAGCCCCATAGATAATTGGAGAAATGTTAGGCCCGTGTATTTTGGAGTAGAAATTATTGAAATTGCAGTCAAGCTGAAAAAAACATTCAGAGTTTTTTCTCATAAATTCTGTAATACATGATGCTCCCATAGGCAAAATTTTTTTCACAGCTGCCGTACTGCAAACCTCCCCAGATTACTGCTGTCTCACCAAGGTGGCTCATAAAATCAGGTTAGCTGAGCAATTATTAAATAAATCCATGATTTCACAAGGAATGTGCCAGGACATATTCACTTGCTACTTTGTGTTGCTGGAATAATGCAGAGCAGCCCAAAGAGCAGCTGAATGTAGCAGAATCCGAATTGAAGACCTTTTCATTGACAGTTTATTCCATGTTAGCTATTTATGCCAAAGTTTGGTTGTATTAAAGACATTCTGTATTGGGGTTCAGTCATGTCTTGAGAATACTGTTCCCCATGGAGGAAAAACTCAGTATTTTTTTGGGTTTCTAGAGGTGAGCACACGATCACTGTGGTGCCTTTGGATACAGCATTATACCAAGGTCTGCAAAAACAGAGGAGTTGGGATGAAATCCTGTCCCTCTCCAAGATGCAAACATTTGGTTCTCTGGTCACTATTGACTAGAAGCAAGAAGGAGAGTGGTTGCAGGACAGGGAGAGTAAAATCTAGTTTTCCCACCTGAACCTAGAAAATTTCTTCTTTAAAAAAGGAGCATGCAAAGAGCTGAGATTCCTGTGTTTAGAAAGGGGTATGGGAAGTGCCTCAGTGTATCCTCAGATATTGCAAAGAGTGAGACCCCATGTTGGAAGGGGATTGCACTCCTCCTCCTTAGGCCACCTCTCCTTTCAAGTGCAGCTGAGCAGAAGTTCCCTGAGTATTGCTGGACTTGGGTAATAGTGTCAGCATTTATCCTTTCCATTTTATCCCTCAAAAGGAAACCAGGACATAAGTGTGTATTGATTCTTTGGGGAACTGATGTCCCCAAAAGGACAGAATTGCTAGAGGGCATCCTGGAGTGAAGGCACAGACAGCTGACCTACCTTCTTGCCATGGTCTTCAATTATAATTTAGTTAAACATCAACATTTTACCAAACTCCTAAAGTCCTGTAGGAAGAGATTTTTCCAAAGGAAAGATGGCCTCCTAATTGTGTTCTGAGGCTCAGTGAATCTACTATAGATCAGAGCATTAGGTCATCTTGTCTGATTCACAGCCTGGCTTATTTTCATACCAATTAGGCAAATTCCTACCTAATGTGCATAAAAATTTTAATATAGACCAAAAAAAGCTGAATTTTTAAAAAGTCATAACTGGTAAAGACTTTTCTGAAGTTTTATTTCACTCCATATTAAGAATGATCTGGTTTTGTTTTGCTTTTGTTGTTTTTTGCTTTAGGACTGTGAGTATGTATGAGTTCAAAAACATTGTCTTTTTTCTTCTAGTGTAGACAGGGCACAAACATGAACTGTTCACTAGAGGAAGTGCCTGAATACTGTGATCATAACTCTGTCCCATTTGCAATACCACCTTTCTAAACTCATCAGGTTCTAGCAATCTGTGGTCAGATGGGCTTAATTTATATACAAGGGTCACTGATTGATTTACCCATTTTGTAAGAATACTTCACCATGTGTTTTTTCAAGACAATTGGAAATCATGAATAGTCACTGCGTAACTCAGACACTGTTCCTCGTGCTGTTCAATGTGGATCTTTAAACTACAACCATACCATGGGGTGACAGAGTATTGAAAACTCTGGGAAGGTAAAGTGAGGTAAGGTCAAGAAAACACAATATAAAGCTCAGGCAAAGGATTGTCCTCTCAGATTCACTCACAGATTTCTTATTTAACCACTCCTTGCATTTCACACTCAAGGATGTAAGAGGTGCTGATGATGATAATTCATCACCTGACCAATAATTGAAAATTCCTCTGCTCGGACAGGGAGGATTGGACTAAATGACCTTTTAAGGTCCCTTCCAACTCAAATCATTTTATGTTTCTGTGATGCTGTGTTTAGGTAAAAAAGACATTACACTCACCCCATCTGTGTCACATCCCAAGGCCCCTTAATAGACTTTATGAACTGGACTGATCAAATACCTTAGGCAGCCCATAATAATTTTTTGTCCTTTTGACTACGTTACCTTCCAGGAAAACTGCCCACTAATCCATTCAGAATTACTATTTTACTTGCCCAGTATTCATTCTTGTCATTTTCCTACCACATGGGTTCTTTAAGAGTATGGCATACTTTAGTGCCCAAATGATTTTCACTTTGCTAGAGACTTTTGACATATATGAGAGAAAACCAAAGGTCAGTACCAGTTATCTTCCTAATACAGGTAAAGCCAAAAAAGCCAAAAAGGTACTTATCTTACCTGAGATGCATCTGCAAAGGCACTTTCTGAAGGATGCTAATAATTTACCACAACTGCAACTTAACAAAATGAGAAGATCCACCCCGCTGAATGTCAGCATCTTTAAGATTAATATAAATGTTCATATCAACCAGTGGTATTTATTTTCTCCTTCCACAAAGAGAAAAGATGAAAGAGAGAAAATGAATACACTGTGAAGCCTAGATTTAAAATGAAAGAGAGCTAAAGGTCTGTTCTTTAAAGTAACCCACAATTCTTAGAGAACATTCCATTCTGTGTGTAGAGGAATTTCAAAGCATAACAAAATAAATCTTTTTTTTATCATTTTCAGAAGTATAAAATGTAGTATCTGACTACATTCGCAGGAGTTATATTCTTTTATATTTTATGTTTTGATTATTGTGCATTATTCCTCTAAGAATCAATCTTAGCACTACTTATGGTTTAAATTCAGCACAAAAATAAAATTCAGCAAATGTCATAGCAGCATACCAACCATTTAATGTCAGGTTCCCTTATGCTCATCACTTTGTTGAAGCTTCCCATCCATCAATTAGACAATTTTGGAATATTTTCTTTGTAATTAAAAATAAATCTCTTGTGGTAGGTATTGGAAGGATTGTCCCTTCATATACCAACCTCAGTATGTGTACTTGTATGTACATTTTTTCAGTTTTCTAGTATTGCTCACCACCTTCATAATTAAGCAGTTTCTCCCTATGAGGACCTTGCACTTAGTGCACAGTTGTGCAATGGTGTCCATGCAGAGGGACAATCTATTTCCCAGCAAGTCTACGAAACTCTCTAGAGGCAGCCTGCAAAGACTCTAATCACAGGAACAAAACCTTAAATAAGTGTGAGGAGGCCACACCAATTAAGACAGGAAGCAGAGTGTGTAGCATTACCCAGGGGCTCAGGAGGAAAAGCGGAGTGACGTGAAAAACAGAAGGAATAGGAATGCATGGGTGGCGTGATCTCAAGAAGACATTGCTGCCCTTACAGGCTATGAGAACGCTGAAAGAAAGGAAATATTGGGCCCCATGGTGACCTTTAATTCTTGCCTGCAATGAAACCTCTCACCACCCTGATGAGAATCAGCCAGCCTTGTGGAGGTGACTCTCAGGACTGACATCCTGAAATCAGTATGGCTGTGATTTGGAACTGTACTCACACAGTCTATGGAAACATAACTTCCTACAGGCACAGAAACGCTTCTCTGTAGCTGCAAATGTCTATTAGAGGTATGGCATGTTTATCTTCAGCTCACTATAATTAAATAGACAGTATCTATACACTGACAGCTGGCATCCAGGGCAAATAATTACACACTGCTCTCACTAGACTAGCCCTTGCCAACATAAGCTGGAGAGCACTATCTTCATAAAAATATTCGGTCTTGAAAATCATACTTTTAACTGTTGCGTTCCTTGGAGTTTGTTTGATGTCATGACAATTTAATTTGAATAGTAATTCATTCATGGCGAAACAGCAGCCAAAAACCTTTTAATTATATAGACCTAAAAACACACACAGACACAGTAATTTGTTTCAATATCTATTTGTTTGTTTTAAGGCTCTAAGACAAAAGTTTTCTATAAACTGAAAACTGATTGCTTCATCAAAGCAGCACGATTTTGAGCTATCTGCCATCCTACACATTCTTGAAATTACAGAATAATGAATGGTATTACCACAGACTAAGGCAAGTATAATCTGCAAAACATTTTTTGGGGTGAAATATATTTATGACTTGTTAATGTTTACTGCCATACGCTGTGTACTTCAAAGCACAGAGCTCGTCCTGGAAAGTTTTACAGCATGAGGTGTGAAATCTGAAATACCACAAGGACAAACAGCTCATCCTGGACTTGTCTGAATCCACACAACTCACCGTAAACAGAAAAGATTGCCCATATGAAACTAAGTAATAGCAAAAATATTGTCACGTTCTATTGCTTTTGTTTAAACTATTATGCGGTGAGTGCAATTATTGCACTCTGCAATCAGACAGCCCTCTGATTTTGTCATTTAATTCCATCTTGCTTTAGTTGGGGTGTCTTGGTCTGTGTATAACCAAACACAGGCTTTTTTTCCTAGAATCATAAGGCAAGGATGGATTAAGCACGGGCTAGGAGTCTGGCTGGGAAGAAGTGCTGTTCAGCTTTTCCTGTGTACATCGAGACTGCCAGTCATTGCATCAGTGGGGCATGAGTGATATGAAATCATATGATCACTGATCAGGATCACTACATTCCTAACTTCTACAATCACATTTGCAGCAGGTATAATTCTGGACTGCTTAAGTCATTTGTATATAGTGACAGCTTCTGTTTGCACACTGATTTTTCATCATCTCCTTACTTTAAAACTGTACCACAGTTTCACTGGACTTCCTAAGTGCTAGAGCTATAAAATTTAGGTGAGGATTTATCTTCTCCAGCTTCAGCATTTTTCACTAATAACATCGATGCCTGGCAATCTCTTCCAGCCAGTGCAATGAAAACTGTCTGGATGTACAGCATACAAAGTATTCTTGTACAGAAACATCTTCCCAGTGTTCATCAGGCCAAAAGCTATTTCCTTTCTGTTTACTCACATCCATGGAAATGAATGAACACTTCAATGAAAGGAGGGCCTTTGTCTTAAAGGGCAGCCTGTCATTAAATTTTATTTTATGCTCTTTTTTTTCCTCTCAGTCCTCTATTCTAACTGTAAAATATAATTCTCTAAGCATACAACATTTTAGGAATACCTGCAGATATCCTCTAAAGATGCTATTGTCTGAAGTACTTTGGCAGTGTTGTTGCATGTGTGAACTGCTAACTAAACCAAGTGCAATATATCTTATACTGCTAGTACTGCTAATAAGAAAGTGTGAATATATACATAATACTCTGCATTCATAGTGTCTGAGACCAAAAATGCAAAATAATTAGGCCAGAATAATTTGTTTAAAAAGAGGCTCCAATTTCCTGTTGCTCTAAACAGAGTATGTTTTTTCCAAAATAAAATCTTACGATAATGTTCTGCTTCTGTCATGTTTCTCCTTCTTTAGGGTTGATTGTTGAAATAAAAACAGCACCCTGATTTCTTCTGCATGTGAAAGGTATATGAAAAAGTGGTACCCATAGTGGAATTTCTCAGCTTCTCTAGTTAAAGTCAGATGCTTAAGGCTATTTAATACAATTAGAGCCAGATGCTCTCAATCACATACAAAATTCCTTTGATATCCATGAAGACTAAAAAAGAATCTTGTTTTCTTTTTATAAGGAGTTTCAAAAGGTCTGCTTTTTAAGGCTGACTTCTAACTTTTTAAGGGGTCTCACAAATAAAAATACGTTTTCCTTCAGGGTCTATTAACATTTAACACATCTCTCTCTCTCTCTTTTTTTTTTTTTTTTAACAATGTAGAGCACAAATTAGCAAAGGCAAGGAAACAGGACTTTTCAACTTCTTTATGCTGTCACAGGGAGAACACTAATAAATCAATGTCTTGTGACACTCTCATGGAAAGTATAGTTTCAGATTAAAAAGGCCACTGATGTAGGATGCTGCAATTTTAGTTGTTATAAAGAGAATTTTTTCTTACTTAAGAAAAGATCTCCAATTAAAACTACCAAGATAAAAATAGAAGTGGAAACCACACAGTTTCCAGGTGCTTTGCTTTAACTTTCAGGAGTCCATAATAACATGAACTCAGTAAATTAACATCAGTGCATCTCTATGTAAGAGAAGGCTCAGGCCTAATATGCCTGCTGGGAAATATGGGAGAAATAATTACTAGAAAAATAATTAAGAAAAATAAAAGTTCATAAAGAGGTATGAAGCACCATCAGGTAATTAAGGGGTCAGTTCTGGAAAATATATAGATTTTAATCAGTTATGGTCTCTCCAGAAGTCTACTGTGTCACAGCCATTTTTCTGAAAGCTTGGCCTAATTTGATGGATAGTGGGAGCAGCTTTATCTAACCTGTGAGACTGCTGCAGTGTTTGGTATTCCCAGCTGCTGGCTCCCTGGTGGGAAAACAGGATCCAGCACAGGGGCCAGCCAAATAGCTTGGGGCAAAAAGTGTCCAAAAATGCCATGAGGAGACCAGAGAAGTTCATTTGCCAGTGTTCTGTGAAGCAGAGATGTATATGAACATGCAAAGCCCTCTGTCAAATGGTGGCATGCTTAGAGATGGGTTTGAGCTGCTGTGCCTCACAACCTGCCCATCTTTGGGGCCTGCTTTATTTAACTCCAGAAGTAATTCCTCTGTAGCTGCTAGCTCGAATCACTTCTCATACTCAGTACTAAGGCAGCAATCACGCTATAGCAGATGCTATAAAATTATTTTAGAATCACAAGATATTTAATTAAGAACATTGTTTATGCTTAATTAGGTTCATGTTGGTCTTGGAGAGTTTTTTGATGGAGTAGATTCTGAAGGATGTCTAATGTGATTATCTCCAAATTGCTGCGTCTATTGCTCATCCACACTGAAAACTACAGCAATACTTATTTACTAAATCTAGAAGCCATTAATATGGTAGGGCAATTATATTTATTCATTTTAACCTGTAGCTCAAGAATTGAGGAATTTGGGGGCTGGTGAGGGAAAGTAAATTCAAAATCCCACAGATTGTTTTGAAATAGACAGTTTATAAAACACTTGTGATGGAATAAAATGATACCGAACTCCTTAGAAGGATAAAGCATCATGCAAAAATATCTGTGTCTATCAGCTCCAAACATATTATTGTAGAAGAATTACAACTATGTCTTCAATGAGATCTTACAACTAGAGCTGATTAAGTTCCATAGTCTGCTTATATGAGTTGGAACTTACTAAGGGCAGGAAAATATGTTTGAGAAAAAATAAACTCAGAATTTTAAAGAAGTTTCACTTAAAAGAGTAATGTGTTGTAAGCTTGTTCTGAGTTTTCGACTTCATTTTCATTTTAGAGTTCTGTCCTGATTTTTCCCGTTTTATTTCTAGGTGTAATGTGGGAAATCCCAACCCAGCCCTGCCACGTGGCACCCCTGCCAATGTCCTGCCCTGGATGCACATCCACTGCGTGAGGTCCCATTGCTTTAGACAGATTTACAGAAGCCACAATGTGACCTGCTGCAGTATCACTGTTTGTTTGACTCAAGGCTTCAAACAGATGCCTTCATTTTTTGACAGAAGGAAAAAACACAGCACACTGGACACATGTTCCCAGCACTCCACACTTACACCAGTATTAGGTGCACTCCCCTTTCTGCGCAAAGTCATAACTTCAGAAAAATACTTCTACCCCCTCTTACAAAATTAAGAAATATGTAATTGAAACAGCAGTTTAAAAAAGAAAAGGGAGAAAAAAATCTTATACTCTGTCTTGTACAGCCACACACCATATCAAAGAGAAGGAACAAATGATGCCATGAAATTGCCTAAAAACTGCAGTTTCCCATGAAACAAGTCAAGATTGGTTAATTTCTAATTTTTTTTTTTCTGTAAAGAAGTAAGAGAAATGGTTACTGTTTGCTAGCAGAGAAACAAAAATGAACATTTCAACTTTTTTTTTTTTTAATAATCTTTTGTGCTCAGCTGAGAAATGCCTGGGAACTTCTGTGTTTTGTACATGCAGTACCTACAGAGAGAAGAAGGTTTCACAAGAAAATAGAGCTAACTCAGCCCACTTCAACATCTGGAGAGAATATTTGCTCACAAGTTTCAGGACGTGCCATTTGCATGTCTCCAAGTTATAATTCACAGAAAAGCACAGTTTATCATTCAGGTGACAGCTCTTCACAGCTCCCAGAAAGATAAAAGGTTGCCCATTACTTTCGCACACCTTTACTCTACTTACTGCCACCTTTAGAAGGGGCAGTTGGTCAGTTGCCTTACATATCAAAGTGCCAAAAGTGATTTTGGGCAGGGAATCCATCTTCACAGAGATAGCTGTATTAGCACTGAGTTAAACTTCCGAGGGACAGACCTTCAGAGGCAGAGCTGTCTCCAACATTTCCTCCATAGAGTCTCCTATCCTTTGCAAATCCTCCTTACAAATTACAGGCTCTTCCACATTCAAAACATCAGCATAAACCCCATCTTTGGAGCCAGACACCCAACTTCTAAGCTTAATCATCATTACTTTGCTCAAGTCTCATTCTGGATCTGGCCCATGACACTTATATGCAAAAGTGTTTCATAAATTTTTTTCTTCAGAATGGTAATATATTTTTTCCTGTTAAAATGTAGGCAACAGAATATTTTAGTATTTCAAGAATGAGAACAACGTGCATAACTGTGGGAAAGAAATTGAATCATGTTCTTGACATAACCCTCTGAGCCACCTAAGGCATTCTCTATGTCTGATTTGGAGTCAGGATGAGTGCTTTACGCAGAACTTTATCTTGCACTTGAATATGTGTTATTTCACCAGCATTCTCTTCTACACTCCTTTTTCTCTCTTTGCCAGAATGTGAGTGACTACATACAGTGGAAGCAGTGAGGAATCAAAGGCTGCTATCCTGCAGAAGCATTTGTGGTAAGCGAGATTAAAATGCATGGAAAGGTCCAGAGGAGTTAAAGGATTTCTTGACATGAGGATCTAGCAACACACTTTAGTTCAAACCTTTAGAGGAGGAGGCTGACCCTTTCCTGAGAATGGCATTGAAACAATTCATACCTTGAGACATTTTAAGACACCTGAACAATAATTGCAGTTATCAAAGTTCACCTTCCTTGTGGGATCACCTACCAGGGACCTTGCACATAACCACCTCTGCTTCAGAAGTAAGATGCCCATCAGCTCAGTGGTACCAGACCACAAGGCTGAGCTTATGTCAACATAAATCCTGTTGAGTCAAGGGGACTACACATCCTCACACAGCCACAGCTCTTGGGGGACTAGTCTCAAGTATTTAAATCAGATGACCATGAAATATCAGCCATAAACCCTAACTACATGAATGTGTGATTGGGTCTCTGGTACTCTTGTAGCTTATGTGATGTAATTTCGTTTGTATAGAAATTATGATCTTCAAAATAACTGATAATAACTGGTAAAAGAAGTTTTAGGATGCTGGAGATGCAGTTCTGGAAATGTTTTGTGCTTGCAGCTTACTCGCTTCTGCCTATGTTAAACTCTCTTTAAATCCTCTTACTTCTTTTCTGAATGCAGTTCTCACAGACTCCATGTCACTGAGGCTGGATCAACACACTCAGCTCAGAGAACATTCCTGTAAAATTTTGACACAGACGAGAGCTAAACAGTTACATCCTGTGGTTTATGTAGAAACTCTTAAATTAGTCAGGCAATGTAGCCAGCAGTGGATAAGGGTGAGATCCCACACTTTCTAAACTTGGAGGAAATGTATGATTATTCAACATTCAGGTTCACACCTGAGCTCTACTGAACGTCTCAGGCGGAAAAAATAAAGACTATTTTCTTGTAGCTTGGGGGTTTTTTTGTCTGTTTGTTTGGTTTTGTTTTATTTTGTTTTGTTTTTGAAAGAATGAAAACATTGCAGTGTTCTGTATTAGACTATAAACAATAATATGAATATTTAAATCTCCAATGACCTTATAGTCAGGTTCCTCCTGGCTTATTGGCTAAATCATGATTTAAGTGAAGACATACCTGAAATAGATTTGATTCAGTGTACCTTGCAGAATAAAAAACTCAGATTGCTGCATGTAATTTAAATAACATTGGCCCAGACTGCACTCTGGAATTTGTGCTGGGGAACGCTGACACTGTTCAGACAAAATTCCTAGAAACAATCACTAAGATTATAGGAGTTAAGTGGTATTTATGAGCCTTTTGCTTCTGTATCATCTGCAAAGGCAGAGCTGAGTAACACAGACCCAAACACTGATCCTAACCATGAATGAACCAGTTAAGAAAGGACTGTCTGATCCAGCCCATCTTCCTGGCAATCACTTCTGCTAGAAGGTGTAAAGTCACAAGGAGAGATTAAAGTTGTGATCCTGCTGAAGTCCTGTTAAGTATCCCTCAGGTACAGAAATCTGCGTCAGAAGCTGGGAGTTCATCGTAACAGCAGCAAAGATTCTGAATAACAATGTGTTTAAAGGGATTTTTTATTACATATTTTGAATTGGAACACTTAAAATTCCCCGTTCTCCTAAGCGGCAAAATATTAGAGATGTAGGATAACCTTATGAGTCACACAGAAAGTGACTCAGCTAAGGGAAACACTGCTCCAACGAGAGTGACAGGTGTCCTGGAATGTAATACTGAGATTCCCTGGCCTGGTGACCGTATTCCCACTGCGATCAGAGAAACACCCTGAGCTGGCAAGTGCACCCATGCTTTCCACCATGGCTGAAGTCTTATGACGCAGAATACCAACACTCAGTGATGCTGCTGGAGAAGATTTACTCTCTGTAATGATACCTCTGTGGCAATTGGTTTGTTTAAAATATTGAAAAACAGTATAAAAATCACTGAGCTTTTCTTACTTTTGAAGAGACTTTTTGTTGCTATGGCTTACAGCACTGGAATAGCAGATAATACAGTTAAATGCTACATAGGAATATTTGCAGTAGATTTTGGCCCTGGAAAAGGCAACAGAAAATCATAAAAAATATTCTGTCCTTAACTGAGAGAGTTTTGCTCTGTTTCTTGTGGAAACTATTTTGCAGCTGCTTACCATTTGTCTGAATTAACAACAGACCTTTATTTCTTCTTGGTCTGACAGATTGTGTATGCTGGATTGCTCCATAGGATTTTTTCCTATGCATCGTGGCAGTGCATGTGCACATTAAATTTTTGTAGGGGGAGGGGAAAACCCTCAGATATCATTTGCTGAATATTGTATTCTAGGAGTTTTGAAGATTTCCAGCATTACATAATGGTTATAAACCAGCTCAAATGACTGAAAATTTTATTTTGCATTTAACTGCTCTGTGAACATCCCAAGAAAATGACTGGCAGCCTGCAGAGTGTCAGATTAAATGACTGGCATTTAAGCTTTAAAAATGGTCATTAGACTTTCCCATTAGCCTTTTCTATTAGTTCAGCTGCAGCAGGCCTAGCAGCAAAGGGAATCCTGGGGCAGGCATGTTGTCATAGTATCATATTTAGCAATAAAACAATTAAATCTGCTGAAAGTAAGAGATTCTACTCATTGACACAGTACTGAGAGGGAAGGATGGAGCAGGGCTCCCAATATTGGTAACTGTGAGTCAGAAGAAATGGACATTTTTATGTGTATGTGGAGCAGATAAAGAATTTGTCACACCATCACCCTGACTCATCCCCAGGATATATCAGTGGCAGGCTCCTTATCTGTACTGGTCAGAACAAAAAACTGTATTCAGTATTGAATTCATGTGCTGGAGTAAAACAAGCAGTCCATTTCACACGTCTCACAATGACACAGATACTAGCGTGCACAAATGCTTCTACCAAAGCTCTAACTTCTGTAAAATAGCACAAAACATTACACATAGCCTTTGCTCAGAAATACATTGCAGCGTTCACTTGCACAGAATCCTCATCTCTTTGGTCTTCCTATCCTTCCCATTCTTTTGCATGGATTCATTGGCAGGGCTGTTAGAAAATGTTGTTAGCACAGAGACTTGTACCTTGCACGTTTTACTGTGCCGTTTTAATAGCCCAGCCTGGGTCGCAGTCTGTGCCCCACTCCATTTTGTTCAGCACACAAAATATTGCAAGGCAGCGGAGACTTGACTTTAGACTTCTGACCCTAAATGAGGAATAGAACATTATACCATCCCTCAAGACAAAAAAAATTAGTTAACTTCTGTTATCTGAGGATGAATTCTGCTTAGGCTTGTTCAGAGCTGGAAAAAAAATGCGTCCACTTTTCCTCCAAATACTTTTTGTTTTGGTTTAAAAGTAGCAACCTTTAGTGGGGCTTCACCTGGCCAGAGGATGAGGATGAGGAATAAATTTATACCTGTATGCAACAGATCTCATGGCTACAACCTCACCTCTGATTTACGTTTGCAGTCTTCTTTTTTTTTTTGTTTTGTTTTGTTTTGTTTTGTTTTGTTTTCATTCCCTGCTCCTTTATGCTTGTCTCTAGATCAATTTTCTCATGCTGCTATTTCCCATTTCACTACACCATTTTCCCATTCTGAGATATCAGAAGTCCTATTAGTACAATTTATTTAGTACACTAAAAATTTGTCTTCTGCTTTTTTGACATAAAACTAAGTGACCCTGTAAAACATCTAAGGGTTCTCACTCCCATGTGGCAGGGGATTAAAGTCAGATGGTTGAAAGATGCATGATGTTCTGTCGTCTCTCTCACCCTTTCTTACAGGAGCAGGGGGTGCTGCCCTCACAGCAACTCTTGGAGCAGACCTGGAGGTGCTGTAGTATTTATAACCACTCTATTAAAGCAAACTAATTTCAAGGCCTGCTTCATGAGTACTTCAGAGAACTCTACGAACAGGACCAACTTTCAACATACACAGTGGACAGATGAGGTTGTTGCTTTGTCCATCCCATTTATAACCCCTCACTCTGTGTAAGCTAAAATTCCCAGGTAAGTACTTCGGAAAAGATGTACCCCAGCACCTGGGGTTAAAAGCAGGTTAAAAGCAGCAGAATAACATGTATGCTCTCTGTATGCTTTATGATATTACACAGGTAATACCAACTGTGACATGAGGAGCATGTACACTTTGCAAAATGAGGGGATGATGGTATTTCCAGACCGTAAATCACATCTTACATAAAAGCATGCAAGAACTCCATGTTGGTGTGGAAGATTTAATTACACAAACAAACAACTAGGAGGAGACAGGACATAGAGAGCCACATCCTGCCCATATGGGAAAACATGCTGGAACCCAGAAGAGAGGTGTGGTTGTCTCATGCCAGCTCCGTGAACCGTTCTGCTGGGGCAGCAAAATGTTTCAAAGCAGGAAATTCAGATCCAGTCTCCGAGGTCTCAGCAGGCAACAGTAAAGCATACTTCATGGAGCCATTTCCCTCAGCTTCTTTAATGAAAAGTGAGCAGCTTGTGCCTCTGGCTGAGACCTATTTCTGGCAGGAGCATATGCATTTGATAAAAACAGCTTTACCGTTCAAGTAGGGAGAAAGGTTTTTTTCCACACCAGGAAGACCAGCACAATGTTTGTTTCTCTCCCTTTTGGGATGAACACAGAACCTTTTAGATCTTTAGGGGAGGAAATAAAAAGATCTTCTCCTCTCCTGAAACAGGCAAAAGTTAATAGTTAGGACACTCATCTGGAATGCTACCTTAGTTGTCAAGGCTCCCAGTACATACAGCACTTAAATCCTAGATGAGAGTCACTTTATCAATCAGTCAGTTAATCAATATAAGGCAAGCAGGCACACTATGGGGCATATTGGACAATGTATGCCCCATGAGAAGCACATCGAAAGATATAACTTGTTGATCAAAGCACAATATGGAGGATGTGAGAGAAGCAAGGTTTTTTGCTTAAAGGTCCCAAAAAGAGACATATGAAAAAAGATTAAAAGCATGGCAGAAAAGGCCTTTCTAGCTCCCTCCCATTATGTTTTGTTTCCTTCCCTCAGGACAGTCTGGCACAGTGACTCTGAATGCCTGACAGTGTGTTCTGCAGGAATACAGTTAATTGCTTAGACATGAGTAGCCTCATTTTTGAGGCTGAGCAGGGAACACTTCGGAGTCCACGTGCACTAAACTGCTGCACGTATTTCTGCAAGACAGGAAGCCAAGGTGGCTGAGCTCGTCACATTCCTGAGCACCAAAAAATTCTGAGCAGGATCCCAATGGGCCTGCCAGGCTATCTCCTTTCAGACTGAAAAACTTGTCAAAGCAAACCAGTCCTTGTGTCACCAGTGACTCCAACAACCCATCAGTAAACTAAATGACAAAACCAAGACATGACTTTAAGGCTGCAAACACTGTTTCAGAAGCCTGGGCCAGGGAACCAGATGTTGCAGGGAAAACATCTGGAATTTTTGATTTCCTTTAAGAATGAGTAGGAGGAGAATTGTGATGTGGTATAAAAAATAGGCTGCTGCATAGTTCTTGGATTAATGACAAAATTATCTCCTTTAAAATACTGCAAAATGTAAGAATTTTAACTTGTATAGGATGGCTTAGTAGTAAAAAAAATATACATGGTACAGAAATATGGAAAACTCTGAACATTTTCCAAATATGACATACCTCAAACACAGAACCCGAAAGACTTTCAAAAGGGTATTTAAAAAAGAAAACTTTCCTTTCTGCGCATAAGCAAAGAACATGCTTTCCTAGGGAGGAATTGAGGAAGGGAGGAAAGGAAAGTGGGGACAATGCAAATGAAGCAGCCCATTGCAGTTAGAAACAAATTTTAATATATTAGGTCTACCCTTGTTGCTCGTACTGAAGGGGTAAATCAGGACTAGGCCTGGCCAGGGAGCACTTTACTGCCCTAAGACATTTTTTTTAGATCTGCAAAACACCCTATTATGTGCACACCAGGACAAAACAGAGACCTCTGAAGAGAAAGGCAGTAAACATTTCCTCTCCACCCTTGTATAAAGCTGGCTCTAATGAAAGCATGTCTACTGTGGGGAAAGGCAGCAAAAAACCAACCCGGAGTTTCCTGTGGTCCTCCCAGCACCCCGGGCTCTTCTGAGGGAAGGGGTTGTCCCGCTGACAGCTACAAGTCCGACTGTCCGAAACAAGTACTAGGGATCAGATTTCAAAAAAAAAAGCCATGACTTGTGAATTGAGTTAGTGCAAGCTGCACTTTGAACATAGAAAGTTTTGTAAGATACTGTCAAAATCTAGTTGCTTCAGAATTCCATTTGTATCAATAACCAGTGGATACTTTTAGTTTAATTTTTCTGTGCTTTAGCAAAAGAAAACCATCCAGATCCACAAGCCTGTGCTGAAAAAACAGTTTCACAGAGCAGTGAGGGAAGCCCAGATGGAAACAAGCAATTCTGCCTTTAAAGGAGGGTTATAAGGCATGCAGCCACACACAGAATAGCCAGCCGAAAGCAAGGCACGGGCTCCCTGCCTGCGCCGTGAGCGCTGCCCATCCTGCTCCAGGAGTGCTGAAGAAGCTCTGGAAAAAACAGAGCCTTTGAGCCATTAATTACTCTGCAATAATGTTTGTATGTAAGGGAACTGGCTCGAGTAACAAAGCAGTCACAGTGGTAGCAGGACCTAACTTTTGAATTTTAATAATATTCCTTCACCATGGCCTCTTACATCATCCACATGCTCTGTATGCTAACTTCAAAGAATTATGTAGAATAGAAAATAGAAAATAGTTTCAAGTAACCTTTTCAACTGTGAGAAAAATGCCTTCCTTCAAGATATTAACTATAGCACATTTTAGGTTTCTAAACAGTTTCTATTTCTTCCACCTACTTGGTGTAGTTAATTTTCAGTGGAACATGTCTTACCCACCACGCTGAAACCCAAACCACCTTTTTAATAAGAATCACATTTCTTTAGCAGTGGGTATCTACTGTATTTTTCTAGTGTTCTGGGAGCAGCTCTCCTTGTTTTGGCCAAATTCTTTTTTTCTCTACAAATATTTTTTTCAGAGATTTAACTAAATACATTCTCTCCTTTTGTTGTGGTGTCCAGATTTTGGTTACAGTATCTGCCCCAGATACTGCCCCATCTAGCATTTGTCTGGAGAGAACTTGTTCCCTTTCAAGATTTTGAAACACATTCCTGTATCCAGATGCAGACAAGAATCCAGATAGATTTGATACGTCCCACATTCTAAGAAAGATTATGGTGATGAAATTTGTTAATAAGACAAAGTCAGAGACAAGCACAAAACAGAAAAGGATGAACTAATAACTTTTGAGTTTTGAGAACTACACTAATAAAACATATAAACATCAGTAGATGCAAGACCATGGATTGAAGAACAACAGAAACACATATTGTCATAAAATCAAATGGATAAGCAGCATCTGATAACAAATTCAAGCAAAAAGTTATATTTCCAATCACAGGCACCATGAGCTTCCTAAAAAGTCTCCCAAAAAGGGTATCAGAAGCAAAATATCCTACCAATTTTGAAATTAAATTTGAATAGTTTATGGAAAGATTCATATGATGCCATTTGTGACTTTTTTGCAACTGCAGAAGTACAATTCACCACATGGACCTGTGGAGCTTCTGTCATGCTATATTTCAGTAACTGAAAAATGAATATGATCCATTCTTAGTTGTTGTTAGTATAATTCTTTTAATTCCACTAATCTGCACCTTTCTATGACCATTGAGATTTTAACCTTTTCTGTCAATGGTCTCCATTTGTATTTTAACAACAAACATACTTGTAAAAGAAACAGTTGTTGTAAGTTAAAATCCTTCCATAAATCCTACCTGTTACATTATAGTTTGGATAAAATTGTTTTAGTAGATTAAAGCAGAGCAAGATTTACCAGACCATTTCAAATACTGTTTTATTACAACTGGAAAGACAGGGTTGGCTGATGTGTAAACATAGAGCAGCCACATCCTACCTGAAGAAGAAAATTATGCTCCATTTAGTTGCTTACACAGTGCAGACAGGACCTAGCTGTCTCCTCAGATAGTGTCTGTGTTCCAAGAGTAGAAATCTAGACGACAAACTCCTAGTGAATAAAATTCAGTGTCAAAAAAATGTATTCTCGAAGCAGCCCCTGTCCTGCCCTGGCTGGAACACAGACACTGGCAGCACACCACCTTCCCAGCAGACCTGGGGCAGCCTTTTGTGTGCCTCTGCTGGCTGTTAATCAGCTGTCCAGCTTGCAACAGAGAGGTGTGAGAGCTTCTCCTGAGCCCACTCATGCTTACTTGTGGCTGAACAGATCTGGCAACAAATCCAAAGCAAACCCTCCTCTCCACCATGGGTACAACCCAAGCAGCTGCTAGATTGGAATTAACCCTCCCTTTACACCTAAGGTGAAGAAGGAGTGTGTTTGTATTTTCACATACTGTTACACTATTCAGGGCGAGCAAACACCATCACCTAACAGCTGAAAAAGGCACGGGATGTCCCATGTTTGCAGCCAGGCACAGACTCCTGTCCCTTTCCTTGTGCTGGCTTTGCTGCCCACTGGTTCTTACTGTCAGGTGGCCCACCTGTGCTGAGAAGCTAGCCTATCAAAAATACACAGTGTGATATGGCAGGGACTAAGAGAGGCAGAAAGAAAAAGGATGAACTTGAGAGGAAGAATAACAAGCATGGTTAGTGTTTCAGCAGGAGTGAGCAAAATGCTACAGACCTCAGCTGAAGGTAGAACTATGTTCCTCAAGAGATTGCCTGTACCTTGAGGGATGAGCAGGTGCCAAAGGTCCTGGTGAGTTTTGTTACTCTGATAACAGCTCCTCAGGAAAGTCCCAAAAGAGTTTGCCGCTTGGTATTTGTCCTGGTTTAGGGCAAATTTTGGGAGTCACCCCAGAATATTAATAGCAAGCTTAGTGACCAATCTGTTGCAGCAGCTTAGATCCAAAACACATCTGTAAAATAAATTCTCTGTCTAGATTCAGGCCACCATTTCCACAGGCTTTGATGCTACTGCTGCTACTTTGATCCAAAGGTCTATGTATTTGTAGGTGTCCAGCTGGGAAGACAAACTTTGGGAAGGTAAACTGTGGTTTTCTCTGATGCAGTCTTGTTTAGAAGAAATTAACTATTATTAATTCTGTTTCTGTCAGTTTGGAAAATCTGCCAGATCAGAACCTGATGGTACTGTATCCTCATACTTTTAGCCAGAGCCTTACCCTGAGTGCTCATATTTGCCCCATTCCCCCTCACCTTAGCCATCTCTCATGCCTTACTGCCTTTTTCTTCTCCATGCAAGCTGTTATTCCCACAGACACACCCTGGCAAAGACTCCCCAGAGCCTCCCCTAGTGATTTGAACTCCTAAGAAGCTTTTCATTTCCTTTCATTTGGAACAGAAATTATGGGCTTAACTGTCTCTTGGAGATCCTTTAAGCAATGATTAAATCTCCTGACACTTCGGATGTATTTCTGAAAGCAACAGTGTGATCTCAGATAAAAATGTTCTTTTGCCATTTGCGTGCAGGGGAAGTGATGACTGAATTTTAATTTTCTCTGAAAGTGAGGGCAAGCCTGTTGACATCCTGAGAGTTCCTGGTTCATATTCAGTAGCATAGCTGGGGCAAAATGCTCCCGTAACACTTTGGACACCTGGGTGCTCCTTAAAGGGAAAGCCTCTAAGAAACTCTAAAGGTTGCTGCGCTCTCAGAAAACAGAACTAAAGTAAATCTGTTATTTATTAATGTTTATGCCAGTAATGACATGAGTACTGAAGGTTTTGACATTTCCCGTTTAAATTCCTTACTATTTTCCCACATCATTATTTCTATTAACATTAACACATGGAAAACTCTCCTTAACCAAACCTGAGAGTTGAATTCCATTTTACCAGCTGAATAATAACTCTTCTGCCAATCCTGTTTACCTAGGAACTCCCCTCAGGTTGTATTCTGCCTTCTCCTGCCCAAAGCTTGTGTTCCTCTTACATTTAATAATTCCATCTCTCTGGCTCGGAATCCAGGTCTATCAAATCTTGCTGATGCCAATAAATTCCCTAAAATAGCCATGATAAGAGTTCTTCTGCAGCAGTTATCCTTGCAGAAATCTTCAGCCAGCAAGAAAAGGCCAATGAGAACTTTTGGGAGGACATAGGACATAAGGCCATAGAAAAGTCCTTGCACATTCTCTCTGCATTTAAGATGCAGAGGATGCTGCTAAGCAGTAGGATGTTAGCAGGAAAAAGATAATTTTTAACCCTGCAATAAGATTTTTATAGTTTCTTGGGAAGCCCCACCACCAGTGGTTGCTGCCATGTTTACACAGCCAGGTGTAGGAGCAATGAGATCATCTCACACCAGTCCTGAGGGCTGGTTCTCCCAGGGGGTGGCATACCTTGACCCTTATCACAGAGCCATCTCCATGTCAGCTCCTAGCACAACTAGGCTCTGAATACAGGACTGACAAAACTAGTTTAGGAGAAAATCAACAGCCTGATAAGAGGATTCAAGTACATTTGTTAGCAGAGCAAGAAACTTCCAAATCTACTGGACAGGAACTCACACATGGGATGAATTTTTCCCAAATCCCACTTTTCTGAGTGTTTTATAGATTCTTAGCCTCGAGCATCATCCAGGGCACTTTAAAGACTGGAATTAACAACCCTGCACTCTCCTTTTTTAAATATGATGTGCATTAAAATGGGGCATAGTGCCAATCTTAGCCCAGGGGACACAGGAATGTAGAAGAAACTTATGCCTCTTTTTATAGTAGCTCCCTAAACAGTTGAGCAGATGAGATGGGGAAATGTTTCTAACTCCTGCTAAAATGGAGAGGAGAGGAGAGGAGAGGAGAGGAGAGGAGAGGAGAGGAGAGGAGAGGAGAGGAGAGGAGAGGAGAGGAGAGGAGAGGAGAGGAGAGGAGAGGAGAGGAGAGGAGAGGAGAGGAGAGGAGAGGAGAGGAGAGGAGAGGAGAGGAGAGGAGAGGAGAGGAGAGGAGAGGAGAGGAGAGGAGAGGAGAGGAGAGGAGAGGAGAGGAGAGGAGAGGAGAGGAGAGGAGAGGAGAGGAGAGGAGAGGAGAGGAGAGGAGAGGAGAGGAGAGGAGAGGAGAGGAGAGGAGAGGAGAGGAGAGGAGAGGAGAGGAGAGGAGAGGAGAGGAGAGGAGAGGAGAGGAGAGGAGAGGAGAGGAGAGGAGAGGAGAGGAGAGGAGAGGAGAGGAGAGGAGAGGAGAGACCTGTGCAAGTGATTAGGGCACTTACCTAAGGCATGTGGCATCAGATAATTTCTACCCCAAAAAATATTAAACAGTGGCTGTATAAAATGCACAAGTAGCTCACTGAACCCACAGTATGCTTAAAACCCTTTGCTGTGTAGAAGCCTGTGAGCAAAACTCTGAACATGCTTGTTCACTGCTGAGCAATCAGCTTTCCTTTGCCACAGGCAAGATGCACAGCCACCTGGATGCACTAATGTCTCTTTCTCCTGCAGTAAAATCTTCATAGGACTGTCTCCAGGCACCCACAGTTTCAAAAACTATGTGTTTTGTATGTGCCTCCTAATGGCGCATACAAAAATCAGCCTCTATGCAAGGCCAAATTCTGACGGTGGCCAAAGCAGTAATGCACACATTACTGTTCACAAGAACTGTTTATACACGCAATATCCAGCCCACAAAACCAGTGTTAGTAGTTCAGCACTGAAATGCAGCCACTGCAACAGCCTTATATAGTTATCTAAAGGAAATAAAAAGTGAATATTGCTTACAGCAAAGGGGAGAATGTGTTTGCAACAGCTCTACTTGTGCACTGTCAATATGAGAAGTCTGAATAGCACATTTGATGAATAAGAACTCTATTTGAGAAACAGTGTACTCCAGTTTACTAATCCATGTGAGAGTGAAATTGTGGGAACAAAAATATTATGCTAATGTGAAACCACTTCAATAAAGAAATCAGAAAATATGTGTAGTTCATCTTCCACCCAGGAAAATGAGAGCATGAGAACAAGCACTAACTTTTTGCAGAGACAGCTGGTGTTGGTGTAAATCACTCACACATTAGTATGTTATTTTCATTTAGAGTTATGTACTGGGCTGTTTTTGTAGCCTATGATTCCTGCTCAAATCTATTTAACAGTAATAGCCATGAGCTTTGCTACTCTTCAGAAATACAGTACAATGGAATTATTCTAGTGCTGCAAAATGGCTCATTCTTACTGCACAAATGACTTCTACGTGCACTAAATCACGCTGCATTAAAAAGAGCTGATGAAAAGAGCAACATCTCTTCCTCTTCTCTGTTTCTGCCCTGAAAGGAAGAGAAGGAGAGAGGAAGGAAAGGGGAGGAGATGTGAAGTAAAGCTGTGGTTTTCAAGACTTGCACTTGCCTTTCATGATTTATATACTACCCACCTGACCTTAGGCAGAAATAATTATACCTGTTTGAGTGTGAAAAAAGAAGTCAGAAATTTTTAAGGGGGACTTAAGTGCTAAGTGGAAGGGTTTATTCCACTCCTTTGGCTGACTCCAATAAAGTTTGAAGGGAATTAGGCAGAAGATTCTGGACTAGCAAAAAAGAAAAAAAAATAGTCTTGAAGTTTGTACAATTTTATTGAGATAACAAAATGTACCCAGATTTATAGCAGTGAGAGCTACATCAATCTTGGTCAAAATGCTTGCTACAAATAGATATATTTTACACTTTTACATGAGTTTTTAAGTTACTGTTAAATTTAACAAAATACTGCAGATATCAGATCAAGGAAATGTAGAGTGGAGACAGAAAAAGTTAATTTTAATTTTCTTTAATTGTTTTCATCTAGTTTATTAATCTTGGAAATAATTGTCAGGTGTATGCATTACCTCTGGAAAAAAAAAGGGGGGGGGGTGGGAGGGATTTAAGTATAGACACATCAATCTCAGCTTCTGTGGCTTCTTCTGGGAAAAAAATTCAAGACAAGGGTTGTTCTCTTTGTTGGTGCTATGATGCACAAAACAGAGTTAAGCAGAGTGGCTGATGATGATGATCAGGGTATTCAGGTGCTGGACACAGCAGCCTGACAGGCTTCCAGCTTGTGGAGGATAGCACAAAGCAGAACAAAATTTTCCCAGAGTTTTAAAATGGGCCAAACTAGATTCATGGGGAAAGTACATGAAGGATTGATTCTGAGCTATCAATTAGTTATTTCTGTGATGTAATCCATGTAATTTATCTTAAATATATACCACAAGATGGGAAAATTGTACTCAAAACCAGCTTATTTTTCTCAGTTGATAAGTAATACCACAAAAAGGATCATTTAACATTAAGCTCAGCCACAAAATGTCGTTGTAAATAACTTTCTGAAGCTGGGAAATATAAGTAACTAAGACAAAATTTTCAAAGCCTGAGAAGCAATTTTTTAACCCTATGTCATATCCCCTCTCTTTGGAAATGTGATCCCTTTGGTCCATTTGGAAATCCCATGCCTCAGCAATCCCATTTGTCTCCTTGAGGAGACGCTCAGAAATAAAGGTGATGTTGAGGGCAGGCACCAACATGGAGGAAACCCTGGGTGACCACAGCAAGGGACAGCAGAAACCAGGATATCCTCCATGCTGGGGAACTCCAGGAGCCCTGACATGGGTCCAGAGGATTCCCCTGAAAAGGAGGAATACAGCATAAAGATTGCCACAGAGGAGTGATCCCCCAAGGGCCAGGCTGAGGAAAATTTTTCCATAATTGATCACCTGAAGATCACACATATCCCTTCTTACAGAAGCATGCCACAAAGAAAGACCTTTGAACAAAATAGGTAGTGAGGAATTTCTTCAAGGATCATGTTTAAAGGACGAGAAATATTATAACATTTCCAGCCTTCAGGCTTCATGACCCAAAAAAGTAAAACTCATATAAGTGTACTTATGTTTCTGCATACTTATTTGCATATATTAAAGGAGGCAAAGTAATGTCAGGTACTTGTGACGTGTTGTTTAGGTTGTAAGGAAATTTATCAGAAGCAACAAAAACGTAGGTAAGAAAGGCAAGGGCTTGCCCTTGAACAAATAAGACAAATCTGTTTAGGCACTTTGTACTTAGGCTCATAGAATGGTTTTGGTTGGAAGAGATCTTTAAGGTCTCCGTCAAGCCCCCTCACCATGGGTAGGGACACTTTCCACTAGACCAGGCTGCTCAAAGGCCCATCCAATCTGGTCTTAAACACTTCCAGGGATGGGTCATCCACAGCTTCTCTGGGCAACCTTTTCCAGTGCCTCACCACTCTCACAGTAAACAACTTCTTCTTAATATGTAATCCATTAGATACTCCCCCTCCCACAAAGAACTCATATTTTCCTACCCCCACTTATCATCTTGGAAAAATATCAGTCAGAACATTTACTACTCTGTAATCTGGCCTTTTCCAAGGAAACTTGCTGGGTACTTCAAGAAGAAAGTCCCAGTTTATTCTTAAAACTGATTCTACCATCTGTCTCAAATTTTAGTTTAAGTTATAATTTTCTAGCATATGCATAAGTTTCTCTTGCACAATAAATCTACCTAGAAAAAAAAAAAGGGTTTTGCAGACTTTACTCACTACTGAGTTTTGGACCTATTTCTGATCCTTTACATAAGGTGTTATTACACGTTATTGTTTCTCGAGCAGAAGAAGTTTTTCCTTCTTTCCTTCAGTTCTTACATTCCTGTCAAATTAATTTCTGTCCTCATACAATGTTTTACTTCCCTTCTTCTGTAGAAGCATGTTCCAGGGCTACACTGACAGAATATCTTCTGAAATAGTCTGAATTACATTTATTCTTTTATGCATCCAGAGAGGTTAGTTTTGTTCCTGTGGTTGTTCTGTTCTGTCCTTATGTTAATTAAATTGTTTCATTAAGAGAGTCCCACTTTCTCCTGTCCTTAAACAAAGCAGTTGCTTGTTCCCTTCTGTATTATTGGGATAATTTCAATAATGTGGTTTATTGCACAGCCCTATAAACAGAACCATAACAGCAAGAAACTGAAAATACGAATAGGCAGCGAGGGCTGGGGATTCTTATACCTGGGAATTTCTCATGTTAGCTCTATTGCCTGAGAAAATGTTACATGGAACAACTTCTTCACTTTTTATGTTCTTGGCAGCTGAGATGATCATAAAAGTAAACTTTTGCTCTGAATGTGTCTGAACTTTGCAAAAAGTTGGACTGAAATTTGTATTTCCAGCAAGTTTAACTGGAATGGTGCTTTGGATTCTAGGAGTCTTGTTCTGTTAGTAGTTTCAAGATATGCCCTTGGCATCTGCTCCGTTTATGTCACTGAAGGTTGAGTTTTCAAAACCAAAGTGCAATTGACTTACAGTTAAGACCGAAATTCCATAAACAAGTTGGAACCAGCGGTTGTGGTCACCAGAACTAGATTTTCACTGCGTGGCTGTGCTGATCCAGATGCTGGGGTTGAGCAGTGGTCACGCACATGTGACTCCTCTGCTGCCTGGCCTGGAGACAGCTCCTTCACATGCACTGGCTCTGGTGAACACCTGACCCTGCACAAGCCCCCACTTTAGGGACTGAATGAGAGAGTAACCTCGTTGCTCTCCCACAGAAGTCAACATCCTTCAAATTTAGGTTTCTAAATGACTCCCTGAGTGAATATTTTTTTCCAGAAAGACCTCAAGGCTTGACTGGGAGACACCACCAAACAGAGCACCATCTTCTCTCTGACTATGTCTTCTGGAGGTCAGTGGCCCTACCTGAAGAATTGTATCCTATTTACAGCTTCCCCTCCCCAGTCTGCCTTATGGTCATTGATTTACACTGTAATAATGCCAGAAAACACTCTGAATAAAACTATCCTACTTTTTATCAAAAGAAATACTGTGAATAAGACTAGGAAGACAATTTTTACCTCTGTGTTCACTATTCAAGAGAATCATAATTTACTCGAGCTTCATATATATTGTTAGTATTGGAGAAGATACCGAAAATAAAAACAAAATTTGTTTGAGGGCTGGAGGAAGTGTTTTGCACTGAGAAACTTCAGAAATCAAATCTATTTATTTCAATAAAGATAGAGGTACAGTGAGTAAGTTCCTTCATGAGGAGATAATACTAAGAAGATGTTTAATCTGTTGGAGAGAAGTGTGGCTGAAAGTCCAAGTAAAAAAAAAGTTCAACCTGTAAAGAAAAAAGACCTTTTCTTTTTAATCACTGTGAAAATAATTAATTAATGATGTTGGGGGAAACAGCCAAGGAAAGAGTGGATTTTTTTTCTTGATATCTCCAAACCATGACTGATTAACTTTCTGAAGAAGTGGTTTTACCAAACACCAACTAAAGAGCACCAGGGTAACTGGGTGGAATTTACTGCTCTGAAATGCAGAGGTCAGAGCCCATGATCTGACTATCCCTTCTGGCCTTTCCCTCCATGCATCTATGAATTATCCTAGATTTTTTGGCATGCAATAGGATTTGAAAAGCAAGCTTTTGAGGTAAAAACTGTTTGAGATTTACCTCAGGAAAATAATCTTCTGGTTCACGCAAAGGAAAACCAGATTGATCTGTATTAATGGTGTCTGGCAGAACATTTTCTTATTCTCTTGCCAAAATTTTGGTGAGGACTTTATTGCCAACTGTAGGAAGTGATATGGGTTGATATAAAATATACAAACAACTCGGTAACCTTCTCATGGGAGTGAAGTATATACAACTAACATAATTTCTTTATTTTTACCCCTTCAGAGAATTCAGGAATTTGGCTCTTCCCAAAGTGTAGCAATCATGCCTAAGCATTTTATAGACTTCTAGTGAGAAACTGCCAAGCCTTAGAGACTTGTCAAGGGCAGAGGTTGAGTATTAATCTCCACCACTGTCTTTTCAACTACATCTCAGCTTCCTCTACTGACATTTAGATTTCTTTTTAACCCTTTAGAGGGACTGTAAAATAACTCCACCGGGTATAGTCCCCAGAGCAGGTACTGGAAATAAGTCTTATCAGAGTGCTTGTGGACAGTAACACCTGAATAGCAATTCTGTTGAGTGTAGGTCCATATCTTACAATTTCAAGCAGGGATGTATGCGATCTTTTCTCAGCTATGTAAATACTTGACTTTCTTTTCTTCTTAAACTACAATATTTGGTGCCACTATCTTCTGTGCAAGGCCTTTTGGAGTAAGTTTTTCAAATACAATTATGCTAGGAATAAAAGTCCCCAGGCACTGCATCCACTTCTTCCTGATTTACTGTATCTGGATATCTTCCTAGGATGCTGTCCAAGACACTGATTTTAAAGCTTGCACAATGTTTAAGGGAATCAGTTCTTTATTATCCTCAAAGGTATGCAATCTTCTTTAATCACGTCACAAGTCCTATTGCAGTTTATGTTTAAGCTGTCGTCCTCAGAGGGCAACATTTTATGCTTTTTTAAATGCATAGACCAATATGAATAAACAATTCATTCTTTCTTTTTGGCTGCCAGGATCTTGACAGCATTTTTGTAATTTTTTTTCAGTTTGTGGTAATATTTCTTTGGTTACAATTGGGTTTTTTAAACATGTAAAGATTGCCTGCATAGTCACACATTTCTTCAGATATCTCCACCCATGGCCATATTTCAGCATCCCCTCCCAGTCCCTTCAGTGTATCCAAAGCTTCATCCTTTTCAGACTTTTTTGGCAAGAAAAGAACTCCATGGTGGTTGCTAGTTCAGCTTTAGCAATGGAAAAGGGAAGACTACAGCCATTTATCAGCATTTTAATTGACTTTGCATGATGCTGCAGTTCGGGGTCTTTGACAAATTTCTTTTGGTCCAGGTAACTGGTTTTTAAGCATTACAAAAAAATTGCCTCCAGAAAGTCTTCATTTTAACCATTAGATCTTGGATGTGTCTCTAACACTCCAAAGTATGCTTCCCCATTAAGGAAGACAAGAGGACAAGAAACCCCACAACATAATTGTTTGTCATGTTTTAGGATGCATCTTCTAAAAAATACAATGGTGATGGACTAGGCTGTGTGGTGACGGCTTCATTTCTGCCAGTACAATTAGATATTAAAATCCCACATGATCTCTGTGTTGACAATTAAGACCTTATCAAAAAGCAGAAAGTTATTCACCCATTTCCTCAAGGCTTTTCCCACCACACTAAAGTCGTCCGGCCCCCTAGTCTTCTCTCAGCAGATTTGCTTGATAATACCTGCTTCCTAAATGGGTACCAGCAAAAGACCAGCAATGAACTAGTGACAGAACAGTAAAAACTACATGAGAAAATGCTAGAAAACCACAGGGAAGAACAACATAAATAGTAACAGCCTCTACAATGGAAAGGATGACTTTAGAAGTGTATCGGTTCACAGTAAATTCAGTATGACAGATGATGACTTTTCACAGAGCACTAACAGGCAATTTTGTGCATATTTTCAGTAAAACTAAGCACTAAGTTATTCTACCATTCAGACTGATAAAAGTTTTACCATCAGTTAAAGCTTTTTTAGATTTCAATTACTTGTCTTTTTCTACCTATAGATACAAAATTCATTATAGAGTGGGGTATATGCAAAAGGAAAGACTGAGAGAAACTAAAAGGTGCCTCACAATACATTGGCATGCAGAAATTTGATCTTTCAGCACTACGTATCTAAATTATTATGCTGCACATTACAGAGGGTAAGGTTTTCCTCTGACAAAAATGTCTGTCTTGGTTGGTACCACAGAGTCATCCCAACCAATAAGAATTTCCATCCTCATCCTCTCTTTCACTTTCATTCTGATGATAAATTTCATCCTAAGCTGGAAAGTTTGTCTGTTTGAAGTCAAAACAAGTACATTAATGGGAAAAAAAACTGGTTTCAAAATTTCATTTGCAAATGAAAAATAACTCTCACCAAAATCTGCAAACATCTCTCTTCAAGTGTAGTAGCTGTTAATGACAGCTATGTGCGACATTATACAATATATATCCGTCAGGATTGGTGATTTGTATTTCTTGTTTTTCTTGGAAACATTAGTCTTGTCTTCCTTACAACTCTCTGTATTTCAGCTCTGCTGGGCACAAAGAGACAGGAGATAAATTTTGGACAAGATTTGTACAGGCTCACCATTCTACTACAGTGTTTTCTAACCCCGAGATTAGCACGGTTAGGCAGTCAGTGTTGAGAACAAGGACTTAATTGAAAACAATTCCCTAATCTGTAAAGCAGCTTCTGTGTGAATGCTGTCACAACTAAAGACTCAAAACTCTGAGTGTAGACACTGACTCTGCCCTGCTCATTTGCTTTGCAGCTGGCATATTCAAGCACTGGCACCACTGCTTTATGCCTTTCCCCCTGTGCATTTGTATTCTGGAGTGTAGCAGCAAAATATATTACTGTGTATTACTTTCTGTGGTAACAACACTGATTACACTTGACTGTACTACATCAGTTACAGTGGCAGGAAAGTTATTAATAGATGTTGTTTGAGCGTAGCTATGGTTCTGAGAAGAGAAGATAGTTGTGATTAGATGCTCTCAGTTCTGTGTATGAATATTTGACCCTGAAAAGTAACTAATACCAAAGCCTGGCTCCTCTGATGATGAAAGCAAATATCTGAGAGCTTACCATATTCCCTTGCCAGGGATCATCAGATCATCAGGCCAATGACATGGGAAAAAAATTAAAATATTATAACATGGTGGATCATGCTTTATGGAACAGAGAATCAGAGGAATGTGACTGATAATTTGGGAGGCTCTTTAGAGACTGATAAACTATGCAAAAATCAAAATTAAAAATTCA
Organism: Prinia subflava; assembly: GCF_021018805.1. NCBI lineage: Eukaryota > Metazoa > Chordata > Aves > Passeriformes > Cisticolidae > Prinia > Prinia subflava. The sequence goes on from NC_086248.1 coordinate 47,564,050, forward strand.
AGAGTTTTGATAGAATATCTTAGGAAAAAAAATCTGCATATGAGACCTAAATACAAGATCCAGATGGGAGTTTCAAGTTCTTCTGGGTTACGCTGTTTATGCACAGGCGTATGCCTAAAAAAATGCATTGTGAAAAATGTCAACAATCCTTGTGTAAACCAGCTGTAGGAGTGTATTCATTAGGTTGAACACTCAAGTCTCACGTTACAAAAACAAAGCCACTGTTGTGGTACCAGCTAACAGGACACAACATGATCCTGCAGTGATAAGACAGAATTTGCAAGGTTTAGCACAATGGGATACTCTTCCTGATTTGGCAATAAACACAATGCAAACTTTACTACGTGGTCATTGAGCAACTGATGATTGAAGTTCAGACCTGAAAATAAGGCTCAAAGTATTACTAAGAAAATACAAATTACTGGTCTATTTAACTTCTATACAATATCCTTTTTTTTTCTATACAATGTCCTTTTTTTTTCCAGGTCATCACAGGTTTCTGCTGACATTTAAGCCTGCAGTGCTCAAATGAGTATCAGCTGCAGGCTGTCTTACAGATTTATCAGATGTTAACTAGCTATATGAATAGACGTAGAAGGGACTCACATTAATTTCTTTTAGGTTAATGGATGCATTAGTAACCACCTAGATTCTGTCTGGGATTCTGAGCCCTGACTCTGGAAATGCAGATCTGAGCCTTGAAATGCTGTGCTGGCTGAGGCCTCAGGAAAACTGCATTCATAAGCAGAAGGACCCATATGCAGGGATTTGCTTTGTTCTTGAGTCAGGGAGGGGGGGATGTGTCAGAGTCTAGAACATCCCTCTGGCCACCCTGGAGGGTTTGGAGACCGGACAGGGGGGTCTGGGATCTGTACAGGGGGGTCAGTTAGACCCACACAGGTCCCAGGAGGACACTGCCTCTGATCCCTGTCCATGGGAGTGAACACTCACATGCAGGAAGAATCACAAATCCTAAGAATTTGAAATAAGTAGTGGATGGTTTATTATAGAATATAAATATAGAAATTAGGATTCTTAGCATATGGGGCTGAAGAGACAAGATGGAGGAATTGGGGAGTGGCCCCTGTCTTCTTTGTTCTTGTTCTCGTCCCCCGTCTTGTGCTGAGTTGGGTTTTAGAGATTGGTTTAGAGTAGAACTGACATGTTAGCATGGGTAGTAGGTACTGGTAAAATTTTGTAAATAAAAAATACATCTCGGACAGTGGTTGGGTCAAGGGGACCGTACATAAGGTGCGGGGCTCTCTGATCCGCCCAGTCTGCCGCGTGTCCTGCTCTGCGGAGACACCTTGCAGAGCTGAGAAAGAACTAAGATAAGGTACCCTGCCAGGGAAGTGCCTGGCAGAGCTGAAAAAGGACTGAGATAATGAAGAATAAACAACCTTGGAAATGTGCACCGGCAGACTCAGTTTGTCGTCTCTACCTCTGGTGTGTAACACTTAGGGCAAAGAGAAGACTGAAAACCTTATTACCTCTGGGAACAGCAACCCAGGGGAAACTCCTAGGGAACAGCAACCTTGGGAGACCCTTATTACCTTGGGGAACACCAACCCCAAGGAGAATCTCAGGGAAACAATAACCCTGAGAGGGATGGACAGGGGGAAAACTGAATAACTCTTCTGTGACTCAGTATGAATGGAAAAGACAATAATAAACAAGATTTCAAAAGCATATAACAATCATTACATTCAAACACAGAAAATGCATCCTAAATTCTTTCTTGGGGCAAATCACAAGGTAAATCTATGGGAGAGGCTTGAAATTTCTCCCAAATGAGCTACTAGAGGACTGTGGAAGAGATTCCAGGATCCTAACCTTTATATCAGTGACTTGATTCAAAGGATCTCAAAAGCAATTGCTAGAACCAGAGAGAGTATGGGATGATGATGTCCAAGGCACTGCTCAGGAGAAAATGGAGACAGGGATGTCTTTGGGAGCAATCATATCCACTTCCCATCAGATCCATTGCTCAGAATGAGAAGTTTGAGAAGCTGCATCTTGAATCCTCCCTTCCTAGTACTCATTTCTTCAGCACCAAATGTGCATTCCTCCACCTCCTCATAGCTTTCCAAGGTTACTCATAAGGTCAAATACTCCTGAGGCTGGTGAGCAAATGAAAGTCTTCTTTCAATTTCACTGTCCTCAGGCTCCCGACCCCTGTAGCAGGCTAACCTGTATCACCTTTCCTCATGGTTCTATTCAAAAGGCTCCCAACAAACTCCCCAAGGACGACTCACAATGGGTACAAATTCACACTGCTCTCCCAGCAGTATAAACATAGACTGTGCAGTGGAGTTCAGATTCATAAGAATCTAATTTAGAAAAGTTGATTTAATGGATCTAGGAATATAGATTGAAACTTATAAAGCTTTTGCTCTACAGCTGAAACCAGCCTTGGTTTTCCTGGAGGACCCAAAATAATATATTTTTTCAATTGTCTGCCTAAATTGCACCTTCCCAACACAGGTAAAAAACTTTTCTTCCTCTCTATGATTTTGTGAGAATAAAATCTGCTGACAATCACAAGGCTCTCAGATAAAGTGATCCAGGCCCTAAAAAGAGAACATAAGCTATAGTCCCATACTACACTTCTGCCAATATTTTCATTTCAGATTTGAATTCCAAACCATTTGCAGTGCTTCTGTGTAAAAGCTTAAGTTCAATTAAGCCAGTGCATATGATCAGTCATGAGCCAGTATGTCCTGTCTTATCTAATCCTTTTTCCTGTTTCCTTGCCTTCCCCTTTGCCTCTATCAGAGATGCAGGAGTTTCAGATTTGAAGTGTCATGCTGGGCTCTAAAGTAAGATTTGTTCACCCCTTTCTGCTGTCATTTTTTTCTGATGTCAGGGAAATCATTTGACCCTTTAGTTTCTCATGCTCAAAGTGAAAGCGAGGCTGTTTTCCTTGTCCCATCTGCCAGTAGGATAGAGCAAGTTCCTGTAGCTGCTCTCAAAGACATTTGCAGACAGTGAACCTTGTCTGCACCTTGTCTGAGGCCATTCCCCACCACCGTGGCCACAGTAGAGAAGAGGAGCAGTTAACAGATGGTGGATGTAATGCCAGGCCCCAAGCCACTCCAAGGAGATCCCCTGGCTTTGAGGTTATGAGGGAAAGGTGGTACTTTCCACCCACCTTAATCCTGCTTCCATATGGCTTTGAGGAAGAGCTGGAAAGAAAGGGGTAGGTGGGCCAGAGATAACAGGAATAACAGGAGCCCAGTCAGGAAGCACTGGGCATTTGTGCCTTTGCATATTTTCCTTTTTTTTATGCTGTGTGGATTGGAGGCTTGCTCTGCTCCTGATCTCACCAGCATCACAGAGCAGCACATCCTCCTCCCAGCCTTCCCCAGGGTGCTCTTCCATTCTCCTGGAGTGTCCTCCTCCCTGACAAGCTTCCCTTTCCTCACCACTGAGAATAGGAATGCTTTTTCTTGGTTGTTTCTGCTTCTGCTGCTATGCCTTCTTCCCTATTTCTTGTCTAGCTGTAAATCTTGGGAGGAGCCACCTATTATTCAACATTTGACTAGCACCCTGAAAAACTTTACTTTGTTGGCCCTGATACTTTAATGAACATGATTATTATTTTTCTTAGTATTTGCAACAAGGTAAGGAGACTAGCACAGAGAATGACAGGTCTTCCACACTGCTGTTGGACCTGGCTGCAAAACAATTTTCAGAAAAGCAGATCCATTTCCAGGCATTCTTTGTCATTAATTATCACCAATATTAGGCAGAAAACAAAGCATTTTAGTTACTAAGACTGTGAAAGCTGCTCAAAAGAGAACAATGTGTATCTCCCTGGCATCATTAATAGAGTTAATAAAAGCACAGTGCAACCTGAAAATGAAGCTGTCAATGAGGTTTTCCATAAATTCTTTGGAAATCAGAGCTGATTTGATTTTCTGTTTCAGAAAAAACCCAAATATATTGGTGATTTAAGTACTTCAACACCTTACCTTTCACATTTTCTCCTAATTTTGTCCATCTGCTGCCTCAGTAGTTTAGATCTAGTAAATACCAAATTATTACCTTATTAATGAAGTGTAAGAGTAACTTTAAATGTGTACTGATTTTGCCCAGGATTCCTCTCAGGAATCTCAGTTACAGTTGACATATGTAAACACACATGCTGAGTAAAGCAGAATTAAAATCACAACTTGAGTTGCTCTTTTCTCTGTTTGACTTCAGCAAGTTTGTGATACTTGTAAAGGTTTTTGTATCATGAATGGAATAGTGAGACAATGCATAACGGACATATTTGTGTGTAGATGTACTTGTGCTGTATACAGATTTGTGTTTTGAAATATAAAGTTTAAAGGGGAAAACGTGTTTGTAAGACGTCCTCCAGATCTAATTGAACTAACAGTCTACCATCAGTTACTAAAAAACATTCAGACATACCAGTCTGAATGCTTCTCTTGATTTATATTTTGTTACTTTTTCTGAAAACTCTGATAACTGCTCAAAAACAACTGAGAGCACCACATTTGTACAGCATTTCTACAGAGCTGGAGATGAATTTCACCCAAGGAAGCAAATTACATTTGAAAGTATTTTTATATAGAAAGGCTTCCAAGTAACTCAAACCAAAAAGAAAGTAAATATAGTTATAAAAATATATCCACCACATTTTCTTCATTCCCTCATCAAACTTGGTGATATCTCAGTGGGGTCCCCCATGAAGATTTAAGGAAAAGAAAGAAGAAGGATGATTGGCCCCAGACTTCAAGGCATAAGAAGAAACTCATTTAATTACAATACATATAGAGACACAGCTTGTGAAAAGCCCACTTTTTGTTCTGGGCTCAGGTCTTGGTGCTCCACTAATCATTTACTTGGTAACCCCTGCTCTCCCACCCATGGGCACAGGGCCACACTCCCTGGCAATGGGCTGGAGTTCCCCCAGCCAAGGTTTCAGAACAGCACTGCTAGAAACACTTCAGGAGGGACCTAACCCCTCCATTGTGTTCACTTCCTACAGAGTGAGTGTAATGTCCTGTCCCAAGCACTTCTCCAGTCCTAGAAATTGCTGGAAACTACATCCTTGTGTCACTAGTCTTCCCTGAAACCCAGATAAACACAAATTATGTTTCCTGCCTTGTCTTGGCAGAAAAAGATAATGGGAACCCATGGCTTGGAGAAAGGTGTGGTCAGCCTTCCTCCTCTTCCAGCCTTTTTGCTGGCTAGGCAGTAGATGCACTGTGCATATCTGATGACAAGTAGGTAGATAACATAATCATGTCTCAGTCTTAGGTGCTGGGGTGCCAAAACCTCCCCCCCGAAACCTTTCCGACAGACTGGCTTTTTCTAATCTTACACAATGCCTTTTCAAGATACAATCATCTGCTTAGAAGCACAACCTGACAGCACAGAACAGAGAAAGCTTCCTTTCCCAGGACAATGACCAGCAGGGTGAGGGGCAGGAGAGCTGTGCTTGCTGACGACAGTGTCAAAGGACAATGACATGTGTCAGCTTGCTGACACACCCGTGAAGCTGAGCATCTGGGACGTGAGTGCCCTGCCCCTGTGCTCCACTGGCCAAGTCCAAACTCACCTCAGCTCCTGAGCCTTTCTTCAACCCCAGCAGCCATGCTCCTCTTTCTCCTCAAGCAAGTGCCAAGGAAATGTAGAGTTTCTCTGTGTGTAACATCACTTTTGCATCTTTAGGTGACAGGAAATGGGATCCTGCACTCAGAGTGGAGGAGAGCAGAAATCACCCTATGCTCTGCTCTCTGTGAAGGGGTTGTAAAGGAGGTGTGAGGTATGAGAGATGAGAGATAAAAGCCTTTCAAAGACTGGTCTCTGCTCTATATGAGGATTGATGAGCTCATCAAGAAAGAAACCATCCTTATGTGAATATTCTGAGAAACCCACTGACACTTTGCTCAGAGTTTGATATCACTATAGCATGAGTTTATAGCTTTTGACATTTTTAGTGTTAATATCATTGAAGGCTCAAAACGTACTCTCCATAAAGAATGAATTCTGCAGTCTGAATGGTCTCAGTCTGCCTGCTTAAGCCAAGCTCAGCTCCATTTTGAAGCTCCCTGAATGTGAGTTTCTGTTTGTTGCCACCACAGAAGCCTCAGCCTGTACAAGAACTGCATTACTGTTTGCTGCAAACATGCAGAGAAGGAATGATGATATCAAAAATCTCAATACTACTTGTTTTCTCTGGGCATATAAAATCCGACTGCACATTCAGTGATAATTATCTCTTTCCCATTTCTTTTTTGGCTTCAATTTTTCCTGCTTTTCCTAGTGTGGAGGTACTTCATACTTGCTGCTCACAGATTTCCAGATCACCTATGAATGCATTGCAAATGCTATTGTATGTACAAACTTTATGATGCTTAAGAATACAAAAAAATCCTGTGATTATGCTTCATAAAATTTAGATTTAAAGGAAACCAGCTCTTTATTTTTTCAGTAATATGAATGCAGTATTAGGCTCATAAGCATTTAAATGAGTCAGATGCTTTATTTGTTGATTTCAGAATTTTTTCTTTGTACATGAATGAAAAATTTAAACTGAATTCATTCTGAAAGGAATAGTGCTGAACACAGCCATATGAAAAGCAATCTGAAAATCCTGACGGGGTAAAGAAAAAGAAATTAAAGTGCCCATGATATATGTGGGGCTAAGAATGAAAGATAAATTGTTCCTTGCATGTGCTGTGTCAAAACAGTTGTTGCTTCAAAGCTCTTTACAGGCTTTATGCCCACACACTGACTGAGCTGCACATCCTCCGTAGTAAATCTAAGTAAGATGCAGAAAGGGGAACTCTGCTCAGGGACTGCCAAGATTAAAGCACCTCAGAGGCTTAAATTTGCACTTTTTCTGTCCTTATGCTAACCGATAAGGCAATGACAGTCCACAAAGATAGCCTGATCCCACAGAGATTTCAAACTCAAAATAACTACCAATAAATCCAAGGGAAAAAATAGAAATCAATGGATTAACCAGTCATTTCTTTGCACTGGTAGGTGTAAAAGCAAAGAAGGGGTTTAAGGAAGCATACAAAAGAAGATAATAATACATTTTGCAGAGTTCCTCATGAGCATGAAAGGCAGTATGGCAAAAAGGACATAATTGCCACATTGAAGACAAAAAAGGGAATAATAGAGGCCAGCATCATGAGATAATTTGAGGAAGACACAAAATTTTGCCCCTCAAATGTATGTTTTGCTTAGCATGGTATGCCCAGGAAATAAAAAGAGACTAACTTAAATAAAAATGGGGAACTAGGAATGAGAAGCTTTAAGAAAAGAGAAGCATAAATTCTGTAAGAATAGCTACTATAAAAAGGACATTTACATGCTAAGAAGGAAGGAATAAAGGATACAGCTGAAGATTGTCAAAATAGCTCTAAGCCAAATGTGAAATAGTTTCCAGTAATTCAGATGCCTCATGGGCAGCCAGGTCGTGGGCTGTCCCCTGCGAGGGGAGCACTGCGAGGCTGGCGTGGTATGACGGCGTGTCCTCCAGTATGCTCTCCGTGTTTCACATGCCAGCCAGGGAAAAGGAAACGGGTTGTAGGGGAAACCGCCATCTGCTTTTGTCAATAAAGGACCTCATGCGTGCCTTGAGCCTAAACAGACTGAAGGCAGCCTTTTATAGCTGCATGGGGGGAAATGGGAGACCTTACAAACATGTGAGAAAGTATAATTTGAAAGGAATAAACAAAGATTACTGTGACACTACTTCATCTGCTCTGTATAGACTCCAACACAGTATCACAGAAGGCATGGGAACTCATAAAGGCAGGGGTTCACATTAAACCTGTGATTTACTCGGTTTCTGAGTTCCTAGTCTCAAGAACATTATTACAGATATTGTTTTCTCACCCTTTAATGTAATTTGTACTGTATGTAAGGAAAAGATTGTAAAGTTTCTCTTTCCTATAAATGTGTACAAAAGGCATTTGTATGCCTCGTTCACTGAAAGCACCTCATAATCTTTGGTGTATTTATGCTTCCAAGGCACACAGACAGGTGTATTAATTTCCAGATTCCATAAACCATTTAATACAGGCACAAGATCTCAGAAATACAGCTTGAAACTAAATTGAGTATAGGCATAACTAAGGCAGTACCAAAAACAATATCACAGTCTGAACCACATAGCATCACAGTGTGTCTGTGACAAGAAGGCATTTCTGGAGATCATTTGGTCCAATCCCCCTGTTCAAGCAGCGCTGCCAGTTGTCCAGGACTGTGATCAGATGACTTTTGAGGATGGAGGCTTCACAGCCTCTCTTTAGCAACCAAGGGAATGCTGGCTAGCCTATAGTTCACTAGATCCTTCTTTTTTGCTTTCTCAATGATAGGATTGATATTTTCTTCCTTCCATTCCTTGTGACTCTGCTCTAATCACCGCAGCTTTTTCATAGATCATCAACAGTATCCTTGCAGTGACATCAGACAGCTCCCTTGACACTTGTGGGTGCCTCCCAGGGGATCCCATGGGCTTGCATATATGCACTTTGTTTAAATGTTCCTTTCTATGGGTCCTCCTCCACCAAAGGTGAGTTTTCCTTTTATCAGGCCTTCCTTTTGATCGTAGAGCCTTGGTGTTCCTGAAGGCTGATCTGACCAGCAAACACTGAGGTAAAGAAGGCATTCACTATCTTGATCTTTTCTGTATCCCTTGGAAAAGGGCCCTACCCTCATTCAGTAATAGGCCCACATTATCCCTGATCTTCCTTTTGCTGCTTCTATGCTTGTAGTAGCCCTTCTCATCCCACATCAGACTAACTGTAGGTGGGCTTTGGCTTTCCTAATTACATCATGGCACACTGTGTCTGTATTGTTCCTGGATCACCTGTGGCTGCCCCTTGCATTCTTCCTTTTTCCATCTGAGCTTAGTCAGCAGCTACCTGTTCATCCATTCAGCCCTCCTGCTGCCCTTGCTTGACAGTGTCTTTATAGCAGCTTGGGTACAAGGGATGTGTGTTTGGCAGCATAGACACAAAGAGTTCAAGGCAGAAAAATATTCTTCACCGAGACTTGGAGCCAGGTCCTTTATTCTTCCATGTCTGTTTCCAATATCCACAACAAGCTGTACTACACCTAGTGCCTCGACCCAGTACCCTGGTCTGCAGGACAGATACACCTGCAGAGACCTACCCCAATCGCAGAGGCAATCTGCCACAGGGCAGAAATATGGACAAAAATGCCCCCATCTTAAACTAGCTATTTCACCACTAGCTCCTGGCAGGAATATGGACACAAATGCCCCAGTCTTTAGCCAGTTATTTCACCAATAATCCCTCCTGTCTCTTGCATTACACATATGTGCTTTTCTAAATCAAACAGCTGAATTTGTAATCATTAACCCATTTGTTTTAATAATCCTTACTTTACTACCCTGAAGCCTGTAGCCTGGACTGTGGTTTCTTGCAATACTGGTGACAAAAAATGACCTTTCAGTCACTATATGTTAAAAAATCAGTACATGGCTTAAGAAACATTTATATAACAAAATTCTAAAGCCACTGTTTAAAAAAAAGACTTTCATTACCTATTTCTTACACAAGGAGGCTGTATCAACACCTCAGTAGGCAGACAGTAGTTTCTGTTACCTATTATTATTAAAAAGGTGGTTGTCATCCTACATATCCACACTCCTAATTCAAGTGAACTCACTGTATAAGTAAGGTGAACTCTTCTACAAGTTTGTAGAAGTGAGTATGAACTTAATCCTTTGCACAGGTTACACTGAATCATAGAAGATCCTGAGCTGGAAGGGACTCACCAGGACCATAGAATCCAAGTCCTAGGCCTGCACAGGACACCCCAAGAATCACACTGCTGCAGTGCCCAACCAGCCACAAGGTAATTTCCTAATATCTAACCTCAATGTCCCCCGACACAATTTCAGGCTCTTTTCTTGGGTCATTTTTACTGGTCACAACAGAGATGAGATCAGTGTCTGCCCCCCTGCTTCCCCTCATGGGGAAGTTGTAGACTCTCCTCAGTCTCCTCCAGACTGAACAAGCCAAGTGATCTCAGCCACTCCTTGTAAGGCTTCCCCTCAAGGCCCTTCACAATCTTCAGGGTTCTCCTTTGGATGTCATTAAGAGTTTTATAGTCTTCTTATAATCTGGTTCCCAGAGCTAAACACAATAACAGTGAAAACCAAGGTGCTAAAACACAAAATACATGTAAAATAGACACTTTCTAATATGAAATGTTTAGTCATAATATAAACCAAAATAAATATGGTGGACATGCAGTATCAGAATGATATTCTGAATAGTTTAAATCATTAATTGTGACAATAGAAAAAAAGAAAAAAAAGAAAAATCTGAAAGTCTAATATGAAATGTCAGTTCTCTCTCTGTTGATGGGTTACAAACTGCAGCTAAATCTACAAAAGAACATAGATGCATTTTGGTTGTCCAAACTCAAACTGAAAATTTAAAGCCATCATTAAGTTGCTGAATTCGTCAGACATGGATCCAGGAATTGTAGCTTTAAAGTATGATCTGCCACTGCTTTTTAAAATACAGGGAGACTCAAAAGGCAAGATGTGTCCCTAGAGGTGTCCAAGCAACGGATCATGTCTCACTCGGTTGTCCTTTCTCCAAAGCACCTCAGAATCAGCTGCTCAAAGGCCTTCCCTGGGGAAACACATCTTTCTGCATGTGTGATGTCCAGAGCAACTGAAGCTTGTATGGACATTGATCTACCTGCATGTGCAGGAAGTCTTGTCACATGTAAGGGAAGCAGCTCTGGAATGCAGATATCTTTTACTCTAAGCTGTGCAGCTGACCTGTCTAGCTGGAAACATGGCAATGCCAGAGCATACCTGCTCTCTGCTCAGTGCTCCACTTTGCAAAAAAACAAAAAAAAAACCCAAAAAAAAAAAACCAAAAAAAACCACAAAACAAAACAAAACAAAACAAACCACAAAAAAAACCAAAAAAAAAAAAAAACAAAAAAAACAAAACAAACAAAAAAAAAAAAAAACACAAAAAAAAAACCCAAAAAAACCCACAAACAAAAACAAAAACAAAAAACAAAAAACAAAAAAATTTGAAAGCTCAACAATGAGACAAAACAGGCTCATGACTGTGTATTGAAGTCATTGGGTCAAGCTGCTAACACTGGACCATGAGGGCCAGTCCTTGCTTTCCCTAAGAGCTAGAAACCAGAAAACAGTAACACTTTCAGAAGAGTAAGGACCAGCGGGGCAAGCTGTCTCCCACTCCTAGGCAGGCCTGCTAAGTAATTAGACTGCAGAATCATGCTCAGGTTTTGGAGCAATTACTATGTAATTGTCCATGCCAAAGAGTAACTCTTAATTCTTTGCTGAACAGCTCCAGGGACAGAAAATGGAAACATTTGTGCTCACATTTCCTGATCCCAGAAATTCATGGGAAAAGCAGAGGGAGGTAAATGAAGGGGTTCAAATTTTCTTAGGTGGGAATTAAAGCCTTGCTTTCTGGATGAAAAGGGACTGCCTCTTAAGCTTTCAAAGGGGCAAAAGCACCTCTCGGCAGGGAAGAGGTCAGAGTGCTGGCTTCCAAGAAAAGGGATATACTTCTCTACAACCAAATATAAGGAATCCAGGTCTCTGAGATAGACACAAATGCTTTGTATTTCCTTTTTGTGATGTATTTCTGTATAGCTGGGGATTACATGACCACTGCTACAAAACCTATGCCCTACTAGCACACAGACAGTATATGTCACATGCATTTCTGCCAAGCTGACTGGGATGCACTGTATAAGGTTTATTCCAGCTGTCAGAAACAGCCTTTCTGAGATGAGTGTAAAAAAAACCCAAAAAACAAAAAACAAACAAAACAACAACAACAACAAACCCACCACCAAACACCCCCTCCCCCCCCCAAAAAAAAAAAAAACCACCAAAAACACAACAACAACAGCCAACAACTCAACAACAGCAACTCCTACTGGCTTAGCCTTTTGCACCTTGTGGCTGCAGTGTATTTTTTTCAGGCAGTGGGAATCATAAAACCAGACTTATGGTACCAGCCTCTACCTGCCAGCCGGGCAAATTACAGACTTTGGCACTTGGCTTTCTCCCCATAACCTGAGCCCTACAGAGAGCCTGGGCACTTGATGCGGAGGCTGTTAATTCCACAACCCCAAGCCCTTGTTTGGTTTAACACTAAATCAGTTTCAATTCACAACAACTAAATGTCAGGAATCCAAATCTCTGAGTCAAGCTCAAATGCTTCCTATTTCCTATTTTAGGCAGACTTCTGTTTAGCTGGGTCCATCAGTTTCATTTCACACTCTGGAACACTTTTCAGCATAATTTACATGATTCTACTCTTATGTAACTCCTGTCCCCTCCAAATCTAGCCAGAGTACATAAAAGCCAGGCTGGCTGTATCCACATGACACAAAGTAGTCACCATTAAAACAGGCAAGGTCTTTCAATAAAACATGATGAGACACCACCTATCAATTCCAAAAGATATCTGCTCATCAGGCATTTTTTGCTTAGATCACTCCTCCCAGATGAATTGAAGGAGAATCAGGAAACTTGAAGCAAGCACAAGTTGCAGAGGAGGGGGATTGTGTGAGGCTGTTGAAGCAAATGTCAATGGAACTGAAGCTTAATTTCATGCTCAATCAGGTTATCACCTGCTTGTCATCACTGCAACTTGTCTGGCCACACCAAGGGTTACAAGAAGCTAAACCAGCAGGAAACTACCCTTCCCTGCTCAAAAAGCTGGGGGTGGGGAAGGGTAGTGGGGGGAGGAGAACAGAGCAGGGGTATTGGGGAAGAGAGAAAGAATAGTTTTCTACTGGTTTAACTCTCAAAAAATGGCTTATCAGGGAGATCAGAGGAAAGCCAGAGCACACACAGTGGAGGGAGCAGAATTGTAGGGCCAGAAAGCAGGAATGAAGGGAGTAAAGGACTACTGCTGCATTGCCTTATCATGGGTAAAGCTGTGTGGGAACTACAGTGGGGCAGTATTTGTCCTTAGAACTGAAGGTTGCAAAGTGTTTACAACTCTCCACTATCTCTATTTTTTTTTTCTGAAATGGTGTTCTTTAAAGAAAAATCAGCATATAGCACGGACCAGTCTTTTAGTGGTATACTCACACCTTCCCTGTTATTAGTTAGTGTGCCTTGCTGTGATTGCCTTTAAGGGAGGGGTTTGGGCTTTACATGGAGTGTTTTTCTTTTGTATTATCTAAGAAATTTTTGATTTGGTTTATTTTAGTTAATTTGAGTTTATTGAGTTGGTTTTCTTATTCTTGATTTTACTTTGGGGATTTTTTTCTTCCCAGAAGCAACCTTCCCTATTACTGGATGCCGGTTATCCGGTTGGTTGACAGATATTCTTTTTATTAGCTATTATAGAGACCAGCTGTATGATACTTTTAAAATGTATAAGCTCTGTTAAATTTTCAGTTTCCCAGCAGACTGGACATTTAAGCAGCCTGGATCCTATTTAACAAACACTGTTGAATGTATTCAGTTAATAAAAGCTTGGCAAATATTAGTAAAGGGCTTGTAATGGTTGTGAGTGACATAAAGGTTAAAAGCCTTTGATAGCATTGCACTAAACTGGAGTAGAGCTTGAAGAAACTGAAGTGATGTGTCAGTAGGAAATCTCAACGCTGACTCAGACATCACAAAATACTAATTTTTAAGAAACTGGAAAAGATGCAATTATTCTGCAAATATGAATTTAGTTTTGAAACTTTTAACATTATCTCGTAATGTCCTGTTCCCTGTTACCAGAACTGTCCCAGTTTGACAGTTCCTGTGAAAGCAAGATGTTTTCTGTCCTATGCTTGTCTTACACTGTTTCTACATAAGGACTAGGACAAGAGAAGAAAGGACTTCTGGTAGATGAGCATATAGGGAATATTATTTCTCAGTGTAAACTTTGATTATTATTTTTAAGTTTGCTTGCTGCTGTCTCTGCACATAGGAAAGGTCTCTGTGCACCCTAAGACATAAGGAGGTTTCGCAGCACCTCCTCAAATCAGATCACCCAGGAGAGAGTCACAATCTGAACACTAAAAAGCACACAATGTTTCAGGAATTCTGTAAACACTGGATTCCAGCTCCCAAAACCGCTCATAGATTCACTTTCTTTAAAGGCTTGTCTGGACGAGGATAAAGATGCATTAAAAAAAAAAAAAAAAAAAAAAAAAAAAAAAAAAGGTGTCAGTGAAAACTTTTAATTAATGTGTTTTCGGATTCTCAGTGTTGATGGGGTGTGTTGCATTTTAGTGCATTTGCCAGCAAACAAGTTAAAATACATTTGTGTCCCAACTACGAGTGGCAAGTTAGGACACGTTTTTAAAAGTTTCAAACTTTAACAGGAGTTAAAACATGTTCATGATTGTGCTTTTGCCTTAGCAGAGTGTGAGTGTCACTGATGAGTTTTTCTGGGACTACAGTGAGAAGCTGCTATACCACCAGGGAGCTGTTACTGAGCAGCTTTCTCTCCTTTTCCTGAACTGTCAAGTCAAAATACCATTTCATTCACCTGTACTTCAGGAATGGATGAAAATGAATGTGTTTGGCAGTATTGGAAAAAGAAAAAAGCCTGAGTACTAGGGATTTGGGAGATTTGGCAGTAGCTGCAGGAGTCAGAAGCCATGCTTTCATAGGGTGGTAAACTGCAACTTCAGAGTACCTGATGTAAGGTCAGGATTTCCATAGCCACATAACCCAGAACACATTCAGCTTTTGTTCTTCTTCTGGCCAAACACTTTGCAGGAGCAATTTTTCCTCAGCTGATCCTGGGCCAAAAGCTATAGCTTTTGTCCTAGCCTCCCTGCTGAATGTTAGTGCAAAGCTGATGTAAGCACTACATACCATGCTTATACCTGGCTAGCTTGGCAGAAAGGTTTGTGTTTATGCCCAATCAAAGTTGTGGCTGCAAGGCACAGATTTATTATTAATGATCATGAGGCACAGCCAAGAATCAGTAACACTGTCAGCTGTGAGGTTAATTTGCTGGGCAGCACTATACAAAGCATTTTAACATTCCACACCTCAGTCTTCCACCTTCCCAAAAGGTTGAGGGTGAAAATAGCTCAGTAAAATTGTGCTGACAGGAGACACTTCTTGGAAATTCTGCAAAAAGACAACTTCATCTAGGGGGTGCAACATACTATTAGAAATCAGGAAATTGCAGTGACAGAGCCCTTAAACCTTTGGAGGAGCAAGGGGAGGCAAATCCTGCTGCTCCCCCAAGAACAGCTCCCCAGCCTTGTCTCTTCTTCATTCTGGGGCTCCATAGAGCTATCTCTCAGTCGTGTTTGCCATGTTCTTAAAAATAACCACTACAGATGACACGGGGGGAATATGTTTTTTTGCTGACACAGCTATTGTGGTAAAAGCCTTAACACAAATTCCAACTAAGAATATTCAGTTCTGTGCAAATACACTTGACATCAGTACCGTTTTTTCAGACACAATCTCCAACACCTTATACACAAGCAACTTTACACTCCTACATCATTGCTCCTGCCACAGAAAATCTATGACAGCTTTTTATGTGGAAGGCACACTAGAAAAGTGGTATTCTCATCTTCGTAACAGATTAGTCTTGTTACAAAACACTAATGAGGTCTTTCTGTCTGTCTGTCTGTCTGTCTTTCCCTTTTCCCTCTCCCTGCCTCTTGGAAGGAGATTAAAAGACCAGGAACTCGGGTAAAGTACAAGTTTAAGAGAAATCTCCCCTCCAGTATATCTGCTTGGTGCATAAAGGTGTGGTGTGACAAGGAGCAGCCTGGTAGCTGATGGGCTCAAGAGGTCATTCGAGGGGTTAAATCTTCTATTTACACCTCGTGGTCAAGGGTTTGGGTTAGAGATAGCTGTCCGGGTTTTAATTGCACTGGCACTGAGAGAGGGACCATACAAATATCCCAGATTTCTTGCTTGTCCAAAGACTCTACAGAAGAACTTGTGGAACTAAGTATGTAGAGTAAGATTAGTCAAGGCTTAGTCTTTTTTACTTTCTCTTTTTCTTTTCAAGTTGTAAAACACTGAAATGGTTGAAAAACATATCAAAAGCATAATGCAAAGCACACCGTCTAAACTCCAAGTCACTATGAGAAATTTTTCAGTCACACTACCCTGAAATTCAGAGGTAGCTATGGTGGAAAGTAGAAATGCATATGCCCGTGCCGGTGAAATTGCATATACCCGTTCAGGATGGACAGGTGCCTTTTGATACTGATTGCGATGCCCGGTCATGGTCTTCCAGCAGGTCTTCTTAGGTCATCTGTTACATCAACCAGTCTAAAAAGATAAAAACCCAAACCACCACCAACAAAACCACGATTTCCTTAATATCCAGGTTAAGAGGAGCAGACAAAACACGACGCGTGCAGCTGAGGAGCGGACGAGGATCCCGAAGAAGGAAGCTGTCCGGCTGGCCGTGCCCCACGGTTGCGGTGCCGTCACGCCGTAAGGTGAGCCCTCCGCAGCTCTCTCCATCCCTTCTGCCGCCGGTGCCCGCTGCCGCACACCGCTCCACCAGCCCGCCCGGGGGAGGCGGCAGCGGCGGATCCCCGGAGAGCGGCTCCCGCCACCGCGGCCCCCGGGAGCTGCCGCCGCGGCGCCCTCGGCCACGACCCCGGCCCCACCCGGCCCCGCCGAGCCCAGCCCAGCCCCGCAGCAGCGGGGCCGGCGGCCGCAGGTGACGCCGGGGCGGGCAGAGCCGCTCCCGCCCCGCTCCGCTCCCGATCCCACCACGGAGGCCCCGCCGCCCCCCGCCGTCGCCAGGGAAACCGCCCGGCGGCGCGGCTCCGCCGAGGGAGCCTCGGGGTGCGGCGGCGGCACCCCCGGCCCCCCGCCCTGCCGTGGGCGGTCACCCCGGCAGGGCCGGCGGCCGCCCTCCCGCCGGCCCCGGGGCTACGGGCGCTGCCGGTGCGGGGCGCACGGGTGGGCGCGGGGGCTGCCCCCGGGGAGCGGGACGCTGCTGCGCCGTGCTCGGCGGGGCGGGCGGCGGCGGCCGAGACAAAGGGAGCGGCGGCAGCGGCAGCCGAGGGGCTGTGCGTGAAATGCGGCGGGAGGGAGGGAGAGGCTCTATCCCCCTGCCTCGGTAAAAAGCACCAGCCAAATGCCCCTTCTTGCCCCCCGAGAAACGAAATATTCCCCTGGAGCGGTTGAAAGCAGCCGGCTGCCCTCGCCGGAGTTACCGAGAGGCGGCTCTCGGGGTCCGCACGAAGCCCACCGATGCCGCCAGCCCCGGCAACCCGCGGGGAGAGGGAGGTGGGCGGCTGAGCCGAGCCTCCCCGCTCCGCAGCCCCTCATTATTGGAATCATTTTAACATCCTTGTTTATAAACAAGAGGCGTTCGGAGGAGATTACCCGACTATGGGAAACGATCGTTCTGACGCTCGTTTCTGCTCCTTAAAAGGGGATGGGGGTGCCAGGGTGGGGGAGGTCTAGGCCAGCCTTCCCCGCATCGCAGCACGGAGGGAAGGGAGGGAGGGAGCCGGCCGGCTCTCCGCACACGCTGCCCCCTCCCCCGAGAAAGGAAATCACTCGGCACCGTGATATTTCGCCCACCCCAGCGCTGATAAGCGCTCCAGATCACTGTTAATTCGCGTGCATTAGTTTCGGGTTACATCTTATTCGAGGGTTTAAATTCAACGTAAATACACACTCGGAGCTGAGGTTTGGGAAAGCGCGAATGTTTCCCTGATAACGTCGCTTCGCCCACTACTCGAGTGCATGGAAACGTAATCGTGAAGTGGGTCACCGTCTCAGAAAATACTTTAAAAACACAAATCAGGAATAATCAGACAGCAGAATTTAATTAGAGCCGCAGGCTAATCACAAAATATTTTATTCCAAGCCAATATCGCGATGGGGGAGGGGTCCGTTTCTGCTCCGGCAGCGGCTCCTGCTGCCGCTGCTTTAGCGTTTGCAACATCTGGCCTACAGACCTACTAATTTCGACTCGTGTTTTCGTTCGGCGAAACCCGATCTACGTGGTTCAAATACCTTCCAAATTGGGGGCGATTTAACAATCGCGACCAATTAAACACGAAAAAAAAAAAAAAAAAAAAAGCAACCAAAAAACAAAGCGGGGGGGGCGGGGGGAGTAGCAAGCAGCAAATCCCCTCCTTCCCTCTCTCCTCCGCCCGGGGCTCGCACACGCTATCTGTTGCTCTCTCACGGCGGCAGCGGGCGGGGGCGTGCGGCGGGGCCGGGACGCTCTCACTCACACTCGCACTCGCACTCGCACTCACCCGCACGCCCCTCGCACCATTGTCCCTGCCCGCCCGCCCCGCTCGCTCTCGCCCTCGCTCCGGCTCGGGGTGTTTTGTTGGCGGCCGGCGCGGGGCCCGGCGCGCCCGCCCGCGCCGCGGCGGAGCGGAGCGGCACATTCATTATCGGCCGGGGGCCGATTTCAAACCGCTGCCATCGCGGCTCCATTGTTCGCCGGGCGGGCGGGCCCCGCCCCCCTTTGTGCGCGGCGGCCGCGATTGGCCGGCGCCGGGCGGAGCGCTGCCGTCACCGCTCGGGAAGCCCATTCATCTGTGCACTTGGGCGTTGGACTCCGCATCTTATTAGCAACCAGGGAGATTTCTCCATTTTCTCCTTGTCTACAGTACGGCTACAAATCTGGGATTTTTTATTACTTCTTTTTTACTAAACTTGGGCTCCTTTTTTTTTTTTTTTTTGCTCGACTTTTTCCTCCCTTTTTTTCCCCTCCCTCCTATGCTGCTGCTTTTTGATCTCTTCAACTTTAAATTTTTTAAAAGGAGTGCATTATAATCGGTTCTGTTCTCTCTTCTCTTTTTTTTCCCCTCTGGTGTGTGTGTGTGTTGCTGCTGCTGCTGGTCGCCCAGTATTTATACCAACCCAACGCTCTTTGTTTCCCCTCCTTTTGGATCTGTTGAGTTTCTTTGTTGAATAAGACAGCATGGGTGCCCAGTTCTCCAAGACCGCTGCAAAGGGCGAAGCCTCCGCCGAGAAACCTGGGGAAGCAGTGGCTGCATCTCCATCCAAGGCGAATGGACAGGTAAAAAACGAAAAGAAATTAAAAAAAAATATTAAATCTACTCGGTTTTTTAAGCCAACTTCGACGGACTCTCTTTCGCATCCTGTCTAATTCTTCTTCCTTTGATGCCCTAGTGGCACATTCAATGGAGAATAGGGTCGATCCTTTTATCTTTGCAACTCGAGGCAAAGGAATCATTTCTTTATTTTGGTTAAACGGGCTCGGCTTTGAATGATTCGTTCCTTTATCTTTCCTGCGCGGGGGCCGGGGGGGGAAGGGGCACGGTTCTTTTTTTTCTTTTCTTTTCTTTTTAAATCCCTCGTGTATTATGGTGGAGTGTCCCAGTGGCTCGTAAACGGAAGGCTCTTACACCGCTTGGCTTTTCTGCCCGCTTAACCTCCTCCCGAAGAGGCTCGGCGCCCCGCGCGGAACGCCTCTCGTGGCAGAGCCGGGTGGCCGTGCAGTGGCGGGGCCCGGAGCCGCCGGGCAGGGGCTCCGCGGGCAGCCCCCTCGGGCGGGAGCGCGGGCCGGGGGCCACGCCGCCCGCCCCGTCCGCGGCAGCCCCGCCGGGTGATCGGCAGCCGCGGGGCACGGCTTTGTCACCCACCCGCGCCCCCTCCCCACGCGTGAGCCGGTCTGGCCGTGCCGCCGCTGCCCCGGCGGCGCTGCGGGCAGATACCCCCCGCCGCCCCCGCAGCTGCCGCCCGGGGCAGCCAGCCGCGCTCCGGGCGCCTGAAAGATGCAAATGCGGCATGAGTGGGGGGGGGAGGGGGCCGGGGGAAGGCGGGGGCGCCTCGCCGCACCGCCCGGGCGCAGAGGGGCCGCGGCGGGCGGGGGGCCGGGGCCGGGCCGGGCGAGCTTTGTTCGCCTTCCCCGCCCCGCGCCGCCGCCGCGGCTTGGACGGGGCGCGCCGAGGGCGGGGAGCGCGGCGCGGCCGCCGCTGCGTGGAGCCGGAGCGCCCTCTGGCGGCCGCCGCGCGCTCCGGCCGCCGCTGGGGGCGCCCGGCCCGGCGAGAGCGCGGGGCTTCAACGGCGGGGAGCGGCGAGGCCAGGCCGGCGGGCGGGGAGGGCGGCGGCGGCGCCCCGAGAGCCCCCGGGCACCACCGGTAACGCTGGTCCCTGTCTTGCAGGAGAACGGCCACTTGAAGGTGAACGGCGACGCCTCCCCCGCCGCGGCGGAGGCGGGCAAGGAGGAGGTGCAGGCGAACGGCAGCGCACCCGCCGAGGAGACGGGCAAGGAGGAGGCGGCCTCGTCGGAGCCCGCCTCCGAGAAGGAGGCGGGAGAGGCGGAGAGCACCGAGCCGGCCTCCCCAGCGGAGGGGGAGTCCTCCCCCAAGACTGAGGAGGGCGCGACCCCCTCGTCCAGCAGCGAGACCCCGAAAAAAAAAAAGAAGCGCTTTTCCTTCAAGAAGTCCTTTAAGCTCAGCGGCTTCTCCTTCAAGAAGAACAAGAAGGAGGCCGGCGAGGGGGCCGAGGGCGAGGGCGGCGCCGCGGCGGCGGCGGAGGGCGGGAAGGAGGAGGCGGCGGCCCCCGAGGCGGCGGGCAGCGAGGAGGGCAAGGCGGCCGCCGAGGAGGCGTGCGCGGCCGGCAGCGCCGAGGCGGCCAAGGAGGAGGCGGGGGACTCGCAGGAGGCCAAATCGGACGAGGCCGCCCCCGAGAAGGCGGCGGGAGAAGAGGCCCCGGCATCGGCGGCGGCCGAGGAGCAGCAGCCGCCTCAGCAGGCAGCGGAGGGGAAGGCGGAGGAGGCGGCGGGCGCCGGCGCCGCCACGAGCGAGGCGGGCAGCGGCGAGCAGGAGGCGGCCCCCGCGGAGGAGCCGGCGCGGCAGGAGCCCCCCGCCGAGAGCAGTCCGGAGGGACCCGCCGCCGAGTCGGCGGAGTAGTAAGCGCCGCCGCCGCCCCTCGCCGACGGACTTTTCTTCCCCCCTGTTTGTTTTTGGAGTGGTGCCAGGTACTGGTCTCGGAGAACTTGTCTACAACCAGGGATTGATTTAAAAGATGTCTCGTTTCTTTTTTTTCTCTCCCCCCGCAGCTCCCATCTCAAATCGTTATGTGTTGCCGCCATTCCAACGGGCGGAGGGGGGCTCCCCTCCGTCTTCCTCTCCCATCCTCTATATTTTGGTTTTATCGGGGTTTTTTTTTCATCAGTATTAATGTTTTCTTTTGGTTGGTTCGGTTTTTTTTTTTTTCCGGATTTTTTTTAATTTTTTTGTTCATTAATTTTTTAATTTCATACTTTGCAACTCTCTTCATATTATAAAACTTTTGCCGATCGGTCTATGGACATGCCCATATATGAAGGAGATGGGTGGGTCAATAAGGGATATCAAATGAAGTGACAGGGGCCGCAGTGGGGAACTCGGGGCGCGCAGCCCTCGCCGGGAGCGCGCCCCGCCAGAAATGATGTAAGGGGTTAGTAGTCTTTTTTTTAAAAGAAAGTTATTACGATGTATTTTGTGAGGCAGATGTTCTATAAGGTTTACAACACTACAAGTCTTGATTAAGAAGGAAAGGAAAAAGGAAAAAAAAAATAAAAATCAATACCCAGATAAAGAGATCATAGTCTTAGGAATTCATTTAAACCATAGGAACTTTTCACTTATCTCATGTTAGCTGTATCAGTCAGTGATTAAGTAGAAATACAAGTTGTATAGGCTTTATTGTTTATTGCTGGTTTATGACCTTAATAAAGTGTAATTATGTATTACCAGCAGGGTGTTTTTAACTGTGACTATTGTATAAAAAAAACAAATCTTGATATCCAGAAGCACATGAAGTTTGCAACTCTTTCCACCCTGCCCATTTTTGTAAAACTGCAGTCATCTTGGACCTTTTAAACACAAATTTTAAACTCAACCAAGCTGTGATAAGTGGAATGGTTACTGTTTATACTGTGGTATGTTTTTGATTACAGCAGACAATGCTTTCTTTTCCAGTTGTCTTTGAAAATAAAGGAAAACTCTTCAGATGCAATGTTTTTTTTTTTTTTTTGTGTAGCATCTTGTCTATCATGTTTTTGTAAATACTGGAGAAGCTTTGACCAATTTGACTTAGAGATGGAATGTAACTTTGCTTACAAAAATTGCTATTAAACTCCTGCTTAAGGTGTTCTAATTTTCTGTGAGCACACTAAAAGCGAAAAATAAATGTGAATAAAATGTATAATTTGGTTGTCTTTCTTTTATGGATACTCTGGTAGCTTAAAGGGACCTAGCCAGTATTGCCTAAATTTGTACAGAAACAGTCATGTGTGCTGTTAGCACTAGCTTTGAAAAGTACCTTCCTGGATCTTGGACTCTGTAATACTGTGCATTTTACAGAGAAAGTGTGCAGTGCACCAGGTAATTTGTAGGCTTTTCTGGCTTTAAAAAGAAGACTGGAAGGCAGTCTGAGCATGTACATTGTATTATTCTCCTGTCCAGGCTCCATTTTGCTTTTAAGACCAGAGGTATCCAGCTTATAAGGATCTTGCCTCTTGAGGAAAATAAGATTTAATATGAATTGCTTAGGGTGGGGCACTGAAATTTTTATGCTGAGTTGCTTAAAAATTAAGCTCTTGAACAGATGTCCCACTTCGGTCTTGGTATGCTGGTCCTGCTTTGGTACCTTGATGATTGTCTTGAAAACTTTAGCCTGGAAGGAGAAGGGGGAAACTAACACTGCCATTCTACTTAAAGTCATTAAAAGCAATATTTTCTTTTTTTCCTCAAGTGCTATTCCCAAGTACAGGTGAGTTTCAAAACAGATTTCAAAATTTGTCAATTAAAAAAAAAATTACTTGGTGCTTGCGTCTAATTGTTAGGCTTTTTGGCTAATTTCCAACATATTGCTCAGGGCAATTATACCTTAATAAAACACTGAGTTCATGTAAGAAAAGCAGCAGTGGTGTTTGGAGGGTGGAAATTGATTCAAGAAAGTGTTGCTTCTAAGTTTATAGGAGAAAGTTTAGTGTTACACTTACTTGCTTCCACCATTTTCAGCAGAAACTCTTTGGAAGCAATTATGATTCATTTTATGAGAAAATGGCACGTTAGCACCTTGTTCCCTAAAGAACAAAGCCTAAACTGAATGAAGTATAGTAGATTTCCTGCTGAATGCATACTTCTTTTTGTTTTCTTTGGTGGTTTTTCTTTTTGGTTTTTGTTTTGTTTTGTTTTTTTGGTTTTTGATTCAGCTGTCTACCATTTTAACTTTGGCTTGTATGTACTCTAGTTGCCCTGGTATTTCTCTATAACTTTAGAAATGTATTGAAACTATGCTATAATTGCTGAGGGACAAAAATAAATGGATGTAAAACAAGATCCTCCACACCAGTGTCATTCTTGGAGTACATGTGTTTGAAGTCTAGTGCATAACTGCTTTGCTAAGGGGTTTTTATAACATGGCTGTAAAAACCTGTCTGAGACGCATAATGTCTTGGCCATAGAGTTAATGTCTCTTTTTAATAAATATATATATTTAAATCCAAGGATTCTTAAAAAGAAGTCTGAATTTCTTATTCTTTTTTCCTTTTTTATTTTTGTCAAACTGTATATGTACATATGAAGAAAATAATTGCTGGTAAAGTTCTTTTTCAGATTTTTCTTAACCTCTCAAGCTTTCATGGTTTTTTCCTCACTTTGTTGGTGGTTTCTGAAGCACTTCCTATGCCTGGAAGGGCAGAATTGCTCCTGCCACTGGCAGATGGATTTTTGGCTTGGGGCTTTGTCATCCTGTGGCTTGACTTGACTTGAAATATATTTCCAAGTCCTAGACTGGGAGAATTTCAAAAGTACATTTTAAGAACACCAGTTGCGTGGTCTGCTCTTCCTGTCCCAGCAGTTGGGTGAGATTTAATGATGCCAGTTTTCCACTGTGTGTTTTAAGAAGACAGAACTCAAGAAAAGGCCTGGAATCATGGAATGGAGGAATTTTAAACTGCTACCTCCTGCCAGAGAATTGTGCAGGAGCATCTTTCCTCCCTGGGTCTCCAAGGGACTGAGTACTCATTGCTGTGGAATTGTGGAATATCCTTTTTTATGTGCAAGAAAAATGAAGGGGCTGGGTGTTAGTGACTGGTCAGGTGGTTCATCTTACTAAGAAGGCTTTAGACCTTTTTTTTTTATTGCATTGCTTGCCTCAATGAAAATGCTAATTATAATAAGTGTTGTAACTTCAATGAATTATCTAACAGCATATGTGAATTTAAAATGTGTGATTTCCAACCAATTTTCCTATATTTTGGTTCTTTTTAAGCAAAACATTATTATTGCTATGAACAAGGTGATTTGGGTTGTGTTGAAACAATGTTATATTTTTAGGTAAAACTTACACTGGAATCTAATTTTGCCTGACTAGGGACTCTAGAGATTTACTTTTTTTTTAAAATTTACTTACACTGAGACTACAGTTCTCCTTGTTCAAGAATGTAACCTGCTTGTACAAAAGTGCTTGAGATCTCATGTCTATCTTGGTAGTATCTAAACTACATTTCAGACCTTCCAAATCAAGGTGTCTGACCTCAAGTACTTGAGTTTTGTATCTGGTCCTGATACTTACTAATGTGAAACTGTAGAGAGACTGCCTTCGGGCAAGGAAGCAAGGCAGGAAAAGGGAAAGGTGAGATGGGTGAGGGAAATGGAGTCCAGGCTTTGTCTTCTGCTGGAGTGCCATCACCTTCTTGCTTGTGTCCACAATCCCTTGATACAAGTAAAGTCTTGTATCAACTTCTGCAGTATCTAAAAACTCCTGTTGGTTGTATTAGATGCAAGCATTGCATATGTATTTTACTCCTTTATTATGATGTTGTCTATGTTTGAAGAATGTTTTCTGTTTTACAATACTGGTCGAAACAGCTAACTCTAGAACTTCACTGGCAGATGATCAGATAAAAGTCAAAGGTTTTAATCTGTTTTTATTGTTTGAGTTTTTCTAAGTTACAAGTCCTTAATTATTGCCTTAAAAAATTTAGAATAATACACATTCTAGTCTGAAACTGTAATGCTGGTTAATGGTTTCCTGCAAAGTTAGTCCTGTGAATCCAGTCTTTATGCTATTTGGTGTAGTGAAAGAGTAGTAAAAGGTCATCACTGGTAGTATTGGACTGGTTTCAGTGTGTTTGTTTTGAGAGACTGAGGTGAAATGTGTCTTTCATAATAATGTAGCTTAGTTGAAATCATCCTGATTCTAGCTTAGGACATTTTTTTTTACCATGCTCAGGTCACCGAGATAGAATAAAGCAGGTGTGGGAAATAGAAAAAGCAGAAAGCTTGGATAGCAGTGTGGATGTAAGGCTTAGAGTCAAAAAGATATTAGATTAAGGACACAGAACAATAAGACTGTGTTTTTGTGTTGTGTAGTTAGGCCTTAGCAAGTGGAAAAATATGTTAAGCAAGATAATAGAAAATTCTAATAATGAGACTTTGTACTTTGTTTATAGAAGAGTATAAAAAGTTGCTGAATAGCAAAAAATATGAAGCAAGCACCTATTGTTAGATATAAGCTATACATATAATTTTAATGATTGGTTTATGCAGATGTCTGTAAGCTCCTAACAATTTGCTATTGGTTAGAAAACTTCTGAAAGGCCTTGTAACAAAGAGAACTTCGGCTGCTGTTGGCAAGACGTGAGCTGTTGCCCACTTTCAATTGTCTCACCCTGTAATGAGGCTGATGTTGCAATAAAAGCTCGAGGAACGTCTCCCAACAGTCCCGTCCCGTTATTTGGAAAACCAGATCCAACAAGCAGGTCCGTTTTTCCTGAAGTAAGAAGCAAGTGGAAATGGTGCATTGTTTGTAACACGGTGTAGACGGTGGGGTGAATTTGTTCTCCTCGGATCACTGCCGGTGAGTGGGAGCTGTTGGCATTGCGATGAGTCCGGCAGGGCAGAGGCAGGCGGGCCGGGCAGCGTGGTGTCACAAGGATGAGGGAGCGTAAGGGCTGGTGCTACAGAGTGCAAGGTTACTGAAGGATGGGTACTGGCTCACCCTAGGGAGAGCCAGCGTGGTGGGCAGATTTTAATGCCTGTTGCTTGTTTGAGGATTGAGAAAGGGAAGACATAGCAGCGTGTTTCATGATGCGTTTACTGGGACAACTGTTGAGATTGCTCTGAGGTGGAAACATTGCCTACTGGGAAGATCAGAGGAGGGTTAGCAGTGGGATCAAAGTGGCAATTATGCCTAAACAGAAGGGTGACCAAAGTATTGCCCTGTGAATGAAGTACAGGGTTAGAAATATGTAAATTTGGGCTATATTGTTGAGTATACTTTTTATACAAAAGCAAGAGGTATTCTTTATACAAAAGAATTCAGATTCAGAATGCCCTGTTTTAAGGATGTCTATGATGTTACCTGGTGGACGTGGCATAAAGGTTAAGTTAAAGTTTTTAGAATGTTTTGGAATCTTGAGGATGGTTACAAGTATTATTTCCACATCTTTGCCCTCAGTCTTTGCTGCAGGAAGGCATGTATATCCAAAACAGGACTATCAAGGCACTAGGTGAAACAAGACATTAATATTTGTAACTAGAAAGACACAAGATATATGGAACAGTAGTTCTCAAAGACATGATGAATTTAGATAAAGTATCAAAGACATTATTCAATTAAAAAGAGGGGGAAGGGGTTTTTTGTGGAGGTGAGGGTTTTTTTATGTTTTTTTGTTGTTTTTTTTTTTACCTAACACAATTCTGATTTTAGAACTGCAAGTACAGGGAACTATTACTGGTGATGTATGCATTTTTGTCACCAAGTAGCAAATATTCCCGGAGTTAGGATTCTTAGGATAGTTCCTGTGGCCATGTATGTGATAACCTGAATGTTTTGAGCCAAGCAATGCCACCTTCTGGGATATTTTCCAGCACCACAGCTGATGCTGTTGGTAATAAAGTATTTGATAGTTGCTCTTAGCAGAGATCATAGTGACTAGAGATTTATTTTTAGATATAGTACAAACTAGACTCTTTCTCCTGAAGTTCACACCTTAGTTTTCAGGAAAAGAGAAGAATACCGATGGATCTGTTGGTTAGGTAACTTGTTCCTGCTGAGTAGCTCTAATACCTGCAAAAAATTCCTTTCTAGTCTATACTAGAGTAGTTATTTCTCTGAAGTTTGGTATGGAGAACCACCTGATTATTTAAAATTAAACTGATGACACAATAAGCCATGCTTACAAGGGTCACCTGCTGTTCAAAGGAAGCAAAACCTATTCATTCTCACTGGAAAAGAACCATTTCACACCAGTTAAGACCTGCATAGGCAGGGCTTTTACAAAGGGGACCAAGAGAAACAAAGAAATCGACCCCCAAGCTTTGGGAACTAAAGGAAGAAACTGCTTTTTCTAGCTCCCTGAAGCAAGGCTGTCATAGGTTTAAAGTACTCCCTTTCTATCTTTAAAAATATGTAATTTATTTATGAGAGACACCGTTTCCACTGGAGTGCAGATCTATGTTCCTTTCAAACACCACTAATGAAAACAAGCCCAATACTGATTGGTGAAGGTAACATTTTTCAGGAATGAATCATTAGGCCACTCACAAGTCCCACATTGCATTTTAGGAGTTTGTTAAAGCAAACTTAGCAGATATAGCTCAGAGGACTTATTTCCTCTGAGGAGACTGGGCAGCAAATATATCCCCCTTTGGCAATTAAACAAAATAACAAAAATCATGGACTGATACTCTGAACACAGGAAGGAACATGATATTTTTTATTTTTCCCTCAGTACTATTTTTGCATATCCTACATACGTTTTTGCTTTCTAATAAATATCCAGGAAGATAATTCAAAGCAGTGGAGTGAGAATAATTCCAAAATTTCTCTGAACTCTTTCTCCTGGATGTTTTTATACAAGTATATTTGAAAATTGTTATGATACTTTATTCTGTTGTTTAACAACTTTACCAGTTAATGTTCACATGGAGAATCAATGTCATACGTATGCTAAACTAGATAACTTCCCTTTTATGGATCTTGGTGACACTAGAATGAGGCCAAAATCAGTGCTTGCCAAAGTTTGTTAAGATATGCAACGAACTTATGAAATTCCCCCATAAATGTTGCTAATGATAAGAGAAATACATTTGATTCTTCTATGCAGCATCCACCTTGAATCCACAAGAAATGGTGTGCAGTAAAGGTACCAGAAAGTACTGTGTTTGCCTGAATTAAGAGGCTGAAGACCCACAGGACCATACTGGCAAAATGGACAGGAGCACTTGCATGTGTTACTGTTACAAATGACAAAAATGAAATGCTGCTGGAAACTTAGCCTCGTTGTTATATAGTGAGAGTTTATACCCTGGAGGTTCATCAGTCCTGGATTTTCCTTTGCCTCCATCACATGGAGTCGTTCTAGTGCTTAACAAGCCTGTACATGGAAGTGATGATGCAGAAGTGTATTTACAAGCTCCTCTGGATAAGTCATCAGAAAAGTTTTCTACTTTCAATGTACTTGGTCATTGTTGCTATCCGCTGAATGCTGTGTTAATGTGGTGAATTTTTTGCCTTTGTCCTGCTTGCACAGAAAATCATAATTTCAAGATCATGAAGTTTCTGCTGTTATTATAAATTGGGCTAAAAAGAAGAAAGAAGGGGAAAATACCTTTCAAGTGACGTTATAACAGGACAATCAACTTTAAAAAACAGAGAGATTCAAAAGCCAACTCTTTTCTATTTAAATCCCAGTGCAAATTTAATCTAACCTAATCTAGAGAGACTTTGGGGCCTTGACTTGCATCTTGTTGTTATTGCATACTTGTTATGACAGTCATTAGTTTAGTAATCTGTGTATATATAGAAGTAAAAGCAAACTTGTACTTCTGAAGTTTCCCTACTCCTAAATGCATCATGGCAGGTGTGCCAGGTTTAACTACTAAAGCAATTGCTGGAGAAACATTTTGTGAGGCTTTATCACAGAGATACAGAAGATGGAAGTGCTGAGCTGTTCCTGAGGCTTTTAGGACAAATAATACACTCTTCATCTTTTGTGACAAAGATAGAACGAGGACATTGGTAGTGGACGCTTCAGCGAAGCCGTACAGGTTTACAGCGAGACCGTAAGAGGGTGCTGAACACCAGACCTTCCCAGCAGCACTTGAGTGAAGCAACATATGTGTGAGAAATGCACCATTGGCAAGTGAAACGGGACATTTACAAACCTTCCATACCGCAGGCTTCCTTACCTGTGTATCTGCCATGTTAAGGGCAATCAAATTGCAGATGACAGTGACGTGGATAGCTGGGAAGGAATCCCACAGGAGGAGCGTGGCCGAGGGTGGCTTCTGAACAGCAGTGTAAACAAGGGTTCCTTTCTGTAAGACTACTACTACTAGGAAATATTTATACTGTGATACGTGCTCTAAAGACCAAGATTAAATATGAGTCTTGTTTGTGCCAGGCACTGTGTGTAAACATCTATGAGAGACAGTCTCTACTCGGTAAAAGCTTCCAGGCTAAATGCAGAAAGGTTAGGCTGCTTCACTTCCTACCATTGTTAGAATCACATTTCTATTTGTCTTGGTCAAGATTATGAAGGGAGGGGGAATAAATTACCAACTTCCTTTTTTTTTCCCACCGCCTCCCCTAAAGATCTGTTATTTGCAAGTTTCTTTTTTCACTTCATGCTCTTTGCCTTCATAAAAGTGGAACTCTGATACTGAAAGCCTTGCCATCTGTGTGCAAACAGCCAGGGCATTTTCGTGGTCACACATATTGATGGGCAATGCGACTAGTAACAAAGATTAAGTTAGAAGTGGCTTTTGAGTGAAAAGATCAAGCAGCCCAAAACCTTGAAATGTAGTTTGAAACAGATTATCGATAGCTCTCTAGTGACACTTCGAGGCCGTTTTCATGTACTGAAACTAAAATACTTTTCACTAGTTCAAGTGGCTGTTTTGAGCACTGGCAGCAATTTCCAGCATGGAATCAGTGTGGGTTTTTGGAAAGGAGGGAAGGTGCCCATTTTAGGGAGAATATTTGCATTTAGAGATATGATTTTTCTTTCGGGGGGCTGTTAATTCTTTATCAAAATCTATCCTCCGGCTTGATTAAGTATTGGTATGTTATAGTAAAGAAACAAAGATTCTTCATAGATTTTCTTTTCTATTAAGAAAGTAACTTAGTCTGAATTTTCCTGTTATAATTTGTGATTCCCAAAAGTTTTAGGAAGAATTTTTTTATCCAAATTGTATTTCAAAACTACAGATATAGGAAGAA
Organism: Prinia subflava; assembly: GCF_021018805.1. Taxonomy (NCBI): domain Eukaryota; kingdom Metazoa; phylum Chordata; class Aves; order Passeriformes; family Cisticolidae; genus Prinia; species Prinia subflava. Next base: position 47,594,228 of record NC_086248.1, read on the forward strand.
AATGTACGTATTCCAGTTGATTTAGAATGGAACTATTAGAAAACTGGTTCAGATACATCATCTGGAATGCTATGAGTCCTCATGGACCAGCAGATGAAATGAATGCGTATTTTGTGCATTAAATAGAAGAAAAAACATCTTTATTATTTCATACTTATTTTTACATGGCATTGAAAAAAGTGCCCTCACTACTTTGTGAAATTGAATGTGTTCACTGTGATTTCTAGAACATTATGCCAAAGTTATCAGAGGCACTTACCTGAAAATCACAAGTTTAAAAACTTTACCAACTTTTCCTCTAACACAGACAGGAATGGTAGCGCAGGGATTGCCCGATGACATTTTCACCATCATGTTGCATAAATCAGCTAAAGTGGTAAAAATGCTTGTGGTTTGGCTATATTTATAGTCTCTGTATTGCTAGCCACATGGGAGAGCTATGGGAGGGAATTTCCCTAAAATTGTTTTAGCCAACATAACCACTGGGACATTGAGCATTTGTTGCTACTGAGAGTGTTAAACTTGGAAAACTCTCTCTACAATATGCCAAGTGGGGAAAATAGTTGAGAATAACATTAAAAGTAGTAGTCAAAGGATTTCTTACAGCTTCGGGAAATTAGCTGAATAAATTTCTGAGTCTTTAGAGTGCTTTTGACAACAAAAAGAAATAAGATAATCTGGAAAACTAGAGAAGAATAAATCCAATACCTGTTTTAGGTATGGTTTCACAAAAGATTTGGGTAAAAAAAAGATAAAGGAATGAGGGGAAAAAAAGGTTGAGGAATGTAAAAACAAAAAGAGAGGGACTGGCTGAAGGACAGAGAGATGTGTGTTGAGTGGAACTACAATATGATGAAACAAGGACTAGGGAAGTTACAGATGAAGCAACAAACAAAGATAACTGAAAATACACTAGAGTATTTTCAAATTCAAAAGGAAGTATTTTTAGGTGGATAAAATGATTAGAAATAGTCAAGATCAGCTTCACAAGGAAAACCATGTCAATTCCATGTTATTATCTCTCCTGACTGTATAACCAGTTTAGTAGTTCAGTGGGAGTTAGGAGCTGTAATAGATATTGACTTCAGTCATATTTTTGATGCTCTCCTGTCCAGCTTTCTCATAAACACAGCCATGGAAATAAGAACTAGGAAAATAGATGTTGAGAAAAGTCAGCTAGAAAAATAACCTCTATGTATAACAGTCAATGGTTGCTGCTATATTGGGAGGACTGGAAGTGCACATAGAAGGGAACTCAGAATACTCATAATACACATAAGAGAGACAGTCCAAAAATCAAGCAGAAGTTCAGCAAAGGACTGTGCTTCAGGAAAAGAAGTTTAATTCAGAAACAGAAAATGGAGACTCCAAGGCAACAGGAATCCCAGGGTCAAGGTGGTTCACAGGAAATATCTCTCAAGCATTACTTTTCTATTGAGTGCAATGGCAAGGGCCCAACAGGGCCTTGAGCATCTTTTGAGAAAGATACACTTTAAGGACAGTTCTAACTTTTCCTGTGAGTGTATAATGCCTAACTCAATAGAGTCTACATCTTAGCTAATAGTTAATTAACATGTACTGAAATATCATATTATTAATATTTTAAAAATTGATTTATTTCCAAAATCTGTTTTTGCTTAGAGACCTTACTGATAACTGCATTAAGAATAATATGTGGCTCTGTTAGTGCATGTGTATTTTTATTTAGTTGGATGTTTATACATATGTATCTCATGAGATAAATTCTGGACAACTGTTATTGTACCCTCCCTTTCCTGTACTACTTTTACTGAAGCACAAGACAAAGTTTTCCCTGATCCCTCAAGACCTTTTGGAAATCACTACATTGAATTAAAATTATAAAGCAAAGATATACAGGTAGGGAAGGGAGCTTAAGCTCAACATTTGGACTACCACTGGCATTAAGACAGGGTAAAGACAGATTGTGCCTTTCAGATTATCTGTACTAACCTCAAACCTCCACAGGGTTTTCCACAACTTTCCTACTGTGTAACCTGTTAGCCCATTAGGTTAGACTTGTAGTCAGAAATCCTTTCCTATAACCTAAGTAAAATCCTCTTTCTCACTAACTATACTAATTATTTTCGGTGCTCCCTCCAGCTGGCACAGAGAAGTGATTTCTCTTTATTATAAACTTTCACATGATAAAAAAGCAAACTAAACTCCTAGCTCTCCAAACTTCTCCTTATTTGTAGCACACAAACCCAACTCTTTTCTGTGTAAATCCTGTGTAGTGCCTTCCTTAAAATGTATAGACTATATATGAAAAAAACAAAACAAAACAAACAAACAAACAAACCCAAAAACAAACCAAAAACAAACTAACAAAAAACCCAAAAAACCAAAAAAACCCCCAACAACAACAACAAAAAAAACCAACCAACCAAAAACAAAACAAAACAACCCCCCCAAAAAAAACCCCAAAAAAACCCCAAACAAACAAACAAAAAACCACAAAACAAAAAAAAAAAAAAACCCAAAAGAACCAAAAACAAACTGAAAGCAAAACAGCACTGAAGTATTGCCATGCTGGTTTCATAAGAAGGAGAGAGTTTCCCAAGAGGACTGTCCCTACCTTTTAGCATCTGCCATTAAACCATCTGAATTTTTTTTTGTGGTGCCCAAAAGTACAAAGACAGTCTGCTAAATTTAGCAGTTTACATATCTTCAAGTCTAGATACATATTATAACCTATGGTGAACCTGCAGCAAACATGTTACATACCTAAATAGTGTTGTAGGGTGTTCCTGTACACAATGACAAGCATGTCCCTAGCATGCTGCCCCATAGCACAATTTAATAAGAAAATAACACTTTTAAACAAAGGGAAATGCTGATCAGTCTTCACTGAGCCCTCCTTTTTCGTCTGATCTTCAGGTGCTAAAATGAGATCCACATTTTCATAGTCTATAGTCACTTTCCAATATAGACAGCATCTAATATAGTGTGTACATATAAAACATAAATACATATAAACAGAGTCTGCAACCAACTTGTACCCCAGTGCACTAAACAGATTTTAAAAGACTGTGGGTTTTGAGATACATTTTTTTTAGGTGTCTCATCACTATTTCATTTTCTTTATTATGTCTACCCTGGACACACATTACTTCATTTTATGTTTTCTCCTAGTACATACTCTCTCCTCCAAGAGTGACTAGGCCTATTTTGAGGGAAACTGAGCCACTTTCAGCTATGCATGTGCTTTCATTAATCACTGAAGTGCCAGCAGGGAGAGTGGTAAAGTTCTATCACTCCAGTAATCGTTACGGTTTGATCTAGGTGAAGGCTAAGATTATCTGATCTCAGACTCCCATCAGTCTCAGCATTTCAGATCAAACTTGTTTTTCCCTTTTTTTCTTTTTAAAGTATCAAAATTTCTGATTTATTCACTAAAATAACACGCAGGAATTGACTTAAGAATGTTTGTTATGAGCCCATTTTCTTCTTAAAACAAGGAAATATGAAGTACAGAGCTAAGGTTGATAAACTGTGAAAAATAAAGTTACACATGAAAGCTTAATTTTATTTCTTTTAAAAAACACAGTTTTCATGGAAACTTTCCAAGAATTTCATCCTAAACATGAAGGCCTCTTTGTAAAGGTACCTGCCACAGCCAGCACGGGTTTCAGTAGTACTTAGCCCTCCTGTGCCTGTAACCATCAGAGACATGGTTATTTATGAGGTAGATCAGCAAAGAAAAGAGTAATGTAGTGTTCCTCAGGACAAAGCAGAATGAGGTTGATATCTCTTACATGCCTATAATTCAGGTAACAAAGTAGGAATGAAGAAGAGGCAGGTGTGTGCTCAAGGCACTGAACTGGAGTCTCAAGGAAGTGTGCTCTTCCACTGTCACTGGTTTGCCATACAACCTCGGGCAAATGATCAGGCCAACGATTTAGAAGTGTTCTGTGAGGGGTGTTTTTCAGATTGTATGAACGTTTACCACTCTAACCAAACCAAATGGGAACAGTCAGTCCTTTGGTATTTAAGATTTTTACACAAGAATGAGGAATACAGCAGCAAACCATTTAGATGTTTGGGCTTTAATCTCTCTGCATTGTAGTTCTCCCTATAATATGGGGAATAACAGGATTCCTTGACTTCACACATGGATTTGATGCCTAGGGTCCCTTTATCATGTCTGTAGAAAGAAGACCTGGGAAGGACAATCTAGTGCCCTGCTCCAAGCTGCCCTGTTTAGCCAGGGGCAAACACAGCAAATGGGGGAAAGAAAGGACGTGAGGGATTTTTGGCATATGTTTTTATGTACTTATTTTTGCAATAGCTGAGAGCTAGCATACTCTTGGGAACTGCTGGGAAGCTTCCATGCCTGGCTGAAGAGATTTGAATACCCATCTCACAGAAAAGTTCTTCCTCTGCTCTCCAGTGTATTCATTCCTGCAGGAGGGAGTAGGAAAGGGAGAGTTTAGTATTTCTCTCTCTGAGGACATCCCAGTGTGCTCCAAATTATTAGATACTTAGTGGACCAGAGAATGGCCTCGAGTCTTACTTTTTCCTAGATTTAAGTAGTTGAGTTTAAATGCTTAATCTTTTTCTAAACATGGGGTTTTGTCAAAGAGTGTTGTAAGCTTGATAAGAACATAAAGAAGCTGTGAAGTCTTAGTACCGTTGTAACAACCTCAGTCCTGTGGTTTTCTGATTTTTAAGTGGGTACTTGTCAGATACTCCTTTTAGCCTGGGTATTGTATGTTATTTATCTTTTTTTAGGATTAAAAAAAGGGCAAGAACATGCAAAAATTGTTAAGTAAGATCATCAGGTCTGGTGCTTAAACTGGTAAGAACTGGCAAAGAAAGCTGACAATATACATATGTACTGAAGCAATGATGAATATTTTGTCTTTTTGGTCTTACCAGCTGGGGTTCCTGACAAATGTATCCATAACTGAGATGTCATTAAACATATTCTTAGTAAATGAATCCCTGGCAAACTTATTTTAAACAAGGGTTTAAAAACTAAATTAAGAAAAAGGGAGAGGGGGAAATGAAAGAGGTCTACAGAGTATGCAGAAAAAATGACAAGTTGATTTAACACTGCTTAACCAATTTTCTTCAACCTAAGAGTGTTTTCTTGAAGTGGCTATATTGCAAGCCAACATAAAGATTTCTGGCTTGCCATTTTTTACTTAAACAGCTACAGAAGATTTCGATAACAACATATGGAATATATTTTTTTCACATTCATTTAGCTGAAAGAATTTTGTTCAAGCTTGTCTGATATAATCCAAGAATAAAACCAAATATGGAAATCCCAAGTCCCAGAAGAATGTGAGAAATTAATGAGAGCTGTTAAGTTGAAGCTTAAACGAAAGTTGGCACTGAACTTTACCTAAACAGTCATGAGGAGGGATTTTTAATAGCAGCCATCTTGGGTACATTCTTAAGGAAGAATAAAACACCAAAATGAAACAAACCTACAAAAAGCCTCCCTAGTCACTCATGGATCTTTTACAGGGCAGTATCAGCAAGCTTGCTACTTGAATTTGAGATGTTCCACCAGGCCTTTAAAGAAATACCATTTCTACTATATAGTTAAGACCCAGTTATTAAAATTACTAGAGATTTCTCTGACCAAAGTTAAGGTACAAACAAACAAGACTATATGCTGAATATGATAGTATGGATTTTTATTTAACAGTAAATAAGATGTAAAAAGGGAGAGAGAGAAAGAAGTAGGAAAAGGGGTCTAGAAATAGGAAAAGGGGTCTAGGGCGGGAAAGAAAAAGAGTGACAGAGAGACAGATTAAGTAGAGAAAAATGTCACCATCCCATGGATCCTGATAGCATCCATTTGGTTCTCATCTTCTGGTCTTCTCTGCTGTGGGTGTCCCAGCTTTATCAAAGTGATGGTTACAGTCTAGATCCAGTGAAAGAAGCCCACAAAGCACAGGGTCCATTTGGTTTGTATTTATATTCCCACAGGTGGGAATGCCCAGGTGCCTCCTTGGTGGTCTACTGTTTGAGCCATTAACCATTAGCAGTCTCTCACAGATATAGATATTAAATCTATATCTTGAAGGAGATGGCTATTGGCATATGGCACAAATGAACATCAGCCATAACTTTGAAAAGCAGTATTAAACATGGCTGCAAATATTTTGGTGAAGGATAGTAATTGTATATGGTAACTGTCAGACAGAAATTGGTAAAGGCATTCACCATGCTGCTGGTGCATTGAAGTCCATTAAAATCATGTCCTTATGCAATACTAGAGTCTCCTCATCACTGGGACACAATGAAGATTTTATTTATAAGTTTACCCTGTATGCTGTATCGCTGGGCTGCTGGTTTTACTGTGTGAGTTATAGAGTTCCTGGCGAGAGCAGAGCTTTACCTGTGTAAACTTTTCCTCTCTCCTGAAGCATGTGAGATGAGGGTGCACCCTTGCATCTGTCCAAATGCTTTCAGGAAAGGTTGAGGGGGGATGCAAGAGCCCAGGATCCTGCACCCTGAGCAGGCCAATGCCTTGGATGCTGTATAACTATGAGGACAATGCTGTAGGCAGCATCTGTGACAAATGCTCCCCCAGCCCACGGGGGCAATCGAGAGCACAGAGGCAAGGATGTGAAGACACCCACAGCCACACCAGCAGTGACATGCACTGCAGGAGCTGCACTGGTAGCTGGAGGAGGTGAGGCTCCAGATGCCCTGAATGGGTCTTCCAGCCACCACCCCAGCCATGAGTAACACACGAGGTTCCCCAGCTGCAGACCAGACCGTGCAGCCCTGGCTGGCGACTGCTCTTGGACTCTGCTCAGAAAAACCTCCTCAGGGATGCTGAGTGCTGCCAGCAGTGTAATGCAGTCTGGCTCCTTGCAGCTGGGGAGCAAAGTCAGCTGGATTTTGGCCAAGTCTTTCATAGGAGCCCAGTAGGGGAGTAAGGGTTCTCTCCGCAGAAACATTCTCTGTGGCTTGCTTGTAATTTGATCTGCAGCTGTCAAGAGTGAATGTTGCCTATGCTTACCAAGTTTCATAAAATAGCATGTATAAGGATGTCTCTTGTTAAGGAACACCCATTAAGTGCACTAAATAATGGAATGAATCACAGTTTTTATACAGAGCATTACACTAAATCCCTAGCATAAAAATATTTTGTGTACTAATTGATTTTATCTTGCTGTGCTTTACTCAGATTTTGCTGTGATGGCCTGAAACAAACAAACCCAAATTCTGCATGTTTGTTTCATGGGACACATCTAAGTGACTTCAGTGCCAGTACACAGAGCTGCTTCATGTGACAGGAGCAAGAGCTAGTTCTAATCTACTGCACTGTGGTGTTAAATACTGACTGAAATGCAACTAATGATATAATTAATGGACAGACTAGTTGCTCTTCATTAAATTGTTCAAATAATAAAACACATTTCCAAGCTATGAAGGAGTCAGTGAGCATTCAGAGAAGTAGATTTATCAGTAACAGGCAGCCAAAACCTTCTGTCTCTTTCAAATAGATATTCCTTTACAAAATTAAATAAGTATATGAGCTGCTAAGGGATATGTCTGTACAAAGAAAACCACAGTCATAAGATAGTTTCTGCTGATTTTCTCCTTTACCCCTTCAGGTTTTCTATGTTGTCAGCAATTTTGAATCTTAAAAAAACCCCATCAGGTTATAAATGATCCAGAAAACCTCACTAAAGCTTCACTTTTTTACAAAACTGACCATATAAATCGTGTAGCATGGAAGTGAAAAAGCTGCATTGGAAATGTCATGTCATGCTATTGTACAAATTCAGAAACATCATCAGAAAGAGATTTTAATTCTCTTTCAACTAAAATTATAATTTCTTCTCCAAAATTTGTGTCCTTCTGTTTAAAAATGCAATGAAGCACCTTTTGCAATTAGTTATATGTGTTCAAACCAAAAGGCAAATGCTTATTAGAGTAGCATTACTCTAGTGTGTCAGCCTTTTATATGGGAAAAGCTGGCTCTGTCTCCTTGAGATGTTTCCAGTTTGACTTTCAAAAACCACCAAACACAATTATTTTAAACAATAATGCACTTCAGACATATTTCAAGCAGGGAAACCATTAAATTAAAATTCTCAGAATCACAGGTCATTTTTTTGAAGTGTAGATCATTAAATTTAATTGTCCCTTACAAGAACTGGGCAAATCAAGCTCCTAGGATTTAATAAAAAGATCCAGCTGCTATGCTTGAGGAAGATATAACTATTCACATTATTTATTTTTATTGTACAGCAGTAAAGTATTCTTTGTAATCTTTTAGACAACTGTATTAAATATAACATTCTGACAATTTTTGAAATAGAGACGCTGTCATTTTCTTTCAAAATAATTTAAGCAATGTAGATCTGAGTTAATAGAAAAAATTTTCTGGATCATAACACCTGTAATAATTATCTTTCTCAGAACCAGTATTTTATTTCATAAGGGCTTTGTAGCAGATGTGCTAAGCACAACAAAGGGAGTTGGTGAGAGATTTTGAAGATAGTGTGAGCAAAAGAAGAGCCACTGTCAGCAACCCATCAGGTGAGCAATCCCTGGCTACTGCAGGGTTTGTCTCCCCCTCATGATGGGATCTGCCCAGTTGCTCACTGGATTGCTGTGCCAGCAAGGGTGTCACATCTCCACCAAGGAGCTTTGATCACAAATTCGTAGATCATCTCAGACTGCCACACACAAAACCCCCCTGTACACTATTTGGGTTGCCCTAGGAAAAACAGCTGCCCACAGCTCCTTACATCGTTCTTTAGAAAGGCTCTGCCTCTTTGTATTTGCAGTAGGCTTGCAGTCCCATGCACAACCCCTGACCTACTCTCCTGATTTTTTAACATCCACACGTCTCATAAGGCTGGAGAGAAAAAAGAAGGATCTCAAAGCTTCCCTGCTATCCACAGAGAAGGAGACAAAAAACCTTTTGCAGCACTTAGTGCCTGACCCCTCTCAGTAGGGTCACTGGCCTAGTGCAAAAGCCTTTGTTGTACTAAAGAACAGGGCAGACCCTGCCTCCTGGGCACTTGGGGTTAGCACTGCTGCTGGGACCACCATCCCCTCCAGATGTGAGGTGGTCAGCCTGGGGCTGAGCATTTCAAAAACAAAAGGCCTCTCTGCATGTCCCAGTGTCAAGGTGAGCTCTAGCCCTGAGGAGCAAAGCACTGCTTTCCGACCCAGCAGGGCTACAAGGTGGGCTCAAATGCTCTTTGCCCTTGCTTTTCCCCAATCATCCTTCTTACTTTGGCCCCTCGAATGGGTAACTGAGGCTGCAGGGGAGGAGGGGTGAGCATGAGGGGATTATATTGGATGATCTGTTCCTAGCCCTGCAGGAAGAACAGATAGTTGCCTCCTGCTCCTACCACATCTCAGTGCCTCCTCAGAGACCACCCTTCACCCATGCATTATTTGACTCCAGAGACAAGTTTCACATTCCCAGGTTTTATCCCTCCTTTGACCCCTCCCAGGTCAGTGCTTGGAAGCAGCTCCACCCAGTTTGTAAGCCCACCCCAATGTTTATAGCAAATGACCACATCCTAGAGGCAGGGCATGAAAGGGTGGTGTCTTCAGTCTGCATGGGATAAAAGGGAGGGATGGACTAAGGGCCTTCCCAAACAGCAGTCAGTCCAGAGGAGACACACTGTGAAATGCAAAAATACTCTATTGTTGTCAAGTGCAAACAAATTTTATTGGCCTCACACAGAGAGACTGCTGGCAAGGAGTAAGCTCTGAAAGCTAGTCCATGCTTCATAGCCTTTCAGGGACTGTCTTCCCCACTGGGACACTAAAAGAAGAGAAAATATGTATTCACAAGCCAGGCTTTCTAACTAGTCTCAGCCTACACTGCAATGCTCACAACCAGGAAATATTTTCAGATAGGCCACCCTTGTTTATTGGGGCCATTTGGATACCCTTGGAGTCCACTCCAAGATTAAATGCATGTGGAGGTCCTTCTCAGGCCATGGCATAGTTGGGTTACTCTGAGAAAAGCAAAATTAACACAAACAAGCTGTGTTCTGGCTTGGCCCATAAAAACACCTGAAGGACAGCAAGGCCTCCATCCTTCTAAGGACCACACATCCTTAGAAACAGAGTAAACAAAGGCAAGTGCCAATAGCCCTTCCCACCATGCAGTTCTGAGGCACAAACCCAGACAATAGGCTGTCTGTCCGTGCACTCATTAAAAAGCATCTGTTATTACAGGCTATAAAAACACAGACAGGGCACTCTGTTCCTGAAGATGAAAGCAGACAGAACCCAGGAAGAGAAGAACATTATATCCCACAGTGGTCCTCTAAACACCCTTTGACCTCCATACACATGTGCTCCTTTGATCCTTAGGGCTACTGGTTCATCTGCTTCGAAGTAAGGGCATGCACTGCCAGCATTCAGGAAGCTGCAGCCTCTCCCACCAGTGCCTGCAGCACTACAGGCACTGCCACCACTTGCCAGCTGCAAAGGGAGCATGCTGGGGATCTCTGAGAGGGTGAGCCCTCCTTGGAGCAAAGCTATGGCACTCTGCCCTCAAAATACCCTTGTTACCAGCCCCATCCTTCCTCCCTAGATACTGAGGGGTCACAATCTTCCCAATTAACCCAGCCTGGAGAAGTGGCCTGGAGAAGGTTATTGTAGACACACATAATGCCTACAAGACCTCTGCAGGCAACATGTGAAGTGCTCAGTGTGAAAAAAAAATGAACAAGGCAAGGTCTGAGCTGCTCCTACCCTTGCTCTGTTCATTCAGCTGCAATGGGAATAACTAGGAAGGATAGCACAGAAATATGTTTTTGAAGGACAGTATAAAGACAACTTGTCCGTCTCTTCATATTGTGTGACCTAGGATGGAAAGAGAAGCGAATCCATTCTTTGGCTGTTGCAATTATACAGCTTGAAGCAGTCAGGCTGTCTACCTTCCTGCAGGAGATGTGACAGCTCCCAGTGCCAGAAAGCTGGATTCCTCCGCTTTGAAGAGCAGATTTATAATCCATGAGCTGCAAAATCTAAAGGGACTTATAAAGGTTTTCTCAAATAATAATGAAAAAAAGAAACAACTGCTACAGCCTTGATTATGGAGACTTTGGATCTGTTTTTAGCATTTTCACATGAAAAAAAAGCATCAGCTGAATCAGAAAAAGATGACATGGGCCAGATGTTACCATGCATTATAGAAGATTTCTGTCACTGCCCAGTCTCAAGCTGTCTTGGCCTTCAGCAGATCCATCCTCTGGTCAGGGAGGATTCCTCTTGCTCCTTCACCACACCCTCAACAGAGGTAGTTCCATCCTCTGGTCAGGGAGGATTCCTCTTGCTCCTTCACCACACCCTCAACAGAGGCAGTGTGGCAAAGGCAGATGGGAGCTTCAGCTGGCCACTTCAAAGCAGCCAGCCTCGCTCAGAACTTGCCTCTGGTGGCTCAAAACAAGGAAGAGCCCAAAGACATCCGTTTAACCTTTTTTCCTTAACTTCTCCATTTTGTACAAGTCACATTAGTGGGTCTCTTTGAGTTCAGCCTACAGGAAGAAAAAACCTCCAATTATTTTAGGAGAAGATGACTCCGACAGTTTTCAAATACACATTTTCTTCATACAAGTAATGGAATTGCAGGTTCCATTTTTTCCTTCCAAAACAGTGTTGAAAATTCATCAGGCAGTCACAAAATCTTCTCTCAGTCTGTTTTCCTTGTAAGGGCGAAAAGCTTTTAAAAAATGGGAGCTGAAATGTAACAACTGGAAACATTCTGGCTGATACTAGCATCTCGTTATTAGTGTATATGTGCAGTGTAAGGGCCTCCCAAGGCTCGTGTGTTTTAGTGTTTAGCCTACCTTTTAAATTAATGACATGACAGACTTTAAGCCTGACCTTTTCTTAATGACCAGGCAAGAGCTTTATATCTTGATTTTCCTAACAAAAAGATGCCTGTAGGGAAGTTTTTCCTGCCTCACTGTATGCATGATGCACAAAGTAAGCACATGCTCTTTGCCCTGCTCCACCATCCCATGGGATCAAGCTCATCTTTGGTCCCTGAAGATTTATCTCCCCCTTCTCCCCAGGACTTGCATAGAGGGAACGGACAGTGAGAAAGGACAGGTCCTTTCAATTTCCTGGCTCTCTCCTGTTCCCTCCTCAAAGCATGTAAAATACAAAAGATTCCAGTAGCATCACCATCCTCCCTGGCTGCCCACATCCAGAAAGGAAAACTGCAGTAACCCAGTGCCTGTCAGGTGGGCACTGCTCTATTGATAGCCAGAATTTTGCACACAAAGCTGCATGTGCTTTCTCTAAACAGCACATACACAGAGTCCACAGAGACACCCCATAATGCTTCTTGCCCCAATCCTGTATGTCAGGAACACTGTTCTTCATAAATGTGATTTGTCCAGAAAAATTGGATAGAAATATTCAGAAATCTCAAATGATTAACTAGGCATTTTAAATTGTACCTAAACAAATTCTCTCTCTTTTTTTTTTTTTTTACTGGGAATACTGTAGTTCTACTACAGTAGAATCCTTACAAAGAGCTCAATCAAAAGACGAAAAAGGACCATATATTTCTATTTTCTGATTTTCTGATTTCCCAGCTTTTTAGCTGTTGTCTTTTTATTAGTTTAGACAATTTTGCTTCACCTGAAAACTACTCCCAGCAGCATGTTATCATGGGGCTACTTCCATTGCAGCTGGTTTTAGGTAGTTGTTTGGTCAGAGAAGGAGAAAGTCATTAAGTCTTCAAGTATTTATTCCCAGCTGCTACCAAGATCCTGCCTTTGTCATTTAAACTAAAAGGAAGCAGCCACAAATTAAATCTGTCTTTCCAGAGGAAGAAGACTAGACTTTCATGACAATTGCTTGCAGTCTTCATAAGAAAATCTGAAAAATAATGTACCATCTGGGTGTTCATCTATAATATAAGAACTAGTAAGTCTGTAGTACTGTAGTGGGGATAAAGTGTGTGTGTGGTCCTTGGGCAAGCCTTCTTACACAGAAATGTGTCTGAGAAAGATTTGAACAATGAAATGTAATACCCTAAAACTTATATGGCTAAAGAAGAAAACGTAGGTGTAGCTGCCTTGTAGAGGTTTTCCAGCACAAGGGGACCTGGAATTGTTTTTTGGGCATTTCTACAGAACCTACTGTTGCATGCAGGTGTGACACAACCTCTCTGTTGCCCATTCCCTCCCTGGAAGTTGGAAGTGGTCTCCTTTCCCCGTGGTGGGATGTTTGCTGGGCTGGTTTCCTGCTGGTGGCTTTATGGATGCAGCATGTTGGCTGGTGTGAGCGTCCGTCTGTGAGGATGGCTTGAGGGTGTCCTTCCTGTACCTCCCCTGCAGATGTTAAACTGATGGCTTTAACACAATGCCCAACAAAGGAAGGAGAGGCCTCCACAGTGTTTGTTGTGCAATCCTGCTATGATGGAAATGAGGTTCTCTGGTTTCTTCTGCCAACCACCTCAAGAGCAAATGGGTCCTGCCTTTGCAGTTGTTCTGTGCACAAGGAAAGACTGCATCTCACCCTATGAGCAGTCCACCCTTCCTTTATCTACCCGAGACTGAGTAACCTGATTTTCTGCCTTTTGTTACACTTAATTGCTGTGGATGTCCCTCGGGTGCTCTGCTAAGAAACACCTTAATTCCTTTGGTGTCGGTTACTGTGTCTCACCTCTCAGGAGAATCAAACTAATACAAGAATACAAGGAAAAACATGATAGAGACTCTCACATATTCAGGCAACTTTACCTGCTCATAGTCTCTTCTCCCTCCACATACTATTTTAGTCCTTGCATGTACTTCTGCTGTGAGTTTCTTTCTGCTGAAATGCATCCTCTCAAACTTGTGAGCTTAAGGGATAAATTTGCTGATATTTGCAGAAGTCATGAGGCTGAAACTGGTGCTGCATTGGCTCCATGCTGCCAAGCCACTGCATTCCCCACCCAGCAGCCAAAAGAGCTCTCATCCTGCATCCCAGGGAAGATTGCCGCCCTCTCCATTCCACTGGGAGCATAATTTTATTTGGTATGTAGCCATAAAGGAGAGCCTGAGCCCTAAGAGCATGAGAGGGACTGAACTATTCCCTTCACACTTAACCTCAGCTCTGTTATCTAATTACCATTTCACTCACATAATGGTGTTTATTAGGCTGGGCCTGAATTGATGCAACTAAAATCAAAATTTGGTTCTTATTAAATTCTTTCTGCAGGCAAGACAGACAGTTTGTGGTCCCAGAGGACTGAGAAGGGATGATCATGGAAACAAAAGAGTAAAGCTGGGTCATAAAATAGCCCAAAAAACTGCTGTAGTTTTTCTTGGGTCATTGAAGGACAGGAGGATGATGTGCATAAAAAAGATGGATAGAGACCTAGATTAAAGAAAGGGGGAATTTAATCCAACATGGATTTCAAACTTGTTATCCTGGGAACCATCTTCACTGCAAATGTATCGAGTCTAAACATCTATATTTTTGATTGAAATGTTTGCACAACTTACTGTGACAAAATCCACCTCTGTGTAACTCCGCAAATGAGCTCTCCAGGTAGGCTATTTTTTTTCTTTGTTGCTGCTTTAACCTCATTACTTCTGTCCTATTCTCATTAGCTAATGATAAGAATTTGATTGTAGCCTGTTTTTTCAGTCTCTCCTAAAAAAAAATCAACAATCATGTCCACCCCTGCTTCACCCATCAAAATAACCTTCATTAAGAGGCAGGTAAGGTTGCTCAAGCAGTATGCCACCATAATAACAACTGAAAGGAGGGACCTTTCAGGTCACCCTGTCCCCATAGGTGTTGGCTCATTGCTCTGGAGCGCCTCATCTACATCCACTGCTTGGACCTTGGAGGCTTTGAATGACCTTTAGGGCTTCAGAAAATGTCATTGTCGGTCGTGACAATCTGGTGAAGTTTTGGATAGGAGTAGCTTTGAGTTTCACTGAACAGCTATTGCAAAAACCTTTGTCACTGGCACCAGAGGGCTGCCATTTCTAGTGGACCCTGGTGGCTTTGCTGGCTAGTGCCACGAAAATCCCATGGGATTGAGATGAATAGAGGAACAGCTTCTTGTACAACATATTTGTGCGCTGGGCTGTCTGTCAGCATAGCACCCTGGCTGCTTCAGGCTGAAAGAGGAATGGGCTTGCTGCTTTCCATACTGAGATGGACAAACGCCTCCTTCAGCAACAGTTTCGTAGAACATTTGTACATTTAAAAATTTACCTTGTCTCTGGCTGTTTAGCAAATTCCATGGTGGAAACTTGAGGTCCATGAAAAAGAGAATTTTACAGGAAAAAAACCCACGTATATTAGTCAGGTCTTTTTATTTTGTATATTTAAGAGATTTATTACTTCTTCTGGGATCATTTGGTGCCTACAGCAAGTTGTATTTCTCAAATTATGTACCCCAGCCTAATTTATCTGGGTAATTAATACTGGGGGGCTATAGAGCCCCTCAGGAAGCCTATGTTTTTGCTGTGGAACACACAAGTAATGATATCTTGTCCTCAGCTTTGGACTAAGGTGCCTTAAGAAGGACCTCCTGCAGAATAGAAATACTAAAGTCCTGTTCTGGAGCTGCTGCTGAAGATGACCAAGTTTAAGATATAGTCCTGTTTCCCAGTTCCAGTTGTTTTACAGGTCTGCATCCCAGTCTCAGACTTGCTTTTGTCAGTCTGATTCTCTGAGCTCCCAAGGACCAAATTCAGACATCTTACATTCCACCTAAAGCCATATTTTCTC
Organism: Prinia subflava; assembly: GCF_021018805.1. Classification (NCBI taxonomy): domain Eukaryota; kingdom Metazoa; phylum Chordata; class Aves; order Passeriformes; family Cisticolidae; genus Prinia; species Prinia subflava. Next base: position 47,609,945 of record NC_086248.1, read on the forward strand.
ATGGCAGTGCTAAGCTCTCAGAGGCCTCTTGTTTGCAAGAAACTGCAAGCTCAGGTCAAGGCTGGAATTGAGGCCCCTGAATAAGGTGCTGACGGTTCTCTTTGCAGGCTCTTACTACCTTAAGAGTAGAGGTGGGGAAGCCTAGAAGTTAGGCACTACGTCACCCTTGTCAATATGCTACCTTCTTTTTTGCCAGATGCCTAATAAAATAGTCTGTTGAATGATATTCTCATTGATCAGTTTTAAAATTAAATTAAAATCTCATGTTCCAAAGAAGAAAAATGCTGATGTATTACCTAGTACTGCAGAAGTAAGAACCACAGAGTGTTACAGCTAGGGCATATAATGAGACTCTGTACCAGAAGAATTCTAGATTCAGCACAAAAAATCAAAAATGGATATTGCTGAAAAAACTTTTAGCATTCCCAAATAGAAATACTTTAATTATGATTTATCTAAATCCTGTCAGCTGGAGAAGGATAATTTTCAAGGTAGGGTAAAAATACTGATCTGCACAAGCTGTTTCTAATTCCTTCTTGTCTCCAGGGAAACACAGGTAATACACAATTACAGGTACTCTTCCATGCTGAAACTTCAGTATTAGATTACTGGTGGAAAAAGTGGGGAAAAAACCCCAAACAGCCTTTAGCAAGACTCACATGGTGAAACTCAAGTCAACTGAAATACTTCTAGTCTTTACAGACATTGTCCTTCTGGAGCACTATTGTTACAAGAAGTATATTTTAATTTACCAAAATGCAGAGTGTTTGCCTTTCCCTTTTAAAAATATGCTCAGATTATGTTTCTTCCATTTGCAGTTCCTAGTTGCATATTTTGCTGTGTTCTTTTTTAGCTGATATTTTATGGCTAAGCCTAAAAGACTAAAAATTATCAACCACAAGATAAAATTGTGTTAGTATTGATCAGATCAGACCCTGTGTATTTAAAACAGACCAAATGTGCTGTAAGGGACATCTCTGCCACTCTGATAATCAGAAGCTTCTGTAAACAAAATTCTTTTTGCTATAACTATCAAAACATTAATTCAGGAAAGCTGGAACTGAATAAGTGGAGTTAACCTGTATTTGCCCTCCTCTTTACACATACATATATTTACAGAAAGTTTCTGTCTCTTCTGGTTGTGAAGATAACCTTTCAAGTATAAACTGAGAGGAATGCTGGCTTGAGTCTGGAGCCAAACACATGGAAACAATAACACTAGACATAAGCTGCCTTCATTCATCTCAGTGGGATGCTAGAAATGAAGTCTCCTTATGACAATGTACAAGCCAAACCTGTTAACTCTTTCACTACTACATTGTGGTAGCAGAAAGTTTCATGTAGCTGATGTATCCATCACAGCCTGATTTTCCTTTGAAAGGAAATGTAATGTGACTATGTATTTGAAATATGTAAATAATCCACCTTTATTTTTGTTTTGACCAATCTGCACTTTGACTGTTTAATAGCTGATTTTCTTCATATTGAGTAGAGAGATTCTGCTCTGTACTAAATGAGAAATAAAATCCTTTCCTGAGTAAGCTTTCTTTTCCAAGAAACATTTTTCCAAGTTTTTCTTTTTGCTTTCTTTTTTTCCCTTCCCTCTTGCCCAAAAGGCAGTTGTGCCTGAGCAATCTAAAGACTAAATTTAAACCATCTTGAAGGCATATGGACCAAATCTTCTGTCTAAATGTCTGTCTGCCCCCTGTTTTTGTACAGAGAGCAGTGTGTCAGTTCCTACAGAGAGTGAACACGGTGTGCTCATTCTATCAGCAAGCGGGCTTGGTCAAAGGCAGACTTACAGGATTCACTCCCAGGATCTGCAGGATCTGATAGCAGTCTGCCTTAAACCTCTGCTGGCTAGGGTCTTTGGCTGCAGTTACCAAGCTGGGAAAAGTGAAGTGTGACAAACCTCAAGGCTGAGCAGGAAGCTCCTATGTCAGAAGAGAAATGTAGGTCAATGTGCTTTGCAAAAGAAAACCTCTGCTTTCAATTAAGTGCATCATAAGAAGAAGAAAATGTCAATTCTCCCATCTCTGCTGTTCCCAAGTAGGCATCTGCTCTTTCCCTCTGTCTGCCACAACTGGAAGCAAGGACCCTGGTTGGAGTCAGGAGTAGTACTTCTTATCACCTTGCTCCAGTTTGTATTGAAATTGACAGGAAAGAAATATATTCACTAATATTATCATTTAATGTTATGTATCCTCTGTTGCTATCTCTGTCCTCCTTCCTCTGTCCCTTGCAAGGGAAACAAAGCTAAAACAGAGCCTGATAGCATCACTCCATGGACTGGGTTGGGTAATAACATCAGAGTGATACAAGATCTTGGAGCAATTAATGTTGTAGCAGGTTAAAAAAAAAAATGCACCCTGGATTTCTATGCTGACTCCTTAGTGGTGAAGAATCAATCCTGTATGGTGTCTTGCAGTTTGTTCCTAAGAAATCCTTAATAATCTTTTGTTTCTTGGCTACTTATTCCAGTTGCATAAAATGTTCCATCCAGCTCAGTACCACTGGAAAATGAGAGCTTTGTGGTTTCTTATTTCATTGGATTTGTGATCAAGCTTATAATTGAGATAAAAAAGACTTTGTGAAAGTTGTCTGAGCAAAAGTATTGACATTTTCTAAACCCCATGAAGCTGAATAAGTTGTAGTAATAATAAGAAACTTGAAATTTCTAAGTTTCTGAGCCTTGTCAGAGACATCTGGTACACAAGGTCTTGTTTGCAAAATCTGTAAGTGAGTTTTTAGAAATTTTTCTTCATAAAAACTGCATTTTCTCCTCATCAAACTGTTTAGCATAATTCTTAAATGATTACACATAAGTGCTGTGGCATCCTCTTTCTCCAGCTGCAAGCCGCTGTATTTCAGAAAGTGTTTAGGTCTGTAACAAGCATTTATAGAAGAAGTTTACTTTCTTAGAAGTATCACTTATCTAATTGTTTTTTCAAGCATGAAACATAATCATGATCATTGTTTGGTTCTGGGTTTATGTTTTTGTGAAGGCTGCTGTTGGTGGGCCTGAACAAGGTTCTTTGCATTGGATGGGAGATTTAGAAGAATTCCCCTTCTTTTGGCTTTTAATCTTGATACATTACCCTCTGAAGATACACCCCTGAATCCAGTTGAGCATGCTGCTTTAGACACATTAAAAAGTGAATGTCTGGATGACTGGGGAAGACCAGGGATGTTGGAATGGGGTGTGATGCCTTCCTATACTCAGGCTAGTAAAACCCCAACCCTCCAGCAAGTCACTCAGAACTCTTATCTACATGAGGGCTCTTCAGCATCATACGTGACATATGTAGGATGTGCTCAGCCTAACTCTCAGGGGAAATATGTTTCTCTGAGAAGCACATGCTCCTGCTCACTCCCTCACTCAAGACAGGTGGGCAGCTCTCTGGGATGGGGGGATGTAAGGCTTTACTTCCAGCCGTGATTTCTGTTTGGGAATCTGATGGGTGGGTCATCCTGTTCCTGGGCTGCCAGGGGGCTGGTTGCTCACATGCAAACCTACACAGAGGAGCAACACCTTTATGAAATAAGCTGAAGCACCTCAAGGTAACTGGTGTTGAGCACAGCCTGTTGGAAGCAGAGCACAGGTATACTGATTCACAGTATAGACTTATATCTGTTGTTCTCTTGCAAATATCTCCTCAATGAAGAAAAGAAATTGTAATTTCACAAACATTAAAACCACATTTTTTGTTCAAATAGGTAAATACAGGCACAAATATCAATCTTACTGGCACAGGCTTATTAGCTTCACACTAAGTGTAAGTTTCTTATATTTGCAAGTACTATTGAATCCCCTGAGTTCCAGTTCCACTGTTGCAATTACTGCTATATGCCTGGACAGAATGCCAGTGCTGGCACCATTGGGGAGGTTCAGATCTGTTAAGGTGTCAGTCAGTAAGTGATTTTCTCATCAGTCCTGGGTGCTGCTGAAAAGAGACAGGTCAGCAGGTTTATTCTATTTCAGTTTTCTTTTGTCTGTTTTGTACTTTCTCCCTCTGATCTTTAACTGGACTTGTAGGAAGTTAAACTGTAAACTTGTCCATCTCAAAGACTTATTATAACAATGCAGTCCTGGCTGAAGTAACCAATTTCAATTCGATTGTGTTGGGAGTGCAGTGTATGTGTACACACACACACGCACATATAAGGATGACTAAAATTCCATCCATAAAACTGGTTTTACTATTGCTGTGGTGGGAATAACAAAAAACTCCAAGGTCCCTCTAGACCATTAAACGAGGGGAATGAAACAATGTGGTGTTTTCCTTCAGTCTCTCCACCCTTGCCTGCAAATGTGATTTGTCCTCAGCAGTGAAACACTTACCACTTTCTGTCGGGGTGGAAGAAATTTAAAGCTTTGGAAGTTTCAGGGTTGTTTTCTTTCAGGAGGATGAACATCTGAGGGAAGTACCTTACCTTCCCACATAAACAGGTTTGGCTAAATTAATTTCTTCTTCCTCTCTCAAACTTAGCTGCTTGAGTTTCTGCCTTTCTCCAACAGTGACGTGGATATTTTTACCCTGAAACCCAAGCTCTTGTGGTTGAATGATCATTACTCTTTTGTTTGTATATAGATTAATTTGTGATTCTCTTGAGCATTTTTCATGGTCATAATTTTGGTCTTTCTCACTCTGGGGCTTTCAACTTATGCATTGAAAAGAAACAGGACTGCCTCAGACTAAAAGAACTGGGGTTTACAAATCCACCAGGCCACTAGATGTTCCCTTACCAAAACTGAATTAAGCAAAATTGTATTTCGTAGGATCAATGTTTGTTAGCTCAAGGCCTGTTCATTACACAGTATAGGAACAGCCATTCATACTTATAGCTGTGGGCAGACAAGAGGATTTTGTTAAGTGAACCACTTTGGAAAAGGATGTAGTGACTGTGTCTCTGTATATTTTCTTCACTACAATATCCATGCCTGGTGCTGCCCACCTGGTGAACCTGATTATCTCACATCAAAACTGGTCTACAGCACAGAGCAGGTCTTGGGGCTGCTGTGCAGGTGTGTGGTGAGGCACAAGCAGCAGCTTTGGGTAACCGCAGGAGGTGCTCTGGTGCTGGTCATGGTGATACTCCTGGAACAGCCTTGGGAACACTTGGGTCCTATCATGAAAATACTACAAGCTCACGGGGCTGGTGGCAATGCTTGTGGAGTTGTTTTTTTTTTTCTCCTGTAGGTACAGCACTAGAGGAAATTGGGAGAACACTAAAATTATAAAGAGGCAGGTTGTTCGCTTTCAACCCATTTATGGTTTGCTTCTCTGAGCTGCTCTCCTAAACTGAACCAGAAGTTACCAGTGTGGTCAAACCATCTCAAAACCCTCCTGCAAAAGTCAAAAAAGTCAAAACCTCTGTTGCATGCTTTAAAAGCTAACCTCCCTGTCCCTGCACTCAGGTTATGGCATTGCTGCAGCTAAGGGAGAGAGCAGGAGTAGGACCGAGTCCAGTGTGCTCAGAGGTGCCTGGTTAACAGCCCAAAAGCTGCCCACAGCTGGGCTGCCTGTGTGTGTCCAAGAGCACCCGGAGGCACCTGGCAGGGTACAGGGGGGTTTTGGCATATGGAGTCCCACCAGTGCCAGGGGATGACTTCAGCTGTGCATGGGACCAGGCTCACCCAGGCAGAATCCTCGGGATGAAAGAAAAAAAGTACTTCTTTTTTGTTTTGTTTTTATTTTAGTTAGAGAGCACTTTGGAAAGATGGCACTGATTTAGTCAGCTTGTCACCCTAAGCTCTCTCTTTGAGCTCCTGGCACTCTGCTGGGGACAAACACGTTCAGTGAATGCATGTTGCTCTGCAGAAGGGATTGCTGCCCGCGTTGTGGGACACCTGAGGGAAAAGGGTGTCACTGGGACCTTCTGCAGACATGATTCCCACAGGTAATATGCCCTTCCTCATGAAATTAAAAGCAGACAGATGTAGAAATGGGGTGTAATGTATTAACTGCAGTTCCTGATAGCTAGCAGGCACTTCCAAGTCTCTTGTGCTAATGATGAATCGTGAATGAGTGTCTCCAATTTACAGGGCAGACTTTGGCTGCCTGGATATGGCTGGGATTAGGGAAAAAGCACTGGCACTTCACAGGTTGGTCAGTTACAATACACAGGTCATGGGGTTCAAAAGTAACTGGGCTTTGATCTAGAATCTTATATCTATTTCCCTTTGAGAAACAGAATGAGGACTCTTTAAAGAAGGAAACTTAAGTCTGCCTCAGACTTCTTCATTTTCAGCTAAATCAGAGGCACACATACAGTTTGAAATGCCAAAGTAAGTAAAACTTCATAGTTACTGCTATCTTTAAAATTCTCTTCTCATATCTCTGCAGAGATAGGGAACGTTTCCTGTCACCTACGTGTAGACAGCCTTTATGTAGGGGAAAAAAGTTAAAGAAGCAGTAAAAATAATTCTTAGTTGGAATCTGCATACAACAGAGTTTGTGACTACAGTTTAAACATTTTTTTTTCTGTTTACATAAGTGAAAGGAGAACTGTGACAAGCTCTTTAAAGCGTGAATATTGTACACTGCTGGGATGCTGTAAAGGCCTAATGAAGTTGCAAGCTCTTCTCCAAGCTCAGTATTATTCCAAAAAGACTAAGGATGACATTCTTTTTCCTGAGGGGAGAACCTGTGATAATCTATTATATTTACTGATTTTGAAAAGAAAATAATCAGTCAATTCTGTTGTATCTTTGGATCAATTTGAAAGCTGGTCAATGGTAATGGTTGTTTCCTTACAGTTATGTGCCCGAGCACCTTATAATATCAAATAATAGGCACTAGACCTCAAAGTTGTTTTTCAACTTAGATTTTCATCTGTTTAAGATGTGAATTTTGTTTAATTTAATACCAATAAATCAGTAGTTCCCCATCCAGTGTGATATGTACACCCTTGGTTTATGCTTAAAGATATCTATACATAATTTGATCACTGCCTTTATGAGGTGTGACAGCCTACTTTAGAATTCAACACATGTAGAAGTTAAATGTTCAGCCTTGTCGATGCACAGGGCTCACCATTACAGTCCCTGTTTAGCAGGTGAGACAGTCACAGTCCTTGTGGCCACAGGCACAGGCAAACTTCAAGAGCTCAGTGAGAGCCGGGTGGCTTCTGAGCTTGCCAGAACAACTTGGACTTCAACCTTACCCCCCAAAAAGCCCTACTGTGTTTAGTAGACTAGCATAAAAGGGAGGAAATAAACATATTCCAGCTCTAATGAGAGAGCTAAGATCAGCATCCATCATGCCCAGTTTAAAGGTTTGAAACATCTGAATATTGGCATGATGCGTACAAGTTGCTCCTTGTTTCTCACTCCTTTTTTGGGTAATAATTTTACTTTGAGCATCCCTAGAAACTGAAAGCCACATAGCGTAATGCCTTTTCTAAGGTATTGGTTTATGGTTATCATTTAGCTACTCAGCAGTGCTGAATGCTGGGCAATTCTGCCTCAGCAGAAATGGGGTGTTTAGGATTTTTTTTTCTGGAATCAATTTAGAAATTGAGACTTAAACCAACTATTTATATACAAAAAAGCAGAATGGTAATTTTTGCAAATGCTCATTTTACCTTCCCATCTTGCAGAAATACATGCAGCAGTTTAATGCACATGGACTCAGAAGTGTTCCCTGCTCAGCCTAAAAATGAGGCTACTAATGTCTGTGCAATTAGCTGTATTCCTGCAGAACACCCTGTCAGGCATTCAGAGTCACTGTGCCAGAATGTCCTCAGGGAAGGAGACAAAACATAATGGGACAGAGCTAGAAATGACCATGCTGCCAAATTTCATCTTTTTTAGTATGTTGGGTTTCAGGACATTCACCCATCATAGGTGCCTGAGTTAACAGACCTGCAGCCCTACACATTCAGGGGTTAAATCCTCAGAACAGATTGCTAAAGCATGTTTTTCATTTGGCCTTAATTATGCAGGAAGGTCAATGTAATCATAGTTATTATTTACACATCTCTTGGCATCTTCTCAAATCCATCTTTTTTGCTACTTCCTGGAAGAAGTTAAAGTATTTTCATTTCTTGGTAGAGTGATGTTGTGCTAGTACATTTAGTAAGAATGGATGTTCAGGTTGCTGCCAGTATTGTTTTGGATACTTGTATTACTGAAGCATCCCTTACTGTAAGCACCTCCCATCCCAAAAAAAGTAGGCTACTTCCAGAAGTAGCACTCTACTATTACACTCCTATGAAAAGCATGATAATGAACCAGATACTTCTTTTACAATTACTGTTTTCCAGCCTCTAAGAGGAGGATGAGATTTACATTTGACCTCTTCCCCTTTCTTTGGCTAGAAAAACGGCATGATCTATTTCAGCGTTATAGACCCCGAAGTCCCATTGCACTAAGAAATATTAAATCCATCCAATAAATTATCATTAGGATAACCAAACACACTTTAAGCAGATCTTGGAAGACTATTCAGAATTCTCCCAGAGAGCTAATTTCAAAGGAGTTCTGCCCTTCCACTGATATTCACATCTAATTCTACAAGGCAGTTAACTTCAAGTGTAACTGTAAAAGTATGTACCTATCCACAAAAACATTCCTTTCCCATCTTCAAGGAAAGATCCTATACTGGCACAGATTTTCAGCTCTCAAATCACGAGATTACATAACATCTAGAAATCCTGTCATATTTATGCATATGCCTCCTTCCACTTGAGAGGCAGGCCAGGTCGACATGTGGAGGGCTGGTGGATTTGTGTGCAGTTAATAAAGACAGCAAGACAGCAACCTGGAAATGAGGTGCAGCTGCACAGATGTTCCCATATAGCTGCTACCCAGAGACCCACATTGTGCATAAAATACTGCATTATATTTACTATTGCATGGATCCTCATATGACAAATGTGTCCAATTCTTGACTGAGAGAACAGAATAAGGAGTGATCCCAGAACTGTAGGGAAATGGCACACAAGTGTACAGTCTCCAGTACCAGAACAAGATGGTTCACAGCTTTCCTTTGGGTTTTCTTTGTTGTTCTTTTTAAAACATCCAAAACACATTTTTCCTTGAAAATAGGAAATCATAAAGGCAGTGCTCACCACTAATTCAAGTTTACTTCTAGACTCAACATTTACGTAAAGGTAGTTATATTGTTGGAAAGATTTTTTAGAAAGAAAAGATTTTTCAAATTATATATTTGATTATTCTGCATAGTTTTAGCTTTTGGAAGTGCTCAAAATGGTTTCAGTTGATACTAAGTGACATATTTTGGGAATAAGATCTGAAAAACTTAATCTTATTCTAACTCTGAATGACCTACTTTACAGCTGGAACCAGGATAAAAAAAAAAAAAAGTTAAAAATCTGGAAACAGTTGACAAGTTTAAGAGCTTAAGCAAGGACTATGAGAGTGGATAAGTCGAGCATGTCATGGTATCAGCAATGAGAAACAGGGAGCAGCTTTGCTGTGTGCAGAAGACTGAAATCTGTAAGTTGTTGCATGTCTAAATAGTCCACTTGAAAAAGCAAGTGAAATGTTTGCTGAGATAGCAGAAAGCCTGAAAAGAATTGGCTCTGAAGCAGGAAGAAACTGCAAAGCATTTTCGATTTTACAAAGAAAAATGAAAGAGAACAGAAAACTTTTCAAAACACAGAATTCTGGGCTCTGTTCTTTAACAGAGAATTCTCAACAGAGATACTGGAAAGCTGCATTTACAACATGCAGAGTGTTCATCACATAAAGAACACAGGCCTTCATACTTTAAACAGTTTCACAGCAGTAATACTTTTCCTCTCAAGGACAAACACTGTAACAACAAAAAGAAAAAAGTTTGAAGATCCTCCACTGGCCTAAAAAGGAAAGCTCCCATTTTATGGCTACCATATAATTTTATAAAAGCAAACTTCCTCCTGCTAATACAGATGAACTGGTAGAGAATTGTGTAACTTCTCCACTAGGTCTCTTGTTCCAAGCTCAATAAGAGAACTTGACTGAGGCTGTGCTGCTTCAGTAGTGCCACAGCACGACTATCAGGACAGATGTATTTCTGTGTGTAGATATACAGAACTATATGAAGCTACAGAAAATTTGGTGTCTTCCAAAAATGAACAAATCCTTATTCCCATGCAAGGCTGCAGAAGGTAATATACACCATGTGCTAAGTTGCCAGGCCATAAAAAAGGATATTGCGGGCTTTTGGCACAGAACAACAGAGAGCCTCAGGTGGATTGGTAAAGCGCTGAATGCCAAAGGTTTAGAAAATCACAACCTCCAGCCAACGGGGGAAAAAAAATGAAGAAGGAAAGGAGTGTTTTTCAGGATTATGCCAGGACCTTAGAATTTGCTAACGTAAATTGGTTTTGAAGAGGGAAAAACACATTTTCCAAATAGAGGTAACTGTTAGATGTAGGACTTTGGTATTTTGAAAGCCTTGAGCTATTTGTAAAGCCTGGAATGAGAAGGGAACACACCAGTAATGGAAAGAATTATGTTGTCCATAGATATGGTGATTTCCATGTGAAGCACTAGCATAAATTCATACATGGATCGCTCCTTCTTTAACCAGACAGTATGTTTTTCTCTAGGCTGAGGAGTATTTCTTTAGTACCTACCTTGATCAAGAATGTGTATAAAACAGACCAAAGATGAGCTCAAGGTGTTCTTCACAACCAACACACATTTACACCCTCATAGCCTTGTTTCAGTACAGCAAGAAAGCATTATCTGTACATACAAGCTGTTGCAGGCACAGAGTGTTTCTTGGAAAAAAGACAGTCCCGTGAGAGCATCCCAAAAGATATTTGCATCCAAATGCAGTCTTGTGTTTAGAAAAATCTTTCACGCTAGAAAAAAATGGAAGTTATTGCACATTCTGCTAAACAAAATGATGGATTGATAAAGATAATTAAAGCTTTCATCCAGGCCTTTAAAATCCTAACCCACTGTAACCTACAAAGAAAGAGTGAGCACAAAGATTCCCACTGAATTCAAGATCAAGCAGTCTCAGAAACCCGCACAATTTTCACATGGAAAAAGAAGTCTTTATAAAATAATCCTGAACTAATACACAGAGATCAGAACTGACACCTAGAATGAAATGCATCTGCTGACAGATGGAGCTGAATTAGTGCCTAATGCATGGGGGAAGGGAACCAAAGACACTCAACCCTTGAACATGGCAGAGTATTCTTTGCCCCTTGACAGTTCTGAACAATGCAGCTTCACTGTCTTCTGTGGAAAACAACACACCCACACTCTGCTACCAAAGCAAAGACCTGTGTATTTAAGGGTAGTATTGCAGTTTAGTGAGCAAACTAATATTTTTTGTTTGTTTGTTTTCTGAACACTCTATAGCAATAGAAATGTTTCAACAGGCCTGATGTCAGTATGGCTGTGTTTATAGGCATTAGCTGAGAATTTTCCACAATGACTGTCATTCAATGCACTTTTACCACAACTTCCCAAATGAGGTATTTCCTCATCACCTCTGACCTTTTAAAAGGTGTTTCTCTGTAGTTTCTGTATTACATAAACACTTTGTTTTGAATCATTTGTCCCTTTTTTTGTGGATAGTTACTTAGAAATAGTGTGATCAGTTAATGCAGAACATCCTGTATGTTAAAATAATACATATGCCCTTAGGGTGATTTCATCCTGAGCATCAGATTGGTAAGATAATTGGCAAGTGATTTAATTGAATTGTTCCTCTGTCTTAATCTTACTTGAGGTTTATATATTTTTTTTTTTTTCGAAAAAGTGGTTTCTTCAGCATGGCAATTCCTGGGATGAAAAAGAGATTATTGATAAACAGAGCTACTACAACAATTTTCAGAAACTGATTATTAAAAGTGTCTGTTTAAGCTTGTTAAGATTTATCTTTCTGTTTTCAAACACGAACCGAAAGATCCTGCCAGCTGTGCAATGGAGAACCAACAGACACATGCAGCTACAGCTCTGCATGGGGACAGTGTTTTTTCAGCTAAATACAGGTCAGCTATGTCCTTTCCTTCAGCAGAACTTAATTCAAGGGAACATTATCCAATATGATTATGCTGCACCTAGCTCCAAAGACAGCTCAGGAATGCCTCATCCTTGCTCTAGGATGACATGCTGGTGTGCCCTAAATTTTTTTCTTGAACTTGAGGTTCTTCAAGAATTCCAGGTTTTGAGTTTTATCCCATCTAAACATCTAGTTTCTTATTTTTAAAAAATTCAAAACTTGAGTATCTACTTTCAGAAGTCTAAAGTAAAGAAATTGAGGGGAAATGGAGAATCTCTTTGTGTCTCCCAAGGGGAGCTTGAGAGATATTTCAAAATCCCATCAGCTTAATTATTAAGTCCTCCTTCAATTCACAACACTTCGATCCAGTATACCCACGTAACCCTCAGCTATCCCATGCAGTGCAGAGTTTCTTGGCTGCTGAGCATAAAGGGAAAGTTTACCTGAAAGAAGTATACATAGTTTAAAAAGGAAAGTTTTGGTGGTTTTTTGTTTTGGTTTTTTGTTTGTTTGTTTGTTTTTGTTTTGTTTTGTTTTGTTTGTGTAGATTTTCATAGGGAATTATTTCACTAGAGCATTCCAAAGGATGGATCCAAACCACACAAACAGATTGCCATTCCACTTTAGCTTATTTGGTCTGCTATTTAACATGAGTTTTGCAGAAGACTTTGGGTCTTGGAGAGAAGGGTTCAGTTTACCTGTACCAGGTCTTTTAAAATCTCCAAAATGCTTTCCTACTCATGAGTATAATGTGTTTCCATTTCAAGACAATGGCAGTGGGACAGTGGGGTAGAAGTGCCTTTTTCATGATGAGGGTGAGGTTAACAAGAACTGATTTATTCTCAATATGCTTTCTCAGTTTTTGAGCATCCTGGTCTTAAAGGAAAAAGGCCAACATGAATATATGTGTTGCTAATATTTTTTACCCTATGTTACACATGCTCTTTCAATGTCTGCTCTTTCAATGTCTGCTCACATGCTCTTTCATGTCATGTCTGCAGCTATTTTCTTTGGATCTTTATCTATTTTCTGCTTCAGGTCATAAAAAGGACACTCAGTGGTGGTATGAAAACTTAAGAGCAGAGATGGAAGGGAAAATAAAACAGTAAAAGAATGTCTTCAGTTTGCACTGGCTTAGTGCTTGCTAAATGTTGCCTCTGATTTTGTCAATAAGAGGAAGCAATAGAGGTCAACTCAGAAGGGCTCATTCAGAAATACACAAAGTGCCACCTCATCCCAAAAAGTTCTAGAAAGCAACAATTTAAGAAGGTACTTTACACTGGTAAGTAAATAATTCTGCATAGTCTCCATGACTATTAAATTTGGATTTTATGATGAATCAGGAAAAACTGAGCAGTAAAAGTAGGGATTAAAAAAATAATAAAAGCAGCTGCAAGAAGCCTAAGACAATAAACATACAAAGGATGTGTCTAAGTATCTTTGGCAATCACACACTGAGCACCCCACCCCTTTCAGAACTCACCAAGCTGAGAAACTCTGAAAGAATTTACAAACAAACCCTCCATCCACAACAAAACTTCAGGCAGAAGTGAAACAATAAATAGGACTACACATAGTAGTGGGACCACAAGAGTTTGTGTTTGTAACAGTTCTTCAGTTCTTTCCAGGTAACCTACAGCAGCAGTTCCGACTTACTGACTGGGGGTGGAGAACCGACAAAAGGAAAAAGAGCAGAAATAGTGAAAAGATCAAGCAAGACAAATTACTTTGCAGTTAGACCTCTTGGTTTTTGATGAAGTAGGTAAGGTTTTACCCTAAAAGAGTAGTCATGTTTTTATCACAGATTTGACAAGATGTCCTTGCTGGAGCAGCAGCCTAGAAACTCAATGGGAGTTAAACAACAAACGTTCAAGTGTGCTTTAAAATGGAAATAATCAATTGGAAAGGAGAAAGTTCTTTTAAAAATCAGGAAGTATTTTCCAGTAGTATTATTGAGAAGGACTCATTTACTCCCTATTTGAACATTAATACTGAAAAGGCTGGCCACCTTCAGTATGGAATACTTCCATAACACTGTTTTTAAACCATTGTAATTTGTACCCTGGGAAGTGAGTCCTAAGGGTAACATGGAGAAGGAACACCAAGGAAAAACTGTTAAGCTTTTCTTTCACTACTGATACCACATTAGGTAACCTCTACCTCTTCCCATTTACCATCCACACTACAGTGGTGGCAGCCTTTAAGATGAGTGCACAGAACCTTTTTGCTGGGTCGTTCCAAGTCCCAGAACAATTCTCTCAAGCAGCTTATTATGTGACCTTTGACTGTTCTTCTGGCACAGGCTGAGGAAATGTAAGGGCAAGAAAAAGAGCAGAAATAAAGAAAACAGTGCTTGAGCTGACACTGTGGAGACTAATGCTCATCCAGTGCTCTCAGTCTCTGGGACTGGGGTCTTATTCCAGCAGGGTGAGATGGGGATACTCTGAACACATTTTAGCCTTGAGAAAGACACTTCAAATTCCTTAAACAGGGCAACAGTGATTTTAATGACCATTCAGGAGTTCTGGAAAAAGGCTGCAGGATTTCATCACATGTTTTCTGAGCTTCTTTTCAAAGAAATCAGAAGCATGTTAGTTAAGTAAGTGCTTGGTAATGAGGCTTTTGGCTCTGCTGTTTTGCTGAGCAGTTTCTCTAGGGCCTTGCACATCTTTTATATGAGCTGTGTTTAGATTAACAAAGAACTATCACATGCAGGCAGCCCCTGTTTATGGCATTTCATTGCAAAGGAGCAGAGCTCACTGAGGTCATCCCTCCTCTGTTTGTCCTGGAGGGCAATGTCCCCACCAGGGTGAGAGCCTCCCATGTAACTTCCTGCACAGGGAGGAGGGAAGAGGTGGAGCCCCTGAGTCTTCTTTTGCTGGCTCCCACCCCCTCAGAGGCAGCAGTTCATGCTTCCCAGAAATGACTCCGGGTTCTGGTCAGTCACAAAAACTGCTCACATCCACAGGCTTGAACAGCACAAGAACTACACACAGAGCTAAGTTGCTCTCTGCCCCATAAAGAGAAGTGATCCACCAGAAGAAAGGGAACAGAGGAGTGCGCCCTCACAGACCTGCAACATCTGAAGCTCTGTAAATGTCTTTATCCAAGGGCTCCTCTTGCAGGGTTCTGTACTCCCGGTGCCCAGGAAATCCCACGGCTGGGCCTGTACAGGTAGGACCTGCTTGTTTCTAGGCAAGCAGAGATGAGATTGCTGTGGGAGAGAAGAAGGCAATCCTGGTGAAGTGAGGCCTCCAGGACTAGAAGTGAAAGTCCCATCGTTGCACCCTCCGATAAGACCAGGAACAGCAAGATTTCCTTTCTATTTCCTTTCTCTCGCATATAACTCAGCCTTAACTGAATTAACTGTTTCAGTGTTAACATTAAGAGTTCAATGCCCCGCTGATGGAATGCATTCAGCCAGCATTGTTCCACTTATACACAAGCTCAGCCTACCTGAGACCTAATCTTAAATTCAACCTGAGCTGAGCTCTGTCCTGGCAAGGCTGTTACTGAAAGTGAGTGAGGTCGTTTCAAGCCAGCGTGTCAGGAGAGACGCGCCTTTATTTGCGGTCTGTCTCAGCGCTGGTCCCTGCAGGAGCTACCCCAACCATTCACCAAGGTTTGTATTACTCTGGGCTCCAAAGAGCCAAACCAGGTGTGGTACCAAGCCCTGCTGCTCCTTTCCAGCGTGCCCAGGCATGCTCAGCACACACTGACAATGAGCCCGGTGGGGACATGCCAAGACCTGCCTTGCTCCTCTCCTCGCCTGCCTTCTGGAGACAATTCAGCAATCTGAGGAGAGAGAGCAAACAACAAACCCCTACCAACAGGGATTTGTAGCAGCACTAGAAATACTTTTAATGTTAAAAATAGAAATTTGTCAAGAGGCTTTTCATGTCATTGTGTAGAGGAACTTTGATAGGCATGTGTGTAGCAAGTAATCATTGTTGCTGTCACATAAAGGCTTAACTCATGCTCCAGAATTTCAGTTCATCAATTTAGAAACTACAAGATGTCAAGCTCTCCATAGTAACTTTCATTTGGAGGTATTGATTTGCAGAAATGCTGTTCATCTGCCTCTCAACATCAAATCCCAAATGGCTCTTTCCCTTTAGGAACCCAAAATAACTCATAACTTGAATTTACCTCATGTTTTAAGCCTTAAGGCACTATCCATCTGAGAACAGGAAATACTAGTAAGGTAAACAGAACAGAAAACACTTTTGTCAGACTTTACAGATAGCAGGACTTGGATTTTTCCTTTCTACAAGCCTATTTCCCTCTAATACAACAAATACAGCTTTAGGCAGAGGTATGTAGAATGGTGTCCAAACTAAATAAGTTTCAGAGGTTATTTGAGCCTTAGAAATGTCTCTCAAATGCAGTCCAGGCTAAGCAACACCTGCCTGTGAAAAGTAAACGTGAGAAAGTTGAAATTAGGCTGAACAGAGACCTGGATTACCCTCCTTGGACTGCTTCTGAAAGCTGAACAAGTGCCTTTAAAGGTACCACACACACTCACCTTGGGGCTGCAGAGAAGCACAGCCGTGCTAGGGTGCTTGTTCTTCAACCCATAAGTCAAGCACAAGTCCTTACTTCTGCAAAACACCAAGCTCTGACCGTTTTGGTTTTGCTCTGTGTGTGCATAGTGTCACGAACTCTGCTGGTTGTGGATAGAGAAGGCTGAGCATTTATGTATTATTCCCATGTTGCTAATGGTTTAGACCAACACCTGGTTTGAGGAAAATGTACCATCTTTACTGGTTTTAATGTTTCTCTCTAGGTGAAAGAAGCATGTAAAATTCTGCAGGGTAATCCTAGAAACAGTCTGCTTTTTTCTTTAGGGAAAAAAAAAAAAGAAAAAAGGAGAGTGTCTAGCTTTTTGATGTTCAGGTGCATAGTATGATTTTTTTGACTGGTAACATACATATCTGCAGTTACAGAAGCACTGGCTGTTCATGGATTCCTTTCGTGTTACCACTCACTGAACAGGGAATGAAAAAGCACTGCCAAAAATAGCGGGGGGAGGGGACAAGGAGGGAAGGGAAACAACACAAAAACCCTGCACAGTAAGCAGGCAGGCATGGCCCTTTCACTCACATAGTGAAAAGGTTAACATGAAGACTGTGAGCACAGAAAGGTTCCATTTAAAAATCCATGGTGTTTAAGTATTGCTCTTCCAATCTGATCTGTCAGAAATCTCCCTTATATTTTCATTCTCCACAGAAAGGTCCTGAGTAGAAACTTCAGAAGTATGTTGCTATTGTGTTTGAAAACCTTCCCGACCAAATGAGGTCTCAGTCAGCCACACAACAGCATGGCTTTCTGACTCATAACCCTTCTCTGATCATAACTAACTCTGATCTTCCCTCCACTTCAAGCCCAAATGCCAATTTGTCTGTCTTCAATTGCTCACTAGCCTGAAAAAGACTGCTCTTAAAATACTGAGTCAATTTTGTTCTAGGCTTAATACAGCAGCACAATACAATCTGCAATGATATAGATTTTTTTTCCTCCACCAGCTAAGTCTCTGGGGCATTTTATGGAATCAAATATTGCTAAAAGAGCATCACATAAAGAAAGTTTTAAAAATAGATTTGAAAAACAAAGAGCAATTCAGTATATGCATTACCCATGTGGAGACAGTTTGGCGAATGCAACATGGAATGACTTAAAGCTTGCCCACGGCTTTTTTCTTTTCTTTCCTTTTTTGGGGGGCTTTTTTTTGATTTTTGGTTTGGTGGAAGTTTTTTGTTTGGGGTGGGGTTTTTTGGGGTTTTTTTGGTTGGTTGATTGGTTAGGTTTTTTGGTTATTTCTACTTATGGCACCATGACCATAGGAAACATGAGGCCTAGACTGTTATTAACACAAACTTGTAATCTAGGAAGTTATTCTTTATTTCTGCCTGTTGGTATCCAGCTTAAATAGCTTGTTTTGCCAGGTCATCTGTCTGAAATGATTGCCATTTCAAAGATATGGTATTGTCTAAGGTAAGATGGAAAGAATTGAATACTTCACTGAATTTACTGTTTAGTGCGGTATATTTTATTTTTAAAATAAGCTCATATAATTCCCTGTTGTGTGTAGTCTTACAAAGATATGACTAAACAAAATGACTCAAGTGAGGCAGAAAAAGAGATAAAGATTTTGAAGGATTCTTTTTTCTAGTAAAAGTAGCAAATGTTTCACTTAGAAGACAACATTTTCAAATGGCTGCATCCGTTCATAGTCTTAGTTAGCTAAATAAACATTTTCAAACGTGTAAAATTATCTCACTCAAAAAATTATTAACAGAGAGCTGGTTAAATCAAGACACAGCCATAGGGGGGGAGGAGAATGCAGCTACCCTCTTGCCATGGGATAGGGAACAAAGAATATATTTAGTGGTACTGAGGAAAAAAGGGTGATGGCTGCAGTTCACCAAATCTCCCCCCTGCAAATACATCATTCATGCCAGTGCTTCAACCATACCCAAGAACAGATGTTTACATTTGCATTTACAATTCTATTTGTTGAAGTCAACTTCTGAACATTTGGAGTGAATTATAATATGACCAAATATGGTCACACATTAGTCTCCATGTTCTACATCTTCACCTCACAAATAGAGAATTATTACAAATTACTCTTTAAAAAAACCCCCAAATCCAAAAACCATCCCATGGTTGGTAACTATATTAATCACAGGTACTATTTCTGCTGCTGTGTTCTGGATATTATCTTACAGGCTGTATGTTTGCAACATCTATTAACCATAAATAATAATCCTTTCTAATATGGTTCTACTTACAGATTTCTAAATCAGATTGAAAACCTGGCTAAGCACAGCCACATCAGCCATCTTCAACCACTACCATATATATGTACAGAAGTAATCCTATGCTCTGAGCAAAAAAAGTTCTGATCTCCCTTTCAGATTTTTTTCCTCCCCACACACAAACTTATGTTCCCAAAACGCAACTCATTGAAAGAATGGAAAGCTGTAGTTACAGCTTGAAATGTATTTTCTGTATAGCTTGCAAATACATAAAAGCAAATCATTTTATAAACTCAACTTTTTTGCCACAATTCCAAGCTAATTTTGAAGATTGGCTGAAAGGAAAGGACTTGTATCTGAATCCATGGTTCAATCATGAAAAAATAATGCAGCATTTCTTCCTCAAGACTGTTAAGATCACAAAAAGCGTCCCTGAAGTTCTAGGTGCTCCAAGGGGGCATATATGATTTATTATATGTTAATTATATGAGTTACAAGCTGAAGGATTAAATAAGTTTCACAGCAACCATCCACTCCCCTGCCCAAACTTTCTTCCCAATCCTCACAGAGGTCAGGCATAGACCACGATCCTTTTACAGCACAAAAAGGTTGGAGAGGGAATGTTCAAAATATTAAGCAAAGCACTTTTCTTCTTGGAGTGGGTTGGATTTTTTTGGTTGGCATTTGGGGTTTTTTTGAGGGGGAGCAGTGTGTTTGGTTTTGTTTGGTTTTTGTGTGTGTTTCAGGTTTTTTTGGTCTGCTTCTTTGGGTTCTTTTTCAGAAAAACTGAGATGAGAAGTAAGGTAAGACAAGAGGAATAAAACCAGACCATTTGGCCAGAGCATGGTCCTTCAGCATTTGGACCTTACCTATGTCCATTCAAATGAAACAAAGAAGCAACGCTTCATAACGTGGGTATTACTGAAGAGGTTCAGTCTAGCAGAAACACATCATAGTCTGCCACCAGCAATAGTGTAATTCATATAAAATCCCCCATGATTTTGTCCTCTTAAATACTGTACTTCAGTCCACTAATTCTACTCTCACATAGTCTTCATTTCCAACAGAACCAGCAATTAATCCACAAATTATTTAAAACCAACAGCTTCTTAAATGACAGAGAATTGCCATCCTTTAAACTTCAGACAAAAAGGTAACCCTTGAAGCAGGCAATTATGAGTTCATACTCCTCTTTGTAGAACTGAATTGTAAGTATTCTCTGTAGTCATATATAGGAACAAGTTAGCATACTACTTAAATCACTGGGCAAATGTACTTTTAAAATACCAGTAAAAATTTAAATGTGATTTGCCAATACAGAGTCAGACAAACCCTAATGGGAGTCTTATGGGTATTTTACTGGAAGAAAGAACATAGCACAAGTACATTGGTATTGAAAAAAACTTTTATAATCTCTCCCTACACATTCCAGGATCTTACCCTTATTAAGTTTACCCAACCATCCAAATTTTATGTTCAAAAGGATTAAAGACTAAAAATACCAGAAACCAATGCATATACTGAAAAGGCATTAAGAAAATAAAGCTTTTCTTCTCACACAATATTGAAAAACATCTGAAAGACAACTCAGTCATTGGTCACAGCCAGTATGGCTTCATGGCAGGAAAGTGGTGCTTATCAAACTTGATTCCTTTTCATAACAGGGTAACCCATCTGGCTGATCAAGAGAATTCAGCTGATGTAATCTTTTTTAATGTCAGTAAAGCTTTCAATACTGTCTCTCACAGTATCCTCCTGGACAAAATGCCAGGCACACAGCTGGATAAACACATCATGCCATGGGTGAGCAACTGGCTCAGCACTCAGGCACAAAGGGCTACAGGGAACGGGGATGAAATTGGACTGGAGGCCTGTCACTGATGGGTTTCCCACAGGGCTCCATCCTCAGCCCTGTCCTCTTCAATACTTTCATAAATGTCTAGGATGCAGGACTGGAAAAGATACTGAGCAAGGACAGTCAGACATAAAACTGGACAAGCTGTTGACTCCTTTGAGGGCAGGGAGGCCCTGCAGACACCTTGACAAATCAGGGGGCCAAGCAGTCATCACCCATATGAAGTTAAACAAGGGAAACTGCCAGATCGTGCACCTGGGATGGGGCATGGACAGCTTGGGGAATGAGAGGCTGGAAAGCAGCGCTGCAGAAAGGGACCTGGGAGTCCTGGTCAATGGCAAATGGAACATGAGGCAGCAGTGCCCTGGCAGCCAGGAAGGCAAGCATGTTCTGGGATGCATCAGGCACAATATCAACATACACAACCACTGAGAGAAAATAGGTTAAAAAAGTAGAAAGAAAAATTTATATTTGAAAAAAGATAAAAGATTGAGTAGCAGTGCAGTTCTGCTAACTTTTATGTTCACTGGTCTGAAATCTTGATTTCAAAGCTTATATAGTTCATTAAGTCAATTGTGGATTGAGAAAAAAAAAAAAAAAAGGGGAATAGGAGCTCTGAGGTGTCTGTTCAATTCAGACACCAGAACTAACTCATGAATCCATGAAGGGGGCAGGCAGTAAAATCCTTCCTCTGTAAGGGTGAGAATGTTTTATGTTGCTCATAGTTGTAAAAAATCTGTGATGGGTTTTAAGTTAAATCCAAAATTTCGGTTGCTATTTTGCAAGCTTTGCAAGATGACCGTATACTGATTTCATGAACAGTAAATGAATCTGTTTTTTAGGTAGATTGTGATGGAGGGAAAGGTTCTTGGACAGTACAAGGCATGTGACTGCAGAGTTTTAAACATTCACATTAAAATGCGAATTCATACAATGATGCTATTCCAGCATCCCTCCATCTGTTTATTCAGCCTTCAAATGTCACTTTTATACCCATACATGTGTTTACACCTCATGTAGGAACCACTGGAATGCGTGGAGTCAATGAAAGCAGCACAGTTCAACTTGCCTGTGTGCCAGCTGTCCATTTAAACTCAGCAGGTACTCACAGATAAGTCTGCCTAATTTATATAGTTTTTCCTCTTTGTAGTTAAATTATGGACAAAAGACAACCATGTGCAATTTTTTTTTTTTTTTAATAAAGATAAAATTACAAAAAAGGTAAAATCAGCTCAGGAAAGGCAAATTACTTTAATAGATCAGTTTAGACATTTAACATAATAACTCACATCCATTTTTAAATACTATTACATAAAGCATGGTGAAGAAAGGAATTTCTGCCTCATAATTAGAAAACTCACAATACAACTTGCCAAAAAACAGAACAAAGCCATTTGAAAATAAATACAGTCCATGCCAAATAGTACAAAATGAATTCAGCAGTCTCTCTCCATACGAAAACTTCTCTCCTTTTAGGTATTCTCAGACTCTAGTATTATGTTCTGCAACTGATGAGAGGCTATCTTTTGTTCAAGGGTTGCTGAGCTGTTCTGATTTTGCTCTGTACAAAGGCAAAAAAAAAGAGTGTTGTTTTATTTTTTTAATTAAATATAAAATTTTTAACTGATTTAGAAATGCAATTTTGAATTACTACTCATGATTCTAAAATATTCAATATTATGAGGAACTGAAAGTGATCTCCACAGAACTGAAAAATTTTATAGAGTAGTGACTTAACAAACACACTCCAAAAAATGTAATTATTAATTAATTAGTGTTTACCCTTTGGCATCTGTCTTTTCACCACTGCTGTCCTTGGCTTTATCCTCCTCCTTAACATCTGAAAAATCACAAGATTTTAAATAAATCAAAAGATGCAAGAAAGCCTTAAAATACTTAAGAAGTAAAGAGCATGACCAAGTTTATTTTTTTTGTATGTATTTCTAGCCAGAGGAAACTGGTTTTTAAAAGAAGTCACTAGTTATATATTAAAGTGCAGTGTTAAATGTATCCATCCAAAGCAGAGGCCTGGGCACAATGCCAAGTGATTCAGAATGCCTCAAGGCAAAGTCTCTCTTGAGTGGCCATAATGATGGCATGCAGTAATGAGACCTGGAGTTCCCCTGAGCTGATGATGTATCCAGTTCTTAGAAAAATCAAGAGTCCTTGGAATTACACCGTCCCCAGAACCCTATCTGGTTTCTGTTTCAGAGAAAACTAGTTGGCTCACCCCACAAAAAAAAAAGTTTTGCTTATTGTATATTTTTTCATCTATTTTCATTAAGTCATACAAATCCCTGGCTCTTAATACTTCAAGCTTATGGGGAAGAAACAATAACCCTTGCCTGAAAATATTTTACTAGTCTGAATAGCTGTATCTTGAAACTGATTAATTTTAAATACATGATTTAAAAATAATGTAAAAGAATATATCATCTCAACAGCTAACTAATTGTTAACAGATAAAACATCTGTCTCCTGGTAGGACTGACATTTGCAGTTCTAAAATACAGGATGAAATCACACCGCAGTCCTACCTGCTTTTTTGTCCTCAGTCTCTTTTTTGTCTTCTTCTATTCTGGCTTTCTTTGCTCCTTTCTTATGATCTGCAACATTTCGTCGTCCACCTTCCCCTTCATCTTCAGAATCTGAAAATTCTTCATCACAGGCTATGCGCTTATCAGATGCTCGAACTAGGATTCAGATTTATGATATTAATTAATCAAAAAGTCCAACTACAACAGGTCTAATAAAAAAGAGCTATCAAATTAGGAATGAGTAGTAACATACTACAATCATTTAATGCTAATATACGAAATTACAGTCACAACCACTTATTTTTCAAGATACTCTGGGACTCGCACAATAACTTAAAAAAAATAGCTTTTCAGAACCACAAGGGGAGAGTGGGAATATTTGTATCAAATAAAACTTCAAGTACTGAAGACTAAATCACAGGAGAAAAAATAATGACTTCAACAGCTCAGAAAATGGATGGTGCACTAATAAGAGGTTATAGAATTATTCTAATCACCATCAAAAAGACTAAAGGTAGCAGGAAACTCTTGGCTATAGCTCAAGAACAACTCAAAGTTCATGGAAGGGTTATGGTAATGAAGTCAAGGGTAGTGTTGCAAATACGGAAAACTTCTGTCTAACAACAAAGAAAATAAAAAGCTTTTTTTTCCCCCCTTAAAACTGTATCTCATGTTACCTCAAAGGGAAACATAGCTGGTCTTTTGTTAGTCACAAAAACAGTAAAGAACTGTTTCTTCAGTTAAAATTCATTAAGCCTTCTGAAATAGCTATTATAGATTTGAAATAGCCAGGCAGTTCCATAAGATGCAAAACCACGGGGCTCCTCCAGCACTTCATTAGATGCTTTAAGAGGTTCAAATGTGCACATGGATGACACCTTAAAAACATTGAAAGTGGCAGACTAGAGGCAATTTTTTTTATTCAGGAAACAAAAGTGCCAGTCTTCCAGTACTGCACACTACTACAACTTCGGTTCTGAGCAATGAAATCCAAAACAACTATGGACATGTGCTATCATGAATAGATATTTCTTACTAGAAATGCGCTTGTCTGGATCTTCTCCATCCTCATCTCCACTGTCTTCATGAACAGCATCTTCAGGAATGGCCTGCATCTGTACACCAGGTGCGTGAGGTAACATGCGCAAGTTCTCAAATAAGCGTTGCCTGCAAGTAACAGACAAGAAAAGTTATTGCTACACCGAAGTAGCATTTCCTTGGGTTTCTATAAAGTTCTGAACTCTGCATTCAACGTTAACCTGGCTTTGCTTTAGAGTCAGTTTCATTTTTCAATTAAAATAATTAGCATGCCAAGTTCAGGAAGTTTTCCAGCCCTATGAGATCACTACTATCCACAGTGTATTTGAACATAATTTTCTTCATACTTTACAAATACTAATTTCAATGAACTTCAATTGTTAATTCCCCACAGGGTCATCACAAGTACTGCCCATGTAGCTAAACTGGTGTCAGTTCTACTCTGTTTATAATAAGCAAGAGAATCAAGTTGGATAACAGACTATTCTCTAGTTTCTTAGAAAGAAAGTTAGACACTTAAAAACATGAAGACTTTCCAACTGTGAGCAGCAATGACAAAATTAATTCATCTGGATACGTTTCCTTATTGGCTGTTTCAGGAAGAACAGAAACAAGTTATGTCCTGTCTAAGCAACCTGATGTGAGAGATGATATACTCCAAAGCACCATGGGCAGGAAGAATACTGGGATTCTTTTGGGACTCAAAACTATCACTCCAAAGTGCAAGTAGAAAGGTGGGCGTGGCAAGCAAATATCAGCATTTGCAGCAATTATCTTAGCACCCTTCTGTGCAATTTGAAGGGCTAAAGGGTAACTGGTGCTTTTTTGGAATCCTTAGTCTCTGCCTCTGTTTAAATCACACGACCTGGCAAAAAATTTTTGCCATGCATGGGAAGTCCCTAAAGCCAGGTGTGTGTGAAAGCACACAAACTGAAGGAGGATTCTGAAGACAGGTCTTTGATCTTGTGGGTGTGAGATTGCATATTAATGTGAGATTTTGTGTTTTCTATTGACAGAGAGCAATCTCTGCCTGCAATTGCAGCAGTAAGTTTTGCAGCCTACTTATACCACAAAAGCTCAACAATATATAACATACAGCAATATATAACATAATATGTTATATAATAATATATAACATACAGCCTGGCAGATCACCAGCTACATTACTGCTGAGAAATTTTGTACAATTATATTAACAAAAAATAAGTGGGCTTTTTCTCCCATCACACATTATAAATTCCTTTCATTGGATTGTGATTGATATACTTGTGCTATGAACACCCATCACACTCTATATACCTTTATAGACTATATACCTATATATTAATAAAAGAAGTATTTTAACAGCTTTGGTGAATTTTGCAATTTGACAGTTTTAAAGGTTATAGCAGTATTGTCAAACTCATACATGCAATTTCACATCTTTATTCAGCTATTTTTAGTAACCAAAAGAATTCGTACTGTTAACAGCCTGCTAGAACTTTGGGCAGGGGTGGCAGTTTAGTCTTTTAAACCCAGAGCAAGGACACCCCACTCTTGGTAAGCCAAGAGTACTTCAGGCTAACCAATTGCCTCCCAGCAGTTCAGCACAGAATTGATTGTACATATGCATTGCTTCAACCCTGAAGTAAAATATTTGTGTCCAATGAAAATATCAAGATGAGAAGAGGAATTAATTAAGTATCAGAAGTGGCACAGCCTAAAAACACACAACCACCACAGCTTGTCAATGAGTACTGCTCAAACCTTGTGGATTTGTTGAATCACAGCCACTCAATTGCCTGCACACGCATCACCGTCTTTCCAGAGTTTCGGACGTTCGAGCTCATATATGACTTTTAATTTTTGCAGCTATAAAGAATAACATTCTCAGTGCATGTTTAGACATGGAACTGAGAATTAGAAATCCTAGTCGTCATGGCACACCAGCTTCTTTCCTGGCAGGATAAACTTTCTACAAAATTAGAATGGGAATCCAAGTAAAACAGTCATCTTTTCAGATGCTGGAAAAAGGAAAAATCCAAGCTGCGTCATAAATTTTCATATATATAGTCATAAGACTTTGTAAGTCCTTCTGTTAGAGGAAGAGACTTCCAAAAAACCCCTGACAGAAGTGAAAAACATGTCTAATCTATTCTAGTACTTATTTTTAGTGATCAGAGAAAGGTATACAGTTTTCAAAACTGCCTAACAATGAAACCTTTGGAGAAACATGACCCACATGACCTACTTGATAGATAAAGTAATCACTACTTACTTGATCTTCTCCATATATTCTGGTGTATTCTGATTAGTCATATTGGAAGGACTAATATGAAGCTTGAAGTCTGGTCCAAAATACTCAAAGTAGTCATTGTATGGCAACTCTGTAAACCAAACACCAAGACAGTTTTGTTACCCAAAAAAGATTTTAAGCACTTTAAATACAACAGTGGATTTGACAGGATTTTACTTAACAGAACCATCAAACCCTAAGCATTCAAATAAGTGGTATTTATTATCTGGACTCCTCAGTGATTTTCCTCTAAATTATTCAATAAACAAACTTACATTTGCTGGCAAAATACAAAGAGGAAGATCTACTGCAATTACACACTGAAGAACTCAGTAAGAAATTTGATAAATAATTTAAAATTATACTTCTGCAGGAAAGAGAAAATGATGATGATGATGATGAACTGATGATTTCTTGTAGGTGTTTTCAAAGTTAGACCAGTTTGAAAGGTTCAAGTGAACCATTCCAAATATTCCTTCAGGATAAGTTTTAGTACTTGTTACTAGGCTGAAGACCAATAGCTCAATATCCTTGCAAAGTGCTGGACATTGGTTCAGTGGCACTGACTGGTTCAGTCTGTCTCTCTCCCTCCTTACCCCACTTTTTGCATTTTCACAGAAAATGGTCCCCTGACAAGAACACTGAACCACTAAAGTGAAGTTGATGAAGAATACACAGCCAGGACAACAGCTATTTTACACATTGCTCTATTTTGCAGTATTTTATATTGAATATGACTGTATCTTTCCAGATAAAGTAAGAGACATATAAAAAATTAGAACCTTTAAGAAATAAGACACTGAAATCCATTTTTAATTCTGCCCTTTGTCTTTCTTAATGTATGATTATTACAGGATAAGCCATCTTGGTTAGGTGGATAGAAAGCAAACAGGAAGATTAAGTTGCTACTAAGTTGCTATTGCAACATTTAGAAAGCACTGCTATTTCTCAGAACAGATTAAAGATGACAGGGACCCAAAAAAGTACAGAGAAAAAAGTCCCAAGATAAGGAACTGTTACTGTGTCTTCAAAAGCTTTGGCTGACAAAGAATATATTTTGACATGAAAAAAGGAAAATACATATCTTGAAAGGCACATTCTAAATAGTCTTTTCTCACTGACAGCAGCATTCTGCTGAAGTCAGATGGAAACACTGAATCCACCAAGAGACACATGAACAGCAAAAGATTATCAGCAAAAGTTGTGGTTCAACATGCAAACTGCCAGTGACTCATTTGCAACAAATCAGTCCAAACAATTTTATATAAATGGCATTCCAAAAGCATATCCAGGAGCATATTTGGTCAGAAGCAAAAGGAGTCCAGGATCTTTGGGGATCTTCCTCAGAGAAATTACTTCAGTATTCAACTATTCTAAAGCAGGCTAGTATTGTTTTTTGTGGTTTTAAATTTAAAGATAGCTTGTATAGCCAAAATTGAGTGAAATGGAAGAGTGGAAGTCAATATACTTTCACAGCTACTGTTGTCAGATAAAATGAAGAAACAGTATTTTTGCTATGTAAAGTGGACACTTGCACAGTCAATAATTTCTCATTTACTATTACTATGTCTGTGTTGTACAACTTACAGGTTGTCACTGGCACAATCAAAATGCAGTATATATTTTTTCATAATGATGACATTCATATTAGAAATACGTACAAGTATTGTCCCATAAGTTTTACATTTTGAATTTTCAAAAAGTGATTCAGTCATTTAAAGCTTTTGCTAAGGCATAAAAAAGCCCTAAATACTTATTTTTATTTAGTGCAAAAAATACTGAAAATTTAGTGGCTAAATCATAGCAATAATTTTCTACCTAGTTTATTCTAAGCTGATGCATTACAGCCAGCTACACAAATATCTGCCGTGTACTTATAATCGCCCATGATTATTTCTTAATAAAATATTAATTTGAATATTAATATTTACCATTAGGAATTTCACAATCTAAGGCAACAGCAGTTTCATATGTCCAGCATCGAGCAACATTACGAATTGTGTAGCCTCCTCCTCCTAACATCAGCAATGGCAAGTTAAAAGTCTTTACAACTTCCACACATTTAGCATGACCTGTAAAACAAAAGGAGAGTTCACAATATATGCAAAATATCTGTTAAACAGAAAAACACGTAACAAACTATTTAATCAGACATATGCAGTCACACTTAACAAGTAGGAACTGAATTGATTCAAACAGAACTGTCTCCCTCTAGAGCTAAGCACAACCTCACAAGAAGTCTAGATCTACAGATTAGAAATGTACAAAACACAATGTGCATCATCCACCCCAGTCTTCAGAGACTTTGCATGATGGTCTATTGCCGTTGTTCTGAAATGATCTTAGAATAAGTGCTTCATCTTTTCATAACTGATGGCATACACAGTGACAAATTTAGGGACAACTTCTCAGTCAAATGCAATGGGGGAAGAAGGGAAAACAAAATCAGTACTTGGTCCTTTCTACTTCTAAATTTGAACCTGTATTAGAGGTTGCTAAGTCTTGCTTACAGAGTGAACTGGTGCCAAGACAATACACACTCCAGGGAGATACAGCAGACTGAAAGGCATCTGTAGGAGGCAGCACCTCTCTAGCTTCCAAGATATGTAAGATGGAAAAAAATCTGAGCTATATGGGCAACTGAAGTAGCTTTGCCACCTGGTGCAAATCAAGAAAAGAACCCTGAAACACTGCAGACCCAACAGATACTATACTGTATTTTGTTGCCTACAAAAGTAAATGTCGCATTAAAAAAACCCCCACAAAACCAAGAAAACCCATGATTTAAACAGGCTGGATTGAAGGCTTAGCAAAAAGTTTGCTATTCATTTAATAATTTAAATAAATAAGAAAAAAAAATAATAATAACAGTAACAGTTATGCTACTTGTTAAATTAACATCCCAATTTAGAGAATCACAATTGCAGGTAGCAACTTCAGTAACACTAAAATAAATGAATTCTATGATTCATGACATATGGCTCAGTATAACAACCACTACAATAAATTTAACAATGCAGTGAGTATTCTCATTTCAGTAATATCTATTTTACACCCAACAAGGTGTTTGATGTTTACCATCTGTAGTCCTACTAAGCTGTCTACTGACTAGTTTTATTTGCCCATCACTGTAAGTGTTGCAGTTGCCTGTTGTCCTGTTATTCCAGGACGCTGTTTTAAAGCTACAGAAAGCCTGCACATAGAAGAAAGGTAATCACTTGAGTGGCTAGGAAGCACATGGAAAACCAAGCTTCTTAACTTTTTTAGATGGAGAGAAAGAAAGAGGCAACTTCTGGGTTTCATTTGGCCATCCCTGTATAGCAAAGAAAGAGGTGATTAATCATAATAATGAACAAAATCTTTGTGACTCCAGTCCTCATCATGCAAGTGTCTTGAAAAACAGTATGAAGGGTAGGTTTCTCATAAGTAAAAAGTTACAGATAAGAAACAGACACTTTTCTGTTTACCTTTAACAGTAAGATTAAAGCATCCCAGCCTGTCCCCAGACAGTGAATCTGCTCCACACTGCAATACCACAGCGCTGGGCTGGTACATCTCCATTACTTTAGATATAATCTATAATCAATATAAAACAGCGAGTCATTAATTGACATAATGAAAATACAAAATTATTAGCTTTCAGAAAGCTTAAAAACAAAACCCAAAGCACTCACTGGTTTGAATATCTGTCCATATGATTCATCATCTATACCATCCCTCATTGGAAAGTTGACAGCATAGTATTTGCCTTTTCCAGCACCAATGTCCTACAAGCAAAGATGACAAATGCTTTAATACAAACACAGAAGCACATAGAATGGTATAATGAAAAAAGTCTACACAGGTCTGCTGAGCTATTCTGAATCATTATACAAATCTGTGAGGGATAAGAGGCAGAGTTTACTTGATTCCTGTTCTCCCTTAAAATCATTTCAGAGTGTAGGAGTTGGACACCAAGATTAAAATAGCAAAAAGTACACTCAATTTTTAAATTCAAAGATTTAAGACAAAAAGACAAATCATAACCAATTAGTTTAGTCTGGTAATAGTTAAGCAAACAAAAGTACGAAAACCAAGAAGAGCAAGGTGATACGCATGTTTTCACCGTTGCACAGAAGATTTGAAAGTAGTCTATCTTATCAGCTTTCCTAGACAACCTATGTATTAAGAGAAAAGGTTTGTTACCAAAAAAAAAAAAAATTTAAGTGAATACACCCTGAATTCAACCCACTCCTATTTTGATGATCACTTTAAAAGCTTAAGATCTCTGCTTGACACACATTCCTATTTCTTACATTTATTTCATCACCAACACAGATAGAAAGCAATGCAGTTAAATGGAACAGTGAGAATTAACCTGTTCAGTCTGGCTGTAAACTATTATCAAACAGCAGCTCTGCAGAAATATCCTAGAAAAGCTACAAGTCATGTGTAGCATAACCCAGCAACATAAATACTAAACTTCTCAATGTTGCCTATTGAAAGTCACTGACTTTTCCCTATTCCTGAACAAAGCCTCCTTAGCAGAGAACACATCAATAATGTGCCACTTCCAGTAACCAACCTTAGCTGGGCATGTGAGGGAGAATGGAGACAGATAAAGAGGGGGACAAGTGGCCCAGTGAAGCACAGACACAACGTTGGCTTTTTCTGCCCACAGCACATTGTAGTACTGCAAGATGAGTGACAATGAAGACCCCTGCTGAACTTAAGTTATCCATAATTTCCCAGAGTGACTCATCTAGACTTTCACATGTGGAATTTTCTGAGGTAATCACAGATTTATGGAATGGTTAGTGTTGGAAGAAGGGACCTCTGGAGATCATCTAGTGCAACATCCTGATGAAGCAGATTGCACAGGATCACATTCAGGTGGGCATTCAGTATATGCAGAGGATATAGGACAACCTCTGGACTACTACTAGAGTGCTCTTGTCACCCTCAGTGGAGCTTTTCCTCAGATTCAGATGGAACTTCTCGTGTTTCAGTTTGTGTCCATTGCGCCTTATTCATCAGATCCCTTTCTTTTGACATCCATTCTTGAGATATTTGTAAGTATTGATAAGGTTCACCCTCAAATGTCTTTTCTTCAGGATAAACAGGGCCAACCTCTAACTTTTCCTCTGAAGAGAGATGCTCCATTTCCCTTATCATATTTGTTGTTGTCCACTGGACTCACTCCAGGAGCTCCATGTCTCTCTTGTACTGGGGAGCCCAGAACTGGATGCAGCACTCCAGATTTGGCTTTATCAGGGCTGAGTAGAGAGGCAGGATCAATTCTCTAAACCTGCTGGAAATGCTTTTCTTAATGCACCCCAGGATACTACGGCCTTCTTGGCCACAAGAACATGGTTTCCTCATGGTTAACTTGTCCACCAGGAGGCCTACGTCCTTCTCACAGAGCCGCTTTTTCTCTTTGTCTTGCTTTACAGATTAAAAAAAATAATTAAATTGATCTTATCCTAAAACACAGCAGTCAAATGTTCACACAATTTCCACCTAAACAGAGTAATTGTTTAAGCTGCTCAATGGATCTTTGTTGTAACTGATGCTCGCATTGGTTTTTAACACCTAAAGAAAGAATGTAACATTCTGGTAGCCTCCCATTCACCAACAGATCAAACTGCCTGACAGAACCTGGGCCACGAGAACTATGGTCTCAACTGATCTGTGTGTATAAACAGCAAAATTTTTGCTATCATCTAAGATATGCACAAGGTCAAATAACTTACTGAAGACACTATGAGGACACTGGAGGTTTAGACTGAAATACATTCAGTAGAAAATGGATGAATGCTGTTGAACTAGAAAACTTCAGATTCACCTACACTGATGTAGCTGCAATCACAGTATCATCATTTGACACATGATTTGTTGCTGCATCAAATAAACATAACCTGATCAGCAAGCTAGATCAAGTAACTAAAGAATTGCAGAAACAAGCTGTAATACAGCCCATTGAAAAAAACCAAAGAAATTTGGCTGGAAAAGTTGATAAAAATAACCATCAATGGCAGATCAAGTTAGGCAGAAAGAAGTAATACAATACCGGCCTCCAGAAAGAACACTGACATTCAGAGAATCAGTGCTCCCTTCAGTTCAATTAGCTTTGCAATCTCTAGAGATAGGAAAAATCCCTATGGGGATGCAATAATTGCAATAAAGACTGCTAAAGCCTGTATGCAGACAATGCTCATTTCAAAATCCTAACTAGCAGCTCAGAAAAAAAGTTGCCATGCCTGAGATACTGTTTTTCACTGACACTGCTAAAACAGATAAATCCCAAACCCATAAAATATTCTTCTATTTATTTCAACTATGCTATCTTTTAATTCTTTGTTCTGGGTGTGGTGAGGTGAAGAGTCCACAAACTTCTCTGTCAACGGGAAGTGCTGCTTCTAAAAAGCCAAGATATCTAACCCTTAAAAAAAAAAAAAAAAAAAATCTAGCCAAATTCAGCAACAACAGCTTGTCATGATAAACATCCTGGTCTGAGCTGCTTTTAGTTTGAAGCACCACTACCACCTTGTGGCCAGTCAAGTTAAACCACACAGATAAAAACTAATCTGATTTCTTCCTAAATCAATTTAGAACACAGTTTAACGGAATCTAACAACCATAATAACATTCAGTTCCAACAACCACACTGAACTGAATGCTTTGGACCCCACTGCTCAACTTTCACTTACTCGTGTGTCTTCTGGGTATCATCAACAGGCTAGGAAACACACTTTTCAGGAGTACTGGCTGAAACACGAATATTTCTATCTCATGAATCAGTCTAAATATATTAGGAAAACAGTGAATTCTTTCCCAGCACAGCATTTTTGTAGGCAAACTTGTTAGAAGTGTTTACAAATTTTAAAAAAGTTTCTAACTGTATGCACGAACTAATGTGCAAAGTTGCTAACACGAGAGGAATGCCATATCCTGGGAGTGTCTCTGATAAAAGAGGTTTAATATATGAGTTTGAAGCTAGGAATATATTAATCCAAATATCTGTAATACTCTTTCAAGCTTGAAGTGGAACAAGTCCCTGTTCTAACAAATGAGAATCTAACATGGGCAATGACTAACTTAAAATTAATATGAAGGGCCAGAAAATTGGTTTCCATTCTCAGTTTTGCCAGAGATTCTATAACAATTCCTCATGGGCAAATGCTCCTTCCCTTAGGCTAGCTATAATGCTCAGTACATAATTCTGTATGGGGCATGCTAAAGTTCTTAGGCAGTGAGCACGATGAGAACTCAAAACACACTTCATGACATAAGAAATATTCCGAAAATATTTCAACTGTATTACTAGGCAAACAAAACACAGTAAATTCAAACTGTAACTTAAGCTTTTTGATTGTTAAAGGATGATCTGCAAACAGCTACTTTTCACTGTAACTGCAGAATTTAAATGTACAGATAATCGTAAATATACCATACTGTCTTCTTAGAGACATCTCCAAAATCTGTGTGAATTAAACTAATTATATTTGAAAAAAGATTTCAGCTTATTAATCCAGAAGTTAAGGTGTTAATTTCATGTAGAAGTGAATATTTCAGTTTCCTACTATCTTGTATTTTTTTTCCTAAGATTCCCCAACTAATCTATCACTCTAGGCTAACATTTTGTCCAAAAACTTACTACTGTTTACCATTACTGGACACAGTAATTGTAGCCGAGTGCAAAAAAACGTATCTAGAAGAAAGAGGGAATTTATCAAATAATAAATTTCATGTTCAACCTTACCCTAAGATCCCCTGTGCCTGGAAAATATTCACCATATTTATGGAATGATACTGTCATGACACGATCTGTGGTATAAAATGCTTCTTCAACACCATCACCATGATGGATATCAATATCAATATACAACACTCTTTGGTGATACCTAGACAGAACATATAAGAAATCATCATCATCTGTTATATTCATAATATACTGAGAACAAACAAGAAAAACACTAACAAAAATTCCTTAGTCAGATACTAAAATCCAAGATTATGATCACTGTGATGATTTTGGTTGATGTGACCATACACTCTTAGAATTCTCAGTACAGTTTGAACATTTATCTTCATCAAAATAAGGAATTTACTTAGTATTTACCCCAAACTGTCTCACTCCATAGAAGCTATACCTCATGCTTCTGCTGACATCACTTTGTTGTTCACGTCTGCTGAATTCACCTCTTTCATTAACCCCAAGGCCTTTCTTTCTGCCTTCTCAGTATTTACCAACACAGTCTGTGCTCCATAAGCTCGCAAAAATAAATACTTATTTTCCACTGGCTTTTCTTCTTAACCTCTCCAGTTTGTAAAGAAAGGCACATTCTTCTTTCAAGTGTATTGCACTTTATACTAATGTAAATTTATTACACTACTGTTTATTATTTTCTTAAATACTGCAAATTTCAGGACAGTTTGAGATGGATAAAGAAACCACTGATTTATTTGAAGCCTTAGAGCACTAGAAACTGTAGTATTCCTTAAATTTTATGTTTTTCAGTAAAGAACAAAGCCTGTCATCAGAAGATGTCTTTTCACCGTACTGTGCACTGTACTGAGAGTGTGAGCACCCATAATTTCAGGGACTGTTTCCCATAGTTACACAACCCATGACTGTTTTCAAGATTCCTTCCTTCACATGCACATTAAGCTAAGAAATTCAAGACTGGACTACAGAAAACCATTATGTCGTAGACTGTAGAGACAGCTCCTTAATATGTGCTGCCCATGAAAATGAATGTCTTAATGTGTTAATATTAACTATTCTTAGTGTCTTTAGAAACCTTTTCCATCTCTAGATTTCCAGATCACATCTACTTCCTTCATTCCTCACCAGCAATATCAGCTGTCCCACTCACAGGAGTCAAATGCTTAAAGTATTTTTCCTAATAAATGGGATTTATGTGTTATTAGTAGGGATACAGTCCTCTGAAGTAGTAAAAGCAACACTCAGGACTTGAAATTTTAGTGAAGCATTACTGTTCAAAGTCAATTATCTGACCACTTTTCATTACCTCTCATTTCCTTCTTTGCAGTCACAACAGCAAAGCTGTTATTTCATTATTTATTAAAATCAGCCACATTAACTCATGTAATAATCCAAGGAACTTATGCTCAGTGCATGATTTTCCCTGAATATTCCTGTTTGAGTCAATAACAAATCAAATTACAGGAAACAAGAAGACATAATGTGAAACCAAATGGGTGTAAGATTATGAGCAAAGTGACTGCCCTAAGGGGTCAGGGCAGGGATCCATCTAGCGCACTATTCTGTCTCCATGTGCAGCAAAGGGAGACTTTACAGAAATCTTTACAGAAAGCAAGTGAGCCTGTCCACTTTCTGGAGTCTGCTACTCTAGTCCTTCCCCACCATCTAGAATGGTGGGCATATGACATTTTACAGGGTGCATTGTTGTTGGATTTGTCTCCTATTAGTTACCTTTTCAGTTTGCCTGTATTTTATTTTGAATATCTTGCTGAAGCCAAATCAGGCAGAGCTTGGAGCTTTCTTAATTTAAACTGTAAAAGTTCAAGATGGGCTATGAAAACTCACTCAAATAATAACTACAATCCATATCTTCAAACATTTAAATACCTAAATTTAACACTTTTTATACTTTGAATTTGTGCCTATCACAAACTTACTTCAGTAACTCAAGGATGGCGAGCACAATATCATTGACATAACAGAAACCAGATGCCTCTGATTTCTTGGCGTGGTGAAGTCCCCCAGCCCAATTGACAGCCACGTCTGTTTGTTGTCTGTTCAATTTTACTGCTCCAGCTGTAAAAAGACACACAGAAGAATTAAAGCAAATGGAGTCAGAAATTTCTGATTGCCTTTAAATTTGCTATATAAGATCATATTTTATTTTTTAAATAAGTTGATTTAGAACAAATCTCTTACCAAGACTGAGACACCTGATACATCTCATATTTTACAATCTGTAAGTGATACGATTATTTTTAAATTATATAAAAAACCTTATATTTACTTCATTTTTAAATGCACAATCAAAATTTTAAGTTGCTGACATCAACCTAGTAAAGCTATAAAACAGCTGGCACACAACCTATACTTACCAACAGAGCCTCCAGTTGACAGCTGACAAAACTCAAACAGTCCATCAAATACAGGACAATCTTCTCCAACATTAACTGCATAAGAAATGTAGTATTTTTAAAAAATACCATTCCAACAACATCAATATACACGTGGATAACACAGGCATAGTTCATTCAGCATTTTAATTACTTAGCCCCCATCTCATTTGTCAGGCTAATTCAAACACTGAAAACAATGCAGAGTCCTAATAGTATACCTCCAAATTAATCTTTTTTTCTTTTCTTTTAAAATTCTTTTTAGTTTCTATTGGAAGATTAGTCTCCTTGTTTCAAGAACTTTGATCATTTTTAGATTTTTGAAGAAATTATGATTAACACAGGTCATGTTAAAAAATGTACCAAATGCTTAGAAAAATAATTTGCTGACAATAAGGCATCATAAAGAGATTACAACACTGCCTTTAAAACTGCATTCCTGTCAAACTGTATTCTTAAAAGTAGTTTGAGCTTATTCCTATAATTAAAGGAGTAATTTAACAATAGAAAGAGTGAACAGTGAATGATGTGCAATTTTCACTATCTCCCTCCAAGAGGAATGAGCAAAATTTTTCTTGACTAAAACATATTTTCACACATTGATTTTTACTTTTCTAGTATTCTAAACAGCATTTTTCTAAGCAATATTTCAAGGCACTTTGACAAACAATTCACAATCAGCACATCAAGCCTTAGTATTAGCAGCAGTATTTCCCATCTAGAATACACCCTGTCAAAGGAAAGGCAAAAATACTAACATATGCTTGAAGAACATTTTTGTCAAGATGACTGCTTTTCATGGAAAAGTGTAGCTAAAAACAGGCACATACTGCTCTTGTTACAGTATTTCTCTAAACTCTGTACTGGTGAGTACTGAGCTTCAAACAATGCCAACCATAAAAGCACGTACACACAGACTTAGCCTGACATTGGCACTTACATCTCTGCATTTGCTTGCTGTACTCAGACATATTGTCAGGTCTTATTGATCGGAGAAATTTGATGTACTCATCACTATGGTACTTGGTCATTTCCTCAGCAGTTGCTTTGTGGGGTCGCTGATAACAAGAACAAGTTAAAGAAATAAATCAGAGTGCTCTGCAAAGTCAGCTAACAGTGTGCTAAAACAGACAACTTTGAAGGGAAAATTTTGAAGGGAAAGTAGAGAAAGGAAAATTATAGTAGTGGTGTTTTACATAAAGCAAGGGCTACTCTGTTGTGATATACAACTGCATTAAATACTGTTTCACTTCTAAGTAAAAGAACTCTGAATACACTATTTAAGTATTCTCTATTTTCACTTTCACCTCTATTTATTTGTGTGACAATACTTGAAGCCCTTTAAAAATAACTTGAAATGCTTCAGTGGACATCATATTGCCTATACTTACATAAATTTCCATTTTTCTGTATAAGCCATAGTTTAGCAGCAAGTTGTGGGTCATTCGGATCCTGTGAGGTTTCATTGGATGTCCTTGTCCATAGTAATAATTTCCAATATCACCTGCCAATAATACACAAAAGAATAGCTATTCATATTACAAAACAAGTTTCATTGCCACCTAATTATTTTTAGAAGATAAGCACACAGGTATGATTTCAGAAAACAAACAAACTTCACAAAGCTTTGTCTACTTCAAAAAGAACACAAGAGAAACAAACTGTTGTATGTAAGAAACAGAGGAGAAAAAAGAAGCCAAATCTAACACTTTGAGTACAAGCAGACAGTGGTGGGAGAGCCAAGATAAATATAGGACATGGTTTCAAATCAAGAGTGAAGTTCTCGCCCAACAGTGGGCCAGACTTATCAATAAAATGGAAAACAGAAATGGAATTAAGAGGAGAGGAGACACTATTGATGGCATTGCCACATAGTATCACAACAGAGGCTGTAGTAAAAATCTACCATTTTGCATGAGCTGATTTTATGATACCATCCTCAGCCTCTCCTTAACTACTAACATCCTGCTACACCCAGAAGTTAGCTGCAGATCCATTGTGGAAACTACATGCACAAACATTCCCCAGACACCTGCTGCTGGAGATCCACAAGACAGTTTAACAAGAACCTCATAATCCAGACTAGCCTCTGAAACATTGGAGACCAACTAGGCACACAATTAAGATAACAAATTTGACACTCATTTCCAAGAAAGGAATAGCTGCTATCATGGACTAGTAGTAAGTTTTCTTCTGAGCTCAGGTATTGTTAGAACACACACAACCCTGCTCTGAGCACTGACATTCTCAGCACATGAACCATTTTGCACAGAACTGTCTCTGGAAACACAAGCAAGCCTATAAGTTATGTCCAGTTGTCAATGGCTTTCAGCTGGATATTTCTAGAAGACCTCTTCACAATAGCATCTCTCTTCTTTTTGACCCAATTTCCCGACAGGATTACTGAACTTTACCTTCTTGAACTTTTTACTTTTCTTTCACATCCTTCAACATGCTCTGCCTTGTTCACTGGGAACAAAAGAAACACTATTTTCACAATGTCATACTCTTTTGTAAATTTTATCAGTCAGAGGTATGAAGCAGCACCACTACAAAACAGCTTTAGTTTCATCTCTTCAACATGAGCTTCATGGAGGAAGGGTAAATGTCAGCTTGCAGTAGCATCACCAACTACCAAGAAAAACAAGTATTGTAGTAAGATTAAAAGTTTCAATGCATTCTGAAATCCTTCAAGCTTTCAGTTTTTAAAGAGACAAGGAGAGTAAGGACACTTAAGAAAACAGATATAACCTGATGTAACATAAGAACATGTTTAGAAAAACTACCCTTCAGTACCTAGCTCTTAGCCATCCCATAACAATAGAAATACCAAGTTTTAACACTAAGAACTTTGAAGAGTTTGGACCTTCTAACTTGGGTACTCAAGTGGAAGAATAGCATTTTTTTTGTCAGTTATTGCAAGCCTATAGGTTTGGTCACATGCAGGTCAAGAGCATGTATAAGGAGTATAAATAAACTCCTTCCTTCCAGCAAAAATATTTTCAAGCACAAAAGAATATCTTATATTTTTTGAAAAATCTTAGAAAAGCTAAGAAAAAGCTTAGAAAAAAATCTATCACAGCTCTTTGAAACTAATGCCTAGATGATGAAAACCAATCATTTACTAGCTCTACTTTATATTTTGAAGTTACTGTTAGGTCCCAGACTTTAAAAAATCTTCAAGCTAGTAAGAGCTTTAAATTTCACGATTTTTAAGAAAATAATGATTATAAATAATGTGATATTATCGAGGAAACTTGATTACAAATGGATTTGTAGCTTTAAAATGGTGGTTTTTTAGAGGTCACTTCAATTTTAACTACTTCAGCTTCTATAGTCATCACTGAAATTTTATTCAGAATGCTGATGGATGGGGAAGCATACACTTAAGAATTCTTTTATATCTTATGTATGATGTAAGGTCTATTATTTTTCCCATATGAAATAGAGAAAAAATAAAATTAACAAATACAGTTATACAACATATCCTTCAATTCATACCACAATCAATCAACTCAATGAATTTTAACTTATGCATATTCTATATACCATACACTGCAGCATACAGTCATATAAATAGAACAAGCACACTTTTTAGCTTTCATTTTTTTTTTTTTTTACCAGAAAAGAGAATTTTAAAAGAATGGGCACATTGGTAGATCTAATGGGAGTTTATTTGTCAAATAGAAGATCTGTAGGTGAGTATCTGGCAGAAGAGTACTGATCCTTCTGTATTAGCGGCCAGCAGTAGTAAGTAACGATATCAATATACACTTTAGCAACAGGCAATACAATACTATTTATATTTATCAGGTCTTAGTATCATCAACAAAAAAGGTTTTGGCATTAGCCGCATAAAAAATATTCTTGAAGCATATGGACAAAAAGTCCATCAAGGGATTAGTGATGCCTATGTAGGCAGGAGTGAGGAAGGAAAAGAGGAAAGATCTTTCTTTATTAGCACCTTGATTTTCAACCAACATCATGAAGGGGACCCATCACAGAGACATCATACTATGACGAAGGTTAAGTTGTGAAAAGTCTCTCCTCTTCTGCCTAGTGAAGAAGATGGTGCACTTCCTGGTACAAACACTTCATCCACTGATCCTGAAATTTATGTATATCTTTTTCATATGTCACAGCCTTACTAGAGAACTTGGGGAAGAAAAGCAAGGTGTATCAAGAGCTAGTGTGAGGGTGGGAACCCTCACTCACTGATGGAGCTGAAAAGCTCTGCACAAACCTCTGCCAGATTAAAACGTGTCTATATGAGGAATGGGTACAGTGAGGCCAAGCTCACAAGATTATTACTGGAGACAGTTAGAGTACTTGACTTTATACTTACTAATATAAAGGTAAATCCTTACTAAAATAGAAGTTAAAATCATACAGAAGAGTTATGAGCACAGTATATCACTTACCAATGTGGGAACACATGGAAAGCACAAAAAAAAAAAAAAAAGAATGTAGCTGAATGAGGAAGAGAAGGGAAAAAAAGCAAAGTAGTATGTGTAAAAGTTTGCAAATCTATTCATCTTTCACAGCAAGGCTTCAAAACTGAAATTTACTGTTTTATACCAGTAAAAGTGTCAGCTAAATGGCTCCCATTGAGAAGTAGCAACACATAATCTCTAAAAAGTTGAGTCCTTAACCAAAAAGAGACAAACTAAGTGCCTATTTAATGCCGTAGGAGTTTACTGTCCTACACTGTTCACAATGTGATACAGATGTGATGCAGAAGACCTGCCTGACAATTGTTACGTATTTAAACCCAGCACACTGGTCATGTTCTAGGTTCAAATATATATATATGTATGTATGTATGTATGATAATTTTCTTCTCAATTCATGCAAGTTACATGCCAAAATGATGAGGACTAATCAAATAAAAATAAATCCATGTTTCCTTTGATAAGCATAAGTTTTAGACACCCACTTCTCTATCTGAGACTTTAGTAAGGCCTACAGAAAATATTCTAACACATAGAAAAATACAAGAGGTTACATGCCCTAAAGGAACTTTAATTCTGCACGAAACCACACAACTAGCAAAAGCTATGTCCCAAAAAAAGTATTCGTTTCTACAGTTACTATGACATACAGAAAAATAACACCATTAAATTTATCTATTACAAAGCAGTCTTAAGTGTCGGAACAGAGACAAGAGATGACATCTACACTTGTTTTTTAATACTTAGTAACTTATATGTTACATTACTTTATAACTTCTAACAGATAAACTGTTATGTATGTGGACCACATCCCTGTTTATTTTAGGTTTAGTTACTATGAAATTATGAGGTACTTCAGAAGTGCACTATGTGAAGAAACCTAATTGCTACAATGGAAACCACATAGAAAAAACCATATCTTGAGAGCAGCAGTTACACTGGATTGACTTCAGCGATACTAAGGGGTGAACTCATGTAAAGCTGAATGTAAAAGAAAAGATCATCAATACCTGATGAGTACAACAGACAGCTAGCTATTCACACAGACCTAAAATTACTGCACTAGTTTCTGAAGGGCTGGGCGTTTTGTTCTGGTTTTAAAATTAAGCAGACAGCAGAAGAGTAGCAAAGGTCTGACTTTTGAGCCCTGAGCAGAGGCTGGACACCGTCACCGTGTTTGGAAGGCACTGCACAAAGTACTGATGAATTTCCAGAAAACACTTCAATTTCAGTTCATTTTATCTGCAGATGTAAGCTTTAACTAGAAGTACTATTCAAACAATGCCCAGCTGTAGTAACACACTGCCCTACTAAAACAGGTTTAGTCTCGTCTTTATGGGTGGAGCCAACCACACTCATGCAGATCTCTCAAATTTTTCATGACGGTAGAGCCTTTTAAACACCCACACTAAATGGTGCACAAGAACCAATCTAAACAATACTAGTGCCTGCTAGTGCACTGGCATGGAATAAATATACGAACTCACTGTAACCACACCGCCTGCTGCATGGTTCTCGAGAACTGTACTCGTCTGTGCAGGAGCACAGAACTGGAAAGACCACCTGGGGCCTATTCTCACTGCTGTGGCAACTGTACACCACCTTGGAAGAGCTAAACTACCTCAGCCACAATGTTGCAAAACCAT
The DNA here is from genome assembly GCF_021018805.1 of Prinia subflava. Lineage (NCBI taxonomy): Eukaryota > Metazoa > Chordata > Aves > Passeriformes > Cisticolidae > Prinia > Prinia subflava. The sequence goes on from NC_086248.1 coordinate 47,652,584, forward strand.
GACAACAACCTGAAGATACATGGTAAAGAGACTAAAACAAAAGCTATGATAGCCTTCCACACTGAGCATGGTTCTAAGCAGTGTGGGGAGAACACTTTGCTAAGCTAAGGCTTAGCCTTAGCTAAGTAGCAAGACAAGACAAGCTAGGTAGCAAGACTAAAAGTATTTATGAAAAATATTTTAAGTGAGATCACTAAAGTATTTTAATTCATATTTTAATTAGTTTTTTCCTATAGTATACTGGTTTAAATTTAAGCAAAATTCCTGACCTGAGCACGATCACAAGCAATGAAGATCCTGCAAACTGGATGTGGTTGACTTTCTAGTACAAGCAAACTCAAGGTAAAAGAATCAAGCTTTGTCTACTCAAAGTTTATTGGTTCCAAGTACAGTATGAAGGCTATTAAAACTATTGATTCAAACAAACAATCAAACAAAAAACCTTAACAGCAGTATGCTCTGAGAAAGTGACATGCTAATTTAAAAAATCAGCCTTAAATGACCATCACAGCAAGTTTCACAAAAAGCATGGGGAAGTTTATTGCATGTCAGAAGATAAGTGTATATGCTTCTAGAACTTTTTCAAGACTTTTTAGTCTGTAGCTTTCAAGAAACAGAGTGAAAGTATGTGTGGAGAGCCAATTATGACCCAAAAAGGGGGTAATTTACTTCAGACATGACATTCCATTAGAGATATACCACTACCTCGGGTTTTTGTTTGTTTTGGGTTATTTAAACCTGCAAACATTCCCTTCATTGATTCAATGGTACAACAGTTACAAATATTCAGAACTGAACGATGAATCACACAGTAGCACCAGGATATTTATTTTAGGTATTAACTCTAAAATTTCTTCTAATAACTCTATTTCCAAAAGAAAATAACTGTTTGATTTATTGTCTCAATAAATAAATGACACATCAAAAATATTCCAAAACCAGTTTTGTCACATATAAAACATTTATCTTATGGCACAACAGATACTATTTCCTCTACATTATTAACTACATTTATCCTACTCTACATATGAGCTACAACTGCTTTAAGTCGCCATTATCCTGCCACCTCCAAACTTGCTCCTCTTCCAGTATCTCCTCTCTCTTCACAAGTATAGCTTTTTTTGGCTGTTAAGGGAATCTAATGCTAGCATAGAGTACTAAAATCCAGTAATCACAGAAAACAAATATATCAGCATCTAGTAAACTAAAGCTACCTGACTTTATCAAAGAAAAAAAAAAAAAAAAAAAAAGCAAGCCGATTGAAAAACAACAACAAAAAAAAGCAAGTATTTTCAGAGAAAAAGCTTCTAAACTATCACTGCTGCCTTTCTTTCAACAAGGCGAAAAGTGATTCCTCTTCCTTAGGAAAAGTAAGATCCTAGCCTCACCAAAAGTATCCCTAACAGGGGCCTCCTTTCCCCTTTAGGCTGAACAAAGAACCAGTGCTAGCAACAAAGAGAAGGGGGCGGCAACCACTACTCTGCCTCCTTTAGTGTGGTTAAAAAAAAAAAAAAAAAAAAAAAAAAAAAAAAAAAAAAAGCCAAGACAGGCCCCACAAGGTCTGCCATAGCCAAAGAATGGTAGGTTTGCTACAACAACACACCCTTTGATATCTGCAGTTGGTTTAGCCACTCATCTTCACTTTCAAAATGGTGAAAACACCAAAGCACTACGGCGGAACATCCTCACCCTCTGTTTCCTGGCTACTACCAAGCACAGGCTTGAATACAAACATTCAAGATTGTTACGATAGGAGGAAATTTAATCAAATGTTACGATCGGAGGACATTTAATCAAATCCTGTAACTAATCTGTCTGTTGAGCTCACCTCCCAGTACAAAAAGGGCTAAATAATTCAAGCTGCTGGAGAAAACTAAAAGTTCTTGCTGCTGTGGCCAGAGGAAACTGCAAACAAGTTTCTGAAAATATCTCAAACCAAGCACTTTTTTGCCATGACTGACAATGCAGATCGAAGCCCCTGTGTCCCCACCACACAAGTGTGCAAACTCAGAGGGCCTACATGCAACTCAAATTTCCCTATTATTAAACACCCACGCACACAACTTTCCGCGTTTTGCAGGAAGGGAGGCTCGTGGGAGCCAGACCTCTGCTCTGATCCTCTTCGCTTTGGGGAACGGGGGAGGAGGGGGCAGAGTCCCCCTGTCCCTCTGTAACCCAGACCTCGGTACGAAAGCCCGAGGCAGGGAAAGGCCTCAGCTCAACAATCACCAGGTGCCGGAGCTACACATGGCCTGGACTTTCTTTGCAGGGGAGGAGCCAGACACAGCAGCGACTCCAACGCCTCCGTGCTCAGCGGATGGAGGGGAGTGTCTCAACTTTTCTCTTTTTTTCTTTTTTCTTTTTTTTTTAGGGGGGAGGGGGGGCTGGGGTGGATGATGAGTATTTTGGGGGGAAACAACAGACAGAGCACCTACCACCGGGCCCGCCAGACCAGGCAGCTCTCCGACCCTCACCTCGCCCGACTCCACCACCCGCGCTCCCGGCCCCGCCGCCCTACGCTCGCCGGCCCGCGGGGCTCAGCAGAGCCGACGGCGGGAGCGGGGCGCGGCGGCGCAGGTGGAGGCGGCGGAGACCCCCGCCCGCCACGGGGCCGGGCCGGGCCGGGGGCTCGTCCCGCGGGGCAGGGGCGGCCGTGCCGGCGGGGCCGGGGACACAGCCCGCCCCGGGCGGCCATTAGAGGGGCGCCCCCCCGCTCTCGCACGCGCGCTCCCGCGCCGGCCCTGCTCACCGTCGTAATAGTAGCAGACTTTCTTCTTGCCGCCGCCCTGACTGTACGCCATAGGGCTGCCGCGCCGAGGCCGTGGGCAGGGAGCGGGAGGCTGAGGAGAGCGCGGAGCCGGCTCGGAGGGTGGGAAGGAGGGGGCGGGAGAGCGGGAACTCGCGACGCCGGGACCGCCAGCAGCGGGAGCGGGCCGGACCTTCGGCAGCGGGAGGGGCAGCGAGCGGGACGCGCCCAATTCGCCGCGGACGGAGGGAGGAGAGGGAAAGAAGGAAGAGGAGAGAACCCACGCGAGCGGACGGGGGCTCTCGCCTGCTTCTCCTTGCTATCTTCGTTTAGTTGCACACACAAGCCAGGGAAGGAGCCAGCGGAGATTCTTCAGAAGAGAATTCTTGGGGAAGGCTCTTTTCTGGCCCACCCCTATGGCTAGCAGTGGTACGATCCGCCGCGGGCGTCGAGGCTCTATCCCCGCCCTCAGAGGAGCCGTTTGGCGCACGCGCGGAGCGGGTGCCCCGTCTCCACGGCGGCTGCGGCGGGAGCGGGAATGCGGAGTCCCCGCTCGGGGCCGCAGCGGGCCCGGGCCCTGCTCGGAGCCAGGGCCGCGGCCCAGTCCCTCAGCCGCCGCCCAGCACCGGCCGGGGCCGCAGGATGCTTGGTCCTTAATCGCGCAGCGCGTTCCGCCGCGCCGAGGCCTGAACCTCATCTTCTACGGGGCGGCTGCAGATGCTCGGCCGACTGGGGCGTCGTCTGGTCCCCTCCCCCAGTGAAAGAGTCTACTCTTTTCCACAACAAAAGCGGTTTCTGTTTTGTTAGCTTTTGTGGGGTTGTTTTGTTTTTTTTTTTTTTTTTGAGTACTCCTGTCTGTCGGTTCGCTGCCCTAGTGGCAAGTGTTGCACCTCAGTATCCCTGTTCTAGAGGAAGTTCAAAGCATGCTTCACAGTAACATCTAGCAATTCTCCCAAAAAATCAAGGGATGCCACGCAAGACGCATTTAACATCTGAATCATTTTTCTTCTAGATCCATCAGCCATTTGCTCTCCTTCCTCAGCTCAGGTACAAACCTAGGAAGGATAAACATGATCACATGCATACGTAGCCAGCTTGCTTGTATTTGCACTTGTATAGGGGTTCACACTTGGGAGGCCTGACAGAATCTGGCAATACACATCAGTTACACTAAATAAACTTTCTGCAGCTCCCACGAAGGCCTCTATGGACTTCCACTGATCCAAGTCGTGACCAAGGTTTGTTGATTTGCTGGAGTATCTAAAAGTACCTAAAACCTCTCGTTATTGCCACATGTACTTCTCTATATGATAACAAGGCATTTGTATAATCCATGTCACACAAAAGCAAAGCAAAACAAATGAAAAAACATGCCTGGACACAGGTTTGTTCTTTGTTACCAGGATTAAGTTGCTACCTCCTAGAGGTACTTCACAGGAGTTTGGGTCCCTGTAGCTGATTTAAAAAACCATTTTACATTTTTAGAGACAGACAACTGTAAAATAAGTTTGTTAAGCACATATATGCACATACACCCTGAGGATAACCCTAGGACATCCTGGATTTGCCCCCACCCTTCACTTTTTTAAAAAAAAGATACTATATTATGATGTAATCAGGTGGTATAGCATTTTTAAACAGTTTGGTGGGGTTTTTTTTTCATAGTCCATTTGGAAATTTCTGTTTTAGAAATAACATACAAAACTGATTTCTACACCTTATAATACAGCTGGTATTTGTTTCTTGGTGCAAACTGCAGCAAACTATCTGCATAACACTATAAGAGGCATGACATTATCTACTTACTAATAAATTCCTTTTTATCTCAGCCTGCTTAGGGGTGCCATTTCTTGAACAGACTTAGGTTGGACTCTAGAAGCTCCAGACACTATTTTATATTAGCTAATCACTGTATTATATGCTTCTTTGACCACTGAAATTCAATGTGTTTATGAAGTTACTCAACATTTTGTAGTTGCCTGATAAACATTTCTATCAAAACAGTACAACAACACATCAGCTGGCTCTGTATCAGGAATACTTTTCTTGCACCACATCGGGAACTTAATAAAAGCAGTGATATATTTTCAAAGTTCTCATTAGGGACTTCATGTGAAGAAATAAAAAGCTCATAATTTCATTACTTTCAAACTGATACTCATCCTCATACAGAAATAGCTTAGTCTGGTTTCAATGGGCTAAATCAAGAGAAGCTATGTTGATTTCAGGACAAAATTTTTTGTGTGTGACATGGATTATTCATGTTTCTCTAACAGCTGAATTCATGCAAGAGCAGCTCTCGTTTAGAGAAGCTCCTTGAATGCTAACTCATACCTGAATTGAGCAAGTGTCAATAAGCATACAGAGTTATCCTTTAGTCAAAAGGATAAGAACTCATTCACTGAATTCACAGTAACTCAATATGACAGTAAGGACACTTACATTTAAAGGTCAGGAAAGCTTAAATATCAAGTTTCATGGCTTATTTATACAAGGGTGATTTCCTAGACCAGTCCTGCTTCTAGAATTGCAGGTTCTGCAAAGGTCTTCAAAACTGCTGGTTAAGGGAACCGCTCAGCAGCCATGCTACACAAAAGCTAATGATACAGAAAAACTCTGGAGCATCACTTCCCAAGGTAAACAAGTGTGAACTCCAGCCCTTCGAGGCCCAGGCCCACTGGAAAAGGGAATAGACTATATAACAAAGTATCACTGGGAAAGGCTGCCATTCCTTTTACTGTGTTGCAACATGCAGACACTTCATAACATAATGATGATATTTTTTTATACCTTCCTGTAATTGCTTGTTTCTGTTACTGAGTGAATGCTGGCTTTATTTTGCTCTTTCCCTGCATCATTCTATTAACATCAGCTTGTTCTTTCACACAGGATTTATTTTGTGCCTTAGATAGTGGGTTTTTTGGGGAAGAAACATTAAAAAAAAGCAGCAATAAGGATCTTTTAAAACAAAAGAATAATGTCCATCTTCAACATATACAGTCAGCATTGCAATAGAAGGTATTACTGTTTCTTACATGTTTGTCTTAAATCACATCTACAGTGAAAACTCATTAAATGATTAAGCAAATAATGAACAAGAAATTCTCTATAGGTAAAAGTTTATCCCTTTATTTCTCTTATCAAAAAGGAATCTATAATTCTCAAATCCAGAAGATCCTCTCCTTCACTCTCCCCACCCCCACATCGCCAAAGATATTTTTGAAACAGAACTTACATGGAGGATCGAGAGCACCTATTTTTTCTCTTAACTGCTTCTACAGAAAGGTGGCATTACCTTGTTCACCACAGAAATAATGAACAATTCACCTTCCTTCTCCCCCCTTGCATAATCTGAAAGCAGAAAGATAGAGCTAGAGGGCTTGCCACCACCTAGCTCATTGCTTATCCGAACTGTTCAAGCCCATGCACCCATGCAGACACGAAGGTATAGCCGCCTCAATTTCTCTTTAACAGAGTTCAATAACCAATGGAATTAACAGGAAAAAAAAGAAAAAAAAAAAAAAAAAAAAAAAAAAAAAAAAAAAGAAAAAAAAAAAAAGCAACACTCTCCCAGATAACTTAACTTAGAGAAACATACAAAATATATTCATAAATTCAACTCCTCATATAAGAATTATCTATTACACCATTAAGCGCAACTCAACACACCGCACCCACCTCCCTTACCCCTAAACATATGCCTTTCTCCTCCCATTCACTTTTTATCTGTCAAAGTGAGCATTTTCAAGTGATACCTATTAGCAGCATTCACAGCTGCATGCTTGTTATCACATACATAAATGTAAGAAGAAAAATCACAGACAATGGTATTGACTTGTTGATAGACCTTACATAAGTTCTGGAAAGCATAAGAGTAAATAAGGTTTTGGAGTCACTCTCCTGAGAAGAAAACATAGCTTTCGTCATCTTTCATCATGCAGATACCTTGCTAATGAAATCATTTTATGCAGAATGTCAAAATCATTAGAGAAAACATAGATAAAGAGAACTAAATAGAAAACTTATTGTGAGGTTCTTATTTGCTCAGATTCAGATTGCTTATTTGTGCAATAAGTACTGATAATATTGGTATCTACTAACTGCTTTTGAGTTTCAAGAGGGTAGACTGCTGAATATTCTTCCCTAACTGCTGCTGAAAAGTGCTATGACTGATAGTGATTTTGTTTTAGTGTGATGCAATAGTCTGGGAGCTGGAGGATATTGTCCTTCTGAATGCTCATGTTGATAGTAACATATGGCAATGACTTCATTTTAAGTAGTAGTAGACCAGTATATTCTCTTACATGCCTACAATTTTTCTGTGAAGTGTCTTCATGTCTGTGTCATGTGTGGAAATATAATTTGTCTGTATCATGTTGTGCCTGGGACAGATGTACCCACCCACTGAATGTCTCCTGCAATTGCCTGAAACTCGTTCCCTCTGCAGTTGTGTGCCTGGCAGTTTGATAGCCAGGAGAACTCTGTCTTCAGTGCACAGCACGTAAAAGCAGATGTAGGTTTTATTGAAAGTGGAATAATTCAATAGTTCTAATGCTTGTCTTTAAATAAATGGCTAGAAGTATCAATATTCAAATATCTTCTTTTAGAAGCTTACTTTTTAAAGAGTTGTTAGGAGTAGGAAGATGGATTAGATGAAAACCATAATGGTAGGTATAGTATAGAGAGCAATATAATGAGAGCAAAATAATTAACTTTTCCTATTTGTATTGAAGGTTTTAACAGACCTAGAGGAAATGGTACACATTCACCTTTAGAAGAACTTAGGTGTCTCACACTATCTTTTTTAGTTTAAATACCATTTAGTGGTGACTGCTAGAGTGCCTGGTATATAGAGTTTTTGAGTGCTCATTGTTTGCAAAGACAAAACAGTTTAAATTGCACTTGCTTTCAGTGAGACAACTGAATTATATTCTCTGTATCTGGTAATGCCTGAAGAATGACTTTTTTTTAGAAAATCTGACAGATATTTATGACATTCAAAAAGATAGATTATAAAAGTAACCATCCATCACAATATATTTCCCAGAAACATAGACCTCCATATCAAGCACATTACAAGTAAACTTACTCATGTCTGCTTTACTTTGTTTTGTCCTGTCTACTTCTAAGCTAAATAATGAAGTTGAGTGGAAGGCAAACTTGTAAAAAGTGGCAGATGGGCCTTCTCAACCTATAAATGATGCTTTAATAGCTCTCTATTAATATGCTTGCAAATTGCTAGGGCAAATGTTTTCATTCTTAAACAGTATAATTTACAGAAACCAGTATGGATGTAGACAGGTAAGGGTTTGTTTTCAGTATGTAGTGGGAAACTTGTGCCATGCTAGTGGAAAACAGTGGCAATAGGAAGTCCTCAAAGGAGGAGAAGGAAACAGTCTGCTGGTAGGAAGTCCCCAGATGAGGAGTATTGAAGGACATGGGTGAGCATGGTGAAGAGTATCATAGTTCTTCAGCAAATCCTCAAGAGTGAGTCTTCTGCTAAGAACTGCTGTAATGTATAAATTACTTCCTTGTTTCTTCTGTGTCTCAGTAGCTGAGGAGGTCACAGCTGAGAAGACATTCTAGTCCCTGCATAATTCACTCTTCCTCCTGTTTCCTTAATTAACCCTTGATTTCCTTGATCTCTCAAGCAGGCAAAACCCAATGAGCACTGGTCATGTATGCAAAAATCTCATCAGTGCTAGTTTTTGCATATCTGGTGTACCATACATAGTGTTATTACACAGAGGTGTCTGCAAAAGGAAAATGCATCTATTTATTTTAAATCCAATTTAAATCTAATTTATACTGTCATGAGGCACTGTATAAACACTTTCAATTTGACAGTGGTGGGTTAGCTTCAGTATAAGCTGACTCTAATCTTTGGAGACTAACTGATATAAAGCAGCATCAGCATAGTTATTTGTATCAATTAGGAAACAATTAAAGGTAAACAGGGGAAAAAATGTCATAGAATTGGTACCTATCAGTTTGAACTTTCTATCTGCCTGAGTCTTGGCAATAAAAATATTGCCAATGAATAAAATCAGACAAAATAAATAGAGTTATGGAGTCTATAGATAGTTCATTGCTCAGAGGACATGACTTCTCACCACCACTCTAGTTATAACAATAAAAGTTTTAATAACAGAAAGAGTGATCTGAGGATGGATGCATCTGAGATGTGCAGTTATCAGCATGGAGATGAGGTCCTTGGCAATTCTATTTGACTTTATTTCCTCTGTACAGAAATTGCCAGCAGGTTGCGGATCAGCAGTCTCATTATTGCAAAGTCATGAATGTTCCTTCTCTCCTCATCCATTGTTAGGGTGGATATATCACAGGTGCAATGCACCACAACGTTCCTTTGCAGCAAAACAAAGCTAGATGTTCAAAAACAGAAACTAAGATGAGCAAAGGTTTCTTGTTACTTCTCTTAAATCTAGTCAGAAAAGGTAATAATTTAGAACTTTTTATACATTGATGATTTTTTTCCCAGAAATACAACAACAACAACAAAAATTAGTCATTAACTCTCCCAAAGACAAAAATATCCCTTCTACAGCACTGAATTAATATTATGTTCTAGAAACCACATAAATTTGCCATTTTAGGGCCTGTGCTTTATTGGTAGTTTGTAAGAATTTGTCATATTTTATCCAGGTGAAAACACTGCATTATATATACTGTGCATATTTTGTTCTTTTATGTGCCACACTGCCTTTGATAAAGGAAGCAAATTCTTCTGTACACCTTTCTGCCATCATTTTTCCTGGAGCCATCAGTGTTAATATGCTGGCTGGATACCCACATGTCTTTTAATATTCCTGTTTCCTTGCCTCACCCCACTCAGTCAACAGAATTTTTCAGGAATACAGTATTCATGCAGGTGGTGTCTGGTAGAGCAAAGCATTTGAAGGGCAGGATGAAACATGTTTCTTCTCACTGGAATGATTAGGGAGCAAGCGAAAATAATAAGGGAGAAAATGGCTGTTACATATTTATTCCCCATTAAATTGCCCATGGCATTTTATTTGCTTTTTAATCAGTTTTAGCCCATGATATGTTCAATATCAGGGATAAATAACAGACATCTTGGAAGGCTGTCTGACAGCTGGCATGGCCACAATCTATCTTACTCGACCTTACAACCCTTTTCTATATCCAGATTTGACTGTACACTCCAAAAACAGAGCACCTGAATCAAGAATAAGGTCTACTTAATGACCCATCTTCTTCTCTTCAGTCCCTTCCTGGGTTTCTGTGCAGGTCCATGTGTCCCTAGACACATCCATTGGAAAGCCATTGTGGACAAAGATCAGACAGACAGGTGTGTGTGGGAAGTGCCTCGGTGCTCCACCAGTGAGAAGACTGTTGGGACCCATGTTCTCCAAAGAGAAGAGCTATGTGGTGAGTCAGATCTGCTGAGTACTTGTAGAATGTTACAATAATAGTTAATGTCCGTTAGGCTACAGCTAAGAAAAAGAGAAAGTGTAATGGCATAAAACTAGTAGAAGTGTTGCCCTCTAAAATGGTCAGGAGTGACAATGCATCAGGGTTCTTTAGTAAGGTCATAGCTGAGAGGTTGTGACTAGCTGTGCTTTACATGTAACCAGACTCTAAATCTCACCTGATTCTTTCAGATCTGCAACCCCAAGTGTGGTGTCTCACTCTTTCCAGCATCACAAATTCCAAAGTCTCCTAGTAAGCAGCCATGTCTGTATATTAGGTTTTCCATGATACCTCCTGCCCGAGGAGAGAAGACAAGTCAAAAAATGCATTGAGTTGATGAGACAGGCAGAGGGAGAAAGCCAGTTCAGGGCCTAAGTATGACTTGTTTAATTCTAAGTTTTAGGTGGCTTCTATCAAGCATCTTCTTTTCTTCAAATGGTGGTTAACTTAAACCTAAGTGTCTAGACAAACAACTGTTTAGCACCTCAGATAATTATACCAGCTGAAGATCTGGACAAGCTATTCCAAATGATTCCCAAAAAACTTAGTTTCACTGCAGTTTACTTAAATAATCAAACCTATTTTGAGAGCACTGAGTAGTTATTTCTGCTACTGTATTTATGTCAAAAGTTTTAACAGTTCCAAATTTATCTTGTGTTTCCCAAGAGACCTAGACTTTAATAACAAAATATTGTAGAAAACGAAGACTTTAGTTCCAACACGAAGAGCAAATAACAGAACTAAATCTCATATCTTTTTTCAACTCAAGCATTAAATGCTCTGTCATGAACAACATGAAAACTTGAGGTTCTCTGTCATACATAACCTGATAGCCTAGTTATCCACTACTTTATTCTTCATGGAGTCCTGCATTAAAACAGGATTTAAGACTATTTATGAAATGTCCCTTGATTCAGATTTTTAGGTGACAATGCTTAACATAAAAGATGTTAATATGCAGCATTCACAATATTGTGGGTTGCATATTTTGAACCACAAGATGGACACATGAAGCTGCATCTTCCTGCCTTCTGTTCCAGGTGTGGGAAAGAAGTAACTACAGATATCTAACAAAAAGCTAAGGAGACAAATGTTTCCAGATTTGGCATTTGAAAAGATGAGGTAACAAATTTGCCAGTTAGGAGAATCTACCCAGTGAAGTTGCTGCATTTTGGACAACTGACAGATTTTCTACACTCTCTTAAATTTAAGGAGTTTCCAAAGATTGAAAAGACTTATGCCAAAACCTGACATTTTTCAAGAGAAGAGAAACACATTGAGTCACATTTCTTGGTGGTTTTTTAGAAGAAAAATATCATATTCCATTACATCTGAAGACAAGGCAAATACAATTTTAAGATGTTGTGTATTTTTAGTCTTTTTGAAGTCTGTTTCAGGGTTCAGTGTGCATACAGTACATCTATCCTTGATGACTCTTGAAGCAGTAGAGACAACTAGTTAACAACAATCTTCCAAAAAAGCAAAGCATTGGAATGGGTTTCCCAGGGAGGTGGTAGAGTCACCATCTCTAGAAGCGCTTAAGAAATGACTGGACGTGGCACTTAGTGTTATGGTTTAGATGGCATGGTGGTGTTTGGTCAAAGGTTGGACTCAATGATCTTGGAGGTCTTTTCCAACCTTAATGATTATATGATCTTATAATTTCCAGGGTCGATGATTCTACCACTTCCCTGGGCAGCCCATTCCAATGCCTCACCATCTTTTCAGTGAAGAAATTTTTTGCTAATATCCAATCCAAAAGTCTCTAAATGCAACTTAAAACAATTTCCTCTAGTTATGTCACTTTTTACCCACCTCTCTGGGAGAAGTGACCGACCCTGCCTTGCTACAACTTCTTTTCAGGGGGATGATCATTGCCCTGATTTCCGTCTATTTAATATCATAGCACCATGACAGATAAAAAACTGACACATATGGACTACTTTGCTAGATTCCTCCTGGGATGTGCTCAAATGTGAGGATTACAGGCCATAAAAACTTGTTTGTATCCATGATGTAGCACCAAGGAATGATACAAAACACTTCATTTAGGAGTAGGGAGTGTCCTACGGAGCATCCTGAGAGAGGAACTTTATCAGTGTGTCTCAACCCTATTTTCTTTTATCATGCATGTTCAGTGGCCCCTTTATTCAATGCCGGCCCATCATGACAGCTTTACATCACCCAATCTCAATGCATCCGTCAATGTCTTCTAGCATGCACACTGATATGATAGGATATATGATGTCCCAACATAGTTTTCCAAAAGTTAGGCATTTTGTCTGGAAGCCATCTTAAGAGAATCTCTGTAGAGCTGTATTCATCACAGCTCCCCTGTCTAACACAATTCCTTGATTCACATAATGTCCTTGGAGTAGGAAGGAAAAGCTATGACAGCAGCTGTTGCAAGAGAGTCCTTGAAGTACACTTCTAGCAGTACTTTTCCTGTTAACAGATATGCAAAATAAAAACAAAGCACTTTTATTTGTGATTCATTCAAATCATGGGGTTGCAAGTTAATTGGATTCCTAGTTCTTCTGAGAGAGAGAAGTAAAAAATACCTCCAAAATTAAAAAAAAAATACCCAACTAATCAAACAAACAAAACAAACCAAACCAAGATTAGTATTTTTTTCTTTCATCCATAACAATAGTTGCAAAATATTTTCTTCCACAGATCTGCTTGAGGGAATTTGTCCTTATGTGAGAAGTAACTATATTAATAATTAAGAGCATTATATTCATAATATAAAAAACTCCTTTCATGAAAAAAAAATATTCTTCAGACCTAGTGCTGTCATATGATTAGATAGCGATAATGTCGCGGTGTGTGACTCTCTTCAGTCCCAGGGCACACAGCGGCCAGGGGTGTGATACCTTCCCCCCTGGGGACTCCGATGTTCTCGGCAGTGTCTGTTTCGGAAGCAGAGATGGAGTGGAGGTGAGACGGGTCTTGGAGTGAACTGAAGAGGTTTATTAAGGAGATGAGCAACTAAAAGACAACACCCCAAGAAGCCCCGAGCAGGGCTCGGGCAGTGGGTTTTATACAACAAGCTTAGGGGAGGGGTAAAGGGAGCAGTAAATTTGAAACAACCAATTAGGGTCTGTATCTAGGGTGTTGCATCCGCGGGTAAAACTAACAGAAACCAATCCAGGATGTGTGGGATGGGTTTACACAAGGCGGGAAAGATAATAGACAGATAACTGAAAGTCACATAACATAACAGGTGCACGCATAACTTAAAGCAACTGAAGGAGACAAAGGAATACTAATGAGGGGGGTAGGGGTACATAGAACTAAATTAAGGGCACATAAAGGAGGAAAATGGGGTACGCAAAACTGAGTTATTACAACAAATATGAAATCATAATAAACTAAAAATAATGCACTGCCACACGATAACATATGCATGACCTCATGAATATGTACCCCACCCTCCAAATTAATGTTGAGGTTCCTGAACCCAGTCCTCCTCCTGACCTTCATGTGTTCTTGGCTCAACCTCAGCTTGCATTCTTGGCTCAACCTCATCTTGCAAAGGCAGAATATCATTAGTAAGTATTTTAAAGCTTTTTCCAGCCTGAGGTTTGGGAAAATTTGATGGTATATTGGAGTCATTTCTCTTCTGTCTCTGATAAGCAGTGATAGAAGGATGTTGACATTTAAAGCATTATCAATGGGTAGCTAAGTTGGTGCTCACTGAGAAGGATAAGGAAAATTGTTCCTCAGAACATTTTTAGTTAAGGCTCCAAAAGTGCAAGCAGATGCCACTACATCTGTTACATCTTCTTCCCATGTTTGAGAGCATGTCTCCCACCGTGTTAGCTGGAAATTTCATTCTGAGGCAAATAGCAACAAATATAGCTATTTCCCCTCACCTCCCAAGTCTTTATGATCTGGAGAACAAAGAAATACCATTTAAGATACCAAGATATTTTACAGCTTACTTGCCAAATCTAAACTGTGCATGTGTTTACTATTAATATTCATGCATATGATGAATATGAAACTTGTTTTTATAAATTTTGGGTAAATAACTAAAAATGTGTGTACTAAAAACAGTGCAAGACTAGAGTCTAATGAAACACATTTCTCTGATGGGAGAAACATAGGACAACATGCATTACGTGGTCTACATGGCCATTTTCACAAAGAGAATAGCAAAGAAAACAAGCTGTAAAGTGACTAAGTAGGAAGCAGCATATTTTCATGATACTGCTTGCAATTATGGAATACTTATAAGTCATTCATAACAAAGAAATGTCATGAGTGCTTTGTTAGTCCTTTTGTAAAAGTAATTCAATCATTTGCATATATGTATATTTTAGCATGTTGAATTAGGTTTCCTGGCTTTGAAATATTTCTACATATCTATTAACAGCATTGTTCTCAACATCACATGCTTAGAACATATAGAATTAGGGTCTAAGGGCTGTGAATCATAATTAAAAATAATATTTAAGTCCTCTTGCTGATTTTGGTTTATCAGGGCAATAATTTTCAATGGCTTCACAAGTTACCTTTTTAACTTTTATAGCATTAATACTACAATAAATCCCAATGAAATTAACTCTGTGTCGAAGCCAATGGGATAAAATGAGCACAATGTTCAGACATTTATTTGAGGGTCAAACATCAGGGAATCTGTTATGGAAGTCCCCAAGAAGCTCTGTTAGGAGTTGGTAGGATAGCCACTTGTTAAGGGAGAACCTAAGGAAAGGAACACTTAGATCATAGTTACACACTGAAAAATTTACCTGTTAAACTGCCATACAGCTAGAGAAAGGCAGCTCCAGATGCCTTAAAGGAAATGTTAAGGAGAAACTACAGTCAGCACCAGCTTTCAGGAGCTGGCTGCAAGTTTCAACCAGACGGAGCACCTACCTTGGAGCTCCTTCTGAGCTTTTTTATTAGGTGGCTATAGGTGGCTTTCCATCAAAATGGGTTCCTGAAGACAGCCTCCATTTATCATGCAACCTTATATATACCAAAAAGTCACTGAAGAGGGTGGCTGTCTCAAATCCTGAGACATAAAAGATTTCCTTAGCAAGACAGTTATAGATGTTCCAAAAATGCAAGCAGATCCATGAGTCAGAATTGAGTATGATTATGGATCTTTTCCAATACGCAAATTGGATGTGGCCATCTGATTTGGAAGGCTAAGGTAATGTTATGTTATGAACATGTACTGTACTCTTCCAGTTGACTTCAATGCCACAGAGCTGTCCTGAGCTTGATTAAATTACTAGCAGAGACATAGAAAAAGGATATATTGTATTTCGGGCTTACTGTGTTAGTGTACAATGTTTAGTATTAGTTCTTATTTTAGACAGAATCAAGCCTAAATAAAGGTTCCTTGTGCATAAAGTGTCTCTTTATATGTTTTGCTTCAGAAAAATCATACTAGGACTTTATTATATTGCTTCCCCATCCATGACAAGGGATATTTTTAATTGACTTGGCAACACAATTAAGCAAAAAAATTCATGCCAGTGGGGCACACACTGATGTATTTTGTTTGGCTGGGGTATTTTTTAAAGCAATTTGAAGCAGAAAGTACTAAAATTCTCCTTTCTTTTTCATTAGGAGGAAGTAACTTTTTTAAAAATCTCTTTGTTGGCATTAGTGACAGTTCTGACCTTGAAGTCCTTGTCTTCCATAAGATTCTGATAGTGATTTCTTTTCTCTAGACCATGCAACCACTTCTTTACACTGTACTTCTTTTTAATTGACTTGCTAAGCTTTTCTCCAAAAGCTTTTTTTTCCCTTTTCTTCTCCATTTCTTTTGAAATTTAGAGAAGGCAATTTCGACTTATTTCAGTCTGTTATAGATTTTGGAAATATTCCAGAGGCAAAGATAGGACTAAAGCAAACTGGCAAAATCAATTATTTTAAAGTTTTAGCTTTTAGTTTAGACATTTTTGACAATAATGTTGAAAGGATGCTGCAAAATGTCACAGTCTGGTCAGGAAACTGCTATATAATGTGTGGTGAATAAATAACACACCAAGTGACACTGATAAAAGAGTTCTGGGGAAAATAACACCCTCACAATGTTTTCAAATTTTTATACCCCAATTTCTGGTTCCACTTACATCAAACTAAGTCTGCAGCAATTTCATTGACAGCATCAGGAGTGGATTCTTTATTCCCATGAACAGTTTTTTCATGAAAGGTGAGCCTCATTGGAGTTATTTCAGCAAGAAATAGAGATAGCTCAAGCTTTTAGTGAAGGAAAGAAGCACAGGGATCGTTATGTCTGCATTTCACCTAAATAGTGGGTGCATGACACAGACTGCTGGCCTATTTTCTCTGGAAACAACCAGCAGCATTCCCTGGTTTGGGTGTCTGGGCTTCTTCCCTGTGAGAACCAGACAAAGAGGAACGGGGCCAAGGAGGTGGGCTGAGACATTTTGACATCCTCTAATACTGATGTATATAGTAGTGCATATATTTACTAGTGCTTTAAAATACATAAAAGTAATTCATCAGCTCAGAATAAGCACTTTTCATACATCATGCATGAAAGGAAAAGGACTGGTGGATGAGAAGCTCAACACTACCTGGCAATGTGCACTTACAGCCCAGAAAGCCAACTGTGTCCTGGGCTGCATCCAATGAAATGTGGCCAACAGGATGAAGGAGGTAATTCTCCCCCTCTATTCTGCTCTCCTGGAGTGATTCATCCAGCTCTGGAGTGCCCAGCATAAGGATATGGAACTGCTGGAGCAGGTGCAAAAAGACACAAAGATGATCAGAGGGCTGGAGCACCTCTTCAATGACAGGCTGGGAGAGCTGGGGTTGTTCAGCCTGGAGAAAACTCCAGTGAGACCTTATAACATCATTCTAGTACTTAAAGGAAGCCTGCAAGAAGCTGGAGAGAAACTTTTTACCAGGGCATGTAGTGGTAAGACAAGGGTAAAATATTTCAAGCTGAAAAGCATTACATTTAGATTAGACATTGGAAAGAAAATATTTACTACAAGGGTGGTGAGGCACTGAAACAGGCTGCCCAGAGAAACGGTGGATGCCCCATCCTTGGGAGTGTTCAGAGCCAGGTTGGGTGATGGGGCTTTGAGCAGCCAGGTCTAGTGGAAGGTGTTACTGCCCATGCAGGGAGCTTGGAACTAGATCTTTAATATCCCTTCCAACCCAAAATTTTCTGTGTCTTTATGACTCCGTTATTCAATCCTTAATTCTGAGGATGTAGCACCGATCACTACATTTTCTGCATCTTACATCACTGCAGTTCTCTGCCAATGTAATACCTTTCAGCTTCATGAGCTGATGTTTTGCGGCTGTAAAGCAGGTGAAATGTTCTCCATTGTTCAAATGTTCACTGACACAACAGGTGTGTACAGATACTCCCATGTCTGTCCTCCTAGAAGGGAGACCAACTACCCTTCAAAGATGATGTTCAAAGATCGTCCTATTGAGTAGTATTTGTGATAATTACATAAAATGATGTTTTAACAGACTTTCTATGGAAGTAAGGGTAGAATTCCAGTTTACCTGCAGGTTTCCCAAAAGATATTTTTCTCCTCACCTGTGACTTTTCTGTGAATTTCTCCTCAACCACCTCCCAATGAAAAAAACTTTTCTTAAGAATTCTCTATTCCTTAATGCATGAATGTGCTCAAATATATAGGTGACATATGTAAAGCCAGGAAAATAGAAATAAACTGGTTTGCATTAATCCCAAGTGGAATGTTGTGTGTCATGAGAACAGTTTTGTCAAAGGTAAACCTCAAACCCACAAGATAAATTACTGAATATCCTCAGCTAATCAATTCCATTCCAGAACTATGTTATTACTTTGTAAAAAAACTAATGTGATCATACTTTAATCCTTTTCTTAAGGTGTACATAAAATAGTCTGAGCTGGTAAGTTGCTTGCTTATGTCTTGCAATAATAATAAATACAGCTTCTTTTTTTGTTTGTTTGCCTCCTAAAAGATTCCCCATCACTACAAAGTACACACTTTCGTTTATTCTCAGAAGACGAAGCATTTGATTTAAACTAGCTGAGGATACATTTTTAAACATATAGGATAAACCTGCCTTTATATTACTAAGGAACAAAAACCTCCAATTTCTGGCTCTGAGGAAGGCAGCAAATGCTGTTTTCTTGTCCTCTCTCCTCATTGTTCACAGTCTCTGAGTTTGTTGTCTGTTGACTTCCACAGGGCATGAGCTTGGCAGAGTCCAAATGCCACACACCACTATTTTTGCCAGCAGGAGAACTCTTGGGTCTCTGAGTGGATCTCTATAAAAATTGCTTTTTATTATATTTTGATTCAGCTGTCTCTGTGATGGAGTTCTGCTGCAAATGTTTGAACAGTTTTCAATGAAGATAGCATAAGGAATAAATGTTCACTGAATCCCTTGGGAACGAAAAGAATGCATCTGCTTGTAAAATGTCTCAGAGATTAATTCAAAAGAGTCAAATTATCTGCCCAAGAGTATGCACCTTATCCTCAGAATTTAAAATACATAGTCCATTAGGTTGCTCAGGTTATGTATTTACTTTTGCTTATGGTTCACTCTTGATTCTCCACCATTCAAATGATCTCCTGTAGTAGGTATAATATAGTAGCTAATTTTCTCTCCCTGGTAAGTGGTCTGGACAGCCTATGCATAGATTAGCCTTCCAACACCATTGGGATTCAGCTTGACATGACTGAGCTCATCTACACAGGGCTAAGGGAGTCTGTTGGATTATTTTGGGTGACTTCAGCCTCACATGGCCATTTGAGTAGCTCAAGCAACACCAATACATTTCTATTTAATCTGTGGTTTGGCATTTTAATAGAACAATGAGGTAAATCCTTGACTCATCCTTAACTGGCACAGTCTCTTTGATTTTAGTAAAATAATTGTAAAGTGAAAATTTTTCCAACACTTACTCTGCCTTGAAACTGCCTGTGTAGCTCCAAAGTGCATTTGTCAGTCTAACAGTATTCCAGTCTAATGGATTTGAAAAAAGTAAGCACTATTCTAGTGCTAACCATGGAACTAACTTCAAGATGTTGAGGGCTTTTTTTGTTTTGGTTGGTATTTTTTTAAATGAATGAGTATTTGGTTGTTAAGTGTTACAGCTACATCTCTTCAACTTCTTGCTGGAATGGGCATAATTAATAGGCTTGCCAGACATTTAGACCTAGAAAAAAAAATATCATTCTGTATTCAAAATAAACACTGTTACCAGTGGCAACATTATTGGCTGTTTTAGCAGACAAAGTGCTGAAGGAGCACTGGGACAAATCCTTTCTCCTCCACATAGGAGAGGACTCTTCTTTGTCAGGACAATATAGGAAGGATGCTCAAGCTATACTTGCTTTGTGTAAAATTTCAGAGCCATAGCTTCTAACATGGGTTATTCTATAGTAAATTACTTTTAGAGCAAACCAGAAATAATCGGAACAAAGCAGGATAATAGCTGCTGTCATCTGCTTTCATGTCTCCAATGGGAACTAAATTCACTAAAATTAACTGTAAGAAATAGTGGGGGTGGCTTTGTTCCTTTTCACCTGAGCCTGAACAACTGGCTTCATCCTTCAGCTAGGTTTAGGCAAATTAGCTCATTGAGGGCAACAGCCATCTTAACTTCAGACTACTGAGAAAAATTTAAGTCTTTGTTTAGTGAAAATTGCAGCAGCCATTCACTGCCAAAACAATTCTGTGGGGACTAAAGGACTGGGAAATAGCTAAGAATTACTAAGAGGTAGGCATTGTCCAGTAGAGATCTTTTTATCCCCAAAATGACTGACATCAATTGAGAAGAAGGAAATGCAGGATATCCTGAGTACAGCCCTCTGGGTTCACCCAAATGACAGCACAGGGGACACAATACGGTGGATGGAGATGCCTCTGTCCATCCCACCTACATTTGTGAAATAAATGGAAATGTGGAAAACAACCAGACTGTGAGCTGAGAGCCAGACTGAGACATCCAAAGGGATGGGACAACAGCACTGGGGCTGGGGGTCCGCAGGACCAGCAGCGCCCTCTGAACTGGCCAGCAGCCAAACACTTGAGCAGGAGGCTTTAGGTATCAGGTACTGAGCATGGCCTGAAGCCAGGGAGAAGACAGGCACTGCAGCTACAGCAGGGATCATAGGGACAGGAGCTGGAACAGCAGAAAAATGAGCCCTGGGAAGTCAGAGAGTCACCATAGTCATCACACTTCTGCCCAGCCCCTCCTGTCATGGACTTGGATTTTGCTGCTAGCACAATTCCCATTGTGGTGGGAAACTGTGCTTGGGCTCAAGAGACCAGTGGCTCCAGGAGACCTGAAACAGCTGGAGCTGCTTCTCCTCAACATCCACCACAGGCACAGTAATCCTGAGTAGCCCCTGGTGTACACCTCCTCATGCTACATGCATCCAGGCAGAATTGCTGACATCAATTGATGATTGCTGCCATTATGTTCCTACCATCCTGGTTTGACTTGTGAGCCAAAATCTAGGCCCACTTCCTGCAGCACATCATTCCATATATTTTTTTTCCTTTGTTCTTTGACACTGGAAAGATTGGCAAGTTTCTCTTCAACAGAATTTTGCATTATTGTTGCACTCTACTTGCAATTGGCTGTATTTATTGTTTGTATTTAATCTTTCCTCTGCTGTGTCTTAGAAACACATGCCTTAGAGGTCATAATTTACTTACGACAATGACAAAATATTTTATTATGTTTTATTTTAGAATTATAGTGAGGAAATGGTGCCTCAGTCCACAGGGTTTAGAAACTCATAAACCAAGGATTATTTAGAGCAGTAGCTGACATGGTAAATTATTTACCTTTGAAGACTGCAGAATGGGTGAGAGATTGTTTTTATCAGTTTATAGTAGGATGACATCAATCAATGGAAAAACTCACTTCATTGATGAGCAATTACTTAGCAGGTCTTTTACTAAAAGACAAAAAAGTTACAGGGTGAGTGAGAAAAAATAATAGGAAATTTCTTCTCAGGGAGAAGCTTATTCATATTGTAAACATTTCAAGCAAAATAAGGCATAGGTAGGGTTCTGATGTAGACTCACCTGTCATGGGAATAGCAACCCTTGTCCAAGACAGCTGACCATCAAATACTGAACCACATAATAACCAGATTCAATGTATTTTTTAAGTGTCCTGTACTTTCTCCAACCACAGGTTGTTCAGGATTTGCACAAAAGTACATCTACAAAAAGGGTTTGCTAGTGTTACATATTCCTGTGCTTGCAGACATTGCTCAATCTGCAAACTTGATTTTGAATAAATAATTTTGAAGTAATCGATTGCATCCAATCAAGAATAAATCACTGGCTACATATTTAATTTTCCTGTCATAGTTCATCTTGGATTATAGATAATCTAAAGACTGAGATACAGTCACATTTCCACCTCAACAGAAGCAAAGACCACTTCACTGCATTTAACACAAGGGAGAAAATCCTCTTGCTTTTGTGGAAATTTCACTTATAGGGTAAAAAGAGGCTCATGACACTTCTCACCCTATGCCTACAGGGGAAAAGTTTTGAATCTAGGACAATATTATTTTAAAACAAATGAAAGAAGTAGGTTTTATGCAGTGGATAGAAAAAAATATAAGAGAAAAACTGACAAAATGAAATGAAGAAATGGAAGCAAGAGAAATTCCAATTAGGAAAATAGTTTTTGCAAAGAGCATGGTTAAATACAGGAACATATTGCCCAGAGATGTTGAAGAATCTCCACCCTTGGGGGTTTACAAAGCTGAGATGGACAAAGGCCTGTGAAACCTGATCTAACATTGAAGTTAACCATAAAATGCACAGGAAGTTGAACTAGCGACCTGTAGAAATCAAACCAAACTGCAATAATTGATTATACTACTGGATGTTGTTGTTGAAAGGGGTTGAGGAATACAGACCATATCAGGAAATTCAAACAGGGATTACAGAAAGCCACTGACAACATGTCCATTGACAAATAGCAAAGAAGGATGATGTGCCAACATCCCCAGTGATCATGGATGCTAGGGATGAACAAAACACAGTGGATAACTCTATGTTTTAGTTACTAGATAACATGTTGTCTCTCTAAGCAGCATCTCCTGTTGACATAGCCAAGGGAAAAATACTTGGCAAATGAACAGTTGGACTGATCCACAGGACATATAATTTTATTATTAATTCATCTTACTTATTGGTCAGATACAGCACTACTGCTTCTGTGTCTCTGTTACGTTTCCTGGATCCAGGATCTGAATTACAAATGATGTTCACTGCAGAAGATGTGAGCATGGAGATACAGACCTTGGCATTCTGGAATTTACTGAGGGACTATTGAGCTCTGTATTTTGGGATTAAGCTAGTTTCTAATTTGCTGAGAGAATAGTTTTTGATCACACTTCAGAAAAAATCTGTGCCATACCTCAGAAAATAGGATCAAACCTAGTGTATGTTTTAAAATTTAAAAAAAGATTTTTTGTTCTTTGATAGATTGAGAAAAAAAATCAAATTAAAATCTAGAGTAGCAAAGAAATACCTGAAAGCATATCTCAGCATATATTTACTAAGAGAAGCAAATCAAATGTTTTTATTTAAACTGGTAGTAGTCAAGCTGACTGAACTATTCAGCAGGCCTGAAATGCTCTCCCTAGGAAGCATTCTTACTTGACCCGGGATCTAAAGCTTTCATTCTGTAAAAAGTTTGGTCATACCCAGGTTCTTCCTGCCCTGCTGCAGACATTGTGGTTATCCAAGTTTTAAATGCTTCCTGAAACTTCTGCTAGACTAGCATGCAATCTCAGTCTCTCTGGAGTAGCCCCATCTGTCTATAGCATAATGATTCACACATTACTCCTTAGTAAAGGGTAGAGAAGGTCAACACTCTGGGAATCTGCAATCTCCTCTGCTAGTCCACTATGCCAGAACTTTGACAACAGCTTTCATTATTGTGCTGTAGTTTTATTGGATTATCCTTTTTATTGTTGGCTGTGGTAGCAGTTCACAGAAATAAACCAAAATTATTCATTATAATAAAAAATTTTCTAGTCTTCATTAATGTTGATCTCTTTAGTGTTATTTATTGAATGATAAAATTACCATTAGCAGATGGCAACTGAAGTATATAAAATGCAAATGCCTAGAATATCCAGCAAGCATATTTTACAGACAAAATTTAATATAAGTGCACATCATGATTGGTCTTTTTATTGTGCAGAGAAGGGAAGATAATGGAGATGCCTCTCTTAGATTAATTAATCTAGTTATTCAACAAAATAAGCTGATGCCACTAGTTAGGTTAACAATATGGAAAGTTACATTATATTGGAGCATATAAATTGCTGTTCAAATGAAGTTTGCTGCTCTATTAATAGACCTTTTTCCTTGTGATTCTAAATATTATGGTACAACATCCAAAGTATAGGTATGTTAGAGAATAAGGTTGTAAATTTTTTCTCAGTCTTACTCAGAAGCCTCAATAGTCCTTTTTTGCAGATGAGACTCCAAGCATTGAGATACAGACTCTAAATGCCTGAATAATATAGAAAATATACTTTTTCTGGTTGCCAGGGTCCTCCACATTCCCCATGCAGTTTGTTTGAACTTGTACACCAAATTCCCATTGATTTCATTTGGACTTAGACAAATATCAAATATTCAGAGCTGTAGCCTTTGCAGACTATAGTATAAAGTTAATGGGAATCATACAGAGTATCCCCATTGTCTCATTTCCTGATTCAGCAGGATTCATTCTTCCTTTATGCATCTAATTCAGCAGAAGCCATCTGAAAAGTCCTGAAAACATCAGGATAACTGCACAGTGGGGACCCCCCCATGCACACATTCTTTCTTAATGTACCTGTGAGTGGAAAGGCTCCCTCATTACAGAGACAAATGAAAAGTGCCTTCGTTGGTGGGAGTAGCAGGAGCAAAACCAATTGCATTTGCTGCATTCTTCGTTTCCTTTCTAATCAGCCCGTGATACGACAGCCTTTGCTAACCACAAAGCCAGCTGATACAGGGCACAAAATTATTCCTTCTTGCATGAATAGAAATTTCTGATGCAGCCTAGATGCTACAAGCTTGTATTTGCTTTTTTGCACATTGCTTGTGACAAATGAGACCAGCAGTAATGAGGAGATGGGGTATAAATGTAACTGAACTTTTTGCAACGTCTGCATGTTACATGTCCATGGAAATGAAGTTGTAGGTGAGGAAGAAAAGGTTTTAGTCAGCTAACAGGACAGTAAGAAGAATCAAAACAAATGTTCTCTAGGAAAAAAAACATATAAAGTGTTGCTGTGTATGGGGGATTTCTACAGTTTTAATGTAAGAGAGTTTGAAGGTCAGACATGGACCCCTTTACTTGAGGGATTTAATTTACATTTAAAAATAAAAAAATCCTACTGCAATTGACCTGCTTTCAAGGTATAAACTATGGCTTTATGTTACTGTGAGTAGAGATATGCCTGGCTGCTGACCATTTCCCTCCATCTCTCCTTGTGTGGATTGAAACAATTGGAGTTCCAGGTCACAGCCCAGAGGCCACGGCATATAGAAAAGACAGGCAACATTGATTTTTTTCTTGGTAAATGTGTGTGGGCAGGAAAGAACTATTAACTGTGGACCAGTATAATTTCTGCTTTCCCCTCAAAGTCATAAATTTGTGACTTGAGCTGCTGGAGAACCAGGGAAGAGTTTTTTGTGCCGGTTGATTATAGAAAAGAGGTGCCATTACAGCTGAAAACTAGACTGAGGCTTGGTTCTGATGGAGAGTCATATTAACATTAAGGTAATTCCTGAGAGTGTAAAGAATTCTAATTATTTACTTACACTTCTACAGATTTTGTTGTACAGCATAGAAGAGTGGCTTCATTTGCACCAGCTGAACAATAAACTAAATTTGACATAATTAAGTCAATTAAATCCCTTCTGTCCATTTAGCTGCAACTTATTTCACTTTCAAACAGTTGCTACTTTTTTTTTTTTTCTTTTTTTAAATATTGAGCAAAAGCCACTCTTGTCTCTCATCAGATTCTACAGCTGTACCATACTTACAGATAGGTAGGTACAGTGAGTTCCAGGAAACTCTCTGGTTTCACTGGCCACGTCTGCCTTGCTTGTGTCTGCCTTGTAGTTGTTTCTGTTGAATAAATATGCATAATTTACAGAGATTTGCTATTAGATCTCTCACAAACAGGCTCCTGAATGGCTGAGCATTCAGCTGCTTGGAAGGAATAAAAGGCAATACCCATCTCCAAAATTTCAGGATTGAACAACCAGTGCAGAGCAAGGCTGTATGTGCACAGTCTACTGCAAGACTGAGGGCCTACAAAATACAAAATCCTAGTACTGTGCCAAGGAAGTTAGCATGAAACTGTATCTTTTAAGGGCTTTGGTGGAGTGACACTACCAATAATGTGTGTCACTTTCCTCTCTATCAACTGTACCACATTAAAAATAAAACCAAGTGACAAATACTGTGTCAGGCAAAGCTTTGTGAGTTCATTCCCTTCCTGAAAGAAGTGAAATTAAAACCAAATTCTAACAGCTAATCATACGATGCTGAACTGTACCATGAAGTCCTAAGAGTGGGCTCAGGTCCCTGAAGAACCTTAAAAATGGTATTTCTGAAAATGCTATCATAGTTCTAGGGTACTATAATAATGCACAGGTCAGACATAAGCTTTATTAGCTATGATCAGAGTGAGAAACATTAAGCCAGTATCTCCCCCTCTTCTCTGTTCCCCTCTTCTCTGCAAAGTGATTGCAGAGACCTAGCCTATGTACTGTTTAGGAAACAACAACAACAACAACAACAACACAACTATAAATTAAAAAAAAACAAAAAGGAAAAGGCAACGAAAACCAATAATGTCAATATTAACAAAACCAGGCATCCATCTCTGGGAGGGTTGGACTCATTAAGTATCTAATCTAACTGCCTATCTATCTAATCTAACTTTCTTCTAACTAAGAAGAAATCAAAGAGTAAATAACGTGAAAATATGGAGAGTGGAGCCTATACGAGTTGCACAGCCACTCTTGTCTTTACTCAATGTGAGGAGGTGGAAATAGTCACAAACTGCTAGTATTTAGTCAACAGGAATGTTCCTTTATTTAGCATAAACTTCCAGATTAAATTTTTAAATAATAATAATAATAATAATAATAATAATAATAATAATAATAATACCTTCTCGGTGTGACTGAATGTGGACAGGCAGAGAAAGCTCTAATACCACTGAAAGTATTGCAGAGGGCACCTTGGTCAAATCCTAAGAGTCACAGATATCTTTTCCTGTTTAGGATAATTTTATAGCTGTGTTACTTGTCCTATGACAAGTCAAGGTGAAGAGAGACTGGGGATGCACTGAGAAGGGAACAAAGTCAAGTCCCATTCCTGATGATGATGTTCTCACTCATGTTCACTTAGTGACAATTGTTTGGTGCTCTCTCTGTCTGGCTACCATCATACCGATGCTGCAAAATGAATTCAGGTAGGTGACAGACACTTGTCATATATGAGTCATTCTTCTGCACCCCAAAATAGTGATGAGTGTGTTTTGTGTGATATAAATAGAATATCTATCTATCTATCTACTCTAATACAGTGTGGGCAACTTATCCTCCTGTGTCCCCCTGTTTTGACATTGGGTTTTTTCTGGCCCATCATGTCTTCTGAATGTCGTGCTTTGTTGACAGTGGTTGCAGTGCTGCTGCAGAGATGCTCTGCTAAGAGCTCCCTGCAATGACCCATCTAACAGGTCTCATTTAAGTTCTGGTGAAGGACAGGGCTGAACAAAAACTTTTAGAACTACTGCAGAGTGTGGTTATCAGATGTTTTATGGTACAAGAATTAAAGATGGAATTAAATCATACTTAAATCCCCAAAGTTACTCACATTAATTTTCTAATCTTTTCTGGCCTATGTTTCTTTATTTAAGGACATCCTCACTTCTACATTAAATTACTTTGCAAACTATGTATCAGCAGTAAGTGAGGGAATATTCTGAATAAAATCTCTAAGATTTTGAAGGCTAGGATATAGCAATTATTCTAGTCAAAATGAGAAATCTGTATCTTGTATTGCAAAAATATTTTCCCATTGTGTTCCTTGAGGGGGAGCTCCAGTTGAATGAAAAAGATGCAAGGTGAAATCCATTGAAAAAACCTCCCAACACTACAAAGTAAAGGAATATTTTCTAAATATGCTAATAACCCAATCAAAGGACTGAATCTCTCACTCATTTGTAACAGGTTTAATTTTCTAGGTGGTAACACTGCTTGACCAGCTGTCCCCCTTCAATTAGTACACAGTAAAGATTTGTAACCGAGATTTCTGTGCCATCTTCAGGGGAACAACATTCTCCTGTAGGCACAGCTCATGCTCCTTGTGTGCACAGAATTTCTCAGCCTCTCCCAGCCCAGAGTGCAAGTACCACTTTTCAGTGAGCTCCCAGCTACTCTCTGGGGAATAAAGTTTTCAATAAATTAAATGTTAAAACAACAACAACAACAACATGGTTTATGACACACAAAGTGAAGTGAATAAAATCTTTTATATTTTAGGATGAGTAACCCTTGAGAAAAAGGTAAAAAGTGCTACAAATTCTGCATGGAGTACTAACCCCAGTCATTTTGAATGTAGGATGAACTGCATTTTAAACTGAAGGTTCAGATGTTATCATAGTAAGGTAGAATCTTCCAGCTGTAATTTTTCTTCCTGGAAGATGTTTCTCTTTTACTGAAACAGATTGTCTCCTTCCCTCTCTAAGCATCCCCCCCTCCGCTCCCCCTTCGGTTTGTTTTGTTTTTCTACTTAGAGATTCGTTTTAACATAGAATTATAATTGCACTCTATGAGTGAACAGCTACATGATTAAAACCTTGCTGCCTTTGAAATGCAAATAGATTGCCCTTGCAAGTGTGCCTGGGCATCAATGTTGCCTATTATGCTTAGGAACAGGCTAAGTTTCCAAACACTGAAACCTCAAGGAACCCTGTTCTTGTTATCCTGTATTTCAAAATACCAAAAAATCCTAGTATTTGGATAAGAAAGCCATGAACCAACACACCCATGACTTGCCTCTACATCCTCTGAAATACAATAAAACCAGCAACCACTTAAATAATTTTATGACCTTTGTTATTCATGTTGTTTCTGTCATGTTGTTTTAGGCAGGCCTTAGGCCTTATAATCCTAATATGCTGTATTTTATCTGTTTTCATTTGCTTTCCATATACAAACATAAGGGAGTTGTGCAGTGATAAGGCAGCCATTGGTCTAAAGATGAGCTTTACCACCATTCTTCCATTGTGCAGCACGTAGACAACACAGACTTGGTTCCCTGTGATTGAGGGAAGCTTACTCTCAAAGGGCAGAGAGAGGTTGTAGGGCTGGAATGGACCAGGCTTACAGGATGACTTGGCATTGTAAATGTTGCCTCTCAGGCAATTGTGCACAAAATGAGGAGCAAAAGGAAAGGAAGATGCACATTGGCCCCTTCACTGATCGAAAGGTACTCACCACAAGTAGCTGGGATGGTAGTTCACTCCAAGGCGTCATCTCCTGCCAACCACTGCTCAGCAGGAGCACAAGCTACTGCCTGAGGAAGAGCTTATCATCTGCTTTTGCAGAGGTGCCAATGGTTGATGTTGAGGTCCTGCATGTGCTTTGAATACAGCCATTCCCTTCAGAAAGTGTCTCCTGGTGACAGTCAGTGTTGTCAGCTGTACCTCTGCATATACTCTGAGCGTGGTGGATATTGGCAGTGTTAACAGGAAGAGGGGCAACACAACATTAATTGAAATTAAGACCTTGGAGACA
The DNA here is from genome assembly GCF_021018805.1 of Prinia subflava. Classification (NCBI taxonomy): domain Eukaryota; kingdom Metazoa; phylum Chordata; class Aves; order Passeriformes; family Cisticolidae; genus Prinia; species Prinia subflava. Next base: position 47,681,583 of record NC_086248.1, read on the forward strand.
GATTTCCATAGATTTTATAGGTCCATTCTGTTCTGTTCTGTAACCGTCTTAGCTTGGTGTTTTGTATTGAGTAATAAACAGAAGAATGTTTCCAGGCCTTTTTTGTGATTCAGTTAAGTGTTGATGCTCATGATCCGGTACGAATGTGAGTACGACTTGTGCTGAATGAAAGTAACCTTATTGCTGCTTCTCCCAGTTTTTCAACACAAGATGGCTTCCCCAAGGAATTCTTAGTTTTTCACCCCCAAAGCATCTCCTTTCATTAGCTCTACCATCTGTTTTATATTAAGCTACTCTTATTTATGAAGATGCCTCTGGTGTTACCCGTGATCATGGCCAAGAGACACTCTCATTCTTGGAATGTGGGAGAAGACTGACACCTCCCTACTTCATCGCTTAGTGAACATGAAGTGGCAAAGTTACAGCTAGCAATAGTGATAGAGGAATATATTTGGCTTAGACCTGAAAAAAAAGGCTGAGTGTTTTTATTTGTGTATGTCACATACATCTTATCTTAAGCATATTGCAGCTTTTCTGTTTCTTCATACCCTGGTGTTATACATATATAGATGTATACCAATGTATACCAATATATACCAATATATATCAATAAAGAAGCTGTCTGGAGACTGCTTGTTGCCACAAATCACTTCCTTGCCATAAAGAGTTCTGGCAGCATGGACCATGGTGAGGCAGTGCTCTAGACTAAAACCTGACCCTGATCAGATTACTGATAGAGTAATATAATTAGATAAATAGAGTAGACATGGTGTTAAACAGGTCTCTTTCCTTGTTAAAAAATCTTGATACACCTATTATTGTATCAATACCCTTATTTAAATAAAGTATTATAGAACCCCAGTCTTGCTCTTTAGACTTCTAGAGTTGAAATAAAATTCAGTATAAATATATAATAGTTTATTATTTCCTTAAACTGCATTTAAAAGGTACTTAGTCTGTATTGGCTGCTTTTCACCTTTTTCTGATATGAGTTTTTCTGTTTTCTGCCCGTTATGTCCCACAAAAATGGGATGTTGCTCGTAAAGAATATATTCTGCTAAAGCTGCTGCTCTTCTACGTTCATCAGTATTTCCTGGCATCAGTTGTTTCCCTGATAAACAACTATGAAATGATGAATTGCATGGCCAGCTTCCTCTGTAACTGATGACTTAAGTAGATGTGTGATGAAGTCTTGAAGACTTCATTCTCAGTAACCTAAACTAGATGTACAGTTCATTAGGCATACTGTCCAAATAAATTTTAAGTGTGCAAATATGAAAAATTTAAATATATCTTTTTATTTTGCACATGAATTTATATTGCTTCAGTGGATTAGTAGTTTCTTTATGAAAGTATGCACTGGTCACAAGTCTTTGAAAAATATCTGAGCTATTTTACCTTATCTTACGACTACTGCTAGTCTTCAGATTTATCTATCAGCATGGTGCTCAAAGATCAGAAAATCACATAATCACTTAGGCTGGAAAACACCTCTGAGATAATTGAGTCCAGTTTTATGACCAAACATCACCATGTCAAACAGACCATGGCACCAAGTTCCACATCCAGTCTTTCCTTAAACGCCTCCAGGGATAGTGACTCCACTCTCTCCCTGTCAGTCTATTCCAAAGTCTACACACCTTTTCTATGAAGAGAGTCTTCCCAACGTCCAGCCTAAACCTTTCCTGATGCAACTTGAGGCAGTATCCTCTTGCCCTGTCATTTGCTACCTGTGAGAAGATACTCACTTCTAACTGCCTACAGCCTCCTTTCAGACAGTTTTAGGGAACAATAAGTCCACCCCTGAGCCTCCTTTTCTCCAGGTTAAACAAACCCAGCCCCCTCAGCTGCTCCTCACAGCACTCGTGCTCCAGACACTTCCCTAGCTCCATTGCCCTTCTCTGGACACGCTCCAGCACATCAAAGTCCTTCTTGTACTGAGGGTCCCAAAACCGAACACAGGATTCGAGGTGTGGCCTCACCAATGTCGAGTAGAGGGGGAAAATCCCTTCCCTAGTCCTACTGATGACATTATTCTTGCCACAGGCCTGGATGTCATTTGCTTTCTTGGCCATCTGAGCACACTACTGGCTCATGTTCAGCCAGCAGTTGACCAACATTTGCAGGTCCTTTTCCACAGGGCAGCTTTCCAGCCACTCTTCCCTCAGCCTGTAGAACCATAGAACCCAGAAATTTGTCTTGTGAAACCTCATGCTGTTGGTCTCAACCCATCAGTCCACCCTGTCCATGTCTCCTGCACAGCCTTTCTACCATCCAGCATCCCAACCCAAGTTGGTGTCATCTGCGAATTTACTAATGGTAGATTGAATCCCCTCATCCAGATCACGAATAAAGATTTTGAAGAGGACTGGGCTGATCCTGGGGAAGACACCACTGGGATGGATGTGACTGGATGTCAACTGGATGCAGCACCATTTATTATCCACATCAGTGATGGATCATTATCTCTTTCCTAGCCCTTTTGTAAAGTATAAATTCTCCTGTATCTTTCTTCCTGTGGTGACACTTTCTGACCTAATGTGACATTTTACCATTCCAACCACATGTCTATTTGACCTTATGAACTTTTCAGTTTATATTTCACCAGCTGGCTCCAATTAATTTAGACAAACAAGATTTTTCTTACTGCTTTATCAATCAGTTTCTTGAAGAAAAAAAATGATCTATAGATTCACACAGAAATGAGTGCACACACTCTTGCAGACACACATACATACACAATTTAATTGAGGAGGCAAGGCATACTTCACTGTGAATTCGTTCAACACATTCTCACTGCTTCTATGAGTAGCTGAAGATTTTGATAGAGGCAATGGTTTGAATTTCAGGGACTGCACATCTAAGTTGTTTTGCACATAATTACCTAATGCAGCAAGGGTGCAGAGCAGGTGCCTTCTCTCATTTGGCATCTGCTGCCTTATCAGACTGAAGCTCAGCTACTGAAGCTGGAAGATATTTTGGATTTTAGTAAAAGTCCAGGAACTCTAAATGTCAAGGAAAAAAACCCCACCATATTTATGAAACTGTTTTTCTGTAATATTAACACAGATATTTCTAGCCATCAATTTCTCTCATTACATGTACAAACATTTATTTGCTCCTTACTGCTGTACATTGTCAGGCTCAGATGTTACTGAATTTACCTGGTATAACCTCTACACAGCACAGAAACTTGATTCCCACTTTATTGAGAAGAAACTGAGACATAAGTGACCTGCCAAAGGTCATACAGGGAGAGTGAGACAGAGCCAGAAATTCAACCCATAGTGCCTGGATTTTCAGAGAGAGCTTTAATAGTAAGATGAGGTTTTCCTTTTTTCAGATAGTGTATGTTTTTTAAAAGTCAATAATTTCTAGCTGCAAGGCCTAGGGTTTGAAACATAAATCTGTATTTGTGAGTTCTTTCATAAATATTTGCTTTTCAGCTACTTCTTCATCTGCTGACTTGCTGCTTCTTTTGAGGTTTTTGTTGATGTTTTTCCTACGTTGTAAAAGGCAATCTTGAAAGTGGCAATATCACTTGTAAAAATAATCTTCCTATGTTTTACTTTACAATTTATAAACTGGCATGAATATCAGTTTCTTGGAACAGTTAGTTTTTTAACCTTAAATAGGTGAACATATATGGATATTCATAGAAGTATTATTGTTATCAAAATCTTATAGTATATAAATACCAGAAAAAATTCTTCCACTTTTCTTACAACTCATTTTTCTTTGCAACCATGGTGAAACTTCGTTATGCAGTCACTGAAGTTTTATTATGCTATCTATATCCTTTTGATCTACTGAAGGTTAGTGGAAGTCAACTGCCTTATTACCTTTCTAAGTGAGACATGATTGTGTTTCATTCAGGAGTGTTGACTACATTTTAATCAAGACTTTTTTTTAGAAGTGTTCCCATCTGATCTCTAAAAAAATGGTATCGAATGCTTTACTGAACAAGAAGTTAGACTAATTGTTCTATAATCTCTGTAATACTCATAGAAAATCCTGATGTCTTAATTATGACATCAAACTGGTCCATTCTCAGTCATCAGAAGTCTCAGTTGAAAGCTGATTCAGTGATCTCTTTTAAAAAACTACCACTAGAATTTTCACTGGATAGTAACCACTGTTACTTTTAGAAACCTTGGCTGTGAGAGAACACGCCCTTATTCCTAGCTCATTTAGAAACCTTGGCTGTGAAAGAACACGCCCTTATTCCTAGCTCATTTTACTGTAATAGAATGTTTGAGGTTCTGAAGTGTTATTCTCTATGGAGAGGAGACCCTTTCACATGAATCAGCTGAAAAGCAAAGGATTTGGAATTGCTATGAGGGCTAGATCAGTCTCTCTCCTGTTGTCCTGCTTTGTCCTGCAGTTATTGTAACTTATTTTAGCAAAACTCACTCTATTCTTGCCTATTTGGTGCTATTCACAGCAGTCAGCAGGGCTGTCAAACAAACCACTTTGTTGTGCACTGTGGGATAATTTTGGAGTCTTCTTCATGAAACAGATGATCTTATTCTCCTAGAGCACGTGTACTTTTTTTTGCCCTACAAATTTCAATCCTGTACCAACAATTTTGACTCATTCATGATATAAGTATCTTGGCCTTTGGGTTGGTGGTTCCAGATATTCAGCATCTCAAGTGAAGCTGTTGAGCCTAAGGCAGCTGAGCTGCCAGAAGTTTGGAAATCCCTGCCTTGTCAGCCTAACTTCTGTGCATAATGGAAGAGTTCATATGCTGAAGACATTTTCAAAAGAACAGAAATATAGTAACCCCCAGACAGCTATGAAAACTACCCTGCATCCTTATAATTCATCCTGCAGATGATACAGAAGGGACTTGCTCGGTATCATATAACAAATTTGGAAGGAAGGATGGTGAAACTGAGTGAGACATAATCTAAATGGTCTTGACACTGATGGAGCAATTCTGCATAGGAACTGATCCTGATCTTTTTTTGTGTCAAGTTCAATAAAACAGTGATGTGTTTTTGGTCAAAATGACAAAATACAATCACTGGGTAGCAGTAGCTGACTTTCTGATTATTTATTCTCTTACCAATTTTTATGTTATCTGGAAATGGCTGGGGAAAGACTTTTATGATCATCAGTGTTGATAAAATATTAAATATCTTTGAGCCATTGAAACTTCTGTTTTTAAAAATGAAATTAATTATTAAAAAAATTGTGTATTTAAGACATCATATTAAAAAGATGCACCACTGAACTTACATTCAATTTGATGAGCTTTACAGCAGAAATACCTTTGAACAAAACAATGATCTGTGGTGCAACTCATAAAATACACGTATGGCTTGTCATTTTAGTTATGACTCTGGCCTTTGAATAGAAAACTCACACCTCAGCTTCTGAGTGCTGAGCAAAGAGGTCTGTCCACCAGCTCAGTTGGATAATCCAGCTCTTACATTCTCATTATTATCACTATTACTGTTTTTACTGGTTTTATTCTTAGAATTACAGCTGCATTAGTTCTTCAGAATTAGGACTACATGGCTTGGTAACAACTTAAAGCGACCTAGCTATCAACCCACCTTAGCAGCACTTTCAAAGAAGAGACCCAAGAGACAAAGGCTGTTCCAGAGAGGCCAGCGTTCAGCTTGGCCATGATTTCCTTTTCTATGAAACCCTGATCGTGAGGTCTGCAGGTGGAGACCAAGAGTCCAGATTCAAAAAGCTGAGGAAATTAAAACCTAAGCATCCAGCTGCTGTGGAGGGTGCTTTTTTGGTCTCTCTGTTGGAGGTAGGCTGAGGAAAGGTTTGTTTGGAAATTGCTGGAAACAGGGTAGAAAGCCCAGCTGTCACATCAGCACTCAGCTGATGTGGAGCAGATCCTTTGAAATGATACTCTATGACTTATAGAGGGAAAATTGAAAAAAAATAACCGGTATTAAACCAAACAAGTCCACTTCAGGTAATTCATTCTTATTTACTTATCCTATTATTTAATTTCTCCCATATACCTGTAAAAAGCCTTTTTGATTCTTTTTAAATACTTTGCCATTTATTACTTTTGCTTATTTCCAGTTCATATATTGTACTCTCATATATGGAAATTGATTTATTTTATTGTCTCTTCCTATATTAAATATTTTTTTCATATTTGCAGCCATAGGCTTTTACTCCTATTTCTTGCCAAATTATATCTGTGCTTGCTTCTATGTATTCTTTCCTCTCAAAAAAACTAGTGTCTTTTTTTCTATTACTTTTATTTTTCTCCAAGTTTCCTCTTTTTTTTTTTTTTTATTTTAAAGTGGCTTTTATTCTGAGAGACAGAAGCTGTTTTTCCTTCTAAGAGATAAACTACAGAATTATAGCAATGCTTCATTTGGACAATTCAAATTGGTTAGCTTTACACATAAAATTTCCCATCCACAACTCCCTTGCCTCCTGCAGTCTGACAAGTTCCCTGTGTTGGAGAAATAACAAAATCCTTGCCTGAAAAGCATGTACCTGAGTAAAATTCATTTAGGTCAGGAATCACAGCTTGGTCATCCCTGCTTTATAATAACTCAAAATGCATGGGGACATCTTCCTTCACTTGAAACCTTGGGCTGACAACCAGAACAAGCTCCTTTTTATGTGGTTAATTTCTACTATTAACCCTTCTTTTATTAGAAGGGTAATGAACTTTGTCACTCATGCTCATAGTACCTTTGGCTTAAAATGCAGAGCACCCTTTTCTGCCCCCTTGTACATTTAGTTACTCATCCAGCAAGAAACAGAGCAAAAAGGCAAGGTTTCTCTCATGTGAAAAGTCTTAGCATGTCCGTAACTACTGCTTTACCCAGCACACAAAAGTCAGAGTCCTTTCTGTAATGCAAAGCCACAACAATATAACTGAATAAACTCTTATCAAAGCAGGACATTTTTAAAGCCTTAAGGTGAGACAGAAAAGACCCATGCCAGTGTCTGTCTCCCAGATGTATGTGAAAGACGCAGAATATGGCTTGCTCTGCGTGTACATGTACAGAAATGTTACGTAGCAAGGGAGAGACTTGCCTTATATCCCTAAGAAGATGAGCACACTTTCCCCAGGAATCACAGTTCTTTACTGAAGCAATGAGCCAAAGTGCATCAGAAAACATGCCTGCATTGCCCTTGGTCTTCCACACTGCAGATTTTGGTTACTGCAGGAAAATCAAGCCTCTCTTCTAGCTGGGGAGTTCAGACCAACCCATAGAGCTGCACTGAGGCTGCAGCTTTGCTCTGGAGCTTCCCTGCTTTCATCTGTTTGGTACAAGTCAGCACCATCTACAATCACCCACACAGAGACACTGGATCAGTCATTATTCTGGATTTGTGTTTCCTTTCCATAGAGATTGTGGGGAGACTAATGGTGTGGGACCCAGAGTGGAAAGGTGATGGGATAGATTAGGCAGAGCAGGAGGAGAATGGCTGCACACGTGCTCTCACAGGTGCTATGTTGGTCCCCCAGGGAGGTTTCTGTTGATTACTTGTCAATACTTAGGGGATGGCAGCTCATCACCAAAGGACTTTTCCCAATCTGGGTGCAAGCACAAAACTTACTGGGATGCACTGGATATGCTAGGACCCAAATCAGTACAGAGAAAATATATTTACTACACAGCCTTGGCCTGCCTTTCAGGATATGTTGCTTTGAAGCCACTGCTTCAGCTGCTGTTCCCTCTTTTCCACACCTGAAACTTTCCTTACGAAACAGGATCACAAAATTTGCTTTAACAGAGCTATTTCCCACTGATTTGGCTATACATGTGGCAGACATGGTCTCTTAAATAAAAGGCAGTGGAGTTTTATTTTTGTGAGGTCTGATTCTGTCCTGTGTTTGACTTTCATTCATATGGGAGAAAATTAGCTCCTTCTGTGTTCTCAGAATGCACTTAGAAAAAGCTACAGCAGAAAAACCAGAATTAATTAAATACCGAGTACTACTAAACCTTCAGCTTGATTACACACAGAGCTGTACAAGTTAAAAGGACATCAGAGCTGTTGAGTTGTAACTATTAAAGTAACATAAAGGAAAAGAAATGAGATCACCAGTGTTACTCAAATGAAATTTAATGCTGTTTTCATAATGCTTTAGTAAGTTTGACGATTGCTTGGTGGCTAATAGAGCAATTGCAGCACCCAAGCTCTTGACCAAACTAGTTAGAGTGCATAGGTTTCCCTATGCTGTGTGAACAGCTACAATGTACTTACACTCTGTAATTCACTATTCAGAGATGAAATATTGCAGAGGACCTGGTCTCATCTCTATACAGAAAACAGTGGCAGTGTTGGTTTGCCTGTGCAGGCTTAGATGCTTTTAAGTTGGCTGCTAACTTGCAGACCTAGAGCATGGTTTCACATTGGAAGTGTTCAAGGGTGTCACTCCAAGACATTTGGGGTAAGTGGGGATCATTTGTGCCATGTCTAAACTTTTTAACCACCTCACAGGTTTTGTAACACAGGAGTAGCTGCTAGTCTACTTCTACCATGAATAAGTACAGTGCAACCAATACAATCAACCAATCGTGCCAGATAGATGAGCATAGCCTCTTATCCTTACAAGACTTTGTGGCATCCATCCATTAGGCTTCCTGAGGAGGCTGTACAAGATCAGCTGGTGCTAAGCAAGCCTTGCAGAGTCATAGCACACAACCTTGATTTGCCACTGTTTTGTCTTTGTTTCACAAAATGCCTACCTTACATTTAACTTTCCTCAGTTTATGGAAATTTGAATGCTTGTCTCCTGTGTTCAAAGAACATCCTAATTATGGTGCAAGCAGTAACAGCCTTTAGGTGTAACTCAGTGCATTTTTGGGGTTGAACATGAAAGCTGTCAAGCTGCTAGCTTGTAGTCTTACACTTAGGAACATCCAGCAAAAAAAGGTACTTATCATTTTAATCTACTCCTGTGATCATTTTTACTATTTTGTGCAACATAAAAATGCATCACCACTACTTTTATTGATTAAGTAACTTAGTATTTTGTGCCATTGTTATTCTAATCCACTAAAATGGATTAAAAACAGAAATCTGAATTGTTTAGGTACCTCCAAGCCTTGAAAAAATGTCTACACAGTTATATTCTGGATTTCTTTTAATATCTAAGTGTCAAAAGTGAAAATGAACATGAAGCCATGAAATACTCAACTTCAATCTTCAACTGACAATATTTTAAAATGAAGCCTGTGTGGCTTTGCAAAGGAAATTTTGCTGGATCTTGAATATAAATGAGCCTGTATATCTAGCTCTGCTTATTTCCCTTTTGTTATCACTGGATAGGATGACAGGCCACTGTGCCAGGGCAGGCCACTTGCATAAAGATGGCAACTTTAGAGCCCAGGACAGAAATATAGTCAGAGTTTTTACTTAATTATCACTGAGTGGAAGTTTCTTCTCCAGTTAATTCTTGGGGTCCTTCAGAGCAAATTGATTGAAATGAGCCTGAAGGTGTAACAGGAGCTACCCATTGTATGGGATATGCATTGCTAATTACTACTGATGGAAATGATAATTACTTGTGGCTACCTCTTGGAAGACCAGCCTTACCATTCAATTGAAAAAAAAAAAAAAGGGAAAAAGACATTATTATTTTCTTCCTGCACCTCCTTGGTTCAGGCTGGCTGTTTCAATGCATACCAAATGCAGAGTTTTTAAGACAAATGATGGTTTAACTTCACCAGCCTTATAGGTTTGGGCTGCATCTTTTCAAGACACTGTGCTGCTACACAGCCATCCAAAGTAAAAAGCCTTTTTTCCTGTTCCTATAAAGCTGTATTACTAGTGGAGCTTTACTGAGGAGCTTGCAACAACTGCAGCAATTTTCTGAAGGTGAAGTTAGTAATACTGCTGCTTTTAGTTCCACCTCTTATGAAATGTGTATAATTTTTTTTTGTATAGTAGGGAATTGTAAATTAATTCTTATGTCTCCATGGGTTTGAAATGGAAACGAAGTCTTCACAGTTCAATGAAGTGGAAAGTCTTTCATCAGAAGAAAATCGGCAAAAGAATTGGATGGCAAAGACCTCATACATTACAAAACAGTTGTTTGCAATTAAGGCCAGGAGTAAGATGTGCATGATTCTGTCATGTTTCCTTTTGTCGATTTAATCAGCCTGAGGCATAACATCAGATGGCTTGAAGTAGCATTGTTTCCTTGTCATATCCTATGTTTTGCAGTATATTATGTGTACTGTGTATGTACTGTATCAAAGGACTACAATCTGTTCAAAATATAGATGTTTCATATTGTGATCAATAATCAGGATACTTTCACAGAAGCATTAACTTTCTAAAGTAGTGAACATTGCTGCTGAGGGGAAATTGTTTTGGAGGTGGTAAGGGAATCCTTTAGGAATCATAAGGATATTGGTAGAGTTAAATTCCTTGTACCACAGCCCTTCTCTGTGATGACAGTGGCAAAGACAATGACAGCCTGTGCTGATATTTCTCTTTCTGTCTCATAAGACATACATTTCAGGGAGAGCTGTGGATCGCTGTGCACTATGAGAAAAAACTTTGAAACTAATAAGAAGTCGAGTGCAGTCAAAGCTGAATTGAAAGTAAGCTAGACATAAACTAAAAAGAGTCCACTAGCTTGGTCACCATCATCTCCTAAAGTCATGCCACGCTCCTGCAAGTTTTAATAAGAATCTCAGAACAGCAGGTAGTCTTATTTACCATATGCTATGCAGGGTGCAGCAGATGGACAATGGCATTCTAGTCTTTTCTGTGCTTTCCTTGCACTTGTCAATTCAAACCCTGGGAAAAAGGCTGGTATACAGATTGATAACACATGGATGTTCTCTAAGGGCTTGACTCTTTCATCAGTGCACTACTGCAGAAAGAACTGAAACCCTTCTCTGTAAATGTAAATGCAGTTAGGAATAGTTGGTGGCTCTGAAGATGGTTTATTATGTCTGTCTTAAAGTTGTCAGAAGGTAAGTCAGTCTAAAGAACAGATTATCCAGAGCTGATCAGCTGGTAGAGGAGTGCAATGGAATATCACATGTAAAGTATCTCCTCAAGGAAATTCATAAACAAAGGAAAAATCAAGTTATAGGTACTGATGATGGTTAATTTGGGCACATCCCTGTTTCACTAACATGCATGAGCCTTCAGTAACAAAATTAAGTCTTTATAATTCAGTCTGAGACTCACTGGATCTATATTATTGAGCTTTAAGTTGTTTTTTTTTTTCTCTGTGAGGTAAATTTTACATGGCAGACTCTAAATTAAATAGAAAACTAACAGCAATGTAGCTAAGTAGACAGTTGGTGTTCTTGGAATTGAAGAGTACAAGAAAAATATCTGAGATTACTATTAAAATCACTTTTAATAATATACCTGAAGTCTTTCTCTCTGTAAACAAGCTCTTTCAAAAGTGAAATTTATCATTATTTATTCTGCTTCTACAGTCTTTTACAAATCTCAGGACCAAGCCTGCTGAGGGATCTTCAATAACTATAAAGTAGTGTGGCAAATATTTTGTCGAGAAACTAATTAGACAATCCATGGCATTTTCAAAGTGAGTTAGGGAGGAAGATAAAATTTCTGTTACCATACCTTTATACTTATCAGATTTTAAAGGTACTACCCAAATTTCTATGATTCACTTTGCACATCTATTAGAGAAAAATGATAACATAAGAAGGCTTATATGACTGCTTGTGAACACCTCTTCAGTGAGTTCAAGGTGTTTCTGGCTAAAAAAGAGGAAGGCACTCAGTGTTGTTACATCTGAAGATTGTCCTCTCCCACTGGAGACATTCAATGACTGTCAACCACTGGAGCATGGAAATGTCTTCATGTTGTTTTTGTTTTAATGTCCTGCACGAAGCATTGATTACTGGCCACTTCTAGATTCAGATCGTGGTTTGAAAAGATGTTTCCTCAGATCCAGAACAGTTTTAGGGACATTACTCATCTTTTTAAACAGCTTAGTTTTCTGCCTGCCTAGTGAATTGAAGTAGCTCCTCATGGAAGGGGCAGGTAATCATGAGAGTCAGTGCAAAGGAGAGGGAAAGAGCACATTGTATGAGGATGGAGACCTTGGCAGGCATGAGCTGGATTGACTTAAACTTCCATGGGATCCTAGACTCCTTCTACACACCTGGTTTCTAAAGGGTTTTTTTACACAAGAAAATAATTAGCATTTTATCCCATTTTAAATGAAAGCAAAGATACCACTCCCTGTAACATTCAACTCCTGACCTCCTGTTCATGGAGAAGGGTCCTTTGTGAACTTCCTGGTCTCTGTCTTAGATTCTTATGTCTCAGTTCATACTAAAACTAGCAGCAGTGATCTGTAGGACTATCATTACCAAAAGATCTCTCCTATCACAGGGTTCCAGTAAGTTGAACAGGTTTCCAGGATGAATTAAATCAGGTATCCAGGGAGTAAATATGTGCCCTGAAGTGCTGGGTTTGAACAGTGGCTGGACTGGCTTGTGGCACTGGGGTTCCATTTTCTCTGTGGTCTGTACAACACTGAACTGATGGGCAGTACTTAAAAAGAACTAAATGGTATAGAGATATTTTTCACAGGGTCACAGCATCATTGAGGTTGGAAGGGAAATCCAACCCCCACTGCTCAAGCAGAGACACCCAAAACCAGTTACCCAGGACAGTGTGCAAATGGTTTCTGAATATCTCCAGTGGTGGAAAATCTACATCTTCTCTGGGCAACCCATGCCAGTGCTTTACCTGCACAGTAAAATAGTATTTCCTGATGTTCAGATAGTGATCCTGTGTTTTTAGCTTGTGGCCATTGTCTTTTAAAAATCTTGGACTATTATAATGAAATGTTGCTAAAAATGGTGTGTCTCTATTCTTAGAGATTGTGGAAAAAAGGAGAAAATCTATTAACATAGGGTATATGCATTTCATCATATCTGTTACACTTTCCTGAAGACAATGCAATATAGTGGGTCAATGGTAAATGTATCTCTGATCTCCAAACACCAGTCCTTTATTTACCTGTGTACTACTTTCTGAAAATACAATTTCAAATTCATCTCTGATAATCCTTTATACTGCGAATTGTTGTCCTATGTATTTTAAATTGCTGCTGGGACAATCTGATAAAAAAACATACACAGAAATATTAGCTGTTTTAATCCAAACATTTACCAGAGCTGTGAGCCTGTAATTCTAGGGTACAGAAAATAGGAAAGATGCAAGGTCTTTAGAGAACTTAAATGCCACAAGTTAACAGCTGCAACTTCATATAGCTGTGCATCACTCTGAAATCATAATCTCAAGCTAAGAATGCTCTTCCCAGTCTGAACACTCATGATCAGTTTGAATATAAATGATTCACTCAGAATTTGGGAAGCAAAGCAAAGAGGTTGAAGTGAATTATTCAGAAATTTCTCCTGAAGAGGAAAATACCATAAGGTCAGGACTTCACAAACTGGTTATGAACACTGAAGCAAAATCCCCATTAACCTGGGAGAGTGCTTTGGATGATGTGTTGCATCTATGCATTATGAATCAGTTTTGAAATTTTCTCTTCACTGGGTTATGTCAAATAGACTTGATGACATTGCACTGAAGGCTTAGTGAAAGTGAATCAGTCTCCTGCTCTTTTAGTCTTCTAATACACATTATAATGCCTTTGAACCCTCTTTCCTCCCCTGCTGTTCCTGACTATTCCCTGCATTTTTGAACCAGATTTGTCTAAGATATAGCCTAAATTTATCCACGTCTCTCCAAAATTGCAAATGATAAGCTGGAGTTAAGCCAGCTGACTTTAACAGGAATGTGCGCAGTTGTGCCTGGTAGATCACAGTCTCTGTGCCTCTTCTGATCAATGCATAGAGATACTAATTTCAAATGCATATTTTGTGCTTGGATGTAACTTTGACATAACTTATTTGTTCCTTTTATAAAAGATATATCTCAGCCTTCAGTCAGTTTGTAGCCAGGGCTATATGAAGTATCACCCAAAGCTGCTTGGAATCTCTGTGCCCACCTGAAGATCATGAAAAGGTTAAATTGGATGAAAACTCTCTGTTGAACACTATTAGATAAGTTAAACATCTGTCTTTTTGTCTGGAAGTAGGCAAGATAAATGACTCTTGTACAGGAAAACAGTGAGTTGTATTGTAGCTACTGCAGAGAATTTCACATATGCTCTGCTGTGTTGTGCTGGCACGGCTCTGATGCAGCATGAAGAAAGGGCACAGTGCTCATAGTGTTAGCACATATGGTTAAAGATACAGCAAGACAAGAAACAGTCCCTCAGAAGAGTATTAAAATCCACTTATTTAGAAAAACCAATGCTTCCAAATCACTGAACAAAATAAACAGCCCATGGGGAGCACTTGATCTTATAATCTGAACTACCAGCCACTCTGCTGCCATAGCCCAGAATATTCAGATGTTCTGGACACCTTCCAAAATTTTTGACTCTGTCAATGTTTAGATGGTGATTTTAAAATGGTTGGGATTTTTCTTTTTTACTTCACTTCTTTGTTTTTTTTTTTCTTCCTTCTTGTTTTAAAATACTTTTTCATTTGCTTTCACTGTTTTTTCTTATGAATCTTGAAGAGCCATACACTATATTATGCATGAGAATAGTTATTTCCCAAACTAATTTCTTGTCACTTATTGAATGGAAACATGAGCTATATGTTTATTCCAGTAAAAACAATACTGTGGTTGTTTTCTTCAGAGCAGATTCATGCATTACCAGATGAAAGCGAAGGCATCATAACTGTTTTCTATCATTTCTGAAGCATCAGCACATTTTGGTGATGAAATCACCGAAACCTTTCTTCTAGTTTTGTTCATCTGTCTGTTTCTTTGGTTTTAATGAGGGCTCTGCTTCTTCAATACACTGGGTTACAATAGGCTTTTACAGTCATGCTTTAGCCTTGTAGGCAACTGAATTAATTTTAGCAAAGCGCCACAACAGAACAGCAACAATGTTCTTTGAGGTGAGCATTACACCAAATTCCTAGAAAGATGAGCTTTTTAATAAACACTGCTTTGCCACATGTATCAGTTTTCTTAGCTGTCAATAAACCAAGCTTACCTGAGCAAATCTCTCTCACACATACATATGATCTGTCTAAGGCGAGGGACCACACTGTCATACATCAAGCAAAGGTGAAAAGCCATTGCACATATAGGTAATTTTAATCCATTCCATTTTTAAATACCACAATAAATTTAATTTTCACAATAAATTAAATAGCCATATTCAGTTTACAAAATAGAATTACTTAGTGTGAAACCAGTATTTACAAACATTGTACACTATGTACACCATGTTTAGCTTTGTCGACACACAAGTATAGAAGAAAAAATTATTCGACCTTTTCTTGACACATGATTGACATGCTACAAGTGACACTATGGTCCATACAATAAAACAATAGTGCAAACTCACCACAGGAACTCTAAAACAATGTAGTTTTTATGAGATAAGATATTAATTTAAAATAATAAGAAAATAGTACTATTCACTCTCATTGTAAAAATTCAGCACTGTGTTTAAAGTGTCAGTATTCCTTTAGCAATACACATACCAAATATAACCTCAAAATTATGCTTTCTCACAGCTTTACAGACTTTTGACAAGAACTTTTATGGCATAAATTAATGTTCTGCTTAGATCAATAAGTATGTCACATAAACACTTCACTAAGCGAGAGGAACACTGACCCTTTTAACAGGGTCTGACTTTGTTTCCCTAAATACCTCCTTTCCCTTTATCATTATATCTTAAAAGATGCAACTATATTGACAGTAAATTTATGTTAGTTACTACTCTGTAGAAAAAATCGATCCCACCGTATATTTGGTCACACACTGCATTATGTACACGTATGCATGAAAAAGTTACTTTGCTAGCTGTATCTATGAAAAGTGCATATTTCAGCAGAGACACCCCATTGCATGCCTCAGGTGCAACAGAAAGTGTTGTATGAAGTTCAGTTTAGGGCCAGTTAAATGTCCTCCCTGTGATCTGGTAAAATTTTTGATTAAAAGGATGGAAGAACTTGCGCAATTTGGTAATGACAGAGGTATCCACCTCCGGATGGATGCGTCCCTTGCTACCCGCCAGGCACTTGTTAAAGACAATGTTAAATCTCAAGCAGTAAAACCCTCTGGTGGCGTTGAAGTATAAATTGTACTGACTTATCCTCGGAGGAAGATTTAGGAACTTCTCGACCAGCTGGAGTTCTGGCAATGGTTCTGTGATGAGCCGGTCTCCGTCAACGATATGAAACTGCTCGATTGGGAAGTATTTTAACCACCTCTCCAGATGTTTTGTGTAGATGCTGGTTCTCACTGCCTTATACTTAGTGTTCACTTCGCAGGTATTAGGATCAATAGCCAGCTTCTCAAATTTGTAGTAAGTTTTGTTCTTTCTTTCCTTGCCTTCCAGCACCTGAGTGTAATCAGAAATAGCTCTTGTGGTAGGTTCCCTGACAATGATCAATAATTTGATAGATGAGTTCATTTTGTAAATCCTTTCAGGTACTTCCTCAGTGATAAAATACGCGGGGCTTTTCTCAATTGTTATTTGATGAGGGTAAGAAAAAGGCATTTTTTTCCTGTACCACTCAATCCCCTTGGCATAGTTTTCATCATTGTCAAAGAAGTGAATCTCTTGAGAAGCTTTGACCACTGCAGGGTGAAGGTTCAGCATCTCCAGTAGTGCTCGGGTGCCTCCCTTCCGCACCCCAATGATAATGGCCTTGGGAAGCTGCTGGACCAGATTGTGCAGTCGAATTTGTTCCTTGGTGGCATTGCCCTTTCGGAATTCGTGGAGCAGACCTCGCTTGAACTGCAGGGCTCGCAGCGGGATTTCATCCTGGCCGCGGGGTCCAAAGCGGCCATCAATGGGGCAGAGGGGCTGCAGTCTGCAAGTAAAATAAGAGGCACTTTTAAAAAGAGGATATCGCTCGAGACAAGTTTTATGTATAAGGGAAGCATGCTCTTGGGAACATTTTTGAATGTAATGTGATGTGCCCATCCTTCAAATTCTATTTTATTCTGTCAATGGCTCAATAATTTGCAATTTCTTAATTATTTAATCTTTTTTTTTTTTCTCTGATTTAGCTGGGAAGTTTCTTACTTGACCCGTGTACCCTTTGCCAGCATAGGAACTATGATTACTGTTCTTGAGTCTTCTCGAACCTTGCCTACACTTACACATTTCTCATTATTTTGCGATGGGTTTGGCAGTTTTTAAAGCATTCTAAGATGAACTATATTTGGACATTTTGATCTGAAAATCCAGTTCATTTAACTAATCTCTTTCCCACACTTTTCTTATTTTAACCTGAAGACTTTCCTGTGCTTTCCACTGTGTTGATCCAGAGATGGCTCTTTAGTGAAGAGGAGGAAAAGGGATGAAAACCATCTTTCTAAGAATCACCTTTCAATATTCCTCCTCCTCTTTACAATATGCCCAGTGTTTCTCTGCCAGTCAGAACCAGAAAGTCGAAGGTTCTGAATCAGACAAGATTAGGAAGGTACGAAAAGTATAACAAGAAGAGTTTTTAAAAATGCATTTATTAGATTGTTATATCAACAATTTTCTTATAATCACTCTTGTATCCTCCCACCGAATCTTATTTTGTGTTTTATTATTTCTTTTTTGCAACTGCATTTTTGTACTATTCTTTTATATTCAGCTACAATTATTTCCCCTCTTTTCCATTTTCTAATTCTTTGTTCTGTATCTGATACCACTGGATCCAGCAAGTGGTCTAGTAAGAAAAATGTTATGACTTTACTTCTACAGAACCTTGAATAAACTCTCATCTCCACTCTCAAAACAGCACTTTGGACTTTATACAAGCCAATATTTCACTGAAAATTAAATTGTTGTGTACAGAGAGCTTCCAAGGTCCTACAAAAAATATTATTACTAATTTTGTGGAGACATGCTCTCTAAAATTAAGGATATGTAAGAACAAAGGTCACCTAGGCAATTTTAGTGTGAGCTTGCTGTGCACATATATTATGATACAGTTCTTAAATTACACAGCAGCATGCTATTATTTTTCACAGGACCTCTGCCTTAGCCAGTATACCAGATGGGAAATGCTCATTAATAGCTGTTTACGTATTCACTATATATTCTAGTTTCTCAGCATGTGGTCCCTCACTCATTCACTATATATTATTCAAACCCTGCTTTCAGGACATAATTATTTATTTCTTTGCGGGTTTTCCATCCATCACTGCTTGTTGGGGTCTCTAATTTGACACTGATTCTAGGACAATGGATGGTTGGAGCAAAGTAAGTTTGATCCCCCTGGCTGACCTGTTAGCTGTTTCCTTGATTATCCAGATGCTGAGAGATGTAGCCTGTCCAGACAGAGCTGAAGAAACAATCCATATGACATTGCTGGGTTCACATGAGCTCTACCTAAGTCCTGAAGACTAATTAGAAAGTGTTATGAAAAGTGAGTTCCTGTCATTTCTTTTCTCAAGCTTCTAGCTTCTTCTATCCCTTTGCTCTCTGCCATCTACTGAAAAAGCCTGACTTGGTGGCAATGACTGAATCATTGAAATGCTGATGCAAACCTGTCTATATCGGGAAAAAAAAAAAAAAAAGTCTTAATAATGCTACAATTTGGTCAGACTGTAGCGTGGCTGGTGAGAGTCTTAATGCATCAGCAGGTGGCAGTTAAAAGCATAAGAAACAGAAGCTGCAATTGATATCGCTGTTCTCTTCCCTCTCCTTCTGTGTATTTGCTATTTGTTTTCAAGCAAAGAGGTTTCCACAACAGCAGTTCCAGACCCATCTCAACTAATTTTATCTCTTGCTCAAAAAGACAGCTAGCACTGCCTTCAGTGTAACACAACAGCTTGTCAAACAGGGTGGTTTCCTTTGAAAATAAATAAATACTCAAGATATCTTCTAGCCTAAGGGAAAAGATTGAATGTTGTTAGAAGTCCTTCCTCATCCTTTATATTTCAGGGTTTTTTTTACTCTTTCCCCCTGATTCTACTCTCTCTAAACAATAAAAAGTAACTTTTAAAAAATCCTGGCAGTGGTGAGTAAAGGGCAGATCCTCATAATTTAATCCAAGATGCAACTGTTTACTCTTACGTTGCAACATGCTAATATTCTTGATTGTCTAAGTCATTTTCCCATTAAATAACAGTTCTTTGCTAAGAAAGAGTATATGGAACTTTTATCACTGAGTTGCTCTCCCAAACCAGGCAATTTCTCAAGCTGCTACATTAAAACTCCACAATAATTTCCTCTTGAGAAAATCCAGCATAAAACAATTCATCTCTATGAACTGTATTTCTGAAAAGTTTCAAAACAGCTGAAGTAGGTCTGGGAAATCTTAATCATCTGTCTCACCTGATCCAGAATACTTGCTAATTTTTTTCCAATGGAGGAGTCACAGCAGCAAATGATTATAAGTGTGGTTCCAGCAGGAGTAGTTTGTAGCATGGAAATCGGGTGTGGAGGCTCCTGGTACTGCCAGTCAGGGAGTCAGGTAACTCAAAGACTAATCCAGATATTCTCAAAATGCCAGAGAATCTGTTTGAGCTTCTGTGGTGGTGCATGTTCCTTTTATCTTTAATGTTGTATGTAAAGCTTGGTTCTTTGTACAATTCAGTTCTATGTACCCCTACCCCCCCCTAATTAATATTCCTTTGTTCTCTCCTTCTCCCTCACAAGGGGATATTTTTAGACCTTGCAGTTAAGTGTCCATCACCCTTCCCGCCTTTGGTTTTCCCCTCCCAGTTCTCTGTGATTAGTCCGAAGTGCCTTTCCCCTCCCCTGTCTACCCTAGAGACTGTATTCCATTGGCCGGAGGCGGCCAACCCCACCCCTTTCTCCTCCCCTTTTGTCCCCCTTAAAACCCTGTGCACGACCAGTATCTGGGTCCAGAATTGGGCTCAGAGCGAGGCTAATAAACCTTCTCTGCTGCACCAGTTCTGGGTCCTCCTTTTTCCTCTGCCTTGCTGCTTCAGCACATCCCTCCTAAGCCCCTTCAGGGACACAGAGCCCACAGGAGTCAGTTCTGCTCGCCCTGCCTGCAGACTGACCCTAGGCTGCGCCTTGTTCCAGTGCCTGGGCTAGCTCGGGGCGAGAGCCAGTGGCTCCAGGAGGCACTGCAGCAAGCGTCTGGCGCCCAACGTGGGGCCCCTGAAAGGGGTTTTTGTCTTCGAGGAAGACCCCACGGACGGAGTTAGTGAGGTCCGGAATAGGGCCGGCCTCACGAAGAAAGCTCCTGGACGTCGCGCCGCCTCGGGTGTGAGCTGCCTCTTCGGAGGAGGTGCTCCCTGAGGAGGGGAAGGTAGCGCGCTGTGCTGCACTCCACAGAGCGTCTTCCCCCGGCAGAGGAACCCCCAAGGACCGGCTTTCAGCACCCACGCCAGGGTGGTAAGTATAAACCCCCTTTTGACCGCAAGGGGTTTTTCGTGCAGTTCCGTGTGGGTGAAGCCCCCGGACTGTGGTCGCGCGGCCCCGGGAGGTGGGTTTTGGGGCTCATCTTCCCGGTCGGGAGATCCCTGGTGCTTTGAGTTCTTTTAGTTCGTGTCGGTTTTATTTTGTTTGGGGGGAGGTTGTATTTTCGGAGGTTGTGTCACGCCCCGGTGGTTTTGCGGTTGTAGGGAGTGTGTTTTTGTTTGCCGGTTTTAAGTGCGTGGCAGTTTAATTTTCTTTTGTGATCCTCAGTTTGGTTCGGTCCGGGGAGTGTGCGGACTTTAACATCCCGAGAGAATGGGTGCCTCTCTGAGTTCCGCACAAAAAGGAGCCTATTATGTTTGTGTTTCTATGTTGGAGTTGGAGAAAATTCAGTTTTCGAGTAGTTGTTTGAAAAGGCTGATCAGGTGGCTTTTCTTGCACTTTCCTAATACTACAGAGGTGACAGTTCGCAGCTCCCGGTTTTGGGAGGCTGCAGAGAAGAAATTGGTTCAATTGGGCAATTCAACAGAAAAAGAGGCACAAAAATTTATGTTTTTAACTTCGCAGTTAAAAGCTATCACCAAGAGGCAAAAGGTGCAAGAAAATCCACCTAATAGACGAGTTACCCCAGTTCCCCCTCACCCCAGTACCAGCCCCTCGGTCCCAAAGAAGGGAATCTTGAAGAAAGCAGCAACCCAGAGGGCTGCTAGCCCAGGCTTTCTTCAAAATTCTCGATCCCCCAGCCTCAGCAGTCTTGGCCGGACTGCTGGGGACTCCCTGAGACGCCCTGGCCAGGCAACTCGGGGATCTTTCCTTCCCCCCTCTTCCCCTGCAGTTAAGCCCAAGGTTAAATTTAATTTAAGGGAGTCACAGGAGCCACAAGATGGCGCCTGTGCTCCACAAAATGGCGGCAGGTGGCCCTCGTGGTCGACACCTTCTTCTTCCCAGAACCCCCTGTCCCTCCCCCCACCTCCCCCTCAATCCAACCCTTTCCTATTCCCCGCCTCTCCTTATTCATCCAACCCCTTCCTTTCCCCGACTCCTCCCACAACCCCTCCCTCATCCAGAAAATTCTCACCCTCTCGTCCCGCCCCAACTCCTCCCACAACTCCTCCTACCACTCCTCCCACCTCCCGGAAAGCCCCTCCCGCTCGCTCCACCCCTACCCCTCCCATGACCCCTCCCATTTCCCACGGTGCTCCACCCCATTCTCGTCCCGCCCATTCATCCACCTCCTGGGCGGAGCCAG
Organism: Prinia subflava; assembly: GCF_021018805.1. Classification (NCBI taxonomy): domain Eukaryota; kingdom Metazoa; phylum Chordata; class Aves; order Passeriformes; family Cisticolidae; genus Prinia; species Prinia subflava. The sequence goes on from NC_086248.1 coordinate 47,703,227, forward strand.
CCACATCTCCCCGCCCCGGAAGGAGGCCATCTTGGCAACAAAATTCCCACGCTCTCTCTTCCGGTTCCCACGCTTCGGAACCGGAAGATAGTAGCGATGGGAATGAGGAAGTAAGCCTCTCTGCAGCGCCGGTCACCTACAGAAAAACCCGAGGTGGTGACATCCAAAAAGCAAATTGGCATCCGTTTTCTCAAAACATAATTAGAGAATTATGCAAGGCACATAAAGAGTTTGGCAGAGAGAGCCAATACTTCCGTGGCCTCCTAACTGCGGACTTAGCTGGGGTCACAGTAATACCTGCGGATCTTAGGCAACTCTTTGCTTGTCTGATGAACGGCACAGAGTTCACCCTCTGGGAAGCCGCCTTCAAACAAGCACTGAGAGAAGCCATTCCAACACTGCCACTTCCAGCAATAGATGAACAGGGGAACCCCCTCTCTGTTGAATTGCTCAGCGGAGAGGGCTCCTTTAGTTCCCCTGATGCGCAAGTTCTCTTGATTCCTCCCTCAGTTCTCCCAATCATCAAGGACATTGCCTGTAAGGCATTCTTTACACTGCAGCCACACGCACCTTTACCACCCTTTACCACGATCAAACAGGGACCATCAGAGCCCTTTGTGGACTTTGTGGAGAAACTCTCCAGGGCTCTGGAAGTGCAAGTTCCAGACGAGAGTGCTAGGGGAAAGATCAGGGACAATCTTGTCTTTGTTAATGCAAATAACCTTTGTAAACAGGCCATTCTAAGTCTTCCCCTAGACCCTCCACGTACCCTCCAGGCAATGTTACAAGTCTGCCAGATGAAGGTCCCGTTCCTTGCTCGACAAAACCAACCTGCTCCAGCTCCACCTGCAATCCCCGCAAGGACAGTGCGTGTGGCAGAGCGTCCCAGTCAACGCTCTCAAATGCAAGATAATCCCGCTCGGCGTGGATGCTGCTTCTTCTGTAAAGAAGAAGGTCACTTCGCGCACGAGTGCCCGAAAAAACCGAGGGGGAGAAGGAATCCCACGACACCGCCGGGAACGCCGCAACCTTCCCGCAGTGATCCAAAAAACTAAAGGGGGAGCGCGGGTCCACCCGGCGTGATGACCCCAACAGGGTGGACCACAAAGGGGGAGATGTCTTTGGGGGTCGCTGGAACGACATAAAACCACCGGACTGGACATTTTTAAATCCTGCTTGGGACTCAGCTATGCCGATATTGACCACTTCCTCTCTCTTTGAACCCTTCAGGTTACACCTTACCAGGAGCCTACATCTACGGGATCGGGATTGGCATCAAGTCACCCTCAACCCGAAGGAGCTAGGGGACTGGCCGCTGGCGAGAGGAGGTAAGTTCATCGTCATCGGCGACTGCAAACATACTCCGCAAGAGATTGAGGTGCTCCCTGGAACACTCTATAATAATCCCAGGGCCCTCATGATCTGGCTGCGAACTACTCATCCCCCAACATTTGTCCCAAAAGGACAAATTGTTGCACAGGCTCTTCCCTACGGGGATCCCGAGCATTACACCCTCTCAGTAAATACTGTGCATCGCGTCACGACACAGAAGCCCATCATCATGTGCAAAATGATACTAGGGGATGAATCAGTAGATACACCACTGCTTTTCGACACAGGGGCAGATGTGACGATCGTCCCTACCAAGGATTGGCCGTCACATTGGGCCTTGGAAGACGTGCCTGCAAACATCCGAGGTGTAGGTGGGTTTCAATCGGCAAAACAATCAAAAAGCGTGGTAAAATTCGAGGGACCAAAAGGACAATTGGCTTCTACTCGTCCTTTTGTTTTAGATTACGAACGGCCCCTGTTTGGGAGAGACCTCATGTCTCAGTGGGGGGTCACAATTTGCATTCCAGACCCTCCACAGGATTTTTCAATAGCGGTCACTGAGAAGCGCCCGGCCCTGAAACTGAATTGGAAAACAGATGAACCAGTCTGGGTCGAACAGTGGCCGCTGTCCAAAGAGAAATTGAAGGCGCTTGAGGAGCTCGTGGAGGAGCAATTACAGAAGGGGCACATAGTGGAGACCAACTCCCCGTGGAATTCGCCAGTTTTTGTCATTCGCAAGAGTGACAAAAAACGATGGCGCCTCCTCCATGACCTCCGGCAAATTAACAATGTGATCGAAGACATGGGGTCCCTGCAACCAGGAATGCCGTCCCCCACCATGCTACCCCAAAATTGGAATTTGGCCGTAATTGATATTAAGGATTGTTTTTTCCAAATTCCACTTCACCCGGACGACGCACCACGTTTTGCCTTCTCGGTTCCCTCCATCAACCGAGCGGCCCCAAGGAAGAGATATCACTGGAGAGTCCTCCCCCAGGGGATGAAGAACTCTCCAGTGATGTGTCAACAATTTGTCTCTTCCTTGCTGCACCCTGTGCGCGCAGCCGCGGAGGGGGTTGTCATCCATCATTATATGGATGACATCCTCGTTTGCGCGCCGACGGACGATGAACTGTCACGAGCGCTTGACCTGTTAACGAGTTCGTTAGTTGCTGCAGGGTTCGAGCTGCAAGAAGATAAGATTCAGAAGATGCCGCCTTGGAAGTACCTGGGCCTGGAAATCGGAAAGAGGACCATTGTTCCTCAAAAATTGGACATTCGGACTACCGTCCGCACCCTTGCCGATGCCCATCAACTCTGCGGTGCTTTGAACTGGGTAAGGCCCTGGCTAGGTCTGACCACCGAGGATCTGGCACCCCTTTTCAATTTATTGAAAGGGGGAGAGGAGCTTAGTTCTCCCAGGGTACTTACTGCAGAGGCAAAAGCAGCGTTGGAGAAAGTCCAAGAGGCAATGTCGTCGAGACAGGCGCACAGGTGTGATCCCCAGCTACCCTTCAGGTTCATCATAATGGGTAAGCTGCCACATCTCTACGGGATCATTTTCCAATGGGACACTATTACATCACACAACACCAAGGGCCAGGGCAGAGGAGATCCTCTTCTTATTATAGAGTGGGTCTTTCTCAGCCACCACCGGCCCAAGAGGATGACACAGCCGCAGGAGCTCATGGCTGAGCTGATCCGCAAAGCTAGAACGCGGATGCGGGATCTGGCCGGTTGTGACTTCGAATACATTCACATACCAATTAGTCTGCCAACGGGCCAAATAACCAAACCTATGTTAGAACACCTGCTTCAAGAAAATGAAGCATTGCAATTCGCTCTAGATTCCTTTACGGGACAAATTTCAATTCATCGGCCGGCCCACAAATTGTTCAATTCGGAAGTAACCTTTCGATTGGCATTAAAGAGTGTCCGGAGCAAGAGACCCCTTGATGCTCTGACCGTTTTTACTGACGCGTCCGGGGCTTCTCACAAGTCAGTCATGACTTGGGAGGATCCCAAAACTCGGCAGTGGGATGCAGATATTAAAATTGTTGAGGGCTCTCCTCAGATTGCCGAGTTGGCCGCTGTCGTCAGGGCGTTCGAGAGATTCCCCGGACCCTTCAATTTAGTAACCGACTCCGCGTATGTTGCGGGGGTGGTGTCTAGAGCTGATCAGGCCGTGTTGCAGCAGGTGTCTAACCCAGCTCTATATGAGCAGCTCTCGAAACTAGTCAAGCTTGTATCCCACCGAGAGCACCCCTTTTATGTGATGCATACGAGGTCACATACTGATTTGCCTGGGTTCATTGCCGAGGGAAACAGGAGGGCGGATGCCCTCGCTGCCCCAGTGGCGATGGCCCCTTTGCCTGATGTTTTCGAGCAGGCAAAGCTCAGCCATCAGTTGTTTCATCAGAATGCGCCTAGCCTTGCTCGACGTTTTCACCTTACACGTCAGCAGGCTAAGGCGGTTGTCGGCTCGTGTCCATCCTGTCAGTCCCATGCTGTGCCGACATTGCATGCCGGAGTCAACCCCAGAGGGTTGGAGAGCTGTGAGCTCTGGCAGATGGACGTCACCCATGTTACATCGTTTGGGAAGCTCAAATACGTCCATGTATCAGTGGATACTTTCTCTGGCGCTGTATATGCCTCTGCGCACGCAGGGGAGAGAGCCCACCACGTCATCCAGCACTTGATCCAGGCTTTCTCTTTCATGGGCATCCCCAAGGGGATCAAAACTGACAACGGCCCAGCGTACACATCTAAGGAGCTTGCAGACTTCCTGCAGCAATGGGGAGTGGAACATAAAACAGGCATCCCCCACTCCCCCACAGGCCAGGCAATCGTCGAGAGGACCCATCAGAACATCAAACGGGTCCTCCAGCAACAACAACAGGTGCTGAAAATAGAGACTCCCTCCGTCAGATTGGCCAGGGCTTTGTATGTTATTAACTTTTTAAACTGCTCCTTCGACAACCCCAACCCGCCTATAGTTAGGCATTTTCAATGTAACAGCGATTGGAAGGTTGAGCGCCACCCGCCCGTCCTGGTAAGGTCCCCTGATTCGGGCAAGGTTGAGGGTCCCTTCTCCCTAGTGACGTGGGGGCGTGGGTACGCCTGCGTCCTCACTGATGGGGGGTTGAAGTGGATCCCAGCTAAGTGGGTCAAGCCGTTTATACAGAAAAAAAGAGAGAGAGAAGGAAAGATCCCACAGGTGGCCTCGGCGGCCCTGCGCCGTCGAAAAAAGAGTTCCAGGACGCCCCCATTGGACACCCTTTGGGAATGGGACAATGACTCCCCCTTAGCTCATTTTTACGAGACCTCATGATCTCTGTTTTTAAGCTTGTGTTTTAGGTCCTGCCCATCTTGATCAAGCATGCAGACTGTGCGGTTCCTCACCGTGATTGCCAGCCTTCTGATAGCCAGCCAAGCCTGGATTGTGCCGCAGCCCGCTACAAACGTGTGGACTATGCTGGCGCGATCTCTGGGTCAAGACCATATCTGCCTGAACCAGGCCAGTGCCTCGGACCCGATTTCTTCCTGCCTCGTGGGGATCCCTTTTGAAAAACACGAATTGCCCGAGAAGTTATTGTATTACGCCCGCCGCATAAGTAAGGTAGCTCCTCGGGGTCACGCCTTTATTACCTGGAGAAATTTTTTCTTTCATTTAGAAAATTTAAAAGAAGAACCCCAGGAGCTGGAGCTCCTTGGTTCGGCCAAAGCCCCGTATTGTGTTCATTTCCTCAATTCGGCAAATGCTCTTAATCCCAGAACTAAGCACTTTGTCCAGGCCAATTCGTTGTACCATGCCAGATCATGGTGCCGGGGAATCACTAGAGGAATACTTCCCCCCCAAATTTATGACCACCCTAAAAGACTGCCAAAAGGAGTTTTTTTCATTTGCGGGACCCATGCTTGGGCAGGCATCCCCTCCCATCTTTCAGGAGGTCCGTGCACCTTAGGGAAATTGGGACTGTTCTCGCCCAACAAAACCCAAATTATGAATTGGAAACAAAAGGAAAATGGTGCACAAAAATCGGCAATCGCTAAAAGAGACCTGAGGAATTTGGACCCGAACTGCGATTCAGAAATTGTACATTGGAGCAAATCTAAAGGAATCGCAGTCACTATTTTTGCCCCCTGGGTTTCCATTGCAAAAAATATGGGGGAATTGGCTCATTTAGAATGTTGGGTGGCCAAACAGTCAAAGATAACTTCCAATGCCCTATATAATCTCCTGCAAGATGGGGAAGTAACGAGGCAGGCCACCCTTCAAAATCGGGCGGCCATAGACTACCTCTTGCTCCTCCACGGGCATACCTGTGAGGAGTTTGAGGGTCTATGTTGCTTCAACCTATCAAGTCGGGCCGAGGACACCAAACAGATCTTGAGACAAATGCAAGACATGGTCGGGCAGATAAAGACGGAGACATCAGACTGGTTGAGTAATATCTTCAAGGGCTGGGGGCTGTCGGGATGGGTAGGATCCATCCTAAGGACCATTTTATTATTTGTGTTCATTATTTTCATTGTCCTCGTGGCCTTCGGAATAATTAGGAGAATGATTTTTAAGTTGATTTCCAGCACCACAACTTCCCCATCTCCGGAGATCAATCATACAGCAGTGTCGGCTGACGTCGAGGAAGCGGAATTTGAAGATTCCGAGGAGGAGCTGGAGGGGTATGAGGAACCGGAGGGCCCATGTCGTCTGCCCCATGACCAATGGCCTACCCAGCAGTCGTACTTTGCTGAATGCTACCCGGAATCTGAGTATCTTCCCGACCCACCGCGATTTTTTTCCTCTTAAGAAAAAGAAAAGGGGGAGATGTGGTGGTGCATGTTCCTTTTATCTTTAATGTTGTATGTAAAGCTTGGTTCTTTGTACAATTCAGTTCTATGTACCCCTACCCCCCCCTAATTAATATTCCTTTGTTCTCTCCTTCTCCCTCACAAGGGGATATTTTTAGACCTTGCAGTTAAGTGTCCATCACCCTTCCCGCCTTTGGTTTTCCCCTCCCAGTTCTCTGTGATTAGTCCGAAGTGCCTTTCCCCTCCCCTGTCTACCCTAGAGACTGTATTCCATTGGCCGGAGGCGGCCAACCCCACCCCTTTCTCCTCCCCTTTTGTCCCCCTTAAAACCCTGTGCACGACCAGTATCTGGGTCCAGAATTGGGCTCAGAGCGAGGCTAATAAACCTTCTCTGCTGCACCAGTTCTGGGTCCTCCTTTTTCCTCTGCCTTGCTGCTTCAGCACATCCCTCCTAAGCCCCTTCAGGGACACAGAGCCCACAGGAGTCAGTTCTGCTCGCCCTGCCTGCAGACTGACCCTAGGCTGCGCCTTGTTCCAGTGCCTGGGCTAGCTCGGGGCGAGAGCCAGTGGCTCCAGGAGGCACTGCAGCAAGCTTCCACATGTGAAGCAGATCCATGCACTCAGGAGCTGAAGGAAGGTGGCCTCCCCTGGAGGGAAGAGCTCATCTTATCAGATTTTATGACTCAATGAATCAGATAAACTAGTGGTAATTTCCCTTTGGGCCCAAGGAAACTCAAGACACTGCTAATCTGAGGCTATTAAACATGAGCCATCCCTAGCTCTCTTGTTCAAATTAGATCAGCCTAAATTAAGCATAAATGAATCAGGATTTCTTCCTGAACAATTAGTTATTCCAAAGTCTGTTCAAGTCACTCAGCATCCTTTTACTGAGAGATTCAACAAGGATGAGGCAGAAGAATATTTCTAGTTAATTCGTCTGTGTCTTGTCCTTTCTAGTACTTCTTTCTCTCTCTATTTTATAACAAGTCCATACACAGGACTTCTTTTTAGCAGTGTGGTATGCTTCACATCGAGCAAAGCAAGAGAACAAAACTGAATTTTCCTGCCATTGGCAACACTATGTATGAAACCAGCAGAATTCATTGTCACAGGAGGTCAGTGAGTGGTGAGATAATTTTATAGCCATCAGTAAATTCTGTAGATGTGCAAGCATAGATAATAGGAGAAGGTTAATTAGATTTCATGCCTCTGAGCATAAAATATACTTTTGCAGAGACCAGTAAGAATTTCTGTCTCCATTTAGAGAATCATATTAGTCTCAGTGAAGTTTCTACTTCTGAAGCATCAGAGATGGTTTGACCACCAGGGGAAGGAAGATATCAGTTCCAGGGTTTAATTTGCAATGCACTGAGTCCTAGCTCAGTATATGGTCTTCTTCTGGAGAGGATTTGAGGAGCTGAAGGAGGCACCCAGTGACCACCAATGGAGCCCATTGTTTCCTAGCAATAGACAGTAGGTAGCTATGTTCTCACTTTCCAAGCACTGTGTAGTCACACAGCATTGTGTGACAATTTTGAAACCAACTAATATGTTGCATCATTTTAAAAGAAGGACAAAAATATAGCATTAACACTGTCTACCAGCTTCTGCAAATCTTGTAGTTTTGGGGTTTTTTTCATTAAATCTTTTGAAACAGCTTTCTTTTCTCTGTTGTGTTTTTTAAATTTTTTTTTCAAATATGTTGTGTAGCACCTACTACAGCAATCCCAGGCCATTTCAAAGCTGACAGGAACAGCACTGTCAGTGCATGTAGCACTACTGTTGCACTGTCAACAACCAGTCAAAATTCAGCCTGGTCAGAAGTGCCAAACACTCTGATTTTCTCTGCTGTGTTTTCTACTACTCTCCAGGAAATCATTTGCAGAGAAAACCCACTTATTTAGCACATTCAGCTACAGAAAATACTAGCTAATTAACATAGTTAATATTCTCAAACCCTGAAGCAATCTTTTAAATGAAATAGTATTCAAAACTTGACGAGCTGCTCTGCAGGCTCATACTTAATTTTAACTACCACTGTAGCGCATTAATTGCTTGCTCACAAATTTAGAAAAGAAGATGTATAAATACTTCATAACTGTTTTGCTGAAACTAGAGGTCAACGCACCGGCAAAATGAGCTACTGTACTGATATTTTTACTGGATGCTAGTTTATTTCTTTTCTGGAAACAAGTGTCAGTGTGCTCAGAATACAAATGGATAGACAGAAAAACTTTGACGGGAATGACTGTGATTATTTTCTTACTCTCTTCTCCAAAGGGTAGGAATAAATAATGAAAACCAACTATTAAAATAGTCAGACTCTCTGTCTTCCTATATGAGTAGTCTAAAAAAAAAGGGGAAAAAAAAACCAAAAACAAACCAAAAAACAAAGAATGAAAGAAATCAGACTCTTGAAGCAAAAACTCAGACAATCTTAGCCCATTCTAAATAAGAGAGCAGCTACTTAATGACTTACCTATCCAAACTCCCAACTCTGGCAACTAGATATAGGAGACTTCCAATAGCAAGGCTGCCTAGCACAAAGAGCTTCTGTCTCAGCAACGCCTGCTGTTTGAATAGCATGGCCCTCCATCAATCTTCAGGACTTCTTCAGTCTGCAGAGACAAGAACACATAAAACACTCATCAGAAAGTAGTATGCAGGGTAATGTTTAATCAGCTGTTGCAGCTGATTAAGCCACACTTGCAAAATTTTTGCAAAACTGCAAAAAAAGTAGTTAATTTTTTTTTTTTTTGCTACTGTTTTTCAGTCCCACATGGCAATGTATCTGGGGTACGACGATAATTCTGGAAGTGACAGTTCAGCTGCATCAACCATTATTAGGGCTGTTGGATAGCCACAATGTAGGTCTTGACTGTAGAAACTCTTATTATAATAGGATATTTTGTTAAGTAAATATGTTTAGATTTCAAGCCTTTCAGAATCAGAGTTAGATTTCAACAGAGATTAAATGCTCTGATGTCAAGTAAGGCTGCAGTAACCAGGAGTTAGGCTTGTAGGTCCTGTGTACAGTTTGTGGAGACATGTTTACTCTGTCTCTGTGATTATTAGAGTGCATGCTGGAGAGAAATCTAAAAAAGATGTCCTGATCCATGACAGCAAGTCAATTATGGCAGACCTGAGAAGCAGGTAGCTGGGGTGGGCACAACAATGATTTTTCAGCATCAGTGTATTCTGTCAGCTGTGTCTGTGCTGGGCAGCAGATTGGTCTGTTCTGTGGAGAACCACTTAAGCTCCTCACCTGCATGACACGAGCCTTGACCCCTTGCATGACACCACACTGTCACCTCAAGACCTGATGGGAGGCAAACTGTCACCCTTGAAACAAGCATGCCTACATTCCCAGTTTTTAGCAATACCAAAGTATGTATTTATTTTTATGACGTGTTCCAGAGGCTGTCTGTATCCCATAGTTGAGGATTGTTTCAAATACTACAGTTATGAGGCAGTCAGGAGTAAAAAGACATGATCTTATGCCAAGAGGATTTAACCAGGAGGTTCCTAGGCAAGGTAGAAAGAAGTGCTGAGTAAAATTGTTTGTCTTTAGTTTGACTCTTCCTCAAACATTTTATTTGTGTTCTGGACTGCAGCTTTCTTTAGGAGATTCAGAAGTGGATTCCTAATATATTCTTACAAGAACTGAGGAGAAAGATCAGCTCCTCCTTTAAGGGCACAGTCAAAGATGACACGGTTCCTCATTCTGTACCAGTTCTGAGCTTTCTTGTAGATATACAGGAGAATTAAGTTCCAATCCTTTCACTGCCTCAGAAGAGTAAAGCCATACCACCTACCTACATACCTAAAAGAATGCTTTCATCACCAAGTGAATCCTCTTGATACAAAAATCATAAATATAAACTGTAGCCATCTGAAATACTGATCCAAAGTCTCACTCCCTCTATCAGGGAATGTTTACTGTATTATGGGGCAGTTTGAGCAGAAACATTTTTTCCAAATTTTGGCTGGACTTATTTTGAACAATTTTTGACATCAAGTTTCTTAAGTTTTACTACAGCAAAGTTTGTTTTGCAGCACATTTTCTTCTTTTCCAACCGTAGGATTTACATAAAGCAAGACTGGGATAGATTTTTATAAACATGAATCTATATACAGAGGCAGAATTGTCAGTGAGAGTGCAAGGTTTGACTGGCCACTACTAAGCACAGCCTGAAAATATTTCATTGTCCTGCCCATGCTGTTAAATTTCTGGCCCAGAAAGCTCACTTAAGAATCCAGGATACAGTCAGGGACATAAGCTGGAAACCATTCCCAGCAGGCAGCACTCATGTAGCCTGCCTGCCCCAGTGCTGGCTGGGTTTAAAGGTGCAGATGCAGGTCATTCCAAACTGGATTTCTTCAAGTGTGGTTGAATAGCCATTCTGAAGCACATTTATTTTATTGCTACAGAGAAAGCTTTCTAATTTCAGCCCACCATCTCTTGGTAAAAGAGCCATGTAATGCTGAAGGTCTGAGCCTGACTTGGTCTCTAAAATACTTCCGATGCAATAATAATAATAACTCCTTATACAGCCAGGTCACAGCTCAGGATAACCTATCATGCAGGATAACTAATCATACAGAATATACTGCTTTTTATGTAAAAAAAAGGAACTTTATAATAAGAATTCTTAGGTAAGATCTTTACTGCAACAAGAATAATATAAAACACAGAGTAAAAGGAGTTTGCAATGTAAATACAGAGACAGAAGAAGTATAACTATCTTTTAAAAAATAAATGAGGAGCAGAGGTACAGAGAGTTTAAGTGATTTGCTCAAGGTCACAGGGAAAACCTGTAGCACCAGTGAGATTCACTACAGAGAGAATCTCTGAGATTTAACTACATGGTAAACTTTTGCCTTTTTGTAATATACTTTTTTTCCCCATAAAAATCATGTATAAATGAGGAATCCTATACATTGAGCAGGGGAGAAAATATGTAGCCAAAGCTGAACTATTTAAAAAATGCACAGATGCTACACCTCTGTGTGAATATGTTACTGCTAATTATTCTTTTAACTATTTAATTTTAAAAGACAAAGGAAAATGACATGAAGAAGAGGAATATTTTCATAGGTACCAGGTTTTAAATCTTTCAGTGCTGCTCCCTCTAAATGAAAGGCTCACTTCAGTGCTACAACAGCTGGTTCTGAACTTTGTCTCTCAGAAAACATATACATATGCAGCCCTCTATACATTAGACTGAAGTGCTTTCCATGTGCTCTCCTTTATATAGGCTCTTGGACCCCACTTCAGTCCTACCTGCAAGCCTTAGTGAGGCTGTGGAGGTCATCAGGCCACAACAAAATCAAATTAATGACAAGATGTTTCCTGAAATAGATTACACAAGGCCTCATGACCTCAGTATTAATGTTTGAAATAAAAGTCAACACAAAAAACCAACCAAACAAACAAACCACAAAACAAACACAAAGCAAATCAAGCAAATCAACTGATCAAAAAAAGCCCAAACCCAAACCAGTTCCAGTTTTATGTTTGCATGTACCAAAGTGCAGAAAACCTTTCCACAGAATGTCCAGTGTTAAGCACACACAGAAATGTAAAAATGCCATTATTTATTTGTTTGTTTCGTTTTTGTTTTCACTTTTAGCATCTAATTTAAAGGCCATGGAAATAGTTCTTTTCCAGAGAGGTGATCTCAATAACTTCCCCTAGATGCTACTTTTTTCCTGAAAAAAACCATAGAAAAATAATATCTTGACTGCAGAAAAGGCTACACCTTGCAATGGATGTACTGAGACAGCTCTACGTGCCAGAGGAGAGGACTGAAAAAACATTTCTATTTAAGACACAGAGTTAATACAACCAGAATGTGATTAAGGTGAAGGTCCCTAAGGCAAAAATATTGCCGGAGACTAACATGGTAACATTTAAATGAAATGGAAAGAAGAAATGAAAAGGAAAGAATTAGAATTCTGGGACTTATTATCAGGCACACAAAGTTTTCTGGAAGGAACGTATACTTTTAAACTTTACAAGAAGCTGGAAGGCAAGATAAAATGTAATCCAAAGTGACAAGATTTTTAGCAGTTATTTGAGGCGAATAAGGGTGTTTGTTAAAAATTTCGCTCTCTTTTAGGGACAAGAGCTGAACTGTGACAAAAGCTGCTGACCAGTGGGAGGAGGGTTGGGAGCAAGCTGCAGGCAGAACTTTCCCAGTAGCTGATGCTGAATGTGGAACCTCCCACCCAAAGAGATGACAGCACACTGTTGCACAGCTCCAGTGGGCTAACATTAAAAATATCTGTCTTGGACAATTTAGTTAAATATGCAAACAAGAAAGTTCATTCCTGGCTGAGAGAATCATAATGCACAAAGAGCAACAAAAATTACTGAATGCATAATATCTAGAAATGTGGGCAACATCACATATATTTAAAAATGTGATTTGCAAATTATGTGTAAATTAAAAGTAAAATGTGCTTTGTGATTTCAGATGTACATCTGATCTGAATTGTTTGATGTGGTACAGTTCAATAAAGAAACACGAGACAGTAATCTTACCAGTGTATTGATGTCAGTGCCTTGTTCAAGCCCATTCCCTACATTCCCATTTTGCTGGTGAGAGGACTAGAATTATTGAGTGAAATGCCAAGAGAAGACAGTACAGCTATGTAGAACTCTGATCATCATATCAACTGAAAAATAGAGGAACTGTTCCTGACAAGATGAAGGGATCATGGATAAAGGTAGATAGTGGGTATGCCAGACAAATAATGTAATTGTTTTGTGAACTCTTGTAAAAGTTATATTTGGGTTCAAGTTAGGTCAAAGTCAAATAAGTAGGAAAAAACAGGAAAAGAAGCATACTAGTAATGATAGCATTACTGATAAAAATCTGAATTGTGCAGAAGCACAGAAAAGAGAATCTGCTGCTATAATCATTTATTCCAAATAAACAGACAATGAAACAAGAAGATTGCCAGGAACTTGTTGCAAACGATCAAAGGGAAACTTTTGGACACATGGAGCAGAGATGAGAAGATGCTATAGATAAATGAGAAGCATGAGGTTGATTATGGATGGAAGTATAAGAAACAACAACAACAACATCCTTTCTTTTGCCAAGAAGGCTGAAGAGATACAGTCCCGATAGAGTTATGTGATTAATCAAAATGAAGTACAAACCAAAGGCAAACATGCACAAAGGAGGCTGGAAAAAAAATAGGAAGTGGATTTTATTAGAATTTATTGTTTGGCGTGTTTCTTTGTTTTATTTTTTCACACCAGCAGGGGTCATCTGTTGACCAACAAATAGTTGTTGTCATGCTGCAGAAAGATCATCGAGTTTATATGGGATTTAAATACAGTGATAGGAAAAAAGTCAGGGAACTTATCACTGGGCATGTTTGCATTATGTCTGTTAAATGTTAACTACAGTTTCTTCCAATTTTCACTTGCACTTAAATTCATACCAATCAAGCACCTACACTCTTCCTTGGGTATGAAATCTCATGATGTCTGGGAAAGGAGGGAATGTATGCCTCAAATTGTGTGCATTCTCATCAGCCCATGATCTTAGTCATGGTATGCCTGGAATAGCTAGTCATGTTATACGAGCTACACAATAGCTATACTGCTCCTGCTTCTCCTCCAGGTTCTCCCCACTCCCTTTTTTCTGTCTCAGTGCTGAGGAGGGTCTGGGCTAGTGGCAAGGAAAAGATACAGTGCTGCTGTATTTTTTCCCCAGCAGCCTGTGCTTCAGTGGCTTCCTTAATTGCAACAGAACTATTGCACCATATGAACAGTATTAAATAACTAGAATGATCATGATAAAGCAGAACATGATTTTTCATTAGAGAGGGGATTTTTCATTCTTAATAGCATTGAATGGTCTGAGACAAAATTCTTCCTTTTTTTTTTTTTGACACAGTAAAATAAAATGGATATTTAAACATAAAGATTTGAAAATACCATATTTTTTGGGAATGATAAAATGCTGACCCTGCAGAAAAGGAACTTGGATTTTTAAATTTTTTTTTCCTTAATGGTTCATATTTCAATATAAAAAAGAAATTTAATTCTCATGAGTAATTACAGTTTTCAATTTTTTCCCTATAGCATAAAACTGAGATGGGATGAAGTAAGATTCATGCACACTTGCTCACTCAGGTTTCAAAGGAAGAAAAGAAGGGAATATAACATGTAAGAAGTTCAAAGATTCAGGTAAGTGTCCCTGTGTACTAGATCTGTCCTTTTCTCCTCATGACTCATATTGACTGAAAGAGTGGAGAAGAAAATGTCAGCAAAGCTGATGGAAAACAATAAATAATACAGATAAACTTCAACATAAAGATTTCCTATAGTGTTATGCCACAACTGTGACAATAACCTAAAAATACCCTTTTTTTTTTTTTTCTGTCCACTGTTGTAGAGTTTTGAGATTTAGGACTGTCTTTAGGATGCCCTTGAGGCCAGTTTTTTGTGTAAAGAAGTGGTAAAAGCCTTTCTCCAGAAAAGCTGCTAGACTCTGGCCACCCACAAAACCAGCATCTGTATGTGGATGTGAGATAAGAAAACACATGTTCATTTCCCAAAAGTTAGCACTCTATCAGTGCTGAAAGAATATTTATGACTCATAATCCCCCATCGGGGCTTGCTTGGGTGGTATAGCCAGATATCTGTGTTCTCTGGAGCCTACAGAGTGGTAATGACTATTTATTTAGTCCACTGCCCACAGGACATTTCACTCCAGACACTGAAGACTCATCTACCCATAATTGTGCTATCTCTAGGAAGCTGCTGTGTCAAATGACAACAGTACAGAAGGCCATAACCAGCTCTTTATCACATTCCATTCTCAGCCTGACCCTTCCTATTTTTTTTTTCTTTGCATCTCCCTGAAAGACATTGAGCAATATGGTGTTGGGAAGAGAGAAACAACTCAAAAGCTTGCTACTGACTTTTGTAGTGCCCTGTGCCAAACAGATCTGCTGCCAGATTGTCAGAGTAGCTGGGAATCTCAGGCGCTTTGATGCCCTTGAGGTCTCAGGCACATCTGCTTAGGAAAGCTGCCTTATTGCATCTGAGGCAGGCGCCTGCGTTCTGCTGAATGATGGCTGGGTTGCCACGATCCATGCTTAGCTACAGAGCTCCAGGAACATTTCCAAGCACATAGATCTTAATAGGACTTCATTAGTTCAAAATACAGATGCCTGTCTCTGTGCCAGCATCCTGAGTACATTACCCTGCACTGCTCTTCATAGAGCATGAGATTAATCTGATAAGGTTGGCCCTTTTCTGCGGATTAATGGTGCTTCCCCAGCTACTTCCCTCCTTTTCTTCTGAAATGATCACCTTCCTGAAATGATCACCTTCCTTGTCTGCTCCATTTCTCAGGAACGGTGGGGCTGATGACACTAAGATAGAAAACCTGTGGAAATACAGTTATGGTTGTAGAGAGATTATAATAGATACTAAATTCGCAGTCTTTAAAAGACAACACCAGCCTTGTTTCTTCAAGCTGGCACTAAAACAACTGCAACCAAAAATAACAATAATACACGAAAAAGGAAGTAGAGGAAAAAATTCAGTGACATGAAGGAGGAAAGCTGCATGACTGCAAAAGAGAGAAATCAAAAAGGGAGGCCAAGAGTAGCATTGTGTTAGGAAAAAACTGTTTGCTTTTCAGCTTTGGGAAAGATTTAGAGAAGAAGATTATGAGAAAAAGGTAAGCAGCTAGATATCCAGTGCTTTCTTATTTTGTCTTTCATTTAGAGTCCAATCTTCATCATGAACAGTTTCACTGCATTGAGCAGGATAAGAAGGATAAGAAGTCAGAGAGGTATTGCTTAATATGATTTAATGTGAAATAAAATTGCTTTTTGTCACATATTAGAAATTTTGCAATGTTCTTTTCCACTACCTAGAATCATGTCAACAATCGCTCCTTTTTATTCTCTTGGAAAAATTACCCTTTCCCAAATAATATCGCATCTGAAATAAGACATATGAATGCCTGTTTGAAGGTTCCTTAATTAATTGAAACTGGCAGATAATTTAAATTAAATATCTCTTAGATATAAGGCAAAATCTATGTGGCTTTCTGTAGCTTCTTGAAGCTGTTTTCTGGTGACTTCCCTTCAGAAAAGTAGCAAAACTGGACTAAATTCAGAACATTACTAGGAGTCAAAAGGATTGATGGGAAAACTAACAGCAAAAACTTAACTGAGCTGTGAATATATATTTGATGGTATAAACTGCATTTACAGTAAATCCATCTCAGTAGATTTTTGCTCCTGGCTTTTACCCCCCACTCAGAAAAAATACCATTGTATGAGAGTACCCCCCATCCCTCTATGCAGCTCTCTCTTGCCCTACTTACCTTTGTATAGTACACTTACTCATCTCTTTTCTCTTATCCAAACTCATATTCAGAACTATCCCACTGCTGATGAATAGACATCACACTGTCTAATATGGAGCACCTACATTTACTCTGGTTGGTAGCATCTCTGTATTTTATTCAGACTCTTAATCTGAAACACGATCAGCTCAGACTGCTCTCTGTAATCTCATATGCAGGCTAAATTTCATAACTTCTTTATTGTAAGTGCTCCAAAGATTCAGTCTGTTATAAGCTTAAGATTTTCTCACATGCTCCCTTCATCATTTTATCCCAACTACTGTAGCGGTCTTTTCTCTGCCCTTGAACAATGTAGCTGTGCTTCATTCATATCCACTCTGAACAGTGCTGCAAAGAACATTCTTCCACTCCAGATGTCTGCATACACCACCTCTGTCTAGGCATACTTTTACCACCTTCCCATTTTCTCTGTCATACCTTTCTGTATATTTCTGTGTCTGCATATCACATGGGGCTTCTGCTGGGAGAACAGGGAAAAATGGAATTTAAAACTTGACCCCAGAGATCATTAAGCTATTTTTCAGAATGCAAAGTCTCAGTGCTTCCCCTGTAAGTCCTGACCACACCACTTCCCTTAGAAGTGCTGCCAATTTTACTGTGGAAATCTAAGTGAAAACATTAATGACAGTTTAGACAAGAACTTGTTAGGGTGTCTTGTCTCTAGTGAGAGAGGTAGACCTATTAAGAGCTTTCTCTGAAAACGAAGGAGCTGGGATTTTCTGCTCTGCACGTGTTCTAAGGGCCAACTTTACACTGCTGTATTGACCTGAGTGACAGATCACAGCCCCCATTTGGGCAGAAAAGAAAGGGGAAGCAAGAAGGCACAGCTGTTACAGTGTTAGGGTGTTACAGAGCTGCCCAGTGCTGGAGAGCACCCCATAAATGAGCTCTCTGGTCACTACACAGTCCTCTTGTTCTGGCACAGCCCATTCACTCATCCTCCTCCCCTTGAGCAGCCTGAGCTGTAGCTTGGATCTCTGTTCACTCTCTTACATGTACCCAATCTGGCAAATATGCCTGCTTCAGGGTTTTAAATTCTAAAAAACAAAAAAGGACATAAAAAGTCAGGTGAAACATCCTTGCACATTCTTTACTGATAGGTCTCAGAGTCAAGCAAATGCCAGCAGAGAGGTGTGTGCTTCTGATCTTCCCTGGCACTCACACCTGAGAAATTATTGAATGGCTGTTGCTCTGCTGGCATGAGATGCTTTCACTCTTTGTCTCTTTCTGAGCAACTTCTTAAAGAATACTTTTCAGCTAACTATTCATGATCCTTATACTGATTTTATGCTAATGAAGCTTGATTGCTTGGTGAACTTAATCTAACTTGGGCTTCATGGAATAGAGAGGATGCAATCCTTTCTTTGTGGGTGTTTGTGAGTTAGTATCACTTTCTTAGAGATGCATTTTTAAAAATTAATTTAATTTTTTCCCCTGACCCATCATAACCATATGGACTGTCCATATTTTTGGATATAGACATATTTTGTCTGCATGTTAAAATATGCTAGAAATGCTGCCACTAGAAAAGGCTGTCACTTGTTTGCCACATAGTTGCAGGTGAATATGTGAAAGAAACAGAAGGCATGGATCTAACTAGATGGAAAACTCATGTAGTTTGTCCAGGAGCTTGGAATAACTGGCCTATGCCATACACATTTGTAATGGTAATCAGTCAAGGTATCTCTGCTCCTGATGCTCATCTACAGAACCTACAACCTGATGCCTTTCAGGATCAAGGGATGGCTGCAGTCTCAACCCTGACTATTAAGTCTAAATATGAAAAACTGTAAAATAAAGTGCAGAATCAAAAAAATCTTGATTAGGTGAGAATTAACCCTGGAATATCTCAGCATCTTGTTTACTTGGCTGTGAAACATACAAAACACTTCCTCATGCTCTAAAGGATTTTAAAGGATATTTAAAGCAACCGCCATATAGGTATACAATAAAGTTAAACTAGTTTTGGTTGTTCATGAAAACATTGTTCCTAAAGGGTCCTGCTTACAAATTGTATAACTATCAGAGTGAGTGACATCTTATCAATATCTCAACAGATGGACGGGTTGATCTAATAATGAAGAAAACAATACTCACAAATAATTTATTTGTCATTTGGTGGGGGAAAAGAAGAGTGAATAATTTATTTGGCCAATATTATCCAATCATCAATAGAACTGGTAGAATAATTTATAAATTTACTTATGAATAATTTATTCATCAGTTGATGGCAGGAGGAAATTAATGAAGTAAACAATATTCACATAACACTCAACAGGCTCTCAGAGGCAGGCAGGACAGGCAGGGAGGAACTGGGAGAATGGAATGGATCCCTTTTGTCAGGCTCAGAGCCTGGGGAATCACTAAAGGGCAGCTTCCCTTCAGTCACTTCTGTAGCTGGCTGACAGTAGTGACCTTCTTTCATTTACCCTCCCAGGGCAGCAGATCTGCAGAGGCTCCCTGAAGCACTGCGTGGTCTCTTTACGTGTTTGGCTGTGGTGGGAAGCCGCGTGGAAATTCCTGCTCTGGTGTTCCACCAGCTTGGCTTCTGCTGCAGCAGCTCAGGGCAGATGCTGCTTGCTCTGGCATATGGCAGCAGAGGCTGGGGGCCCTCTCAGCCTCCCAGCAGCTCAAAACTTCTCATGCAGCTGAGAAACGTGCTGGCTCTGCTTGTGTGCTCCGAGTAAGAGGCAGAGGGTTTCCCTCAGGAAGCCACAGGACACTGCTTTTAGTTGAAAAATTAGAACTCCAAGGAATCTTACAGAAAAAAATATTGGTTGTGTGACTGAATTTTGCAGTGCCAGAAAATATGCTACAAACTGCTGACATACAGAGTTGAAAGCAACCCTTTTGCCCACCATGTCTTTTCAGAATGCAACTTCACATGGCTATGTCCATCAAAATAATTTTGAGGCAAATCTTATCTCAATGTAATTTTTAGATTTCTTTAACTTAGAAACATATTTCTAATGTGGTTCTAATGTGGTTGTGGGTGGGGAAGGTCTTGTTTTATGTAATTCATCCAGAAACACCCCACTGCCTTCTGAGAGCATTCACTAGTTTGCTCTGAGTTTGTTCTGCTGCCATTGAATGAATCCCTAAGAAATCCAGTCTGAACATTAACCAAAAGTCACAACAGAATAATTTTAGTACAAATCACCTGGAAATGGCTTTGTGTGTTATAATCTCACATTGTAATAGCTGTCATAAAAATATAAATATAAAGTAGACATAAGGATGTGAGTTTTTTTCTGTTCTCAATATACTAAGTTTAATGGCAGATATATGTGCCGTTTGGGATGAGAACAGATGCCCTTTATGAATAGACTAAGTGGAGGAATCAGCTGGTTTATGTTCTCCTCTCAACTCTCACCAGGATTTTTCCACTCTGCTCCTTTGTTAGCTATAAACTCTAAGCACTGAAAATCAAAAAATGAGGGAAAGTTTATGAATTATACAGAATCACAGAGTTTATTAGTGCTCCATGTTCATTCTCTTGGGAGACACTGGAGGAAAAGCTTTGAGCATTTTCCAAATTTTCAAATGTGTTCTCTATGTCTTTATCTCATTCAGTTTTTGATATGGTGCATAAATTATTTATCAAGACTACCATTATTTTGTTAGCTTGTGTTGTCCTCTGGCACCATATCTGCAGAATGATATTCATTTTGCTTTTGCAATGACTAAACTTAAAAGAAATCAGTTCATTCTTCCTCTATTCAACCCTCATTCTGCAAAAGGATGTAAGAAGGAATGAGATGTGAACAAAAGTTCATTTTGACCTTGAATCCTAATTAGTTTCATCTTGCCATTTCACAAGAGGATGCAAATAAAGTTAATTTAAGAAATATTTCTATTTTTTCTCTGTCTGTCTTTCTCTCTGTCTCTGTCTCTCTGTCTCTCTCTCATGGAAGAAGGAATAGGAAATAAATTCTTCAACACCATAAATTCACCATTAGAGCTTAATGAATTGTGTGCTTTGCTGGTTAAATTCAGAGAAGGAATTTTTAAAAATATATTTTAAGTCTGTTCCCTTCTATTTAATTTTTGAGGCTGTCTCATAACCTTCCAGTTGCAATAACATCTGCATGGAACACCTTCTCAGTTACTTCCCCTTGCCATGTGTAAAACAGAGACTAGTCTTTTTCCACACCCAAATGTACAATAAAACAAATGTTTGTTATGATTGACTTCCTCCTTTGTTACTCCTGTAACACACTTACATTCTTTCCTGCCATCTCTCACCCTGCTCTGCTGATATAATTCCCAGGTAGCAGACTACCAGGAAGATTTCCATTTAACAATTTACATAGGTAGCTTTACACTCAAAAGAACGTGATAAAGCACTGGAGCTAGATCATAGCTTAGCCTAGTGGAAAACTTTATCCTCACTGCTTGGTACAAGAGCAGACTCAATTACAGAAGTCCAAACCAATTTTTTACCTCTGGTGGAAAGCACCACTGCAGTGTGTCCCTTTCCTGCCCCTCCTTAGGGCTCCTTGAATGAAGCCCTCTTGCAAAAAAGGAGGATGTTCTAGTGGGAGTGGGCTCATGGCCATTTCTGTCCAGATGGTTCTGGTTCACCTCATGCAAAGAAGACCTGGTGATAGCTGGTCAATGGTCCCAGTCTGTGAGGTGGTAACCATACTGAACAGATGGCTGGGAGACACTGACAGAGCTGTCTGTGCTTCAGGGCAGTGGCACATCCCCACCTGAGGTTCCTGTCAGGGTGGAGGATGGATGGCAGTGCCACAACTCCTTCTCCTGTACTGACAGCCACTCGGGCAAACAATTTGCCTCCTGGCATCTCTGCAACAGGCCACATTTTCTGCAAATACAAAATCACAGCCTAGAATAAAGAAACAATATTACAGTATTACCTAACTCTATTTTGCTAATGTCAGCTATGGATTAATTCACTGATGGCTTTCAAATTTCTGTCCTATCTGCAGGCTCACATTAATCCTTCAGTTTTTGAAGATGCTTCTCTCATGACTCTATGAACATTCCTGCTGCTAACTAACCACCTTTTTTTGTTTCTAACCATATTTGTGGGGGTTGTGTGCATTAATGTCCTGTGTTACTTTCTTGAGCAATTCTCATTCTTGAGAATGGCAGGCACTTTTCTGTGTTTAATTAAATTTAATGTATTTAGTAGTTCTGTGGTACAGATCACAGCTAAGGATACAAGCAGGTGTGATGGTGTCAGTGTCCATGTTGTTATTATCAACAGAACCAGACTTCTCGAGAGTGCACAATGAGATAAAGCACCTCTCACCTCCAAGTTAATGGTCCTAATGCTATTTAATAGTTGCCTAACAGACTGTGTTTGTAGATGTCTTTATGTTGTATTAGGTGAGGTAAGGAAGTCACTAAATTCTGTTATTAAACACATATATGGAGTAGGTAAAAAAAGGTCCCATGGAGTTGAAGTTTAATATATGCAGAGAACCTTATTTCCCATTTTGTCCTTCCTCTTTGTGTTTGTAGAAGTTTTTTTTTTTTTTTTTTGTCTCTGAAAGGTGCTGTTTCAGTGCCCTCACCAGCTAAGCCTGCCTGCAGAAAACAGGCCAAAACAGTACCAGCAGCAGCAGATTTATCAAACTACCCCACATCAGAGGAGCTATTCCCATGGTCCTGCTGTGACTCCTGGAGCAAGGCGTGTAGACAAGTACAGGTGCCCTGCTGCTGTGGGGTGACTGCTCCCTGCTGCTCTCTGCTCCTCCCCAGTTTCCTGTTGATAAGAAGCCTGTCCTATGTGAGACTCCTGCCCAATCCACCCACACTCCTGGGCTACCAGGGTCAACCATATAGCTGGTAAGACCCAGTGAGAGGGTGTCTCCCTGCACCTGCCCACCTTGAGATCCCTTGGGACTCCCTGTGCTATTTATATCTGCAGGTCATGGATTTCTGCATGGACCCTTAGGATAGTACTACGTAAAAACTGACACTAAGCCTCATTCTGCTTAACTTACCCCAAAAGGTGTCATTCCACAGCAGTTTACACAGTGCCCAGCTTCAGGCTTTATTCACACTGCTGTGTGAAGAACCAGGCTGACTAAAAAGACACCAGCACTCCATGTGCATTCACACTCCTTATCCTAAATACTCACAGCTCTAGCAAGGTCTGTTGGAAAAACCAGATTACAAATGTGTTTGCACCCTTTGATGCACCAGACAAAAAAACGGAAAAAAATAATCTCTTTTATCTCTCGGAATGCTAACAGTTTTTGTCCATCCCCGAAAATAACAAATACTTGCTTTGAAATTAAATCTGTAAGCTGAATATTAATGGAGTACTAAACAATGGCTAGAATTTAGTCCGCTGTGTAAATGTAAAAGAAAGAAAAACTAAGCCATCCTGCCAGTTGTATCTGGTCAGTGAGAGATGGCTCTGCACAGGGCTGAGCCTTCCAAAGACACTGAAGGGGCCAGCCCTGGCACACGGAACCTCTGCAAATGTTATATCTGTTATTGCAGCCTCTGCAAAGATATAAACGTTACACAGCAAGAACAGCTGCTGGGCTTATCCCTAGAACAAACAGAAGAGAATGCAACTGAGTTTGCTTTTGGCCAAGGAAGGTCTGGCCTAATGCTTTAGGTTGAAATGTGGTTCACACGTTTGACACCAGTTTAACACCTGGAATCCAAGAGCAGGCTCTAGCATATCTTGCTGCATTCCTACACATTTCCCTGCAGTGCCCCAGCATCCAAACCTTGATAGCTGCAATGCTGTGAGGATGCTGCAGCCTCTCCTGCTTGTAAATGTCTCTTAGGCTGCAATTTTGAAAAGACAAACTTATTCCATGACAACTTCTTCCTTTCTTCAGGACAACCATTTTCTTCCATCAAAGCCTTCCCTTGCCAGCTAACAGGAGTAATGGAGCTGAGACCTCTGCTGTGACTCAGAGTGCTCTGAGCTGTACCAACCATCTGCCTGATAGGAAGCCAGATCTGTTTCAAACTCCCATAGAAGAACAATACTATTATTACTGCTAATTAATAGTAGGCAAGGATACAAACCCATTCCAGATCAAATTAAGTTCCAATCAAAAAAGTCAGCTGCGATTTCTAAGTGATTGCATTTTAAAATCAATCAGTTGGGTTGTATATGTTTTTTTTCACAAGATTCAACAGCTTACTGATGCTTGTCATTTTAAGGAGACTGAGATTCAAGTGGAACCAAGAAGGTTCCCCTTTTTTAAACTGGAATTGACTTTTTAAATGGAAGATCTATTTTAATTAAAATTTTACAGTGGAATTTGTCAAGCTCATGTTCCTCTGGAAGTTTATCGTGAAGCCATGTGGAAAGAAAGATGCTCTATATATTTATTCTCTCCCAAGAGGCCAGATGAAGTTAAAATGAACCTCTATGCCTGCTAGCACATACAGACCCCGTGGGCCTCCTAAATTCCTGCTCAGCCAAGGCTGCTTCACACTGAGAAAAGAAAATATCATCACCTCCCTTCATGATGGCAGATTAAGTTTTCCCTGGTTCCCTCTCTTTGAGAATCAGGCTCCAACATAACATTTATGGGTGCTAAAGAGCCGAGAGGGTTGGTGAAGTTCTAAACCAATAAAATCAGCACTTTAGCCAAATTGGGCATGATACAGTTGAGTTTGTTCACCCCCATCTCTTCTCTGTGTAATATTAATAGTTTATTTTAATGCTTCTGGCTTTCCTCTCACCCAGCTTTCAGGGAATTGTTGAATAGCAGTTACCTGCAATTGGCCATGAACATTCAGAATCAGGAGGAGGGGTGTTGTAGTTTAAATTTTTGGGGGGCTCCCGGGCAGGGTCCCCCGGGAGACCCCTGGGGGTCTTTGGGTTCGTGGTGTTCCCATGCTGGCAGGCAAAGAGACTTCAGACGCCGGTGGGGTGCTGATGAGATGAGGGTTTATTCACTGAGGGAGAGGCGAAGGGAAGGGAAGGGGGGAAGGGGAAGGGGAAGAGGGAACGTCCGGAGGCCTCCAGGGGAAGAGGGGCAAAGAGGGCGAGACCCCTTGCCTTAGCATTCTTATCACAGAGGTTCAAAGGGGCGCGGTAACATTCTCCAGCCAATGAGGTTACAGATACAGGATACTGCAGGGAGGGTACAGACTTGGGATAAACCATACATTTCCCAGGGGTGAGCCAGAGCAAACCATTTCCATAAAATGCAATCCCACAGAGGGGCATTCTATGGAGCATTTTGATTCAGACTCTGACATTTAAACTCTTGGGAAGTTACAGTAGTGTAATTAATGATATTGGAGTTAAACCTTTGATGCTATAAAAGTCTAAGTCTCCAAATTCCTGCACTCTGGGTAGATTATGACTGTATTTCAATAAGAGGTTAGTAAGGAAAGAATATAATGTGGACTAAGCACTCTGTATTGTGAAGGATGAATGAAGGAATCCCAAATGATAATGATCATGGGTCAGAGGAAGTCAGTATCATATGACATACAACAGCAATGCAGGTAAACCTGTCGCTGAGTGAGCCTTTGGAAAAAGAGGTCAGTATTGAGCCAATCATTCTTCAGTATGGAATAACCATAAAAATGATGGGGTTCAGTATCAGAACACAAAGATTTTGGTTAAAGACACATTATATTAGTAAAGAAACCCCAAACAAACAAGTCTACATTTCACTGAGACTGAAAAATCAAATTTGTGTCTTGGGCAGAAACAATATCAAACTCTTTGAGACTTAGCTAATGGAAAGAGTGTCATGCTGATATGTACAACAGTGGAAAGGTCACATTACCTGGGACCCTGGACAGATGTCCCTGTCTACAATGTACATTATATTGTCCTGTCATTATTCTTCTTGTTGCCAAAGCACTGTTAAAGTTGCTGGAGCATCAATGTGTATCTCCTTATTGCTATTTCCTTCTACATAGGAGGAAGGACAGAAACTGGCTTTGATATGTTATATTCCAGTGCTCCTAACCAGATGACCTCTCTCTGCTGTGAGTTGAAGGCCCTGTTCCTGAGGGACACTACAGTGCAGACACCCTGTAACTTCAGTGCAGCTCTGAGACCGACCCTCCAGAATGTGATTTTCCTCTCTGGAGAACATATCTGTCAGTCAATAACTTGTCGGTCTTCTCAATACTTGCTTTTAGAAGTGAAAAACTCATTATATTCTTCTTGCACTCTCTCTGTTTTCTTTAACTAAATCATATTTGCCACTGTAAAAGACCTATTGATTAATTTAATAGATCTTTTGCTCTTTCTACAGATTAACATCTTACTTTTTATCTTATTTTTTTTTGGTGCAATCTTCACTTCAGTCTATTTAAGCACTCTGAAAGCTTTATAGCATTTTTAAACTCTTCATTCTTTTGTCTCTTAGGTATCACCCTGGGCAGGGGTGAAATCACACAAGCACTCAGCAACTACCAGCCACAAACAGGGCCCTTCCCCCCTAGAGTGGTGTCTGGTGCAAAGATGACAAGTGCCAAAAGCACTTGTCACTCAGAAAGATGACATCAGGATTTCTGGGCTACAAGTTAACCCCAAACTCCAGGGGGGATAAATAGGAATACATAAAGTTTTCTTCTTTTTATAGCAGAAAAATTTCTGACCCCTCCTCTCAGCTCTCATCTCTGCTTTGGCTAGAGCCTTGGGAGGTCAGTCTGGGTGTGAAGCTGCAATAAAACCCAAGGACCTCAGCAGAGGCAAGTGGAAGACAACTAATATACCAGTGTGATAATGTGGTGAGTACAGTGTTGGGGTAGGAAAGTCAGGATGCAATACTTAATGATATAAGTATCTCCTCAGTCAGTGCCATAAATGTCAAAAGCCTCATCAAACAATTTCTAGAGACAGAAATCTTCCTTCAGAGCCACATTCTGGAAAGCCACTTTCCCCTAGGTATTAGCCTTAAACTATGACCTCACAGTGTGCACTGTTCCCACTGAACTGAATATTTAAGCTTTCTCACAAATTTCCCATCTGCATAGAGCAATTTGTTTGTTGATGTTTAGACATGATTGACATAATTCGACAATCTGGCTTATTAGCTTGCTTTGTAACTATGTAAAACACTGACAATGATTATCCCAGTTGACTGAGGACATGCTTCCTGTGACACAGTAAACAAATGTAGCAAAGGAGGCTTTTTTCCAAATGATTGCTCCAACCCCCTAATGAGACTGCTAACTTAATTCATCAGGGTTGCACTACACCAAGCGTCTTAATGAGTCCTCAACTCACAAAGCTCCTTTTCCTGAGCCTGAGGTGCAGCAGCTAGAATTGTATGCCTGTGGACTTTTCTCCTGTCTTATCTGCGTGCTGCATTATAATGAACCTATTTATTATACTGCCAGCAAAAAGACATTTCTTTGGGAAAAAAAAAAAAAAAAAAAGTATTTCGGAGACTTAGTTTCAAAACCTACCAAACTCCTTAGAGGAGTGCTTCTTCCTATAAATCAGTGCCTCTTAATGGAAAGAACATGATGAAAGAATGAGTAATGGTAGGTAAAAAAATTAAGGATAAATCAAGCTGATCATTAACCTGCTTGCACAGTAAATTCTCTGTGCTCTGAAGGCCAGGATTTAAGACAGTTCCTCTAAATCAAAGGATTCTTATGAATCCTGTTCTGCAGCTCCCTTTATAAGTTATGTTTGGGTAGTCAGTGACCATGTGTAGAGGATGTTTCTCAGGTGTTCATAAATATCAGCACTGATTTATTTGGAGAAAATAACACATGGCGTTCCCAGGGGGAAAAATCATTACTTTAGTTTTGGTGCATCTAATTACAATAAGTCTATCATCCTCACCATCTCCCCTAACTACCCAGGGAATTGGCAGAGTTTAACAATGAAGAAGAGTGTGCTCCAGTGTCCAATTAAGGTTCTCTTTGAGGATTAATAAATCATGTCTCATCAGCCCCACTGACCCAGAGGTGTTAATCTTCACCTTATCGCTCTAATCTTAAAGCAAAATTCTGCAGATCAAGAGCAGCAGAAATGTTGAGTTAATTGTTCCATTAGGCTGATGAAGCTTTTATACTCGTGTTCAATAATACACTATTCCCTAAGCGTTTTTAGATGCTCTGTTACAGAGCAGAAAACAAACAGCAAAAACAATTGCCACAGCTATCTGGAATAGGTGACCAGTAGCTTGAGCTCCGTACTCAGCTCTTCTGCTGTATCTGAGCTGCAGTCACATACTGGAACAAGGCACTGAGAAACAGCCAAGAGAGGTTTTAGCATGTCTAAATGCAGTTGCAAAAGGAAACAAATCATGTAGTCAATAATGGAAAGAAGACTTAACAGTTATCTGCCCTGTAAACAATATCCTTGATTAAAAGACATAAAAATACTGTTTTATTTAAGGGCAAGGATCCAGATATTTCACTGCAAAGAGTTTTTCTCCCTGATGATTCTACAGTAATCATGGAGAGTGTGGCAAATTGAGTTAAAATATGCTCCTAAGCACTACAATAAATTAGAAATCACATTTTAACTTGTTTCCAGCCTACATTTATTTGCTCTTGTTTCTAAGTAATCAAGCAGGGTAAATTCTTTTGTCACGAACACTCACAAGAAGTACTGAGCTTACATTAAAAATCCGTTTCATAAACCATTA
Source organism: Prinia subflava (assembly GCF_021018805.1). NCBI lineage: Eukaryota > Metazoa > Chordata > Aves > Passeriformes > Cisticolidae > Prinia > Prinia subflava. Next base: position 47,731,362 of record NC_086248.1, read on the forward strand.
CTTTTCAAACAGTTCCTTCTCCTGATCTGAGTTAGGCAGGAAAAGAAATGTCAATTGATATCTTTCAGGGTCACATACTTCTGTGCCACTGAACAAAGAAGGAGAAAGATGGGTTCAAAGCCAGAATAATTTCATGGGGTGGGGAGATGAAAAAAGAAGGAGGGCTGGATTTCTAAAAGCTTTTGAATGTGTGGTCTATATTCTTATTCACACAATATTTGCTTCCATATACATCTGTCTTCTTTCCTTCTAAACAAAACACAAGACTTTCCCTCTCCCCACTCTGTCACACTCCTGAACCAATGGACTCAGACTCTTCCCTCTTCCAGGTACATGACTAAAGAGTTTGTGTGGAATTCAAGAGGATACAAGCATCTCCTTGAGGTGTTAAAGAAGGTTAAAGTGTTGGGTTAGAGAGACGAAAATGAGTAATGTTTTTTCCCCTCTTTCTCTTTTCTCCAAAATGTGAGTCACACATTTTCTGAAACTGATGCAAAAACTCTTCTTTTACACTCTGAATTTACCAGTGAATGTATTACCTGAAGAAACAAGAAAACATTGAACAACAGATTTATTTATATTGTTTGTCACAGAGATTTCTCAGCGAAATGGACAGCTACTATTTCATCCATACTATTATTTCTTCTTTTTTTTTGCATATTGGAGATATTTCAAAAAGATTCATCAAAAAATAAAAACAGATGAGCTATTATCATGTCTACCCTCTGTGTCCTGTGCTGAGAAATGGAACATATCATTATACTGACTTCAAAGCATTTAATCTGTAAAAAAGACAAGTGAATTACACATAAAATTGTGCATCTTATAAAACCTCAAGGTGGGATCATTTAAATGATTAATTTAACCAATACAGTTTTGAGATAAATCGATTTGCCTCTTTTCCCCTACTATCATCCTCTATCCCATTAAACAATTTAGCATTTAACAAAATACTGCCAGACACAGAGCATTCCCAAGGTCACTCTACTAACCCTCCTTCAAGGCCCCCATTGAAATCCTTCTCTAGTATAAGACTATGAACAAAACAAAATTAATCCTCCCTTGCCCTCCAGCCTAAGAAGATTCAAACTCACATATCTCACCTCCCAAGGGAATTGCAACCTCTTCATCTGTGTGCTGGTGTGCTTATGTATGCACATGCATATGCCAGTACCCAGAGAGAGATGGACATAGCACTTTGTGTTGCCCCTGAGAAAGCTCTTTTGTTTTACATTAAATAATTAAGGATTCCTTGGACCAGAGAGCAGGACAGAGCACGACCATAGGGCAGCAATTAGGGCACTCAGCTGGGAAAAAGGACTGTTTTCTGCTCTTTGCTTCAAAGACTACTTTCCATTTAAACCAGTGACTGCTCTGAGTTCTTCCCTCTGCCCTGCCTGGTGAAGTGTGTGAGCCCTCACTTTCCAGGTGACTGGTTAGGTGAACCAGCAGGACTCCCAGGAAAAGAGATCTTCCCTTGTTTGCTGCAGCTTGTGTCTGCACTGGGGCAGATTCTGGTACTGTCAGGTCATCATGTTGTCAGGTCACTGTCTTGACAAATACCCCAAAAAGCCAAATAGCATCTCAGAAAGCTCAGGCAGAGCTCACTACAAGGGTTGCTTTTATGCCGTACTAGTGTTAGACTGGCTTCTCTTCCCGTGGGTTGGAGGAGATGACAGAACTCTGACAGTGCTTGTCTTTGGGCAGGTTTAAAGAAAAGTGGTGGCCCCTCAGGTGAGTCCTAGCACAAACCAAACATCCCCAGTTCCTAAAGCTGAGCTCGCAAACAAGGCAACCCTCTACCCATTTTTCTAGTCATGCTGGTTCAGAGAGATTCCTTCAGAACATGTCTAAGGCTGTGGTTAATTACTGCCAAAACTGAGTAGGTCACTCAGCTAGGTTATCATGATTCAAGTCCTTGCTCCAAACAAACAATTAATGACAAGCCTCTATTCATACTGGGTGGATGAATGAATGAAAGAAATATCAAGGAAAAACGTGAAATAATGTTGTGTCTGATTCATAAAATACAGAAAGAGGACTTGGCACCAATCTGTAAGGCAGGGTTTACAGTCAAGGATATCAAGAGAAAGAAGATGTTTGTCTGGCTAGATGCAGATGCTTCTTTCCCATTAATTTCATTCCTTATTACTCCAGGTGGTTCCTGCACAATTCCAAGGTGGAGCACCACACCAGGGAGTTGGGGATACAGGAGATGATGGCTAAATCCTCTGCACCTGTCTTTCAAGTCAAAGCACCTAAGAGAATCCGACTTAGAACCCCTCTCCTGTTTAACTCCTAAGATGTACAGTAGTAGATGTTTCCAAAGTTGGCACTCCAAAGAGGACACTTGTATTCAGTTGTTGTGTCCAGAACAGAGAAGTATGAGAGAGCACTGGAAATTGTGGTATTGACAAAATAAAATCATTTTTCACAGAGAACATTATTGTGATACAAGTAAAATGTTTGGAAAGTAGTTAACGCCAGGTTGCTCCCATTCATGCATTTTTAAAACAGATTGATAAAATGCATCCATTTTGTGAGTCTTTTGCCTTTCATATTTCTTGGTAGTTTCTTCTATTATGGAATTCCACTGAGTGACTATCTCTGCACATTATGTACAGAACATAGCAGAGCAGTGAAATAGTTTTATATCTTCTTCTGTTTCCCTCTGCCTGAATTTTAATAATAATAAATCTGAATGGTTATAACACAAAATTGAAAGCAAGCTGCCTGACAAAGCAGGCAGAATGCATGAACAACATCAGTATTGCCTTGCTTTCCAGATTTGTGACAAATTACATCTAGTTTATACAGAAGATGTTACTACCTTGATATTTCTTCAAAAAACAAACAAAATTTTACTACATTATGGTTGTCATTCTCTTTGGTAACAAATTGTAAAAAAAAAAAAAAAAAAAAAATAATCAAAAATCTGTTTGAGATAATGAAAAATAAAGTGTGAGCCATGTGTACATTTCTCACTGAACAACTTTCCGTTCATCAGCCCAGACATCCATTTATAATATTTATAACAGTTGCAGATTTCCATAGAAGCCCAAATTCAATTTGCTGGAGTCTTAAAAATGAAATTCTATTTTAATCAGCTGAACCTCATGAAATTGATAGGAGCATTTCCACACACTTAACGTGTTTGGAGTTGCACTTCTGATTTGCCAGCAGCTAGTTTGGGGCACCTTTTTCTGCCAGTAGCTGGAAGACTGCCATTTTGCCTCTGCGATACTTAATCTGGTTTCTTCTCCAAGTCAGAATTTGATTTCTCTCTTTATTTACTTTTAGTTTGAAATAGTTCTTTTGTCATCCCAGGAAGACTATAGTTGAGGTGATGATTTCTTGTGGGTAGATACAGAGACAGAAAAAATGTTTATTTCGTAGAAAGGGGCAAGCAGAGATGGGTGAACTAAGAGAAGAGAGCCACTGCCATAAGTGAAGCATGTTTCTTCTGCCCAGGAAGAAAAGCTAGGAGCTAGGAGTGTAAGTATCCAAAAGCCTTAAAAATGCCAATAAAGTAAAAAAACTTCTCACAAGCCTGACTCCACAATAAATATGACCCTCCCTTGTGGATAGCTGTTCATTCTTAGAAGATCAGAGCTGCAATGGGCTGTCTGCCACATCCTCTTGTCACATCTAATTGAGGTGTAAGCAATTAGATTGCCAGATTCTGTGGCACAGATTGAAAAAAATATTATCTTGGCTACAGAGAAGGAGCTTTTGTTAAAGATCTGGAAGAATATTACTTGCTAAGAGTTAACTAGGTAAAAATCTTATTTAAAAGAGCCTGGTTGCAGTTTCTAATCTAATAAAAAAACCTATAGCATTGATTTTGAGCACGGCAGTTATTAGAGTTTGCATCTGATTCTTCAAGGGACAAAGCACAGGCAACTGCTGGCTCTATTTTTCTAAACTGCTTTGTATATCCCTCACTAAGCAGGGTGTGAAGTCAACAAATAATATATTTAGATTACCCTTCAGGGATCACCCACTTTTCTCCTGCTAGCTTTCACTTGAAAAAGAGACTCTTGTAGGTCTTCTGTTTGCAAACACCCTCTTTCTCTGAAGGGAAACTCTTGTCAGGTTTCCTCCAGCTGAGTGCACACCCCTCTAGGGGCAACAGGATCCCCTTTCTACCCCTTCCTTGTCCTTTGCTCTCGCTGAGTATAATTTATATTGCTACACAAGTCTATTGCAAGTGAAGATTTAAAACCAAAAAATTGGTCTACTATGCAAGTATTAGACTGCAAGCTCAGCCCAGCAAATTTATCTTCTCTAAGATTTGATTTCTTCTCTGTCATTTCTTTTTCTTCACCTAACCATTTTCTCAAAAAAACAAGTTTTGTCAACATAGCTGCTCTCAGCATGCTGTCCATATTACCTCAGTAAAAGAAGTAAATTTGATGTCTGGACATATGTAGTCCTGTGGAAAAGGATCTTACTTCACTTACTGACAAGCCTAGTGGTATAGCTACCAGCATTTCCCAAGTGGGATGGCCTTGCTTTAAAAAAAAAGAGAAGAAGAAAAAGAAAAAAAAAAAAATCAATATTGACTCTTGACACATTTTCATTTACATCACTGCATGGCTTTCAGACTGGGCACAAATCAATAAGCAGCTTTTAACACTGCTCAACTAGTTTGTTCTATGTAAAAGAAGAGAGATTTGCCTCAAGTGGCTTGTTTTTCCCCTTTGGGCTCCAGGCAGACTCTCCACCATTAACAGTGTGTGATTCTTGAAATGAAGTTGAGTTTATTTGACTGCTCTTTCTGTGACTGATCAGAGGAGCTTGAACTGTAATATTAATCACACAACATTTTCTTCATCGCTACTTACAGTCAATTGACTTTGTACTTAGTGAAAGCGTCTCAAGCAGCCAACTCAATGTACCAGAGGGCAAGAAGTCAATAGGAGGAAGAAAGATTTAGTTTCAAAATACACAGAACACAGCCTGTGGAGCCACTGACACACGGTATCAGGCACTTTATCACACCGCAGCTGTGATGCTGTCGCACGTTTACATTTGCTTGATGAAGGCACCCTCATCACCTTTTGTTCAGTAGGCTCCCTCAGCTAACTGCAGCTTTTCCTTCAATCTCAGGGATATGCGGAAGTTGTAGGGACCAAGTAGTTTCCCCAAATTGCACTGGGTCCAGGAATTATTTTGTTTCAATTTAACCCTCTATATATTTCACCAGAGAACTGACCCATGACGTAGACACCTTCTGCCTCTGATAAACTGATGACTGTTACTCAGATGCCACACACATATCATCCTAATAATACTATCCATATGATTTAAAAATACCAATTTGCCTAAGGCACCATTAATGTCATTTTAATTGGCACTTGCTTACAGAGGGCCTTCTAAAACTACATCATCACATATTGATTTTTGAGTATAGAGGAGAGGGAATACAGATGCCCAGGAGGTACAACATTATCAGTTTTGTTTCCTAGAGTCTCAGCACACCACCTCAGAGAATTTTGAGCTCATGAAGCCTCCACAGAAGTTTTCACACCAAAGAAGTGCACACAACATTGAAAACAAGAGCCTGGAGGATTCATTTATTGGATGTGATTCCTTAGGAATGTTCTTTGCTAGAAGCAGACTCTGTGAAGTCCAACATGCCATAAAATGGGCAATCATGTCTTTTTTACGGCACATTTTAGACACGCATGATCAGAGTCTTCCCACTTGTGTAAAGCATCTTGTTGACTGCCTTAATTTCTTTCATGGGGATTCTCCCTAAATAAAATGAATTCCTCAATAGTGTGGAACTGATGCAACACCAAGAAAAATGTGTCCTCTTCTCTGGGCTTTTCTGGATTAGATCTCCAATTTTCTACACACATAGATACACATAATATTAAAATAATGTATAGTAAATGAGTACATGCTCATAATAAATATGTTTGCTATCACTTTATTAAGCAAAAACACTGATTTCTTTTTTTATGACTGAAGTAAAGTTTTTTCAAGGCTGTTTTAGGTGGGTAAAATTAGTATCATTTGGATGAAACACATTGAGAATATTTTAGACAGATATTTCCTGGTTATTAATTTTTCAAAATTTCCATAGACTGGTCCACACCTGTATGAAACAGCTGTCATCGTAGACGTGCAAATCAATTTTGATTTAAATATCCAAGTTTTCTTGACACTTGTCCCTTACTAGTTTAGAGTTACAGGGCAATATCTGTTTCCCAGAGGAAGAGTAGAGTCATAGTCAGAATAAAGAAGGACTTTCAAGGACACTTAGACAGATCAGTCAAACAAGACAAGATTTTAAAACTGTATTCTTATTCTGTTGAGAATTCAAATTATATCAGTAAACAAATAAGTAAAATTAACTCTCTATTCAAGTCCATTCAAACATTAATCTAGAAATCAATTCTGTATACTACCAATTTTGCACATCTCTATAGCCCTCAGCTCCTGATGCAAATACAACAACCACTTTTTCTCAACTTCATCCCCTGACATTTGTGAAATAGAAGGTAAAACTAAATTAACTGCTCAATTAGGAAGCATAAAATTGTATTTCTTGTGGAACGGATCCATTTCATTACGGTTTGTACTCCATGTACCAGTAGCAGATACATAAGGCTTGTATCACTACTCACCAAAAAGCCCATTAAATGCCAAGTCCACAAGCGTGCTCCAGCTGATCTATACTGCTCCACCAGTGGGAACTGAGGTAAATTACCCTGTATGATGTGATGAATCTGTGAATGTAGGCAGGGCACAGCCACAGCAGCCAGCTCCATGGAGCAGCAGGAGGGTGAAGGATGAGGGCAGGACTGCTGGGAAGTTAGCTCTGTTCCTATCAGATGACAAACAGTGGGCACACCAGAAAAGCTGCAGTCAGGCTGCCCAGCTGTCCCTACTTCTCTTCCAAAATTCACCGGCTACTTAGCTGAAAAATATGAGCAGTACCCTCATCCCCAAACTTGTAGCAGACATAAAATTTCACACCTACCATAAAAATACTTGCAACTCCTGATTTCTTTTGTTGATTTCTGATACTATGTACTTTCAAAATTTATTCTGAATACCTGCTACACCAAGTAAACATGGGCACTATGTAGATTATATAGATATAAAATAATCTGAGGTTTAAGAGGAAAGGTCACTTGAATAACCTTAAAAGTCATTTTCCCATCAATTAAATAGGCTTATCCTAATTACTGAGACTACCATTGAAGATCTTTCACCAAGATAAAGGACCTCACCATTATCGTTTCCCCATGGTATAGAGGCACAGGTGGAAGGGAGATGGAGTTCAAGCATCTTGTCTGAGTTCATCCATCAGACCAATGACCAAGAGATCATAGAGCCAGCCATGCCTCATTTTCCACCAGATGTGTGAGAAAATCCTAGACTCTGGAGCTGAAGGATCACTGGGGAGAGCTGAGGGAAGTGATGGATTCATGGAGCAGGGTGTAGAGGATAGAGAGAAACTAGACTTGCCTTCATGAATCTTGCAGCTCTGTTGGATTAAGAAGAGCATGACAGACGGTGTTTCAGCTCTGACTGTTCCAGTTTAGCTGTATAGTCTGGCAGAGATAATGCTAGGCAGGGTTTCAGTGGCCTTGGGGTGAAAATAAATGGTTCTAAACCTCCTGTAACAGAGCCTAGCACTCCCTCCCAGAGACCACACCACTGAAGTGCAGCATACGTTTAAGTGGACAGTCAGAGTTCAAACATATGCAGTCACGCTGGTATTTCACTAAGGACTCCATTTGGAATGAAAAAGAACATGAGTATAAGGCCATGGGAATTTTTCACCATCTGTGATAATAACTCAGAAAAAGCTTGGCATGCAATCTGCAAAAGATAATTCTCTTTTGGGGATGCAATTCCAGGATTTACTTCCAGGATTCAAATATTACATTTTTTTTTAACACCTTATGATCATTCATGGAGGCAAATGATTTCTGTGCATAGCACAACTCCTCGAATGAATTGCTAACTGGTGTAAAACATTTCCAACAATGTATTTGGTCCAATACTTGCAAAAGACCAGGCCCAATTCCATGCTTAGGCTGATTGCCAATACAATACTCCACTATAAGTTGTCCAGTTCTTTCATATCACATTTCCGAAATCAGAGATTAAAGGCTGATGTGATGCAAAAGAAATTTCATCAATTTGTTTTCTGAGTATTTTTTTACACCTGTTTACATGCACAAAAGTTTCATAGCTGTTAAGCAAAAAATCTCTGCAGGTATACATGAATTAGGATTATCAAAATTACATTTTGATGTAAAATCCCAGAAGTTACCATTAGGAACAGGGATATTATCAGACTAAGCCAAACTTACAACTTGCCTAGATAGTCTTTCTGTGGCCAGGTAAAGCTGTGCTCTGGGCAGCTTGGAAAGTTCAGCCCAAGTTTAGACTAGTGTCCAAAGTGCCCAGTAAAACCTGCCCCTGATGCATCTTTCTCCCTGATGCCATTGTCCCTTCATAAGGTGTGCTTGACCCAGTGCTAACTCTGCTGCCCCTGGGCACACAGGGTCAGACACCTTTTCTCAGGACTGTTCTTTCCCCCTATACTGAGAGAATCTGAGCAGTTATTCCTAACAGTTTCCAAGGAGGACCAAAGTCTGCCAGCTCTTTCCTTCTCCCTACTTCTCCCTCTCCCTGGAACTGAATGAGAAAAAATGATTAAGAAACAACATTATGAAATATGATCAAAATGTTCATTTGTTGATGAACTTGCTCAATGAGAATTTTTTTCCTGAGCCTCTCAGTCAGTGATTGGGTTGTACTCAGGATATGGTACTTTTCTGCTTTCACTATTAAAAATTTTAGTGTCAAATTTAATCCTATTCAGTTTGTGTCCTCAATCTTTTTTTTTGACAGCAAGATCCATTGCTAATCATTTATTCCTGAGTCGATTGGGGCTTGCAAGGCACTGGTTATTAATCAGATCATGTTTTGTATCCATTAATGGTGAAATGCAACTGGATAAGCATTCCTCTGCCTCAAGAAGACTAATTCCAGCACAAATGTGGATGTGGATTGAAATGAAACCCCCACAGAGCTGAGAAATTCTGGCCTCAGAGGGAACACCAGAGAACCTAGAGCAGGACAAAATCCTGCTCATGACTCATTCTCTTCTTTGTCTTTGACTGAAGTTCAGAATTGCAACAACTCTGATTCTGAGACCATAGAATGCAAGGGAAGTCAAGATACAGCTAGATGAAAAGTATTTGGGGAATGTCCTCTTTTCCATTCCTTATCATCACTAAACAAATCTCATCCTTCAAATTTCTTGTTATATTGGTGTTAGAAAGTGAAATGCTTTGTGTGAAGCCACAGGCACTTCAGGCAATGTTGGACATTTGACAGTTTTGTTGGCCTGGGTGTCCAGTTCTCATCACTGGTGTCTGCCACTTGTTCCTCCTCAGCCAGGCTGGCACAGCACCAGTGTGTAATTACCTGCCTATTTATATTTATAATCCTGGCCCAGGCACACAGTGACAAGCAGGGCTCCATGAGTGTTACAAGCACAGACATAAATAAGTGAGGACATGCAAAGGAACCAATGAATGTTGCACATCCTCTGTCTGCTGTGATATCTAAGTCCTTTCATCTCAAGTAAAACTTACAAAGCAAAATAAGAATAACAAACATCCCAGCATATATACCCAGCAACGTAAATGTCTAAAAGGGAACTTTGGGGTAATATTTAAACCTACTTTTATGCAGAAAGAGAGTTTTCAAAAGACACAATTAACTGAATTCTGTATTGGTTTGCAACAATTAAAAGTCTAATGCTGATGAACACGTCTCTGTAGTATAGCGACAAAATTGCAATGGCATCTCTTCAGAGTCCAGCAACTAATATCAATAGCTTTATTTCTTTTATGCTTCTCAGGAGTATGAGATTAGGAGAACAATTTTCCTGCCACAAAGAGTACTAAGAATTACTGAGTACAATATTGCATCTTTATGCTGCTAAAAACCATTTTAAATGGTCCTCTGGAGACACAATTTAAAGGAGATGGATTTTCCACTAAAAGGTGCACATGCTTGCTTGTTTTACATAAGCATTTCTCCCAGTATATACCCATGGCAGTCACAGCACAACCACCTGTGTTCCTGGAGGCACAATTTCCTTATGCTAAAGGCTGATATTCCACTGTGTGGTAACACTACGAGGCAGAATGCACAAGGTGCCAAGAGGTGTGAAAGCCATGAAGTGCCATTGCTATTGCAGTATCCAACACTACATTGGGGCTGGTAAATTAGGAAGTCCATAGCCTGCTCTATAGCCTGCTCTATGCCCTTAAAAGGAGTTTGCAACCTGAAGACTAAATACCCTTTAAAACAGAGTGACCACATTACTTACAACCTCCTGAACAGTGCTGGAACATTGGCTTAGGGAATTCTAGGTGACATGAACCCAAGTGCCCATAAGGGAGAATGCTCTCTGTTAGTGAATAACCACAGGACAGTGTTTTAGCCTCTGTCTTGGCACTCTCTTACTGGTGTGGGTGCAGCCCTTGTACTTATGATCCTGACAAAAGATTTTAAATCAGCTAAAAACCTTGAACCTGTACTGAGATCAGATTATCTAGAGGATGGGACGGATGGAAGTAAGAAAAATAAACTGCCTCTTCATCCAAATCTCCACTCATTTCTCGCCTGGAGAAGTTACATAATGATTCCCAGGTACTACAACACTTGTATCTCTTTTTGAAATTGATTTAGTGGAAGATTCATATTGTGTTGCCTGACACTAACTTTTACACAGCGAGTTTCTTGGTGTATGGGCATCAGGTATTTATTTTCATCATATAAGCACAAATACACATAAAACAGATAATTTTGAAAAAAAAATCAAGGCTATGATTTTGCAGTACTACTGCAAAACTGAAATAAAATTTCTCCTGTCTTTAGCAGACCTACAAACAAACTTGTTGTAGACCATCAAATATATTCCTATAGGAAATAGATTTGTGAAAGTCCAGGATAATTTTAATTCAATTGAATAATACTCTAGGAGGGAAAGATTAAAGTGACATACTTGGTTTTTTCCACGCAAGCTTTCTCCTAACAATCACTTTTTTGATAAAGCATCCAATTTAGTTTCAAAAATCTCTGATCAGGAGATTTTCCCAGCTGTTCCAGAGGAAGGTGCATTTATGTAAGAATTACCAATTGTTCAGTTCTTGCTGCTGCCTCAATCCAGAGACAAGTAATTTTTAAAATTAAGATGCATGTAAAACAGTTGTTTTACGAGGTGTACCTTAGTTCTTGTTAATTTCTGTTGTATCTCCCATTGTCCTTGTTCATTCAGGTACTGATCATTTCAGACAAATAATTTTTTTGTCATCAATATTATGATTAGCTATTTACAGAGTTGTGAGTATGTGGCCTTGTAGAAAATGTAGAATCAAAAAATCACAGTGGTATTGAACAATTTATGTTGGAAGAGACTTAAGATCATGGAGTCCAGCTGTCAGTGTATCACTGCCAAGTCCACCAATAAGCCACATCCCTAAGTGCCATGTCCACACATCTTTTAGTTACTGACTCTGCCAGTTCTCTGGGAAGCCTGTTCCAATGCTTGACAGCCCTTTCCACAAAGGATTTTCCATAATATCCAATCTAAACCTCCTCTGGCACAACTTAAGGTCATTTTCTCTTGTCCTAACAAGGCACGATCCTTGTCTGTAAAATGGTATTAAGTGAGGGATCGTTCCCTCCACATTGACAGTAAACCTTGCAAACTGATCTCATCTTAGCTGAAGTCACCAGACTACCAGAGATCTGTAGAAGGGCCTGGGGGGTGTGGGGCTGCCAGGACTCGCTGCTGCAGAGGCTGCTGAGTGAAGGCCGCTGCATGGGTGCCCAGAAGTGCTCCAGCTGCAGGGCCAGGGCACTGCAGCACTGCCACAGCAGGAATCCCCCTTTCTCTCCACCAGAGCATGGCTAGTGGAGGCAGCAAAAGCAGCTCCAGCAGCAGCACCCTGTGCTCTGTACTTTCCTGCTTTGCTTTTCCCTTGCTCCACAACAGTGCTCCTTTCTTTTACCTGTCAGAAGGACAACAACTCCTCCAACCAGGCTTACCATGTCGTTTTTCTACAACAGTGCCTGAAATTTCTGTTTTTCCCTCCAAGCCCCTGAAACTAGGATCAGAATTTGCAAATTTGCTCTGAAGAAATCAGGTGTCCAGTTTCTATTGTCCTTTCTTTAAGGTGCTGTCACCCTCCATGAGGACAAATGATGCCCCATCCTGGCATTGCTATGAACTCAGTGAGTCCCTGCTTGCCTTGCAGCCCACCTTAAATGAAACTGAAATACACAGGCAGAATACAGCCCACAGCTTCAAATTATTGGAAGGCAGCCATTTTCTAGGAAAAATGTTTTGATAAATTAGTGTATGGTGGGAGGGTGATATTAGGATTTGTAATGAATCAGATTCCCAGATTTGTCCCTGAAAAGCAGGGAGGTCACAGAGGACACCATATATGTACATATATACACAAGAATATGAAGGAAGGTCTGTATATATTTTAAAAATATTTGCTTGAAAAATTATATCTACTTCTATTGAATTTTGGAGACACCTTATTCCTATCAAGATTAGTTGCAAAAGTATCATTCAATATGGATATATAACATTTTTAGCAGGTAGCAGTACTTAGGAACGTAAGAAAAAGCTCCTCTATTTGGAGTTATGTGAAAATTTCTGCTGAATTCCTGCTCAAATATTTCAACATATGCTATTTTCCTCTTAATCTCTCATGTCATTTAAAATTATAAACCATTAAAAATATAGATATAATTAGCAAATAAAGTCACAGAGTTAGCTTCTGCTAACACAATTAAAAGACAGGTATTTTTTATTCTCCTATCAGCCATGGCATACTCGCTGCCTACCTTTTATCTCTGCCCTTCCCCAATAATTATTTTGCCCTGTACTTCCTGATAGAACATGTGCTTACACTAATTGAATATCTAAATCATGGTAAAAGAAATTTACATGCTGTAGGCTCTACCTTCCAAAAATGCTGAATGTCACTACTTGAAATGACAACTGATGTGCAGACAAGAGAGAAAAAAAAGGTGTTTTAATTACAGAACAAGGGAACCTTGCTCTGATCTGGAATAACTATGACCATTTAGGTAGAACAGAGTATTTGGCTAAAACATAGATAGGAAATAAGGTTGTTCTCTCAAAAATTTAGCATAAAAAATTCTCTTCAAGTTTCAGCTCCATTTGAATTACATCTGCTGGCCATACAAGCATAAAATTGCTGTTTGTGTCAGTAAGAGCTGATTTTTCTTGCTCTATCCCACCTTCATTTTTACAGTGCATATTCAGTGACTAATGCCTTTTATAAATCTTAATTTCCTGGATCCATGTAATTAAAGAGGAGAAACAGAATGAAAAACCCCACCCTACTCAATGAATCAGCAGCCAATTGACCAGCTTTAATGGCCATGGAGAGCAGCTTGCTAACAGTATTGATGCGTTGTCCAAAAGATAAGCTCAAATCTGATAGAAAGCCAATTTATTTTCAATATTTTTTAGCAAATCAAGGGTTTTGTGACCTAACTAGATATTCTGGCTGACTATGCTGAGTCCAAACAAATCCAGTGTCAGAAGGCTGCTATTGAGCTGGTAGGACCGTGAAAGGCTTGTGATGGTGCTTTAAATCTCCTTCCTTGATGCTGGTGCCCAAGGTTATCTCTCCAGTGCACATCTGAGGGACCCCAGGGTGGGAGATAGAGCACATCATTGGAAGGCATCCCACAAAATACAAACCTGCAAAACACTGGGGTCATGACAATGCTGAGCAGCAGCACTTTAGCATTCATGTAACATCAGCCAGCTTGATGCCCTGGGCTCGTTGTTACACCTTTTGAGGATGACTCAGGAAAATATAAGTTCCTTCTTAGTTTTCTGCTGCCAGATCTGCAATTTTAAGTAAATAAATGGGTAACAGCACCTGATATCATCAGCTTGTTAATGCATGTTCTATCCTCTGGCACCTCTAGTGTTATCTTTGACCATTATATACTCTGGCTGAAAAATAAAAAGAAGTACAGAGCAGGATAAAATAAGATAAAGGGGGAATAATAGAATAGGATGGACATTAGCAGAGAAGGATGGTCACTGAATTTAGGATACTTCATCAGGACTCAAAATGTCCAAGTGAGTTTCTCTTTTGCCTAATAACTATTTGCTGACAGCAAAGTGTTTAAGAATATCTGTGCCCCAGCTCCATGTCTTAAAATATGTTCTTTCTTCATTTCATCTAATTAGATTCAAACTGTTCAAGTTAGTTCTCTAGCTATGTACAGTGATTAACATGCAAAGATATGTTGTACTGAGTGAATTGCTTACATATGCACTAGTAAATTAAATAATGTCATCTGTAACTTTAGTAATATTATCTTCAGAGAATCACAGGATGACTAGGTTGGAAGAGACCTTCAAGATAATGGAGTCCAACCCAACCCTAACACCTCAACTAAACCATGGCACCAAGTGCCACGTCCTGTCTGTCTTTAAAGACATCCAGGGATGGCGACTCCACCACCTCCCCAGGTTGACCATTCCAGTACTTTATCACCCTTTCTGTAAAAAACTTTCTCCTAATATCCAGCCTATATTTCCCTTGGCACAGCTTGAGATTGTGTCCTCTCATTCTGTCAGCTGCTGCCTGGAGAAAGAGACCAACCCCACTTGACTGCAGCCACCTTTCAGGAGGTTGTAGAGAGTAATAAGGTCACCTCTGACCCTCCTTTTCTCCAGGCTAAAAGCCTCCAGCTCTCTCAGCCATTCCTCACAGGGTTTGTGTTCTTCTAACAGTGGTCACATGTGCAGACTTTATTTAAGCCTTTAAATCACACTTAACATAAAACTATATTGTCAGAATCTACAGAAATCATATATATAATGGAGTATTGTCATAAGGCTGTATAGTATACTAATATTTTTGTTCACTTCAGTTATACCTTCATTACACTTTTGTTATAATTTTTGGTATATAACTGCATATTTTATATATGTATGTATAGAATTGTATATTAAATAAAGAATATGAAACAATATACCTTATATACAACCTCTTTTTTTCTGTCTCAAGATGCAAAACTAGCTGTTTATCCCTTATGTTGTTAAGATTAATAAAACAGTCCCAGTTAATCTCACTCCAGACTGTAAACCAGAATAGTTAGCTGTAAATTTTAACTTCTGTATGTGGTACTGTCATATGTAAGGTTTGATCAGAATTGTATTTTGCTGTTTAATATTTATTAATCCAGTGAATTTTTTTCTGTCAATACGATAGTGCTGGACTTAAAAGGAATATATTTCTCCGCTTTGTTACATAAGTCTTTGGCTTATACACAATTACAAGAATGCTGTTATGTCAAAAACCCAAGGTGGTTTCAAGGAAGATACTCCACATCGAACTTCGTGCAGTCATTTAGGGAAAGAATTGAAATCATTTTCTGCCCCCTAAAAGCAGCTTCTGATACTTCTATCTACTTCTGGAAAAGATTGTGTTGTAGCATGGATTTGATTCGCTCATCTCTTTTCTTTTGAGTCAGGGACAGGGGAAATAATGAATGACTAATCACTTCAGGTTACTGTTTTTTACACTGAGGCTATTACAGATCCAATTAAAAAAGTCATACAGAAATCTATAGAGATGTGATTAGGTTATAATGCTAATGCAGGGAATTGTGTATAGATAATTATTCTGCCGTACAGATAATTCCAACAAAGACTAATCAGAAGATGTATCAAACACCTAACAATCACAATTTTGTCTGACTTCCTTTTAATTATTCATATTAAAAGCTGCAGATATATTGTGGCTTTTTAAACAGATATGCTGGGCTCTTTCCTTCCTTGCCTTACACAACATTGCCATGCAGTTTTCACAGAAGCTCAGTTCCCACTACATTCCTACACTAATCACAGCTGGGGTGTAATTCAGAGCAGCTTTGGACCTTCTCTGAGTTCCAGCAGCTGGTAACAGTTTTCCAGGGACTAGCCCAGAACTGCAGGCAGCAGAGCTCGGGCCACAGCTCAGCTGCTGAAGGGGATCACACCTCTGCATCCGGGGCTGCTGAGTGAGAGGCCAGCAGAAATAACACACTTGCAAGAGCCCAGGTGCAAAGGGAAAATGACAGACTGTAAATCGAGGTAGTGCTATGCCATCATTTGTGTCTGATTTCTAGCAATGGAGAGAGGGCTGAAACGAACTTGTTTATACTGTTACTATCAAATATGGCTGCTGTGCTGACATCATACTTTGAATGCAGAAGACAAGTGCTTGTCATGTGTGAGCACTCACCCTCTGCACTGTATCTCCTTCTCTCCTCCCTTGTCACCTCTCTCTTCTGAGTCCTCTCCTTTGAAGCTGTGCTCGGAATAGTTCCTGCATGTCTCTGCCAGCAACTCATATCTTATCTCAGAACATATGACTCAGTAGGATGTCTCCTCTTTTTCATTATTTATACTGTGTGCCCTACACAAAGTTGTGCTACTCAGTTCTGAAAACCTTAGTGCAATTCAATTCACATCAAATCAGCCAGTTTGTCAGCTTCTCCATCACCTAAAAGCTTTATATTCACTGACTGACCTCCCTGAGCATATCTGCTACCTCCCTGCCTTCTGTCACATAAAAAACCTCAGCACTGCTGCCGTGGTACTTTCAAGGAATTGACTGATTTGATATTTGATATAAATTGTCTATCATTTTCCCTTTCTTCAGTGTCTGCTGACTATTTAGCCGTTTCTTCCTAACGTGCTTGCTCCTCAGGGCAGAAACACTGCTCAGAAAGCATTTAACATGCATGGAGAAGTGCTTAAGCAATGATTACTACATTGTGTGGCTGCACAAAGGCAACATTTATAGTTCCTGTTTTATTCCAAAATGGTTTTTTAGGTCAGTCCTTGAAAGGTTTCAAATAACAACCTTTTCCCAACAAACAATGCTCTGTGAAATAAAACCTTTCAAATAAAACCTTTTAAGAACTGCTTGTTAGGATCCATTAATCAGCAAATATGTCCTATGTAAGGTCAATTTGAAAAGCTTCCTAGTACTAGCCAAGCCCCTCTGAGCTCAACAAGGCTGCCACATCCTGCTTCTTGAAGTGTCCAACTGGAAATCCTTTTCTGGCTGAGCATGAGCCGTAGCTTGAATGGCTTCTGAGGGGGAGATGAGTTGCAGCATGAAGAAGTACAGTAACAACTTAATAAACACATGGAAAATTACAGTCTTTTATCTTTCTGAGGTCATCTGAAAAGATAAATCCAAAATATAATTAAGCCCAGATTTGACCTGTTTCATGGACTTTGTCTTTCAGTAGTTTTTTCACTCTTAATTAGTGTTTAACATTTATGCAAGTCTGTGTGATTTAAGATGCTGTGTGATATATGAGCTCAACAGAGTCCTCAGCTGAAGGACAAGTATTTTAGAGAATGCAAGATCTGACCCAAAGGCTATTTGCAGCAGTTTGTCATTTAGTACAGGGAAGGTTAGGTAGGTTACAGTGATATATGATCTCTCATGCTCTGGACCTAACAGCACAGTTGAGCTGCTCCCGTGACTTTCATTAACTGTGTGCAGCTCTTTTCATACACAGAGTAAACTGAAGATGTGACAACCCTTCTCCCCGTGACTGAAAGAAACGTGAAAACTTCTGATAAGTTGGGTCAGTCCATCAGAACTCTGTGCTCAGTCCATGTGGGCCTGAATGCAAATTTCTGCTGAGTTTATTTTGCACTCATTCATCCACCAAGGGGGAGAGTGGGGAGATCTTGGCGCGGGCTCCACGTGGAGCTCTGCCAACACGCCGGATTAAACAGTCACGCCGGTGCAGGGGCAGCCCAGGGAATGCCAGGGAAAAACAGCACCTGCAAGTGTTCTGCAAATGGCATGGGGCTGTAGAAGGGGTGGGGAAAGGATGTACATGGGCAAAATATGATGAAAAATGGCTAGCAGCCACGGGCAGGCAAGACATAAGGGCAAGCTTTTCTGCTTAAGGGGACAAGTTACTGGAACAATTCATCTCTGCTTTCATGCATACATAAGAATTAGACCTGTTAAAATTTCAAGGAGTGAGAAAGGGACATTTTTTCTAAACAAAGAGTATTTTGAAAAATGCTGCTTTGTTTCACATTATTACCATTTTCCCTCTCAACATTTTCCATCAGAAAACTGACTAAAAACAAGGTAGAAAGAAAACCTGGAAGACAATTATTTTTCTCTAGCCAGCTGGACAGGTACCAGCAAAACCAAATAAACAATCATATCAAGAGGCAGTTCATAATGTAGTTTATAATCACATTTTCATCAATAATGCTCCGGGTTTATATTGAAAAATCTTTTCAGTTGAAAAATTTCCAGCAAACTCTAAATATAATGTTGAGTGCCTGATTCTCCCTGTAGGCTGGTGAAATGGTTCTGTGGAAATCAAGTTGCCTTGCATAAAACTAAGCTGGATGTCTGTTTTGTGCTACTACATCAGCTTGGGAGTTAATATATGAAATTCCTCATTAGTGGCAGGCCTTTTAAAAATTCTTCCGAGGTATGGCAATAAGAGAAATAAATGTTCAGGTATGGATATGAGCAAAAAAGAAAGCAAATGCATAGTAATCTTTCTTTAATGGCCATTTTATAATTCTTCCTCAGTCCCCCAACCCCCACATAACAGCTGGAGAGAGAGATCAGTTCTCAGGAAAAATCAAACTCAGTCTGAAAGGCAGAAAAATTCTAAGAGCTATAAATTAAGAAAACCAACAACTGGTGTACAGAAAGTCAGGCTGTGTGCAAACAAAATTTGTGTCTTTGCTTTCCATTTAGTACATAGTGGGAATGGGCTGCCCCTATCTGACCCTTGCCTAGCTGATGTCCACTTCCACAGCAGGGCTGGGTGGAACTAAGGAGGAAAGCCACAGGACTTCTCCCATCCACACCTTGCTGTCCTCACCAAGGCTAGATTGAGATTGCATGTTGGCAACAAATGGTGAGAGAACCCTTTCTCTCCTACATTAACACATGGCCAGCTGATACCATCTGATATTAGCACCAATATGGATCTATCTGGTGAAGCTCTGGATGGCATCCACAGAACAGCATGGATTGCTTCATTCAAGCAAGTCATGTCAGTGAGAGCATGAGTCAGGCACTATGTGGAGGGGCACATGTCAGCTTTCAACCTCTTCCTGCTGCATGACATCAATTTGGTTATGGAGCAGTGTTTAGAATCCCTTTAGTACTGGGTAACTTTTTCTGTAATGATTTTACTAAAGTGACTGGAATAAGCTACTCTTGCTTCTTATTCCTGTAAGGCTGATTGTCCCTTGTTGTGTGTGACCTTGCAGCATGCAATCCCTCCTTTGCTCTAAGATGCTGACTCAGTGCCAAGTACAGGATGAGTCAAATGCATTATTGCAGTTGCCTTAGCTTCTGCAGCTTTGGAAAGCAGCTATTCCACAGTGCTTTCCACCCCCTCACAGCAGACATCTGCATTTCTTCTATATATAGACCAGGAAGAAAGGCTTTGAAGGAAGGAAGAGCACTGGCATGGTGAGCAGCTGCAGGAACTCATGCTGGGAAGCTCCCCTTTACATCACTGGCTACTTCTGATCCCTGCAGGGACTCCTTGCCTGCACTTCTCTGATGTCAGAGGGGATTGTAGCAGCACTAGTTGCACCACTGTTTTTCCAAGACATTGACACTTGTGGCCTGCAGTGGCCTTAGGGGCACCACCTTCCACTTGTCTTGCATCAAGGTAAAGTTTTTGTGCATTTTAATTTTTTTTTAAATTTTTAATTTTTTTAAAACCCTTAGGTTGAAGTACATTAGGCAGCATGATTTCTAGATTCCTTCCCTGGCTCTGGTAATTCTGTAATTGTTTCTTGAGGTATATGATGCCCTGCTTATAAAGGGACAACATTTTCTTCTCATTCACACGAAGCAAGCCTAGCTCATATAAAGACTCTAGCATGGGACTTTCCATGAAACTAATTCCCTGTATATTGGACCAGAATCTCAGCCTAGAAACAATACTGGGTAGAGCAACTTGTACTGTGGTTATCTGCATCATTTCATGCAGTGTACCACTCATCAGGGTCAGGGAGTGCCTTGGAGCAGCAGTGAAGTGTGGGAGTCCTCCCACAGAGTACTGTGGTGCTGCAAGACCAGTGGGAACATCCTCCACTTCCACAGAATGCTTCTGGGGGTTCCAAGATTCTTCGTTAACAGCAAAGCAATTGAAGTCATGGAAATCTAGACTATAACTGTGATGTTTCTTAGTAGATGTATTCCAAAAAGTGGTTGTGTGCAGATTTAAAAGACTGTTATACTGGTCTACCTAAGGAAGGTTTAAAAAATAACTCTTAATAGACAAGGCACTCATTTAAGAGTATTACCAGTAACCCAAACCAATGAAAATCACTTTTGAAGTCTCTGAAAATTAACATGTCTCTGTTTTACTGCACCAGTCCTCCACATTGTTTTTGACATTCAAAAATTCTCTGAATTTCCTTTACCAGTTTCTGATGTTTTTACTATTTTCATGATATAGATGTTATTTTTAACCTAAATCTTCAAGACAGCTTTGTTGAGAAAATTCTAGCATACAGAACCACTTCATGAAATTAGAATGGCCATCAGGATATAACAAATCTATAAGGGTTTAAATAATATATGAAAGTCTTCTGTTTCAAACTGCCTTTTACAGTGGAGTGATAAGACAAATCATTTGGGGGATTTAAGCCTCTAAATATTTTTCAAAATTTCAGCTTATGGAAAACACGCAAATCCAAAATACGTGATCTGAGGTTTTTTGTTCACCAAAAGAAAGCAATTTGGTGCTTGCCAGAACAAAAATTACCTTATCTTCAGATAGCTACCAGGAAAAAAAAGGTCTGAATTAACCAAAGAAATTAATACAATAAATTTTATTGGAATGAAATGCCACACCTGTGAAACTACTCTCTCTCATGACACCCAAGAGTGAAGCCCGTTGCCTCTGTCCCATGCCATGTCACACCAACCTGCAGAGCACAGCCCCAGTTGTCACCTAGGAGGTCTGTTGCAGGTGTCTGTGCTGTGTGCAGTGGAAGGGGAGGAGGTGATGGTGCTCTAGCACAGACCAGGGATGTCTTTCGAGCAAACACACTGCCCAGCTCAGGACAAGGGACCTTGTCTATTCCTCACCTGCCTACTGATGTGGGTTTTCACAGTAAGTGATCCAAGGTGGTGTTGGGGATAAGAGGTTGGATTGGTTTTGTCCTTTCTTCTGTTTTTGGGAACTAGAGCTCTGTGCAGCAGAATCAAAAAGACCTGAAGGCAACCCTCAGCAGCTGGGAACACTGCTGGTGAAAGTAAAGCTACCTCAAGCGGCACAGCCAGGCAGTTGCCAAATGTGCTGACAAAGGAGTTTTCAGCTTTCCCTAACAGCTGTTTTCCAGGGTGCCAACCCTGAGACAAACCTTTTATCTCCAGGGAGCCAGACCTCTTGTCCATAGGGATTCCTCCCTTTGGTCCTATCTCTGCCTGGCCATCTTGTTTGTTAATGTTCACTTGTTGAAGAGGCTGAGTCATTAGCTCCCTTTGAACTCACTATGAATAAAAATAATTTAGCATGACAAGCCTGAGATGATTTTGAGTGAAATCCTGGCATATTTCAGGCAATTAAATGAATGGGTTGTTATTGGGTCTTTTGTCCAATTCATGCATAATTTTACCACCTGAACAGGATCCTTCTCTGTTCTTGTCTCTTTAGGCACATCCCCTGCTCCACTAGAAAGGAAGGACTTAGAGGTGAGGTAGAAATTGCTGATCCAGCTAAAAATCTCCTGATGTTTCCTAACAGCAGAGGATGCTTTTTGTGGCTTCAAACTCTCCTAGATTTTGAAATAAGCAGGCTTGAGATTTTTGACTGGTGTCTTTCTCAGCCTCCCTTTTGGGCATGGAAATTTCATAATCAAAATAATTCATCTGTTTCAGAAAATGAGAACCAGCATTGAACAGATCCCCAAAATAGAATAAAATTGGAAAAAGCATGAGGAAGTTATGATACAAAGAAATTGGCTGAGGTATAGAAGCCAGCAAGGAAAAAAAGTGGAAAAGTGAGTATGAAAGAAATATGTATGCCCAGATACAGAGCAGAGGATCTGAATTGAGTACTAGCATGATCATAAAGTGAAAATAAATTGTGTTGCCAGTTTTCTAGTATATGTCTAGGAGTTATTTCTTGCAGTCTTTTATCAAACTTGTGCAAGGTGACCTGCAAACACAAAGGGGTAACAATAAAGGAGCTCATCATCATCTCTTCCTGGTTGCATTTGAGAGAATATTAAATAATTGTTTCTTTTGCTAGCAAAACACATCTCTGCTCTAAATATATTCAAATTTTTAAGTCTGTTTAAGTGACAATGGCTACCTGCTTTTTGAAAGTAAAAATCATTTGAGGTGTGCCAAGTATTCTTTTGGTTTTAGCATGACTTCAGATATCTTGGGGACAACCCTAATATGCAGGCTGCCTAAAGATTTGAAAAAGAGGGAACCATCACATGGAAGATTGAAAAATCATGTTGAGAAAGCCCTGAAGAGAGATCTATTTCTTTTTTTTGACTGAAAAACTTTAGTTTTTTGTTTGCCATTTTCTCAAATATTAAACTCAAAATTTTAATCTGAAACCTCTTACCAAATTTTACTCTACAATAAAATCTTGACAACTGTCAATGGCTGTTTTTTGATTAGTGTTTTCTCTTAAAATCTCTTTGCCCCCCTTTATTACTATCTTTTATGTGTCCTCTACATATGATTAGATCTTTGTACTTGTATGGGTAGAGAAAGGTGAGTTACTTCCCTCATTACAGAGGAAATTCCTCTTGCTTATGTTCATCATATTTTGCTTGCATTGGAATATTTTCATGACTTTATCCCTTAGCACAAAGTCCTTTCTCTTAGCATGAATCAGAATTTTTTTTTAATCCCTCATGACATTAAGCAAAGTCATTTCACTCAATGTAGGATTTCTGAGAAAGAAAATTATCCAAATATTTGCTTTCAAGAAAAAGCTTTTTCTAAGATGGAAGGTTATCTGAAAGAATGTCTGGAAGGATTGCTGTGAAAGCACCTGTAAAAACACCTGTGAAAGCAGAGTAATTAAATGACAATTTTTGACTATGTTGTTAATGTGTTCTCTTTGTGGGCTGCACATTAGCACATCTAAAATAAGAAACTCCTTTCCTTCACCTTTCATGGTTTCTATGTTAGCCAGACATCCTACAAATAGAAATTTGCTTTTCTTGACACCACTCTCAGTATTTCTATGGATATGAAGGTACATTGAAGAGATTTGAAGAAACACAGGGTCATAGAGATTGCCAAGGTAGATTAAATCAGAGGTCTATGTAATTCATTGCCAGCAAAAGGTATTACATAATCTACAATCTTTAGGTAAGTTTTCTTTCATAGAGAGTTCATGTCTGAGATCCAGACTGTAAAACAAACTGGATGAGAACTGTGATTTTTTTTTTTGAAATGCTAGTCAACATGTGAACAACCAATATTTTTGGGAGGATATCTTAATGTACACATTTTTAAATATGAAAGCCTCCTAAAAGAAAGTATCACTTTTTTAAACACAAACTCACACATATCGTGGTTCATGCTATCAAGAAAAAGACAGCTCTTTCCACTGGCATTTAGTGCTAGTTGTGTTTCATATTTTTGCACGAAACATTACTTGAAAAAATATAGTTTTCAGTTCTTAGCAATTCAGTATTTCTAACAGGAAAAAATCTGTGGAAGTCTTTAATAAAGGCTGTTCCTAAATGTAAGGTCCATTACAATTTTAACAGCTTGAAACATTTTTCCCTTCATTCATTTGCAGATATTGCTTCTTACAAGATGGAGTACACAGTACAATCTTGTGATTTGTTGGGGAGAAGGATAAACTGACCTAGAGGATATGATACAACACACCTGGGACAGATAGCTGTTCTTAAGATGTAAAAAATTCACAGAGATTGAATCAGTGCAGTCTGTACCATACTTTTCCATATTCACCTCCTGATACAGAGATATTTGTTTGAAAAAAAAAATTAACATTTCATTTTGTTCATTCATAGGTTTTTTTTAATACATCACTCCAAGTATCTTTGCAAAGCAGGTAACAAAATTCAATAAAGTTTTGATATTTAAGCTTAAATATGACTTCTACTACTTTCCATTTTGATTCACGCAACCTTTCCACATAGTAGAAGTAAATATTCTAATAAACAAAAATACCCGTTTTCTATACCCAAATTATTTTCTCTTTGTATCTGTCACTAACTCCTCTACCTTCTGTCAAGTTTGGTTAAGGGTTTCAAAAATTAATAGGATGGCATAAGAGCCTGACAGACAAATATGGACAGCATATTTAAGTAAATCACCTTGTCTTCAAAAAGGAAGGGATTAAACAAGCAGATTTCTTTTATCCTAAGAAGTAACTCACATAGCCTGTAGTGCTTGGTATCAGCTCTTTTTCAGGAGACATACTCACATACAGGACAGCATTTTACTGAAGTGTACCTCCCACATTTCGCATGCCAAGTAAACTAAAAAATGCCTCACAAGTTTTTGGGTTTGGTGGATCCCTGAGAAAGAGGTGTTTCTTGTCTGCTGGCAAGGCATATTTGTCACATTTCAGGCAACAGTATCTGACCATGTTTTAGTTATCTATTTATTTGCTTGCCAGAAAGAACAGATGATGTTAATCACAGCAATGATGGAAGAGAGCATCCAAAACGTCCACATGGCTTTTGATAAAAGCGTGTTGGATAGTGTTTTAACTTCAAGGGTTTTGTTGTTGTCACAGATCCCCACAGGGATGCCCCTAATACAGCTGTACTTTTTGACCAAGTATTATATACAGTACACTAACGCTCTTGCTGTTGTTTTTCCATATATCTTTTTCTATTTTTGTTCAAATGGGTTACAAGAAACAGTTTTCCACAACCCCCAGAATGTAGCACCCCATCCAGAATTTGTGTCAAATGCCTTGCTTGTGTCAAATGCCTTGCTTTTTTCAAATGCAAGCTTGGCTGGCAGTACTAATAGGGCTCTCAGAGGCACTGACGTTTTCATGGTGAGTTCAGTGAGCAGAGTCCAGCTTCACTGGAGAGTGGGACTGTGGCCACTTGGAAGGGTTGGCATAAGGCTGGCTGGAGTGACTGAAGGGTGTCACCCTTGAATGCCCACAATTGCCACTGAAAGAAATGAACGCTGGTTTTATCCTAAATTAATTATGTGAAGTGTATCACCTGCCTGGCATGAGGGAACAGGTGAGAATGTGTCACAGAAAGGAAACTTTGAGGATTTGGAATTCGCACAGAAACCCATCACAGACAGATGGGAAGATAGAACACTATAAAACTGCAACTCAGTTACTCCATCAAAATTCTGTCTCTTCCTAAAGAAGAGGTTTAATAAACAATCAATCTCTCTGAGGAATCTTTATTCTGATTTCTCATTACGCACAGACAAAACTAACTGTCTTGAATTGTGAGGCTGAAGAGTGGAACTGTTGGTATCACAAAAAATTCATATTAGTCCAAAAATCCCCTTATTAGAATGAGTTGCAGAAGGAATTTTTGATCAAGTTAGTCTAGTGGAAGCTGTACATGCCCATGGCAGGGGTGTTGCAACCAGGTGATCTTTAAGGTCCCTGCCAAACCATTCTATGATTCTATGATTCTATGATTCTATGATTCTATACATTTCATGGTACCAAATGACAGGAAAATGAGATGGCAGACAAAATTCCGTGGTTAAAAACGCAAACTAATAAGTTTGTATTATATATGTAGTTTACAGTGAAGCATGGTCATGAAAATCTTGCTCAACGAGAGAAACGGATGCAAATAGATGTGTGCCAAATGTTGGCATTATCTTAGTGCTCAGGGAAGTTGAAATAGCAAAGAAATGGCATGAAAAGAGGGATAATAGCAGAGGAAACTGTGTGCCACTCTTCGTATTCCTGGTATATCTACATCTTAAATTCTGCAAATTGTTCTTGCTGTCATTTCAAATGAGACCAAGTAGAATTACAAGTTTTTCAAAGAAGCTGAGCCATGCCTTTCCTGTTAGAGGTAATTACATAAACTGGAACTATTCAGGTTGAAAAAGGAATATTGTAGACAGAAAATATGATTTAACTCTATAAAATTGTGAATTGCGTGTAGATGTTGAACATGAGATTGATTATTCATTATTTTTCAGGCTGTAAGAACTAGGAAGACCAAATGAGATTATTATTAGGCAGTTTAAAATAAAAAAAAGGAGGTACTTTTTCAGATAAGGCATAATTCAGTTGTGGAACTGTTTGTGAATGTCAAAAGTATAAGTGGATGCAAAGGCAGATTGAAGACTCCCAATGAAAAATCCATCAAAAGCTATTAAACAGAGTGAAGTGATTACAACATACAGCTCACAAAATCTCTCAAATGCAAATTCCTGGGAGTAGCAAGGGTACAAGTTAAAGTATCATCCTGCATGTGCTCTGTTTCCATGACTTCTTCCATAAGCATGTTTCATATATTCTTGTCAGAAATGGGATGCTGGAGTAAATGCACTGTTGAGCTGATCCTGCACAGCTGTTCTGTGTGTAGTATATAACTCAGATTTCACTTTGGCCAACAGGGTAATTTCATTGATTTAATGGGGCTGAATTAGGCCATCTGAGAGAATGGCCCTCCCAATCCCATGTTTTGCTAAGGATGCGAAAACTAAACTTCTTAGATTGGTAAATACAAATTCAAAGGAAACAACAGTTGCCTAAACCACGGAGTGTGTGGAATTCAGCTGCAAAGAGAGACCACTGTAGGGATTTATTTTAAAACTGTATGCAAAATCTCTAAGGTTATGATTGATCTGTTCTTGAATTTAAGTGGCTGGTCAGCTGACTGCTTTTGCTCTCTTGAGTGGTAGCTGGTCATCTGAGCTTGTAAAATGCATGGTCAATTCAAGGTCAGCCCATAGTTTTATGAAATTAGGATGTTAATAAATATGGCCAAACTACAAACATGTCACCTCCTTTTTCTCAAATTATTTGCTTTCCTGAGACACTCATTAGTAAGTGCACAATTAGATCAATATTATTTGATTTTCTTTACTTTTAGGGAAGAGACTCTTTTAGAAAACAAGTCATGTATCTGCAGACATAATATGTCCTTAAAAAAGAAAGAAAATAAAACCAGACCAGAATAATTATTTTAAGAGTACAACCCACAAAGTTATTGCTTCAGTCATACTACCATGGATAAGTTTGTTGCTTAAGACAAATTAAATACCAGTGATGTACTAGCATGGATAAACATATAATTGTCTGATAAAAATATTTATTATTTGAAAGAACAATATTTTCGATTTTCAGGAAATGATGGTTTGCATAGGTAAGCATGTTCTCAAGACATCTCTCATCCAAGGGCTGTAACACTGTACTTCTGCATGGGATTCACTGTGTGCTATGTGGGGAGGAGGAACAAAATCCTTCCACTGTAGTGTTCTAAAATGTGAGGAGCAATGCAGGTACCCAGCATAGGCATTTAGTACCAATTTAGGTGCTCTATAGTAATTCAAGATACATGCATGATGCTAACAGCTTTGACACAGGAATGATGGAGGACTCCCACCTTACAGAGCTGGAATACTCTGGGGCACCACAAAATGAATTAAGGACTAAGGTATTTGATGACTTCCCTAGGTTTCAAGTATAAGTAAGCTGTAAAGGCTCTCCCAGTGGAGAGTAATAGGATTGTTCCAAAGGTAGTTCATCTCAGCCTGTGGCATCATTTTCACACAGGTCACACCTGCCCCTTGTGGAAGGTTGCCTTTCTCTGTAGAGAGAAGATTTTAACAGGTAACTGACTAATTCAGGGTTGACTCCCAGTTTCTCTTCAGCCAGTTCCAGGAAAGGTCAGTCTTGCAGGGGGACCATTACACTATTACAAAGCAAATACCAGTGCTGTAACAGGGTTTTGTACCCTGAGCTCACAACAAGGTCTAAGGACTTCATGTGAAATGTTTCTCTTTTTTGATGTGGGAATGCAGTAAGGGGACTGAAGTGACTAAACCCAGCCCATTTGACAGGCTATCAGTAGAGCTAGCAATGCAGTCTGCTTGAGAACAGGTAAACAGGGTACATAAAAGCTGCTTTATCCTAATAGTGAATGGTTAGTAACCTGGCTCAAAACAGAGATGAAGCTAATTTGATTTGTTTCATTTTTCATGGTTAGTCAAATATTAACTATAATGGACATAGGTGAATGAATTAACATTAGGATTCACAAAGATGTTTATTACAGGCAAATTAAATGGGAAATTGAATGGGAAATAAGAGCAGTGGGTTTTACCTTTATTGTCTGGACTTACTGGGGAGGTGTCAATGTAAGTCACCTCAACCACATATCATAATGAAGAAAGAAAATTCATTACTGTCAGAAGGGATTTTACTAACTTTACTTCGATCTTCCAACACTCAATAGAATATCTTTATTAGGAGGTATGGCAGGATTACTGCAGTCTGAAAACACCTTGATGGCCCAAGTATAAAGGAAACTATTTTTTTAAATTACATCCTATTAAAATGAGATAAGTGTAAATGAGAAGAGTATTTCTACATTTCTCTGAGTAAGAAAAATATATTCTTCAGTTTTACATTGATTAATCATCTTTGTTTTGAACTTTTGTATTTTAGTACATAGTAAGAAAGATATTCCAAAAAAATCTATTTTTTAGAAGAAAAGAAAGAGAAGAATGTGTTGGAAAACGTAATTTTTTAAACAGTGGATGCACATACAAACCCATACTGTGTCTGTAACAGAAAAAAATATTATGCATTGAATTTACAATATCAATATGCATAGAGGTGATATGTACATGACAAAAGTGTTAATACTTCCATCTGAAGTTCCAAGAACTGTCAGTATGATATCTAAATGCAGTATGTGCCATATTTTTACCAATTTGGGGTTCACTAAATGTATTCTTTGAATGGATTCATACATTGCTCAAAAAAGGACAATATAATCTCATTTCTCATATGTCTATGTATGTTTTTATTTACCTGTACTCAGATGTGCAAATTTATATATCATCAAAGATAATTATGTAGCAAAATTAAAACTCAACACGTGGCTTTTATTATTCTCTTTTCTCTTCATAAAAAAAAATCCTGTCTTAATAATAAACTTAATAATTTTGAATAAAATAACCAGTCAATATAAAGTACTTTAGATAAAAAATATTTGAAAAACTTCTGCAGAAACAAAACTATGTCCTATATTCTGTAAACTTAATTAAAACTAAAACCAACAACAATTTTGCCAGTTCTAAAAGCTGAGTTGAAATATGACTTGACACGTTCCTTTCAAACTTAAAACTTGAAGGCTAGAATCACTCCAGAGCTCCCAATAGGCTGGGAAAATTTGAACAGCAAAAGTGTTGGCTGTCCTTTACTTCTTGAGTTTTCCAGCTGTTGAGCTCTTCTGGATCCATCTGTTGTTCTTGGCAAATGTCTGGCATTTAGATGCCTCCCTAGGTGATAGATCTGACAGGGTTTCTTATGCATCTGGAGTCTCCCTGAGATGGTGATGCAGCATCCCTATATTTTTAAAATAATTTTATGTTTATACATTCACATTAGTACAAACACACAGCTCTTAAGCTCAGTTTCTCTGCAAGCCCAGAAGCCCATACAACTGCACACCAGTGATGGGCTTTGCCAGCTCTGAAGACAGAGTGCAGCTCCTGTGCTGTTCTGATGCATCAATATGTAAGTACTCCATTGACAGCTGGATTAGTGCACAGCATGCATTTTCTTCTTTCTGAATATTTTTTTTTTTTTAATTCAAGGGTAAATGTCAAAACAATGCTGTAAAACCAATTAAGGAGAAAGAAAACAAGATTAGAGGTGCTACTTGAATTATTTATTGTTGTTCACTGTTGCCAAGTCTTTAAATAAGTACTTAATAGACCTTACTGTAACTGTCTGAGCAATACAGTAATTTATTTAATGCACAGTTCAGCAGTTTCTTAACATTGAACTGAAACAGTCCATATAACATGTTGTGAGCCTTTGTGAAGCCTCCTAAACTTGGACTGTTCACCATTTATGACAGTCTTCATGCAGAGCTACATTTATTAATCTCATTCAATAATATGATATATTAAACAGGTATTGATCTCTGTGGAGGACAATATCAAAATTTATTATCCAGAAAGATT
The DNA here is from genome assembly GCF_021018805.1 of Prinia subflava. Lineage (NCBI taxonomy): Eukaryota > Metazoa > Chordata > Aves > Passeriformes > Cisticolidae > Prinia > Prinia subflava. The sequence goes on from NC_086248.1 coordinate 47,761,646, forward strand.
AATTCTGACAAATTTAAAGCCAACTTCAATATGTGTTGTGATGGGAGATAAATCTCATTATTCAGGAAAATAAGAAACTGCTATGTATATATGGTTATTTGTTATTGGGTTTTTAACCAGAAATATCTGGAATCACTCCTCCATGGATTTGAATTTCAGGTGTACGACCTTTTCATTGATATTAATATGATCAAGTGGGAAAAAAATATTGATAGCTCTGGGGAAAGACATCTTTCCTAACCCTTACCCACCGGCATTTCTAGGGAATAGAGTCAGGAAGCATTTACTTTTAAGAATGAGCAGACTAGTCAACATAGCTACAGATTAACTGATTCGTGGTCTGCTAAAACCAGGAGTCTTGAAGTGCAGACACAGCTCAGCACTGTTCACCAGCCTCCTGAGAGCTCACAAAGGCTGCATGTGAATCTTGTGGGTGTGAAGAGGGCAGCACACCTTGAGTTCCCAGACGAAGCTGGGCACACACCTCCTTATGGGGCGCATGGGATCCACAGTTTTACACAAACAGTGCCACCAACTTGTCCCAGCTACAACAGGAGCCATGCCTCTTCTCCTGTACTAAAGCCTGTTTCTTATCCATGAAACCATTCCATTTGGAAACTATTGCTTATATAGGACCTGTGGCTAAGATGTGACGCAGGAATCCAAACATTACATATTATAGACCTAAATTATTTCTCCACATCATGCAGATGATAAATTCGTCAGGGCTTTACCCACCACACTGCCATGGAAATCAGCCTGCGGAAATGGAGAATGCAACCTCTATGAGGAACTCAGGTTGTATGGTAGGTTTCCCTACTTACAGCCAACAGAAGGTTGGGAAGGGGAAGACTTTCTGGGTTTGAGGGAAGATTATTTCTGATGCCATTATCTGACTATTTGAGCTGTAGGTGTCTTATTCTCTAAACATTTGGGCTGGGATCCAAATCTTTATCTGTACATGTGCCTGCTTGAAAAATAGTGTCAGACACTCATTAGCAGTAACCTACTACTTTTGAAATTGACACCATTTACCTACAGGAAATTGTCTTTTTGAAATAGTACTTTGTACTGAACCATTCTGAGATAATTGTTCCAATTAAAAAATACATGGGGCATTGCTGTGCACCTCAGGATGGAAACTTTATTGTGCTGTGAAAGAAGTCAATAGGAGTTCAAAGTATTCAGCCACCTGCAGAACTGATGATAGAGAGCCAAAAAATTTGTTATTCATGCTGGAAAAAGAAACTGTTCTACAAGCAGATACAGTGTCGAAAAGGATGAGCATTTTAGCTTTGTTTCTTCTCCTCCCCACCCCATCTCCTCCTCTCTCAGCTTCTGAAAAAAAAAAAAAAGAAAAAAAAGAAAAAAAAAAGAAAAAAAGAAAAAAAGAAAAAAAGAAAAATGAAACTATGAATTTCTTATGTCTTTGAGTATTGCTGAGCTCTACATAAATAGAAATATGCTCGCTGTAGGGAAACCGTGAGATTCAACTATTCCCATTAAAATGCTAATTACAGTCCTTTTATAGATCCGTTGGAGAGGATTTGGGGAACAAAAATAGCACCCAGAGATTATCACTGAAAGAAAAAAAAAATCAAAGAAAACATGACATTAAAAAAAACTCGCTTCTAAATTTAGAAGCCCACTAAAGTGAGCCTAACCATTTATTCTCCCTGGAGCTGCTCCATATATTAAACTGATACTGAGAAATCATGAATTCTTATACTTAAAAGCACAGCTCACAATTTGGATTACTGTGGTTCCATAGATTTTGTGTCCTGTCCAAGCTGTCACTGACAACTGGAGAGAAAGTCCTCCAGTCCTTACTACACAGAAATAAATATTATGGGTAAACAGCATTAAGAAATACAATCATAAAATTACCTGTTATTAAAAACAAAACAAAAATTTTTCAGAGGGAATATATTACTCATCTGTAAAATAATATGTTTGCCATTCACTCTAATGTTTCAACATTATGATTCAATCTTCTAAAAAGCTGACATTGAAAATAACGGTGTAATAAACCAATTTATCATAATATGTAAAAGAAACTACTGGAATAAATTGGAATAACCTTTCAAAAACTAGCAGCTTTTAAAAGTATTAATTTCTACTCCAGATAATTGGAAAAGACACCTGGGTGGCCAAGCAATATTTTTTATGGGATTGCCCTGTCAGGGACTCAGATTGTCTTCAGAGTCAGGAGCGATCGTTTAGCACTAAGTGACAGTGAATCTTGCAAATGGGTCTTCCTGGACGCTGTTTGCCATAAATTACCAAACTGAACTCCCCTTCAAGGTCAACCATAAAAGAAGGCAGACATCAAATGGCCTTCACAGAAACCCAAAGTAGTCTTCAAGCTTCAGGTAAGCAGGTGCTGGTTATGTTGGCTCCTATAAAAGTGACTTAGTAGACACACAGCATAAATTATTATCCAACTTTGAAGATATTCTTGGGAACTAAATAGCAGAGGAACATAATTGGAAGTTGTAGTTCATAGGCGTAAGGGCTAGCACATTACAGAGCAGTATGTGCAATGAAACTAAATTAATAACATGACAATTGAAGATATCAATATGTTTCAAGGCACACATGCAAAACAACTTCTTAAAGGAAAGTAAGACATCCTAAGTCTATCAGCTTCTTCTACCTTTTGCCTTTCACAAAATCTCTTGTCATTTTTTTAATCTCAAGACCATCTGTGTTTACATGAGCTTTGTTAGCTCCAGTGTTTCTCCTTTGAAGTCATAGTTTTGGGTTAATTAAAGTTTAGTCAGTAAGTGCTTTATAAAAACAGCCACTAGTGGGATAAAACTGTTCTACAAAAGTGATTTTAGTGCTTTTTTTTCTTTGAGAGAGAAGGAATGGTTATAAACAATCTGATGTCTTGAAATGACAGGAAGTTCTTGTCTTTATTGTCATCCCTTTGGATGACAATATGGAAATGTGTTCCAATGGTAACAAACATTCATTCACATTAAAAAAGGTGTAGGCAACATTTATGACCTGGCCTCTTCTGTGGTATCTGCATTTAAGCAGAGGTCCCTATCACTTCCCACTGGAAATTCTGGACTGATGGTGTGTTATGGAGCACTGTCTTCAATGCTTCTTACTTGAACTTCTATTGTCACAAAAGGCAGAGAAATCATAGTCAATACTCTGTGTTCTTGGAAATGCAGGGAAAGCAGGAGGGGGTGAGGAGGCTCAATGAATAGCACAGTGCAGACAGCACCTGCTGCAGGGATGCCAGCAAGGCCATGGACTCCATGGTGCCAGAGGGAGCACCAAGGATCATAGAATTGTAAAATTGTTTAGGTTGGAAAGCACCTAGCATTGCTGAGTCCAACCATTAACCCAGCACTGCCACGTTTACCACTAAACTATGTGCCTAAATGCCACATCCACAGAACTTTTGAACATTTCCAGGGATGGTTATTCCCCCACTTCCCTAGAAACCCTGTTCCAATGACTGACCATCCTTTTGGTGAAGTAATGGTTCCTAAAATCCAACCTAAGCCTTCCCTGGTGCAGCTTGAGGTAATTTCCTCTATCCTGTTCCTAGTTACCTGGGAGAAAAGGGTTACCCCAGCTCCCTACAACTTCTTTTCAGGAAGGTAGGTCTCCCCTAAGCCTCCTTTTCTCCAGGTTGAACAATCCTCGTTCCCTCAGCTGTTCCTCATAAGACTTGTGCTCCTGACCCTTCACCATTGCCCTTCTCCAGACATGCTTCTGCACGTGAAGGATGCTTCAACCCTTGATGTGATTTGGTTCATGTCATGCACAGGGATGTCACAATTCCATTATACCCTTGGCACTGCCCCCTTTCTACTTCACTGAAATGTATCTTCACACTAATATGCTTTTAAACAATTCTATATTGACATGCCATTGCCTATTGGAAATCTTTCAGGAGCTGCTGTGGTGCACAGAGGAAAGCTTCATGCAAACTGCTGACGTTTTTCAGAAGTCTCTCAAAATGAGAAATTTTTCTTTGCATACTTTATACTCTTTAACCTTTAAGCAGCAACAGACCTTATGTTAAAGATAATTAGAAATAAAGGTTTGAGGATTTATGGAGTGAACTCCAGCTTAACTATGCCACCTCAGCCAAATATTCCCGACAGCATTCCTGTCGTAACTGTGTCATATTGTGTAGTATGAACACAGAGCTTCTTTAAATTAAACTTTTGATAGTTCTACAATAGTTCTGTAAGAGCCCATGAAAGGATAGAAACTTCACTGGACAAAGCAAAGGCTTTTGAACTCCTGTGGTTACCCATATGAATTAGACAACTTAGAAAGTTTCACACCATGTAGTTACCTTTCTTTGCTCTGCAGTGCTGCTTTCCTCCTTCCCCCCCTGTACAGTGAGCCAGTCCTCCTTGTGCCACGATAATACTTTTGTGTCTGCTATGACCTCTGGAACTGAATAGCTGTTCCATATAATTGCAAAGCTACCCACTCTTTCCCACTAGCTTCACCTCAATCCTGAGAAATGAAACAAAGAGAGATTCTCCTCACAGCCGTTCTTCAGTGAGCTCAGATGTCTGAGCCACAGCCAAAACTAGGTCAAACAGCCTGTTTCCACATCACATACTGACCTCTTAACAATTTTGCTCTGTGATATTCCTAGTGGGTCTTAGCACAGACATTTACAAGAAATGAGAGGAATAAAATCCTCTCCAACACTTTCTCTAATTTTAAAATAAATTGGTGACATAGTTTGAAGTTCAGTCTAAAGATGTGCTAATTATACAGGGAAAAATCTAATTAACCGAATCAGGAAACCCATAGCAACTATTGTCACATTCTTGTATGACAGAAGCATCAATCTGGCAGTCACTGGAGCTTACACTCAATAACTGCCTGAACTCAGATCCTTTTTTCATCAAGACCTTCAAAGTTAAAATGAGATACCAGCTATGACAACAGTTCAGCTTCACAGGCCATATTGCATGAAACAGCATTTCCTTCTCTCCTTTTTTTTTTTTTTTTTTTTTTTTAATCTAAATAAATAAATAAATAAATAAGAAACTTCCCAAACAAAATACACTTAGCATACTTGTAGGTTGAAAGTGTTGAAATGTTATAAAAATGACATTCCCTGAGAGTGCAAGGGGATGAATTTGTAATATATATTTTTTTCTTGCTGCAGCAGTTAATATATTACACTGAAAAAACATGGAATTCCTGGTAGAAGATAATGGGATATTAAAAGAGAGGGTGAGAAAATGCCAGGAAAACAAAATCCAATGTATGTAGGAGAGATGAAATTGCACCACTGATAAAAACGATCACTTCTGTTGTAATTTATCTCTCTCAGCAGTCATTACTCTGACTACAGGAAGAAGATAAAATGTTATGGACATTTTGAAGGCTGTTCCTTCTCCAAAAGTATCACTAAAAAGAGGAGGAAAAATGCTAGTCTCAGAGGGAAAGAAAGACACACAACTTGTAAACTGTAATAATTTAAATAAGTTTGGTACATATCTCTTCCCAAAGCTTTCAAATTTAACAGGTTCATCCAAACAATCCCTGGCCTAGTTAGCATTGCTGATTAAAGACTAGAAGAGGCTTTTAGGAAGTGGGAGATTTTTTTTTTTTTTTAAACTAGCTGATATAGCTAGAAGGATTTTTCAGGCTTAAAAAAAATTCAATACACTTAATAGTGTGAGAAGAATGATACAGGGCAACACAGTGTTTGGGGGAACCCAAAATTTCCTGCAAGGCTGATGTATGTGTATTGATATCCATGAATTAGTGAGCTAATGTGCAAGACACATATAAAGAAGAGACTATCAATGAAGATGTAAATTCTCAGCATTGTTTGCCACAAGAACTAACAAAAATCTGAGTCTGTAGCACTGTAGCACCCCCAGTGGAAAGGCAAGATCTGAAATAAAGGTCAGTCTCTGGCAAGGAGCACACAAGATATTAGGCAGGATATGGCATGCAAATGAAGATTGGGCAAAATTTTGAAATAAAATCAATTAAAATGAGACTGGCTAGACAAGACTTTTCAGGACTGATACAATGCTAAAGGGAAAAAACTTGCTGCAAAAGGAAGTGAACTGTATTAAGTTTTGACTGAGCAGCCACATCCTTCCACAGAATATTTTGTCAGCAACACTGCACTTCGGGTTACCCTTCAAAAGACTCACCCACACTTTCTATGAAGAAGCTGAAATTATATACCCTGGTTACTCATCTCTGAGGCTTCACTTAGGGAAAATAAGGATTATAAGTCAATTTCTGAGTGTGTCTACATCATAAACTCATTAAATAGGTAATGTCAGAGGTGGATTTATGTATTCTATTTCTCTTAAGACATAGCAAGCAAAACAGCACAGTAGAAGAACACAAGTATACATTCCATAGATTAGGTCAGTATTTTGGATAATGTGTTATAGAAGAAACAATACAGACTTGGTAGAAGACACTATCACTGTCAGACTATCACTACAGATTCAGTAGCACTTGCTGCACTTTAAATACATCATGTATTAATTACTCAGCTAATTTTTTTTTTAACTGAGGAGATACTAACTTACATGTGCTAGCAGAAAGTAAGATTGCTGGTCTGCCATGAAAAAGACTTTGCCACAGCAATGGGGTTGGAGTTATTTGTAAGGAGCAAATATATAGGACTTAATTTTATAGGTGAGAGATATGGTACTGTGATCACTAGAATTAGAAATCATTATTGCCATCCTTTCCTTCACTATTTTGGCTTGATCTGCATGAAAAAAAATCAAAATTAGTATATGTAGGTGTCTTTGTTGATCACAGAAACCTCTTTGTCATTTTGTCAAGCCTACACTTTTATGGAACAAAAGACAGCATCAGTTTCTTTGGGTTTTATATTACAGATGAACAATTCCCTTTGGATTGAATTGGATTATCAGCTACTCTCTAGAACCTGGGTTCTGAGTAACATGAAACCCTCTTACAGTAATTTTTAGGACAAATTGTGACTTTGGTGCCAAATCCCTGGTGCACAGAGTAGCTGCCATTCAGTACCCAAGACATTGCTTTCAGGAGGCACTGCTCACTGTGAACTCCAGGACAACAGTTCCTCTTAGTTACTACCCAATGAGTAAATTAATGGATATTAATGAAATGCTTGCTTTAAAACAGTGACTTCTGTAGCAGCCTAGAAAGAAAAGAAATCCATTAAATCCTTCCTTAATGAGATGAAATAAACCTGATCCTTGCTGTATGGGCTTGAGCCCGACATATCAGTGGAGGACAAGATCAAATAATTTGTTAATACCAGTCTATTCCCTGGTTTCAGGTCAGGTTCTTGCTAGTCATGAGCAAACCTACAAGTTATCATTTGAGTCATCAGCTAGAGAAAAGTTTATGTCCAAGGAAGTCCATTCCCCCACCTGCAGTGATTACAATATTATTTTCTTCAAGGTAAAAAGGACATTATTCAATATAGGCAGGATTCCTCAGTTCTTAACAAAGACTTAACTCTTAATCCCTTGTATAAGAGCTGTTAGGTTTCTCCAGTAATGTTTACTGTTGTAACACATCTCATTTTTTTTTCACAGAGGAATCTCCCAGGAGATCATTTTTGTATTGCTTTATGCAACACATTAAATTCATTCAGCATTTACCATTTTTTTCCAATAGGAAGACATAATTATGACTCTCAACATAACATTGGAACATATGCAGCAGGTGTCTTTCAAAGGATCTAAAAGCTCATTAAAAGACTGGAAGCAAAGACCAGCTGCAGTAATATTTGTTTTCTTTTAACCAATACAGGTGAGAGAGGGGAAGGTGAGAGACAAGCAAGTGGCTAGCAAGTGGCAGTAGAAGGTATTGCTGTGGGTCTTAGTAAGAATTCAGAGTTGGATTCTTGCAGCAGTACCTATTATCTGAGATTTTAAGGACGTCATTATTTAAATAGCTAAGTTGTCTTTTTAAAGGTGTCATCACAGGTATGTTCTGCTTTACTGTATTTTGTGAGGCATCTTCACTTCTTGTCGCCCTGGTGTGTTTTGGGAACAAATTTTAGAATGTGTCCTATAGAGAAAGGTCTCCTATTTGTGACACTTGTCAGTGCATTGACATTTTCATTTTGGTTGGAACTGTTCTTCCCTGTACTGATGAAATAGAGGGTAATGAATCACAGGGAGACAAGAGCTGTGGGGTTTTGAAAGAAATATGCATGTCTATGTACAGGAAAGTCAGTGACAGCAGAAATACAAAGCCAGTTCCACATCTTCCCAACATTGCCAGTGAACAGGCAACAGGGATCAGCCACCTTCTTTCACCCTGTCATCAGACAGATCCAGCATGTTCCCACACATGAGGTGGAAGAGACGGCACAGCCCCTTATCTGAAGAGGGGCCCACTTATCCATAAGTAGCTCAGAGACTATGTATGATTTCTTTTCAACCATCATTTTCCAGGATGTGAAGGCAGGCTGGATGTTGTCCTTCAGTGTTTCTTATAAGAAAATGTAACATTTGAAACCTGAAGGAGCCAAATGACAGGCATGAAGGAAGAAGTTTTAGCCAAGGTGTAGACACATCAGCTCTGGAGTCACTCCCATGGCACATTGAAACTCAACAGGAGAAGTAAAAAAATTGATATAGAGGGCCACCGGGAGTAATAGTTAGGATACTCTGTGAACCACTATGAGAAATCTCCACAGATCTTCCAGAGCATTAAAGAGTTATAGAGGTGCATCTCCACAGCACCAACCACTCCCACAATGGAAAAGTCTTCAGACCTTCACAGTGAAAAATTTGTCACATCCCAACAAGAAAATATTTTTGTTTCTGTTCTGATTTTTGTTGAGAAAGATTGAGATTCAATTTGAGTTTGTAGAAATGATTTCTATTGAACTATCCTTCCATTCAGGATTGGCATTACTATTACCAGTGTTTTACTAATAAATGTGTAATCAATTTAAAGCAGCTGCAGCTCAGAGGACTTGTTGTAGACACTATGCTCAGCATGTTGACAAGAAAATGTTCAGAACTTTCTTGGCCCCAAGGGAACAACCTGGGGTCAATCAGGATGTTTTTGCTTTGTTGTAATGAACATCTGGAAACTGAACCCCTGCTTTCTGTGGCTGGTGTGCTACAGATTTTTCTCTGTACCTGTAATAGGTTGGGCACTACCTGAGCAATACCTGAGCTGCCTTTTGGAGCATTCAGGAAGGTGCTGAAGACATGTACCTCCAAGCAGCAGTGGGATGCTCAGGCAGACATTTGGTGCACCTTTTACCTGTGCTTCATTGATCCAGGTTTCATCAAGAATCTGCATAGTGTAGTTTTAGATGTAGGCAGCTGAAGTGCTCTGTGTGGGTTTATTGGACCACTGCCTGACTACTCCCTAACTCCACCATGTGAGAAACTGGGATGTGATCTACATCCAAAGGTAATTTTGTTTGGCAATGGTCTGACATAAAATAGCAAGGACATATTTAATGAAGAGATAAAATTACCCACTGCAAACAATGAGCAGAACACCAGGTTTTTTTCACTTTTCTGCAAGGACTGAGGGAAGGAATAACAAGCATAAGCATTTTCAGGGGGTGAATTTGAATGGAATGATGAAGATATTGGATTCCCCGTGATAAGTTACAGTACCCTAAAAAAGGAAACAATTGGGAAGGGAGCAATAGTTCCAACCATAAAAATAGAAAGAAAATTGTAGTGGATTTTTAAATAACACTAAACTAATTAAATAATCCATAGTTTACATAGATAAGTTGTTCCTTAATTTTCTGTAATGAAAACCTGTAAATATTCTGCATGAAAACCTGATTCAGTTACAAGGAAAAATAATCAGGATTTTTTTTTTTTCCAGTTTTGGAAGGAGGACCTATCTGTCTTGTACAGTTTCTAACACCATTAGTATTTCTCATATTATATATATTTATTTATATATATATATAAAGTAATTGACAAATTGACATTGTCATTGAGCTGGAGCCATTAGATCAATATTAGCTTGAGAGGTCCCATAATTCTTGCAGTTTAACATTTAGATGACATTGCTGAATATAAAGTGTATCAAATGTAGATGATTTGAGTATTAATTCCTCATTATTGTGGAAAGGATGATTAACTTCACTGAACCTTCACCTGAATTTCTTTGGCAGGACATTAAAAATTGATCTCTATTTTCTTATTTTTTCTTCAGAAGTCCAGGTACAGATAATGAGTGTTCAAACCTTGATGTTTTTTACTTATTTATAGAGACAAAGATTTTCCCTATTTTGTGATAATGTGAAATAATAAGGAATTTTATGTATTCTAATTTGAACTGCTGGCATTATAGTTGCTAATGAAGTCTCTTCAGTTCACAGAAGATGGTATGCTATTTCAACAAGACCAGAAAAATATGTAAATCAGCATGTGTGAAACAAAGAGGGAAAAATAAATCCTGGTACTGTCATATTTCCTTTTGAAGTTCTGCAACAAATTAGAAATAATTCCAAAGAAAGGGTTATCTTTTACTAGATGACACTTTTATGAAATTGTTTTAGCTTTTCTCTTTAGTGCAGGGAAGAAATCATTACAAATAGGATACAAGTGACCTACACAGGATAAATCTCCTCCTAGATATTTCTTTGTGTTTGGCTTATTGGGCATTATATATAATAAATACATTAATTTTAAATATGTTTACTTATATTTAATTTTGAAATAATTACTACAACAATATGTAAGCCTTGATCTTATTGCCACAACCATTTCACATTCATAATTTATGAAACAGCTTATAAAGCATATTAAAGCTTTGATGATCAAAAGGCCTAGATGTAATCTGGCCTCTTTGTTGTTTTTGGCTGGTGATTGTCTACAGTAATCTGTTTATATTTGATACTATCATGGTCCTCTAAGATACTGACATACAGCAAAATTAGACAACTACAATGACTGTGGGATGGAAATTTCCATTTGCTCCAGAAAATATTCATCAACTCGGCAATGACAAAAACCATAATAGCTGTAATTAGGTTGTTCAGTACACAACAAAGTTTGATTCATCACTCTTAGCTGTATTTTCTCCAGTTCCCCCTACTCTAATTCAAATACATTTCTTTCTTGTTTGAAATTAGAAATTTATTTGAAAAAATTAGTTCTCAAATGCCACAGTCAGAAGATAATGGTAATGGCGGTGGCACAAGGAGTGAGGCGGAACAGAAATTTTACTTTCAGGGAAGCAAAGAGTGCCCAGAGGAGGCCAGGAGGCATGCCTTGGGCAGCAGGATCTCCAGACTCTGCCATCATCACCTGCACCTGGCTGGCTGGCATATTTTCAAACGTGTAGAATTAAAAAAAAAACCCAAACAACAAAACAAACAAAACAATCCACCACAAACCCAAGAGGAAAACAGCATCCCTTGGATTAAATGACCTAACAACCTCAGCATAAGTTTTAATTCTCTATTCCTTGTTTGGCACATTGAAATGCAGTTAGCAGTAGCAAGTGTTCCTATTAGATAAGGGGGATTGCTGCTACTCATGTAATTATGCTGTTTCTGTAGCTGAGTCTGGCAGTGAGAGGGAGCAAGACATCGCATCACACTGTCAGGACAGTCGGTGCCTTTGACTAGAATCCATTTTCCGGTGATCAGAGATGCAGTATTTATGACTACTTCTGTGCAAACTCGAACATCAATGAAACAAACATCTCTCAGAAGATAAGTTCCTTTTAAACCTTTTCTGCAATGCTGATGTTTTTAATGTGTTTTTAAAAAACTGCAACAAAGACAAGTGTGCAGATCAAAAAGTGTGTACAAATAGAATCCTTAATCTGTATCTCTAATAGGAACTGAGCTTTTTGAGAATTGGAGAGATGCATTTTTTTAATGACTCAGACAAACTCTTTCCTAAATATATTCATTAATTTGTGTTTCTTTTACTTTTTCCTTACTGTGGTGGTTGGGGGGGAGGTGAATTTTTCCAGGGAGATGTGGGCAGTCCAATCAGTGATCAGCTTTTCTGCTGGCACCTGGATTGGTCACTCGGAGGTTTGGACACGCCTCTGAGGACACAAAGAGTTAAAAGCAGGAGTCTGAGGGGCTCGGCCTCTTTTTCGGATCCTGGTTTCAGCAGAGAGACGTCTCAGGTCTCCTTCCCCTGCCCGGCCACGAGGCTGGGTGGGGGAGGGGAAACACGTGGTCGGCTCAGGTAAGCCGGAGCCCCCCGGGAGGGGAGAAGAGAAGGGACAGAACTGGAACTGAGCTGCCCCGTCCAGGATGGAGGGGTGGAAAACTGTGGAAGTGCCTTCTGTGTGTGCTCACCCCCCTCCTCCCCCCCAAACTCCGGGAGAAGGTGCTCAGCCACGTGGGGGTTTGCGGAGCCTGGGAGTGCCTCCGCCTGCAGCACCCTGCTGGGAGATAGAAACTGTTAACCCTTGCTTGGTAGAAAGAAACTTTTCTTAGACATTGATTCTCATGACTGGTGGTTTTTGGAGAGAGGGCAGCAGCCTAAGACTGAGATGATAAAGCATGATTAGAAGGAACTCGATGGAAGAATGAGAGGAGTAGCCTTTTGAGCCAGACTTCTCTTGCATAATGTCAGCCATAGACTGAACTTAAGTCTCTTTTGAACATAAACTGCATTTTGGGTAGATACAGCTGCCCCTGCTTTTGCTACAGTGACTGGCACTTTGAAGAGTGGAGCGAGCAGAGAAAAGAGGGGGAGGGTGAGGTGGAACCCTCTGCCCTCAGGGCAGACCTGCTCCTGGAACCCTGGCCCCTGGGTAAAAAGGGGAGAGCTTGGCATGCAAGTATCCTTAAAAGAGCCCTGTATGCAGTTTTCAGCCTGTGGACAGCGGTGAGAGCGCTGGACATAGGAAAAAGAGAGAGTCACCCTGGCAGACCTCTCTAGGCGGTGCCACGGGTGACATGGGAACACATAAGGGGTGGACCCGTGTTTTCTGAGGAACAGTCTGTGGTGCGAGAGAGACTTCTCTCTCCCTTGCTGAATTAAAGATTAGTTTGTTTTTGAGTGGTGATTGTTTGATTTGAAACCCAAAGGTTGGTCTGTGAAAAGTGATGGGTGGGGAGGTAAAAACTGGGAGAAGAAATGTTCTAAGAAGTTTTTATTTCTGTCTCTGTGTGTGTTTAAGAGTATTTCTGTCCCTGTTCTTATGTAATTAATAAAGTTTTGGTGGGTTTTTTTTTGTTTTCAAGATTTAAGCCTGCTCTGCTCTGTTCCTGATCACATCCCACAGGAGTTGTTAGAGAAAAAACATATATTCATGGGTGCACTAACATCTGGCCAGTGCTAACCCATGACACTTACCTAGCATAACCTCCTCCGAAATCTTGAAGTTTAGAGCCATGTTCAAAAGCTGCTCACAGGAAGTCATCTGGGGCGCTCAAGTTAAGTTCTGTTGTTTCAAAACTCTCCTCCCCCCGTCGCAAGCCCCACTGCTGAGGACTCGTGCATGCCATCTGCTGGCACTTTCTAAACCTCTTATAAACACATTTCTGTTTCGTGGCGTCTCCCTTGTTCCTCCCAGCGACACAAAGCACCCCCAGAACAGCTGAGGTCAGGCACTGGTGTCCCTGTAAAAGGCAGCCTCCCCACAGAGGGATGCCCAGATCCTGAACTAACCACATGCACCAGGCACTTACAAAAAGATTTCTTTGCCTGAATTTTTTTCTCTTAGAAGCATGTTTTTTTTTTAATAAGGCTGGAAGAACTACTTCTCGTTTAACTAGGAAAAGCATTTTAAGAAGTACTAGTTAGCATTTATGTGAAATATTTTACTTCCATGTGATTCAGCATCAGACAAACATCTCTCTGTGTGGGGTTTTGATATGAAAATGTTTAGGATTTTTTCCAGTGTCCCTGCTCATGGCAGGGCACTTGGAATAGGTGATATTTAAGGGTTCCTCCAACCCAACCCAAACCAAACCATTCTATGATTTTATGATTTTTAAAATCTTTTGACAGTAAAGAAATGTTGAAAAAGGCACGTCCACATAATGTAAAACTGCATGTAGTTCCTTTCAAGACTACATTTTAGGTCTTTTCAATCACTTAATTAATATGGCAGTTATTTGCAACTTTAACCATATGCACTTGCAGTTATATTTTTTGTGAATATGTTAAAAAGTGCATGTCTGTGCATGAATATGGAAATGTATGTAATTATATAAAGATAGATGTGGATGTTTGTGTGTCCATGTGTTTTTGTAAGGCAAGTAGGCCAGCTATGACTGAAAAATTTTGAGCACTGGAATTTCCTTGTCTTTAAAGGGATGAGCATACATACATGCATGCACACACACCCACACAATATCCCTTCATGTGTGTCCTGTAGAAAAGCATGAAAACTGAACTGCTTTCTTCTTTTTCACTTTACCCAACCAGTATTCTTCAGGAAAATATTGAAACCCAACAGAGTTCTTGTTCTGTAATGATAGCAATCACTGGTAGAGAAATTGTTAAGTGGCTGAAGTGGTAATTTAAGAGAAGCACTGCACAGCAAACTTCCACTTGGATGAGGAAAATATAATGTGATAACATCAACAAAATAAAGGGGGTCTTCCATCCTGTTTGCACAAAATGACTGCTGTGTCTCAGGGGTGGAGAGGAGGACTTGTGCTCTTGGCTCCTACACACAAATGTGCCAATCTTATATGAACCATTTATCACATATTAATTTCTGCCTCATCAACAGCTAAATGTTACCAAAACAGGGATGAAGAAAGGCCATGGCTAACTTGAGGTGAGTTAAAGCAGTAAAACCTGTGAATACCCCCACTGACTTTATTGAACCAGTCCTTCTTTGTCTCTCTGAAAGAGAAAACTTGCTTATTTGTGTTTTTGCAAGGTGTTGATGATGTAGTTAGTTCTAAGGAAGGAGAAAATAAAAAGGCAAACAAACATGTAAGAGTAATTTTGTGTAAAGAAAACATTGCAACACTCTGACCAATGCAAAGATGCCTGAATCACATTTCCTGAAACACAAGGCATGGCTTCCCTGAGTCAGCCAGTCAATCTACCTCTAAAGATGTCTGTCAGTGGAAATTCAAAGCTTAAATGACAAACATTTCAGTCTAGAAAATGCAACAGTGGTTAAAAAGAGCAAAAAAGACAGAAGAAAAAAAAAAACAACAAAACCCACAAACACACCAAAAAAAAACCCAAAAAAACCCAGAAAAACCTCTTAAAATGCTAGCATATGAGAAATAAATAGATAAATCCTATAACACACATACTGAAAAAATACAGGGAAAGCACAAATCTTCTAATCTCTGCCCCTCACTCTTCCTCACACACTATTGCAACAATTAAAGCCTTACTTTTTGGATTTTTTTGTTTTATTTAGGTTATCCCTGAAATGGAAAACCAGCACACATTGATCTTACACTGATGTCTGAAAATGAGTGTATTATATGTTTTTGGGAATTGGTTGGATAATCCTTTGAAACATTAGAGTTAAGCCTCTTATTAAGATCATATTTAGGAAAATGTCACAGTGACACATTTTTGGGAATCCTAATTTTGAGAAAAGATGCTGATAGAGGACATCATTTTTCACAAAGGAATAGAAGTAAGAGAAAATATTTTTCTGTTACTTATATAAATCTTTTGGTACAATTATAACTGTGTTCAAGGATTAATATTGGAATGTTAGAATAATAACATTTAAAATAACTGCTTTTGTTCCTTTAATCTTCTAGTGTCATTGTTCTTTCATCTTCTGCTTAAATCCAAATGACTGCATTTGAAAACTTTTAAAAACATTTCACCAGAAAAGCTCATAGAGATATATTATCTCACTTTCATTTCTGTCCTGAGGCTATCATGTTTGACAGTGACAGAAAATAGTTTCAAGGACAATATAATGACAAAGATGGAATAAATTAAAGGAAACTGTAAACTACTTAGTTGCAGAAATAATTTGCTTTTTTTCTAGAACTGAAATTTGAAATAAATATTTTAGACTGAAATAATAATAAAAAAGCCTTTAAAAAGGAGCAAGCTTTAAAAAAGTTGCTACTACTTAATTTATGATAGCAGTGTTTTGAAGGAACATTCCTAATATTATCCAATTACCACTTTCTCTGCAAACTATAAACTTTGGGTGAAAAGTTGATTACATATGTATTCTGAAAGTATTTAATCATCAGCAATGTCTTGTTAATCAGGCATAAATCTGGAGGATTAGTTAAAATATGGTGGTTGTTTTCTCAGTGCTGAAATACAGCAGATGATCCCCCAGTTTTACAGGGGCCAAAGCTACTTCCACATGCTAATGTGGAACTGAGGGCAGCCTTGATACCTGCAGGTCTTTTTCACTTCCTTTTCCTCTCCCCTTCATACCACACACTTGGTACCACTTTTGCTTGAGCAAAACAGAAGGAAACACCAGGCACATGGGGTATGTGCAAAATCTCAGCCACAGCCCTGGATTAGCAATCTGGCTCATGGGATGGAGAGGTACCTCCATGACCCTGGGACTGAGAAGCTAAAGCTAAGAGTTAATGAGGTCCATACCAATAATCAGTGTGTGTCAATTAGGCCTAATCTTACCAACATGTTTTAAAGATACTGATTTGTTTCAGATATAAAGGTCGACTTTTCTAACTTTAATGATTTTAGGAGTCTGCTGACTGTATTGTGGCTACAGCAAAGTAATAGCAGTGTAATCTTCCTGATCAGAGGAAATTTTTAAATTCCCTTGGGCCAAAATCCTTTGGTGGCTCTGCAGAAACATAAAAAATGGATAAAGAATTTTAAAAACTGAAATAAATGACTAGTGATTAAAGGCTTTCAGCACCCTAGAAGTGACAGTATGAATGTGGACATCCATTTAAAAAAAAAAAAGTTGGTGTGGACATCCCCATGACTACTTTCTGAAATCCATTCAACATTATTTATTGTTTCTAGCTTTCATAACTAGCCTGATTTAACCCCTGGTGTCCATTTTCTTTTAGTTCTTTTGGAAGTCTCTACCATAATAATTATTTTGCATTGTAACGGCAAACTTGGCTGTTTATTATTTTAAAAATAAATATTTATGAACTAATATGCCAAATTTGATTAATGATGTCAGATACCTAAGCTTACACACTTAAAGAAATCTGATATTAAATGCTGATTTAATACTTTGTGTTTTCTTTCTATGCATATCAAACGGACCACTCTGTGTGAATTACTGACTGCTTTCCAAAGTGTAAAGCTATATGTCTTTCAATTTTGATTAATACACATAAAGGTAGCAGTATGCAATTCTGTTCAGATGGACTATACTTGCAATGCCTAGATTAAATCTTGTTGAAGATGTTATGAGTTAAAAAAAAAAAAAAAAAAAAAAACCAAAAAAATCTAAGAAAAAACAAACCCAGAACAGTGTTATAGTATTTTAGAAATAGTTATTAATATTTTATGTGTTTATATTTATTTTGGTTTCAATAAAAACACCAAGAAGAAAAGGTAAAAACTTGCCTTCATGGAGAGGTTTATTCTGGGGAATAATGGACTAAGTTCTAAATACTGTATGACTACAGCATCTCTGTAATAATTACATAAATGAATCCTGCTTTATATCACACTGTATTCCCACAATGCCTTGCTTTTCCTCAAGTGCCATACCCTTTCTAGTTTCCTTAAAACTTTCCCAGTCACAGTGTACTAAAAAGCTTTTAAATAACTTATGCAAACCCTTTTTTCTTTGTCTTTTTTTTAATCACCTATAGAATTGTATATTCTCTAGATACTATGAGATGAGGATTGCCCCCATTTTGTATAAATTGCTTTTTTGTTACTATTACAAGCCTGATAGGCTCAGCTCCTTGTTAACATGGCTCACAATAAAACTGAGTTTGCTCAGGTCACACTAGAGACTAACACTTGCCCAAGGATATTTCTGTGCTTATTGCCTCTTTTCCCCAAGAAATCCTCCTCACTGAGCAATAATAACATTGTTAAATTTGCATCCAGTTCACCTCTGTTTGCAGTCAGGGGGCTTTTCTAATGTACCACCTTCTCTTGGCTTTGCATGGGCTGCAACTTTTCAGCTTTCTGATTTGTTTTGGCTGACTGACATCTCAGCAGCAGAGGAAAAAGAGGAAGCCTTTCTCCATTTATCCATACAGGAATTCATCATTACCTTCAAACTTACTTCCTCTACATCCTTCTGTAATTTTGGTGATGATTGTCCTTCCTGAGCAGTGACAAAGGTTGGAAAGAAGTCACTGGCAGGGGTAAGGCCAGGTCAGACAATGCTCTGGTGGGTACTTGCCTCCCTGGCTGCTTGTTGGAAGCTGGCAGCAGGATCTAGGAGGCTAATATTTCCTTACTTAAGTCTGAGGTCTCTCTGTGGTTTGCCCACCATCATCAGAAAAGATACAGAATGTCACCTAAAATAGAGTATACTCATTCCTCCAATACAACTGCATACAAAAGCAAGTTTCCTAATTTATTCTTGTTTTTATTCACACAAAAGGGGCTACAATTCTTGTAGAAACCAGACCTTTTGACTTTACTGACTTGTTACTCAGTTTTCTAAACAGCGTCCTGATGTCTCTAAGCAGTATCCTTCAATTCTGGAACAATTTCATTACAGTGACAATTCAGTCGTGTTTAATATGAAGTGTATGCTTTTCTCCAACTTCTCCCTTATTTTCAAAATGAAATATAGATTAAAAGTATAAACTCCTTATTTTAATACACATAACACTGAAATTCCCACCTCTCACCCTCCTTGATACATGAGGTAAGCTTTAGTCTCTTTCTGAACCAATATGTACCACAAGTAGAAAATATAGTCAAGTGAGAAAAAAAAACCCTCATTGCTGAAATAAGCAAGATATGTATATTCATATATTCACAAAGAAATTCAGCAATGTTTTTAAAATGAGAGAGTTTTGGAGATTTTCCAGCTTTCTTCTGGCACTGTCAGTAGGGGATATTTCAAACTGCTGTTTCTAAATCACAAATGCAGTGTCACTATTAAGCAGCACCCAAGAAGATAACTGAGCTGGTGGGTCTTGCTTGGTTGATTGTTTGATGATGGCATCGTAGGAATGCAAACAATTCTTAACTCCAGTGATGATGTAAGGCAGATTTCCAAAAAATAAATCAACCATGCATTTTGCTGCTTTAAATACTTAAATAGTACCGAGAAAACTCATCTTGTGGACTGAAATCAACACATTAGATACAGCTTGTTAGCAACCATATCAGCTTCCTAATCAACACAACTTTGAGCTGAGAGTAAAGCTAACCAATGCAGACAACAGGGCACATGCAGAAAGGAGCTGGGTAATGGGAAAGGAGGCATCACACGCTCGAATGAAGAAAAAGAAAAGGAAAGAAAAGGCAGACAAGTCTCTTCATACATCCTTTCACTCACACATTGAAAGTGTGAAAAGGATATCCAAGAATCATTTGCCACATGCTCTGAAGAGCAACTTTTAAAAAAATTGTCATATTTTTTGTCACATTCAAGAATTTTACAAGTATGAGAGAAAAAGCTGAAATCGGACAGCGGTACACAACAGATGGGCTGAATTTCACTTTCTACCTCTAATAGGAATGACAGCTTTCTCAAATGAAGACTTTCTCTAGTGACATTCTTTTCAAAGTTCAAAAAAATGTATTTTAACAATGCCTGTGTGAGATGAGAGTATCGCTAGTGTCCCTCCACAAGACAGGGAACTGACCACAGGTGTTCAAGATGAATTGTCAGATATAACAGTGAACTTGAAAGTCAGTCTGAGAAGCCTTTAACCTGACCCCTTTCCAATGCCATGCTTGGGGGGGACTACCCAGGGCCTTAAACTGCAGTTGAGAGTTGTTCACTCTTTCTGCCAATAGGCCCCAAAAACTTCCTTTTGCTTAGCCAAATGGAATGAACTGGGAGTAAAATGCACTCGGGGGCAACTGTGAAGAAGTTTTAGACACCTGCCCACCATTACCAGGAATCCTGTGGCAGAGGCCAAGATAGTTTCCTCCCTGGGTGTGTCTTCTTTGGGGTACGGTTGAAGCAATTTAAGATGTCACCCTCCCTTGCTGTTACAACATCCACAGCCACCTTGTTTTAATGCCCTCACCAAGAGACTGAGTCAGCTTCAGCACAAAGCCAGGGGCCTTGTTTTAAGCTGTTGAACACAACTCAGCTGTGAAGACAGAAACGTTCAGCTAACGCACAGTAATGAACAGCTGGTGGGCAGTAACTGCTGAAATTGCTATATCCACTTTCCAAGTCTCAGGTGTTTTAATTTTTTCTTTCTGCATTTTTCTGCCTTAACTGACTTAACTTCCATTTTTACTGCACAAGGCAGGCATCTTACAGAGATTAGCATATTTCTTCTGCATATTGCTGGTTTGTTCTCAGTACATAGTCCCTCCTTGTGCAGTGAATGAAGCAGAGGTCCAAAAAAACCTATATGTAATCATGAACTAAAACCTGTGACATAACACATGCAAATAAGAGAAGTCAGTGATTAAATAGGCTACCCTAGTCCCTGGGTGCTTACCTTGGCTGCATTTCAGGACAAAAAGCTGTAATTTCTCTATGCACCCTTGCTTTTTATGGCAGAGAGCTCAGGCTTGTTGGTAACAAGCATGCTGCAGAGTTCTCCCCTCTGTGTGGGAGTGCTGAGAGGTGCCCAGGAGCACACAGCAGCATCTCTAGGCCACTGCAGACAAGGACCAGGTCTCCATGTGGCATCAGTCTTTTCTCCTTGCTCTATGCATGCAGTTGAAACCAGACTATGCACCAGACCTTTTTGAAGGTCTCAGCAGGGAAGAGGAAGCAAATATTTCAGTAGGTGGAATGAATGATTCAAGTTCAATGATACAAAGAATTACTGAAATAAAAAAAAGCCAGTTTTAGTTCTTGCTGATTGTTCTGCTACCAACCCATACACCTGCCTTCAGCAAGCCCTTGCCTCACTGTGAAAATTCTCATGGGCCTTACTACTTTTACAACTTTTAAAATCTACTCATTTCACTCTCCCCAGCCCATCATGTCCCAGATTTATTCCTTGTAAAACCTTATTTGTGTGCTCTAAAAATGTTCATCTTTGTTCAAAATTATCTATTTACCTGTAGTAAATAGAAGAAAAACCTGCAAGCAGATATCCACTGTATTCTTTCATATAATTTAATCACAGTCCTTTTGTGCCTTGAAAAATCCACATTGACATCATCTGTAGTTACAGAAGTACATTTGAAAGTGCCAATTCACTTTTATTTGCACACTGTAGTGGAAAACAAAGTCCAGAGGCAATAGAATGAGGAATATGGAAATGTTGTTTGCAATGAAATGTTGTTGTTGTCTGTCCTTGTCTTTTCAAAAGGCTAAAATTATTACTATTATTCTCTCAAACAGTAACCCTATGGATTTGCTTGTATCTTGAATTGTGAGCTTCCTATTTCTGGCTTTTCCCAAGTTCTGTCATTTGCCTTGCTTGCAGTGTTTGACTGTGGAAGCTGAAACAAGATTCCTCTGTGGAGCAATTGCAAGAGTTGCTAAATATTATGAACACGATCCCACAACACATCTGGCAGTGCACTACATTACATAAGTTTGTTACCTCTTTGTATGGGGTATGGTCCTGAGGAAATCATCTTAAAATTGTCAAAAGAATATCTGCTGATGATGTCTAATGAAACTGGGGAAATTGAGAAATGCTGAATGGAAGAACAGTTCTTCATGCAATAAGCGACTCCAGCAGCTGAGGTGTTAAGAAACCCATCAAGTATCATGAGACTGAAGATAACATTGTGGGGATGGCAGAAGTGAGCAATAAGTGAGTGGGAATGACTTGTGTTTGCAAGCCTTGCTGCCTGTTAGTGATGTACTTATTCATACAGAGCTTGCCTTAGGTATTTGCTACTTTCACTCCTTTTAACCTGCAGGCTGTAAACACATTTATTATGAAAGGCATAAACAAAACAAAAGAAAAGGGTTCACACAAAACCTGTGTGAAGCTTCTGAAATCCGACTACTGGACTATTCATCACCTTCTTATCCTCATCACGAAGGCACTATTTGTTATTAGCAGAGAACATGAGGATGAGAGGAAAAAAGAAAAAACAAAAAAAGAGAAAGAGACAACACAGAAAGGAGTTAGGAAAATGAACAAAGGCAGAAGAGACATGTTGGCAGTGTTGGAGGGAAAAGAGAGGAGACATGGTCATGACAGAGAAATGAGATTCAATTCAGCAACAGACTTCTTTATGAAGGAATATATTTATGTTTTCTCTTGCCTCAGTAATTTTCTTGTTGTGATAAGGTGAGGCTTTTGAGTAAGTTTGAATAGTGTCATAGCAGTGATTATCAGAACAGTCTCATGTGTAATTTTAGCCAAATAGTCTTCAGAGGTTCTTAAGACCATTTTGTCAATTCAATGGGAATTTTAATTGACTATTAAAATACAAAATTACACAATAAAGACATTACTGAACTGCTGCAGAAATACCAGCAAATGTGCTGTCTACAAAAAAGTGATTCTCTTCTGTAGGTTTATCGGAACTGCTACAACAGCAGAAATAGCCTGGAGCAGCAGTAATTGAGGATACAGAAGAGATTTCCACACATGCTTTACCCCCGAACATAAGCAAAGCAAAAGTCCAACCATTAAAGCATTAATTTTATATGATTCTCCCTTCTCATTACTTCATATGCAGTAGCTTATATTTCACTGTGTGATATAGAACGATGGGAGGAACGTGTGTACAACAAAGGGTAAAAATTACACGACTAAGTGAAATCTCCATGACGACAATGCACAGAACCCTGCTCTTTCAGCACATTTGCCCTCTTTTCGTTTTCCAGAGCAATCCTGCCAGTAACTGCACATATTTAAGACATGAGGATTTTTGTGTCCTTGCCCTCATGAGTTCACAGCAGTGGGCTGAACCCTAATTTCACCAGAGTCCTCTCTCAGCTGATGTCTCCACCTGTATCAAGTTCCTCCAGACAACACTACAGGTGGAAAGGTGCCTCACTATTGCCCGTGAGCTCTCCCACATGCACGCCTCAGGTGATGTGACAGTGCACCAGGCATCAATGTCAGCGACAGTGTGCACCAAACTCAGCTCATGGGTGAGGCCAGTGGAGCTTGCCACAGCTCTGCTGTCCTCAGGGAGGGTGAATGCCACAGTGTGAACCAGTGTGAGTTATAAACAGACAACTTGTGTTGTGAAGAAATGATGCATTCACAGGAATGGCAATATCACCACATCACAGCAATCATGTGAAATTGCATTTCTGGAAATCAAATAAATGAAACTGAGCTTGTACTGAATCTGTGTGAAGAAGGGGGTGACCTTCCATCTAATCCTGAGTTTCTCATTAAACAGCAAACAGTTGAGAAGAAAGTTTAGTAGATTGACAATGAGCGACATGAAGACCATACACAGACCAAAAGCAGTATGAATATTACACCACTGCTGGTCTCAAAGGGCTTTATTAAAAACAAAAGCTTATAAAGTAGTTCCTGAACAAGATGATTTTTAATTGTGTCCTCCTGGGAAAACTGTACAATACAGACTTGCTTGCCTCCCTTGTAATCTAGAGGGACCTGACAAGTTCTCAACAGCTTCCCTTTGGTCCAAAATTAGTTACTGATGAGTTTCTGGACTCTAGTTAATCTTGGTGGTGAATAATGTTTACCTAGTTCTAAAACAAATGAAATTTTTTTGACATATTTTTTTAGACTAAAAGAAATAGTAACCAAATACTTAAAGATTTTAATGTAACATCTTCTAGTTCCACTTTCTTATTAGCACAAATCTCTGAGCATACACAAACAGCAGTGCAAAAACAGCAAATAGCATCCATTTAAGAAGATACCTGCAACATGCTCAAGTGCCATGGTATTGGTGACCAGCCTGCATTTCCTTGCACTTCTAGGAAAGGCAGATCACCTGTTTTCTTTGGCCTTTAGGCAGTGCAAGGCCTCTTGAGCTGGATCAAGAGCAGACAGCTGGGCACAGCACTACAGTGTCACACTTTACACCTCTTCATCCTCTGCACACTGTGTCCTGTAGGTAGCATAGGCAGTGCATTAGGAAGGCTGGGAAGAGGAAAATCTGTAATAACTACAGTGGTTGCATAACGTGGGGGAAAAAACCCCACACCCTGACAGAGAAACCCTCTGCAGTTAGCCAAGCTAAATATTAGAAAGCACCAATGGACAGGATGTGACTTTAATTTTCATTCTGCCTCTGCATCATTTCAGAATTTTTTCATGGGCTAGCAGGGGTGCTTCCTTCCCCACTGGGATTTACAGGCTAATATCTCTAGCAAGATCAATTATTTATCACAAAAGATAACCAGAGTAGAAAGAGCAGAGCCCTATTCTACTAACCCTGGCTTGTTTCACAGCTTTATAGCTAGTGCCAGACAAAAACCATGCACCAGACAGGCAGGACTCCTTCTCTGATGATGAGGCACCCACTTGGAAAGAGACAAACCAGGCTCCAGTCTCTACTTGGCAGAAAAGGGGACAAAGCACTCCAGCAGGGAAGCCTGGCACTCTTCAGTTTATGTTACTGAATCCTCTATGCCAAGAGGTCTCTGCATGACAGCCTGTAACTGGACAGCTTCTACCAAAATTGGGTCAGCTCCATTCACAGGCACCACCTGAGGATCTGTCCTCTCAATTAATGTTTGCTGTGATATGGTAACGATGTGGTACATTCCCCAACCATCCCATTGATCCCTCAGATGTTGTGAAAGATGATGAAAGTAGCAAGATGAAAGAAAAAGGAAAAGCGCAAAACAAGCTCACATTAAATATTCATAACTGGTAGTAATTACAAACAGAAAGTAGGAAATAAAGCAGTAGTGATTATGCAGTGTCCAAATCACCTATCTACTCCCTCCAGGAATTTTTTCTCCATGGATTTCTGTTTCTAGAGTTGGAAAGTGACCCAATATTTTTGGCCTGTGTCTTTGGTCAAATCTTGCTACCTAATATATAAACGTAAGTGAAGGTTAGTTGAGAGTGAAATTAAGGCTCTACACCTTATTTCTGCTCTCCAATAAAATCTATGATGAACCTCTCTCTTCAGTAAAAACAAAATGGCATTTCTTGGCATTTCTAATGTGTCAAGCTTTAGATTTCAACAACTAAACTGTTGTGCTGTCACTTCAGATTTTAAACACTGTGGTTTCACAAACGGAACTGACCTCTAATTCTTAAAATTTCTGAATTTTTAAGGGTTTTTTTAATATGACTTCTGCTTATTTTTATAACTCAGGCAATTCTGATTGGCCATTTTTAAGTCTGTTAACCAAAATCTGTTTAAAAACTACATGTATAAAAGGTTCCTTTTCAAATGTAAGATGAGAACAAACTAGGAGCTTTATCTGAAGGCTTTTCTTTCATGCAAAATTGGTGAACATGCTGACTTTCTTGAAATGACCATTTTTGCAACTACATGAAATAAACTCCTTCGTTTATTCCATTCTATCTGTATTTCTATGATCTAAAAGCTGGTGTTTCTTAATCAATGTTAAATACCAATGCATGCAGAAGAACCACAAAATATGTCCTAGGATCTTATGGGCTAAGACATGCTGGATTTGAATCTCATATCAGTGCTAGAGAACAAGATGTTCTGTCAGATCAAGGCTGAAAAACTTTGTTGAACTGCAGTGTTAGTTTTCTGAGCCATGCCGGCCATCTCAAACCACAGAAGTCACAGATAATTCAACCTGTTCCTACTTTGCTTAGTTTTAATGTTCCCATGAAGTAGCCTTTCCATGTGATATGGAACTTCAGTTCATAGAAAAAAAAAGCAAGAATTCTACGGTGAACTTGTCAATTTTTGCCATCTGAGCACTCTGCTTAGCTTTGAGACCACAGTAGCCTTGTTAGGTTTCTAAGGCACCCTAATTACACACATCTGAGATTGCAGAATGCTTCAATTTAAGACAGCTACAATCAAGTGCTGTGCTTTCACAAATATTCAGAAATATCATCTGCCAGGATCAAGAGAAATTGAATGGATATCTACTGGGTTTTATCTGCAGCTTTGATGCATAATTTTTCATTTTCTTTAGACGGGTTTAATACAAAGAGAGAACATGCCTAGAGTCCCACAGAGGTATTTTGACATTAGGCTTAATAAAGCATGAAGAAGTCATTAATAAATAATGTTATGCTGGTTAACAAGTAAAGCTGAATACATTCACAAGACCCAGAAGTAGATCACATCATGCATGCAGCCAAATAATTTGTTAAAATGACTGCAATAGTCCCATTTTTCCCATTGCGTTTGGCATAGCCCAACAGAACACTGCACAAATAAACAAGCACTGCAGCATATACACATGCACCTTCAGTTACAGGGTTACCTGTCAATTTTTATTTGCACTCACTGGAATTGAGGGGTTTGTAAACAAGCATTCATGGAAGTGACAAAGAGCCATTTATATATTGTTAAGCTTTGCAGAGATCGAGCATTGCTGTCTGGAGTTTCAAAGGAAAAGACCTCTTGTATTCATTGAGTGTCATCCCATCATCCCATTCCTGTGTCAAAGCTACAAGCTTAATACATTTTACTGCAGACACGTTTGAGCTACAACTTTCAAGGCTGTGTCAATATTTCCATATGTCCTTATTTTCCAAGGTTAAACATTCTGGCAAGTTTTGAATAAGGGTCTGAGAAGACTATCTATGTGCTTGGGGTCAAATACACAGCTCCCATCCTCTTTGGCTGCAACTAGGTTTTGTGTGGAACCTGGACTGGGAATGTCGAAGCATTCGGGTCTGGATTCACTCTCCATCATGATGACTTTCTCAGCTAAATGCCTAAGTTGGGAGCTGAAGTCACCTTAAAATCTCCCTGTAATCAGTGCCAAGAGATGAATGTTTCCAGAATGTGATTCAGATCTGGGCTTCTGATTACAGAATCAGCTTCAAATGAGCAAGTTCTCAATTTAGAGGCTTCTGCTACATGCTTATGCTTGTAGGCAGGAAAACTCCTCAGTCCCTCCAATGAGGCCAAGGAACAGATTGTACAATTCAAGTTTGGGCCTGTGAGATCTAGGCAGTTTGTGAGGGGAAAAAAATAGGAAAAATGTTTCCTTATTTATTTTTAGTTTGAGATATAGTCATATTCTAAATAAAGAGTCATGATATTCAGAAACAGGGACAAAGATTCCAAATGCATATCTTCAAATCTCCAGCACAGTTTGTAGAAGCATAAAAATGGTCCAGTCCTCTATGTTAGTTTACTGCTATTTGTAGGTAGTGCATCTATCTTGGAATGAAGATTGATTAAAAAAAAAAAAAAAAAAGGAATATTTGATGTCATCTATTTACTGAAAATACAACTTCCAACATATTTAGTGTGCTTATGAAAACTAGATTATTTTTCACACCTGATTGAGCTGCCAGGTTCCAAGAGTTACTGAGAATAAGAGGATTGGAGGAAGCTATAATAACTTCTGAAAATGACTTAAAATCTCTGATATATGTGAGGAAACGAACAGCTATTTAGGTCGGGCAATTTTTCCAGTTGTTTGGAGGGTTTCTTTAAGAGAAGATATGAAGAAAATAAACTTCGGATCCATGCCATTTTTAGAACATGAAATTGAAAAGTACCAAATCTTTTAATCTGAGTCACAAATGGGGTGATTTTCCTGTGACATTTTGAATTTTGCAAAAGTAGAAAAGCCTTTTTTCCAAACATCCACAGATTTAAGATGTTCAGGGATCTGAAATATTAAATAAGCATTTTTGATATGGAACAGTAAGTAGGAGTGGATAAAGTGCATGGCCCATTTATTTTCCATGTTTTTCTTCCATTTACCGCTGAACATCATTTCTGTCCATGATAACGTAAGAATGCAAATGCATGAGCACAAGTCAGTGGAAACTGAAGTAGTTTAGTGAATACACTTTCTATATGTTATCCTATAGCTTCACAATCTCTGCTGACTTGGTGTTGGGAAGCAGATTTGGGTGTGGATTACCTCTGAAAATGAGACATAAGTTTTAGAATTCAATCTCCATTCAATTTTTTCCCTAATCAAAGCCTAAGTACTCAAACAAAAAAAAACTTGCCCATGCTCTCAGGTCAGAATCGTAAGATTAGTAGGAAGCTCACTGTCCAAACAGTGCAGAACACAGGTTTTTGGAGATACCTGTTTTGTGAAGTCTGAACTGCCTGTGGAATGGAAGAGTTAGCTGGATACACAACAGAGCCAATACAGGAATGCTTCTGGGTGGGGTGATGACAGGGTTTGGAGTGACAAGCTTTCTTGCAAGCTAAGATGCTTGTGAATCTTCAAATGGTGGGTTTCTCTATTCAGATTCTGCTTGTATTATACTTCAGGTATTTACATCCTTCTAGGACTATGCCAATAATCCTGAAGCATATACGAGAACACTGACTTTTGTTTTTAAAGATATTTAGGAATAACTTACTGGTACAAAATGCTGGACAACAAAATTACATCAGAAAGTTCTATCCATTGTATGTATTTATATAGTTTTAGAATGCTCCATCAACAAGACGTTATAACAGCAAACACCCAAGATTTGTTTACAGGAAGCCTTTTGACTTCATGAGGGTGTAGCTGATGCTTTCAAAAGAAGTTCTAACAGATATTCACATAGAAATATGTATATATTATCATGTGGTGGAATCACACAATTCATAAAGCTGTAAAAAGAAGGGCTCTATGGAAATAAAATACCATTACTACCTCGTTTCGATGCACATTAACCTGCAAGGAGGAAAAATCAGAGAATAGCATTTGTGCTACAAAACATAAAAGTTAGCTGGAACAGTAAATCAAAAACAATAAGGAAAGGAAAACTCTTCAGTTTTTTTTCCACTTTTGCATTAGTAAGTTAAAAGAATCTTACAATTAAATTTTCATAAATGAGTAAATAGTTGTGGTATATTTGAAACCTTATGAGGTATTTGAAGCAAAAGTTTCTGTCAAGATCATTAAGACAGTAGTTTTCTTGATCTTCATCAAGATACCAGCATACTAATAAAGGAGACAAAATGCCACCCTGTATCAGAACAATGAGAAAGGACACAGAAACCATTTGGCAGGCTTTAGTATACACATCTTGCAACTGGGTTGGTAACTCTTTTAGGGAAGGAAGAAGAATTCAAGCTTTCAAGTAACAGTTCAAAATACAGAAAAAAACACCACCAAATCAACAAGCATAAAGTCCCCAGGTAACTCAGTATTTTTATGGTAGTATTTCCTGTGGTCTCCTAGCAGATCAAAGCATGCCAGCTTTCATTATATCTCCTCGAGACCAAAATGATCACACTGAAGCTTCTGATTTGCAAAGGCTCCAGGAGGCAGAGTCTGATTAGGAAAGTGATTTGGATTGTTCACTGCCCTGTCCCTGCTGGGACTTCTTGTAGTGACAAGGTGTTTTGGGAGGGACAACACCACTAGCCTGTGACATGGATTGGCTGTCTGTTTGTTCCTTAGAGGAGCTGGGTTATACAAATGATCATGGAAAAGAAATTCCCAGATTTCTAGTGGAGTCCCATGTGACTTTTTAGCTGGTCAGACTGCAGTCAGGATTTATGATTACACCTTATGATTTGAACAATGAAACAGGAGAAATTCTGCATTTCCATGCTTTCTCTAACAGGCTCTGTCTTTTAAGTCCCCCTCCAGAAATATCCATACAATTTAACAAAACAAATGCTTTATTCATGATGGCAATAAGTACAGCATGACTGTGCACATACCAATCGAATAATAGCTTTGCATTTTTTATTTTATTCCTCCCAATATCTTCATGTTCCTACAACTGTCTCACAGGCATGCACTGAGTTTTCTACACAGCTTTTAATGGAGAAATTTTTAAAGAGTTTTCATAAAGTGAATGAAGCTGCAATAAGCAGCACAGCTGGCGAGACAACAAGAGACTACAAGGAGGCATCACCAGGAGGAAAATGTTCTAGGAATGTATTTTTCTTATGAGGCCCAAAGATTAACCAATCAAGATCAGTGTTCCAATTCATATACACAAAGCATACATGGAAAATTAACAAGATGCTTTCAGTAGTCTCTGAATACATTTTTGCTTTTGAGACAGAAATTTCTGACAAGTATCCCCCAAAAACCAAAACCATCCAATCACCAGTAAGAAAGACAAAAAGCAGAAGAGCTGTATTGTTATTTTGCTCTTGCTCACTCCTGAATGTGAACTGGAATAAATATAAGGGAAATATTTAGAGGAGCACATCTTACTTGGCCATGTTGTGACCTCAGAAAATCTAGGGGACTACACTATAGGTGAGTGCTTATACCCACAAATTTCTCAGGAAAAGGACACCAGGATGCCTTTTTCTATTGAGGAAAGAAAGTTAAACAAAAAAAAAAAAAAAAAAAAAAAAAAAAAAAAAAAAGGTAATGTTTCCAGGCAGAAGGTTCAAGGTTTTTACAGTGAATATCAACAGTTTTACAGCTTCTTCTCCTCCATAAAGATACTCATAACTTTTTATCAATGTTTGGGGCCGGGTTCAAAAAACTGTTCCATTCTGAAACTGGATTCCAGCTTCCCCAAGAGTATTGTGTGTGGCTTCTCCAGCTGTGTGTTTTTATGAGAGATTACTTATTTACAGTTTTCACATATGCTTTCACCTCTACTTGCCATGTATTTGTTACTGTAGGAGCTGTTATATCCTGAAGCATTCCTGATGAAGGATCTGTATGACCTGCCAGAGTTTAAATCACCTGTCTTTAATCATTTTCCCACCAAGAGTAGAAGTCTTAATTTCAGCAGATATACAGAACCTCTGGAAGTCAAATTCTTTGCTGAAAGGCCTCTGCAGTATATACAGACTCTAAAAGCTCACAGCATAACCAGAAGAGAATTATCAAGCCTCTCTCAGGAACCCTCTTTGTTCAGAAGGTTTCAGATTGTTTCTTGTAGAAGCTGTCCATTTGCAGAAAATGCAAAAGCAATTGTGGATATCAGGAGATCCGAAGTGGTTGTACCTTTGAGAACAAGATTAGTGTTTTCTATCCTGATGCAAATAAGAGCCTTGGAGGCACTGCACTGCGGGAGCAATGTTCTCTTACTGTGAGGAGTCAAACAGCCCTGGATACACTGAGTTGTATCAACCCCTTAGAAATGAAGCAGAGATCTTTATGGCTAGGCCTTTTCCTTGGAGGCATATGAGCATTTTCTAGATTTTGTTGTTTTCACTGTAAGCAAAGTGAAAACTAACACGGACTGGAAAAACCCATGTTGCAGATGCTTTTAACTGGACTGTGAAGAGGTCTTTGTTCATCCTCTAGGGCAACAGCTGAGCAATGTGTTTATCCTGTCTTTTTCCAAGGATATGAACATCCTCATTGCAAACTAATGCTTAAGGCATGAAAGTAGGAATCTTGCTCAACTGGCTGTCTGGATAATTTCTGTCTTTCAACCAGTATTGCCCGGGTCTCACCCAAATTCATTCTCAGCCAGATGCTCTTCTCCAGGAGCCATTTTCCTCAAGGCAGTGTAACATCTTTATGATGGCTCTGGTTACATCTGTAGAAAATGATATATACACTTGGGTGTCATCTGCAAAGCCTGTAGCAGCTTAGCCCCTCTCTGGAGTTTTCTGGAAGTATTGGAAAG
Source organism: Prinia subflava (assembly GCF_021018805.1). NCBI lineage: Eukaryota > Metazoa > Chordata > Aves > Passeriformes > Cisticolidae > Prinia > Prinia subflava. Next base: position 47,793,231 of record NC_086248.1, read on the forward strand.
GGATGTAGGGAAAGAATTTATAGTGCTACAGTCAGGCTGCAGGTGCAGGATACCGGGAAAAAAAAGCAAGATATTATCAATTTTCCTGAGGTCCAATTGAAACCAGACTATGTGTCTGCAAGTAGGGTATATTCATTTAACATTTAAAAGAGGAAGAGAGATAAGTAATTCCTTGGCCCTATCTGAAATTAAAAGGTCCTTGCAAATTAATACAGCCACATCAAGCTGGGTATTGCTATAACACTAGGAAATGGAAGCATGGTGCACAAATAAAACTGCCTGCATAAAATAGAATTAAGAATATTGTTTCTTACTGTAATACATTTTGGACACTGTGTATTTTACATTTAATTTTACAGTGCAAAGGATATTACTGAAACAACAGCTTTAGTTGATAATTTTCTTGTTTGGTAGAGCCAATATATTAAAAGGTTAATGTGCTAAATTTACATTTTTCTAGACTGATTATTTCTTACTCCAATCTGTCTTTCCTCATTCTTAACCTCTTTAAAAAGAAATGATATAAAATAGGACTTCTTTTTGACAATTTTAGCCAGAAAACCTTACTTTCCCTGCCGATTTTCATGCTCTACAAGCTTTGCCATCATAAACCACTTTGCATGTATTAAGGCGTATTATATTAGATGAGGCAATTTAAGTGTATCCTTTTTCACTTGGTGAAACTAAGCAGCTTTGCATTATAACTAAGTTGAGCTAATGAGAATACGTTTATAGTGTGTGTTACCTGAAACTGAAGTTAGCTAGTCATTCAATACTGCAACCTGTAGGTTTGCAAAACGATGGCAGGAATCCTGCTGTGAGGGAGATAGGAAAATTATTATAATCTGCATTCCTAAATTGAATGAGTATTTTGCTCAGCAGAGGCCTCTTGACTGTAAATAGTCTGAAATTACATCCTGCTGTTTAAAATGCCTTTTTTTCCAAGTAAGTAAAAATGCCCACATTTTCTTAAATCAAATATTTTTCAAATCTTACATGAATTAAATTATTGAGAGAGAGAAAGTCATAAATCCTTTACTAGCTCTTGTAAGAACTGTTTGATATTCACGTTTTTAATAGAAGAGACAAAGTGTGTAGAATTTATGGGTTTATGCTTTAATTATTTAACTATTGTATTATTTAGGCTTATCATCATATCTCTCTCATATTTTTTTTTACTGAAAAAATTTCCATGTTTGCAAGGTTTTTAATTTGGATATCAGAATATACAGATATCAGAATCAAATAATAAATATGATGTCAAACATGCTGCTAAGGTAAATTCATATGGAAAGTTTCCAGAAAAGACTATACAAAAGAGAGCAAAAGATCATGAGCATGTCAAGAAGACACAGGGGATAAACTTCTGCCACAAGAGTAGCATGGTAAACATAACTTCATTTATATGAGTTCTTTATCTCATCAAAGCTGGACATGAACTGAAAGAAAACAAAAAAGAAAAAGGCCCTGGGGATAAGGATTAGAGGCCATTGTAGTTGTTTGAGCAATCGTTTTCTGCTGTGTGAAAGCAATACATACTGTAAATACTTTTCATTACATCCTCTCTAAGAGTTCAAAATGGAAGAGGAGGTGTCTCAGCTTATCCTCCTCAAATTCGCTGTCCCTTAAGTGGTGACCAGTGAAAACACTTACAATAGAAGATGTCTGTGCTCCCACTGGAGTCAGTGGGGGTCTTGGCTTTGCAGGTCTTGGCAGTGTGTGTGTTTCTAAGATGAACAAACCAGGAATAATTCTCTTTCCTGGAGTGTGGGTGACCTTGTGTCTCTATCCCCAAAAAGGTGTCTGTATTCTTATTCTTATTCTGTATTCTTATCTGCTTCTCAGAAACTGTCCCTTCCCTACGTGCTCCCTGAAATCTACCATGCTTTGAAGAGGACTGAGGGACAAAACCGAGGAAGTATGTGAATAGATGGGATGGATGAGCAGGAGCCAGGGATCAAATTCATGCCTGAGCCTTGTTCTGCTGTTATAGATAGATGTGCATAGCTTTATGTTTTCTGATAAGAAGCACTGGTTGAGAGGAAGATGAGGTCACTGTTGTGTGAAAGGTGGTTCTCAGGAGGACCAACGAGAGAGGCGAAGGTGATGAAAAGGGTATAGACATATCTTAAACACAACCTGTTTCTCTGGATCTTAAGGGACCTTACGCTGAGTTTCAGTCTTGTTGCTTTAGATTAGGATTCACAGCTCTGACCTACTTCTGAAATGGTGGATAGATCACTTCTGGGTTTTTTGTCACAAAATATATTTGACAGAAGGCATTTTTTTATTTCCACACATTAATTCAACCTCCTAGGACATGGAAGGGCAGAATTCAGTGTTTCCTGTGTCGGGGGACTCTTCTTCCAGCCTCTGGGAGGAAGCTGTAGCCTCTAGGATATAGTCTGTATGCTGTAGGCTTAACACAAAATCTCCAGGATCAGTTTTAAATCTCAGGTTATGCCAAATGTTCCTAGCTCACAAGCCTTTGTTTTTGTTTTTGTTTTTTCCTTCCCTTCATTAAATGCACAGTATAGGTGCTCAATTCAGTATAACCATCATATATTCACTTACATCAGGGCAGTTTCTTACTTCTGCTACCTAAGCTTTTGCAGACCTTGTGTATAAATCTAACTGCACATGTTTGATAAAATTCGGCCAGTAACAAAAATTAACCATGGAAAATTTGAACAGGTGGAACTCCACTGGTTTTGCCGCCAGTCAGATAATTTAGCTTATTCATTTGGATTTTCACTGTTTAAACGAACATGTCTGTCAAAGACAGCTTGTTCTCCAATCTATCAAATAGTGTTTGTAACATTTTTTTGTAGCATTAACCATGAAATCCACAAAAATTAAAAATAAAGCTTTTTTTTTTACATCATTTTACATACAAATTTATATCTTGGTGTTAATGAATGTGTGCTTTAGTAGCAATACTGTAAGTAAAGTGAAAGATATGGAGGATACTTATCCTCATGGAGTACACGTCCAAGTGCAAGTTGCACCTAAGTTGGGGCAATTCTGGATAAGAGTACTGGGAGACATAATTACTGAGCACAGCCCTGTGGAGAGGGACTTTGGGAATTCACACGGAGGAAAAACTGGACATGAGCCAACAGTGTGCTCTCACTGCCCAGAATGCCAAACACATCTTGGACTGCTTCAAAACAGAAATGTCTAGTAGGTTGAGGGAGGTGGTTCTCCTCCTCAGCTCTGCCCTCGTGAGGCCCCACCTGAGTGCTGCATCCAGGTCCAGATCCCCAGCACAAGAGATATGGACCTGCTGGGGTAGGTCCAGAGGAGAGCCACAAAGGCGACTAGAGAGATGGAGCACAGCCCACATGAAGACAGGCTCAAAGAACTTGTCCTGTTCAGTCTGGAGAAGAGAAGGCTTCTGGGAGACCTTACAGCAATTTTCTAGTATCTTAAGAGAGTTTATAAAAAGTAGGAAGTGGGACTTTTTATAATGGCAGATAGTGACAGGACAAGTGGCAATGGCTTTAACCTGAAAGACAGTAGGTTTAGATTAAAAGCTTGGAAGAAATTCTATATTCAGAGAGTGGTGAAGTAGTGGCAGAGTTTGCCAAGAGAAGCTGTGGATGCCCTGGCAATGTTCAAGGCCAGGTTGGATGAGACTCTGGCAACATGGTCTAGGGGAAGGTGCCCCTTCCTATGGCAGGGGGGTTGTAACTAGATGATTTATGAGATCCCTTCTAACCTAAACCATTCTACGATCCTATCTTCTAGCCTTTTCTAGAAGATAGGATCTAGCCTTGTCCTAAAACAGCAAGGTTCTATCAACATCTATGCTGAGCTAGCCAAACCCATAATCCTATCCTCCATGTTTATTTATCTGTCCACACATAGACATATCACACAAACCTCCCAGGTACAAACTTACAGCTGCAGGAAGATGAAGTTTACAATACATTTGATGTTTTAACTCTGCAACTGAGTTATTCATTCACCTCGTGGTCTACACACACACACATGCACACACACAGAGGCATAAAATATATAATATTATTTTAAAAGTCCATGTATTAAAGGTACAACATATCCTCTTATATGGATTTTATTTTCTTGGAAAATATTTAGGTATCATACTGAAGGCACCTCACAGAACTAACACAGCTCTCCTCCACACAGAAAACTTTGCACAATCTTGCAACTCCTCTAACCTTTTGTTTTAAAATAGAGTCTATATTTTTATATTCATGTTTTTGTTCCTGTTACAAAGATTCCCCGTAACTTCAACAGAACCTAGATAAAATAAAACTGTATTTGTTTGTTTGTTTTGTTTTTTTCTCCTCCTATCTGGAGTAGATATTTGATGCCAATAAGCAAACAATTGTTGTTGATGTGAGATGACATTTTTATCTTTTGCTTATTTTATACTGGGAGTTGATGTTTAGAATAAAAACTCAAATGTTAGCTATAGTAGCAGACAGAAGATTGATTAGAAAGCTATTATTCAGGTGATAGCACTAGAATCCCTCCATGAAAACAGAAAAAGCAGAACTCAATTCATATAGTTCTAATTAAATCAAGTTTGAGGTCCATCTACTTTAGCTAATAGGTTCTGAAATTATTTTAATAGATTTTAATAGATTTAATAGATGTTTAATAAGAAAAAGTAGTATTTGTAGAACTATTTTTTCCTTAAAAGTCCATATGAAATAAAATGAAGTTGACAGAATGAAACTGAACTTTTCCCCCTCTTCCCCTGAACCCAGATAGAGCATTAATCCTCAAGAATATTCTCCAAAAGATGAAAAACAGATGGCAATCACAGAATAAAATCAAGGTTACATGATTGTTCACTTTTCTTCTCTATTGCTCATAGCATTATCCACATCATTATAAACATAGTGGTTTTTTATAATGTTATGATTAGTGCTGAAAATCCTGATGTATCTTTATGATCTTGCTACTTTCCTTGTCAGTTATGTGTCTGAGACATGACTTGATGAGCACATATGCCCACACACATTCTACCACCTTTCTGAGCATATATCTGCTTACAAAATTATTTCTTCTATGTTCTCAATCATATCATATAAAAATTATGTCAGTGAATTGTTCTGGTCACGGTTGATTTCCTGAGGTGGCAAAGTAGTATCAGAATAATATCAGCAGATTATATAATATTTTAAGAGAAACCAAAGGGTAGAAAAAGCAATTTATCAAAATGTCACAGTTTCCAGAAAATGAATAGCTGCCATTAAGACACAATTATTTTTTCCAACATGCTATGAATGTCTTTGGCATTCCCCTGAAGCCTACATGCCATCTAGAACAATCAAGCACACAGCCGAAGAAACTCTCTGATCCCCACTGACTGTAAACAAGAACATGAACATCTCATGAACAAAGTAGAATATTGTCCACTTTTTACTGATTGTACACCAGGTGAGAGTGATTGAAATGCACTAAACACAAGTTTAGAAGAAATACCACAAAAATAGTTAATGGCAATCAAGCTCAGAGCATGGGTAGAGCTTTCTCATGTGGCCAGCTTCCAGGTTGCCCAAGCTCACAAAGCACATTTATTACGAGGCAGTTAAAAGCATGACCTCAGCTATATATATGTTGTGTTAATCACCATTTTACTCACCTGTGTCCCTGTTCAAGCAACAAATTGAAACATTGTCCCAGGTGCTAAGATTAAATGAAACAAGTTCCTGAAACCTGAGACTTGTAAGGAAGACACTAACCTTTGTGTCCTTAGGCACATCCAGAAAGTCTGGTACATCTACGTTTGACAAAGAACATTCCAGAAGGATTTAACTCATCTGTTCCAGTGTTCAGTCCCAAGAAGTCTTTAGTGGTTACTGAAAACACCATTCAGGGAACAAAGCGCCTCCAGGTATGCAGATGGAAAGATCAGACATCTCTGCTGAAATGGTGTACAACTCTCTGAGCCTGTACAAAATGAAAAGACACTCACTGCTTATTTGGAAAAAAAAAAAAAAAAAAAGTCAACCCAACAAGCCAAACCAAAGAACTGAAAGAACCCAAAAACTCAGTTTCTCTGCTTAAGAAGAGAATTTTTTTGCACTAGGGCCCCAGAGGTAGTACATGTCAGCTCATGTTTCTGGAAGTACTGTGTCAGTATCTTGTAAACACTGGCAGCCTGGAATCTGCAGCTCAGGTTAGAGAGGAAGGGAAAGGGGGAAGGAAAAATACAACAAATGCATTTTGCAGTACTAAACCCCAAACAAAAGTCATACCTAATCACAGAAAATGGCTAATTACACTTATTTTAAGTGGGATATAGGAAAAGGAATGTTAGATATTTACTGGAAAGAGGTAATATATTGCACATGCTACTGCTACTCTGCTACATTTCACCCTTGACATTGGCCAGAAATGTATTTTACAGCCATTTGGTAAATCACTGGAGAAGCTGCTTTTCTACTGAGAACAATGCCAGACACATCTGGAGAAAATGGTAACAGCATTTAGTGAGAATTTTTTAGCTGATCTTGTCTTTTCTCTATTTTCTGGGGTTTTTTAGGTTTTCTTTTTAATAATCTATGCCTCCATATTGAAGAAGTGGGTCACAGAGACAAATGTCAATATGGTATTTAATTCCAAACCCCTTACTACAATTTCTAGCTTTGGGCATGAGCATTTCTACTTTCATTCAAAGTAAATCAAGTCCCAAGGAATTTGGAGTACGGTTAAGCTCTCAAAATCATCAATGCCAATGTGACCTGCCAAAAGACATTAACTCTGCAATTGTTCTATTAGCTGGGAAAAAATACTTGTGAGTGGAGGATCAACATTAAATCAAAGAGTTTCTACAAAAATATTGCAAAGAACAACCAGTTTGATCACCTTTGTAGTATGGTTGGAGTCTAAAAAGTGCAGATGCCTTTGCACACTTGAAACTAAATTTTGCACCAATGAAAGAACACAGAAATGTACAAGAATCTTGTAAAGTCTAGGAGAATAGCAGGCATCTTTTCTTTGCAATGTTCAACACACAATTTCCATTTACATTACATAAACGACTTACTTGTTCAAGAGCAGTTTACTTCGACTGCTGTTGCCTGTAGGATACATGATTTGCAATGCTGAGTATTTTGTTTTTCCATCACAAACATTTATTCATTAATAATTTATCAGATAAATGGTTTCTAATTGAGCAATTTAAAAAATGTAGGCAAATCAATGGCAAAAGACACCAAGCAGCACATTATAATGATACAATAATTTGAGCTCATGCATTAGACTGAATTGATAGTGTCCCAAAAGCCCTCTTTTGATAGCTCAGTTTCAGAGAGTAAATGTTCAGCTGAAATAACTAATAAAACATCTCAACTACTGCTCTGAGAAATCATGCCAGTATCCTGTACAGTATCTTAGAGAGTTAATAAGTTGGCTCTGGAAAGCAAACAAACAAACAAAACCTAGAAAACTCTTCTGTGAACCTACAAGCTCTCCCTGGGGGAAGATTGATAGTCACATGAAGAAGACAATGAACTTGTCTCTCGGTTGTGTGGATAGACTTTGGAAATCATAATGGTCTGGTTCTTTGATGCCAGTGATACTTAGAGATTTAGATTGTAGCATTAGATCCAAACAGAGTTTGTTATCACTTGTATGTGTGACACAGACAATGAAGGAAGCAAATGTGATAAATCTCTTAAGAGGGAGCTCTCAAGGGCTTCTAATATATCATGAATAAGTCCTGCTCTGAGTTACAGGATTTTCAGCTGAGTTGTTCACAAGGAAAATAAAATGCATTCTAAGGGCTGTGCCATGGCAATCATCATCATCTTTGAGGTTTCAGAGAGAAGAAGGGAGAATTGAAAACGCTTTTGGAGAAAAGCTGCAGATAAATATTTTCCCTCTTTCCTAGGTGTATTGCATGAATTAAATGACTTAAATTTTTCCGGGGCAGTAGTCAAGCTCCCTAGGAATAACGTTATTAAGTGTCCTATCATTTCACAGGCATTCTGTATTTGCAGAAAGTACTGGTTTCCCATTAGGCTTGAAGAGACTAGTCAATAATGTGTTGACAGTGTGTAGACTTATTTATAAAATGGATACAGTTCAGTTTAAATGAACACATATATTCAACAAAGAATAGATTGTTTTCAAACTTAGATGGAATTTATCTTCCATTATTTGATGAAGACTCATTCATTATATACAACAAGTTTCAGGAATGACAGATCTACCAATAAAGGCCACAATTTGTTATGTGGAATATGTGTGAGCATCAATATATGTAATTATATATAAATGATCACAAATATCAGTTTATTTATTGTAAACAGTTTAAACAAACACATATGAAGTGAAAAATCAAATAAAATGGGGCAACATAATAATTCTTTTTTATTTGATTTCTAATTTAACTGTTTCTGTTTGTACTAATGAGAACACTAGAGCATCTTTTTTAGTGACTATCCATTTTCAATGTGCGTTTATCCACTCTATATAAGACTAGAGTCTTTGTCCACATCAAAAATAAGAGTTGCTGAAGATTATGTTTGTTTATTCTAAATAATGGACTTGAGTTGGTTTACAAATTTCCTGTTCTGAATCTGTTAGCTGCAGGGGATTTTTGGAAAAGGAAGCACCCTGCAAGAAATATTATAAAAATAGATGACAAGAGTCTCCTGATCTTGTAAAGGAAAAATTTAAAAAGAAATTTTCAATTATTTTGGGTTTTTAAATTTTTTTTTGTTCCAGTCTAGAAAATAGCAAACAGTTAAACACTTGGACATTGTAAGTGACCTTCTCTTTATACACATGAAAGTTACTCTTCCTCAAATAATACACAAATTCTGCTCATGTGCCCACAGCATGTCCATTTCAATGAAAAATAAAAGAGTTAGATTAAACCATGAGAGCTAAATCATACTTAACACTTCTACAGAGTTAGACAGAAGGGTTTAGCTCACAAAGTGTCAAGCCTACTCTGGAAGGTTCAAATCATGGTCAGAATTGACCCCTACAAAAATAATGAATTTCCCATAATGTCATGAGAATAGAAAACAGGGAGGCATAATTGTATGACTGGGGACAAAGAAAAAGAAAATAAAATCAATTATCAGTCACTTACACATATTTTCATTTTCAGGTGTCCTCTGACATCCCTCTGCTCCATAAAAATAATTTTCAGAAAACCCTCAAATTTCTGAGCCTATGGCATGTGTCCAACCCTGATAATCAGACTGCCCCAACCTCTAGGAAGCCAGAGCTTCCAGTGTTTGTTCCTCTGGGATAAATCTTTCTGACAGACAGCCTTGGGGCAGTAGCATTGGGAAGCCCTCCAGCACAGTCCTTCAGAGATGACTGCAGAGAGTCCAGGAGCTCTTGATAGAATCTGGGAGAAATTTCTACAGATTGCTTTTCCCACCTGTTTCATAAATATAAAGGGTTCTTACCCTCAGGGAAACAACCCTCCATTCTTGCAAATTTTGATATGCCATGTATTACCTTTTCAGCTGTTATTCAAAATGTTTTAAAGATATGTGAAGCCATGGCAAGTCACAATGGCTGCCACACCACGGCATTGATCATTTTGCTTCCAAGCTGGTTCCAGTTATGGTTGCATGACAGAATGAATTTCAAGCAGCTCAATGATTTGCCACCAAAAGGCTGAATACTAGCAACCTGCATTTTTTTAAAGGTATATTTTTCCTTTTGAACCCAAATTTCATTGTGATAAAACATGGCTGAGAATATTTGCATCAAGGTAATAAAAGCTGGTAAACACTGTGCTAATGTGTCCACATTTCAAAATAAGCACAAATCTCCTCTTTTTCCTCTATTTAACTGTCAGGCAAAAGGTGAGATCAGCATTCCACATTGAGTAATGTGTTACTATGGTGTAAACCTAGTGCAGTGATTCTACTCTAAAAAAAAATATAATTAGTCAAAAAAATTATCGGACTAAAATTACATTAAAAAAAGGTGTGAAATGTGCAGTAAATCTCTTGAGGCAGTAGTCTTAAATAACAAGGCTGTGTTTCGATAAATATTTAATAAGAAAAACAAGAATAAAATAATCATGAACAAATATTCTCAAAGTACCCTAGAACAGGGGTATGTACAGCAGACAAAATCTCATTTATACCTGAGTACAGTTCAAAGTACCACAAAAGGGGACGTATTTTCCTATAACCCGCCATATTTCATATGTACAATAAATACGTACACTATACACCTTACGTGAGTTCCTGTGCATGAGCTCTGCAACAGTTATTCAGTAAAAATTGCTGCCTGTGACAAGAGTAGCTGCTCTACTGATGTAAATCCAGCACATTAGCACAACTGTACAGACAGCTACAGCAGCAGAAGCTCTGTTGCATGATCTACAGAAGTAGGTCAGCTTTATGAGGAAATCACTTGTTCTTAGAGGAAATAAATAATGAATTTTCACTTGGGGAGAGACCCCCTTGCAGACACGAGGCCAACATGAATTTTCTTAGCAGGAAACCTGTTTTCTCTGTGAGTCAGAAAAAGGAGCAGCCAGGGGCCCAGCATTGCTGCCAGGGTGCAGAGAGATGCCTTCATCACACTTACAGGAGGCACAGTGCAAAAGGGTACAAGGAGAGGATGGAGCTATGACAGCATTCATATCACAGCCCTGGCAGCAGGGGTATACTGCACTCACTGGGAAGGGAAGGCTTCAACACATAGTGACCCTCAACAGCTTTGTGTGACAGTGAGAAAATGACAAGGGCCAGTGGGACTCACACATGCTCATCAGCACATTACAAACTGACAACCCTGTCCAAGGATTTCATGAATGCAATTAAGGTACCCATATCTCAAAAGAAGACATTTGTTATGAATTTATTTCTCATAATATATGTATTTTTATGTCCAAAGGTATTTAAATACATGTATTCATAACACAAATTATTTTTGGGCAAAAGAAGTGGGTAAAATCAGCATTTATGATGATAACTGTTATGGATTTTTTTACCCTCCAAATCTGTGTATGTATTAATATCAGCTCCTCTTTACAGCTATTTACTACATCTTACCATGCAGTGGCAAGATACAATCTGTAAGTGAAAAGCTGAAAGACCCTTACTATCCATAAGGGATTCTTCTCTCCTATGTCATAGGTACTGTCTTTCCTAATCCACAGGCAAGCTCTTCTTTAGTGTTAGGCAGTGAGAGGATAGCTATATTTTTTGTTGTGTATCCTGCCCTCTCAACTGCAGCTTCCAAATATTCCAGTTATCCAGATTTTTAAGTAGAGGCAAGAAAACCCACAGGAATTCCCATTACTGCAGCCTATCAGATACAGGGAAAAGATGAAGGAACTGGGTTTGATGCCTTAAGTTTTAGGTTTCATGTTTTTCAGATTCAGAGCTGCCTAGGGGTATTGTTCTGAGCCTCGTGTTAAGTGTTAGTAAGATCTCTTAACAAGGTAGGTGGAACAAAAAAATCCTTTTCCTGCTGAAAACCAAGGACGACAAGTACAACTTTCAGGCCCATGAACATAAAGGACAGTGAACTGAAGAGAAAAACAAGAAAGGTGAAATCCCACAACCTGAGGTTGTGGTTGGACAATTGGTCCCCAATATGTAAATAGACTAAAACTTAGAAAAGTGTAAGACCTCATGACTGGTTGTCCATTTTTGTGACCATTCTTAGTCCATCTTGGGTGTAGCCCTGGCCACGCTCTTGTCCTGCCCAAGGTGTACCCTTAAAGACCTTTCAATAAATATCTACTTTATTCTCTAGCTCTGTCCAGTCTCTGTTTCAAGTCAGCTTTCCCAAGGCATCAGGTTTGTTCAGCCTAAGAAAGAAAGGCTGATAAGAGACCTGTGTGTGTTCTGTAGCCACATGAGAGGAGGGTGTGAAGAAGATGGAAACACTTCCAAGAAGGCTCTCCTCAAAGGTCCACAGTGGGAGGATGAGAAGCACTGGGATGACATTGAGGTACCTGCTGTGTGCTGGCCTGTTTTCAGTGAGAGGTTGGACCTGAGGCCCCCTGAGGCTCCTTGCCTCCAGGTGACTCTGCTGAACAGAAGTCCTGGCTCCCCTGACAGATCAAAAGCCGCTTCCCACAAAAACACTAGGCATTGCTCAGAGGAAAGAGCTTATCTTCTGAGTGAACTCTACACAGCAGTACTCTGAATCCCAAATCTGATTTTGTGCACAAGACCCAAAGAGTCTCAGCCTCGTCAGCTTTCCAGAGGAAGTACAGTCCAACGCAAATGTAAATTCACAGACCTGAGCTGACAATCTCTACAGATTGTAGACAGCAGTAAATATAATCTGAATGCAAATATCACTATGACTTATCTTTTCAGTATGTTTGCCCATTAAAGTAAGTTCTTTTGTGGAAGAACTACAGGCTGATTGTGAAATCAGTTAAATGTCTCCCCTTGATCACTTTCCTGAAACTGTTGAGGGTATAAATTAGATGAATTAATACTTTTCAGTTCTAATTTCTCTGACTGGACAGTTTATTTGTTTAATCTGTATATATAGGAGCTCTGCATTTTCTCAATGTGAAGGGTTTTAGGATGTTTCCAGGCAGGCAGTGAAAACAATGTAATGCTGCAGAACCTCTTGGTATCTGATTCAACCCCCTCCTCAAAGGCAGCATCCTTTGATCTCAGCACCTTGTTTCTGGACCCCTTCTCTCTTCTGGCTGCAGCAGCAGCAGCCTCACGTGACACCTGCAGCTGGTGGGGAGATGTGAGTTTTCCACTGGCACACAGAGGCACAGCTGCCAGGTGCACCAGGCAGCATTCTGGGTATGGATTCATTGTGTATCTGTCTGTGCAGCCTGAAAAATCAGCCTATGGCTACCCAATCAATTGTTTAGGCAGTGTCAATGGCCACTTTTTCAGAAATTGGTTCTGTACTTCAGTGAAGACACTGTCAGCCAAGAAGAATCCAAAAACTTGTCTGTGCTAACAAAATTATCTTGCTGTTTCCTGGTTTCTGTCATAAACGTACATAGAAAAGTTGCTCTGCACCATGTAACAGCCACATTTGAGATAGAGCAGCAGTCTTTATTTCCAGTTTCCTTTAGTGTCAGTCCCCATCCTGCCCAAATCCTGTCAACCATTATCATATTAACAGCAGATTTGAAATACGTTTTTCCTTTGCAGAGCAGAGACATTCAGTCCAGTCTCAGATGACATGGTTAAAGTTTCATAGTGTTCTCTTGTCACATGCTAGATTAATTAACTCAGCCCTGATTAATTTTAAACTAGAAGTTTCTTATATTCAACCTTCTAAAATACCAAATTCCACTGATTTCCTGCAGAGATACACAGGCACAACAATTCCCATTGCAATCTTTCATTATTCTTTACAGAGATACTGTACCATATTCCATATTCCCACTGGAATTGCACTGATGTGGTTGTACTGACATTGGTAAAATTATTCTTGATTTACTTTGGCACAAAAGAGATCAGCATCATGTCTACTGGGATATGATAGTTCCTCCCCATGGTCATATTTACTTTACTTAAGACTACCGAAAAAAAAGTATTGCTAAGACAGTTTCAATATACCATCCTTTCTCATAAAAAAAATATAATTACAGCCTGCTCTAAGATGAACTGCTGCTTTTTGTGATTACTTGGAAGAATGAGAACAGTATCAATCCAGTAAAATATCTCTGATGCTCAGATTCACATGTAGTGAACCCTCACAATAGTCTTTATCCAACACTGCTTAAGAAATAATGAGGCCTGAAAAAAAATCTTTCCTCAAAAAAAGGGAGGCAGCTTTCATTAAAAATTGAGAAAGCAACTGAAATGAAAATAGTTTAAGCTCACGTTATTTCTAGGCACAAGTGTTTGCCAGCTTTAGCAAAAACCAGCAGGTCCTCTAGAAGGCACTACCAAAAATTGCTGTCTTTGGCACATGGAGTTTCATCAGCTAAACAAATAGGAAGGCTGGGGAAAACAACCAAAAAAGAGGCATTTGATAAATGAAGATTGTCAAGGATAGGCAAGCAAGTGACAGAAGCTGCTTCATTGAGAAAGGAAGACAAATGCTTCAAAAGAGTTTCTTTTCACGTTGGTGAATATCTTCCACTATTTCTGTTTAACATATCAAGATTAGTGCTATCTGAAAAATTTATTCGCTTTTTAGAAGCCAATTAGCATTAGTGAATAACTACTTTGCTTCTCGTGCATATCAGTTTTGGAACTTAAGCGTACGTCCTCAGGGTACTCAGGCACCAGAGTGGTAAGAATAACACAAGACCTTGAAATGAGTATAAACTGCTCAATATGTAAACATATTGAAATAATGCTACCTGTGACAATGTTAATGGAAAGGCTGTGGGAGTCCACAGAGTGACAGAACTTCTGTGGACGCACAGGAAGTTTGTTTTGCCACAAATCTTGGGCAATACACCTTCTGTTTCAACATTAGTTTGCAGCCCTAGCATCTCCCAATTAATCTGTGAAACTATGAGTTACATGATGCAGCCAAGAAACCTTAAAGACAACCTCCTGGGCCTTTCTCAGTCAGGACTTCCACTAACATTAATATGAATACTTTGCATAGGGAGCTCGCAAATGAGGTCCAAAAAGTTAAGCAGAGGCTCTGTTAGCTCTTCATCCTGACATAACAAGCTGGGCATGAAGAGCATTGATTTAGCTTCAGATGTGTATTATTCAACCCATGAGCTTTAAAGACATGCAGAATAAAATCTTCTTAGCAGTTCTCACAGTGCTGTAGCACAAAAATCTTTTGCAGCTGAAAAACTTCTGAATTAAAATATAAACTGAGGATTTCCCCCCTCCTCTGATAGCAGAGCCATTATTTTCCTTTCTTTTATGGTGATCCTCCTTGTGCAATTAGGGAATGCATTCTAGGATTTACTTTTCCTATAACTTGAGGTCTATTTTAATTCATTCCTCAAGGAAAACTAAGGCTCTTATGTGCTCCCTTGACTCTGGACTTTACAAAACTGCAAGAAAATGTCATTGTGCCTAAAGAACACTGGCAACACTGAAAAAAACACAAAACAAAATACTCATCAGCAAAACACCACCTTTTCAAAGCAGGTATTTATGGAGAATGAGCTCTCCTTCTGTCTTACAATTCTCCCTTAACTTAATTTTGCATAACAGCTATGGTTAGGTGGCAGATTGGATCTGGCACAGCATGTAACCCAAAAAGGTCATCAGTGGCCATTCTCTGAAACCTCAGGTGCTCTCTGCAAACAGCAGCAGAGACTGAAGTGGATGTCAGAGGCAGCTGTGTGCCAGAAAATGGAAATAGTTGTTTGGGTCTACCAAAATGCTGATGTCAGCTCAGCATCTTACACCTCCTTGCACTCAGGCTGAAGTGACTTCTGATGTTCATAAATCTTCCACTTCTACCTCTGGTTTTCTTAAGGGATCAGCATCAAGGCAATGAAAAAGGCACCAGGCAGACTTAAATTAAACATACAGACATATTTTCAGCAGAGTTCTCTACACCCGTCCCTAAACAGGTATGATTTCAGTCCAGGTAGGGATTGATGAATGTCTGAGGAAAGGGTTTAATACATCAAGTTTATTCCATTTAGAAGGACTATTTTCAGGGCTAAAAAGAAGGAATCATTTTTAAATTAATATCTAAGAAGATCTGTGTCTAGTGAGTGCTTACTCATTTTTTTCATACTCTTCTCTGGAGACCTGTGAGACAGATGGTTCAAAGGACCTAACCCTCATTTCTCCAGAACAGAAGGCTTTGCCCTTGGGCTTATTGCTGTCACAGCATGCATATAACCTCCCCTTCTCTTTTTCTGAAGCTGAGCTTGCCCACCAGTTCTAGGTCCTGTGGTGACTCATATGGGCAAGATTATTAGTTATCAAATAAGCTTAAAATTATACATAGTAAAAAACCCTCAAAAAACAAACAACAACAACAAAAAAAAAAATACCAATGACAACAACAAAAAAGATGCAAAACTTTATCTTACCATTTTGGGCAAAAAGTTTTATACTTTTCAAACTAGCTTTGCTGAAAGTCAAAAGAAGAATCCTATTTGCAAATTATGTATATGTAAATGAACTATATTTGTCAAATGAGAACTTGCATAGACAAACTTTCAGGTTCAAGAACCCAGGTGTAGCAGCTGTGGTCATTTAATTTCTACAGACACATTCCTGATGAAACAGATTAATTTTAAAATGTGCAATATGTACAGAGATGCAGCAATTCACACTGCATTTCAAACAATTCCTGCTCAGCATTGCTAATTAGGAAATCCCAGCAAACCAAGAAATATGATACCTCATAGCTCTGTCAAAAGTCCGACAATCAACAAATTCCAAACACTCCAAAGATAAAGTCTTGAGAACTCCCAATGCAACAAATCTGCTCCATATGAAAGCTTTATAGATCTTGTTCAAACCTTCAACAAATGCAAATATCATCACTGCACATAGGCTCTGAGTTGATTTCATTTGCCATACCTCTGGAAGCCAATGATGATAGATTGATTTCCACTAATGAGGGTCTGACCAAAAAGAAAAAAAAAAGATGCATCCATTCACCTAAGAAATACCTTTCCCCCCCACTTTCAAGCTTTATTTAGCTTTTCTCCAGGGGAGTAGAAGTGCTGAATTAGCATTAAATACATTCAACATCCTCACCCAGTGCCAGCCACACCTGAAGCACAAGGAGGGCATAAGAAATTCACTGCTGTGACTCAGTCTTAGTATAGATTGAGATAGTCACTGTCACAGAGATGAAGAAAGAGCAACACAGAAGGTGTTCTGGAAAAATTTTCGGTTGTCTAGAAAACCCATGGCAGTAACTGGGAAACAAGTCAGGTAGTTTTAGGATTCCAGATACAAGTAAAGGTATAACATTTAGGAAGAGAGAATAGTAGAAAAGAGCTCAGTTGGGTAAACCCTCAAAAATTTTAAAGAAGAAAACTTCTGAAAAACAAGACAGATTGGAATAATAAAAACAATTTAAAACCTATCCTGCTGTTTTAGCAATACTTTTTAGTCCTATCAAAGTATTATGTTTTTTCTGATAAAGTGTAAGAACGGAAGTATAACTTTTCTTAAGAAGAGTGATGAGTGACCCAGTTTTAGAGGTTGCATTCACACTGTTATCCTCTGGGTTTTATGTTTAAAAGATTATCTTGACATTAGTAAAGAAGCTTTACTGTATTTTTCCCAGTTAAGTTTTGGACTCCACATTTACAAGGAAAGAAAGCTAAGCTGATAAGAGAGAAGAAAAAATATTTCAAACAAGAGTTCCAAAAACAAGAGTTATAATGTTTCAAACAAGAGTTACAAAAAAACCTCAAACCCTTTTAAAGATACACATTTCTGAAATTTCCTTTTGGGTTCCATTTCTTTCCCAGAAGTGCCTCCCTCCCCTCCTCCAACCTGCCAAAAGCACTTGTTGGACGACTTAGAACTAGAATTCAAAAGTTATGCACAGTGAGGCCCCTTAGGTTGCAGCAATTTTAAGTAGGACACTTATTCTCCCCACAGACGAGAGCAAAGCCCCGGGCACCCAGTGTACTTTCCTGCCACTTGTCAGAAGTACTCACTTTGTTTGGTTTAGAAGCTGGGAATATACCAAAGATGAGAGTCAGGGCTATGACTATTTAAAGAAACCATTTTATCCTTGCACCTTGACAGAACTGGAACCCACATCATGGTCAGGTCATCAAGTTCTTTCACTAAAAATATTCTTTCACTAGTGTCACAGATACAAAACTCTTGTCATGCAAGAAAGTACCATATAAAAGTAATTTATGCAAGAAAAAAATAATTTACCTATCCAGGCAACAGTTAAAAACATACCCATTAAAAACATACATGCCTTTCTTTCTTGATGAATAGTACAAAAAGGTCCTTGTTTGAATTTTTCAGGGAGCAAAATCTAGCTGGGAATGACATTTGAATGAGATGTTGTTTGCCAGGCCAGATAAACAGATTCACTCTCGTATCAGTGTTTCAAGTGTTGTTTGCAAATTAAATACCTTTTATTCAGGGGTGATATATTCCAAAGCTGTTCTGGAGGGCTTACTGCAGTGGTTACAACATGTACAAGTTGACCTGAAATATACCACAAACAGCTTGATTTAAGGCCGGAAGGAAACTTGCACCCTTCACTTTTCTGTGAGAGCAGCTCAGACATGTAATGTTATTAAAATATCTTTATAGTTTTGAAATGCAAAAAGCCAACCATATAATCATCACGTTCTATTCTACATAATCACAGTAATTTTGTAACATATCCAGAATGTAAACACAAAGGAAATGTAATTGCAGTTTTCCCCAACAGCTGGTAAAACCAGTGTTTTAAACTTAAACCTACAAAACCACTGTCATTCCTTATGTTACTGCTGCCTGGAACAGCAGAAAACAATCTTTTAACTTGGTTGTTGTATAAAATACATTGATTAAACAGTTGACTGAAGTTAGAAATTTCAAATAGTGGAACATCCCAAGTGATATAAGAAGGGTTTTGCATATTGTCAGTGGAACAAAGGAGCAGAGAGCACTTGCACAAAGTGGTTTTGATATCAATAGGCTGAATTGTCACAGCTATGAATCATCGTAAAAAAACTGCTGTAACAAGTAATACAAGACTTTGTAAGACATTCTTTGGTGAATCACAGGTTCAAAAAAATCCCAAAACTAAACCCCAAACCATTTAACTTCTTTTATCTTTTTTTCCCCCGATCAGAATAATATTATGCAACACAGAAAACTAATTTTCACATTCTAATGCCCTATTGTACATGCCCTCAAAAGAAATATAATTGTTCACTTTTTCTTTAAGGTAGCTAGGAATATTTGAGAAAATATCAAGACTAAAAACATCCCTGTGTTTTGATTGATTGAAAGATTAACATTCACTGAATTGTTTCATTTTTTTCTTTTGGTGGTAGTTTCTAGTATCACTTGCATATTATCTACCTTTTTGTTATTTTCTCAGAACATGCTTTCATATCTCCAGAAGGGGGATAAGTAGTAGGGAAACAGTACTCTAGTTATTTCAGCTTTTGTCATCAGGAAGAAAACAGACACTTTTGTGTGGGATAGATAGGCTGCAGGGATACAGCACACCAAGCTTCCCATGGTGAAGGGAAATGCGACTGCTGCAGATAAATCAGAGAAATGGTTTGCTCTGTACCCATATGCAATCTTCTGCTTTGCCCAGCACTCAGGCTGCACCAAACACAAAACTGATTTATACTTATTTTAAAAAGGAGATGAGGTTCCAAAGAGGCTGGGTGGCATGAAACGGAGCTGCACGGTGGCACAGACACACAATTGTTGGAGCAGGGGAGCACAGCTGATTTAGCAGGTGCATCCATAACTGTGTGCAGGACATCAAGGATTTCTTCCCCACTGTCCCAAGGGAAACCTCAGTTCCAAGACCAGCTGCTAGAAACATCCAGCTTTGCAAGTTTGGTTTTTCTAATATGACAATCGCATTAGGGACAGAACTTAATGATGAAATGAAGCAATGAAATTTTTTCCATTATTGAATTTTTCTTCTTTGAATAAACTGGGATCTATTTTCTCATAAAAAGTGTAGAAGCTTTGCAGCAGTAAATATTATATAAGACAAAACTATTTCTTATTCATGGATCTGCTGGGAGTTTTTTGCATGATCTTGGTTAGCTCTACAATGCAAGCATTTAAACAGCCAATACAAATTTCATGAGATTAGTTGACAAATAGTTACTTCTTTTCCTTGTTCTGGACCACTTTATCAAAAATTCATAAAAAAGAATCCATAACCCAATGTTTTTTAAAGACAGAAGACAACATAGGTTTTCAATGCAATCTGAAAACATAGTAAGATGAATTCTTCAAAGAATTTCTATGGAGCTTGGAATATGATAAGTGTAAAACCTCAAAATCTATGATGACAGTAAATCATCTAACACAAGGGAGTCCATTTCCTAAATAAGGCACCTCCCTGAACTGAGCTGCCTTACCAAGCTTTAAGCTTAGAGCTTAAAGATTAATTTAAAAAATACCTCAGTGAAAGATGGTTTTGACACATCTTAGTATCCCTCATGTCTTCTTATGCAATACTTGGCAAGTGTTATTGCATATTTAGAAAACAATAAATACAGTATAGAAAGCCAGCTCTGAAGGGATACGAGTATGATGTTTGGATGTTTTGCATCTCTGACCCATTCCTAGAAAAAAATGCCACTAATGAAAATTTTATACTGTTTCTTTACATGTGTGTAATTGTAAATTAGTTTCAGTACAAAAAAAGCTCTTTAACCATGGACTAGTAGCTGTGAGTTCTCCCAAGAATATTGAAATTTGTGACATCCATTTTAATAATATATGAAATAGCTCTTATATAAAGCTTCTTATACAAAGAAAAAAGATGCTTTAGATCCTTAGCACTCCCCACTGATGAAAAACTGTTTAGAGTCAAAGATTTAACTGTGTGAATACAGTCTTTGGCCAACAACCATAATAAGAAACTCCAGCAACGGGCACAGATGTGTGCAAAGCTCAGTCATAAAAAAAATAAACTACAATGAACCCACAAGGGAGTGAGCACTGAGGAAGAAGGAGAAAAAACTCAACAAGGTGTGACCAAACAAAAAATGTGTTGAGATCAGAAAACCAAACAGAAAATGAAACTGGTATCTACATAGGCTGGGGTGTTAAAATTGATTTTACCATAGTTTCTGCCACAAATTTTATGTCACTATAGCATAACTTTGGACTTAAATTAACTCTTTATTGTATCAGCTCTTACAAGCAGTTTCCTTGGTTCTTCTTCTTAAACAGTGAGTTTCCTATATCTGTGAGACACATTTTCCCACCATGTCCAGCTATAACCCTTCTGATTTTTCAGCTTTGTGACTGCTCTGCTTGATGAGGGAGGGCTGAACTTCAACTGAGGTTTCACATCACATTCAGGGAATGCATACAGAAATGAATGCTGATGGTGAACATGTGCTCTGGGAGGTGGGTGAGGGCCATTCTGTGAAATCTGACAGACTTCACTGCCTTGCAGAACAATTGGGTCAGCAGAAAGCACTCTCAACCCTCCTGGCTTACACAGGCAGTGCTGATAATGGTTGGACTTCATTAGTCTTTCATCATCGTTCTGTGATATTCCACGGATTTTTAACTGATTCTGCTGTCATATCCCTTCAAGAGCAACCAGCAAGACTCTGATGTGACTTCCAGGAAGGAGAACTTGCAGAAAGTCTGCAGAAACAGACTGGTCCAAGCAGATGATACAGAAATCTCTTTTGCTTTATTTTCTGGCTGAAGAGAATTTTGGAGCTGTATGTGTTTGGCAACACAATGTAGAAATATTTGAGCTGAAGGAGCAGCATAACCCTGGCCATGCTCTCAGGCTTTCTCAGCAGAACCTATTTGTTTAGGCACAAAGGTGCTGTTCTGCCTAATGTCCTCCAGCTGTCGGGAGTGAATGCATCATCTCAAGTCAAGGGGATAACCATCTACAAATCTACAAACAGATCACAAATTCTACAGCTTTTTTCTCCTTCCCTGTCCTTCAGCATGGTCTTAGGCACCTGGGATCACAATTCATCCAAAGAGAGGGTAGACTCTTATTTTTCAGCCATCTTTCCTGTTGTTGTGGTTCTCCTTTCCTTCCTCTACCTTCCTCCAGGAATCTCAGCCCTAGGCACACTTTTCCCCCAGAACTCTTGCTACCCAAGTCCTGGATGATATGACATCCAACATCTTTGAAGGTGAAGCACTGAAGATTTGCAGGTCAGGGAACACTGAAACCTCAAAAAATGTGACAAAATCCTATGAGGAGTTAAGCAATGTTTAACATGGACAAAAGTGTTGTGAGTTTTTGTGGTTTTTTGTTGGGTTTGTTTGTTTGTTTGGGTTTTTCTGTACAAGAAAAGCTTGTTTAGAATAAAACACTTTTTTTTCTTGAGCCCTTATGTTTAATGGAGTTCTTATTTTGTCCACCAGTGTATCTCAGCAACACAGCACTTCTCAGAAATTGACATGTTATAACTTCTCTTTGAAAAGGAGTTTTATTAACACTTTCTTTTGGCTCTGGAAAAAACACACCCTATGAGCCCTAAAAGACAAGGACTATTTCCTTAGGGCTTTGATACCATGTGGAATCTTGAAGGAAATCCTTAAAAAGCAACATTAGAACAATGGAGAGGTTATTTTTTTCACCGGTGCTGATGCTTTTGACTCCTGTAAATTCCTACTGGTAGCTCTCTAGAACATCTCAACCTGTGATATTTGCCTCTTATGCCTCCAACTGGGGGGTCAGGGAGGAGCAAGCAGAAGTGTGGTTTTAGCAGAAGCACTAAATGGAAGAATACTATTCCTAAACCACAAAAGCTATCAATTCCACTCTCTTCTACTATGTGCATTTGTTCAGCAACAATCATTAATAAAAAAATCATAGAAAAGTTCAGGTTGGGAGGGACTTAAAAAATCATCTAGTTCCAAGCCTCCTGCCACTGGCAGGGACACATCCTACTTGACCAGTTTGCTAAATGCCCCATCTAACCTGGCCTTGAATGCTGTCAGGGATGGGGCACCAACAGCTTCTCTGGAAAGCCTGTTCCAGTGTCTCACCACCCTCACAATTCTGCATACCTACCTAAATTTTCGCTCTTTCACTGTGAATTCTTTATTCCTTGTCCTATTGCTATGGTTTCTGATGAACAATTAAAAAAAAGTGTTAATGAATCTTATACTAGCAAGTCCTGTGCTCTTATACAGTGGGGAACTTGCCATTTTCCTGTATCTATTACTCAAGATATTAAACTCACCGGGAAACTGCAGCTGCTCCTAGAGATACTGCAACAGATATTGCCCTCTAAAGCCTTGAGAAAGAAAATTATCCCAAGTAAGGGAGAACATTATTCTACCTGTTCTGCTGACTACTCTCCTTTCAGCTGACATACAGGAAAACAGACTAAATCAGGAAAAAAGTGGTACACTTTTTATAATAATAATAAACACCCACAACTCCTGTTGCCCCATCAGAATTGGCTGACACCAATGTTAACACCTTAAACTGGTGCTACACAACCCTGCTTCCTCTGGATGGTACCTGCTCACCTGGACAAGACAGATACATTTTCCCTAACACTGCATTATTGTCTTTGTGTAGCTTTATCAGGGATAACGCTGACTCAGCAGTTCCACTTGTAGATCTGCTCACACTGCCAGAACTCAGATGAGGGATACATACATTTCCAGTGCTTTAATTCACAGTGAAATCTCTTTCTTCATAAATAACACTGATTTCTACTCTGCATTTCTCCCTGTTGCTGCTCCCATAGACAGCACAGGACAAGCTCAGTGACAGTGATTGGAAACCCTGACATAAACAGCAGGATTGTTATCTGTCCTTCAACAGATGGGAGCACTGCCAGCAGAAGCCTGTTTAAGCTTATTAAACAGGCAAGGTCATTTCACTCCTGTCAAAGTTTTGTTTTCAAATTTCTCTGTGGAAAGTTTTATTCATTTCTATTATCATTCTCCTGATGTTTTCATTCAATGATGAAACTCCTCCAAAGAAAGGAAGAAATGTGGCAATTTTCATTTTAGTCCCTTAGCTACATATATTACTTCTACCTTATCAACAAATATGTATTACTTTGCACAGTCATGTGTTAATCTCCACAGAAGCCAGCACAGGAGGTTATGTAGTCATCTTTAGCACTCTGCAGATACGTGTTTTCCATTATACTCTACTCAGAAAGCTTTTCTCCCTGGGGGGGGGGGGGGGGGTGGTGCTTCTAATGTGATATTTAGCTTGAATCCTAATGCAGCTAAGCTCCATCAAAACCATGCATATGGAATCAAGGGTAACTGTAAATAATGCAAAAATAGATCAATACTAATCTTGACTTGTTTGTGTGTAATTCTCACAGAGCTCTTATGACTTCAGCCACATCCTGAGCCATAGATTCTGACTGGCTGCTCATTCCCAAGTTGTGGCAGGGACTTCAGGAATGTGCAACATCAGCACTGCTCTTACAGATCATATGTGAAATGTAAGGAGAATTGAATAATTTCTCTCTAAATATATATAAGGATATATAGCATATAGTCTTTAGAATACATTTTTTCCCAGAGAGGAATGAAGTTAAATGTAAATGTAAAATGTAAAATGTAATGTAAAATAAATAACTTCAGTGTTGCTCACTACTGTGGGACTTAACTCTCTGATCCTATTGTCTTTGATGATTGTGTTTTATTTATCTAACTTTTCAAGAATAAACAGACTTAGAAAACAACTATGATTTATTCTAAATCTTAAAAGAAGTAAACTGTTTTTCTATATTGTACCTGTTATGTCAGTAGACTATATTTGTGCATGTGTATCCTATGCTAGAAAAAAGTCAACCATTCACAATCATTTTTTAAAAACTATTTGAATACAACTATTTGTTGGATTATTACTATTATTAAATAATAATAAACATTTAGTTCTTAAAGTGTGTATTTTTATTTTAATGTTAGAGTCACATGAACAAGCATCTAATTATGTTCCAAAGGTGTTCTATTTGGAAATAATTCTGAATTGTACAATTTCCTGGACAAAGAACTGCCTTCACTCTTCTTCCCAAAGTCTGTTTATCTGTTGTGATTTTTCTTGGTTTATTTTTCTATTTATCAGCTACTTTTAGTAATAGCAAGCAAAAAGCTGCATTTTTAAACATCAGAAGAGCATTATGTTGAGGGAATCAGCTCCTTGCAGGGTTCTAGAGGTAGATTTCGCTCGTTAGAAAGCAGCAGACAGATTGCTGACAAAGGTTCTAATAAGCAACATTAAAGCATTAATACTGTGAGCTGGGGGTTTTGTAGAACACAGCAAACCGTATGCTGCAGAACTCGGGATCTCTTTCCAGCTGTCACCTGACAGTATCCCTGGGTTCCTGCTAATTGGCGACACACCAAGGCAAGCAACTCAGCTAATTCCAGAACAGTGAACTGATTAATTTCGGGTGCATATACATATTTATAAAGAGAGTGTTGCTTTTGTCTCAATAATCAAAACTAGGTTTAGTTTTTAATTTTAAAAGTTGTGGACCACAGAAGTACTAACGGCACAAAAAAACCAACCCAGGACTAATTCTTTCAAGTAAATGTTTGAAAACTGTATTGATGTAAAAAATAGAGAATGTCTATGTATGTAGAAAATTAGGATTAATCAGTCATTGTATCATTCCTGTCTACTCATAAAAGCATCACAATTATCTTGCTACTATAATATAAAGACGTTTTACAATATAACTTTTTCTCTACTTTAATGCTTAACAATTAGATTAAAATAGACTTTTAACTTTCACTTTTTAACTTTTAATACTTTCACTTTTTACCTCTTTAAATTCATATATTTTTGTCAGAAAGCCATGAACTGAAAAAATAATGTCTTTTTAAATCTATAACAGCATAGAGTACTTCTTTTGATTCTTTTCAGTGTAAATATGAATGTTTGGGTCAGCAGGTGCCACTCTCCTCTGCCATGTACACAGGGCAGTCCCTTGGCTCCACAATCAAACCTACTGTTTGCAGGGTACAAGATCCTATAGAGCAGTCAGGAAAAGATTTCTACTTTATGACAAGAAATTTGTGATTTGTAAAGAAAAAAACTAAAGAAATCCAAGAGCTGGGAAAAAAAAGCACATTGATAGGTATGCTGCAGAGTGATGGCATTAGAAGCTGTAGATGGTGAGGACAATCATAAAGCAACTTCTGATTTGTCTCCCATGCATGCCTGATCTCCTCACAAACCAGAATGTGCATCTAAGAACAGGCCCATGTCAGGGTTACCCTTTTTTATGACCATGCTGAAAACAACTGTGGTCTCTTTTCAATATAACAGAAGAACAAAGAGTTCTGAAAGTAGAAGCTAAAACCCCATGGCCTGGTTAAAAAGAGCAGTGTCTTACATTTAAAGCAGAAATACTGGTCTTGTATTTGTACTTCTGGTCCTATCACTTTTATATTCCTGGTTTCAAAGTGGCCCAATTGGAAGAGAGAGCTGGAAAATGTTCCAGTAGTCTGCCTTGCTCTCCTGATGAAGGGAGATGTGATTTCAAACTCCCTGAAGATGGGAGTACAAATCAGTAGAACACATCCATGGTTAAAAGTAGAATTACTGTGTTGATACATGGTCAACTATCTTATTTTCTTATTTTTGAGGGAAAAAAAATCAGACCCTATTTTCTCTTCAAAGACGGACAATAGTGTCTTAATCTATAGTTTGTCCTGTGTTGTTTGGTCAGGTTCTCTATACATTTATTATTGTGACTTATCAATTTAAAATTAATCACCTTGACCACAACTTAAGTTTAAACAGCCTAAAAGATCAGGGATATTGTTTTGTTATAAAACTGAAGATCTTATTCTATTACTACCTCTCCACGACCTCTTTTATAATTTGGAGCAACTCCACACTAGCAAAAAAACCTTCTGCACCAAATCCTTGTTACTGTGAGTTTCCAAACAGCATCTTTTTTGTCTCAGGTTTTCTTACTGGTAAAATGCTATACCTGGAAATTACTTTTATGTGCTTTGTTTTTCTTCTTTTGCCACCAAACTTGTCTTAATTTTATATGAAATTCTCTTCCTGGAGGTCATTGTGTCCATTCTGAACACTGTCCACACTCA
The DNA here is from genome assembly GCF_021018805.1 of Prinia subflava. Taxonomy (NCBI): domain Eukaryota; kingdom Metazoa; phylum Chordata; class Aves; order Passeriformes; family Cisticolidae; genus Prinia; species Prinia subflava. The sequence continues at coordinate 47,819,837 of NC_086248.1, forward strand.
TTAAATTGAACCATTGTATAGCACAAAATGCTGCTATGGCTGCAGGCAGGAGCAGGAATCCTAACAGATATGTATTCAAATATGAAAAAAATTATATGCAATATTTTCTGTTTCCTGAATAAGCAAATCAACAGAGGAAAGGGTTATGCTTATATAAAGTATCTCAGCTTGAGTGTGACAACATTAATTATCCACTGTAATGTGCTGATTTATAATTATGAAATCAGTAATTTAATTGGCATCTAATGCAGTAAAAACATTTCTGCCAGTGTCATTATCTGAGTGCCAGTGCTTGATGCTTTCAAACTTAGTTAAGCTGTCAGAAATTATTACTCTGCATATACCTGCAAAACTGATAACTATTTAACAAAAATGTTTTAAAAGGTGCCACTACAGGACTGTTGAAGGTACTATCTACACATTTCAGACAAACCAGCCAAGCTCACTACTGGTCATCAAACACCTCTTACTGTAGATAGAAATAACATCTATACTCCTTGAGAAGAGAAGCTGCCACTGAGTCCCACAGTTGATATCTGGATCACTGATTATGTCAATCTGAGTGTCACAGCTGAACTCCTGGGGGGTGCAACTACATCTGTGTGTTTGTAGGTTTGTGATGGGTGGCATAAACTCCAGATAAATGCACCCATCAAAAGATGAGAGTGGCCACTTTGAATGAAGCACAGTCAAACAGTGCAAGAGATCAGGTAAGCCAGTTCACTGTACTCGAGGTGTTTTGTGCTAAAGAGCCTGGGGACTAGTTTTACTCCTACTAGTCCTTTCATTCCTGAGCTAGAGCTCATAGCCAGAACAGCAGGCAGTTCTTCAACCTTGTAGACTTGGGTGAAGGGCCTGATCTTCACAGAGAGACTCACACAAAGGAAATATATCATCATAACCTTAACAGGACAATGATCTGCATGAATGATGCTCTGTCAAAAGACGAACCTAACTTAAAAACTGAATACAGCAGGTGGTAGAAAGCACAAAAAGAGAATAAAAAAACAGTGCTGTAGTCAGTAAATCATTGTACAATGGTTTCTTAGCCTTGCTCTACATGACGTATTGTGCCTGTGCAACTATTTCTGTGATGGAAGGGATTCCTTCTACTGAAATGGTTTTACATCTCCAGCTGCTAATGGGTCTCAAGTACTACCACTCTATGCAGTTCATTAAACCCTATGGGAATAAGCCTGAATAAGCTAGATATAACTGATGACATAACAACATGAGCTGCTGAAATATTTAGGCATAATTTTCAGTTATTGCATACTGGACTTTTTTGGCTTCCTAGCGCAGTTGAAGCACTGCAACTGCTGAGTGTGAACAAGACCATTTTCTCAGATCATTTTAGAAGAGTGTCAGTTCCTTAGAGAATATGTCATTTTGATATAAATAAAACTATTCTACTAAAAGCTGCTAAGCTAAAGATAGATATAAGTATAACCAAGAAAAATACAGTATTACCAAGAGCACGGCCTATGAGGATTCCTGAAGGCATGTAAGAACTTCACATTAAAAATATCATGCTGTCAAATGTGCGTATATGGAGTAGGATTCAACTCAGATTAACAAAATGTTAAACAACAAACTTCAGTGGGAATCCCTCTGCAGCCAGTGGAGACACACATTTCCCTGGGGTGATCCATCTTTTCCCAAGGTAGTGTTGCACAATGTCTTTGTGTTTTCTATCACAAAGGGCTTTCTACTTGCAATTCTACAGCCTGTCTTTCACTTGTAGCTCAGTTCTGTTGTTGAAGTCACAACAGAAGTGTTACTGCATTTTCTTATGACAATATTTTCTTGTTCTTGTGGGAATGACCACCACCATTGTGAGAGTCACCCTTCTTCCATCCTTTCCCAACATTTTGGTTACTCAGTAGACCAAATGGCATACATGCAGACATTGTAACTGATTACAGCACCTGCTCCCAAAATGTGCTTCCATCAGCACTTAACAGCATTGTGCCCATAAAAGCTGAGAGCTGGAGCCTGTCTTGAAGACATCCACACAGGTACTACTGAAGTTTGTGTGCATGTGTGCTGGTAAAACACCTGATACTGATGGAAGCAGGACCTGAGGGTGCTCAGCTGTGGATCTTGTCACTTCTCCTCCCCTTGATGGCCACCAGGGAAACTTTTCATTTTTCCTTTTCTCTCTCTTCTGTTTTTATCTTTGCTGAAAAGCTACTTTGACTGCCCATATATGCCACCAGCTATGGAACATGCTGATAAATCTCTGTGCATGTAAATCTGTCTCCTTTGTGCCAGAATAGGTGACTGATATCTTTTAAACCCCTAATTTTTTGACAGCTGGAGTTAGGTCACACAAATCCCACCCTCAGGCAGTGCTAAGATGGAGGAAACTGGCAGAAGCCCTTTCCTAACATCTGACTTTTAAATACCTAGCTTACATGCAGAGTCCTGAAGACTGTGAACAATGCACAGCAGCAATTGGATTACATCTTATGCTGGTAAAATAACTTAATTGTTCAAGCTTAATCTTTCCAGTATTTCCCACAGCTTCTGTTCAAAAGTAAGTCTCAGCCTCTTTCAAGTATGTGGTAACATTAATAGACCATAATAACAGAAGGATGGGAGGTGTGAGAAGTAAACTTTCTAGTTTAGTACTTGTAACCCAAAACTCACAAGTTGCTTTGATCAATATAAAGGTAATTAACAGGAAGACGAAAAAGAAATAAATACAAAATAAAAAAAGAAAAACAAAGCTATTATTTAGACAATTGAAAAAAAACCAGGATGTGCAAGAGGATGTGGAATACTAAATTCAATTTATTTGTATATATTTATTATCAATTGTCATCGCTAAGAAGATTCACAATAAGAGCATGTCGTGGTTGGGGGGGGAGGTGAATTTTTCCAGGGGGATGTGGGCAGTCCAATCAGTGATCAGCTTTCCTGCTAACACCTGGATTGGTCACTCGGAGGTTTGGACACGCCTCTGAGGACACAAAGAGTTAAAAGCAAGAGTCTGGGGGGTTCGGCCTCTTTTCAGATCCTGGTTTCAGCAGAGGGACATGTTAGGCCTCCTTCCCCTGCCCGGCCACGAGGCTGGGTGGGGGAGGGGAAACACGTGGTCGGCTCAGGTAAGCCGGAGCCCCCGGGGGGGGGGGAGAAGAGAAGGGACAGAACTGGAACTGAGCTGCCCCGTCCAGGATGGAGGGGTGGAAAACTGTGGAAGTGCCTTCTGTGTGTGCTCACCCCCTCCCCCCCCAAACTCCGGGAGAAGGTGCTCAGCCACGTGGGGGTTTGCGGAGCCTGGGAGTGCCTCCACCTGCAGCACCCTGCCGAGAAGAAACTGTTAACCCTTGCTTGGCAGAAAGAAACTTTTCTTAGACATTGATTCTCATGACTGGTGGTTTTCGGAGAGAGGGAAGCGGCCTGGGACCGAGATGATAAAGCATGATTGGAAGGAACTCGATGGAAGAATGAGAGGAGTAGCCTTTTGAGCTGGAATTCTCTTGCATAATGTCAGCCATGGACTGAACTTAAGTCTCTTTTGAACATAAACTGCATTTTTGGGTGGATGCAGCTGCCCTTGTTTTTGCTACAGTGACTGGCACTTGGAAGAGTAGAGCCAGCAGAGAAGAGAGGGGGAGGGTGAGGTGGCGCCCTCTGCCCTCAGGGCAGACCTGCTCCTGGAACCCCGGCCCCTGGGTAAAAAGGGGGAGAGCTCAGCATGCAGCATCCTTAAAAAGCCCTGTATGTAGTTTTGGCCTATGAGACAGCGGTGAGAGCGCTGGACATAGGAAAAAGAGAGTGTCACCTTAGCAGACTTCTCCGGGCGGTGCTATAGGTGACATGGAAACACATAAGGGGTGGACCCGTGTTTTCTGAAGAACAGTTTGTGGTGCGAGAGAGACTCCTCTCTCCCTTGCTGAATTGAAGATTAGTTTTTTTGAGTGGTGATTGTTTGATTTGAAACCCAAAGGTTGGTCTGTGAAAAGTGATGGGTGGGGAGGTAAAAACTGGGAGAAGAAATGTTCTAAGAAGTTTTTATTTCTGTCTCTGTGTGTGTTTAAGAGTATTTCTGTCCCTGTTCTTATGTAATTAATAAAGTTTTGGTGGGTTTTTTTGTTTTCAAGATTTAAGCCTGCTCTGCTCTGTTCCTGATCACATCCCACAGGAGTTGTTAGAGAAAAAACATATATTCATGGGTGCACTAACATCTGGCCAGTGCTAACCCATGACAGAGCATCATCCCAATTTTTAATGACTTTAAATACAAATCTGTGAAGCATCACACAATTACCTTTAATTCTCCTTTTTTCTCCCATAAGAATAATAGAAAAAGAGCTTTTTTGAAAATAGTATGCAGCAATACATAATGGCCAAGTATTTATAAAATATTAACTGTAAGTGAGACTCAGAATAGTGAATTGTTACCCACTGTCTAATGAAAATGAAGCCAATTCAAAGCAGTCACTGCTGTCAATATACCCGCCACAGAAGAGGGTACAGATTATAATGAAAAACTTTACATCTTTAAAATAAAGAAAGAAATCTGAAATGTAAATAGTTCCAGTTTAAGTACACAAAACACAAAAGTCTTGTGTTGAGGCATTCTGGGAGAGGCCGACCCACCAGCCTTCCAAACCAGGCAGACAGTAAGTGAGACACAGCAGAGCAAATTAGAAACACACAGACATAGTTATGTAGTTTCTGGAGCAGAGCTGATTCATATTCAGCCTAAGAGAAGCCTAGGGAAAAAAAGTGGCCTGGCAGAAGTAGCCATTTAAAACATTTGCTAACTCATTTTGCTATTAGAAGTAAACCATAATTGAGCATTAAGTAGTTTGTTCGAGACAACTCAATGTTGAGAATGCTCGTAATTTTTGTGAGTGTCCTAATGTGCTTTTCTTAAATAACTAACTTCTAGGAGTTATTTTTTACTTAATTGTTGAGTTGTAACTGTTAGGCATATTTCTGGACTCAATAGCTGTGCTAAATTTTGAAAATATTATCAGACAATATAAAACCAGAAGGCAAATAAAATCAAGTGCAAGTGTTGTTAGCTAGTTTTGACCTTTTTTATTTTTTTACATTATGGTTTTTGAACAGCAAAGATTAAGCACATGCTTATATGTTTTGCTAAATTTGAGATGATAACTAGTGTAAAGCAGAGAGGAGAAGAGGAGTGAATAGGAGGCAAGTAGGATTTAAGGCTTGAAAAAGAAGGGCTTTCTGTAATTGGGACTTGGTCTGTCTTTTGTACAAGCTAATTTAGATTCTACTTAGCGAAAACACAACTCAGCAACATATTAATTTATTCGGTTGCTCAAAAGTAATTAGAGAAGAAGTCAAGAAATAAAATTAATCAAGTTACAATATAGCATGTGTCTGGAAAAAAGCTACAAAGTATATAAGGAAAAAGTAGCCTTCATTTATATTAAAGAAAACTCACTTCACATAAATAGTAAATGTCAGTTAAAGCCAAGGGAAATATGTACCATGTTCAACAGTATTAAAACTGACATAACATGAATGATTGTCAAAAACTGATGGTATCTGGCAATGTTAAGAAATATTAAATAGGCAAGAGATTTTTTTACACTGTTTTACCATTTTTGACAGTTTCTATACATAGAAAGGAGGTTCATTTATAGTTGTAAAAATGCAACCTATTCAGTTTTGTTTCATATTCTCTGAGACACTTGAGCAGCTATGAAAAGATAATTTGGGCTCAAATAAAGGCTTTTATAATTGCTGTCAGCTTGGCCAAATACTGTTTTGAGCAATCCGGACAAAAACTTTGACAGTATACTTAGTTCAACATAAAATTAATAAAGTCAACTGAAAGCAAAAGCTGCTTCTTATGGGGGGGGGGAATGAGGGAACCTGCTTTTTCCACGCATTTTTTCATCTTTCTCTCCGGTTAAGGACTAAAATCCATTCATTTGATCTACAGGTTTAATTTGCATGAATGGGTACCTCTAGGAAATAGCCTGTGTCTGAAATACCAGTTTTTTTAATGAAAAATACTCTCTTTGACACTGAGCCCTTCACTGGTTTGGGTTTTGTGAACACAGCATTTGTAAGTTCTCTTTTATTATTATTATTATTATTATTATTATTATTATTATTATTATTATTATTATTATTATGTTCTCATATATTTAATAAAATGTGGCTGATTGTCACTTCCTGGTTTAGCCAAGTGACATACAGTTTTTGTTTTCCAAAACCAATCTTTCTTCTTTACTCCACCGTACCCCATCTTTCACATTTTAATTTCTATTCTATGTGATGAATGGCATTCAGGAGGGAAATAGTAGCACCAAAATTCCAATGGTGTGTCTTAAATTAGTTGATATAATTTTTTTGACTGTTAGGACTAACATTGCCTTAGCATTTATGAAAGATAATGATATATCTATTTGAAAAAAGAATCTGTACCTACAAAAAAGAGGACTGGAACCAAAAAGTCTAAAACCCCCACACTTTGTCTCCCATATGGAAGACAGAAATTTTGGAAGACTATAAAACATTAAAACATTATATTAACCAAAGAAACTTTTAGTAAGAGAGAGATGTTTGGAAGATGTTGCTGTATGGTGTGAAACTGCACATGAACTTCAAAACAGAAATTCTCAAGAATATGCACTATAAATATACACACTGGAATGAGAAAAAGAAATTGAAATCCATAAGGCCATTCAGAGGCACTCCTTCTGCAGTCAGAATTAATGATTTTTCCTTTCTTCTCTAAGGGTTGATTGCTAACACTGTACAGCACCAGAGGCTTCCATCCATGTGATGAAAAAAGAAGCTATTCCTAGACCCAAAACTTACTTTGCCCCATTCAGAGTTGTATCTACAAGATTACATTCTTCAAATTAAATGTTTTCTGACAACTTTTACATTATAATAATTTTTTCCAAAACACTACAGTCCAAACACCAATAGTCACATCATTTTGAAAACACACACTCACACACACACACACACACACACATGAAAAACATTCAGAAAAACCACAGCCAGTGCAGAGGTAAAGAAAAAGGTAAAATCAAAGCTGCAAGAGTTGTAAGAATGTGAACAGAGCATCTCACATCAAAGGAATATTTGTGTACTGTTCTTCTGCTCCACTCAGGTACATGAGCTAAGACCTATGGGTCACATCCTCTGGGACAGAGATGTGGCTGAGTCACTAAGGCAGGATGCAGAGGGCAACTGGCCCCACATCTCCCTGTGCCATTCCAGGGCAGCTGTACCACTCCTGGTATGCAGCCCTGAACAGAGCCAGAGAGACACCTCAGCTCACCTGGCGCTGAGGAATCTCAGCAGTTTTTTCTGAAGGAGCAGCTCAGTCTGCACTTTCTTTTGTGGCTTTTTCCATCCATTTTTGTCTGTCTGGAAACTGAAATATTATCCACTCAAACACCCAATTTTACTTATGTTTGAGCCTTTGCTATCTGCGTGACTAAACAGGATTGCCTAAAAAACAGAGAGTTTTATTTGGAAGAACACCTCTCTCATTTTGCAGCAAGGACACACCACTGAAAACATCTTTTGCAATTCCAGTTTCCCCCAGATTCCTTCCAGGAGGCCAGAACAAGGAAATGCCATCACAAATCACCACAGCACCTTACATTTACATCACAAGAAGACATAAAAATATTCCTCCAGAAAACATAACAGTGCACACAATAGTGTATAAATAAGTAAACAATAAACAAACATAAATAAACATTATAAATAAATAAACATTAAAAATAAACATTATTAATAAACAATGTTAACATTATTTATTTTTTGCTCAGCAAAATGACCTCTCTTACCCTAAAGAAGGTACTCAGAAACTGCAGTAAAATTGGCAGACAGTTCTGAGGAGACTTTGCACAGATGGGGTCTCTAAACTAAATGAATTTTGTCCCAGGTTTAATTAATAAATACAGTTTTCATGGCAAGACAGGAGGCAAAAAAAAGTGCTTTCAACATCACCTGTCTTAGAGAGAGGTACCAGTTCTGAGGCAATGTTCTCTAGTGGGGTCTGGTTTACATGCATCTCTTCAGTTATATAATGACAGCCTTTAGTCATATGACTCACATCCTACCTCTCAGTGTTAGGTATGAATCAAAGCCACCCCTGGTCAGAACAAATTATCCTTTGTCACTGGAACACCATCTGATGGAACAAGAATTATATAAACTCTCAGAGCTTTTGTTTTAGGCAGTTCCATTTTTTCTTTCAGTGGCAAAAAAAATCTTTAAAAGTTGAAAGCAGAATTAATTATGAATTTACTTGTTCATGTAGAATAATCTGTCTTTAAAATAGCTCAGCATTGAAATTGCCTCAAAGGCAGAAACATCTGCTGTAGAGCAGAAGCACATACACCCTGGCTAAAAACAGAAACCTGAGATTTTACTGTTGATCAGCTTTGCCATTGCTTGTACTTAACATTGGTGCCCAATTGCATTGCAAGCACTATAGAAGTTTAATGATTACTCTGAGTGGCACCTAAAACACAATATGCAGGTTGGATGAGCATATGAAGCAGAAAACTAATGTCAAAATGCATTCATGTAAAATGATACAGTCCTAAGAAACCTGCCTCTTCAGCACAAAAAGCTCATGCATACATAGATCTCAGAAGGATTGTATTCGAGAAACAGATGGAAGTTTGCATATTTTTCAAAATGAAAAGTGAAGCAAAGGAAATAGCCTGCAGAGAGCCAGGCAGTTCAGCTCGCTCACCAGTAGCTTGCCATTCAGGGACTAGGAGGGCAGGCAAGGAAAATAAAAACAACAGTCAGAAAATTTGCTCACCACAACAGACCATAGTATTTGAGACTGGGATTACTCATTTTCCTTTACAAGAAGGAAGGAAAGTTCATTGTGCTGCAGTGAGACACACTAGCTGTGCAACTGAGCAGTGCTTGCAGTAATGACTAATCAGCTAAAAGGAGCTTGCAGCAGGGAGTGTGTTAGGCAGCCTCTTGCATTGAACAGCAGCTGGGCTGATTTTCAGAGAGTAGAACTTCAGCAGAGCCTTTTATACCAATAGGAAAATGCTCAGGAGCAGGTAAAAACACAAACACACCACCTATGACCACTCCTTACTACTTGGAAGTCAAACTGTGGATATCCAGGAAGCCCTGCCTGTGTACTGCTCTGAGCCAGTAGCTCCCAGTTCTGTTTTCACCATGAATGGAACATGTGGGCACAAATTCCCCTCAGAGAGTCCCCTGCTCTTCATGGTTTCCAGCCCTGCTGACAGTAACACAGGGTGAAGGCAGGCTCACCAGGCAACAGTTCTTGTGCTGGACAGCCTCGCTGGAAATTCATTGCTGTTTGCTGTTCTGAAAAAACATACCTGTTAGAAGCCCTGCTCTTAGAGCTTTCACCTGCACAGGCGTGTTATAAACAGCTCCTAATTTTCTGGGATAGTTTCTGGAGGGCCCCAGAAAATGGAAAAAAACCATGGAGAACACAGAAGATGTGTATAGTGAGTATATATGTTTAAAAAGTAGGTGAGAAAACAGCAACACTTTAAACTTAAGGGAAACGTAAGAACACAGTTTGACTGTACACCCCGGATATCCCAAGAGATGTGAAAAGGGCTAGTGATGTTAACTGTACCACAGGTGACATGATGCTCTGTAGTGCAAGGCATCATGTCACCTGTAGTACAGTTAATTCCCAAGCCACATAAATTCCCTATTCAAAAGCAAATTTATTGACTTCTTTAAATTATTGGCTTACAATCTGGGCACCATAACATATCTTTTCTGATACCAGTAAAGTATTGCAACTACCCTTCCTTCTCCCTGCACACAATAAAGGAAAGAAAAGAAGAGAAAAGAAAACAAAAACCCCAAACACTTATATACCTGAATATCGGTCTCATTTTGCCTCTGATAACAAACAGGAAAATCCATATAAAATTAGTCTTTTTGTGATGTGCACCTGAGAAGCAGACAGCAGAATTTTTTAGCATAATAACTCTCTGTTAGATTTCCACTTTCCATGCACCAGTGACAGGGAAGAGAAGGAACAACATCTGTGCTTTTTAAATAGCAGCAAACTTGGAAAAACCCTTCTAGAAATAGGGAAAGCCACAGTCCCAGAAGGACAGAGTAGAAAAGAGCTTCTCTGAATCATTTTAACCACTGATTTAGGTCTGGCTGAGTTAACAGCTGACTCTATTAAAGCAGATGAAATGACCACCAGTATGATCCTAGCCCATCACTGGTTAAGAGATTAAAGAGACTTGGATGTCCCTGGCTATTCAGCCTGCATGAGAACTCCACCACCTTTAAAAGAGAAAGAATACAGTTCATGCAAGTGGAAATGAGTAGAAAATGGTCATATTTAGCAATGGATTTATACAACCCACTGCCTGATGAATTGGAAATCAAGTTCAATTCAAGTGCAACCATTTTGGGATTCAGAAAACCGTCCTCAGAAAAATCACTCGTAAAGGATTTAAGCAGAAATCAAATAACAGGCTGTGGTACTGAGTCCATAATGGCAAAACAAACAACACAGAGGAAACATACAGAAAAGCTGTAATAACTGATAAACTGGAGTCACTGTTTAGTGGGTTTTTCCCTCTCTTGTTTTTCCATTGCATCTTCTGGACAAAGAAAGCGGAAAGCCCTAGCCAAGGAGTTCCCCTGTGTCATGGTTAGCTCAAGTGCTTTCCCCAAGTCCCACTGGTGTAAAGGAACATATTGGCAGGGAAGGGACATGGTTATACTGCTCTGGCAAACTCCATCTGGCATATATGTCCCAGGGGTGCTGCAGACAGCTGGCATTAGTTTTAATAGTCGGATTCAAATCTTTGTCTGGATCAATGTGTACAAATCAGACCCGTAACTCTGTTGCCGTGCCCTGCACGAGGCAGGTTTTGCCACAACTGGGAAACACAGATTTCTTTTTTGTTAGTTTTTTGACCTGAAATATTATCCACTGAAACACCAATCACTCAGCATCATCTTCCTATTTTTGTTGTTCTTCTAGCAGAGAAAACTGAGTTTAAAGCCCTTTAAAGGGGATCTGTCTCAATCTGTCCTAATCTGCTGGAAAAGAAAACCATTATAACCACAGCTCAATCCCTACAAAATCAGGATATCGAACTATTCTAACAAAAAGATCAAATCAGTTGAAAAGAGCCTCTTGTTCCACTGGCAGTACCAAATACTGACAACAGATTGGATCAAATGTCCCTACAAGATTTTTCTTTAAAAAAATCTAACTGAAATTGTACCTGAAGAATCTGTGTGCTACCCAAAAAATTTAAAAAAGCTAAAGTTGTTATTTCCTTCTTTTTCACAGATATCCTGAATGAGTACCTTAAAAAATAATTTAATTAGTTTAATTATTTTAATTAATTTGATAATTTAAATACTTATTAACACTAGAACAATGAGTCCAATAACATATATGAAAATAGGTGTTCATTACAGACTGTATCATAATTCAAGACTGTGTACAATACTACAGAAACATAGACAACACAAATGGCTAAAAATGTTAATAATAATAAAAAAGATGCCTATTATCTATTGCTGTGGAATTTTACTAGCAGGAAGAAATATAGCAGCCAAAAGACTTCTTTCACAGCCTTACATCAGGCACTAATAAACTGTCACCCCAATACTGCAGATATTAGCCCTTGAGAACAGTCCTACTGAAATGTAAAACCTCAAATGTTCTATTTGCATTATACCTAAAATGGTCTTTTTTAGAAAAAACAAATTTGAAATAATTCCAATATCTAAAGCCATTGTAGGAAAAAATTGCTGCTTCCATATGAGATTCATCTTAACAGAGGAGTATTCAAAGGCTGTCTTTTGGAGTTTTAAAAATGCCTTCATTTATGTAAAAATTGCTAACAGTATGAATAATGATACAGAACTGGATAGTAAAAATATTTTTTAAAATAAGTGTTGCGTTTCCCTTCATGCTGTTTTAAGTGCCTATTAATCTCTTCACAGTTATGTATCAGCACAGCACCAACTGAGCACTAATTCCAATTCTTTCATGACTCAGCTATTTAATCTGAAATCAGAGTCAAATGTTTATGTTCTAGTAAGAAATAAAGGTTTGCTTGAGCAGCTTCTGTGTGGCATGATATCCAAATGTGGAAGTTCTATTACTTAGCATTTTAAAATATGATCAAAGGGGTAATTTGTCTTGAAAAAAAATCCAAACCCCAAAATATTCCTTCTTCTCCAGTTCAATTCTTTCTTCTCTTATAACCATAAAGAGAAGGCCATTTCTTCTCTTACAGCCATGTGGGAAGCTGTTCAAGTTTTACTCTCTAAGGAAACAAATAAAAGAATGAGATAGATTTTTAGATTTGTCTGCTGTGGCAAGACAAAGGGGATAAAGTTTTTTAGTGGTGTGTTTTTTCCATTATCCACATACAAAATATTCTGGTTTATCTAACAGAACATTTTATCCCTCTCTAAGACACAGCTTTGAGTGAGACACTTGAACTGCCTCTCAGCCACCAATATAGTACTTTTCTGATATATCCATCAGAACTTCATTGAACAAACTGAAATTGAAGGGGGTGTTTGTGTGTGTAAACCTTAAAAATGGAGTGAGTGGAGAGAGAAAGAATGAGAGATCGGCATAATGTAGCCAAAAGTGGAAAAAGAGGTATCTTTCATAAAAATGGTGTCCAGAAGGTATCAAACTCGACTAATCAGATTTCCTTCTTTGGATTGCAAAAGCATTTGAAGCAACCTTAATATCGGTTTCTTTCATTAATATATATTCAAATAATCTTTTTGCATATCCCAGAGTTTCTCCCCAAGATAAATAAAGCAATTTTGACAGGACTATAGTAGACATTGCAATGCAAACAACTTAAAATGTAATAGTTGTGGTCCAAATTCCCTTGCCTTTGCTGGGAACATTTTCACTGACCTTGGTGAGCTTTGGCTGAGCTCTGAAGGAGATTATTAAAGGCTTTTGAGTCAAAATCTAACTAGAATGTGGAAGATTAAGACTTGTAAGGGACAGGTTTGTAGCTGCTGTAAAGTTTCATAGCTCTATTGACTTTGAGAATGTTTAAATAATTTATACTAGAATATCATTTGCCTTCAAAAATTCACAAACAACTTCCATTCCACTTCTATTAATCTTCCACACTGTACATACCACATTTTGGAGAGTAAATATGAATATACGGTCAGTACTTTGACTTTTATTTTTTTATTATCAGCTCTTGGAAGATGAATAAGTTGTGTGCCCATTGATTTCCTGCCTTTGTGTATGTGGAGCTGATAATAAATGCATATCACATCAAGTGTGCTTTAGAAAAAGATGCACTCTGGATTTTAAAGTACATAATTAGGTCAAAAAGGCAGCTTGGGTAGCTGGTTTGTCTGGAATGAAATCTGGAAACAAATTGAATATAGCTTGTAGACCTTTTCATTGACACGATGACTTAGAATTTCAAATTCGCATGTATTTTAGTAAATCCATAGGTAGTAAACAAAATAATTTGGGGAACTTTCTTTAGAGAGACAAAATTCAAAACTTTTGATTGCTATGAGTTATTGGCATAGGAAACAAAGAGCTCTTTTATAACTCAACAGAGAAGAAAGATTTGAGTGTGCTGGTATGGAAAGATTATGAAGTTGGGAAGCATGCAGGTTTTTACTGGAATCATAAAATAGCTTAGATTTTAAAAGACCTATGGAGGTCACCTGGTTTGACTCCCTGCTCAAAGCAGGGCCACTGCTAGATTTAGATCTTACTTTGAATTTAGATCATGTTACTGAGGGTAATATGGTGTCAAGTTTTAAATATCATCAGAGAAGAATCTTCTCCCAGTTTCCCTGGGCAGTCTCTCAATGGGCTTGACCCTTGTTACTGTAAAAGGATCAAAAAAATGGTTTTCACAGTATTTAAGTGAAATATCAATTATTATAACTCATGCCCTTTTGTTTTGCGCCTTTCAGAGGAGCCTGGCTGCACCTTTCGTTCTCTCAGCCTTTCCATATACCTCATGTTCTTCACCCCCTTTATCATTTTGATGGCCATTCCCTGGACTTGCTCTACCATGTCAGCATCTTTCATGTATTGGGGGCCCAAAGCTGGACACCTTTCTCCAGATGAAGTCTCACAAGCACCAAAATGAGGGACTTGGTCACTTTACTTGAATGACTGCAAATAACTTGGTAATAGAATTTAGCCTTCATTGCTACAACAGCACAGAGCTGACTCAAACACCACATTGCTGACAATCCTCAAAAATAACCCAGGGCTGATCTTTTAAGTGTCAGGGACTGAGTTTTAGAGTGTCCCTTTCAGGTTCATTAGATATGGCTCAGTAAATATCATCCCAGGTTCCAGACTGCCTTCTAGTCAGACTTTTTGTTTGTGGAGAGGCTGTTGCTTCAAAGAAAGAGTGAAAAGATGTCTATTGCTGAGTTCGCTTGGTTGTTGTTTTAGCTTTGTTGTGAAAGTTAAAAAAAAAAAAGGGTGTTGAAATGCCTTTGAGATATACCTACATTTTAAAGAATGTGGAAGGTTAGATGTTAAAATAACCACAGATTATTAATTGTGCAATAAATTGCTTTCTTATCCACCATATGGGACATGAAGTTTCTCAAAGGGATAGGGAAAAGGAAATGTATTGTCAGTAACATGTTCAGGATACTCATACAGGCAGTGGAACTCGGATGAGCACTGATATTAATAAAGAAACAAATTGGAAATACAGATTGCACCACACCTGTACATGCCACATAAACTAAGTAAAAAGATTTTTTCATTTATCTTAAGTGTTCACATAACATCTAAATAACATTGAGTTCTTCCACCTCTGTATGGTGAGATGAAAACATTTCTTTCAGATGGGAGTCCTGCTTCTGTTATCTGTGCCTGTGTCACCTTGAGACAAGGTTGCCAAAACACAGCCTGTGTGAAATCACGTATCTGTGAACCATTCTGAAGCTAAAGCAAGTTACGAATGCCATTTCCTGAATACTGTGGAGCAAATGCTAGTGTGAACACACAATTATAAGAGTTCAAAAAATACAGTGGCTGTTAATTTAAGAGATGCATTTGAACTTCTAATATCTTTATTATTTAGATCTAGGCAAACTGTCTTTTTCTCCAACATTAGTAGATCCAGGACAGTGTGAGTCAGTTAAAACTGAGCTATATATCAGCAGCATTTGTATTTAGAACTGCTCAGTCTTGGACTCACTATTCAGTTGTGGTTTTTTACCCCACAAAATTAGGCAGTTTTTTAAACTGTGGAAATATGATCAAAGACATAATTTATGGAAGACATAGAAAATTTTTTACCAATCCAATCGGTTCAATGTGGCGATGACCCATGCAATTGCCTTCTAATTTTTTTAAAAATACTTAAATACTTAAAAAAAAGATATATCTTTATGAATCTGTAAACTTTGTTAGATTCTAAATGACAATGAGAATGATGTAGACAAGTCAGAAATGCCTCTTGTTTACACACAAATGTTTAGAAACCTATGGATTGTAGACCTGCATGTAGACCAAGTATTAGTCAGTAGTGGAAAGCAGGGCGAAATTCATAACATAATCTGAAACTCATTGAACTTCTTATTTCAAGTCTTTGAAACCATCTAGCTCAAGAGGTTTTAGACTGGCTTTATAGAGGAGGTTGTTTCTAAAAAACAAACCTTTGCACTAAGATACTTGTAACATGAAATGGCTTATTTAAGAAATGCACTGTGTGTATCATCTTTCTAATGTGTCCCAGACATCTGAGCTGTGATAAATATCAGCAGAAGACTATTAATAACATTATTTCCTTTGCTGGAGTATTTTAGTACTACTAGAATCACTTTGTGCTCTCCATGCATAAAGGTCACTGTCACAGAGGAGTCTCAGGGAACAAGGACCCCTCCTGACAGCTCCCAGCAGGCAGCTGCTCAAAACACAGGAAAAAGGAAAAGAAAATGGAAAGCAAAGTACTTTGACTCCAACAGGCTACTCTGTTCATTGATATAAATTATTAAAGCTGAAGGTGGTCCTTGAGAACTGGAAGACTAAACTGGGTTTTTGAAAGCTCCCTCTGTTTCACTTCCCAGAGAAGAAAGAGGAGATGTTAATGAATCTCATTAACATCACCAGTGAAAATTTTTACTGCATTAGTCTTCACCTGAACAGCTTTTAGAAATACAACCACATTGCAGAAAATGGTATACAAATAGTTGCTTCAGTAGCTAAAAGAAAGCTTTCATAAGAAAGCAAAATCTAGCCTGTTAGAAACTTTCTAAGCTCAAGACAATGTTGCTATATTATACAACAATTTTAAACAGAATTACATACCTTGTAAGTCTTTTGTTCCTCGTTTTACTGTGTGATCCCTCTCAGTGCAAATACACAGCAATTAAGCATCAGCATTTTCCATTCTGCTTATCTGACAACAACACACCTGGTCTAAAATCTGTAAACCCAGTCACCCACCCACCCCACTGTCTCGCCTGAGCTGAGTCACAAGAATTCCAACTTGTCTTTTTGTTGCATCAGCGGCAGACGGACTATCTCGATGGAAACAAACAGCTGCTGACTTGTCACTGACCCCAGGGAGAATACAGAGAAATTTGATTCAGTCTCTATAGTCTCCTGACTCTGAAACCTTGTTAAAGGTTTGCACAGATGAATATTACATAATCTCTAGAGTAGGGCATGGTTTGTAAGATGATTTTTGAGATGTTCCAAGCTTTGGCCAAAGATAAAATATACTAGGGAGATCTGTTCTTTAACTTCAAATTAGGAATTAGTGGTGTTGTTTATAAACTCTCCATGTGTGGTCTTCTTTAAAACAGCAGAAGGGAATGCTAGGAAAACAGAAACTGACTGGGCTGAACACATTATCTATGTCACCCTAGGTTTTATAATACTAGAGATCTTTGAGCACTCAGTAAAATGTGTGGATATTGAGATTCTCTAGAGCAAGATCCAGGACTTTGGTGTTTTGTTGTTTATTTCTGCACTCTCACCCTCCACCCCACTTTGTTTGGCTTTTGTTTGTTTGTGGTTTTGTTTGGTTGGTTTGGTTAATTCTATTTTACAGTTTGGGATGTTTTGATAGTAAGCACATATTCTATTAATAGGTGAACTATTTCCAATAACATTTATAATACAAAACTCTATAATTTTTTCCAAGCTGCTTTAAGCATAATTTCAAATGAAATAAGGAACTGCTTTCTCCTGTTACATAGACCAGCACCAGTAATATTTGACCCCTTCTTTTATGCCTTACTCAGTACTCTCTGGTTTGATGCCTTTCTCAGCTCTGGGGTTTTCTCTTACCCAACAGATCTCACAACACCTAAAATGCAATATACCCAGAAAACAAACCCACTAGCAAATACAGCTCTTGGAGTATAGAATCTAACAAAATTTATTTTAAGTGACACTCTCAGATATAGTTGAAAACTGCTAATTATCAAATGTGGAAAACTTTGAACACTGTTTTACTGCTAAATGTGACTGGATAATCCCACTGGGTTTAAAGACCAATAGGGTAAAACTCCTATGGTTTGGGGAGGACAGGTGGTGAGAGGTAATTGCAATTACAAAATTTTACAAACCCCAGAATTCTTAAAAGGTTTGAATTTCCATTCCCTCAATAATTAGGGGAAAAAAAAAAAAAAAAAGATCAGAGTAATAGAGATCACTATTCATAGAGAGCATCAACTGTTCATGGTCTTAGTAGAAATCTAGGACCTACAACAATCTCTGCAATGCACCATTTGCTCTACTCTTTCACAGGAAGGAAAGTGCAATTTTCTTCAGAATTAGTGACTCCTTATGAAAACTACTTTATTGCTCATATTCCAAGTAAAGTCTGCTTTCTATGAGTATGCTATGAATCCAGAATACCAACAGTTGCAGAAAAGACTTTGTGTAATTGTAATTGCAGGTATCTTGTAGAAATTAACTGCCAAGCCAATCAGTGGGTAATTTTCCAGATACAACTAGAAAACTGAAATGTATGCTCTGCCCCACAGACTGCATTTTGACCATGCAGTGAATTTTAAATAAAAGATTAAAAGTTTAATATTCTTTTATCTGTGTTGCTGTCAGAGGAGAAGAATGCTGCAGAACAATAGAAGTAGACAGAATTCTTCCTTTAGTCAATACTTGCCAAAAAAAGAGATAATGCAATACTAATCAGACAGCAAAATATAGTTTAACCTTTTACAAACTAAAATAAATGCTTATTGCTTTAGGCTATAGGTAATGTAATTTAAATCTCATTTGTATATAGCAAATTAAATAAGTTCTAACAAGTGAACAAGATGAGGAGGAAAGTCAGATGTGTCCTCATGGGATTTACCTTACTTTTCTGCTCCTTTTTCCCTTGTTAATCCTTGTGATATAACCACAACACAGAACAATCTGTCTTTCACATGCCACTGTGAATTTTTACATTTTCATTTAATTCCATGATTAATGTTAATGTTTCTTATGAGTTTGAGTCACAGGTAGTGGTAGAATAAATACAGATTGCTAATGAGTATACAACTGACAAATACATTAAAAAAGGCATTCCAGGGTTTTTTCCTTGTCTGTTTTTCCTAAGAGCAATGATTGTAAACTTAAAGGAATTTTTTTTTAAAAGTATACCTCCAAATGAGTTGTTCCAAACTGAGTTGTCTTTCAGAAGATGAAAGAAATTTTCTGCTGACACCAATACATTGTCTCAGCTTATTATCCTGACTTGTACTTTATGTCATCAGAGATATCAAGATATTATAGAAATGACTTCAGAGATTAGGCTGAAAAAAAGGAGTGGGAGAACTTTGTGAGATTTTGATTTCTCTAGACTTTGACCACATCTACAATAAATTAATTACATGGTCCAATATGGATCTAAAGTCTGAAAAACTTTGTTTTAAATTACTTGCATCTCATCTCTGGCGAATGGGATGTGAATCTGATTCACAAGAAATGAGGCTGAGTGATTTTCCTGTGAAACATATTACATGTGAGCTTGGAACTATATTCGTTTAGACAAGTCCCACACGGAAGCAGCTATCATTAATACTAGACAGGAAAAGTGGTGTCGCAGCTATTCCAAAGAAAAAAGAATTCAGTATTTGGGATTATTCTGTCCCAGTAATGCTTAGCAAACATACACAAGCACCACAAAATTTCACACCAATACATCCAATTTAAAGTATGTCTAGCTTGCTTGATGGGATCAGCCTGATTAAAGGAGACAGAACTTTCCAATTCCAATTCAGGTGTTTTGGAGGAATGCAGTTCACTTCAGCTACATATTCACAGACACCCATATATGTGTCACAAAGCAAAATAACATTTATTCTATGCCCTATCAATTTAACATGGACAACTTCTAAAATTATGTAAATGATACTTCAACTAATTTTATCTAGATTCTTTTTAAAATCTGACATGAATTTAGAAATAATTATTTTTTAATATTATATTTGCAAAGTATTTATATCCTTCAATCAAAGGCAAGCAGAAATATCTAAACGTGTTTCTATATTTATGGTAACTTTATTGTGACTTTATAGGAAAAATATCATTTTAAAACATGTGATGAACTTCACCAAAGCATTTCTATTTTTTATAGAAAATAGAAATTTCTATAAGAACAAAATTAAATAAATCATGTTTCTGTTATCAGACTGACATCATAGTAGTCAATATATTTGTGACAATATCACACTCTTTGGCCTTCCAAGACCTATCTACTAGTAAATTTTCTCTCCTTTTTAAGTTTAGTTGCTTGTTGACTTTATTACAAATACACTTAAAAGCTTTTTTTTTTCCTGAGAGAGAGGCTTTTGTGTTTTTCCTGTCTCTGTGTACAGTGTCTCTGTGGTCTTTGCTTTGCTTCTGTGTTTTGTTCATGGCAATCCAATCTATTTTTCCCTCTCCTTAATTCTTCTGCTTATCTGGCAGTCATTAAACAGCCTTGGATTTAGCCATACTGGTCCCTTTCTCTATTTCAATAAGAGTGTAACAATTCCAACTTACACATTTAAAATTATTTGTTGGAAAGCGCCTCTTTCACCTATCTCCTTCCTGCTTTAGCTGACTTCTCGTCTGTTGCTTGTTATTCTGCTCTCTGGGCTCTTTTGTGAAAAGCTGTGAACTCTGTCAATTTGCTGTCATTCTCATGCATGTTGTCTTCAGCCCTCATAGTACCAGTGAATATTTTTTTGTTGGCTGGCATCAGTCCAGAAAAATGCCTCCCTCAAATATTTTCTTGAAGTTTTGTACTGAAGTCTTCTCACAGACACATTCTTAGAAACTGCTGGACATCATATCCCTGCAGCACTCTCTACCCTCAGTCAAAACCCTCAGTTGCCAGTGGGTAATTCTGCCACATATTATAAAAATACTCTCAAAAAGTTTTATCCATCTGGTCTGTATTGGGTCTACAGCCTTCTAGGGATCGAAGTCTGAAGTCAAAATGTGTTGTACTACAAAAAGAATGTATCCCTTCTTCCACTGTCTGTACTTGGACAAACTAATCTTTTGTTGTGATATTTATGCAATGTGAATTAAATGGGTAATTTGTACAAATGCTGTACAAATGTACTCTCTTGAACGAATCACATCATGTTTTTTTCATTTAATGTGACTTCTAGCTCTTTTTCTTTATTTCTGTACTATCTGTTCTAGTATTTTTTTGAGCATCTTTGATTTTCAACAGACTGAACTATTATCATCCTTCATATTCTTCTTATGAATGCATTCTTATTAATTTTTTATTTTCTGCATTTTGTTTTTTACCTTAAGTTTCCATTCCTCAGGCCTCTCTGTCCTTTAACCTGTAAATCTCTTTTCACAAGCTCTGTAAAAAATGTTCTTGTTTGTTTATTTGTTTGTTTTTCTTCCCTGCCTTGCTGTTCTTGGGACTTCAGCTCAGACAAAGCAAAATGAAGTCCCCTGAGTAGCATCCTCTATGCAGCCACACACCTGTTCTCAGGACACATCCAGTCCGCAGGTGTCTACTTATTGTTAGAATATATATTGGCTTTCATGTATTTTTGACAGATCTAAGTTTTTGTCCCTCTTAATGTGGAAGCTCATCACTTTCCCTTATTTCTATTAGTCACGTTTTCTCAGAAAACATTTTAGTTTCCTGCTCTGCTGCAATATTTGATTTCTGAGACAAGATAAAATGCAATCCCTTGTGGTTTGATTGTAATATACTCCATAGCCATAATGCTCTCATATTTTTACACACTAGACAACCATTTCAGCCATTTTTACATCATTTTATGACCTTTAAATTTGATTATTTTTGTGTTTTTTTGGCATTCTCACAGTCTTCCAAACTCTGAAATAATCCCAACAATATATTTTATCAGAAGATCCAAAGTCAACTGAGTAGTCATCAGATCATCTATAAAAAAAATAATCAGTGTTACTAGGCTTAGTATTGATTGTTTGAAATGCCAAAGTATATGCACATTCTAAAACTAACACATGCAGTATGGTCATCATAGATTATGATGAGAATTCCCAGAAAATTTGCAAAGTTTTGGTGATTCTAATTGATTTATCCATTCCCTAACAAGACTCCAGCAATAACAATCATTTCAAAGATTTTTTTTTATAAAGCATAGATCAGATTCTTAAGCCTTGTATTGGTTTGAAGGAGAAATACTGAGTTCAGAAGCTGGTTCATCAGTACATTTGTGATGTTAGATACAGTATACTTGTGAGACTTGTTGTGTAACCTAAAATTTTAAGACAATTAAATATTAAGTTATGTGTGAAACTCTGCAGTGGGTATTACTCATGAACAGAACCAGAAAAGACTCTAAGATTTCTTAATTCTGTAGATATTCTTACTTGTACTCTTAATTTTGAGGCTGCTGTGAGGTTGTGGTTTTTGCTTTTGTTTGTTTGTTTTCTGTTTTTGTTTATTTGTTTAATTTCATCTATATTGAAATATATTTGCAAAGACCAAGGACATCAACCAGTTTGAATTAGTAAATTCGAACATGTATTTGCTTCAAATAAATTCTTTGCCTGTAAAAAAATGCATCTTTCTCTACATGGGTCTTTATCTTGAGACAACTTTGAAAATTTAGATATCAGAGAGATTATCTGACAAATCCCAGGGTACTTTTCATCAGAATCTCATCCCAGCCCCCTTGCTGCTAAAGTGAACAGTAGACTCTGCTATGCCTTTCTCAACAACTGTGTGCAGTGATTGACACCAGGAAAAGCCACACCCCTGAGTTAAATACAGAAGAAACAGGCCCAGGACTTCTTGAAGATGGATCCTAATCAAAGAAAGGTTTTCTTTCACCCTAGCATAGCAGTCTCATTGTGGATCTTGTAATGAAAAATTGACTCCTTTGTAAGTAGCAACTTTTCTCTGTACTACTACAAGGAATATTAAACTAAAACAGAATAAATAATATGAAATTTACTGTTATTTTCTCCAGTTTTCAATCCTGTTTCAATGTCTTCTTCTCTGATTACTTTATTTTTTCTATTTAGAACTCCTTTTGGCTTTCAGTTTAAAATAACAAGGATCAACTTGTGTTAAAATTATAAACAGCACATTTTCTCAGTCTTCATGAGTACATAAATTATTGAATCCGATCTCTATGGGGGTACAGCTTTCTAATTTACTCTTATTTCTTACTAAAACTCAGTAGGTAATTGCAAATCTTTCTTCTCTTTGACCTTCATTCTCTTCTCTCTTTCATACATGTGCAATGGCATGTTGACATAAAATATATATGTATAATACATGTAAATCATTTCTTATACTTAGCTATTGCTGTTAAATTTTCTGCTTCAATCTAATTGACATTCAAAAGAGCAGTCTAAAAAGATATGCTAAACACTGCATGAATCAGCTTTTAAAAGTGTTCACTGTACCCAAAACAATAACTGCTGTACATCATGCTGGGGGCTGAAAATGACAAACACTTTGCTGTTGTTCTTTTTGTAGGCTCAGAATAATTAGCAGTTGCTTAGACTTAAAAAGGAAGGTTCAAAGATTTCTTCCACATACAGATAAGAGGAGAAATATTAAAGGAATAGAGTATAATTCTGAAGGTCTTCTATAATCTATAGCTGTTACCTTGAACTTTGCATAAAGCCAGTCCTGCACTAAGAAGAACCCAATCAGATTAGACAGCAAAACAAAGGAAAAAAATGTCCAGCCCTTTATATACTGATACACACTCAGACTTCAGAAAACTGACTTAACTGAGAAAATGCATGTGTTGTATATCTATTCGATATCGAAGGAAATTCGTACTGTCACATGATCGATATTTTACAGTATAAAATATTAGATTAGAGACAATATACTATTGCTCTTTGGTTGTGCATATTAACTAGGAATCCACTTTATTAGCAAGGAATCTTAATGACTACAGTTGACTTCTGTTCTTGTTTCAACAACCCTATTGCAGCAGCTAAGAAGAAGGGATCTTACTGCATTTTCTGCAGTAAGAAAATTCTGCAACACTGAAAATAACTTTTCTCTTCAAATATACCATGAAGAAGTTTGTAAAAGTGACAGTGACATACACTTATATTGAGGGACAAACCTTCAAAATTTGTGGATAGTCATTAAAAACAAGAACATTTCTTAGAAGAAATGTTCTTGCATTGATTAATGCTTTAAGACATATAATAATAATTAAATAATTGGAACAATTTGTTGTTTTAGGAGTATAATTCAAACTTTGAATTTAGTCAGAACAATATGACAATCCTAAGAAAAAGTGGACTTTTTTTCTGAAAGTTATGAGCTGACAGAGGGATGTTAAAAGAGCAATTTTTCACTACAAAATAAATGGTTCTGTTTCAGTATGAATCCTACTAGAAATAATACTATAGAATATAGAACTTGATTTGAAACTGATTGATTTTTTCTTACTACACAATGCAATATTACCATAGAAAAATACAATGTAAGTACAGATTCTTTTTTGTAAATTCAACAAAAATGTTTACCCTTTCAATATTTCAACAAGCTCTTCATTTTTTAAATCCCATTGTATGTATAATTAGTCTTATATAAGGCAATAACTCTGTAGGATAAGCAAACCATAATATCAATCTAATTACAAACAAACAAACAAACAAAAAAACAACTTCAAAGGGGAGAAATAGTAAATCAGTGACTATGGCCAGCTACTGTTTTTCAAATGTGCAATCCACTTTTCCCAAGCTTGAAAAGAAAAGTGAAATATCAGCCACATAAATAATGATCACATTTTGCTGTTAAAGCTGCCAACACAAAGCTAAACAGTAAGAAGGGCACTTCATTAATCATTCATGCAAGATAATATCTGACATGAAGTTACATGTATCCTTTGGTATATGCATTTGTTTTGTTTTGGTTAAGATTAAGTAATCTAAACACCTGGACAGAGGTTATGGTTCCAGATATTTAAGAATATATGAAAAAAAATTAGAGCAATAGTGAAGAAAAGGCCAATATTTATAATAAAAAATGAAATTGAGGGGAAAGGAGGATTTCCAGTGTTGGTGTCTGCAAATTACTCATATTTTTAGCAGAGCAAATTGTATAATAGCTGACAGAGCAACAAAGTCCTGGTCTAGACTGACAAGGCATACTTACAGTAAGGTGCTTTAATAACACTAGAGTGAGGTTTTTATTCTTGGCACTTGTCCTTTCTTGATCACTTGTGTTGTTTCTCCTCTCTAAATAGGTCTAACAGGATGAGTGAGGCCATCCACCTACCAAGACCTCAAGTGGAGATCCAGGGTAGGCTGACCTTTATCTCAGGGACAGACTTGGGCTCAAATTCAAATCTGTCACTGCCTTCAGGGAAAGAAATAAGGCAAGGTTTGCCCCAGTTTTTTTTTCAAGCACTGCTGTATATTTTTTATGTTTTGTTTTTTTGGGGGGGAGGCATTTTGTAGTTTCACCTGTTTTGCAGTCATTTTGTTTCTCTTAGACTTCAGGAAAATTAAGTTCATACTGCTGATAAAAATAATGACCCTTTCTACAGTCCTTTTTTCCCAGTGTGAATACTTATTAACTGTGCTGAGCTTACTTGAATTCAATGGGTCTAGTCTGCAAAATGAGAATGGAGCATGGCTGAACTAGTCTGCAACCCCAGCAGCCACAGCTTTACAGATCCTGGTTTTGCTTGTGAGAAGCCATGCAGATAAGATACCATCCTTGGCTCGTGCTTTACTTAGCACAAAGAATGAATAACATCCTATGGTGTAAGGGACTTTAAAACCCCTCTGACGTGTCAGCTACACACAGTGGCAGTGCAGTTTCCTTCTCCTGCCCCCACCTATTGCACAGACTCAGCTGCTGCTGCTCATCTGACAGTTTGCTGAACCAGGGCAGTCCATCGTCCCAGCAAAAAGGGCAAGAACATTTTTGCCAGGCTACTGAACATAACAGAAGCACTGGGAGGCTGGAGGTACATGAGAACTCATCCTAGGGAGGGGGCAAGACAAGTGGAAAAGGGAGCAAGGAGTAACTGAGGCTGGAAAAAAGAGGGAAAACAGAGCAAGCAGATAGTTTGGGAACCACACCTTTCATGGTATCAACATGGTTACACCAGTTCAGCTCCATCATCTTTCAGCCACCTTTCATCCATCATAATGTGACCTCCTGAGTACTTTCTGGTTCAAATTCAACTACTGATCAGGAACCCACTGGAAACAGGAAAACAAGTAAGGAGCTGATCCTGTGATGACAACGTACAGGCTGTGGTTTAACATTAACTGTGCCATTTTTAACAGTCCAAACACAATTCATCTTCTCTACATTTAGCCATTCATTCTAGTTCCCCCTAGGAGATTTGTCTCCTCTCAGTTATGCTGATTTAGCTCTTCACATGGCTGACCTCTAAACTGGACTTGCAAAATGAAGCACTCAAAAAAAAAAAAGTCTAGTCTTTAAATAAAAACATGCCATTTCATCAGTCTGATTTATAGAGCAAAAAACTGCAGAATTGGCATAAATAAATGTCAGGGCTCAAAGGGAGGCAGGAATGTATGGCCACTTGTGGGGAGGGAGGGAGACATCTTACACATTATATGCTCCTGACAGAATAGGAGCACGAAGAAACTACAGACTTAATTCAGCATTAGTTTTGACTTGTGAATGGTGTAGACAGGCAGCAGATTAGACTGCTTAGAGAGGCTGTGTAGTCTTCTTTGGTGAAGGTTTCTAAGAACAGATCAGACATGAGCCTGTCAGGATGTGCACAGCTTATCTGAGCTTGGGAGTTTGGGTACTATAGCTTTGTTTCCTACCAGTTGGTGGAACATTCTGAAATATTGTCAATGTCTGGTTTTAACTATTTCCCAGATATCTCCAAAATTTAAAAAAAAAAAAAAAGTTTTTAAATGTAGCTTTGCTGGAAGCAACAAAAATGTGTTAGAATGTTGCATTTTTTATGGATCCTGTTCTCCATGAAGACTTCTTTTAGCAAGGGGAAAATAAAGTCATTAAGCAAGAGCTACTTAATCTTAAAGCAAAAGAACATAAAGTGTTTTGAACTGTACTATCCACATTTATGTGTACTTGGCTTACGACAATGTCAATAATATTGGGTTGTAGAAACTCATTGTAATTAAGCAGGCAATTCACCATAGGCTGTGAAACAGCAGCTTTACAGAGCTGAGTGCACTGCAATTGCTAGCTGTGATACTGGGTGCTCATTCCAGATGACTTGGAGCTCAATTACAGGCTCAAAGTGGAGACAGGCAGTTCCTGAAAAATCAAGGTACTTTGGAGTACTTAAAAACATCCGTATTTGAAATACTCAAAACAAACACCAAAGGATAGGACAGTCAGATATTTCAGTGTTTAGTGTTAGAGACGTTTGGGTAATTTGGATGTACACACCACCTTTCACAACTGTCATATAGGAGACTGTGAAACAGATGATAATGTCTTGTCTTAAAATTTAAAGCTTTTCTAGTTAGACTTTTTTGCCTAGATTTTCCCTAGACACCTTTAGGTATTCCTAGGTATTCCTTTTTTTTTTTTTTTTTTTTTTTTTTTTTTTTTTTTTTTTTTTTTTTTAAGTTTAAGTTTAAGTTTAAAAGTTATCTAGGTGTGTTGAAATAGAATGATGGTGCATCAGGGGATGTTCAGATTGGACATGAGAAAAATATTTTTCACTGAGAGGCTGGTCAGTCACTGGAACAGGTTCCCCAGGGAAGTCACAGCACAAGCCTGTCAGGAGTTCAAGCAGCATCTTCAGGATGCTGTTACTTATATGGTCTAGTTTTAGGTAGTATTACGTGATTCTATGATTCTATGATTATTGTACAAGTAAAACCAGTCTGGTGACTTGAGGCTGCTTTGAACTGTTAAAATACAGTTTCAGGAACTTTTTAAGTTTGGACTTTTTCCATATAAATAATGGATGTAATTTCATGTCCTTTTATGTATTAATATTAACACAAAAATAAATTGGGTGTTAGTGATAAATTAGGTGATGAAAAATAAACACTCTCCAGATTTTAGAACTGTGCAAGTGTCCTCCTGCTCCATTTTTCATATTGCATATATTTTACTGAAAAATACAGACTTTCACTTGCAGTATCATGTTCTTATTTCCTGAAACAGTTTGTACTGAGTTAGAGACTGAAGGAATGAAAGCCAAAAGGAAACAGATTCATAAAGACAAAAAACCTGAATAATATCCTTCAGGTGTTAGATACTGAGGGGAGCAAAAAACAAAAAAAAAAAAAAAGGAAAGAAAGAAAGTAAGAAGGGAAGGAAGGAAGGAAGGAAGGAAGGAAGGAAGGAAGGAAGGAAGGAAGGAAGGAAGGAAGGAAGGAAGGAAGGAAGGAAGGAAGGAAGGAAGGAAGGAAGGAAGGAAGGAAGGAAGGAAGGAAGGAAGGAAGGAAGGAAGGAAATAAAAGATATTATAAATGGAACAGGATTATTTCTCCAGTCTTCTCTTGTGTGTACAGCATTTTAAAAAGCAACAGCATATTATAAATTTGTGCCAAAGCTACTAAGCCATTCAAAAGATTCCATAGAGAACTGATCGATTCTTTTTATGTCTTCTGCATACTTATGAACTCTACAGCTATAAATCAGTTCATAGTCTGAAGTTTGCTTCAATATCAGAAAATATAAAGTTGCCCAATACTTTCCATTGAAAAAAAATAATTCTTGTTGTTTGTAACCTCCTCAGATTTGAATAATAGGGTCTTAGATCATTCATCCTAAGTATCTGTCTCAGAATGAAATATTTTGATATATTCCAACCCTTTCAGAGAAAGACACTTGGGAAACACTAATGCTGAAATCAACACTAAACAAACAAATAAAAAAAACAAATAATGAATGCCTGTGGAGACAAATAAGTTTTTGATTATAGAGTCCCCAGTGGTTTTGGAGCAAGATCCCCAAATATTGTATAGATATGAACTGAGTGCCAAAGATGTGTCTTTTGCCTTTTCTCACATGAAAACAAATATTTTCATGGCAAAAAAAAAATCAGTATTCAAATACATAGCAGGTTAGATTTTTAGCTGGTGGGGGTTTTTTGTTCTCATTTGGCATGAACCAGCTTTAGACTGTGGTGTGGCTCATCCCAAGCACAGACATGAGCTGGCACCCCAAACAGCTTGATGGGAGAAAGCAGGTAAGAGGTACAAGCTCTGCACATGCCCTCTGCCTGGACATGCGGTGATGGAGGAACAGCTGTGTAGCAGGAAGAGTGTTTGAATGTCTGGGGCTGAGGAGGGAACCTGAACACATGATGTGGAGATGGAACAGCAGGATAGCTCTGCCAGAGGGGTAGAACACAGGATGAGGAGAAGGTTTCAGATTTGGATCCATTAAATGACTAGAATTTACTGGGCATCAATGGGCATCAGAGGTATAATCAACAAGAATTATTGTTGGAAAAAACAGCGTGAAATACATGTGGGGTCAGGAATCTAAGTTAGGAGAGGAAAAAGGTAAAGAATTTGGAATGGGATGTCTATGACAACCTTCAAGCTGAAGATGCTGAGGAAGAAGAGAGAAAGGGCAAAATGAGATAAAAACTAGATGGGTGAAGAGATAGATAAAAGGCATGTGGTCAGGGAAACTGTTATGGGAGAGAGTCTGAGAAAGACACATCACAATGTGGGAAGACATAGGAATATATCAACACCAGAAAGACTAACAAGTTACCTTAAAAGAAAGAGAATGAGATAGTCTAGGGAATAGCATTCAGAAGTCTGGGAGGACAGGCTGAAATGGCTGTCAAGGTGATTTGTGAAATCACCCGGCAATCTGTGCTTCTTTGTCCTGTAATGTTCATCCATAATGATCATAGCTGTAAGTTCTAGAGTGTTATAGAACTCTAAATTCTAAAGTGCTACAGTGGTCTCACTATCTCTATATAAATAAATATTTCCTTAAGCAAGAGGGGAATAGCAGATGTCTCAGGTCTGTTGAGGAATGCTTAAGTGTCTTTATGATGCCATAAGATCAATTTTTGAGGGATGCAATGTATCTTCACATTTTATTTCTGTTTTCTATTTTAACAAGAGCTTGTCTGGTTTGGTGACAGACATGCTGTACAAATGACTCTGGAATATGCAGAGAAGATTGAGAGCTACTTTTGTTTTACCTCCTATGGAAGATGGAAAATGTTTAGGAATAAGGCAAATAATTCTAGAATTGGAATAGAATATATTTTAATGGCAAAGCCATGCTGGAGATATGATTAAGTCACAGAATTTGTATGTGAATATCTGAGAATTGTTTAAATCAGATTAATCTTTGCTCATTTTTTCCTTGCTCACATTATCCTGGTGTCAGATTTGTAGAAATTCAGACAAATAGCAGGTGCAAAAAATGTTGAGTTTTGATTAATCAAGCTGCTGTATAATGCTGCAAAAGGTTGATTTTTCAACATCTCAAACAGGACTTACTAAATGAGCGGACAATTTTAATTTTAATCTCTCTGTGTTTAAATTTTTAATCCGTAAATTGGAACTAATAATTCCCATTTTAGAGGTCTTTGTGAAGAAGAACTATTACTATTTGCAAATCACTCAGGCAAAATGGCAATGAATATCTGACTAGGGAAAAATACAAGAAAAAACACACTGTTATATTTATAATAAAAATAGCCTATATAAAAAAAATATATTTATAATAAAAATAACTGTACACAGTTCTGGGTGAAGGCATACTGGACCCTGAGGACAAGGAACTACACCACGCAGCTGCAGATGATGGTCTTCTGTGTCCTGGAAACATGCACAGAAATCAGGCTGCAACTGTATGATTCCTGTGTCCTGATGCACACCCTGGGGAACTGAATGAAGATGTCATAAACACCTTAATTATGGCATTTCCAGGAATACCACTCCCTCATTATGGGTGTTTTGAGGGTGTATATTTGTATGTCCATGTTTCTTTACCTTAGACTGTCGGTGTAAATGCCAGAGTTGGCAGTTTTGTAAAAGTGCAATAGGAAACATAAATATGTTTCTACTCTCTCCCTCAGACTTTAATGACAGGAAAAATTGCATGTCAGAACAGTATCTCAAATGAAAGTACTTCTATATCCTGATTAAATCATTCTCCTCTATTCAAAGGAACATATTTTCAGCATATGCTGTTTTTCGTGGACTCCAAAAATAATCATCTTCATTATAAAAAGCATTTTTGAGCAAAGAGAAAAGCCAACTAATAGATTAGACCTTAAATATTAAAGTTATTTTAGGACATGATAATAGAAATGGGGATTCACTGTGTGCAGTGGCCATTGTGCAAAGTGGTACCATCAAAATCTTAACTAGTAATTAAGAGATTGACTCTTACTTTGGAAGGACTACAGGGATCTTTGACTGGCGTACATCAGAATTTAAGTAGCCACTAAAACAGACCAATTTATTGATGGGACACTATCCTGAGGCTTTTGAGAAGTTCAAGTGAGGCTGCCCTGCCAAGTGCATTCTGTGTGACAGCAGCAGCACCACCAGTGTAGTGACAGGTCTTCGTGGTAAGAGGAAACAAGGGAGGCTTGCTCAGCCTCAGAGCATCAGGTGTACTTGAACCCATTTACAAGTTAATTTCTGTGCTTCATACAGCAGAGTGCTTGTACCCATGAGGAAGCACTGTCTTCTTTAGCCTGTTAACTATTTGGTTTGCCCCCCAGTGCCTTCCTTGAACTCACTGAACAAGTGAACTTTACAGTACAGTAGAAAGATTAAAAATTGCCTGCAGTGTCACAAACAATTTGCATTGTCTAGTTTATTCAAATAATTTGCAGCTCACAATAACGAGAGCTTTCTATAAAGAGATTCCTTTAAAATAAGTATACTTTAATAATGACTGTAATATGCATACAGTTTTGGCTAAAAATCTAGTTATCTGATAACTGATCTCCATGCAATATCTTCAGTTCCGCAATTCACAAAAAGCTACCCTTGTTTCAAACAGGTTGTACTGTCACTACATTGTCAGACTTTTCAGTCTGTTTTCAGCTGGGAGATGTTGGCCTAAGAGGACTCCAAAGACTGATCTTATAGACAGTATCTTCAGATAAAGTAGCTTACCTTTCAGAAAAACTGAGTAAAATTATATGGAATAATAACACCTCATCTAAGGCAAAAAAAGTGAAGGACAAGATTCCCGAGGATCCTGAAAGCAATAGCTGATTAATTCTGGATAGAAACAAAAAAGATATACAAGTATAGCAAAGGGAATTGCTAAAATCCAAAAATAAACACGTCTGAATAGATAGACTTGCTTTGAGTGTTTTGTTCAACTGCTGCAATTAAATTAAGCCTGTAGGTTTTGCTATTAAAAAAACGCCACAAACCAAACTAAGCCAAACCAAATCAAACTTTAAAAACCCAACTATTTTTTGAGTTTTATCTGTTTTATACCACTATCTGTCAATATAGCTATGTGAAACTTGTATTGCAGAGAATTTGGATATAAATTTGGAGTTGTCAGGATGCAGGACATGGATATGGCAAAGGAAGATACAGCAGAGGGGATCCGAACAGTACGTGCTGTCAAAACAGAAGTTTTATTTATTCTAGTTAAAAAGAACCCCAGCAAAACAAACCTATATAGCATCACAAGTTAACCAGCTCAGAAAGGTAAGTACTTATGTTAAAAAAAAAAAAGCAACCAGTTACAACTTCCAAAGGAAAAAAAAAATAGGAGTCTAAATATTTGCCTAGACAGATTTTTTTAAATAGGACATTTTTAAAAACTTTTTTTAATAGAACTTTACATAGACAATGCAGTTATTACTTTAACTTTTTTTTAGTGAAAGTGATATAGTGGTATAAGACCTGATAAGACCACTTACACAGTAAAAAGTTTTTTCAGGTCAGGGCCAATGTAAGAGTTGTCTGTGGTAGATTATGACAAGCAAAATACTTCTCTTGACAAGGTAATTTAAATCAGCAAAAGTGTATTCCAGGGAGTATACTTTACTTCAGAACACCTTTCCTCTTCCTATGATAAATAAGTTATCTTGAGAGCCTGGCTGCACTTAGGAGGTTTGGTGATAAGAGCTGCACTGATAGAATTACACCAGCCACTCATTTGTAGTGCAGAAATAGATCACTCTGATAAAATAGCTTTCTTTGCAGGCACAACTTAAGCCAGCTCCTTGAACAGAATAACGTACACACTGTCAAAATAGTTTTTGTTGACTTTTTAACTAAAACTTCTGCTTTCTTCACTGTTTTGATCAGGGGTGCTGTACCTAGAATGACCAACTTTGCATGTAGATTACTGCTCACAAAATCTTAAGATTCTTAATGCCTTTTTTACATACTTTCAGGTGCCTTCATTTCTACAATTGTGTCTACCAGAGTGTGCATTGTCAGGTTTTTGGCTGATATAGATATGCCAGTAAAACCTGTAATGTAAATTTGGCCCTAGACTGGTGTGACTTATTCCCTTTCCAGGTGGGACAGAACTAATATGTGCTCACTTACACTTACCACTGGGTGACTGCTTAAATCATAGATTGTACCAATACAGGTTTTACAGTGTAGTAATGCAGTGATCTCAACATTCCACCTGCAGGGCAGAATTGCACTGATTTAATTTAAATCGCATTTAAATCTCACAAAAATCTTTAACACAAAAATGAAGTCCTGGGAATCAGCTGCTCCAAAGTTCCTACGCATTATCCTATCCTGCAGCAGCAGCATCCTCCGTACATGTCAAGAAGCTCACTCTCCTTAAGGAGGGTAACCCATATCAAATTCCTCCCATTTATCACGAGGCAATGGAGCATGCACAATGCACTGTTATCATGGAGCCACTGATGCCTGGTAACATATTGTCACCCGGTCACTCGCTAGTATGTCAGAGCTGATAGTTATATTGAGATAGGCACCTGCATGGACATTAAAACAGAGTATGCCTAAATGCTTCATACAAGTAGGGTAAATTACCCTGTCCTAAGGTTTATGTTGCCATTACCAATACAATTTAGGAGTAGTCTATAAAGTGTAATTCTAGATCTGTGCCTAAATGGTACACTGCAATTGTCTCTGAAGCTGCTCTATGAACACATCCTTTACGCTTCAAGCATATGAGTATATTAATTTCTGACAAGGGATGCCATGCTTTCCATGAAGGGCTTCTAATTCCTTAGTTATAAAGCAGCTTCATGAAGAGGTGGGCCCCCACACTGCCCTAAATGAGGGTTAATATAAGGATTTTTTTATGACTTTAAAGTGAAGTGATTTAGTTTATGCTTTGACCTCTGTGTCTGTGTTCATATGTCCATCATTTATATCAGTAAAAGGGTGATGTCATTCATAAATTTGGCCCCTGCTGTATCATAAAATACACAGCTAAGATGAAAATAATATCCACAGATAGATTTTCACCTATTTACCGAGGTCATTTTAATTAATGTTTTTGGTTTGTACCTATGTAACCGTCCTGTGTGGCCAAGGACACAGAAGAAAATGCAAGTGGTAGAAAGAATTTGTTTCTTTTTTTTTGGCTGTGTTCTCCTTTTGAAGAGATAAGTGGGAAGAAGAAATTAGCATTTTTATTTAAAGCAACAAAAGTAAATTTGCATTTTTCCAAGAACTGCAGTTTCTTTTCTCAATGCCTAATAAAATATTGATATTAAAATAAACAATGAAGGCACTTGAACAAATAAAAAATTTTAATTAGTGCAGCTAAGTGATGAATTCAATTTTCTTTTCATATTTAGAACCCTTTTGGATGTTTCCCACTGCTCATTTTGGATTCAGGGAAATGTAGGTTTTAAGTACTGCATCTGAAACAGAGACAGAGCTTAAAGAACTGGAAATTAAAAATAAATAAATTAGCTTTCTGCTGTCATGAGCTGGAGCTTCAAAGGTCACATTTGAGCTTCAAAGGTCACATTTGAGCTTCAAAGAGCGACTAGAAAGACTATCAGCATGGGAAAGAAGGCTCACTGAGGAGAGAAATAGGGATGAATGACTCCAGGAAGGACTTGTGAAGTTTTCAAGAAGGGTTCTGGCTGACAGGAGAGAAGACAGTATCTTCTTTTTCTCTTTCTCTTCTTCTGAAATGAAAGATTGGTCTTGGCTGAAGGTGGCTGTTTTTTTCTTGGAATCCCACTATTTTTTTATAGTGACAAAAGGACTAAATTAAGTCTTTCTACTCCTCCAGTTTTTGTCGATTGACTTGTGCCAACTGTTTCATCATAATTCCTTGGCTTGTATTAAAACTGGAATCTCCTGTTTCCCTTCTCAGTGATAAATGGGTCCAGCCATGCTTTACATTGAAGAGTAAATAGCAGTGTAAAGTCAACACAGTGAGGCAAAGTGCTTTGATTTTAATTGAACTTTTTGAATTTGCACTACTGATTCCTCGTTTCCAGATCAGTAAAAGCAAATGGATAATTGTCCTCCAGAAAAGAAAGTGAATACAACAGATGATAGAGGGGGAAAGAATTCATGGATGACAACAAAGAGCCCAAAGCAAAAGTAGAGCAGGTTTAAATAATGGAGTGTGTAGCAGCCTCTGCTGTGATTTCAAAAGGACACTTGTAATGCATAGATAGAAGCACTTTTATTTAAATTAATAAACACTGTTATAAAAATAATGCATTTTCATCAATAAATAAAACAAATATCTTAAAGGCATACTGTATGCATTTGATGTCCCCCTGGAGCGTGGACTACACTCTTCATGTGGTTCACTCTACTGTACGTAGGCAAGAACAAAGATAGTGTCAACATTTGTGTTACTGGTGTTCCTTTTTAAAAAATTATTCAAGATTGTGTTAGTGGTGCTCCTCTTTATAAGGTTGTAACATACTTTATATAGCAGAAACATCTACATGAAGGTTTTCAACCCCCTGAGGTTTATATACCTTAATTTTTCTTTATCCAAACTGACACATATTGACATATTGATTTGAAGAGGTCTATGTTCAGGACTGCACACAATCTGGACATTTAGGTTAAACTGGGCATACATAAAAAATCAGAATCATCATTCAGGTTGTACTCTTCCTGCTGTACATAGTTTTGACATTTTCAATGTCAGAAAAAGTTATAGATTTTTGATACAATTTTGGGGGGCAAATATTCTTTAGTGGACTTTCAGTGTGTATTGATCTATGTCAGAGTTTGTGGTCTTCTTCTATTGGCTGTAGCCTGTGTTTTTAAAAAGAATACTTTCAAAGTTGCTTAAGAGAAACTAAATAACACAGAGAGTGATGTGCCTCTTTTCTACTGCAAACCTTGTATGCTTAGTAGGGATTTGTTATCCAATAAATAATATACTGACTACCAAGCCTCCTGTTTATGATGATTTTATCAGTGTTAATACTTTCCCCAGTAAGATTAGGACATGACCCCCTAACAGGCAATCACTCCATTGTCTCTCAGTCATTGATAGATAAGGATACATACATTTCTGAAAAATTGCAGATAAATGCCTTGCTTTCCTGTAATGTTATACTCACCTAAAATAAATACCTGGTAATCTCAAACTCTGATAAAGTTTTGATAGTTGGGCAGCTTACCAAGTAGGACAGTCAAATATGAAAGGATTATGTTACACATAGTTTCAAAAATATCCCCAAAAGCTGAGGAGTAGGAAGATTAAAAATAAAGAAGCAAAATATAAGATGAGAAGAGTACTGGAAACAAACAAACAAAAGATAGGAACAAGGGAGGCTAAGATGAAAAAATTCTTCTTTATTCTTGTAAAAATTAGCTTGAAATAAAAAGTATATACATACTCGGTAATTGCTGTCAGTGAGAATGATCTTCAGCTTTTGGGTTTTCAGTGCCTGTTTCTGTTTTTAGCTTTCCCTCTCCTCTTTTGTGTTGCCATTTCTGTGTACCTTACAATTCTTGTAACATATTTATTGCTTTGATTACTGCATGCAATGTCTACTGTTATAATAGCATTTTCCTGGTCTTCCCACTCTGTACTTCACCAAACTCTGAGAACACCATATAAATAGGATATACTATCTGAATAGCTTTGCCAAACAGGGCATTATGCAGAGAGCCAAGTAAGCTGTACAGAGCTCTGAACTCCAGCAATATGCTGAGAGGGCAGGTGCATTATGGTTTTAGATTCCATACTTCTGTGGACATAGTGTAAAGCAAACACTGAAGAAAGGCCAAACATAAGAGCTTCATGAGCAGATTTTGTAAATTTGAGAAGCAAAAACAGAGTAGAAGTCAATTAAGAAAAATGAGACATAAAGGTGTTGAGGTTTTTTTCTTTTCCTTCTTTCTTCTGAATTAACATTGTGGAATAAAGAACCCTTCATTGCATGTCATCTTAGTGTAAAGTTAAAGAGGTCTGGATGACAATAGGCACAATAGAAGATGGCATGTCAACTGCAAGATAATCAGGAATTAAGGGCAGATCACAGAGCAGATGTGACCATTCCTATAAACATTATTGTTGTTAATCTGAGTAGTTTTATGTATATATTTATGTATGTATGTATGTATGTATGTATGTATGTATGCATGCATGCATTTTTAAGGAACAACCAGTACTTGATGCCTGATCTCTCTTGTCTCTTTAGATGCTAGTACAACCTCAGAATTGAAGGAAACCTGGAATTTGCAGCTCTCTGGGTTTGCTAAGAAATTTGTGCAGGAAATAACTTCCTCCATGCTATTCCCTGAAAGTCTCACAAGAGAGCTGTCTGGGGAGCAGTATTCCCCTGAGCAGTATAAAAGCTTATGCTTTGAATAGTCATTTCAGGGAAGGGAAAATGCACTAAGTGTGTAACACTGCAAATCAGGCATGACGGGCTAGATCCCTTGGATATTAAAGAGAAAAAAAAAAAATCTAACCTATAAAAATGATCTGAAAATTGTCTAATTGCTGGTATTTGTTGAAATCTTTAATGTACAGGATTGTTCCCTGAATAACACTCCATAAATCAATTGGTTTTACTAAAAGCTCATCATCGCCCTCTTTGTCAGCTGGAAGAGAAGAGGAACTATTCACTGCCCCAGCCAAGGTGGGAGCCACAGAACTGCTGCTGACCTGGTGAAGCAAATGAGCTTTGAGCTTCAGCTAACAAAACAAATTCTTTTTCCTTCTATACACTTTTCCAGTTCCCCTCACAAAGAGACCATAATGAGGCCTAGCAAAATAAAACCAACATTATGTCATGCTGCAGTGAGACAGCACTTGTCTTTATCTCTTCCAAAATCTTATATTGGAAAGTGCTGAGCCCAAATAATTCCTCTGAGTTTTCAAGGGAACAATGGCTTCTAAGGTCCTCAGAAAAAGCCCATGCTTCCCCAGTCAATGCTCTACCCAACTCAATTATCAGGGGAAAGAATGAAGCTTTGACACCTTGAGGAATTCACTTTGACATTTACAGATGGATGTGTGCTGTGTGGATTATATTATTATTTCTTCTGCAAAGAGAACTACGTGTAAGTGACATTGAAGTCAGGAAAATGCAGAAGAACAGATGAAGATGTAACTTTTTCCTCCAAGCATAAGTCATCAAGTTTTTCTTTAAAACTGTTAAAGTGAAGGCTCTGGAATGGACAGAAGGAAGGTGAAAATATTGTCTGCAGTTCAGGAGACTTCTTACAATGGTGTTGCTAGAACAGACAAAAAGAAAACTTCTGTGTCAGCAGGGCACAATAAGCAGGACTACAACACCTGTTCCTGAAACTCTGTTATGTTTGAAGCATGGACTGGAACTTTCAGCTGCAGCTAGTTAGTCCCCTATGGGCTCACCTCCTCAGGGTACCCACCTGTAAAGCAGCACACATCCAGTGAAGGAAGGGATCCAGTGAAGTGAATTTTAATACCAAAGATATTTCTAAGCACTGTAGCTGAAATCTGTGGAAATTTATTAGAGATTAAGCTGAACTCTTTATCAGTATGTAAATAACCATTAACTTATGAGGACACTGCTGACTGATTTAAAGCCCAACGCTTTCATTTTCACTCTCTGAAATACTCATTGGTATTAACAAAAATTTGGGGTATGCAACAATGTAGGATTTGGTCAGGAATACTCAGGCATAATTGAAATATTAAAAGGTTATTCCTCATATGTAATGCTCTTGAATGCAAAATTCTACAGCTAGAAGTACTTGGAAAGCATTTAGATTGTAGGAAATTTACTACTTGCAGCCAGTGATTTATTTCATGCCCTAATGCACTAAAAGGTCAGTAGCCTAAATTTATCTCAGTGATTTTCAACAGATTATGGCTTCTACAGTGTGTTCATACATCAGCTACCTTTGGATATTAATGTTCATTCTAATCTCCAAATTCTTCAAGTTAATGGGAATTCCTTTAGATCTGAACTTTGCCTTTTTTTTCCTTCCCCTTTAATATGAGCATAAAATCACCTTGCAGCAAGATGTTATATTCTGACTTTTTGCCTTGTTTTGAGCTGCTAGTAACAGCTTTTAATTTGGAAAGACTATCTCTGAGTTTACTGCGCCTGACTGGTTTCAGCTCAATTGTTTCCTCAGCCAACAGAGCATTTCATTTCTCCTGAAGGTCACTGCAAGCTGCCAAGGCATAGAAACACATCAGCTTTTCATTCATGCTACAATCTAATGTCGCAGTACCATTAAGATAAATAGTAGTAGACATGTATGTATTACTTTTTTCTATCAAAAATTACCAAATTTATTATAATACAAAGCAAATTAGTCCATCAGGGAAGGAGCAACTGGTAAAAACCTCCCCTCCTTGACTCCAACACTTCAAATCACTAGAAATTAATCCTTTCATTACAGTGGTTTGACTGCATGCTGATAATTATTTGTATAAATTACACCATCATATCATCTGCTTGTGGAAGTGCCTCTTCCAACTGCAGCACAACTAGTTGCAATGAGACAGTGATGCAGAAAGCTGCATGGATCCAAACCATCCCATAAAACAAGCACAGTGGCCATCTGTTGGAGAAGGGCAGCCATTAACTGTTTTAAGGGCCTGGACATGGTCCAGTATTGTTCATTCTACCACCAAAATGAAATGACTATTCTAATCAACAATATGCATTTTGAAACTGGGTCATCATATGTCTCCAATGCCTGTGCTGTTTGGAATCAATACATGCAATGCTGACTCACACCATCAAGAGGCAAACTAGTCTGTTTTCAAGCTGGATGATTTTCATGTGTCTCAAGTTTGTGGAATTCCTTTAATATGAGATATTGTTAAAAATTTTGTTACGACTCAAATTCAAACTGGAAAACTGAGACTAGAGATTCTGCCAAAAGAAGTTTAGTTTCTTAACAGCTCCACTGGACATTTCACTGTAGTGGTAAAATACAGTTGTCAACAGTGACTATAAGAATAAAGAATATATAAAAGACACAGTAATATTAAGAGTTTAAAAAATACAAGCTTGGAAAAAAGAAATGTACTGGAGTCTGTACAAAAGTTCCTCTAGTTTATTTAAAACTATTACCCTATAGCTTCTTTAAAAGAAAAAAACAAGTTTATTTCCTTGACCTTTCATATTTCCAGTTAACTATTCTGTTTAAATTTGGACTTCTTCGTGATTTTGGAGATTCTCAAGGAGTTCTTAGGTTTTCTGTTGCAGTGGTAGGAAACCCATTAACTGGATGTGAAAACAACATAATGCAGACACAACATGGCAAGTTTCCTCACAAAAGCCTGCCAAAAAGCATAAAATGGGTCTATCAACACTTTTGTTGTTTTACAAGTGCTACCTTGGGAAATGTTGTAAATTATGCCTAGGTCCTTGATAGGCTTGTCATACAGATAAATACTTACTACAACCAAAATAAATTAAGCTAATTTTATTCATGGTTTCAGTCAGAACTAAGCTCAAATCCCAAGCAGTGAATAAGTAACACACTGCATGCTGTCCAGACTGAAAAGATTCTCAGGTGATAATTACTGATACAAGGAAAAGGCTGTCCTGATTCAGACAAATACTTTTCTTGCATTTGTTCCTTATGTAAAAATCTAATTAATGAAGTGTTAGACAAATACTAGAATAACCAAATTTGTTTGCACTTGAAATTCAGGCAGAGAATGCTGGATCAAGCTTCCATATCTGAACACTGATACTAATGTATTTATAATGTAAATATCTAAGAAAAAAATGAGCCTTTTATAGGCTTTTTGTCTATCAAACCAACCATATTACAGATGTATTACTTTCTGTAAAAATCTAATTACGTAATTCTTCAATGTAACTGGTCTAGTCCTTGTCTAACTATTTTTCCCATCTGACTAAAGTTTTGAAATGGAAAAGTAAGCCACACTGTATCTAATCACTTGGGGTTGAGCAATCTTCAAGGCATGAGGAAAACTTGCTCAGGTACACCAAGCTCAGAAGCACAACTCCAGATCATTCTTTTAGCTTTTTTTTCACAGAGAATGTATTTTTTAGTTAAGTATGTTGAGGGAATGATAGCATTTTTTTTGTCTCCAAAGGAGTGAGCTAAGTCTGAAGTTCTTGAACTTGCAGAGGATCTGAGTGATTTTTGATGCTCCAAGAGGGAAACTTCTTGGCCATTGGCACTGAAATCCTATTTTAAAGATGAAAGTTATACAAAGCCAGAGTTTGAAGTCATGCTGGCTCAGGCACAGAGGTCTTCTGTAAAGCTGAGTTGCAGGTATATATTGGAGAAGAAATTATCCAAAATGCACTTTTTTACCTAACTGATGTGTCTAGGATGTACACAGTGGATGTGCAGCTAGATTACCTGTAGATTTTTCTACTCACTGTTGGGTTCATTCTATGTGTTTACTCTGTATTTCATAGAATTATTTATACTGGGACCAGTGGCTGAAAAACGTGTCATTATTACATCAGCATTTTGCAAGCTATTTTCTTATTTTTGGTAAGTTGAACAGCTGTCCAAATAAGAAGTGAATTCAGAAAAGAGAATAAATGTGTATTTTTTTTCCAAATACTTTAGTGTTTTATGAAAAAGAAAGGAATAGAGAAGCAGTCTCACCAACTATTTCATTTCTATGTGTACAACAGTTGTAAACAGCAATCATTCAGAGATTCCTTTGGATCTTCTCAGAGAAGAAATGTGCCAATTGTAAGTAATCTAATAGTGGACATGTCAGTGTCAGCGTGAATATTTGATGGCCATCAAACAGAAGAAGACCATTTACAGCAGCCAGAACAAACTGTGAACCGACATAGATCTAAATCCAGCTTAACCAGTGTCTGATCTGTGCTGCTAAGACATTTCAGCCCCACTCCTCCTTCCATAATTTTCTCCCACAAAAAAGAGCAGTATGAATGACTGTCTGATTCGCTGGGATTCCTAGGTAAGTGATTGCCTAGGAATGTTAGTGACTCAGATTAGAAATCCAACTCAGAGGAGCTGTGGGAGACTGCTCTCCCTCTTCCTCTGACTGTCAGTCAGTTTGCTCATGCCTTAAATTAGCCCTTGTTTAATACTTCCCAAAACAACTGGCTGCCTGTCATACTGACTCCTCTGCTAACGTGTATTTTGGATCTGTCATGTTTACTAAGCACTAGCAAAAGCAAACAGAACTTGTCCACAACTCAGTCTTGAAGCATGCTTGGGAAAAAATTACCTGATGGACTCTGTAGTGCCAACCAAATATCTTGTTCCTTTTTTCTGATTTTTCAACTTCGGTGAAAAGCTGAACAGTCTGAACCCCCTGCAGAGCCAATAACATTGGCTCAATTGTTCATACAATTGCTCCTTAACCCAATGGCAATAAAATTAGTTTAGTTCAGACTAGCAGTTTAAACTGTTTAAATAGCCTGTTTCAGTCTGTGCTGGAAGCTGGTGAGGGACTTCTCACACCCACACCACTCAGCAGGGCAGTGACAAGTGAGGAGCAGTGAGTGCTGCAAAGTGTTCACCCCTGCATGAGGAAGAACCCAGCTGTCATCTCATTTCCCTCTGGTCCAAAGGTTTCAACACCACAGAGACCGCAGAAAAAGAAACAAAGAAAAAATATTCCTATTCTTATGGAAAAATCATGAGAGCCTACCTGAACTTTTACCTCATTTGACTTTTCACTTTATCCTTGCTCTGCAAGGAAAATAAGAAAACTCTCTCTCCTGATTTGTTCTTATTAGACTTCACTCTCTGGCTAATTAAATAGCCCTGGGTGCCAGACAGAACCTTGTTTGCAATAACTTATCTTGTTTTGGTCAGTTCCTCAGCTCTGCTAGCAACAGCAAAGCAACAGATACTTCTTTCCATTGCTGTACTACGGTATAACTAAATTAGAGGTAATTAAACCTTCAGTTTGAATCAGCATAAGTGGCATGGCATATCTCTAGGTACTGCCATTCTCATTACCTAAAGAAACCTTCAATACATGCAGGAACTTCTCTTTTCAGACCATGGCTTGTAACAATTAGCAGTGTGGATTACACTGGTTGACCTAAATGACACAGCACCTGAAAGCCATCAATAACCTAACTTGATAAGGGTGTAATAAATTTGTTTTTCCTCATACCCTCCTGTATATTAAAAGAGTTAACTTTGAGATAACGCATAAGGTAAAAGAACAGGGGTGGCAAGTTGTGAGGGCTCTCCAGGATAATGTATGTGATGTTATGTTGTTTACGCATTAGAAACTTCCCAAAGGAATTTTGCTATATTTAGCAGTAAGAGTGAACACCATTAAGGGCTTGGCAGAAAATGAGATTTTTCTCCCACTTCTCATAAAAATATCTATTAGACACAACTGAATGGGGTCCTATTTGTTTTTTACTAGGCAGCACTCTCATCACACTGAATTTGCTGTGCTGAATCACAGGGAAATCTCAGTTCAGCTGGAATAGTATCATGTTTCTGTCCCACAAAACTATGTTCCTTGCTCTGCCTTTAGCCTGGATCATTTTTATAGATGTAAAGAATAATAAAATGGTCATGTTGGAGTAACTGGGAAGATAGTGTAATCTGGTGGAAGAGAGTGTCCAAGCAGCTGGAAGCAGGCTTTCTCACAGGTAGCCCATAAATGAGTTAGAAGCAGGGAGATTATTTTACTGGCAGAGATATTTGTTGGTTTGATAGAGTAAAGGTAGTCATTGGGACAACTTCATGCACAGGAAACTCTGGTGGAACCACATCTCCAATTGGCATTATGCTAACACAGTGTACAAATCAAGATTCCCCCAAACACAGCAGTGCAGCTTTGAGGCACTCAGAAGAGGAGGAATGGCTTGGTATGCTATAAAATATTCCTTGTCTGAAGGGGCTTGTCTGGACACAGATGTTTTTATTTATAAGTTGTATGGGTATAGTACCTCATATGAATGTACTCCTTAAAAAGAGTTCTGGGTTTTTTTCTTGTAGTTTCATAGTGTCTGCTTAAATTGAACAACAACAATAAAAAAAACACCTCAAGCTAATTGAAAGTTATTAAAATGAGATAATTTATGAATTGAATTTAGATCATTCAAAACCCTGTCTATGCTTACACTACTTTCCCTAAGCTGACAAGACCACATTGTTTAACAACCCAGATGTGCTCTGACTCCAGCAAAAGCTGATGAACCCAAAATGATGCAGGAAAGGTGCTTCTGTGAGGGATGTTGACAGGTCCTCTTTCAGTGCACAAAGCAGCATGCACCTTCCTCATTCAGTGCTAGGAATAATTCCTGTGAATTTTTCGGAAGGCTATGGAACCAGGTATTTCCTGGAAAGCACAAAAAGAATGTATTGAATATAAAAAATTCTTGTGTCTTCTTGACCTAAATGTCCTCAAGAATTAAACATAGCAATTTCTTCATAAGTAATTGACTTTCTCCCACCCACTGAAAAGGAAGAGATAAAGGCTCTGTATAACATATGTCTGGATACACTCAGGTCATACACAGTGAGAAAACACAATATGCCAAAGATTACTAAGTAATCTTCATACTATTAGGCAGAAATGAAGAGAGGAAGACATATAATATTTTGGCAAACATTCAGCTAGACAGCATATC
Source organism: Prinia subflava (assembly GCF_021018805.1). Lineage (NCBI taxonomy): Eukaryota > Metazoa > Chordata > Aves > Passeriformes > Cisticolidae > Prinia > Prinia subflava. The sequence continues at coordinate 47,864,225 of NC_086248.1, forward strand.
TTTATTGAATGAATATACATATCTCATAAGTCACCACTCAAGAGACCAGTATAAATTGGCTGTATAGCAGAAAAGGTCCTCAGCAAAAGGTCAAATGAACTTGTTCCAAATATAACACAAAAATATTTTTATGTGGTCAATTAAGAAAAAAGTTTTTCAATTGAGCTGATTCATAAGATTATCAAAAACAAGAATCAAAGGATTGACGATTCTGAAAGTATTAACTAGATTTACAAGGGTTTGCTGGAAAAGTACTGCACTGTGTTGTGAGGACCTAAAGAACAAAGCTCTGTGTCTCAAAACATTCTCCCCACAAGATAAACCACCACAACAGAACTTTAGATAAGTGCAGACGGCACAGCAGGAAGGAGCTAATTCCAGGCCTAACAGAGGTAAAGGTTTGGTTAGCATCTGGACAAAAATTCCCACTGTGGGAAGCTGTGAGAAGGAAATTACTGCTTACACCCATGCCTGCCCAAACTGTGGGAACTTCTGAGACCACCCCTTGGATACCTAGGGCTTGAAGAGTAAACAGTGCCACCTCCAGAAGAAAAACTCAGGGACTCCACCACCAAGAAGACTAGAAGAAGAGGACCAATGGGACACCATTGTGGAATCCCTGTGGTGGTGACATCTTTGCTTAATCTCTCTCTCTATCCCCTCCACACCCCCTTCCTATTTTGATCTCTTTCTCTACCTCACATTTACTGTCAAATAAAATCTGTACTATTGATTTTGGCACAAGTTTGCCTCTGGACCTTAATTCAGGCAGAGACATCTCTTAATAATCAGATCCTGTGTTTATATTGGTAAATCCTGACCATGAAGATAGAGCAACAGCAAAAGGAGTTTCATTCCAGGAAAAGAAAAAGATGCACTTGTAAATTGGCTTTTTTTGCGTTTTAAGAAACATTTTTACATCTAGGAAGTTGCTATCATACTTACGTCATTCAGCACGGTGAAAACATCTCACTTCTTTCTAGCGCAGCTATCTCAGCACATTGTTTTAAGAATAAACATGGTCTAAGTAAAGAAACTGTCATAGACCATTTTTTAAAAAAAGTTCTGTTTGTTTTAGTAAGACATACTGGAAATTATTTTGGATTTATTGCATTAGAATTTATTTACAGGGTATCATTATAAATAATATTTTGGATTTTAGAGGATTCCTGCTACTCTCCTGCTTCATCCTTCATTCTTTCTCTAAAAATTTCCCCCTAGACAGTAATGTGCTACAATTGAAAGTAGAGTTCATTAGTGGGAAAAGAAACAAAGCATAATGTTCAACACTGTACAAGAAAGCTAACTGCTTCCTGGGCTGCATACGAAGCGTGACCAGCAGGCTGAGGGAGGTGATCCTCCTCCTCTTATTTGCTCTTGTGAAACCCCATCTGGAGTGCTGTGTCCAGCTCTGGGGTTCCCAACATAGGAAAGACATGAACCTGCTGGAGGGAGTCCAGAGGAGGCCATGAAGATGATCAGAGGGCTGGAGCACCTCTCCTAGGAAGACAGAAGTCAGAGCTGGAGTTCAGCCTGGAGAAGAGAAAGCTCCAGAGAGATCTTATTATGGTCTTTCCATATTCAAAGATGGCTTATAAGAAAGAGAAAAACTTTTAACTAAGGCCTCTCATGACAGCACACAATGATTTTAAGCTGAAAGAATGTAGATTTATATTGGTTGTAAGGAAAAAACTTCTGTACAAAGAGGGTGTTGCTCAGAGCAATGGATGAGCCATCCCTGACAATGTTCAAGTCAGCTCAGATGATGATTTGAGCAGTCCAGTCTAGAGAAAGATGTGCCTGCCCATGGCAGAGGTGTTGGACTAGATATATTTAAAGGCTTAGATGGTAGAGATTACTTGTATATCATCTCCACACAGAAGTGGATTTCATTATTCAATTCTAACCACAAAGTGGAAATTCCTAATTTAAAGACAATAATGAGAGTTTCACTTTTGATCTAGTCCTTCTAGGTTTTCTTTGTAGTGGAGGTACTTCTTTGGTATGTTTCATCCATTCCTGAGGTAGACATCTGAAAAGGGTCAAATGAATCATACCCTAAAAATGCCTCTTTCTTTCTTCATCCCTAAAGAATATCTAACTTAAATTCTGTAGATGTTGAGAGTTCTGTTAAATCATTTTCAATCTTACTGTATATCACCCTGACAAGATAAAAGACAACAAAAACTGAAAAGAGAGACCTAGTCATGGAAAGTGAGAATAAAATCTAAACAAGCTTCATAAATCCATCTGTGAGAACCAATCCTCCGTGGATAATCATAATTACCTATAAGAACTAAGTAAAATGACAACCTAATTTTTTACTCACTTGCTCACTCATGAATGGAGGAAGACAGACAGGAATATTTACTTTTGTTTACTGACCAACTATATTTATAAGAAATCTGGTTGAACTTAATGCATTTCTTTGTCCATGTGCTTTTGCATATCCCATGTGATCCCTGTTTCAAATTCCAGAATTAATGGGCAAAAACATATTGATTCCTCAGAAGAAAAAAATAAATATAATAAAAAACTTTAAGCCTGCCATCTATTTACCTAAGCAGCTAGAAGCACCTTTCCAATTATCTGCAGCTCAAAGAATAGAACTAATAACAAATTAATACCTTGCAGTAAAACTACTCCCACCTTGGCTCTAACCATCCTCCTGGCAGATTTTCATTGGTTAATGCTCTAAATGATACATCTCTCAGAGACAAAAATAAGTTTTAAAATAAAAGGAAAGAGGGACTAGAAGGTGCAAGAGCCACAGGGGAGAGGGTAACTTTAGAGGCACTATTAGAAATTGCAATTTCCATGGAAATAAGTAAAACTGTCCCTAGGCTGGCCATGGGGACCCAAAGCTGTAGCTACATGAGAACAGGTATGACAAATCCTGGTGTGAGGATAGCAGAGACACTGGGAATATTAGTATAGGGAAAGACTGGGGAAGAAAAAGGGGAATGGAATATACAGGGAATCACATCAAATGTTGAAAAATGGAGACCTGGGATGAGGAGCAGTGAAAAGCAAAGTGGGATCAATGTCTATAGGGACAAGTAAACAAAAACTGATGAGTGGACTACAAATCCCCTGAAATAGAAAGGAGATGTCGATCAGTTCTCAGAACTCACACTGATTAAGGACAAAACATGAAGAAATCACAAGTGTAAATGCTTTACAAATAAACAGAGTGCAAAGAGGACACTTATTTTCTGCCATGGCTCAGGGTTTCCATAGAACACAGCTCCTGTTAAAGCTTTAGAGCAATATCAAGTGGATAATTTAGCTTTAGAATAGTCATCTTTACAAATGTTAATGACAATTTGCAGTTAACATATTTCTTCAAAGACTGGTGGCAATGCAAGCTGTTCAGAATTTCGTTTTCAGGACCGTAGAACAACTTTTTTTTGGTACTTTTTAAGAGGATTTATGAAGGTGTAATTATATCACACCTATCATCACTACCAACTGCAGTGTCTTCTCAGTAATTAAGGAGGTTATTTACACATAAAATACACTGGTCCAAACTCAGTAGAGTAAATCTTTAGTTTTATTTTAAGGACTTCTAATTTTCTTAGGAAAATTAATCCATCTTTTGTTAGAAAAAAGCCTGTCACCAATTATTCATTGTGGATTCAGTTCTTGGAAAAGGTCTTCCTGCTGTGTTCAGTGAGGAACAACTGAATACTTGGAACCTGTTACTTTGTTTAATATGATCTTGCTCTTTGTAGCTATAAACTTTTTTCAGCTTAAGGCATGTAAATAAATGTTTTAAAATCATTTCACAGCACAAACTCTGCAGTGTCTACAAGTTAAACTGGGGTTAGATTCTAAAAAGTATTAAATATATTTTATTGTTTTCTGGGGATTTGCACATCTTCTATGTCCAGTTTACAAAGGCTTTGAATGTCATTGCTCCTAAGCATCAGCCAAATAAACTTTGAAAAACAAATCCAGCTTCTGAAAGCCAAGCTGTGCTCTTTCCTTTTCACAGATCATCACCAGTAATAAAGATTCTAAAGGCAAAATTAAACCCCAAGACAATTCTAGGCCACCCCACTGTCTTTTAAAGCCTGCAATGACATTACATAGATGTAATTGAGTGGAACTTAAGTAAATAATTCTGGTAGGGAAGAAAATGGAGACCGACTCACTCCATATTCCCTAAACTGGTCTACGGTAGTACCAGAAAAAAAGTTAATTTTAGATTTTAACACTTCACGTTTTCTTTAATTATTAAAGCTTCTTTATTGGACTACCACTGTTAAATTTCATTTTATACAACAGCATTGAAATAATTTCTATAAGGATTTCATTTTCCAGAAGTAACAAATGCATCTATTCATCCATATGTCCTTGATCTATAATGAGCTTGAAGATTCATTGTTAATTTTTCATTCTTTTGAGTAATTATTGTGATAAAGAGAAATTAACAATCATTTTTAAGTACCAAGTTAAAATTAGTCTAAATTACTAATTATCGCAGAAATGCCTTCGACTAAACCAATAAATGAAAAGAAAAAATGCCTTTCCTGACAATTCTATGCTAGAAATAATGTAATTTGTATTTTGTTTCTTACATAGGAAGATAAGGAAAAACTTCAGCTTCCTGAGATTCTGAAAAAATTGCACTACATTGGATAACACTGTAGACACCCTCAGCAATGAACAGAACAAGCTATAGTTCACAGTCCTGTCACTTTTCTCCCTCAAAAGGTGTATTTGGTTCTGTCTAAATGTAACTGTATAATCAACGTGGTGTGTGAAGAATCCAGTCCAAAACAATGGATGAACTCCAGATTTCAAGATAAGAAAGGGTGGAAGACAAAAAGCTTTAGGAGGAAAATATAATCTATTTGACACATGTGGCTTCTGCTTGGCACTGGGGATGAGAGCACAAACTAAAGCAAGGACCCCTGCAGAGATTATATAACCTCATTTCCAAAGCCACTGAACCTATACGTCTCCCATTCATCTTAGTGGAGCAATTGTAAGCAAACCCATAGGTCCAGGGTGTCTCCTAAATCCTTGCTTTCAAAAAACTCTCAGTGGTCCAGTTCCCCTGCCCCTATCTCTGTGGATGTCCAGGCCATTTCCACCTAAATTAGCAGCTGCCTGTCTTCTAGGAAATCCAAAGGAACAATGATGCTGTAGTGTAATTTTAAGAAACAAATAAATTAAAGCCTGTTACTAAGACAGTTGTGCACTTCTCCGTAGTAATATTTTGTTTTTGAAGATTTCAGTAAGTAAACAGAAGTATTAGTTAAAGATGACAGGGTAGAAGAAGGAGGATTATACACAGAGATGGTAAATTCCAAAGGGCCATGCAAGGCAGAAGAGATTGAGAGGCAATTTTGATTTTCTCACCTAGGCTGTTCAGTTTTGTATTTCACACCTTATTGCAGCTCTTCTGTCATGGTTTAACCCCAGCCATCAGCTAAGTACCACAGTGACTCATGCCCTGCCACAAGGTGGTATGTGGAGAAGAGTCATAAAAAAAAAGGTAAAATTTGTGGGTTGAGGTAAAAAACAGTTTAATAACTGAAACGAAGTAAAATATATTTATAATATTAATAGCAGTAATTTCTCACCACCCACTAAGACCCAGAGCAGTGATCTGTGGCTCTAGGCCAACTCCCTCCAGTTTATACACTGATCAGGATCTTCTATGGTGTGAAATATCCCTTTGGCCTGTTCAACTCAGCTCCCTCTGGCTTCTTGTGTATCTGCTCACTGAGACAGCATGGGAAAAGTCCTTGACTTAGGATAAGCACGACTGAACAACCAAGGCATCAGAGTTTTATCAACATTATTCTCATATTTAATCCAAAACTCAGCACTCTATCAACTACAAAGAAGGAAATTAACTCTATCGCAGACAAAACCAGGACATCCTCCTAATAAAATATTATGGTTGCGGGCTCTTCAAAGTCATTAGAAAAAAATCAATGATCATATTACAATGACCACTTTACAGGACGAACCACTGAGCCACATACAAATTATTCTATAGGGTCAGAGAAAAATACTTATCCCTTATTAATCTTCTTATAACTAGGACTGATAAAACAGTGAAAGCATAGCTTACTTTTTTTTTTTCATAATGTCCACTAAAGCTTCAAGGGTTAAAAATCAGAGCAATAAACTGAAATTGTGGATGTGAGGACAAATGTTTGTCCATAACACTTCAAATAATATTTGTGTCAGCATCAAGAAGTTGTCACACACATGTGATCACTGCCTCCAGGTACACAAGACAGACACTGCAGAAACATGTCAAAAGATATTGAAAGCTTTGTATTTATTAATTTGGGATTTTTTTGTTTTATTTTGTGGAAAAAAATAAAGACTTCTTTAGTTCAATAATGAACATAATCCTGTTTGACTTTTGGACTGGCACCATGTGAAGGACCAACCTTCTGGGCCAACACCAACACCTTGGTCACAAAAACGACCTCTTCCTTAATATTTTACTTATCTGTTGACAGATTTAAATTCAAGTGTCAAAAAACTACGTAAAAACCAGAAAACATTCTCCCCACTCATAAAATCCATATTTGACTGGAGAAATCCACATATAGATGTTTTTTTCATGTTTCTTTCATGCTGCTTCCAGATGCTACCTGGTACTAAAATAAAAAAACAAACAAACAAGCAACAAAACAGGAATTGAGGGGTGATATTCCTTTGGGGAGGGGGTTGGAGCTTGTTGAGTTTCCATAGGCATAGAAGCTGCTGCCTCACAGTGGAGTGACCTGAGAGAGGCAGCAGCTCCCAGCCCCTGCTGAGTTCCCCTGGAGCAGGCAGCCCCACACTGAGACAGATTATCACTCTATGAATAACATCATTAAGCAAACTCAGAGGGAAAAAATAAATTGCCATTCAGAAAATAGCTGTTTGCTATAAGAAGCTGTAGCTTAATGTACCACCTCATGACATTCCTGCATTCACTGGTAAAAAAATTCTTATTAAAAAAATCCAGTAATTTTTTATAAAACCCTCAATGTTTTTTCTTTAAAAAAAAAAAAAACCAAAACACCCCAATCAACCAAACAAAAAAAATCCAAAACCCAAACCCACCACTACTTAAAATTAGGAGGAACTACGGCAATATATTAATTTTTTTCTCATATCTTAAAATGTTCTGTGTAAGATACTCTGTTATACCTAAATCTAAAAGAGTACATAATAAAAGCATACACAATTGTGTTTGCCTCAGATTAAGTACTTTCATAATGCATTTGTGGACTGCATAAATGTCTCTTCCAGCTTTCAGTTATTCAGACTAATACATAAAAAATTCCACTACTGTTTCTGAATACATAATGGAATACAATGATCAGAGCTATCATTAAAGTAACTTGAAAAATTCTTAGAGTTGGCATCATATAAAAAAGAATGTGAATTACTTTAAGAAACTTTCAAAACTGTAGACACATTTTATCAATTTTTTACTACATTTTCATAAGACATTAGCCTATATTACTTTCACTATGACAAAAAATACTTTTATGTAGGGACTTATGGCTTGAAAATCTATTTTTTCTCTACTTTAAGATCATTTGCCTCATTGACAATGAGTGCATCTGTTTTTTCCTAATGAAGATATCTATATGTACTTTAGAAATTGGGGCAATGGTAAGGGATGTAACAGGAGTGAAGTTAGCCCATAAAAGTTTAGAGAGTGATACTCTTTGTCAGTGTTTATTTACAAATATTTCTGTTACTGTAAACTTTAAAAAGGAAATTTTAAATTAATTGGTGTTACAGTTATAAAGGAATAGTTATGGCACATAAAAAATATTGAATGTCTATCCTTTTCTGTTCTGGCCTGGAAACGATAGCTTGATCCATAGCACTATCATTTACCCACCATAACCTCTAGATCAAGAGAAAATTAAAAATGAAAGGAAAATGGTCAGAACTCTAAATAGGGTCAGATACTGAGTGCACACTGCAGCACATTTCCTCTACATAATGGTAACAAATGACCCAGATAATTATACTCTCCCAAACAAAAAGGAGAGGAGTGAGTGGTATTGGAGCACTGGAACCAGTCTTTTTGAACCTTATACCTTGTGACAGGCATCCTTAAATTGTGCATCTGTCTCCAGACCCACCAGAGACTCTGGCACAGTCTGATTGCAGTGGCAGAGCCCTGCTCTGGTAGATTATTTCTGGTGTCAGTTACCCAGGCTCTGTGACCCAAAAGAGGGGCTCCCTTGCAGCCACCACACTGGTGCTATCCCAGCTTCCCTGTGCACCACGTTCTGCAGCAGGGCTCCAGCACCCATCCACACCAGACTTTTCCCAATAACAACCCATGCCAAGAAGCTGGAGTTTTCAAGAGGCTCAGTAACAATATGGGGACTTGATGGCATAAGGTACTTATGCCTGTGCTGGAAGAATATTCTGTTCTCCCTCTTGCTATCCTGGCAGAGTGAGTATAGAGAAAGATAGTGTTCTGTGACAGTTGCACTGAATACATGACCCTTCCAACGATCAACATGCTGTAGTAAATTTTTTTTTTTGTTGTCTTTTCTGAGCCTGAACATTACTTTGGTGACTGCCAGACAGCAGCTGTTACCAATGGGTGATAACTACAGGGCAATGCACCTGGGTGTCTCAAACTCCGATATCAAAGGCACAGTGTCGTCAGGAACCATGACACTATTAAAACTTTCTGATGAGAGTTATTGGGGCTTGGGAAGGTCATGTGTAGGAGCAGAGGTCTCTCCTCACCCCACTGATTCTGCTGGTAATCCTGCCTTGCTACAGGCTAGGACAGGAGCCAGCTGAAATATTATGTAGCATCAGGACCCCTGCTTTTCCTCCACATTAGATTTTTACACCTGCTCAAAAGACCACTACCAGCCCAGACAAGTGTTATTTTACCCAAGTATTTTTATTTTCTGCCTAATTTCATTCTTCAAATAGAGAAGCAATTGGTTCATGGCAAGCTGTGCTGCCTGGACATATAATGGCCTCCTGCCTTTCTTATCCTTTTTTCTTACAAGGCTGTCTTCAAACTCTTTCTTCTAGTGAGATTCACTCCTCAAATCAGTATCTTCTCAGTGTTCTTTGAAGAGGAGGTGACAGACAAGGACCAAGCCATGTAGTTGTGCTAAAGCGGGTGAGGCTCTCAGTTTCCCCAGGATAATATGATTTTGATTTAAGACTAGCCCTTGCCATTTGGAGACTGGATCAGAGAAAATGAGTGTATCAAAAACTCTGAAAATTCAGGTGCCAATGGGTTGGCAGCCCAAGTTGCCAGGAATATTTTTTACCTATGTCCTGGATGAGTGATCATTCTGGCTCAATTATGACAAGGAAAGCTACAGTAACCTCTCTAAGCAGGGAACACAATAAGGTAGAGGACCCAGATGTCCTAAACAGATCATCTGAAATCTCCCAGCCAAAGCCAACCCCAAATTCAGAAGCCAGTATTCCTCAGTATCTGACTTCAATCTGATTCTAGTTATCTTGACGTGGGTTACTGTGTAATTCAGAAACACACGGCATGTGGGCAGACTGGCCTGGTTAATGTTACAATCCTGAGATATATCAGAAACACCTTCTCTCAAAATCACATCACAAGGCTTCTTTGGGTAAAGATCCTTGAGTCTTTCCACTATTTTCTTCATCCTACTCATACCAGTGGAAAAGACTCAACAATTTTGAATATAATCAAATATAACATTGATCTTCAATATCTTTTACAGTGGGATTACTGAGTACTTCTAGTTGAAAGATAAAAGAGAGAGGGGAAAGAGAGAGCTGGTTCATTAAGGGCATACTCATCCTTTGTTGTCTTCTAAAACACAAGATTGAAACACAGCTGCATTACTGTATTTTTAGTTCCATCTCTATTTATGCAATTATATGGTTGGGTTTTGAAACTGTAAATTTGCTGTTACGGATTGCATAATTTAGTTTCTGTATTGCACTGGGGTCATTCTCAGTTCTATTATGCAAGTGACAGGTGTGTGAATCAAACAGAGCACAGAGCTTGTGGTAAGGAGACCGTAGAGCAGCGTTTCAGGGGGAGCACCAGATGCTCTGGTCTGCCCAGGCCAGCTGTGACATTCAATAGAAAGGCAAGTGTGTGCATCACCCCATCTCCCCCCAAGTCAAGAGCACCACTTAACAACCCTGGGCTCATCTGTTCCCAAGGACTCTGGTTACTTCTGTCTTCCTAGGGGTCAGTAAGGTCACAGGAATCTTCAAATCCATTTTGGTTCATCTTTATGCGATAATATTGTCATGTTACTGTACCATATGTACCACATATGACTCATTTAAAACTTGTTTTTTTACATGAATTAGAATTTACAATCAAAGATCTGATATTCTGCAACAGGTAAGCGCTGCTCTGAATAGACAAACTTAGTTTCTTGGAACATACTAACATTTCCACAGTTATTTTTTCCTCAGAGTTGATAGTCCTTCGTTATACTAAATTGCAGTGAGAAATGCAGCCTTTTCTGCAGGGTAATATATATATGGTACTCTATTTGCTACTAGCCTAAATTAAAAACCAATCTTTTAATTTGAAATTTTAGAGAGACTATGCAGAATATTAATTAGTCAAACTGGAACACAGCCAAGACACCAGAGTTTAACATCCTTGCTCTTGTAAAAAGTAGCAAAGCATATTTTTTCTATTACACTAGAAGCTGAGGATCTTGTAAAAGAGTGTCCATGTGAATACAAAACAAAGTGCCATACTGGGGCTTGGTTTCATTAGTTCCTTTTGGGTGTGGTGTTGGGGAACCAAACCAAATCAAATCAAATGAAACCACAAAGATGAACTACTAGAAACAATAGTACCCAAAGATACTGGATTTTTAAAAAAGTTCTTTAATTACATCCAAACTGAGTAATAATTGGAATTTGATATTGTAATTAATAAAACAAAAGGCTCTTTTCAAACAAAAAACTTGTGGTAGGAGAAAAGCCCTATACAGTAGCTATTTCTAACATGAGTTATATAGAAACAAGGGAATCACAAATAATTATTGTAAACAAGCATTACATACATACATTAAATTCCAAGCATTTTGAAGTGATAACAGATCCTCAATGTAGAACTCAGACCTCTACATCTGTTATTTGTTAGCATTTTTGGACATATAGAAATGCATTAAAAAATGAAAAACAAAACAAAAACAAAAAACCAAGTAAATGAGCCAGTCTATATTAAAAAAGTTAGACCACCACTCAAATAATGTTAGCATACCAGCCAACCATGGTCCCATCTGCTCTCATGTGTTTTCTGGGTTTGGAGAGACACCCTTCTTCTAACATACAGGCATACACAAACTCCTCCTACCCCAGAATCCCATATTTTGTAAAGTGGTGCTCTCTCCCTCTCTCTGTCTTTTTTTTTAAGAAAATCAGTTTTTTGGTTCTGACTTTAAAAGTGAGAAATTTGCTTGAATGAGTCATATTCTGGAAATGAACATTGGAACAGCTGAAATGTTCCTTCAGGAGATTTTTTTTTAATAGATGTGAAAGAAACCAGGCATCTTCTCCACATTGTTCTTTCATCTCCCCTTTGAGGTCTTCACACTCATATAGCAGAATTTCAAGCTAAGCAGCAGAAATTAGTTCATGTCTTAAAATTTAGTTGAACTTCAGTTCTGAACTGCAAAAATGTTCTAATGATAGCCTGTTTACTCTTCAGGATATACAAAATTAATAATTACATTAGTAACTTCTGCAAATACCAAAAATGAACACTGAAAAAAGCCAGTGAGAAAGTCAGGATTTCTATCTTCAAAATAAGACCATAACAGCATGAAGTGAATAAGGCACAGGCACACGCTGTAAACAATAATAGGAAAAAGAAGTATACTGGAAGCACTGCTCACTAGAGAGCCCATTCTAGTCATCCTACCAGATGAGTCAAGATTCCTTCAGAAAAACCACTGCACACTCATGTTATTGAAGTCTGAATCATAATGCACCCTTATAAGAGGGCTGAAAACAAAGTGCTCTGGTTGTGATGTTTCCTAACATTTGAGCTTTTGGTTTCAAAACCTTCCTAGTAATTTTAAGAGTTTGCCATTGGTTATATGGCTGCTTACTTATTTACTTTATGGCTTGGTTAAAAGGCAAGTTACCAGTTTGACATCATGAACCTTGATTTTAATTTCTTCTTGTTTTGGCTGACTAAATAAGGTTTCTCAAACTGCACATCTGAAAGCAGTAGTTATTTTTAAAATTGTTCTCCTTTTATATAGACAAGTTGTAAGTGCACCCAACAATTATATACATTCCCCATCATCGTAAGATTGTGTAAGAATATACAATACAAAAAGGATTATTAAGAGAGCCAAAATTAGTATACTAATGATTCAATTTGACAGTTTCATTATATATAATGTGGATAAATCTTAGAACTATTTTAAATTACTCCTGCCAAGTTCTGAACAAGACCACTAAACCAACTTAGAATAAACTATCTTTTTTTTTGTTGTTGTTATAAATTTATCATAATGGTGCATATGTACACAGCCATGTATTTTTCTTTTTATACCAAATGTTCAGGACATTATTTTGATCTAATTCTATTTCATCTAATTATAGTTCATCATGGTTAAAATATCAAATTTAATGGCATGTCACAGATTAACAGAATAATTTGATTTCTACACTGTTAATTAGAAATTACATTTACATGATTATGGAAAGTTATATGTGAATTACAAAATTAATAATTAATGTCTAAAAAACTCTTCTGCCCATTTCTAAGAGGATCTATAGACAAATGAAATTATTAAAATATATATTTAGACATTTAAGGTCAACTAATGTGTTTATTGGGGAGCTATGCTCTACTATAGATGTTATAAAATTAAAAAAACTCATTAATGAGAAACATTAACAAACCAATAGGTGGCTAACAAACTCAAACATAAAGTTGGAACATCCTAGAGATTCTCTGGCTAATTAGGTCTCTTGCCTTTCTCCTCTGGTGCACATCCAGTCACTGAGGAATGTTGCCCTTACCCCAGGTGCACCCAACTCTGCACTTCAAACACAGGTGGAAGCAGGAGTGCCTGGATGTGTGCAGGACAGAGCTGCTTCCAGGCTCTGTGCTTCAGAGCCACACATTTCTCATCACACCATCATCTTACAGGTGGGAAGGACCTGACAGCCAAAGAGAAAAGAGGTGTTTGGGATCTCCTAGGGCAGACAAACAAACACAGCCATTCCCACCCAGAAGATGCTAACAGCTCCATGGAAATGGGCTATTCTGGCCTGCTACACCACAGCAGGTGAGTTTCTGCTGTCACCATCTGAAGATGTGCTGCTGGTAACTGGGAAGATAAGTTATTCCATGCTGTAGGGCTGGGTGGCCTGTGCTGCCCTGCAGTTATGTCTGCCCTCAGTATTTGGCCAGGAGGAGATCCCTCACCTCTAGCTTCTGAGCTGAAAAAATCATCAGCTTCCCTACCTTAAACGCAGCTAGTGCCCACTTCCCATGCCAGCAAAGGTGACCATGTCAACAACATAATGGTGACAGTCACTTTGTAGGCTGCAGTTGGTTATAGGGGCAGTGTCATATGACATTATGAACTGTGCAGAAACATGCAAAATGCTCAAGAGATCCAGCATGCATCTGGAGGGACAAGCAGAGATTTAGCTCCTTCTCAGTTACATAACCATCAACCCTGTATGCAGACTCAGTACACGAAACAATGAAGTCCAGCACTATTACAGAGGGTGAAGAAAATCAGAAAAGGAAGAAAAGTATATTTTATGCACTTTTATTTGTTAATGCATGCTAGGTTATACTTCTGTGGTAAATGACAGCCCAAAGACATGTCAAGTGACACAGCATGTAGCTGACTGTAAGAAAGCTCCACATTGTGGGTATGGTTGGTTTTGGATCATTTTGGAGTACTTTAACACATAACAAAAGCAATTTCCTGTCCTTTCCTGCTTCTTATTTTTACCTTCACAAATTCAAGTACAAGCTCACTATGAAAATATATCTACTGCCAAGGTTTGGCAGAAATATCAGTTACTTGTGCACAACTACAGAAGGGTTATAAATATGCAAAGGAAATTTAAGTACAAAAGTTTGCAAAGCAAGGAAGGAGACAACTGGGTTCATGGCTCTCATGACCTTTTTCTGAGGATACAGTTAGATCAACAATCTAGTATAAATGACACCAAAAGAATAAGAAACATATTAAGTTTCCTAGTCCTTTTATTTCATTTTTTTTTAACAAAGGCAGGATATCTCATTCAACATCAATTGAAAGAAAAAATCCCTTCTATTCGGATGATGTGCTGATATTTCTTCTGCTATTGCACTGGACTTCTCTGAATTCCTTCCGGGAAAGAAAACTCATGAAAAGGTAAGATGAAAATGTAATACAGTTAAAAAATTACAAATTAGGAGTCATCTGGTTTGGGCCTTAATAGTGTAAAATTGGAGTCCTTTAAATAGTACTGGTTCAAAAACTCTGTTACTCCAGGAAACCTTGACATTATGTTACATTTTCAGAAGCCCTAGGATGATAGAAAAACAGGCAACAGGTGGAAAATATGTAAATAAGGCTTTTCATCATGTAATGACTGAACCAAATATCAAAGCTAGGACAGGGCTAATTAGCTACCAAGGCAGCTGTTGAAAATTTGTCCTGCCTGAGCATCTCAGAAGGGATTCCTACATAGCAGTCATGCTGGGAGCCCAGCTCATATCACACACTGCATCACATACAGGAGAGTCGTCACTGCAGAGAGCCTGATGTCTGCCCATGTTCTCACCCCAGGTGAGACCTATCTCGGATCACAGACACCAGGAGCAATGGCCAGAGAGAGGCCCACCCACCAGAGTTACCTTATTTACTGGTGTAGGCGGTATTATAGCCTTGAGCTGGGTTCACTTGTTGGTTCCACATTAAAACTCCCTCCCTGCTATGCCACAGGTTCTCTTGAGAAATGCAAGAGAAATGCAAAATGATAGCAAAAATGATGCAGCTATTGGTAGCAGATTGCAGATCTGGTTTCTTTTCCTCTGCCTCTCTTTCAACCCAGACCCAAACTCTGCTTGGTAGATTACTCTTAGTTAGTTGGCACCTACAGGTCCAGGCAGCCATACAAAACATTTTGAATTAAAGGAATCACTACTTTTCCTTTGAGTTCCCACTCTGCTCATTTTCTGGCATCCTCAGAGCCCCTCCACATTTTTTCCTTGACTATACTTGTTCACAATAATGCCACAGAGAAGGGTGTCCACCACAGACTTCCCACCTGATCACAAATGTTCAGATTGTCCCAAAAATTTATAAAGTAGCTCATACATCTTGCCCTAGACTTCACCTTTACTTCTGTATGGAATTACTGTCATGGATACTGCAGAAGCTGCAATTAACTGTTTATGTGATAGATCTAATCTTTACATCTCAAGGTCTCCCAAAAGCATGGCAGAGGTTCTGTGTTTAGTGGGAGCAATTGATCATGGTACCATGCTCTCCTTATCACACTGGGAATGGAATGTGCAGCATTCTCTTTTTCACCCATGCTGTAACAAACATATACTGTGGAACACCCACTGTAATAGAAAAGGTAAACAGCTTGCTCTCTTATTTTAGATGCAGGAAATACCTGAAGAGACCTTAGGGTGGATATACTAAAACCTGGGGAGGTTTCCCCTTGTTTTCTTTTGAAATATTTTTAATGCTCATGTTGTGAAAGAATACCCTGAAAAGCAAGTTTGCTTATTTTGGAAATCATTATAATTTAATTTAGTTATGGATAATTTCCAATAAAATGAATTTGTTTCAGTTATTGGTCAGATATTCAACTGGCAGGTGTATGAACTAATACAAGAGAAAGTTTTATGAAATAGTGTCTGTCTTTTCAGAGAGAAGCCTGTGGTTTCAATCATATTAAACATTACAGGAGATGTTGCCATTTTTAGTAGAGAGAGCTCTGTCCTACTAGTAGAGTAGGGTCCTTTTTTACTGAGTGTTTGAACATTCTCAGTCCCATTAGGTACCTTTTGTCTCCTTATACATAGTTGTAAACACCATATTTTGAAAAAAAAAATGCCCAGATTTATAAAAGGAAGGTAAATTCAATAACTCAGATAGATAAAAGGCTGATTTGCTCAAATGCGCAATCTAAAGGAATGTAAAAACAAATGAGTTTTATTCATAGATAAGCGTAAAAAAATTTATTACAATTTATACACTGGAAATGCCTAAACAGAAATATATAAATAAATAAACAAATAAATACGCATGCATATATATATGTAAACAAATATTAAATATTCAAGTAACAATAGTTCAACATATTTTGAAAATTCTATGTCTGTTGAAACAGAATATATCCTATGTATGTTGTGGTGGATATATGTAAAGAAAGGAAAAAATTTAAATATGAGACTAAGCACTTAATCTCATGTAAGAATGGTCACACTGGCACAGCCAATGGACATGCTCCTATGAAATCCACAGGTGTGATGGTTTTCTCAATACATGACCAATTATCTAAAACAAAAAAAAAAGGGAGGTATTTTTATAAGTTCACAGTAAAAAACACCTTGTGCACACACAGCTTGGAGAGCTTCGCCCTTCACCCTGTTCATACCCTACACTGAACACTGTGATAGGATTTGGTAATTAAGAAGAATTAAACTAAAATATAAAATTTATAAAAATAGCAGGAGGTTCTGGAATACGGCAGATAAATCAACTGTAATGGTTTCTGCAATAACTTTTTGATATATTTTATTAATTAATAGCATACTTATTACTCTGAACTGAATGCAGCAAAGATTATTTTTCTAGTATTATTTTCTTAGCTCATATACTATAGAGTCATAGATATAGTTTTGAAAAATTACATTATTATACTAGGAAAATATCTTGGATGTGAAAGAAATTCAGAGGTGATACTGAAAGTCATGCCACGATTTTATGAATTTCTATCACTAGGAAAAGTATTTGAATGATGGGATACTGAATTTTTTGGAATCTCTCCTTATTTAAAATATCTTCAAGTCATATTTCTTCAGAAAGTCTCCTACAGCATAGAAGTTTTTTCTTAATTAAATGGAAAAAAAATGAAGTGGCTTAGTTTTGTGGTGGGGTTCAGGCAGTGAGAAATGGACTGAGAATTCTTGCACAGCACAAAGGCAAAGTCAGGCCCAGTGTAGATACAAAGAGCTTTGCAATATGACTATTCACACCTAAAATTAGACTATATGAAATAGTAAAATTCAAGTGCCAGTCAGTTTCTCAAAAAAAAAAAAAAAAAAAAAGGCAAAATTGTAACTCCTTGAGGGATGAGGGATTTTTTAAGTTTTCTTTGTCATGGTCACATCTAGAGATTTATCCTTCTCCCCTCCACCTTGCCCTCACTCCTACCTTGATTTTCTGCTTTTATTTAAAAATAAAAGATAGAACCTTCAGAAAATCACGAGAGAAATGCTGTGCCAGGTTCTAATAAAAAATAAAACGTGCTGACACATATTTTAAGGTCAGGAGGAAAAATATGATAATTCAGTCTGACCTTTTTCAAAACACAGAACACAGAAAATTGGGAGGCAATACTTGCCATAAGTTATTTTTATTAAGTTTACAGTTTTGCACTATGACAGTTTAAGTTTTCTCTCACCAGTTGTACTTTTAGTAGGAT
This sequence comes from Prinia subflava, assembly GCF_021018805.1. Taxonomy (NCBI): domain Eukaryota; kingdom Metazoa; phylum Chordata; class Aves; order Passeriformes; family Cisticolidae; genus Prinia; species Prinia subflava. The sequence continues at coordinate 47,881,892 of NC_086248.1, forward strand.
TTTTCCACAGTTATCTGGCAACGTTTTCAAGGAAAACTTGAAGGTAACAAGAGAATAAAGGATTTCTTAGTTTGAAATATGCTGACTGTGTAGTACACAATGTCATTTTGATGCCTGTATCAGATATAGCCTCTCCCGTTTTCTGTAAGCAATCCACAGGATAGCATTTTTCTACAATGAAAAGCTGAAATGTGCATTAGGACACCCTTCATGCCAAACACAGAGGATAAGTGATCTCTTTCATTCCTTTGAATGCTCAGGATATTCCAAACAATTACAATAAAATGTAGAGAGAGCTACATTTATAAATAAATTTAGACAAAAAATTCCTTTCAATATATATTTTTTGAAAAGCCGGAGCTCAGTCAAATGTCATTGGAATGAACAAATATATTTTAAATATATATATATATATATATATATATGTGTGTGTGACAGTTTTGGATTTATCTTTTTCAGTTTTTCAGCTCTGGAATTTCAGTTTTCACTGGCATTAAAAATATTCAAGTAGTTTGCTTTTTAATGATTTGCATGATTGTGGAGTTTTCCTCAGAGACATAAAGAGAAACTCTTTTCCTTGACCTTTCCAGGTAGGCTGATCCTAGAAATTTCTGTTCATGGACATTTTCAGAAATTATAACCCCTTGAAAACCATGTTTTGACTCCTCAGGGTTATTAAACACACCTCAGGTGGTTAGAACTTGCCCAGTGGTGATATTTGTATGGCAGATGACACCAAGTGGTCCTGTCACAGTCGGTGCTCTGGCTCCCTGTGTATGTACATGCCTTCAGCTCTGACTGTGTCAGACCCTGTGCAAAGGGATTCACCTTCTTCCAGCAGCTTTTCCCTACAAGTAACTAAGGAATTTATTAACTACAGGGCCACTTTTTATCCCAAAGCTGAAACCTAAGAACGAGGTAGGAGCTTAGAGCTATGTCTCCTGGAGACAGTGCTGGATGTTTTTTTGGCCAAGGGAGATTTATATTCATTTAGGAACCAGTTACACCTGGGACAGATCTAGATGATCTGTCACTTGGTTATTGTCAGCTAGGATTGCAGCTGCACCTCTCCAAATAGGTGTAACTCTTCATAAGCAACAGTCACATCAGTGTGCATTCCTCCTGTCTGCTTACATGTGCAAGAGCTGTATACTTTATACCACTTGACATGTTATATAAAGTTTGAGAGGACTTGAGTTATTTAAAAAAGGTAGTCATGATCTGTTAGGTTTAATATGAAACCTTTAGAGTGACAATGCAAATCCCAAGACCTCCACACGAATGAGCTCAGTTGATGATATTTATTGACAGAACACTGGTATAATCTCATTAATATTTGTAAATTTCAATTACAGGGAGGGCATGAGCCTGTTTAAGTAGTCACAGTTTTCCATTATGATTGGAACAAACACCACTTTATTAATTTGTCTTCTAATTTTGAAAAAGGTGAAAGTGTGATGCTGCTAAGAATGATATATGATGAAGTAAATTATTTTTGCATAGATGTAATGCTATTTTCTTCCTGTGACATTGAAATTCTGTGTCAAATTCTGGGAGAGAGGAAAGAATAAGAAAGCTTAGGTCATTCCTCATATAAATGAAAAATAGACATGGTTCACTACCATTATGAAAGCAAGTAATACAGTGTTTTGTTATTCAAGACCTGAATCTGTTGGATAAAAATTGCAATTGTGGTTGACAAAAAGGGGGATAACTGTTTTTCCCACAAGGAAGCGAAGGGCCATGAAATTACATTTTGATGGTGTTTTTTTAATTTTGTTTTGGTTTTTTTTTCAGCAAAGATTTTCCCAAAATGAGAAGATTAACTACTAATCAAGCAGAATATTTCGACAGCAGAGCTCTGTCCTCCTAAGGATTCCAACCAAAACTTTTGAGTGAGGAGTCTCATTTGAGTGCAAAGCATCATTTTTGATTTTGTGATATATCTTTACATCTTCTATACAACTGCATGCTTATAGATGTTAATAGAACAATCTGTTTACTAAAGTAATGGTTTATTTCCTCCTGGTTTGTTTTGTAAATAATATGAAGCATTATCATTACTTTCTTATTTGTATTTGGGATGCATTTGTACCAAAAGGCTCCAGTGCAGAATCAGAACCATTGTCTACCTCAACTAACAATCAGAGTCAACCAGTTCATATGGAGGCAATGATGTTAGACTAGGACAAGGAAAAAATAAACCCTCTGAAGCAAACTGTGCCCTCCTTCTACTCAAAGAGCAGAACTAGTGTGTTTATGCATCACACATCTAACACAAAAGCCACCATTCAGCCCCAGAAAGAATAGCTTGCAGATGTCACTGCCAGGCACAGTTTGCTGTCAATCTAAAAATAAGATACACGATCTTAAAAGGAGCTGAAGAAGCATTCTAGAAACTCTTTGCTAACTAGCAAAAGGCTGGACACATGGCAGAGCAAACAAGCCTTTTCCAACACAGTGTAGATGAGAAGTTGTTAAGCCTTCTTCCTAGAGCTTGCTGGAGCTCTCAGAAAAGACTGTGACTTATCTGAGCAGCCAGAGAATTACTTTTCCTTACTGTCCAGGTATACAGCATGCTGCAAGAGTTCACTGTAGCTGCCATCCTAGGCTTTTTATTTCATTCTGCTCCTGAAAGTACAACAGTGAAACACATCTGCTTTGGCATTCTTCATTAGATGTGACAAAAAGAAAAACCCAAACCCACAAAAACAACCTAAAACCCCCCTGAGGCTGGAACCACAGCCTCATCACCATCATGGAAGATGTCACTCTGTCTCATCAGGGTGCATAGTGTGAATGGATCTGGACTCATAGTTCCTTGGAGGGAAGATGAATATGTTTGGTGGCAGCTGGTAGAACAAGGAATGTATTGAGCTCATCCTTCCTTTCCCTCTGGCTCAGAAAGACCTCCTCCCAAAGGAGAGCAGCTCCAGTCAAGCTGAGTAAGAAGATGTGCTGTGAAATGGGAAGTGTTTACAGCTTTTCAAAATCTGATTTCAGTATTGAGAATGTAGAATACTTAGCATGTCTTTAAGGCTGCAAGCAAGAGAGAGTTCAGATAAATCAGAGAGGTACACTTGCTCAAGGCCTTGCTAAAATCTACCTCTGGGTAGCCCGTATCCCTAACGATCAGGCAGAACAGATGGTGAACGGGTTTCAGTCCCTGACTGGAAGCAGTGGGGTTTGTTTTGTGCCCAAAATCTGGTCCCATTCCATGGCTAGATGCCCACTGCATTCGGTACTCTGGAAAGAGTCTGAGGGTAGGGTCAGATCAGAGGAGATAGGTGGTACAGGACCAGAAGAGAAGCCCAATGGGTTGTCATAGCTGGAGAAGCTCAACTTATCACTTTTGTAATAGAAGAGGCCACAGTAGAAGAAAAAGTTGTGAAACACAGGCTGGGGGGGTGTGATGAGAGTCAGTAAAAATCCAAGTAGATCACTGTGAGAAGCAACAAATGCTGAATAAGCAAAAAATGAAATAATTGCAATAAATATTTCTAAAAGCAAAGAGGTGGTAATCTATTTTTTTTTCTGTATATACATGCAAGGTAAGAAGAGCCATTGGTTGGAAAACTAGACCTGTATCTTCTGCCTTGCCAATTTCAAGACTCTAAAAGAGTCAGTTCCTATGTAGGTTTCAAAATAATCCCACATATTTGAATAGGCAGTCAGCGACAAAACCAGCAATGCAGAACAGCTAATTCAGATGCAAATATTAACAATTACTGTAATACAGAACTCACATAGTTAGCACTGTAGGAACAGATACTCTGATAATGAAAACTAAAATAACTGCTGGTATCCATAAATTCAGAGATTCTTACCCTACATTTTTATAAGATTCAGTCTGCATATCAGTGTGGTAACTGAACTGAGCTTAAAATTCTGTGTGCAGTCTTTAAGATAATTTTTGAAAAGGGCAGCCTTCTGAGGATAGTTATTTAAAATTCAGAAGGCTGCCCAGAATATCAGAGTAAGTTCAGCATTAGTGTAATTTTTCAACCTGACCCCAGAGGCCTACGAACTAGAATGCCAACAGATTAAAATGCCTTTTAAGAGCCATTCTGCACTAAGTGTATGTGTGACAGAGTTATACTTTGAGTTATAAGCAGACAGCATCACTTTGGAGGCGGCAGCTGCCACAGTCAGGCAAGGACAATTCTGCTGTAGCATGTGTCAAACAGTAGCAGGATCAGGCTAATTGAGAGGTCTCCATCACTGTAACAGCAGCTTCAAGGTTAGTTCAGGGAGTGGGGGTCAGAGTCAGGCCTGCACCCTGCTGAAAGCAGTCAAGAGGAAGGCACAGTTTTGGCCAGAGTAACATCTGTTTTTTTCACAGCTTATAGGAAGCTATTGGCACTGGTACCACACTGTCACCGAATGTGTCATGATCTTTCTCCCTGAATGTTTCAGCCAAACATCTGTTCAAAGTACCTTTGTCAAATAGATTGAAATATTTAATAGACAATTTATTGTGGAAAATTACAGTGTTTTGATATTGAAGCAATCTGCAAAGTGATTTGCAAAGCTAGATCTTAATTTGGAGCCTTTTCCAAGAAACAGGCTGGAGGAAAAAGACTCATCTTTGAAAGAAAGGCACCTCAAGAAATCTTAAACTTGTGGTAAATTCTTTTTCTACTCAGATTTGAGGCTGGCTACCAGTTCACTACCCATTAGCAACTGCTTGGTATGAATCCCTCTTTTTCTGGACTGTATGAGTTGTATTCATCAACTGAGAGCTATCATCCCTGCAGACCAAACTGAAGGGAAGCAGGAGATAAAGGCAGAGGCACCAGAGGCATTTCAGCAGGATGCAAGGAGCAGGATGCTCTTTAGATCATGAATTACAGTTGTGGTTAGCAGACATGGTTCAGACACACACCAAAGAAGCTCCAGGCTGGCTTTAGATCTACTTACTTAACTATTCCTTTTTAAGTATCAGTGATAAATAACTTAAACTTTTTAGAACACTCTCAGTTCTCCTTAATCATTGTATGCCATACCAAGAGAAAAAAAAAATTATTTCTATTTAGGTGAGAGTGTGTACAATATACATTAAAGTATAAATTAGACATCAATATGCGATGTATATAATGAGTAATCATACGGTACCTCTCTCAAATTTTTACAAGGGATCTTTCAATATCTGCTCCTACCCTACTCTTTCTAAATATGTTTATGGAGTTGCAAGCTACCATAATTTTCCAAGCATGAAGAATTTTAGGGAACCCAGTGATTTCACTAAACAAAATAAGTGACTTATATATCAAATTCCAAACTAAGCTAAGCTAAAAATCCTGGTACACTTTGTTAAGTTTCAATTTTCTAAAAAAGTCTTCATTTCTTTGTTGGTCAAGCCTAATAGCTCCTACTGAATAGTGAAACTGATAACTGACTATTGCTTATTTATTAGATTCAGATACAGGGTTTTTTTTTAAGTTGGGTACATGAAGTTCATCATATATGTGCTTATGCAATAATTAAATCAGACTCCTTGAAACTCAGCTGAAAGCATCACTTAGAGAAAGAGATGGCTAAAATATTTAGATTTGTTCTTTTTCTTAATTTGAAATCTCCAGAGGTATTAAATGCAGCTTGCTGAAACCTTAACTGGAAGTAATGTCCATAGAAGGCAGTGGGACCTCATGACCTTCCCCCTGAGATCCAGTCTTATCAAACACCTGGAGTCACAGCATTTAGTGGCAATCTTTTTAGCACTGGTGGGAAATGATCAGCTCTCTGATAGGTAACTTTCCACCAAGAGCACTGTAATTTACATATGCAACTCATGAACCACAAAACTGACACTGTAGGACTATGCCGAGAAGTAGAATCTCTTCTAGGCAGCATTTGAGTGTACCCACACCCAGACTGATAGTCACTGGTTTTGAAGTTGTGCTATCCTGCCTCAGTGGAAGAATAATAAAACCTTGCAAAAGCTCACCAGTAAAAGATGAAGAAAGATTAGAAAAGATGACTTGTAGATATTGCAAAAGATGCACAGTGATGTTAAATATCAAGAAATAAAAATTTGTTGTAAGAGCCACTATTAATGAAATGTATTTTCCCCCACAACTAAAGTGAATATTATTTTTCTTATGTAATTACCCCACTGTCATTAAACTGCATATTAAAACTCTGTCCAAATATCCTATGTAAGCATAATTTCCAGCAAGCTAAAAGGTGTATATTTTAAAACTTAAAGGAGTTTGATTTCTGAGACCCCACCCTCAAAGATATGTCATTATTTTTGTTTTCATGACACACAGAGTACCGATAATCACCCAATAAGAATTTTTGTGTCTGTTTGCCTTCTTAGCAAAAATTAGTAATGTATCTTTTAAAAGAAGTGCTAGTACCCTCACGTTTTTATACCTCTGAAAAAACAGATTTTTCAACACTATATAAATTTCTGAAAACAAATGCACTGTAAGTAGATAATAGCTTTCCTATAACAACAACTTCAGGTTAAAATGACCCCAGCATCTGATAAGAAATGTAACTACAAGTAATGCAGAAAAGAAGAGTAGCCACCATTTTCTAAAACATTTTACCACATTCAAATCTTCCTCTGCTTTCAGGATATTATTACATATTCCACAGTTAATGACTGGTTACAAACAAATATTAAGCCTCTGTTACACTATTTGTAAAAATATCATGCTGTGTTGTAGTACCACCACTTAAATCAATGAGTTCATTCCTAACAAGTAAAGTGAATAAACAGCATCCATGTGCTTGGAGTCACACTGACCTAAATAATACTAAAATTACATCTATGGAAATGAGTTAAATAATAGTAGGGCATGAATTCATGCCCTGGAACTATTTTTTTTCCTAGAACATAAAATGTCAGGGCAGGCCCTGACACTCTTTTGATCTTAGCTACTTGACCAGCTGTCTCCCAAGGGTTTTTTGGACACAGCTAGGGCACTAGCCCAGCTTTGGGGCTTTTCCCAAGAGGCAGCCTAGATGCAGCCTGTGCTTGGGAGGCTAAGGGAGCTTAACCATATGGAAGTGGCCGTGCTGAGCTGGTCTCCAGGCTAGAGGGAGGCCTTGCATCATTCAATTTATTCATAAAAATTACAGGCAAGGAGCAGAAATGCAGCTGTAATAGAAAACAAAACAAAACAAAACAAAACAAAAAAAACCCCAAAACCAAACAAACATGTAAACAACAAACATTCCCAATTAGCCTCCCAACAGTAAACATTCCCAATTAATCTCTCATAATTACTGGAATAAAAGAGACAAACCCTGACAAATCTGTTCTCTTGTGTCCCTGGGGGATAAACAGACGTGAGTGGCCAGCTTCTGGTCTCGCAGCATGCCGGGGATTTGCGCTGCCTCTCCGTGCCGTGCTTCCCATATTGACCCAGCGCATCACCGGTGCTGATGCAGCCGAGGCTGGAGGCAGCTGTCTCGCCCATGAGCACCACTTACTGACACGTGTCAGCTCACATAAACAACACACACGCAACCTAAGGTACTCAACTCTACACTGAGTAGAGTAGATTTCTCCCCAGCTGCGCACTAAGCTTTTACCCGCATTTTAAACGTACATCCTGAGCCTATCTGTCGTTCAGCTGTAGGGCATTCTCCTCTTAAAAGTTTTAAAAAAGACACAATTTCTCACTCTCTGCTGTCTTTAGTTACAGCCAAGAGACACTTCCTTTCCTCTTTGTTTCTCCTCTCACCAAAAGTCTTCCTCAATGTATGAGCTTTATTCAAAAATAAAATATTCAACCTCCACCAAGCAAGTACCTTTCCAAGACATCACCCAGTTACCTTCTTAATACTTCTACTTTATCCATTAGCCTAAAACCACGATCTACACAATGTCGTGTCTGCTCGGAAATGGGGGAGGTATTTTTCTCCTCATTCGGAAAAAATGTTTGGAGCTTTTCAAATGCTCTTTTTCTGAAGTTGAAAAATTAAGTTTAAAGTCTTAGAAGAAAAAAAAAATCATTAGGGACAGATCAAGAAGCTTGTGTCAATATTTTGGGGACTTCTGTCAGTTTTTTATTTTTTCTTATTTTCACAAAAAATCACCTTCTAGATTAAGAAAAATGAAAAAGATGCCTTTTAATTGATATATTATCACAGTGCACAGAAAATGCATGAAAATATGTCTTTTCTGCAGACAGCTTCACTTTAAATTAGCTTATTTGTCAGAAAAACCTAAATTGCAAAAAAATTTGAACCAGCCTAAAGTTCTACTTGAGACCTGACTGAAATGTTTTCAAAGACAAGACTTTAGTGATAAAAAGTTTTGATCCATTCTGAATTGGTATTTGAAAATTTGATTTTTTAAATTTAATACAGATTCTTTCAAGATGATGAATGACAAAGAGGCATTACTCAGATAAATTTGCTTTGTGTAAAAGAAAAATTGCTTGAAAATTTAGAACATATTTTTCTCCCTTTCTCGTCTTTCTCCTCTTCTTCTCATTGAAATACTTCCCTGCTTCCACAAAAAAAAGTAGTGGAAAATAAAAGAAAAATTACACATTATCATTGAAAAAACTTATATAATCTGTGTCTGGCACAAACAAAGCAAAATTTTCTAGTTTGCTTTGTTATAGAAGAAGAAGGATGACAAATCTTAATGACAGATAAATCTTTTCAATCCAGTTTTTAAAGAAAATAATTTCTGTTCAAGGATAATGCTCACACATAAAGCTTCTGTCATGAAATTCATCCTTTGCTGTTTCTTGCTATTAAGTTGTGTAAGGTAGAGGTATACAAAAACCTCTGTGAGGCACCTGCACCATAAATAGTCCCTTTGTTTGCCACCAGGAGGGAAGCAAGGGCAGTTACAACACTGCAGGCCCAATATATAAGGGAGGAAAGAGCTGTTGCTTCATGCTTACCTAAATCTACTTCACTGGCAGCCAGGGAGCAGTCCTGAAGCAACAGCTGGGAAAGCAACCAGAAAAATGAAATACATTTTTAGGCACACAGGAAGGAAGGCCTGAGTTCCATTTTCTGCAGTTGCACAGTTTGACTTTTTGAAGCCCATGTTTTTTGCCATACCTGAAGGAAGTGAGTTTCATTCTTAGTTCAGAAACCACAGAATACAGCATGCTGAAAGAGTAGCTGGCAATGTCAGTGGTAATCAGAATTTTTCATATGCAAACTGCAAACTTCTAATGCCAGGACAAATTTTTCACTATTTCTCCTCAAATCTTATCAACCTCTGAGTGAAACTCTGTGGTTGGTAAAAAAGCTTATTAGTCATATTTTCTTTTCCAGAATTATTTGCCAAAAAGATTATAATAGATTATTTTATACAGATTGTGCATCACCACTCAGGAATGTAATTTTCCACCAGAAGACAAATTAAGACGTTGTTTGATTACACTGATAGATTCTACATTGGCAGACATTTTTCCTGCTGCAATTCTGGTTTACTTTAGATTTGGGATTAATCCTTTTACAAGAGGCAGGAATGTGAAATTATAAAGAGCAAGGATTTTCTGCCACTTTTGATATTATTTATACTTACATGGCACTTACAAAGGTGAGGACATGCAGCAGCAAACAATCTAAAATATTTTTCCTCAGATCTTCCTTCTGACATCATGTCAAAGTTAGCTCCACTCAATCCATTCAACAGTAATGCAGCATCAAAATTTTATATGAAAAAGTGGTATATCTATTTACTGTATTAAATAAAATGCTATATTAAATACTCCTCTTATCCACTGTCATCTTCCGTTTTCCTAAAAGCTCCACTTTACATTCACAAAAAATGCTTTTTATTTCTCCAGTGTAAGACCGTAGTTGATTTTTCAAGTCTAAACAAGAAGGTTTTGACTGTGATTGCAGGTGACACTAGCCTGTAGTTGGCAAAATGTCTTTCAGATTCATGTTTTTCAGGACAAAATGTAACACTGGCTTTAGACACTGAAGTAAAGATTCATTTTGTTTTCTCCTTTTACAGTATTTGATTACTTTTATGAAGTTTCTTGGTTGGTTGGGTTTTGGGTTTTGTTTTGTTTTTCCCTTTTTTTTTTCCTTTTTTGGGGGGGTATTGTTTGTTTGTTTCTGCTTTGACAGCACTGCCTCTTATTCATAGCCTTGGGTTTAAAACATTCTGCAGAAGAACCATTCAACCCTACTGTTTTACCTTCAGGAAATAATTCAACCACTCTCAGCTATTTATTGTGTTATCAAATCTTCCTCTGTAACTTCATGGTCAGACAGAAAGAAGAACCAGCAAACCTCTGCTGGGATGACGAAATCAGTCAGTAACAAAGTAGGGCATTATACAGATTTGGATATTAAAAGAAAAAGGTATATATGTATGCACATGTATACACACAGATAAATGTGTATACAAATGCACACAAAATCTGTTAGGGCCATCTGGATTTCCAACATGGGAAATGGTTATTTTCTGGCTTTAGTCTTCTTTCGAGGCTCCCATCCTGTCGTTATGTCAGCTTTAGTTACTTCCCATGGCCAGAACATGTTAGGTAACTCAACTTTCATAATTTTATTTTTAACCTCAGTTGCACTTTTTTTACATCTTACTTCTGTCTTAGGGATCTTTCATAAAAGGGTGCACTTTTCCCTCTCTTGAAAAAAAAAACCAAACTAACAACATAACACATCCTTATATATATTTTTACTTCATTTTTTTTTATGTCTCTATCATTTCCAAACTTGTTTCTAAGTTCATTCAGGATTTTGCCAAACTCATTTTTGTCTTTATACCTGGCAAAAGTCATGTCTTCTATAACAGTAAGAGGAAAAATAAAAACAAACCTGTCTGCAAAGGATCCAGGATGCAGTGTAAATCCATTTCCACTGACGGAACTGACTTATCTCTCATGAGATGACAGTTTTCTAAGGCTGTCATCACAGCAGCAATGTCAGTTTGCAAAGGGAGGTTTTGATGTAGGTTGAATGTCCATCAGTTAGTGCAGAAAGTTTACATGTTGCTGAGCAAGCTTAAACACTTGTTGTAGAGGACAAATCCCTTATTTGTTTTCTCATTTTTCACTTAATTCTAAGTAAGATTAATTCGTTAATATTAATGTTGCATTTGAATACTTTAAAAGAAAAATAGCACGTATATATATATTATAAATCAGTTTATTAATTCCCTTTGCCAATAATTTTTGGTAATTCACAGACATTTTTTACCATTTTCTGCTGTAATGTAAAATCCGATCATCCTTTGGTAGACTCTGAATATGTGTCTGCTATAATACAGTCTAATAGCTTTATTTATGACAGTCCTTTGGAGACTCCAGCAACTGTGTGCAGTCAAGATTGTTCAAGCCATTATAATACAAGATTGTATTACAGTGATTTGAATGGATAAAAGTTCTTTCATTTCCAAAAGGGAAATAAATTGTTAGACACTATTCTGTAATGTATGAGGACAAATGTGTTCCTCTATCCCCCAGACACAGAGCTGTATTTACTCAAGCAACACTGTTGCAAAAAATAAAATGCATAAGGACTAAGAGGGTTAGCGAACAAAAAGTACAGGAATTATCTATTTATTTATTTACTTATTTTGTCGTGTGAAACTTGGTATATCAACTCAGGTACGTTAAAAATCCTTCATTTGGGGACATTCAACAGTTTAACCATGGAGATATTCCTTCAATTTGTCTCCTTGAAAAATGTCTGAATCTTACAGAATTGGCTATTAAAGTCTACCTTGTGCAGAGTTACTTCATTATTATATGTAAAGTTCACTTTGCAATAGTCCTTCATTATAAACGTCATCCTTCACACCTTATCTACAAAAGTTCATTTTGACTAGAAATTTAAAAGAGTAGAGCTGTGCAACCCATTTTAAAGCAGTTAATTGCTTCCAGTACTTCTGAGGTATACAAAACATTAAAAGAAAAAGTAGAAATATTTAAAGACTTTCCCCTGAAATTTAAATTTAAAGTTGACTGGTTCTGACAAAATTTTATACCACAGATTTACACATTTGAATAAACTTGGGAAAATTATTACCTTTCATGGTCATTGATCATGGAAGCATCTTTGTACAACAAAATGTGATTAGGTCCCCTTGAGGTCGACACATGCTTAAAGACTAATATTTATTTAAGGCTTTTGCTGATGTGAATCTTTCTGCAATTACCATTTAATCTGATTGTGTTAACAATGCACAGTAATGTTTGTTTGTTCAGGAAAAAAATTTGTACTTACAAACTTGTAATACTTGAGAGAAAGAGAGAGAGGGAGAGTGGAGCTCACACACTATTTATGCAACAGAAGAACTGCTAAGTTCTATTGCTGTGTTAGGCAAACCAACACAGAACAATATAAGATAAATAACATAACTAACATAATAGCATAAATAACATAGAAAACTACAGTTCTGGTAGTAAGTGATGTCTGGCCATTTGTCTTAAAAGATTGAAATTTGTGTTCTTAATTTTTTTTTTTTTTTTTTTTTTAAATTTCCATGCACTTGTGTTCTACATCCAAACCAAACTAAGCTAGTTTTTCTTATATATCCATCTTTTTATTTCATTGAGCCAGTAGCATATCATTTCAGTCTGCATTCTCTTCTAAGGAAGATCATATTATCGAGGAAATGTCCTGGTCGCCATGAGAGAAAATTGAACACACACATACACACATGTGAAAGCAAAGCTCAGTTGAGGCTAGACGTAGTCCAGTGATTGATATTTTAAGTTGCACGTGACTCTCTTTCCTAGTTCTCTTGCACTGCATTTAGATATTGTATGGCTCTCCAGACATGCTATGCATAATTTTACATACCATCTGCTTTACATGCCAGGTTCCATATGTACAATGTATAACCTAAAACCAATATTTTGAATGATTTGAGCTACAGTAGAGGCTTTTGTTCTTAAATTGTTGGATAGAAGAATGTAATCCAAAATAAATTATCCAACGAATGTTTTCTGAGACTAACAAACAATAAAATTTATTTTGAAAATGTTCTTAAAGGTGTAGTAATGACAAAATTCAGGTGACTTTCAAGAATCCCAGTAATGTTGCTTCCTAGATTCAAATACCAGGAGACCTGTAAATGCTGGCTACCATTCACTTAACAACCATAGCAATACAAGGGCATAAACATGTTTCAGAGTCAGACAAGGGACAGCAAAAAGTCTTGAAGTATTCATCTGAATAAAGATGAACAGCATTTCCTCAAAACAAGATAAGGTTTATAAAGCTATTAAAAGTGAGTAATAGTTATTCAGAATCATGTTCTGGAGTTTCCTGGTACTTCATTATCTGACTTCATTTAACTCTGCCTTAAATACTCAGATCTTACATAGAACTCAGTAACAGGTAAGCCTAAAACCCTAAATTTCTATTTTGGAGATGCTGTCCACAAGATCTGTCTGAATGTCCATACATATCTTTGAAGAAGAAGTATTAAAACATCAAAAAGAAAAAAAAAAAAGTAGAATTCCAAACAATGACTCTCTGACAAATTCAAAGATTTATTTAAATAATATCTTCATTTTTAGAACTGCTGACTCTCTTCATTTAAGAAAGAAGAGAGCATTGCTTTGGATCTTAAAAAAAGCACCATCATCACACCCCAATATATCCCCCAATTAAAAAAGTCCAAACCTCTTAATGTTGAAGTAATTACCATATTTTTCACATTTTACTTGAAATAGAAGTATTGTCAACAAAAATAGGTTGTGGTATTACAATATGTAAGCAAAGAGCAGATAGAGTGGAGAATAGAGAAAGCAAACAAAATTTTACTACATGTAAAGTCCCATAAAATATGTACCCTTCACTTTCATATATGGCGCATGATAAAAGAAGCATTTGAATTCACAAGAAAATTGGAAAGAAACCTGCAATATGACATTTTAAGAATGAGGTGTCTGTCTTGCCTATGGATTTGCAAGGAGAGAAGAGATAATCAGTGAAGCATTTGTCCATTTTGCAGGGGTTTTTTCCCTGCTGAAACATGAACATCTTAATCTTTTCACAGTTAAGTATTAGTGACACATTCAGTTCACTTCAATGACAATTCTACCAGATGCCTGCAAAAAAAGCTGAACAAGAGAATCAACACTTCAAACTTTGTTTTTATATTTGCCTATTAACACAAAGTTGTACTTAAACGGGAAACATCATTATTGGACCATAACTGAGAAAGGTTTTTTTCTTCTTGTATTGTCTTTTGTTAGTGGTGGGGGCTACAGGGGTGCCTCCTGCGAGAAGCTGCCAGAAGCTTCCCCTGTGTCCCACAGAGCTGATGCCAGCCAGCTCCAAGATGGACCTGCCGCTGGCCAAGGCTGAGCACCATCAGCAATGGTGGCAGCACCTCTGGGATAACAGATTTAAGAAGGAGGAAAAGACCCTGAGCAACAGAAACTGCAGTCAGAGGGAGTGAGCAATAGAAACTGCAGTCACAGAGAGGACTGAGACTATGTGAGAGCAGTAGTTCTGCAGACACCAAGGTCAGTGAAGAAGGAGTGGGAGGAGGTGCTCCAAGTGCCAGAGCAGAGGTTCCCCTACAGCCCCTGGTGCAGACCATGGTGAGGCAGCTGTGCCCCTGCAGTCCATGGAGGTCCATGGTGGAGCAGAGATCCACCTGTAACCCTTGGAGGAGCCTGTGCCAGAGCAGGTGGATGTTCAGTAGGAGGCTGTGACCCCTTGATAAGCTCACGCTGGAGCGGGCTTCTGAAAGGACCTGTGGCCCTGTGGAGGGAGGACCCCACACTGGAGTAGTGCCCCTCTGTGGGGGACCCACACTGGAACAGTCTGCACCTGAAGGTGTGTCTGCACCTCCAGTGCACCCTGCTGGACGGGCAGCTCAGGAAGAACTGCAGCTCATGGGAAGGACTTGTTGGAAAAGTTCATGGTGGACCATCTCCCATGTGATCAACACCACACCAAGGCAGGGGAAGAGTGTGAGGAGTCCTCCTCCTGAGAAGGAAGGAGGGGCAGAGACAACATGTGATGAACTGACCACAGCCCTCATTTGTATGCCCCAGAACCACTGGCAGGGAGAAGGTAGGTAATTAGGGTGTCAAGTCAAGCTGGGAAGATAAATGGAGAGGGTTGAGAGGGGAAGGGTGAATGTTTAAGACTTAGCTTTTATTTCTTGTTTTCCTACTCTGGTAATAAATTAAACAAATTTCTCCAAGATGAGTCTGTTTCGCACATGACGGTAACTGCTGAGTGATTCCCTTGTCCTTATCTCAACCCATGAGTTTTTTGTTACATTTTCTCTTCCTTGTTTAGCTGAGGAGGAGAGTGATAACACAGTTTTGGTGAGTTCCTGGCACCCAGCCAGTGCCACCTCAACACACCTATCAACATAATAGTCACACTGTCTATGAGTATGGGCACATTTCTGTTATGTGATAAGTTTTTCACCAAATTCAGCATTGTGGGGGGCCTTGGGCGTTCTTTCAACACTCAGATTTGGGAAAAAAAATTAAATCACACTTTCCTTTTTAAGGCATTCCAACAAGTTGAGAGTGGTTAGTCAGGTTACAGGAATAAGTCTAGCTTTTGCCATTTGAATACCAATATTTGTATTTGGTGTTTCATTATCTATGACTGCTTCCAATCTAAATACTGCACTGAACAGAGGACGATCTGTGAACTAGAACTTCCATTTGCTAATGGAATTTCTTTTGCATAAAATCTTCTTTATAATCCATATGAATATGGGCATTTTAATTATTAATCAAAAGCATTCTTTCTTATTTGTATCTGTGCTGTGAAAGAGTTGGATAAAATAGGATAAAAAATTAATGTACATTTAGATTTTTCTCCTCTTTAGAGGGAGGGTGTTCATGGGTTAAATGCTTATGCAACACCTTTCCTTACAAACTGCACTACAGTTCTCTTGTTACTTCTCTATTGAGCCTCTCTGGGCCTGATCCACGGGCCACCGAAGTCAATGAGAGCCTATCTAATTGTCTCCAACTGCTTCCAACTTTTGAGTGAAAAAAAAGATATACTGGAAAAAGTATCAGTTACTAAGTAATATGTTACAATATCCGTGGGTAAAACAATGGGATTCAGCCCACTTGATTTCCAACACATCAAGAAATCATTCCGGTATTCTCCAGTGCAGAGTGGCAATGAAAATCTAGAAGACGTTTCTGACACTGTGCTGCTAGAACTCTTGGGTTAGAGAGCTAGCTTCTAAGGTGAAGTTTCTTTTATCATCTCTTTCACTTTGCCATCTCTCCATCTTCTGGTCAGTCCCTTTCATTGGGTATTGACCATAATTGCCTTCCTCTGAAGTCAATTGGGAGTTTTGCCATTGACTTCAATGGCTGAGTTATCATACCCAGGATGAAAAACACAGTGAGAAAAGATCATTGCCAAAGTACACACAGTAAAAGTAAGAAAAAAGATTTCAATGATTTACCAAAGTCCACTTAAAAATCCAATCGAGTGTGAGCTTTCATATGTGTTTCCCACAAATCGCACTAGGCAGTCCAGGAGAACAAAAAGCCCCTTTGCTCGGTGTTACTGGCATTTGGTAGCCGGAGCTGAGCCCTTGCCTGAGCGGAGTTAGCCGTGCGCAAACCCGAGCCGAGCAGAGCCACCGGCTAATTGATAGCAAACATTTTACAAACATTACCCTTCCCTAAGGGGCCAGCGTTTTCCCACCGGAGCCCTCTGCGGCGCAGGAGGAAAGAGCATGCAGGACGAGGAGAGGCAGGGGAGCCGCGGGCACCCTGTCGCTGCGGTGCCGGGGCACCGGCCGGGGCTCCGCTGCGCTCCCCACGCCCCGGCGGCAGCACCTGGCTGCTCCTCTCCGCAGGTGAGGCGCCCGGCGGAGCTCCGTCCCCTGCCCCATCGGTGGCACCGCGGCGCCCCAAACACGGACAGAGCCGGCAGACCCTGGAGACGCGGCCAAAACCGAGGAGTAGCAGCGGACAGTACCCGGGGCGTATGGGGGGCACCGTGCCCTCCGTGCCCCGGTCCCAGCACGGCGCGGAGCACAGAGGCCAAGGAGGGAGCCCCAAGCGCGGCAGGGCACCCTCCGCACCTTACCCGCCCCCGGGGGACCCGGCGAGGCGCGGAGCCCCGTACTCACCGCGGTGCTGCGGGCAGCAACCCGCAGCGCAGGCGAAGCGCCCCCGCCCCGGCCGGTGCCCGCTGCGGTGCACAGACCCCGTCCCTCGGCGCCCACATCCGAGCCCCGGCCGCGCAGCTGAAAGTCCTTCTGAGGAGCACACGGCGAGCCCCGCCGCCTCCTGCCTCGGATCGCTGTCACCTCCCCTCCCCTCGCCCCCCGCCCCGTGCCCCCCCGGCGGGCGGCAGCTGTACAAGCAGTCCCCAGCCCCTCACATCACGCACCGGCAGAGGTGCCGGTCCTCGTCGCTACTTACCGGGCATCCTTCAGAGCGGCGGGCGGGCGGGCGGGAGAGAGGGAGGAGGAGGAGAGAGGGAGGGAGGGATTGAAAGAGGGAGGGAGGAGGGAGGGAGGGGGCTCCAGGAGGGCTGCGCGACGCTGCGCTGTGCTGTTGGGCAGCCTGGGCAGCTCGGCAGAGTCAGTGAGTGAGTGCCTCCGTGCGTGACAGCGTGTGCGTGTGTGCGCGATGCTGGACACAAGCGAGGGGAGCCTCAGGCACGGAAGGGCGGCGGGAGGCAGCGGGGGAGATCAGGGGGCGCAGCCGGCGCATGGCGGAGCCGCCAGGTGCGGCCCAGCTCGGCCCCGGCCCCGCGGAGCCCAGCGCCCCGCGGCCGCGGCGGGAGCTGCCGGGGAACGGCTCGGGGGAGGCGCGCATCCTCCCCGCCGCCACACGCACCGCCGGGGGAATGCGGGGAGCGGGGGGAGGGATTAAAAATAATGGTAATTAAAAAAAAGCCCAGTCACTAGGAAAGAAAAGAAAAAAACCGCAAAACTCTGTCTGTACTTCCCGGCCGAGGTTTGAGCCCCCCGCCCTGGAGCTGCGGTCCCGCGGCAGCGGCGCTCCCGCCGCGCCGGGAGCCGCCACCGCCCGCGGTGCAGCGCGGCAGAAGCTACTGCTGCCGGTAGCGCCCAGCTGGGAGCCGGAGCCGCTCCCCGCGCACGGAGGAGCCTCCCTCTTTACCTCCCTCCCTACTTCCCTCCCTTTTTCCCTCCTTCCCTCCCTCTCTCTCTCCCAGTCCGCTAAGGCGAGCAGCGCGGCCAGGTGCTGTCGGCTCGCCCTGCGGCCGAGGGAAGAGCCGGGCAGGGCCCTCCGCCGGCGCTGGCTCCTCCGCGGGAAGCGGCCGCGCTCCCGCGGGCACTGGGGCGGCGCTGGGAGGCTGCCGCCGCCGGGACGCGGCTGGAGGGGGAGAAGAGGGGCGCAGAGGGAAAGTCGGCTGCCCCCAAGAGCCACCGGCGGGGCCCAGGAGCGACGGCGGAGGAATGAAACAGCAGCGCCGAGGGCCCGCCTCTGCCGGGCAGCGGTGCGCGGTGCCCCAGCGCATCCCTGCAAACGCCGCTCCCCGGCTCGGCTGCTCACCTCCTGCCCGAGCGAAGTGACCCGCGGGAGAGGACCGAGGACCGTGCATCATAACCGCTGGATGTCCTGGGAGAGGAGAGGGGAGCAAGCGGAGAAGGGAGGGAGGGCATGATTATAAGAATCAAACGGAAAGGGGGGGGGAAAAAGCAACACGGACACTAAAAAAAGCTCGTTCTCGGGAGAGAAATCAAAAATAGCCGCAACAGCATTGAAAGTTCCTCGCTTAGTGATTTGCATGATAACGCTGTCGCTTCTGCCTGGCTCCTCCAACAGCGTGCCCAAGGAACATGCAATATGGGAGAGGGGGAGCTATATACTTTTTCTGTGATCTCTCTTTAAAAACAAAGCAAAACAAAACCCAATCCATCACACCCCGACACCCCGCTCCTTTTGACGGAGAGGTGGCTGCACATAGTGGTTTCGGAGTTCCAAATGGAGTTTCCTGGGGGAAGGGGTGCGTGTAGAGGACCCGTGAGAGTGCTCCTCTGGGATTTTGGGCCCTCGACTTTGGCAGCCCGGGGAGCGGGGGGAGCAGGCGCTGATGCCCGGCCGGAGGGGAGCCAGGGCGTGCCGGGCGGCTGCTCACGGGGGCAGCGCCTTATCCCGGGGCACGCAGAGCGGGAGGGCCCGCCTGCTTCCCCTCGATCCTCCAGCCGTGCCATTCGAGACCAGGGATAAGCGGCTCTTTTCGAGGAGGGGGGAAATTAAAAAAAAAAAAAAAAAAAAAAAAAAAAAAAAAGGTCTGGCTGAAACCTAACTTTTATTTATCAACGGTTCATGCCCTGATTTAAAAAATAGCATCAAATCTTAACCCAGATTATGCAGTTAAATGTATCGAGCCGGAGGCAGCGTGGCTGTTTGCCAGACCTATGATCCATTAACCTCTTTAGCTCATTGTTGGCAGGCAACAATAGCACACGATTAAATTCTTACATTTTAAAGACAAGCCATTTTCTTTTCATGGTAAGTTCCCCTCTCCTATTTTGCAATTGAAAATAGAGCATCAACAATAAAAATTATGAGAAAGAAATAATACAGTGAGTTTTTAGCTACTCTGTGTTCATTTTATGGGCAAAACATTGTACTATTCTTAAGGCAATATGTATAAAGGTGGACAGAAGCATATTAAAAATTCTTATTTTATAAGAAGGATTTGGGATAATTTTACCTTCACCACTGCATTAAATGCTAGTTAGACTGTCTAACATTCCAAGTTTTAGTTCCAGTTCTTTTTACAGAAAGAAATCAAGCAAAACCCTATGTCATCAAAATAAAAGTATGAAAAGAGGATATATAAGGCCTTTTTCTCCCTTTCATGTGCTATAAATATATATACACACATATATGCCCTTTAATCAAAAACATTCTGTGTGAAGCTATATATTCCTACATAAATGTTTTTACATGTATACATGCTCTATATATAACAATTTGATAAATAACATATTTCAAAATAATTTAAAAATTAGAATAACAATGAAGCAAATCTAAAAACACAGTTCTCAACCTCCTGACGAGTGCTATAAAAAAGTTCTACCACTTAGAGGAGAAGTCATAGAATCACTGACACAGAAAGAATATGAAAGTTACACCTTGCACCTTATTTTTCAGAGCAAAAACGTAAGTAGTAGAAATACAGCCATGAAAAAAATAAAGGAAGTATACAATGTTTTCAGTTTCTCTTTGTTTTGTGTAGAACATTAGGCTGTGGTCCTAATAGCCAAAATATGTGCTTTGGAAAGGCTTCATTCAGAGAGGTTGAATCTGTCACTGCTAAATCAAGCTATGTCTGGGAGTGGAGGAGAGCTAGTATGTGCAAAGGGGATAATCGATCACATGAAAATCTTGGGAAAAAGAATGGGAAATGTGGTGGGGATGGGGAGAAGGGTTAGCTGGATGACAACAGTGAATTCAAGAACCTTGTATGTCACAGAGGTAGGTGGGACTGCAAACAAATGCAGTCTCAGGTGGAGGAGGTAGCAGGAAAGAAGACCTTTATTCCTTTTGCCATGGTGAGGCTGTGCTGTAAAACACATCCTACTGCTCATTAGAAATGAAGAATGTAAGATAACACCTATACCCTCTGAAGACCTTCACACATGTGAAGTGTTTCTAAATCCACTGTGGTTTAGGAAAATCCTCTCGAAAACACCAAACGTGAGATTCTGGGAAATGATAAAGGATCTAAGTTCATGGAACTCACCCTCTTGAGGAAAGTTTTAGTGGTGTATTTTTTGTCACCTTAACGAGCTCCTCAGACATAGTCAGCTGGCACCATTTTATCCTAGCCCAAGGAGAGAAAGGCCCAAGGCTCTTTATTGGCTATTTAATCCAAGAAAATGTAGTCTTGATCCCCCTTTCATTAAGATCAGTAATAAAATTCAGAAGTGACTCTTACATTGGCATAAAGTTTTGAGTGTGAGACTTCCTGGCTTCAAGAACAGATGTTAGGGATAGGAAAGAAATGTAAATCTATACTGTAGTGTTAAATTTAGGCTATATTTCCACCTGTTGCAACAAGGGTAGTCATTAATAGCCCAAAAATTAATGGGCTATTACTGCTACTGTGGGTAATATGTCAAATGATTGAAAGCAGATATATTTTAGCTGTTTTTTTCTCTGTAGTCTTCACTAAGTCTAGTCTTTTCTCCTTACTTAAGAGCCATCTACTGTAGCAGGGGGGAGATATAAGGTATCGCACACACTGATCCACCTTTGCATATGTTGTGTAGGATAATCGCATTGACATTAGCTGATGTAAAACTAGTGAAGTTTCTGTCTATCCAAAATTCCCAACTTTCATGTAGTATAAAAGTAACAGGTATTTGGTAGCCATCATTTTAAGCAAATAGAAAATTGAGACCTTTATTCTTTAATAAATTTCTGCTTGTTTCTTTTGTACATTTTTCTTCTACAAAGCTTCTTATCCAACAGTTTTATTATATTCACTTTCAGTACTCTAACTTGAAGGCATACTTACCACTTATTACAAACAGGAATTGACAATAAATAACAAGCAAAACTAGTTCTCTGGAAAATTAGATAAAATTGGCAAGATTAAATTGCTGTATGGCTGCATTGGGTTGCAATCTCATTAACAATTTGAAACCAAGTGAGGTTTTGACACTCAAGAGGATTGTCTAGGAAAGTCAGAGTGTCAGAGAAAACACTGCAGATTGGTACAGGATGTCTACTCTTCTGTATATAACACTATGGAATCAAGATTTTTAGTTTAAAATTCAAGTTTCACTAATAGTTCTGTAAATTGGACTGGAGTGTTTCCTTACTTTTTAAGCATCTGGTCTGTCATAAATGTATGTTTTATGTAATTGTCTCCCAAATTTTAAAACTTGCATTCTGTTCCATGTGAAGTGTCTCATATGCCAACTCTTTTTTAACTTATGGCAGGCTGACTTACATTTTGGAAAAAAAAAGTGCTTTTCAAGAACTTTTTGAAAACTTAAGGTGTTTAAGAATCTTACAGGATTATGTAAACTTGTGCATTAGAATAATAGATTTCTTTAAAATTATAAACAATTTATGTCTATTAGGTTGGAATTTGCCTTCATAACCCATTAAAAACATGCTCCACTGAATCAGTAAATACTATATTGCATCAGTAAATACTATATGCAATAATACTGCATATTATTGACTTTTCTGGCTTCTGCAAAGCATTACATCAGAAGTCCCTTCCCCCCTTGGTTTTCATACCAGAAAAATCAATTCAAATCTTAGATATACAAAGCAACAAAGGTAATCTAACCTTGATATATTTCAGAATTTATACAATCTCCTTCTTTATATTGTTGAAGCTCTGCTTTGCAGGCTTATCTTCAGCACCTGAGAGTTCTGACAACTCTTTCTGAATATATAGGAAAACATACTAAATAATAACAGGCTGAGAGGCAGCTTATTTAAAATCATAAGGGAACGTGACTAGCATGTTAAGGAGAGACTTTCATTTTGGGGGAAAAATTTCAAAGATACTAGGGCTAGATCAAAGTCTGCCTTCAAATGTCCATGCATGATTCCCTTTAGGAAGAGGAAAAGATTATATGCAAAGACATAACATTAATTTTAATGGAAGATCTATGGATATGTGCAGAGGTATTTGGTCATTGGGCACCCACACCAGTCATCATTTTCACAGAGGTTTATGATGTTTTTCTTACTTTGTTCTGTTAAAAACCAACATACATGGCCTACTGACTCTTGTTTTCCATTCAGATAAGTATTGACAAAATAGCTCAGGTTTGCACATAAAAGGAATAATTCTCAAATATTTTACTGTCCACTCCATGTTTCTTCCTGACACTTATACTGCTTTCAGCTTACTATAAGTTTGCTAAACTTCAGTGATTCAACCTGAAATTCTGTGTGTTGAAGTTCTGTCTCAGGCTGCATGATTTTAGCATACCCAACCAGAACAGCACAGCTATACCTGAGAATGAGATCGAGGGACAATATTTTGTTCTATTTCTTACTAATATATTCATCTTAAGGTCTATTTTTTAAGAACTCTAGCACCTTCAGATAACGGAGAAGACACTTACAGTTGGCAGGATTTAGTTGAGGATGACTTGGTATCTCCACAAAAATTCATTTACATTTTTCCAATTCATGAACATTTTGGAAGCTTAACTGACACAGGTGAAATAGCAGTTTGTTAGAGCTATGCAACAAAATGCATATTTTTAGCTGTTCTCCACCCAGGTACATTCAGAAGTGGCATGGGAAGAGACAAGGGATCTGCCTATGTGGCAGTCAGATGGGAAAACTATGTGAGAAGCTTATAATTTTGGATATGCTGATAAGGAACAAGAAGAAATCAAAACACTGAAGACCGTAGCTGGCTAAGTGAAAAGTCAGGTGGAAAAAAGCCAGGGAAGATGTGAAGATGTGAATGAAGTTGCAGAAGTGGGGGAGAGAGAGAGAACTGGAATAAGGCTTAAAAGCAGAAAAAGAGACAGAAAAGTAGTACTGGAGCATACTGCCATGCAGATCTTGGAAATGAACCAACCATCCCAAACCTCAGCATTTCACTGTTATCAATAAATATCTGTGAAACCTGTTGGCAAAGTGTGCTCCTCTGGTGGTGCTCCACACAAGGGGTGGTGACCATCTGTTGCCATTGTCAGGCCTGACTACAGGCAGAAACACACCCTGCAGGTCTAACTTCCCAATCTCAGTGATGAACCTTCTTGGTATCAGGCCACTTTTTGAGATACTTGTGTTCATTCTTCTTAGAAGAATAGAAAAAATACAGAAAAATGGAAAGGGAGAGGAAGGGAAGAAGAAAAATGAAAGAGAAGAAGGGAACACCTTAGTTCTTATTGCAGTAAAATTCTATACGGCGTGTATTGGGCAACATTAGAACTAACTCTACTCAACTTCTTCCCTATTTGTGGATATACATCATAACACAGTTTAAAATTGTAAAAACATATACTGTTTTTTCTTTCATCAACACTTGATATCACCGCAAAAGATGAGTCCTGCATAATGGTTAAGCAGGTGTATAATGCTTATTTCATTTTCATTGGCTTTTGGGCAAATCAGACACTTTTTACCAATTTATTTAAACTTTATTGAGCAAATGTATTAATTGCCTTTTCAGAAGATTTTCTCTGAAACCAGTCAATATGACATCTGCATACCTCATGAATTATCAATTTACTTTACAGTGTTTCCACCATTCCCATTGCAGAGATGAAACTGAGACATAACCAATTAAAGAATGAGTATCCACCACTTTTGAGTGTAAATGCAAATGATCTAGAAATTTTCATTTTACTCTTTGAAAGGTTATTGTGTGCTTCCTTCAGCTGAGAGGGGAGCACTTCTACAAATGCGACACAGGCTTTGAAGTAGGGCATTCAAAACCAAAATACTCATAACTTTTGAGAAGTGGGTGACCAGCTAACTTCTGGTGAATTTTCTAGCTTATCTCTAGAATTTTCTAGCACTGGGAGGGGATAATATCCCACATTTCATGTCACCAGTCAAATGGTTTAAGAATGAAACATTAATTGAAATACATACTGAAACTTCTTTCATTGTATATGTGCTAAAAATAGTAATAGTAATAAAAGGCAGCAAGAACAAAGATGACAGTATTGTTATAAAACTCATCCCACTTTTTTGCCAGAGGTGATGATGAGAGAGGTCCTGCAGAAAAAAAAAAAAAAAAAAAGGGGGGATATTTTCATAATCTGTGTGAAAGCTACCCTGGAATCCACATATGCTTTAGACTGAGGTCATAAACTGAGTGTAGGTTCCTCAAGCTTAATGAAACTACATGCCAGAATAATCCTCTACTGAAAAGTTTGCTGAACATCTAATTTTGAGCCAAACTGGAAAAGTTTGTCTACTATCTAGAAGTGCCTGTAAATTTTCCAGCTTTGAAATTGACAGCCTACTTCATTTTTGGTGCTGTCATCTCATTTTTTTTGAACATTTCAGATATTTCACTTATAGGAGGAGACAGGATCCAAGTAGAACTATAGGAGAGGGAAATTGCTCAGAATTGATGGGGGCTGGAAACTTTTCCTTCTCTTTGAATGTTTTCTGGCAACAGCAGTGCCAGGATAACCTTTCCTGTTTTCTGCTTCGGAACAAACATTGAAGAAAAAGTAAAATTGTCCATTTCTTTCTTTATTGCCCACAATAAGAAAATTCTCCTGTTATTATGTCTTCAGGGAATTTCAATGGGACATAAAATGTTACAGTTATTTTCAGACTCAGTTTTGAAGGAACCTGGAAACTAAATCCCTTTACTTTTACAAGGATTGATTGATATACAATGGGAAGAGCAGGGCAGGGGGGTTGGGGGGGTGTCAATTTTTTTGCTAAAACCCATATCTAAGAACTTCTATTTGTGTGAGACTTTGCAAAAATCACCCAGTGACTATGTCCTCTGAATTGGTATCTTTTGGGTTAAGATCTTTTTGGCAAGGAATTGCTTTGATAGATAAAAAACCATTTGATTAATCTGTAATCCAAAATCAGGTTAGTTAAGGTCAGGCTTGTGGAGAATAAAGTTGAAAGCCCTGGCTTTTTCACCATGTCTGTAGTCATCAGCAGTTTTCTAAGTTACAGTTCTTTTGAAGCCATACAACAGGCTACTACTCTGAACTTTGACTGATCCAGGTGCCTACTTGAATCCACACATCTCATTCACAGTGGAGAGGTGCTGCAGAGATGAGGCTTCTGCTCTTCTCCACAGAATTCAGAAAATCCATCATGCACATCTCTGCACTCTTAGTGGAGAGGTGCTGCAGAGATGAGGCTTCTGCTCTTCTCCACAGAATTCAGAAAATCCATCATGCACATCTCTGCACTCTTTCCTTGCTGACGTGTTTTTCTCCTTGAACTGTTGATCCACAGCAAGCTTTGGACAATGGAAGCAGCTGAATTTTGTTAACTCAGACTCTAAGTTTTTGGAAAAAAACCCAGTAAATATATACAAATATGTGTTGAATAATGCATTTCAAGTACTGACTATGAGCATGACTGCTTACATTTACTCACATATTCAACAGATTTTTTTGGGAATAAATCCAAACACAATCACATCCTTAGTAAATTTACATTTCATGATACATGTAGCTGGCAAAACTAGAGAAAGGTAAGTGGCAACTGTATTGCAGGTGACATCATATAAAGTGGACAAAGTGCTTCTAGGTTCCATATTTAAAAGCTGATGTGCAAATTAATTTTAATCTTTCAGGTCCAGCTTGGTAATCTGATCTTTTCTCTTATTCAGTTTTTTCATGAGACATACAACAATACAACAATATACAACATGGCTTTAGTCTCAATATATTTAGGTATTACAGAACCATATATTACAGTTTGAGAGTCACTTAGAAGCCCTGATGCATCTGAAATCTTACTGGTCAGAGTGAAAGAGACATGTGCCATGTATCCCATTTCCCCCCTTGCTCAAGCATATGTCAAATGATACTATTCAGAAGAGGCTGCAAATATCTCTTTCAAAATTTTCTTCTTATATACTGAATATAAGTAATATATTTTCAGTAATATAACTGAAAAACCCCACTGTAAAATTTGCTTGGTGTAATGGTTAGAAGCTTCTTCGATTTCCACTTCAGTGCATATATGTCCAGCTAGAATGTTCTCTGTTTCAGTATTATGATTTAATGAGCTCTTTCTTCTTTATTTACTGATGAATTTGTGGAGCTCAATCACATCTCTATCTGCTTCATTTTCCTATTTATTTTCACACCACAAAAACCAGTTTATGGGTCATCCTTAAAACTGATCCTTTTCTTCTGTTTTCCTCCATAACCTTCTCTCTACATTTTCTCTCTCAAGGTTACTTTCCTGACTAGAAATCTCAATGCTGTATTACAGTTGAGGTTTAGCCATGGCCTAGTGCAATGATACCAGCGCTTGCCTGTCTCTGACAGACTCACCTTTTGCAACACATTTTCAGTTTCTGTTTGTGATTTTTATGCTGCATCACATTGTCAGTTCATTCATCAAGAAACTGACTGTCACATCCCATTTCTACAAAACATTTCCATCTGATAAGCCTCCAGCATACCAGAGAACTTCTTATTATTAGCTCCATGTGCATGACCTTGCATTTCAATCTTCTCCTATTTCTGTCCATCCACATCTTTTGGCATTCATTTCTGATCTCCTCTGTCCTACCTTCCACATGCATGGTTTATCGTTATGGATCTAAACCCGTGCCTGACTGAAAGCAATAAACCAGATGAGTTCCTGGAGTGCATTCTGTAGAACTCCACCAGGAATCACCTTGATAATATTTTCTGAAACATTTGTATGCTGCTATCCTTGAAAAATGCATCTTTTGCATCTGCAAATTTTACAATTTCTATCTTAATTGTAATCCTATTTCCAGATATATTAATAGTATGCTGTGTGGTACAATAGCAAATATATCTAGCCAATGACTTAATAGAAATATCCACTACAACATCTGGGGAAAAATAAAAAGAAGTTATCTTGTCAAATAAATCTATAGATAAGGAAAAACCTCATAGTAGTTTTTTAGGAGAGAAGGAATTGTTGTCAAATTTTTTTTATTGCCCAAGAATTCTTTTTCAGCTGCTTGAAAAAAAAAAAAAACCAACAAAAACAAACCAAGAAATAAATCACCAAACTTATTTGTGGCTGCTTAAATAGTCATACAAACTCTACAATTTGGATGCTAGAATAGGTAAATACTTAATGATATGTGGTATTTTACGAAACCGAAGTGATCTTTTCTAGGTTTTTTGTCAGTGAATGACTGTAGCATTCTCAAAACATACCTTTTGAGCTGAATTTTCAATGAGTTAGACCACCCCAACTTCTTTCACTGAAATCCCAGGGTGATTTTCTCTCTGATTGCATTGGAATCAAAATCAATTAGCAGTGATAGGTAAGGCACTTTCTGAAAAAGTGACCAAATCAAAATGTCTCATCATAACACAGAGATGGTAGTCCAGGAAAGGAATAATTGCCACATTCAAGACGTTCAATAAAAAGACCTGTTGACTCTTGTTGTCTTTTGAAGAGCTTCAAAGGACTGGTGACACAAAGAATAAAAACAAAGTAATAGAATGAGGCCCAAGAATTGGTCTACAATATGCAGTAACATCATAAATATTCTCCGAAGTCCTATAGTGAGGAGGATCCATAGTGAGCAGGATTACTATGGCAGACAGTGATTATACAATGTTCCCATAAGATCTTTTTCCAAGTTAATTATGCATCTCAGAGAACACTTTTCATATAATAAAGGGTATATGTTGTTTTCTACCCATTTCCATTATGTTTTCTGTCAACATAATTCATATATCTGTATTTCATTTGTGACTGTTCATATATATTGCATAGAGTTTGAGATGGATTATTAAAACATTCATGCACTTTGTATAATTTCTTTTGTACACAGCTGTGTGAACTGCCAGCATTACCAAATCTTCAAGTGTTGTCTTTTTTCCACAGCCCAAGCTCTCTTTATAGCTATATATATGTGTATATATGTATATATGTTTCCCACAGAGAAACAAATGTTCTCATAGTCAGCCTAAATAAGTCTTTTAGCAGGCATAAGTTTTGCCTACTCTTGTCAGAGCAAAATTAGATAATAATCCAGTGCCAAACAGAGTTTACAAGAAAAAAATTCAGACACCAGATTGCAAAGTGCTTTTAAGTACTCCTGCACTATTTCCATGCAAAGATTGGTCTCCTAACACCCTGAAGGGGAAAAGCTATAGAATGTGCTGTGGAAATACAGAGAATATTTCTTCCCTGTTAATTTATTATGGTGAATTGACATAATGAAGGATGACAAATAGATCTTTTTCATCCACACAGTGCTTCCCATTAAAATGTGAATATTTTCTGTGTGAGCATCAAGAGTAACACATTTAATTACACAAAAGCCATCAGTGTGTCATATGTTGAAAATGTAATATGGAGAGCAGCAGAAAATATACTGTGTAATAGAGTGTTAAAGGAGCCTACATTTTAAAAGAATCTTCTCTGGTGTTTGAAAACATTGAGAATTATATAAATTATATAAATTATATAAAGACTTTGTCTAGAGCTTTTCTTCTATCCCATATCCTGTCATTACAAATGGAAGATTGGTATGTTGAAACATCGATAGCTAACAAAACTTAACAATAATATATTCTATGTAATATAATAGTATACAGTGATAATTTGTTGATAATATATCTGTTCATCGTTCTCACTTTACATATAAAATATTCACACATATTTGTAAACACTTACTAAAATACATCAATTCAAGTCTTCACTGATTTTGATGAAAGTAATATGGACACAAATTTAGCCTTGCTTATTTTAATTCCTGTCTAGAAACTTACTATGAAACTTCATAATTTATTAACATGCTACCTGTTGTAAAGAAAAGTGACAGACATTATCATTTCTTGTTCTGTAAGTTTCATATTAATAAAGTATAGAAAAAGAATGCACAGTATTTCCATGTTATATACTGTTATAGATATTTAAAATCTATCTTTTATCAGCAAGCCAAGTAGAAATAAAGTTGAAATAGAAATAAAGTTATTTTAAAATTAGTAAAATAAAATATAGGTGAGGTTGAAGCCCAGTGAGTAGCGTTAAATATAACATTTACTTATTTGATTTCATTAAGCATGGCACAATTTTTATTGTGGTTATGTTCAACTGGAAGTGAAAATTACCATACATAATGCAACAAAGCTAAATCTCTATGAACTTTGAAATAAATGCAGTATTAAAAAAACCCCTCAACAAATAAATTAAATGTCCTCCTCATCTGCACTTTCTATACCTCTGCATGACAGAATTTCCATGTTTCAGTTTTTTTCTTTGCTTTTCTTTATATGTCAAGGAATAAGAAAACAAAATTGGTTCTTGCATGGTTGGTTAGTTTTCTTCTTTACCTAAGCAAAGGTTTTTGTAAATGGCACTGTGACTTCAGGAAGCACAACTACCTGTGGTTTTAGTGAGGTCACTGGAGAGCCACTGACTCTACATTCCTCTTAGGCCATTTTGTTGTGGAGAGAAATTTTGGTAGGATGCATGGAGCATTATTAATCTATTTTTTTTTTGTAGAGAATTTTTGCCCCAGATTCAGGAGTTTTTATTCTTTCAGTTAATTTCTAGCTATAAGGTTTTGCTTCACTGGCAAGGGAGGAGCAGCTGTATTGCAGTGACAACATTACAAACATAAGAGCTCAACTTTCATTGCTGCCTTAATCTAAACAGATGTGTTCACAGGTCTTGCTAACAGCCTGGTTTGTATCTGAAAGCAATTTCTTTTCCATCATGTTTCTTCCCTCTGCTTTGTCTTGTTTAAAGACTCTCATAATTGTAAGGTTTATAGGGCACTACTACTTCACAGACTAGTTAGCTTAAATGAAACTGAAGCTAACATGACAACACTTGCAAAACAAGAGTCTTTTAAATACTTTTTTTTTACTCCCTGCATGCACGAGCTTACACAGGATTTAAAGTACTACCTGGATGGCTGTCTTGCAAGCACACAAACACCTGAAATGCTTTATTTTATATAATAAAATTACCTCTTCTCAAAGAATCAAGCTGTTAGAAAGCTTTACTATCCATCAAGATCCACTGGCACAGAAGTTTATCAGAGTGTGGAAGGTTTGGCTTAGCAAAAATAAAGTAACTTTATAGGTCTAGAGCCCCTGTTTTCTTCTGGCAGTTATTTCACTTTCTTTGCAGAAAGCAACCTTTTACTATTTTACTGTTCAGGCTCATATAGTTAAAGTGCTTTGTCATTCATGTCTGCTACAAGAATGGTGTTTTGAGTGCTGACCCTCTGTAGTTCATAAATCTTTTGGATTTATGTTATAACTTTATTTGAAGTCATCACACAAATTGATATATTTTGGCTTAATGCAATTCAATAACACAAAGCCTTTAGATCACCTGTTCTTGTTCACTTCTTTTGTGTGTCCACATACTCTTTTAGTGCCTAAATTTAATGATTTTTACTGGATCTGAGTATATTAAAGTGAATGTACTACTACATAACATCAGGAGTGTGTGTGTCTGAATGGCTTTAGCAATCTCTAAAATGCAGGGATCAGATTCACGCCATGAAACCACAGACAGCATTTGAGGTCAGTGTTTGGAGGTCAGAAAAATGGAGGTTATGAACCCAAGGAGATTGGGATAACCCAGCCTGTGTGGAGCCACAGAGCCAGGGAGATGTGAGCGCTGGGGGAAGCAGTCAGTTATGGATGGCTGTGAATGAAGCTTGTTTGAAAGGGCTGCTGCTGACACCTCATGAGTAGGGTGCTCTTCACTCAATGGATAAACCCTGTTGTTAAGAGAGGGTTGTGTGTGTTGTCCAGTGCTTGTGAGGCTGAGAGAAAACCCAGCAGAGTGAGGGCTGAGGCAGGGAGCAGAGGCACTTGAGCAGCCAGATGTGAGGTTGGTTTTACAGCCTGACAAGGCACTGCTCAGCTGAGAGGCTGCCAGGCTGGTACCTGGGAGCAAAATTCTGCATTTGAGCTCCATGTAAGAGAAAGGTGGGTTTGTCCCCACTGTTCCTTGACAAGTTAACTGATATTGAATGGGTTTATTCTGTGTAAGTGGCACAAAGAATGAAGGGTAGCAGTGTGTAGTGCTACTGTATATGATATACATGTGGGACACACATGAAGCTTAGGCAGAAATGGTGGTGTGGAAAGTCACTGATACCCTTGAATACACAGCAGATACCTAACCCCACCTATCGATAAGGCCAGGCTGCTGCCAGATCAAACAAATCAGAGAGTTTTCTCTTGCAGTCTGGATTCAGTAAAATTTCAAGGGTGCTTACTTTCTTTTTTAATAATAATAATAATATTTCTTCATGGCTGTTAGAGACTGTCTATCTCTTATGTTTATTTTGTGTCACATAGTGTTCTTTTATGAGTCTCTCAGTATGTATCTGTTCATTCCTTTAATATTTAGTACCATCATATGAAAGTATTTTAGTAACACAAAAGTCAAGGCAGAAAGTGAGCTTTTGAAACATAGTGACAGGCACAATAAATTCTTATTTTTCATACTATGGCATGTACATCTTCTTGAAATAATTATATACAGTTTTCACCAAAGAAGTGATATGCTGCTTAAATAAGTCCACTCAAGCTTATTGTAAATGGTATTTTGTAGCTTACTTCCTTATGCTTTTGTCATCCTACTCTTGATTTATAAAGAGATTCATGAAAAGTCATAATTATTTTAAGAAGGCAGCAGGGAAAGTGTTCTTTCAGCATGTCTATAAATCTTTACTTATGCTCTACAGAGAACTCTGCTCTCTATGTCTGCTTTAACAGTGTAAGAAGAGTATATCATAATGCCTTGAGTTGTCAGAGATTCGGGAATCTTTATAATAGGAGATCAAAAGTGGAGACAATTTCATTGTGATAGTCCTGGCAACAAAGTAAAAAGGATATCAATTCAGCTGGCCCACTGACATGATAGCAAGAGTATGTTCTTCCATAGAGTTAAAATATGTGTGGGATTGGAATGTGTGTATGTACATACAGACACATATATGCACATATATACATATAACTAGGAAGCTAGTAAATTTGAGACATAGAAAAGGAGATAACTACAAAAACATGGTCTATTTTAAGGACAATATTTCTGGGAGAATGTAGAATAAAAAATTTTTCCCTCACTGAATTGTGAAGCTCTGCCTTTCAGAAGAAGAAAACACTTTTCTTCCTGATAAAATCCAAGCAAATAACACTTGGGCTATTGCTTTTCATTCTCCTAAACACATATTTTCAAAGGAAAATTTTCCCTTTCTTTTTTCTCTTCTGCAAGGAACTATCCCTTTGTAAGGTTTACAGGCTATAAGAGAAAAGATGTAGTTATGGTGGTTACATACCAATACAGATTTCTTGTGAAGATTAGGCAATCTCTTTCACTGAAATTTGGAGAGGTATGTAGAGAAACATTTGTTAGGAATGTTTTAGGTGCAGCTTATTCTTCTTTGAGTAGTAGTTAACCCAAATTATCTGTTTTAGTCCTTCCTCCTTTTTAACAAACCTCCCTATCAGAGATCTTGCTGCTAAGTGAAAACACCTGAAAACTGTTAATCAAAAACACTTTGTTTTAAGTGCAATACCATATTTATATCTCTGTTTATGTACAGTCACTTCGTAGTCATTTATAACGAATGCGATTTTGAGAATGGATGTCTCAAGGACCTGTTTATAGTTTTAATGTCTGCTCTGCAAGACAGATGCATTACACAGTAATTACTGCATTCTGAGTGCATATTATAGAATCACAGAAGGGATAGGGTTGGAAGGGACATTAAAGATTATTAGTTCCAAGTCTCTTGCTGTGGGAATTCACTAGATGAGATTGCTCAGGGCCTCCTCCAAACTGACCTTGAGTGCTGCCAGAGATGGGACATCCCCAGCTTCTCTAGATGGGGCATCCCCAAACTGTTCCAGTGTCTCACCATGCTCACACTAAAAAATTTCCTCCTGACACGTGATCTAAACCTGCTCTCTTTCATTTTAAAACCATTGTCCTTTTCCTCTCACTATCTGTTTGTATAAAAAGTCCCTCTCCCTGCTTTTCATACCAGAGGTCTCCCCAGAGCCTTCTCTTCTCCAGGCTGAACAACCCTAGCTCTTTCAGCCTGTCCTCATAGGAGAGGTGCTCCAGCCCTCTGATCGTGCTTGTGGCCTCCTCTGGATTCTAACAGGTCTATTTTCTTGTGCTGGGGACTCCAGAGCCCTATGAGGTTTTATGAGGGCAGAGTAGGTGAGAAGAACCGTGTCCCTCCACCTGCTGGCCACTCTTCTTTTGATGCAGTCCAGGATGTACTTGGCCTTCTGAGCTGTGAGACCACACTGTTGGCTCATGTCCTGCTTTTTATCCACAAAAACTCATGTCATATTAATGATATGAGAATGAAACAAAAAGGACTTGAAATATTTTATTTGTAGGATTCTGACATGCAGATATTTAATTTTTATACTTCATTATTTTTTAAAAATACAGGAGATTTAAACAATTTAAAAAATGTCTAGAGAAAGCTGGGAAAGCTAAAAATTAGCATGGTCAGAAAAAACCCCAGGTGTACTGCCAACATACTTTTGATGAGTTCCAGTTTACAATTTTCAGAAATGCAAAAAATTTAATATCTTAGTGGTTATGTAAAGAGAGCTTAATTTATTGTTATGGCATACATTTAATGTATAGCTCTCTAACTTCCTTTTCCTTTATTTTTTTTCCATTAGCAGTATGACTAAAAAAACTAAGTTCCTTCACTCCTGTGTCATCTTTTTTATTGTTTAAGTATGAAAAAACATATGTAGCTTAAGGATATATTCTTCCTGAGTGAAAAGGTTGCAATAAAATCTGTTTTATTTACACTGGGGTAAAATTTAGGAGTATTTTTGATGTCAGTCTTTCAAAAAGGTGCTGCAACTGAAAAAAAACCCCACCAACTTACATGTAGAAGATTTATTCTTTATCTTAAATCACTTTTTTTTTTTTTTTTTTTTTTTTTTTTTTTTTTTTTTTTACATGAATAAAATATAGCAAGTAATAATTTTGGTGAATATTTAACTTTATTTAACTAGAAAGTTTATAAAAATTTGTAGTCTTCTGGTTATTGCAATATAATATATTTAAAATATTTAGTACTACAGCATGAAATGTTTCTCTTTTTAAACTGAGTAATATCATCTCTTTATAAATGGTCCACATATCAAAATTAAATTTTATAGCAGATTTTTAATAAAAAAATACCATTAATGATTTCCTGGTGCCAAGTATAAATATGCTGCAAATCATTTATGTAAACTTAAATTAAGAAAATATTTTTATGGTTATCAAAAATACTAAATATTTATTACAGAATAAGAATTGAAGAAAAAGAACTTCTCTTGCTGTGTTTCCTTCTCTAATTTTCAGAAGTTTTTCAAAATATTAGAAGAAAAAGACACAACTGTTACAGTCCTCCTCCATGACTGTGCAGCTTTCAAGCATCACAGATGAATTGTATCATATAAAATACCTTTGCTCAATTATTACCTAACTCAGCTACTGCCAAGACAGGGAATTTGTCTCTAAAGACACTGATAGAAAAAGTGAAAAAAGAAAGAAGTGCTTGACATCAAAGTAGAGCAGAAACTTGTTCAGTTAGGGCCTTTTTCTTCTTCTGTGATAGCGCTTTGTTAAATAATATTATTAAGAGTTTGTTTCCAGCAATGTAGAAATACAGGCGTTGGTATCACTAGAGAGACTAGAATTCCCAAGATCTAGCCAACCTGAGTGCCATACACTTGGGACAACTTGGTTTTGTAAGACTGCTGCTATCTCTTACTCACCTAACTTGCACTCCTGGTCCTGTAATTCCTCCCCTATTATTGTCAATGACTTACTTAGACCTGGTCACTTCTGAGATTATGGAAATGTCCTGAAGTGTTAAGTAATGATTGTTGTGATAAGTAATGATTGTTGTGATTAGCAATGTTCTACACAAATCTGGTTGTTTTGCCATATTCCTTAAAGAATGTTCATAATGTGTTTCACTGTCTCAAAACATTTCTCATATCCAAGTTAATTAGGTTCAGACATAAAATTTGTTTTGTGTTTTGTTTTTTGTTTTTTTTTTTCCCTAAATGCCTGCCTTACACAGAACACAGGAAACATGGATATCCCATAGAACTAAGTCTATGTATTGGTCTCAAACCTTAAAACTGTAATAACACCTTGTATCTGTCTTGGCTCTGCTGAAGAAAACAGGTAGAATCAAATCTGTCCACATGAGGATTATGGTGTAGCTGCCATTCAGGTTGAGACACAGCCCTTCTCATACTTCAGGTAGATGTGCCAAAGAAGTATTTGCTCCTTGCAGTACAAAATCACTACTGAAACAGATCATTCACCGAATTTAATGGAAATTGCATTTTTTCTGAAGACTATATACAGAAAACATATGCAGGACTAAGATATTTCCATCTGCTCCTAATCCTGAGTACTCAGCTTTCAAAAAAATTGCCAAACTTTGCAACATATCTTCCTTAATATCTATCTAACTGATATTTTTTCTTAATTAAAAAAGTACAACCTGATTATATTTTGCATGTGTGGGTAGTTGAATACCTAAACAGAAGAGCAAAAGCTTGTATTCAACCGTAATAAGCTTACAAAGCAAAGTCAAAGAAACAAACATCATATGTCAGGATTTTTTTTTTTTTTAATGACATGACAAGCTGTTCAAGTTTGGCTTTTCATTCCTCTGGTGGTACGATAGCTGCTAAGATCTACAGCTCTCCCATATTAGTGATTTAGGCAAGATTACAGTGTGGTGCATTCAGAATGGAATCGACAACCAGTTCAGAGAGAGGAAAACAGGATTTTTAATATGAAAAATTGTCTGCTTCCTCGAATTTTACCAGTCATGTCATGTTACATTAGACAGAGTAATAGAACATTAGTTGTGTAATGAGTCATGACTGCTAAAATGTAAAGAAGAATGCACTCTCAGATTGGCTAGTCCTGTTGAAAGTGATAGCTTGCATCTAATCTGCAACGCTTGTAGATATTATGCAAACCAGCTGTTTGTGAATTCCAGATCATTTGGAGATGGAAGAAGTGTCAAATACATTATCAGCTTCTCAAAATATTTCTGCGTCTTACTTTTTGTTTCTAGATAACAAGAACATTTTGAGAAATACAATTATAAGTTGTCTTCATTTCACACTTGACAGTTTTCTTACATCCTTTGGGTCAGAACTTCAGTTGAATCAATCATAAGGGTGTTTGTTTTAGTGATATCAGCAGAGCTTCAGATGTTTGAACAACTTTAAATCTACTCTGTTTTAGAGGTATGGTGGCATAAAGTTTCACTTAGCAATGTAGCAGCTAACAATCTTTCTCCAAAAGTATTTTTACCTTGTTACAAGATGATGTTTAATTGCAACTAAAATATGTCACAGAAATACTTCAGAGAAATTTTATCAGGAAAGAAGAAGGTAGAGATTTTAATTTCAGATTATTTTGAGTGATGAACTGAATAAAAATCTGACTCTTGAACTTCAACGTGTGAGACTTGCTGGCTGTTGTTTTGCCAGATATTCTGAGGCATGCTAAATATTCTCCTCTGTTACACTACAAATAACAAAAGGCTTTCTTTCTTTTCCCCTCTCCATCACTAGTAAACAAGAACTAAATTCAGACCACTGATGGTTTTGTGTGCTTTAATTCTGGATTTCAGCCATATCACACAGCAAGTCAAACCAGCTGTTTCAAAGTCGGAACATTTTTAATATTTTACCTATGCAGTACTACTGCTTGCCACATAAATACTCTGCATCATACAGGAACCCCTTGGAACTTGATCACATCCATAAGTTTTGTGTCTAAAAGGGAGAACAAAATGGTTGGCAATGAACCCTTAAGAACTAGGCAAACTAGATTCAGGTTTTGACTGTTTTGATTAATACTAACATGATAAATTATGAAAATAACCTCAGCAGTGGGAGTTTGAGATTCATTTGGTCAGAAAAAAGAACATTTGAAAATGGAAAGATTACCTATATAGAAATGTACACCTACAAAAATCAAGAGATGTAAACTTCTAATGCTACCAAAACAATCTGCTCATTATGTCCCTTACATATAATATTTAGAAAAATAACTCTTATTTTCAAATACTTCAGTTTATTCAGAGTGCTGCCATTTTATTTAGATACGTGTGTTAGGCACACCTAACTAGCTTCATCTGAAATCACTAGG
Source organism: Prinia subflava (assembly GCF_021018805.1). Classification (NCBI taxonomy): domain Eukaryota; kingdom Metazoa; phylum Chordata; class Aves; order Passeriformes; family Cisticolidae; genus Prinia; species Prinia subflava. The sequence continues at coordinate 47,919,628 of NC_086248.1, forward strand.
AACAGTCAATCTCATAAACAGCAACTCAGAACAGGAAAAATAAAAACAATAAGGAAAAAGAGATTGATTTTTGCAATGCTGATTGAAGATGAACATTTAGATGGAAAACAGAGCTGACTGAGTCCATGAACTGCTATGTATGTCGTTTTTGTGAAAGTTTCTCATTTATTACTACTGTTCAATTACAGTCTTATATATCTATACCAACCATAATTTAGCACCAGTGTAGATGAATTGCCAACACTTGGCTTTTTCTGAGCAAAAAATACACAACTCCTGAGCTTAATTATATTGTCAAGCAATGTACAGATTTTTAGCTGTTCTATCTTTATATATGTCTCAAGAATCACATTGCTAAATCTCCACAGAGTATATTGAAAGATCACCCCTTTATGACTATATTTTTGCTTCATATACTTTTTATTTAAATTGAAGTTGTATCAACTTACATTTTTAATAGCAGTGAAATCCTTTGGGTTTTTATTAGATAGAATCTAAGCAAAAAATTCTCTCATCTGCTCTGCTGTACAGATCTTTGAAGGGTAAAGAAATCTCTTTTATATTTGCAGTTGTGGTTACAGATTGATATGCTTAGGTCTTTACATTGCCAAAATGACTAAGTTATATACATGCAGTCACACTCAAACCAGCAAGGAAATGAGAGGAGAAACTAATGCATGTATTTTCCAGATCCTGGTTTACATTTCTGCACATACAGACCTCTTAAAATTTGCATTTTTAGAATGAAACTTTTTCCAAGTTCTGATCTGATATCTTTTTTGGTTGGTTGGTTGGTTGGTTGGTTGGTTTTGAGGGGTTTGCCTTGATCTTAGTAGAAGCCTCGCATTGCAAACAGATCTAGAAGCAGGACTAACAACTGGGCCATGTTTAGAATCTAGGCAATATACTTGTAAAGAGAATTTTATTGTAAAAATGTGGTTCCAAAAGACTGCATGCTTGGCCTTAGCTTATAAAAGACAAGAAGAAAACTCGTTATAGAACCTGTATGGCTTATGATGCTGACCAGAAACTGGATAGCTATACTGTCCAGAGTAAGTGAGAGTCAGAGACACCTTTCATTTATAAAAAAGAAAGAAGAAAAATTAAGTAATTTGGGATAAAAGGAGTAAGAATCTTGAAGTCATTAAGCTATGCAATTTCAGTATCTCTATTCCATCTAAAATCTCATTATAATGACGATGATGACTATTATTATTATTTACACAGGTAGATGCACACACATTTTAGTTGCAGGAGATTCCGTTGTAGGATTGCTAATGAAATATGCAGTGATTTTTGTGGGAGTGTAACATCTTACAAATTGCCATGCAATAGAGAGATACAGACTCTTTCTCACTGCAGGCAATAAAATAAAACAAAAACAAATTAAAAAAAAAATCTGGGCTACATAATTTAAGTTCCTCTTCATTATTCTGACATTAGCTAGCCTCAGGCTTTAGAATCTGCTCAATTGTAATGAATCGTTAAGATTTCACTTGGACCAAGGAGAAGATAACACCTCATTGTACTTAGTTGTTAGCAAGATTTTAACAAAATAACATCTGCTTTCTTATATGGTGGATGATTTAATTTTTAAACACTTGTTCCCAACCTTTAATTTTCTGCAAAACAACCACATAAATTATTAATTCATCTATATTTCCTCAAGGCGAGTTAGACTTAAGGTCCTTCATAAATATTTAAGAATTCTATTGCAAAATAAACAAAAACTCCCACTTAACTTTTAATTGCAAGTCCCCAAAACCAGCAGCAGCATCAACAACAGTAAAGAGAAAGATTTCAGAGAAAAATACTTTTTTGTGAAAGGATCCAGCCTCATAAGCTTGCAGAAATTCAGTGTTTTTACACCAAGTTTGCAAAACATGTATTTCATTAGCAACAAAAGTCCCCCCCAAAAAACCAAAAAAACCCCAAAAAAACTGCAAAACAAACAACACAAAAAAAAAAAAAACCCAAACCAAACTAGTGTTCAAATATAACCCAGACCTGAACTGAAAATCTCCCTAGTGGTTCCCAGGAACATGAAGTGCAACACACGTTTATATGCTTTTTCTGGGAATACATTTGCCTATATTTATACCAAGTGTTATCCAGGCCCAAATCTGAGTTGCCGTTTAATTCTGGATCTGAGAAGTGAAGGCAGACTCAAGATTCAGGGCTGGCCTAATGTAGTTTCATTATGCTGCCAACTCCTCCTCTTTAACCCAAAGGAATTGTGCAAATAACTATGGGTCACTGTGTTTGCTATCTCACCCTCTCCTAGAACAGTTCTCACCTCTTGGAAAAACAGAGCTCTCTGAAGCTTTTGGAGTGGTGTAGAAATTACAGCAAAACTAAGATTTAAGTTCTGTGAATGTAAAAAAAATTACTTATTTATATATATATATACACTTTTTTATATACTTTTGTCTTTTTGCAAAAAGTGTGTTTTTTCCTTAACATTTGTTGGGATTTTTACCCATATCATACATGAGAAAAATACTAAAAAAAATTATATTTCAATGTTTTTATGTTTCAGCATTGCTTTGATGTAAATCTAATCTTTTGAAAATATTTATTAGTTGAATTTATATTTTTAGACATAAAAATTATCTTAAGAAACTTTTTTTACCCCTTAAGGTAAAAACAGTGAATCAGTTATTATCTCACTTCATGTAAGAAATAATTTTACAGAAATATAAATATTTAAAAGCTCCAGTCCTTATTCCAAATGAAGAAAAATAAAAAGATTCTACCACAAAATGCAAAAAACATAGTGTCAGCATTTTCGGATTTCCTCTAGAACTATAACAACCTCCTAAAACCTAAAACTTGATTAAAAATTCAAGTGTATGTGTAATAGGGATGACATCTAAATACTCTGCATAATATGGAAGAGCTTAGCTCTGATCACTTTTATGTCTTCCCTTCTCCTCCAGACTCTCATTTTGGCTGTGGTTCCCCACAGATACGGACTCATGGATTCCAACTGTGCTCTCACCTTTTCCAGTGCTGTCCAGAACTAATTCCAAGGAGGTAAGCAAAATACAGAGATGTGAGAGTGGGCTAAAGGGGATTTAAAAGAGGCTCATGGAAGTATTCCTCCTGCCTTGCCATATGGATATTGATTTCTCCCCCTCAGGCTGAATATAATTGCCTGCTCTAATTTAGCATTGATCTACCCACCCAAGTTTCTTAAAGCACTGCACAAGCATCAATTAAATTGTTCCCAATGCCACCTTTGAGAAGTCGGATAGCTATAATTATTCACACTTAGATGATGGTGAGGGGTAAAAAGTGATTCGTCCTGAGCTATTCAGTGAAACAAGCCAGGAACAAAGCACGAGACAATTATACCCTGCCATGTGCCCATTATCAGATAATTCAGAATTTTTCAAAAGGCAAAATATTTGCACATCTAATGACTTGGGATTCCAGTGAAACATACCTGGTTAGATAACGAGCATAGCATGACTGCTGCTGATCATATCGGATGTGCCTCTTGCCTTGACTTCTCTCTTTTGTAGGATTTTTCCACCGTTTTATTTTTTGTCTGTTTTGATTCCATCCACACTGCTTAAAATATAAGAGATTTTTATTTCCTATGGTTCAGCTCTTGGTGCTTGATTGTTGATTTGTTCTCTCATAAGAACTTTTATGTTTTATTACCTGCAAGAGATAACACCTCTTGCTGCTGAGGATGAGAAACATGGTTTTGCTGCTCTGCTTTTTAGTGTCATTTTATTTAGTAGTTCAAGAAAAATCAGATAGGGTGCTGATGAGGAGAAACAAGTACAAAGTATGTCATAAACACATCCAAGAGCTGAGAAAAATTAAAAGTTCTAGCATATTTACTAAGAAAGCCCAATGTTAGAGCAATGCCTGGGTTAGAAATTTCTTTGGATCAGATAGCAGCAATAAACCAAAGTCATACTGGATATCAGATTTAGTTTAGACAGCTTCCCTATGAAATATGTGACTTGTTGTCAATGAAGAGAAAAACACAAACAACCCCCCCCACACACACCTGGCACACTATTACAAGGTTTTTAACCTACACATGGACAAACATTGACAGATTTGTTCAAATGTAAGTTGGACACAACCTTTACCCTTCTGATTCAAGCTTTATATGAAAGAAAATCATATTGGAAAGCTCTACAATACGTACAAACTTTAATTATCAGCTAGGCTATGCTACCCGATGCTTTCTCAGAGAAACCACAGGAATGTCAATAACTTGGTACATATTATTTGACCTCATTTTGCTACACTGCTTGGCTTGAACAATGTAACCCTGCATTTTTGGCTAAGAATTTCTGACTTCAAAGAATCCCCTCTGGGTGGCACTTAGGGCCCTGGGTTAACTTTAAACATGTTCATAATATGATCCAAATTGCTTTAGGCTTCACTGTTAATATTCTAGAAAATTAGGGGTATAGAATACAAACTCCTTAGGCTGTTTCTTCTGAAGCATACATTTTTCAGAATAGCAGATGTGAGAGATAGCAATGAACTCACTCTTGACTCCTGATGTAGTTATGGAAATTAGGCAGAGTTCCCTCGCTCTGACCCTTACAAGTATGCAATATATGATAAAAGAAAAATGATTGTGGATTTTTTAAAATTTTGTTCCCTTTTTGTTTGTTGGTTTGGTTTAAATAAGACCTAGACCCATAATCTTCTTCCAAAAGACTGTAGTTTTAGGATGAGTTTTCTCCTGTGTGAGGCCTTTGCATGAAGGTAATGATTTACAAAGGATCAAAGAGTTGCAGGCTTAATTCTTACTTTCTCCACTATATATACAACTATGTAGCTTCTGAACATCTCTTACGTATATGATGATATATTCTACTGTAAAAAGTTTGGACTCTCTAATCCTTCCAAGTGGTGGATCTAATCCTTCCAAGGTGGTAAGCAAGTGGTCCCAACTGTCCCATTTGCCTACCATTAGTCTGCATGTAAACCCTGACAAAACTGCATTGCAGAGGAAATATCATTATTTTTATAAGCTCACCCATCTTACAACCCAGTGAATCGTGTCTGACACTAAACAGAGAAAATATAAGATTATCACAGTCTGATAGTATTTACTTCATTTTGAGATTTCCTTGAAACACATCTGAGTCCCAAATTGCACAGTTACCACAAAGTTCCAGCATGAAGCACACAGTGAAGCAGTTTCTCATGGCTCTAGAATCAGCAAAAAAAAAAAGAGAAGAGAAGAGAAGAGAAGAGAAGAGAAGAGAAGAGAAGAGAAGAGAAGAGAAGAGAAGAGAAGAGAAGAGAAGAGAAGAGAAGAGAAGAGAAGAGAAGAGAAGAGAAGAGAAGAGAAGAGAGAAGAGAAGAGAAGAGAAGAGAAGAGAAGAGAAGAGAAGAGAAGAGAAGAGAAGAGAAGAGAAGAGAAGAGAAGAGAAGAGAAGAGAAGAGAAGAGAAGAGAAGAGAAGAGAAGAGAAGAGAAGAGAAGAGAAGAGAAGAGAAGAGAAGAGAAGAGAAGAGAAGAGAAGAGAAGAGAAGAGAAGAGAAGAGAAGAGAAGAGAAGAGAAGAGAAGAGAAGAGAAGAGAAGAGAAGAGAAGAGAAGAGAAGAGAAGAGAAGAGAAGAGAAGAGAAGAGAAGAGAAGAGAAGAGAAGAGAAGAGAAGAGAAGAGAAGAGAAGAGAAGAGAAGAGAAGAGAAGAGAAGAGAAGCTTTTACATCATACATTGACTTTCTTACCTCGGCTGGCATTGCCTTTTCCTTTCTCAAGATACATAAGAGCTAGTACTGACATTACAAAGAAGTTGCTGTCCTACCTACCATGAAAGTCTAGGGAATAGGTTGCCTCCAAACTAACTGGACTAGAAGAGTGAATATGGCATGAGAATTTGCTGTTTGGAAATTTCTGCTATAATTTTTTTCCCTTCAAGTAACAGTGAATTTTGGGGGTATATATCATCAGCATTCAAATAACACATTTTGTTTATATGCTATTTAAAAAGGGATTTGTGCCTATAAGGGTGATTAAGTAAGAAACTGAGATATTGCTATTGTTAATTTTCCACTTGCAGAATGAATGGGGGAACTTAATGTATATCTATATCTATCTATACACACAAAGGGAAGAGCAAGTAAGTAAAATGTAGAAAGTCTTTTGTAAAAATAGCAGCAAAAAACCTTGTGCTTCATGGTGTTGTCTGGGAGGTAAGGTAGATAATAGCTTTCCCTGATAAAAGTTTCCCACTTAAAGGAAACATTTAACACAGCAATAACTGAAGCCCATACTGTGCAACTTGAAGCATCACCTCAGCCATGGAGCAGTTGGACGTATTCATAGGGGCTTTTTGATAACCCCAGGACATAATGTGTGCTCTGATCACCCACAAGAAATAGAAATGCTTTTCATATGCATGACCCACCATGCATTTTAACTGGGAGAGGAAAGGTACTTATCAAGATAACACTGACAGGTGGCAGAGCAACTCAAACAGTACAAGACAGAAATTCTCAGCCAGAGGGTGGCAACAGAAAATGAACTAATGCTGACTGGTGTAAGCTGATATGTTTCCAGTTACAGCATCCTGATTGTGTGAAATGGGATATTGGGAGAGACTTGGATTGCTAATGTTGAAAATTCTTATTTTCTCCCTATTGAAGTTCCTTTATTTTCCTTACATTATTCTTTCACACTGGATACAATCATGCTTTGTGCAGGAACATTTGGGATAACTTTAACATTAAGCAACTGAGAACAGCAAGTTTTCCTTATCTGCTTGCAGAAGAACCGTCATTAAATTCTGAATCATATGGCTCCAACTAATCTGCTTAAAGGAAGAAGGTATTTTTCAGGCATCCTGAGTCATGGATCCCTTTGATATAATTTTCTCTTTGTCACAATTTCTTTTACCTTTTCCATGACCTGAATAAGCTAAAAATAACTTAGGGATGGTGCATTATCCTTAGTTTGTTAGCTGCTAAGCTTAAAATAAGTTCTCCAGCTTATTTTTCACCACAGAACAAAATCAGAACCCCAGTTAGACTTAAATCTAAGCTTTTATTACAATGTCATGAGGGGGTTTGATTTGGTTTGGGTTTTTTCTTTTCTTTTTTCTTTTTTTTTTTTTTGAGAGAAGTCAACTATTTCATAGATGTAACGAGATGGCTTCTGCTAAAGTTTCTTTTCTTCAGTCTTACTGCTCTGTAATGAAAGTGTTTCACTCAAGTTACTTGCAAATATCATCAACACTTTTTAAAAGCTTTGGACTATTTTTCAGAATCAAAATAGTCAGAAACTCAATGTCACCACCACCACCCCTTCTCCAGCTATTTCAGATTTACAGCTCTGTTTTGGCTTGAGCTATAGCATCTCACATACACCTGAGAAAACAGGTGAATTTGACCCTGTGTATTTTTGCCTAAGATAACCAACTTTAGTACTATTTCAGTATTAGTAGAAAAAAAAAAGAAGAAGAAAAAAAAAAAGTAGAGGTGAGATTTCAAGTTGCTTTTAACTTACTTTTAGCTTCATATATACATATTTATATGCACATGTGAACCACTGATATACAGATGTCTCTTGGCAGATATATATGACTGCTAGATTTAATCGCCACTCAACAAACTAAAATTGTTTAAAAATGCCTCTGTAATATCTGATAATGTATGGTGTTTGTCCCATCTTGTATTAAGTGTGAGTTAATCTCTCACAAAACAATGTTTTACCAAGTCTCAAGGTTGGCTGTAGGACACACCATTTTAGCTAGTATCACACAGGAGATCAGTTATTTCCCATTGTGATTCCCAATTGGCATCTTGCAGTGAGCTTGTTTACTGCTCTGCAGCAGAATGGATTGTCTGTCGTTAAGTACAAAAAAGCTGCATGAAAATAGTGTTAAGTCTCTGGTTGAAGCTGACAGATTCTAGGGAAGTCTAAATTAAAGATGAAGTATCAGAATAGCAGTTGTCTTTTGAAGCAATATTACCTTGGAATGGGAAAGGAAGGCAGCATAGGTAGGAGCTTTTGTCTGGCCATTACTATGTCAGTCTTTCACTTAGATTCAGAAAAGTAAGAGCTTTTACAAGGTCCTTGTTTTTCCTTCTCAGACAAGAACAAAGCAGTGTAAGTGGGCCAGTACTTATAGGCAAGCTTTTGATACAATTGTAATTCAAAATGACTGAGACATAAGAATAGTATTTCTAATAGAGATGTTGACTGAGCAACCAGGCAGCACATTTACAATACTGATAAGATGGTGGAATCAGTTCTTCAGGAGAACAGTAAACGTACTTGACTTGAAGGGTATTAGTTAAATTGATTTAAAAGGCTTGATATAAGTAATCCAAAAGTAGTATTAGAAATCTGGTATAATAAGATCTGGTTGGGATTTTCTCTGTGTCAACTTAATCCTTAAAGACAGGAAGTGAGAAAAATAAAATTTAGATATAAAATTAAAAAGCAAGAATGCCAAAGCAGACACAAAGAAAGGGACATATTCTGGTTGCTGAGTGTCTTGGGTTATGTAACCAAAAAACATGTGTATTCTATTTCATCTGTAGAGAGCAGTTGGGGGATGGTTTCTTTTTTCTTTATCTCTTGCAGCTCCAGGGGAGAGGAGGGGGATGCCTTCTGATAATAGACCAGCTGTTAAAACCAGGTGGAGCAGTGTTTCTTATCTCTTTCATCAATTTTGTCCACCTTCTGGGGGAACATCTTCTGTTAATGAGCCATTAAGGCTCACCAATGACAGGACACATTACACCATCCCCTTGTGAGATGCTTCACTCAGTGCGGGGGGAGCCAACCATTCCCTACCCAGACAAAATGGGGACACAGGGACCCCAGACATCCCCTTTTCCACTGGATTCCCAGAGGAAGACTGGACTGACCTCACCATCACTGAACCTGTTTACAGGATCATCTCTACTACAGCAGAATCACATCTGTCACTCCGGGAGGACTTATTTGGGCTGCTTCCAACACCCTGACAACAGGGTGTCAGGTTGTATCTCTGACTCTGTCAGGGTTTTCTAGACCTTTTGTTTGTTTGCTTGCTTGCTTGGGTTTTTTTAAATTATTATTATTATTACTGCATTTGCATTTTTTAATACTCCTAGTAAAGAACCATATTTTTGCCTGAAAGTTCCTAAATGAAAAATTGTAATAATTTGGAGGGAACGGGTTTTACATTCTCCATTCCAAGGGAAATTCCAGTTTTCCCTGATAGATACCTGTCTTTCCAAACCAAGACACTGAGATAAGAATACATGGGTGGGAGGGTAAAAAATGCTCTTCAAGAAGGGTGACCACAAAGCAGAAGACATCAAAGGACAGAGGGTATGCCTGTGAAACAAAATAGGAAATAAGACTCAAAGAGGGCTAATTAAGAGGGAGAACAAAGAAAAGTAGTGTTTGTTAGATAAATTACATGTCTAGAAGAAGAAGTTAAAAAAAAAAATTTCTTTCAAGGCAGTATTATGTATTTTGTTACTACTGTGAGGAGAAAACATAAAATGAAGAATAGATACAAGACTGTTCAGATCCCTCTAAGCTCTTGGGTTCACAGCAGGGCTAGCCTTACACAATGATCCCTATCCCACCAGCTATATGTCTTCCCAGTACTCTTTCCAGGCATAGCGAGACCTGCGTTTGTCAGAAGACAAACTCCTGAGCAGCCTGAATCAGAGAAAGAATTATCATTCATCCAAATGAAATACAAGTGAAAAAGGAGTACCTTATTCTAAACTCAGCACACATGAGCGGAACAAAGGAAAGATTTGCAGAAATTATATTTCTACCAGTTACTATCTGATTAAATCACCTAGCATAGACTTCTCAGTTGCTTAGACTTTTTGTATGGACAACAGAAAAAACCCAGCACCTCAAGACCACTAGTGTTCTAGTGTGGAAATGTCTTTCTCTGTTAGCAACTATGGTCCTAAAATAGATATAATCACCAGTATAAGGTGAAGGGATATGAATCTGGGCTCTAAATTTAGCTAATTGTCCTTGCTCTTTGTCACCATATTTATTCAGTACCTCAGCAATAGTAAGATTTTTTTTTTCCATGCAGTGACTTTTATCAATAAAAATCTATCCTTGTGAAGCTGCACAACTTCTGCACAGGTTCTGCATGCAGTAGTTGCCATTTTTCAGTCAGGAAGTAGGTTGCAGCTACAGAGAACAAAGTCTGGCTTCTATTTTCGAAGCCTGAGGCTCTGGTCTGCAGTCGAAGCCAAACTCTCACTGCTTGAGTTGTGCAGTGTTTAAATAAAAGTAATCTCAGTGTTAAATTCAAGCTCTCCATGCCATAGCAATGAAAATAACATACTGTGGCTGGAAAGTGCCTGCAGGGTTGGAGCCATGCTGCTGGAAGCAGGTGTGTGCATACAAATGGAAAGCTGGGAGAGAGGATCCCTCAGAAAGCACTGGACATTTTATAGTTCCTGGAGACTGTGTGGCTCAGTAATTTGGTCTTTATTGTACGTGGCTGAAAAAACCCTTCACCTTCTGTACATAGATCCTAGGAAGCCACTTAGAGAATTTTCCTTCTTATTTTCCAGCTAATTTTGTGTAGGAAGGTTTGAAGCACAAATAAACTGCTGTCACTGAACTAATATGACCCAATTTCATATTTATTTATGAATAGGTATTGCATATTGCTCTTTTTGAAATGAAAAATCCCATGTTAATAAGAATTTTAAGTACTTGAAGAGCACAGCTGTACATGTCTGTCAAAATATAAGAAAAATAATTATAAGTAGATGCCAGAAGCAGCTTACTTAGCATTAAAAAAAAAAAAAAAATCTCTATGTCAGTGCCTTAGGGCACCAGTGGTGCATAGTGTTTCTGACTCGCCTCACCTGGGACCCTCTGGGACCCTCCTTCACACTGCACACATGGGCCTGGGCACCTCATTTCAGCTCAGTCAACGTTTGCTGCTGAGCCAAGATTTAGATGTGTCTGTGCCTTGTCCCCAGATGATGCTGGGTGAATTTCTTGTGCTGACTTGACCTTGGACCTGACTCATCACCTCAAGTTTGTCTCGTTGCCACTGGACTGTTGTTGACAGGATGCACTGCTGTGACAGCCCTGCCCTGCTGGCCCCCTCAGCTGGTTCCAGCGTGATGTCTGTCCATGGGCTCAGTCTGTCCTGGAGTCCCCCTCAGATACTGCTCATCCTTCTTCTCAGAGCAGCTCCTGCTGCTCCCTGACACCAACACTCCTTAGAAACTCCTTATTGACATGAATGGTATTCAAGGCAGTTCATTCAAAAGGATGAATATGTGGATGTTATCTCACTAGAACGGGAATGTAGAAGCAAAAGTCTGTTCTGAAGCGCTGTAATTGCTGAAGAAAGTAGCAGTTGTTGATAGGGATCATGATTTATCTGCACTTCTTTTATTTTGAGACATGCTTCTATAGAGCACCATGGGTTTTACCATAAAATTTAGCTAAGTAGTTCCATTAAGAATATTTTAAAAGCTTTACTTGCCATTGTAAAATTTTGTAGATTCATGATTCTCTTTATTGTTAGTAAGGAATAGAACTTATTAAGCAAGATGCTATTTTCTGCTCATAGATATCTACTCTATGAGGAATGATTAGGAATACCAAACAGAAACTCCTTTCTATCAAACAGGAGAAAGGAAGTTATTTTGACTTTCTATTCCTTGCATTTCATTTGTCCTCTAGAATCATCTCAATTGAAAATCCAAACAATGTTTTTGCAAGCAGTTGACACTGTCAGTAGTCTTGCACTAGACCTTTTCTTGTCATAAGAGGCAGGGCTTGTCACTATTTTGAAGGCCTGATTTTGAAGGCCACACTTAGTGCCAGGCAGCCCTAAGTCTCGGATGTCCTTTACAGGCTGGTGCTGTGTAGCAGTGTGTCCCCCTGTGAGAAGATGCTCTTGGAAGAATTGATACCTGGGGATCAGTGGAAGCTCAGATGTGTTGGCCCTAGTGATCTTCTGATGTAAGGATCCCTCAGGTTTGCCATCTATTTGAAGCAAAAGCCTGGCCTAGGTATCAAGTCTTCTGCCTATAAATAATTTCCTTGACACCATTTACTGTAGTTCTGCTTGGATTTCCACACAGCTGAAAATTCACGTGCCTTGATGTAGGTTTTTAAACATCAGAGGTGAGAACAAGTGCATCAATATACCTGTTTTACAGTATAGATGATGCAGAGGAAATCTATCTAGCACCTATTACTGACATTTATACATATATACTGACATTATACCTTTAAAGGGGTTTTCAGCAGGTTCTTTTTTGCTTAATAGTCCTCCTGATAAAGTAGGAAATATATTTCTTTTTGTGAAGCCAGCAACGGTGATGAAGACATAGTAACAGGAATAAAAAGCAAACAAAATGGAGATGTGATTTAAAGCAACTCTTGGCTTCTAATATGTGCATTTTGAAGTCAGATTTATATAATATTATGTAATTCATGTCCCAAAACTACAATTGCATTCTTAGTAACAGTCTTAATTGAAGGGACTAGAACAGTGCTATCTTAATTTGGAATGTTTGGGGATTAATTTTGTGATGGGAGAAATAATATGATAACATGCTTGCTCCTCCATATTGTCTGGTAAACTTTGACTTTTGGCATTGTAGTGCCACAATTTCTGTTCATATTTATGGTTTTCTTCTCCCAATACTTCTTTTAAAAATTTTCTAGCTGGTTTGTAATCTTACTTAACACTCACAGAGAACATCCTTCCAATCACTGATTCTGCATCCCAAAATAAATGCAGGGATCCTTACACTTGGAGTTGGGTTTATAAAGACTTAATTTTAGAAGTTTGAAGTTTTGGTGCACTGAAATATACATCATTAAAGCTCTTACATGCAACATCTGCTTACATCCTATAATGTCATCCCATCGTAAGTGAACATTCAATCCTAACTCATTATGCCTCTCCAAGCAAGCTGCAGCCCTGAAACTTAGGAAGGAGATTTGCTTCTGTTCACAGAGATTGATGCAATCTGTAATTAGAACCCCATACTCTTCCCAGCTGCTGTTGCTGGCACAGTTGCATTTGAGAATGATGTAATATATCTTCTACTGCAGCACTTCCTACTCCTTTCAGTCAAATGTACAGGCTTACTAGCTTGGAGCTCACCCGTGCCTGTCACTAGCCCTTATCCTCCATTTAACTTTGTGCAGAGTGAAAAGGAGCTAGTGTTAGGTACCAGTGCCTTGCTGGCACCCCGTGCATGAGTTCCTTATTAAATGAAGGAGAGATCTGAATATCAGTAGAAAAAGCTTGAAATGCAGAGCAGTACCATAAGTTAGTCATATTTGCATAGGTCTAAATCATGTTTCTAAAACTGAAGTATGTGACTATTAGTACAGAATGAGGGGCTGCAGCTCTGGAAAGTAACAATTCTGAGAGGTGGTTACAACATACAAGTAACTGTCCTGTGTGGTGGTATATTAAAAGGGAAAAATTAATTTTTAGATTTATTTATATTTTAATAGGAAATACTGATTAATATTTAGGATACATTTAGGTAACTCTACATCTGAGTGTGATTGTCAGCTGCAATCTGCTCTTTTGCCATGGTTTCTAAATCTGTGGAAGAAGAAGAATTAGATATTTTGTGTCTTCTATAGACATATGGTTCTAAACTTGAGAAACTATTCAAGGTAGCTTCTAATTAACTAGAATTAACTGGAGATCAGTGAAGACAGAGAAAGATGTTCTGTTTGTTAAAAGGAGAACTGAGAAATTATGTGTTTTCATGAATAAATTTCTGAGGAAGATAATGGATGGTAAACAGCTAAAACTTATCAATAATAAGAAAAAAACCCCCAGTTTCTAGAAACATAAATCAAGGGAATTTATGCTTGAAAAGCATAAATTTTCAAATGTCATTTTCTCACAGATTTTAATCTCTGAAACAACATGTGTATCGATGTGACTAGTCTTTCAACTTCTAAGGTTATAAAATGAAGGTTGGACGCTTTTTTGAAAGATAAGCTTTAGCCAAAACAGGTTAGTGAACACACTGGAAAGCTAATTGGATGAAATGTAATATGAAGGCATTCAGAGCAGAAGTTTTAATGATTCATTTTAGTCATAAAAGTCTGTGAAGCCGACTAAAATACTCCAGTTGACCTAAGTAGATTTCTTTTCTGTAAGAATAATGAAGAACATTAACCTTCTTAGGTCACACACCAATTATTTAATTACTTTCCATTCTCAGTAAACTTTCCAGAAGAAACACATTCTACCAGGATTAAACACATCTATTTTTTAGTGAAGAGATAAGAGACTTCACACAGAGGAAAACGAAATATTGAACTGTATGTACACAAGTGAATTACAGCATCTATATTCAATCAATGGACAATCTCTAGTATACATAGAAGGAAATTACTTGATGGCCTTCAAGTTAGTCATACAGTAAGTTAGAAACAAGCCTGAATTCTACTGGAAAAAGATGTGGTTCAGTATCTGTTAGCTAAACAGAGTGATTGAACTTGATTGCTAGCCCAGCATATCTTCTTTAAACTTGTTTGGAAAGCAGCTCCGCATGATGGCACATCTGTGAGGGAGGTATAATATTTTGTTGATCAAAAGAGCTGAGAAAGCAAAACCTTGAATATTTTCCTTGTCAGCTGATATGAGGAACATGAGTTAATGAGATAGGTTTTGAGATTGTTTCAGTAAATGGCTTGCTAAAATAGGTTTCCTCCCATATACAATGTGGAAACTTGTAACAGAAGTAAGATTCTGTAAAGCTTCTGTGAGGTTTGCTTTTTTTTTGTTTTTAACTAGATCCCATATCTGCATTTTTCATTTTTGTTATTGTTACTGCAGAACACAGACCTGGAAATTATCCATAGATCATTAGTCACAATGACATTTTAAAAAACTCAAGAGGACAAAGTGAGCTTCCAATTCGTCTTCCTTTTCTTTTTTCTCTCTCTCCAAAAATGCTCTTGTATGGTATTGTATTAAGGAGAATAAATTAGATGGACTCTGTTCCCTGTTACATCCATACAGGGCCCTTGCCATCTGTGAGATGGGTATCACAGAATTTATTTCCACATATCTTGCAATTAATATCAAGTGCTTCTTTAAACATGTGGTTCAAACTCTGTGGGGAATTCTATAACAAGATTTTAGTTTCCTGACAGCACTTCAAACTGAAATAGTTTCAAATATGCAGTAAAAGGGAAAATAGTTGCTGTGGGAAAAACTTAAGGGTCATTTTTTGAAAGGACACATTCAGATACAAGAGTAATGCACTCTTCTGAGCTAAGGGACCTATTCTCTATTCTGTGAGCCTGTACTTCCTGATAACATTAATCAGAGTAATGTATGCATGCTGAGTGGAGGCTAAGTTCTTAATTGTCCTAATGATACTGTTTGTAGTGAGGTGTTTTGGTGAGGTTTTTTTTTGTTGTTGTAGTGTTTTGTTTTTTGTTTTTGTTTGTTTGTTTGTTTTTTAATTTTTTTTCTAAGTTTTTTTGTTTTAAAAGCCTAAGTGTTTCTTCCATTCTTACCGAATTTAGAGAAATGTGTAAAAAGGAAGGGCAAAGATGCCCTATGGGACTTTCATTTACTGAAAAGGATGTTGACAGCAAGAATCAACAGAACAAGAATAAAACCTTGATTCTTACTATGAATCAATAAAATTTAATACAAATATAAAAGCAGTTGTTCTTCCCTTAATGTAGTAAACTTCAGAGGAAATTCCGAGCAAGTGAATACAAATGTTTTATTATATGAATAATGCTGTCATTTAATTACTTAAATAAATTCTTAACACAACATCATTGCAAAATTCTTCCTGCAATCTGCAGAAAAGGATCTAAATGAAAATAAAGATATAATTAGCTAAAACCACATTCTTTATATTGACCCATGAGCAACCTAAATAACAATTTAGCACTTTTTTTTCCTGTCACTCATGCTGAGGTATGGAAGGTATTTTCCCTAAAGAAAAAGCCTTTAAGCATCTGTCATACTGTCACCCTGCTCATTCTATCTGCAGTACTAATGGCAAGAAAGAGTGGAGTCAGAGCAGGTATGTGAACATGGATCAGTCACACCCTGGGACCCTGTCTAGATCTACGTGCAAGCAAGGACCAAAAGCATCATGGATTTGGAGGTGGTTTCTCACCAAGGAGCATTTTAAGCAGCTGCTTCCTACAAAATAAATGGAACTTGAGGCACAGGATATCTACTTTTATTTGCATAGATAGCACGACTGGTTTACTAGGATGTTCTTACAGTTTAATGGTGATATGAAGCAAATGAATCACTGCATCTATGTTGGCAGTTTATTTTCTTTTGGTTGACAGAGGACAGATTGCATGATTCTATCTATATCTGTATAGGATATCTTCTTCCTCCCTTACAGATTATTTAAAAGCAATTAAAAATTTATTCAAAAACTGGTTGACGCAGGTGTTCAAGATATCCAGGTTTGTGAAAGGTCAATACGATAAAGAAACTGTGGTGTTTGGCCCAAAAGCTGTGTCACTCTTTAATTTTCTGAGTTAGATTGTACCTTTCTTTAAGGATGTGCAGTTACAGTACATGTGTTACTCAAAACAACCACCAGGCAGGATGGAGTGCATGTATGCAGAGGGCTTAGGCTGCTGTTGCCACCTCCTTTTTCCCCAACAACTTCTTGAGATAGAGGGGTAGATCATAACCAACATTTATTGGAACAGCCATTGTTTATTAATTTTTTGTTATTAAAATAATCTTGCTGTTGATACCAGGTATCTGTTTGCACAGTACATTTACCTGTTTCATCACACAGCTCACAGTCACTCATAGTTACCATGTGGAAGCCACAATGAGGAGGTCAAATGAAAAGTGAGGCCAACAGAAGTGGAAGGCCACACTGAAGCACCAGTGGTCTCTTGGTACAAGCTCAGGAAGTCCCCTAAGAGGAGATGAGAATGTAATCCAGTTGTCTTTGCCCACAGCAGCCACCACACTCTTTCATGTGGTCTGTCATCACACAACCCATTGTTCATGTGTGTGTTGGCCTTCTACAAATTTGGCTAACCCCTGGTGTCCTGAGTTTGTCATGTCTCAGATTCATCAGGAGCACTAGAGCTAATGTAAGTTCTTTAAAGCACCTTCTGCCCTCTCCCTCCCTTCCTGTCCTCACATCCTGTTATTTTAAGATTAACAGGAAATAAAAGCAAAATTGTATTATAAAAGAATGGTATTCTTTTCCTTCTTGGAGAAAATCTCTTTTCTATTCTG
The DNA here is from genome assembly GCF_021018805.1 of Prinia subflava. Classification (NCBI taxonomy): domain Eukaryota; kingdom Metazoa; phylum Chordata; class Aves; order Passeriformes; family Cisticolidae; genus Prinia; species Prinia subflava. The sequence goes on from NC_086248.1 coordinate 47,936,851, forward strand.
CTAGGAGTTATTTATATTGTGTCACGTCAGAATTTTTTACTTTTCAGGAATTCCAGCATAGCAGGTGTATATGGAGTTAATATAATGTGATCTGGTAATTTGCAAGTATTGTTTTATCACTGATAAACATTGTCAAATAGTCTTGCAGCCTTTTTGAACTCAGGAATCATAGCAAAGCTTCTCCAGCTAAGGAACTGTGAATGTCTCCTGCTTCACTATTCCGGAAATTAGTGAACACTGTTTTTCTGTTTATAAATGTGAGAGAAAACAGAAACAGCCTAAAAAAATTACACAACAAAAAAAAGAGGCCCATTGTTCTGAATCGTAAAACTGCCAAAAAGGTAAATTGCAGGTCTGAAAATGAATTTATTAAAAGAAGATGGAAGACCTGTTTTTTGCAAACCTTCCAATAGAGGCACTAAATCAAATCCCAAATCTTCAGTAGCAGATATTAGACGTCAAGCTTACAGCTCCCACATTTATCTCCCCATCCTCTGGGTGTAGCTTGATTCAGTGCTGGAAAGAATAGGGCTGCTATAATTAAGATGCAAAGACACTGCCTCTGTGTTCTTCCTCACACTATCTATATCATTAGTCCTTGAAGTCTGGGCATCTGAGACTTAAAATAAACTTCATGTGAGGAAAAATAATATTTATTAAAGTGAAAGCTGTTGACAATTTACAATTCATTCAGGAAATTAGAGCATTATGCTTTCACCGTTTCTCAAAAAAAATCTTTATTAATTTGTTCTTCTTAAAAAATAATTTGAAATGATTCATCACTTCTTCTACTAGCTCTTATAGTATCCTTCTGAAAATGATTCCTTTTAAAATTGAAACACAAGCTCTCTACTTTTCTGTTAGATACTTCTGTGGATATTTCTGAAGAGTGATTTATAAGCTGTAGATTCTCCTGCATGTAAAAGGATTCAAAACAAAAAAAAAGAGATCAGAGTAAATAGCAAAGCTGACCTAAAAAGGTACAGTTCAGGCCTAAAACTTTGATTTGATAGGTTGTCCCTCATGCAGCTTACAAATTGTTGAAACACAATTTGGTTGTTCTTGAAAGGAAAAGAAATAATCCCAATGGAAAAGTCTTGAGAAAAAGGTATGGGAAGTAGTTTAATGTGATGAGGCAGCAAAATTAAAGTTCCACCTATGGTATTCTGCCAAAACCAAGCCAACAAAATGAGAAGTATCACAGAGCAACAGTCTTGTAAATTCCTGGACAAATGACATTGACTGTGACATCAAATTATTACATCTATGCAAAGAGAGACAAAGCCTTACAGAATGACCGTTCATAGTAATGTAAAGGAGCCAACTGGAAAGAGAAGCAGAAAATTTTCAGCAATCTGTATACTGCTGCAAAATAAAGAAATATTTAATAAATATTTGTAGCTGAAAGTGCAACAGTTTTTAAAAAAGCCTCAATAGTTTTTCTGGGTATATGCTATGAGAATTAAAGATGGATGGCTCTTAGTTAATTTTGCCTTACTATTCTGCCCCTATTTTACTTCCTAAGTGTTGTATTCACAGTTACCTGATTTTTAGGTAGCAGACCTGACAAGCTCCTCACCAAAAGATATTGTGGATGTATGGTTTCAAGGGACACTGGAAAATTTGAAGAAATATCCATTGTAGGTTACCAAACAGACAAACTCTCTCTATGATTCAGGAAATGGCCTGACCTAAAAACTGTTAAAGTCTAGGGGATTAGTTGAGAGAAACAATGGTTACTAGGTCTTATTTCCCCTCTGCCCCTCTGGTTTGTATTGCTGCTGGAGACAGCACACTCATCTGGTGCTGCCAAAGCAAGACATTCTTGAGAAGATACTTTTGCTCCAGCAAAATGCATGTTTGATTTATAAACTACTTGCAGCTATTGTTGCATATTTCTTTTGTTGTATATTTCTCTCTGAATTGGCATTGTTATCTAAGAAAGTATATTCCAGTGTAATTTTGATAGAAATTACCTGATAGAAGTTCTAAATTAATATACTTTTCTAGAAAAATGTCGTACCTTTGGACTAGTGGTCTTATTTTTCTTTTTTTTCCTTTTTTCTTTTTTTTTTCTTTATAAAAATATATACAGAGAAATACATATTGAAAAAGGTTGAAGGAATGACTCCTTTAGGAGACTTAGTTGCTGTACACATTGTGTTTTAATGAACAGCTATGCTCTTCCATCTCAATTAGTGTCCATAGCACAAGTGGAACTGAAGACAGGAGAGAAAACAAAGGGCTGCATCAGCAGTATCAGGAAGTTCCTGTATTTGAGTCAAAGAAAAAGGTCAATTTATCATTTTTATCAATTTCTGTGAGGAATGAGAGAAGAAGATTGAGTGATGTATGTGAAAAACAATTAAAAAACCAGGCCAAGTAGTATGCTCTTGAACACAGAGTTCAAAGGAGAATATGAGAAGTGTAGTTAATACCTATAAAGAAAGAGTGACTAGTGAGAGCTCAGGGCACCCACAGAAGGATTGTACATGCCAGCCTTGGAATGATTTATACTCTACAAAAAAGAAGGTCTGTGGCTTATAAAAATCACCAAAATTATTTACAGTTTTTCACCTTACATTGTAATTTTCTGTTATTTGCTATGAACTTAGCTGAAGCATTTTCTGAGTGTTTTAGATGGCATTTTTTACTGAATTTCCCTTTCTTTTTTTCCTGAAAATCTTAACTTGTGATTTTTCTTATTCTCCTATACCGGAAATGATGTACCACTATCCAGTCAGTAAATACTTTTCCCTCATGGACTTGCTGAGTCTTACAGAATTTGCCTGACAAAAGAGACTGGGACAGCTACAGTACCCATGGGCTCAGCCTGGGCATCAGAGAGAGTTTTTCTTCAGTGCACAGCTGCCCAAGATTATAGAGTTGGATTACTACCAGGGTAGGAGGGCATTGCAAGAAGCTGCAGATGTGCTCAGCCACTAATACTGAGATGGTAGCAAGGACGGGATTCTTATCACAGAAACATCAGAATGTACAGAACGGACAACTGCATAAACTCTGGGAGAAAGCAGCACAGTGGAGAGAGATGGGAATTTTTATTGCATGATTCATCTGACCATTGTAGCTGTTTAGTTCAAAAAGACAGGATTTCGAGCACAGAAATGCCTTTTTTTTTTTTTTTTTCTTGTGGGACTAAAAGCCTTTTTGTCCAGATGAATCCCATGCAGAGTGTCTGCTATGGCAGAGCACTGAAGGGTTTCTTCACCCTGATTCACTGCAGAGCTTTCTCTGAGCAGTTTCTTAGCGCTTGGATTTTCTGCAGAAAAAAGGAATAATCTTCAAGGGTTTCACTTGCTGATTTTTTCCTGCTAATATTCATTTTTCTCTTATTCCTGCTGTGAAAATATATGTGTCAGCCATTCTAAACTAGAGTTTAACCATGAATATATTTTATCACTCATTTATTAATTTTTAACCATCAAAAACTTCTATAAAGCAAGTTACTCAATTTCATGAGTGGAAACAAAGTTGTGGGGTTTTTTGTCATTTGGCTGGGAATTGTTTTTTGTATTCTGAAGCCAACGAAATGTTGTAAAGTAATTTATACCTGGTCAAGCATGTTTGCTGATGGAAAGTTCCTTATATAAATTGCTACATTGAAAATGGAGCAACCTCTGGAGAGCGTGACTTTTTTTCAAAATACAGAGAAAGTGTTAAACATATAATCCTACTCAGTGTGATTAATTACATATCAAGTTGCTCAAGAAAGGCATTCTGAACTTGCAGAAGTGTTCAAGTTTAGAGCACCTAGAGTAGATACACTCAGAAACATGTAGGAAAAATGAATAAGCATCTCTAGAAATTTCATATGTTGGAGAGATGAGACTGTATAAATGTACTTCCAAGAACTAACACTGTATTTGAAAAAACACAGAGGGAAACGATGGCTCTTTGTTTGTACTTGCATTTTATACAGGATTCTGCCTCATTGTGTGACCTGAAGGGGCTGTTGCAGTACAGAAAGAATAGCAAAGAACACCTCGTTATTTCTGTAGGCCCTAAAAGTGTTAATATACAGGGTAACTGACATTGCTATACTCTACAATACCTCCCCTACCCTGTCTCTAATCACTTCATGTCAATAAGCATGACAGGCCTGGTTCTAGCAGAAAAATAGGAGACTATTTGACCTGTTGACTTAGTAGAAAGTATTACTCCAAAGGGAGAACTGAAATGTACTTTTTCTTCAAATAACCCTGTATTTGTTGTCATTAAGTAGGAAAGAACTTTTTAAAAAGAGGCATTCATTTTTCATGCTTTTCAAAATGTGGGAAATCTGATATTTTGAATGTTTATACTTAAGTCAGCAGAGAACTAATTCTTTATAAGTACCTGAAAAAAAGCTTAAGATGAGGGTGCCTCTCAGCCATTTCCCTATGATTTTATCAGTCCTGTTTAGTGAAGAAAATCTACTCCCTAATTTAGGAGTAATTTTAGGATACTCCGACAAAATGTTTCACACATTTCTCATGGACAAGGATCAAATGGATCGCTGCACCTGACATTCTACCTTTTCCAATCCATTTTGCTTCTATGCTTCCCCCTTCAAGAATATTTTTTAGAAAGGCTGAGGACTGGGAACTGAAGAAAGTGGGTCAGATTTGTGCCACATCAGCAACATAAAAACTCTGGAATAAAACCCCAAAGTTCTGCCCTGACTACCTAACTGGCATTCTCTATCAGGAAGATACTCATAATTTCAGGTAATTAAATGACTAGGAAGCTCATTTTGTGCTTGGCAGCCAAAATTAAACATGTCAAATGAACAAAGCCTGCTTAAATAAGTGAAATACTAAGGGCTGCTATTATTTTCAATTGGTTAATTAGGTTTAGGAAATATTTTGATTAATATTTGACTGCTTAAAATTATCTAAATGAAAAGCCAACATTTTCTCATTTTTTTCTCTTTTTAGGACTGTTGGGACTGGAAGACAGGTTTGTTTACATTTTTCCCCTGCAGAACAAAGCTACAGAATGATGGGTTTGGGTATGTCCATTTGTGACAAAATATCTATTGCAAATTTTGAAAAAAAAGTAGAAAAATTAAGAATAGTTGTTTGGTAAACACTTCTCAGAAAATGTATGCATTCTTCAGCTAGTGTACTACTTCAAAATTTTGATATATAATTATTTTAGTCATTCTTAGAACACACTTTTAGATAGCTATATCTGACTTAGCAAGCACTTTGCAATACTGCATTATTCAATGAAAGAAAAAAATATTCTGTAAAGATATTCTTCTATTCTTCAAGTTCATGAAATAACGCTCTTCAGAAATTCAGTATGTGCATTTACTAGGTCTAGTTTTAGAATGGTAAATTCAAAAGAAGTGTTATAGGGTCCATTATGTCTAAATAAAATGTTTTGGCAGAAATTCCTTTTATTGTGTAATGAAAAATATCTTCTGAGAGTCTTTGAACATTAATATACATCGAATAGCTTACATACATATTGGTATATCTATATGTAATAATATGCATTGGTCATAAATTAATTCATATTTAGAACATAATTTTACATGTATTTATAATTTTGGTCCTTTATTTCTTAGAAATAAGTTTTACTTCACAGTAATCCAAAGGGTTTGGGTTCTAAGCAACCACTAATTTTTCCATTTTTAAACTTTGCTGGAAGTAAACACGCACAAAATAGATTGCCAGAAAGATTATTTTTCATTCTTTGCATTTTCATTATTTGAAGTCATCTGATAAGTAGAATTTAACAGTGAGGGGAGTTGAGATTAGGTATTGCTCTAGCTACCATCATAATACCTTCAGGTAAAATAGTGCATTGCAGGAAAATAGACTCTGGCTTTAAACTATTTTTGAGATTTGACAGCCCAGATTTTCCTAGTATGCTAGAGAATTTTGGAGACTTTATTCCTAAAGGTGCAACGAAATGATGAGCAAAGAGAGTGAGCATAGCCTCTGTTTGCTTTTGAGTGCTACATCTGTTCTTCCAAACCTTTCATGTCAGTCGGCCTTTGATTACCATCCAGCAAGTCTGATGGCAGTGGCCTGTTTTTCAAACTTTACTCCTTTGAAGTGCTAGAGATGACTTTTACACAGAACATATAAGTAGAAAACTTCTTGTGTACAACTATTCCACACAACTGCAAACAGTCTAGGGAAATCTTGGCCTCTAATGTTTATACCCTCTGATCTCTTGTGCCCTTGAATGTACACAACAAAATATTTTTTTGCACCGAACACAGTGGGTTACACACACATGTAAGAGCTCAAGGGTCTTGGAACAGAGCACTTTTAAATACACTCACCATCTGATTTCACACCTTCACAAATGTGCTTTGCTGAAAGCATGATAAAGTTCACATGAATCTCTTTGACACAATGATGGAGAGAAGTTGAGCTTCACCCTGATATGGATGTGCACAGACAAGAGATTTTTTAAATCAACTCACCTCAATGAATATACAGTATGTCCCCTGCAGAGCTGCCAAGGTCAGTAAGAGTGCTGGTAATCTGCTGTATAAATGCCAGATGCACAAGGTATAGTGCCTCCAGGCATTTTTATTTCACATTGTTTATAATGGAAGTCAAACGCCAAGGTTCATTACAGTAAAAAGTTTAGTGTTTCTTTCTGTCTTGCTTTGACATAAATCCAAGTACAAATAAATAAATGATGGTCTAAAGGTTCAGATAGCACCCTTTTCCAGGCTGGCAAAACTCTAATAAAGTTTAAAGGAGTCATGCAGGAATTTTCCACCACTGGGTATTTTTAAACAGGTTACACAACAGGATTCGTCCTTCTGCACAATCTCTTTAATTAAGAGGGAACTTAATAAAGAATGTTGCAGCTGGGCAACTTTCCCTTTTCACTAAATATTTGTTTTCTATTTAGTTCCTCCACCTCACAGTTTGAACCATTAACCAGAAAAGACAGAGATTCAATATATTTTGGTTTGTGGCATGGCATTTCATGTGTGGCAGGTTTTCTTTATTTAGTAAGAAAGGAACGGGCATTTAACCTAGGGTGGAAATGTCCTGGTCTTTGGGTTCCAATCTCTGCTGCTGCAGAGATTTGCTCTTTCCAATCCCTTCTATAAACTTATGGAGTGGAGGAGGCAAAAAGTCTACTGGAAATACATTACATGGAGTATCTTTCTCCTAATGACTAGAAACCTTCTGATTTCCACACTAGAATTATTTATGGCCAGTTTCTATCCATTTGATTTTGTGCTAATGCTGTCCTTTAGTCTCAGCACATCCTATCGTGCCCTGGTGTTTCCCTGTCTGTGTATTTATAGAGACTAATTCAATATCATTTACCTTCTGTTTTATTAGATTATCCAAAACAAATCCAGTTTTATTCTTCTTCTAAGACTCATGGTTCTCTGATAGTCCAAGAGCCATTTTCTTCCCCTGTTCATTGCAGAGTGGTCCTAAATATTGCATAGTTCTCCGAAAGCAACCATCAGTACCTTGTATAAAGACACCCAGGTGTCATGTCGTCTTCTGGAAATGCCTTGCCTGATACAAATATGAATTACCTTTGCCTTTTTAAGAACATCACAATGGTTCATAGGCGATACTGATAAACGCAGATTCTCTTATTTTCTAATCTTTTGAGCTTATAACATAAGTTCTTAATGATAGCCCTGAAGTGCATGGCATTGCCCTTTGCTTGATTGAATTTTTCTCTCATTACTATTATGCAAGTCTCTAAGGTCATCAGGTCTTCCAAACCTCTTTAGTACTGGGGGTGTTTTTCTAACATCATGACATCAGTAAATTCCATTAAAACTAGCTAATTTTTTGCAACAAGGTCACTGAAAGAAGTATTAGCTAGTTTCCAGAGCGGATTTGCTACTGGTAAGCTTCTTTCAGTATCTTCAACTATTTTCTCCCTTTCTTTTACTCTTTATCTAACTTCTATACTGGTTCTAAATTTCTCCATGTTAACCAATTTGTTTTCCCAAAACACCATATGAAATGCTTAAATGTCCTGGGGTGACAGGACATTTTCATGCTTTGTATCCCAAATCGTGTGTTTCTGTTCCCATGTTCCCAGTTTGTTTTGTCTATAGCTGAGCCCCTCCCCCGGCTGCTTGCTTTTGGCTTGCTTGCTGCTAGCTTTAGGCTGCTTTGCTGGCTTTGCTCTCTTGCTTTCTGCTTTTTGCTTGCTTTTTTTTTTTTGCCATTTTTCTGCTTTTGTGTTTCCCCTTCTTTCCTTCCTCCCTTCCCTGAAGACATCGGACCTGCTTCGGGCCCTGATTCGGGAACATCAAGGGAAAACCCCCCGGAGTCTGCACCTGAGAGAAGCTTTGGCACCCTCCCCAGCAGAGACTGCTCACCCTCTCTTGGACTGGTGAAAACATTTCTTGTCATCTTGGACTGTTTTCCTTGTGTTGGGGAGTGGTTTTTTTCATTGTTTCTCAATAAACAAGTTTTTTCCACTTTCTCCTCTGAGGAAATTCCTCCCGAACACGGTGGTGGGGGAGGGAGTTGTGGAATTTTGTCCTAAACTAGGACAACGTCTCAGAGAAATTCCTTGCATTTCCAAGGTGAATTAACAAATCAGTTTTGTGTAATCTCTTTGGTAAGGTTATGCCTTGTTTTGTGACATTTCATACCTTTGGTTATTTTGCACCCCCACTAGGAATTATTTTAAAATCTTTAATTCCATTCTTGCAATAATACATGCATGTTATTGGAAGCTCGTGAGTAGGTCGTTATTTGCCTGAAAAAAATATCCTCTCCACTATACTTCATAATTTTTACTCCATGCCCCAAAATGATGAATAAGTGAAACGGAATGCCTGTGTATGTGCATGTATCTAGACTAAGTTCCCACTTTGTAGTTTAGTACTTCTCTGACAGCATGCAGTTGCAGTAATTCACAATAACCATTGGCAAAGAAAGTCACTGGAGAACAACCAAGATTCTTAAATTGAACTTAAAATGAAAACAAGTGATACACACTTCACTATCTTAAACATTATTTGTAGATTCAAACTGCTAAAATTTGTTTCTATTTTCTTTAGTGTGTTTTCTTAATTATTAGCATCTTCAGATTTTAAAGTTCAACATCTCATTACCATTCTTTTCCTTGAACTGACAAAGAAAAAGCTAAAGGACAACACAGAATTAAGATCCAGATTAGCGTTCATTTAAATTCAGATAAAACATACAAAAAATAATGGAGAAATAAGTTGAATTTGTTAAATGCATTTCTCAGCATCTCATTTTTTCATAAAATAATGACTTTCTAATGAAAAAAATGACTTGGGCTTTTCCTTTTTAGAACAAATGTTTGATTTTATTGCACTTTGGGAAATCTGGAGCATACTGGATATCTGCTGGGTTCTCTTGGATTTTGATGTTGGTTTAAATAGCACATTAAAAAAAAACCAAAAAAAAAAAAAAAAAAAAAAAACCAAACAAACAAAAAAAAAACCCAAACAATGTAAAAGAATTTCTTTATTTCCTTATGCCATTTGAGGAAAAGGATATGTATATAGCCTCTTTCTACCTTGATAAGGAGAGCGATGAAATGCTGTAGTTTACAGGGGGAAATATATAATTTAAATAAGGGACTGAATTTAAAAAAATATATTGACTTTTTAAAGAGAATTATCAGAGACTAGTAGACCAGTAAAAAAAAATACAGACACTAGTGTTTTTAGACTTAATATTTCCATTTTGCAATAATTCAGGCATAGACTTTGATTGCCATTTTAAACACTGTGAGCCTTACTGTTGGAGTTTATGAATTCTTCAATTATTTAATCATCCAGCATACATAATTTTATATGATCTATAAATGAGCAGTACTTGATAGTCCCAGAGCACTGAATAATTTCAGAAACATTTAAGATATGCATCCCTTCCTTATAAAATGCTGTCATTTCTTTGGCTAAGGAGCTTCCTTGTTCATACTGCAAGATGGAAAAGCACAAATCACTTTACTGCAGTATTTTCTCCATGGCTGAGTTACAAATCTGATGTTTACCAAGTGTAGAAGGGTCTTGTGGCAAAACAGAGTGTGGGAGTGAGGAAGTTCATATTCTAATCCTGGCTGTGCCCCAGGCTTCTGTGTGAATCCACGGGCAAATAGTTTAACCTCTTTGATCCTCAATTTATTTTGCAGGAAACTGGGGGGAAAATGATACAGTCTGTCTCACGAAGGTGTCAGGAGGGTACCTTCTGGCACTTTTAGATGGAATTGAGTGCTCCAGAAAAGCAAATCTTATTACCTTTTAGCCCACTTCTGTCTATTAACCATCAGTGGAGATGGGATCAGAGGCCTTACCACTTGCCAAGGGACGTGTATGAAAATCTCAGTTGAAGATTTACCTAAATGTTCAATATTAACTATTAAAGCCGTCATTCATGAATTCCAAGTAGAAAGAGATTCCTTCAGTGCCATAATTCATTTGTACTTTTAATTATGATACCTATGATCACTCAAAATAAATTTCAAATGGGAGGTGTATAATTGCTGCTCAACATCTCCTCTCTGACAATTGTCACTTGGAACATATTTTCTAGGCACAATCCACACTTCAAATCACTATAGATTTATAAACTAATGCCAATAGTGGAAAGATAAACTTGGCATTTGGACATTTGAAGCTGCCAGGTGTATTGTATATATGACCACTGCTTTACTATGGTAATTGCAGGGGAAAAATGAGAAAAATAGACATTGGCATAAAGAACTGCTAAGGACTAGGTTATTATTTTAATTACAAGAGGATGCTGATTTGCTTTGTAATTCCAAAGTGAAGTTTCTGTTGAATGTCTAATATATGTCTGAAATTAGGTTTTCATGCCAGTTCTCGATAAAAATAGAGGCTGCTATTGGAAAGGCTGTGTCAGTATACTAAACAGAAAAGGAGAAAAGTAGAATTACACCTTTTTGCCATAATTTTGGAAGACCCAGATCCATCTCTATGTCAAGGAAACCATAAGATTAATAAAACACAGGAAAGGGAACATAAATCTATAAAATCACTGTTAGAGTGTATGACATAACAGAAAGGTATCACAGATCTCTGTCATAAAGGTAATGCATTAATGTAGGGGCTCTTAAGTGTATTTATTTGGACTTTGAGGTATTTTTCCCAGCATACTGTAGAGCAATGCCTTGTGCTGCACATGTATGTATTAGCCCAGCTTAAGACTCCTGCCCATCAAAAAAAACTAAAAAAAACCAGGTGAATTTCCCATTCTGCAGCAGCGCCTTAGGTAAGCTGTCCCTCTGGGACCTGACCAAGAACCTCTTGGGTCTTGTAGAGCAGCATGGCAAGAGAATATCCCACAAGGCTGCTACAGTGGCCCTTTGGTGACTACTTAATTGGTTCTTTTCCAATATTTTCTTTTTCAGATCTAGGTAGGGATATGACTTCAGCAAACTATGGAAATGCAGAATTAAAAGAATATGTGTATATTTTGAATGCACACTTTGTTTGCTGGAGAGGATTTGTGCTACTGAGGTTAGGAATGATGGTCTTAAGACTAAAATTTCAAAGATAAACATTCAAGTCCTAGGTCTGCAACTTCACACCTTGTCCTTGAGCAAGTCATCTGATTTCTATGATTCAGACAATCATCTGTTTTCTTTGTTTTGTCTGACAAAAAATACTTATTCTTCTGTGTTTGTACAGTGTTTATCATACAGGACTCCCAGTCTTTCAACAGGTTAATGAGGTGTAAGTTATAGTTTGAATTTATGATATCAGGTACTCTGCAATAACTGCCTGTACTTATGCCATGGTAAATGTAGGTAGTTTTCTTCTTCAATGAGGAATAAGCTGTCTCACTTTCACTGCAGAGTGAGAGCAAGCACTCAGACTGTTGTTAGAGAATAGCAAAAATGCTATAAATCTACATCCCACATTACCATGTGAAACCTTATGCATGTAACTGTCTTTTTGTGCAGGGATTTTTTGAACTCAGCTATAACCAGTACATGTAGATAACACAACCCTGAAATTATCAAATCTTAAACAACAGAATTTAAAATATAAAATATAGAAGGTGAAGGAATTTTTTTTTTTTTTTGAGAAAGATGACATCTTAAGGTTGTCATCTTTTCTACCTAGGACACTTGTAGCTGGCTTTTCCTATTTGTTTTTTCTCAAAAGAGTCGTGGTAATTTTTCTTCATTATAATTCTCCTCATCATCCTCCAGACTTCTGAATGACAAATATACCAGAAGGTGAATATTGTAGGTAACCTGTGTTTGCTCACAAGTGAAAGTTTGGTTAATGATGGTGGATAAAAGCAGTTAAATGTTTCAATAGTTAAGAACATTTAATGATAATTGAGGGTGAACTTTTAAGGAGTTTTATTGTAAATATATTCAGAATTACATGTTTATATTTTTGAGATATCTACTATAGCTTTTGTCACTCAGGAAATGTTTCTTTTCTGTAAATGAGTTTTTTTCATGTAGTAACTAGAAGCAGTGGAACATTTAATGGCATAGTGGTGTTTTCTGCCAGGAAATCATGGTGTGAAAAATTAAAATGATTCATAGAACATATGGATTTTTGACTGGTTTAATATCAATATTTATCATTTCAGCAAAGTCAGTTTTGTTGTGATGTGTAAAATGCATCATATTGAATTAATCATTACAATCACAATTTATTAAATTAATCTAATATTTTCAGTATGTACTATTTCATGCAAAATCTAAGGATTTTCTATACTGGCTGGCAAACTCAGAGACTGAAATTCCTGAATTTTCTTGAAGAGAGGAGTTCCTGTTATTTGTCTAACAATCTAAATTATCTATTGAATTATGAGTCATGTGATAATATCCCCATAGGTTTGTATTACATCTTGTTTTCCAGGCCCCAGGTCTGATATGCATAAATTTTGAACCACAGATCCATGGGAATATTGCCATGTTTTACAGAACCTTTAATCCTTTAATTCTTTACAACCTTTCAATTTTCCTCTCCTGCTTTCCTTTGTTCAAGAATTAGTGTTTGTCCTTAGGCTGAGTTAAAAACTAATTTTTCTTCCCATCATTACAATACAAAATGTTGGGAAAAGATTTACTGTCCTTGTGTCATGCCCATGGAGTAGGCAATATCCTTATTCAGTTTGCATCACACTTCATTTCTGTTTAACCTAATTCATGTCTGGGTTTTGCTGCCTTTTTTTTTTTTTTTTTTTTTTTTTTTTTTTTTTTTTTTTTTTTTTTTTTTTTTTCCCTTCAAATATTTCAAATCCAAAATAAACAAACACTGGTTGCTGTTACCGGCTGGGTGCTCATCTGCTGTGTCTGGCTTGTCACTTTCCTGATCAGGCTATTTCTTTTAATCTCCATATTGGCTGCTGTTATGCTTTGTCACTCTTTCCCTTCCCTCGGTCTCTGAATCTGCAATAGTTTCATCAATATAACTTCATCAACTTGCATTTCTTTGCAACTTTACCTAAGGGACTTCACCTTGGTTGCTGTGTTTGACAGAGTTCCCAAGATGGTCTTCCTTCTAACACAATCTGTTTCCCTTTTAAAATGAAAGCAAAACTAAAGAATGTATCCATGCAAATTGCTACTTTAAAGTTCATACCATTTGTTTTTCTAATAGGATCATTATTAAGACTGTTCCTCCTCAATGTTCATTGCCCTTAATGTTTCCTGTTATCCCAAATTAAAGGAGACGAGGGAAATTTGTTCCAAATGCGTTAGAAATCAGAACACCCTGAAAAGCCCTGAGTAGTTCAAAGTCAAGAAAGGAAATTATATTTCCATGTAATTTTTAAATATTACAAACGCATTACATACAGCAACATCTTCCAAAGATTGTTCAATTGAGTCTTTGGAAACAAGCTATGGTGGCTGGCTAAGATCTGATTCACCATTACCCCACAGCAGTGGAAGCTGCTGAAGATAATCAGAGGTGTTATCAGCTCTGACTTTTATTGTTTCTGCATTGCAAACTAGGCAATAAAGAAAACTGTAAATGCAGGATTTATTCTTTCCAGGGCTATGCCTCATGCTTGGAAGATTAATGAAGAATTCCTGGTTCACTGTTTACTAAAGATACCTCTATTCTATAGTATTTTAATTGTAAATGCCTTATTTGACATACTAACTAATAGCTCCTGCTGAATTAATAAAAGCTACATATTAACTTTAAATCCCAGATAAAGTAAAGATTGCTGTTTTAATATCCCATCCATATCCTTTATCTTTCTACAGGGGCTTTCAGGCCAGTAGTTTTAATAACATGCATGAATGAAGATGCTCTTTTTTAACACAAATGGTGGCATAGAGTTTTTCCTTTATATTAGCAGGCAATCAATTCCAATAGCTTTTTAATGCTTTTTTAAAGAATCAATTTTAAAACACAAGCTCTTCAGGGGACCCTCTTAAACTTCTTCACAGCCAGTCTCCTAATTTTCTATTACAATACAATCTAAAGCAGCTACAAAAATAATACAGATAATGTTTGCTGGGTAATGATTTCCAATTTCCCCATTCCATGTACCCTGTTATTAGGAGGATCATCTTCACTGTGTAAATTAATTTTCAATTCACTTCAGGGGAACATTACAATGATTTATTCAGTACTGATGCTGAAGAAAATGTTGGGAGGTTTTTAGCAATCTGAAAAACAAAATCAATTTGTTTTGATTATTACCATGCTAAAAAGTGTTAAGACAAAGCATTCACAGGAATATTTTAGAGGTTAACCTACACCTTACAGAAGCAGTCAGTTTGATCCTAGGTGTAGTTACCTGACCAGAAAGGGCAAGGCAAATGTCTGAGACTTGATGGTTTCTCCCCATGTTTCAACATTATAGAAGCACTGAGCATGTTCTGGGGGTTTTTGTGCAGGTAGAAAACAAAACAGATTAACCTTACAGTCACTAAAACTGTCTCTGGTCAGTGAAGAAAATGCTTGCTGTAAGTTAGACAAGGAACAGATTGTTTCAAAGTAAACTGTGTTATTGATAATGATACCCAGGATTTGGGAGAGTTCCAGGCTAGGAAGAAGGACTAGAAGAATTTTCACTTTCACAAATAAAGGATTTGTTGTAGAGAAAGCATCTGTTAACTAGTGCTCAGGGGACTTACACCAAAATGCTCACTCACTGTAGTGCTCATAAAACAGTGCCTGTAGCTGAATGTTTGGTTATTTTGGCTTAGCTATTGCATTTTTAAAAGTGAGAGTTGTGTCCCTGGACATTCAATGAGCAAAAAAGAAAAATATGATCCACATGAGAGTCTGAGAAAAGAGAGAGAAGTAGAGAATCTTGAGTCAATAACTCTGATATGTTTAGATGCCAGCTAGCCAATCTCAGGCATGAATACTTCCCTCAAGTCACAGTAAAGAGGATCTGGAATGATTATTTCAGACCAAGTTGTAGATTTTGTTATAGAATTTGATATTTTCATTTTATTTACTGATGTGTCTTGCTGTCTTACCTATGATATTCCAACATTTTTCAATAGGTTAAAGATCAATGGAAATATTATTTTCATATGAAAATCTTTGAGGAAGAAGTTGAAATTCCCCAAGCCCATCAGCATCAAAATGGAAGAAATTTTTTAAATGAAAACAACTTTGTTAAAAAATTCAAGCCCCATCCACAAAAAATTGAAGCTTGAGAAATTGGTTGAAGGCTTTAGGGATGACCACAGGAGGAAAAAACCCAATCAGTTCTGAATTGCTGAACTGAAAATTGCCACTTTGTGTGGTTACAGTGGTAAGAAGAATACCCCAAACATAACAAATAGCATAAAATCCATTAATTGTAGTCCCAAAGGAATTTTTTTAGATTATAATTGTGAGCTTTCAATATTGCTAGTGTTTCCACATATTATGCAATGTATATAAAGGAAATATATATTACTGAACTACAGATGCATAGTTTGAAGCTGAAGGAAGCTCGATTTCAATGGGACCTGTGAAAGATTAAGACAAAAGCTGTGTAATTCCATTGTAGTAATGTCTTCTTGGCTTTTTCTTCCATATTGATACTATATTAGAAAACTATAAAAGAATTGTCCTTTTTCTGTCATGCCGTTATAATCAGGCATTAAATATATCCCACTTATCATGCTTCCAGCATGCTAGTAGCACAGTTGTCACATTGAGTTTTTAACAGCAGGTTGGCAGGGAGCCGAACTGACAATATTTATTAAAAATAAAACAGTAAGGAAGAGCAAACATTTGTGACAAAACAGCAAGTGAGGAAGGTATTCATAGGATATATATCTAGGTTGCCTGATTTGAAAGAAACTGAAGACTTTTCTGAGCATATGATTTTGAATATAAACAAAACTAAAGAAAAAACAATTATATTATTTTTCACCACAGAGCCATAGTGGTGCCTCATACCAGAGGAGTGAGACTTCAAAATATTTTGTCAGCTACAATGAATTAACCTGATAGTCTAAGTTTGTGATAATAACATACTCAAAATATTTTGGACCTGTACAGTTGACTATCTAGAATTCATTATGAATATTAAATGTATAGCATCTTAGCAAAGTACTCATGAATAGAAAAAGCATACTTTGATATATTGCCTGAAATATCATGAAAATATTTTGACAATGAGCTATTTAGGGCTTCTTATTGAAGAGACTATATCTGACATACTTTGATAAATCTAAATGCTTTCTGAATCTGCATAAACTACTCTCACCAGCAACATCTCACTGCAAAGAAGTTTACTGTTTCAAAAAAGATATTAAATGATACTCCTTTTTTCTGTTTCATACTTTTTCCCTAATAATCTTATTCTATTCCTCCAAGTCATTTCAAGTTGTATTTCAATGTGCAATTTATCTTTTCCTACTTTTCCATACTTGTTATTGTTTTATTCTCCCTACTATTTCTCCATCAGGTTGGAGAATAGTGGTCACCTTTAGCTCCCAAAATAGCTAGGGATAGCTCCAAGCTATTCCAAATATTTGATCATCCCTATTGTTCTTTTTGATATAATTTCTGCTACAAACTTCATGCTAAGTAAAGGGGACCTTACACAAGGAAAAATAAAGCAACTTTAGCTCTCATGAAATCCACATCAGTGTAGATCTCTGTTGTACTTTACATCTTTTTTTTCTTACCTTGCAGTTATTATCATTGTTTGTGTTTTTAATAGACAGTTTTATAGTATATGTTATCACCTGTAATAGTAGCTTTGAAATGAATGTTTCTTCTGTGTCTGTAAATTAAAGTAATGTATGAATTTAATTTCATTACCCTAACTTGTAAACATCAGTAATATGAGAAAATTAGAAGAAAATCCAATTCACCTGAATCTGTCTAAGTATCCAGTGACTCTCATCAGTGCTAGGTGTCTACTGCTTCTTTTACAGTCAGTGGAGAGAAATAAGGGCATCTCTGGAGACCTATTTATCCCATTTTAAGATCGATGTTTGTGTTATGTGGTCTGAATTAGTCTCCTGAGGATGGGAATAATCCTACTGTGGAGGTCCCTCTCTTCTATTCCTCTAGGCTTTTTCAATAATGGATAGCAAGTAACAACTTTGATTAAAATGTGAATTTTCAGACAGCTAATTAGATGAAATTATCCCTATTCTCAGCATCTAGG
Organism: Prinia subflava; assembly: GCF_021018805.1. Lineage (NCBI taxonomy): Eukaryota > Metazoa > Chordata > Aves > Passeriformes > Cisticolidae > Prinia > Prinia subflava. Next base: position 47,954,424 of record NC_086248.1, read on the forward strand.
TTTGCAGAAGAGAGACAATAAGACAAATATTGTGATTTGGTGTTTTCATGGACAGCAAGATGCAGTTAAAGTAAAGGGATGCAGGAAGGCTCCCCTTCCCCTTCTCCCTCAGTTCCCACACCCTCCTCAGAGGATAAGGGAAGTCTTTCCTCTCTGTGCAACACACTCCTCTTCCAGTGTGCAGTCAATCTTTCCAGGCTGCTTTAGAAACATATTTTAGCAATACACCCAGATGAGATTTCTTCCCATCTCCTTGCAGTGCACACATTGCAGTGGCAAAGGAGGTCCTCTTAAATTGGTAGAAAGGTTATTGAAACATGTCCTGCCTCACCGGACTCCAACATTCCTTCCCCAGACTCTTGCAACTTCCTCTCTTTTCCTTTCATGTCGGCAAAACAAAGAAATCATTTTTAGCTAGGCTCAACCACAAATTGGCAAGGATAACATTCTTAAATATCACTGTGCTATTATGATAAGCACAGCATATTCCAGGCAGGAAAACTGCAGATTATGGCAACCTTCAGTAAGTATGTATAATATTAAAAGTTAAAATTTTCTTTTCTTTTTTTTTTTTTTTAGCATCCAAAACGTTATTAACAAGCTTGTTAAAAAAAAAAAAAAAAAAAAAAAAAAAAAAAAAAAAAAAAAAAAAAGGAGAAAAGGAGAAAGAGAACCTATCAGTATTTCAGTATTTCAAATAAAAGAAAAGAAAAATCCATTTATGAATACTTATCTCCTAAATCCTCTGTGCATCTTAAGCAGAAAATGATATACACTTACTTCAGAAATATAGTTACCATATTTGAATATCTGAGCTACATGAAAATACCAGAAATATATATTCTTAAATTTTCTTCCAGTTCTATGTCATGATATGTTATCCATTCGGAAAAAGAAATATGACCCCGTCACTACTACAGGAATGTCTTGTCTTTTCATAAGAAAAAAATATTCATTCCATGCTCACTGTAAATAAGGAGACTTGTATAAAAATGTCTAGTACAGTATTTATCAAAGAATATCGAGAAAGAAGAATTGCCATTTTGAGAGTCTTTCCAAAGCTAACTGAAATCTTGTTACAGATGAAATTCTTGAGTCTCTTAAATTTTTTTAGTTCTTCAATTATTACTCCCAGAAAGGAGCAGGTTAAACAAAGAATTATTAACAGATAATTGCTCAGTAATGAAAGCTGAGCTAATACTAGTTATGAGTAATATTTTTATGTCTTTATAGCAGGTTGTGCATTAGTAGCTGCTGAAGCATTTATCAGGTGTAAATTACTTCATTTTGGTACACAAGACAATGCCAGATGAGTCAAGAACGGCCCCTTCTGTATAACTCCCCCCAATACTCTTCTAAGATTTCTCTGGAGCTCAAGGGCCCACAGGACCCTATCCACAGAATTGCATAGGTTTGGATGAACTCTGGGAAACCATCAGTTCTCATCTCCTACTCAGTACAGGGATGTCTTGGGTTGAATAATGTAGCCAAAAACGTGTATTCTATTTTCATCTGTTGAAACCAGTTGGGAGATATTGTTCTGTATCTCTTGTAACTCTAGGGGGGGGGGGAAGAGGGCAGATGCCTTCTGTTAATAGGACACCTGATAACACCAGATATGGCAGTGCCTTCTTATCTCTTCCTCCACCCATCCTCCTCTGAGGGACATCACCTGTGAATGGGCCATTTAAGGCCTCTCACATGACTGATAACAGTACCTCATTCCATTGTGGGATGCTCCACCCACAGTGGGAGGACCCAAAACCTTTCCACCGGGAGAAAACCTCCAATCCTAAACACCAAGATGGCAGGTTTTCTACTGAATTCTCACAGGAAAACAGGACACATCTCGCCAGCACTGGACCCTTTTCTCTACAGGATCATCTCTACTTCACAGAACATATGTTACTCCAGGAAGACTTATCTGGACTGCTTCCAACACCCTGACAACAGGGTGTCAGGTCATATCTCTGACTCTGTCAGGGTTTTCTGGGACTTTTGTTTGTTTTCTTGTTTGTTTTTTTGTATTACTGCATTTGTATTTTTTTTTTAATATTCCTAGTAAACAACTGTTATTCCTACTCCCATATATTTTCCTGAAAGCTCCTAATTGCAAAATTGTAATAATTTGGAGCGAGGGCTTTTTACATTCTCCATTCCAAGGGAAACTCCAGTTTTCCCTGACAGATACCTGTCTTTCCAAACCAAGACACGGGAAAGCTTTGAAATTGCATGAGGCTGCTCAGGGCCTTGGCCAAAATTTTCAGGTATTTCCAAGGATGGAAATTCGCTGCCTCCTTATGCAGTCTCTCCAGTTTTTGACTACTGTCACTGTGAAGAACTTTTTCCTGGATTTACTCATAAACCTGAGCTCAGCTAAGTTCTGACAAAGAAAAACCCAGCTATGCTGTATGGTACTAGGGGATGCCCAGGACAAGACTTTCAGGAAGCACCTGAACAATTCTGTCTTCCCTCTTCAGGTTACAGGGCATGAGACCACCAGTCCTGAATCAAAATTCTAAGGCTGTTAAAACACAGTTATTAAGTGAAGCACAAATTACTGACTAGCTCCATGTCTTCTTTACCCTCTTGGCAGAACCTGTGTTATCTTCCAGAAGATAGTGGGGCAGATGGACATTTCAAGAAGGGTTGATAGCAGGTTCCTATGTTTCCACTTTTCTTAAAGCATCTAAAGATGTCCTTGAAAACTTCCACCTCTGCAAATCACTTGAAGGATCTTGCAGCAGAGAAACATCAGAGAACCGATCCAGCTGGGTACTATAAGGAATGTTAATAGTATAAGGTAAGGAGTCAGTGTGAAGATGTATTAAGACATTAGACAAATATATTTCTAGGCCAATTCTAGGGCAAAAAGAGGAAATGGGATAAACCTAAAACTTTGTGATGATTTAAAGATTCATCCTAACTTTTTAAATATCATTCTATTTAAGAAATTATAGTCAATTAATGAAAAAAAAATCTAGATATAAAAGCCCTGCAGATCCTAAAATCAGTGAATTACCAATGAGACAAATAATATTTGTGTTGCATTTTGGTCACTAACCAGTCCAATGGGGTCTGCCTTCAGAAGCCATCATATTTGAGGCAAAAAGGACACCTGTTAATCAAGAACAGGATGTCATGTTGTCATCAAAGCAAGGTACATTTCAGTCAGAGGAAGAAGAGAAGCACATAGGAAAAATTAAGCATAGAATTAAACACTGCATCTAAAAATATATTTTCATTTATATCTGATTGGTAGGGCAATCTGCTGTTGAGTTGGATTTAGTCTTTCCTTTATGTTTATTTTCTCACCCAAAACTGTTACCTGTTGTGATAACACTTCTCTTTTTTCACAGTAAAGTAATGTGGATAACATGAGTTATATTTTACTTATAGCAAAACAAACCACAACAACATAAAATCTATTTTGACAATACGGTCACATTTTTAATTCACTCATTGAAATTTTGCCATAACTCAGTAAAATAACCCTATGAAGATTGTCTTTATATACAGGTTGTAACCGAACCCTCATAATTTCAAAAAAGTAAAAAAAAAAATCCAAAATAAATGTAATTTCAACTACTTACTCTATCCTCAATAGGATTTTGCTAAATTAAGATGATAATATGGTCTACAGTTATGTTTCTTTTTCTAATAAAAATAAACAGGTTTTGGTTCTGGAGTGAAAATAACCCAACAAAACTATTGGTAAGTACAACTCGAAATGGCACCGTTTTCATTAACACTCCCATCAAATCTGGTTATATTTCTTTTAGAAAATTAGTTTGGCACAGGTACTTTGGAAAAGACTTGGAAATCTAACTGAAAAAAGATAGACAGGCTGACTTTATTTTCCTATTCTTTGTGCAATCTGAGAGCACAGCATGCCACACTGAAGATGGTGGCCATGAATTCCTGTTCAAGAAAATGTCAGAGAAGCAGCAGCAGCGACATGTGTCCTCTCTACACTGGGCTTTTCATTTGTAATGAAAGGCTTTTTACTCAAGGGCTTTTGCCAGTCCGATGTGTGGATTAATTTCTTCTTGTATTAGAATCTGTTCCAAAAAAAATGTGGACCTATATTTTTGCAGTGCTCAGTGAACTAAGAGACGTGCAACTGCTGTGCAAATAGATTAGATTTAATAATAGAAGCATATGTCCAGGGTTGACTGGCAGTTTTCTCCAGTTTGATGGGATCAAAATACTAAACATAACCATGTTTTTGTGCAAACTTTACACAACAGAAGCATTTTGTCATTAAAATTACAGTTCGTTTTTGGCTTAAATTACTGCAATATCACAGCTGTGTTTTATGAGAACATGCATAAATTCTTTGCAATGATTTTGGGCTGGATTGACAAATGTCATATTTTCATTTCTCTTTAGAATGATGCCATTACAGTTGATTGTTGATTTTAAATTTTGATGTGAATGAGATAAAAAAAAAAAAACACCCACCAAAAAAGAAAAATCAAATGAAAAGAGCCTCTCAATATTAAAATGAAACACCATGAAGAACAGTTTTGGTTTATTAGCCTTGTGCCTTACAGATTTTGATTTTCATTGACCTTATTCAGTTATATCTTCTTTCTAAAAGTCATTTCTGATGCAGAGAAGATGGAAGCTATTCTGGTGGACAAAGACCATGAATTTAGTATACCTGCATTGTAAGTAGATTGTCTTCCTCTGTTTGTTACTATTGTCACTATATTTTTTAGAAAAAAACCAAAAACCAAAACCAAATTTGAAACCCTACACATAGGCCTTTGTGTTCTTGTATTGGAGACTTTGTGATAGTGTTTAATGGCTAGAATACAGCACACTGAGAATGGTAGTGGTGAATTACCTTGACTTTTACAATGCTCTTAATTTTGGTTGGCTATTCATTCCACTCATCAACATTTACAGCCACACTCATTTCTGGGGAAGGCAGAGCTAGGTACTAAAAGAGAAAATGTCAAATGCTCCTATACTCCAAGGACATGCTAGACATTCAAATTCTCATACTTTATTATCATAGCAAAAGACTCCAACAAGAGTTGGAAATAACCTTACATTAATCTACGTGCATGACAGATGGCAACAAAGAGGGAAATGGCACAAGCCAGCCCATTAAAACTCTAAGATGTTCACTTTGTGGTTGCCTTCAGGTGCTGCTCATCCTTCCTCAGGTGAGTCATAAACAATGGAGTCACTGAACATGACTGCTGGTCTGTATGTGCTCTGCTGGTTCTCCTGCAGTCAAACCTGGAGACCACAGCACAGTCTCCAGTAGAGGCTGCACCTGCTGCCTGCTGGTTACTCTGGCACTTTTGAGTCTGCTTTTCACTATAACCCATTTCAAATGCACTTTTCTATTCACTTGTCTATCCAATTCTAAGTTCTTGTTTTCTTAACTTCAGCCCTCAGATTTAAAGCTCACTTATTTTATTTTCCTCCTCTCCTCACTTATATGCACTAAAATGCACTATTTGCACCTAAATGCAGTAAAATTCTACCAAAAACACCAGCTTAATTGATATCACGACTGTATCACAAGTCAGAGGGCAAAAAAGTGATAAAGAAATAATGAATGGCAGAAAACTTTATGCTAAATTATTTGAATTATACATTTGATTTTATTACACTAATCAGCTAAACATTTAGGAAGATAGTAACATTGAGATAGTAACACAAATAGTAGAGTAGACAGCAAAAGCTTTTCTTGCTTTCAGGAAGACACAGCAGAAATTTTTTAAATTATGGTGGGTTTAAAAATCTTGTTTACATTACAAGTGAAACATTTTTGTGTACCTCCTTCCTCCTCCCCAGATGTAAAATGCATGCACTGAGCTGGAATGTAACCAGCACAGAAAGACAAAAGTACAAAAATCTATCTAATCCAGCCAGGGAGTGCAGTTTGTCAATACCAGTTTGATCTAGATTTTTTTTTTTTTTTTTTTCCCATGGTCACCTTGTTTGTGCTATCATGAAAAAGTATTTAAGTGGAAAGAAACCTCAGTAATTTATCTCACTGCATCAGAGAATGCAAACTCTATATCAAGGTACTCAGTCTCTGTCAGATGAGTACATTATTTCCCAGTCATCTTGATATTATTCCTTGGAGATAAAACTGGATGAATACAGTGGCCCTGTTATGAATTCATAAGATTTTCATGAGACAAAAACCACTCAAACAGCAGTGAAAAATTGTCAGTAAATACCCACCTCAAAGAATGCAATCTGTATTGCCACAGTAAGTGTTACTACATCCAATTACACGTTAAAATGTCTTTGTAGTGTATTACACTTTATTTTGTGAAAAATACTGTGGGTTCACCAATATATGTTATACAGAAATACAAATACCCTTTGAACAGATACAGAGAGTATATATATATATATATATATATATATATATATACAACTTCATGTAGCCTTATGTGTGCAGTGACAAAATCCCAGAACAGCTGAAGCTGGAAGGGACCTCTGGAGGCCGTGTGGTTTAACCTTCTACTCCAGCAGGACCATTTCTTGCTGTGTTTGAATATTGCCAAGGATGGTGACTCCACAACTTCTCTGGGCAACCTGTGCCAGGGCTTGTTCACCCTTTCTACAAAAAAGGGTATTCTGATGTTCAGAGGGAACCTCCTTTGTTACAATTTGTGCTCATTGGCTCTAGTCTCGTCACTGGCACCACTGCAACAACCCTGGCTGCATCCTCACTGTGCCATTGCACTCCCTTTTAAGTATTTACATGCATTGACAAGTCCTTCTTGAGCTTTCTCTTCTCCAGGCTGAACAGTCCCAGCTTCTTTAGCCTTTTGTCACAGACAAGATACCCCAGTGCCTTCAGCATCTCCATGGCCTTTTGCTGGGATGTCTCCCATATGTCCATGTCTGCCATATTGGGGAGCCCCAAACTGGACCCAGCATTTCAGGTACAACATTGCCAGTGCTGAGTAAAGGGGAAAGGGGTCCTTTGCCTTCTGGCAATATTTTGCCTCATGCACCCCAATATTGGTCTTCTTTTCTGCAAAGGCCTTTCGTGTTCAACTTGATGGTCACCTTTTCTGCTAAGATCCTTTCCAGCCGAGTGTCCTTCAGCATACATTTGTGCATTGGGCTGTTCATTCCTCAGTGTGGAATTTTGCCCTTCCTCTTGTTGAACTTCTTGAGGATCTTTACATTGTCTGGCTTCCTTATTGTAGTAATTACACATACAAGTAACTAAAAAAATTGACTTGTAAATTTTCTACAAACTAGGTTACTAACTACCAGAATAATATCTGTGAAGGTGATGTCAAATGTGATGAACATTTAGTTGTCTAAGTAGTGTTTACTAGGTGCCTGCAGCACCTTAGTTTATATTCTTAAGAACTTAAAAAATCTGAGCAAAGTTAAATTGTTATTTTCCTATAAAAAGACCTAGAGAGCATTTTTATTTTAGCAAGAGATCAGAGCTAAATAAAACTTGACAAGCAGTATCTTAGGCAATATGTTTCCCTTGAGTAAATGTTCAGATTTTTTTAAATAATTCTTTCCTTTTGCATCAGTTCTACCGGTCTAGATAACCACTGATTCAATAGAATGTTTGTGTAGAAGCAAGAGTAACCACTGGGAAATCAAGCCTTATGTGCCATTCTGTTAAAGGAGGTTTTTCATATTTGTTACAGGGAAGTCACTGGCATTAATAAAAATAGTTTTGGAACCACTAAATACTCAATAAAACCTTTTACAAGAGTAAAGCATTAGTCAAATAGTCTTAACCCTGTCAAGTGTTTACATTAGATTTAGGAAAGCTTTTCTTTCATTCTGAATATTGTGTTAATTTCTTCTCTGGAACAGTTCTGTGCGCGGTCAAATAACTGCTGTGTTACATCCCAGGAGGGGAAATGAGTCTTGAAAAATCCCAAGGGGAAAGGTGTTAGGATGTGTTCAAAATTTATGTGTCTTGTTCTTTTCTACAATTAGCTCAGTGGATATTCTAGTTTTACAAGATTGTTTGTGGTATAGAATATGGTAAGTTGCTCAGTTCAGGTTTTCTCATTTTAACACAGGTCATATCTGCATTATATTACACCTCTATCTAGTTCTGTAATGTAATGAGAAAATCATGGGTAGAGAAAATCCTGAAGGGCCCAAATATTATTATACTTTTATAGCTATGATTTCTCTGAGAATCAGCCATAAGCATTTCTTATTGAACAAAACTGTTCTCTTCAGATGGCAAAGATGCAGGTATTTCAAGTAATCAAATCTATTTCACACTTTTCACCCATAACTTTTCCAAATAGTAAAATAAGCAACTTTTAAAATTTCATCCTTGGATTAATATTGAAAGTAGAGAAGCAAGAATGAACATAGGTTTGTGATAATTACCCTCCTTATTCCCCTCAAGGGTCTAAGCTAGCTCAGCCCTTCTCAGGCCTAGGAGGATTATATCAAGAGAAACAGGATAAGGATTCAAAAGAGGCTCTCACCCTTTTCTGCAGATCTTTATTCCAGGCTGGTGTCCCAGGAGAGAGAGCGATCCCGGGGGACAGGGGTCTTTTCTCAGGGTTTCTGAGGGAGGGGCAAGCTGGCACACAGCCAATGGGGTCAGAAGGGGAAGGAAGGGTCAGACTACATGACAGGAGTTCCAGGAGTCCCTGAGGGAGAAGAAACCATTTCCCCAGGGGGATGTAACAGGTTTGAAATGAGTTTTAAATAGAAACCAAAACAGACACCTGGCATCCAGCATAGAACAGGAAAACTATCAGGTAGCCACTTCAAGAAGAGTGAACAGTCTTGTTAAACTGTCAGGGAGTAAGGCTGAGTCCTATGTGAAATCATGTTTCTAACTACAGAGGGCTGGTAAAATATCTACTATGTCACACTTGCTGTAATACCTCTTCCTTTCAGACTTCTCTATAGAGTAAATAAACTCTATTTCCTCAATAATTATCTGTAAGGATAATTATTTGAAAGAGTAGATGAGTAGCTACACTATTAATTTGGCAAACTATCCTTGTTAGAAGTTGTCTTCTAATGACAAAAGAAACTCCATCCCTCCAATAACTTTCAGTTCTATTAAAGATTTTTTTTTTTTTTTGCTTGCATTCTAGGGAAATGCATTAATTTGTAGTCTTTTTGTAAGCTCACTTTCTCCACTGCAAATCTCCTCTGGGGCATATAGGAATAGAAAAAGAGTTGCAACAAGAGATCTGTTCTTTCACAATGTGTTCTGTGAAAAACCTTGGACAAGAGTGAAGCATTTCCACATCCATAGAGAGAGAACTAGGGTATTGAGAGAAAAGTCATACATCAAGATCTCCAAAGGTAAAATAATGTGTTTAGTAGTTGGTGTGGGGAAAAACAAGGTCTGTTTTTGCTGTTTTGATTTGTTTTCTAAAAAAGAAAATGTACTAGTGAGTCACAGATGATCTGTGACAAGGGCAGTCTCAGGGTGATTTTCAGTTACAAACCTTAATCTCCCAAACCCTTATCTCCTTACATTTTTGAATGGATCTCTGTATTATTGTCTTTTTTGAGCTACAATCCATTCTGTCTGTTTCTTTCCATCTCTTTCCATCCAGAATCCAGGACATCAACCATTAAGTTTCACATTCATGTGTCACAGCTTTCCTTGGGGCCCCTGCTGCTAAGTCCCTAACCCAGACCTGAGTCGTGTGTTGAGAGGAAAGAGACCACGATCAGTCATGGATGCTGACATTACCACATGGCTCTGATCCCCTGCACAGGTCAGTTTGTTCCAAGTCAGGGAAATGACTCCTATACCTGCCTATGTGCTGCCAATCCTATCCTCTGAGGTCCTGAACTTCTTTAGGAGCACAGGGTCCACAATCCGATGGACACTTTTTCTACTTGACAATACAGGATGGTCAGATATGAACAGTGAAGGGGAGGGGAAGAATTAAGGAACTAAAACTGGAGGACTGGAGATAAGTGGGAGGGAGCTTTTTACTCAGAGCTGGGTAATTCAGTCTCTTTTACATCTTCCAGTAGTAGTTACCCTGAGAAAACCTAGGTTTTGAAACAGCAATAGATTTAGATGCAGACATTCACACTGGGATGGAAGCAAAGTGACTAAAAATTTGAAGTCAAAGAAAGATGTTTTAAATTTACTGTAAAGGTTACTTTTGGCCATTTTTACACTTTCTGTGTCCTGACTCAAGTTTTGGGGTGGGTTTTTTTTTGTTTGTTTGTTTTTTGGTTTTTTGGGGGTTTTTTGGTGGTTTTTTGTTTGTTTGGTTGGCTTTTTTGTGTTTTTTTGGGTTTTTTTAATGAAATTTGTCAGTAAAGCTAAAGATCATGACTTAGCCATAAGTTACTCATCTGATTGGTCCTCTAAGAATGTCAGAACCTAAAGTAGAACTGTCTTTATGAGGAGGCATGTTTCTATTCTTCAATTCAGTCTGAATCAGATTAGCTGACAGATTTTTTTTAGTCTCTTTTCACTTTATTCTCTACTTAACGATGAAGTAAAGAAAATTTCACTAGGTGTATTTAATATTCTTCTTTATATCACTAAAATATATTAACTTTCAAAAATTTATTGTGTTCTTTTGTCACCATGATGTTTATTCCTTGCTTTTTTTGACTTAGCTATATCATTCATTTATTATAAATTTTGAATTTTAAGACTGAATCAGCCTGATTTACTATTTCACCATCTAGATTTAATTTAATTGTTGATAGTTTTCCCCTCTTTGTTGTAAAATCAATAAGTACAGGGACTTGAACTAGATCAGGCTGAGGAATATATTTCTTTTATTTTCCTGAAGGAAGCCAACTACAAAATAAATTTTGAATCTCAGGGTCTATTTATTGATATTTTTATTTTATATAAGAAAAGCATAGCAATATCAAACATATTATGTTCTTTCTTGTTTAAAAGGCTTCTTAAACTCCTTCTTGGACTGTAATACAGCTGTTATACAGCTGAACTACAGAGTTAACTGTAGGGAGTGTTGTAGTCTATTTGGTGTGGAGTGATACACAATTGAATTCAATATTGTTTTTCCTCAAGCAAAACAATTTTCATCCTTTCATTCAGGGATTATAAGACTTGTTTAACTAACAGCATTAGGTGTGGACAGGGACTAGTCCTCATTTTCTTCCTGAATGAGCTCACTGAAACTTGTCTTGATGTACAGGAGGTCTTTTGGTGCATCCCCTGGTGTTAACACTGACGTGACCCGCAGTTTTGCTGAGGACTAGGAATTAAGATAGGATGACTGCTGAAATTGAGGCTGGTGAGCCTTGGAACGAGATTTTGCACCAGCGTGTGACCCATCACCTGTCAGGGCTAATGGTCTCTTGTTTTCCTTGGCTTGTTGAAGCAGATACCTCAAACAAGAATAGCCCAGGCACACACACCTTCCTCAAAGAAACATGGAAACTATTTAAAAACTTGATACAGGAAATCATCAAGGAAGTACTTCCTGTAGAAGCAAGAGTATTTTCCCTTCCTTCAATCTACTAAATTCTTGGGACTCAAGTGATGTCATGAGACTATCAACACTGTATTATGGTGGCCTTTTACAACAATTAAAAATTACTTTAAAAAACAGCTGTCATTTCACTTATCTGGAGCTGAACTAGGCTGCTCCAGTCCGTGAAAGGATCTAAGTCCCAGAGAGATTACCTCGGTCCGCTGGTCTACTTCCTCTTCACTCCCTGCAATGGAGGAAAAAGTAACATAGTGATATATTTGGCAGAGAAAGAGTATCCACTGTTTAGTTCTTCAGGAACCTGAGACTAACAATGTTATAATTATAATGTTGTTCTTATAAAGAACCTTGTGGTTTAAAAAAAGAAACTGAATTCCCTTTAGGCATTGAAGGGAGTAACTGGAACAGTCTCTAGGGTTGTCTTAATATCAAAAACTAAGACCACCAACAAAAATCTTGACATTGAACAGGAAAGTTTCTGTCACAAAGATGGATATTAGAGATTCTGCACCTAAAATAAAATCAGTGGCACCCAAGGTGCAAATCTTCTAGGAACTGACAAAAAACAAGAAAGGTAGAAGCATTTGATAAACTAACTGAAGCTGGAAATAACTTTAAGAAACTCTCAGATGCACTAAGGCAGTGATGCTCCCCTCACCTGTACAGGTCACATGGGTCCAGGGTCTACTTCTCGGAGCTCTGCAGAAACTGACAGAGGAAAAAAAAATGTTTACAACCCTCAGAGGAAACTGAAAAACCTCTAAAAGGGCCACAGCCTCATGAGAATAAAAAAAAAAAAATGATATCTAATCCAAAGGTAGAAATCATCTGCATTAAGCAATTAGACCAGATGGAAATAGAAATATTATTTCTTATTAAAAAACAATATGTAGATAGCAACAGGCAAATCCTAATTTAATTCTAAAGGGAATCCCAATTAAAATAAATAAGGAATTCTCAGAAAGTGAATATTTGAGATAAAAAAACCCAGAACACAGTGCAACAAAGGAGAAAGAATTAATTTTTGATATAAAATCATCTTGCATTTCCTTAAAGGAATATTACCTGCCTTCACATCTGGGAAAACATGGATGATCATTTAATGAGTCATTAGGATATGAAAGGTTGTATTGTAAATGCAAGGACTGGTTATTTTTCAAGATTTTTCCTCAATCACATTAAAAAGCAGTCAATGAAGTATTCAGCTAATTTAATAAAATTCTTTGCTGGTGTTCCCATACAAGTGATATGATAAAACCTGTAGCTTTGTGATAAAGCTATAGCCTTGTGATGTAAAGAAAACTATAACACAACTTTATTCATATGTAAAAATTCTTGATAGCCTGAAATTCCACTTTGAGATAAAAGGTCCTAAAGAGATAAGTGAGCCCAGAAGAGGATCTCTCCTGATGTGGCAATAGGTCTTATTTCAGAAGCCTCACAACCTGAAAACTCTAAATGGAGCAAAAGGCACAGGCAGCAATGAGGACTAGCAACTAAATGGAAAGGAGAAAAGATAATTAAGAGGAAACATTAAAGGTCTTCTGGAATACTTAAAATTCTAAAACTTTTTTTTTTTAATCTTTTTATATATCAAGCAGTGCCAGTACATGAGTCTACAACAGCAGTTTTATGTAGAGTAAGTAAAAAAGTGGTATAAGGATTTATCACATCTGACAACAAGGCAGATTCAGACTCAAGAGGTAGCTGTGGGTAATTTACTTAACAGTATAATAGGAAGGGATGTACCATGATAGCTTTTCTTTTCCTTATTCATTAACCCAGAGTGTTTTTCTCCTGCTAAGCTGAGGCTGAATACATAAGGGAGAAATTGAATCCTACGTTAAAGTGGTGTTTAAACAGATCATGAATAAAAATATTAATTTACTATCTTTAGTATAGTAGCAAAAAATCAAGCTTATTTCAATCTAAGGATGATGATTATATTTTAAAAAGAAGTTCACAAATGTAACTATTAAATTTTTTAATTAAAAAATCTCCAAATCTTTGGAAAATGAAAGTTCCATGAAGCTTGATTGGTAGGAAATGATGGTGAATTTACTATCTGACAGCCATTTTTCTCTGAAGAAGGAGCAGGCTAAGAATATGAAATGAAAAAGGAATGCTCAGCTAGCATACAATCACTAAAAACATGGTTGGTCTGAATGTGAGAGTGCTGTAATCGGATTAGCACTAAGGGGAAAAACAAGCAGTGAGCACAAAACCTTTGTGCTTGATAAGGAAGCATTACAGCTTCTGAACAAAAAAATACTGAGATTAACCACAGTCTATACTCCTGTATTTCAGTGTATCAGTTCCAGCAGTAAGGGCTCATTTTAAGATAAAAAACTATCAAAAACTAATTTTTAAACAAAAACATTTTCATAAGAAAATAAAAGTTATAGGAGATGATGGCTGGTACAACAAGAAACTTTGTATGTTGCAAACTTTAAAAAAAAGTATATTTAAAAAGGGTTCAATTATATTGTTTCCTATAGTTTATATTTGAGAAAAAAACCAACCCTACACTTGAAAGAAAGTGATGTTAAAATTTATATAGATAAGTGCAGAGGTAATAAAAAAGAAGAATTATCTTGGGAGAAATGCACAGATTTGCATTTGGAGACATAATTTTTTCTGATGAGATATATTAGACTATTAAAATAGGCTTATACACACTGCTAACTATAGAAGATAGCATCAAGTTTGGGATCAGGAATTCTACATCCTGGGATTGAAAAATTAATCATGTTTTAAAAGATTTCCCCTTATTTTTCCACCCTGATGATGCAAAAAAAGTTATATTGAAGCAATACTCACACTCTTTCATGGCCGTGAAAACCTTGATATCCATAGAAGAGAAAATTAATGCTCTTCTAAATGATACACTACAACAAATATTGAATAACTATAATAAAATCTGACTCTTTGATGAATAATTATGTGACAGAGTCACATTTTCAAAGTGCTTGAAAGATAGTTTCTAGAAGATGTTTATGTGCTTAAATGTTTCAAGAGTTATTTCAGTGCATTTTGGGAATTTTCTTTTGGGCAGCTTTTCTTTAGGATTTTTCTGGTTTGGAAATCCAAGCTGATGCAAAAATGTGTATCTGCATTTTGTTAGCAAAACTGTATGATGTATCCCACACAAAACTCAGAGAATGTACCTTGGGTATACTGTGTAAATCCACGAAATTTGTCAAAAAATTCCATATCCTTTAAAGGGGAAAATAACTGCATGCCCAAAACATAGGAAGAGCATTTATTTTAAAACTGTTTTGATTTCTGGAATTCTAATGCAGCAGGTAAGTCACCACACGATACTAGAATAGCAAAATTTAAAAACAATAGCATATTAATGGGAAGGAAAATTTTGACGAAACAAAATCGATACATGAGATGTTTTCATGTTGTTTTTTAATTCTTATTCATATCTAAAGGAGAAATTGCCTCAAGAACACAATTTACCATAGGCTAATATGTTATGAGGTGTAAGATCATGTGCATCAAGTGAGACTGAAAAGGACCTTTGTGTAAATGGTTTGACATCTATTGTCTAGGCTGTCACTATATGTGTTATAAAATGGTTCCCAAAATTGCTCATTTGTTTAATAGTTTCCTAGAATCCTCTCAAATTCCAAAATCAATGAACAATTCACTGAAGTTGAAATCCAACAAAGACAAAATTGATTGCACCTCTCATGCATCTGTGTCTGTAATAAATACTAATGCCCAGCTATTTGCCAAAGGCTTGCTAATAGCTTCAACTCTCAGTTGCAGCAATTAATTGAGACTCAAATAATTTATTCCAGTAAATCCTGAGTGAGCGATAATAATAAAATCATACAAAGATAGAGATATTGTGAGGGAAAATTTGAGAACTTCAGTGGCCTATCTATAAACCTTTTTAATAAGCCATCCCGGGGACAATAATTCTAGTTGGACATGCAGTCGGAAGATATTGGCCATCGAGAGCAGATCATATCAGACTGCCTCAAAGTGTATGTGGAAATGACTTCGATCCCTCCAGCATAAGCAGTAGCTTGCTACAATCCATTCTTCTGTTGGATAACAATATAGACACATAATGAACTCTGAAGATAATTAGGCAGCAGAAAATATGTAACCTGGGATATTAAAAAAACTTTAAATGTAATTATTGTACCAATATAAAAGATGCTTGTTTAAAGGTGATTAAAACATCGTATATCGAGAAATGCGAGAGTGTAGGAAGAATGAATAGATTGAAAAAAAAGTGTAATGAATTCTCATCATATTTTGCTGCTTCTGTTTAATGTAAAATTAATGTATATTTTTTTATGTTCCTCTTCAAAATAAGTTTGGATAGATGCAAATTAAGACAGGATAGCCACCTCACTTAGGACATAATAGGTGAAATATAAAGATTTATAGAAGCTTAATTATGAGATTGTGCCAGCCAAGACAATGACTGCCAAAACCACTTAGGTAGAAAGTTTCTTAATCAGTCTTTTGAGATAATAAAAACGAGGCAATTGCCTGCCCTCCTGAAAAGGGGGAGGAAAAGAACATCTGTTCTCCTTTGCTAAATACATGAGATTTCTGCTTCTCTTAAAGCAAATATTTTGTATCTAAAAGGATATATCTCTTTATTGCATTTGCCTCTGAAAAAGTAGTAGTAATAGTAGTAGCAGCACTAGTAGAAGTAGCAGCACTAGTAGTAGTAGCAGTTGTAGTAGTAATAGTTTTAGTAGTACTACTAATAACAGCAGTAATTAATAATAATAGAATCAGAGAATAAGGGTTGCGTTGAAAGGCACTTTAAAAATCATTTATTTCTAATCCCCTTGTCCATGGCAGGGACACCTCTCATTGTCCAGCAATCACATTGTCCAGCACTCCATCCAACCTGGCCTTGAACCCTGCCAGGGGTGGGGCATACAGAACTCCTGTTGGTAACCTGTTCCTGTGTTTCATCACCCTAACGTCTAATCTAAACCTACTATGTTTCAGTTTGAAGTCCTTCCTTTCCCTCTTGTCCTATCACTACAGTTTCTATGAGAAGTCCCTCTCCAGCTTCCTTGTAGTCTCCCTTCAGATATTTGAAGGTTGCTGTGAGATTTCCATGCATCCTTCTCTTCTCCAAGCTAAACAGTCTCAGCTTTTTCAATCTATCGATGTTATCATCATCATCACAACAACAACGTAATAACTGGGCTAGAAGCCTTTTAACTCTGCTCATGTGGGCCTATTTCTAGAACCCGAACCCAATACCCTTACCAGACTACCCATTCTTTCAGATCCTCTCTTGCCCCAAAGAGTCTGTCAGAACTCTTTTGGTGACTTATTTTACATTGGGTGATTTTACATCTTCCACTTGAACTTCCTACCTTCCCATGGAGTCCAGAGAAGGTCAAACACAAAATACTGTACTTGATATATTTATGTTAACTCTTGTAGCATCCATTATTGGACTTTCTTCTGAAAGCTTAATCAAAAGCAGATAAACATTATAATTAAAACATTTGGGTATCCTAAACTAGTTATTCTAATGACTAATAAGAAAATATCTCTCAATATCTTCAAATGGTAAAGGTGAATTGGGTCATTAAAGCTTTTTATCATCTGATTGTTTTAATATTGCTATTAGTATTGCTATCCTTATCTTCTGTTAAGCAGAAAATTTGCTACATCTAAGGAAAATTATGAATAAAAGTCCACTTACCATAAAAACCCATGTATTAACTACAAAAGTCTATACTTTGAAACACTTGCAAATTTTACTCCTTCTGAACTACGAGTCTAGAATAATTCCATTTATTTAAGAAGGTCTAGTACACCAAAATGTAGTTCCTGATGATTACATTTGTTTCAATCATCAACTAGATGATTTTTAGATTCATCTGGTTGATGAATCTTGATTTTTACAGGGCTAGAAGTTTTATGTAGACTATGTTTTCTTATCAGTTAAATAAATAAAAAGCCCTCCTGCTTCAATACTCTCTTGGGTTATGCAACCAAAAAAAAGGTGTATTCTATTTCATCTGTTGAAACCATTTGGGGAAATGGGGTTTTTTTTATCTCTTGTAACTCCACGGGGGAGGGGGGCAGCTGCCTTCTGATAATAGGTCAGCTGTTCAAACCAGGTGGGGCAGTGTTTCTTATCTCTTTTACCACCATCCGCCCTCGGGGGTGGTATCTTCTGTTAATGGGCCTTTAAGGCTCACCAGTGACATGACACATTGCACCATCCCATTGTGAGATGCTCCACCGGGGGGGCCGGGGGGGTGGGCCAGCCATTCCTACCAAGATAAAAACCAAGATGTAGGAACAGCAAGCAGTCAGTTTTCCACTGGATTCTTGGAGGAAAACTGGACCCACTCCAACATCACTGGACCCATCTTGCCACCACTGGACCTATTCTACAGGATCATCTCTACTCCAACAGAATCATGTGGTTTTCTTAATGAGGATTTATTTGGATTGCTTCCAACACCCTGACCAACAGGGTGTCAGGTCGTATTTCTGACTCTGTCAGGGTTTCTAGGATTGTTTGTTTGCTTGCTTGCTTGGTTTTTGTACTACTACATTGGTATTTTCCATATTCCTAGAAAAGCACTGTTATTCCTATTCCCAAATCTTTGCTTGAAAAGCCCTCAATTATAAAATTGTAATAATTTGGAGGGAGAGGGATTCACATTTTCCATTCCAAGAAAAACTCCTGTTTTCCCTGGCAGACACTTCTCTTTCCAAACTAAGACAAATACATCTAGTTTTGAAAGGTGCTATAAAATAGAAGTATTGTTAATCTAGAATTAATTTAGAGTTCCTAAAACATTAATTCTTCCTAGAATCTGTATACTTTTGGGTATTTTTCAATACTTGACATTGAAAAGTTTAATGGAGAAGAAAAACTTTGGAAAAGTAGTATAGATTTTTATATTTGATTCCTTGAAATAAAAAAATCTCAGTTCAAAAAGAGTATTGATTGCACGTGAGAGACCAAAACTTGATTCAACTGCACTGTAAAGCTGTTACAGCAGATTTGACTGTATCATGCTTTAGTAAATACATCTTGGAAAAATGGTCTTTAGTTTCCTGATGTAGTTAGTGCCAATCACCATTTCGAATGCCAAGAAGTTTGTGTAAAAGAAATAAGAAATATATAAATGAAAGAACCACCCTCCACCCTCCTTGCCCCTCCCAGTCTGTTTTCAGTGCCAGTCCTTTTCCCCTTATTTGGCTGGAATAGCAGCCATTCCTATCTATCATTTATCTCCCCAGAGTTCACAGATGCTGCAGATGCTTGCGAGGTCTGGGAAGAAGATGAATTTTCCAACTGTGTCAAAAAGAACTTAATGCAAACCTCAAGCAGTGAAGCACTTAGTAGATGCAAAAACAAAGGTTGAAAAGGATTGATGCTCATGAAGGTATTTACTGTTTGGAGGCTAGGTGGCACAGCAAACCAGACACACTGCTCACATGTGAAGACCCAGGTTCAGGTTGCACCGTTCTGGCCCGATGTGAAAATCAGAAGGCTGACAAGAGTGGCTGCTGCCCCAGAATTTACACACAAAAGATGTAACTGTGCTCAGCTAATCAACTGTGCCTGTCATAACAACAGAAATGGAACATACACATGCTGTTAGAGTGCCTCAGCCGAGCAACATAAATCTCCAGCTGTAGGAGGTATTTTCATTAAACAAACTAACTCACTCATCTGAACACAACATAAACATACCCTCAGAAAGGAGCACAAAGAATTTGACTCAGACTCTGAGGAATTTGACTAAGCTCTGATACTCAATGTGACAATTGAGATGAACAGACTAAAAGGGACAGAGAGCTTGGAATTAGAGAATCCAAGCACCTATGGAAGGACAAAATAAGAGAGTGGGATGGAGAGGGACAAGAAATGCACAGCAGTGGTTAATTATGGAAAACAATGCTCTCCCTTCCACAGGCCTAAAAATTTCATATTAAAATTTCTAAGAAAAATACAGCTGCTTCCACAAATACAGATATCCTAAACCAGGAAATTCCTAGATTTACCTCAATAATCTAAAGGCTGTCTAATCTAAAGAATAGAATAGAATTCTGTATCAAAGCAAGCAGAAAATCCACCATGGAAATTAAAAATACAAATAAAATTATATTAAAATGTTATTTTAGGAAGATTTACATTACACAATATGGCAGAAAAACAGGCCTGAAAACACCTTACGATTAGATGAAGACCAACTTCAGCTGCTAAATGTAGAGGGGTTTCTAGAGAAGTCAAATGGGGTTTATAGGTCAAGATTTTGAGAACATATCCGTAAAACAATGTGTTGCTTACTGTGGCAGTTTATTATTAAGCTATCACATATGCTTGCAGCTAAACTACATCTAATCAAGAAAGAGCAAATTTTGCAACAAAATCTATTTATAAGGAAGAAGACTACTATTTATAAGGAAGAGTGCCTACTACTGATATCCAGGATATTAGGTAAAAGATATTTTTCCATATATCAGTCTAGCTTCCTATTTTGAGACACAGTACTAAATTAAAATTACTTTTTAGAAATTTGTGAGTTTATCAGAATCACCTTCAAAATTTAGGCAGTCTGGCAGGGAAGGAAAAAAAAAAATAGAAAAAGAAGAATAAAAATGAAAGGTGTGGATTCTGTCCAGAGAGGTTATTAGTAGAATTAGCATTTACTACATCTTCTCCTCTCTACAACTAATCCCAATTCAACAGACATTCTAGAATGTACTAATGCAAGCAAAGGTAGGAGCCAATCACAGAATGGTTGGGGTTGGAAGGGACCTCTGGAGATCATCTACTTCAACCCTCTGCAAAAAATTTCATCCAGATGGGGTTGCACAGGGTCACATTCAGGTGGTTTTTAACATCTCCAGAGAAGGAGACCCCACAATTTCTCTGAGCAGCCTGTTCCATCAGGCTGTTCCAGTGCTCTGTCACCCTCAAAGCAAAGCAAAGAATTTCATCCTCATAGTCAGATGGAATTTCCTGTGTTTCACTTTGTGTCCGTAGACTCTAATCCTGTTACTGGTCACAGCAGTTCATTTTGTCACATTTGTCCCAACAGTTGACAAAACCATGAACAAATAATTTTTTTCTTGGTTCCATATCAACATGTGGTACTTTTAATGAGGGGAGCACACCCAGCCTTGTTTTTGTGTATTCATTGGACTGATAATTTCAACAAGTAACTTCATGAAAATCCTCATTCAGAAAGTTGAACTTTTAACTCTCGGAGCACATTAATCTCCTTAATGCTGTTGCAGTCTATTGACTTCTACTGTAGGTACAAATCTTGGTGCTTTGTGTAGTAATTAAATTTAATCTGGAGAGCTGGTAAGAAAAAAAAAAAAAGGAAGAGTATCCAGTGTAAAATAGATGCAAATAATCACAGTCCAAAATATGTTTTGAACAACAGCTTAGGCAACAACAAATTCCTTGGAGCCTGTCTGTGATTGCTTGCTGCTAATCATCATCAGTGTATGCTTGTTCTCTTCCCCTTTGAAAATAATGAAGTGCAGCAAATTATTTTCATATTATAAGTCTGTGTCAGGATCATACCTTTTCCCCTTGAGCTAAGACAATGTTTGTTTTTCTCTGACTCTTGAATAAAGTGCTCCAAGATAATTATTTGTACAGAAAACTTTATATAAATCCAAGTTTTGTATTATGTACTTTATTTTGTCCATTTTTGTTATCATTATCAAAGCAGCAGTGCTACAGCGTAGCTTACTATCACAAAGCAAATGTATCTGTGTTCTAGTCTTTGAAAATGCAGGGATTTTGCATTTCTTTTTGCCAATAAATTGATAACCACTTTTAAAGAAAATAATCAGTTGTGGGATTTTGCTGATGATCTTGAAATGGAGTAGAAATCAGAGGCCACACTCAGATATTTGTGCAGTGATCTGTGTACTTGTGAGAAATTAACAGCCCTATGATTCCTGGCACATAGTCAGACTCAAGCACTCCAGGAATCCACCTTCTTCATGGAAATTTGCTTTCCAAACTTGTCTATGTCAAACTACTTCAGGAATATCCAACTCTTCTTTTTTTTGGAAATCTCTCCCTATAGGATTTTCTTTCCCTCTTTTTCTCATTTCAATTCACAAGTTCTATTTCCTGATGCTTGAAGTCAAGCACAAGAGATTGCCTAGTCATCTGCATGGACCAGATTCTGCTCCAGCTTGTAACAATTCTAATTATTTTAACAGTCAATTGTAAGAAGAGATATAACTGCTCTTTTTATGTTGATCCTGCAAAAAGATGTGTCCCATGGAGAGAGTTAAAGTGGGAACAACAAGAGACAGAGAGATTATGCTCCTTGCTTTCAGCTAGAAGTGCAGCAGAAAATAAAATGCTGAGGAAACTCACTTCCAAAGCAAAGATTGAAGATGGTAAATGATCTTTAACCTGTATTCAACTTGGTTTTGCTGTGACTTTAATAATGTTCATTCAATATTTTATATAGCAAGGAACAAAGCATTCCTACCTTTTAATATCCTACCACGTAGCATAAACCTATGGTTGTAAATAATTAGACCTCCAGATTTACAAGAAAACCTATGTACGTGTAAATGAGCTCCGAAATGCACTGAAAGAATTAGTAGAAACAAACAAACAAACAAATGAACAAACAAAAAAACCCAAAACACCTACAAAACCACCCCAAGTTTTAAAAGAAAGAAGTAGCAAAGGTGTTTGTAAGATTTCAGGTATGTGGATATCACACGCATAGACTGAATGTGCGTGACTGTAAAAATGTGCTTACACAGAAACTACTACATTATAAATGCACCTCTGCTCAGCTAAGATGCATTAAAAAAGATAACCTAGCTAAATCACATCTGCACTGAAGAAATTGTGTCATTGATTTAAACAGCACTGAGATTACAACTATTTTCAGTGATTTTGAATTACAATTGACCACAGAAAAGAAACTGCCTCTGTTCTCACCATGTCTTTCAGAAACAAAAATGTTATGTTTTTTAAAAAGTGCAGAAGTTTTACTATTAGAGTACCATATCTCAGAATAAAAAAACCTAATTCACAAAGTTATTTTTGTCATTCATTTATTCATTTGGTTGTTCTCATACATTTGTGTCTAGTTGGATTTGATCCTTTTCTTTTACATTTAATTACATAATCCTTTAAGTAGATAAAAAAAAAACAACAAAAACAAACAAACAAACAAAAAAAACTAGGTAACATGTTCTGCTTCAGCACATCCTTTTCCCAGAAGGAGTTATGGTGTTATGTGTTTTTGTGATTTAAAATCAAAAATCATATTATTACTTAGTTAACTATCAAGATTAAATTAAAGTATAATTTTGATATAACCTTAAAATGCACAAGATTGGTGATATCTTTTTTGCAAAATACATGAAGACAGAATATTCTCAGCATATCATCTGGACAGGAATTTTGACTGAAAGGCACTGGTGTTACAAAAACTAAATATAGGTTTCAAGGTGAACTCAAAACCTTGCTGAATACTTGGGTGACATCTTGTTTAGAAACCAGTCTCAAACTCCAAAAACTTTTACAAATCAGGCCAGCTAGTTTAAGTTAGGTCTGGCTGCCTTTGTCAGATCTTTTCTCTCTTTTGGCAACAATAATGCTTCCTAAAAAAATCAGGCCTAGAAACACAAGGATGTTTCTGTGCCCAGGAAAATGTGGATGCTGGAGAAGAGTCAGGCTTCTGTTTCCATCAGAATTTGATTTTAAAGCTAAAAATCTTACATCTGGGATCTGTAGGCACAGTGCCTGTCAGAAGAAAAATGCAAAAGAAACAGTAAGAGCATGAGTTATTTTATAGTGTTCCCACTTAAAGACTATGGAACAGGGACTTTCTGCAGATTTATCCAGAAGTCAGGTAACTATGCTGGAAAAGGAGAGAGAACATTGTCTACTTCCAGTGGAAAGAAGTGGGGAGTAGGGTTTATGTTTTTGTTTATTTGGTTGGTTGCTGTGGGTGGGGTTTCTGTTTGCTTGGTTTGGTTTTCTTTTTGGGTTTTTTTAAGGGATGGGGGGATTTCACTGGGTTACAGAACCAAAGTAGATGCCATGATATCCACTTGTATTTGCAACAGCAAGCATTTTTGTAGAAATGCAGATCTTGAGAAAATCCCATCAGAGGCATTTCAACACTACACATCAATAAGAATTTCTCTAAGACCAGCAATTCCTTTTGAACATTTCATGTGCTTAAAGAACCCTATTTTTTTCTCTCTGTCTGCAATAAATGCATTTTTCTTCTGCCACCAGCTTTCTAGCTCTAGCTCACATATTTACGGAACAGCATATTCCCCTTGGAGGTGGCCCAGGAGATGGAGTCCCACTTCCTGATTCTTCCCTGGCAACTAAACCAACCCTCCAGGGAAAGATCACCAGATGCCAAACACACATGCATTACTGTACTGTACACCCACTCATGTAATGACGACTGGTGCAGGGAATCTTAAATGCCAGAACTGAGGAAAAATAAATCAATTTCTACCTGTAACAAAATTAAAACCATAGGAGAAAAAATAATTTAAAAAAAAGTCAAAGCAGTCTGTCTGCAACAGATTTCTCATTGCGTTAGTGAAAGTCAGGAATATGCACATAAAGGAAAGAAGGAATTCAGAGAAATAATGAGTGGTGTCTCAGAAAAAGCTTCTTAAGGTTTCATCAAAGTGCTGTATATAGTAAGATTCCCTCAGAGCCAACACACTTTTAAAACATCTGTGGAAACAATCTCTCAATGCTTGACTCATTTGTGAAAAGAAATAATGACTTTCAGCATTTTTTTAGGCAGGTATAATGATCGTGAAAACATTTTGAGCAATTCTCTGCAGCATCAGTAATGACTAAGTGACCTTTAAAGGTCCCTTCCAACCCAAAGTATTCTATGATTCTATGAAAACCCATAGTGACAGCACTGCTATTTCATAATTTCCACCTGGCATTGCCTTTCTTTACATCACAGATCCAAAAACACTAGGAAAAATGTGCACACAGCATACATTTGCAATAGTAACCACATCCTGACTCAGCAGTGTTGCAGAACATAAAACTTTAAAGACAGACTTGGTTGTAACACTTCTCATTTGTGCAGACGCAGCACAAGGTCATGAGTCAAGCAAAATGGCTGTCAGGGTTATTCCCACCAAGATAATTAATTATTCAGGCTGTGATGGCTGCAGAGGAGCTGTGCTTTGTCTTGTGCATGGGCAGACTTTTCACAGCAAGGAGTAAAGAAACTTCCTGCGACTTTATAGCATGCACAAAAGGGTCAGGCACAGTTCTAGGTACCAATTATAGGAAGGAGAGAAAAGATGTCGTAGATGAAATTTTATGACTATATGCTGGCACTGCCTAGTAAGGTATTCAGTTTCATATCTAACCTAAATTATGGACTCAAATTAGACCAAGATAACAGGTAAATGAGCAACAATAAAGGAAGTAATAGTTTAGTCAGTTTCCATTACTGAAAAATATATTAATTTTATTTAGCGTTCATTTAGAACTGACAATTACAACAATGAAAGCTTTTGGTAAAACTTAATCTTGTACTCTTATTGGAAATTCATCAGTACTTTTTATGAAAAAGAAAATCTGACCTTTTTCCAGCGCCATTATTTATTAACAGTTTCAAAATTAAATTTTTTAATGAGAAATGATTTTTTCATAAAAGTGTTATTGGAAATAATGATCATTATGCCAATAGAAGGACAGTGCAGGATTTCTATTTTCAGATTTGGGACTTAAAACTCATTGTTAGAATGCAGAAGTGAGACATGACCTTTTGGAAATGCAACACGTTGAGTGTCTGTGTCGTGTGTCAGTGGGCACAGATCATCAGCTGCTTCTTTGTACTCTTACATCAGCTACCAAGAGCACGGCCCAGCTACTCCAGCATGGGCTGAACACAGCCTGCAGGTCAGAGGTGGCTGTACCTTTGCCTCTGTGTCCTAACTGGTGTGCTGCCACCCACGGAAGTGATTCAGAGTGGAGAGCCAACAGGAGCTGCTCTGCTGGTGTGTCAAGTGAGAGGATTCCCACAGCTGGGATCTGATCCTGATGATTCGACCATGCTGACTAAAACACAGCATCTGCTCACTCCTTATGAATTTTTAACACACTGACTCTACATTAACATTTAATTAGAGCTTGATTATATTTACTAGACTTTAGGGTAAAGCTTTCAAGCAATGAAAAGTTAATGTTTAATAACAGGAACATGGAAAAATAAACCTACTTTTTTTAATACAGTTTTGTCTTTTTGCTTCATTTTCTTTTTCCAGAGGTGCAATTTTTCACCAGAGAGAGAGGAGGAGTCATTGGCTTGCACTCTATAAAGTTACATACATCAAGCCCAAATTATCACAGATAAATGCAGAGTGGAGGAATGCACTTACATAAGACACAATTGAGTCCTTCTAGAAATTACTTGTAATAGGCGACTCAGCAGCAAAACAAGTATTCAGATCTCATCTGATCTCAGAACTTCATGTAGGAGCTATGTAGGCCTCTCCCTACTAGCCTTCTTGTTCTGTTGGGATTTTTTTATCTCCTAGGATTTCTTTTTAATTTATTCAAAACACTGAGTGAAAGGTTTAATTTTCTTCCCTCAGTCTACTGGCTACAATCCTTGTATTAAACCCCAGGATGCTATTAGCCTTCTCTGCTGCCAGGGGCAAGAGGCTTTTAAATGGCTGGGGCAGCTGCTTCATGACTTGTTGGGATCTAGGGCCGTTGACAGAGCTCCTTGCTAGACAGACTGCAGAAAGGACTTAAATACATGGGCAACCTCCTCATTTAATTTCTCAAAGATTCTATTATTTCCAATGCACTGAAAATTGCTGATATCCTCACCTTCATTCTTTCATTGCTCAAAACTCTCGCAGTTATTTTGTTTCTGGTCAGAGATATATGCTGACAGAATATGAACTTGCTGTGTTTGGATGCTGGCATGCAGCCACAAGACTTAACAGGTACTTCGCTGTCTATCACACCAGGAGGAGCATCGGGGGATGTGCTGATACTGCTGCTCCCGGGTCGGGAGCTCTGAGTTCTGTGCTCATTAATAGGAGATGTGACAGGCAGCTTCCCAAAGTGGTAGTACTGCTTGGCAGGTACAAAGGCTAAACATGATTTACCCTCTCCTTTTAGCTACTGGAGGGAGGCAGAGATGAACAATAACTCAAGTAGCACAATGTTTTCTGTTGGAAGCTACTCTGGAGTGCCTGGGCAAATGTGCTGTTCGATGCTTTGGAGGGGGCCCAGGGAGAGTTCTGTACAATTCATCTGCAGGTCAGTACAGCTCTGCTGCCCTGTCGCTTCATTAAGAATTCAAGTTGCACTATATGTTAGTTTTTATCTGTGTGACAGATTTCTGTTACTAGTTATGCTCCATAAGCAATCCCAATGAAGACTGTGAGACTGTGTGGGAGTCAAAGAACTCCCTCTTACTTCCCCAGCTACAGAACAAGCCTGCCTCTTTGACTCCTGTTGTGGTTTTTTCCCTCCTCTCCCATTGTGTCTGACATTGAGGTGCTGCTCAGCCCCACCTGTTCCTTGACACTCAACTGAAAACAGGCACCAAAGTTGATTAGCTCAGAGCAGATGCAGAAGTCTGTATTTCCAGCAGAAAAAGAAGTTGTTGCTTTAATTATAAGAACAAGAAGCAATGTAAGAGTGTGAACAGTGTAAAAACAGCAATCACGTGGACAATGTAACCAGGTAGATGGGGCAAGAAAGGGCACTTCCTATTGACTGTGCACTCAAACTGATCCCTAAACCTGAATGTTGTACAGGTAGAGTGATGACACCCATTAACCTTCCCATTATTATGAGGTAATGAATCACTCTTGGTTTTCATCATCTCCTATGGAAACACTCAAGTTACTGCTGATTGAGTCTGAGTGCAAGGGTGTTCAAGATCTTGATCTGTATTGCACAGTCTGGAGACACTGAACATGACAACACAAGGAGAGTGTGACAACACAGGAAGAGTGTCACTAATTTATATAAATATGAGGTACCCTACTCTATTTTTTTTTTCTGATAAAAATCTGTTTTATGATCAGTACTCCAGACAGGGAGAAATAGTATTTCCTCTACTGCAACAAGTTATTCTTTCATATTGTAGCAATGCTAAATTTTCAAGAAGTCATTTTTCATGTTTGTATAAGCTTTGTGAAACTTGTATATATACTGTATATGCAGAACTACTGAAAACCTAGAATGCTTTTTTTTCGCCAAATGCAAAGAAACCCACTTTTATAAAGATCAAAATTACAATTTTTTATTATGAGAATGTATAGAAATGACAACCAGTAATCAGGACTCTACAAGAAATAGCTGTAGATAGACCATAAGTTAGAGAGTCTCTAGGTTTACATACACAGATGAATGGTATTAACAGCTGTATTAAGATCTAGGGCAGTCTAGTTTACACACTAAGCAAGCTGTGAATACCTTAGCTTATTCAGTCTCCTTTCTGAATTACACATTTTCTTTCATGATCTCCCCTTTCTCTCACTTCCTAAACCTTAAAAAAAAATTACCCCAAATCACTCAACTGCTATATTTTTTAGTTAGTCCCTGTAAATGTTAAGATATTAACCACATACTACTGTAAAAAATAGATGCAATGGGGTGATATGATTAATATTTTTAGTGGTCTTGTTATGGGACATATGGAAACTCCATGAATCTCAGTTCATAAGGTTAATAAAAAATGCCCTGTCTTCACTTCTAACAGCCTGATATCTGAGAACTTACTAAACTTTGTATCTTCTGCATCTCTGTGTGATAAAGAGGTGAGTTGCTGAACAGATGGTGAATAAATGACTCTCACTTTTGCTGCTTTCACACTTCCCAGAAGCAAAGCTGACAAATTGTATTTGGAGCCTGGAATGTGATTTCTTTATTTAAACTATATGCTTAGCACTAACAAGGGAGCACTCAGGAGCATTAATTCAAATATGCAGAGTGTCTCACTCTGGGAAGTGTTGTTCAGCCTTTTTGAGAATTTATTATTTCCAGAAAATAATTTTCATTGTATCTGTGTGCTATAAACATAGCCATGTTCTCTTCATTCTGGTGTCAAAAATTACTAAAGTCATTGTTTGTATCTATAAATATGTGCATAAATAAATAAAAATATTTATGTATTCTGTACTCAAGATAACTCTTGAAATAAAAGATACTTCTATGCTTGAAAATGTAGTCCCAAAACCTGCAATACATTCATCCAAACAAATAACCTAATCCTTTAGGGAAATGCATTCCAATCTCTTCCTTTTTCTTTATCATAATGTTCTGTTTCATACCATGCATATTTGTACTGCCTCCATCTACAGTGAATTCAGTATTCCAATGCTTCAAACCATTGGCTTAATAATGTTATGTTCTGCCTCACTTCTCTTTACAGTGCTGTTGTTTTTACATTGTTTCATTCCTCTTTGCTCCCTGATCACATTCCTCAAAACACATTGCCTTGTCACCAAATCCTACAGCATCCATCACCTCTGTATTTTCTATTTCCTATCTGCTACAGATAACATTTTCCTCACCTTTGTTAACTTTGTTACCAGCTGAGCTAATTATTTAGATTTCAAAAGTGCTTGGCATCATGTAAGGCAGAATTAGGAACAGAATTTCTGCCACAATTTTCTTTGTGGTACACCTCTCAGCATTGAATTATTCCTGCTGGAAAGGCATTGGGCTACATGGAAAAGAAACAAAACCTGTGCTGTGGATATTTACTGGGTTTGCCAGTTCTCTCAGAAGGTAGGTATTGTAAGGTGCTGTAATTCTGGTTGTAATCTATTCTCCTCCATTCTTCTCAAATACAAATACTCCTGGATACAGCTTCAGAAACCCACGTATAGTTTTTCTGTGCTAAAACATCCTGCTGCCATCAAGCCTTGGGTTATTAAAAGAGTTGCAAAAGTAGAATGACACTATGTATAATTAATTAATAATTAATCAAAACAATCTCTGTGGCCATGATTTTTCCAGAGAGGAAAAAATATATTCCTTTGCAAATAATAGTTCCTTGTTCACTTTTTAACAAAACCATCACATAAAGTGACAAAAATTCAGACCTCTCAAAACAGATTATAATCAAGTTTCTTTGTGATAGCCATCATTCAAAGTTAGCTGGTTTTGAAATATTCTCTTTTGCTTTATTTATTCTGTTCTGGTTTACTCAGTTGTTTAAAATGCCGTAAGATTAACATTTTGAAAGCCATTCACTTAAAGCATATGTTGAAAATGATACTTGCTTTACTTGACCATGTGGCAATTTAGCTGATTTTTTTCTATCTGATAATGGTCAAAACCATCAAGGGAATATTTAAAGGTCAAAACAAGGTATAAGTAAAGCAAATTCCTGAAACTCACCATTACAGGAAGTAAATAAAGCATTTGCAGCTGCTCCACATATATACCTGGGAAATATAATAATACCAGGCATAGGGGCCAAGTTCCATGTATTCTCTCCTGAGCAAGAAAAAAAATAAAAAATCGTCATCAGTGACTTGGCTTCAGGGATGATCAGTCACTGTCTATTAAATCTTCTGCTAGGCTGGACAAAGATGGACCCTCAAGAACAAAGTAGAAGAAAACAATGTCGTCCACAGCCCAGTTATTCCCAGAGAAATGCTACTCTTTCTGCCATCCCACTCATCTTCCTTAAGGTCACTATGATAGTATTTCCCTCTCTCTTTTAAAGGCTGGCAGAGTGCTGTCAAATACCCAACTATTGCTTTATAACCATTTTTAAAAAAATTGTTATCAGCATCACATAATTAAAGATAAACAATCATTTCTTTTTCCCCCACATCCCCCTTTCAACCCCACTCCACCTCCCAGATCACTTGTTGAGGCATTGGATCAGAATTTTGGATGATGTAAATCACTGTAAATATTCTGCTTTTCAACTATTACATAATAAACTCTCTTATGTGACTTCACATTAATTAGATCTAGGTGGCATATGTAGTTATAGGACAGATACAGTTTGGGACTGTTCATTATAATGGTTGGTGATTATATGCAGTCTGCAAAATCTCAAAAAATGGTACCTGTTAAGAGCATGTTAAGAACTGCTGTGAAAAAGCTCTCGAATGGAAAACTTGGAAAATAGCTGAAATCTGTGAATCGACATGGTAAATTCACTTAATTAAACAGGTTGCCTACTGCTGTGTGCAACGGCTACCAAAAACTCTTTATTTTTAATGTACAAAAGGAAGAGGACTGAATATTCTATTTATAAAATGTCCACAAGTGAAGTGGGCTATTAAAGAAAGCTTTCTGTGCTTTTTTGTGCTTTGATGTTCCACATATGCTACATTTTATGATCAATGATGATATTCTCAATTTTACAAAAAGAGTTTGTGCTCTAATAAACCCTGCAAAGAGTCATCCTGGAAGAGAAAAATACATAGCTATTAGTTTTCACCAGCATGTACCTGTTAACCATTATTGATTCTGGCAACTGGGAATGCTGTAGTTTATTATTGGAATATTTTTTTTTTATTTGGTTGGTTGTTTTTTGTGGCTTTTGGGGTATTTTTTGGTTTTGGCTTTTTTTCAGGTTTTTGGCTTCCTTTCTTGTACTGGCATTTTGCACAGTACCTTCTCCAACTAATAATGAGATGTCATCTCTTTCAGGCGCAGTGGCATCTGGAAGAAGTCTAGCATCCCTCTTGCCTTCCCTCCTTCTCCTCAGCTGTCTTTTCATAAACACTGCCAGGATAAGGGGTTAAAGCCCTTCCAGTTGTATCACTCCAGGGCACTGCCCAGAATGCTTTAGGATAGATAAAAGCTCTTCTCTTACCCTGCTTCCAATAACCATCCTGGAAAACAACATTTCCCTGGATGTTTCATTTCAATTGTGTTTGTGTGGGCAGCCCTAATGATACCATGGAGGAGATATGTAATGGGTTCTTCTAAACTAGACTATAAAGTTCTTCCTTCACTGATTTTTGTGAATTAGAATTAGGTTATTTTAGGTTAGAAATTTTTAAGAAAAGAGGAAATATCTTCTAAAAGATACAATTGAAGAGAGGAGCAATACAATTTGTAGATTTTTAGAGGCAGGGATATTATAGTGATGATTATAGCAAATTTTATCAATATGTCACCTATGGAGATAAGGAGATTCTGCTGCTTAGTATGCATAATTCAAAAAAAAGTGAAGCAGAACTTCACTCAGTACATGTAGGGCAATTTTCTCCCTTGGCACAAGTTTTCTGCATTAAACGCACAGATTTACAGACATGTCTTGGATAACGTATATGAAAATAATACTGCATAGAAGGTCTGTCCACCATTAGAAACATGTAAGAACACAATAGCATTCGATGAATTTAGTAGATGGTGAATTAAATCTGACCTTCAAGCGCAACACTGTGTAAAAGCCTGTGATTTTGCATGTAAGGCAGAGTTATTTCACAGCCTGAATATCTAAGAAAAATGATCACACTGGTGTAGCTTGTCTAACTCTGCAAGCATTTGAGAAGTAGAAGGCAAAGAAGATTGCATAAGTTTTTGCAAAGTATGTTAATATAGAAACAAAAATAAATAAAGCACAGTAAAATCCAAGCTACAGTATAAAATAACCTTGTATGTCTAAGGATATAATGGAAACAGTACCAGGTTAGATGAATAATTTAGGGTTGGACTGGACATCACACTTAAAAACACAGTATATCATAGACAAGCAATCTTGCTTTGGCAGAGGACTGCACAAATGACTTTGTAGGTCTCTTCCATTACTAATTCTTTTTATTCAATGTTCTTTGTAGACCAATGTTAAGTACCTCTAAAAGGCAGTAGAAAGATTAGACCTCCATTTATTTCTTGTCCTAAAAGCTAGTCTTCGATCACACAGCAGTGAGATACCATGTCTATTAGCTGCCTTTGTTTACTCTGGAATGAAAAAATATTTAAGTACAATGGATAAAATAACAGTTTTTAATCAATCAAGGTGAATTACTCCAGGAGTTTATGCCAACACAATAACACTCCATCTTTTAAGATGAGTAATGTTTTAGAAATGGTTATGGTTGTTAAGTTATAATTTCATTACAGAGCATCAACTGAAAAATAAGTCATTTATCTCAGCTTCAGGAAAAGTTAAAGAAGCAAAACTGGGGGTTAATTCATTAACCCTTTAGCAAAATTATAGTCATCTCAAGATAACTATAAGTGTATGTCTACTTTGCATAGTTTGTGTACAAAATATACTTTTTGTACTGCTCTTTCAAGCAGTATACAAAATCACTTAAGGGGAGCTCCATAAAACTGTGTGTTTAGAACATTACACAAGGATTTTTACAAGAAACAGAGTAATTATGTACCTCTGACATCCTAAAATTCAGGTAGGGAAAATATATTTACTCATGCTCTGCAATCTCTTGAAATTTACTCTCCTGATCTTTTATCACCTAACCTTACAATTTATGTAAAATATGTAAATTTTGTAAAGTTTTGCATTTATTTTGCTGAAGGGCTATAGTTAATGTAATATTTGGAAAACACTCAGGGATATTGTGTTTTGTTTTAAATGCAGCAGATTTTGTTCTGGTTAAATTATTAACTAATATGTTAAATGATATGTTATTTGATATATTTTTTCCTTCTTTAAACACAGGAACTTGAAAACACTATGGGATTTTTCATGCAGTTTTAAATATCTGTTCCTGTTTGTCTTCATAATGAAGTCTTGTTTTTGAGTGTGAAGACAAATGTCAGAGCTTGACTTTTTATTATTATTATTATTATTATTATTAATGAGAAGTAATTATACTTTTACTCCCTGAGGCAAGAGTCAAGTTTAGTACAAACTTCATAAATGCAATGAAGCAGAGGGTACCTCCTCTGTCCAAGTGCCTCCTCAAAATTTAAAAGAGGTCATCCTTTTGGCTTGAAAAAGAAAATGGTGATTTCCACAATTCACACAATGTGTTCATTCATCTGAGGATGAAATGTATAAATAAACAAATTATTTTCTCCTGCCCTGCAACCTGCAGCTTAAATACACATATTTTTCTTCACATTAGAGGAAGAACCCCAGTTTCAGCATTCCTTCCAGTGCTGAGCTTTGTCTTATTTATTGCCTTACAATGCCTTACTCCTTGAGGTAAGTGAAAAGGCTCTTAGGGACTCTCTCTCAAGAATTTGTTTACAGCATCCAAGGGGAATTTTCTGCTTAGGGTGATTATTGAGACAAAATTCAAGATGCCATCTCTGTCTGTTTTGTTTGATAGGAACAGTAAGGGAGAGAAAATTTAGGACTTAGTAGTTATGGTAAAAAACATGCAAGTATTGAACAGAATTATATCTTATGATCTAAGAAAACCAAGAGTGTGGAAGTATTTTATTTTCTTGTAGGTCACATAATGTAGAGGGTCAATTAATGTCAAGTTGTATGAGTGCCGACTGGATTTCCATCTCTGCTCTGTAGACCATAGTATTAAACTGAGAAAAAAAAAAAAAGACTGAAAACAAGAAAAAAAATCCTTTGGAGAGTGTTCTAAATCTGCAGTGTTTTTGTGTCAGGGCAGTTATGTTTCCATAAAATTTTATAGGTCTAATTTTATATACCTAATAATTTAACATCTTATTTCAGCAAAATGAATGTATTTTGTTTTGTTTTTCAATCCCTAATAGATTCTCTCTGAAAGTTATCTAAAATCCGAATGTCATGCACTTTATAGCATTTCTTAAAAATTCCTTTGTGAGCCTGCAAAAATCCCTGAGTTAAAATGTGTATTACCTACTACATGCACACACATAAACACACAGATACACAGACATTTGTAAAAACAGAAATTTTCTTAATAGAAGGAAATTAAAACAATATAGACTTGAACGTATAATAGACTTTTATAATCAATAGGTAAAATAAGCATACTGCAGCATTATTTGTAAATTCCACGTTGGTTTTTATTCTACTATTTTTAGGGAATATCAATTTCAATGACTGAATTAATTATATGACCAATACATATTAGTGAACATCTACTACAGGACATCTCCTGGCATGGGATAATCCAGTACAATGTCAGTCCAATAAGGAAATCTGATGTATAAATAGAGACAAATTTGACTTGAAGAATATTAAAAAAAAAAAAAAAGTTTTGCCTCATTTCTTTGGAAGATGGAAATAAAAAATGGCTTCCTTTCAGATATGACTAATATTGTTGCATGAAGAAGGATGTTACCTATAGTCATTGATCAAAAAAATGCAACAACTGACTACTGCTTATAAACACAGTAAATTTATATGCAAGGAAGGACAATCATTACTCACAGAACAGAATATTGGCCATTTGCAGGAAAGAAAAGGTTTTACCTTCTAAGAAGTTATAAAAAGAGCACAGATCTTTCAAAAAGAGAAACAAGTCCAGGGAAGACTATAAAGATTTTTAAGATTCTTGAGCAAATCTGTGACTGTCCCTGAGGGAGCGAGAACAAAAATAGTAGCCATTGCCAAAGGGTTTAAATTATTATCTCTAATCTTGCTAAAGAATGTAAAGGAAAGAAACCCTTGAAATCAGAGAAATTCTTTCTGCCAAAATTCAGGTTTGAACTGGGCTCTGCAGGCAGAGCAAAACATTGTTAGGCTTTGGAGAGAGTCAAGTGAATAACCATCATTGTTTCTGTGATAGTCTGTGCTCTGCCCATTTGGAAAACTTTCCCCAGGTGTCTTCAGCTGAGATAAAATAGTATTTTAGGTTTTTTGGGACCTATTTTTTCTTCTTTCTGCATCCTGTACACATGTAGTTGCTATTAGGACCCTTACCCTTCATGAATGAAATATTGCTGGTCTTTAAGCCAACACTCGTCTCAGCTGCAAGCTGAAATTTGATCATATGGTATTTACTAATGTATTATTAATGGGCAGCTGAATAGCTTCAATAATATTTCCTAGTATTTATCATCCCCTACAAGGGTAAAAAAGACAGGTCCCCATTAATCTAGGTTATTTTAAATGAGCTACGCAAAAGAGCTAAGTGAGCCCCTTATTTCCCCCACATCATCCCACAGCAAGAAAATATGATGTGACAGGGATTTGTCTAGACTTATATCATATGAAGAATGGGCCCGAAGTAGACATAAAGCTGCCTTTCTTTAATGTCTTCTGATTGTTCCACTGAATTTATACTGCTTTGGTGCATTAATAGTCAGTCTTTGAGAATTCTCTGGTATATCAACTAGTTATGTCCAAGGGACTTCAGTTTGCCTGTAGTAACATTTGTGTGCTTGGCTGAGAGCACTAGTCCTATTTTGATGTATTTGCTAAGTGTGTGTCTAGAGTATATCATAATCCTCCATATAAAATAAATTTAAAGTGTTGTTATTTTTATTATTACATTACGTGAGCAGGGTAGAATAATCAGACTTGCCAGACTGACTGAAAATTTGGATGTCTGAGAGACAAAGTCTGGCAATTACCTGACCCCAAAACTTTTGCTCCTTTATAACAAACTTCAGTGTAAAGTGCTTGGTTATGCCATAGAAATACTCATCACTTTTTAAAGAAATAAGATGATGGAATAAACTACAGGAACTCCTTAGGCTGGATTCTATTCTTTGTGCTGAATAGGAGCTCCACAAGAAGCTGCTCAAGACATGAGAATCCCACAGTATGGGATCCTCTGTCCACTGAATTTTGTTGACTCTACAATTGCACATTCAAGTGGATTCCTAGAAGCATTAGAAGGATTTAGGATTTGTGTACACACACAATGTCTTTATGTGTCCCCTATGTATCTGCATAGGTTTTCAAATACCACTTCAGTCCATCCTTGGCTTTATCTACACTTTAGCTTTTGATCCTATGGCTTTCAATTAAGAGTGAGTAAGAAGGAATTTAGACTAGTCTCCAGAAAAAGACTTTGATCTTAAAATTTCACAGGTTTGTGAGAAGATTTTCAAAGATGCTTAACCCCTTTGAAGATCTGTCCTTAAAGTAAAGAAGCAAACTGGAAACCCAAGCACAAAGCACAAAGAGAAAAGGCACACTTAGAGAATCACAGAGAAAAGTCCGAACTCACTTCTGAGTCATAAAATGTTAAGAACAAGGCAGGTTGCTCTGCCCCCCACACACACTTTCCAGCTCAATGAGACTAATAAAAGTCTAGCATGTACTCAGAGGGTGTAAGAAGAGTGGAACTTGTCATATATCATTGTGGTATTCTGTAAGCTACAGCTAACTGCAGACTACAAAGGATGGCTGAGATGAAACAAGATGAAGTATTGAATTTCAGCATTTAATACCCAGAAAGAAGTTTTTCCATGGATTTCTAAACTCATCCCAGGTTTATCAATACTTGTCAGCATAATCATTTCATTGCTCTGAATGATCCTGTGAAGGACACTTCTTTCCTGGGAAGTTGGACCTGATTCTATAAAATTACAAGGTCCGTGGCAACAGGGCAGATGAGAAGGAAGCGCCTGATTGCAAGGACCCTGAGAGTGTCTTAAGGCCATTCTGTGATGTGCCATCACTGGTGTTCACTGGAAAACCCACCACATGCCTGTGCGTTTGAGGACACTCTCGACTGATAACTTGTGTTTGCTCAAAAGATAAATACTACTTTTTTTAATTAAAAAAAAGAGAGGAAGTTTCCCACAAGGCAGTTAGCTTGCTCTTTTCCTCAGTCTAGTTATTAAATATGCAAAGTTCCAAAATTCAATAAAATCTCATTTTGAAGAAGCGACAATGAGCTGGATTGAAGGATCTTCAAAGAACAGTATGCAAATCTCTTAAGTACAATTTCTGTACCTGAAAATAAATAAACAAACCTACATAAATGAAATAAGGAGACTGTTACTAGTTTTGCCAGCAAAAGGTCAAAGTCTTCCAAATGAAAAGCACTGATGCATCAAGGACAAAGAAGAAGACTGCCTTGCAAACTATGTGAATTTCTATGGGAGTTTATTTGTGCATATCCTGGGGGATCTACAACACATTAAAAGAACTCATTTGATCTTTGTATCCTAAATAGATGTTTCTGTTGCTAGGTGATGTAATATCCTTGTAACCCTAAGAACTCCAAGGACAATTGCATTCAGTGACATTTCTGTTGCCAGCAGTAAGATGCTGGAAAAGTGTAATGGAAGATTTTTTTCAGTTGATGTTTGTTCTAGAAAAGTTTTCAGTTCACTACACTTGAACTAATGCAGTAGATTTTCAATAGTATTTTTGTCATAAAAGCATAGCTGTACTCTTTTCACTCTTGAATTACTAGTCTTATCAGATGGCCTTTGGATGGATTCAGCATTTATTTTTAAACCAAACTCTCTATTTAATACCATATTGGAGAGAAAACAGTCTCGAGTTACAGAAATTACATTGGGAGGAGTTATTAAATTCTTGACTGTGCAGTGAGCCATGCACCACAGTACATCTAAGGTCCTGATTATTCTCCAATGTGTGTGCTGGGAGGGGAAGAAAATAGAAGGCAGAAGAAAATGTTACAGATGGAATGATAAAAACAGAAAATAAATGTTGGCAAGAGAGTCAAACTTGGTTTAAACTTGTCTAACCACGGAAATAAATAAAAGTATATTGATTGGTTTTGAACTTAATGCTTCACAGGAAGAAAGATCAAATATCTTCGAACTACAGTATGCTATTGAAGATATCAAGACCAATATCCATATTATAGTATCACAAGTGGAAAGAGTGCTGAGTGAAAAATGCTACAATGAGTAAGTGGGTCATGACACACAGAAAACCTCACAAGAAAAAAAAAATCTACAAAATAATTTTAAAAATTGCAATAGCTCCACAATGTTCCTGCAACCTATCAGACTTCCACTGATGTTATAGTCCTGAAATCAAAAGGTCTTGCTATGAATATGAGAGGAAAATGTAATAGTGTTAATCAATGGATACAACTTATTTTACCTGTTTTATGTTACTATAATGCAAAAAACAAAGATAATATCAATTACTGACAAGAGAAACTTGTACAATTCAAGCAGAAGGAACACCATTTTTAGGATGCTTACTTAAATTTTTTCTGAGTTGTGATGGTTAAAAACTTCAAAGGTCCTTGTAGAAGTCTCTGACATTTCTGTGTGTTTTTCTGAGTCTGAGCTAGTTCTGAGTGAAAAGCAGAACAAAAAGGGAGGATTTTTTGCTTCTAATTATTTAGAAATTTTCGGTTGATTTTGATCAATCTTCCAAGACTTTTTTATTTTACTAAGCCAGTTGATTGACTTACTGAAGAAAAAAATCCAGACTGCGATGTCGTCTTTCATGTCACAAAGCCCTCAGGTGAAATATTTTAGATTTTTAAGCATATGGCTTGTTCATGATCAATTATCAGATCTACAGTAGATTAGAGAAATCAATGAGAAAATACGAAATGGCACTCAGAGCTCTATTGTCGGGGCTGTTGACTCATTTTTATAATGCTACTGTAACATATGGTTTATTTTAACAGTTTATGACTATTACCAATAGCTACTTATTTTATGATATTCATGAATTGTTTTCTTCTTTCTTGCAAAGCACATTTCATACTGTATTGAAATGTTTGTCTCTTTAACAATAATTTGTTAAAAAAAATCAAAAATGTAAAAATCTGAAGCTTTTTTATACAACTACAGGTTCAGCTATCTGCCCTGTTTCCTTTAATAATTGCAGCAGATTTCCTTAGTTTGCTTTCTATGCTGTTTCTGAAAAAATTATCATATGCTTCAGTAGATGTCTGGCTGTGTAGGACTGTACTCAAGATTGATCACAAAGGAAAAGTTTGGTTTAAAAAAAGTCCAGATTTCCTACAGATGTTAGAACATGACCTGAAACATGGGCATGATGCCCATCTGTCCAATCTTGATATTTGACATGGTAAACCCTGAAGTTTCAGACCCACAACTCTCTGGTTAAATGGTCGTGAAAAAACCAAACAGCAATTCAAATACTATGTAGAATATGAAACAATTGTGTAAAATTCAATGACTATGTAAGGTTTGTCAGTACACTGGAAGCCAATCTGTGATGAGGAGCATGATTATTTAATGGATTTATTTACAGTTTATAGTGGTTTCCTGCACTCTGTTGCCAACTGCATTTTGGCGCAATTATATCCACTTGGGATAATTGCTCTTTCCCTGAG
Organism: Prinia subflava; assembly: GCF_021018805.1. Taxonomy (NCBI): domain Eukaryota; kingdom Metazoa; phylum Chordata; class Aves; order Passeriformes; family Cisticolidae; genus Prinia; species Prinia subflava. The sequence continues at coordinate 47,994,005 of NC_086248.1, forward strand.
AAACGCTCCTCCATTTTGGAAAAATGTCCAGGTTTTAGGAGGACATGCAGATCAAGATTGACATGGAAAGCAGAAAACTGCAGTACTGGAAATAGAGAGGTGGTATGAGGGAAAATAGATGTATTAGTTCCAGAGTCTGTCTGAAACAGTCCTAAGAGGTTGTGGAAAGGAGGAGACTTTCCTGGAAAATCAGCACAGCCTTTCTGCAGGACACAGTGTAAAGCTTACTTCTGGTGACAACTGAATAGTGCTTTACTGAAAAGACAGTCCAAACAACAGAAAGTATCTAACTGTAGTTAGAAAGGGAAGATTTGATCTATTGTTTTTTGTTTATTTGTTTGTTTTTTAATTGATGTACATCATATCTTATTGCTTAACAATATCTTTAGATTAAAAGTTGACTTTCTTCAATTAATAGTAAACTCTAGTTTTAGAGACTTCTAGAAAGAATATACCAGAAGAGTCCAGAAAATGCCTGAGCAAATTGTACCTTATATCTGTCACACAGTCCAGTGACTTACCACACCATGAAATCAGTCTGATAAAGAAGCAGTCCAGACTTTGAAGTCTGCTAATAACCTGCAGGCAGAACCAACCATGGGCTTTTTGAACAAGCATTCATTTTATTAATTTTTTGTCGTGTGAAGGTCCATGTTTATCTATCCCTCTTACCAGGTGAATCTGATGGTAGAGAAAATCTGCTGGATAATAAAAAATGCCTTTTCTTATTTACTCAGCACACAGGTAGCACTCCTACCTGCTATAACGGTAACTGTGCTACATCTACATCTCACACAATCACTATCCTTCAATCACTACATCTACATCTCAGACAATCACTATGCAGTGCTGCCTTCAGCAACACTTTTCTCTATGCCAGGCTATTTCTTAGCACTGCTTTTGACAAAGCAATGCTGGAGGTACATGGATCCATTTATCCTGCTCCACCTAATCTTTGCACACTAGCACAGGAGCTTTTCTGTCTGAGTTCAGCAGTTTTCAAATGAGAATTGCTCTCACTGGCAGGTAAACTGCAGAGGCAGATGTGCCAGAGCCTGTGTTGCACAGCTCACAGAGAGGGTTGTGCACACCCGAGGGAATCCTTCAAGGAGGCTGAATGCAGGCATCAGACAGACATAAAAAGGTGCCCTTGATAGAACATAAACAGATGGATTCAGCAATAGTAGTTCATCAATTGCTCTGCACAGCTCTGTTTGCACATTTATCACATAATGAGAAAACCCCTCCATTTTCCTCTGGCTGTTAAGTTTGTATTTCTGTTAAGTCAAATACTCTCAGAAACAGGTGTTTTGTGTAGAACTAAGCTGACATTATACGAAGAAGCATTTCCTGCCCTCCAGCTTCTTAATGCTTTATTCAAATATGCAGGGCAAATTCTTCATTTAAACAACTCTACACTGTCAAAAGCCTTCCAGTTCTAGTATTCCGCCTCTTGTTCCTGCAAAATTTGAGATTGGGGTTTGGAGAAAAGTGGTGACATAGGCATTATTTTTGTTAATATTATAATTTTTCAATTCCTGTAGTTTAGTTAAAATAAATGATTGCCTGAAATGGAACTTGGGACATGATTACAACACCAAGTTTAAGATTTCAACATCAGCAAACAACCAAGTTTATTAACACCTTGAGAAAGGTGGTTGCTACATGCCATTTAATAACCAATAATAATTCTCAGTTTACTTAGTTCTCTATGATTTCTATTTATCCTTGACATGTTCATAGTGAAATCATTTTATTAAGAGAAATCTGAACTATCACACTCTAAAAAATTGCTGAACTAACTTCTTACTTAATACAAAAGCATTGCTATAATGTTGGAGGGGAAAACAGGTGTCTTCAAGCCTGTGTTAAGATTGTACTTCTCATGTGTGGTCACAAACAGATTTGGAAGTTGGAGTTCCACTTGTTGCTGAACATCGTTCATCTTTGCAGCCAAGGCAAGGTAGCATACTCTCTGACACTTATTTTCACTGATTCTTCCTTACTTTGAAATGATAAGTATTCTTTTAGAATTCTTTAAAACCTAGCAATTGGGTTTTTTGTGGTTTATCACATTTGAGGCAGAAGCACAGAAAACCTTACAAGCTCAAACTTCCTTCTTCTGACAGGTATCTGAATTCTCTTGTTTTAGACTGTGCCATGTTTCACTTTAAGCTTAGGATAATAATCTAGTTCATCAGGCATTGATCTTGGCTTCCACATATAAGTTATTGTGCATTAGTATGATAATGCTGTGCTTCTGATATAATCTGTCTCATAGCTGTATTTCATTTTCCCTCCCAGAGAATCACAGGATGACAGCAGTCCAAACAAGTACCTTCAATATTTACAGGATGAGTTGAAATACCTTGTTATATTTTCTGGAAAATAACACATACACCATTAAACTCTCATATGCTGCCTTCTCAAAGTCCACAATCTGTGTTTGTGTTACAAAAAAAAGTATGTTGCATTATGCACTCAGTGAGAATGATTGACATAGTTCAACTTTTTTTGCATGTTTTGCTCACCAGTTAGTTAAAGGGCACACTTTAAATTTCTACTTATGAGTTTCTGAATAAAGCAAATATTGAAACATCACTACTGTTTCGGATATATAGATTTATATTTTAAATGTTCTGCAAGTTCAAAAAATATTATTATAAATGAAGTTCAGTACAATACAACTTGACTAACAAACCACCATGCACATCTCCAACTCTTTGTTTTTAAAATAACGTCCAGGAAGTCATGACCATAAATATGAACATCTTACTGTTTATATTTCTGTCAATGATCTGGATGAGGAGGTCAAGCATACTGAAAGGACTGTCAAGCATTGAAACAGGGTACTCAGGGAAATGCTGGAGTCACCATCCCTGGAAATGCTGAAGAAATGATTGACTGGACCTGGCACTTAGTGCTCTGCTGAAGTTGATACAGTGATGTTCAATCAAAGGCTGGACTTTGTGATCTGGGACATCTTTTCTAGCCTTAATGATTTTCTGATTCTAAGTCCAGATAGCCTAGATAAAATTCACAGGGCATCCAAAAAAACACAAAATTCTTGAGACACGGGAAAAAAAATCCATCTGTGATGACTGAAATACCACATCAGTATCCTAGGAATTGTGTTTTGAATTTTCCAAAGTATTTAATGCGTAGTTTCCTATGAGCAGTCCATGGAATTATTATCACCCTTCTTTCTCAGTGAAGTTTTACCAAGAGTGTTAACACTCAAGGTTGGAATAGTGTTTAATGGATCACTGATTAAACACATGTTCCAAGAGTTGTACAAATCTTTTTTTAGATAGGAGGAAATGCAGTGCAATATTATTACCTTGTGTGTGTCACCTGACCCTCTCACAAATACTTTGGAAAATTTCAATGCATTGATCATGTATTGCTGATAAATAAAATAAGTGATCTAAACAAACACCTAACCTTTCTCCAGTCATCCTTTAATGAAGTAATAGCAAGTCAATATTGGTTACTTTCTAATTTCTTAGATTTCTGCTGCCTAGGATCCACAGTCTACTAGGACAGTAATGGACTAATACTGTTATCTATCATCATCCCTTAATGCCAGAAATTACTGTTTGTCATGGAATGCTACAAAGGGAACATATTCCAATTATTTCTCCATTTTTTAGCAGCTAATGTTCTGACTAAATGAGTTGAGGTCAGTTCTCATGAAGTGATTTTGTTCAACAGAAACGACAGTCGTTGACAGCAGGAAATATTTGGATGGATTAGAAAGAAAAATGAATGTCCCCCTCTAGTAAAAACTTGGGACAAAGGCCAAACTCCCCTTGACTGGAAAGTCAGCAGGTGCTTGGGATTTTATTCTAGTACAGAATTCTGTCTTTTTGGTTTACAAAGCACAAGCAGATTCCAGGCATCACCCCTAATTCTGGATGTATCATCAAGGTTCACAACATAGCTATCACTGGCTGAAATAAAGTCAATAATCCCTAGGTTCTCAAGTGTTTGTGTTTTTTGGGTTTTTCTTTTAAGTACCACCAAAAATGCTAAACCTTTTCATAGCTTCAGTACTATGGATAGTTTGGTCCTTCAGTCCTTCAGACATATATGATAGATTTTCCAAAGCATTTTAAACACAATTATTGCTTATTTAGCAAAGCAGCACAAATTACATAATAGAAACTGTATCTGTAGAAAGCCCTGCCTTGGAGATCAACACTGAACAGGTTGGGTGGCTTGTATTTGGGAAGAGGAGTTTGTATATGTTTTGTTTCGGCCTTTGAATACTACTTTGGATTTTCACTCTAGTAGTTCAAGTTCATCTTCTGAACCATCAACCCATCCTTGAGCCAGCACTCCATGTCTCACAGCCCTTGTTATCTGACTTTTCTGTCAGCCCCAAAAGTTTACTTTAACCAACAGTTTGTTGTTTTGGTCCTTTCATCCTCCTCTTGAAGTACATCAATATTTCTCCAGAGTTAAGCATGGGAACCAGCTGTGCTCCTGTGGAAACTATTCTGCTCCAGATCCCTGCAGGAAAAAAGAAACATCTCCCCTGTATTTCAGCCACTCTATTCTCCTAAGACGCTTTCAGATGAGAGATGGTCATTTATTTTGGTGACTTAAAAGACTCCTTTGTCCCCTGGGGTCATAATCCCAGCCATGCTGGCTGATTGCTGACTCTGTATTCTGAGATATTAGCTGGCCTCACAAAACCCAGCTGCAATTCAAAAGCTGTTTGCTTGCAGCTACATGTCCCCAGGTTTCCATGTCACACAGAGTCATCACAATTCACGTCCAGCTGTTACATAATCCTGGACACTTCCCAGCTCTGCTTTAGTGAAAATGAATGGAAAGATATGTTCTTGTCCTTTTTTGTCCAAAACAATGTGCACTTTTGTTTCAAGTTCAGCTTGCAGAATGATTGTCAATGCTTTTGGTATGTCCAGTTTGGGACTTGTCTCTGACTTTTTCAGACTTCCACCAGTAGTTCAATACAAAATATAGTGAAAACTTATTCTCCAGAGGCTTGGAAAATAAGACAATATAAGAAGTGATATTCATTGGGTTTTATTAGGTCTTAATTCATGATAACTTGTTCTTGTTATCTTACAAGTATATGTTCTTCAGTGTCTTTTCACAGGATCTAGAACCATTGGACTACCTTTTGAAACTCCTAGGGGTTCAAATATTATTCCCATTTACATGTTCTGGCTTTTGTGCCTATCACTGTATAGTTCTATAAATTTCAGTGAAGAAATTCACAAGAGATTCAGCCTTTACCTTTCTAAAAGAAAAGGCTAACTTCCTTTCTTTTGAACAGCCTTTGCAATGGACTTTAAATGTATTATGACCTTTTAGAATATTTTTCCTTACTCTTCATAAAGATAAGTGCTCTGCTTCCTTTTTTCTGACAATGAGATTGATTATTTTTGGTTTTCCCTGGGTCATTAATAATGAAATTATGAAATATGCTATGTGGGAAACAATAAATATAAGGGTAATATTCACTTGAAAAAAAAGATCAGATTTAACCCTAGGCTATTCAATATACATCAGCTACATTGTGAGTGGAAGCACTGAAGGCATGCTTTGGTGCATAACATATCATCTCTTTCCTTCCTAATGTGCTCCACAGTTCTGGTGTTAGCAGAAAGAAAATATGCAGTCTTTAATGCTGCTGAGCCAGCTGGCTGCCTGACTTTTACATCTTTTTTCTTCTGATGTTTGTATTAGGCCTGTGTTGCAGAACCAATGAAAGTTTTAAATATCCTTGCCTGCCCAATTTTTATTAGATTTATCAGACATTTGCATCTAGAATTGAAAACTAAAGTGATCTTATGCAGCTAAGATATTGAACTTTCAAAATAAAGATTACACATGCATAGTCAAGAAGTAATGTAGTAATATGCTTCATGAAATATTATTCTAAACAGAGGACAGAACACATGATCAAAAACAATTTTTCAAATCTTAAATACCATATTGCATTCATTTCTAAATTGAAATATTCCAAAGTTGCTCAGTAAGAACCTATTAACCAGAAATTGTGTTTGCATATCAGCTGAATGCTTCTTTCATGATGAGGGGAAGGCAATTTATTTTTAAAAAGTATCAAGCTACACTACCTACTTTTGAAAATATAGATTGACCAGGAACGCTGACAGAAATTTTGCCTCAGGGCAGCCAGTGGTGCTGTACAACATCTCTATAAAATCGCTAAAGGCATCATTTAAAGAACATTAAGAAAGGGAACTAGGATACTGCTAAGTGATGTTGTATCCTGAACAAATCACCATTTTAATTATGTTAACTGTTAAAATCATCACTCTTAATTCAAGTCTAAACTAGTAAGTGTAAAGTATGAGCCTAATCATAGTTATTTTTAGAATGGAGACTGCAAGTTGTTTTGCTCAGCCACAGAAACACCAAAGGTCCTAAAGCAAGCCACATACTTGCCTCCATCCAGGTTTATTCCACTGTTTAGAGGAAACACTGGGTTACCATTTGTGCTTGACATCTTGCAGAGACCGTACTACAGAAAACTGCTCCAAGATTATTTGTTCTTAATGAAAGCAATTTGTAACTAGCTGAAGCAAAATGTTCTTTGTCCTTGTGCCAAAAATGCCTTGACTATCCTTCATGTTTGCTGCACTCATGCACAATAATGGAAATATTATGACATATGCTTAGAACAGCAGCATAACAAGCAGGACACACTTCATTGTTCTAAAACAATAGGCATGAGTGTGCTGTTCTTCGTCACACTTTTTTTTATCTACTATAGAAGCTCATTGACACGATGGAGGTTCAGCATTTCTTAATTGCCTTTTTAATTTAGTCCACGTTTTTTCCCCCCAGGGCTGATGCACTGATTCCTCTCATTCCTTCTTCATCCCCCTCTCAATAGACCTGCTTTTATGAGATACATATTAAAACATCTCCTTTTTTTATTATGCTCACATGTTTTTATATAACTATTTTTTTTCTCTATGAATTTAATAAGCTCTTTGAGGCAAGTGTTAAGAACACTTAAGAGAAATACAGCTATCTTGGAGTAGAATGTTTTTAAAAGGAGGTAAGGCTGACACTAAAGAAAAAATAAAAAAAGAAAGAACTTAGGGAAAAAAAGGTAGCTGCATTGATAAATACAGATAGCAAAATGGTTCTCAATTAATCCCATTATCCCAGACAGCTGTAGGAGAGCAAATTCATGTAACTTCATACATATGGCCTTCGTTCATGGAGAGACAGCACTTTGCAGTGGCAGCCCAGAAAAGAGCAGCATTTGTGGACGTAAGAATATTTAAAGAACAGATGAAGTGCCTAATTTCCTTTACTATGTAAGTTTTTGTGTGCTCTAACAGAATTCTTTAAAATTATAGAAAACTATTCAGAAATCATTAAGTACCTGTAGGAAACATGAAAGTATATTTGAGGGAATTCAGCATGGTAGAAGTATATTGATGTCTTTCCATTAAAAATAAGGGGAAATAAAGGAAAAAAGACATCATATGTTTTGGAAAAGGAACTGCACAAGAATATGAAATATCCATGAGTGATTCTTTGAACAAGTGAAGTTGAACTAGTGAGTACACAGATCACACAAAATTGTACACACTACTGAAAATTTTAAATATACGGTACAGTAGAGTGATAGAACCATAGTATTATTTAGGTTGGAAAAGACCTCCAAGATCAGAGTCCAACCTTTGACCAACTGCCACTTTGTCAACCAGACCCCAGCACTAAAGGCCACATCCAGACAGTATTTGAACACTCTGGACAGTCCATTCCACTGCTTGATGATCCTTTCCACAAAGAAATTCTTCCTCACATGTAAACTGAGCCTTCCATCGTGCAGCTTGAGGCTGTGTCCTCTTGTCCTGTTACTTGTTGTCTAGGAGAAATGGCAAACCCTCTCTTTTCTCTGATCTTCTTTCAGAGAAGTTATAGAGAGCAAAAAGACCTCCCTGGAGCCTCCTTTTCTCCAGGCAAAACAACTCCTGCTCCTTCAGGAGCTACTTCTCACAGGACTTGTGCTCCAGACCCTTCATCAGCTTTGCTGCCCTTCTCTGGACACACCCTAGCACCTCAAGGTTCTTCTTGTAGTGAAGGACCCTCAAGTGGATGTAGGATTTATGGTGTGTCCTCACCAGTACATGGACACAATCACTGCTCCGGTCCTGCTGGCCACGCTATTTTTTATACAAGCCAGGTTGACACTGGCCTTCTTGGCTACATGGGCACACTCTGGCTCAATTTCAGCTGGCTGCTGACCAGCACCCCCAAGTCCTTTTTCTCTGGAACATTTCCAGCTGCTCTTCCCCCAGCCTGTAGCGCAGCCTGGGGTTGTTGTGACTAAAGGGCAGGACCTCGCACTTGGCTGATGTCTTAAGTTTTAGCTTTCATGTTTTTCAGGTTCTGTGCTGCCTAGGGCTGTAGCTCTGAGCCTCATATTAAGTGTTAGTAAGCTCTCTTCACAGAGGAGGTAGACAAAACAAATCCTTTTCCAGATGTAGACCAAGGAAAATGGGTACAATTTTTAGGCCCAAAACCATAAACAACAGTGGATTGAAGGGAGAAAACAAGAAGGATGGGACTCCATAATCTGAAGCTGTACTTGGACAATTCAACCCCAATATGCAAATGGACCAAAACTTATAAAAGTGTGAGCGGCTTGTGACCAGTCATCCATTTTGTGACCATTTTGTGACCATTTTGGGTCCACCTTGGGTGTAGCCCTAGCCAGGCTCTTGTACTGCCTAAGATGTACCCTTAAAGGCCTTTCATTACATATCTATTTTATTCTCTAGCCCTGTTCAGTCTCTGTTCCAGGTCAGCCTTCCCAAGGCATCATGGCCTTGTTGAACTGCATACAGCTGGCCTTGGGCCATCATTCCAGACCATCCAGACCCCTCTGCAGAGCCTTCCTGCCCTCCAGCAGATCAAGACTCCTGCCTAACTTGGTGTCATCTGTGACCATACTGATGATGCACTTAATCCCCTTATTCAGACTATCAGTAAAGGTATTAAACAGAACTGGCCCCAAAAGTGAACCTCAGGGAACCCCAGTATTGACTGGAGGCATATTTTCTGGGAATTGAAGGAATTCATCTAGACATTGACAATTGAGCAAGAGTAGTACTATGAATATCTCATTAAAAGTACCTTCAGTGTATCAGGTTTTTTCTTTCTATGCAAACTATCTCACAATCTTCAACACATTATTGAAGTTACCTTGTTTAGAAATGTATTTCTGAGTCAGTAATGATTTTTAAATATCCATAAAATATGGAGTAAAAGGTTATAAAATTAACTGTTAAATTACATTTTATGTATGAATAAAGTGCTTTGCATGTTCATAACTGAACAAGGAGAAGAACCACTGTTTTCCCTTGTTATTATACACCATGTGTTTCATCTGATTACTCATTTCTCCTCCTTCTTCAGCAGTCATTTCCTCAAATATCTACACAGTCATCTTTCATTTCCTTGACCCTAGCTGGTGACTTATTTAGAAAGTAAAAATCTCCAAAGCAATACATATCACCAAGGCAGTACTGGACTAAAGGTTAGGTACCCTTTTAATGCTGCAGTTCTGGTCCTTACAACTTTGGGTGAATATAGCATAACTCAGGAAGGAACAGAGCAGTGTGAGTGGAGGTACAAACACCTTACATGCAAAAAAAAAAAAAAAAAAGAAAAAAAAAAAGAGATAGCACTACTTCAGTTCAGAAAAGTGGCTGTTGAGGAGGGATATGAGAAAGTTAATGAAATCCTTTGCAGAGTAGAGAAGAGATAATAAATACATTGTAAAACTGACTGCTCTGGGATGTTGTGAGGGCCAAAGGGATAATTAGTTTTGGAAAGAGATTTCACAGCTACATGGAAGATACACACGTAATTTACATCATTATATATACTGGTGGATTATCATGATAAAGATGTACTGGTGATAAAATACTGATTGCTGGAAACAGGCAAGGTGTGTCAGCAAAGAGATTGCTCTTTTCTTGCCTTCATTATTATATTGTTTTCTGAGACCATATTATGCCCAGTAAAGCCAGAAGGTAAGGTGGACCTTTGGCTTAACCCAGTTAGGTCAGTCTTGTACTGTTGCAAATCATGTATCTTTTTCTCCACAGAGTCCCCATTTTTTCCTTAATGTGTGTGCCAGGCTGTGCTTACTCGTTTCCAAACTATTTGGCTCAGTCCTTAATTCCATCAGCCTCTCTCTTTAGACCTTTTAGGAATACTTCTACTGTTTTTCGGTGGGGTTAGGTTTTTGGGGGGGGGTTTCGGTTTGTTCTTTGTTTGATTGGTTTGGGGGTTTGGGGTTGTTTTTCTTTTTTTTTTTCCCTTTTTCCTGCGCCTCCTCCATCTATACTAAAATTAATTTATGCTCGCTAAAATAATACCAGCATTTTAAAAATATGTGAACCATGTTATGAAAACATTTGGATATGGCCCTGTTTGTGGTCCCCTGACACCTGGCCTGCTTGTAACAGAAAAACAGGCAGAGTAAAATTTACATCCTGCTATTTTTGTACCTTTTTCTCACTTGGGTTTGGTTTTGGATTTTTAATGTATTTTATTTCAGTCCACAGTAAGAAGAACTGTATTTTTTGTAGCCTTGCAAATAAAGACACTATTTTTACATGTGGATTTGGATGTTTACAAGAGAAAACCATGTTGCTAAAGGTTTGTAGTGAGTCTTAGTTACACTCACAAAGAAAAAAACATTGTTTTGACTATGTGATACTATCTGCAAGGTATTAGAATGAAAATAAAGAAAGGAAGGACTTTTTTTTTTTTTTTTTTTTTTTTTTTTTTTTTTTTTTTTTTTTTTTTTTTCTGTACTCTATTTGCTTAGGCTGGACAGAATTGAGAGTACTTATGCAAAGGTTTCCTGTGGTTTCAAAAGTGGAATTCAATATACTCTAATGCACATCTCTATTGGAGCTTCTGTCATAATAAGGTTGATTCACTTATTCAAACCAGCCTTATTCCCAACAGTACCTTCACAAGAAATAGATCCTAATCGCTGTCAGTTCCCTCGGGACTTAGAAAGCTGGAGCAATACAAAAGTGTGTATAAGTTTTAGATAATGTAGTCACATTTTTCTAATCATACTTCTAATCATACTTCTAATTTCACTGGCTTGTTACACAAAAGCACTGACTGGGGAACAAGATTGTAAAAGCCTAGGAGATAATACTGAATCTCTCACACACCAGAATGTAATAATTGTAGAGTTGCTTAAAGAGCTGCCATAAAAATACAATGAATCCCCAAAGCTGCATTTGCAGGGTACTTTTAAAGAAGAACAAATAATGCCCAAGGGTAGGGCACAGAGAAGCTTGTACAAACACAATGCTTTCTATAATAATTAAAATTTTAATCAAGCCATCGATTCCCTTTCCCATCCTCCAATACACACAACATTTCTGTTCAAACAGGGAAAAGGCCACTTGTCAGGAAGCAGCACACAAACATTTTCTCACACAAATTTGAAATAAAAAACCACAAGTGTATTGTAGTTGGAAAACAGATGTTTTTGTTGAAGACAATACCTTTGTAACCTCTTCTTTTTTACATGCATCTTATAAGAATTGGAGTAATTTTGAAGTTTAAAAAAATCATTGCATTTGGATTTCTGAAGACTGCCTAAAGATAGAATAAAATGCTATCTTTGATAATTCTGTATGTATTTTTTCACACCAGTAGTGAATGGCACTCTTACATGTTGAGAAGTGTGTTGGAGACTGTTTTTGTGCCTCGTTATCAGCATAAGACTGTGAAATATTTACCAGCTCTTGATTTTCCTTATGATCTGAGGATGTGGCTGTGCGATGAGGCATGCACTAAAGGACATGATGGATCTAGCATGCCAAGCTATACAACAATAAGGATGCACAGAACTGTGTGGCATCTGGAGGATGTCCCTTGGGTTACTCCTAGTGAGAAATCCCTGAAGAAGTTTTGGGGCTCAGGAGCAATACAGGGCAATGAACACTCCCCTCTTTCACCAACCCTCCTCTTCCAGGGAGAGTCAATCACCAGATTAGGAAGTTTAATGGCATTTGAGCATGTTATAGAGGTATAGCCACTATAGCACTGTGCAGTGAAAAATGTGAAAATGTGCAGGCAAGGCCTGGTTCTGACAGAGTCTAAGGAAGAACCAAGTGCATGAGGGCAGGAAGCCTCTGTTGAGTGCACAAGTTCATGGAGGTCCATTCTCAGAGCCAGATTCCCAAGCCCAAGCTCTTGCAGCAGCAGGATAGGATTAGAGTGTCAGCAGCCTTTTGCTACAGAAAGAAAAATTCTTCTACCTTTCCATGTAGCAAAGCAAAGCCTGAAAATACAAGCTGAGCATGTCTGTCTGGAGCTGCTGATACCATTAATGTAATTACTAAAAGTCTCAGAGCCTGGGCGGATTACTTACAGCAGTTGAAGGTGTTATCATTTAGGACAGACTTGTGACAGTTCAGCCTGATGGACACAGGTGAGAACTTTGAGGTTAATGCAGAAACTCTAGTAATGCCTTTTTGTGGGGCTGGTACATTTCCAGCAGCTAAATCTTCTCAGACTTACCAGCCAAAACTCTTTACTTCAATTAATCAGTGCAACTACATCAGAGGAGGGAGAGAGACTATAGCTGGGTTAAGTACCTCCTAAAAACTTATGGTGTAAAGTCAAGAATTTTTAGGAGGTAGTTTTAACCAAGCAGCTAGTCTGCACCAGGAGGGTTGAGGAGGTGTCTCACTTCTGGTCTGTCACTTCTGATGTGGGATTTCTTCCATAGAAGAGCAGTAAAAAGAAAGAACTGGAGATGGAAACATGAGGTGCTGTATTCATATCTGTACATAGTGTCTGTCTACAAGTCAAATGTCCCTTTTCTTAAAATTCAGGCCATTAGTTATACATCTAGTGGATAAAGGAATTATTTATTTCCATAATTTTATTTAAAAACAGTTGTTGTACTCCGTTTCAGTGGACACAGGGACACATTTTCAACACCTCTGAACTACTTGGTTGGGTTCTGCAGTTAGCTGCCACTTTCTGAACAACAAATATTTCCAAGAAGCAAATAGTGAAGTCATGAGATGTACATATCATGTACACAGTCTGCTATGTCTTATCACAGTCACGACATGACTCTGTTAGTGAACTTTTGCCTGTGCAAATACTACATGGACTCCCTGGTGTATATAAAACTTGCTATTGTGAAGAGAATAATAAAATGTTTTATCTGTGGTGTGGTGGTGGTGATTTGGGTTTTATTCCAAATATGATTCGTCCTTCAAATAACAGCGTTTAAAGGCAGAGCTACTGGTAAGTTTGGACTCTTTTCCTTGAATGAGTATTTGCTGTTACAAAATGAGATTGACTGCTCAGACTTTTTGCTACAGTCTGGTGAGCTAAAAGACATATGTTTCAAAATCAAACCAGAATTCACATATAATTATTAGACTGTAGGAGTTGGTTTAAAAAATACATGACAAATACCACAACAATTCTGATAGAATTGCAGGAGGTGACCAACCTTGAAACTCAATTCATGGTATGTAATTGCCTTGGCAAGGCACAAAGTAGAAAGAATGTACATTTTCTTGTACCATATGGGAATGCCTTGAATTCTTGATTTTCCTCTGTCTACACAGGCTACACACTGTATGGAATTGTTAGGTGAAGTTCTTTTGAAAAAGCAAAAAGAAGCCCTTTCAATGTGCTTTTGTCTCCACATACAGCCTTTACAACCTATTTGCACATCACAAATGTCATAAAATCAAAATCTTCACAGATAAAGTGCTGGCCTGTCTCTTTCATAGTGCAATAAAAGAAATAATCAGTAATTTTACTGTGAACCTTAATTACACTATGTGTATGGATCTCTCCTAGGTAGGAGTCAGACTAATTGCCATACATTTTTCAGACAATTGGGTTGCATCACCTTCTGTATACAATGTAAAGGGAACAAACAGATTGCATCTATACAAATAGGATAAAGGCTATTATTTCTGTAGCTTCAACAAGGTTTAAAAAATGTATGATGCCTCTCAAAGATAGATACGGTGAGCAGCTGAACTCAAACCCAAGGTCTGTTTGTCTAAGGGGGCTACTATGCAGAATTTTCATCAGCTGAGCTGAAGACCTGTCCCTAAGGAACTGTTCACATACCTCTAGATTGTCTAGGTGTAGTGAGTTCCTAGGGCTGAAGGAGCCTTGTTATTTCATGCCAAAAAGTGATGGATGTACTCGGAACTCCACATCCCATGATATTGCTGCTTCTTATTTGTGACTATACATTCATATAGACACTGTTAGGGGTTGCCAAATCCAGGGCAACCTGACTGACAAGGAGGTCTGGGATGTTAACTGAAAGACAGTTTTGCATACATCTGTGCCCTGGTGCTTCTGGCATCCAGCTCCTCCCATTGTCTGTCCCAGAGGCAGGGTCATACACAACCACGGGCTGGCCCACAAAGTGCGTGCTCCTCAGTCACTCTGTGTGCACTGTTGCTATGAGCCTGCTCCTGCTCCAGTGGCTGCACCCAGCCCCCCATGCACATATCCACCCCCACAAATATGCATACAGAACCCCTCACACAAGAAGAGAGGTAAGAATGGATTTTAGAGAGAATCCAGGACTGACTGCAGACACCAGCCACAAGGTATGGCAAAACAAGTGTATTGACCTACCAAGCTGTTTACAACCAACCTTTTGTTTTTCTACACTCAATTCTTCCCATTCTTTCCTTTTTTTTCACTTGATTCTTCCCTAAACACCCCATAATGAGTCTTATGACATCTTCTTAAACATCCCTAATGAGGCTTCTTTCCCTGACTGGGTTTACTGGGTTTTCCCCAAATGGTGCTGTGCCCCTGCCCCTTCATGCCTGGGCAGATGAGTCTTTGGTCACACATCCCAAAAGGTACATCAACAGCCATCAGTGACTGTGTCATGAAGGAAACTGTGTCCCACATCTCCTGTGAGTGCTCTTAGAGAGTTTGAGGAGGAATGTAGACCCACTTACACCATCTCTTTCAGCACACAAAGAGCAGGTATTCCTAGCCCATACTGAACCTCTCACTGATTCAGGCCTTCTGCTTTATTGAGCCTGAACTTTAATCACCATTAGGGTCAGTGGAAATCCCTTCTAAAACCTCTACAAGCTGTCAACTGCCTCAAGAAAATGTTAGTGCCAGTCATGAACCTCTAGGAAACAGATAAACATGACACTTGAAAGGAAATGAAGCTGAGTATTTTTCCCCTCAATTTATTCTGTGAACATTTTAGCTACGCTTCAGTCCCTTACCCAGAGACTCTCACCAGACTCTGTGCAATCAGTTATTGAGAAACTCTTTCTCATCCCATGACCTGAAAGAGATCCTTTGCAAATCATTTAATATCTGCCTACCTATTGCATCAGATGCAAAATACAAAGAACATTTAGCCTGCTACCTTAACAGTTGCTGGAGTGTCTTGTGAGGGGTAGCCTGCCAGAAACCCCATCAAGCAGAAGAATCACAAAATGGTTTGGGTTGAATGGTTGAGTTACCTAGTTTTAACATCCCTGGCATGGGCAGGGACACCTTCCACCAAACTGGATTGCTCAAAGCTCAATCTGGCCTTGAACACTTTCAGGGATGGGGCGTCCACATCTTCCCTGGGAAATCTGTTCCAGCATTTCACTATCCTCACCTTAGGTAAAAGGTATTTCATCTTTATAACTAATCTAAACCTACCCTCTTTTGGTTTGAAACCATTATTCCATGTGCCTTGCTACACACCCTTGTAAAAAGTCACAGGAGGGAATATCATTAGGGATGATGTTCATTTATAGGAAGAGTATAGATCAAATCATGATGATGAAAATAGTGGCTGTGTTGATCTTTATTTTCATCAGCAAGGACTGAGCTGTATCATGCTAGAAGTGGGTTTCACCAAGATAGGATAAGTAGTTTCACCTGCTGCTTTATGTGCACTTGAAATTTTCTGACAGTAGAATCCCTGCATGAAAAATTGAATTTGGTCTCTCACCTGGAGGCAGATTTTTACTCAGCTTCCATTTGTTTGAATATAAACATGTCTGCATAACTATGTGATCATTATTGCAGTCCCAGTGCAGCCAGACCATGTCTGACAATGATAAACATTTTTCACTTCTCCTCTCTCTTCATATGTTAAGACCAGTAAACCCAACTCCAGATATTCTTCAGCTGATGCTTATGAAATGACAGGCAGTAGCTAACAGGAGGGAAACAATAAAAGCCTGATTCTTGAGTCTTTTCTCTATTTTCACTGGCTCTTTAAACATTCTCAGTATGTTTCAGACCAAAACTAAACAACTAATGGTGTTAAAGGTAATTATAGTAATCAAATTTATGCTTGTGATGTGAAGTGATGCTGAATAATGTTCAATAAGTGCTTTGCCTCCATGAGTTACTAACATCTATAGCAGGTCTGGGCACAAAAGTCAGGGACCATGTGTTAAGTCATGGGACAATGAGACATCCACCATAGTAGACAAAAATCTATTAGCAGTCACAATTGATATAAAATACGCATTTTTTGTTTTGGAAACATTTTGTAAAATTTCAGGAAGATGTTATCAGTATAAACCTAGCAGTTTTCACAGAGAATAAATATCCTAGTTCTCCAACAACAAACAAAAATAAATATCCTAAGACTGTCATTAGGAAATAATTGACAGAAGCATATGAGTATTATATATGATTCCATATAAATTTCCTCTAATATTGCTTTAAATATTTGGGGGTTGGACTATTTTTCTTTCCTAAATATGATATAGAAACCACAGGGAACATTAAAGTCTTGAACAATGTAAATTGGCCTGTTTTGATCTGCATTTGAACAGGAGTATACACATGGAATTTAACAAACCTGACTCACTCTCTCAGGGCAGAATGCAAATTTAATTCATTAATTGCTTTTCGCTTTATTTACAGGTTAAAACTCCACTGAGACACATCATTTCACATTTAGGAGATCCTGGTTGCATGGCTATCAATCAGTGTTACAAATTAGTTAGGCATATAAAGATTACTCTGACATTGTTTTTCTCAGCTTGCTGAAAATAATCAGCCACAAAAAATAAATCAAAGCATCCATGTTCTGCTCTGCACTGTGTGACTCACAGATGTCAGTGGCCTCCAAACAACCAGGACACCCAGTTAAAGATAAATTAGTCTTCCATCAAGTGCCAATGAATGTCTGGCACTTTCCAATAACAGTGTGTGCGCTCTGTAGAGAGCTGTACCTGAGTTAGAATGTTGAGAAGCCATTTAATGATTTTCCCTTTAAAAATATACTTTTTTTTTTTTCTTTTTTTTCTTTTTTTTTTTTTTTTTTTCTTTTTTTTTTTTCTTTTTTTTTTTTCTGTAGACCTGGGCTTATTTGCAGCTGACATTCAGTTTTGCTTGGACTTTAGCAGAACAAATTCTGCCCCCACCCATATTGAACTATGCTATTGATTTTATGATCCACAAAAAATATGAATAAAAGATGAATTTGGGCTTTATTAGGTTTCAGTCAACCAAAGTTCAAAAGTTCATAGGACTACAACAGAGTAGTAGTAGTAGTAACAGAAATGCAGGAACAATGAAAAGATGGCAATCTCTTCGTGAAAGAATATATTTGCAGATGTAGTCTGTGGCCTTTTAAATGTAATAGTACTTGAGATTTAGTTTGCAGGCAACTAGGATCTTTGTATAACTCACACTGACTAGCAACAGGACCAGAAATGTATCAGTGAGGAAAAAAAAAACCAAACCTTTGGACAAAAGAAATTAGATTGAGAGGAATGGTAGGAAGTAGAAATTCAGTTTTCTAATACTCACTTTTGTAAATTGCATAGCTGCTGATCTGTTCAGTTTTATTTTACAACAGCACATGTGAATGTGTGATACACAAATATAGGTGCAAAGAGGAGAACCACTGTGTTCCTGCAATCATGCAGCATGCCACAGGCAGTCAGAGCACATGAAAAAACCCACACATCAAGTAGGTTTGCAAACAAAATAAGCTCAGAATATAGTGCAGGAAGGAACACTTCCACAAGAGGTTCTGGAGGAAAGGACACAGGAATCATCAGACATGTAAGGTTCTTCTTATGTGTAATGATGAGGAATGGGCATACCATAGAAAACAATGAAATTATGAATGGTCTTAAAAGAACAAAAATTTCATTCAATGTTTTATAATAGAAGACTAGAAAAGGAAACAAAATTAAAGTGCAAGAGGATTAAAATAATTGAAAAGTAGGTCTTTCACCCACAAGTAACTGCGCTTTGGGTTTCATTACCAAAAAAAAAAGTTACGAAGGCCAAAGCATAACCAGTTCAAAAAACAACTAGGCAAATTTATTAAAAATACTTCCATAGGAAATAAAAAGAGCAGAGTTCCAGATACAGCTTCTAGTTCTTGAAAATTCTAAGATGTATAATTTTATTCATATCCTGCTCCAACCTAAAAATTTTCTGTTATATACTAAGAGATATGGAGTTTTAGTTCAACCCTAAGATACAGGATAACATATGTCTTATACACTAGGACTGCAGCAAGTGGTTTGAATATGTCATTCTAGATCCTGTAAGAAAATGCTTTTACTAAAAGTAAGAACCCTACTACAGCATTTAGAAAATGATCTCATAATTCAGTGCCATTGTGCCAAAGAAGTGAAGAAGCCTCCACTTAAACTTCTCAGCTTTTTTTTAGCAATGGGCTGTATATTTTACTTAACCATGTACAAATATGGCAGAGAGAGTTATCCAAAATTTAATCACAAATAGTTTGTCATTCTGGATTTGTAGTTTCACACATCCAGTGTGAGAACAGAGCTGTAGGGATGAGAAAATAGCCGGCATAGTTTCAATGCTACAGGCATCTAAAATGGGAGTAACAAGTCATACAACTGCTGAGGACACCAAAATTAGGTGCTTGAATTTATTTCAGTTTTAATAAATCAAAGTTCTTGCTTGCAACTCTGAGACAGAATTTTAAAAAGTGTATTATTCCTTTCTCAACATAGACTCCTTCTTTTTCTGAAATGAGAATGAATAAATTACAAGCAGAGGTCTTCTGGGGCAACACTGACTGTTATACTAAAAGCACATTTTAACCAGACTTGTCAACAGGTTAAGATCAGCATTTTTACAGGCATATCACTTCGCTTGCTATAAAGCTGGCATAATAATTTCCTTCACAGTTGGAAAAGTATTTAATATTTATTTCCATGAACTAAACTATACCTATTTGAAATGAAACTCTAGGTGTCCTTAATAATATAACCTTTAAATTGCAGTTCCTTTTTGGCTACGCAGGTAGTCTTAAATAGGAGATTAATTTTACTACATTTCAGGAGATGAATAAAGAGATGCTAATTGTAAGATTTTTCCTTATTGTAACAGTATTGTATTAGGAAATATTATCCTTCCTCATTCTCCAGCAAAGAATAGCATTCTTTTCAATATCAGACCAGATCACTTGCATAAATACCATGTTACTCTGTTGCACCAAGGTGGCTGAATACCAGTTTAATGACTCCAGAGAAAATATTATAAGCCTACTTTAGGACTGTGTGTATTTCAGATGTGGAACCAGTACCAGTAGATGGTGCTCAAGAACATATTGCATAAACATATGCCTTGATGGAAAATAGGGAGAGGGAGCAATGGATAACGTCCTTCTAAGCAACCTTCCAAGGGAGCTGTAGAAGCAAGTAATCTTGGATATTCCAAAATGTCACACAGGGTCCTGGGTGATGAGATACTGCATGAACAATTTTGTGGTACAAGGGTTCAGCCATAGAATTTTACCCTACCTTAACCATGGTGTTTAGGTAAGAGCTTTTTGTTCAAACTGCCTTTATACGCAATGGAGAAAAATAGCAATAATAGCAAAATTTGGGTTTGTAGGCTCCATCAAGCTATGTTGTACGTCACATCAAATACTTGAGAAAGACTGTGCTGGCTTTCCTCCCCAGAAAGACTACATACAGAACTGGATTGTCCTATTCTGGCTAAATCTTGGCTTCTCTAACAACCCTTGTGTTTGATAGGCAGCCATGGATGACTAGTTCTGATAAGCATAAAAGAAAAGATGCAACATAAAGATGGCTAAGGATCCAGGAATCTCAAAAGACTGTATTATCATCTTTCTGACTCCATACTCCATTAATTCTAGCTTTTATTTGGACATATATGAACTCTGATTTCCATATTCTCTTGGAAAAATAAAAGAAAACAAACGAAAAACCCCAGTTGAACAGTAAATGGAAACTTCAAATATTTCCTCACATCTTCAGTTTTGATCAAATAAAATGAACCTCTAAGTGGGTATTTGCTTTTTGGTGTTTTTTAGTTCATATGTTTATATATACATATATAAAATATAAACACACAAAAAAATGTATATGAATAAAGTTCCTTCACATTATGAATTATAGCATTTAAAATAAATAAGAAATTATAACCCAAACATTTCTAATAAGAAAATAGAATGCATTTTTTTACTTGATTAGTCTCTTTTGCTTGACATTGCCATGAGAGATTTGACACTTGGAACAAGATGTTGGCTTCACATTCTTCCCTATTGTTACAAAGGGTAGGGAGCAGCATTGTGTTCAAAGGAAAATCACATTGGGAATGGTTCATAGCTGGCCTCTTGTGGAATAGAAATTAA
This sequence comes from Prinia subflava, assembly GCF_021018805.1. Classification (NCBI taxonomy): domain Eukaryota; kingdom Metazoa; phylum Chordata; class Aves; order Passeriformes; family Cisticolidae; genus Prinia; species Prinia subflava. The sequence continues at coordinate 48,014,700 of NC_086248.1, forward strand.
ATTGAAATTCTGTGTCTGTCAGTATATTTGTCTCCTTTTTCAGAGAGCTTTAACTTGAGCCTTGTTGCAGCCTGATGAGATTCATGAAGGAAATCCCTAGAACAATGTTTACAGTGACCTATTTATGGTTTCTTTCTATAACTCTGAATTGAATGTTACAAGGTGTTTTTCCTGCCTTCCATTGACTTGAAAGACAAAGGTCATTCTTGCCCCCATAATATTAAATATGTTTCATAAGGAATACCAATACTGTGGAGATTTCATTAAATGCACAGGTCTGTATATTCCTTGCGTATTGTTCTGAATCATTATCTTGTGGTTCCCATAGTAAATATGCAAACAGTATTGTAACCTTTGCAACTGAAAATCTTCCTCTTGATGGGTCCACCCTGTCAGAGCCTTCCAACAAAGCATTACTGATGGGAATTTAAAGATAGAAATTAATTACAAGCTTCAATTGTTTTACCACAGTGTGCTGCCATGTTTGTCACATCACTTTAGGCTTCAGTGCTTGCTGTTAGTTGTCTCTCAAGAAGCATTGGATTCTAGTAATTTTTAAAATATATAAAAAGGATGTATTTAGAGATGCATTTTTGGAAATTAGAATTCTGCTGGTGGGTGATGGCCAGGGAACATCTATTCAATTTTTCAAGTATTTGAATTAAAATAATTCCTTTGAAATGTGACACTGTCAACAGACAATGAGACAGAAGCAGGAAAGGAAGAGACAAAGGCCAGCTGGCCTGTTGCAATGTGTGCTGATATCACCATGTTATTCTTCTTTTTGAACATTCTGTGAAATTAGGTCTGTTATTTTCTAAATGCATGGTTGTCAGAGACTTTAAATGTCCAAGCCCGCAATGTTGTGAAGCTATGTGTAAACATATGGCTTGCTTAGCCTCTGCTCATCAGGTGAACCTCGGCATTGCCATTTATTCTGACATAGTTCATTTTTATGTCCCTCCTAGTAAGGGTACTTGAATTCTTATCCCAAATTAAAAAATGATTTTTTTAAGAAACAGCTTTGTGGGGCTCCAGGTTAATTTCTTACCCTGCAATTTTCATCTCAAAACTCCTCTAACATGTGTCTCAGAAGAAGAGACTCTTCCTCTCCATTGCCCCTTGCTATTTTCTTTTTCCCATTTTGCTTATGTTTCTTATTGCATAGATTCTGCAGACTCAGCCTGGAGTCTAGAAGAGAAATTCTTTCTTCCTTTTCATAATTAGTTGAATAGGATTCACCAAAACAAAATTTAGTTTTTGAGTTTAGTTTGTGAATCACTGATTATTCGTGGTATTTAAAATGCAGAATTTTATCATCCTTGTTTGGATGAACATTCAATTTCAGGGTCCTCTCATTGTGATTATTTACTATTTTTGATTGTGAGTTGCAGTGGTTTTGGTACTGCTCCAGAATCTCATGTTTAACATTACTTTATGGACAGAAGCACAGTAATAAATTATTCTACGACAAATTATTGTCCTTTGACTTCATGAGGCCTCATCTGAAGCACTACATCCAGCTTTGGTCTCTGCAGTACAAGGGAGACAATGCAAATACAGCAAAAGGATGGAGAGGAGAGGTTCGGAGAGGTTCGGAGAGGAGAGGAGAGGTTCGGAGAGGAGAGGTTCGGAGAGGTTCGGAGAGGTTCGGAGAGGAGAGGAGAGGAGAGGAGAGGAGAGGAGAGGAGAGGAGAGGAGAGGAGAGGAGAGGAGAGGAGAGGAGAGGAGAGGAGAGGAGAGGAGAGGAGAGGAGAGGAGAAATGTCCTCTGCCTACAAGGGATTTAGATAGGAAAAAAAAAAAGACACACCCTTTCCAGAAGTCCTTCATTTATGCAAGGGCAAGAAGAAAAGGAAATTGCCCAAGAAAATTTTTTCTGGATATAAAGAAAAGGATATTTTCTTACTGAGTATGGTTATGTCTAGAAACAGGATCCTAGAGATATTTTGGGCCTTCACTGCTGGAGATTTAAAAACCTTAAGTAGACAGACCACTGAGTAACCTGCTGTAACTTTAAAGTTGTCCTTGCTTTCAGTAAAGGTAATCTGCAAAACTTCTTTCCAACCTAAATATTTATGTCACTCTTATGACTACCCTTTCCTTTTTTTCTTCCTCAGATTTCCCATTTCAATCCTTCTTAGTCTTCCTCTTCCTTTTCCTTTCTTTGTTTGCTCCCATCTTTCTTCACTCTGTCGGTTTTTTTTCTATAGAGTTAGTTCACATTTTACTTTTCTGTTGCTTTTGTTACATTTCTGCAACACTCCAATTACTTATAAAACCTCTATAATGCAGGCAGGAAATAAAACTAGTGAGAGAAAAACACCTAACAGAAATACAGGAAGATTCATTAAAAAGATATACAGGTCTCTTATTCCCTTCAGTTATTTTTAGGTAGCTTCTGCAACTGACTGTGGGTCTGGTTACTTCCAATTTTTCTTCTCTCCTCTGCTTAACAGGTGTCCTCTTCCTGCCTTTAGTACCCTGAACCTTTCTGTCCCATAGTCCCAAAACTGGTATACCTTCCTCTCACTCAGCTTTTGTCTCACCCTTTCCACTCATTTCATTTGCCCTTTCAGATCCTTCTTTTAAAAGCTCTCATTTTGTTTTCTGGCTCATCAAGTCTTATCGAGTTTTAGATATTCCTTTTCACTCAGTAGTCAGAAATTCCAGTCATGATTTGCAGTTTTTAAACCAAATTTGCTGTTCCGGATTTCCCTTATGAGTCATTGTTTTTATGACAATTCCAGAAATTTATGGCAAGTCCAAATGTGATCATTTTTTCACAACAAAAAAAGAAAGTGACCATATCACTTGCAGAAAAATATTTTTGCAAAATTTCAGTGCATAACATGGAAGATAAGAGCTTGAAAAAGTGAAGCTTTTTCAATAAATAACTGTAAGAATTTGTTTTCAACAGCAAAGCAACATATTTTCTTATTCTCATAGATGGTCAGAGTATATTTTTGGAAACCTCATGAAGTAAAGTTGCCTCAAGGCAGGCACCTGGCAGGAGAAATTGGAGCAGGGATAGTTAACCTCTGTAGAGTCTACAAATAATTGAAAAATGCATGCAGAATATGAAGAAATTTAATAGAGGAGAGGCATTTCTAATTTGGCTTTTAATTGTTGTACAGTTTTATTTTTGTTCAAACATAATGTGTTTTGGGACCTTATTCCTTCTCCCACTTCAACCCAATTTTATACTGGACACCTGCCAATATTTAGTCCTCATCAATATCTAAATACACACCCTTAATTTCCTTTTTCTTAGTATTCCGATACAATCTCGAACTCTTTTTTTCCTTCTGTCTCATATGATAGCTACATTTTTCTTTTTTATCCAGTTGATTTAATTCCCTCACCTGTCCTTTTTCCAATTAATTTGTGAGGTGACCTCAATTTTCCATTCATGGGATAAAATCATATCATTATTAAGCTTGAAAAAGACCTTCAAGATCATGCCAACCTTTGACTGAATGCCACAAAGTCAAGTAAGTTGTAGCACCAAGTGCCATGTCCAGACATTTCTTGAACACTTCTAGGCATGGTGACTCCACCACCAGCCAGGGCATCTGTTCCAATGCTTAGCCACTTCTTCAGTGAAAAAAAATCTTTCTGATGTCCAATTTGAACCTCCTCTGGCACAGCTTGTGGCCATGTCTTCTTGTCCTCTTACTGGTTGCCTGGGTGAAGAGGCAAATTTCCACCTGGCTGCAACCTCCTGTCAGAGGAGGAGAGTGATAAGGTCACCCCTGAGCCTCCTTCTTCCCAGGCTGATCACCCCCAGCTCCCCCCCCCCCCACAAAAGTATGTCTCAATATTTCTGCAGTTACTTTTCTTTTAGATAAAATCCAATGACTAGCTTTTATCTTTTAAATGGCTCAAACCAGGCCTTACTCTTCAAGCTTTTATTAGCAACCTGCCACTCTATTATCTTCTTGAAATTAGTGTCCTGCCAAAATAAAGCAAAAATATATGTGTCACCATGAGATCTTCCTAGTTTGCTGAGTGTTCATACTAAAGTAGAAATGTGTAGCTTCTCACGCTCGTTAATGTAAACAGAAGATTGTGTTTTGTAAATATTGCCATTGTTATTAATTCCTTCTCCAAGAGAAGGGGGGTTGAATGACAGCCTCCTTGACCAATGTGGGTAAGAGGTGGGAATGCCCACTCTCCAATCCATGGTCACCTTGCTAAAAGTATAAAATAGGAAGGAATAAACAAGGTGGAGATTTTCTGCTCTGCTGCTCTGATCACGTGAACTCCGGCTCCAAGTGTGTCTTTGTGGCTAGGCTCACAGCAACATATATGCTACTATATTTCTTATGCACTCTAATTTTTCTCTTCAAAGCACTGAGGATTTCTCTTTTCAACACACTATAAAGTGCTTTAAAACATTTCCTGGCAATTTGTTGTTCTGGTGGCAATCTGAGTTTTGTCTCCAAATTGAATTAAGCCTCAAATTCAAGACAAGGCATTTACATTTCCGCATTTGCTAGGTTTACCAAATCCAGGTTCTCTTCTTCTAAATCTACCTAAATATTGTCTGGATCTTACTATTTGCCAATTGGTGAGTGATAACATCACATTACTGAAGACTGCAGGTGAAGAAATATCTCAATGATGATTGGTTTTATAGAGACTTCGTGAAGCAAAATAAACACTGAAGTGAATTGGACAAAAGCTGAAAATAGCTTAGCCACAGAGTTTATATTCTAGACTATTATTTTATTCATAGGAAATGAAATAATAAAAAGAAATATATTGTATCATTTAGCTAGGAATAAACAACTATGGATAATCCTGATTGAAAACAATATTTAGAGAATGGAAGCATAAATATACGTCAAGTACAGCTAAAATCTCTGAAAACCTTAACAAAATACCAGTGTCTCTGATGAACACCCAGTCTACTCAATATACAGGAATAGAGGAAAAATAAGAAAAAACAAGAGGGTTTCTGATTCCCACAGCAGTTGGGAATATTAGCTTAACAATGTCTCTTGGGGGCAGTTGTCTGCATGATATATCTTTTGCAGGTCAGAGAAAAAAACATGATTATTGGAGAGAGCCCTGGAAACAGGCATCAACTGTTCCATCCTATAACAGGGACTGCAATATGTTTTAATGTGTTTACTCAAAGCAATTATAAATTATAATATTACTATTTCCATACAGAGATTTTTCAAGCTCTGTAATTTCTAACTATTAATTCTTCATGTTCTAAAAATATTATAAATTCCAGGGTTACCAATATATGCTTAATATCACTGTATTTGATATAATCTCTGCTTCCAGAACCCCTCAAAGCAATGAAGTCTGTTGTGCCTTCTGAAAGAATAACAGAAATACAAACCATCCAGACAAAATACCCTGACTCTGACTTGAAATCATAAAACAGTGCAACAGAAGCAGTTGATTTGAAAGGAAGAAAGAAGTCATGAGTATTTAATAACATTGTGATCTGCAATTCTGGTAGTTTTTTGTTTTTTTTTTTTCCCTTTATGCACTTACTTAACTCCCTAATGCATACTGTCACAGAGAGTAAGGCTTACTCTCTTCAGCTGTATTATTATTTACACTCCCAAACTGAAGGATGTGCCTGTTTGAAGGGATAGGGCTAGAAAGGGGATCAGAGACTAATGCTGCTGGATCTCAGAAGTCAATACAGACTCAGGTAAACTGACTGTTGTATGACAGGCCAAAACCTACACTAAACTACAGGATGAGTAGATATTTTCCATATTTCATACATTTTCAAAAGGTTTTTTTATATCTATATGTTTTTGGTTTATATGTTGATTTTTGTTTCGTATGTTTTCAAAGTCTAAACACTTCTCATCCATTTCAGTTGGACAGTCTTTTTTGTTCTGTTTTACATGGCAACTGATTAAATAATGAACACCTTACAGTACTTAGAGAAATGTTATGTGTAGTAGTCAAACCTGAGTCTAAAACGTGCATTTAACCACATGTATAGCAGTTTCTGCTAGATTGTAGATTTTCTACAAGAAAAAATGAGTACTAGGTGAGATCATCTATGCAAATTTGGTCCATTACATGCTCTTTCTTACAGAGCAGTGTACAGATCCTTAAAAACATAATCCCCTAAGTAAACATCCTCTCAGTCACCATGTACCTGTTGTCTAGACAAAGGAAGAATCTGTTCCATTTGTGAGTCAGCTGTGTTTTTACATTTACTCTGCAGGTTGAGATTTTTTTTTTATTATCTTTGAAAAATACAAGACCAGTTTAATTTCATGTGACACCATGTGCAAAACAGCTCCAGAGTGTTACAGCATTGAAATTCTGTAATTTCTTTCAGAATTCTGTTCCCTTACAATGCCATGAGACATTTCATTAACACAGGTTTAATTAGATGAAGGATTTAGATGTCTTACCACGACAATCTAATGTATAAAAGCTATAATAAAATATATAGAATTGCAATATTCTGAGCATATTGCATAGCGAAACCAGTTGTATTAGTAAAGAAATAGGTAGTGGTATGTTTTTCTGAAAAGAGGAACTGTATATTGCAAAAAGCAAAGTAGTCCCTATTGGAGTATTAGGAAGTCTGAGATTTTATGTTTGGTTCTTATGACTAAAGCATTTATGGTATCATAAGAGCTGTTTAATGAATGTACTGCCTAGTAATACTCCACAGGGCATACTATATTCTCTTCCTATTACTGCTTTTGTCTCTGCAGATAATTCTACAAGCTCACTGCTAGGAAAGCAGAACAGTTCCTGGTCATGTATGTTTATTAAGAATGGTTGATCATGGACAACATCAGCAGCTGGAATGATTCAAATTTTTCCATGTATTTTACAAGTAATTACACACAGATAGGAATTAGTGACTGCTGGGGTTTTTTGCATTTTTTGAATTATTCTTGATAATATGTGCAATGAAACAGCATTATACCTACTCCTATAGTGTTCCTGGAGGTGATCTGATGCATACGCACATGTCCTTAGGTTTCTTAGGTTTTCCACAAGTTAGTAATTTATGATGACTGGTTCTTTTCAATCTCAAGGGAATTTTTTTTTTTTTTTTTTTTAATGGTTCAGTTGCTAAATCCAGTATTGCAAAACAGTTAAGAATCTTTTTATACTGCCTTTCTTTCTTGATTTAGGTTTTATGCTTAGAACTTTAATTTCTTTTCAGTTCTAATATATTGCTTGGCAATGTAATGCTTTAAAGCAAGTCTAATTCTGGACTGATTTGCTGTATGTGTGTTACCATCTACGACAGAACAAGACATCATATGTACATTAAACTCAATGCAGGATATTTTTATCAATGTGAGACTTTTTTCTTTGGGTGGGTTGGTTTTTTGGGGTGTTTTTTTTGTTTGGTTAGGGTTTGTTGGGTTTGTTTTGTTTTGGGTTTTGTTTTTTTGTTGTTGTTGTTGTTTTTTGTTTTTTGTTGGTTTTTTTTTTTACTTTCACGCAAGGACTAATCTGGCCTAATAAACTGACATAACAGTGGGAGTATCCTGAATGTACTTCTTAAGCAGTTATTCCCATTTACATTTCATCAGAAACATACCAAGTTCATGAGATTGGTGTCACCATGAGTTTTCTACTTTTCTAAGCTTTCATATTAAAGTAGAAGCTCTCACTTCTCACGCTCTGTTCACGTAAACAAGAGATTTTTTTTTTTGTAAACACTGTCATTGTTTTGCATTCTTCTTGATGAGAGGAGAGTGTTGGTTGGCAGTCTGTTTGACCAATGTGGTTGAGAGGTGGGAATTCCACCCTCCAATCCACAGTCACCTTTCTAAAAGTATATAATAAGATGAAATAAACAAATCAGGGCTTTTCTGCCCCTGCTCTGATTTCTCCAAAGTTCCAAGTGTCCTTGTGGTCATTTCAGCATGACAAACAACGAGAGATTGGTTCACAATGTGGAGACAGAGGAAGCACAGGAAGAAGAAATTATCAAAGTGTTTGCTTCCGAAATGCATGCAGGATCCAAAGTCTAACACTAGAGTAGCTACAACTGGGTGGGACAAACTCATATTTTTAAAAAGTATGTTCTGATATGATGTGAAAAAAAATTATTGAATTACTCGCCACAGTATCTGGAGGAAGAGTTACATTTGCTCATCCAGGATCATATTGTAAACTACAGAGAAAGGTTGTAACTTTGGAAGCTGGGGCCCACCTTGATAAGATTCAAAAGGGAATTCTGAAAACATGCAGTGAATGGAGAGTCATTTATACTGAATAAATATGCCTTGCCCTCCTCTTCCTGCAGGAGCATTTCCCAGATGTTCTTCCTAGAAATTGAATGATGCAGAAAATTGCAGAGCTCTTTTTACAGAGATTTTTTGTTAAAAATAAATTTGCCACTGGTCGTATGGCACTTTAAATTTCCTTTGTGATGCATAACTGTGGTAGGTTGACCCTGGCTGGATGTCAGGTGCCCACCAAAGCCACACTATCCTTCCCCTTGTCAGCTGGACCAGGGAGAAAAAATATGTCAAAAGACTTGTGGGTCGAGATGAGGACAGGGACAGATCACCCACCAGTTATCATCATAAGCAAAACAGACTCGATTTGGGGATATTGTTTTAATTTACTGCCAAGAAAATCAGAGGAGGAAAGTAACAGGAGGAAAGGAGAAATAACACCAAATCTTAAAACACCTTTTACCATCCTTCTCTTCTTCCCAGAGTTAACCTGACTCCTGAAATCTTTACGTCCTCCCCACCAGTGGGGCAGGTGAATGGGGAATGGAGGCTGCTGCCAGTTCATCCCACATTGTCACTTCTTCATCCTTAGAGTGAGGACTCCTCACACTCTTCCCCTGCTCTGGCTGCAGTCATTGTTTTCCAGGGTTTTTTTTTCCCCTTCTTAAATACATTATCCCAGTGGTGCTACCACTGCTGCTCACAGGCTTGGCCTGGTCCAGTGACAGGTCTGTCTTGGAGCTGGCTGGCATTGGACGTCTTACCTCTTTTTTCTGCTACTTGACCTAGTGGCTGATGAGTACTAGAGATGGTATACAGGGCTCATACAAGTGTATTGTCCCTTTCCCACCTAAAATGACTTCAATCAGCAGTCATCCTCCTCTAAAAATTTAAAAAGCATTGAGTCAGTTCCCACAACTAAACAGTAGGTAAACTTTTGTGTATTTCTACTGCTGAATAAACTAATAGCTAATTTGTTAATGTGATTTTCATTTTGCTTTTTCCACTACACATTTTTCTTTTTCCATTTTTGCTTTTATGAAAGTGATGCTCAGGACCCACACATAGTGCTTCCTTTCCCCTATCCTTAACAGAAAAATTTAGACTGTCCCCTTTTTTTGTATCTTGTGTTTATTTCAATTATTCTCCTATAACTTCCTTAATTCAGTTTTACTCATTTATTTACTAGCCATGAAAGCCTTTCAACAATTATTTTCATTATATTTCAATACTTGTAAAAGTGTGGAAGATTAGGCATGTAGAAAATAAGAAAGAGTTGTGTCTTAGCAAACTAGAAATTCAGAAAATCATCCTCTTATGGTACCTGTGTACCATATAGAAACTTTGATATGTACCTGTGGAAGGTACATATCGAAGTTTCTCTTCCGATCTCCTGCTCATAGCTAACTGGGCACTCAGTTCAGACATCTGGACTTGGGTGTCCCCAGTCTTCATGGATGGAGATTTTGCAGGCTGTATTGGAAACCTACTGCAATAGTTGATTAAAAAAGAAAATTATTTTTCTTTTCTTTTTTTTTCTTTTTTTTTTTTTTAAAGATGCAATTTGAGCATAATCTGGCTTTTTTAATAATCATTGTCTTTTGTTTACCTCTGTTGATCTCTGTGATTAACCTCGCTCTGTCTTGTCTGTTGCTTTGTGGAGATATGGGAAAACTGCTCCTGAGTGCCCCTGAAGCCAGCTCTTCTTGAGGCTGAACTATCAGAGCTGCTTCAGCTGACCTTCACAGGGCTTATACTCCACCCTCATCTTGTTCAGTGCTCTAGAATTTAAAGAGAAGCCCTACCTCTTATTGAGGGCTGAGGCTTTCCATAATTTGTAGTCAGAAGATATTTTTGATCCAAAACAAGGTCCTACTGGCTCTTGTGAGATGATGGTGGAACTTGCTGCCTCTTAAACACAAGGTGGTGTGCTGAGGATCACTTGTCCTCAGCTGATATCTGACCTTGGGGTGCATGACCTGGAGATGCAGCCCACTGGAGGTGCTTGCAGTGGACAACACATTGGGAGCTGGGAGCTAGAAATCTCTTCTGTCTCCTCTGGGGCAAGGCATTCTGCAGACAATTCTAGAATGTGGTTACTAGAGGAATGCAATTTTAAAGCATACCAGTAAAAATGTCAGGAGGGACAATGGAAGATTTCTTTTTTAACATGTTAAAAACCTATAATGTGATTTGTTTAATAAGTGTGTCTCTTGTGAAAAGGTGTTAGATAACAGATGTTATATCTAGAACATGGAGGGAGCTTTTCTAAATCTTCTTGTTTATTTAGATTTTTTTCTTGTTCCCTGAGGCAGTAGAAACCTCTATAGTTTTTCACGACTGTTTACAGCATGGTTTCTTTATTTAAAAATCCATGTGCACAGAATAAATGTATAGATAGCTTGGAAATAGGACTCCCATCCTTCTTTAATTTTCCTGTCTGAAATTCCTCATGACTTTCTCATCATTTTCTGTCCCTACAATTTATGTGAAACATAATTTCTTATTTTTCTCAGTGTGTTATAGACAATAGTGCTTGCTCCTGAGTGTAAAACTTCTACCAGCAGTAATGCAGAAAATTCTTCTTTTCTTGTGTAAGTGAAGTGAATATGAAGTGTCAACAGAGTCTCAGCTGAGGTCACATCCGTGGCAGGCCACAGGGCACACAGTGTAATTGGGAAAACAGCAACAGCAGTGTTTCTGTTCCTTTGTAGATAAGAAGAACGTTTCTCTTTTTCTCCTCAGTAGTAGCAGGGGTTCATTTAGCAGCTTTGTTGTAATAAAATAAATAATACCTTCCTGCTCCATAATTAGATCATTTAAAAAAATATATTTTGGAATAGGAGATTACAGATGTGTTCTTTAAAATTTACTGATTGAAAGAGACTTACTAACATCAAGCTTTTCTCATTGCTAAGGAAGAGCCAGCATTTCCAGGTGTTATCCAGCTACTTGTCAACACAGCACAGCTGAGTTTAGTTAGCTGCTAAAACAGTCAGTTGTGTAATGAGAGATGTGTGGTACTCTGGCCAAGATGAGAAGAAAACCACTGAGGAGCTCTTGATATATATGTAATTTGTGATCCTTTCATTGATCTTTTTTTTTTTTTTTTTAATTTGTCCTCCTCTTTTTCAATGGCTCTTTCAAGAGCACATAGTTCCTACAAAACACACACATGCATACACATATGTATTGACAGATCAGTATTTGATTGTATGCATCTAATTTAAAGGACTTGAAAAGCTGTTGAAAAGTACTGTAAGAGTATCTCTAGAATGTTACTCTGGATATCATTCAATTAGAGAGACAGTACAGAGTTCCTACTTATAAAAGCATAAATACTGGAAACAGTCACTGTGTGAACAATTTGCCAACAATGCAAAGACTGAAATATATCCTATTAAACAGTTTCTTCTTAGGCCTGTATAAGTTATAGCCTCTTTGAGTACAGATTGATGAGAGTAAATGTCTAAATTTGCTGTATAAACTGTCAGTTGTCCACTCCATTTTCCTGAGTCAGTGTTTCACAGACTGTCAAACTATTTTCTTCCACAGTCCTCTTGTGACTCTTTGGTGCCTGAGGTAGTGAGTTATACCTGTTTGTCCTCTATAATAATATAACTTGCCAGAAGACTGCATTCCCCTAGCCACCCTTCCACCTTCTCTCTCTCTCTTAGACAAATTATACCCACCTCAGAGGAGACTATATTTAAGTGAAATACTCCCAAAAGTTTTTGGATTACAGTGACCTCAAAGGAAATAGAGAATATTTGTCAAGTTTTACAGCTTTCTCCCTGCATTTCTCATTGCTGTTTTTCAGTGAGTGTTTTTCATGTTTTCAGGAGTTCACTGTTGTAAAGATGCAGATTGGTGAGTATTAGGCACAAAGCTACTGCTTCCTGCTCTCTGTTGATCTCTCATCCTGGGAGGCTGATGAACCACAGTGGCAGGTGTGGGAGCACAGAATGAAAGAGGAGTTTGTGAAGGTCATTTTGCCTTAGCAAAGGGAGGCTCTTTACTATGTAATGACACCCAAGGAGCATGTGTATGAGCTAGGATAAATGACAGCAGAACCTATTAATGAAGACACAGTGGCAGAGTAACCATATCCTGCATTGGGAGGATCCTCATGCCTAATGTTCTCTCCAGGAGGCTGCAGCAAGACTGCCACATATCAGTCAATTGTTATTTGACTGTAAGGCGCTGAATTTGGATGTTCCAGCTTGAGCAACCTGTGCAACAGAGCATCACTGATTTGAACAAGTGAGTTAAAAGCAATCTTCAGCATGGAGTAACCCTACAAGAAAAAAAAAACCCTCACAAAAAACCCTAAAAAAACCTAACAAAAAACTCCCAAAATAAACAAAAAAATCAACACCAAAGCAAAAACCTAAACAAACAAACAGACCCCCCCCAAAAAAACTAATAAACAGAATGCCCCTGCCCCCCCAAAAAACCACAAAAAACCCCAAAAAACAAACAAAAAACCAAAAACAAAACCAAAAACAACAACCAAAAAACCCCAAACAACCAACCAAACAAAAAAAACCCACAAAAAAAACCCCAAACAACAACAACAACAACAAAAAGAAAACCCACCCCAAATCTAAACACCAATGTAAATTTGGAGCATAAGTTTAGAATGCTTTAGTTCTGAAAGGGTTTTTTGCTCTAAGTCTGGACTCGGGTTCATATCCTGATATGTTTAGTGCATAAATCCAACTAATATGCTGGGTACAATGTGTTCAGAGGTAAGCAGAGGAAGAACTTAGTATTTAAGCTAAAACATACATTAAAATTAAAGAAAAAATTTTAAAATTTAGAAACTTTTTAAAAGTTATTTTTTAAATCAGCAGAACAACAGGGCAACATCTTCTTATTGATCAACTGGGACATCCTATAAAACCAAGATTTACAATAGCAAAGTTTGCACTTGGTGTTTAAACTTCCCTGTAGTTGTTGATCAGGGATCATGTCTTTGGATGCCTGACAGGTAAGAGCTTTGCCAACAGAAGTCAGCAGTTTAGACCTGACCATAATTACCTGATGGTATCCCTATTAGGCAGAATTACCATCCCTATTAAACAGCAGTTATTGCTATTAGGTGTCATTAGTCTTAAATTGCTTTCTTGGGACACATCTCAATTAAGCAAATTTCCATGTTAAGTGCATCCTGATTAACTGAACTGCACTATGCTGTTTTGTTTCTTCATGTACCACTCCAGTAGCCTTCATCCCTCATTTACAACCTTCTCAAAGTCTGGCCTTTCTCAGACTTATTAAAAAAGTACACCCAACTGAAACAAGGACTGCAAAAGACCCTAATTTTTTGGTGTCTTGCACATTTCATTAGTTATATTTGAAATTCAGGTTCCAGTTTTGCAAGGTTTTATTTTTTTCCTTTTTCCCGGAATAGTGTATTCATTTTAGTTAGTGTATAATTCTCCTGTTACAGGGCATTTTCTGTCATCTATAAAAGGTTGTGAATTACGTAAGCAAAAGAGTGATGTGATTTTACTATCTAACACATTTTTAGAGAAAGGTATAAAAATAATTCTATTGCTAAAATGTTATAATTTTTCTTTCTCTGGAATGTTTTTGCTTCAGAGGTCAGAGGCAGTGGTTTTAAAAATGCAGCGATGAATCTCACCACTTTTATTTGTTGAAAGAGCAGTTTTATTACAAGCAGGTTAGAGGTGAAAATAAAGCCAGGTGTATTTAGTGTGGTTGTTAATTCAAGGTTCAGATTATAATAGTTAGATTAGTCCTGAGCTATGATGGGGTGGGAAACCCAAACAAGCCCTTACATCAAGCCTTTCAGGCAAGTCCAAACCATGAATATTAATTTGTCTTTGAGACAAATGAAAACCAAAAGAGTATTCTTTTAAGAAGTTATTACACGTTTTTAAAGTTGAAATGGTTTTCTTGTATAGAAACTTTTTATAAATACAAATTGCACTGAAATAATACAAATAAAAAGAATTAAAGCACGTTATTGAAAACAGGCCCACTTTCCTTTTACTTATAAAGTTAGCTTTCCAAAGTAGTTAGAATTCTTTTTTAACACTAAATAAAATTTTGATTGTAATTTCTGGTAATACCTCTTGTCACTGAATACAAGTCAAAGGTACCATACCTATACAATTTCTCAGATGGAGTCATGCAGAAGAAAAAAAACAATTCAATTCTTTCACAGATTCTTTAGAATTCTGGATGTCAGCTCAGAAATACTAAGTAATTTTATCTTCTTGCCTTCTGAAGTTTTGCAGTGGTGAGTGCACACAAAAGCACAAATTTATTTCTGAGGACATTTGGAAGTGGTATCTATAAACACTCCCTTTATCCTGGTTGAGAGGGTGACAAGGCAAGAAATCAATATCTTCCATGAGAAGTCTTTTCAGAAGGGTGGTTTTCATAGTTTGGTTACTGTACTCTAATTCTTCTGGGTATTTTCATAAATCTTCCTAGACATGCTTAATGCCTTTTAATATGATTTTAAAATGTTTTTCACCCTAAAAGTCAAGAGGTGCCACTACAGTCATCTCTTTTCCTTCTCAATAAAACAGATGTTAGGATGTCCATAAAAATGAATTCCTTTATTAAGAGAAATGGAATTCAAAGTGAAACAGACACTTCTGGTCATAAAATTTCAAGTCATGGAGAATTCATTGCAAAACTAGCTAAAATGTGCAGATGGTCTCATGCCTCTGGGAGAGGGAAAAGACGAATGCATTTTTGCTTGGAATTTATTTCTGTTCCATTCCATGTTCCTGTGTTTTCTTTACTAAACTGAAGATGCTATTGACTATACTTAAATACTGTACAAACACTCCCTGATTTCTGTCATATAAAGTGATCTGCTTGATCTCCTTTTGTCTTAGAAGTCACAGGGAATTGAGGAGTTAGTATTTCAGCAACTGCCTCAGCCACCCGTCACTTATCACTCTAGTTCTGGCCAGGACCTTGTATGAAAATCCTGCATTGCCTGTGAGCATTGAACTTGCACCTCATGTGCCCCTCTTGCCCACTGCTGCTACATTTAAGGCAAAACATTCAACCAAGCCATAACTAACTTCCTACTGGTGTTGTGGCACTATTTTCAGCATGGATTAACTAAGAAATAGCTACTTTGTTTGTAGATGTGGTCAACCAAAATAGGTTAGTTGCTTGCTCTCAGTTCATGTGCCTATTAAAATGTGACACATTTTGCAAACTTGGGCAGTATTGACTTTTTTTTTTTTTTTAGGTTACTGAAGAAAAATAGGTGGTGCGGGGTGCGTAGCAAATGAATATACTGGACTATGGTAGACCTTTCTCTAATACATCATGTCATGATAACTTGAAATTGCTTGCAAGGGACCATCCAGATACGACCTACTTGTGCCATGTTGAAGATGTGCATCTTTATACTTTATTTATCAAAATGACATGTGCTAATATATATTCAGCTACTATTTGTGTGAGAAAAATTGTAATCAATAAATGACATCAGCCTCACTTTTTTAAAAAACATCTTAATTATATTTCAATTTTTAATTCTTTACTAATGATTTTCAGATTGGCCATTCTGCTACAGCTGGAAGATAGATGAATATTTACACCGGTTTCTTCTTTCATTTTTAGTTAAGAAACTGGGTTGCATCCTATTTTGAAAGTTCATGGATGCTTTGATGGTGGCAGCCTGAAATGCTTAATACATATCACAGAATCACAGAAAGGGTAAGGCTGGAAGGGACCACGGTGGGTCACCTGGTCCAACTGGTCCCTGCTCAAGCCAGATCACCCTAGAGCACATGGCACAGGGTTGTTTCCAGAAAGTTCTTGAAGATCTTCAGTAAGAGAGACTCCACAACATCTCTGAGCAACCTGTTCCAGTGCTCAGTCACTGCACAGTAAAGTTGTTCCTCAAAATCAGATGGAACTTCCTGTGCATCAGTTTTCTGCCCAATTGCCTCATCCTATTGTTTGTCACCACTGAGCAGAGCCTGGATACAACTTCTCAACACCCTCTCTTTAGATATCCCTGGACTAAAGTCCTCTTTGGGAGGTAACTTCTTTCTGGACATAATCTTCTGCTTTGAGCTGGCAGTTTTATCCTGTCATGATTTGGGAAGACAGGTGTCTGCCAGGGAAAGCTGGATGGATGGAGCATCTCACAATGGGATGGTGTAATGTGTCATGTCACTGGTGAGCTCTAATGGCCCATTAACAGAAGATATCCCCCAGAGGGTGGACAGTGGTGAAAGAGATAAGGAACATTGCTCCACCTGGATTTAACAGCTGGCCTGTTATCAGAAAACATCCCTCCCCCCTGGAGTTATGAGGAATGGGTTGTGCAAGAGATAAAGAAAACATCTCCCCAACCAGTTTCAACAGATGTAAAAATAGAATAAACCTTTTTTTGGTTACATAAACAGCAACATATCCATACTTTATCCATTAAGATGTAGATCCATAAACATTAATTTTCCCATTTGCCTGAGTTAGCCATGGTGTAGAAAATAATACCTTTTTTGACAGAGTTTTGTTCTCCTTAAATATAACTTAATTCCCAGTAGTGTCAGTTACATTGAATACTGCAAGGTTATTCTATGTTTTGTGTAATAAGATAATGGAGTTTCTTCCTTGTGTTTTTGAGGTATTGATATGAGACTTAGTGGATTTTATTTCTAATTTGTACCTCTCAGATCTTAGTCATTTTCTTACTACTATTTTTATTTTGTTGGTTTTTTAAGGCCTCCAATTAAGGCAAGAACATGTGAATTGTGAAGTCAATCCCCATGGAAGGAAGATGTACTCTGCATAAAAATGACATGTGTAAATCAGACTGTTTTGATTGCCTGTCTTCTACTGCTATGTAAGAGAATCCCAGATGAATCCCTGGGCATTTACTTCTTTGCAACAGCTTTGAGTATTCAGAATTTGTATGAAACTTGGAAGCCATGTCACTGTGTGCATATACATATCTCTGTGGGTTTTTGACACAATTCTTCATTAGAAATTCTGCTTTGGTTCAGTAGAATCATGTTGTGCTACAGGTTGCCATACAGTCATCAGTTAAAACAAGTTATTTGGGGCACATTAAACACTGTTACTTATCACAATGCACTTAAATTTTATTTTTTAAAAGCTAAACTTAGGACTTAGCATTTAATTACATTGTACAAACACAAGAATTTTTACTTTCAATTTCCTGGACAACTAGATTTACACTAATACTCGATGCTTTTTTGGCTCAGACTTCTATTAATCTGCAGTTATAAGACGTTAATTGGAAAAATGCTATAATCACAAAAAACATTATCTGTAAAAGAGGAAAAATGGAACACAATTAAATGACCTTTAGTGGTAGCTGGCAATCATGTTTCTGTACCCCAGAAAATGGATAGGAGCTGAGCAATGGTGAAACAACTTCAAGGCAAAGGAAGAAACACTCCTGTAGCTTACACCTTTAGTCCTATTTTTGTGCACAGTACACACATTTTCTTGGGCAAAAGCTTTTCTGCTTGAATAAAAGAGAAGAATGGATGTACTATGTAAAGAGTTGTGGAAGTTATTGTAAAAGGTACAAAAAACCCCCATATTTGGCTCTTCTCCTGGACAAATGAAAATCCAGAGGTTTCCTATAAATAGCAACACAATTCTATTGATTGTTAGGAGAGTACACAGATACCAATGAGTTGGCACTGAAAAATTTTTATGAATTACACCATTACTCTTGCAGAAAACATTTGAAAAGCTGGATAGCATTTGAATTAAATTTTGAGAGCAAAAATTATAAATGATCAAGAATAGAGGCTAGATAAAACCAGAAACTTGTATTTCCACACTGAAGGTTGGAAGTGGTGTGTCATTTTAGGACTGTATAAACCTTACATGCTTTTTTACAAGATATATTAGACATAGAGAAGTTAGCTTCCTAATGAAGAAAATATCAGGGAAAGCTTCTTTGATCTGTGGAAAGTTGGGTTAGACAGAAAATGGCTTTTTGTTCTGCCCTCAAATATTCATGTCCTCTGATGAGTATCATGTAGATTACCATGGCTAGTAGATGCTTGCATTCTAATGCCAGTGTCATCACAGCTGCCTAGGGGATCTCTATCCACTGTGCAGGGGCATATGCCTGATGTTCATGTGTATTACCTTCTTTTACAAGTACTAGGAAAGATTACTTTCTTCACATTTCAGTCAGATATAATTGGGCAGTGATGTAGACACCCAAAAAAAAAATGGAAAGAAAGGGGCAAGTTTGGTAAGCAAAGGTGCTGACAAAAATTGAGTGTATCGTTGTATGTGTTAGGCTGTAAATGTCATTTTTAAGCTGAATTTGTTGCTGTGTCCCCAGAGAGAGGGAAAAAATTATACCTTTCCTCATTTTTAGGATGGTACATGGACTTGTGGATGACTTTACCCCCTGAAAATGAGCTCCAATCACTTATTTTATTTGTTTCTTTTTTTTTCAGTTTTAGTTTCTTTGACTGAACTTTCTAAATATAAATAAGTATAAATATAAATTGCAGTTATGTTTATGTATTTATTATATAGATTGAAATATATATAATATTTTATTAAAAAGTATAAATATTTGACAACATGGAGGGGAGTTAAAAAAAAAGTTGTATGCTTTATTTTTTGTGGAACAAGTCAATACTATATCCTGCAGGTTTTGTTTAGAAAACTATAGAAGACATATTTTTGGTTAATATTATTATCCCTAATGGGTCTTGTACTTGTGGCCACTGTATTAGTCAAGTTCACAGAGACTAAATTCTACTTAAACCTTCACATCCAAAAGTTTGCTATTTGACTGATTCAAAGATATCTCCATGGTTATTGGCGGTATCTTTTGGGAATGAAAAAGTACATTTTGTTCAAGAAAAGCCTGACAAGGTCTAAAGAACAGCTCACTGCAGGATCCACTCTAAAACAACTGTATGGATGTAGAACATCAAAGAGATGAATGATTTCCCCAGAGAGTAAAATTAACTACATACATACTGGAATATAAAAAAAAAAAAAAAAAAGCAATATAAATCTGGCATTATTTTTTCAGTTAATAGACATGACAATCAATGTTGCTCATATAGTTCTGGAAAAAAAACCCCAAGATCCTTGCAAAAATATCAGTTAGCCATGTGTTATTTTTTGTCTAATCTTACACAGTTTTCTTTAGATGGAAATATGTCTCATGACTGGAAAATACAAAAGAATACAAATGAATGTTGCCAAACAGACTGGCATTTCGAGAAGGTAACATTCACATTTTGTATGTGCGATGGCATCTCGCCATAGATTTCGTAGCTTCGAATAGCTGCCAACAAGTGGGACTTAATTCTGGACCCCACTCCCTTCTACACTTCCAGCAGTGGCAGAGAGATCCAACAACAGAATCTTACATGTTTTCTGTTCCTGAATTCCTAACAAAAGAAGTAATGGTGGAAAATTTAAACCTTGTAGGTATTTGGAAGAAATGAATTTGCAGAAGGAAAAGCAATTCACTGTTTGATTGTTGTTGTGCTCAGTTGTTGTATTTTGCTCAATTACTTGCAAATGATGTTAATATTTTTGTGGTACATCAGAAACAAGTGCAGTTTTTCCTTGCCCTAAAGGAAATATGGAGGAATTTGGAATTTTAAGAATTTCATTTCCTTTAAATCTCTGCTTTGTTACAGAAAAACTACATTACTCTTGTCAATATGCTGAGCACTGTAAGGAAAAAGCTTATTAGTAATGTTTAATAACAAGTTTATTGAGTGTAAGAATTTATATATAGGACTTACTAGATTTATATGTCATTAGATAGGTAGTTTTACCACTCCTTTCTGTATAAACATTCTTCAGTGTATAGGCATATTTTCATTTATATATTTGTTTATTTATTTATTTATTATATTTTTACAAATTGGCTTGTCAAATGAGGGAAATCACAGATTTCTGGATATTAAATTTTCTTCTTTTCTCTCTCAATTTGCTCTCTCAAAAAAAAACTTTAAAACTGGGTAGGTGTGATGGAAAAATTGGGAGTTCTGAATTTGAAACCATTAATCTGCTGTCCTGCAGTAAAATGACCGTGATCATGTGCGTGGCATATATTTAAGATGTATTTTGCTCTTCTTACTTACTTTGAATATTAAAGTTGCTTTGCAGATGATCTTATATAAGTTAATGGGGCTTGTTGTAGAATTAGACACTGCTTAACAGAATGTGATCCAAATTTCATGGTCATTGAGGTGAATGAAATATCCATTAGTCATGGAATAGAAACTAAAATACTGGCACAGATTAGAAACTTGGTAAGACAGAAAGCTAAGATTGGAAACTAAAAAGAAAAAATCCTTAACACCCCAACAACAACAAAAGCAAATCAAAGCAAAACCTGGAAAATGTTGGTTAAAGAATTTCCTGCTACAACAACCTAGAAGACAGAACTTGTTTATAAGAAAAATCCTACAAATTTTGTGTGTCATAAAAAATATATCTGATTGCTTGGGCAGATACCTCAACAACCGTGTAAAACACATAGTCAAAATATTAGCTCACTGTGGGACAATAGTTCAACAAGTCAGCAAAAGTTGTGTGTGCATGAAAACTATTGAGAAGCACAATCTTATAAATCTCTGATGCATTATTATTTGTAATTATGTGTTCCGTAATCTTCACTTAAACTTAGATTACTAGAAGTATTTAATCATTGTCCAAAATACCTTTTAAGAGTATGGGATAATATCTCCATAGAGGTAATACAATAGTAGAAATCACTGTTTGGGGATAACATAAGAAGCAGAAGATATAATAGAGAATTTGTCATAATCTCCCACCTGATGAGTTTAAACCAAGGGAGGTGAAAGGCAAAGGCTGTTGCTAATTAGCCATGTGAACACGCTCTGTAACACAGGTAACTCACAGTGGGTTCATACCCTCTGACTTGAGAACCTTGATTCAGAGGCTGTTTGAGCAACCTGGTCTGGTGGAAAATGTCCCTGGAACCAGGTAATCTTCAAGGTTCCTTCCAACCACAACCACTCTGTACAGTCAGAGCCACTGCAGACCCTCCAGGACCAGTGGAGGTCACACAGGTCTGCTCTGAGAACCAGGAACCCCTGGAGTGGCAGCTGGAAACAAAGCAAGGTTTCTTACAGTATCCAAATTGAAAATGAATGTTCATGGGTCCATACTATATGTAACTGAGTGCAGAAATTTCTCGTTAGGAAATGGTCCCTTCTGGTTTGCAAATCAAGTGGAACTTCATCTGTAAGAAGACATTTAAGTAAAAAACATACCCCAACATATCGTTTACAGTTAAAATGTGACTTCAATGTGGGTATAGAGGTTTTGCTTCTGATGCAACCAATCTCTTAGACAACAGGCCAATTAACATTTTAAATTTAGTCTACAACTTGAAAAAAGAAATTACTTGCTTTATGTGTTAATCAGGAAAAAATAAACAAGACATGAAGAACACTTTTAGATTTTTGGCATGAGTGAATCATTATGTTAATCTAGGCTTGACCTTTATTTCAAAACTCAAGGAAATACTTTGAGATCACAACTTTCTAGGTGATTATGAAATGTGCATAAATATTAGCCCAGTCATCTGGAGTCTGACATTTACTTGTTGACAAATAAAAAATATTTTTTAAAAAGCAAACTAGGATGTCCATTTTCTTCCTACTTATTTAATTTTTCATTCCAGACACATGGAGACATACTTATGAGAAATTAAAAGGCAGGAAGGAGTAGGATTTGCAAAAAAAATGTTACAGGTAAATATTGCTCACTTATGAGGTACATATTTTAAACACTTAACAGATGTAGTTTGGATTTTTTTTCCCCAACATAAACTTATGTTGCAAGTTTGAAATATTGAAGAGTCAAGGGGCTATAATTATTCCAAAAGTGGAATTTTAATATGTAATTGTATCATGGAAATTGTCACACTTAGAAAGTGATTTTCAAACCTTTTCATCTAAAATGTAATCCAAAAGTGCTGAAGAATAGACAGCTCTCCCTTGAGCACTCTTTTCTAGTTACATTTCTGAAAGTATAATGTTCCTTAAAAGCCAGCAAAATAACCTCTGGTTTCAGGTGACAGAAGAGGAAACTCTTGTCTGGGCTTTAATATTATTCAAACTTCAAACCAGTGTTTTTATTGAGATACTTATTTTTGAGATAAACATGCATTTCCTAAGCCTTTTGGGGTGAATTTATGATTTGCCTTCAGTTCAAAATATTTTTGAAGGAAAAATGACTATTCATGTTTTGTTATTGGGTACTATATTCCATATTGTTACAAAATGAGGAAAATGTTTGATACTGGATTTTTTCCTTATTAGATGAGACAGTACAATATTGATAGGACAAGTAATGTGTTTCACATTTTAAATACTGTGTGAATAGGCCCTCTGGGAAATCTCTATTTACAGTTGAAATGATCTGCAAATAAACTCACTAGGACACTTCAATATATTAAATGGAGAGAGAACATTGAAATGGCAGCCTCAGAACAGTGTAGATTTTTTTTTCATTTAATCTCTTAGGTCTATAAAAACACTTAGAAAAACAGTGATGTGGGTCTAACTTCATGCTAATAGGAAAAGCTACACTACCATCACTGAGATATTCTGGGTTTACAGGAGGTTATTTGGGTTATTAATTTACTCGTATTGCAAGTCTGAGATAGCTACATCTAAGGAAAAAACCCCAACCCTCTAAATTCTTTAACAGGTGATAAGGCAAATGGGACATGAGTTCATATACACTAAAGGCAGGGTTTTCTATGTTTAAGATTGCTTAAAAGGATTTAGTATTCAAGATCAAGCTGCTAATGATTTTGCAAGAGTTTAATTTCCTGAGTCAGGTATTCCCTGATAAATTTTTATTTAAATTCAAGAAAACACCCAGACAAAACAAACAAACAAACAACCACATCATTGCCGTTTTGGGGGAGAGGAGTGGGGAAGAGCAATAAGCAATGGATAGAAACAGTAATTGAACAGGGTAAGAGAATGTCAGGGAACAGTTAGAGTGTGAAAGCAACAGATAAAGAGCTTAAGATCAGCACCAGGATGCTGTTATGCAGAAATGGAATGACTACACTGAAAAAAAAAAAAAAAAACCACCAAAAAAACCCAGTATTATTTGACTCTGAAAACTGAGTAAAACACACTGATTTTTTTAATGAAGAAAACAAATACTTTGTATTTGTACCTACAACAAAAAATCAACTCCAATGCAGGTAAGGAGCTGTGTTGAACTAAAGCTGAGACATGATTCTCAGTGGCTCTCCACCCTGTGAGCTAACTCAAGAAGTGATGATGGTTTTGCCAGTGGAGACAGCTACTGGCAGGAGAGCAATAGTGAATCTTGGCAACCTCAATTTCCAGAGGCAAAGCAGCTCTGCTGACTTTGCTTCCTTTCTACGCATGCATGGGATTTCTTTAATCTAACAAGGTGCAAGTAGTCACAGCTGTTCGCCATTCCTCTCATAGTGAAGCTTTGTGGTATCAGTAAATCCACCACCACTGAGTAACTAGCATAAAGTGCTCTGCAGGTCCTCAGTGTGAAGTGCACCATCCCCTTCAGGCCTGCAGGTGCACGACATGTGCTGCAGCCACCCCACCAAGCCATCACTAAGTGTGATTTTGGGACAGAGGGCAGACTGTAAGTCACACAAAGTGATGGTAGGGAGGCAAGAGAGGAGGAAGGACTAATGTCCTGTTTTGAGAACTAGGAGGAGGTGGAGTGGGAACATCCCAAACAGAAGAGGGATGTGGTGTTGAAGGACTGATTTGTATGGTGATAACAATATTGAAACAAACTTTAGGGGTAAGAAAGAAAAGAGTAAGGTTCTCCATAAAATAAAAATAGATTGATGTATCACCAAAGCTTGTTTGAAGTCACATATTGATGTATAAACATATAAATCTTTAGATGGTACCCAAGTTACAACATGACTCAAGGAAAGTTTGAGTTCTTAGAAACAAGAGACTTCTTCAAAAGAGAAAAATCTTCAGCTAATAGTTCCTAAACATTTTATTTTCAGAAAGTGGGAAGTTATGTCAGCACTAAAATTCAGTCTATGCTCAGGTCTTATTCTCTTTCTCTCAGTGTGTTTTCTTGCCTTGTGGGAGGAAATGTGTTAAGGTATATGCCACTGCAATTTTTCTTAAGATTTACAGCATTTTTGGAGCTTCTTCAACAGCATTTGAGATTTGTTGATGCCGAACTTCCTGTGTCAGTTTTAAATTCTTTTTCTCTGTATACTTTGGTATTTGAGACTTCATAGCTGGGTAGGGTTAGATAAGTCTTCTTTAAGGCAAAGGTATTCTTTTCCTTACCTTAAGGGAAAATCCTGATGTCTTGTTGCAGAGCAGTTCTAACTGATCCTCTACATGCAGAAGTGATACATGAGGTGCCCTCTATCCATTTTGCACAAGGTTAGCTTAGATGTTTTCAGAACTGCCTTCTTCTAAATTAAAAAAAAAAAAAAAAAAAAGACATCTGCTTTTCTGTTTTGCATAATAATAATTATTATGTAATTATAGTTCATTAACATGCACATGCACATGGTGTTTTGTTCTGCTTTTTGGTTTGACATATATAAACCTCACTACTATGTGAAAGATCATTTAAAAATAAACCATCATTGAACAAAAATCCAGAAATGTGTGACAGGCTCTATTCAGAGCAGAATACTCAAATTTTTTCTTGGCTGGGGTTTAGCTGCTGTTTAATAGACTATTAGCTCCAATTTGCTACTGCTTTATTTGTGTCAATGCACTCTGATCTGAGCATTTTTGTGACCTGTTTTGCTCTGAATATAACTAGGAAAATATTCCAAAAGTGCCATTCAGCAGTGGAATGCAAGCTTAACTCATGTGTGCCTAGCAAGACTTGCATGTCGTTAATTACAAGATCTTCTTTACCTCTGACTGAAAGCTTTCAGGTAAATCCTTTGAAGTGAGAAAAAGAAAATTCTCTAGCACTTACGCAAGACAATGTTGATTCTGTGTGTTCTCATCAAAAAATTTAAAATTATTCAGAACTGTGCTAATAATTTTTTCTGATCATGATAATTTTTTACAGCTTTTGTACATTTGAACCTTTGGTCTTTGATATACTACATGTAATAGTTATCCAGTTTTATTAATATTAGCTTTTAAAAAATGTTTTCATCCATTCTTTATCAATCTTCCCCAACTGAAGTTGACATCCTCCCCCCGTGTCCCCCACTTCCCCTCCTCTCCCCCTTCCTTTTGTCTGCTTTTTCCAGTGCTTATACCTTGTTTCTTAGCTGATTTTTAAATTATATCTGGGACATAGGTGAGTCAGAGCTGGACTTAATTTTGTCAGTTCCTAGTTTGAGAAGAAAGAAAAAGAATAATTATTTTCTCTCAAGTTTGCTTTCAGTCAAGATGTACCATTGTGGTGAACAGAACAGATTATTGCAAAATCTGAGTTGCAAAGAGTAGTAGGACTTTTCCTCAGGAAAAACAAAACTTAAATTTCAGGTCCTACCTTCCTAGAAAAGTTCTTTAACTGTGAAACTCTTCTGAGAAAGTGGACACAAAAGACCCAAGTTAACTGACTCCTTCATCTGCTTGAGATCTCAATATCTGTAGATGTTTCTTTACGGTCTCAAAGGAGTGAAAGATAACTCACCATCTCCTAGAGGTCCACTAAATACATAATTGTAGTACCTAAATTAACTGCACTGGATTATGCATTTGAGCTTTGGTGAAGTACAGGTGTAGTAGTGAATCTGCCATTTTGAGTTCTTCTTATCATTTGCTTCCTTTATGGCCTCTTACAACTCACAAAATAGTGGGCATAATTATTTGTAGAAGTCTGGCATCTAAATAAGATGGTGTCTCTAAATATGGGTCTGAAATTTGCTGGCAGACACACATCTATTTTTGTTAAATGACAGTGTCTGAATCATAGACACAGAATCATAATCATTTAGGTTGGAAAGGAGCTGAGAAAGAAACTCAGTCCATTTCCACCCCCAAAAGGGGGTGATAATGAACTCTGACTTGCCTGTGAACTGCCCCGGTTGAGATCTGTTTCTGAAGACTGAAAATACATTTCATGCCAGGGAAGCACACACTATTCTGAGGAGCCAGGAGACCCTGTTTCCCTGCCTTTCAGACTTCTACACCAAGGTCTCAAAAGAAAGTATAGGAATTTGCCATCCTACCTGAGAACTGCTGGTGATCTTACCACAAAAAGGTTTAAGGAAAATGAAAATTTCTCATGACCTCTTCCTTATATGCAATCTGAAGAGAACAAGACAATTCAAAGATAAACAATGCTCCTTTGTGAACAATTAATTAAATTTAAATTGCTTGATGCCTGTCTGACAAACTTACAAGTCCTTGAGACTGGAAAGCGAATTTCTAAAAGAATCGCCCCACTCAAATCTATTTTAGCTTTGCATAAGCATTATGAAAAGAAAAAGAAAAAATAGAAAAGTAAGGCAAGGTATGCATTCTATTTTTTGACTGTTCTGTACCAAGGAATAAATTTAACAAAGGCTGCAGGTAGCTTTAGGCAAAACAAGTTTTGCAAGGATTTTGAAACTTTTTTTTTTTCTCCTGGATATGAAAGTTCAGGGACCCTACAGTCTTTATAAAGACCTTTACAAAAGTGTGGCGTTTAGCCAGCTAGACAAA
Source organism: Prinia subflava (assembly GCF_021018805.1). Lineage (NCBI taxonomy): Eukaryota > Metazoa > Chordata > Aves > Passeriformes > Cisticolidae > Prinia > Prinia subflava. Next base: position 48,041,577 of record NC_086248.1, read on the forward strand.
AAAAAAATCTTATAGTACATAAAATGAGAGAGAAAAAAAAATTTATATTCCTCAGTAAGAGGAAGTTACTCAGTAAGAAACCTCCACACCATTTCTATATTCGTGTTAGAAATATGTCTCTAGTTATTAGTAAGACATCAGTAATCACATCATTATGTGAATTTACATTACAATTTAAGATAGTTGAGTAATTAAGTTTTTAGAAATTCAGCTTCTGAATAAGTTAGGAAACATCTTATATAATGTTTTGAAATATTTCTCCAATGACCACTCGGTTCTGACAAGTGTTCCTGCAAAAAGACATTCACCTTTTTCTCTTTCTTACCTGAGGCACAAGATTATATCAGTACTAACTTTAATCCACTGATCTATTTCAAGATGAAATGTTATCTGCTTTTGCCAGCATATCTCTGATGGTCTTCACACACATACACTTAATCAAATCTCTTTGTGCTTTTGTGGTCAGAATCTGTTTTGATAGATCGCACTCAGTCCTCTGAAATTGGTGTCCTCCTGTGTTATCTGATGACCACTACAAATCAGACTTCCCTACCTTCCATTCTAGTACAAAAATTAAATTATTCTTTTGATTCAGATGGGAGTGGGAGTGTTAGTATAGGTCACTTTGACTTGAAGAACCAACAGTAAAAAGTTCCATAATATTTCTGTTAAATGATCTTGTGAACATACATTTTTTCTTAACTTCAGGAAGAACCAATAAGTATAAAACTTTAAAGACTACATCATTATCTGCAAAATTAACAGCAAACTTCTGTTTGCCTGTATGAAATCATGCTATTTGAACACACTGAAATAGGTACATTCATGATACTGCACTCCAATCATTTAGGACTGATATATTCCACCATTTAGAAGATTGGTGAATATTTCTTGCTTCAACCAACACATTAAATGCTGAAAGCAGAAATCTGCATGGATGGAATAGGTCATTCTGCTGTCGTGTATCTCAGAAAACAATGTTTCTATTTCCAGACTCATTATGAAGAAATATGAAAGAAAATATACCTGTTTCCCTTATCTCTGGAATCTTTTAGCAAGTCACATAAAGAATTTAAATAACTTACATTATGTTTTCAAGCAGCATAGAGAAAAAAACCCACAACTTCTTAAAAGTTGTTTGGCTGGTTGGCTTTTTCAAAAGAATGCTGCTTGGGTTTTTTGTTGGGTTTTTTCATTTTTTTTTTTTTTTTAATGTTTATAGGCAAAAGTTTATTTCTCTTTCTTTCTCTTGACTCCTGCTTGATTAAGGCAACTTCCTCAGGAAGCAATCATCTACTACACAAGAATTAAAAGGAAAATCTGAAAAACCCTCATGGGGTTAAGTGGAGGTAAAAACATGTAGCAAAAAGCATAGCTCTTTCACTGTCAAGCTGAACAGTGGTTTTCCCTGCTCATTACTGCGCCATTAAAAAAGGAATCGCAGAGCCAAAAGCCTTAAATGAAAAGCACAGACAGCTTTTTATTATTGCTCCACCAAAACAGCCCTTCTACATAATGCTCACAAAGTACAATCAGATGGTGTCAAAACTGTAACAGATCTGCACAAAGTACTGTAACAGGAAGCACTTTACCTGTGTGGTGCTCAGCTTGACAGATACAAATTAGGAAGTTTCTAATGGAAGCACACTCTGGGATACTCTGTGGGGTCCACAGCATCAGGAGGGTTTAACTCCTTCCTATGCCTCTGAGCAGTATCAATGTGCAAAGATGTTTTTCCATTTCTTTCAGAACATATCGCTGATGAAGAAAACACCCAGTGCTTGTCCCTACCTTCACCTTTTATTACCAACTAGTGCAGAAAAGATCCAAAAAAGGGTTTATCTACATTCTCATGACTGGGAAAAATTCAGCTCCAGACAGACTCTCTCCTGGAAGTCTCCCTTTACTACAAAATGAGATGGAGTAATATGAGTGAGAAATAAGGAGTTAAAAAAGAGTTGCTATCACGCAAGAAGTAGAAGGATGTTGGATTCAACATTTTTGGGGTAAGAGAGGAAATCATTGAGACTCTTGTCAGCATTTTATGCAACAAAATCCAAGAATTTGAAGAGATTTTAAACTATGAAGATGTATGGGCTTATATTGGTTGGTTTTTTCTCTTGGATTTTGGGTTTGTTTGGGTTTTTGATTGTTTTGAAGGATAGCTGTCAGAAATTGTTTTGCAAGCATTTGTTGCCAGATTACAATGAGGTTGTCACAAGCCGCTCAAGATAGGAAACATACTAATTTGATATCAGAAATTTTTCAGAGATATTATATTTGTAATACCATCAGTTAGACTTTTCTCCTTATCTACACCTTCTCTCTACAACATTGGTACTGAATGAATATGAACTGTGAAAGGATCTTGTTAGGTTAAACTGGTGTTTGGCTTACTGAGTAAATCCAGAGGGCTTATCAGAATCTTTCAGGAGATACATTAGAATTCTTACCCTGTTGTTTGTCCTGGTTCCATTCTTTTGAGATGTAAATTTCCAAAACACTGTAAAGATTCTCACTTATGAATATTAGTTTAGTGCGGAAGAAGAACATGATAACCATCGAACTGTCAGTTTGAAAGTAGAGGGTGAAAAATGATATAGCCAAAACCTATGGGACTGCAAGTCCATCCAGAATACTGTTAGAAATAACTCTGAAGCAGTAAAAAGTTACCCAATTTCAGATTAGAACTACTTCAGGAGTTGATGCTGTGCTGTGTTGAACATATTTATACTGTGCATTGCATGCATGGATAAATAAAGGTATTACCAGATCAAAGTAAAGAGATAACCAGAAAAATAAGTTTAATAGACACAGAGTAACCTGTAGTGACATAAAACTTTTCTATAATATTATTTTGCAGATCCAGCTTTATAGTGTATTTTCAAGTGAACTAATAATAGCACTTCCATGATTTATTTTGGATAAATCCATATATATCTCAAAAACACTCTCAGCAGAGCATCGTTATTACTTTATTAAATACTACTTTTGCCTACTTGAGCTTAACAAACAAATCTAATGGTATGAAAGAATTTAATTTCAGAGCTGAATGATAATTTTTCAGGCATGGTTAATTCACATAATTCAAAGTTAATTATGTTTGCAATATTAGAGAGTGCAGTAATTTTGTTCTGTTCAGCTGCAGCTCTTATTAAATCTTATGTTTTGATTAGGAAAGCCAGGCTTTGGGAGTGTACAGCAAATTAGAAAAAATGACAAGGTATGGGGAAATGTTTTTAGGCACGTGCTTTTGTTCATATTTACATCCTCTCTTGTGTTATAACACTTTGCCAATCCAGAGCTGAATAAGATATACTTAAATATTTATTTACACTTCATTCCATATGTGATTTCTTTCATTTTTTAAGCATTTGGGAATGTTACACTAGATGTCCTCAAGCCACTTGATGAATTAACGTACAGTGGGTCCTTCATCTGTGCTTCTTGTACCAAGCAGTATTTCCCCAGTGGATTCCTCTGTGGAAAAGAAATGCTTGACACAAGAGAGATTTACAAAATCAATTAGGAGGCAGAGACTTACTGACAGCCAATCAATTTATTTCACTATTATATTTCTGGCATTGATTAGATATTGCTAAATTTGTTTTCTAAACAATAATAATAGTAAATAGCATTTAAAGATCTGATTCTCTCTACAAGGTGTATTTCTAGAAGAAAGGCAGTTGAGTGTGTGAAGTTAATGGAGTATTCACAATCTGATGTCATGTGAGAATTGTCTAGTTTTGAAGGCATTCACACAGATTCAAGCTCCTTCCTGAGTTTCTGCTTGCTTGCTGTGATTTTGGTGATCTTTTTTAGATTGACATGACTAGTTTAAGGTTACCAATCTGAATATGTTACCTTCATTTGAGTCTATATAGTCTTTCTTTAGATATATGCTATAGAATAGGAGCAAAATCATTGTCCTGTCTCAGAGCAATACCACAATGGTAAATACAGCACATTGCCAGTCAGCACATTAACCAGTCAGGCTATAATGTCTGGGTTGAAGATACACAGCCACTTCATGGAAGTGTACCAAAAATAGGCCTGGTCTCACACTGTACTGGTGGCAATACAAATGTCTAACTCCTCAAGACAGGTGTGGATCCCAGCTTTTTTCTGGGCTGGTTCTACTATCTACTGGGCTTTACAGAGGCATTCACAAAACATTAGACACAAACTTCTACCTCTAACACAAACTTCTCTCTCCAATGTGGCTTGGAATATCCTTTTACTGTGGTAAGGATTTTTTGTTTGTTCATTTGGTTTTCTGTTTGTTTTTCCTAAATTAAGCCTTTCCAATATAGTTTTTAGTTTTTACATCCTTATTTAAAAGGCTAGAGATGCTTCTATATTTGCTCACATGACAAACAAAACTATACTGAACTGCATGTTCTCAGACTTGAGCACTTGAAAGGAAGAAGCAAAAGCTGAATAAGCCCAGAACTAACAGAAAATAATCTTCATAGAACAGTCTTAATTATTCACAGACTCCTTTTCTCCCTGCATAAGACAGGGTGCTATTTCAAAAGCCAAACAGGACCCCATTATTCATTAGCTCAGAGTTCATCACATACTAGTAGAGTTTTAACTACATTAATATTCCTTGTGTGAGGGAAGGAGAGAACCCTGTGTAAAATCCTGAATGTGTAGTCTTAATTCTTGTACTTTCTCTCTTTTGCTGTTCTTTTAGTAAAATGTTTCTGTGATATTGTAAACTCATATTTGGTCTTGGAGTTCATTGCATGGAGTGTGTCATCACTGCTGTCAGGCTTCAGGAAGCTGAGAAATAAACTAGGCCTTTGAAGCTAGCAATTTTATAAAGTGCTAACAGCCAGTGAATATCTGTGGACAGTGAGGATCTAAGTCACTTAATGACTGTTAAAATTCTAGGCTAGAAGATTTCCACAGACCTGAGAATCCCTGCTGCAAGGAGGATTGTTATTGGAATGAAAGCCATTTTCTCTCCTTGTGCCAAATTTAATCACACAGAATCTTGTTCTCTTCTGTTAAATCTTCTTTCTCATGCTTTTGACAAAGTAAGTGTAATATTTGATTATACTTGGAAAGAACGTCAGCAGGCAGAACAGAGACTTCTGAGGACTGGTGAGAGCATTTATGTGTAATTACAGCTCAGTGTCAGGCCCTGGGTTGGCTCTGAATGGATTTACTAATGCAGTCATCATCTTGTTGTTCACAGTCAGCAGCCACGCTGCTGCAGTGTAACTACGGTAATAATAGATCCACATATATTTTTGCAGAGGTAAGATAGTTTCCTAGAATGCCTGACATTTCACTGCTGGTAAAATGCCAATGCACTGAATGTTGATGGACTCCTGAATATTAATATCTAAAATTAGGACCTATTAATTTTCCTTGGCTTTACATGTGTTTATACCTATATATATATATATGTAAGCATGTATGTATGTATGTATGTATGTATATGTTGCTGGAAATTAATATGAAGGAATCACTAGTGGAAAAGGAATTGTCTTCTTAAAGCAGATGATATTATCTTCCCACTCAATGTCTTTCCATAAGGGGTTTGTAGAACAGACCTTGCTCTTTCACAGGTTTTCCAGAAATTTAAGGTTTATCCTTCAGAAAAATTTCTCCTTTCCAAGCCCTAAATGTTTTGGAATTTTGAATTTTTTTTTTCAAATTTTGAATGTTTTTGAACATCCACAAATAAGAAATGAAATTTCAAAGGCAGTCTGTGTTCACTCCAGTGAGGGATTTTTCATACTGGTGGAAACAAGATTCAGCTAATTCATCCCCTTCTCAGAACTGCTGCATTTATCTAATGTACCTTAAACATGGAGAAAACTAGAAGATAAACAGATAATACTCACAAAAAGGTATTTTCTGAGAAGCTGGAAGAGGAGTTCTTAATTAACCCATTCCATTAACTGGGAATGGGGAAATCTGGAATCCAGAAATTGGATGCTGTGAAGAATTATTTTTAGTAAGAAAACCTCGCATTATAATAGGGTCTGTGTGCTTCTCAGATGCGATCCACTAATGCAGGGGATTATTGATTCCCCCATCATCAAACTAGACACAATGTATGGCTCAAATTAATGAAGTTCATATCTACTGGGAAGTCTCTAGTGAAGAAAGTTATCAAAATCCTTTCTTTAGCCCTATAATATATCTTATTTTTTTTCCTTTCAAATAAGTAAATAAGCAAACAAGCAAGAAAGCAAGAGTATTGCTTTCACTTGTATATATTTTCACAATTCATGCTTGGATATAAAAGCAAAATTATAACCTCTGTCACCAGCAGATATTTTCAAATCTGAGAAGATGAAATGTTTCTCCAGTAGAATGCAGTGGTGGTTGATAAAAGGTTCTCCAGCTGTAAGAGCCCTCTCCTCCTCCTGCTGTGCCTCCCAGCTTCACTGGTAGGTTTTCAATGGCAGAGTTATTCCACCATTTCCCTGGCAGCGTAAGCAGAGGCAACTTGGACTGTGTTCAAGAACCCACATTAATACATTACTAAAATCTTTATCTTTTTTTCTGCTCCTGTACTCTTCATGTAGTTACTCAAGGATGCTCAGAAAGTCCAGTCTCTTGAGAAAGCTGGTTGCTGCAGGAGGTTTTGTGGTTTGTATTGCTGGGTTGCCCAGTGACTTACCTGTGAGCTAAAGGACACTGCTCCAATTTCATAAGTCCCTGCTGGTTATCTGCTTGGTATGCTTGATAGCTTAAAGTTTGGATGAATTCTGCCAGCTGACATTCAGCTCAAAACTCTGCTTTGCTTCTTGTGCTCTAAACCTTCAGAAGCTCTAGTTTATCATCTAGTGACACATATTAACTGAAACAAGTGGGAACAGACTTGGCAAGATAATTTCTGCCAAGCCAACTGCTTTTCACATTGCACACTGTAAAAAAAATACAGATCCAAGTAGAAATAGTAAATGTCAAATGATTCCCTACTGCAATTTTCTGGCCACTATTGAGTGCTCAGGATTTAGTCAAAATGTGTTATGAAGTCTAATACACCACAGCACACAGGGCCTAGGACTGGAGCCACTCTGTGGGTTGTTGAATCCGCTGTTCTGCTGGTGAAGACAAGTGGCATCCCAGTTTAAAATCACTCAAATATTATCCTAAAATCTAGTAAGAACATGCTCTAGAACATGACTTTTCTCACAGATATAAATGTCCTAAACTGAGGAGCACTGTAAACATTTATTTTTGTATCCAATTTTGTATTTTGTATCCAGTGTATCCTCAAGAGAATATATTTTTTTCTCTGTAGTGACTAGATGCCACAACTAAAATAAAACATCTGTCATACTAGAGAAATACATACATATATATATATATAGAGAGAGAGGGGGAGAGAAGGCAGGTCTAATGAAAGAACATATATAAATGGACAAAATCTAGGAAAAAAGGAACCTGATTATTTCCTATTTTACAGATGGCTCTGCAGCTCAGTTGAATAGTGAGCCAGATTTTCAAGCATTTAGCAACCTAAAATGCAGATGGTGCCTTTGTGTTTTCAGAAGCACCTGTCTAAGTTAATACAGCTGTGTGTTAACTGGCTTTAAAAATCAGGGTTGGAACTGGTTGTCCAGCTTATACAGGAAATCTGCAGTAAAACTAGGAATCAAGCTCTAAATCAGGTATTCAACAATCATCTTATTTTTCTATAAAAGTGTATGAAATGACTCTTCAGATGACACACAGCCTATGAATGTGAGTTTCTGCAATTAAAGCTAGTATTCAGACATGCTGGAGTGCTGGATCATTTTCTCAGATCTTTCGTCCTGCAGTTCTGAACCACTTTCTCAAAGTTCCCTGCAGGCTACACACTTTTCCCTGCCTTCACTAATCCTTTTTAAGTTTGGCATCCTCTTAGACCCAGAATTTGGAAAGTGGAGGTACATTTTTATAAACTCTGGAGGGCTAGTTTTGTTGTAAGTAATTTCTAAAAGGTCTAATTTTACTTGCTTACTAAAAGCACATAATGCATAATTACAATTATAATTATAATTTGAAGTGTACATGTAAAAAACTAAACACAGCACAGTGTTTATAAATTGATTGCTTTGAAGACAGGGCCTTAGAAAAGGGCAGACAAAGCTCTATCACACATTCTTTTTGGTTTTGTCTGAGTCCTCTGCAAGTCCTGAACACAAATGCTTTCACATGATCTCTCCCTTTCCCACCACTATACAAGTACATGCAAGGTCATTCTATTGTACTTGCTTTCTTTCTGGTTGATTTTTTCCTCTAATTGTCTGCTGTGGAAGAGATCAGGAAAGTGCTCAGAGGAGCAGGCCAACCTCTCAAGTGTCCACTAACTCAGCTCTGATTTCTGGCATTGAAAACTGCAGACGGGATGGATACACTGAAGGTACATGCACTACAGTTACTATGAATGTTTTATTGCTGGAAAAAAATTTTGGATAACCAGTCTGAGAAATGTGTGTTAGAAGAATGAGGCATATTTTTAAAGGCAAGAATAAAACACATCTCTTCACTAATTTATCTCAAATGCAGAGGAACAATTATAGAAGCAATCCTCTGGGGACCTCACATTTGTTATAGACAAAGAGCCTTTCCACTGAAGCACCATATTGTGTCCTGACTGCATTCAGCTGTGTCAGCAGGTTATGTTTAAAATCCACTTAAAAGTGAACTTGGGGTCTAGGTATGTTTTCCTCTTAATTAACCTGCATAATCTGTTTTTGTACATAATTCATCCCTTCATTTGCATTTTAATTAGGGAGTGTGCAAAATGTCAAGTCTAATTGGCTCAGGAAGACGTGGTACAACAAAGCCCTGGACTAAATGTAGCTGTGGGCAGTGCACTGAACAGCTGGCTTGCACCTCAGGTTAGGACTTCTGTACAGGTAAGGGGGTTCATTCACCTAGTTTTCTGTGACTAAACATATCAACAGTAATTTCACAGGAAATAAAACTGGAGGACCTGCAAATGCCTTGTTCCTTCATTTTAATGATATGTAGCCTATTTCTCTTGCCTCTATGCAGTCCAGATGCTGTCTTCTTACCCTGATGGACATAAATCCCAGACTCCTGGTTTCTGAATCTTCCCTTTCTCTGCCAGAATCTTTCCCTTTCTGTCTCTTACAACAGCTGTAGAAGGAAAGAAAAAAACTCAGACTGGGCTCCCTAAAATATTTTAATGAAATTGTCACTTACCAGCTGCCTGATAGATGATGTTTTGTAGTCCTCACAGGGGCTCTGAGCTTCATTGCCCCATTCAAACTTGCCATTTCTCATACTCTCAAGAAAGCATCTGGCAACAGTAAGAAGTGTTACCCTTGCCTTCTCTGGAGACCCCCACAAGAAGCTCGCAGGCTCTCCCATCCTGGGGCTTGGTAGCAAGTATTGTGCAGAGATGAGTGGTGCTGTTGAGCTGGGAGGAAGCCATCAGGCTGTCAGTGCTCCAGGCTGTGTGTCTGGAACACATCTAGTGGCCACTGGGCTGTACGTGGACTCCACCTTGTGAAATATATTTTCTTGTGGAAACCTTCAGAGAAAAGTTTAATTCCAGGTACCTCCTGTTATAACTTACTGAGAAGGATAACATTTGTTCGTGTGAATCTGTGACATTATCTGGTTTCTAATTAATTATTTTTTCTTCTCAGTTCACTCTCTCATCTTCACATTCTTTTATTCCCCACAGCAGTTTTTTAAAAGTATATATGATCTGAAAGAATTGCTTATAGGTTTGAGGATATGTTGAAGTATATTAGTTTCCAGAGATGGGAAGAGTAGGGGGCTTGCTAGGTAGACGAGAAGCCTTTGAAAGTAGGAATGGAAAATATGTTATATACTTGTTTCTGCTGTAATTCTTTTCAGATGTCTGGAACAAAACATTCTGGGTGTAGCTGGAAAAAAAGAGTAACACTCTCAGACAGCCGTTCTGTAATTAAAATATTTCATTGAAGGTTTCTCACACAGAAAACCCAGCATGGTGCTCTTACAGTTTTGTTTTACACTGTGTTTTTCCTTCAGTGAATGTTATTATGTGATGGTGCAAAATTAGTAATGGGACATCTACATTATTCATAAAAATTTTAAATTCTGCCTCATGATATATATAAAATATTTTATATTCTACTTAATTTCAATTTCTTTTTTGTTGTTGTTGGTTTTGATTAAGGGACATATTTAAATCCCTTCATTTACTTTTTTTTCTTATTTCTGGAGTTACTTTCCCAGTGTGAATAAAAAGGGATGAAACCAAGTCTCCTTATTACTCATTCATGCACATTCTTACCAAATTCCCTAGCATGTTCGTATAGTGCAGCTGGCACTTTTGACAACTTTTTTCATGATTTTCATGTTATAATATTAGACTTGAAGAAATGCTTAATAAATATAAGGTTTCATTAACAAGTATCAGATCTAATAAAAAGGTTTCATGGTAGGTTTTCAAGCAACCTGGCAACAAGCACAAATGTGAAAAGAGTTGATTTATAGTTGAGTAACATCATAGAAAACTGCAGTGAATAAAAAAGATTGCTTTAAAAATTTAAATAACTTATAATAACGTAGGCAAAATTTAAATAACTTATAATAACGTAATCTGAGATATGATTTATTGGAGGTGGAGGTGGTACCTACTTGGCTGCTAACAGCTATCTCATTCAGATAAGACACTACTGAGATTTAACCTTCAAACACAGTAAATAAACTTTTTTATTTTGACAAAATAATCCAAAACACAAACCTTAAGTCTGTGAAGGGAGGATGTGTGACTTGTAGAAATCATTAAAGAAGCGTGTTTATTGCCAAAGGCTCTGGAAGGCTGGAGGTTGTCTGTGATTGCTGCTTCACCAAAATCCATTAGGATGGGAAAACAAACAAACAAAACCAAACCAAGTTGTCAACAAGCAGAAAAGTCCTCTTTGTGAAATGAAAAGGGCGGCTCCTGAAGCTGCCTGGTGTACATCCTCTGAGGAATACCAATAAATTTTTCACACAACATGCAACTAATGCCTTTTCTCTATTGTTTTGTTTATGCCTACTGTTCTGCTTATACCTATTGTCTATTGTTCTGCTTACTTACCCCTCATCTGAAAAAAAAAAAAAAAAAAAAAAAAAAAAGAGAGAGAGAAAAGAAAGAAGAAAAAAGAGAGAGACAGAAGCATTCTACCATTCTGCCAACAGAAGCTGCTGTCCAGAGACCAGACGAGACACTTCGGCTGTGATTTGAGTGACTGGAGATAGACACAGCCCTTGCTATCAGAAGCTGCCACTGCCAGTAGACAGACTGGAATAAAGCTGCCATTATTATATTTGTAATACCATATTGGATGCCATTGAAATAGACAACAGTTAATTTTTATAAACTCATATTTTATTTGAATTAAAATAAAATCTTTTCTTTTTGGCAGTATTTAACATTTTGTGGCTGCAAATTTTTTCTGGAGCTGGAGAATCAAGATGTGCCAATGTACACACATTGAAACAGGTTCTTTTTAATGAAAGAAACTGTAGACTTCTATGTTTTGTAGAAACCTTCTTGCTGTTCCAAAACCCTATGGATCAGTAGGCTGGAAAAATCTAGACACAGAGTTGAGCTAGGATAAAGTATTTATTTCAACATGAGACAGGAAAATTAATAGAACTTGAACAGGATTTAAGATAGGCTCTTTCAGTTCCTGTATTTAGAGGATTCCAGCTGAGAACTGGCAGACAGTACCAAGATCTCCAGTCACAGTGGCATCCTTTTAATTCATAAAAACAGTTCCAAAATATATTCTATGTAACCTGGGCCCTTTGCCCTTTCACTGTCACTTAGGCTATTATTCAATGGGAAATGATAAGTTACTGAGACAAACTGATCTTTGTTGTGTCAATCCAAATCTAGTGTTGTTCCAAAGAAGGAGATAGCTTAAAGGAATTATTTTGGACTTAACCTTGGCCAGTACCTTTAGGGTTTTGTTTATAGATTGTCAATAAATTAAATTCTACAATCCAGAATAGAACTTAAATTAATAAATTTCATTTACAAGGAAGTGGGATGTATAGACTGAACAATTTTTTATGTCCTAGGTTTTACGAGAATGTTTTTTTCATTGATGTAAGTCCATGTGCTGCATTAAATGGGAACAAATGCAGAGCAAACTTGATCTTTTCCTGAGGACATTCTAATGCAGAAAGTCTTGTTATCGGCTTAAAGCAAATTCCTATAATGCTAAGAAGTTATAGGTATTTTAACAAAAATATTACCACTGGCATGAAAATTAGTTATTATAATTATTAATATTAGTATTAGTAGCATTATTATTATATTATAGGGAAAGAAAAGCAATAGCTTTATTACATGGAGGAAATTGTTGGAATGACAGTACAGTTTGAACTTGTGTCTCTGGTTACCTCCCCTTTTTCTGCTCCAAGATTTGCATTTCTGTATTAAAGATGAGTTTTTACAGTCCTGGGCCTTCACTGTCATCCCCTGTCCTTTGTCTTATCATCTCCTGTCTCTTCTACATTGCACCTTATGTCCCCACATTCAAAGTCTCTGCTGTAATGCCAGTCCTTAGCCCCCCTGCACAAAGCCAAATCTCCTCACTGATAACACAGGGACATAAATATTTCATCATGTGTAGAATAACTTCTTGTTACTGCATTCTACAGAGAAATGGTATGCTCTACAAAGATAAGCAAAGGTAAGTCAAATTAGGCATAAACACTGGTCTTCAAAAAAAATAAACAACCTGTATTTACTGACAAAAAAGCTAAAAGAAAGCTCCTGACCAGCCAGTACATGATCAGACAGAGCAAGGCTGACAGCCCTCAACCCTGAGACAGTGTAAGGCCAATACAAATGCAGTGGCATTTTAGGAGATATAGAAATATTTCCTACACTGGACTACAAATCTACAAGCTCAAGGGAAAATGCAGTAGTTCTGCAGGTTTAATAAGTCCAACAGCATTGGCAGTAGCTGTTTGTTTTCTATTATTTTTTCACATTAGAGACCACCTAACATTATATTATACATTTCAACCTCTTTTAAACAAACTCTTTGTCAAAATCCATGTGCTATACAATTTCATAAGCATGTGCAATTCACAGTAGATATAAAAGTATATTTTCCCATAACAAGTTATTGGAAAATAATGCAACAGACTTGCTCAGTCATACCCAGGGCAGCTTAAAGATATGGAAAGTTTGATACTAAAATTTCCTTTGCTGTCTTCACTACAGGAGGTTCCCTTTGAATTCCACTTGGTAACCAGCCTTTTCTTTGAGGTCTACTATAAATATATGTTTCTATTCTTATATAATTTTCAGCTGCCAGAGCACATATAAAGTCTAAAATCTTGATTTTAGTTACTGTATTGACATCTGCTTTGCAGTGGTATTAACATAATAAAGCTCAGCTCAAGATCTTATGGATTAGAAAAATATGCTTATTTTCAAGGTTTTAAAGCAAGTCAATTTTATGTTTTTACACTCTCTTGCTCACGTACTGGTGAGAAGCATCCTGTGTGTGTCCACATGGCCTGACCAAGGTCACTTGTGCACAATACAGAAGATGAGCACCAGCTGTCAAGTCCTCTGCATCTCCAGAGCTCCTCTCGACTGCCAATGGCAGACTGGACAGACAGATCTTTCTTCTCCTTCAGGAGCTGTTTTGGGGTAAATCTCCGCTTCAGATCTTTCTTATTTCAGCCACCACAAATCTTCAGGCGCATCACTGCCCACTGTCTGTTCCTCCTATTTTGGCATATGTGTGTAACACATGTCTCCTGTCTCCTTCTCTTGGCAGGCAAGCAGGGAGGAGTGGTGTGCGTCGTGCGCTGCAGCCTTGCTGCCACCCTGCTAGAGCCAGGGTGCTGGCTCCTTTGCTGATGAGTTGTCTGCTTTTCAGACTGCAGCCTTTTTGTTTTGACATCAAGAACATGTTCCTTGGTTTTGCTGGTGAAAAAACTGTGTCCTGGGAACAGTGTCCCTTATTATATGGCCAGTCTTTTAAATAGTTTTGCTTTTCTCCCCGTACTTAAACACACACATTTCCATTCAGACTTCCTTCTTTCTTCTTTCTCCAATCTTAGTATTTCTTATGAATCTCTGCTGTGTAAGTAAAACAAAACTCCAACTTTACTGGGTAAACCCTTTTTTCCCTAAAAATATTTTAGAGTTATGAAATCAGTTACAACTCTTTTTTATTGCTGGGTGGCAGCTTCTCAAAGGTCGTCACAGGTAAAATAAAACCAGAAGATAGCACAAAGGAAATGCATGCTACAGCCAGCACAGGCAAGTTGCACATAATTGAATGTCATTGTAAAACCACATAAATTAATGTCCTACAAAAATGTAACCTTGCCTACAGGAAAAACGTTAATCCAAATATTGTATGATGGCTGTTCAGTAGCATTCCTATTGTCACTTTCTTCTTCTTTTCTTGGTGATTACATCCATTTGTTGAGTCTTGACTTAAATTAGATTGAGAAAGGTCTTAGGGCAAGGACATGTCATTCTATACATTTGAGCAATGTCTGACACAGCATCACCTCACTTTTGACAGGTTTCCTAGGAACTGCTGTAATAGCAATAATAACAAATAACATCAATAATAACACTTGACCTAACATATGTTACTAAACATGACTTAAATTTGTAATTTTAATTCCTTAAAACCTGCTTAATATGGGTTTCTTCTCTTTTAGAGACCTTAAAACTTTAAGCAATTTTGGCAACATAATGAATAGAAAATATTTTTCCAAATGTTGTTTGCTCTGATAGTGCCTCTTTATTGCAATATTTAATCATTCTGAAAAATCTGTCTATAGATGGCCACAATTTTATTTTCTGTAGTTATTTACTTTTTTAATCGATTACTCAGTCCAGGAGACTTGTGGTAAATTTGTTTCAGCTCATGAAACAAGAGAACTTCTTGTGATAATCTTCTGTTCAGTTTTTCATGGTTTGGTGCATTCCTATGTATGACACAGTTCAGATTCCCAGTTGGGGAAATATACATTTCAAGTTTATCCATGTTAGACACTCTTGTGTGACTCTTGAGCAGTAGGATTTAAATGTAACTGTGCCTAAAGCCTTTTATGTGAAAACAGTGTTAGAGTTCAGGCCATATGAAGGCACAGTTTAGAGGCTATTGCACTGAGAATACAGCCTGAAAGATTTCATAAAAACCCAGAGCATGAAAGAAAGAAAATAACAGGTCCACTTTCAGCCCATTGAGAATAAAAGACCACTATTGAATGCTTTCCCACAGCTAATATTGCTTCAGTTTTTTACAGATATGTAATCAGCAAATACAAGAATGGCTTCATATGGGCTCTTTGCTCACCCTTCTCTTTCTTTAGGAAAAGCTAAATACGTATTACTGTAATGTGTAGCTGTGCCCTTGCAGCATACAATTGACTTTCATAAATCCTTCAAATTTTTTATCTATTTCTAAAGGACTTTTCTATTAATCCTTTAGGTTCTTAGATTGCTGTTCAATTGAAAGCTTTTTCATTCGATATTAATTAAACTCAGTAGGATGGAAGAGAAACACTTCTGCTAAGCAAAAGTGATCTAAAACTGCTGTGCACATGTAAAACTCTCCAGATCCTGAGATAGTTTAAATTGTTTGAACGTGTCGGGGGGCAAACAAGGGTGACTATCATCAAAGTACAGGGATAAACAGCAAAAAAAAATTAAATAAGCAAAGCTATTTGAAAAACCTATTTGCTGTAGACTAGTGTAGCAAATGTTCAGCAAATGGCAAGTTTAAATCAAAAACATAAGAACAAAAGTGCTGAAATCCCTTCCAGGTGTTTTCTGCTGCTCAGCCAGCCCACAACAGCTGGAAAACACTCTGAACAAAACACCTCCCAAACCCCCACCAGCTTTAGCCCCCTAGCTGTTTTCCTACTCTGAATTGGACTTACCATTTAGAGATATTACTCAAAGAAATACATACTGTCTCCCACTGTTTGCCACCTATTTCCCCCAAGCAGTTATTCTAAAAATTTCCCATGTGCTTTGACCTGCCTAATACATTTTTCTGTCTCCAAGTAACAAATATTGGGGATCTCTCATCTTTTCATATCCCCCGAAATTCCAGCCTTCTGAGAGGTGTAACAAGGGCTTTTACATTTTTTTTATCACTCAGATTTTCTTCAGACAATTTCAAGTCTGCACAAGCTTGAAGGAACACGCACAGCTTCTATATCCCACTTAGAATAACAGGAAAACGTTAGACCAAAGTTGCATACATTTTTTATAATAGAAATATTTTCAAATTCATGGATTATTAAATTTAAATGTAGTTAATCCATCTCCTGATCTAGTGGAAATGTGATCATTGTTATCTGAGATAGAGTTAATTTTCTTCACAGTGGCTAATACAGGGCTATGCAATCATGACATCACACTCGATATACAAAGTGGGGGGAAGAAGTGGGAATGTGGGGGACATCTGGATTGATGACATTTGTCTTCCCAAGTCACCACTATGTGTGATGAGCTCTTGCTCTCCTGGAGGTGGCTGAACACCTGTCTGCCTGTGGGAAGCAGTGAACGGATTCCTAGTCTTGCTTTGCTTGTTTATGCAGCTGTTGCCTTCCCTGTTAAGCTGTTTTATCTCAACTCATGAGCTCTCCACCTTTTACCCTTCCCATTCTCTCCCCAGTCCTACTGGTGGGACAGTGAGCAAATGCCTGTGAGGGGCTTGGCTGCTGGCTGGGTTTAAACTACAATACTTTTTCATGTAAATAGGTAGGGGATAAGCATTGCAGAAAAACTTCAAATCATTTCTATTTTCTCTGAAGTTACTCAGATATTACAGAAATATTTGAGGTATTTGCTTAATTGTGGTGCCTTTGGTTCTCTGGGATTGAAACATACCATGCTAAAATTCTTCAGGATATAGTACTTATGCTATTCTAATCTCTTTTTAGGGTCATCTTTAAACATATTAGTCCCAAAGTCATATAGAATTTACTGCAGATTTAATATATTTTAAGAAGTCTATTACATCAGTGGGATATTCAAATACTAGACTGTTTAACCTCTGAGCATGTTTTGGAAGTTTGCTTTTTTGAGTACTCCTCAAACACACCTCAGGTTCTGTTTCTTTCTGTGCAGTCCTGGAAATACTGAAAGATATGATTGGACAGAGCCTTAGGCCTGAAGGTTCTTCTCATGTTCATCTACTTCAGTTTTAGGCTTCTGTAGCAAACAAGATATCTCAATTCCTGTGAGGAATGGATTATGTTACAATCTTTGCCAGGCACATTTTCCTTATGTTAAATGTCTCTCTTTCCTCCACTTATTGGTTTGGTTGTTGTTGTTTCTCTGTGTTTGGTTTTTTTTTGGGTTTTGTTTGTTTGTTTGTTTGTTTGTTTCTAAAGTAAACACAATTATCTTATGAACCCATAGAAAAGTGATTGCAGAGTTTTTCCCAGTGAAATTCCATGTAATGTGTACTGAGACTGAGAGTTCAACTGCACTGGGAAACCCTATGCTACAGCAAAATTTTGTTTTGTTTTGTTTTCTTCTTCTGGTTCTTGCTTTAAGATATATTTTTTCTCCTTTGTTTGTGAACAATGCACTTCACCACCATTGTTGACAAGCAATTTTCAACAGCTCTACAGGAAGGATAAATAGGAAAGAAAACAAAACGGCAAACAGCTCCCTTCCTGCTGCTGTCAGTTATGAGTTATCGATTTCCAAGAAAATAATTAAATGATGACAGAAATATGTGCAAACAGAAAAAGAGCTGCTCCCCCCTTCTTCACCCACGAAATATATTCCGTAACATTTCTCCAGCACAAAATCTCAGCACTTACGGCCTGAAAGAAAATCACATGCTTCTCCAAAGAGAATTGAGGTTTTAGTATAGCACAGTCAAATTAAAACGTCTGGACAATTACAGTTTTTCATAGGAAAGCATGAACAATTTAATAGACAGACTTCTTTGTACTCAATACCCTGGGGCACTCTGATCCTCTGCCGAAGTCCCTGGTCTCATCTGCTGTAATTGCATATGTCACAGCCTTCTTTTAGCTCATTATGTATATTACTTGCATTGCTACAAGGAATTTGTGCTGTAGCAGTTGAGACTGGGCATCTCTTTGCCCAGTCTTACATTTTAGTTCATATCAATGCTGCCAAAGCAGCAGAAAGTGGAAGAGGCAACTGGACCTCTTTTCTTACATGTGCATCTGGATTTATGCAGAAACCTCTGCAAAATTAGGTTGTGTTTATGCTAGGTAAAATTTGGATTTTATTATATAGTCATTTCAGGATTTCCTATGCCCTGAAGGGTTTTAGATCTTTAGTCATGGACTAAAAATTGCAATGGTGAAAGTGCCTAGGATTCACCATCTACAAATGTCTTTTCAGCTTAAGGATTTATCTTCATTTGTATTTACTTCATGTCTCTCAAAAGTCATACCGTGCCAGAATCTTGTATATTCATAATGAATCCAATAAAAACATATTTCTCCCATGCCTGAGTGCATTCATTCATGCTGACAGAAAGAATTTACTGATAAAGGAAAGAGAAGTGGAATGATTACTTTGAACAGAAGAATAGGTACCCTGCTTTGGTTTCTATATGCGGCGTTTGCTCTGTCATAGGTTACTCTTCAAGCATCCTGAGGGAGATTGCTCCTGGAAGTTCAAAGGTGCTGGAGATCTTTATTTAGTCAAACCTGTAATCACACAGAATTCAGGTATTTTCAAACTGCTTAAGTTACTCAACTCTGTAAGTGAGCAATGTTCTAAAAATCGTAGATTTTTAAAATTGTATCGTAAAATTGTCAAAATCGTGCTGTCCACCTCAAGGGTTTCATAGATAACCCCTGAAGTAGGAAAAGAACTCCAAAAACATTTTCTGTTATCTAAAAGTATTTTTTTTCTTAGCAAAGTAGAAATAATTTACTTTTTTAAAAGCCTACTCAGTCATGTAACATCTAATGTTTGCATACATTAAATTTGAGATTTTTAAAGCCCAAGAGAAATACTCCACATCTTTGCCTAACCTGTTTGGAGACTAAGCTCTTACCAAAAATTGACTAAATAAAGCTGTGCTTTTGCAAAGGCCCATCTGCTGTCTCTAAAAGGCAGAGCATCTGGGCTCCCATCTTTTGCTACTTACCACCCCCAAGCTGGACGTTCCCTGGATGGTCCCCTGAGAAGGGCCCAATCTGGTAGTTTGCTTGCACATGCCTTGTGTATACAGATAGCTACAAACTTCACATAAGCCACATCAGTCTTGGCTATAATTAATTAGAAATGATGCTAGCAGGACAGAAGAAGGGAGTGCTGCTGCTCTTTGTCTATTTTAATTGGATTTTAATTAGGCAAATTACCTGACTTCAAAAGAGCAGAGCACTGGAGCAATTCGTGAGTCTCATTATTATCATTTTTATTTGTGCTGTATTTGGGTTTGGGGTTTTTTGGGGTTTTTTTGGTTGTTGTTGTGTTTGGTTTTGTTTTGGGTTTTTGTTGTTGTTGTTTGTTTGTTTGGGGTTTTTTTGTTTGGTTGGTTGGTTTTTTTTGGTTTTTTGGGGGTTTTTTTGGTTTTTTTTGTTTTTTTTGTTTTGTTTTGGTTTTTTTGTAGTAGCAATGTTTTTTCTCTGTTAGCAATATTGTCCTGTTAGTCTAAGTCTAGTTTTCAGTTAATATATATTTCAGTCTGTCTCTTGTTAAACTTGATTACTCTTGTTTACACTGAACACTGTGTGACAAATCCATAATAAAGCTCTTAAAGGTCTGTCACCATGAGATTTCCTAGTTTTCTGAGCATTCATATTAAAGTAGGAGTTCTCACTTCTCACGCTCTGCTCATGTAAACAAGAGATTATTTTTGTAAATAACTGTCATTGTTTTTGCAGTCTTCTTGAGGAGAGGAGAGTGTTGAATGGCAGTCTGTTTGACCAATGTGGTTGAGAGGTGGGAATTGCACCCTCCAATCCACAGTCACCTTTCTAAAAGTATGTAATAGGAAGAAATAACAAATCAGGGGTTTCCGCCCCTGCTCATTTTTCTCTCAACTTTCGAGTGTCTGTGTGGTCATTTCAGCATGGCAAACAGCGACACAGGTCTATCCTACAGCAGCTTGGGTTCTAAAATGTTTGAGGATACATACAAGCAGCTTATCCTAGCCTAGATACAGGCGGCAACAGAAGATTTGGAAAGGCTTTTCCTTTCAGCCAGAGTGTACAACAAAATGGGCACAGCCTGACAGAGGAATGAGCAACTTGTGCTCTTTTACACATTTTCAAATCCAGATCATGATTGTTATACTGATAATGGCAAGGAAACTATTGAGAGCTGATCTGCAGAGGGTCAAGGTAATTAGGAACCACCAGCTAAGCTGTGCTATAAATTCTGTGCCACAAATTCTGTGCCACATTGCTAACAAAATTATGCTGATCCCACTTACAAAAATTCTGTGCTGCTCAGATCAAAATACTCTGTTCTATACTAATGATTAAATTCTGTTTGAAAACTAAAGCTTTAATGGTAGCTATGACTTAATGCTAACATCATTCTGCTCAGGGTTCCCAAATGATCCTATCTGTCCCATTGTGTCAAGTGACTCACCTGTCTTCTGCATGGTTATAAGAAGGAACTTAAGATTCTGAAATGCTTTAAGCATTACAAATATACTTTTGAGAAGGTTCCTGTTGTTCCAAAACCCAATTTGTGAATAGACAAGGAAGTGCATTGGTAGATGTTATGTGTGTGGTACTCTGAAAAACAATATTAAATAAAAAGGAAATAAAATCAACAGCAAAAACAAACCCTATACTTTAGCAGATTTAATTTGATGGGTTTTTTTCATCATTGAAAAAATAGCCTTTTCTTTCTGGCTGCCTTCAGATTCCAGAAACTGTCTCCCTGTTGCTATTTTTGTGACAAAAGACTTTCTGAATTGTATAATTCTCGAGTTCCATGTCAATCACCTCCTGTATTTTAATTCTAAACATAAATGTTAATGAGCTAATTGCACTGTTCAAAAGACCTTCTATTGAAAATAAATGTTCAGTAGTAGGTGTGCTACTTTCTGTGTTTTATAAATAGGTTTTAGAACTTAATCTAGACAACTTGTTACTATTTGGATATTTAAATCTACCTGTTGTCTAGTGCATAATTACTTAACACTTCTTTTATTGTATTATTCAAGTATGTGTTGCCAGTTAAAATACTAATTAAGACATTAGCACTTAAACATTCTTTGTGTAAATCAATAGCTAAAATTTCCAAATATATTACATATTGTTTTAGATGATAACCAAAATAATGCTCTGACACAAATTCATCTTTAATCTTATAAAATTTCTGGAATTTTGGGTAAATGTTATTGAGTTATCTATTTTATTTCATGTTTGGATAGACTTCCTTCTTGCAGTTTGTGAGGCTGAGATCTCATTTTGCCAAATGAGCAAGTAAAAGAAGAGCAAGTGCCTGCACAAGAACTTCTTGCAGATGCAGTTATTGTTTTTCAAAAATGTGAGTTTTGCTTATCAGCAGTCACTGCCCAAAGAAGAGCAGCACGCAGCACAAAGCTGCTTTACTGTGTTACGCAAGCAAGCTCTTTGTTTGGGGGAGTTTGTGCAGAAACTGAGGTTTGTTGTAAAGAAACAAAGGCAGGTCTCAGCTATGTTCAGGATGCATGAAAATCTGCTTTGCCAGTGGGCACACCTGCCCTCAAAAGTCCTTTTGAAATGCCACACAGTTTTTTGAAAACTGACTTCTGTGGGGTAACCAGCACACAGTGAATGTGGAAGGCAGTGGATGCAGAAGGGGAAATCACATACAGGCAACAGGGATGTGCTCAGGAATACTTTTGAGTTTTCAGCACTAGAGGAAAGGAATAGCCTCTAATTCTCTTTCTTTGAGCTTGTGCTATGACAAGGTTTCAGGGTTACCAGGAGATTTTCCTAAATTCTCTATTTTCTGTAACATTGCCATCCACATTGCTTTGCTTCTATCCTTGCCATTCTGTCAGTCTCTGGTGCAGTGCAGCATTGCAGAACACAAATGTTGGAAAATGTTCTTATCTGAAACAGTGGCCCACACAGTTGTTAACTTCAGCAGGTTCAATGGAAATACAAAATGTTCTTTCCAGTTCACTCATTTATCCCAGCTTCTTCAAGTCAAGCACTGGTATACTTACCAGTTGCATAAACAGAATAGCTTTTTTTTTTTTTTTTTTTTTTTTTTTTTTTTTTTTTTTTTTTTTTCTTCTTTTTTCCCCCAAGTCTTTGTTCTAGTCTTTGCTGTTCTGTGAGGGAACTTGGTGATGCAACAGTGATAAACTATCTCTGCAAGATGATCATGCATATGATCAATCAGACTCAGCATGCTTATACCATGCTGTAGACATGGCTCATTAGCATGCTACTCTCAATGCCTAGTGAAGGAGTTACCAGAGCCTCTGCTGCTATGTATCATTATCATTCCTTTTTAATTTACTAGTAATGCCTAATTACTCTTTCATAGAAGAAATTTTTCTAAATCACACTATTTTAGACTTGGTAATATTTTATCTTTGCTAGTATTTCATATAAGTGCCCACTTTTTCCCCCCTTATACCTTTTCTCCCCCTGCCTGTCCACACACACACACCAAAAAAAACCCAGAAAAAACCCTAAAATCACAATCAACCAAATAAATAAACCCACCAAAAAAAAAAAAAAAAGTGCTAACTGTGTTGTTAAAGCATGGTAAGGGCAGAAGTCTTGAGGGAATGATGTGTCTGCAGGTGCTGTACACACACTCAGCAGGGTGTAGATAACCTGTACATAACTGGCAGATGCAACTTGGTACAGTTGGCAGTGAACTGGATTGTGGTTCTGGCTGAACAACCTGCAGCCTTAGAAGAGCTCTGCAGATTTTAGTGGACCACCAGGGTTTAGGAGTTGGACAGGAGTAACTTGTCTCTTTTTTCACCATTTTTGCTACTTCTAATCTAATTCTGCCAGAACCTGCAAAACTAGTCACAGAGTGTTAGCAGTGAAGTTGTGACAAATAGATTATCTGATGTGGATGCTGGGATGACCTTTCTCCTCCAAAAGCTGCTTTCACAGATTTCAGGCAAACAAGAGGCAGAGTGATTGGTCCTTCGTTCCCTTGTTACAGGGAACCACTACACCACTCCCTCTATAAAAGTGCAAAATTTCCCCAATTTGTCCTTTCCCACTTAACAGTATCTTCAATCCTAACACTAGCCACCAAAAGAAAACTGAGACTATATCCATCTCTGAACTCATGAGGAAAACATTGCACTGCTGAGATGTAGTTGCTGTTCAATTACCATCACATTTTTACCCTTGGGCCTTTTTTTCCCAACATGTTATTTGAAATCTTTTTTGTTGTTCAAATGTTGTAGAAACCAATAATCACAGAGCCCAAATCAGGGATACCTGTGACACTGAACTTTGATGGGGTTTTTTGGGCCTTTCTTACATTCCAAGGTTATAAAATACAAAATTTTTACGCTAGAGTGCTAGCCTGAAAGCAAGCTAGGAGAAATTTTTTAGCTGAAGAACAAAAGTTAAGACATCTTTTAGTATCAGGTTGTGCTGCTATTTGGCATCAATATAGTTGTTATGCTTCTTGGATGCCGTGATATTGATATATTGGTTTAGTTATACATTGAAACATTATTATGCTTAGCAATTTTATTCTTCTAAATATTTGGAAGTTTTTCTCATCTGTGAAACAGAAATAAATGAGATACTCCCAGCAGAAGTAAAGCTACTGTCTAGAACATAAAACCAGATTCATCAAAGAGCTGTGTCACTTATGTTCATCTGGGATCCTTGATACATTTTTGTTTACTATTTTAGCAGTATGTGTATTACTATTTATTAATTTTAAGAACTTGGTTGTTGCTATGGCTTGTGCTATGAATACTGCTGCTATCCTGGATAATGACCTATTGTTTTTTCATCCTTGTTTAAGCTTAGCAAAGTTCATCCTAGGAACATTTATTGGTGTGCTGTGATGTTAAAGAAAAGAAAAAAAAAGAACCTACTGATTAAGCAAGACATTTACAGTGACCAGTAACTCCTCTAGGTTCTTCAGTCTAGTGCTAATGTTCCATTAAATATGTGCTTGCTTGAGGAATAGATGAGCTTTTTCTGAAGCTAGGGTTTTTTGGGGTTTTTTTGTATGTTTTGCAATTCATTTTTAGAAGCCCATGGATTTTTAGGCCATATCTTCCTCAGTCTGTGAGTCTAATTTGTGTCTTCTGCTCCAATGGATTCAAAAAATTGTTCTGGTGTTTCACTGTTTTTAACAGATGAACTTACCCAATGACAACTCCCCTGACCTTTTCTAATGAATGTCTAAAACAATAGCACATTGTACCCAGCTGTTAGTAACATGGGCTTAGTGCTCTGTGTTCTTCTGAGGGTTTTTACTGATACTTTAGGACTTGGATTTTAGCTATTACTAGCATTAGCAGATTTAGTAGAAGGAATAAAAGTACAGACAAACTGCAGGCATAAAACAGCTCATTTCATGGTGCAAATCTCAGATGGGTTGTATAAAATCACAAGGTTTTGTGCAAGGTACAGTATGTTGTGCTGATAATGAAGTATGACATACTTTTGTATACAACTAAAATATCCTGGAAATTTTTCCATTCTTTAGTATGAATCAGAGTCTGAATTTGTCTCAAACCACCATGAGGATGGTTTGAGCCTCAAACCACCTAACACATACTCAAATTTGGCATACCCAAATGCAGAAAATATGTAGGCATAGGGTTTTTTTTAGAAAGACAATGCACTTATAATTGATTAAAATTGTTTTTCTGCAGGATCTGGGATATACTTTTTTTCCTCTCTGTGTTTAATATTCTGTTTATTTTCATCTCCAATGAACTAGTACAAATTCATCAGCTGTTACATTTGCTGTTTATCTGTCACATCAAGCACCAATAAGTTAAAGCTGGCAAATGTTATATTCTGTAGGCATGTTTTCTTCATCCCTTTTGTCAACACAAAGACATGATCTTATGCTCAGACAAAATTTTTTAGTCAGCCAGTCCATAAGATATCTATGCTTTGAAGCATACAGACGTTTTCACTTGACATTAATGCCACCCCAATTCTCCAGTGTTCTCTGCTGCTGCGGTGGCAGATATGGCAGAAGTTGAACAAGAGCTGTGAAATGCAGCCACTGAACCATGGTGGACTTACTGGCTCAAGTCAAACTTCATCTCTGATCAAAATAAAGATGCTGGACACTGAGTTGCAGGAGCACATTTGTTTTTATGGCTTTGACAGAGTGGTAATTTGCATAGGATGAGGTTGTTGCATAGGAAATTCCTACACAAGATAGCCAAAGGTCATCCATGAGCAGCTGGGCATCTGTGCAGCCTGAGCCTTAAATGGAAAGGTAAAATGGAAGCACTATCACATATGGGTCCTGGCTACTCTGATGGGAAGCTCAGACATTGTGTGCTGAGGAAGGGAACTGAAGCACTGTATTGAATAACTGTGCCTTTAAATATTTAACCAGGGGAGAGAAGAAATTAATTGGAAAAGTAATACTGATTCCTTCATAGTCATAGAATAATAATTAGAAATATTTTTTGTGAGTTGAAGGCACTGAATGAGCTTTTTTCTCTTCCGTACCAAAGCTCCAAGATCTGTATGAGTATGTAAACTCCTCCTCATATTCCTCTAATTAGTTTTGACCAGTCTTTACCTGAGTACAATAATTATCTGTACGGATTAAAGCACAGTTCTCAGGCTCATTACAAATAAGAGGAACCTAAGAACAGGTAAAGGTCTTTGGCAAAATTGAAGGGTTTTTTAGAAGGTATATTTTTAGGTTTTAAAGGAAAACAGACACTGGGCAGTGTTTTAATATGTTATTTCATTTAACTTCTTTTGTAATAACTGAAGAATTTGGTAAATATTCATTCCAACGTATGAATAATGATATTTAACTTCATAAAGTTCATCAGATCAGGAAGTTCTTCAGGAAGAACAGCAAACTATTTTTTCTCTCTGATAGTCAATTAAGATATGTATTCACACAGTTTTTCAAGCCTGTAACTGTATTACAAGTATTTTTTTTAATGCTGGTAGGCTTACCTATCTTGTCTTTGGCCTTAAGCAATTCTTTTTGCTGACAGTGGAAGGTTAAGATCTTAGTCAGAGAAGCAAAAGTCTGATTTAAGCTCATGTAGTCTTGGTAAAAGCTAGAAACTCAATATCTTCTGTGATGTATAGAGTATTACAGTGTTATCTACCAAAGTAAAATTGAAACCACTGTGTAAATATCTTTGCCCTTAGCCTGTAAAAGTGCCTTTTCTGTAATTGAAGATTGAAAATTATTTGAGAAATTGCTTGAATATTCTGATAAAAATATAACTTTCAGAACTCTGAATTACCACTAAAAAAAAAATAAAAATAGGTGATCTTTGGCTTTGGATCGGAATGTTACTATAGTTTAAAACATATTATTGAAAATGTTGAATGCATTTTTGCAACATGAGACCAATTTTTTCCCACAACAAGAAAAATGTTTTCATTAGTAAAATAGGCACAGCAGATTTAATTTCTGTTGTGTAAGTATAAAAGGGAATACTGCTGTATCTTTATTCATGGAGCTGTTTTGTGACAACTCAGTAATATGAGCTCCAGATGGGAATTAAGGGAGTTCTGTTACAAAGATAAAGCTGCCTCCAGCTTTCTTGTCATCAGTGGACCACTCAAATAGTCCTTGCACACAGTCCTTGAGCAGCCCATCTGCAAAGTGAAATTCTCAAAATGTTCACCTTGGCAAGTTCAGAGATCTGTGAGTGAGAAAAGACTATCTAAATGCAGTGTAAATTCTGCTGCTTTTTGTTTATATATTCCCATTAAACTAACTGCCATGACTCTGGGGAGACTCTACCAGAGTATGTTGCAGAGTATGTGTCTATTCTAAACCAAGAAATATGTCATAATTTAAATAATAGCACATTCTAGGGTGTTTATGAAATTCTTTTACAAGGATGGTATTGGACTACATAAAAGACAGAGAACTGAGTTTGGGATTTTTGTTTTGACATAGACTTGACAGAAGAAAGTAAGTATTTACTTCTGTGTGGCAGTATCTTCTGTGCTGAGATGTCTGAAAAGCATGGTGATGCAGTTTCTAGGCTAGATTCTTTATCAGATTGAAGACTAGAGTATGAAACAACTATGTTGTGATGGTTCTGTATTTTCAAAACACTATTGTGAAGGTTCGTTTATTGTCTCAAATAGATTTTTGCCACATATTCACAAAATTCCTTTTACTTTCTAGTCAGGGTTTTCTCTAGTGATTGCTTTTGCTATGACTATATTATAACTAGAGTTCAAGCATTTTAGGTTGGGGGCTTATTGAGCTTGTACCTGACACATTCTGATGAAATCCTAAATAATCAGCAAAATAATATCCCCTTAAGCCGGCATTTTATCTCTAGTTTTCTAAGGAGAAAACAAAGATTCCCTTTCTTCAGCATACAAAAATCTAAGACCTTCATCTAATGCAATTTTGAAAGCCATTTTCAATTAAATGTGGAATCACCTCCTCCAGGTTTACACTGCTCCTGGTTTAAATTGTTTCATTAGAATAATATGTAAGTTCTCCAGTTGTGATTTTGATTATAAATTTAGTCTGGCTTGTATAAACATCTGAAACATCTGAAAATTCATAATTGCACTGAAGTGCTCCAAAAGAACTGAAGAGGACTAAATATAATGCATAATATTAAAGCAGTCCTGGGTTAACAACATTTATGTGACAAAATGTTGGGTACAGCATTTTGATATAATGACCAGAAGCAGAGATGTTGGACACAATTATTAAGTATACAGAAATAACCAAAACATTATTTTAAGCTGAGATATGTGAGAATTTTTATATCTAAACTGGCTAAAAATCAAAGTTCTGAATTAGTCCTACAAGAGTATCAAAATAAGATTTGATGTAAATTACAGTGAAATTTGGTGGGCATGTATGAAATACATATTATTCCTGTAAAAGATTTCTGGGCTGAGCCTCAATAAATGATAATAAATTTGTGGTCTCAAAATGCTTTGGAAAAAAGCAAAACAAATGTTTTAGTTTGCCTAAACTTAATTTACAGACATATGCATAATCTCACACAATAATTTCTTGTAACATTTCTCACTATATCGTGTTCAAATAACTTACATAGTCTTGGGCGACCCTTCTTCATTTTCTGAAACAAAACCACAATGATTGAACCAATAAACACATTTATGCTATCACTGTCATGAATCTTATTGCAGAACGTTTTCTAATGTCTCAGGAAAAAATGTCTTTATCAGATAGAAAAAACAAAATGTTTCACAAGAAGACTTAAAAAGTAGAAGGTACTGTAGAAATGTTGATTTTCTTCCTTCCTTGGCCACACAACTCTGTAAAGTGCCCTCTCACTGTACATGGCAAGAGGGAGGTGCTACACAAATCTTGTCTGCTCAAGTGACTTCTGAAAAAACAATGTGTTAAATACCCACTTCTTCTGTCCAGATGGAGATGTTAGCTGTTCTTCCACCTGACAAAGCACTCATGGTGCTCTATAATATTTTAAGGGATATTTAAAGGGATGTTTAACACCAAGTAATAACCATAATGGAGCCATGATCTAGCTCTCTCACAAGATTATTTAAGCATTTTGATTTTAAAGCCAGGGTGAAGTACACTGTACCTCAGGTTCACTAGCCAGGAAGAAGGCAGTGATATGAGCTGCCTGGTAAGAGGTATTGACATGGACTGCAAATATCTCTTCTTCCCTTGGGCATTTTTCCTTTCCAAAAGTTAAGAGCTCGGTCAGTTACAATCAAGGCACTGCAGCACTTTTCATCTGATAAGCGAGTGAAGAAGCAGCAGGTCCTTTCAGAAGCCAGTGAAAGATTACTTGGCAATTTCTGTTCTTCTGAAGAACTGAGCTTTTTACATCGGTTTCCCACACTTGTTTGATCACCTTCACAATCTGCTTGTGAGGAGATTCATTTCTGTATGCCATATTCTGCTTCATCTTAGCACAAAAAGCATACTTTTAATCAAACTTTGCACGTAAAAGCCTTATTTGTAAAAATAATTTCTTAGTTTTGACAAAGTAATAAGTCTGTGCCCAACTTCTAGAGGAATCCTGTGAGTATCCTGCCTTACATTTTCATTCTGTAGTCTGGATAGGGCAGGGGGATAGGGATGGGACAGGGAGTTTTTACAGAGATTCTGTATGTTCAGCTTTTATTTTATACAAACCAGAGCAATTCAGAAAGAGAATAGATGGAGAGCAGTCATCCACATCAATTTGTAGCATAGGCCAGATTTTTTAACAAGACAAGAAGCTAGGAAATGCTTTCAAACCCAGATATTTATTAGTAGTGCTAGAGATTAAAATGTACCAAGACTGGTGGCCTGTACAACCACTTGCATTTGGATGCAGCTCTGAGGTTCCCACCTGTATTGTTATTACATATCTGCATTGGGAAGAGGTTGTACCCGAGTGGTATTGAGAGGCAGGAGGCAATAGCTTGGACACAACCTGATCTTTCCCCAGCTACATGGTTTCCCAAGACATAATATTTAACAAGGAAGCTTTGCTTTTGCTTTTTTTTTTTGTCTCTTGTACACCCGTCAAAATAGAAGTGACCCCAGATTCCTGGTGAAGAAAAAGGGAGATGCTCAGCCTGAAACTCACCCTGGTTATACATAGGGAAGAGGCAGTCTTATCTAAAGTAGAAAATGTAGAGTTTGCCATGGCAAGTTTGGGACAGGAGACTTATTTCCATAGAAGCTGGAAAGGATGGGGAAATAATTCTATCTTCAGAACAAGTAAGAAGCAAGAACTTGAAATTTAGCCTTGTGTATAATACCAAATTAGAAGCAGATCAATTTATTAAATTATTATTAAAGTAATCTTGTAATTGTATTTCTCTTTTTTGACAGCTTGAAGCCTGCTAATTTCTTGACTCTCAAAGCCTTCAGTATCTCTGCCATATTATCAGATATTCATTGGCCTAAAAATGCAATAGTATTTTGTTTGAAGGATGCTAAAAGTAGTGGCTGGAATTTTATACAGTCATTAATATGTTTAAATATGCTTTGGAATAATCCAATTTATTGTAAAAAGCTCTACATTGTATTTTCATAAGTTTTTCTTTTATAGCAGCTTGGTCATCATGTGTTAAATATTGTTATTTTGCTGTCATATTGTTTTTGCTTCACATAAAAAGTGAGAAAAAGCTCATTCACCGTTCTCCTGTGTATGAAGTATCATCATAAAGAACAGGGTTATCTTTAATACATGATGTTACTGTGACACTTCAAATAACAGTACATTTCATGTTGTTGGTTCTAGCATTAACCCTGGAAAGGTACTTTTTATTCTCATTGCATGACTTTACATGCTTACAGTTTCTCATAAGGGGTTTTTAAATTTCTCTTCCACATGGATTATAGTTTTTACAAGATTTATGCTAGTTAACATGAATCTCTGGGGTAACTCTTCACATTGAGTAGTGCAACAAAAGTTTTTTTAAAAATTCATATGCAGATATGCATAATTTTTGTTATCTACATCTAGTATTAGTAATAGGTCTACTCTCTTCTGCAAGAAAGGTCCAAAATTACTATTAGTGGAAATCTAGCAGAGGAATTATACCAAAAAAAAAAATTAAAATGCAAACATTTGAACAGGTGCCTAGGAGGAAGGCTAGAATTTTTTTGTAACATTACTAAATTTTAGAGCAGTAGGTTTTAACTCTGTAAATTTTCAGATTCTCATGGATTGGCATCAAGTCACAAAACAAGCTGAGGAATTGCCCTACATCTAAGCAAAAATCACAGAAGCTAGAACCTAGCAAAGATGTTCAAATGCCTGGGCAGGCTCCTGGTTGCTTTTGGCTGGATCTATCCTTCCTAGCCCAACACCAGACAGAGAGCCCACAGAGCCATTTGGGTGTGTCTGCCTTGTCACCCCTGGGTTCCTGTATCACCCAAGATTTTAAGTTACGGTTCTCAGTAACCAAGCCCTGCCTGTACCTGAATTGTGGTGGTACAAGAAGCCTCTAAGGTCGTGCAATGAGGGGCTTGAACTCTGATGATGCAGAAGGAAAAACAACAAAAAATCCTCCCTGAGCCAATGCGTGGAATTGCAAATAGTACTGGGAGTTAAAATGGATCTGAGTGGGATACAAGCTAAATCATTTGAGGTTTGGATGGGAATCGATCTTTTCATGAGTCAGGAAAGCACAGACACATCCGTAACAATAAAGAACCTGGACCTGACATCTGAGTCAACAGGGAGAGAACGGATGATGAGCAGAGCAGGTTAGCCCAAGGCAACCGTGTGGGAGCTGTGAAAGCTGGGGTATGTTGGGATCACAGAAACGAGTAATGCTGTAGCCTGGCCATCCTGGAAATACAATATAAAAGCACAATATAGTCCTTGTGTAGATTGTGTGATTTAAAGGCACATGAACCTTGCACCAATCATAATTTCAAAACTATTTTGAAGTTTAGATGTTTATGTAAAGAACAAATGTGCTTACTGAATTAATTTTTTCTCCCCCCTCCCCAACACAGTGTAACTCTCTATGTTCTATAATAAGCTGTGGAGGCAGCTAAGGCTGTAGTCATGTTTGCCTTCACGATTATAACACCATTTAGTATTTTCTATCCAAATCTTGTAAATTTTCTCTAGAAGTTTGTGGAAAACCAGTGTTTGACCACATTTTGTAGACTTTTTTTAGGGGGACTTTCAGCAGATACAGGTGTTGGCCAGAAACTTAACACCTGGAAGTGGAATTTCATTGAAAAAAACCAGGTTTTTCAAATCTTTTAAATATTTGGTCCAGGTGTTAGTGTTAAGGAAATGAGCTACCTTTATTAATTAAACTACTTCCATTTCAGAGAAGTACACATCTCATGCTAACATTAATCTTCCTATCTTATGAGCTACCCTTTGTTAAGTACCCCAACCTAGTAAAAGGAAAAAATTTACCATCTGTATGCCTCCCACTGATAAACTGAAGAAAGTAGAAGCTGCCTTCTGAGAATACAAAGAAAAAATTGGGTCAAGGACACTGGAAGGAGCAGACAGTCACACTTTTGTCCACACTGAAGATACCAGCTCCAGATTTCTTATATGTGATATGCATTCATGTCTGGTGGGCACTTATTTATGACTTACTAATGCATTGCAGTTATAGAATAAGTAGAAAATTGTTTAAGTACTGGCACTAGTGAAATTAAAAATGCACATAATGATCACTTGGGAACAAAATAGCGTGGTCTTGGATCTTTTTATTTGTAAGTATGAACTTCAGAGTATTTTTGGGAGTGGGGAGATGGATACTTTAGGAGAAATCAAGTGCAACAGAGAGTAATTACAATGCATGGATTAAAACAGAAGAGCTTCAAGAGAACATGATTTATTCAAAAGGGAATAAGTCAGTTTCATTTGTATTTTCAAAGTTTCTGGGCTGTAAAATGAGTATTAATCTGTATTTCACTGAATGTGTGCTTCCAGTTTCATTTCATGATTTCTTTCATATGACCAATGATATTTCAAATTGTATATAAATGTGTTAGAAAATTAATTAGAATGACTTTTGTAATGAGCCCAATGGTTCCAGACTACAGAGGGGTGATAGGAGATATGTCCTGTAAAATAACAGGCACCATTAATTAATATGGTTGTGCATATTGAAGGTATTTATCACTGCTGTGATGGCTTGATTACCAGCTTTATTGTTTTCAGCAAACACAAATATAATGTCACAAATCATTAAGAGATTGGATAAAAAAAACCTTGTTACGCGCAGCTTTTAGGTAGAGCTCATTGATTATGAGGATATAAAATATTATACTGGTTGTGTGGAATCATGTGGGGCAAAATAAGCACTGAGGGATTTGTAGAAGCAAAAGGAGTCTGCTTTTGACCTGGATTCTGCAATGTCATGGAAAATCAGTGTTGGCAAAGTTGACATTTATGACCATGTGGTTGTCACAGCCTGGCTGGCGTCTTCCACGCTGCTTTTACCCATCTTCTGTGCAACCATTTCCCCAGGGCACATTCTAAAACCCACATTCCATTTCATCACATCAGCTCTCCTTGGAGCCTTCTTTGGAGGAAGAGAAAGTCTGAAACTAGGAAGCATTCTTATATTTATGCAAGTATGTGCACGTTCAACTTCTCACGGAGGTTTTACACTGCCAGTACAGACCTTTGTTTCAAGATAAATCCTTCTCAGGCACTGCATTACTTGAGTCCTTTAATAGACACCCACACCAGGATTTCATGAAAACCAGATAAGACATGCAGAGATTCTGCTAATGCTTTTTGGTAGGTCCTTGTTACAGTTTTTGATGGGGCACCAAGATTTTCCCTCTAGCTCTCTCACAAAATCTCTGTTGCTCAGTTGGTTGTACCTCCTGAAACATTTGGACTAGCTGATTATTTTCCACTCTCTTTCCTTCTATTTTTTTCAACTGCTTGGTTTCTTTATGACAGGGAAAATGGAGGTCTTATTTTAAGTCAGTTTTGTAGCGAGAGAAAACAGATTATCATCATTCCCACTGACACAACTTATTTCTTTTTCATTCATGATGCTTTCTCCACCGTCACAATTGAATTAGTTTCGCTGATTTATCTTGTTTACCATGCCCTCTGTAACTGGGTGGCTATAATTCTGTCCACCATTGTACCAATTGCACTAATTGTTTATTCTGTTACAGAAAATATTGTGAGAACAGAATAACTGAATTAGTCCATGATGCCATTACAGCTGCAACCTTGTATCAGTCTTCTGAATTATTAATAGAATTTTATGAGACAGGGAGGGCTGGAGCCAGTAAAAACCTCCAGCACATGAACATTTGTATAATCATGGCCATATGGAATTCTGCTGCCTTATCCTTGTAGCAATGCCATAGTCATGGCTGCTCTCAGTTTTTAACATTTACAATGAACTTTTTAATTAGCAGTAACAGAGGAATCCTCTAGCTCATTTGTTAGTTAGAAGCACAGCTTCTGGCTAATACTAGGTTGAAAATAATTGATTTATATTTCAAAGTGGTAGATTGAATACATTATTACACAAAGATGATCTAGTCAAATAATCTCGTTACAAGGATAATATTGTAAAATTTATCCTTAATAGGTTGTACAAAACCTAAAAGTTAAGGGGTTATTTTCACATTATGAAATTCACTGCAATATTTTTATTCAAACCTGCTTTGCTGATAATATTTTTTAATATAAAGGTGTTCCGCAGGCTTTTCATTGTTGAATGTTCCAAGAGGCATGGTTTCGAAAGAAGGGCATACTTGTGCTTTTACACTTGCAAAAGAAAGTCTATGTCCAGTAAAGTTTTTACTATCATTCAAATTGGTTTTGTCATCAGTTATTTTTTTAATGGACCATGTTTGCAATTATAGTCCCCCAGACTTACAATGCTCTCATTTAACAGCTCCTCAGGCTTGTGCAGTTTGGGCAACCAAAGATTTCACATATTCTGTGCTTTAATTAAAATATATTTCCTCCAGACTTCAGGGATCTGACCTTGTCATTCATAAAAGTTGTGTTGTTCTCTTCTTACAACTTCCCCAACACCTCGAGTGCCCACTCAAAGGTCACAACCATGACAGCAGCACTAACAGCCCTTGAAGCTTAGGCTTAGCCAGACTTTTTCCTGACTGTCTCTTGGATCTTAATGCCTGAGAGCTTGTAAGGCTCTCAGTGCTGGGGAGAGTAGCTGACAACAGCTTAGGCAGTGAGATGTCCCTTTTTGCCTACCAAGTTCTGCAATTTAGCAGAGCAAAAGCATGGATTTTCCTAGAGGGCAGGTTGCAAGGTTCAGTTATGAAAATTAATTGTGTGCCTTTCAGGTACAAGAGGTGAAGATTTGCTGGCGAAATTAAGAGGGTTTACAAATGAGGAGGTTGTGATAAGGCCTAATTGCATAATGTTCTGTTCTGGTTTTTGTCATAATGCCTGATTTAGTCAATTACTCTTTTATTAGATTTTTTGACTGAAATAATTTTAATGATTTTAATATGTTGCATCATAGAATACTTGTGCTGTCAAGACTTGCTCTCTAAAGGAACATTAAAATGCCAAGTGTGATTTTAAATAGGTCTAGGAAAATAATCTAAACTCCAGTTAGAAACATGAAAACAACTGGGTTCAAAAAGTTGTGTAGGTTACTTCTTACCTTACAGAGTGTATGGGCATAACTGGCAGAGCAAGTAATTGCACTTAAGGACTACTTCCAAACACTTCTTTTTTCTAAGGTAAATTTAGAAT
Organism: Prinia subflava; assembly: GCF_021018805.1. Lineage (NCBI taxonomy): Eukaryota > Metazoa > Chordata > Aves > Passeriformes > Cisticolidae > Prinia > Prinia subflava. The sequence continues at coordinate 48,076,874 of NC_086248.1, forward strand.
TATGCAGGGGATGTAGCATAATCAGTGCAGCAGTGCTGTAGCCTTTTATATGATAAGGAAGGGATTTCAGCTGGCAAAACTCCATGATTAACACTGAAGTAAGTTTAGGAGCCTAGCCAGCTAAGAGGCTGTCACTAATCAACAACACAGCACCTCTTTAGACCTTTGCTCTGTTCCTATGAAGATTCATACTGGCTAATGGGAAGTTAAAACAGCCTTTTAATCCCTTCCTTTATAGTTTTGTGTAGCTGGCATTAAAAACATGTTTAGTTTTGTTGGGTTTGGTTTTTCTTTTTACTTTTTGGTGAGAGTTTGGATCATAGAAATTGAGAAAACTGAAAAAAAAAATCCTTACATCTGAATGGCCACTCCAGACCCTGGAGTCTGGATACATGAAATAACACTATCAGAGTTTAGTGAAATTTCAGAAGTCAGATATAGCAAACATTTTGTCTAAAGCTTGTTGCTGTGACAAATTGTTGCATTCATTTACTTTTCAGGCAAACTCATATTTAAAGCTATTTAATGTGATTCAAATGCCTTTTTCCGTGCACAAAACTCAATTCAGGTTTAATTATACCACTCACCTGAGGCTTGGTATGGATATATGTAAATGTTTGTACAGGGGAAGAAGAACAAAATTGTGTTAACCAATCAGTAGTTTGAGCTTCTAAAGTTGTTGAACGTTTTCTATTTTTCTGAAGTTATGCCAATACTGAGCTTGTAAACTCTAATTTTGGACAAGATCCTTCCTTTAACTAAAAAAGTTTAAAAAATATTTCCTCTTTTTTTTTTTTTTATTCATTATGTCTGACCACCCATTTCATTTATTTTTAACTTATTGCTCTCTTCAATTGAAAACTTCTAAAAGTGCTGGTATGAGGAGCTTGGAATTCAGATTTTCTGCTTTCTTTGCAAAGGGAATAGAATAGGTGATCTTCCCATGACTCTGTCAACAGCATTTACAGGCTTTATTTTTTTTCTCCAGAAAATACACACTTACAGATCAATGTTTCTTGTTTATTTTTTCTTTTTGTTAATTGTGTTCTCTTTCAAATTTTTTATCCAAGAGAATAATTAGCAACATTAGCAACATTAGCAATCATCCTCAGTGATTGCTGGCACATTTAAATGCTTGTAAACTGGTGATGATTTTTGCTTCCTCTGGTCTGAGCAAAAGAGATTGTATTTCAAGGGCCCTCAGTCCTTGCACATTTAGGTCACTCATTCTGAATTTTTGGTTTCATTTTTTCTTGTTTGAATTGGTGCACAGTTATTCTGATTTATAAAATTTATAAATTAGTAGGAAAATATTGTAAGTCATAATTTACTTTTTGCAACAAAAATAAAACTTCAAAAGGAAGACTTTTTTTGTCTTCACACTTCACAGGTGTTATAGATCTGAAACTCTTGGACTTTTAAAATGACCCAACAGAATTTACTGTCATGACACAGTAGAAAGTTATCTCCATGATCACTGAATCCAATAATGTCAAATGCAACCTTCATAAGTTTATCAAATCATGTAAGAATTTCTTAGCTCTCCAATGCTACCTGAAGTGTGGCCATAGGGCTTCATCCTTCAGATGATTAATCTTTTTACATGAATCGACCTAAATACTACAGACAAATTCCTCCTGCTTTTTAGCAGTTCTTTTCTTGGATATTTACCTTTTATTGACTTTTTTACTGTCAATTTGTATTTTTCTGTGCTGAGTGACTCTTGTAGGCTCCTTACTACAGTTACTTTTATCTCGCTCAGTTTGCTCTTTTATTTAACCCAGTTGCAGATAAAAGAGGTTTTTTTTCAAGAACACATAACCAAAACTTTGCACAGTATTCTATCCAAAGCATCTGGGCTTCCTGTTGTCATTTGTCACCTCTGTGTCATTGGTGACATGTAGATTTCTGAAATATAACTAGCAGATAATTTCTTTCATCATCATTTCCAAATGATAGATTTCCTAGTTAACTACACCACTTTTTGTCATTCTAGCACTCACTGTTTTCTTGCTCTTCCTGTCTGTTTCTGAGTCTACTGAGTTCTGACATTACCTCTTAGCAGTGTGTCAACAGCAATTTCTCTGTGCCAACCTCATTTATGAAAGCACCAAATAAAGTGGTCTGAAAGTCAGTTTCAGAGGAATATCACCATCAGTATTACTCCAACCCATCTCCAGATTCTAACTCCCTTTCAAACTCCCAAATATTAACTCTTATTCTAATCATAAACTTATTCTGTTTTGTTGGTTGGCTTTATTCTTGTTTTGTTGTTTGGGGGTTTTTTTCTGCCTCTTTCTGAGCTCTCTACATACCTGTTATTTTCCTCCTCCCTTTTCTTTGTCCAGCAAGATTAATGGATACTTCTGGCTGCTGTGCAGCTCTGCAGCTGCTCCATTTCCTCTGCCTCCTTTGAGCACACCAGAGTCCGTGCTCTGTGTCCCAGCATGGGTACATGACCCGCAGTTCCAGGGGGCTGGTACAGACTAACCTGTTATCTTCAGGGTTGTATGAACCCCTGCTGAATCCCAGGCTTTTATGTGGCCCTTGCTCATAAAAGACCTTTACCAGTATAAATAGGTGAGTTACTCGGAGCATTACAAAGTGAGAACAAATCCTGCATAAAAGTTTGTACTTGTACATTGTACTTGTAAGCAGCTGTCCAACTCTGGAAAAAACTCATAGATAAAGCAGCTGAGTATCTCAGCTTTTGGGGTTTCTATTAATGGGGACATTTTTGTTTAATTTTACCACCATCTCCAAGTCTGATCTATATATAATACCTGGCAAAACAGATCTCAGTTAGTTTGCTGTCTATATTTAAGCCAGTGTTGAAAAGTCTAGGTAGTTAAAATAGGCACATTTTGAGAGTAAAGCGCCTTCAGTCTGTGAGGGATAGAACAAGAGCTAATAACATCAGAGAAAGTTGGGCTTTGATGAGTTTGGAAATTGAATCTTAGTCAGAGAAAATTAAGTTAAAGGATCAATAGAGATGAATTATTTTTGTCAGAAAACATGGATTTATATTGTTTCTCATTTTATTTACAGGAATGTTTATTATCTTCTTTGGGCCTTTTTTCTCTGTTTTTTAGTAACCAATTGTTTTAGCATCAGCTTATACCCTGATGGGTAGAATTAAGGCAGTACATCACAATATCTGTAAACTCTTTGCCTCTGCCTTTCAGTGATGGTCTGGGACATACAGCCTCTCATTTGCACAGTTTTAGAGCAGGAAAAAAAATTAAATCCTTTATCAGGCTGTTTTCTGAAGCCATCGATGACAGGCAGTGGAAAGTGGAAAAGGAGGAGAAAAAAGGAGATTCTGCACTTCCCATGCAGTGTGGTTCTTCTGCAAAAAGCACATGAGACAGAAACTCAGCAGCTTGTAGAGGCAATCAGGTGAGTATGTGTGGTTGTGAGGTATAGGATGGACTTCTTCCATGAATATAAAGAGGGTTTTTGTTTAGTTTCTCCCAAGCCCTTCCTGCATTTTGTGAAAGAGGGAAGATACAGCCTCATCTTACTGGTTGTCTCTAGATAAATAATTGTCCTCTCTCTGGAGGGCAGATGACCAGACTGCTTAGTGTAATACCTCTTCTTCTAGATCAAGATGGGAAGAAGGAGATTTGATTCTTTAAGAGCCACAAGATAGGCCCTGAAGAAGTAATTCACCAGTTTTTACAGGGGGAGTGTCCTATGAATCAACAAAACTAGACTCAAATTCTCATGTCTGTATTTGGACACTATTGTCCCTGAACTGATGAAAAACCTAGCATCTCTATTTATTCCATAGAGACAAGAGTCAAAATTTGGTCCTACAATATAATAGATGTTTTAAAAACTTTTGACAAAATTGGCAATAGAAATTTTTGCTTTAGATCCATTTAAAAATACTGCAAATAAAACAATGGAAGTATATGATCTTCATTTGATATTTGACACTTACCTGATTTCTTGATGATTTTCTTGTTAAGATAATCAAACTTTTTTTTCCTGTAACCTCCTTGTGTGTCTCGTTGAGAATTATGAGAAAAATATATATTTTACCTTTATAGATTGTATTTTGTAGCTTTACATAGGAGATTTTTGCAGTGCTTTCATCACTTAAGTCATTCATCAAATCCAATAATTATTATTACTTGGCACTGGTGAGGCCACACCTCAAATCCTGTGTTCAGTTTCGGGTCACTCACTCATAGGAAAGACATTGAGGTGCTGGATAGAGTCCAGAGAAGGGAAATGGAGCTGGTGAAGGGACTGAAGCACAAGTCCTGTGAGGAGCAGCTGAGGGAGCTGGGGGTGCTTAGCCTGGAGAAAAGGAGGTTCAGAGGGGACCTTATCACTCTCCACAACTGGCCGAAAAAGGGTTGTCACTGGTTACCTATCCCAGGTAACAAGTGACAGAACAAGAACAAATGTCCTCAAGTTGTGCCAGGAGATGTTTAGATTGTACACTAGGAAAAATTTCTTCATGGAAAGAGTTGTCAAGCACTGAAACAGGCTGCCAAGAGGTGGCAAGTGTGCCAAGAGGTGGTGGAGTCACCATCTCTGGAGGTATTTAAAACATTTGTGGATGTGGCACTTGGGGATGTGGTTTAGTGGTAGACTTCACAGTGCTGGGTTAGTGGTTGGTCTCAATGATCCTAAAAGTCTTTTCGAACATATATGATTCTATGAATCTCTAATTTCCTTTTCAGGATGAGATATCCAGGGATAATTTAGACTGCTGGCTAACCTTATTATAAAGATTATAAAGATAGCACTATGCAGTACTCATTGTGTCATTTCTTTGTGTTGTGGATAGAATACAATTTTCTTTATAAGACAAAGTGAAAGTCCAGTATGAAGATATTGGCAAAAAAAATCATCCCCTAAATGTGAATAATACGTAGCCAGTGTTCTGACACACTGTAGTTTGTATTCTTTAAAAGTGTTATATGTTTATTCATGAAAACACAATTGAGCCTGAAAATATATGCTAAATCACACACTACTGAATATTTGTGCAAGTAGTGAAATGCCACCTTTCTGAATTCTGCTTTCCATGTTTCCAAAGATTTCTTTTCACACTGTAACATCAGATCCAGAGCACTGTCTGAAGGGCATGAGCATTCTTAAAAAATTGTTGATTTGCCACCTAAGCATATAACTGAGCTGCAAGCAAAGCTCAAGCTTTGCAGAAATACCTTGGATATTTGCTACCTAGTGAGATTTAAGGATCTATATCCGCAAGATACATCTTTAAGTTGTCTGGCAAAATACATCAACTTTCCCTTTAGCTTCTCCATCTGTATTTTCTTACATCTCAGCAGAAGTGGCAGTTTGTGAAAGTAAATTTCTGAGATTTTTCTTTGTTCCCTTATACATCATACCCATACTTTTCTGTTTGAACATTGCCTAGACTGTCACTAATAAAAGCCTAGATTCCTGGGAAAAACCATCTTTAATATGTGTAATTTGTATTTGGAATTAAAACTTTTGTATAATGAGATTCTATCACTGGGCAAATTCTTCTGGGTGCCATTATTAACAGGACTTTACCCATGTCTCTCTAAAGAGAAGGAAAAATTTTGTGTCAGGGTGGATTATCAGATTACACTGGTTTGATGGTGACAGCAGCATGAAGTTGATGGCCAGAAGTAAAACTACATTTTACGAAATCTAATGGTTTGTAATTGCTACTGCCATATCTGGGAGAAACAATTTTTCTTTTTTTTTTCTAATGCAGAGCATTCACAAGTCTCCTTGGACTCACTGGGATTTTGGGGTGACACTCTTTTCAAGAGTTCTTAACCTACCATGGAATGTTCCCCCTGTCATGTCTTAAGTTCACTAGTATTTCACTGAAACCCGGTGTTTAATTCAGACCAGCAAGTAAGAAAAAGACTGTACTCATATTAACCAAACAGCTAGGAGATGGATTAGGTGCCATAAAAAAATTCACCACAAAAATAATAGGAGGAGCAAAGCTTTTGAGACAATGGAAAATTAAAGTAATTGTGCTTTCAATGTCTTTGGAAAGCTGTGTTAAAGTATCTTGTGATAGTCTAGGCTGGAAAGATGTAATACTTACAGAGTTAAACAGCTCTCAGAATTCACAAAAATTATTTGCCTTACAAGGAAAAAAACATTATTTTGTTAGTAGTTGATATTAAAGACATAGCTTAGAATTTCAATTGCAATTGAAATATCCTTGAGTTTTCATTCCCCTGAATGAAAGGGAAAATGCAACCTCCCCCACTTTTTTTTTAACTATCTTTTCCTGCTTGCCTTCCACTCTTTTCTTTCCTGTAAGCCACCTCTACTGCTGTACACAATAGACACATGCTGGCTCTGTTCATGTAACCACCTGTCTTAGATGTTAGCTGAGTTTTCAGTGGATAATTGTGGGACCAATGTGTGCAGAGTTTAGGGATTTATCCACTTTCCTAAAATACTAGAGACAAGACCACTCAAAAAACAGTTTCAAAATTACTAAATCCATTTACTCTCTTTGACTGAAACTCATACTTTTTTGTCACAGCAGCTACACTAACCTTTTCTTTATTTTTTTTCTCTCCACTGCCTACATCCTTTGGCATAGTTTAATGTAGAAAGGCTACTGTTAAAATAAATAAATAAATAAATAAATAAATAAATAAATAAATAAATAAATAAATAAATAAATAAATAAATAAATCCCTCTGCTGGGGAGAAAAAGTTCCTGGAATTCAGAATAAGTAGTCATGGGCAGCTGATGTATTGAACAGAATTTGGAGTCAGAGACCAAAACATATCTGCTATGCCCTAGAAAGGACTACAAAAGCACTATATGCTCTTAACCCCTGCACATTTAAATCTAATCTTCAGAGAAAAAAAAGCCTTCTTGTAGAGGAACAATTTTATCATCTGCTTGTCTCTAAAAATCAGGTTTTTGAACTCTGTTAAACAATCTAAAATGCGGTGCTTTTTACTATTTTATACAGGGAATGATGAAAAGAATGTCTCATTTTTACTGTGCATAGAGTAAAGCAACCTCACTGACTACTGAAGCACTTTAGAAACATTGGGCTCCTTAGCTTCACTGTATTTGCAGTAGACCAGAAACAAAAGATTAAACAGTCACCTGAAAAATTGAGCAAATAAATACTATTAAATAAATATTCTGTTTTCACAAAACACCAGCTTACTGTATATTTTGGCCTTTGAATAAATTTCTGTACCTTCTAATAAAAGACAGTATGATTTGCCATGTTTTCCTTCTTTTCTTTTGTAACTGAAAGGCTAAATGAAGCTCTTACAGAATGCATTCAGGATTTTGAGCAGCCATTGAATTTTTGAAGGCAGAGAGGCTATTCAGCATTTCAATTGGCATTCTTTAACTTTAGGGCTGGGTGGCTGTTCAGGGCATTGTTGGGAAATGTATTGATCTGCTAACATATTTGCTGGAACAGGTTTTGTTTTTTCTGCTTGCCTGAAACACTTTGTCACTGCTTTGGTATTTTGTCTCTGCTGTCAAAGCCTTCCCTCCACACCACTGACACATAAGGAAATGGTATTTCACCCGTGCAAGGTGAACAGGAATGTGCATTTGATCAAATGATTGAGGATGCTTGGAAGTGGGATTTTTGTTCCCTTGTATTGCCACTTCTTGCACCTTGTGTTCATCCTTCCTCTGTGGACTGTTTGATGCTCTGCAGCAATAAAAAGAATTTTAGCCTTTTGCCTTTGAAGCTAATATAGTTTCTTGGGGCCTAATATAGCACACCAGCAAATCTCAGGCTGGAGTTCGACCTTTGTTCAAGTAATTCAGTTCGTGTGACAGAACAGAACACTGGAAAAGGAGACCCATCTCTAGGTAGTGGGTCTCCATGTCAAATGAAGTAAAACAACAAAAATCAGCTTTCTTAGGCAATATCATTACTCAGGAACCCACATTATACTAATTCAAAGAATCTGACTCAAGTGATGGTCACAAACCAAGAGCTTTGCTTTAGGTGTTTGGGGGTTCTTTTCTTGGTTTTGTTTTTGTTTGTTTGTTTGTTTTGGTTTGGGTTTTGTTTGTTTGTTTGTTTGTTTGTTTTTAAAAGGCAATATTTTGAATGGTCTAGGGTATTTTTCTTGGAAACAGTAGTAACTGGACTTCATTGTGAGCTGGGAAATTTTACTAGTAATGTAAACAGACCCCAACTGGACATGTGTTTTGAACTTTAACTTCTTTCAAATTGGTGCATATCAAGTACAGAGAGTGTTCCTAAGTGATAATCATATATTCAGGTGACTGTTTTGAAGCTTTTGGGTTTTGATGTACTTAAATTCATTATAAAATAGAGGGCTAAGGGAAATGGAGTTTGTGATTTTAAGTTTATTTTCATAAACTAATGACTAGTTTTGGAGACTAGGGACACAAAGGAGTTGAAAAGTCTTGGATAAAAGATCACTGTTCCTTATTTCTACCATCCCATCATGATAACACTTGTGCTCGTTGTTTCAGCATTTGTATTTGCTTGTTGTAGAAATGTACCTACAGTAATTAGGTGTAGAGGCATTTTATAGCCTGGTGGCACCAAACATGAGCTGAACCTCTTCCATAGCCTGAGCACAGAATAAATATTCTTTGGACATCAGCATTCAGTCTTCGTGATAAATCTTCCTTCAGAAGCAAGGGAGCTTGCATCAATGACTCTAATATAGTTGTTTCTGACACCCTATCCCTACAGAAAACATATGAGCACTGGGGAAAAAATCTCATTTCTGTGTTATGAATGATTAAAACCTTTTTCAACTTGTTCTATACTTTCCCTTAAGTCTCTTACTGATGCTTTTTTGTATTGTTTGTAACAGCAATTATAACATCTAAAATTCTCTGAATTTTTATAGACTTTTAAAATATTTGTTCTAATAAAAACAGCTAACAGATTGTCTTCATGTCACAGAGGTGTTGTGAAAATGAATTATCAGCTATGAAGATCTAATACAAATGGAACAGTGTAGAACAGTACCTTTTGGCCATTAAGTGCACATATCCATACACGAAATAGAGAGCCCTGTAACTGAGACAAAATTTAACAAGAACAATATAAGAGAAGAGAGCATTTAATATAAATATTTGAATTCTATCTGAACTCATACCAAAATTTGTTTTAAATTATTTCCTTAAAAAATTAATCTTTACCATTATGTTAATATATTTTTAAACCTCCTTTCTCTGAGGAATACACTTTCATAAAAAGAGCAAAAAATGTTTTTGTGTAATACCGATAACAAAATATTAATCTGTGGTGGTGCTGTCCATGCAGGACAAGTCAATGCCACTGTTTCTCCTCTTTCCAGCTATTCTGATAAATCAATATTCTCAAAATCACTAAAATTTTACATACATCAGGAAGTGAGATGTATTTGACAATAAACTGGGAGTGAAAAGCCAGCTCTGCCTTAACCAAATGTGCATCTTGATCTCCTCGTCCTTGAGGATCAGAGATATTTCAAACTAGCAAAGAACTTCTAAGATTTATTTTTTTAATCAATTCAGTTTCTGCCTAAAACTGTGACTCAGCAGAGGAGGTGGAGTTTGTCTTATGGGATTAGTATTGTCAAAGTAATACTTTATCTGAAAACTTTCTGATACTTAATCAGTAAATGTAAAATTCTTAATGTCTTTTAACATAATCCCTCTCTGTCTAAACAAATGTGTTTCGTTTGTACAAGTGAGCAAATAGTTTGAGCCCTACTGGTGAGGTGATGGTCACAGTAACTGTATGATACAAGAAGTATTGATGTTGCAGCTGATGCTGATACCAAGCAATTGTATAGAAATGGATAAAAAAAAAAAAAAAAAAAAAAAAAAAAAAAAAAAAAAAAAAGAGGATTTTTCACATTGAATTCTCTAGCAGATTTGCAAAACATGAAAAATTATTTAAATAATCACTGTTGTATAATGAGCATAAAAATGAAAACATTTGTATTTCTTGTTAAAATCCTGAAAATGAAATTGACATATTTCATCTCATGCACTTTTCCTCTGGTCTACCATATAGAAACATCATTTGAGTCAGGTTTTAATCCTTTTCTTTTTCCTTTTCTTTATTCTTTTTTCTTTTTTCTTTTTTCTTTTTACTCTTTATTCCTTTTTTCTTTTTTTTCTTTTTCTTTTTCTTTTTCTTTTTCTTTTTCTTTTTCTTTTTCTTTTTCTTTTTCTTTTTCTTTTTCTTTTTCTTTTTCTTTTTCTTTTTCTTTTTCTTTTTCTTTTTCTTTTTCTTTTTCTTTTTCTTTTTCTTTTTTTTCTTTTTCTTTTTCTTTTTCTTTTTCTTTCTCTTTTTCTTTCTCTTTTTCTTTCTCTTTCTTTTTCTTTTTCTTTTTTCTTGTTCTTTTCTTTTCCTTAATTCTTCTTCCTTTTTTTCTTTTTTCCTTTTTTCTTTTTTCTTTTTTCCTTTTTTTCTTTCTTCCTTTTTTTCTTTCTTCCTCTTTTTTTTTTTTTTTTCACTATTTTCTTTTTTAAAGGGCACTTACTAATAATATTTTGTTTTAAATTAAAACACCAAAAATTACCTTTTCAGTCCCTGGTCTGCACTTCTTCCCATGGCTCATTTCCCCTGCAGTGCTATTCCCATTCTTGATGCCTACTCCAGGCTGAGATTGTCAGTTGCGCGTTACTTTCACTGACAGAGAGAGAAATCCCATGGTTGCCACTGTCAAGAACATTTCTCTGCCTTCACTCCACAGGGACATCAACAAGATGTCTGTTCCCTCTCCGTGTGCTCCTCTGTCACAGGGGTGATCACCTAAGCTTGGGCTGCCTTTACTTCTTCCTTCCATTGACAGCCAGTGCTTGACATGTTATCATCATGCATGCAGAATCCTGCTCTTCTCACATGCAAAGGTCTAACTGAACAATAAAAACCTTCAGTCAGTCCTTCCACTTCCCAGGCATTGGGAAAAAATAAATAACTGAGCAGCAACTATTGTCACAGTATCAATTTTTGAAATGGTTTCTAATGCCTGAGAAGGAAATACAAAGGTTAGAAAGGTAACCTAGAAAAAACAGCAATATACAATGTAACTCCTTTTGAGTATATGTGGTGACTATTTACTATTTCCAGGACAATGTTTTTTTAGTTTACATACAGAGCCTATGAAACATTGTATAAAACTGCTGCAAAATTGAAAAATAATCTGACAAGGTCAAATCCTTCAGATGCAAAATGGTTCTCCCTCCAATTTACATTTAAGGTATTCTTTTCTTTTCAGGATGGAACAGGACCCACCACTGAACATACCTTTCAAATTCTAGTATCAGCTAATCCTCCACCATCTTCCATGCCTGTGCTTCTGCCTTTTTCTTCTCTCTTCTGCCTAGCAGTGTCTGAACAGTTCATCCTTACTGCCTGACTGATCTCTCCCATCTCCCTTTATTTTCCTGGACATTTAATATTTCTGGATATGGTCAGACCTAGTTTTTGAGAGATCCCTGAAAAAAAAAAAAAAAAGGTAAAACTTGGTTCAAAGTCAAGGACTTCACACTGATAACACTTTGTCATCAGCCTCCTCCTGTTCCCTTATTACCAAGAAGGGGCTTTTAGCTGAAGTACCTCAGGTGACTTCAGCTGTGCAGGAGACATGAAAAGAGATAGGCTGTTTCTTGCCTAGATGAGTACCAAAATATTTAAAAAGTCATTTCAAAGGTCAGAACAAGCTACTCTCTGCATGAAATTCTGCTAAAGAAGTGGGCTGGAATGTTCTACTCCATCTATAAATTTTAAGTGATTTGAAGGAGTGCGCCATGTAGAAAGCATTGCAGTAATCTCCATTTGAGGTAACAAAGATGTAGGGAAAATGAGGATTGTCTTCTTGCCAAATATTCAAGAGAGCCCACTTGACAGCCACTGTTGCACAACCCAGTATGACCAGGCAATGGAGTGCAGCCCCCTGAGTACCTCACAACAGTGACTGAAAAAGCACCAGGCTCTCACATCAACAAAGCTGTAAAAATAAATCAGTTCTGTTTCTTTTTGTGTACTTGCATCATGAGCATGTAAGTAGAATCTAATCCTAAAATTGTTTTCATGTTAGTGTCTTTCCATTAATCATGCATTAGTTTACATTTGGACTTTTATTTCACATGAATCTGGTTAATTGTCTCTTTGGAGCTTTTCAAGTGCTTCCCATGAAGCCTAGCTTATTCTTTCTTTTCATGTTCTACTTTATCTTGTGGTTTATCGTTTACTACCTTATTTCTCTTTGTTCCCCTAAATAATTTCCTTTCTCTTACTTGGTCCTTTTGTTTCATTTTTTGTAATTTAATGTATTTTATCTCCCATTCTCAGTCTATGCATTTCTTCCCCTTTACTATCCATTCAGTCCACCAGGACTATTCCCTTCTAATAGTTCAGCCTACAGTATTCATTTCCTTTTCCCATTTCAGTTCATTAATAATGGATAAGGCATTCCTTTGCAATTTCAAAACTTACCCATTTTAGTTTACTCTCAAGTTGCTGAGGCTGAGCAAGAAAAGAAGTTAATTGCATACCACTGGAATCAGAATACAAACAACCGAGCAAAGCTTGGAACTGGAAAAGCAGCAAAATGGAAGGAAAATAAATGAGGTGAGAGATGGACTATAAAGCAGCAGTAGGCAAAACTGAGCACAGAAGTATGAAAGAGCTACAGATATACCTGGAAAAGTGACTGAACTAGGAATAAACCAGGAATCAAGTACAGTGATCAAAAAAGGCAAAGGAGTAAATACAGCCTGAATTCAAAGTGACAGAAGAAAAAGATATCCACAGAAAAGGGGACTAAACTTGGTGAGACGAGGGACAAAAAAAAATTAAGATGTGTTAATATCTTCAATTCCCATTGTGGCCAGTGTTTCTGCTTACTACCTTGTGAGTGATAACTGGAGCTTGGTGGAGTGAAAATGTTTTATTATAAACATATTCAGTGAGCAATTAGAAGTGTGGTGCAGCTAATGGCAACATAAGCATTAACCTATCTGAGGAGCAGTGTATTGCTGTTAGAACAGGCATATGAGAATGCCTAATATTTCAGCTTAGTGGGGAAAAGACTCTTGAAAAGCTGATTATTCTTTGATCTTGTTCTTATCAGCTATATTGTGAAATCTGGCTTTTCTTCAAACTGCAGATAATTTGGCTGTCATAAACTGGCAGCATAGTTTTGATTACATTGTTGCAATAAAAATGTACCAAAATTGGTTTCAATGGAATTCTGACACCTGTTTGCTAAATATTGTTAAATATCTGCATCGAGCCAAAACCCTTAGAAATATTGCAGTTGAAGCTGACTCACAAATCTGAAAAACAGTGAAACTAGCTATTACACTTGTAATATCATCTACTTATTTTCCCTCCTTGTTTTACATTGATATTTACCATCAATAAATAACATTTTTATACATAATTGAATATTTCTATGTATTTCGATGTATTGATATATTTATGTCCACATGGACACCTTAGCTGCCAGTTCACTACCAGTCCTCCTGGCTTACCACAGTTTAATTGCTTCTCAACTAATTGTAGAGTAGGAAAGATTGGAAAAGGAGACAGAAATACCTGAAAGTAGCAGTAATATTGGCTATAATGCCTTATTAATCTGGGGAAAATAGTAATGAAGTTCCTCTGTCAGGTATGACACAACATTCACCATAACTCTGTACACAAAATACTGTTTAGACTTCGTGTTTTCTATGGAGAGACAGTGTTAAATGTTTTCTTAAAGGGAGCAGAATCTTGGCCCAGATTTTCCAGGATTTTCCAACAGAATGGTTTGAAAATGTAGGCAAAATTTGGAAAAATTCAAGCTAAAACTTGGGCTTCAGTGTATGTAAAATAAAAATTCATATATGTGTTATGGTCTTGGATCAAAATTTTATTTTAAATTGGCTGGGAGGAAGAAAGATTCATCATATGTTTTGGTGTTTTGGGTTTTTTTCTGTTTGCAGGATTTTTTTTCCATAGACAAAAGCTTAATCTAAATTTTACTCATCCATTTCTACAGTAGCTTGGAAAAAAGAGAGAGGTTGAATAATCTCAAGACTTGTCAAAATCCTCCCCCTCACTCCCATTTACATAAAAAAAAAAAGCTAGTTAAATTTGAGCATATTGTTAAAATTATAAATAGGCCATAAATTGTCACTTTTGCCCATGCCTTTCCCAGAGAAATCCCCAAAGGGCATTGACAAACTTTCATGGAGAATTCCCAGGCAGAGAACCTACTCACAAGAGGTTGCAAAGCAAGGACAGCACAGAGAGCTTGCTGTGATTTCTAACCAGTGGTGGGGTTTCATAAGCTGCACTTACAGAAGAATCCTGCTCTTCTGGATCCTGAAGATGATACTGAGATGTAGAATAGTGGGAGGACAGCTGCTGTAATGTGATGGTTTTGAGGGCATGGGCTTGGGCCTATATTAGGAATAGAACTGCCTGAATATGAAATTGTTTGGCTACAGTCTAAAATGTTTAATCATGGTTCAGCTGCGCTTTTGGGAGAAGATTGGTTACATGCTCCAAAACAACTACAGCATAGAACCATAGTGGAAGCCAGAAAACTCATATGGAATGAATATAGTTTAAATGAGTCTGTGGGCATGTTGTGTAGCCACCAGAATGGCATGGAAAAGCAAGTCCCACAAAGAATGGACCACAGCAAAGAGCAGCTTATGAAAAACAAAATAAAAAGCCTCCACTGGCCCTCCAAAAAGTCCTTTTGGAATCCAGAACTTTATCTAATGGTACTATGGGCACGGGGAGACACCTTTTGTGCCTACAACCAACCAGATCTCTTTGGCCTCTGTGTCAAAGAAATCCCATCATCCTCAGTAGAGTTGCTTGGCAACAGCTGGTCTTAAAATCGTGGATAGGGTTTTTTTCCAATTTTCTTCCCTCACTTTTGCACAGGTGAAATACTACTTTTTTTAGAGTGAGATTATAGCTTCAAGATTCAGTTTTTTTCAGCTGTGCTGTTTAAATAACCGTGAAATAAGCTTAAGAAAGGTGAAAATACACTTTGATATGTAAGCACTGAAAAATATAACTTCATATTTAATATATTTTTATTACTCTGTGTTCCTAAATCAGTATCATTTGTAAGAAGCAAAATGACTATGGTGCACCTGTTTTTAAATCTGGAATTCTTGTTCTTAGATTTAATGGACAATATAAAATGGAATGGACTTCTAATAATTTTAGGCACCTTCATAGTTTCTGTGGTGGTCATTTACTAGGGCTTTGACCCTCACAAGATCCATTCAGGTGTCCTGCTCTGGTCTCAGAAGTGCAAATCTGAGTTTTGTTCAGGTGAGGAAGTGCAGTCCTCAGCCTCCACACTTGAATATACAGTCATGGTCCCCTTATCCCCCACCAGATCTTAGAATACCTCATACAGGGTTGCTAGTTGCCCTGTGAGCACTGAGGAGTTTATCTGTGATCAACCAGCTTTCAGAAAATTTAGTGCTGTTTATTTAAGGTTGAAATAGATGCCACAGAAGTGTATATCACAAAATCATTCTGCAGTTATTGCACATCAGCAGCACATTGTACAGGCAAAAAGAAATCATCTGTTTCTCTAGTCTGTGTTGCCAGCATTCCCCACTTTGCCTCAGATATGGCCTGACCTGCTTTTAGACCTTTCTCGAATTCTATGTGATGCTTTTCAAATTGCAGTAAGCTGTTTCCCCAGTCTGCAGGAAAAACTGCTTTGTCTCCTCCACCTTTCTGCAGAAACCCAGGATATCAGAGCTTTATATTACATATTTAGCAGTGATACGTTTTGGAAAAATTATACATATAGTGGAAGATTCAGACCAATAATCTTCAGTGCTCACATTTGTAAGGTCTCATCTATCAAAACAATCAAAAATGGATTTTAAAAATTAAATTAGTGCCAAATGTTGGGATTTTCAGTACTGAAAGGATGAATAGGTTTAATAATTTACAACGGTTCAGAAAAATTATACCACCTTTTTGTTCAAGGTGGGTTAGAAACACTGAAGGGAATTTGATTTTGTTAGGCAGCAGGAATGGCAGGTAACCATCAGCATGTTCAGGTTTAGGTGCCATTAATCCCCATGCAAAATGTTCTAGATTATTAAGTATGTTCCTGTCTTTCCTAAGCCCCTTAGAGCTCTTCCAGAGGTGCTGACCTACAAGTTAGTAAGCTGAATTTAGATCCTAAGTGCATACGTAATTCATTCACAGAAAGTATTTTGGTCAAGGCTGTGAGCTAGTCATCATCTGGGTTACAATGTGGCCCCAAAATATCACTTGCTATGACAGATGGTAGAGGGATAGCTTCCACATATAGCACTGTTTAAAACTGTGACAGAAATCTTCTCTAGTGAAACTGAAAAGTTTAACTTCACCTTTCAGAAAAAAAATGACATTTATATCTTGCCTGCTGTAACAGCTAATAATAGCTACTTGTCTGCTACTAGCTGACAAATCTGATTTGCAACACAGCTCTTTTCACATGAGTTTCCCTAAATCAGCTGCTTACACTAAAGAGAAATGATTTTATTACTGTGGGGCAGCAGAGGGGAAATGACATGATAACTTTCCACCGCATGAGGCTAAAATTCAAGGAAGAGTCACAGTATTTTTTTAAAGCCAAGGTCAAATAGAAAGCATTTTGTTCTTACCTCTAACCAGGTAACATTTTTTGTGGGTTTGGTCCATATTATGCACACTGCAGTCAGTCTTTAATCAGCTCATTCCTTTTGTGTGACTTGACTTATCTAAATGTTAATCTTTTCACATATGCTTTTACAGCATTCATATGTGTACTACCCTCCTTTCAATCTCTATAGGGACATTAAAAAGTGCAATTGATTACTCTCTTAGGGTCCATTTATGCAAGTTTTCAACTGATTTTACCTATGTCAACAAGTAATTAAGGATTCTAATAGGTTATTTTAATTTATAACGTGCTCCACTGGAATAAAGATTTTTAATTTTTTAAATTTCATTTTACTTTTTTTTGTAGTGAGATTAACAAGGATAGTTTGTTGCAGAACAGGATAAAGAAAAGAATGAAGTAAAATGAACTTTCATACCTCTTCAACATACTTGATTACAGTTTAAATAAAAATAAATTAAAAAGTAAACAATTGTCAATGTTGGCAGCATCAGCTGCCTAACTGATAGCACAGAAATACATCCATTTTTTAAGTAAAAGGAAAGTTTTCCTGTTTGACTGTAATAATCTCACCACTGCCATGTCAATGACAGATTTTTTACATTACATTATAAAAATAAATTAATTCTCTGATAGCTGTTACTCTACTAAGTGCCTGTAGTATGTATGAGAAACTGCTTCTCACCTTTACACTGCAGTGCTGCAGTGCAGCTGCTGAAAAAAAACAGAGTTATCCAGCCTCCCCTGGCACTTTTACACAACCACTGCACTCTCAGTGGGTTCAAGCTGACTTGTGTAATTGTTGTTATTCTTCCACAATAACTACATAATAAGTACTACAGTTGGCTTCTAGGAATAAGTGGCTTAGGCATGAGGCATGGCAACAGAAGTGTAAAGTAATTTTTCAGTAGCTGCTATGTGACAGAATAACTGTCTCAAAACTGATTTGTTACTCGAATCCCAACCCTCCAATTTGGATGCTTTAATTAGAGTTCAACTTTCTGTTTCTCCACAGCAACTGCTTCAGCCTCACTCTCTGGTTGGTGAAAAAAGGAAAAAAAAAACCCAGCCACCAGAAAAATCCCTTGCAATTTCCAGACCCCTTAATGTTCAAGGAAGTGAATTTAAAGATGATACCCTTGTTTCAACATCCTAATGAATCCTAAGAAAAAATGTGTTCCCAGCTGGACACTTGGAACTACTAATTGCCTCTCTCTTCCTCTCCTTGCACCTCTCCCTTTTCCTAAACTCCTGCAAAACAGTGCTCTTAACAACAGTGTCAGGGTTCTGTTGTCATTGTTCACTGTACCCCCACCAAAATACCATTAAGCTTCTTAGGAATGATGAGGTAATGCAGATATTTCACTTCATGGAATTACTGAAACCTGTAAAATAAAACAGTTTTGGTTTTTGTTTCTGAAAACGTTACATCTTGTCAGCATATTCACTCCAAACTGAATCAAAGCAATATAATTAATAGAAAGAAGATGTAAAAATAAGGATAAAGGCTTCATGATATATTACCAGTACCTTGTCTGAAATAACTTCTGAAAACTTCACCTATTTTTGCAAAAGAGCCTCTAATGCAGGACCTGAACGAAAGTTCTGTGTGTAATAGGTAAAACCTTTTTGTATCTAAAGACTGACATATAATTCCCTCAGAATTTTAATGCATACTGAAATACCTGAATTGTCTCCTTGGAGTAACCATAGTCACCCATAGACATTTCTGAAAGTGTTGTTGAACTTGCTTCAGTTATCATTCTTTGTGAAACACAACTCTCCTCTATAGATCACCAAGAGTTCTTTAAGGTATTCTGATTTTCAATGTGACTTCATTGGCAGGGCCTGGAGGACTACATATGAAAAATACAATGGAGAAGTGGTTTTCCTTTTATGAATTTGTACTGGACAACAACAAAGAAAAAAAATTCCAGGGCAATTCTGGCTTTTTTATTATTATTATGTTCTGTAATGCTGTTATATAATCAATCTTTTCCATGGTTCATCAACTCACACCATCTCCTCAATTTACCTCCCCTCCATCTTGGTTTTTTTTGTTGTTGTTGTTTTTGTGGTTTTTTTGGTGTTTTTTGTTTTGTTTTGGTTTTTTTGTTTTGGTTTGTTTTGGTTTGGTTTTTTTTTTTTTTTTGTGGTTTGTTTTTGTTTGTTTGTTTGTTTGTTTGTTGGGGTTTTTTTTTTGTTTTTTGGTTTTTTGGGTTTTTTTTGGGTTTTTTGCTATCCAGTGAAACTGAATGTACTTATGCTCCCCTCTGGCATAAGTTTGGTTTTTTTTTCACTGATAGTGGTAATCTATTGTTAAATGACAAGAACTTCATTACTCCACTGTGTTAACTCCAAAAGTCTTATGCAAACTACGTAACCTGGAACTAAAATAGTTGGAGTTTCATAATATACAATTGTTTTTGTATGTTTTTATTGCATTAATATAATAGTTATTTATATACATATGAAAATTTACGCAGGAAATTTTCAAAGTTGCTGAGCAATGTAAAAATCCCCCAAGAATAGTTTCTTAAATTTATAAAAATTTGGTATACAAAGGAGCTGTAACATCCTTTTATATGATTTGGTGACTTCATTAATTCTCTTTTTTTTTTTTGTCCTTATAATTTCTCTGACAGATTAGTAAATAACTATGCATTTTCAGAATATCAAGAATATTACTGTAGTAGATGCAGGATCATTATTTCTAAATGTGTTTTGTTTTACTAAAACATTAATGATTATAATGAACTTCTGAATATCATGTTTTTATACTGTATCTTAAACACACTGCAAAACCTAATTAGTAGAGGGGCTGTCATTAGAATGTATGTTAAAATAAATTAGTATCTTTTTGCATCTAGAAATAGTTTGAATAGTTATAAAATATGAAAATGGGCAGATTGGTGTCGATGTCTTAAGTTTTAGCTTTCATGTTTTTCAGGTTCTGTGCTGCCTAGGGTTGTAGCTCTGAGCCTCATGTTGAGTGTTAACAAGCTCTCTTCACAGAGTAGGTAGACAAAGCAAATCCTTTCCAGATGGAGACCAAGGACAATGGGTACAAGTTTTCAGGCCCAAAAACATAAACAAAGGTGGACTGAAGAGAGAAAACAAGAAGGATGGGACTTCATAATCTGAAACTGTAATTGGACAATTCAACCCCAATAGCAAATGGAACAAAACTTATAAAAGTGTGAGACCTTTTGACTGGTCATCCATTTTGTGACCATTTTGGGTCCACCTTGGGTGTAGCCCTGGCTGGGGTCTTGTACTGCCCAAGGTGTATCCTTTAAGGCCTTTAAATAAATATCTACTTTATTCTCTTAGTAGAATATTCTCTTACTACTTATTCTCTTCATTCTCCGTCTAGTGTCTGTTCCAGGTTCAGGGTCTCAAGGCATCAGTGTTCTCACAAGTCACATTAAAAAAAATAACCCTATGAATCCTTGCAGCTGAGAAACACAGGCAAATAACATGCACTGCCTGCAGGTGTGAGGGGAAGGTTCAACCCCTGGTGCCACTGTTGTGGCAGGTGGGTGCAGTGCTGACCTAGAAACGTCAACTTCTGGTGGAACCCCATTCTGCTGGGCCAGAGATTTGTGTTCCTAGGGAGTCCTCAAGCTTGCATGCTATACAACACCAGTCTGAGAGCTTAATTTCACCTGTGAGCTGTATATAGCTAGAATTGAGGACTGCACTTCAAGTTATAATGGATAATACAGTGTCTAGAAAGGCTCGATTTATAGCTAAGAACTCTAGAGAGAACACTAAGGAAACAGTGATATTGGCAAATTAAATAATCAAGTTGAAAATATTTTATTCCTTTTGTTGGCTTTTTTACTGCAGTTCTCTGTGTAAACAGATTAAAGCCTTCTTGAACATGAATAGTCACATTTCGGTATGAATTTACATGTAATACTTAGGCTGAACATAGGCTATTGTTAGTAAATATTTAAGACTGACTTATTTTGAACAGATACATGTAACATATTATCTGGATGCATACAATTGCCAAACCAGGATTTTAGGACCAATAGAGCTTTATCACTGGCTTTCCATGAATATTTTCACAAGATTTCTGTTGCTACAAATTTGGTCCTCACCTTGAAAATTAACACAAAGCAAATCAGTCTATTAAGTTTAAATTACATTCTTGACAAGTATTGATCTTCTATTAGAATTAGACGCCTGCTTTTCTAGCATAATAATGTTGAATTCAAATACATTGATAGTAGGAGTAGATTATGATTAATTTTTCAAGTGTGAGAAATGAAACAAGTCATGTTTGAGGCAAAAAAGCAACCCTTATGTCTTTCAAATTTTTAATTTCTTTTGTACTAGAATATGCAGGATGGATGACAGAATGTAGAAATTTATGATGCCTGAGAGCTGTTTCAAAAAATTCATCACCTAAACTTTTTTCTTGTGTTTACATTGCTAGTTTCCAGATGAAGAACAGCAATACGGATGAGAGACAACCATTTAAAGGTCAAAAAGACAAGAATAAAACGTTTTCATTCTTTCAAATATTATAGCCTTTCTTTCAAATATGAATATCCTCCATCCCTTTCTCAGTTTTTTGAATTTTTAGCATCATTAGGTTTCTCAGGAGTGTCAGAGATACAAAGAAATGATGAGAATTTGGGATCTCATTCACAAACACAATACTCTGGAAGTGCACAGATTTTCCTGTGACACACAGAATTCCCAGAGTTTCTACGTAAAGTAAATACAAGCATGGTTTTGTCACCTGCTGAGAATAAACCCATCTTCCTTCGTGTCTCTCATTTTCTCATAGCACAGTTTGAAAATGATTACCAGACTCATGAAATTTTCTTTATATCAGATAGCTTGTGATGTTTTTCTGTATTTCAGAGGGACAGTCTGGCATACTGGTAATAGAAATTTTTACTGGCCCCAGTTAATGCAGTAATGACTGAAGTTCTATTCAGTGTGTCTTCCATAAAGTAAAAAAGGTGCCAGTCTTTCTTAGTAGATTTCAGAGCTTTCTAGTTGCCCCAAAGCTTGCAATAATACAAATAAAATATGTGCGACTCAATCCCTTAAGAGGATAGGTCTAGGGATTTTATTTTCTTTTTAATATTTGAACTAATGAAGGGAACATTACTAAATCAAAATTTCACATTCTGTGCCCCAGACTAATATTACACTGTCATCCACTTAGAATTGGCTACATGCAGAAGCTAACAAATAAAGCTGTGAGGAAACAAGTGTTTGATTAATTTAGCTTCTGTTGTGTTCAAAATTACTTTCAAAGAACACAAGACACACATTGCAATGCCATGTGTAATACACCAAGGCTAGGAAGCCTCCCAAAATAGGGATTACATTTGCTATTCATTCCTTGAAGGAGTGGATTATATGCTCAGTTTCTTTACAAAGAGGGTTTTTTAATGTCCTTTGTTATATTTGTTGTTACATTTACCAGCTAACTTGTGCAGGCAAGACTCTTAGTGAATTGTTCTGTGTGCTCTGTACATCTCTGAAAAGAAAGAGTGTTACTTTATGTCTTTTGGTTGGTTGGTTGGGTTTTTCGTTTTGGTTTGGGGTATTTTCTTTTCGTTGGTTTGTTTGGTTGGTTTTTTTTGTTGTTGTTGGTGGTGGTGGTTTTCGGGTTTTGGGTTTTGTTTTTTTTCTGTCAGTTCAAGTCTAATTGAGTGATCTCTGGGGTGTTTCTGCATTCAATCCTTGATCCTTCTACTCCAAAGTCTAGCTGTATTTTAGAAAGGAAAGTGTTCACACACCATGCTTATTAATTCCCCTTGCCATCTCCACCTCTCAAACACAAACTTCTTGGGAATTCAGACCCAAGGCCACTTGAAATATTTGCTCAAGATCAACTTGTTTGATTAGACTTTTACTTGATTACTTTCACATATTTGACTAACACTTTATGAAGCACTTGATGGCCCATATATAGACTTTTAGGATGGATTGCATTCATGTGCAAAGATCCCCTGTGACACCGAAAAAAAAGGTTCCTTGAAATGTGCAAAGGTAATTTTGCACAACTTCCAGGCAATCCATATTCTTTCTTCCCACATTCTAAACAAATATAATTGGTTCCCATCCCCTAGGAGCAAGCGGTCCTAGCAAAACTCTGGAGAGGTGCAGACCACACTGTAGAGTTTAAAATTCATTACTTACAGAAGTTGAAATCTTTTCCAGGCATACATTCATGCAGGAAAACAAGTATTTGTTGCTGTACTGATTCTCACTGAAAATTAATTATATTTATCAAATCTGTAAGCAGCAAGTTTTTTGTATTTCAGGTAATTATTACTAAATGTGAAAAATCAGTTGATATTGAAGATACTATAACACAGAGCATAAACACTCTGTTTTCCATCTTCAACCATCACCTAAGAAGGTTGCATTCTTAAAACAGGTAACAGAGGTATAGGAGAGGTATATATCCGAATTTTCTTTCCCGTGTTGCCAATGAATTACTGCTGAATGTCACAATTCTTCTATTTCACTCAGAAATCTGCATTAAGAAATCTAATGCAGTATTGTGAAATTGTTTTAGGCTGTATTGAAAATTACCATTCAACATTTAACAGAACATAGTATTCTGAAAACTCTCAGTGTGACATGTAAGGCATCCTCTATGTTGTAAAATCGACTTACTTCCCAAGTTTTGTTCTGTGAATAAACTTGAAAATTTTCCTAATGAGAACTGATTGATGCAAAACAGTTGTGGAAGAATTTGCAATTGTTTTGGCAAGTTTTGATGTTTTGAGCTGTGTTTGTCATTAACAAGCATGACCACACTTGAGAAAAAACTTAAGTATTACTGAAAAAGCAGTTATTCTTGAACAGCTGTACTTCTTGAATAACTGAACCAATTACAGTTATTTATCAATGTCATTTTTTTTCAAGTGTACATCTAAGTATTTATTGGAAAATACAATATTTGGTAGAATGGGGTAACACATTTGCTGTTGTGAGCTTTGGGCAGCAGTTTTTGTTTGGTTTTTTTCCCCTTTGAACTGGTGAAGCAATGAGTGAATTATGTAACTCATAAAAAAAGCTAATAAACCTTTTATACTACACCAGTGTGTATTCTGCTTAAGCAACATACTGAACAGAAGTGCATTTTAGAAATGGTTTGGGATTTCACTATAACTGCTTTTTATATCCCTCTGGCTGTGTTCATTTCTCTAAGAAACACTTATGGAATAGTGGGAGAAAAATAATACATTAGAAAGAAAAAAAATCTGAAAATTACCAGCATTATTTTTCTTTTGCAGCCCCTTCTCTTAAAAAAAAAAAATTGTCACAACTTTTTACGTAATATTTGTGGATAGTTAAGAAAAAATGTTATTTCCTATAAAAACTAGGCTTTGATGTTCTTTCAATTTCATGTGGAGGACTACAATACTGGACTTTACTGGGTCACTGCTTCTGGAGCAAATATATCCAGCTTGCATAACAGACAACTAACTCTGGAAAGACAACTTTACTTTGAAGAAACAAATATTTCTTTGGACCACTTTTTGTCACTTTGTTTGGATTTTTTTCCACTCCTTGTCTCCTAATAAAACAATATTCTCAATATGATATGGTGTTTGGAATGACAACAGAAACTTAAGATAATGTGGGTAATGCATGAATATGGTTAACTTTACTGTGGTAAACATGATTAAGTTTGCTGTAAGCAATTATCACAATTGGAATATTTTGGAATATTTTTAATCAAAAACTTTATCATAAACATTATTTCAGAAGGGACATATTTCAGCATGGGAAAAGTCTGACAGGAGACCATAATGTAACATATACAAGGGAGGATTTGAAACCAATAACAAAATTCCATTCTACAGGAATCACTCCAGGGGAGGAATTTTTTTTTTTTTAATAAGTCTGGATGCACTGAAATTGAAAAGGGGAAAAAAGGAAAGAAAAAAGTCAGTGGACAGAGAGGATAATAATTTAGGGTTTTATCAATGTTTTATAAGAAAAATTTGAAGAGGTGGACCTGGAGAAAGCAGTAACTGATTGTCTATCTAGGTTTCACAGCAGTATAATTGGTTAATATAGTTCTAAGATGTGCAGCAAGGAAAAAAGTTGATGCAGAGCTTTCAAAACATTTCTGTGAGCTCAGCAACAACAGTCAAAGGTAATAGAATTTTAAATGGAAAGTAAATACCAATATACTTACTTAGCATGAAAGAGAGTGACAGTGCAACCTCTAAGTTATTCATGTCTATAAAAATAAGGCCAAAGATTAAAGAGAAGTGGTGTTTTCTCAGATATACTCAAGCATACTCAAAATCTGTTCCATGTTTGAAGCAGAACATGGAGAAATATCTTCTTCTTTAGAGGAAGGTGATAAATTCAGAATCTTTACATCACAATAGCACAGTGCAGGCTGAAAGGATTATGTTCATCTTTCTATAGAGGGAGAAAGAAGACCCTTGAATAATTTTCTCCAGGTAGGAGAGGAAGTTAAAGAAATCACAAGCTATGTTTTGCATGCTTCATTCCTTTTAGTACTGAACCCTAACATGCAGCAGAATTTGGATACAAGGTTAAAATAATATCAAAACAGTGGTTCTCTACTGCATACAATGGAGTAGCTATAAAATGTTTCCAAGTATCTCTTAATAAAAGTCAGGCCCCTAGAAAAAGATGAAATGCTGCAAACGGTAAAATGTATGAAGATTCTAACTGCATATAGGCAGTGTTAGACAGACTGCCCTAATTTGTTTCTGTATTGAAATTTACTTAATTATTCAGTCTTCTCATTACTTCCATTACAAAGGACTATATGCAAATTGGTAATTCAAGTAGTTTGTAAAACTCTGCATATCTCAGCATGCTAAGCCTACATCAGGCTCATGCTTACCTATGAATCACCTGTATTCACCTCTTTTAAGCTTTTATTTTGAAGGAAAGAAGGAAGTTTAGATATTTGCAGTGCAAGGAAGGCTCAGTGTGCTCTGTCCATGTCTCTGACTTTCACAAATGGAAAACTAAGGTTCTGGAACCCACAACAAGATACACGTGTGTGTATGAATACACACACTGCTTCTTCTAGGAGCTGCCAAGGTGAGGTCAACATTCTTTGAGATTGTCCTTACCAGAAGCAGCCATGATACAAGTATAAGGAAATTAATATGTGAAGCCATTCCCCAAATGCATAGGAAACCTTAGGTTCTGTACCAGCAATCTTGATGAGTGAAGTCTTGGTTTCACATGTTCCAGTTTTCCTTATTGAAAAACATAAAAGATTTGGAGGCAAAAGTGAGGGGGAAATGTACCTAATTCTTTCTGAGTCCACCAGATAGCATGGTTCTTCTCTTCTTGCACCCTCCCCTTGTCCATACCCCAGCACAAGTCAGCCAGCTGCCAACCTCTGTGCGTGCATCAATCTGCTCACTCCTTTGTGAATCAGCTCAACTCCACTGCAGCACAATGGAGTGCAACACAGAGTTGTCAGCTGCTGTACAACAGCAACACTGCTTTGTAATTGGAATACTATATAAGTCTGCTGCCTTCATGTTTGACAAACAGCTTAAGATTGCACATGAAAGGTAAATATCTTTCAGAAAATTTATATTTAAAATAGGTAAAAAATTTATACTACTGTCAGTTTTGGTATCTGTTAATATTCTAAGTTCTTCTAATTGATCTCTATAAATCCTTTAACAAAATTTTAAACAGTACAAAGATGACTGTAAGTGTTTGGATAACAGTAGTTTTAAGAGCAAAGGAGATGCTTGCTTATATTCTTTGATTTTTTTATTAAACAATGGATTACTGCATTTTCTTACAATGAGATAGTCCCATAAGTATCTTCCTTAAAAACAAAGAAACAAGTAAATTATTTTATCAGTCTTGATACTTTTATTCCCTCAGTTCACTCTCCCTTATTTGCACACTGCACTCATAGACAAGTGCTTCATTCAAGGGCATGATGGTGCACTACTCAACAACACTTATTCCATTATTTGTTCACTAAGTGCTAACTTCGAAAATGAAATGTGAAGAACTATAGCTTTCAACCTTTAAGTTTCCCCTAAGCTATTTTATCTTTTATTTTTTGTTGTTATTCTTTTCATTATTTTCAGTGCCAAACTTTTTTTCATATTAAATTACTTAGGACAGGATTTTTTCAAGATATAAAAGATCAAATCTCTCCCCTGTATGCCTCTTCCATTTACTGTCCTGAAAACACTCTGGTGCACCTCTTAAGGACTGTTCTCCTACTGTCTATTTTCCTCATGTCAGCCCCAGGGGCCAGGAGCCCAGAATCAGAATCACAGAATCACAGAATGACTAGGTCGGAAGAGACCTCCAAGATCATTGAGTCCAACCCATTGCCTAACACCTCAACTAGACTATGGCACTGAGTGACACATCCACTCTTTTTTTAAACACATCCAGGAATGGTGACTCCACCACCTCCCAGGGCAGACCATTCCAGTACTTTATTATTCTTTCTGTGAAAAGCTTTTTTCTAATATCCAACCTATATTTCCCTTGGTGCATCTTGAGACTGTGTCCTCTCATTCTGTCAGTTCCTGCCTGGAGAAAGAAACCAACCTCCACCTGACTACAGCCATCTTTCAGGGAGTTGTAGGGAGTGATAAGGTCACATCTGAGTCTCCTTTTCTCCAGGTTAAACGCCCCCAGCTCCCTCAGTTGTTCCTCACAGGGTTTGTGTTCCAAGTCCCTCACCAACCTCGTTGCCTCCTCTGGACGTGCTCAAGCGTCTCAACGTTCTTCCTAAATCGAGGGGCCAGAGCTGGACACAGCGCTCGAGGTGTGGCCTCACCAGTGCTGAGTACAGGGGAAGAATGACCTCCCTGCTCCTGCTGGCCACACCATTCCTGCTCCAGGCCCAGTGCCACTGCAGCAGAGCCAATGCCCTGGGAGGTGAGGCACACCTGGGGCTGGGACCGCCTGGTGCCTCCCAGCCGGCTGGGACCTGCCTGGCTGCTGTGCTGCTGGCTGAGACAGTGGGACCATCCACATCTGGGAAACTTTGCTCTGGAGGGTCCCACTACTCCTGGCCCAGGAGAGCCCCTGGCTCCACTGTGCCTGAGAGCTGCTGCTTTGTCTGACTTTTTGTTTTTTTTTCTTTTTTTTTTTTGTCTACCTTATTAGAACCACAACTCTGAGCAGACCAGGGGAACTTGCTTTCCCCATGGTGGAAGAGCTCTGTGCTCACCTCTGCTTTGCACTGCATCTACCAGGCAGTCAATTAAAAAATAGTAATGCCAATATTTATGACCTAGGGTTTCATCCTAAAAGATCACAATAGTTCCCTGCAAATTACAGGCTGCTGGGCTTTCCCATAACCCCTTGAATTTAATGGCTGCTTTGTACCAAGCAATGAAACAGCCTTTTATTTATCTATACATTCAGTCTACACTAAACTGTGATTCTCCAAACAACCATAAATAGATTTGGATTGCACTCCTTGTTAGATGAGAAAAATCTGTACCTATTTCAAGAAATTTAGTCATAAGTTATTGTGTGGGTAGTCCACTAGGGAAGAACAGGGCTGCTTCACAGCATCGAGATGTTTCACATGGAGCTGAGTTAGAAAGAGTTATTCCTGCCCTTAAACCCAAAACACACAGTGTCCTCAAAGCATTAATTAAAAGCAGCTGAAGGAACAGATAAAGACACAAAGGCCCATCGGAAGAGAGTTTTATACTAAGTGAACATGAACAGCCTATTTTCTTTTCTGCTTAAACAGGCTCTTATATCTGAACAGCCAGATCAAAAGCCAACTGACTGAGTGCCAGTTCAACAGCTTTAGAGGGTTCTGCCATCTGTGGATGAGAGGCTGTCAGCACTTTTAATCTCAGTGCATGGGCTGGGAAGGCAATACATCCCCTAATGGCAGCTACACTGGAATGACTTGTGGCTTCCTCCTCCTACAGAAAAGTGGAATTATGAATCTGAACAACAGGCTATAAAGTATTTTATGATGTGGTCATAAGTGTCACTTTCTATGAGGAACAGAGTGGTGATTTAATGTGCTAAATTATCATTTAGTGAAATCACATGTAACAATGAGCTCTGAACTAACCTTAATTGAAATGATCTCAAACTATTCAGTGTTTTAGTGCAGGTCTGTTTGTGTGTGAATATACTTGTGAAATACTGATGCTTAAACTCCATTCACATCTGGATAGGAAAGAAACCTTGGTCTTGTGGATGCCTATGGTTCCAGAAGTCCAACTCTTCCTGCCAAATAAGAAAAAAAAAAAAAAAAAAGAAAAAGTGTAACCCAAGTATTAAGATCTACTTAAGACAATAAGAAATTGATAAAATCTAAAATTTAAAAAGAAAATCCCCTCACTGAAAGCCCTAGAATTTTACCTAGAAAAGTACACGTAAATCTCAACGGACTCTTAGGTACAGCCAAATCAATCCTAACTGTGAATATACTTGAGTTCTAAGGAAAAGATAAAAAATCAAAGCCGAGATCTCATTACGTAAGAGTTATCCTATCACTTTTCTATCTGTTAAAAAATTTGCTGGAAAATAGATTCTTGATTACATAAGTTAAAAATTTTCTAATGATGTATTAATAAAAAAAAACATTAGAAGAAAAGCAAGCCACTAACTGTACACTTGAAACACCAATGATCATTTCAAATTCTATTATTGAAGAGGTTATGTTTTTATGTGTTATCTCTTGTTTTTTTCCTTGCTTTTGCCATCAAGAGGTAAGTACCTAGCTGGTAATTACCTCTTGTTGAAGAGTCTTATAATTTACACTCAATTTTCTGATTACATCTGATTTTTTAATAATACCATATGAAAATCACTATGAAAAACTTAAAATTTGGAATAAAAAAGAGAAAAAAAGATAGCTTCCTGAACAAGAATGGTTAAATGGGGAAGAATGAACATGTGTCTATCACAAGCGAGCTCAACTCCTTTAATAAGATGGGTGTTGAGAAATAAAGCAGGAATAGGAAGTGGTATTAGGACAAAAATGAAGAGTCAGAAAATGCTGACAAAAATAAAATGGTGAGCACCTGTCTAACACAAGTGACGAGAAAACATTTTTGTTCCTGTGTGTATCATCAAAATGCTTTCTAAAACAACCTTTGTACATCAGTTTTTCCATCTGCAAAAGGCTAGCACACCCTTTGAACATTTATTAGGTGCTTTGAGACGTGGATGCTACATAAATGGGAAGCATTAGTATGGCTAGCACTGCAGTAGCATCTGAGATTTTTCAAGTCACATTGTGAATGCCCCAGGCACAGAGATAACAGTGCCACCTATGCCCAGTATTGCTTTTCCCTTCTGTGGTTTACTGAAACAGTCAGTCCAAGGATAATATTTAGAAATCAGAATATAGTATTAGCTGAATTTCCCCACCAAAACCTAAACGATCTCTAATATATACATCTACTGAAAAAAAATCCATTGATTTTTATTAAAATGCATTGAATAACTTCCGGACCTAATCAAGATATAAAAATCATTCTTTTAAATTACTTTGAATACTTATTTTATTCCTTTTAGAGTTTATATTTATATATTTTCCTACATAAATAACACAAATTCTATTTTAATATATTTATTAATATATATGTCTCACATATATATTTTAAAAAATCCTGAAGAGAAATTCTGTTTATCTCTTTGCAAACAGTCATAACAGTAATACAGAGACATAAATGTATTGCAGATAGCTTTTCCTGGCAGTGACACCAAATTTGAATGCCATTGCATGTAACTGTAAACAAAACAAAACAAACAACCCCCCCCCAAACAACAAATAATCCCAAACCAAAACAAGAAACCTCTATGTGCTGAGACAACCCTCTAACCTTCCAAACTTAGGAAAACTAAAGAGTTGAAAAGGTGATGGGAAAATCAATGGATATCAGAATAATATTGATATCAACAAGCTCTTCTGTTCCTTTATTTTTGTTTTCCCTTTTCAATGTCTCTAATTCTTTTTTCTATTGTGACTTGATACTTTCCCTCAGACTGCACTTCATACTTCTCTTTCTCTAGGTCTTCAACATCTCTATTTCCCCTTCTTTCAAATGTAATTAGAGATGTTTTCTTTTTATTCTTAAGTTTTAGTAAAACTACAGTCTCTATGGCTCCCTAATTTCTCCCCCTCTTGCAGCAAATTTTAGCTTATATCTTAGCTTAATACCAGTGTTGGTATTCCAGCACTAGTGTTAATATGAAATATTTGGTTTAATACCTATAATTCAGACTGGTCCTCTCCATTTCTAGTTTTAACCAAAGAGACTTTTATGGTACCTCTCATAGAAAGTTGATTAGGAAGGAAAATGCATCAGCCAGCTGTTGCCTCCTGGCTTTGGTGTTCCTCCATGCATCACTTCTTATCATTTGAAGTTAGTCAGAAAAGTCCTTGAGGGCTCAAATTTTTATCATTATGTTAGAAGACTGCTACCAATAAATCACTAAAGTCAAGTCTCTACTTTTGAAGACAGGTTGGTTGAGGATTAAACTTAGACATGACCTATTTTGTAGCTGCTGCAGCCAGCAATGTCTACTAAATAGATCAGAGAAAAAAACCAAAACCACACTAAAATGAGAACACCATTTAATTAATATTGCAAACTCATACTAGAGTAAATATACTTTTCTGTTGGAGAGACACTGAATAAAATTCCTAGTGATATTAAAACATTTTGAATCACATTTGGATGTGTGTATCTTTGTCCTGAAAAATAGTCTAGGATAACAAGAGAACTAGTTGTTCTGAGGCCACTCTAAAAAATACACAATAAGTAGTTCCTAATCAGTTCACATTGTTTCCTGGCTGTATGTATTCACAGAGGTTTCTTCCACAAACTTATACATCTACTGTTTCTGGGAATAGATATCATGCTAGTACTTAATAAACAAAAACAAACAAACAAACAAGCAAATCCCTCGCCTGATGGCCTGATGGATTAATAAAACCTAGCCCAGAATCATAGTATGTATCTTCTTATAAAAAGGCAGAAATGTCAAGCCTTTGTCTTTCCCTGAGTGTTGCTAGGGTATCTGTGTAGCATGTATAGACATTCTGACTATGGCCAAATATTGCAGCACCACAGATTTTCCAGAAATCAGCCTCTGGAAAACGCCCAACCTCAATAATTCACACTGGGCAGGTTCCCACATCATCAGCACAAGCACATCCTTGCTCACAGTCCTGGTGAAAGAGCTCTGTGCAGTCAGTTTGATTTGTTCTCTTTCTGCCAGAGATTCCCCTCCTAAATCTGACTCTGGGCTGTGTGACTCCAACCCCATAGATGAAGAGCAGCATCATGTGGCTGTTACCCCAGGCTCTTTTAGAAATTTGTTTCATTAGAAGAGCTAATAAGAGGAATTGAGCATTGTTGGTATTCAGCACTGCCCCGTTTGAGAAGAATATAAATCACATTGGGCAGAGAAGCATGTTGCCTATTTCTAACTAGCCAACTGTATTGTTCACCCAGGGAGGAAAAAAATTGGATTGAATACTATCCCATCTCAATGAAGCTGGGTAATACTGAAACACAGAACCACAAAAACTCATTCTGTTATTAGGAATGAGCTGGACTGAGATCAGGCACAATGAAGAAGAGAAAGGATTTCAAGAATTGAAAACAAAATTGAAATAACAGAAATAAAGAAGAAAACAAACAAATGAGCAAACCACGGGAACCTCAGCACTGTCTACAATGTACCGATAACTATGTGAGAACATGTAGCTACTGAACTCTGGTGACTATTAATTCTGTCAAGAAAAAGGGAGCAACCAGTGTAAGTAAATTAAATCGAAGGAAATGGATGCATGCTACAAAAGGTGCAATTTGTCCAAAAGACTTTTCAAAAACATTAATGAAGATTTTCTGGTGGGTAAGCTGGTATAATTGTGCTTCACTGTATATTGATTATACAAGAGAAGAAATCTAAGCTAAGACTTAATGCTGTTAATACCTTGTCAAGCTGGGCTAAGTGTTGTTCCTTGGACTATTTATGTTGGAAATTGAAGTACTGATGCCATTTTTTATGCTTAGTTTCTTATTTTTTATTATTAATTTAGAACGGCAGTTAGATATCATCTGTAAACATAATCTATGTTGCTGGTTGTTTTTACAAACAAAATTATATATCATTGTCAAGATACAGGCTTCATAGCTAGAGAGAGAAAGTTAAGTTGTGTAAAATTAGAATTTCCGTGGTAAATGAAAGAAAATACTTCTTCACTTACAAAAAAAACCATGAAGCAAGTAAAAAAAAAAAAGCCTCAAATATTTGGAGTGATTCAATTCTAAAACAGAGGTTAGCATTTATCTATTTGAAATTGTATTATCTTTTGTTTGTTTGAAGATGGATAGTTCTTTTGGAATACTGTGCTTTTGTACTACATAAAAAGGAACAGAGAAATGACTGAGTGTGTTTAGAATTAAGAGGTTTGTGATCAGTGGGTGAATTACAATCTTTAAACTGGTTAACAACCACTGCATCTGTTCTCAAACAAGGTGCAAGATATGTATGTTTATTGCACCTAGATGTTTAAGTGACAGAACACAAAATCTGTTGTAAGGCTTCCTACACTTTAGACATCCCAGTGAGTCAATGAAACTCTGGAAGTTATTTCTTCCTAGTCAGTTGCCAGATATATTGGTTTAATGAGACAAAATTGTGTCATCATGGAAATACAATAATTTTTGTTATAATGAAGATATATGGTCAGATTAGGATTTCAACAAGGAGAAATAGGATTATCCTCAGAAAAATTAAGATCTGTCTTTCTGAGGCAAGATTTTCACTTTCAAGTGGAAATCAGCTTCGAAATTAAGACATTCCACTAAGATGACATATTATGCTAATGAAGGCTCTCTGACAGGAGGGACCAAAGAAGTCAACTTGTCCAGGCAGAAGAGCATCTGGATCAGAATGAAACATCTGATCCAACAGTAAGAATGTGTAGATTAAGAAATTTTTCTCTTTTACTTTCTCACTCATTTACAAAGATGCCAATAATGTATGCAATTGATAGCAGTGCTGCTGCAATAAGAGTTACACACATGATTTTTTAACCTAAGGTAAGCATTAACTTAAATTTATAATAGTAAAGATTTCCTTACCAAACACAGTGGAAAATCCAGAAACTAAGTGTAAGCATCTTAAATGCCCAGGTCTCCAGCATTTTCCTTCATTCATTTGAAATGCTGCAATGTAAGCTTAGCTCAGTTACAGGGTCCAGAGGAGGAACTAATATTAAAATTGTCAAGTAACTAAGTGTCTTCTGGCAAAAAATAACATCCAGAATGACCCTTTAGCATACAGTGGGAGATCAAAGTGCAAACCTGAGCTGCAAGGACTGCCAAGATATATGCAAACTGTGCCTCAGTATCTCTGGACCCATTTGGTCCATGTTCCAACAGAAAAAAAACAATGAAATAAAATGCAGAAAATTCTACTGCTTTACCCGAAGCAGGCATATTGCAGGCAACCATTAGAATTTTTTTGCCAACTATTGTTTGGTCCAGGTTGATGAGAGGTCTCCCTATATGGCATGAATAACAGTCTGTCAAGCATGACATTGCAGACAATACCACAAATCAAACTGCTTCATTTCTACTGGCTCACATAAGATAGAATAGATCCCTGGGTGAATAAATGAGAAAAGTTTATCTGTCAACTACTTGTTTGGTACACTGTATACGATGTTTTTAGCTTAAAATAGTGGCTCTTAAACAGATCTGTATATTACAGAATTACATAATCACAAAATCTTTGCAATTGGAAGGGACCCAGAAGGAACATCGTGTCCAACTCATGACCCTGCACAGGACACCGCAAGAGTCACACCATGTGCCTGAGAGCATTGTCCGAACACTGGGGAATCTATTTCAATTCCTCAACCCCCTCTGGGTGCAGAACCTTTTATTAATAACCAACCTAAACCTGCCCTGACACAACTTCAGGACATTCTCTTGCATTGTCCTGTTATTGGTCAAAACAGAGAAAACATCAGTGTTTGCCCCTCCTCTTCCACTCAAAGGGGAGTTGTATGCAGCAATGAGGTCTCCCCTCAGTCTCCTCCAGGCTCAACGGACCAAGTGACACAGCTGCTCTTTGTACAGCTTCCCCTCAAGGCCTTTTGTCTTCGTTTTGCCCTCCTTGGGACACTCTCTAATGGCTCAATGTCTTTCTTGAATTGTGGTGCCCCCAGCACTGGAGGTGAGGCCGCCCCAGCTCAGAGCAGAGCAGGACAATCCCTCCCTTGCCCGGCTGTGATGCTGTGCCTGGTGCACCCCAGGACAGGCTTGGCCCTCCTGGCTGCCAGGGAACTGCTGCCTCATGTTCAACTTGCCACCAACCAGAACCTCCAGGTACCTTTCTGTGGCTCTGCTTTCCAGCATCTCATTCCCAAGTCTGTCCGTACACCCAGGGTTGCTCTGCTCCAGGTTCAGAATCCATCACTTTCCCTTGTTCAGCTTCATATGGTTGGTGATTGACCAGCCCTATGATTTATCAAGGTCTCTCTGCAGGATCTTCAAGGAGTCAACAGCTCCTCCCAGTTTTGTATCATCTGTGAATTTGCTCGGTATCCCTTAGAGTCCTGCATCCAAATTGTTAATAAGATGTTGAAGAGCACTGACCCTGAGATACAACCCTGTGGAACCCAAGTGCTGACCAGTTTCCAGCTGATATTCTGAAGGTTCAGCTCAGATAATGAACAAACTGTGGGTACCCTGCAGAATTTCCTGTTTCTTCTTTGGGTACTGTTACTGAATGATTACCAACCAGAGAAAATTCCAAGGTTTTCCAATAAGGAAAAATTAATCTTTTTATTTCTGAAGCATGAATTTGATAGTTGTTGCCTTATTATCATTTTCCTTATCAGATTCCACATCATACACCATAAAAAGGGTTCTAATAAACATCTAGATTAGAGTAGACACTTATACAACTTGAACAGACTGCAGTGGCCAAACATAAACAGATAAAAGTCAAATTGAAAGAAAAAAGTGAGGGATGGTAACTTAAACTAGCTGTTGAAAAGTAACAGGCTTCATGATTTGACAACATCAAATTGACCGACAACATCAGAAGAATTCATTGACTGACAACATCAGAAGAAAGCACAATGAATTACATTGTTATTAGCTAGATCCTAAGACAATTTCAGCAAACAAATGACCAGTGGTAGAAGGCTGCACCTTAATTATTAAATGCAGTTGAAAGAGAAGTTCCAAAATTGGTTCTTAAAGTACAATAAAATTCTAAATATTTTGGAACTTAGCTTGAAGATCTTGCTATAACAAAATGATCCAGAAGGAACTGAGCAGAGAAGAGGTGTGGAGGAAGCAGAGGAGAATGAAAACGTAACAATAGAAAATCATGCAGCAGATAGGGACAGAGAAGCAATACAGAGGAAGGAAACATGACAGGATCCATTTTATTAAGTTACAATAAAACTGATCGGACATGGTGTAAACCAAAAATGTAGGAGCCAACAAAACACGATAGTGATTGTAGAGTATGGCACATACACTACTAACTGCATGTGAGGTACTAAACTGATCAGTGCTGAAACATGGGAATGCAGAACTCAAACAGTTTTCCATACTAAAAATACACCCTTTTTGCTTTTATTCTCCTGGTGTGCTAGACTAGATTATGTAGAATATTATTAACTATGACTTCCTTGATGATTCTTTAAGTAGAGAATAGAGAATATATACATACTGAATGACAGTACCAAAAAGGATGTAATTTGCCACAAAGAAGAGATCTATTTTGAATCTTCATGATACAAGCAAAATATTTTTTTGTTATTTTACTTAGTTTGCATTTTTAAAAAGAATGGATCTTGAATCCTTCTCAGATTCTGGTCCAAAAAGACAGGGAGTACAACTGTATCTTGTGGAAGGGGAGAAGACTTTTAAAGACATGAAGGAAAATATTTGGAAACTTGAAACTTAGAAGGAACAATCAATTACATAACTTCATTCCATACTGCTAAGAAGGTTTAGAGTTTGTAGTCCACTTTTATAGTGAACATTACTCATCTAGACAAAACTGAAATACCAGTATTCGTGCACAAGCTGTGTCCTGATTACTGAAACGCAATCCCACATCAAGGGATGCAGCAAGCTAGGACACAGTGATTCCTCTCCCTGCAGGAGATGAAGTCCATTGCCAAGACACTTCAGAACATCCTGCTGAGGCCTGTGAATGCAATAGGACATGCAGAGGAAGTGGATGACTGAGATGAGAGAAAAGAGACACATTATGCTGATGAAGGCTCTCTAGCAGACAGGCTCTATCAGGTTTAAAATAATGCATAGGATTACTCTCAAAGAGGAAGCTTTGACTGCCAGCTTGTCAGGAGAGAACAGCAAACCTCTGAATGAAAGGTTTTCTAATTCAACAGGGAGCCAGTGCTGAATTGGACTGGCAGCATAATGATATGACAGAACAGAGATGCAGCGATAGGGTAGACTGCACAAAAAAAATTGGTGGTAAGGACTGAGAGAAAAAATCAAAGTAGATCTGAAAAAACCTGAAAAAATGTGGGAAAAAAAAATTGTAAAGTGTAATGTGTCTAACATTACCATAAAATCCTATCTACAGTTTACAAGGTCCATAGAAAGGTCAGCTAATAATCATCCATTGGAAAATACTGCCAAGATTAAGCAACCTCAGCTGTGGCAAGGAAACCTTAAAATAAAAAAAAAAATAAAAATATAATAATATAATAATAAAAGGCAGAAGAAAAAGTGTTCCAGAAACCAGTGTTAAGAGAACTTCCCTGTCTTACCATTCTGGAGCCACTCTGGCAGTGACACTCCAATCACCAAGACTGTCACCGACGGGACCGAAGCACCTAGCAGCGGGCAGCCCCAGTGAGCTCCCTGCACATCCCACTCTCACTCAACCACACCAGGTTTCCCAGAGCTGAGTCTGAGACCTCTGCATCCTTAAATTCAGTCATAGCACTTCAACAGCAGAACAGCTCAAGACGAGGGGAGGGAGCAAAGGAATCCCTGGGCTTTTACACCCTGACAGTCTGTGCACTCTATGGTCTGTGGTCCCATATCTGAGCCATCAGCTCCTGCTGTGTCTCTGAGTGTTGGGTCACCTGGCTGGGACACAGGTCTCTTGTCCTTTGTTATGCAAAGTATCCCCTGCCTCTTGCCTAGGGCTCTCTCTACTGCCCTTCACCCTCTCAGCCTGCGGCTGCACACCCAGTACCCGCACCAAATGCATTCCTTGGCACTCGCTTCAGCTTTACCAAGAGCTTCAAACACTCAGCTGAGGTTTTATGTTTCAAATCCTGCAGCTACCCCGCAGCAACTCTGCCTGCAGCATTCTGACAGCATGCAAATTTATGGCAGCAGAGGCAGCTCTGATCGGTCAGTCACACCCAAGACCCCAGCAGGTTTCAGATCCACAAATAAAAAGAAGCAGGTAATATAGCCTTGCCCATTCCTGGGGCATCAGTGTACTGCACAGATAAAGCTCATCAAGGTGTTCATACAAGGTAATACACAGTGAAAACTCTTATTCATAAGAGGTTTTTAAATGCTCAGATGAAGGAAAGATGTTCTGCACAGATTTCCCAGTCCAAGGCTCATTGAAGTCAATGGTAGCTTGAATTGGACTGTATACTAAAAAAAAAGATACACAGAATTTTGATTTTCTTCAATTATTAATTTTATGAATAAATAAGTCCTTTTTAAAATAAACTGTGGTTGTTAATTGCCAATTTAGTTGCAGGCCCAGAAATAAGAAAATTTGCATAAGACTTAGTCATGGCTAGATTTTCAGGTTGAGCATAAATGTGTAAATAAACATGTAAACCACAGGCAAGCAGACACTATGATTCAGAGCTACCAGTAATTACTGGTTCAATCCAGGCTGAAGAAGTAAATCTTTCTTAGCATACTATACTGAGAAATTAGAGGGTTGTTTGTTTTTCTTTATGAAAAAGATCTAGAAATTAATCATCAATCAATGGCATGCAACAGAGTGATGCTGTTGCTGTTCAAAACATAAATGTTCTCCTCAAATGTCATACAGTTTTATTTCTTGTGATATTACTTTGTCCAGAGCTCATAGATGAACTGTATACAACTTTCTATCAACACTCTCAAATATTAGCAGGTATTGAATAAATTTCATGTTACAGTATTTCTGTTCATTTGTCTGTCTGTTTAAGTAATTTAAATACTTGGAATTATATTTCTAAAGGATTAATAAAGCCAAATTCTTGCTCTATTGCTTTTTAAAAACAGATTAAGCAAAGAAAGAACCAAAGAAAATTTTACAGAGATGATAATGTTTCTACTGTACTATTAGCAAAAAGTGTTAGGAATTTACGAAACATATGAGTTTAAGAATTTGAAATGGTTACTACAGAGAAAATTATTTGATAAATCAAGTGAGGAAAATACAATAAAAAACAAACCCGCACTCACACAGCAGCAGTGTGAGAGGCAATCTGGCAATGTATCAAGGTAGAAACAGCTTTTTTCATTTTAGAACTCAAACTTATAATTATAGCCTCAGTTTGGACATGTGGCTCAGTTCCAAGAAAAATCATAAAGCCA
Source organism: Prinia subflava (assembly GCF_021018805.1). Classification (NCBI taxonomy): domain Eukaryota; kingdom Metazoa; phylum Chordata; class Aves; order Passeriformes; family Cisticolidae; genus Prinia; species Prinia subflava. Next base: position 48,116,095 of record NC_086248.1, read on the forward strand.
AATCCCTTGCAGGAGGTTTTATTATGATCACTAAAGAAAGATCTCAGGTGAGCTGATAATATTTAGCTGAACTTTTTCAAAACACCGTTCATGAAAACCACTCTCAGAACTGTAATCTCCCAGACTCCAAGGTTAACTGCCTCCCTAAGATGCAGCTGGTTTCTTCCATCAGCTGCAAAACACCTTCATGCCATCCTCTCCATTAATATCTCATAGCTTTCTACAACTTATCCTGCCCTAGGTACTTCAGATAGCAAGACATATTTATAGCATACGCTCGGGGTTATCATTCATTCTCTTCTACCAACAACTTTACTTTCAATAATGAAAATGACCTCTAGATAACAGGTACAAAACCATGCCAGTTTCTTTTAATATGCCATCTTGGAGAGATTTTAAATAGTTCTCACGCTGCTGCCTCTACCTGAGACATACACCAGAACTTGCACTGGAAAATTAATACTTCCAACAGCCTTGTCACTAAATTTATCTTTTCAAACAACCTCTCCAGAGTCTGATGTGCACTGAATGAATCCAGGTTGTGCCTCAAGTCATAATTTAAGCTTGTCAAAGACCTCCAAAACCACCACAAAAACATTCCCTGCAGCAGATGCATCAAAATCCTCAGATTCTTTACCTCAGTTTCTTGAAGAATATTGCTGTATTTCATCCAGTATACTCAGTACTGTTACTGAAATTATGTGTATGGAATTAAACAATCATTATGCACCAAAATAAAGTCAACTACACAATCAATAGAGGATGGAATGACCCAACTACCAGTAGGGGATAAAGGTTTCTGAGAAAATAATTTCTTGATTGTCTCAGCCTACATCTTCACAAAATGAACGTTGGAAGGATGTTCATAATTTTATGGGACAACAAAAATCATGAGTTCTATAGGAGTACCGGTTCTGGGATTTAAGTAACCACTCCACCCACAAACAGACACATAAATATGTTCATGAACAATGGGCAACACACCTAAATTTCAGCTGATTTGTTCTCCCTCTCTTTGGCAGATAGCTATCTTACTACTTCTTCCATGTTAAGATCCCCTTTTTTCTTAAATTATTTTGCTGACATAATATCTAATTAAATCTAAAACTGGTTCTAAATCTAAAACTGTTCTCAAATTGTATTTATTATTAAAGTTTGCTTTGTGGACTTCAGTCCTGAAAGATCTATATGCTCAAATGATTTGGCTCATATATTGTACCATCCACTTAAAAATTTTGGCTGGTCAGAGCAACTTATGTCATCTCTAAAGCTTTTCAATTTAAAATGATCCTTATCAAAACTGAAGATAGAATCTCTTATAGCTGTCATATTTCAGGAGTCTGAGTGTACTGTTACCCGTTTTTTATCTGATCTGTGTCAGTATCTCATTCCCTTTTTGCTGGTAGAAGTATATTAAGCAGTATTCTGCATGAAATAGATGGCTGATTAATCATCCCAACAAAGCTATTGAAATAAAAAAGGCTTTATCATCGTTATATTATTACTATATATTATCATCAAAACTGACTTCCTGTTAACAGATGATATTGATGTATTCTATCCTCATTTCTGCAAATCAAGATGTTTTTGTTTGAGTTATATTTTAGGTGCTTGTCTCGTGCTGAGTTTGGTCTACATTGTATAACTATGGCTACTTAAAAATTGGGCATGTAATCTAAATTAGTCATGTAAACTCCACCCTAGCTCCTGTGGGCTCTGTATTCCCTGGTCTTACACTCTCCTCCAGAAAGGGATTCATCCCATTTTGAAATAAGTGTCTAAGGCAGGTGGGACAGATTGCTCCCACAAGACTGAGTTAACCAACTCCCCTGATAATTTGTTTGAGTCATTGCTTACAGCCTCACATAACAAATATTTCATGGTATTACTGATCTGAATATTCTAATGCCAGAGTCCATGACCTTTACCAGCTTATTTTTTAAAATTTAATTGGGAAGATATTTCTTCCAAGTATGTATGTTGATAATCGTTTTTCTTCTGTTTGACTCCAAACCTTTGATATATTGGGTGTAAAATGAGTATTCTCATTTTGATGCCTGGAAATTCAAAGTTTTACAATTGTTTTCAAGTTGAGTTCACAGATTCAATAAAATTTGCAACTTAAAAAAAAAAATACTAGCCCCTTTATCAGGTAATAACTTTATCCTGGATATTTTCCAGGCTTTGCAGACCAGACTTTATTCAATCAATGAAAGTTAATCCAAATATTTTTATGGTACTTCATCCTGGCTAGAAGTATGTTGTGGGGTACTTATCAATTAACTGCTTCTAAGATTTTGAACAGTAATTCCTGGTCTGCTTTACTATGAATAGTTCTTTCTTCCTCATGCTGTAAAATTTATATTGGCAAACATCCATTTTAATAATTTGTTGGAGTAGACAGAGAACAATTGTTTAACCCCTTATATGGATCACATTTTTTTATTATCTCTCAATAAAAGAGTTGTATAAGGTATTGAACAGACTACTTTCCTACCCTTGAGAAAAATTTTTCTTTTATTGAAGCTATTGTCTTAAACTAACCCATTCTAATAATGACTGCCCTACTAAACATAGTGGAACAAGAAACAATCTCTGTTGTGTATCTCAGTTCAGCTGCACAGAATTGTTTGTGTATAGAAGGGTTAAACAGAAGAGATGATTGAATTTCTGCAGTAGAAGTCTTGGTTGACACCCATTCAAAACTTTAACTCTGTACTGGAAATTCAGAACAAATGCTACAGAGAATGCTGCAAGAAATCTCAATACATTGTTTATCCTTTATCAGTTTGTGACTTACTTATTTTTTCTTTAGATTTTATACTCATTTCAGCTCTTTTGTCTATTATTTTCATTAAAGGTATTGTAGAGAGCTAATGGAGCCATGAAACAAGTCTGACACAGGCTGACAGAAATCTCTGAGCTCAGCATTTTGACACACCACCTTAGCAGAGCAAAGTGGTCTTTCTGTGCCTCCTCGTGTTTTGTACAAAAATTAATTTTGCTACAACTGTGTAAGGAATGTTTGCAAAATATGCAGCAAGGACCTACATATGTTTCTGTACAGAACTTTTTATTAAAGTTGATGGAAGTAGATCATCATAATTAATGGAAGTGTCATGTGTTTAGCTGTTTATCTGGATGCCATATGTATCTCTCTTTTTATGAGTAAAATAAACAGCAATATTTTTTTTTTGGCTCATTACATTCCAGCTAAAAGCTTTAGCTAAACAGTAAAGCTGCCAAAGCCACAGGTTTACACAGCTTTAACCATCTCTGTTCCTTCCTGGTGCTCAATTTTTGGGCACAGGTGTAATTAATTTAAATTAAAGGCATTGCCCAAACTCCTTTATAAGATAAAGTATACAGTTAAGGTCTTTTTTTTTTCCTTTCTTTTCTTTCATTGTAACATAGGTACAACATTTTGAGATGGTATGGCGTAACTTCAAAAAGTGGTCTGAAATGAAGAGCAGAGAAAAATTGTCCTTGTATAATCTATAAGAAAGGTACATAGATTTTTCCTTTTCATTTTCTCTCTGCATTTGCTCTATTAGACAGAAAAAGTAGGAAAGGGACCAGTGAGGAGGGCAGTGTCTAGGTTTCACCTGCTTTCAGCTGGGCTAGAGTTCATATTTTTCTTAAGTAGCTGGTACAGTGGTGTGTTTCTAGGATTTTGTATGAGAATAATGTTGACAGCACAGGGATGTTTTGGCTGTTATTGCGTACTGTGTACCCTAAATCAGGGGTTTTTCAGTGTTCTATACACTGCAAGTCAGGAGATACACCAAAAGCAGTGAGGGAGCATAGCTGGAACAGCTGACCTGGTGTGTCCAAAGGGATATACCATACCATGGAATGTCATGCTCAGTATATAAACTTTAGGAGTTACTCAGAAGCGACTGACTGCTGGGTATCAGTCAGTGGGTGGTAAATGTAGCATTCTCTGAATCCTGTTCATCCCACTTTTCAGGGTGGGGAAGCAGGGGAAAGGGGAGGACAGAGGACAAAGCAACACACAATCATAGCACCATAGAATGGTTTGGGTTGGAAGGGACTTAGAGGTCTTCTAATTCCAAGCCTGCTGCCCAGGGCGGGGACACCTTGGACTAGGCCAGTGCGCTCAAATTCTCATCCAGCCTGGCATTGAACACTGCAAGGGATGGGACATCCACAGATGCTCTGGGTTATCTATGGCAGTGCCTTATCACACTCATAATAAAGAATTTCTTCCTAATATCTATTCTCAACCCACACTCTTACAATATAAAGCTATTTCCCCTTGTTCTATTCCTACTTGCCCTGCCAAAATGGCCCTCTCCAGCTTTTTCAAAGGCTCCTCTGCTTACAGGATGAGGGTGTGCAAGGCTCTGGGGCAGGCAGCAATACCCGGCTCCCAGGGGTGAGCTTACAGCTCTAAGGAAAACATCCTGCATGTTTGGAAAGTCGGTTCTCTGCCATCCTGCTCTCTGCAGCCATTTGACACCAGCTGCTTCTCAAACAAAATCAGGAATCGGAAGTCTGAGGCTCTTCTGTGGGAAGCAAAGAGAGAAGAAGTTTCTCTGACATTCTGGCTCTGTATACATCCTGTTTATCTTCCTCACTACCTATTGGTTTTCCCTGTGGGGTCTGCAAGAACCCTTGCACCCAAGTAAAGAACGTGAACAGCTTCTGGAGTGGAAATAGGCAGGAGCTAAACCTGGTGCTGCCATTAGCCTTGGCATCTAAGGGGGGTTTGAAGTAGGCATGAAAAGACTCCATGCCATACATAGGCAGAGACACCTTGCACCAGAGCACCTTGCAGCAGACACTGTCAGCAGGATGGCCAGCTGTGTCCTGAGGTGCATCTGGCACAGTATTGCCCCCCATGAAATGTTCTTGCCAGAAGATTGAGCACATTTGAAAGAGCAGCTATACAGCCTAGTGCTCACTGCCCACTTGCTGCCCCTCAGATAAGTTTCAGTATGTCAGTGTGGCTGGCCAATTCAGGACACAGAGTAGCAAATAAATCTAATGCTCTTTATGCTCATCTCTTAGATTTTGTCCCAAAATGGATGAGAAGTATTTTCAAGGTCAGATTCAGCAGAGAGATTTTATAAGAAATTCTTTTTGTGCCCCTCAGCTACTGCCTCCTAGAGCACTGATAATTGACTTCACTGGTAAATCTAAATTTGCTTGTCCTCTCACCTCAGCATTTTTCCTCAGTGTATCATCTTTTCTATTTTTTTAGTCAGAATAACCACCTAGGTAGTGACAATTAAACTGTATTACCTTGTATTATTTCATGTTATTTACAGTTGTAACTTTTCACGTCTCACCAGCTGTGTCCTGAGGACTAAGTTACATTTCACTGAGAGCCTTTGAGCCAGGGCTAGTCAGCACTCACTGGGATCTATTAGGTTCTTTTACTTACATTAGCTGGTGGAGAGATCTGTTGGGTATTCTTGCCTTGATCTGCCCAGACAGAGACATTTTTCATGGTTGGGAACCATGTGAAGTCTTTATGTGCCACAGCTGCTCTCTGAGTTGTTTATTTATATATTTCCCTGGATTAAAAATAAAGGTCATCTGAGTCCTTGTTCAAGCCTTCCTTTTCAACCACGGGAACAGAAACATAGACTCGTTTTGGTTGGAAAACTCTTTTAAGATCATTGAGCCCAACCATTAACTTAACACTGCCAAGTCTACCCCTCAACCATCCCCCTAAGTGCCATGTCCACATATTTTGGAGCACTTCCAGGGATTGTGCCTTCACTGCTTCCCTGAGCAGTCTGTTACAATGGTTGCTAACACTTTCTGTGATGAAATTTCTCATGATAGCCAATCTAAACCTTCCTTGGCACAGCTTGAGGCCATTTCCTCATGTCCTGTCACCTGTTACTTGGGAGAAGAGACCGACATCCACACACTACCAGCTTCTTTAAGGGAGTTGTAGAGAGTGTTCTCCCCTAAGCTTCCTTTTCCCAAGGAGGGCAGGCTGACAAGAGCTCCCTGCTCCTTCTTCTTGCCCTTCCTGTAGTTTCCATCTCATAACTTGCAGTCAAAGGGAACCTTCCTGGTAAGCAAAAACTAATCATGTAAATCATTCTAAGTGGCTCGGTGAGCTCTTCTGCTGGTTCCCTCAGTACTCTTGGGATCCCAGCTAGCTTGTTAGACTTTTATGTGTCTAAGTGGTGCAGCAAGTCTGCTTGGATTATTGGGACCTTCTCTGACTCTCTATCTCTGTCATTCATCTCAGAGGCCTGGATACCTGGAGAACAACTGGTCTTACCATTAAAGACCAAGGAAAAGAAGGCACTAAGTACCTCAGCCTTTTCCTCTTTATCACCATGTTTCCTCCCACATACAATAAAGGACAGGAATTCTCCTTAGCCCTTCTTTTCTTTTCTAGCTTTATAGATTTTCTAGATTTTTATTGTCTTTTACACAAGTAGCCAGATTAAGTTCTGAAATTGTGACAATCAAGTCTCATCTCTAGATCCACAGGCAGTGATATCTTTCCACTATCTACTTTTATCCTTTCTTTTTCTTTCTTTTCCTTATACATTTTCTTAAGAGATATCATTATATTTTTACTGTTATATTGTTGTAGATAATAATATTCAAATTGGCAACAAAGTTATTTTTCACACACTTCAGGAGCCTCCTAGACCATTTCTTCTCTCCTATGTTGCGTTTTCAGCAGACATCTGGTAAATCAAAGTCCTTCATGAGAACAAGGGCTGGAAATTGTGGGACTTCTCTCCCAGCTGCTTATAGATTACTTTAGATTCTTCTTTACCCTGGCTGGCATCCAGTTATATAAGACATCCCACCATGTCTCGTTTATGGCATCATAGTTTTCCTGCTGCACAGTGTCCTCCAGCTCCTCCTGTTTTTTACCCATTTGTTGCCTGAGTCTATTAGTTTAGATGCACTTGGCCTATTGATCTTGCTCCCTTTTTGGGGGAAAACCCCTAATTCATACTTGACCATTCTCAGGAGTTTCCGTAGTTTCTAAGACATCAATAGCCTTTGTGTCTTTACTGTTGCAAGGATCTTCATCCCCTACCTCCACTGAAACAGCAGACCAAAGGATCTCACTTGCACACAGTCCCTTGAATATTGGCATGATGCTCTCCAGATCTTTAGCAAGCCTGGGTTTACCCCTTTCCCCCTTCAAATCCAGTTTAGACTTCTTTCCAAGATCTCTGTTGACTCCTGAATGAAGATAATTTTTGATCTTTGAGACAGGTGTATCTCATCTGTCATCAGCACACGAGGTCACATAATTCATGACCAAAAATCCCAAAATTCTGCTGGTGATACTGATGCCTTAAGTTTTAGCTTTCGTATTTTTCTGTACTGCCTTACTGTGTGACTCTGAACTTCATATAAAGTTTTAGCAAGTTCTCTTCACAGTTTCATTGGACAAAACAGTCCTTTTACAGCCTGAGAAACAAGGACGCTGTTGCAGCTTCAGGCCCAAAAAGCATAAACAACAATGAACTGAGGAGAGCAAACTGGGAGGATGGGACTTCATAACCTGAAGCTGTAATTGGACAGTTAACCCCAATATGTAAATGGACCAAAACTTATACAAGTGTGAAAACTCATGACTGGTCATCCATCTTGGGTGGAGCCACAGCCAGGCTCTAGTACTGCCCAAGGTGTACCCTTTGAAGGCCTTTTTAATAAATACCTACTTTATTTCTTTAACACTGTCTAGCATCTGTTCTAGGTAACCTCTCTAAGCATCAGTACCAGACTCAGATATCTGTATCAGTCTGCTGGACTTTCATGTTTCTTTCTTCATCATTCCCTGCAACTGGAAAGATAGAGAAGAGCACTATTTTTGCTCCTGATCCCTTAATTGGTCAGACCAAGGCCCAGCAGTATCTCTTGATCGATTTTGAGCTTCTTGTTGCGACTTCATCACTGTCTGCCTAAAAAATCCATAATGGATGATAACCTGAGGGTCATAGCAGGGCAGGAAGCTTTCTCTTCAAATCATTATCCCAGGCCCCAGTAAGACAGCAGGCTTCCCAAAGAAGTGGGTCCACTCTGAATACTGGGGCTTCTGCTCCAATACTCAGAAGGGAGTCTCCTGAGACAATGACCAATCTTTTGTCCTTTATGGCACCAGCTCAGTCACAGGGCATAGGCTGACTCAACCTCAGCAGCACGTCCATGTTAAATGAACCGCTGCCCTCACCACTCTTCGTTGTGCCTGCAGAGCTTTGTATTTATGATATGATGTCACCTGGACACGTGGGTCATTCACATAGGAGATGCATCTGCATGTGCATGTGCCAGGTAGGGACTTGTCACCACTGTCCCCTGATCCTTAAATTACTGCACTCAGCCAGGCAGAGACAGAGAAAGGAATCCTCTGTATAAGGCATCCTGTCCATCTGTTGGCCTTTTGGGCCTCCCAAATGAAACAGGAGCTTTTCTGTCAAGGGCGATGAGCAGGGCAGGAGTGATCATTGGTGCTAATTTAGGTCTTGCTTCATGTTCTTCATATTTCTGGCATTTAGATAAGCATAATCCTGGGGTTTTTTTTTCAATTTTGCTGACTCCATATGAGGTCTGACTATCTTTTGCATTGTTCCAATAGTTAAATCTTTAAACACTTAAACTTGAAATTAGTTTGGGTTGCATATTCTTGTATCCCAGTTCTTACTTACATAAGAATGTCCACATAAGACTACCTTCTTTTGCCCATGCATCCTCATGAAAAACTGAAAAAAGAGTTACAAGAGTTGAGGGTGGTAAGTAATATATGAGTAAGTATTTTTATATGTTATACATTCAATTGAAATACCTTCAAAAAGACCACTGCTGTGAAAAAAAAACACAAAAACAAACAAAAAACCCAGTAAATAAACACAAAATCATTGGTAGATCTCACCACGCAAAGGAAACTCATGGTTTATTGTATAAATGAGTATAAATACATGGATACTGTTCAAAGCAAGAACACACTGTTGTGGATCAAAATGTACCCTTTAATTATCAGCCAGGAGCCTATTTCTCTAATTAGGCTTTCCTCCATGCTCAGTTTATATACCAGCTTTCTTGATGACAGAGAAAGGACATCAACAAGATGTATGTTTGGGGGGGGGAAAAAAAAGGAAAGAGAGAGAGAAAGGGAGAAAGGGAGAAAGGGAGAAAGGGAGAAAGGGAGAAAGGGAGAAAGGGAGAAAGGGAGAAGGGAGAAAGGGAGAAAGGGAGAAAGGGAGAAAGGGAAGGGAAGGGAAGGGAAGGGAAGGGAAGGGAAGGGAAGGGAAGGGAAGGGAAGGGAAGGGAAGGGAAGGGAAGGGAAGGGAAGGGAAGGGAAGGGAAGGGAAGGGAAGGGAAGGGAAGGGAAGGGAAGGGAAGGGAAGGGAAGGGAAGGGAAGGGAAGGGAAGGGAAGGGAAGGGAAGGGAAGGGAAGGGAAGGGAAGGGAAGGGAAGGGAAGGGAAGGGAAGGGAAGGGAAGGGAAGGGAAGGGAAGGGAAGGGAAGGGAAGGGAAGGGAAGGGAAGGGAAGGGAAGGGAAGGGAAGGGAAGGGAAGGGAAGGGAAGGGAAGGGAAGGGAAGGGAAGGGAAGGGAAGGGAAGGGAAGGGAAGGGAAGGGAAGGGAAGGGAAGGGAAGGGAAGGGAAGGGAAGGGAAGGGAGAAGAACAGGGAATGAGAGAATCAGGCACTAAGGAAGAACCTTGCCCCTCTCTCATCTGGGAAATGCCTGAAGAGACCTTTTCTTCCTGCCACGTGGGAAGAGTATCTAAGGATGCTCAATGTCTGCCTCAGGATAAAGTGTGTCCTGAAGTCAGATGAGAGACATCCTCTACTGAAGCCACCCTCTTGTAATAAATTCTTTGGCTGTGCAACAGAGTTACTTCAAAAGTGATTTAGAAATATGGACAAAGGAAGGATTTCACTAATGAATGCCTGTGTAACAGAGACATTAATCAGAATTTTAGTCCTTTCCTGATTAGGGGACAAGAAAGCAAAGATCTGAGATAAACTGCACATATGAAGAGAAATATCTGATATTGTTGTCTAATAATATGATCAAAGAAAAAAATAACAGAGGTGAGCAAAACTCAAAGCTTTTGTAGAGCACACTTGCATTTAATGGTAGTCTCCTACCCCCCTGCTTTCAAATAAAAAGCAGGTAGAAGAGCAATAATTGATAAGCTTCTTTTTGAAGCACTTATTTGTGATCAACAGTTCAGGTTTAATTAAACACATGTAAAGCAGAGGAAGCAGTGAAAGACGCTTGAGTTTTTAGGTTGTAGTTCCTACTAAAATCCACTGAAGTCAGGGTAATAGGATTTAGTATGTATTTTGACATTAAAGATAAAATTCAATAAAGTAATGGAAGTAAAATTACAATAGAAGTTGTTTAACTTTTTAGAAAATAAGAGGATTTTTTTTAATTCTTCAGAACAGGAGGCAGAGAAGGAGTAATACCTTTTGCTGCTTGGGATGTTCACAGTGACATGCTGTTTGTTATTAACAGAGACAATGGTTATAGCAGCAACAAAAAATCCCAACATTGTTTTAGAAGTTAGTATTGCTGAGAGATTTAGTAGAGTTCACTTATCTGCATTCAGATGGATTTTTAGACTGATCAAACATATCTACTCTTAATAAAACTTAGTACCTTTATTTTAACTATGTTATCTAAATAGACTAAGACCTGGTGTTATTTTTCTTTTATTCTTAAATACTTTTTATTAATATTTTAGTAGGAAAGAATAAAGATATGCTGGTAACATGAAGCAATCTCTCATGTACAAATACAGAGTTTGAAAGTGATGAATTCTAGGTGGAATCTCAACCAAATTTGACAGTGACAAAGGCAAAAAACCCTGGAAATAATGCTGTTGAAGGACCGATAAACCCAAAAGAAACTTGTATCCAAGTCTTTAGAAGGGACTGAAGTGGATGCTAATGAACACAGTTCTTGTTAATTATACTGCAGTTTGGGGTTTGGGTTTTTTGGTTTTTGGGATTTGTTTTTTTGTTTTGGTTTGGTTTGGGGTTTTTTTGTTTGTTTGTTTCTGGTTTTTTTTTTTTTTCTTATTGAATATAGCTCTTTAGATTAACTGGACTTTGAGCTACTGAGAAGTAAATGTCTTTTGATGTGTCAAGATAACTGGAGAGACAAGAATTTTAACAAGACAACAAACAAAAATCCTCTCTGTAACTCCCTGTTTCGAAGGTACTACTCGCCTAATTACATGCAGATATATTTGTGCTCAGTGAATCATTAGTCTTCATCAGCATACAAAGGGAGAACCATCACTTGGTTCTCAGCTGTCACAAACAAGGCACATGGTATTTGTCTCCCGAGTCAGTAGTTCAGTACATAAACATTATCTTTTTCATTTTTTCTTTTTAAAATAAAAACACTATAGGTGAGCGAATGACTCTTCAATTAAAAAAAAAAAACCAAAAAAAAAAAGGAAGCTTGCTCTGCATCATGAATCTTAATTTCTTATATAATAGCTGGTGCAGTTTTAGGAAATGTTGAAAAATCTTCCGTTTAGAAAGGTAAATATAGTATAGATCAAAAAAGCTCCAAAGAAACTGTAATTGATTGGAAGACTGTCCTCTCTAATTGCCAAATTTCAGTTCTTTGTTGCACATACTTTAGGTTGCTAATTTTCTCACTCAATCCCCAGCAATAAATTTGTTGTCTTATTTCCTGATGTCTTCTGTAAAGGCAAATCTTTCTACAGGGCAAACTATAGCTTACTAATCAAACTAATCTCACCTGCTTTCACCTGCTCTACTGATCCAAGCTTCTGTGACTTGGGAGAATGTGGCCTCATTATTATTTTCTGTTCTGATATAATATTTCCTTCTGGTTTAGGTTTCTTGAGTGGGAAAAGAAAATAAAGTTGTCATAACAGGCCTCTATTTTTGCCCTGATTTGAGGGTACAGAATCTACATGGAAAGCTCATGGGTTGTTATACAATTGACATCCTAATATTTACAAACAGAAAATAATTTTCTAGAATGCGTAAATGTGGAACAATTAAGTTCTTTGAGAGGGAATAGGTTTGCTTAAAATTTTAAGGTGATATATTGCAGGAGCATGTCCCACTCCAGGTTATCAGGTCTGTTGACCTTAACATCTTCTTAGATGGCTTCCTGTTTCTATTTAACTATGAGTTTTGTCCTGAAGAAAAGAGATATTATATATGCCACTGCGTGTGTTGAATGTTTCCTTGGTGCCATTCTGTGGTATTTGCAGCCCTCTTTGACATTATCAAATGGATTGACATTTCAAATATTTGCAGTGCTCAGCGGGTACTAATTCAGTGAAGGTGAACCATGAGTTGCTCACACAGTGGCACAGCAAGTGATGTGTGTCTATTTAATCACAGCTGCCGAAATGAGATCAAAAGGCGCTGTGTTGTTAAACCCTGAAAGCGGCTGTCACAGCGGAGAGATCAGGAGGGGCCCGCCACAGGAAGCACAGCAAAGAATAAACCTGGACTTGCAGCCAACGCAGCTCTGCTGTTGGCTGTAACCTGGTGGAGATGACTAAAGGGGCACATTCAGGGGAGAGGCTGTACAGGTGAACTGCACCTGGCCAAAACTGCCTCCCACATAGATACACCCAGTGTCAGGAGCACCAAAAGACTTTTCTTTAAATGAATTTGTGTGGTCATTCTTCCCTAGGTAAATGATGGTTTTAACTTCACTTCCAGTATTATCCAATTTTACTAGCTTTCTCTCTGAAAGAGAACTTGTTCTGCTTTTAGCTGGTATTTTGGACCATGACAAGGCCTCCTGTAGCCCCAAAGTTCAATCACAGGAGATACTTATTTGCCCTGGACCAAGACCTCCCTGGCTGTTTTTGCTTTATCTGCTGAGAGCATGTATTTATTGCACAGCAGCACTGCACAATTTCTAGCCAGGAGAGGGCAATAGCATCCACCAGCTGCTGTGCAGGAGCAGGAGAAGGCTTGGAATACGTGGGGTACATGATGGCACAGAGGGTGGGGAAAGAGATGATAAAGCAGCAAGTGGTTGCAGATGATGCACAGTAGGTGTAACTGCTCTTAGTTCCACTTAAGTATTTGGTCAGGACTCTGTTACTGCTTCAAGCTCTATCTTGGCTCTTTCTTATTTAATACACCAGCACATGTTAGCTGTTGTGCTAGCACCAGCAAACAGAAGCTCCACTAGGTAATTCAAAACAGAACTCTCCACTGAATTACATTACTTCAAATGACCATGTTCCTTACGGTTGCTGAAACAAGAAGGGATAATGATACAGAGAATGAGATAAGGTTTTCTATTTATCTAAAGCCAAATCACTTGGCTTTTAAGATCAAATATTGAAAAAAAAAAAAAAGGTGACAATGAAGCACCTGTGACTTATGACTCCACAATGGTTATTTGGCTCAGTACAAAAATCTCTGCACCATATTTTATGATCTGTGTCACACAGAAGGTCAGAAGATATGATCTAATAGTCCCTTCTGGCTTTAAAAAAAGGGAATCAGAATCTAAACTAGACAGTAATGGAACTCTTTCTCTGCATGTGTATAATCTAAATGCACAAAATGTTACCAGATTCTGGACCTGTAAGTGTTCTCTCATTTCCTTTATCTATTAATTCCTATTATAAAGGGTATATTCCTTATACCCTTTATCCCCCTGAGAAGTGATTCCCAAACTGTAGTCTTGACAGGGGTTTTTTTTGTTTTCTGTTGTTTTTTTTTAAACCTTCTCCCTACACATCCCATGCAATGGCTTCCCTTCACTCAAGTATTCTCTGCCTCAGCTCTGAAACAGCAGACATTGTCACTCTGAGTGGTTTACTTGAGAGCCACTGTGGTCAGGGGGTTCCTGCTTCTATGATGACAGGACACACATGAAACTTTGAAGAATTATCTTCTTCTTTTCAGTTACTTGTAAACTATTTCTTCATTACCTGCCCTATTCAGAATGCTAGATTCAGACACTTGGAGTTAAGCAATGTAAAAATGTTTTATGATTATTTTTGTAAATATCCTGATTGTCAATTACCTCAAGGCGAACTCTATTTGGAAGTCAGATCATATCTCTGGAGGTCTGATTATACCATGAAAAATCCAGAACCATTTTGGAGGTGAGAATGGAACTACTTACATAGAATTAAAACCTGTGAGTTCACCTATCCCAGTAATGCTCAAGAATTTTACAGAGCTTTTGCTGTTTATTATTTTTCATGGAAAATTGTCTCATTGAGAACCACTCTACTTGAAGTCTCTAGTGTTTTCTGTCCTCATTTTGGAAAACACAGCTGCAAAAGTAACTAAGGACTTTATTATTTTTTTATCCTCTCCTGTGATTTATTTCTGCATCTTTTTAGTCTCCAGTGGCAAACACCACCACACTGCATGTAGTATTTACTGTAAAATTAAATGAAGCATGTGTTGGAGCACCTGAGAGCAACTGAAAATAATTGAGATGAGCTGTAGACTCTCATTACTCCCATTAAGGTTTATTTCTCATAAGAAACATTACTGATGAATTTGATACCAACCCTTTTGATTCCTCTTGATGTGGGCTAGAACAAGAGTGGCATACAAGACACTAGAACAAAACACAACAAAAATGCAAACTGCTGGTGTTGATGCATAACTGAGGATGAGCTAGTAAAGGAATCAGAGTGAAGCTGAGGAACAGATATTTCTTAAGTCTTTACATGGGAGGAGACTCAGCCCTCCACTCTCTGCCTTTACAGTGGCTGCATTATGAATTAATAAAGAGATACTTCATGAATATTCATATGAGGTCTTTGCATTAATAATTTATGAGGCCATCAGTCAAGCAGCTGCACACGCAACTCCGGAAATTGGGGTTGGGCCTGTTCTGCCCTGGGTTTTGAATTGCAACCGGAGGCACAAGGTGGAAGGGTGGGGGAAGAGAAGATAAAATGTTTATCAGGAAACAGGTGGATGGAGATGAGGTATTCTGACACCTTATTCAAAAAAGTAGTTGAGAAATAGTGTTTGAAATAAAACTATCTTGACAAGGGGGGGAAGGGGAATAGGAAGGCAAGACAAAACGCAAGTGATGTTTTATACAGTTTGTCATACAGTACATCTTTGAGGTGATGTAACAATCAGTGTCAGAAAGCTACTCTGATCCTGTGAGAGTAGGAATGGTGTGTACTAGCTGCACCTTGAAGATCTGTTGAGAATGTGGAAGAACGTTCATTTATTTTTAGTAAAGGCTACATCAGGCATTTTACTTTCTAGTTATTTTTTCTCTTTGTTGGAAGCTAGCTTTGAAAAAATAAATGAGAGAGTGTGGAAAAAAGTCTAACACAGTCCAAACACATTTATTCTCTAAATACTTTATTTCTGTGAGTAAATCTATAGATAAAATGATCCATGGATTTAAGAGGCAAAAAATCAAAGGTGATTAAGGTTATGAATCTTTCTGTGAAATAGTGATCCATTGAAATAAGCAAGTTTATTGGAATTAATATATTGTACAATTCATACATATAATAAATGTCTACAATATTTCAATCTGGTTTCTCACATTTCTCAGTTTTCAGAGAATCAGATTAATAAAGGATTTAGAGAACTTTAAAAAAATGTCATTTTCATCTTTATCTACCTTTGAACATCTGGTCCTTCTTTTTCATGCCATTGCCTTCTGTATTTCCTCTGTTTGTAGTGCTTAATTTGCAGGATGCAATGCCACATATCATAAAATGTGTATTGTGTTACTGCTCTGAACATGTCACTGTTAGGGGCCAAATGGAGGTGCATATAATGATATAGGGTTTGACATTCTGGTAAGGGCAGTTAAGGCAGCACCTCATGTGAAGCACTGGAAGTTTTCTGTCAAGTGAAGAAATATAGACTTAAAGTATAGTAATGTAAGGCATGAAAAAATAAGACGTTTAAAGGTCTATTTCAAAGTTTGGACTGTAATAATGCACAGCATAGAATTTTGAACCTGGGCTTGAAACTTCTACTCAGCACAGCTTTCTCACTTTGGAGATAATTACTATTGAACCAACCTGTCTATTGAAACAGGAATCTTTTGCATTTTAAAATAATTTAGATACTTTAAACACAAACTGTCTGAAAGCTGTATACTTTGGACACAGTATATTCTGTTCAGTATAAATGTATCTGTTTGAAGTTCAGAATTAGAACTTACAACAAGTCCTTGTGCTCTTCTCTGGCCTTCAAAAGCTGAGTTTTCAACATGAAAAATTTCTGGGAGAGAACATTAGTTTGGATTGCCTGCCTACCCTTATTATTGCTACAACAGTGGTAAAGAAATGGTAGGTAATCTATGATTTTTTTCCTGACAAATTACTACATGTCTATTTTGGACAAGTAAGATATTAGATGACTTGAAGAACTGCACATCATAAAAAAGACTGCAGTCCACTAAATAAGTGTCTATTAATACTGATGAAACTAGTTGTATATTTGTCCTTTCTAGCAACTGTATTTTTAAAAATTTCCATAGTTTTTTTCTTTTGTTTATTGGGGGAGAGGGGTGGGGCATATGAGTAGATATATGACAACTGCAAGAAGACAACTGCAAAAAACTGTGCCATTTTAAAATTGAATATTTGTGTATTTTTAATACTAGTGACATATATGGTACAAAGCATAGTTCTTTCATTTAAAATACATTCTATACTCCAAAAGTTACCATTAAATCTCTTTTCTAATTGTGATTTAGAAAACTGTGAACTAGAAAAAGAAGATCTTTTCATGCTTTTCTCTCCACCAGAACTATCTGCAGATTAAAAAAAAAATTTAAAAATTGGCCCCTTCAGCAAATAGTTCCAGACTTTCCCCGACTTTCTGCTGGCTTTATTGCCCGCACTATCCTTTATGTTTCCACTTTGAAGTAAACAACCAAAACAGAAAAGTAAGAGTGTGAGCTCTGCTACTGCATCAGTTTCTGTGTACTATGGACATGGATCTGGAAATCACAGAAAACAAGCCAAACACCTTGATGGTTTTAAAATCCTACTTCAATTTCTCCAATGTATTTTTTTAAGCAAAGGCAAGCAATTGGAATTAGAACTCATTACCCAGTAGGTGTGAAGAGAGGAAAGTGATATTACCTTTGTAAAAAATTAAAATCAATAAGCGAATGAAATAAACCTTAAATTGAAAAAATGAAACTGTAGGGAAAATGTTCTCTCGCTATTTCACTTGATATTACATAGGTGTGATATGGGGAAAGGTAAGATGTAAGCTCATTAGAGACCAGTTCTGCTGTCTCATAATAGTCCTAATGACCACATAGCAAAATGGGTTTTTTTTACTTTCCGTGATAAGTTTTGCATGCTGGGTCTTTCACCCTTTCCTTACATTTCAAACATGACACACTTCAACCTTCCTGGCTGCTTGCAGTCAGTTTCCCTACAAAACTTCAAGCCAGCTTTCTATCATGGCCAAGGCAACTCCATGGACTTGGGCATCTTGTTCTTTTTCATTGCAGCTTATTTCTACTAACTTATTCTGAACAACACAGCCAGAACACTCACTGCATTGATGGATTATAGCATTTCCAAAGAGAGACTGGTTCCATATGCCCACATCACTACTGACAACTTTCCAATTAAATTAGCACAGAAGCTTCCAAACTGCCTTTGGTCAGTGGCCCATTTCTGAAGCTTTCCAGGTTTTCCTTGTCTCTCAGACAGTCACATAAGAAAGTTTTCATTCTTTATGTTTAGGGTGGCACTGACTTAGAAGGTAAATCAGCTACAGAAACAAAAAGTATGCATTATTGCTCTGTTTGCAAAGTTGAGGGCAACTGGCTGTACTTGTGTACTTTTCATCTACAGCTGACTGGTAAAGTCAACAATTTTTTTTATGTTCATTCTCACCTTTTACAAAAATATCTATGAAAGGTAAGCTTTACTTTCCATAGGACACCTTTCTTGAAAAAGCCCACAGAATCAACATAATTTTCCAAGGAGAAGAGCTGGGGCAGAGTACTTCTACAACATCTCTGACATGTGAAGCTGCTGGGAGCTAATTTTCCCCACTAAACGACCTTACACGGTTCAGTAACAATCTGCTGCAGGAATCACTGACATGGATGATTGTTCTTTGACTTTTAACCTCCAGGTAATAGAGATTAAGTGCCACTTGGATGGAGACAATATTTTCTAACATTGAACTTCTAATAACTACACTATTCTACAACACACACGAAAAATGGAGTTTACAATAGGAAGCTACTGATTCTTTTCTTCCTATGTTATAAGCTCCATTTACCTCTGGGAGAAATTTATTCAAATACATTGTCCACTGAGTCTGCAAGTTTTTCTGTTTTTCAAAGTAAGATCACTTGATATCTAGGAAGAAACACTATTATTATCAAACCCCATTTAAATTTCATTCCAGAAATTTTAATAAGGCTAGATGGTGAAAGAATTCATAATCTTTCTTCCTTTAAGGAATACATAAAAGCCACACTGCCAAGTTAGTCATTATATGGGGTTTTATCAGCTAAGCAATAGCTTGCTTATACTTTAAATGCTTTTTACTGATTTTATTTTCTACTAAAGCATATTTTTTTACTTTGAAAAAGTTTACATTTTATTCTTTTTATTAATGTAGTATTTTCTGAAATCCTGGATAGTCTTTACTTTGTCACACAATAGAGCTCAGAACTGCTCTCTTTGCATGAGTTCTGTTGTCCCCAGTGCTTCAATGGAAGGTTTCACTCTATGAAGGAAGAATGAATTTGCTTTTCAGGCTGATCAGTCTCTACCTCTCAGATGAGAAAGGTAGATAAATACTTTATCTCATCTTCTATGGGCTGAAATTTGTGTAGTCCATCGTAAACTGGCATAGCTTTCCTAAACCACCCCAGAACAGCCTTCAGGAACAAAGTTCATTTAATATCCACGATACCTTTTTTTTTTTTACTGATGTTTTATATATCTCATGTGCAATCTACCGGACAGAGAGATTACTGCGTAGCTCATGCAGTGGTGCTGTACGTGTGGTGATCTCACACAGGATGTTTTACAGCACATGAGATGTGTTGCCCTGGGACATGTCACCAGTAAAGGGCCAAGGCCTGCCAGCTGCTGCCCCTCATACAGTGAAAGTTCCACCTAGACCGCCCCTGGCCGGCAACCTCACCTGCACAGGAAATCATCCTCAGCTTTGAAAAGTCAACTGGAGACCAAATGCATTAATTTTCCAAGATATAGGTGCACTTGTAAATGTCTTCTTGAACACTTAGCGATACCTTGAGGCCTCTGTCTGCTGTAAAATAATTTCTGCCCTATAACTCAAATGGTGCAGATATAAGATACAATAAAGTATCTGATAAAAGCTACTTTTTCAAGATAGAAATGTATAGAATTTGTAAGCAATCTGACAGATAAGGAGATGTGAAAAATGTAAAAAGCAGAAAAACTTTTCACTCTTAGTGAGGGGCTTGCTAGCTCTAATTAATTTGAACTCAGTCTACCTGAGTTACAATTATCTGGACATTTGATAAACAGCACCAACAAAAAATCTGTTACTTCTGCATGGGCCAAAAAATAGCATCACCGATCAATTTAGATGGGGAGCCTCAGTGAAAAAATAACAAAAAATATTAATGAATAATCTAAACTAGGTGGGATGAGCCTGTGAAACAACTACTTGGTTCTGGCTGTGTCTCAGAGTAGAAAAAATGTTATTTCTCAGCAAGGAAGTTTAATCTCTTTTACGTGCTTAAGTGTAAGAAAAAAGTATGCTATTATCAAACTTGAATATTTAGTAGCAGTCAATGCCTTCTAAAGAGTAACCTCTAATTATAGGTTAATGTATGAAGTAGACACAAACTATAAGCAGCATAAGGTTTTCTGAATTTATTCAAGTTCCTGCACTGGTGACTGATCAACTCAGTCTTGCTTTCAGGATAGAGGGATTTTATATGACGTGCAAGTATCAGTAATTATATTAACATTTGGCCCCACTTATGTTATGTTGTCATCGCATCTACAAATCTGTACAGGAAGGGTGAAACTTAAGGGGAAATCTAAGAATTGTAAAGAAGGACCAAATGAAATGAAGAGCCATAAAAACTCATATAATATACCAAAATGGGAGAAAAATATGCCTTTCCTCTTCTTTCTTTGTCTTTTTTTAACACATTTACACATTAAGAGTTATAAAACTGTAATGTTCATGTTTAAAACCAAAATAGCAGCTATCTGACAGTAATTGCAGTACATTTCTGTATTAGGCACTAAGATGATGAGGACAGACACTTATAGTCAAATAAAAAAAGTATTTTTTTGATACCAGATTCCAACAAGATTTCAGTGGGTTAATGTAATTTGGAAGATGATTTTAGTGTTGGCAATACATGAGAAAGCCACATAATACTACTTAGTGCTTGTTGTTTGACATATTCACTGTATCTTACTGGCAAAAGAACCCTTTCTTTCCAATTTTATCCTGACATCCATGGGTTTATGTAGAGGAAAACAGTGTGAAAAGCTAGCCCATTAACCTACATTGTAACGATTTGAGGTGATCATGAGGGCATGAGAGGGTGGAGATGCAAACTAAAATTTTCAAAAACATTTAAATGAAATTGAAAGTGACTTCAAGGCCAAGTGTCATTTTCAGAAATATCCTCGATAATTAGCATGAGTTTTAAAAATAAGTCAATGGGAGCTAAATGTCAAGTGCTTAAGTTTCACCTGCCAATGGGCCTCAAGTATTAAACTCATTTTTCAGCTTTGCCATTTCTCTAATGCTTTTCCAGATGACTACTTTGAATATAAAGTTCCTACCCATGTATACACATCTTGATATTTCAACATATAAATACCAGTTTGACTCTTTAAATCACAAGTAGACCTTTGCTAATATTCAACTCTATAATTTATTATTTTCAGGAGGGGAAAGCAGTGCTAATAATGCTCAGCAAACTCACAGCATAGGATAACATTTATTCAAAAGACAGGAAGAAAAGATCATTCTTATCAATGACTATTGTAATCTTCAAAGAGCAGGATATATGGTTTTAAGGTCAGAGAAGAGTGGAAACGATAAACAGATGTATAAACCATCACTTTAATTTTTTTAACTCTCTGATTAGTCTCTCTCAGGAGAAATTAAGAGGTCTTCTCTTCTGAAGAGAAGAAAAACATTCAGAATAAGTTCATTATCCTCTCTTTATACCTCCCTTCTCCCTCCCCCACCAGTATACTGCAATATCTCATTGACTAGAGAACATAAAATTTACCCTTGACTTTTCTATAATTTCTAATGATTTAAGTCCATATTCATTAATTTTTTTTGTACATGTGATATTTTCCCCAAATCCCAGCAGTAAAAAAGTTAATTGTTTTTCCTACCTCTTCCTCTGTCATTTCACCTTTTCCTTTTCTTCGGCTGCTAGGGACAGCCTATTGTTTCAGTCCTGTAAATGGATAACCAATTCGTGCAAAAAGATCTTTGGAAAGCTAATATATCATGGAAAAATAAATGAAGCTGCTGTGTACTCCCTAAGGGATAACTTCTCCTATGTTTCATTGAAAATTGTGGTATCTATATTCAATAGTAAAGATATAATATTTTACTTTATCAAGTGGAGTGGTTAAATTAGGCCGTGAAGATTTCGTGTTTTCTATATAAGATTTAAACTTTTGCTTTAGAATTCACATCAAAGGGACAAATGACATTTAGATATCAACTGAGCATAGGGAATTATTTCCACCTTTTCTTCACTTTTGATATGTCTGGAGATATAGGCTATAAAGAGGACATAATTTCTGCCCTATAACTCAAATGAAGCAGGTATAAGATACAATAAAGTATCTGATAAAAGCTACTTTTTCAAGATAGAAATGTATAGAATTTGTAAGCAATCTGACAGATAAGGAGAGGTGAATCCTCAATTTATACATGAAATATCAACACCTCACAACTCTAATTCCCTTCTGTATAGTAGTGAATATTACTCTTTACAGTGGAGAATATCTGTTCTGTGAGAGCATCACTAATTTTACTCACACTGACGTTATTCCAAATTGTTGCACATTTTCTATAAAGTTAATATCAAGTGCACATAATATCTTTAAAATGGAAAGAAAATCCTAGAAATTTAGAAGCATAAGAATGTGTTTGCATGCTGGTGCACTATAGAATTATACTTTTAAGAATGACTACCTAATTTTATTCCTCTGCTAATTTGTTCATTCATTTGGTTGCACAGTTCTCTCTAAATGGTTTCCTTATATTGATGACAGTCAGAGAGAGAGAGAAATCATTCTCCTCAGTGTTCCTAATATACATTGTGCAACTAATTTTCAGAACCAGCCAGTCAGTAGCCATTGATTTTCCATCTGTGTTGGAAAAGGAAATATTTCATGCTAGAGCCACAAGTTTCAGTTTGGATCCTTGTCTGGGCTAAAGTCCCCAGAAGGGACTGGAGGTCAATCTGGCCAAAGATTAAGTACTTCAAACCACAGCTGTTTTCCATGGCTTGTCTCACTTAGTTGATTTTCCAACACTGCCTTTTTCAGAAAAAAACAGTGTTAGTACAGGAGCTCATAAAAGGCTGTGCTGCATGTACTATTCAGTGTCCCTTGGTAGGCCTGGTCCCTTTGAAGAGTCTTTGCAGGAAGGGAGAGAAGAGTCTTCAAATCAAGAGGCAGCATGGATAAATAGTGCCTCTTTCTGGCCTGGTACTCCCCTGTCAAAGGGAACTGCCAGAGACAGAACAAGTGCAACACCAGGAGGGTAAGATTCAATTCCAGATTACTCTCCAGCATGACATACTTCATATAGTCTCACTCAGAAGCAGGTGTTCTAGGTAATTAGAAGGTTATTGGACTTCTCTGGTTAACCCCTTATTTCTTCCACAGAAGAGTTTGATTGTCCACCAGTATTAGTGCTTTAGGCTGACTCATCAGTGTTTGCTGTGTATAGAACCTCATAAATAGCTTAATTTATGGTGAATTTACAGGAAAATAGCTGCACTTATTTTAAAGGGGCTAATTTCATTATAATTGCATTATAATTATTTATTAAATAATTACAGAGTTCTGTTGCCCCCACGATTGTTTGCAATGGTTTATCAGAGTTGTAACTGTGTCTAGAATAATTGGGAATGCATTTACCTTTTTCTGAGGCATCTTCTTTAAGAAGTGTGCATTTTGTTACAAAATGTTAACTAAGCAGAAAACCTCACCCAATTGGAAAGAAATGGGAAAACCTATTTTAATATTATTTGTATTTGTGGAGGACCTATTACCCCCCTTACTAATGTATAAATGTGAATAGTGATTTCTTTTTGGAAGGAGAAAAAATCTGAACCGTCACTGAATGCATACCCAGAATGCTCTCTTTTTTAGAAAACACAGATAGAGTTTATTATGTCTTTTCATTTTTTTATTTCTCTTTAGTCTTTATGGATCATAAAATAAGAAAAGGAGCCAAATAACTCTAATATGACGAGAAAAAAATATTCCCAATATTCCTTCTTGAAAAACGCTGAAAGAGTGAGAAATCGTCTTTGGAACTCTCAAATACATCTTTATTCTTTCAGCAAATGCCTGATTAAAACAGCCAACATTTTTACTCTCAACCTAAAAATCCTAAAACTGCTTTCTTTGTAAAACTGTCACCAGTTTCTTTAATTCTGCTGATTACCTTCACCAACAATGAATTAATTGTTAACTCTTACAGATATTCTTTCCTTGATAATACTTTACTGTAACACCATTTGAAATTGTTATGTTTGGACAAAAAATATTGTTAAAACTATTTGCTATGAAGTGTCTATAAGTGTCCCTAAGAATTCATTTCATATTTTTCTCATAAATCCATGAAATAGTTCACATATTTTTTTTTTCTTTTAGTTTAGCCTTATTTTAGTATCTAAGGTAATCTTTAGGGTTTTTTCTAAAAAAAAGAAAATGTTATTGAATACTAGTGAAGTATTTTAAAAATGTTACAAGAAAATAAGCATTTAAATATTTAAATTAAGTAATGAAACAATATGTTTTGTAATATCAGCATTAGGCATTCTGGTTTAAGCATCTGAACTCTAAAGACAAATAGTTGCTTTTAAATTAGTTTGAAATTGTTTAGAGGATATTTTTTTCTCTGCATTTTAGTATGTTGAAAATGGGGATGTGAACAAATGTTCTCCTAAACTTGAGAAAGTAAGCTAAATATTCAGCACGAAGACAAAAACCAAGGTTAAAGATTAATTGGATAAAATAATTTTAATGTAAGAAAAAGTTTAATAAAAAGTTCTTAATTATGCTGATTTACTGATATCTAAATATTTTTACAATAAAAATAGCCAACTACACACTGAAGAATTCTGTAATTAATGAGTGAGAATTTTCTGACCACACTTGGTAAGTAGCTAGTCCGTTTAAAAACTGTAAGACTCTCAAGTCCCAGTTGCTTAACTCCATTTAAAAATAACATGCTAGAGAATGAAAAGGTTTTGGTGTCTGGATAAGCTTATTAGTATAGTAGATGGAAATGTGAAGCAAGAACAGAAAAGATTTGTGATGCTTTCACTGAGCTATGACTTTTTTTTCCGAAGAAAATGGAATATTGAAAATAGAAAATAACACAACCTCTAAAAGCATGAAAAATCCTGAAAGATGCTTTCAAGCCTAAGCTAAATCTAGTCAGGATCTTTTGTGACTAAAAATTTTGGATTTAAATGTCCTGGTGTGCATGAGTAACAAAGGAAAATAATGTAGGAATGGAACAGGAGAATTTTTAAGTAGTTAGAGAGCTATGCAGATTATAGATGTATGTAATTGAGAGTGCGTGTATTTAGGTGATATATATATTAACCTTAAGTTGTTCACCTACTAAAGCTACAAGCTGACTTGACTCAGTGTCCTATCTTTTTGCATAGACCTGAAAGTTAATGTAACATTCACCATGGGTTTGCTGCCCATCTGCAATGTCCCTGCCCTTTCAGCCATGTGCATAAAAATTCTTCGTCTCTAGAGACAGGGATCTAAAAACATTAGGATTCTGAATCTATTTCTCTATGTTTGAAGAAATTGGATTTTGTTTAAATTAAGTTGCTCACCAAGCAGTGGGGGATAGCAGAGACTCTACACAACTGGATATGGGAGATATGGTGTGGTATCACACAAAACCTGGCACTTTGCATCCAAAAGTAGCTTAGAGAAATTGAGGAAATTCATAAGTCTGTGTCAAGCAGCTACTCTGGCAGTGGTAACATCCACCACCCAAGATTGTCATGGCTGGGACCAAAGCCCCTTCTCAGAGGGCGGCTCCAGGGAGGCCCTCAGGCCTCCCTGCACTCCCTGCTCCATGCAGGCATGCCGGGTTTCCTAACAACAGCACAGCAATTTGAGTGGGTGCCTCCAAGGGACCCAGAACAAAGGAACTCCTGGGCTTTTACATCCTCACAGTCTCTGCACATGGCGGTGCTGCATGACTGAGAGACAAGACTTCAAAGGAGGGGGTGCAAAAATAATCCAAGCAGGGAGCCTTAAGCCAAAGCTTGAGCAAAAATAGGACAGAGTTTGAATTGAAATTAAAGTTTATTGAAGTCTAAGCTGAAGTCAGAGTAAAAAGGAGTTGAAGTCAGGGTTGAAATCATTGAAGTCAGATATTATTCTCACAGTACAATGTTATATACTTGTTACAGCTCAAATAGGCCACAGCCCTAATAGTCACATACTTAAGCAAGAATTTTCCCACAAACTACGGATAGCCTGTTATTTGCATTATTTGGCAGCCTTTACAAAACTACATAGTTTCAAAGTCCTTGATAGTTACATATGCAGTTCTTTTCCCAGTTCTTTTTCATATCTGTGGTTGCCCACACCATGGCTTGTACCCCACCAAGGCCAAGCCATCAATCCACAAGCTCCCCCATGCCCCTCACTCCATCTCTCATCTGTTCTCCCATATGGTAGTCTGGGGTCTCCCATCTAAGCCATCAGCTCCTGCAGTGTCTTGAGTGTCCAGTCACCTGGAGAGGCCACAAGTCCCCTGCCCTCAATGTCACGCAAAGGGTTGGTGCTCTTGCCTGGAGGTCTCACTATTTCCTGCTCCTGCTAAACCTGCAGGTCGCACTGCAGCTGCATACCCAGCTACAAATGCATTCCTCAACATCTCTAATATCTCTGCACCATCCCCCAAAAATTTGAATGTCCTAGTAGTATTTCTGCTACTGGTTTGGATACAAAATTTAGGTACTGCTACAGCCTGAACCAGTAACAACTGAGGAAATGAATGGGGCTTTTGAAGGGTAGGTGAAAGAGGTTGCACCTATTTAGTGTCACAGTTGTTTGATTCACTAAGGAAATAATTCAAATGTCTCTTTAACAGGCTCAGACTTTAGATTACTTTCCTGATGGGATATACCCAGGAATTCAGAGGAAGCTTAGAGATGTAATTTGCAAAGAAAATCTCAATTATCTTTGAAAGGTCATTGTGAATGGGAGAGGTTCCTGAGAACTTGAGAGAAGCAAATATCACTCCTATCATCATGAAGAGCAAGAGGATGATTCAAGAAACTAAAAGCCTTTCAGTATCACTTTGGTCACAGGAGCTGGAGAAAAAAATTCTAGAAACCGTGTTCAAACACAGGAAGGGCAAGGCGACTTGGAGTAGTCAGCAAAGGGAAAGTCATGTATTACCAACCTTGTTGATAGATACTCATAATAAGCTGACTAGCTTGGTGAACGAGCTGGCATCTCTGCTGGGGCCACTATTGTTTACTGTCTTTATTAATGACATGGATAATGGGACAGAGGACATTCTCAGTATATTTCAAATTATATAAAACTGGAAGGAGTGGTTGGTACACCAAAGATCCAGGTAGCTTTTAAATATCTTCAGGGATGGAGCAACAACAACCTCTCTGAGCAATGTGTTTCAGTATTTTGTTACAGAAAAAAAAAAGGATCGCTGCTGTACCTCAGGGGCTGATACTGCAGGCAGTACTGCTTTGGTTGTTCTGCTATTCACAGGGACCTGAAGAAAAAGACTCACAGGAACATCATGAAGTTCAACAAGGGGAAGGACAAAGTTCTGCTCCCAGGAAAGAATAACTCCATACATCAGATGGCCTGGACGCAGGCTGGAAATCAGCCTTGCAAAAAAGGCCCTGTGGATCCTGTTGGACACCAAGATAGATATAAGCTGTGAAGTGTGCCGATCTAGGAGAGAAATCCAACAGCCTCCTGAGCTGCCTTAGAAACACTGCCAGCTCAAGGAAGGTGATCCTTCCCTGGGAACAGGCTGCCCAACATAGTTTTGGAGGTTTTATCCTTGCAGATATTCAAAATCAGGGAGTTGGAGAACTCCCTGAGCAACCTGCTACAGCTGGCCCTGTTTGAGAGGGGTACTCAGAGTAGGTGATACCTGTAAGGACCTCCTCACCTCACCTACTCTCTGACTGTGGCTCTGGAATTCCTAAATGCCAAGAGTTTCCTTTCAAAGCATAAATGGAATAAAGTACAAAAAGGGACAGGGTGAAGGTCAAAATGGGTCACCTTCTGTCCTCCACCTTAGAACTGTTTCATTGTACTAAAGGTATGCACACAAATAGACCATTGAAAGAATAAATAAAGGGAATCAGGACAGTGCTGCTTGTCATCCAGTTAGAGGACCCATCAAGGACAGGAGTCACCATGGTTTCATTTCTAGGAAAAAGCTTGAAGAAGTATAATACTTTATTTTCTGTATATTTGCCCTGACACAAATTAATAGTAGGAGTCAGAAATCTGATCATGACAATGTAGAACTCAATAGAGAGCATAAAAACAGGAAACAATAAAGGAACAACTTCTGAAGTACACCATGCAAAATCACTGTACAATAAGTCCGCAGATTGATAAAACTAAATTATATATAGTTTGTTTAAGTTTAAGGTTATACATAATGTCATTGTTAGGTGGGAAACATTTGAATTTCCCTTAGGTATGGCATTCAAAGTTTTAGGAGGTGTAAAAATCTGTATACTCCCAAGAGCACGTGACAGTTATATTTAGAAAGCTTTTGTGCATTGTATGATCTCTGTTTCTAAGACAATAAAATCCTGTATGTAGAACTAAGTACAGGATAATAAAGCAAAACCAGACTAGAAAAATATTTCCAGTAGCTAACACTAGATCAATAGATAGAAAAACTGCCAGGAGGGGAAATGGGAAGTGTGCATTTTCAGTGTTTAAATTTACTACTTTCTCTCTTCATGGCAACAAATGTAGCTCATCTAAGACATAGCATTTGTAGGTCTCAATATTGTTTCAACTGCAATTAATTTTTGTGCTGCTGACCTGATTTATTTTCCACCCTTCATTTTCACTCCTGGTTTATGTTTTAAAACAAGTACATGTCAATAACTAAAATTAGCACTCTTCCTCTGTCTTTTCTCTGCTGTGTTATAGTTCTCCAATGCTATAAAAAAGAATACATCTTGCTAATTAATATGTGCTTATAAACTAATCTTGGGAAAACTATAACATGTCAGTGTTACTAACTCTTACTGTTAACACCGGCTTTCCATAGGAAATTTCTCCATTATGAAGAGAATGTGTAAATTTCAAAGACTGCCTGAGTCTGCTGGGAAATATCACATGGAGTAGCTCAGCATCAGATTCAGAAAAGATGGCCTTAACAAGCATCCCTACATGCAGGAGAATGGAGAGAAAAAGCTGAAAACACTATTGCTGGATTTCTGAGTGTGTCAGAAAACAATGCTGCTTTGTGTGATTATGTAGTCTGCCTTTTTCAGGAGAGTGGTCCAGGGAGATGGTTCAGCCTATACAATTTCCTTAGAACCTTTCCTCTTGTAATATTTGCTGTGGACAAGACACTAGGACAGTAATGGAGTTTTTGAATGCATTGATATTTTCATTTTAAACATTATATTTTTCTCTGGGTTTTTTGTGCACTTTTAAATCTGTTTTGTTGTTTTGTTTTGTTTTTATTTTGGGGGGTTTCATTTATTTGTTTTCTGTTTCTCGTTTTTTGTTTTGTTTTGTTCTGAATTACTCTTCCAAAGTTTATATGTATAAAGAATGCATGCTTAGCTGGAAGCAATTCCAGCTAAAAAATTAGTTCCTTCTGCCTCATTATTCTACTATTTCATGCATCTCTGAAACTCTGCATTATACTCGAAAAAGCTTCCTAGAGGAAATTTGTTGCCATAAGGCATCAATCAACATAACTTGTGATTAACCTCATACTACAGAATAAAAGTATGTCAAAACCTTCTCATGTAAATGGCTTGATGTGTACAGCACAGACATTTACCATGCCAGATTCCATTTATATTTATATTGATCTATTAGCTGTTCTGGCATTCTGAGTGGAGGAGAAAACCCTAAAAAAAAGATTTTGCTGAATACAAAAGACAGATTGTGGTAAGTGTGAAAAACCAAACTACAATCTCTTAGTGCAGCAATTTCATATTGCCTGGAGTTGCTACCATTGAAGCATTATAGTGCTGTGTTTGGACATGTCTGGGCAGGTGGATTTCAGAGAAAAGACAAAGCCATGATAAAGGAAACAGAGGGCTCAAACTATAGGCAGGCAGATGGCTACATGAAGAAATGTGATTCCTATCAAGCAGTCAACAGAAAATGGAAAAAAATTCCAAAGACCTGAAGAAATCATGCATGGAAGAGAAAATGAAGAAGTAGATTAGTACTGTGTTGTAAATCATTTTCCAGAGCCTCAGGATAAATGAACTAATCCTTCTCATCTCAATGCCAAATATGCATAATTTGAAAAAAGGAAGAAGAATAACTTGCTTAAAGCATTTTTAGACATTTATTGAGTAACAGATGAAAAATACGGCAGCTATAGCTAGGTGCTCTTTAAATTTTGCATTTCCACAAAGTATTTCATTTACTTGAACAGCTTTGATAAGGTCTCACAGGAGACTGATGCTTAACAGAACTGGGGTAAAAGGTAAATAAATGCTAATATAATTTAAAACTAGGAAAGTGAAAGAAAAATAAGCCAAGAGTAGGTATACTACATTGTTACGTTAAGCAAGGAAGGAATCAAACAGTGAATTGCTGCAGAATATAACCATAGTCACTGCTGTTTACAACATTTATTGGTGGTGGGAAAGACTCACCAACAATCGGTCAGACAGTGGTATTTCTGTTTCCTACTGGCCTTTTCTTATGTGAAAGGCTTTTTTTTTTTTTTTTGATGTTTTCCTCCAGAAATGCTTATACTTTGCTCAGTTCTCTGTTTCTGCTTGTTGACCTTCCTTTATCAAATGGCATTCCAATTTGGCTTAGATTTCATTAATATTTTAGTTTTTCATCTGAAAAACTTCCATCTATGTAAGTGTGACAAAGTCAGATTTGTGCTGCAGAAACAACTGGACACATTTCCTCTTCTGATATCAAAAGAAATAGGTACTGCTGAAGTGATGGACATATTTGTAATCAGTGATATGTTACATGGGGGAGGAATGAAAGTGGTTTCCTGTATTTGCTCATCATAAGTCACATGAATCACTAAGAAACATAAACACATGCAAAATTAGAACTAGTTGAAAAAGA
Source organism: Prinia subflava (assembly GCF_021018805.1). NCBI lineage: Eukaryota > Metazoa > Chordata > Aves > Passeriformes > Cisticolidae > Prinia > Prinia subflava. The sequence continues at coordinate 48,146,621 of NC_086248.1, forward strand.
AATTCCAGACTTCCAAAGAAACTTGCAGTTTCAAACAGATTTCATTTAATTATTTTGGAGAGCACTTTAAAGACAGTGCTAAAATTTAATATCAGGTAATAATCATTATCTGGTTCCTCGCTTTTTTTCTACACTTCGGGCCTTTCTTTTAATTTTTCTTGCTGGGCATTCTTAATAGGTAGTTGAATTTTATCAAGGAATGCAAGAATATTCTTAATTACATAACTAAGACATACATTCTAAGAATATATGCATACAAAATCAAAACCAGCCAACAAACCAAACAGATTCTCAAGCATTTCCAGCCTGAGAAATATTTGCATTCAGTGTTTTCAGATGCTTTTGAACTATGTACAAATTCTTTATTGACCTCCAGACAAATCCTTAGTAGTGAAAAGAATTTAAGCCAGTAATCCAATTGTTTGCTACAGATACCTCATTCAGCCCTAGGCACAGGAATAACTGACAAATTAGACAATATGCATAATGCAGACATAAAGATGAACAGTAATTCAGCTGCTGCTCAATTCTATATTATATATTACAAACTGTAGAGAATTAAATCAAATTTCTAGGCAACATGGCTTTAATGGATGCATGTCTGTTGTGTTGTTCCTGCTAATACATTATTATTCCACATAATTTTATCTTCTAATGAAGTTTTTTTCATTTGGTGACAATTTCTTTTGTAAAATCATAGTCCTTGCTACAAATTTTGCTTCTGCTGCTCAAAATCTTAGGTGAACACCTCACATATAGACATACAGTTCTTGATTTTGAGACAATTATTCTGTATCATATTATTTACAATCTGTTACATAAGAGATCAGTAATATTTTAACTGAATTTAGTGGGGAAACACAGTGATGGAAATCCGGTGTAAACTGTCACCTTAATTTTTTTCATATTCATAATCCACTTTCTAAATACGTGTCAATTCTGAATTTCTTGTTTTAAAGGTACATTTCTTGCTTCAACATAGAAAACTCTGAGATTTTTCTACTATTTCCTATTTGTGAATTCTCCTCCATGTCAGCATATATCTGATCCTTCACTCTGTGCTTGATTTTTTTAAAAGGCAGAAAAATGAACTAGGACTAGTTTACAATCATTATGGGTGTAACAATTTGAGTATGATAGGGATCAACAATCATGGATTTTTATAAATATTATATATTATGCAACATTTAAGAGATAAATTCATCATCTGACTCTTCAGGAAGTGTAAACAAAAGAAAGTATGAATTTAAAATAAATTTATTAGGAAGGTTTTTGTAAACTATTATTTCTTTGATAGGTCTAACTTTTACTCTCTGAGATGTGTTTAATTACTCCTGATTCTGGTTTCAATTCAGGCACTACTACTCCACTTTACTCTCCATGCACTTCTTTCCTTCCAGAAGAAGGAGGAGGAAGCTGTGGAAAAGGAACTTGTGGGAAAGGGATGAATGCTGTCCTTGTCTGATGAGGAGGCTGCAACAAAAACATGAGCTTGGGCTGCAGGAATGGGAAGCTAAAGACTACTTCCTGCCTAGTGTCTCTAAAATCATACCCCCTGTGTATTTTCTGCGAGTAAATGAATCTGAAATTCCCACCAACTCATACACAGAGAACTGCTGTAACACCTTTGAAAACGCTGTATTACTTTCAGCTTTTTTGTTGCTGTATATCTGGCCTCTTTGATCTTTATTTTCTCCTTCACTGTAAAGCTTCCTCTCTTGACTTCACAAAAGTCAAAAAAAATCAACAGAAGGCTTTCAGATTTAATTTGAAACATTTCTCATTTTGAGTTTCATTGGTCAGATCCTCTGATCTGATTTTCTCATCCCTTCAGACTCTTCAAAACCTCAAAGGAAAAGAGCTCTCAGGCCACATGACTACATCTATAAATCTTCAAAATCCTGTATCTAGGGCTGTTTCATCTGTTGTAAACCTAGAGCTTTGCACAGGTGAGTGATCATCTCTGCCGTAATAAAGTTGGTAATGTAGTTTGAAATGAAATTTGATTCCTCCCTTTTTGGAAGAAGCAGTGCTGTTTGAAAATGAAATACAGGCCATTTGTTTGATGGCTTCTCCATTACATTATAGCCAGCCTTCCTGTACTCATACAAAAAAGCAAGATGTGAAATAGTGATATTAAAAAAAAAAAAAGACACAGTAATTGCTCAAGAAAATGGCAAGCCTAATATTTTTATATGATTTTAGTAAGCAGATTCTTCCTGAAAAATAGCTTTCCTGACAAAATCAAATTCTACTGTTGCATTTCATATGGGTCTCAAGAAGTTGGTTACATAAACTGAAGGCCAACTCCATATTTAATGCCTCAGTTCAAGCTGATATTGCACAATACAGATCCTTCTAAATAAACTGTTATTCATGGAACAGTATTTGACTGTATAATGAAATCATGAAAATACTTACATCTGCCCAAAATGCCTTTAATGCATTTGATAACTTGCAATGTTTCATTTCCTTGCCATTAAACAACTTCCAGGCAAAGGGTTTAGAAGACAAACTTTTTTTTTTTTTTTCTAGTGTATGTAGAGACACTGAAGTGCAGAAGGAATTAAATCTACTAATCAACATCTTGGTTGGGGCAAATCACTGGTAACCTGCAGCCTACGAATGTCTATTTGCCCTATCTTGGTTGAGTATTCTCCAGCCACGCTGTGTTTAGCTACAAAAACTTCTGTAAGACCATGTTCTGACTCTGTTTCTGGTTTGGTTAATGAAATATATTTATAATGTGTTTCAGGGAATACCACCATTCAGTATAAATTGAATAAACTCCATTGACATAGATGGAGTTTTGCTGTTTATACAAACTGACACTCTGGGTCTATATATATGCAAAGGTTGAACTCGATGACCTTGGGGGTCTTTTCTAACCTTAATGATTCTATGATGCTGCCTGTACTGTTTTCCATTTGCACATGATTGACATTCACTATTTGATTTTCTGAGCTAAAAGACAATAGTCAACTCTCTTGAAAGTATTCAGCAAGTCCCTTTTTAAATTATTATGTGTTTTCTGTATTTTCTTTCAACAATTTCAACAATGGTCTTTTAAAAGTATTTATTTTAGATAGGCTACTGCCTGAAAGATCTAAGCAATAAATTTTTCCCTTTCCCTGTGTTTTCATCCTAGCAGAAAAGCTATTAAAGCAGGCAGAAATCTGATTGCAGTCTCTGTTTTCAAGCATTCTGGAAATTGGTAAATTTTTCTTTCTGTGATAGTGAGAAAAAAATATTAGGGTGTATCTAAAATATTAAAGTTTATTTAAAATGAATTAAGTTTTAAGGTTCTTTTATTTCAAGAAATATATTAGTGCAAGCGATCTGCATGGGAAAAATAAATCATTCGTTGCCCTTTCAGTTCCTTCCTCTTGCTGTTTTATTTTCTCCAGTCTGTTTACTTATTTTCACCATCCCTGTCTAAGATACTTAAAGATTCAGAATTTCAAGTTACCTCTTATGTTATTTTTTGTTTAGATGAACCAAGTAGAATGCTGAAACAGTGCTCTACAGCTGTTGGTACCCAAATACAGACAATGAACATGATTCAAATATCTGACAAGGAGTGAAATACAAATGCAAGGTTTGATAAATAATAAGCCTGAAAAAATATATAAGTTAATCATGGATAGCCTGTAGTTTTCGAAAATAACCCTAATGACCTGAGTATATTATTTGTTCACTGAATTAGTGTCTCAGCCTCAGTTAGAAAGGCATGCAGATGGTCTCTTGCTGTAGCCTGAACTCTTGTTTGTGAGATACATGGCTACTCCAACAGCACTGAATGCAAAGTTTTGCTTCAAGAAATATGTAACATATTTAATATGCACTCTTAAAATGTATTAATATTAATCATACTTACAGGTACATTACCAGAAAAGGAGACTCATCTCATTTTTTGGGCTCCTTCAATATATTTTAGAATATGTATTCAGAGTTGGTATACTTATATGATAAAGATGCCTGAAGACATGCAGGCAGGCTTTTGAATACTGTATCATCTGATTAATATTTAAGATCTAAAGGAAAATTTATAAGGCAGCTGCTAAAAAGTGACATCAAATATAGGGAAACATTTCTTTCCCTGGAGGGCTTTTGACCAATGGAGCTCTGTGCAATTTCTTACCAAATGTGAATATTTCAGGTTCTTTTAAGGTAGTTTTGCAGCAAACATTCAACTGTGTGTGATGTGCAGCTGTTGGGGATATTTGGATTTTTTCATATTTTGCTTACCATTTATAAATAGTTTACCAGTTTTCTCATTCATAGAAACTTCCCATGATATTGTAAGGGATATAATTTGTGGTAGTATCTAAAATGGAACAGCTGTTCACCCAAAGGGGAATACCAAAAAAAAAAAAAAAAAAAAAAAAAAAAAAAAAAAAAAAAAAGCTGTGTGGTTCAGAGATAATAAAGGCAAACTGTAGGTACACAGTTCAATTACCTTGAAATCCAGCCCATGTATTCAGCTTCATGCTGCAGATTTTAGGGCAGGCTAAGGAATTTAAGAAACCAGTTACTCAACTAAGACTTATATAAAACGTTTTATTATGATCTTGTCTTGAGAAATTTCAATTCATGTATGTAAGTATCTAAAATTATTTCTAAGAGTTTAGTACTGGTACTGTTTTTAATAAATGTTGATATAAAAGAATATTTAATACATTCATATAGCATTGTAGTCTTGCAAAACCCTATAGAGAAATGAAATTGGTATTGTAAATCTTTCAATACATTTTTGTCTTTCCTGAACAAATATGAAGAATGCTAAGAGTAATAGTGATTTAGTAATAGTGATTATATGTTTAAACTTTTTTCTTAATCTGTTTGCAATTTCATGCTATTAAAACTTCTTCCTTTGAGAGAAATTAGCAAAGTTACTTAGAAATCCTCAAAGAATATTATGAAAAGTATTTATATAATAATGTCTTCTGTAATTTCCTCATTTTTCTGATTACTGGCTTTCTAGAAATGTCTTCCAGTATTCCTTGGGTAGCCCCCTTATTCACATTTTTGCTGTATTTTAGAGTTTCTATTTTTCCCTACATGAACAGTTTTAGGTATTGGAGATCTCTACCTTTTGGATGCAGAGTAGCCTAGATAGCATGTGAACATGGTAAGTTCTTTGAGTCAACATCTATTTTTGGGTTTCTGTAGTGGTTTTGCCATAGTGAGGCTGCAAGCTGAAGGAACTGTAGTAATGAATCCTCCTCACCCATACTGGAACCTGGATAGGTGGGATGAATCACCCTCTGAAGATTCTCATCTCTCTTCATTAAATGAGGGCTAGGGGAGAGGTGACAGCATAGACCAGACAGGTAACTCTCAGAATGTCAATGCTAAATGAAAAATTTAAATAAATTTTACATGAGTGCTCAGGATCTTTTTTATTTTCTCTTTCATTAGATAACTGGAGAATGTTATTTCTGTCAACAGTATGCATTTATGATGTAGAACGTACTCTTCATTAGCCTAGAATTATTCACCTTCAATTTTTTTAAAATAGTTATGCCTGTCAGAAAATTTATGTTTATATCAATGTATGAAATATTTACATAAAAAGTCATAATTTATCTGACCTGAAGTCAACATTTCACCAGTAGTCAAATGGAAGAGAAAGACACCTAAGACAGAAAGTTCATCCCAGTGTAAGCTCAGTGAAGATATCCCACACTCTTGATACCTGAACGATTTGAAACTGAATTTTCCAAGTCCTGCCCTCCTGCCCATCACAGTAAATCAGGTCAACAAGCCTCTCTCTTATTTGCAGATTATGAAAGGGACCTGAAATAAATTAGGTTCTTCAAACAATAATTTTAAACCAAATGCTTAAAATGCTGATGCAGTTTACAATGTTAATGGTCTATTTGTCAAATGTAACACCCAGAGTGAAAACTTTTGGACAGACAGAGCATTACGCAAGTATTTCTGTGGACATACCCATCTTCCTGCAGGTACATTTCCTTGTACTGTGATCCTTGCAGGTCAGCTTATTTTTCCTGGGAACTGCTCTTTTGGTTAGTTGTTTTTCAGGGTGCCATTATTCACACAGATTTTTCTTTGGTGTTATCATGTCTTCGTGTCTAGAATCCCACACAAAAATAGCTGAGTGAAAGCAATGGGGTAAGTACCATCTAAACACACATAGAGTGACATACATGTTTGCATGTTGTTGTCTGGGAGATATTTTGGCACACGTGGAAAGCATGTGGTAGCATAATCATTCTACAAAAGATGACCACATGAATTACCAGAGAGAAGTGCACTAAAGATAAATGTAAACAAATCCTAAAGTTCTTTCTTTACCTGATTTTTCTCATTTGCTGCTTTGTCACTCCCTGTGGCAAGGGATGGGAAGTAAAATCAGGAAAAAGTAGAACCCCTGTGTTGAAATCAGAGCAGCTGAAGATTGAAATAAAGTTAATAATAATAATAATAAAACCAATAATTATCATGAAACAGACAGGGGAAAAAGAACTGAACGCAGAAGAACAAGTGATCTGCAATCCAGAGGTTCGCTGACTGTTGGCCCACCCTACTGGACTGAGAAAAATCTTTTCCTCATGCAAATGTTTGTTGAACTGAGCACAGAAAAGTGTTTCAAGGGTGATTCAGGTGAATGTAATACCATACACTCAATATTATATTGTTCAAATACTCTTTCTGTTATCTGCATAGTCATCTCCTTAAAGCAAATATGTCCCAAATTCTTGTAGAATTGAATATATTCCCTTTATAAATGCTATCAGGATATGAGCCTAGTATGCAGGTATAAATTAGTGTTCAACTTATATGAGTTTTAATGCTTGAAACACTAAAACCACCAGAGAAGTGACTTACAAATTAGTAGACTACCACTGAAGACAATGGAAAAATGCCGAGTTACATCACACCAGGTTTTGGCCTTGACTGCTTCAAAAAATTATTGTTATTGTAATCCATACATAGTGGTAATTTGATTCAGATGTTAAGTATCATGTTGACAATTACAAACATCTAGTCTTAGTAAATGTATGATTTCTCTTAATGCTTTTAGAGAAAGGAAACAAAAGTATATGTCTATGAAATCAGGAAAGAAGCTGACTAGAGAGCACATTTAGGGTACAAAACTCAGGGCTGATCATGTATCTCAGCAACTAAATGCACTTCTTTTACTGATTTGATTGTTCCAAATAACAACCATTTTTAGCTAATTCTCCAAGATTTAGATAATGAAAGCTCAAAATCTGACCAATTTAAGGAATGTTAAATTTGTAAATGGATGCAATTTATGCCTTTTTAACAGTTTTAAACTTTTCATTTTCAGATAAAAAGATTCTATGATGGGAAAAGAAGAATATAAAGTTAACCCAAATTCACCAAGCCAAGTTTTTTTCTGAGTAATGTTTTTTTTTTAATGGTACATTTAGCTAACACTGAATTACAGAAGCATTCTGACAGAAGTACATATGATGCTTGCATTAATATCAAATTAATCCTTTATGATCAATGTTATTGCCATGAAAACAAGATAATCAAAAAAGTCAAATAAAATAATTTAAGCAGCAGCTTTTAATCTTGGTTGGGTATTAATTACTCATTTTCTCAAAACCAGAAGATCCATTATTTTCTATTCCATCTCATCCCTTGAAAAGGGACTTGAACTGCAGTGTTCTTTGATGATGGGGCATACATTGTATGGTGGTCAGCAAAAAAGAGCAGCTGCCAATTATCAGCTACTATTACAGGTAGTGAAAGATTCTGCACTCCTCAAAATCAACACTTAATAACCAAAGAAAAAGAAATGATAATCCAGTCTTTTTATTGGTGTTACTTGGCTTTTTCTGAGATCTTGGAGCAGATGGAAAGACTACTTTACTATGCTGGATGTATCACTTATCTTCTTGCTCATATCTTGGGGCATGGGGCCACACACCAGAGAGCAGAGGTAATTCCTAAAGAGCTTTGAAGCTGGCCATCTCTCTGAGAATGCCTAGCCTATTTTTCCCATTGCTACCTCACAGAAATTAGGTAAAGCAAATCACCAAAATGCAGTGAACAATGACAGCAATGTCAGACACTGGCTCAAGTTGTAGATCCATCACAGAGTTAAGGAAAGATCCTGCAGAGCTGCTTCAGAGAGCAAGAAATGTTCACTGATCTAAAAATCACACAGTTCTGTAAAACTCACTGAACATAATAACCTCTTGTCTTTGAGAGATAAGGCTAACTAATATGACTTACAGCCTAAGCAATTTTGATGTTTCTAATTTGTTTCATTAACTTATTCTGATTGCTATTACAGAAAGGCAGAGGACAAGCACTGGATTCCATGTCAGTCATCAAGGTATAAATAAGAATGTGATTTTTTACTGGAATGAAAATTGAAAATATTTTTGCTGTTTTCAGGCCTTTGTTTTGAGCTTGTTTTTCTTCCATTTTTAAAAAAAGTAATCATGTCTGAATGAGCATCTTCAAAAGTAAATTTACATGTCTTCATAAGAGAAAGCTTTCAGAACACAGCTTCTCTTATCACAAGAATTTTGTGGTTTTTTTCAGTGGAAGTACCAGCTTGAACCTTGGCACATCTCTATAAAAACTGATATTAACTTTCAAGGTATATTTAAAGTTAGATATCCCTAATTCAAGAGGAAAGAGATTTAAACATAGATGTACCTCAGGTCAATATTCATATCACCAGACAAAATGTGAAACAAGAGAGTCAAATAATTTTCAAATCCTTCTGAGTGAAGTTTTAGTAAAACTTAAAGAGCCATTAACTAACTTTTACCATTGTTTTAGTGAAATGTTTTTTTCAGCTGCACTGTGTTACAACACTGATTTATTTGAATCAAAAATGAAATAATTTTGAGATGTTTTAGCCAAATATGTAATATCTGCATCTGTAATATGTAATATCTGCATTTGATTTTCATGAAAGTGAATACATAACAACAGATGATAGTGTAAGTGTGTATAAAGTCTGATAGTGAGAAACAGGTAATGAGTAGATCCCTATAGTAGAGCTGCAGTCTTTCATAAATACATCTTATTGTTTTAATGAACTTACTATAGTCTACTCTTTAGGCAAGCCTGAAACAGCTTTACTTTTTCTCTTATCACACTGCTAGTGACACAAAAATGCCTAAGGATTCCCCTTGTGATAAAATATTTTTATAAATAACAATGAATGTTAAAACAAAACAAAAAACAAAAAACAAAACAAAACAAAACAAAAAAAAAAAAACAAAAACAAAAACAAAAACAAAAAAAAAAAAAAAAAAAAAAAAAAAAAAAAAAAAAAAAAAAGCCCAAACAAACAAACAAACCAACCAACCAAACAAAAACCAAACAAAAAAACCCCAAAACCCAAAAACAAACAACAACAACAACAAAACCCCACCACTTTAAAGTACCATAATATATTTCTGGTATAGCTGAACAATCTATTCTATTAAATTGTTTTAGTGATATATTTAACCTGTGTTATAGGAATTAGAATGGTATCATTCCAGACTTTCCTAAGCCCATCTAATTAAACTGCTTTGGTGGGAGAAAAATTATATTTACTTGGTTAATTCCTCCAGTGGATATTTCTTGGATACCTCTATTACATTAGAAATCCAGGAATACTGAAATCCCCCAAAGGTTCCTGATGTTGCCCATTACTATGTCTTTCCTTCGAGGAACAGTAACTTCATCATAGATTATAGCTTAAACTCAGTTTTCCAAAACATGATAGTTTATAAAATTATAGTAGGAGCTATAACATTTGTTGTTGATTCATGCTCAGCCTGAGGCAGAAATTCTGCTGCCTTACAGGAGAAAATTATGTTTCCTTGAATGAGAAAGTTATATGACAACTGTAAAGGCAGGCACTAGCAGTTTGATATAAAAAAAAATAAATTGTTTGCTGTTATCTGAATATTCTGCAGATCATGCAACAGAGGACTATTCTTAATATTCAGTTTAATATTCTGTGGTGTCTTCGTACAGAGCAGTAACATCACCATCTCATTTGCTGCAGTATGTGCACAAACAGTAAATACTGGATTACATGTTGGTCTCAACTACACCAGTGTCATTCCAGAATAACAGTTCAAATCAGTGAAGCAATTTCCCTGGAATTAATCAGGTAGAATCCATTTGCATGGGCAGAGAATTTAGCTCTACCATGGCCTTTCTCCACATCCTTTCAGCTTGAGACTCTTGTTATTGGTGTTGCACATTGGAAAGGGACATATAAGGAAAGTATGAACTAATTAAGCCTCAAATTACCTTGAAGAGTGGTTAAGGTTACATTAGCTTTAACATCTTCATACACACAAAGTTTAGGAAGCTATCAGTGCTTTTTGTATGCATGCTGCTGTGGGAGAAATAATGTGGTATGGAAATGTTCAAGCTTCTTTCAATCACCTTGTCTTCTTTACAGACTGAGAAATATATCAGACAACTTCTAAAATGATGGGTCTCATCCTAAGATTTAAGATAAAATATGAACATTTAAAATAACTAAGGCTGACTGTAGGAATTTTCCTAAATTTTACAAGCAGAAAAGGATTCATCCAGTGCAAATGTTAAGAAATCTCTTCAGATTTCTTATCTTATCTTCAGGATATCAGAGACATGTCAAAGGGCTGACAGATAGGACCTGGGACATATGAAAGACTAATGCTGTGAAGAATCAGCTGAGACAGAAGGAAAATATCCCAGAGTATCTAAACTGCTATTAATTGCCTATATATGGACAACTGAAACACCACCTCTGTTAAGCAAGTTTTAGACATTTGATATTTCTAAGCAGAGACAATTTTGGTTTGATTTTTGACGTGGTAATGTTCAAGGTTTTGGCTTTACTGAAACCACCTTATTTCTATGACAAGATAATATTCCTGAGTAATTACTTCTAAGGCATAAAAGGTGATATTAGAATGTTAAAGGCTACATTTCACTTTGCATATTAGACTCAAAGCTATTTGAGAAAACTCAGGTTATCTAAAATACCACACTTTCTTTGTTTTCAAATTTTGCATAGTAGCTTTATAAATATGAGCTCTCTGACAGCTTGGAAAGAAATCTCCTAGGAATGATTCAGACATCTTAGTGTCATAAACTATAGTATCTAGAGTGATTCTAAAATCCATCCCCTAATCTGAATTTCACGTTTTGGATTTTAAGGCTGCCTTTTTAGATCTCTTCTAGACTGTGAAGCAAAATTGCTCTCTCCTTAGCCTGTTCAAACAATTGTGGTTCACATTGTTTTCACCTTTAAGTATGAATTTGAATAATGCATGACATAATATTACAGGATGGGCAATTTAAATTGAGTTAGCACTGCATACCATCATATTTTGAATCTCCTGGCTTGTGTATGCTTGATTACTCAGACTCAATGTAACATTAATGTTTCTTTATTTCTATTTAATATTAGAGATTATGTCCTCCAAATCCTGTAATGGTGTCTTTACAGCCAAACTAAAGCTGGCAAATATTGGACAGCATATTAGTGCAAATATAAATAAATTCAAATTTATTGAAATTGTGTACTGGCCAAATTCCAGATGTTGAGAGTAACTATCAGAGCAGTAGGTACATCTCTACATGCTCAAATAACATCTTTGGGTTGAAAGTTTGATGCAGAAAGCTTAAATGGAAAAAAAATTGTATTTATTATGATCAAGGGAAATCAACATTAAGAAGAAATTCAATCTGAACATTTCTTATTTCTCACACATGCATGTGAGGTACATGCTTCTTATACTCAAAAACTGATTTCTTGCAACCTCTTGGGGAAAACTGAGAACATTCTCTGTAGTTCTGTAAGCCTTTATAGTTTAGGTTCAGGGTCTATTTCAGGAATCTCTCAGAACTTTTCAGTGTTGCAAATAAGAAGTATAGATTTTCTTTAAACTTCTCTTTTTGCATCTGGTATCGCCTCTCTTTGCAGTCAGAAGTTGTAATGCAAAACCTCCTCTAAAAATGAAAGAAATAATTAAGCAATAGATGGGTTTTGCTAGCCATGAAGGCAGAAAAATAGGTAGCTGGACACATTCTAATTGTCATCTTGTAAATTGAACCTATCAGCTAAAGGAGTTCAGTCCTTTCTCCATGGAGAGGATAAGGATCATCACAGGCCCTCACCAGGGCCATGCACCGACCTGCAGGGACCAGACACAGGAGTCTAAATCAGGCTGGACTCCCATAAATCCATCATCTCCCTCCTGATTTGTTGGAACCTTGAATGAACTAACAACCTTCACACTGATTTATATTCAGGTAGCCAGGAAGATTTACTCCCAGTACCTGCCTTGAGTTTCCCACCACCAGAGGAGCATAGGTTCAATATTGATCTTGCTCCTAAATCTCTCTCTCTTTTTTTTTTTCCCTTTGTTCTTTGGATGCAAGTGGAGATTGATGAGGTCAGGCCACCAGCTCCTTACCTCTGAGGGTCATTTCTCTATGTTTCTGGGGGGGAGGAGTAGGCACATCACAGTTTTCCAACACTTAAAGATGGTTGCAAAGGGAATGGAGGCTCTCTCTTAATGAGAAGCCACATGGGAAGACAAAAAGCAAAAGGTAAAAGTTCCACTGGGAGAGGTTTCACTTAGATATAAAAAAAAAAATTTGTACAACAAGAGTAATCATTCACTTGAGCAACCTACTCTGGGGCATGGTGATGTCCCTACCCACTAGGAACTTTCATACAACTGGACACTGTTAGGTGGCTTCAGCTGGCTCCTTTTCCCGTGAAAGATGGGGAAAAATGAACTTTTGAGATCCCTTCACACTTGGACTGTTCCATGATTCTGTGAACAGACATATTCAGGAAGCATTCTGAAACAAGAAAAATGAGCTTTAATGGGAAAACTAGTAGGTAAACAGTTACAAAGTCCTGTGGATAAGAAGATCATGTCCTGTGAGGAGATTAAAATATTTGTTTATCAGGCCTAGAAAGGAGCCTAAATGAGATATAACTGCTGTTTTTAAACAGAGTGTAAATAGTGGAGGAGTGATATTTAAGCAAACAGATAACTGTGGTGCAAAAGTAAATAACATAGGCAACACTGGATACATTTAAGCTAAAAGCTTTAAGAGGGTTTTTAGCTGTAGAATGAATTATGTCCTTTACATTCCAACCACAACCAGTGGAGTAGATACATTTACAGGTGAGCATAGCAGCAGTAATGGGAACTAAGGGAATAGTGAGTATAGCTATTTTTAGACATAGGGTAAATAAAGGTGTAATAACTTGATCTTCATAAATATGTATCCACATCATCAAAATTCCAACAAAAAATTTGATTTGCCTCCTTCTTCCATCTTACAATTTCTGAAAATAAAAAGCAGTTTCCAGGAAGCAGCATATTCTTAGCACTTGTTATTTTTTAGTCCCTGAAGATCATCATGAGGCAGAACTTGGTGTCAGATTGGCTTGTCCCACAGCAAAGGGATGCATTTCCATACTTGCAGCACTACTACATGACCATTTATTTTCTGGATAGAGAAATGAATGGTGTGTCTGTAAATATGCCAAGGGCTAGAACTTCACAGAGACATATGGGATGTGGGGTGGAGTAGCCCAGGACATATGATGAAGCTATGGAGAGGAGTTCTGGGAAGAGCTGACACTTCTTTCCTCAGGAATTGCCCTGAAATGTTCCTCCACCAGCATAAAACTTGTTCTTTAATAAGAGCTGGTGACATCATGTTATTACAGCCTGGTGTAACCTTGCAAGTGTCTTTGTACCCTGGGAGTCAAGAAAAGAAAAAGCTTTCAAGCATAGAAGGGTCTCGATGCCAGAAAAATTCATTAAAGAATCTCTCAGGATACCATGAAATTCCCATTTTAAAATGCCAAAAAACAATGCAGGCAATTTGAATGTTAACCTGCAGATAAAAGATGCTTTCTTTATATTCCCAATAATGCGAGTTTTGACCTTCCACTCATCATTCCATATTTGCAGATAGTGGAGAACAGAGCCTCCAGGGCTAGGAGGGTGAGAGAATAGGGGAATTCAAGGGAAAACACATCTTTCATTGTGTGTGACAGGCAAAGAAAATGCTCCCTTTTTCTGAAGTTGCATTTCAATAGATCACAGTCTTTGTTTATCAAATACAATATTTTTGTGTTTCTATTACAAACTTGAGTTTAGGCTTCCTTTCTGCAGAAATGACAAGTCTAAATATTACCAGGGAAAAAAAAAGGTGGTTTTAATCTAAATTCTGTCTACACAAAGCTCTTTTCATTACAAGCCCAGAAGCCAGGCACAACATATCTACAACATTTGATTAAGATCCACTGAGTATTAAGTATAAACTTACACATGTAAGTTTGTTCCTGGAGTGCTGCTGGTAGGATATTGAATGCTGTTTTTTCCCTTTGTCTCTTTTCCCAAAAACATTTCTGTCAGGTATCCTGTATTGAAAAGTAAGGGGCTTTTTTTTTTTGTGTAAAAAACCTAAATCAGCCATAAGGAACTCTGCTGAACCAATTTACTGCAATACATTAGTAAGAAAAATCCACCAGGAGAGGAATGGTATAGAGGTAATCTAGAGGATTAGAAGTCGTACAGAGTCAGTCAACATTTAAAGACTTTACAGGCAGAAAACGAGCAGAGTTCTGAGTAAGGTGGTTAAGATTACTGTAAGGTTCACAGAGACGAGCAGGAAATATGAGCATTGAAAGAGATGTGAATTCTGAATCACTAGGAAACTCTATTTGTCTTTTAAAATACTTTTCATTATTTCACATTTCGGGAGGAAAATGTCAAATTATATTGCCAATTGATAAGAAGTGAAATTGCCTGCTTATCTTAGGGAAATTTAAAATATGAAAAGACATATTACAAGCAGGTATTTTAGTAGTTAGAAGTGGGGGAAGCTGGAGAGATTGTTTTGGTTTGCATCAGCTCATTTTGGACCTAATACCTCTTTGCCTTTGGAGCCAGTAGGACACACTGCAGCATGATAAGATAACAGCTATTTTTCAATAATATTTAGGGATCTACTGTATCATTTCTGTTGCATACTGAGCAACCAACATATGTGCAATAGGCAGCTTTAACAGAAGTGAAATTGGGCTACCTAGTCCTTACCATATGCATATATGTACATGCCATATGCACATTTAAAGTCCATTTGCACAGGGTCTGTTTCAGATTTTTGTCTTCAATATTGCAATCATAAATTAATATGTAGTCATTGATGATATCCATTCTAAACAACCATTAATCTTTCCTTACTATCAGTCAATATAAATGAGAAGTGACAAGTACATAGAAGTAGCCATTGCTTGGGCAAAATTTAGGTTCAAATTACAAAGGGCTGAATTCTGAACACAAAAATGCAGAAAAAGAGGTTTTTTATATATAATACTAAGAATAGAAGATTGGAAATTACTTTTGCAGGACAAAGGGTAATGATTTCATACAAAAAGAAGACAGGTTTAGACTAGATGCAAGGAGGAAATTTTTACAATGAGGTAAATGAGTGCCACAAAGATGCCCAGAGAGATGGTGGATGCCCCAACCCTGGAAACATTCAAGGTCAGGTTGGACAGGTCTCTGAGCAACCCGTTCTATTTTAAGAAGCTCCTGTTTATTGCATGGGCATTGGGCTAAATTAATTTTAAAGGTCCCTTCCAGCCCCAACCCTTTCATGATTCTATGATTATTCCGTGTTCTAGCTTTATTTATTTATAAATTCATAATATGCATTATTTTGAAAAAAACCCACAGTTTTATGTGGATTTGGGGCTTCATCATAGGCATTAGCAGTGTTTGCATTTTACATGATAATAGTCATTTAAAGATTTGTCAATTATTCAGGAAAGATTCTTATCTCCTGGTTTTGTTTTGTTGTTTTTTTTAAGTAAGACAAAGAGCAACTTTAGTTAGAGGTGTTATCACAGTTTGCCAAAATTCCATCTAATATTTATTTGTAAAGGTTAAATGAACTTTCACAACATGCTTAGTGAGTGAGTCTTGTAGAAAGTAATTTTCAGAGATCATGCTTAAGAAAACATTAATTTCCATTCCAACACCTAGGGTAAACTAGCTTCATTCTCCTACTGATACTTTAAAAAACTTCTCTGGATGTGGAATAAAACAAGAATAAAATAAAAGGTTCTACGAGCCTTCCCATGTTTCTGTTGCCCTAGTCATTAAAGCAGTGATCTGTCTCTGCCTGATTAAAGCAGCTGCTTCTTCACTGGAGGTGATGTTTGGCTGGTAAACCCCTGTAAACAAATCTGTCAGGTGCCAACAACAACTCGGCGAGGTTACAGAGCTTCCCATTTTTAAGGTAACAGGGCTTAAGTGATCCTATCCACATCCACAAAAGCACATCTTAAGTCCATAGACATAAAGTCAAGGATAAAGAGCAGAGGATAACCACTTGCAAGGATAAAGAGCTGAGAAGATTTGACTGCATGCCTCAGCATGTGACGCTCCTTGCAACTCATCCTCCTTTTCCTAATCCAGCATGGAAGATAGTCTTCCAAGGACTCTGCATGCGATTATATTTCTGTGTGAAAGTCCTTGATATACTGACTCATCCTAAATTTCACCCTTACAACTTCAGTGCCTGATGAAGGCTGTGATGTCTGTGTCCATATGGCAAAATTCCAGTAGGCTAGGTGAATGCAGGAAGCCTCCAGGCTTGGTAGGAATGTGCAGCATATGAGCAACTCTACTTGATGACAAATAAATTGAATACTTGTGAACCTCCTCACTCAACTGGTGAAAGACAAGCCCAAAGCCCGCTATTAAACCCCCTCAAAAAACCCCAACCAACAAATATAATAAAGGACACTTCATGTTTTAATCCTGGTCTACTATTTATAATTTTTTTATTCCTGTGGTGCCCTTTAAAAGCTTTCTAACAATTCCTGTGCCTGTAGATACACTAGAAATCTCCTAGGTTAATTAAGCTAAGTTCTTATCAGAATTACAGTAATGGCCAGCTAGTCAAAATACTAATCTCCCAGTGTGCAGCTTAAGCTTTGTATCTGAAATCAATCATATTTGCAAACAGTCAGTAATGTTATACATACTGCAACCTAGTGTTAAATACCCTCCTGTAACTAGCTTTTGAATTTGAATCCCAGGACTCACTCTGTCATGTTCAGTAGAATTTCACCCTGCAAAGAGACCCACAGATTTCCACAGAATATCTGCTTTTGGATGTTATAATATCATTCACAACACAAGTATTACAGTATTTTTCATGTTAACCACATGGCCTGCTCATTGCACCCTTAAAGATTTTGCGACTTGCTATTGCTCCATCAAAGATTAATTGAACATAGATTTCAGGCAAAGGGAGGACAGTCAATCTAATGTTAATACTTTTGCTCAAACTCTTTACCTTACAGTAACACTATCTTGCTCCTCTTTCTCTTTATTGTTTTTTTGTAAACACCTGTGTCCCTAGCTGTGGAAGTGTAAGGGTATTCCTATTTTCACAGTAGGATTTAGCTTTTTCAGAGTGAGATAAAGCCTATTGGACTTGATTGGTTGTGGAAAATGGTGAGTTACATTTTATGTGTTTCATGTTTCCTTTCATTTTGTCAGAAAAAAAATAAAAGAGAAGCAATGACTTTATTAGTGAAATCTGTTCTAATTTGCTTTAATTTCCTTTATAAATAGTTATGTTAATAGGAGAAATCTCCACTCAAAAGAGTGGAAAAGCACCCAGAGGTACATTTTGGATTCTACATGGACTCAAAAAACTGCAAGGACTGTAAGCATTGCTTCTGAGGCTCTCGTGTGGAGAGAAATCACGGGGCTGCTGAATCTCACTGCAAAACCTGCTGGCTCAGCAACAATTACTGTAGATGTGCTTACAAACTGACACTGGTGATAATGTCAGTGTGCAGCTGGGATCTTAAATGGATCCTGCTGCTCCACACCAGCTTATTCAAGCAGATTCAGGGGCAGGGGAAAAGCAGGCAGAGGGGCAGAGAAGATGCCAGTGTGGGGGCTGTGTGTGTGTGTGTGTATTATAGAGATATGAAAATGCAGTCGTGCATTTAGAAAGGAAATGTATAAAAAGGTGAAGACAGTGAAAGAATACCAACTGCCACTCAGCAGGGGATTCAGGGCATCAGGAAAGCAGCACAATGCCAGCAGGTGAACAGGGCAGCAGGAGCCTGGTAACTGGCAGCCAACATGTGGCCAGGCCAGCAGGCAGCAAACACCTGGAAGCTTCTTTGTGAACCAGCCAGCAGGAGCCTGGTACAGAGCAGAGAGCAGGTGGATGGGGTGGCAGCCAGGCTGGATACCTGGCAGCTGCTCGGGGTCAGCTTGTCAGAGAGCTCACTACACAGAGTCATAAAATGGGCTGTTTGCTTTTTCTCTGTTGCCTTATGATTGTTCATATATTTTAATAGGAAAGATGAAACAGATTCTCTAAAGTGCTTGTTGTGGTGAAGGGAAAGCCTGTGTAATAATTTAAGAATTTT
Organism: Prinia subflava; assembly: GCF_021018805.1. Lineage (NCBI taxonomy): Eukaryota > Metazoa > Chordata > Aves > Passeriformes > Cisticolidae > Prinia > Prinia subflava. The sequence goes on from NC_086248.1 coordinate 48,165,078, forward strand.
TTCAGAATTTTCAAAGAACTGTCTCAGTTTCAGCATCTCATAAGCAATACTGTAATGAAATTGGTTTACATTGGTCAGTCATTGAACAGTTCTGGTTTTAAGCATAATGATACATATTTAGATGTCCAAACAAAATTAACCCATTAACCAGTGTAAAACTAGCCACAGCAGCAATATCATTGCTATTCCAGGGAGCACTATAGCAATGAGATAATTTTTCTATTCTCCAGAGGAAAAAAATAGAGAATATGGAAGAGCTGATGGCATTCATTACTGCTCCACATACTTTAAGGCACTACACTGACTCTCACTACTGAGAGAAACTGGCTTTGTGTGTCCATCCTGTCCCTGATGAGCTCTGCAGAGCATGGCAGCCAGAGAATAACAAGTGCTATTGCTGCAATGTCAACCCCCTGATAGTGAAGGGGACTAACTTGAACCAGGGTGCAAATCAAAGAGCTTTTAAAATTTGAGGTTGCACAGCTCATTAAGCTCTTTTAATGGAAATTACATTTTTCCTATGCATTTTACAGACTTCAGCCTTTCCCCAAAGAATTAACCAAACAGCTGACCTATTCAATTAAAAAATCTTTCACCAATTTGAGTCATCTGGGATAAAACTCCATATACGTGGAATTCAATCAGAATCCTTCCTTTGGAGAGAACACACAAAACCTCTGTACTGATCAGAATGTGGACTTGTGTTTTTTCTCTTTCTTTCTCTTTTCTTTGCTGATACATCACTCTCTGTAGAGTGTATTTGCAGCAGGAGGATAACCTCTTCACTCCCTGGCAATGACATGCTGCAGGGTATAGCACATTCCTTGGGTGTATTAGCAGATGGATATTACATAGGAAAAAAGAGGTGACATTACTTCTGACAATAACAGCGATAGAATCACACTGCTAAATCCACTGTTTGCTTTTTAAATAGAGGTTTTGTGAATAAATAGTTTAAAAAAGCAAATATTACCCAGACCAGTGCTTTAATGGAAATATACCAAGCCTTAAGAAGAGGAAAAATGAGAAAAAATCACAGAAAAAAACCACCAAACTAGCAACATTGAAGAAAAGTGCTAAGAGGTACATTGCTAATAGTATTTGTTCCAGAAACAAATGCTGAAATTCTAAAATAATGCATTCCTGTCAGAGTTATGTTGCTTAAATAACTAGATAAATACAGCTTCTTCAAGGATAGTCCATTATCAGAAGACTAAAATATACAACTTGAAGGAACATGTGAAACACTCTAAGAAACAGTCTGCAGGTAAAGGGCTATAATATATATTCATAAAGGACAAGAGTTAAAACTGTGCAAGCAACCTTGGCTGTTAATTTCTTGACTGCAGTGCTTACCTTTGCAACCTCTGCATTTTCTTCATTAAGACGTACTAAGTAATTGATCATTTTTATAGTGTTCAGAGGTTCAGATACCATGGAAACAGGCTGAAACTAGGGGAGTGGTTGTAGTTTTAAAATAATTAGCAGAGTTGTGGAACAAAGTTGCTGCTCAATGCTTATGCTTCCCAGCTCATCCTCAGACAGTGTCTTGGCATTATTTGTGCTGTGATTTTTGTCTGTGTTCTTATGTAAATCTATACATGTTCACATCTACCAGTATGCCTGCATATTTCTTCCCATGCAGTATAATATGTACATACTCTCAAAAAGCGTGCTCTGCAATGTAAATGTACTATATTATTTACTGAAATCACATTGTCAATGAACTGTTTCTCATTAGAGTGGTTTGCTTTTTTCCAGTGGAAATCCAACCATTATGTGCACTTGTTTATCAACACAGTTCCTCCTTTTTGATATTATGGCTATTTGCATAATGTAGTTCAATGTTCCAGATCTGCAGCTCAACATCATGATATTATTAATAAAATACCTTCCTTGTTATGAAATATTCTGTGAAACTGAGAACCAATATTTGTTAGAACTTTTGGAAGAGGATGAAGGAGAGTTTCATTGGGAACTGGCAGGAGTTTTTTGTTCTGGTAATCCTCAGGTTATTATTTCAACCAACTATATTTGCTCCAGGAACAATATACAAACTCTGTGTAGTGCAGTATGCTCAAGGTAAATTGCATAAATCATAAACTCATAGAATCATTTAGGTTGGAAAAGACCTTGAAGACCTTCAAGTCCAACCATTAACCCAGCATTACCAAGACCACCACAAAACCTTAAGTCTGAAATCTACATGTCTTTCAAATACCTCTGGGGAGGTCCACTTACTTGGGCAGACTGTTCCAATGTTTCTGAAGCAGAAAGCACCATTTTATTTTTATTTCTGAAGCACAGGGGTATTACAATATCTTCTTAGAACCTAGGAGATAAGAAAATACCCAAAATTATAATTTTGATATTCAAAGAATCCTGTACTCCAGACCTGAAAGCTATATAACAATGTTACACAAGTTTATCTGAAAATAGTTTTACAGCTAAAGTTTCTAATTGAAGGTTTACTGTGAGTAAGAAAGAGGAGGCAGGTGTTATTTTGATTTATTTTGATTTTGTCCACAGTGTTTTTGTCAACAAACAATGTTGTTGTCAAATTGTCAAAAGACTTTTTTTTCCAATAACAAACAATTTTAACTATATATACTTGTTTTCCAATGGAATCCTTTACATTTCATCCACTTGCACTACATAGTTTGTTCTTAAGGAGACTATTCCACAAAAGTTTATTTGAATAAGTTTATCAAACCCTAAAACCTTCTCTTAGCTTGTCATGTAATGAAAGAGTGACAATTTTGGCAAATTAAAGTGACTTATGTATTATGAGAATTTGGAGAAGAAACTGAGGCTTATTTTCCTTTCTTCTAACATAAAACTCAGCAGACTTCAATTCATTTAAAGAAAATTATGAGGAGGATACATTTTTTTCTCAGATATGTCTGATACGTGGGTGAATGTGTGACACACACCTTCCATGATAGACAGACACTGTTTTCATTTATGACAGCCCAGTCAGTTTAGCCAAAATGAAACAAAACAAAACCCAAACAATTGAGTAATACCAATGTGTGTTTATAATGTGCATTCAGAATGTAACATGGCATCTCTGGTGATGGAATGATTTCCTTCTACAATGGGATATATTCCAGGAAATACTATGTAAACCCAAGGCTGAAAAATACTGATTTTACCTAAAAATCCAAGGCAAATATTTAGGTAGTTATTTGTTGTTTGAGAGAGAGAGGTGTTAGATGAGTTTTGGTAGGTTTACCTTGTCTTGTTAAGAAAACAAAACTCTTCAGCCTCTAGAATTCTCTTTGAAATACAAACCAAAAATCCTTTATTTTTGTAAAAAAATATATACCATAGTTGGCCACATCCATACTAGAGTATTGTAAATGCAAAGCTAATCTATTTGAAAACATCAGGAAGATATTTGAGCAATCCCTATTAGCATTTAAGCTCAGCTCATAATAATACACATTAGCAGTGTTTTCAAACAGGGTGAGACACTATTTGGAGATGAAAACCATAATTTTAAGGTATTCTAGGTACCATAATGAGAGTTTTTTCCTAACACTGAATATTCATGATGCATCATAAAACTAATGATAAACATAAAAACTGATGTGAACATTTGACTAATCTGTTCTTATTTGTTTGGAAGAGCTGTAATAATTGCCTGGTTTGTAAATTAAACATCTGCTATGGGAATAAACAAAAACATAACTGAGCATATTCAAATAAATTGAATTCACCTTACCATAAATTTTATTATATGGACTCATCAATTTTATTATACCTGAGTGCTGCAATGCTATAGAAGTCAGTATGTATTTTTCCCTTAGATACGCTATTTGTTACAATAAATACTTTCTGATTCTAATAAACTATTGGACTTATTAGAGGTTTTGGGTTGTCAGTTTATTTTTTTTCTCTAAAAGATGGTTGATAAAATGGATGACTTAAGTAAATTTGGCTGTTATGTCTGTTTATTCCTAAATTGTTGCCCAGGTCCAACAGAATGTCAAAATATTTTCTAGCTGCATACAACCCATTTCAGAAATGCCAAAATTTTTTTACACATACATAAGAAATTCACTTTGTATTTAAAGTAGTTCTGTTTTACTACCTGCCAAGTTTCAAAGAGTGAAAGATTTGGATAGAGGACAAACACAAAGACTTTGAAAAAAAAGACAGAGACTAAGGGTTTTTTTGCTTTCTTTTAAGTAAAAAGAGAAGAAACTCTTCCTCTCAAGGTGTTAAAAGTACAATACAATAAGTGGGTTTGGACTGCAATCACTGTTATTTAGTGTATGGACACCAGAAATAGAAGACTTGCTTCCTTCATTCTTAGTCTTATTACCAATTCCAGAATAGAAAGTCATTACGGCTGTCTGTGTACATGACTCCACCAATCAAAAGATGTAATCCTGCTACTCTAACTGTTAGCATTGAAGAACAAAAGTTCAAAGTATTCCTATGGAAACACTGAAAATGCAGTGTTTACTGCTCCCTTGAGGCCAGGATTACATTCCCATAGAAAATGTAATATAAGAGTAAATACCTGTTGATGTCTGGAATATTACTCTCCATAAAATTGTTAAACTACATAAATATGAACTTAAAAATCTCAAAACTTTTCTTCTGCTTCAGAAAGGTTTTTCCACCTTGCTTACTACTGTGTTTGAGTGCCTTAGCCCTTTGATGTAATGTAATTTTGGAGCATTGCTACTTCAGCTTTTGCTTCCCAGAGGGAAAATTTTTTACCAAATTTGGTTTACAACAAGAAGACGCCAAAAATCACCAAAATTACCTTCAGAAAGGAGGACTTGGAACACAGCACAGAAGTTGTTAATCACAGACAGAAATCTAAAAAGAAGTTCTGCTCAAGAAATGAGTTAAAATCGTCAGCAACCCAGGTAATCTCAATCAGGGACACCATGTAGTGGAGGCAAGCACATTAATTTGCAAATCAAAGACAATTCAGTATTTCCTCCTGTCAAGTCAGTCAGTCTTGCAGGAACAAGTGGGCCATACAGGTGGACTTCTGCCCAACACCCCATGCTGTAACACTCTGTAACATGCTGCAACTATGTCATGATGCTCAGGGAAGCATCCAACATTCATGAGAGTAGCAATAAAAATTGTGCTGCTTAGGAATTTATAGAAAATCTGCCATTGGCTTCAGAAGCCAAAATGCATTCTCTGTTCCTAGTATTTTGTTAATGAACATTAATTGTGTGTCATGTGAAATAAGTGTCTGAGCCTAGTGATTCCAAATTAGTTGTAATGTAAAAAAATAAAATGGTTGGTTTAGCTTTTCACTTGCATCAGACAGGAGTTCATCTGGCTTTTCATGAAAATTTAGAAAAGAGGCAAAACTCCAGCAGAAGAATAATTCTTTACGAAGCCTGACAAATTACTCAAAACGTTGTATATCAGAAATTTCATAAAGAGGCAGTTGCCTGTAAATGTTAAAACTCTTCACTAACTGTGAACCTTAAATGTCAGAAATTCAAATCACTAAGTTCCTTTTGAAGAGTTTTAATCGTTAGCTCACGGGTGATCAGTACTTCTGTATATCTGCACTTCAGAAGCCAAGTCCTCTGCATAAGCAGTATATAAAATCTTTCACTGTGATTTTACAGATGCATTTAAACATTAAGTGAGCTTTGGGAATAAAGGGAGGAGTGGACTGGCAAAATAAATGTGTGTAACTCTTACTCACTCATGAATAGACACCTATACCTAACTGGAGGCACTTGATTCCCACTCATGGGTACTAACGAGACACAAATTACAAGTCACAGGCTTGGACAGTAAGGTATGCAGTTGTCCAAAGCATAGTAATGTGGTGGATATTGAAAAAAAAATCAGGACTTGTTTGAAAACATAAAAGTCAGTCCTAAGTCATTTGGAGTGACAAAGTGATCATATTACATTTTCATACTAGACCTTTACATTGCTCTGGGGTTTTAGGTTTGATAGCCACCATTACCATCAGAAAGGGAATATTTCTTGTTTTCATTCCACTATCCAGAGTATCTATTTCTTAATAGCAGAGCCAGAGTCAGTAGCAGCAAAAACTAGAAATAAATTATTCTCATCATTTCACGGGAGGCAAAAATCCACTTTCTCTCACAACAATTTTTAGGCTGAACGTACCAACAGAATAGTGACTTGTTTATTGACTTGAGGTACAGAAATGTACTGTATAATTTTCTAATGAAACCTGCCACACACAAAGTAGAAAGGAGAAAAGCAAAGGCTAATCTGAACTCTGGAACAGGTTTCTAGTGCTATGTACCTATGTCTGCGTAGTACATTACTCCTCACTCTGTCCTACTTCCTGGACTTCTGGTCTTTTGCTTCATAGGAAAACACACTCTGCATCAAAGTAGTAACCTGCTTCACTCTCTAGATACACTCTCAAATGACCTCTGCTGGATGAAATAATAAGTTTTGATGCATAAAGGCATTAGGCAAAATATCTCTTTCTCTCCAGCCTTCCCCAGGTTTTTAACTGGAAAGCCAAAATAGTTTTCTCTTTAATATCCAAAGCTTCCCTTCCCTTTTCTTCTACTCATTGGGACTCATTTGTGTGGTCAGAAATCCATACATAGGACTGTGGACTTCATCTTCTACACAGCCATTGGCCCGAAGCTGCACATTTTTAGGAGGTCTTCACTCTCTTCCACAAAATTCAGTACATGCAAAGAAATGCAGGAAGTATTTTCCATACCAACAGCACTGAAAAGCCAGACTTAGAGCCAGTTACTGTCTGGAGTTTCCAAAGGCTCCTCCAAAGTCTAAGTCTCGTCTCACTTCAGTCTTGTAAAAACTCTCAGAAGATGTTGGCCACATTTCACCCACCCCAACAAGCAAAAAAAGAGTATGATTGGGTTGGTGTCTAAAGCAAAGGTTTCCAGCTCCACACTGATGACTGTCATCCTTGGCCAAGCAGCTTTGGAATGCCAAGTGAGCCCATGTGCACCAGTGCGTGCACCCTCAGGTGTGCTGCACTGCTGCAGGCTCTGCATTCTTAGGAACCTGGGGCTGCACAGCATGTAAGTATAGCCTTGGATCTTATAATAGCCTGGAAGTAGGATATTATATGCTATAATTCTCTGCAGTTTTTCCACATTGTTGATTGCCTGCTTTGATTTCTCTTGTTATCCTCGCAAAGGTAGTGTCCTGAATGCTGATGGCAGAAAATATGTCACTCCCTGAGGCTGTAATTCTATGGTAGCAAATATTGGAGACGGTCTGTAATTTGTGATATACAATAACTGCAATAATGGTACAATGCCTGTGGGTAAAGCAGTGGAGAGAACATAATGCAGCTAATAACTATTCATTTGATGGGTTTTTAATTTTTTTTTTCTGAATGTATCCTGTGTGCAATATTTTAACCATTTCAGAACATTTTCGTAATGATAGTTGTTTATAATTATGCATTTGTATCATCTGTCACACTCAGCTTTCTAAAAGGCACATATAATTTTCCAAAGTTTTTCTCAAGCCTCAATTTTTTTAATTGATTTAAATTTTCTATTTTGAGGTATTTGTTCTATACTAATAAGAGAGAAAGGTTATGTAAATATTCATTTGGCAGATTAATACTTTGATGTTTTAAAATTTGATGTTTATGAACAGTGTGGTGTATTTCTACAATTCTGTTTTTTAGAAATATGGATGTTTATGTGAGGAATTCTATAGCTTTTTTCTCTACAATAAAAATATCTCTTATATTCTATTAGAGGGCAGTAGTAACCCAGAGAATACTAACCAGAGAGGAGGAGAGAGTTTCTTAAAGTATTTGCTGAAACTCTTATCTGCAACTAATAGTTCAGGACAGCTGTAACTCCCTTAGCAGTAGAGTGCTTCTGGTACTAAAAGAGTTGCCTGACACAGATTGATAATTTATGCCTGTGAACGGCCACTGGGATGTTTCTGGCCCATAAATGATGGACAGTAATAACTGAGGATTTGTGTCTGGAGCATTACGAGATCTCCACGGTTTGAAGGCTTTCAAGTGCTTTATAGAGCCCATCGGGGTAAAGTGATGTAAAGTAGGTCAGGTGCTGGGAGGAGGGAAGTGAGATGGGAAATCATCAGTTGTGCAGACATTAGCACATTGTGATCTCATCTGCTGCTGCGAGGCTGTAACACAGACTTGATAAAGTCTGCCAAAAATATTTTTCTTCATGTACCTGTCAGTGACTCTGTCTCTTCCCTACAGTTGTTATGTCTGACTGCAGCATGTTCTAAACAATAATATGCCATTTGGAAAAGTGCTAAGGCAATTTGTATGTGAATACTAAATAACACATTTTGTAGTTTTCCACCATGCTGTGATCTCCTTGCGCTTTTTTATGATCTCTGAGTTTTGATCTTCTCTGTTCCAAAACAGGAAGCTCAAGTGTGTCCAGGAGAGTGCCTCTAAGTCTCTAAAAACACCTATGCTATCTCTATACAGAAATTTACTTCTCAAAACAGAGGATAAATATCAATAGGCATAATATAGGGGATTTCCCACACTGTTATTCTCCTGGCCTTGGCATTCCCAGCTGCATGGTAACTTCAGTGAATCTACCATTCACATGGCCATTCTTCCCCTTTTAACTCTTTCCTCCCAAAGGTTAATAAGTGCAGCCCAACAGGGAACTCCTCCACAATTAATTCCTAAATACATCTTACATATGTTGCTATTTACATGTCCCTATGTATACATATGGGACAAAACAAGAATCTTAATGAAAAAAAAAAAAAAGTTAATTTAAAATTACCTGACAATTTCAGGCATAGAGCTGACTTAAATTTAGGTAGTCTTGCCATTTTAAAATTTATTGCCCTTCCCACAGTGATCCTTTCAGACTGCTCCACAAGGTGTACAGAGCAAGATATTAACTGTAGCAGATAAAACCATCCTTTTACACCAAATTAGTTTTTTTCCTGTTTGTTCCTAACTGAGCAGGATTTCATGTGTTTAATGTGCAGAAGTCAGCATACTGAAGTATGAGGCATCCTGCTACCTAGATATAGCCCTCAGATGAATTCATCCAAAGCAAGAGGCTGTGTGAGATGATCAATTAGAAAAGCAAAAACAAATGTGCCAGTAATTGTCTATAGCCAAAATCACCTTTAAATACCATTTATAATAGGCACTTTAATACAGAGTGTAAAATATCATTTGCTCTGCAAGTCTCAGTATCCCACTGTTCTGACAATTTCATTAAAACCTTAATAATCCTTTAAAATGAGCAGTGATTAATCTATTCATTTGTAAGCCTCGTTGTTGAATGCAGTGATAGACATCATGTTCTTTCACTGTTAACAAGTGCCAATTCTTGGGCATTGTGACAAGTTTTATTTGTCAGTGTTCCTACATTTTTTCACAGAGTTACTACTCTTTCCATCAGGCCATCCACATTTGGACTAAACTTTTTTGCCAAAGAAATCCCACACCGTTTTCCACAATTTCTTAATTAAAAAGTAGCTTGTGTTAATACTTTGTGCTATCAAGGTGTGTAAAAATGACTCAGCATTATGCTTGAAAGGAAAAGAGAGGCAAAAAAATTTACAGATGAACTTGGATATCTACCTAATAACATATGTCTCAGCCATTTGTAAACCCATTAGAATTGTTACTGAAACAAAAATAATGGTTTGCTGAAAGAGAGAAGAAAATTGCTTGCTAGAGAAGAAAATAAATGTTATTATTTTTGCATGAATAAATTCCACAAAGTAGTGACATTAGGCAAAAGATTTAAAGAAAGAATATTAATTTCCCTCTCACATCTCCTAAAAACTAATACTTAGAGATGCAATGTCACCTAGAAAGAGCTGTACTATTGCTTGTGTCTTTTCAGATTACATTTACACAAAAGGAAAGAAAAGAATCATAGGACAATTTTCTGGAGGAAAAACCCCAGGTCTCCAGCCAGGTCTCCGCATGCCTTGGCTTGACTCCTAGCAATGCCGCTGGCTGCTTCAGCTCTTGCAGATCAATTGAAGGTGCTGCTCCTCTGAATCACCATCTACTCTTTCAGCTTTCAGAAGTCACTCAAGCCTGGTGAAATGAGGCCTGCATGAGAAGGCTGCTACAGACATACTAATGTGTCTACATCAGTCCCTCCCCTTAGAAGTGGAGATGAGGTCCCCAGCGCCCCTTCTTCATCAAAAGCTTCAGTGAATTTGTAAAGCAGAGCAGAAGAGTAATTTACTACATGGCTGGACAATACACCAAAAATATGATATAGAAAATCATAAGCTATTGTGCCACTATGAAGGCCCTTTTGGCTCTCACACCCAGTGCATTTCTGGTATCAAAATGAAAAGAAGAAACAATGAATTGAGATAAGTGGTCTGCATATCCTATTGAATATTTTGGTGCAGCTGGAAGATTTGCAACTCGTTGCTGAGGTGTGAAATTCATGGTGCCAAATAGCATGTGTACTTCTGGTTCTCATCTTGTCTCAAATTCATGTCTTGATAATTAGTTGCTCCTCTGATTAGTTCTGTAAATTTGGTAGGGCTGTGATAATTTCTCAGGCTTGGTGAACTGAGAAGTGTCTTAGTCATAGATGCATAACATTTCTTCCCTTTGCCTGGCTAGCTCTTTTCATGAAATATTTAATTTCCTCAGAGATCTCTTCCTATGACTGGTACTGGTCATGATATCTCAGAGTTAAGGGAGGAAAGATCTGTGTAAGTACAGATATTGATCACAGGTATAATTGTGTAAGTCCGACTTACCTGAGGAGTCAGTCTACAAGTCCTATAATGGCAAGATTTCTGAGCTTATGGATTGTATTTTAAGGGTAATGATGGCTAAAATGGCTTTAATTTCAGACTTGCCATGCCTAATCTGGACTGTGCAATGCCCAGACACATTGATGTTGTTCTCACAAACTATACATAAATAATTGTCCTGAACCCCAATAAACAATAAGATTGGTTATTGTGCTTCCACATGAGCAGGCTTTTGTCAAATATCTGACTCCCAGATATTTGACATGAATTTTTTCCTGTAACTTTTTATAACTTTTTGAAATTTCCAAATCACTTTGTTAATGCTAGTTAAGCCTTAACAGCCTTGTGAATTAAGTACTGTATTTGCAGTTTTAAAATTTGGAGGAAAAAAAAAAGGAAAAAGTAAAGCTATCATCAAAAATTCTGCTGGTTATATTTGAGTTAGAGAAAACAATTATTTAACAATGCTTGTTGCCTGTCCAAGATTACTCAGGGCTCAGATCTGCAAGAAAGAAATCCTGCACAAGTAGCACCCAGCCTAATTCTGTCCAAGTAAAAATAATACCTTACACATTTATATTAATAGGTCTTCCTAAGCTGCATTATTTTGATGGGACTGGATTTATGGTATAATTACATGGACAGTTATTCTAGAATAGCTGAGGGAAAGGTAACCTCTGAAAGGGAGTCAATGTTAAACCTGTGTAGGTGGAAATAGAATCTTAGCGTCTTAAATTGCCTGAGTTGCACAGGCACACTGTGCCTGACTACAGCCTCACTCCCTGAGAGCTATAATCCAAAAGGCCATGATTTAGGTACACTGATTGATTAATTGGGTGTGCTGTTCATTTGATATTCATAAATATAGAGTAGAATCATAGAAACACAGAATAGTTAAGATTGACAAATTTTCCAAGATCACTAAGTCCAACCTTTGATCAAATACCACCATGACAACTAAAACATAGCACTGAGTACTACATCCAGTCACTTCCTGAACACTTCCTGGGATGGTGACTCAGCCATTTCCCTTGGCAGCCCATTCCAATGTTTGAAAACCTTTCCAGTAAAGATATTATTCCTGATGTCCAACCCAAACCTCAGCAGGCACAGTCTGAGGCCATTTCCTCGTGTCGTATCACTAATTATGTATGGGAAACTAGGCTGATCCCCATGTCTCTACAAACTCCTTTTGTGTAATTGTAGAAAGTGATAAGGTCACCCCTGAGCCTCTTTTCTCCAGACTAGACAACCCCAGCTCCCTCAGACACTCCTTATAAGTGGCCCAGGATATCACTGACTACTTCGTCCTGGATGCTCCCCATTCCTGTCTCTCAGCTCAGTGTTTAGGTGCCCTGAGGATGACTCAACTTTCTGTTAAAGACTGAGGCAGAAGTGACATTAAGTACTTCAGCCTTTTCCTCATCCCCGTTGACAATGTTCCTGTCCACATCCAATGAAGGGAGAAGATTTTCTTTATTCCTTCTTTTGTTGTTAATGTATTTATAAAAACACTTTTTAGTAGCATTTGCAGAGTTTTCCAGATTGAGTTTTAGCTGAACCTTCACCTTTCTCATTTTCTCTTCGCATGACCTAATAACATTCTTGTAACATTGTACTCTTTCTGAGCTGTCTGCTCTTTCTTCAAAAGATAATTTTTCTCCCTGAGTTCCAACTAAACCTCACCACTCATCTAGGTTGGTTTTCTTCCCCCACAGCTTGCCTTTTGGTACATAGCCTGCTCCTGCTGATTTCCTTTCTTTTAATACACCTATCAAGTGTGCTTTTGCTTTGTGTGTACACACACACTTGAATGGGCACGCTTGAATGGACAATTTCTGTTTTAATTGAAGCCATATTTGGAAAGGAAGGAAGGATTCTGGAAGGTCTAATAGCATCTCTAGCACTTCTAAAAATCCTACTGCCTTAAAGATGAATAATAATGTGGAATGAAAAAGGAAACGATGACTGCTAGTAGTTTTAGTTTTAAAAATTGTTTCACAAAATAACAATTGCAAAATCTAAGTTAGCATAAGATACTCCAAAATCTTTTTGTTTAACCGATTGTGTAGTACACAAATACACATAGCAATTGCCACTTCTTTAAGTTGCTAACCCAAATAAATTCCCAGAGTAAGACAGTTTGAAGTTGTCATGACATGAAACTGGTAAAGACAATCAGGCATTTATAAGAAAAACTATTTAGTTATCTTTGAGTTTCACTGCAAAGACTGCCAAATTTAGACCACGTTATGATCCAGTTAGTCATGCTGACTTATCATTCTGTGAGCACAATTAACTAGAATGACTCACTGAATAAAGTCCTATTCAGCATAAGCAAAACAGCAGAATCTGGCCCCTTTGGAAAACAGTCTTCTATTTCAACAGCTCATAGGGACATCTTCCTTGCTGCTGGTATCACCAAGTTCTTACTGGCCTGCCATACACATACATTGTTTGTATAAAAGCAATATAAATTTGTTTAATTACTTTTTCAGTTTAATATCTGAACCATGGAGAAAGACAACCTGCAGCTAAAGGAAGGATTTTTTAGCATTTCAATAAAGTAAGCATACAAGCAACACATGGAAAAATAAGAACACTATTGAAACAAATAAACCAAAAATTAGTAAAAAGAAAACAGAAAAATAAGAGTTAATATCTCATCTATGGACGTTTTAAAAGATAATATGTTCACAAAAATATTTGCTTAAAAGAATTAATTGCCTAAAGGAACACAGGGAGAAAATCCCTACATTAACAAAGCTGGCTTAATTTCCACATTTTGTAAAACAGTATGAATATTCGTTGAGCCCTAAAATGCTGCACTTCAGGAAACTGCTGATTTCTTTTCCTGTTGGCTTCTGAATGAAAATCTGACACACATAGAGAAATATTTGTTTAAAACCTCAATTTATTTCCTCCACAGGCTTCCTTGTGCTTATCTATCTCTAATTATTCTTCTGCTGAAGTTGCTGCATTATAATAGAAAACCCATTAGTCACTTTTGTAGTATTATCTGCCTGTAATCTGTCTCCCCCTGAGTTTCCATATACCTTGGTCTTTATTTCTCTGTGGCACTTACAATGGGATTTTCCTGCAGTACTTCACAGGCTGAAGATTTTAGAGTATTATTATTTTTTTTGAATACTATCATACTTCAGCAATGAATAACAAGGCAGTCTCTGTCTTTTCAGTGCATGTCAGCTGGAGATTTTTTCCATATGTTGTCACAACAGCAGTGTGCTGAGATTAGATCTAACCATACAGTTGTACCCCAGATCCTCTAACACTGATGTGCAGTTTGTCAGTGATTCCTTCGGTGGTGGGTCCCTGTGTGTGAGAATGTGCATGTCAGCATTTCCCTGAGCCGCCCCAAGCACCAGAGCTGCAGTCACTCCCTATTGTGCTCACTCCCCAGAAACCCTCCATTAGTAAGAAACACGAGATACAATATTATCTCCTAGTACTTTTTTCATATCAACCCAAGATAAGTTCTACTTAGCCACTGCCCTGCCATGTGAGTGGTGTACTCACACCTGAGGTGCTGTGCATGCAGCCTTCCCCCACCTGCACAGAAATGCAGTATTCCCACCATGATGGCAGCCCTGCAGTTTGTGCTGTAAACCAGAGAACATCTAAACTTTGGGCATGCTGCAAACATGCTACATTACTCAAAGTTTGTTTCCTGGACAGCTGTGTAATCCTCAAAGCTGCCAGCAGGCTATCACTGTCATTCATAAGGGCAGGTTGTCATATGCCTTTGGCTGATCAAGTTGCAGGACTTTCCCTGGAGCAAGGTCTTGGCAGCTCCAGGGTGCGCTGAAGCAGAGCTTCACTGCAATTGTTTCTGCTTCAATGCAGATCTTTTGTTTTGCTGTCAGATTTCTACTAGAGTCAGGAGGTTTTGGATCATGACTTTGCAAACTGTTCACCAATTCTGCCTCTCTTGTGGTATCCAGCTAAAACTTGGAAGCAGACAATAACAAAGATTAGTGCATTTAAACTATCAAAGATTAAAAATGTGCACTTTCAGTGAGTGTCACAAGATCTGCAGAATGATATTAAATAGTAGGAGCCCCGTGTTATTCATACAAGAAATATAAGTTAAACTAACAACCTTTCTATTATATTTAGTTACAATGTCTCCCACTAAAATGTGGGGACTAAAATAGGGGTTTGTCTCACTTCTGAGTTCCAGTTCACCTTGCTGCATGTGGGAAGTGCTGTCCTTTATGTGGGAACTTGGAGGTTGGAACACTAACACAGGCAAGTGCATCCCCACTGCTGCAGAGGAGCACTGACATAAATTAGCTCATTAGATTAAAGTGAAGATATCTACAGGATTTCAAAGTTATCTTAAAGATTTCTTTTATCATAAAAGCACTTTTGTGGTTTTAGAAGAGAAAATTGAAAGAGAACAAGGAGTTTGTCAGTAACTTTTCTTCTGTTGTGTTTTTTTCAGCAGAATATGTATGTGTTTCTCCAACTTTATCAAGGTGACATATCACGTTAGTATCTCAGTCAAAGCTAATTCTCCATTATTTGGCTAAGATTTCTATCTCTTCACAGATTAATGTTAGCGTACCAAATTACAATCAGAGAATATGAAAAGGAAAGACTCTTTCATTCTAGCTTGAATTTATTCATTATATATCAGACATTTCTTGTAGTGATGATTAGCCTTCAAGATGTAAAGCGTATGCATTTCAAAGACAATTAATTTTGATTCAGTACTGCTCAGCTAGGTAAAGTGAAGGATGTGTGCTCCAGAGTGGATTTTTTATGTTATGGAAAAGTTAAACTCCAAAGGGTTTTATTTAGCTTCAGTAGTTTAAGCTCATCAATGTCACTTCAAGGAGACTACACACATCTGACTTTGAGGCTTCCAAACAGAATCAGGAAATGTTTAGCTGCTTTGCTGGCTATTAAAGGCAGATCTCTTCTCTTCTCTTCTCTTCTCTTCTCTTCTCTTCTCTTCTCTTCTCTTCTCTTCTCTTCTCTTCTCTTCTCTTCTCTTCTCTTCTCTTCTCTTCTCTTCTCTTCTCTTCTCTTCTCTTCTCTTCTCTTCTCTTCTCTTCTCTTCTCTTCTCTTCTCTTCTCTTCTCTTCTCTTCTCTTCTCTTCTCTTCTCTTCTCTTCTCTTCTCTTCTCTTCTCTTCTCTTCTCTTTTCTTTGACTGTGAATATGAAAAATAAAACAAAATAATAATAATAAACCATCAAAACATTGCTTATTTTTTAAAACTATATATAGGACCATTTCTGCCATCTTAAATACTAAATCTTCTTAAATATATTATATTCTAAGAGGAAAAATTATCCTATATTCTGGACTGAATATGAAGTTCTAGACAACTCCTGTAAAACTGTGTTCTCTGCAGACTTTAGGTCTTAAAAGTATGACTTTACTCAATGATGTTTTCAGAAGCTCTAACTAGGAATAATTATGCCAATTTTTCTTAAAAATCTTTTAACAATTTTGTTTACTGAAAAAAATTACTAAACTTTGAGTGTATTTGTTTTGAATTAACTGTCTGTTTGAAAATCTTGATTCAGATTAATATTATTTTTATTTACTAATTCAGAGACATACAAAATGTATTAAATAGGTCACACATTTATTTCTTTACACATTTTTCTATGGCTGAAACTAATATTTCTACTTGAAAGAGTGTTATTGTATAGATTAATGACATGTAAAAACATAGCTAGAAAGAAATGCTAATCAAAAGGAAAAAATATTGCCTTTTATGTTAAGACTGTATAGTCTCTCAAAACATATTAAGGAGCTTACTTATAGGGAAAAAAATCCAGATTTGTATAGCTTAACTTTTGAAAGAATTTATAGATGATTATATTTCTGAAAAAAAATCAAGACATTTCTGTGTAGTGCTTAAATATAGCTTGAGGAATTTAAATTTGCTAAGTCAGATTTAAAATATTTCAATCTAAAGCTCTGGGTTTTAATTCATATTTCTGATTTTCAGAAATATGAGCCTTTAGAAGTGAAGTCCTACAAAAACATTCCCAAATCAGGTTGGGATGTGTTGTTAGGTGGTAGTTTCAATGACAGAAAAGGAAAAGCTGGAGAGCAAAGGAAAGTATAAGGATACTCTGTGAACTGCAACATAGAAATAAGTGTTCTTGCTGGGCATCCCCACAGCTATTAAAAAAAACAGACTACACTGAATTTAAATTCAATGGCAGGACAAGGAATTTACTGACATAAAATTAGAAAAAAAAAAACAAACCAAAAACAAACAAGAAAACTAAGCCAAACCAACAAGACCCAGACAACATTTAAAAAAAAAAAAAAAAAGAAAAAAGAAAAATATCCAAACACTACCAAACTAAACAGGACCATTTGAAGACTTTGCAGCACCGCATGCTGATGGTAGATTCTGAAAGAAACCAGATGCCACAAAATATCAAGCATTTCAAAATCTTACAGTTCTGACTGACACTATTCCTGGAACCTCTGGCAAAAGTTTGTGTTTAACCTTGCCTATTATATACAGTTCGTAAATGCTTTATACTTTTCAAGTTGTGAGAAATTAATTACTTGACTGAAGATTATTTCCCAGTTCCAGCAGAGGACTTGCAATAGCATCATTGGATAAGATCAGATTGCTCACTGAGTAATCTAAATTCAGTAGTGCCTGAGCAGTATGATCTAGCTCGCTTTAATTAATTAACCCCTCAAAAATTGCAGCATTGAACATCCAGTTGAGAGAACAATTAATGTCTTTAACAAATTATGTCAACATTTTCTTATGTTTTATTCATATACAACTTCACCTAATGTAATTAGAGACTAAGGGCTTCTAATTCTGCCGTTATTTACACCCTGCACATTGCACACTTCATTGACTAATTTGAACCAAAAAATGAAGACATAAGACTTTCTGATTTCAATTACCTTAAGTTGATGTTCTGCTGCCTACAGCTTATCTCTACATACGCAAAGAAGTGTCAGACACCCTACAGCATGCTATGGCATGTTGAATAAAAATCAGAGAAAACACAAGAGAGGTTAATTTGCTGTGAAATAGAAACACACCAGTTTTTATAAACTGGAAATTTTCTAAGGAAAAAAAATCCATGAGAGAAAATTAAGAGCTTCTTATTTTTACATTGAAATTATGATATGCAATTCAGTTTTCCAGTTTTCTCAAGCTTATAATCTTTGACATTTGGACCCAACCAGTAAAGTGACTGTTGCACACACTAAATCAGGAACCAAAACAGAAATTTCAGCTGAAAGTTTAACATGTTTTTCAATTCTTTAACCAGTTTTGAGGATTTTTTTTTGTAATAATCAGGAATTATTATATGTATTATTATGAATAATAGAGCATCTCCTATGAAATTCATCCAAAATTCCCATTATACAAAGAACTCTTAACAGTAAAGTGTCAAATCCAACTCTTTTTCCCCAGGGCTTGGACAATAACAGGTTAAGATCTTTTGAGCAAATAAGCAGTATTTCTGTAATGAAGAATGTTCTTATTAAATGTTAAAATGTTTTGCCAGAGATCATACTGCGAACTCACACATTTTTCTTGATCATTCTGCTGAGAACAAGCATGTTTAACGATATTCTCAAGTACAAATCACCTTTGTGAAACACCCTATCAAATGTGAAAAGACATGACTTTGTTTACATTTACTTTTTTTTTTCACAGTCTTTGAAGCATGTACTTTGTTTTACATGTGATTTATCTTAGCTAAAGGATTTATCTCTTGGATTCAGGAGATGGGTAGACAAGATGGACAACTGTTCATAAGCACATATTCAGACTAATTACAGAAAATGTGTGGCCTTAAAAAATTGAGATAAGCCTCAGAAAAAGTAAATGTAGTTATATGCTGCTTTAATTCAAATCTGTGTTGTAGTATCTACCACAGAGTTTTTTAAGAAGTTACAGGTTTAGACAATTTATTCTATACAGCATACTTGTACTATCCTAGTTTTGAAAATAGAAATTAAAAAAATGCAGAATCCCCTAAGATTATCTTTGTAGGATTCAGGCAGTTTTTCATACTATTACTCAAAGGTCGTCCTCAACAAACATCTCAGTCCTAAAACTGAGTTTTATTACTTTGCTAACCAGGAGATTTCCATCTTCTCCCATTAAGATTGCATTTAGTTCTATGGTGAATAGGCAAAATTATTTTATCAAAACCTATAACAGCTTTTTAATCGGTATTTGCCCATTAAAATTATGCCATGCACATTTTAAATATAGAAGAATTTGCATGCAAAAAGTAAAAATCCTGATAAGAATACTAAGAAAAACTTTATGTCCTGTAAGTAGTCACATGAAAAAAGATTACTTTAAACTAACTTTACTGTTTTGTCTCCATGTGTTCAACTCTTTCTTTTTTTTTTTTTCCAAGATGATTAGTAATTTGATTTTTCTCCCAAATTCAAATTAAATTCCCTCCCTACCTTCTGTTTAACAGAACTTCATCTTTGTAGTGACTTTCAAAGCCACAGGACAGTCCTAAAGTAATTGAAAAATTTGGTTCTGCTGTTTCAATTAGAAAAGAAAAAAATCTGCTCTGCTTTGAACTCTAACTTGGGTTTTATGCTGTTTATGCTCCATAAATCAACAACCTGGACTTCTCTGATTTGAACTATTTTTCCAAGTGTGACTGACTATCCTACATTATGTAAACGATTTTCTAAAGTGCAAGGTCTGCTACACAAGAAACGAATAAACAAAACCCACAAACCCAGCAAAACAACAACAACAACCACAACAAAACCAACCTCAACCAAACAAAAAACCCAAACCAAAGCCAACAGAAATGTAACACTTTCACTGATTGTAGTTTCTCCAAGAGAGTTTGATAGGAGTTTCTGAGAGATTTCAAATCATATCTAAAATCAAACACATCCCTCTATCTTAGGGTGTATTAGCACAGAAAATCCATTTGCCTTATTTTCTCCAAAGTCACTTTTTCATCCTTTCAAGATTGTCTTAGTTTCAGTTGGGATGGAGTTAATTTTCTTCCTAGTAGCTGGTACAGTTCTGTGTTTTAGATTTAGGATGAGAATAATGAGATAAAGCACTAATGTTGTAGTTGATCCTCAGTAGTGCTTACCCAAGACAATGACTTTTCAGATTCCTTTTCCAACTTCCTTCCTGATGCCCAAGAATCTGAGCAGGAGCGTAGCCAGGACAGGTAACCTGAACTGCCCAAAGGGATGTTCCATACCTGAGAAAGTCAAGCTCAGTATATAAACTACGGGGATATGGCCAGGACCAGGTGGATGCTGTGGTTTAGTTGTTTAGGGATAACAGTGCTGGGTTGAGAGATGGACTTGATGATCTTAAAAGTTCCTAAAGTTCCTTCCAAATTTGATGGTTCTATTATTCTATGAGCTTTAGAGTTAAGGAAAAAAGGGAAAAATGGAGCAATTTTTTTTTTTTTTTTTTTTGGCACAAGTATAGTCACAACCTAACAGTAACTTCCCCTATTTATAGATACAATAGGAGAGAAGATTTTTTACTTGGCATCTGAAGATGATTAATGCACTGACAAAACAGAGTCTTAGGAGCAGTTGCTCTGGAATATCAGTTGTAGCATGGAAGAAAGCACACAGAAGGAAAACTGGCTTGATGGGTGATGCAGGTTGACATTTCCCAGCATATTCAACTAGATGACTCAGTGAAAAATAAAAGATGGGAGATTGGGTGGGTTTATAATTAAGGGCTTTAGGAGAGAAGACCAGTAGTTTATAATTACATTTGACTGTACTATTTGCTTCTTCTGAATAGTAATTGAACTTTAAAATTTGCTTTCTACAAACAAGCTGGTGCAATTTCATTCCCCAAATATCTGTATGATGCAGGCAAATGAGCATTGCAAGTACGGCCAAAGCAAATTTATTGGAATATGTCTTACATAGAAAATTGTACTACACTTTCAGGTCTTCATTTGAAGCTGTACATTAATCTCTTGCTAGTTTATAACTATTTTCTGGCACTGCTGACTACTTTCTCCTAAAGTGAAGCAAAAAATAGTAAAAAATAGATTCTGGATCATGTCGTATTTTGTCACCTCCTTCCTGCAGCCTTAAAGCATCCAGAGCCTGTAACTTATTCTAAGTTCTTTATCATCTTTGTGTCATACCCACTGTAGCTCTGTCCAACACAGAAGTAATTACAATGCAGTAAGAAACCTTGATAGATAAATGGATGCCTGATAAATACTTTGTGAACTCATGAAAAACAAAAGCAGCATTTTCAATTGGTTTAGCATTCTTTGAAGAGATTGATAATCTGATTAAAAGAAAATCAGAATTAAATCTCCCACCTTCTGTCTAAGAGAACTTAATCATTATAGTGACTTTCAAAGCTGTGGGATAGTCTTTGTAAATGAATTTTCTTGTTACATGATAAAAATTACATTGCAGTTCTAAAACCTAATTTAGGGTGCATGGACTTTAAGCTCCATTAATCATCAGCATGTCCTTCAGCTGAAGTGTGCTCACCACTTCTCACAGGCTGTAATATATTATGTAACCACATAAAATATAAACTGCAGTAATAGACTCTTTTAAAAAGACAAAATGCAAGACAAAGCTTGTGTATAAATATCAAAATCCCTTTTATTGAGATACTATCTTGATACAACACTTGACAATGAATTAAAATTACCTATGCCTTCAGATCCTCTTCAGAGGTAGAGTTCAATCAGTATGAGAGGGACTTATTAACCTGCATGAATGCCACATGTTATATGAATGCAAACCTTGGAAAATGTTTTATTTCAACTCTTGCTGAAAACAAAGACTCATTATCTCTTGTCTACACCACTATTCCATTTCAAAACTGGAGTGCAATAGAACCAAAAGTACTGATCATTTTTCATGATTTATAAATATTAGCTTCCTTGTACAGGATTGCCCTCACGAAGAGCAAACATTTGAAGAAGTATTTTTCCTCAGTGCAGTACCACTGAGGCATTAACACACTGATGTTCAGTTTCAGGAATGTGTATCTGATTAAAGAATGTACACTCTGCAACATGCACAGTAGTGAGATGCTTGCAACTCATTATCTATCTACCAGGTAAAAAAACATTGTTCTTCTAAATGATGTGCCTTTCTTTGCTTCTCATTAGTTTGTGCAATGTAGCTTTTAGAAAAAAAAGGTAAATCCTGGCTTGCAGTCTGAAAATCAGGTCCAATATCTGCTTTTTCAATATCTATCCCTTCCTTACAGTTTCTTTGTTCTTGTGTTTAGCCTCCTGTGCTAAAGAGTCAATATTTCATTGCTTTTTCTACTCTGTTATTTTCAGCTTGGGGCTTTTTTTTTTTTTTTTTTTTAGACTGCTGGAATTCCTTGGATTAATCTGTAAGCTTTTTTAGAGTATTTATGCCCAAAAGGTTACTAATGGTTAATTTCTGCAGGCACACAACTTGCAGTTCTATGTTGTGAACAGAGTTCATTTGCCTAGGACCCTGCATTATCCTCGATGAAGATTATCTCTGCTGTTATTTGGAGCAATGCCTGAGTGCATTTGGAATATGCTCAGGATCTCAAATGAGAACATGTATCTTGAAATTGGATAAAAACTGGCCAGTTAGCTTTGAGATGCATGCCAGATGGAGGAATCACAATGGTTGGGGGACCATATCTATTCAGTGTAGCAATAAAAAGAGATAAGAAAATTTGTACACCTGCAAAATGCAGATACCACCAAGCTAATGCCAATTGAGCCTTGGCACACCAGGCCAAGGATCATCCTGGAGTGACAAGCCCCGTGGAGCTCAGTTTTAACTCACCAAATGCAGTCATCTCAAATCCAGAGGCAAATTAGTCTCTGTGCATGCCACTATGCTGTGTGAGAGTACCAGGATCTCTGAAGTCCAGCATAGACATGCCCAATTCATTTTTACACTGGCTTTGTTGGTAGACTTTCCCTAACAGTATTATTTTACTTAAGTAACCACTACTATTTTTTTTTCCTTTTTGTCGTTGCACTTAGTGACTTGTCACAGTTCCAAGAATGAATTCTGCTATGAACTCCAGATATGAGCATATGTTTCAGGAAAATACAGTCTGTGAAATGCATCTAAAAATGAGAGAAATTTAAAACTGTTTTACTCATAAAAGAGAGATCCCTTTATTAAGTACTTGTAGGGAGACTAAAAGAACGCTCTCTAGAGGTATATGTTATACAATCTAACTGCAAAATCATTATGCTTAGAATAGATGCCTTGTCCCATCAATATGTTTTTATTTCCAACAATATTACAGACTATTGCAATAATCTGCAAACAAAAATTCCCTTATATACAACATTCTCAGTTAATCTCTCTGTCCCTGTCTCTTGTTACTTCTATGTGCTAAGATAGAAGTGTAATGTAGTTTAGGTATTCAAATTTCCTTTGCAGTCAGTGAAAGGAGACAAGCACTTTGAAAGGACATTTCATGACATTCCCACATCAGAATCCAACTCTGCAATTCAGAGAAACAGGACAGACTTCCTTTGACCAGAAGCTGGAATCTATATTGTAGATAGAATCATAGGATCATACAACACACCTGATCTAGTTGTCTGAATTCTCTGCATTATTTATGGTAACAAATTGTAGCTTCCATTCATGCCAAATTAGATTCCAAATAGGATAGATGAGTTCAATGTTAAAGATATGCTTTCTCTCATCTGACTGTTAAGGGAGATGCTGGGCATCTGCCTTAGGTGTAGAAGTCAAAAATGTCTAACAATAATATCTTCTATCTCAATTACTAAGACTGTCTTATTTCTTAATTGAGCCTAAGCTCCTGCCCTTGACATTTCAACTAAGTTAAATCTGAAATGAAGATAAGATGAATCTTGGGTGCCTCCCCATCCATGCCCTGTATTTGCAGATATTTATCTGTTTAATTACATCCCCCTAATTACTTTTGAGCCCCTATTTGATTCCTACCTTGAAATTACATGTTCATTTAAAAGTTCTGAAAATTAAAGGTCTTTCCAATAATTTAGATATAAGTCCAATTTCTAGCTATATATATGCATTATAAAGTACAGAGATCTCCTTTATACATACAAGTTCTAGCACCTGGTTGTGGTTCATCCTCCCTCTGCCAGGGAAGTTTTCATAACTCTTTTCAAACCATAATAGGTTTCAATCTTTTAATTTCTTTCCATGTCTTTCATAAATATTTGTGTGACATATGTATTCCTTCTGAACTGTATAGCATTGGAGAAAAAAATCACAGTTCTCTTTCTTCTTCCTTAGATAGAGTTAATTAATGAATCTTACATGGTTTACATTACCACCATCTATTTTGGCTCACTTATAATGTTTGTAGAGTGTATAACCAATGAAATCAAATGCAGACCATCCAGTCATGGATCACCAAATGTAAGAAAGGAGGATGTTTGGCACAGGGGTAAAAGACCTGTTTTGTTGCAGCAGCTCTTGTATTATATTACGGCCCCATCTGCCTGTGCTGGACCTTTGGATGGTATCTGACAGTACAAGCCGAAACAATGATTGCTCGGAAAACACTTCAGCACATCAGCCAAATAGTCAGACTCAAACCAGATGGTGATGCAAAAACAAGTGTCTTTTTCTCCACGAGTTTATGGAGAAAACTCTAAAAGTAACTATTCCTATAATGATGACAAAAAATTTAACACAAATCTTTTGCAACATTTAAAACAAACTCTCCCACTGCCAAGTGAGTGAATACACTATTTTACCTTTTTTTTTTTAATTAAACATGTTTTGTTCAGACTGCCTTTGTTAAATCACTTTTTCATGAGGTAATATTTTCAGTATAAGATAATAATATTAAGAAAGATTTCTTTTTTTTATTTAAGATCACCCACTTAGAAGAGCACTCTGCACGTACACATACATGTACACATCTGCTATAGTGATAATTAACAAAGACGGTATTTACTTGGTGTATATGCATACTACTACAGTGTTTATATTCTGAGATATAAATATTTTAGATTCTATATATGGTTTAATTTACCTTCCAGTTCTAATTAGTAAGGCCAGTGATTTCCCCCAAGTATATATCAACTACAGAACCATCTGCACTAAGTAACTGGATTGATTTACTAAGCTATCATTTTTCCCTTCTATATCTTGTACTCCATAAATTTGGGATCCCGCTATTTTCCCTACCTTCATTGTCAATTTCTCATATTTATATGAAGTTGGTGATTATTTTGCACCAAATATGTTTAGCCCATTTTATGTGATAATCAGACATAAAGTTAGTATATTCTCTTCAGTCTAAAAATAAAGACTTTTTTCCCCTAATTCTTCTTGATAGATGAGTCCACTAAATATATGAATTAATAGCTCTTCATTGTTACTTACTATCAAGAAACAGAAAACTTCTCAAGGTTGATTTATGAGATAGGATTTGATCATTTTGGAGTATTATTACTTTTAGACTCAGCAATTTGGCAGTGTTAAAATATGATGATCATTTCCAGCCTTCTTGCCAGGAGTTCAAGACAGGTATGAAATTTAAGGCCTAGTTTTGTTCCCTCCCTATACTGGCATAAATCAGGAAAAATGCAATTTCATTCAGTTGAGATACATCGATGTAAAATTAGATGTTGGTCCTGATGGCAACTATCACTTCAAAACCACTACCAATTATGCTGCTTTTTTATTATTTTTTTCAGTTGATATTGGTATTCTGATATTTCCCAAAAAAAGCAATGACAGGACTGAGGTACTAGTGCACAAACCATGTGCTGCTAGCACACCACTATCCTCACCTTTTGGAAAATGTACTGTCTCCTGTCAGCAGTGCTTTGGTTATCTGTCTTGCCAGCATGCAATTCCAATTCTGAGGGATAGTTCATTGAATAGACAACTCTCTAACAAGATCTAAACTCTTATTTATGGTCAGTTGCCACATGAGAAAACAAAGGGGGAGGAGGGAATAAAACAGGCAAATATAGCAGTAGTGTGACCTTGTACAGTTTAGTGGTGAGAATGATTTGGTCATTCTGAATAATTCAAGATTTCCAAAGTAAATAAAAAATTATCAGCAGTTTCCCTCTGCCTTTTACTTTCTTCACTAATTACTAGAAGGGAAAGTGTGTGTGACAAGGTGGGGGTTTTTACCAATGGAAATGGAAGTTGTTTTCCCTCTTCTCCTTTGAACAATTGTAGAGATTGCTACTCCTTGCTAAATTGCTACAAGAGTAATGCTTTTTGTGGCTTACTCTCAAATTTTATTTTCTTTCTTCAATCTTCTCTCCTTCAGCAGGCTGAAAGATCTTTAATGTTATTCTGTCCTTTGCATGCAATACTGTGAACAGATTGGTGTTGTCAGGGAATTACATCCAATCTGTGTTGAGCTTTGAAGAGGAATTGTTTATGATTAGGCAATTTACAGTTGAAGTGGGCAGAAGATGGCAAGGCCTATAATTAGAAGGAGGGAAATTTATCTCCCAACAGCATATTCCTCCCTCTGAGCAGAGCCCTAGAGTGAGAAAAGGGCAGATGTAAACACACTTCTCCTGCAAGCTGGCTGATTCTGCACCTGGGTTTGATTGAGTCTGGGTTGTTGCTGCCAGAAACAACAGTTGGACTTCATCCTGGTTAGGAAAGGCAAATTCTGTCACCACTGTCTTCTTTGCTTAGCTTATCTGTTGTGTTTTCTAAAGTGTTTTGTTGAAACACATCTGCCTCTTCTGACCCAGTTGGCCAAATGTGCATATACAAGCTGTGACACATTACCTGCTCTTGGGTTTGAGCAGTCACAGGTCACTTGAAGAGTTGAAAAGGAATCAAAATGCTTCAGATCAGCCATGCTAAATAACATCTGTTTGAATATGGACAAAGAGACATTTTCAATGTCCCAACTTTCTTGCATAAATCTGTGTAGCTGTGTCCTTCTTCTGTTCTTCTGTCTGTAACTGCATCAGGGGTGTGGCCCTGCTGTCAGGGCTGTGTCTGTCCTTAGTAGGGGACAGTGGCTACAAGCTACTTCACAGATATTACACCTGCATTTACCAGTCCAGGGAACAGTTGAGTGGCATGGCAAAGGGCTCATGATTCCCACTTCCCACATCAGCTTGTCTCACAGGCATTTTGGTTCTCTTATGGGTTTCTTTGGAGCAAAGCACCTGGGTTTCTGAAGTTGGCTTCATTTGTACACAAACATCACCCACCCAACTTCCACACTCTATTCTGCTATTCCCAAGAGACTCCTAGAGAGAAAACATAAAAAGAGCTTCTGATTGAGAGTATATCTAATAATTCAACTCTACATTTCTTCCAGAGCAGTCCAACTACTCCACAGATTAATTTTATTGTCCATTTTAAAAGTCTGTGTAGCAATTTGTTAAATCCAGAATTTAGATTGGCTAAAGTTTTGAAGTCATAAAGCTACCTTTTAACAGTAAAATTACCTCCAGCTAAATGTATTCTTTTGTTAAACAAGAGAGTAAATAGGAAATCATAGAATCATAAAATATGCTGAGTTGAAAGGTTGAAAGGCACCAGGATGATGCAATCTAACTCCTGACCCCGTGCAGAAATCTACCATGTGCCTGGAAGTGTTGTCCAAACACTTCTTGAATTCAAACAGGCTTGGTGTAATAACATCACAGAATAATAATGGCAACATAGAATAATAAATGGCAACCTAGGTTTTGCAAGTTTTGTTTTGGCTATGCCATTAGGAATCTGTTTCTTCTTCAGCTTTTCACCCTCTCCCTAACTAAACTTGAGAAAAAATATATTTTTAAAAAAAGAATTTAAAAATTAAAAGCGTGATATATGTTTCCAAACAAAAGTTCTATATCTAAAAAAATACCAGTCAATCCTGGATAGTTCTAGTCTATCTATTGGGTGAAAATGTGAATTTCCAGCCAAGACAAGCTACTGTCATCCATGTTGCTGTTAAGGAAATAGAGAAAATTTACATGGTAATTTGTTTTATGTACATGTGGAAAACAGATTTTTATGCAGCAGTGTTTTGGGGTTATTTTTGCAGCCCCCTTTTAAGTAATTGTTTCATTGTTCACCCTCCCCCAATTTCTCACAGAAAAGAGATATTGTAATTAGTTGCTATAGCTCGTACAAGATTTTCTGCAGGATGCATTACAGCCATAAAAGGAGATGATTATATTCCACTGTGAACTCTTAGAGAACACAGCACAATTATTTACAGTGTCTTCAATTTCCCTGTGCTCTACAGTAAGAAAGAGGTCCCAGGAGTTAGTTGACCTCTATATGTGACCAGTAGTTCCAGTTGGGGAGTGCTACTAGTGCTCATTGAGTCTGAAGAAACAAAGGAAATGGTTTTACAGAGGCTACCAACTTCAATAAGCCAAGACAAAACCAGGTTATTTATTAAATATGCACCCGTGGGAAAGGTTGGGGTTATTCTTTCTATGTAATGGACAGATAGAGACTGAAAAAGGAAGAAATACAGTTAATATTAGATAAGTCAATATAAGATAAGTTATATCTATCTCATAAGATAATACAGTTAATATAAGTCAACAAGTATTGAACAAAAATAATATATAGCCCAGTAACACAAGTGAGGAGAAAATAGAGGGGAAGTAATAGAACTGTTTCAGAAAAGACTGGACAGAGAATTTCATTTTATTCTCCAAATTCCTTCCCTGACAAATAAAAAGGAACAAAAAACAACAAAACTCTAAGAAATGAAAAATCCAGAGATTTCTGAGTGTAACACTGTGCTGTGTAAAAGTCCCAGAATAGTGTATTATACTAAAAATCACTGTAATAATAAAGTACCTAGAACTTTGGAAAAATCAATCTTTCATAAAATCCTCAAAAAAAATGATCAGTTTTTTAAAGCATCTCTGGCATCTGAACTTTAAAACAGGTTTCAAATACATTTTATGTTCAATACCAAAAGTAGATTTCAAGATAAAGAACATACCAGTTCTGCTAATACGAATTTAGGTGTTATGTTGCTTTTCATAAACAGTCAAGTTATCAAAATCTGTTTGGAAGGGTTTAGTTTCATAAGACTTAAAATTAGACTTCTGCTAAAAGCAAAATTGATTCAAGCATCCTGGCTTTCATAGCCTCCTGCTATTGGATTAAGAGACATGGTAGGGCCAGATTTTTTTCAAGATATGTAAGAAAAAGGATTTCAGAAGTAGGACATGTCTAGCTTCCACTAAATGCCCATCTTTCTTTTTAGATCACTATATTTCTCTGAGTTCTAAGGTATCTCTTGAATGAGTGAAAACAATAGAGCTGCTGGTCAAATCCGAAATATTATAGAGCAAGAAGTCCTAGATGTCACCAGAGTGTTTTAATATTTTTTATGGTTGCTGTTTGATGCTTATGAGTATCATGGGTCCATCTGATTTGTGCTGTGCTGCAGAAAACTGTACACAGGTTTCTAAACACTCTCTAGTGTGAAAATTACTTCTCTGATACTAAATCCAATTCTTTAGAAGTGAATTTTGTGATTTGAAGGACAAATGCAGCCATGCCATAAATGGTGCCTAGAGCCCCACTGCAGGTATGGTGTCCTGCTGTTTCATCCTCCACAGGAGCTCAGTCTGTGCCCCACAGCCCCAGTCACAATGGGGTATTGCTACAGGGGGAGTTAACCTGCAGCTGGCAGAAACACAACACCCACAGCCCTTCTGGCTTTCAGGCTGCTCTGTCCCCCTCTTCTCTCCTGTCACAGTGCTGGCACCAATTTGACTCCCAGCACACCACCAGAGATCCTCTGCAGAGCCAGAAAATGCAGGGATGTGCTGAGTGGACTGAGTGATGCCAGCACCACGGCAGGGGAGATGGGACTTACATGAAAGCAGAAACCTTTATGGCTTGCCCTGCAAATCTGTGCTTGGCATTACATAGTCAGCATCCAAATGCCTGGTGAATCACAGGTCACATTCATTAATTTAGGCTTCACTTCAGCTAGCTGATTAAATACATAAAACAAATGAATATTCCCCTTGATTTCAATTGATCATTCAATTTAAACCTAGGCAAATGCTAATCTTTTCTGAACTAAGGCCATTGCTGTTCCATAACAAAATCTGTTACTTCATTTGAAGGGACAAAAATGCATAGAGAAGGCTGTCTGCTATAACGAAGGAGAAAAGACATGCTCAAATCCAGCACTGATCTCTCGTGTTTGTTCTCTGTAGGCTGCAAACACAACCTGAGCTGCGAAAATTACAAAATCAAAGGTGGCATTTGTGGGGTAAGACACTCATCTGTCACCTGATTTATTGTAGCTCTATCCCTGGGAGGTGAGACAAAATTACATTGGCCAAAATAAAAAACAAATAGTCACTTTGTATGTGTCATCCACCTGCAGATGAAAGTATTTGATTTGGCATTTGCCAGCATCCTCAGATGTGGACCACTCACAGCTGCCAAAGATTTACTGTGGGATGCTGAATATTCTGCTGTTCTGAATTTTAACAGCATATTTCAAACTGACCAACCAAAGCTAGGAGCCTCCTGACTTCAGTGGGCTCTTCTTGGGCTCCAATGCCCATTTGTGAATTGAAAGCCTAACATTTGGTTCATTTGTATTGTTGCCATGAAAAAGGATTACTTAGTTCTTCTGGAGTACATGCCATACTGCTGAGGACCACAGAAATGCCTGATGATATTAAAAAAAAACCAAACAAAAAACAAAACAAAACAAAACAAAACAATAACAACAACAACAACAACAACAACAAAAAAAAACTAATTGTCATAATTTTCTTACATATGTTTTTAAAGCTCCTAAAAGTCCTTTCTGACCCTTTCATATTCAGCCCTTTTTTCTTGTAGTCTTCAAAAATCATCTTGCAAACAGACCCTGTAGTAAGGTTTCTTTCTCCCAGAGAAGAAATGTTTAAATGTATTCTTCTGGTTTTCATCTGTACTCTTGAGTATAGATGAAAAACAGAAGAGTACATTTAAACAATAATTAAATCTACTTTTTAATGGGATTTTTTTGCAACAACAAATTAATCTGTGCATAAAGGAGATCAGCTTCTCAGAGCCATGTCCAATGTGGATCTGAACACTTCTCAAAGTGGAAGCTCCTTAATTTTTCTGAGTAACCTGCTCCAGTGTTTGACTGTCCTTACAATTAAAAAAAAATATTTAAAGCAAATTTGTATTTCCTCTTGTGCCTGTTATTTCCATTCCTTTTACTGGATACCATCAAGAATAGCCTGACTCAATCCTTTTTACTTTCTCCATTGTAGTATTTACAAACACCTGTCAGATGTCTGTTTGTTTTATCTCCAGGCTCAACAGTCCCAGCTCTCACAGTCCCTTCTCATATGAGATGATCCATCAGTCATCTCAGCAGGCCTTTGCTGGGCTCTGTCCAGCTTGTCCATGACTCTCTTGCACTGGGAAGTCCAGGACTGGGCACAGCAGTCAGCGCTTGTGTCATCCGTGCTGAGTAGAGAAAATCACATCTCCTGACGTGCTAACAATGCTTTTCCTAATGCAGCCCAGGGTGGTGTTGACCTTCCAAACATGTTTTAAAAGAAAGAGTATATGGCATGGGAAAGAAAGAGGCCAGGTAAAAACAGCTGTTGGTTTGCTGTGCTTGTACACTGGAAACATCACCCCCAGAGATGTCATCATTCTAACCTTAGCTGTTAAGGCTTCACCACCAAACCTCAAGTTGCTTCTTATATTTTCTCTAACATTTGGTGCTTATTGCATCCACTTACAAACCTTGTCTTGAGAATATAACAAGCACATGCATGGAATGCGAGAAGAAAGTAGTCAAAATCTCTCTCTCTGACAGAAGTTTTGTGTCTCTCTTCTTAGGAAAATGTCCAATAAATTATTCTGAGTCACTCTTATCCTGCTTTGTTTAAGCTGTTCATGCACATGAAGCATTACTTGTTCATTGGTCCAGAAACCAAATAAAGGGCAGTAATTAGAGAGACTGTATCTTATTCATTTCCATAGTTACCAGCTGAGTATCTTACTTAAAACCGAAAAACTTTAGAAAGTGATATTGAAAAGATTCTCTTCCTCCAAACCTCCATTCTTTAACAGTCCACTAACATTTAGTGTACAATATTTTCCAACAAGTATCCTCAGAGGATGTAGTTGAATACTGAATGTCAACTTGACATGATTCTCCAGTGCTCTGACCTTTCTAAGTAAAGGTTCTTAGCCACAGTTCATTACCTCATTGTATGAATCAAGTTCTTTAGATGAGCTATTTAGACTATGAATCCCCACTTGAATATATGTATTAAATTTACCTCAGTGGATATAGGAAAGATTTGAATTTGAGTAAATTGTAGACTTAGGCATTAAAAGTATCAGTTGCACACTTCCTATGACACTTAATGTTTCAAATTAACACTTTTGGGATAGGAGCAAAGACCAGAAGGATAATAAATATCCTTCTTTTTTATTATTTTTTTGTGTCTAGTGAGGATAAAAATTAAATTCATTCTGAGAATAACTTCTGAATTTAGTTCTGTGTTTCCCATAGGAGAAGATCACAGTATAGTTATGTATGTTAATTATTCTGAATCCAAATATTTATATAACCTTAGAGGGTAACGAGAGGGATTTCACTGGGACTAGAAGAAAGGCTAGATTCTTTGTTGTGTTACTTGTTAGTTTCACATCAGAAAAGTTTATCTTATAATGTTTTTCTATAAATAAGGAGGGAATAGCTGATAAAGAACTTTGATAAAATTTCCTTGTAAATTACTGAAAAAGTATGGTTAGAATAAGGAACAAAAAGACTAAGATTCTTCAGTATATAGCATTTGCCCTTCGGATACCAAAGAATAAAAAGGCAAGTCTTCCAAAGACATTATTATCGTTGTCATCTACATGTCAGTCTCATGGAGATGTCTCAGATCATGGGTGACATCTCAAACGACACTAGATGTCCACATTTGGAGAACTGAGTTTTGCATAACATCTGAGATTCAATAAGAGAGTAAGATGTCTATATTGGATGTACATTTGTTTAGGATCACATTAAAGTATATGGAGACTATAGAAATGCTCAATTAACCGAAATTGTTTTCTGATAGACATTGAAGGGATTAGGGATGTAGACTCAATGAAACTGGTTGATTAGACTTCCATTTGGCTGCAGGATCCAACTCCCATTTAGACTCCCACTTGAAGGGGGTACTTGGATTGCTGAAAGTAAATTTTCAGTAATCTGGACTGCGTCATGATTTTCAAATAAAAGCACTTTTCTAGAATAGAGATCATTGCAACTCTGAGCAGAATAAAGAGCCTGAAGGGTTGTCTAGAAGCTTCCAGAACTGCAACTTGAGTTTGAGGGGGCTAGGAAGTGCTACTGCTTGGAATATATCTCAAGCTTGGTACGCAAAGGAATAAATCCTCCAAACTAAAAGACAGCTATTGGCATAAAACATGGGTGTTAACCTCAATTCCTCTTCTCCACTAGTAATATTTCTTTCAATGCATGCATTTTAGGAATGAAAAACATGTAAACAGTCCTGTCTTGTTTCTGCTTATTGAGGATGTTAGACTAAAAGTGCAGTAATCCTTCCCTAGCTAATTGCAATTACTTGTACACTCAATACAGGAACATCTTTCTTAATACCCTGGAATTTCCTGTGCTATTTGTCTGTGTTATAGCAAACCACAATGAAAAAAATTTATCTGAAAAGTTCTCAACCTGAGATAAAACTATAAGAAGGAAAGAAAAAACATTTTTACATTTCAAAATGGAAACAAAGAGGTAGAGAATGTTTAATCATTTCCTCCAAATTCCTACAACTCCAGGTTTTAGAAGCTTTTGTAAGTTAAGTATTTTATATCTATTAGCTGAAGAGCAATAAATATACACACTAGATTTATGAGAATTTGTCAGTTTAAGGTGATATAGTTCCGCATTTTCATCTTCCAGCTCTTTGATTATTTGAAAATAGTGTTGAAATGAGTATCTAAGATGAATGATGTTTTTTCCAAAGATAAAATTGCCACATGATTGAAATAAATCAGATTCAGCATCACCAAGCTGAAATTTGTTATGGAAAAGCAGCTATATTTTAGCTAATCCCTGCCATTCCTATATACAAAGTTCTGTAGCTGAAATCACCCAGAAACTGAATGAATCAGTGCTAAAGTTTACTTTAAAAATAAGTAACAAAAAAGTAAAACTAAGAGTACGCTAACTATAATAACAGAAAAGTCAATATTCTGAACCAGTAAGAACATAAGATCATACTTTTAGAACACTCATTTATTCTGAATTAGGCAAAGAGTCTCTCAGCTGTTCAATCTTTACAGCACACAAAGCCCTTAATAATGCACTACACAGGAAGGATCCTCCCTTGTCCCTAAACTGGAGAGATTTGCATTTTATGGATGGACCATTCAATGGATAAGGAACTGGTGGATGGTTGCACTAGAGTTGCAGTAAATGGCTCGATGTCCAGGTGTTGACCAGTGACAAGAGATATTCCTCAGGGCTTAGTACTGGGACCAGTGCTGTTTAATGTCTTTGTCAATGACACTGGCAGTGGGATTGAGTCAACTCTCACCAAGTTTGCCAGTGACTCCAAGCTGAGTGGGGCAGTCAACACTCTGGAAGGAAGGGATGTCATCCTGAGGAACCTTGGGAGGCTTGAGAAGTGGGACTACGTGAATCTCCTGAAGTCAAACAAGGACAAGCACAAGGTCCTGCACCTTGGTCAGGGCATTTCCAAGCTCGGATAGAGGCTGGGCAGTGAATGGAGACCCTGTGGAGAAGGACTTGGGAGTATTGATGGTGGAGAGGCTGGACATAACTGAGCAATGTGCACTCAGAGACCAGAAAGCCAGCTATGTCCTGGGCTTGGGCTGCATCCAAAGCAGTGGCCAGCAGGGTGAGGGAGAGGATTCTGTCCTTCTCCCCAGCTCTGGTGAGACCCCCATCTGGGGTACTGTGTTCAGATTTGGGGCCTTCAACATAATAAGGACATTAATATGTTGAAGCAAGTCTGGAGAAGGGCCATGAAGATCAGAGGGCTAGGGCACCTCTCCTATAGAGATAGGCTTGTTCACTCTGGAGAAGAGAAGGATCCATCAGACCTTTTAGCATCCTTCAAGTACCTAAAAGAGGCCTACTGGAGAGCTGGAGAGGGACTTTTCACCAAATTGTAGTGACAGGGAAAAAAAATCACTCTAAACTACAAAAGGGTAGATTTAGATCAGAGGTTAGGCAGTCTTTACTGGGAGAGTGATCAGCCACTGGAACAGGTTACACAGAGAAAGGGTGGATGGCCCATTCCTGGCTGTGTTCAAGGCCAGGTTGGATGGGGCTTTGAACAAACTGGTCTAGTGGAAGCTGTCCCTTGCCTTTTCAGGGGGCTTAGAACAAGATGATCTTTAAAGTCTCTTGCAACCCAAACTGTTCTATGATTCTATGATTGTCTTTGGCAAAACAGAATGAAAAATTTATTTAGCTGGAAGAACATACTTTCTCCCCACTGTATGTCCTCCTCTTTATTGGTTTTCATACTGTTCAAGAGTTACATTTCTCTTTAATTGAAAAAGAACAAATTTTTAAATGTTAAGCTAGGATTTCAGCATGTCTTACACCCACTGCCTGCTCTGAAAACATGCTTCTACTTGCTAAAAGCAAGGAAAATTTGCAAAAGGTATGCTTTTCAGTAGCAATAAAAATAGTTCTCAGATTTTAACATTAAGTGTTTTGAATCTTTTATATCACCTGGTTGATCCCTTGCTTAGAATAAAAACTGAAGGTAACAACATTTGGGGCTCTTTAACCAAAAGCCTTAGGCTCTGGTCTCATCTCTAATCACCGAGCAAGGGATTTCAAGCAGAGGTCAGACAGGCATATGTTTGACAAAAGACACAATTTCTAGAGATCACTAATCATTCAGATCATATCTAGAGTCTAACTAGTATAATTTAAAGGATTTTACTTGCAGATATTTCCTATAAATCCTCTGTGGGATTGCATTTTGTTGAAGTGGTATACTCCGGTTCACTCCTGGAAAGTGTATGGTTTATCCCAAGTCTGTATCCTCCTTGCAGTATCCTGTATCTGTAACTCTATTGGCTGGAGAATGTTACCGCGCCCCTTCGAACCTCGGTGTTAAGGGTGCAGGAGAAAGTGAGCTCTCTCTCTTTGCTCTCTCTTTTGGCTCTTTGCCCTCTTTGCCCCTCTTCCCCCTGGGGGTCTCTGGACTCTCCCCCTCTCCCCTTCCCCCTCTCCCTCAGGGACCATGCTGCCTTCCTGGAATCAAACCCCGAATAAACCCTCACCTCATCAGCGCCCCACCGGCGTCTGAAGTCTCTTTGCCTGCCAGCACGGGAACACCCACGATCCTAGGACCCCTGGGGGCTCCCGGGGAACCCTCCCTGGGTCCCCCCCAAAATATACACCGCAACAATCCTCAGTCCTGGAATGTCTTTATTTTTCTCTATATTGTCACTGAGACTTCAAGAGTGCATTATTCTGCCTACCCACCACAGGATCTGAGAAACAGATGGGTGTTAATGTGCAGTGAAGGTGTTTGCCTCTTTTTTTTTTTTTTTTTCACTTCTTGTACCTATATGTTGTATCCAAATGGAATATAATATTTGAGCTATTCATATTAGAATAATAGTTAACCATTCTTGATCACAGATGGGCAAATGAAGAAAGTATGCTACCACTTCCTGTCACTTTCAAGAGGATTTGATTCTAAGGAGACCTTGTGAAGATCCCAATTAAAGAGCCTTACAAGGCTTGATCTCTTTACTGAAACTACATATGTAATCTCTTTTTAATCATCTCCCAGCCTTGACTATACAATGGAGATTGGGCAGGTCAGAGCCATCAAAGAGCACTCCACACCCTGATTTCTGCATACAATCAGTCAGCATATTTTGACCAGGGCAATGGTATACACAGTTGAAGCAGAAAGCATAATCAAAGTTGTGATCTCTATAC
This sequence comes from Prinia subflava, assembly GCF_021018805.1. Taxonomy (NCBI): domain Eukaryota; kingdom Metazoa; phylum Chordata; class Aves; order Passeriformes; family Cisticolidae; genus Prinia; species Prinia subflava. Next base: position 48,201,729 of record NC_086248.1, read on the forward strand.
CCTAAAATGGTAAGAGAAGTCATAAATAAGAAAATTTGTTTTGAACCCTCCTTACTACCTTGTTCTTTTTTTCACACATATCACCTAAGTTTTAGCACTACAGAGGCTGAGAGTTTCCTTCTTATAAAGAAAAAAATCAAGTAGTATTTTTTTTTATAAATGCACAGTATTTTTAAAAGTTTTGGAAAACATTACAAGATTGCAACATGGTAATGGAAAATGAGATACAACATTCCATCTGAATGATAAAAATTCAGGTTTTTTATTTTGCTATTTCCAAAAGGTGAGTAGAAATGCCAATAAATGGATGTTGGTCCGATTTCAAAGTTATAATGATTTGATTTATAACCTTTTTTTGGGAAGGCTGAAAATATATTTCTTCTAATCAATGTTTTTAATAAATATGTTAAAAAATTATGTGAGGTAAAAAATAAATTAAAGGGTGGTATTTCAGCTTTTTCATATCAATTAAATACTTTTGATATTTCATATTAATTAAATATTTGAAGAAGGATTGGATTGGATTGGATTGGATTTTTTAACTACAAGAAGTCAGGAAGTTTGGAATATTCTTCAAATTCCCTGTAAATTTGTCCAGAGAATACTTTCTTTTGTTAAAGGGGTTGAAGAAGGAACTTTTGGTATGTTAATTGGTTCTATGTCTTACCTGGTTTTGAAGGCAGGTGTTTTTTAGTGGTTTGTGGGTGGGGGGGAGTTGTTTGTTTGTTTTTGTTTAGGATTTTTTGTTTGGTTTTGGTTTTGTTTTTGTTAAACTGTCTAAATAACCTTTGTTTACATTTCTTTGGGAAGTGTAAGGGGATAATATTTTCTCCTGCAAGTATCATACTGGAAATACATAATTTAGAGTATATACTGATTTCTTCAGATTCATTCTTTGTGAAGTCTCAGGAAAACTAATTTATTCCATTTTTTCCCTGCTCTTACCTACAAGTCCTCCTGTTTTTCAATTAACTCAGTTCTCACTGCTACTTTATAATCATACCTATGATTGGTTTTCCCTCAGGAATAATGGCAGCTGCTTTCTGTTGAATGTTAAATAGTGCAATTATATCTTCAAATACCATAAATGTCTACTTAATTCCCTAAATTGTCAATACTGTTTGTAAAGGATAAGTGAAAAGAAAAATATTTGTCATCATGGTTTATTTAGAATGCAAGCTGCTACTGTTGGGTGTCTGCATGTATGTGGGTAGTGGGTGCATAAAAAACCTCATAAAATGCTATGCAATTCTTAGTGCTATGAACTTCTTAATTTTAAAAATCTAAAACATTTTTGAGTAGACAAGAGATTTTTTTTATTAAGACTTATTTCAAGTCTTAATTCTAGAAAATTGCAGTTTGATGTATAAGAAGAGAAAGTCAGAAATCTCTGACACCCTTTCACTACCTTGTATTTCAAAAGGATTTTTTTAAATTACCAATCAAATTTAATATTTTATTCATTAAAATATTTATTCTAGAAGTCCATCTGGATCTGTGCAATGTGGGTGTTTGAATGATGGTTGAAATGTTCTATTTCTACTGATTCCATCAATTGTAACAAGATTTTAGTTTCTCCAAGTTCATGACAGGATTGTGATATACTACTTGAGACTGAAAGATATTTTAAAGGCGTTTTCCAAAGTTATGAAAATATTTGATGTATCCTGAAATGTTTCAAATGCAAGAGATTATAAGCATTTTAATAGATTTTTTCCATAGGAATAATGAAGGATATATAAAAGCAACAGGAATTTAAAAATTCAGAATTAAAATCAAATGTTTAAATCCTTACACTGAAAGATGGTACTCACTAAGAAATGTACAGAGAAACTTGAGAAAGACATTCTGAAACTTTGGAATATATGTCAACCCAACATTTGTGAAAATATTCCCCCTTTTTAGGTGAAGTATTAAATTTGTCTTTTAGCAGGAATAACTTCTTAGGTACAAGGAGAACTCTAATTAAATACTTGAAACTTGATGATTCTGTAAAGGTCAGATGCCTGATATTAAATGTATTGCAAAGTGATCCATGTCAAAAGTAATTTCTGAGAAGCTTGGGTGAGAACAAAATAGTCCATTGCAAAATCACTCACTGTTAAGAAAGTGGGAAAAGCACTGCTAAGTCATTGAAGGCATCAACTCTTGGATCTCATGACAGCAATGTGAAAATTAACATTAAAGCCATTTTTAATGCACTAGAAAATATTTACAAGTTAAGAAATGCAGACAAAGATATTTCCTAAAATAAAAAAATGGTGGATTAATATGGTTAAGTATATCTTTATTATTCATCTATAATGTAAAACGCACTCTGAGTTGAAATTAGATTCCATTTTGCCATCAACACTCATTCTACAGGCTTTTTCTGCAATGGAAATATGTATTGTCTTTTTTAACTATAAACTTTCTTGTTGTACCAGGGTCTAAAACCCTGTACCAGGGTTTTGCTGTGAACTTATCAATTTAATAAGACTTCATCTTATTTATAAGTCAGATTTGTAAGGAAAAAACATTGGAGTACAGATCTGCAGGGAAAACAATTATAAAGTTAGAACAGTAAACAAAATCATGGAGGAACTGGGATTTCAACTTTCTATTTGCCTTGGAGAATACTGTTTCAGTACAGGTTTATCCACTTGCTATTTTACTTTCCAAAACATGATCACTTTTTTCTTACAATAAATTATTGTTATTTGATATTAAACACAATTTAAAGAAATGAAAAGAAAAGGATATTAGTACAGTGTATTTCTGGTGGTTTTAGTCCACAAATGTTCTAAATGCTTTTTTAGTTGTGCATAAAAGCAGAGCATAGTATGTCTTAAATTATGGCTATGGTTTATTAATAATTTAACTCAAAATTTTTCTACTACATAAATTAAAAGTTAAAAGGATTTTTAAAAAATAGATTGGAAAAAAATCCTTTATTCAAATGCTTTTTAGAAAAATGTGTATTCATTTTGGAACGTTATTACCATTGTCACATTCTGTGAACAGTTCACATTTGATTAGCATTTGTCAACTGATTCTTCGCAAAATATCTGAATGGTTCTTCATAAAAGATTTGTTTCTGATGCCTGTGGGACAAGAAATTTTTGTACAGCAGCAACATTCACACAGTGCCTTTGAAAACAACAACTTGTATTGTACAGGTTTCTGTAATTTTAAAGAAGTAATAAATAATAGGTAAGTTGATGACCTTGTTACCTCTAGATGCACAGCAAGTGAAATTGGTTATAATCTCTTTCTTGGGTTACTTTTTGGGTGGTGGTGTTTTTTATTGTCATTATTTTGTTACTTTGGGAAGTGTCTCTTTTGCTCATACCAGAAGAGTTTAATATTATTTTAAGCTAGATGAGTACTAACATTATTGCAATTTCCAAGGTTTTCTGGAAATTATTTATCTACTTGTAACATAATCCATGATATATGAAACCACAAAGATAATAAAACCAAGGGTTTCTTAAGTACTGATTTGCCAGCACAGGAAAATAGGTTTCTAAAATTCTTAATTAAAATTAATTTTATCCTCAGAGTTGATGACACAAGGTGCAATGTGATTGAATGAATGTAGTGGCTTTATTTTTTACAGATTTAATTTTTTAAAATATGAAGACGTAGCTTTATACCCAAGCGTGTATTTTAGTGATAATTTATGACTTTACAAAGCTAATTAAGGATGGAATGATACAATGATCCAATCAAGGACATGATTAAAATTGATTCAATAAATCAATATGTGAAATTATCAAATCATCAAATGAATACAGCAACTAATCAACTAAAATTACAAGGTTTACATGAAGAATCTGAGAAAACCACATTTAGTCTAGGATATCAACTCAGTTTTTCAGGCAATCAGAGCATGGATTTAGTTTCTAAAGTTCCAAGACTTTTACCAGGAAACTTATCTATCTTGGTTTCCCTCAGAGAAGTAGCCAGCTTTTTTTGATTCTTTTTGCAATTCCACTTAGCAAGTTTAGTAAGTTGTTAATGCTTTGTTTTTATTTTTCCCTTTTTGAAACAATATTGTAACATAGATTCTAAATACACATGTAGAGATAAATAAACAATGTTCAACATGAGATTTTCTATAAAGCTGTGTTTCTGTAATCCAAGGGAGGAATTGACAAAAAACTAGGAGGAAGAAAAGTTGGTATTCATATCTAGAAACCCTTTTTGTTGGAGTAGTCACTTCTACCTTAGAAATACAAATGCACTAGTGGAACAATATGGGTGAAACTTCCTTACATCAAGAACCCTCACAAAATTCAAGGCAGGATATCTCTTAGGGAGCTTTGTTTCCATGGAATAGAGAAGTGCATGTAGTTTACAAGACAGTAAACTTTCCATAATCAGCAGAAGATTGATGAGGCAGGAGGACATTAAATCTTTCATGTCTTTATGGAGATGGTCTATCCAGAAAGTAAGCAACATGTGTCTTCAGTATTTGTGTTAATCTAGCCCATATAACATGAGAAAATTTTCCTTCTGGATTGCCCTAATCTTTAGCTTACCCTTTCTTTGCTTTAGAAATCTTAATTCATCAAGATCAATTTAAAAAGATCTAAGTATTGATCTCATGCTTTCTCAGCAAGTCTCTTAAGACATACCAAGAGTGCAAAATACTGTCATTAGTGACCTTTAACTTGAAATCTGCTGATATTATTATTATTCACATATATTCATCTTGAATAGAAGAACCTGAGTCCAGAGATACATCAGAAGTCTAGCTGAACCAGAAGTGACCCACAGTGAGAGCAAATTTTATGTTATTGTATGAAAAGAGTGTCATAGTCAACATAGTTGCCAAAACACATTCCTGTCTTTGTGCTTACCTCAGCATTCATTACATTCATTTAAATAGTTGGGTATTTATATGAGAATAATTAGAGATGTGTATAAATTCAGAACTCATCTTAACAATTACAAAGCACATCAAAGATTATATTTTCTGATGACTAATTAAATCAGTGAAGATTTTCTTGCCAAGTAATATTTGGAATTGTATTTCCTATAATTTAAAATCCTCAGAGTAAGACCAGAAGAGTACCATAGCAGTTTCCCAAGATAATTGTGCATTTGACCAAAGGTCCAAAGGTCTAATCTTTATCTATGACCAGCAGCAAATCATTAATGAAGAGTATAAATCCCAGGAAGTATGCAGGGATGTACACATAAGTAGCTTTGTATTGCAGAGGAAACATCTTTAGGTCAACTCCCTTCTGATGGTAAATTTAAGGATCTATGGTTGCCTATGATTTCACAGTTTACCTGAATGTACATATGTAAATTTAGTGTAGATGTTCCCATAGTGTTGGGGGTATTTGAATCTGATACCTGACACATAAGAACATTCAGTATTTCCCTAGTTCTTGTTCATTTCCTCAATAGATTTTCTATTTTGATGAATCATTCTTGCATTCTCCACCATCTTTACCAGACTGAATATCTTCAGTCTAGTCCATCTTCCTTCATGTGAATGGTCTTCCATAGTTTTAAACATCTTTATCCCATTCGTACACAAAGGCAGAATCATGGAATTGATTATTTTTGTTGTTTGATTGGTTTTCTTTACTATTAGAAAATATTTTGTTGCTAATGGATTCAGCCAATGCTAATAAAATTGGCACTGCACATTCTGGTCATGGCAGTCAGAGATTTGAGACTTAGGTCAGGAAGCAGACTGAGAGTAGGAGTGAGAGGGCAAAGATGGGTATTCATTTATGAGGGGACAGCCTGACATGAGAGTTGAGGTTATAATGTCAGAAAGGAAATATCAGAAAGGAAAAAAAATATTTTTTTAACCTGTATTTGACATTTATCTCCTGGATGAAGTTCAGACCAAGACAGAAAAATGCAGGCAGACCCTAAAAAGATATAAAACACTTCTTAAAGAAATGCCTTTAAAAATAAATAGACAAGCAGACTTAAAAGCAAACAAGCACAACTCTAAATCTTAATTTTGAGTCCCCACAGTGGATTGAAAAAAATCCAATAGAATTGAGGAGGGAGAAATTAGATTTCTTTTTGATTACATCTGGATACAAATTGGGTTTAAATTAGATTTGTGCTGCAAAACAAACCTTGCACAGGGAACTGATAGACATGTAGTTTTCAAGTTCACATTGAAGGTCCATTTTTTTGGCAGTTGAGGTAGTGATTTAGTGAAGTACTTAATTACGTGCCAAATTATATGGGGTTTATCTCTATCTTGCTAAAGAGATGAAGCTCAACCTCTTCTAATGTATTTATATATCTAAACTGAAGAATTTCAGTGGACTTTTTTTGAGAGGCCTGGAGATGAAGAATATGTATTTAAATTACCTGCAAGTAGTGTAGGATGACTAATTAAATATGACTGCAATGTGTATGCATTTTTAACACTTTTAATAAGTAAAATTTTTGTGAAAGAGGATGAGAAATGGGAATATAGCAAGCAATTCTTTACAGTGCTTAGCTAATATAGCTGAGTTTCACTATTTCAACAAACAGAACTATATTTCATATTTTAATATTATTTAGAAACAGATTTTCTTTTCTAATGAGCATTTCAGAGAGTTTCACTATCAAAAAAGGGAGGATCTTTATCCCTTAGTAGAATTTTTTTCCTTTAAGAATCTCAAAAATATTGAATGATTTATTAAAAAAATATTGGCCTGTGTTATACACTATACTGATGGCACATTATAGATATGTGATTACACATAGTATTCTGATATATATATATGACGGTAATCTCATATACTCCTTTGCTTTATTTTAAAAAACCATTTTAATTCTGTAGCTCGTGTAGTACTAATATCTTGACCATATGAAGCTTCATTAGCATTAGTGTTAATAGGTTTCCGCACATTTACTGTGAAATCTTTTCTACACCTCATAAACAGATTGTAGGTTGCTAATAACATTTACAGAGTATTTCAAGGAACAAAACACAAAATATCTTTGAAATAAATAGGTCACCACTGCATCTCCCTTACTAGTGAAAGTGAAGAAGAATCACACATAGAAGTACTCAGAGATGATATGCAAATATTGATTCTGGGCCTGTAGAATGTACTCAGTATTGTTTTACTTTATTTTGAATCAATAACCTTTGTAAGTTAAAATTGCTTCTTTCATATTAAACAAAAAATTAGTGAAAAATACAGGTATGAGGAGGGAAAAAAACCCACAACTACTTCTATATACACTCTCTTTTTCAAAACTACTTTAATAGCAAGCTTTTTTCTTTAATTTGAGTCAATAGTAAAAGTTAAAGATCAGTTAGTATATTTAAATTTTTTAATCACACAAATATTTTATTTTTGCATTTTAGCAAGTGAGATATATAAACCCAAACATACTCTTTCCTCATGAAAGTTTTAAAATTATTAATATTTTAGTAGAACTTCATACATACACTTGCACATGCACATACATAGGTCTTCAGGGTTTTGAGCAGCCTTGAATTCAGCCTTGTTTCTTCATAACGAGAAAGCAAACTTCATTATCTTACATATTAGAAGTGCACACAAAGGAAAAATCTTAAAATTTTTCTCATCTAGAAGAACTCATGGAAGTAGTCACCTGTTTTAGTGAATTGGCTAAATAAATTCTTTTCATATTCAAAACTATTTTCACAAGGAATTACAGGTTGAATTCAATTATAACTTTCTTGAAAAACAATTCGTCAGACTATATGAAATATCATTCTTTCATTAAGGCACTAACCAGTGCAATCAAATTTCTTTAAACTTTGCAGCGATTTCAAAAACTTACAAAGAAGAGAGTGGATCGTAATTTTTGTGTTACAGTAAAAAAATTTAAATGACCCTGGGTGTTTACGGAAATATATAACATGCTCTGAATTCACAGTTCTTCTTTACAGAAGTAACTAAATATTTTTCTAGATATCAAAACATGACCACAATCTTGTTTAAATTTCCTTCCTTTTCATGCATTCCCTCACAGTAAAGAGGTTGGTTTAATACTTTTGGGTATCAATAAATTGTTCATTACTTACAATAAAAACCTCAAAAGAAATCTTTAATTTCACTTCCTGGAATTAAAAACAAACAAACAAACCCCACCACATTTTGTTCTGTAAACACATTTGATTCCCCCGTTATGGCTGTGGTTTCTGACATATTCATGCAGTCCAAGAATCCAGATGATGGATTTGTGGAATGTCAGGTTTCCTTGCAAAGCATTGAAAACTGCAACACTGATTGCAGGACAAATGTGTGCTATTTAGAAGAAATACATCAGTCATGGAAATGATCATGCTGTAAGTCCTGTTCAGTACCTTACAGCCTATTAAACAGAAGAAAGCGAAGCAAGTTTGCTTGGGATATTATGACAGATTGTGAACATGAATAATAGTAATGCATTCCTGTAGTCTTAAACTGCCAATGTTAACATGAAAAATTATCAACCATTAATCCATCAAAGAATGCTGAGTTTCCAAGTCTCAGCTATTATTGAATTCCTGTATTTGAAGGAATTGGGAATATAATGAAACTCGTTTAGTGACTGAGTTTAGTGGAGCATCTTACTGCGTTGTTACACCAAAAGGCTTTCTTCATCACCAATAAACCTGAAGATTTAAAAGAGGTATTTCATACTAGATTTCATACTAGATCACAAAGATAATGAAAGATACCAGAAGGTCTCAATATCATGTACCTCCAGGAATCTGATTATGGTAATGATGTTAATGTAACCCTAACCTTTTTTATTTTTTTTTTTCCAGGAAGAAGATAAATCATTTTTGCACATCTGAAGTTTCTGAGCTGAAGAGCTGTTCACTACAAAGTATCATAAACCACTATTCATTTAGGATCCTTGCTCTAAATCCACTGGAAACTCTCCTTGGATTCCTCTTAACACTAACAAGATTTGGGTCATTCCTGCTGTTGTGGAGAAAGTGGAGAAGTAAAAATGTGAAATTAATGATCTGAATGATTTATTCTACAATGTGAATAAAGCTTCAACGGTGTAAATAAGGAGACAGAATGATGTACTGAAAATACCAGTATTTCTTAAAGTTGACATATCTGTTCCATTGTTCATATCTTTCTTGTTTCTCTTCTAGAGTCAACGGAGAGGAGTGGAGAGGTGTTGTAAATTCTGTGTGTCTAGGGGTTGCATTTCACTCTTCCATGAAAGACAAAAAAATCCCTCTGGCACTGAACTGCTAGAAGTCAGATGATTCTTTTTTAACTTTATTATCAGCTGGCTACAACATGTTGAAATACAGCAGTCCTGGAAATACATATATACATTTATATATAATGATGGTAGCTGCAAAAAATATTTCCAGTCTTAGCAAAAGATATATGTATATATGTGTAATGATGAGCACAGGGAGAATCCTAGTGGCTGTCACAATCTTATACTTTTTCTGAGAGAAGAACTACCTTTAGCCCTCTTTATGGCTGCCTCTCCATTCCCTTTCAACAATTCATGTGGCACACTGCATTTAAGCAATTAAGATTTTACAAAAACAAAGAAATAAACAAAACCCATCAAAGATATTTAATTACTAAATAAAGAGGAAAAGAAATTATAAGTACAAAATTATTTAAATTCAAAATGGTAAAAGGCCTGTTTTCCAGTAGCCCTTTGATAAAGGTAATCTAAATACAGTGTCTGATTCTCCTCTTTAACTGAAGATTTCAAAATAGACCTAAAAATTTTGAGTTCTTTTTTACATTCTCCTCCTCCCAGCTTCATCTCTGGGAAGATCTCACCTGGAACCTGGATAAATATTTTCCATAGGATCCTATTGAAAACATTCAGACTAATTCATTTCACAGTAAATATGACTAAATATGAGGAATTTTTTAAAGTTTTAATTTGTATTTACTTTCATATTAATGCTAATATGATCTTTCATCCTATGTTTCTGCTTATTAACATTCTTTTTTTATCAGTAACATTACATTTGAAGATTTGATTGGAGCAGTTCTTTGTTGAATAAGAAAATAGTCAGAATTTTTTTCTGTTTCACCAAAACATGTCAAAGAAAATTTAAACGTATTTGTTAGAATGCAACAATATAACAATTGAAGTGACAAGCAATGTCTTTAGAGTGTCTTCAAGGTTGAAAGCATATTAGAGTAATAGCCATTAGTCTGCATGTATGTGCCTTGCTAGGAGTTCTGCAGCACAGTATTGTATTTGATTACTCAACTAAAAACAGTCATCCATTAACCCCCAGAGAGTCACAGCTCTCTCAGCATGCCCGAGGCCACACCACCTAGTGTGTCCCCATTATTTTAAATGTTCTAGAAGGAATACTAGGACCTACAGAAACACCCTAAGGTCACTCTTTGTCATTTCAATAAAAGTTATGGAAGGAAGTGTATCCCCTTCCCAGTGTTACTGCAGTCAGCAGCACAGTAACATGAGGGAGGAGTCTGGCATGGATATTCAAGGGCATTCATGGGTTGAGCATCAGTGGGACAAGAAGAAAAGCTGTGGAGAAAAATAGGGTGGTTTTGTGTCAGAACAAGGCGAGTATTTTCATTTCTCTGGAAGTATGAGGGGATTTCACTATTTCCTTCCACTAAAAAAAGCAGAATTATGAATGATTCCCCAGTGGTTTGTTTGTATTGTTAGTGCTACTACCTAATGTTTTCATTGTATCAGGACTCATATTTTCTAGTAAGATATGAATGTTCAAGTGGAAGGATAAATTTTGACTTTTCCTTTGTTCTGAAGAATTCCTAATAAAAAAGCATTTGCAATATGTAGAGAAAACACTGAGTTAAATATACATTCAAAATGTGCTCTTAAAACTTTAAAATATTCAGTAAACATATAACTTTATTTTATAACTAACTTTCTCAGGTTCTTTTAATGTTCCCCTCCTAGCAGAAAAATGTCTTAAAGATTTCCTTAATAAGCTGCTAAGAGTGTACTTCAGCGTAATGCTACACACAGTACAGTCAGAAACAGGGTTCTGCTGTCGAATCTATTTTATAATCAAAAAAAGAGGCCACAACCTCAGCTACAAAATTATTTTTTGTGTAGAAGAACAATTCTATCCTGACGTTTTTTTAAAAAACATATGTAACTCGTGGAAATACATATATAAAACTACCACCTAACATTTCAATATTTTCCTATATTTTAAACTTAATTGCTTTATTTATTAGTGCTCCACTTGTGACTATCCTGTTAAAATTTTCTCGAAGCAGATATAATTGTGGCCAAAATTCCTAATTAGAATAAGACATCCATTGACATAAGTTACAGCTGTGGTTCCATATCATCACAAAGGTGATGGAATTTGAAAGCTTAAAAATGCTGGATCCTCAGATATGTTGTGATCTTTGATAGAAATCAATGACTCATAGTGATAAATCACCATTATGCCCAAACTGCATGATGTATTCTTTGTTTCATCTATATTAACAAAACCAAACTAAAAAGGAAATTGCACAAACCGATCTCTAGGGAAACTGAAGCAGCTATCATGATGATGTTAAAATAGGTGTTGAAACCTGTGGGTATAAATTCAATCTTCGTTACACCACTTTATCTATATAACAGGAAGTACTGAAAGGCTTAATTAATTCTTGATTGTAAAACATTTAAGGAGCCTTTCAAAAATTGACATGCAAGTTCAAAACATCGTTTTTTACTGTGGTGACTCACATGGATCTAAACATTCTACTTAATAAAAAAATTATTCATTTCTCTGCTTAATATTTTTAAGACTGGTTTTTTTCTTCCCCTGTATTAGGTTCAAATTCAAATAGTAAGCTTTCTTGGGCAAATCAGGGCAGCTGGACATAAAACCTTGTATGCATGCTGTCTTTCCACTCAACCATGTAATGCAACACTTTGCTATCTCCATTAAAAGACTTACTTTGTACCATATCAGGCATTTCATAATATTTCCATCTAAATGCAGATTTTTCTGTTCCATGTGTAGCGTCTAGTCAGGTTTTCCATAAAAATACCAGCGGGACAGAACATTGAAATTCATTTTGCATATTAAAGAAATCTCTCCTAGATTCCTTTTATTTGTTTTATCAACTCAAGCAATAAACAAGAAAATTAGAATTTCAGCAATGATGGAGAAAACATTTATGATTTTATCAGATGTGATTTCTTTTTTTCTTGCTTAGACAATTTCCAGACTCTTAAGAGCAGGTGATTTTAAAATATTGCACTGATGAATGGCATAAGTCTATCTATATCTTTTAACCCAAGTGTAGTACATTTGACATACATTGCCCAATGAGAACCTCACTTTGAGTAGCACGTATATTGAATGTTTTTGTTACCAATATTTACAACTTATTTAATATCTGTTCCATGGGAATTAGTTTTCTTTGAAAGCATTATTGCAAATGTCATAATATTTTCTGATATAGCTCTCTGGTGTGCACAGGTATAAAAACAGCCAAAAAAACCACAACAGAAATAGAATAGATTAGCTAGCAGAGCTGTCATTGCAAACACGCTTTTCTAATCCTGAAAAGAGAACCCAGTCAAAACTTTCATTTTCAAGCTGCATAAATACAGCTGGACACAATTCATACTGTAATAAGTTTTTTTTAGAAATTTTTATATTGCACATTAATCAAAAACTAAAAAGGAATGCAATTTTTAAAAAGCCAACACTTTAGAGAATGGTTACAACAACCTCCCATGTGCGTGTGCTCAATAATGCTACAATTTTAAAAAGTAGAGAATATATTTGTATTTTATGTATTGATTTTCTTTATTTTCTGGTATCTTGTAAACATAAAATTTGAGGTTTAGAGTCTTTTATTACAGTCTGTGTAAAAAAATATGATAATGAGTGAGTGTCTATGCTTGATTTCTTTATTTTTATGAAGTCCTCCTAAAATACGCAAAATTTTGCCAGATCAACAATACATCACCATCTTAATGCAGCTGTAGCTCAGCCTTGCACAGATATGTGTGAAGGATCCAGGAAGCCTCCGAATTTTCCTTCTATTCTTTCCGTGCTGCTGCTGGGATGCCCCAGAGTGATGGAAGAAGCTGCACTTTGGTTGCTGCTGACCTCCTCCTTGTAAGACCTTTGTTTTGATTTTGTCTTGGGAAAAAATGGGAAGTGCTTTTCCACCCTGAACAACCAAATCAGGGAGAATGTGGGCAGGTAACTCAGAGTACATTCAGCCCTGGAGATCTGGGTTAGGGAAGGCTGGCTTGGCCCCTTGCTGTCACCAGCCTTCTGCTTCCTGTCACCAGTAAGCAGGACTGCAGAGACTCTTAGCTCACTTGCTGTATCTCACCTGCCCCTGCCCCTTCATTTTCTGAATTCTTCCTGGCAAAGTTCATAAGATCTTGTCCCTAGTAGGACAGCTTTTTCTTCTCCAGTTTTTCTTCTCCAGACTGTACAGCCCAAAAGGTGTTATACAGCTAAGTAAAAACTCTCAGCATAGACATGGCCACACTGAATTCCCAGCCATGAAAGAAGCTGGGAAATTGTTTTGTGCTTTTACAGTGCTTGATGTCATTTCGAAGTATGGTATATTTATTACTAAAAATTACATAAATAAAAATTAGCAGAAATAACACTTTTTCAAAATCTAACAGTATTTTGCCAAACTTAAGTGAATTAATCTTACAGTTCACTGGCTGTACAGCATTTATCTCTCTGTAACTGTACTGATATGTGTGGTGTTTTACCTCAGGGAGAATATTATTTACATGCCTTAATCTTCATCTTGGTTTGCTAAAATATTCTTATTCAAATTTGCCATGAATGCAAAGTTATATGCAATTATGTGTAATAGAGGAAAAGAGCAACTTCTGGATCAGAGCACATTTCGGTTGCAAAGCTATCATCTAAAATATCAAAATAAATATTAACTTCATTAGCATTTGCAAATAGTTCAGAGTTGCTCCAAAAATCATTAGAAAAAAACTGAATACAATTAAGACTAGAATTATTATGCTTTTATTCAAACACAGAAGAGAAAAAAATTCTCTCTCCGTTTTACAGGAGACTTGTGTTGCTGAAATGTTACTGTGGCGTCACAGTTACTTGAAATTTAATTGGTCAGGATACGGAATGTTGGTGCTGGTAGCAGGAACCCTTGGTGGGCAGAGAACACAATGGTTTCAGACACACAGACAAACTGGAGTGAGTTCAGTGAGGGGCCTCCAAACTGGTTGGGACTGGAGTGCTTGTTCCCTCAAGGAAAGGATGAGGAATGGGTCTGGCTTAGCCTGGGGTCTGATGGCTTCAGGAGGTAATACTGGCAGTGAACCCCAGCACCAGTAAGAAGGTGGGCAGGTACCTGAACTGTTCTGGCTGAAATATTTCATGGACTTCTTTGGTTTATGAATCAAAGTTACCCCTAAGGAGTTAGTGCTGTCATGCCATTTCCTCAAATCATTTTTCTCTGAAAATAATGAAGGACTTTTCATATGGAAAATTTTATTAAAGAGGAAACACGAAGAAAAGAAGAAAAGGAATAAATTCAACACTTGACTGTAAAGGAGCCACAGTTCACATTTGACTCAGTTGCTGCAGTTTCTCAGGACAACAGTCTGGCTGCATGACAGGTGACATCAAGTGACAGGAAGGGCTCACTGACTGAGCTAGGAGTACTGATATGATGTGCACCCTCTCCTTTCCTTATCTCCATAGAAAAAGGGTTTCATTTTTTGCTAACACAGGGTAAATTACTTGTGCTGCTCTCCCAGGAAAACCTGCTCACAGTGCAATGCACACTGCAGCCCTGAGAAGTGCACGCCACCTTGGAAGCAGGACTTGTTCCCCAACACACAGCAGCCATTTCAGTGAGACAGGAATTTTTGAGGTGGGAAGGCAGGTGATTCACTAAGAATGACCTTGGGGGAGCAACAGATCTGTGGAATAATATATCTTGGGGTTTAATGGCTTTCCATTATTGCCTTCAATGATTTTTGTCTTAATGGTCAATTATGTGCAATATAAAAATAAATTCAAAAGAAGAACAAAGATTTTTTTTTTATTCATTCTTTACTTTCTCAAATTTCTCAAATTAAAAATTAATTAACTTCTTCCCATTTCTTGTTGTTT
This sequence comes from Prinia subflava, assembly GCF_021018805.1. Taxonomy (NCBI): domain Eukaryota; kingdom Metazoa; phylum Chordata; class Aves; order Passeriformes; family Cisticolidae; genus Prinia; species Prinia subflava. The sequence goes on from NC_086248.1 coordinate 48,216,775, forward strand.
GGGTCTTCCTCCTCTCTCCTGCCCCCCACTATTATCTCTTTAGAAAAAAAAACAAAACAGCAATGAAAAAAAAAGAGTTGTGATTGTGCTTATATATTGTGAAACTATTTTTATGTGCATTCGTATACATACTGCAGCTCATCATTGTTTGTAATGATCACCAATACTTTCTTTTTCAAATCAATTTTTTCCTGTTTTAATGGCAAATAAATACTTTCCTGTACAGATGGCTACAGAACACTCTACTGTATACAGTTTTGGCTTTCTTCACTAATCTCAAGAGTTATTTTAAATTTAAGTAGAGCATTATAACGCATTATTTTCAGTTATAATATCAATGCATACTCCAATTTTTTCTTCAAATAAATCTTTGGACTGTTCTTTAAACTGACAACTACAAAACTGATTGATAATCTTTGCTATAAGAGGCTTTTTCTTGCTTTGACATGAGTCTTACGTGAGACTGCCACACGCATCGATATGTTCACCATACCATCTTATTCTGGTGCTATCACTTGCCTGTTTATTATTTACATTTTATCAAAGGTGTCTCGTCACATCTCTTCTGAATTTCCTTTAAACATGGGGTATTTTGTTCTGCTAACTGTAGTGGTGATGTGGAATTAAAGCCTATTTACAAATTCAGCATTTACAGTGAAGACAGGATGTCATCTAAAGAAGTCTATCAAAGTAAGTGGAAATCCATTTAATAAAAAGTTCTGAAAATGATCTATGGTGAAACAATGTACTTGTGCTTACTAAGTAATACAGCTACTGCTGTTGATTGGATAAAGACTTTCCATTGCTACTAATTGATTGCTGGACAGTGACATTTTAAACAAATGCAGCATTCTTAAAATATTTTTTTCTCTGAAACCTGATTAAATTTGTCTTATCTTGCCAAAATCCTTGCTCATAAGAGAAAAAATAACTCTGGATTATTTTTAAGCACTATTTCATTCTGTGACACAAAGATTTAGACTAATTCATGTACTTATAATCAAAAAAATTATAAAAATCTGTGGTTTACTTATTGAGTAATATATTTTGAACAAAAATAAGATCCAGGAATAGGCAACTAAGGGCATAGATGTTGTATCATTTTACTTGTTTCTATACTGATGAAAGCTGTCATGAAAGATACTGGTATTTGCAGCTTTTTAACAATTACATTTTTCCTTGTGCTTCTTTCACCCTTGATCAGCCATTTTATTAATATTTTGATAGCAACACTGATAAATAAGGTCATCAAACAACTAATGACTGAATGAATAATCATTTTTGTATGCCTTGCCTTTCCTTGACAATCTCAGGTTGATATTTCCTTTTTCACAGAAACATGCCTCCTTTATAAAAAAAAAGAAGAAAAAGTCCTTTGCCTTTGTTTAAAAGGATTCTATTAACAATTTTATTGCTATAGTTTGGGGCATTTGTGTTTTGGATCAAAGGCTTGCCATCTGTTGTTTGGAAGAGATGTATCTGCATCTTTTTTTCTTCTGATGAACAAAGTGGGAAAGATGAAAACAAAGAAAGGTCATTTCCAAGAAGAGTTGTTTAAATGGCCCTTGAACAAAATCTCTGACTTTTAAGGAATTCCACTATGTTTGGATTTGTTTTGTTCTAAAGTACAAGTGCTCACAGGTATGTCCTGTCTCAACTGCCAAGTGATTTCCCCCAGTTAAAGGCTGAACTGCCTGTTCCCAGTCACTGTTATGTGCTGATCCACAGACAGAGCTCTGGCCCACTTCCTCACTCAGTTCCTGCAGGCACTGAACTTCAGTTGCAGCACACTCAGGTGATTTTCACCTGGATGCAAGCAAAGTAATAGCAAGGGTTCAATACCATAGTGATTTACCCATGCAGAGACATAGTTTTGTTACTTTTTTCTCAGGACCAGACTGGACAAAACCAACATGGCAGCCAACATCCTTCCTTCCAAAAGAGGATTTAAGAGTTGCACTGAGGGAGCAAAAGGAATAACTGAGAGTCAGATGCCTAAGAACACTGCTGGAGTCTCTTGTATGCACTGAGAGGCTATAGCAGGTTGGTTGAAGAAAATAGGTTAACTGTAAATGGAGTGCATTGGAAGAGACTGCGGAAGGAAACCCAGAAAATCTGAGGTGAAAACAGAGATTGTGATGATATGCAGAAGTTGAGGCTGGAATCATTATTATACTGATAATCATTTTAAATCTCATTTTAAAAACAGGCTAAGTATATTTACATACAGAAATAAACATATCCATTTCTGACCTTTGTGTAAACCAGGAAACTCATATTGTAACCTCATAATTAAATAGTTAATCAAAAAAGCTCTGAATATTCTAAACCAGGTAATGGTTCATGGAGATATTAGCAATTTTGTAAATTTTGTTCATTTACCTTTGTCAAAAACCTAAAAAAAATACAAAAATCTGTTTCACTCCCTTCTCCTTTTTTCTTTAACATACTCAAGTTACAGTACATGGGGATTTTAAATACTAAAAACTAAGAATTTAAAAGTTAGGGAGCAGTTTATGAGTTACTATTCACTGCTTCATCTTGAAACAGAATCTTGTGGAAAATCTCAGACACAGACTGGCTATTTGTTCTGTTTGAAATCACTTTGATATTACTTTGCTCTACTGAACTGCATTCAACAAAAGACATTTTCACATGTGAGGCTGTAAATTCCCCAAATTTATTTTAATTGCTGGTTTGTATTGATTTCCCCCAGCATGATCTCTGCCTTGTGTGGGTTCACTTTTCTTCATTCGGGCACTACTAGTCTTCATCCAGTAGCTGTTCTTGGCCAATGTTTGAGCCCATCTTGCTCTCTCTTGTGAAGATACACATGATGAGAGCTGTGTCACTGCACTAAATTCACGATCATTCTACCATTTTTAGGATCTATTTGTAGATGTTGAATAGGTCCAAAAAAAAAATTATAGTTGTGAAGTCAGGAAACAAACTTGACATTTCCTTTCACCTTATAAGAGCTGCATTCACTCATGAGATGTTAGACCATTTTGACATATTCATTATGCAGCCTTGCCATTTCCTTCGGTAATCTCTCATGGTCACTGTCAGCATCAAATATTGCATAGAGGTCAACAAAGACAAGAAGGGATGTTTATCTATCATTGCCATTAGTTTCTTGAGATCTGGGTTCTGGTTTGCATCCAGACTGTGTTGAGGCTTAGACACTTGCTACAGCCTGGTTGTTTCTTCCCCAGTAGTCTGTCATTGCTATAAGAACAAGACAGAAAGTATTGGTAATGTTGTGCCCCTTAAGATGGGGCTGTTGTCACCAAGACTCACGGATCAATAGACGTGACGGTGGCTGGCTTCTGATTTCTTTTCATTCTTCTATTCATTAGCTTCAGGTTGAGAGGCATGGCAGAACTGTGCCCTATGCCTGTGAAAAGAGGGGAGGAACTTCACTGAGAAGCAGAAATAGGAGCCTGCATCAGAAAATGGCCAGTCATAAAGCTCTACTTCATGGCATCTCAGGAACGTAGTAAAATGAAAATCTGTCCACTGGACAGCAGATCAATACACAAAAAATATGGCTTTGTTTTGTGAGCTGTGTCATTAGCTGTAGATATAGCACCACATAGAAACCAGCTCCAGTGTTATAAGAAAAGCTCTATGAGAGGAACATTTCTAAGAAAGATCTTCACTTCAGGTCATCATAAAAATAATGGCCACTAAAAAGATTATGCTAAAATTTGATTAGGACTAGCAGTATTAGGACTAAATTAGCTATTCCATTGCTAAAAACCCTGAAGATACTTGGAAATTTTATAGCTGAGTTTAAAATTCGTTCTGGAATTTTACTCAGGAAATTTTGCCATCAGTGCAAAGAAACAAGCTTTTCTTTTTCTTTAGAAACAGACAATGGGAATGGAGGAGAAGATCAGCTGTAAAAATATGCTTAGTAAAGCAAGTTAATGTAAAATATAAGCAAAATTTAATTTTTTTTAATGTAGCTGTTAATCATATGTTTCAAGGAAAAGAAAGTTTAAGAAAATGCTCCATGACTGTTGAAGTTCATTTTGTTAACTTGAAAAATCTGGGATGTAAAGTCATAACACTCCGTTCTTTTTTGTGTGGTTTATTGACTCTTGGTCAATATGGGGCCATAATACCCGCCCAGGGTAAAGAAAAGTCTTCAAAATTCTTCAAGAAAAATATCTGCTAGCTAAGAAATATTCCAAATATTGTAGAAATATTGTAGATATGTTCAAAAAATGTAGAAAGCACGCAGCTTCCAGCAGCACCGTGGATCTCTTTTCATCTAAGACTCAGAGACAATGCATCATGTATTCACCATGTATTTTAAGGCACACAGCTTTTAGATGGAAAGGCAGAAATACATCCAGACATCCAAGTTCACTTTAAAGTTCAGAGGGCCAGACAGGTGCCAGGAAATATGGTTCACAGCTATGTCCATGTTGAGACAGACAGCAGGGTGTACAGAAGTCACTGGGACAGCCAACACAGCCACACAGGGATCTCATGCAGAACACCTTTATGAAGATTGTTACTTTTTAGGTATTTGAAAACTGTGGCTGATAAATATTTAATCCAAAGAACACTTCAAGTCATGTCATTTTCTCCCATATGAAGCTTTAGGCTAATTTTACTCATGTCTGACACTGTCGTGAAACTTAGTCAGAGAATGAATTCTTAGATATCCTGAGAAGAAACCACATGTGGTTGTCCACAAGTAACCTGAGTAACTGGATTATTACTCAGATTATTTTAATTCCCAATCTGAGATGAGATTCTGAGATGGCTGTTTCCCTCCCTAAAATTTTATTGACTTTTTTTCAAGATGGAAGATTTTTCTTTAAAGAATTGTATTTCTTCAAAGCTGTGATCCAAATTGATAAAAGATGAGTGCCAAATCATATCACAGATATAAAGGAGATTGTGGTTTTTTGCCATTAGGTGTAAATAGCAGGCAAATGAAGGAATAAAAACAACTAAATTATGGATATTAATATAGTCCCTTGGAAAACAAAGTGGACACTCAGATATTTGCACCATGTGAACTGCTGAATATAAGGGGTTTTTTTCTATCTAGGGAATTATTTTTCCTACAGTCACCTTCAAATTAAGTGTTTGCAAGTATAGACGGATAGAAGAAACATATGATCTTCCAGATTAAGGAACTTGAGACCCCTCTTCTACAATTTTACCCCACAGAATGGTGATGGCTGATGAAATTGTCACTAGACCCTAATCTATCCCATGCCATATACAGATTTACATCACCTAGCTAGAGGTTGCCTGACATCATAAATCCCAATATAAAATTTCTTTATCAGTGAAAGAGATTTTACCTCAAAGATGGCATAGCTAGTTCTACACCTGTGGGTATTCATTGCATCTCACCTGGTAGTCTGCAACTTATGCTTTTGCTATGGTCAAGAGCATAGCCATGACTTCATTTAAAAATGAAAAAAATTATGCACAGCCATATTTTACTTCAAACCACATGATTTCATTATTTAGTTCCAAATAACAAATATCAGAAAAGTGACTTTTCAAAGAACTTTTCAACTGGTAAAGTTCTCCAATACTCAGTTTTTAACTAACCAATGTTTCTGGTTTCCTGTTATAATTTTAATTTGCAGGATTTTATTTCCAGAATTAAAAAAAAAAAAAAAAAAAGGATGTTAAAATAAGGGCTAAGTGCACTGATGTGAAAATTGAATCTTAAAAGTACACCTAAACCTTCTTCTGTAGTTCCATTTTACCAGGAGCCCTTATGAGAATGCATAATACAAAGCAGGGAAATTTCCATCTCAAATGTATGGATTGAAGATATTTAAATAACAATACTACCATTTAGACATTGTCTGAGTGAAAAGAATTTTCAGGCTTTTGCGGTTCATCTTTCACTAGTCAGAATGTAGCTTCTGGCGGTTTGCATGCTGCGTTGCCAGATTAAATGATAATGTTCCTTTAGGTAAGTGCTACACAGGAGAGAAAAATTAAAGCCTTGGAAAAAGATTCCTCTTCCTCCTAGGGTCTTTTTATGGTAGGTTAATGACCAATAAAATGTGCTAGAAAAAAATCACCAAATCATGGAAATGCAGGAAATGAATCTTCTCAAAACTTTTCAACAAGCTCTGGCTCAGCAGCTCTGGACATAGGAGGAGATATCAGGAGAGGGTCACAGCTTATCTCAACTCATGTCTCATTTGGGGTGGGCTGGTGCTGGATTGCTATTGCAGTGTGCCAAATTGCAGCTGCCAAGGGCATTAGCCTGCATGTCTGCAATTTTTTTTCCACTCTCATATCTCTTCTTTTCATGGGTCTGGTCATGGGGGATAGCTGATTACAAAGGTGTCTGCTGCTAGGATTCAAAGAACAGATTCCTCCAGAACTTCTAAGCTTCAAAACCAGTCTTTTCTTATTTGTCCCTTTTCAAGCTGAATCAATGGCTTTTGTCTTTTGCCATCCATTCAGCAGCAAGTATTCTAGTCAAGAGACGCAGATAAAACCTGGGTATATGAACAGAACTCAGGTCTCTTAGAGCACACAGCACATCCACATCCTGATGGGTTCCAATATCCCAGAAGAGCAGGCTTTTGGCAAGCCTGAATACTCTCTGCAACCCAGCCATGACACAAATGACTGCTTCAGGAACAAAAACAGTCTGGAAACAGAGAAAAATCTTATCTTCTCCTATCTCAAATTCTTAGAAATTCCCCAACTCTCCAACATCATGGCATCGGCTTTTTTTCCTTTTGCAGCAGAGGTACTAGAGACATGTATTCTAGGAGTGCAGAGGGAAGGGGGGAGAAGCTAGTGAAGGAAAATGTGGAGCAAGGCAAAACAGTCCCAAAACTTCCCTGAAAGTCTGTGCCTAAATTCTCTTCACAGAAAATCTAAGAAATAATTGTTCCTTACATAATGTAAGCTTTTGTAACACTTCAGTCAATCTCATGGCAGCAATTCTTGGTGATAATATTGTTAGTGAAGAATATCACTCAGAATACTAGGAATTTGACACCTTCTACCTACAAAAACTGTACCTAAGGTGTATGTAACAAATATAGGACATTCAACTAATTTGGACAACTACAAACTTTGGGATGAACTTTTGCAGGATGAAGTTCAAAAATAAAGATAAGGAAGCAAAGTGACTACATAAAGCATGGAACATTCAAAACCTTCTCCATTCCCCTGTACCATTTTTTATCACATTTAAATGTGAGGACAAAGTCTATTTTCAGGAGTCACACAGAGATATGCCTAGCTCAGATTGCATAGGAGTGAAAGGGAAAGCAGGATTTTCCTTTCCTAAGTATGCCTTAGGACATAAAAAAATTCTGGATTACAAAGTTCTAAACTCTCTGCACTGGATTAATGATATACTGCTATCTTTATTTATCTAACAAATACTAAGTAGTCAGCTTGACAAGTTGTGCTTGCTCCAGCTAGTAGAGATGAGTTGTATCTCATAACATATTTTAAATTATTAACTACAGAAAACCATAGACATTATATAACAGTTGAAAAGCAAGGAGACAAAAAGATAAGAACACCGTTATTTTGCATACATTGCTATAATATTGTTCAACACCTGCCAGTACAACAACTTCAGATGAATTTAAATATATGTGCATATTTTCTGGTTTAAATTATATTGTATAATATTCAAACCAGGCCAGACGAGAAGTAGGCTAAAATGAGTTATTTATCACTCTAGTTTAATCCAGTTAGACTATCATGCTTTAAAATGTAATTTGTGATGTACACTTGCTATAGGAGAAAGGACACTGAGAAAGAAGACAAAAAATGCTGTTAAAATTTTATACATCAACTTGGTTCTACTTTACTTAATGTTAGAAAGAAAGAAAAAGCCATTACTTTTGTGAATACTGGGATACTACTAAGATTGGTTTTCCATTCGAATGAGAAACAGTGTTTTGCTAATGTGAAGCAAAGAAACTACATGCTGCAATGCATAAAATGAAAGTACCTATTAAGCCAAATTAAATTGCCTGCCTGAATGGGTTGATGCTGCTGCTTTTATACAGGACTGAAAGATATATTAGAAATCTCCCAGATGGAAAATACATGAGACTTGAATTTTCTCTTTTCAAAACAGCAGGTATTACCTTCTACTGTAAATTCATTGCTAAGGCTTTAAATTTGTTCTCAAAGATATGTGTACAAATGTGTTTGTGGTACTCTTACCAAAAAGTCTAGAAGTTAGATGCTTTATTACATATTATCCAATGACTCTAAATAACATGATGATGTTCTACAAGACAATATATGTTGCATGATAATCAGTTTGAAAATCTGAGGCTAGACACATGCACCCATCTTTATGCTCCATGTGGGCAATGGAATGGTTTTTCTAACTGCCACTGTATTTATTGATCTAATAAAAAGCTTTTGAGCTGGTAGCCCTTAGATGGTGAGTATGAATTCAAATATATCCTATTATTTTCATAATTTCTTACATAATTGTGCACAGCTGGTGGCAAAACAGGTTATTATGAGGTATTGCATACAAAAACGGGCACAGCTAATATAAAGTTTGAGATTATTTGGGTTCTCTGAGCAGATAAAAACATTTCAGTTTACATTTCTAGTCACTGACAATAACTTTGTAATTGTCAAATTGGTTTTCTTACCTTGATGTTCTCTGTAACTGCTTAAGTAGCTCTACTGAAGGTAGTATTCTGTTTTCACCACTTTTCTCTATTAGACTTTGGAAATGTCACTCCTTTAATTTTTAACCTGTTCATTTTAATCCATACAGTTAATCATCTACATAAATACATGTTGCTATTCATTTGACATCAAAATGGGTATTTTGAAATTCTACATCACATACTGATACAATCACTTATATTTAGCAGTAACATACTTCTGAATGAAGCCTGTCCCCTTTTGTCCTGAAGTTTTCAGCAAAGATAATCTCTGTTCATGTCTTTTAAGGTCCCGTGTGGCCACAGTAGCTGAAATGAACAGTGCAATTTTTCCACAATAGCTCTTCTTCACGCTAAGTGGCAGTCCAGAAGGTCTAGATGCTGGAGACTGAACAAAAAAGTTTGTTGTTAATATATACCTCTTGCCGCCTGGAACTCAACACATACAGGCATTTATACAGTTTCAGGATAATGTAAAAAGCCTGTGATTGATTTATGCTACATATCTCAATGTGTGAAATTTTTGTACATCTGATAAAAATGTGTTACACTTTGAATTCACTTTTTCTATAGAATTATCATTGTGTTTTACAACACCATTGATAAGCATGAACTGCTTCTAGAAACTGTTTATATAGCGATTCTGAGATAGCTTTCCTGTTTTCCAATACATTATTTTAGTATTTGTTTTTTTGCAGAACTGTTTGTACATGGCAATTTTACAACAAGTAAAATTGCTTTCACATCTGGTTTAAATTTTTGTTGAGCTAGTTTGGGTTTTGTGTTTGAATAGTTTTTTTTCTTTTGGGGTCATCCAGTTCCATTGTGTATTGTCTTTAATTTCCTCTTTAAAATTCTGTTCTGTTTGCTTTTCAAAAAACAGAAAGATGAGACAAAAATTCCCCTTCTTTTGATTTAAGCAAAAATAATATAATTATTATTCCCTAAGTAAATTTCATTAAATATGCTGTTTTCACAACAAACTACAGCATTTAATAGGCTTTTTTCGATTTTAACAGGCTTTTTTTTGTTTAGCCTGTGCCTTTATGGTTCTGAAATATGTCAAAGTTTAATAGGCTGATAGTTCATGGAGGAATATGTGTGTGTATGTGTGTTTGTGTGTCTGTGTGTGTTTCCAGTTTGGAATTTGATTTAATGAAAATGTCTTTTCTTTATTAGAAACTGGCTTTTATAACCAGTCACACCTCAGAGGTCTCATAATCTTAGAGGTCTTTTTCAACCTAGTTGATTCTGTGATTCTGTGATTTTATGAGTAAAAATGTCACCACAATCTACAATTTTTATAAACTAAAACTGGATTCAATTATCAATAAATTAAACAAGATCATTTGGCTAAATTTTCTACCTGAAAGCAGTGCTGAGAACCTAAACTCCTTTTGAAAATACTGCTTGTGGAGTTATTTTGCCAGTAGTATCCTAAAAGTACGAAGCAATCACAACTGGCTATCTACGTTTGGTGCATGTGTATATGTTGACTGTTAATATACATGTATGTAAGTTAAATTGTGTATTCTATATGTACACACATATAAGAACACACTCAGTATAGATAAGAATCACGTTTCTTATGTTTGCAGATAAATGAGGTTAGAAACATTTTTTATTGTCACAGGTATCACCGCGGGGCCTGACCAGAAATGAGACTCGGGGAGACAGATCTTCGTTCAGAGCACCCAGGGCAGGAGAACCCGTTTATTTACAAAAACCCAGTTTTATACATTTCCTATGAGGCCTGTGGATTGGAGGATGGAATTCCCACCTCCTCACCAGATTGGCCAAGAAGGCTGTCATTCAACCTCCCCTTCTCCTTGAGAAGGAATTCCTAACAAGGGCAGTGTTTACAGAAACGTGGTCCTGTGTTTATATTCACGAGTGCGAGAAACTGCACATTTCTCCTTTAATATAAACGCTCAGCAAACCAGGAAAAAACCTCATGGCAACACACAGGCCTCTATTTGCCTTTACAACAAACGTTTTCTACCTTTCTCTGCTTAAATGTAGAGGAACTCCATTGTAACAACACAAATAGACAAAGAGTTGAGCTTTGTGATATGCCTTTAGGAGTATTCTGAAGTCCAGTTGAGGTATAACTACTATATTACACCTGAAATTTTTTTGTACTTCTCACACTATATTTTTTTATTCTTTCCAGACAGACATCTGACACCAGTTCTGCAGACAGATTGCTGCTTGGGTCTTTGTTTGACTCAGTGCATCCACACTTACTATTAGCTCTGTAGTTTCAATGGAGATACGATTGCAGCATATCCAGAAATGCCTTGGATAGCTCCAAATGAAGTACTAGGAATAATAGCTGCAGCACATCCCCAGGACAAAGACTGCTCATGTTATTCTATGGGGATGTTGCCCTGGATCAAAGGTACTGAACAGAATCTAGTGGTTATTGTCTACATCATGCACTGTAGATCATCCTGCCTCTTAAGCCAATGTATCTCTACTGTTTCCTGCTTCAACTGGGGACTCCACAGTTCCCTACTCTAAATGGTTTACACTTGGTTTACATGGGGCTAGTGTGGAATAGGTATTTCTTTTTAAGGTTATATGAAATTATATGTAAACTCTTATTACTCGGGTTCATTTTCTTGGACTTCAAAAGGAGCGGAGCCACAGGCATTACCTCAGCCAAAAATCTGTTGTCCCTTACTCTTGTTACCTTTAAGCACACACCTGGCTTGAAAAGAAAAGGGAATCCCACAATCTTTATCAGAACCAGAAAAATAAATCACAAAGAAGACAGTGAGACTCTAGTTCCAGCAGCACTTAGCCAAAGTTCCCAGTCTTTAGGCTTTGGTTCCAGCTACTCATTCCTGGTTGTGACAATAAACACAAAACTTGGTTGAAAGCTCTGAAAGATTTGTTCATCAGCTGTTTTTCACTTTAATGGCCTGCTGGCAGGAAGAGGTAAGTAGGCTGACCCAAACAAGCTCTGACTTTCAGATTCCAAGTCAATACTTCTTGCATTCTCTTAACATAGAAATTGCAAGTAGCACATTAAGCAAGGTTCCACTCATCAGTAAAATCACAGGTACTGTTTATTTGACACAAGCAACCTTAATTTATCTACACATATTTTCCTTTTGAAAGCTGAGTGTGAAAAATAGAAGGATTTATAAGTGCATTCTGTTGCTACTTCTTCGTCTCATCATTAAAAAATTAAGCTGTAAATCAAATAGTACAAGAATTTCCCTTTCGGCACATTTATCCCCTGCAGGTCATTTCTATGTGTGGGCAGAAAGCTTTTTTGTACTTCAAAGCTATTGTTCTGGTAGTGGAACTACCATTTTATGTCTGAATAGACCATATTTGATTAAACATTTATCATTTATAGTTGTTCTACCACCATAAACATATAAATGAGTTGACAGTGAAAAAAGTAGGTTCTTTTAGGTTAGGAATGGTAAGGGTTCTTTGGTATAGTTTCTCAAGAAAAATACACAGTGCACCCTGCACTAATAAATAACATGGTGCTATTTTTACATGTGGCTTGGTTATTTTGATCCATAAATTTCTCAAAAGGAAAGAAACATCACAAATAATCTTTAAAAAATTAGAAAAATTAAACTTCTGGCTGTTACTGTATAAAAATAGATCACTGAACCATATGCTTGCTTAATAAAAAAGAGAAAACAATATGATACATTTCACGAAGTAAGAAATACCACTCATGGAGAAAGACAGTGAAATGAATAAATTCCTGTTTCCCTCTATAGTGGTTGTCTTATTCCCTGAAGCGTAACATTCAATTGCCCTCCTCTTTACATGGATAACTACGAATGTTATTATTAATTATAAAATTATCCAGCCATTCTGAAAAATTTGTCTGCAGCATCTGCCTTACCCACTTCATTGTGGCCATGCATATAAAAGGCTGAAGACACACAAGGCAAACAAATAAACCCTCGCTTCTGCATATTTTCCATGCCTGTTTTCCCAGAAGTTTCTCTGGTTTAAAGAAAAACACTAGAAAAAGAGATTCTTCAGAGCAGGATTCAGTCCATCATCTGTAGATTTTTAGCACATATTCTTAATCTATCCCCTGCATGACTCCTCATGTCACAAAACTATGTCCAGTCTGGATGCTTTGGATGATGCAGGGGATCTAAAATTCCTATGACAAATGCGTGCTTAAACAATCGAATTCCACATTTGGTTGCCTGAAGAATGAAGCATCCAAAAGTTAAAAAATATTCTGCCTTTTTTAGCCATCTAATTTCTATTGGCATAGTCCAAAATAGTGTGGTATAAAAAGGAAATGTTGATTTTTATCCAGTATATCCAGTCTATACTCAGGAAGTTTCATATTCACTTAGGATAGATAATTTGGACTAAATTATATAGAGCTAACATATTTTATTTGTCTTATTATGAACTTCATCCTCTCTTCTCATCACACCAGAAAAAAACCTGTAACAAGGATTGTTTGAGAGATACTGTGGAGAGGTCATCTGCCCATGGAGGAGCAGTGCCAGATGGGGGCATGCAATGGCAGCAGCCTTGCCACTGTCACAGTTTCACCGATCCCTAACTATATAAGTACCAATAAGATTTGTGCAAAAAAAGGACAAGAGCAAAACAGGTTGCAGAGTTTTGTCTCAGTCACAGTAGCGCTGATCCATACCCTGCAGCAAAAAATAGTATGTCACCTACCTAAATTGGTGTTACTTCAGTTTAAGGTAATTCTCCCCAAGAACCACCCATCCTACTGCAGATACTCCTTTAACACTAAAAAAATGTCTGTATCTCCATATCTGTCCCTCTATTTACTATATGTAAACTAAAAAATTTGCAGACTGAGGGGAAACATTTTGGTGTGTAAATTAAAGGTGGTGTGACACAGTGCAGAGTTTGGTTTGCTACTCAGTGTGCTATATATAAATTTGTACATTGACCTTACATCTTTCTTCTGGTGCAGGGAAATTTAGGTTCCTGAAATATATGGGTTTTAATACATCCATTTTAATAGACCAATACTTTAAATGAATGTAAAATGTAATAAATGTAAAACACCAGAAGGGACGATCGTAAAGGAGCTTGAGACCAAAAATGTCAAAAGTATAACCAATTTTTATTTTTACTGAACTGCAAATGTCTGACATTGATGAAGTAAAAATATTTGCCAAAGAATTTCCATTAATGCTTTGGTTGTTCCTTGTAAGCAGCTGATACTTAATCTTCAGTTGCCTTGGATATCTTGTTTTGCCTTTGAAGAGAATTTTCTATACACTCAACAAGTAAGGAAGAAGGAAATTTCTGACAGCATAATAAAAACTGCTATTCAAAAGAATGCTGTTCAATATTTGTTAGTTTTGACCTGTTTTGAAACACAAAGCTAAGCTTTAAGAATGTACTTTTCTAACATCTGAAAAAAGATGAAAAATTCACCCTTACTTAGCATAGCACTAAAAAGAGTAGTCACAGCTAAGTATTTACTTCAGTTCACTGAAATAAACAAAAACTACTTTCCAAAAATTCAGTAAATCTTCAAGCACTATGAAAACTGATGGCTTTTCATTGTCTGATGAGTTTAATCAAGGAAAAGACATATGAAGCTCTGTGTTATTTTAATGTAATATAGTGCATATGTCAATGTGTAATGAAAAACAAATGACATTACACAGCTTGCTAATGAGCCACTGCAGTAGGAGGCAGTGCAGTGTAGCTGCATTCCAGCAAAGCAGCGTTTGAGGCTCTTCAGGCAGCCCTTGCTCAGGCGCGCAGCTCACTGACCGCATCACAACCAGTGTCCAACTGACCTGGCTGGGAGGTAGTTCAGGCAGTTTGAAACAGCACCAATGTGAGCAGCAAAAAGTAGCTTTAAAAGGTTGCTCAGCAAGTGGTCTTCTTGTATTTCTCTCATGTTTTAAAAAGAATTCCCAGTCACAGATGCTCTTTGGGAATAGTTCATTAAACTGATGAAAGAGATGAACTACATTAGCACATAATACTTCAATAGCTTAATTTAAGGCATTGTAATCACCAGAGAGAAAATAACACATGATATGTACTTGAATATGACCTGGATTCAATAGTGTGTGTTTAACACAACCTTCAGAAAGCCTCAGAAATTTTCAGGAGAATCTTCCAGCTGCCAGCTCTGCCTCTGAACTTGTATGTCACAAGTTTCTGCCGACAGTTCTGCTTTTTTTTTAAGTCTAACCTCTTAGCACGCTTATGGAATGAATCTGTGACAGATGGGTGTAATCAGCTCATTAGATTATGGATCCTAGTTCTCCCAGGAGCAGTTTCAAATTCGCATGGTTCTCTTAATATTCTTTCATCTGGATGTGAACCCATGATTTACTTGACTAGTATAAAAGCCAGGGAGGTTCATGGGTATTGTTTATTTCACCAGTATAAAAAAAAATCTAAAAAATATGTTCTTCATTCACTCATTGGAGATATTGAGTAATAGCAATGTTTAGGAATATATAATTCTTCTTTATACAAATTTTACCACAGGAGAAAGAATCTGATCCCCTAGCAGAGACCCAGATTTGCTTGGAAACAGCAGTCTCAGCAAGTATTTTCATTTTTGGACTCAGAAGGTGAAGAGCACTCTAATCAACCAACTGCCCAAGACATGCTCAACTGCAAAGAAGCAAATAATAGCACATATTTAGGAGAAAGAGAGGAGATGAGGCCAACCCATTCATGACCTAAAAATCTCAAAATACCTGAGAAATCTTAGAAAAGTGTTAGGACTTACAGATCTCAAAGAGAAAAAAAAAAATAAACAAAACCAACCAAACAAAAAAACCCACACAACAACATCAACAACAAAACATACACTATTTGAGGGGAAAATTCTAAGAAATTCCTTCTTATTTTGATGTCTTTGTTTTTTTCCACAGACTTGATGCATTACTATTGAAAATTATAGGATGAGAAACAAAAATTAATGTCTGTATTCTTTCATAATATTGTTCTACCTGTTAAAGGAAGAGTCAAAATTCTCAAAAAAACAGTGTTAAAAAAAGTTTTAAGGTCTGCAAGAGTGCATGTTTTCATTCTTCACAAAAATGCTGAGATCTGCTAAATCTCAGATTGTACACAATGCTAGAGATGTTATCAGTAAAACTGCATTTAGAATTTGTGTTAGTCCAGAGGCAGAAGCAGAAATTAAAACATGTCATCAATGACAGTTAAATTTGCATGAACTAACCATTAAAGCAAAGAATGCATTTGAAGGGATTTATTTTTATGTGCCTTTCAGAAGGATGCCAGTGCACAGCAGGTTTTTTTTATTAAATTGCCAAAGCTATTCTGAGGATATTTTGCAATAGTTAAATCTAGAAATTAAGACTTTAAGATTTAGTTGGTTAAGTTGTGCTAGGAAAAAAGACTCAGGAATTTTATCTTGGAAAAGTATTTTGGCTTCAGAAATTGGATTGCATCAAAAACTGAATAAGTATCTATGTTTTTATGATCAAATTTGCTGGCATTTATGGAAAGCGCAAATGTGTAATCAAAAAGGTAGTAAAGCCATTTTATAAGAAAAGCAATCTCTGAATAAGTATTGAGGCTATCTTTCCAGTAAATACATTTAGAACTTTTCGGCTATACTTTTACTATTTGATCTGATAACACAATTAACAGGAAACCCTTTGTGACAATATCTGTGAAGGAGATATTTTCCATATTCATTTCTGAAAGAATTTCAAAGCCTTATTTTGTGTTTGTTAAACATTAAGGCATCCACAATTTTTTTTTTTTTTTTTTAATATTTCTGATTAGAGAAACTGATCTCAAAATGCATATTATATACAACTTGGGATCTAGCTTTCAGTACTGAGCCTACAAAACATTTTATTTGAATGTTTATAGTTTTAGTTCCCAGAGACCTGCTGTCCCTAAACTAATTTCAACATCCCAAAATGTATTGGTTAACTTATTGTTTATTTAAGCATAACATAGCAGAGTAACTGATTTTGAAAACTGATCCAGAATTCTCAAGGTCATTCACAACAGTAGCACACCTTATTCTCTCTTTTGGTACTAAGAAGTATTTGAACAGGGTAGATTTTATCACTGTAGAAAGAGAAATAGTCAATAAGTTATTGGAGGTGAACTTGGGTTGAATTTACTGCATTAAAATACTTGAAAATACAATAAAAGGAGTTTGTATTACTTCTCTGATGTCCAAGGTACTTTCCATCTGGTCTATTTCCCATCTGGTCTCCTCTTACCCAGCAGATCAAGGTATGGGCAACCCTTCTGACAGATGAGTGGGAGCAGGCAGGCTGTCATCTCCAACTTCACTTCTAGAGGCATTGAAAACTTCAGTGCCACAGGAGAGATTGTTTGAAAAAAACACCAGATGGGTATGAACCTTTCTTTCCAGAAGGAAAAGGTAGGTGTACCTAACTCCCTGGTTTTGATGTAAGTTTTCCAACTTTATTTCTCTTATGACTTTTCCTCCATCTCAGAAAGTCTCAAGAGTTGATTTTTTTGACCCTGAAAATGTAATTTGACTCAGAGGTAAGAAATGCTTATAAAATATTATAATTTAGTACAGTTTGCACAGCTTGTGCACCTGGCCTGACTTTGGAAAAGCTTGGTGATTTTATATATTCTCTAATATAGTCTTCTATCATTGAGGCTTTCAGGATGTGTAAAACGACAAGAGCTATTCATAAAAATTTCCTGCAGTTATGTGTTTCTGATTTTGCCAAAATCAAATACATATCTGCAGACCCACATGGAAAAATATCATTACCATTTCTCATGCTCTGCATTTATAGGGAACAGTCATCTTCACTAATAATTAAAACACACATCAAATGTTCAACAGTAACAGTGTTTGCAGTGTCCTGCAAACCACAATATTAACTTCTGCCATGAGAGATATAGTCAGCAGCATCTTTTACTAAAGGCACTATTTGACAATACTAATTGAACTTTTATTTATTAAATAAAATTAGTCAGTTTTGGTGCTCAATTATTTATTAATAGATTCATGAATTTCAAAGGTAAAGAAAATGTTTTATATTTTAAGAAATGCAATATTTAATTTAATTTGAACTTCTAAAGTATTAAAAAGCTTTTACTCTTAAAATATTGCACTTCTCCAAATTAAAATGTAAAATTGCACTATAAATTATTAGACAACATTTTTTATTTTATCAGAATTGGGCTTTCCTTTGCTACCAGTGGACTCTTTAAAGGAGTCCAATGTTATTCATCAGTGGCAGGGTGAAAACATAACCAGGCACATAATTTTGTTAATGTGGGAAAGATGATGAAATGAGAGATATTCTGCACTTCATTTGTCTTTAACATATGATGAAACACCATCACATGAGTGCAATTTTCCTCACTTTCCAGGGACATTCTCAAAGAAGCTGTCAATGGTTACACTACTGTTGATCAAATTAGGCTAGTAACGTTTGATAGCACTTGAAAAACAATATTTAATTTTAAAAATATTTGAAACTTAGGTGTAAAATATGAGGCATTTTTAATCACATTCTGTAACTTTTTTTATGTCTTCTCAAAATAATTTGGTAGTAATGAAAGGAAAAAAAAAGAACAATGGCATTTCAAATGTTTACATGTGTGTACAAGATTTATGCACTCATGGCAATGAGTAGAAAATTGTTTCTGAAAAGACAAAATATGAGAAGACATATTGTGGACAGATTTTGGTATTAATTTTTGGAGATATTGTCCCCTCCATAGAGGTGAGTTACTTGCAAGAAAGAAAGTTATTTTTTGTTTTCACGTGGCTGGTCAATTATTGGGCAAGTAAGGAACAGAGATGGCAGTTCAGACAGGTGTTAGCTGGAAACAGAAGTTTCCTGGAAAATCAAAGATAGTGCAGAAAGAGAACAGTCAGGGAGAAAAAGCAGTAAATATACAGCAGATTAAACGAGGTATAAAAGACTGGGCCTGAGAGACAAAACAGTGAGATTTTTGCTAGGAACACATAAGCGATGGCCTGGGGTTTATTGCATCATGGAATTGCTGGAATGAGAAAAATCCTGACAGACAAGAAACAGCAGTCAAGGAGAAGTGGAAGACAGCTGTTTCATTATTTTTCTTTCATTCACTCTCTATTTTCTATTGACTACCTAGCTCTCTTCAGGTAAAACTTGCTAGAGCTTTTGATATACATTTTTTAGAAAAGTACACAGCTCTGGCAGTCCTGTAGCCTCAGGAATACATTAGCAGTGTTCATATCTTTCATGCTAGAATCATCTAAATGTGCAGAGTTTGTATATGTCTTTGAACATAAATATACCCGTATTCTTGGAAGATATAACAATCAAATGCTACGGAAGAAGATACCTGTCTTTGAACGCAAAATATTTGTGGGTATTTTCTACTTTTTTTTTTTCAAATTTATGTTGTTTTTTCATTACATCTTTTGAAAAGAGATTTTTTTTTAATTAAGAGTATAGTCATAGTGTAATTCAAAATAGATGTTTATGGATCCAAGAATAAGTGGTGCATGTCCAAGTTCTGCCTCACTCAGACATGACTGAAAAGTTCCATTCTGTACTGATCCACTAATCTTTGAACATGTTTTAGGACTCATGATTTTACCCCAGTAGGATTGGATGAAGAGAATTCAAATGGCAGAAGTCATGAGTTTAAGAATTTAAATACAATAAAATAATCATCATCAATACCAACAATAACAAATTGCAATGAAAAGAAAAACAAAGAGTGGAAGAAATACAACTCAAAAAAGACAGCAACTGATTCATATGCAGATAGTCCCTGAGCAGTGGACTCACCCCCAAACCTCCCCCTCATTTTATGGCCAAGCATGACCTCATATTCTATGAAATATCCCATTTTTCAGATAGGAGCAGCTGTTCTGGCTCTGTCCCCTCTCATTTCTTGTGCAGACCCAGACTACTCACTGGTGGAGTGGTATGAGGAGTGAAAAAGGCTCTCTGTAAGCATTGCTCAGCAATGACAAAAATATTCCCAGAACTATCAAAACTCTTTCCGTCATAAACCCAAAACATAGCCCCATGTTACCTACTATAAAGAAAAATGACTCTACCTCAGCCAAAACTAATTGTTAATTTTTACCCCTAAAACTGAGTGCAGACTCAGTTTACCTGGGTAGTGAGTGACCTAGATTTTTTTTTTTCTTTTTTCTTCCTTTTTGAGAGCAAAAATCATCAAGAAGCTGGATAGAACTGTTTGACCATCATGCTACTCAATTTATTATATGACCAAAAAAACCTGAGTAACTTCTGGTTTACATTTTCTTTAACTTTTGTTTTATTGCATCAGCAACATTTTGTGGTTTTGTTCCTCAAGCAAATAAAACTTCAGCCATCACTCTCTTGCCTTGCATTCTCTGTATACCCTACTGCCTGTGTGTATCTGGTTTTAAACCTGTTGGCAGATTTGACAGAGAAAATTGAAACATTGCTTTCTAAAGATTACTTGAGCACTGCTGTCTGGGTAGAGAAGTGGCTCTGCATCTTCTAATGAGAGAAAGACTGCAGTGTGAGGGACCCTGCCAACTGGAATGCGAGATGGAGAACACGAGGGTGAGCTGGGGAGGGGGCTCTGTCCATGGTGCTGATTGAACTCATCTTGGAGCACCTCGCTCAGAAGCCAGTGTCGAAAGAAAAGGAAAATGTAACAGAAACGTGATCTGCCATGTGCGCACAACTACATAAGGAGATACAAAAAATAACCCCAAAATTAATGCCAGACACTAGACAGAAAGATAGTCAATTAACCAGAAATATTTGCAGTATTTCTTTATTGACGTATTTTTCCATTTCCATATGTGTACAAACAAAAGCAGAACTATGAAAGATTATTTTGTAAGTATACTCAATTAATCTGAATACACCAAATTCTTCTCAAGAAGAATGCAGGAGAGCATAAACCACCTTTTTAAAAGACTGTTTTACAGCAGAATGAACTGGAATAGTCTCAGAAATTCGATGATACAAAAGTAGACAAGTCTAGATTTTATTTGATATAAGAAACACAGGAGGAGGGGAGCTGCAATCTCTAGAGGCAAAGAAAAAAAACAACACAACAAAACCTCACAAGAATAAAAAAAATTTGAAAAATAAAAATAATTTAAAAAAACCAACCTACCCCAAAAAACAAAGAAGCACCACTAACAACAAAAACATTAGGCATATTTTTTCAGACTCTTCCACCTAGTATACCAATATCTTTTGAAGAGATCTTTTAGCTTCTCAGGGAATTTCAGAAGGGTTTTGAATTTCCTTAGATGTAAAGAACTTGTCATAAATTTCATTAAAAGACTGTGGAGTCTCGAAAACAAATACTGATGGTGAATTCATAAAATCTCGGCCATTCTGTTCTTTTTTCGACATACTTTAAACTCAAAACTTATAAATATTTTTCACATGTCTTTTTTACTTCCCTTCCTTCCTTCCTTCTTTCTTTTTTTTCTTTCTTTCTTGGATTTATTTTCCTTTCCCTTTTTTCAAAAGAAAAGATAAAACTGACCTTTTTTTATACTTTCCATATGAATAAACTATGCAAAGTGTGTCTTTAGAAAAAAGAATCTTTTTTTTGAGACTTATGTTAGTAGATTTTAAAATTATGCCAGATATTATACAGTTATAAATATACAACCTGATTTTTTTATAATTTTAAATAACTTAGAACCAGTTCTACAAATGAAGACAAAATCAAAGGCATTTATTAACATCTGGAGATGCTTTACCAAGTAATAAAACAAACAACCACATAATTCTGACGCATGGAAATTAGGTCTTGAAGAAAGATTAGACACTGAAGGAAAATGACTGATGGCTTTGTATCTGGTGAGGGTTTTGGTTTGGGTTGTTTGTTGGATTGTTTTTGTTTTGTTTTTTTATCCTGTATTGTTTTGTATGACATTCCACTGGGAGGTCCAGTGAGTAGTGCGCAATTCCACACAGCCAAGTTCAATGGTTTCCAGCTTTTAAAATTTGGATTTCTAAATATTTAGATAGTTCTCCACTCATGTAAGCATGAGCTTGCTGATATTGGACTCACCTCTCTGAGTTAATCACCTCTCATGTTAACTTCATGGAGCTCCAGAATGCTGCCTAGAGAAGGCTGAAGAGGTAATTAGAAAAAATGCATGTTTCTTTTCTCAGTAATGTCTGTCCTTATGCAGTAGTTATCTGCTACAGTATCATTTCCTCTGACTCACTGCCACAATATTCATCACATCTTGACATGGGACGGCTGTGGCTTGAAATACACAGACTCACTCTTTAATTCCAACTTGCATAACCAAATGTTATAGTAAAAGCAAATCTTTTACATGTGGAAGCTGAGTCTGCACTAACAAAATGCAGAATGACAAACCTAAAAGCAGTTATGTAATATATAAGTGTGAACCCAAAAGACAAATAATGGCATTAGTTACAGGTGACAGTCTTAACCAGGGGAGAAAAGGCAGAGTAATTTGTCCCTGTCTGTTTTCTCTTTGTTACCATTCATGTAGGGGCTGTAGCTGTCTTTTATACTTCTTGTTAATATCTCTGTGTTTTTATGACTAGGAGAATTTTTATATGCTGAAGAAATTTTCTTTTTATTTTTTTTTTATGTACTAATGCAAATTCTAGCCTGTACACCAGTTTGCATTCCTTCGGTAACCAATAATGAGCTTTTTCTGATTTGTGTTTATACACAAATATCACCATGTTGCCAATATAACCCTAATATGTCTACATTTTCAAGGTGTATGTTGTCATAGGGTAATATGAAGTACATAATAAACAATTGGAGTGGAAGGTGTGGTGTGTGGAAAGGTACCCAGACCAGAAGTTTTTAACCATGTTTTCATTTCTGCTTTGAACTCTGTTGATTCTTACCTTCTTGGCTACACCATGGCCTCAAAAGTTTCCACAACAGAACAACTATAACAATCTTCTTGATCTGCAAGTCATGGATTCAAGCTACTTCAGGCTCTGAAAAGGCTAGGAAATACCCTGTCTTCTCATACAGATAAGTTACTTTCAGACACACAAAAGTTGGGCATTGCTTCTTCTAGCAGAAGTTTTGAGAAAAACAAATGCCATTGCTATACTTTATATGATACATAAAAAAGACAACAAGACACATTTCCAAAACGAGTAATACAAGCCCATTATAAATGCAATCATTTTCAAAGTACAGGAAAACACTCTTTCATTATTATCCTAAAAAATCTTCCACTGAAATGTCAAACTTAGTAGGCAATAGAAAGTTTTTTAAAGTCTATATGGTTGGATACCAAAATAATAATTTTTATGCCATAGACTAAATTTTGAATGCTAAAATCATATGTTTGGTAGGGTCTTTTTTTTTCTTTTTTTCCCTAAATGACAGCTATAAAATGGAATAATGCACCAAACTCACAAATTTAAAATAGGGAATTTAATAACAGGGATGAACATCTATGGACAGGGTTCATTAGGCTTGCTACTAGCAGAAGATAATGACTCACCTGCATATTACACAATGATTCAGGTTCTGAAGCTAAAATTTAATCTTTTAAACATTGTTTAATATTATCAGCCACAAGTCCCCTGGGACTTTTAATTGTCTGATTTAAATTAAATGCTTTTCTCCAGCTTTTGTTACCACCCAATTAATTTTCAAAACCAATTAAGATAAAAATCACCCATAATAGTATCATACTTATTATTAAACCTATAGTTTTGTCAATTTCATTTACCATTTTTGACCTGCCCTTAAGGGCTCCTGATTAGAAGGGGCATGGACTCCAGGAATTGTGCCTGTGAACTATTCATGCATTTGGAGAAGCATGTTCTCTTGAATTGGGTATTGGTTTTGCTAACTGAAGAGGTAAATGAGTAGTTTACAATGAATAATTCATTTGACGTGTGTAACCCATTTTTAGGCTAACATGATATCTGCAAGTAGATCCCATTTTTCTAATAATAATTGGATCTGTGCAAAAAAAACTTTTGTATTTTCAGTTCTCCTGGACTAAATGCACAGAGGTAAATGCAAAGATACTTACTGTTCATTCAATATTTTTTTCTCTTTCTTGACTGAAAGATTGCACAAGGATATTTGGCATCAATATTTTAAAACCCGGCGTTGTAAAAGTTTTTTGTGTGTCTATAATGATCTTATGTCAAGTCCTCATGGAGACAGTGTAATTCATATTTCTTTTCTGGAAATCTGCTTTTTGTAAGCTCTTGTAAGATTTCATAGAATTTTAGAATGTTGGAAGGGTTGGAAGGGACACTGAAGATCATCTAATTCCAACACCCCTGCCATATGCAGTATATTACCCACTAAGTCAGGTTGTTTAGAACTCCACCCAGCCTGGCCTTCAACACTTCCAGGGACTGGGTATCCACAGCTTCTTTGTAGAACCTGTTCAAATACCACACCATTCTCAGTGTACAGAATTTGTTCTTAATATCTAACCTAAACCTACCCTCCTTCATTTTAAAGCCTTTCCCCTTTGTCCTATCATGCCCTTGTAAAAATATTCTTTCCAGCTCTCTTGCAGGTCCCTTTTAGATACTGAAGGGCATCAGTAACATCTCCCTGGAACCTTTTGTTCTCCAGGGTGAACTAGCCTAACTCTCAGCCTCTCTTCATAGGAGAAGCACACCTACCCTCTGACCATCTTTGTGACCCTCCTCTGGACTTACTCCAGCAGGTCCACATCCTTCTTATTTTAGGGATCCTAGAGTTGGGCACAGCACTCTGAGTGGGGTCTCATGAGAGCAGAGTAGAAGGGCAGATCCCTCACCCTGTTGTCCACACTGTTTTTTGTGCATGCCTGGATACAGCTGGCCTACAAGTACACATGACTGCGTTCTTCTACCCAGGGCTACTTTCAATCCATTCTCCGTTAAGCTGGTGCTTGTGCTTGGGATTGTTCTGACCCAGGTGCAGCACTGGACCTAGCACTTGACCTTGTTGAACTTTAAGTTTGCACAGTGCCCCCTCTCAAATCTGCCAAGGTCCCTCTGGATGACATCCCTTCCTTCAGTGAGTATATTGCATCATGCAGCTTGGTGTTGTGGACAAACTTGCTGAGAGCTCACTCAAGCCCACTGTCCATGTCACTGACAAAGATGTAAACAGTGATGATCCCAAAACAGAGCCCTGAGGAATGCCACTTGTCACTGGTCTACAGCTGGGTATTGAGCCATTTACCACAACCCTCTGAGTGAGACCATCCTGTCAATTCCTTATCGATCTAGTGGTCCATCTATCAAACTAATGTCTCTTCAGTTTCTAGAAAAGATGTCATGTGGGACAGTGTCAATTGCCTTGCACAAGTCCAGACAGATGGAAGTTACTCTTCCATCATCCACCACCACTGTAACCCCTCACAAATGTCAGGCACAGTTAGCCCTTAGTGATGCCCTGCTGGCTGTCACCCAATCGTTTATATTCCATGTATCTCAACATCATTTCCGGGAGGATCTTCTTTATTATCTTGCCAGGCACAAGGTGAAACTCACTGGCCTGTATTTACCCAGGTCTTTCTGCTTTTAAAAATGAGGGTTATATTTCCCTTTTCCAAGTCAATTGGAACTTCACTGGACTGCCATGATTTCTCAAATATAATGGATAGTGGCTTAACCGCTTTCTCCACCAGTTCCCTCATGACCCACAGATACCTTTCATCGGTTCCATGGACTCGTGCACCTTCAAGATCCCTAAACAGTCTCACACCTGATCTTCTCCTACAGGAGGTGGGAGTACCTGCTTTTGCATCCTGTAACATGGTCAGTGTGGCTGAAACACTCGCTGGTGAAGACCAAAGCAAACAAGTCATTCAGTTGTTCAGCCTTCTCCATATCCCAGGTAACCAGGTTTCCCATTTTCTTCCAGAGAAGGCCCCCTAGTCTACGTTTCATCTCTAATATACCTAGAGAAGGTTTTCTTGTTGCCCTTGAAATCCCTGGCCAGAGTTAATTCTACCAGGGCTTTAGCCTTCCTGATGTGAAGGCTTCCCTGGGTGCTCAGACAATCTCTCAGTGATTCTCCTTTTGAATGTTTGTAGCCAATGAACCAAAGTGAGGCTGCATGTATGGATAACATGGAACAATTTAAAATGTGAACTAATACCACGTGGAAATGGTCCATATTCTTTCTCCAAGCCTCATTAGCTCCACTGGTTTATTGTATTCTAGGAGTTCTCTTGTGTGTGCTCTATCATTGCTTTCCTTTATAATTAGACTGTCACATTTGTGTATGATATAACATGACATTAAAACACAGAGTAAATAAGTCAGGTGATCACTTGTTGTCTACAAAGTTCACGTAAATGCAGTTGAAAAACTCTGCATTTCAGAAAATGAAACCTTTTATTCTCAAAGGTCTGAAAGTCAGAATGCAGATAATTTATCATATGTTTTTCCATAACCCTTTTTTCTGTTAGTTGAGAACCAGATCATTTCTTTCCTCTCACGTATGTGTCTTTTTTTCTGTAGTCACTGGTTAGTTGGAGTTATTTACCTATATCTGAAAACAGAATGTACCTGACCATATGTATTTAAGAAAATAATTTCTGTAAACCAGCACTCAATCCTTAGGAGCAATTAGCAGCAAATCATGTCAATTTTATTATATGTACAAATAATATAAATAAGCCCAAGAGCTGAATTTATAATTTATAAAACTAGTAGTTTTTCAATAGTGAATCTAGAAACTGTATAGAGAAGCTTCATTATTCGTGCTGCAAACATTGTATATGATAAATTGAAACATTTTTCAAAAATGCTTATTGCTGACCAGACCACTGATATTCAATAAGGATTTTTATTTGAATAAATGCAAAAAAAAGCAAGTGGTAAATCATGAATGAATATCAAACTTGAAGAATGTTGAAAGAAGATAGGAGACATAGAAACAACTGAACCATTGCAAGAACCATTTGACTGTTTATTTCAATTTTTTTTTCCACATAGAATATTTATTTTCTCCTTCTAAAAATGCCCTCACTGAATCATGGGGTTTTCACCTTATGGCATCAGATGAAAAAAGTTAGCAACTTCCTAACTGGATCTATCTTGACTATGATCCATTTCTTCATTAAATTTAAAAATCTGCAGCCGGGGAGAATTAAGCCTTAAGAACTACAGAGGGCTCATCATTCAAGTAAATGAATGTTCTGCATGAATGTTGGAAGGAGTAAGAGTGAAAAGAGTGAGCCATCTGTTTTAAAACTGACACAGGATTTAGAAGTCTATATCGCAGGTATAGATCATAAGTCAGACCTGGCACTTACATTTTTCTGTGAATATTACAGGGCCTTTCTGAAATTAAACTGAGCCAAAGGCTATGCAACCCAAGCTGCCCAGAGATTAAATTAGACTAGTAAGGGAATGTGGTGAAACATCCTGGTTTATTTCCAGGAAAAATCTGTTAATCTATTATTCAAGTAGAGTATAATATAAATTAATCATCAAGGCAAGTCCATATACTCTATCACACCAGCTGTTTATCTGCGGGGAAAGAGGGACAGAGAGAAAAACTGATAAAATTCTTCTAGTGTAGAGAATGAGAAAGGAAATTTTACATATCATGATTTTGGGAAGGAAACCCATAAGTGTACATTGTAGTAAGACTGTATGGGCCTATCCTGAGACAGCTTCAGCCAAAGTTTTGGAACATTGGAAAAACAAAGCCTCAATTTACTTGCTAGAGCATTAATTTGCCACTGCTTTTAGTTGTTTTGTTCCAGACAGAAACAAAATATTAATATACTTCAATGACAGTAAGGAACATGAGATTTTAAACCCTATTGGTCCATATTATATTTATGTCTCATCTTTCAGTATGAAGAATTTGTACAGTTAGGCTCATTTATAGAAAGAAGGGGTACAGTAAGAGGTGGTACCCAAAATGAAAGCTTGGTCCAGCAGCTTGTCCTAAGAAGCTCAATGACCAGACAAAGCTAATATCAGTAGAAGTTACTATTTATTTCATAGAATTATGGAATTTATTTCAAATTATTAACTTTTAATATGAATCTTCTCTACAGGGAAGCTAATACATCCTTCTTGAGTTTTCACAACTTATTTACTTTCAGCATAAGCTGTTGGCACATCAGCCACCATAGCAAAACATTTCCAGCAGAGTGTACAAAATTCCTTTCCACTTAAGTGAGCTCAAAGACTGTAACTTTACCTTTTCCGTAAATGATCTGTACCACAAGCCAGACCAATGGAAGTTAAACTTAAAAGGCATTACACCAAGGTGTAAGAGAACTGTAGTGACACCTCTAAGGCATTCTCAGGAACTAAACTGCTCAGTAAAGACAGGTGGGGGTCATATGCACTTCATACCACTGACACTCCTAACAAATTAAAGTTCAAATACAAAACATTATGTTGTTTGTTGAAAACTCTGCTGCCTGACAGTTAAAAAAAAAAAAAAGTGGCAGGAAATCTTTATGCTTCATTGCCTTCGACTTCAGAAAGTTTTCTATTCCTCTTCCCCTTCCTTTTCCATCACATCACACCTACTTTCACTGTGTGTGGTGCATTTTCCACAATATAAACTATCAGTTTGGTCTTGCAGATTGTACTCCTGGTATATTTACTACTATTAGGTAGTATTTTTTCCACATCAGAAGATAAAGATAGTTTACCTTCTCGGCTAATGTGATCTTTTTGTGCAAGATATTTCATCAAGTGTCAGAACAATATTCTGTCAAAATGCTGAAAGTTCAATCAGGCTCACAGTACTTCTTATTTCAGTCCCACAGCATATTACCTGGAGAATCAACTGGTGTAAATTAGGACCTTTATGGCCATTTTTTACTTCATACATTAGCCTATTCCTTTTCAGAAAGACAAGGTACAGACTGGTGTGGGTGTCATCAGAATATGTAAAGACACAGCTTTGCATTTATATCTAAAAATACTTTGCATTTTCATTTGTATATATACAAACATTCAGTAAATTATGTGAAACACAATCAAGAGAAAGCAAATACTTAAGTATTTGGTGAAAGAGCTGGTATTTCATTTAGAAGTTCTTATTAACCAAGTAATACTTACTCTATATTCCTTCATTCATTGACTCCTTATTTTAAACATTACATTACTTAAAAAAAAATTCCTACATATTTTTCTATCACTCATAACTGTTTATTTTTAAAACTAGCCTTTTTTCTTATAATAAAGAGATGGGGTTTTTTACCTTTTGTGCATAAAAGTGGACTTGTTCCATATACCTCTATGCTGATCCCTTCTATTTAAAATGAAGTCAGTGAGTCTACATGAATAAAAAGGAGAAAAGATGTGAAAGATTTGCAAAACTAAACCCTCTAATATTAAAATAGTGAAATAAAATAGAAAGTCCTTAACTGCTAGTCTGCCACAGAGGTTACTGAGTCTGCAGTGTGTAAAGAGGTTTCAATCTTCTCCATTAAAATTTTTGTCCCTTTTTCTCTGTGTGAAAGACTGAAGCAAATTTTAAAGGATAGTCAGCAGGGAAGATGGTATTCTTTTATTTCTAACTGTGAGATAGAGTAAAAAGAGTCTGTTTTCTAACACTGTAAGCTGTCCACAAAAACAAAGTCATAGTTTGATATTAAGAAATGTAAGACACTATAAGAAATGCAAGTACTATTCTTTAGATAAAGGTTATTGTAAATATAAAACTAATTGTCTAAATTACTGGACCAGAAAGCAGAAGCATAAGTCAATCAAATGCAAGTAAGTTAAACAAGTCAATCAAATGAAAAGCAGAACAGGAATTTTATTACATGGGTAACCAAAATCTTGAATCACTGCCAATATTACTACTGACAGGCTGGTATCAGACTGCTTCATCTGATTTAACCTTTGTATGTAAATGTGCCTCCAGCAGACAGGGCATGAAATCCCAAAGTCACAAGCTGCAAAACCATGTGTTTTTCTGCTTCTTCATTTTATACTCCTATAGGGTGAAAATTCAGTGTTAAAGAGCAAGTGTAATCAGACGTCTTTTACCTGGTAAACAGGTACAGTCTACATATGTTTTTGAATTATGAGATGGGACATTAGCCTTATTCTCATACTAAAACAAAAATTGTCCCTTGCTGTATATTTCTCTGTTCCTTATTTGTGAATGTGTTTTTCAATGTCTATACAATTACTTGGATGGACAGAAAAAAGACAGTGTTACCAAAATTGTCTTAGCTTTATTCTTATTCTTTTTTTTTTTTTCTTGACATCTTTCATGGCCAACAAATTCAGTACCCCTGAAAGCTTTTTTCTGTTATTTTTTCCATTCACATACAAAAATTAATCAAGATTTTCTGGGTTCAGCCTGTCATGGACGAGGCTTCGAGGAAAACTAATGAAGACTCCTTCCTGCAAATAGTAAGCAGTGGTTTACTTCACTAGTCACAGGAAATTGTCAAAATTCATGGTTCTCCTACCCTTGGGTGGCCAACACTCTCCTCCAGCTACACTTTCTTGCGAGTTGTGTGACACATACCCTTCTCTTTCAGTGTACTGTAATTACTACCATTCCCAAATCATCCTTTCAATAATATGCAATGCTTTTTTAAGACAGTGCATAGATTTTATCTCAGATCCATGTCTTAAACTCTGAGCTGTTTTGGAAAAAAGACCCACAAGATATGAGTGTTCTATTCTGGAAGGTCTTAATATTTAAACTAGAAGTAAAAGTACATGAGTTGAAATGAAACATTAATGAGATAAGGTATTGACCCTACTTTCTCCAGAAATACTACAATTGCAGCTTTCAGATTAGAGCTAAAGAGGTCATGACATTGTGAATTTTATACTATAAATGTAGAAGAAATAATTGGAGAAATTACCAATAGAAGGCAAGTAATCCTTCTCAAGACCTTACCCTAACAAAAAAAATTGACAAACCCATCCTTGAACTCTGTTTTCCTTGATGATAAAGCTCATCATACAATTTACATATACAAGAATTATTTGAATTCTGGAAAATAGAATTTGGGGAAGAGGAAAATTGATTTTGTTTAATGTAATAATGACCCCATGTTTACACAGGGATTTCAATCCCTGCATATTTTACAACCTGATAGTTTCAAGACATTAAGTCTTGAATTTGAATTTACTCACACCAACATTTTCCCATTACCTTCTTATTGTGCTGCATATGGTGCATCTTGAGATGAATAACAAAATATCAGAATAAGATTAAACACTCACACACTGTGTGACTGTTTATATGAGAAACACAAAAACAAACTTGCAAACCCCTCAGGTATTCTTATTAAAGTGGGGGAAGTGTCTTGATATAGACAGAATGGAGCTCCATGAACTGGAATTTGACCAAGCTAAAAGGATTAGCAGCCTTCCTTGACCAGAAAGGTACCAAGGGAACTTTAACGAGGAGACACATCTGGCAAACAGGCAGCTTGGAGGCCAAGTAATACCACCCTTCATCAGCTCTTAAAACTCCACAGACCTGAAGAGTGTGGCTAGAAGAGTTTCTAGGAGTGATATTTCACTGTGCAGCAATAGAATGACTGGAGTTATAAGGCCAGGGATAAATCACATTGATGGTCTTATTGAAACAGCCGTGCCTGGAAGGGAGGTGTAGTCTCTTCCTCAGACACAAAGAAAGCAGGCTGATGCAAGAAGCAAAAACACTTGTGCTCTGGGGACACTTAAACCTGCCTGTGAATGATTAGTCTTCTCATGAGGGGAACACGCTTTAACTAGGAAAAAAGGGGGTTTGGGGCAGTTGATATGAAATGAAATTTCCTTTAGTATTTGTATTTATCTGCATAGACCTGTGTCTCCAGTCAAGAAAATCTCAGTGTTAAATTTGCATTTATAAAAATGATCATAAATATAATGAAACTATTGTTTTCATAAATTTTCTGAGTTCTATGAAAATCAAACAGTTCTTTGCTCTAAATGTCAGATAGTTTCTGCTTCATCTCTCTAAGTGAATTATGGTTTACTGTTACAAAAGGGAAAAAAAAGAAAAAAAAGAAAAATAAAAAAGGGTCAGGATATAATAATAAAGGGAAAAGGAATTTAAACCTCATTTAAGCTTCATGTAAATTTTAGGTTTAAATTCACTAAAGGCTTCTTTTTTTTAATATGTCTTAGAATCTTAGATTTCTGTGAAAGGTTGCCATATGGAGATAAAAGAGCAGATGAGATAAAAAGAAATAAGACAAAACAATAAAACTGTCATTGTTTTCTTGACCTTTCTCAAAAGCATTCATCATAGGGTATATGGTAAATTTAGTTAGAGCTTTGAAACTACTTCTTGTTCTGAGTGGAATGATCTCCAGTATCCACTTACCAAAGGCCCTTCCTGGCAAGGTCAGGTAATAAGAGACCTCTCTCTGAACTGAAATTCTAAAGAAACCAATGACTCAAGACAGAGTTTGTTTACTCTTTATTTTTCACTCTCTGGCAGAGGTAATAGAGGCTGAGGCAATTTCTGTGCTATTGTTAGCTTTGTGTGAAGTTCACATGATAACATGTAAAGAGAAGCCATGTTGCATTTCTCAGCTGTGTAGCAGGAAAGAAGAAAAAGCAGAAAACAAGAAAGAATCT
The DNA here is from genome assembly GCF_021018805.1 of Prinia subflava. Taxonomy (NCBI): domain Eukaryota; kingdom Metazoa; phylum Chordata; class Aves; order Passeriformes; family Cisticolidae; genus Prinia; species Prinia subflava. Next base: position 48,248,975 of record NC_086248.1, read on the forward strand.
TCCTTTCTGAACAAGGCACCCTCTCATTAGCTTCATAAATATAGCAAAATACAGTTCCTCTGTATTAAAAGATTGTATACATATAATTAATCTAAACACATGCCCAAGTCTTTGTGATACTCTCTGAGTTTCTAAACTGAGATATATGCTTCTTTGTCTTTTAGGAAAGAGCTACAATGAGAAGCATATGTTCTTTTCCTGTTGTTTCCCCAGAGCTGACTAATCCCAGTAATCCCTCTTTGATCAAATATGAATTTTATCCTCAGATATCTTCCAACATTGATTTTGTTAGCGTTTCTGTTTCATGTAGCTTGTCTTTTAAACAGAAAATATATTTACTTCCTATTATATATATAAGCTGTATCTTTTAGTATGTCAAATCTGATGCTAGGTGTGAATTTAGAATAAATAACTGCTTGCTACATACAGAGGAGATTTTGAGGACAATTAGGGGAAAGAGGTGTTATTGTCTGTGCAGAGCTGAAAATTATGTTTGAGACATCTGATAAAAATATCCCTATTTGCAAATGAAATAGCTCAAAACCCATGTAGCCAACATATTTTTTATTGTTTTCTGACAAACTCTAGCTGCCTTCCAACCTAGTTGGGAAAAAGCCTGTGTCTTTTAATGTTTTGAATAGCTTAATTTCACGGTATTTCTTTTTTTTTTTTTTTCCCCATGGGAAAATTACTCTAAAATGTGAAAATTTCAAAGACATACATTTTAATATTCAACTCCTAACTTTGATCTATGCCAAACATTTGCACTCCAGAATTCTTTACAAAATTCTGTTCTTAATTAAACTCACATAATTCTTCTTGTTGTATTTCATTCATGGGCACCTGATGAGGTCACTCGAGCACTTTAAACTTATCACACATCAACAAGTACTCTTAAGAATATGCCCATTAATTCAAATTACACTCTCATAATGTATGCCTGTTGCAATATTTAGTAAGGTAGAAATTCCAAATTTTTCACTCATAATCCCTTTTGCTATTTGTAGGAATGTTTCTTATTAGCACTGTCTTGTCTACTTTCTAACTGACCCTTCCAATAGGACTAAGCACGTCAGGATCTGGCACCTGCAGGAGATTGTCGTCTGGCCTTCATCTATGATTAGCATATATGATTACATTTAATAGAAGAGCTTGAGGAAATAAATGCCATGGCTCTGTCTGCTGCTACTCATGTTTTTAAAGCAGTGAAAAGGAGGTAGAAATACCCAAGAGGCAGGGCACTGAATTTGGGATTTAGCACACAATCTGCACAGCACCAAGCTGTCTCACCTGTCAGCAAGCTCTGTCTGATCACAGGTCCATGTGTTTCCCATGGCAAAGGGGAGCTGAAGCTGGAGAGAACCAAGGTGTATTCTCACTGCACAGATAATTTGTAACAATAAAGTAATGGTGGCTGACCTTTCTGATTTGGGGATCAAAGATGTCTCTTGGCTGACAATCATTAGAAGAAACCTTCGGTGTCTTATAGCCACCTCTCTCTGAATACAAATTCATAGGTGGCCCAAAAAAAATCAATGCTGGTGCTTTGATTGTAACATTCTCCACATTTACTTTACCCTTTTATGGAGAGAAAAGAATAACCAGGGATAAATAGTGCTTCATTAATTAGCTATGGATCAGAGTGTTCTGACAGATAATTAAATAAATTGCAGGTTTATATTTTGTACTGCAAAAGGTCTGTGATATGACTTCAGCTAAGGAAACCCTACCTGCATCTTTCACTATTTCCTGTGTTTCTAGTTGTCCTGCTGGAAGATGAAGGATGAATTGTTCATTCAAGCAAGCTTCTCCCATAGCACTTCCATACAATTTACAGGAACTTTTTATAAATCTGTCTGCTCTTACTCTTACACAACTCTATGATAAATTGCCCTTTTTACTGCTTGTAGATGTCACAGAGGCGTTCACTAGCATAGAATCACTGTTCTTATCAATAAATAGGCTATTCAAAACAGATTTGTGGGCTTTGGAACAGGACTTGCCACAAAGTTATGATTTGAAACACATTTATTCTCTCTACTGCCATGAGCCACAGAATTCTATATTAATAAGCTATTTATCTGATTACCTTCAAATGTGAAAAAATCACCTTTTCCAGGTAACAATTTACTGAGTTTTCTGTGATTTCTTTATAAGGTTTAGAAATGGAGAATCAAATTGGTCCTGGAGTATCAATGGAGTGTTGAACTGTCCAAATGGTCCTGGTGTAAATAATCTACAAGTAACTACTCAGTACAAAAAGATCACACTTTTTCTCTTTGGTTGTGTGATAAGGCCCCATTAATGTTTGCAATAATTCATAATGGGAACATATAGAATCATATGATTGAAAAAAAGTCCCTGGAAAACTATTTTCCCTCCAATTCTTCTGGTCAGTCTTTCTTCTAGTTTAATCTCTCTTAGCTATACCAAGTTTAAGAAATAAAATGTGGACTCTCATTTCAAAGACCAAGTCTTTTCTATAGTTATTGTGTGCTATGCAGCAGCTGGTCATACTTCCCAGTTTTGATATTTAGAATGGGAGGAAGAGTTATCACATCTTTCTCCCCTATCCTGGCTAAGCTGCAGTGTTTAACAACCTTCTTTATCTTGCTGTAAGAAATTGAAAATATCTCTTCAGACAGGATACGACTCATTGTAATGACCTTTGTATAA